>NC_090279.1:213042709-215995209 GCF_040414725.1 Anabrus simplex | reverse complement strand
TTCAGGCAGGAATCGAAACTGCTCCTTCTTTAAGTAATACAAATTTACAGTAGTATTTTAATATCGTACATGATTATGTTATCGAGACCAGAACAGATGTTGCACCTAACATACATAAAGCCATGGTAGGTTTTGGGATTGCCTATTACTGTTTTTGTACTAATATAAGACTGGGAATTTCACGCTTTTGTGTTAAAATGTTGTAAAAACTTCAGTCGTTTTATTTGCGTACGTTACATTTAAGCTTTGTATCATTTCGCACTCGTACCGACTTGTACAGCGAGCACGCTTTTCAGCTGAGTTTAAGGTCATGAATAATCGTAATTTCGGAAGTGTTAATGATATTTTTTCTCTTTCCAATTTGATTGTGATTAGTGACAGGCAGAACTGAATTTAATGCATTCGAGAACTTGAAGATCGATACTTACATTCGAAACAATTCATAACCATATTTCCAAGTTCAACATAACCTTGAAAAGCCGATGTAGGCCTAATTTATGCGGTAAAAGTTTTCTATAAACTAACAACGAACAGTATACCGGTGACCAAACAAGAATGGAAGATAAAAAAAAGAGGATTTTGTCATCATGTTGGGCGTTTTTGTATCTAATGTGCTTTATTTTATTAGATTGAAGAATTAACAACTACCTGTGGTCAATTGTTGTTTGGCTTGCCGTTACGGGTATTAGGTTTTTCAAAGAGTTTGGCTCTGACTGATCAAAGTTGCTGAACTGAAAGAAGATTTCAGAGCAAAACTGACAAAGTTTCCCAAGTAAAATTGAATGTAAAGTTTCGAGATTGTTAAGTCGCGTACCAGTAATTCATGTTTGAAGCTGGTCCCACGGTCTAACTTGCTTGCCTCTCACCTGGAGGGCCCGGGTTCGATTATCGACCAGGTCAGCCATTTTTACCTCTATATAAGGGCTGGTTCCAGGTTCACTCATTCTACGATTACCTTTAATTGAGGAGCGAGCTATTGAATGGTGAGAGGGCGGCCCCAGTCTAGAGAGCCCGGAATAACAGCCGAGAGGATTAGTCACACTGACCATACGTCACCTCGTAATCTGCAGGCCTTCAGACCGAGGGCGGTCGCTTGGTAGGCGGAGGGCCCATTGGGGCTGTGGTTTGGTTTAGTTTAGTTTAGGAGTCTTTATAAGATTATAACTATACATATTTCATTGTTGTGATGTTAACCAAATTGTTGATGGTTCATTCATTCCCGGATTTTCCGTTTTCCCGTGTTGTACGGTTTTTTTTTCTGTGGTCCCTCAAAAAACAGAGAATTAAGGTTCCACTGTAAAGGGAATGGGCCAATATAACAAAACTTTTGTCCTCGTCTTTATCCTATTTTCCTATACAGTATATCACTTGGTTGTTCCTTTCCAGTATTACGTATGGGTAACATTATAAAAACATGAGATGCAACAGCTTTTATCTCTAGATATGGTCAGTTTTCTCACCGATAGTCGACCTTCACCGCATGTACCGAATCAGCACGCATCTTTGTCTTGAGTTTGTTGCGTACTCTACTAGCAGTAACAATCTCGAGGTAGTTTAGATCGGCAGGATCACAGAAGCCTTTGCGGCATAATATGGAGCGATACCTAATGGCCAGCACATATGTTTGCCCCTCCTTTGTGGATCTGTAAAACATGGTACAACATTAGGACCACAGCAGTCCATAACTTCTAAACACAGTTGTAAAACACAACCACTTATTGCGTAGAAATGACTCACCTCCTCAGAATCCTCTCTGTCCTGACCAGCTGCAGACTGTCAGAGACCCGAGCTTGGCACGTTATGTATCCCTCGTGCTTTGTATAGACCAGGAACTCAGCGGCGTCCTTTGTTGGGTGTAGCTCAACAGTGCTGGTGTCGGTCTTCTCGAGTGGAGCACCCTCGAGATAGCACTTGGTTGAGTTTTGGTGCACTCTCTCAGGATGGTCCACTCGCAGGTACAGTTCGTTTCCTTCCGTGTTGTATCTGGAACAACACCATGTATATTGTACCACATGCTTCAGATACGTTTTGCTAAGTTGCGTGGCCTAAAGTAACGTGCTTTGCAGAAATACTATATTTCTCCGAATCCAAGACGATTTTTTTCTCTCAGAATCTCATGTGCAAAACCAAGGGTTGTCTTGCATTCGCACCCTAACAGTAATGAACACAACAGTAACCACGCTGCTTCACTTCACACAAACACCCCTCCCTACGCATAAATCTCGGCCTTCAGAGTCCATGTCTTGATCTGGCCTGTAGGCTACATAGCCACAGCAACTGGTTGTACAGTAGTATTTAAATATTTTATTATTAATGTCCACCTTTTCAATACAAACTGTACAATGTTTTACATTACATTTGTGTTCAGGGATTAGTTTCAACCTAACTGTAGGTGATCATCAGCCTTAAAGCAAATCAACACAAATACATCGAAGAAAATAAACAATGTATAGACACAAAGGTCTTAAAAAACGGTATGCGCAACTCATCGAGTTGAAGTTAAGACTAGTTACATAAAATAAAATTCCGTTGTAAGTTCAAGCAATTTAAGACACACTGCAGTGTCAATGACATAAAAATGAAATATACATACCATGTAAGAAATTAAGGTAAGGTTTAAGAAATGCGCTGCACTACGTTAAACAGTTGGTCTTTGATAGAGATTCATAAAAATCTAGTGCGCCGCACTACATTAAAATGTTGTTTGCGATGGAGATCCTTAAATTGCTGGTCAAGGATGATGCATAGAAGTTCAATCAAGGCTGGCTCCTTAAATATGATGCTTTCTATTCAAAATTCAACTGAGCTGAAGTCACGCTGTCCTCTCAAGATATTCATATATTCAGCATACATGAATGCGATGCATGATGTTAGAAAGGCTCTTCTGTTTTAAGAATCTTGAAACATGATGATTGTTGCGTATGGAGGTCTAAATACATAATAGTAATTAAGGGTGGTTGGATTTCGCAGTTCAGTGTGGACTGTACAGTTGACTTGGATAAATGACAGCTAAGATTGAGTTATGTTAGGGGGAAGAATATACTTAAATGACATATGTCGTATGGGAATCACCTCGTGTTGCAACAAGTTGAGCAAAGCTGGAAATGAAGCATGAATGAGGAGTGGCATGGATGAGGTTTCAACGAACCCTTGAGAAGGAGGTGTGGGGAGGAAGAGAGGAGAGAGGAAGGAAGTTAAGCGGAAAGGAAAGGGGGGCGGGTGTCAAGGCGGGGCTGAGGGATTCTTCACATCCCCAAATCCATAAACGAGCGGCATAAAATACATGGTTTATCGAGCCTTTACTGTACCAATGCCCAAAAGTGATCTTAAAAAAGAATTGAACAATATTCGTATGATTGCAAAAATTAGTGGATACAATAGTTATTTCATTGAAAGAATTATCAATAAATACAAATATCGCCCTTTAATCACTTTGAAAAAGGAAAAACCCAATGTTACTTTATTTTCTACCTTCACGTTCAACGAAGAAACATTAGTGAAAAGGCGGGGGTGGGGCAGTCAAGTTGGGGCTGAGGGATTCGGGAATATAGACGATTGCCTAAGTACTGTAAATAGAACGAAAAATTGGACCTCGACTATTTGATTTTGTGTTTCTGAAAATATGAATGAGCAGGTCAAATAGAATATTCGGTTTTTTGGAAATGTCAGTAAGATTGTAATTTGGATTAAAATATTGGTCCAAATTTATAAAGCAGTTTTCCGCTATGTTAAGGAGGGGTCCTTTATTCATAACTTCGAGGATTTCCATATCCTGCTTAATGTCAGTAAACTTGTGTTTGTAATTGTGCATGTGTTGTCCTACTGCTGAAAATTTATTGTATTTTAGGGCATTGACATGTCCCAAGTATCTTTTGTTAAAGGTCCTTCCAGTCTGTCAAACAGAAGAAAAATTACAGCTGATGAATTTTATCCTATATACTCCTGATTTTGAAAAACTATTAGTCTTATTAATAGAAGCAGAGTTGTGTAAGATTGTTGCATTATTATTGATAGTTTTAAAGGCTATTTTAACATGATGTTTCGATAGGTTTAAAGGCTATTTTAACATGATGTTTTTTAAATGTTACTGACTATAAATTTCTTTGTTGAACGTGAAGGTAGAAAATAAAGTAACATTGGGTTTTTCTTTTTTCAAAGTGGTTAAAGGGCGATATTTGTATTTATTGATAATTCTTTCAATGAAATAACTATTGTATCCACTAATTTTTGCAATCATACGAATATTGTTCAATTCTTTTTTAAGATCACTTTTGGGCATTGGTACGGTAAAGGCTCGATAAACCATGCTATTATATGCAGCTTGTTTATGAATTTGGCGATGTGAAGAATCCCTCAGCCCCGCCTTGACACCCGCCCACCTTTTCTTTCCGCTTCACTTCCTTCCTCTCTCCTCTCTTCCTCCCCACACCTCCTTCTCAAGGGTTCGTTGAAACCTCATCCATGCCACTCCTCATTCACGCTTCATTTCCAGCTTTGCTCAACTTGTTGCAATACGAGGTGATTCCCATACGACATATGTCATTTAAGTATATTCTTCCCCCTAACATAACTCAATCTTAGCTGTCATTTATCCAAGTCAACTGTACAGTCCACACTGAACTGCGAAATCCAACCACCCTTAATTACTATTATGTATTTAGACCTCCATACGCAACAATCATCATCTTTCAACCTTTATTGAACTTCTACGCATCATCCTTGGCCAGCAATTTAAGGATCTCCATTGCAAACAATATTTTAATGTAGTGTGGTGCCCCGGATTTTTATGAATCTCTATCAAAGAGCAACTTTTTAACGTAGTGCAGCGCATTTCTTAAACCTTACCTTAAATTCTTACATGGTATGTATATTTCATTTTTATTTCATTGACACTACACTGTGTCTTAAATTGCTTGAACTTTCAACAGAATTTTATTTTATGTAACTAGTCTTAACTTCAATTCTACGAGTTGCGCATACAGTTTTTTAAGATCTTTGTGCCTATACATTGTTTATTTTCTTCAATGTGTTTGTGTTGATTTGCTTTAAGGCTGATGATGACCCTGTCCCTGAATGTAAATGTAAAGTAAAACATTGTACATTTTGTACTGAAAAGGTGGACCATAATAATAAAATATTTAAATACAATTAATCACAGTTCAATACGGATCTATCATATTGAAATTTTTATGGTTGTACAGTCCCTCTGTGTAACATCACTAGTTCTAGTGAAGAGAGAATGACATTCTACTTGACAGGAGGCAGGCTTGCAGCGTGAGCAACATTCCCCTGAATAGATAAAAGAAAATGTCCCTGTACTGGCCTACTGGCCTCTACAAAAACAATTCTCAAATCCACAGAATGGCATCAAAAGATGTGAGCCTTTGAATTCTTAGAAGGCCATGGGTACTCAGTGGTAGAGTTATGTGTCTACTGTACCTGACACTTAGTAAAATTAATAGTTTTACAGACAGCAGAAATATTTTTGTGATGGATCATCGTATTCTAAACTGTGCAGCGTTTCGGCACCACTTATGTAGATCATCATCATCGCCATTAGTAGTAGTAGTTGTTTCTTTTTTTACTATTTGGTTTATGTTGCATCGAGACAGATAGGTCTTATGGCAACGATGGGATAGGAAAGTGCTAGGAGTGGGATGGAAGTGGCCATGGCTTTAGTTAACATATAGCCTGGTCTGAAAATGAGAAACCACGGAAAACCATCTTCAAAGTTGCCCACAATGGGGTTCGAACCCACTATCTCCTGAATGCAAGCACACAGCTGTGCGCCCCTAACCACACGGCCAACTCGCTCGATAGTTGTTATTTTTGTTAACTTACAGTAAATACAGTATATAGAAGAGGAACAGTATGTAATGTAGTTAAGCTTATTTAATTGCATACTGACTTTAAAATACCTAAGGTACGGAATCCAAGCCAGTATACAGCGGATTATTGCACTGTTGCTCCAAGATGTACAAACAAAAGCCTAGGAAGAGGAAAACCTAGGTTAGTGAAGGAGACCTGTACAATGTGACCTCTACAACAACTCAACTTGCAATTCATAAGATTGGTAATATCTTCCAGAAATTATAACGAGAGTGGTATAGCTACTAGAACAAAGTTGGAAGTACAGCAGCCCTAACACCCCAGTCTCTACTCTGTTGTGACAGCTTCAAATCCCTACAGTACAGTATTTGTATGGGATAACTCCGAATGTCTCATCATCATCATCATCATCTGGGTATCCTTCCAGTGGTCCGGGTAGGACTTTTGTGGACAATGTGCCTCCATGAGTTCCTGCCATCTTTCTTTCACATCCTGCAGTGTTGTTCCTTTCTCGATAAGGTCTGCATTTATTTGGTCCAGCCACCTTCTTCTGGGACGTCCAACAGGTCTCCTTCCAGGTACTGCCATTTCCAAGTATTATCTGGGGGTTCTAGTCTCTTCCATGCTTTGCACATGCCCAAACCATTTCAACCGTGCAATGTGTAGTCTTTCTTCCATCGTACAGATCACTTGCACGTCATTTCTAATGCACTAATTACTAATTCTCTCTCTTCTTGTTTTTTGCATAGCAGATCATAAAAATTTCATTTCACATGCTTGCAGTTTGCTGACGCCTCTTTTCAATAACACACAGGTCTCTAACCCATATGTCATGATTGGCAGGAGGTAAGATTTGAACATTGTTTGTTTGGCTTTTATGGGAACTGCTTTGTCCCACACTAGATTTCGTACCTGATAGAAGAACGTGGAACTTTTTGTCACTCTGTTCTAGATTTCCAATTTAGCACTCCCCTGGTTCAATACAATACTTTCAAGAAAGCTTCACACATTCAATTATCTCTCCATGAAGTTTGAGATCACATTCGCTGGGTGTTCTACTCGATTTCATTGCTACTGTTTTATTCTTACTTACCGTTAACTTATATTCCTTAAATTTGTTGAGCCAGCAATCTAATTTCCTTTGGACTTCTTGCCCTGTTTCTCCCCAAATGGCAACATCATCTGCAAACACTACTGCATTCAAATCTCCAGGTTCTGCAGCTTTAATTTCTTTAACGATTAGATCCATGAGCACAAGGAAAAGTATTGGAGATAGTGCACTGCCTCGTTGTACATCTCTCTTTGTTTGGAACAATTCAGATCTACCATTCCCTATTTGTACACTACTTTCACAGTTTTCATATAGCAGTTGGATCTTATGAATTAGAGAACTTGGAGCTCTTAGTTTATGCAGACATTCCCATATTTTGCTCCTTGAACACTGCCATAGGCTTTTCTATATCAAGGAACACTACTATCAGATCTTTCCCTTTTCCCCAGTACTTTTCCATTAGTGTCTAATGGCAAAAATTGAGTCTATTGTTCCTCTGTTGCCTCTGAAGCCGTGTTGTTCTTCAAACTGATGTTCTATCCATGTTCTTAATCTTTTTGCTATGATCATTTCCAATATCTTGAGACACTGTGGTAGCAGGGTAATTCCTCTGTAGTTTGCACAACTTTCTTCTGCTTCCTTTCTTGAATAGTGGTAGGATCAATCCTTTTTTCCATTTATCTGGTATTTTATTTTCTCTCCAGATTACTCCTAGTGTTCGATGTAGGCACTGAAGACCTTGTATGCCTGCAGCTTTGATTATATCTGCAGATAATCCATCCATTGGAAAGTTGTGCAAACTACAGAGGAATTACCCTGCTACCATAGTGTCTCAAGATATTGGAAAAGATCATAACAAAAAGTGAGATGGACAGCAGGCAATGGTATGTTGATAAACGGGGTTAAAAGTCAGGTTGTGAGTTTCACAAATAGAAAAAGTCCTCGCAGTTTTAATTACTGCGTTGATGGGGTGAAATTTCCTGTTGGGGATCATTGTAAGTATCTAGGTATTAATATAAGGAAAGACCTTCATTGGGGTAATCACATAAATGGGATTGTAAATAAAGGGTACAGATCTCTGCACATGGTTATGAGGGTGTTTAGGGGTTGTAGTAAGGATGTAAAGGAGAGGGCATATAAGTCTCTGGTAAGACCCCAACTAGAGTATGGTTCCAGTGTATGGGACCCTCACCAGGATTACCTGATTCAAGAATCGGAAAAAATCCAAAGAAAAGCAGCTCGATTTGTTCTGGGCGATTTCCGACAAAAGAGTAGGATTACAAAAATGTTGCAAAGTTTGGGTTGGGAAGAATTGAGAGAAAGAAGAAGAGCTGCTCGACTAAGTGGTATGTAATACCAATATAATGGTCCGTTATTGGACATTATAAATTTTCCAGGAGCCTAACTTAGCACACAAGGGCGAAACGCAGGCAACCAAGAATTAGTTAGCTGGAAAATTTATAATGTCCAATAACGGACCATTATATTGGTATTATAAATTTACTCATTCAGGACAAATATTTTAGGTTCCCTATGGGAATCAACATCTACATCATTAAGTGGTATGTTCCGAGCTGTCAGCGGAGAGATGGCGTGGAATGACATTAGTAGACGAATAAGTTTGAGTGGCGTTCATAAAAGTAGGAAAGATCATAATATGAAGATAAAGTTGAAATTCAAGAGGACAAACTGGGGCAAATATTCATTTATAGGAAGAGGAGTCAGGGATTGGAATAACTTACCAAGGGAGACATTTAATAAATTTCCCATTTCTTTGAAATCATTTAGGAAAAGGCTAGGAAAACAACAGATAGGGAATCTACCACCTGGGCGACTGCCCTAAATGCAGATCAGTATTGATTGATTGATTACTCCTGGTGATTTTCCTCCTCTCATAAGCTTCAGGGCATTTTCTGTTTCTGACCACGTAATTGGTCTTTCTTCTTCTCCATGTTTGATAGGTTCATTGTTTTCAAGCTTCTCTTCTTCACTGCCATTTAACAACTTGTCGAAATAGTTTCCCATTTCTTCTCTGAACGTCTATCGTAACATAATGCCCTTCGGTTCAGAGTCCTAGGTTCAGACCCCAGCTGGGTTTGGGATATTCCTCTAACTTACCCCGCTTTGTGGCCAGGATCGTTAAGGTGTCAAGTCTAGATGGTCTGATATCACGCTTAGCCGACTCGAGTCCTGTTGGTCGCAAACATTCTCATCAGAGCAGGAAAGGTGGTGGTATACAATTTCTATACTAGGTTGCGTGCCAAAAGCTTGGATTCAGTTCCAAACCTGTCCACAGTGTTTACAGTAAAACATGGTTAGTGCGTTCCTCATTAACATGTTTTCCTATTTAGCACATTATAAATTCAAAGTCCCGAGTTTCATCGTATTAATCTATGTAAAAATACCTCGCTTTGTCGCGTAATGAATTTTACCTATTACCGCATAGTACGATGACATACTTCCTAGTCCTGAAAATGTTTTGTCATCCTTGTGAAAGAAACTTGATTTCCGACTTGGGTAAGACACATCGCAGCAGCTACGTGATTATCGGAAAAGGCCGTCCTGAACTTCAAAGGATAAGAAGCATTTTCAGGGAGCGAGCCGTTAGCCTCAAGAATGTTCAGTTTTGCTTGCCAGTTAGCAGCAAGGTTGCTGAGTAACAAAGTGAGCCTGTTTGTGCTTGTATTTCGCATTTCATTCAGAAGTTAGAAATTTATTTTGTGTTGAGTCGTACAGTGAATTGTAGCAAAGATTTGTCACGTGATATGGCAGCCTATATCTCGATTAGGAACATTATCTCATGAAACTGACTAGCATGGTGCATATGTTTCATGCAATAGCCTAGTTATGGATACGGAAAAAGTTGTGGAATTCCTTAATAATGAAGACAAAATTAAAATCTGTCAGAAAATGGACTGGTGTCTGCATCTTAAAGTGCACAGAAGTCGTGAATGTTGAACTTACACCTTTATGTTACGACTCGATCATTCAGGTTATTTGAAGTTTATTCAAAATGACGGCCAAACACATTCTTCTCAGTCACTCGTGGTAGAGTGTAACCTTAAATTAATTGTCTAAGAGTGTGACCAGAAAATAATATTTAAAAACCCACTGCTCTGAAATAAAAGTTTCCTATGAACATTTATTTTAGAAAGAGTGTGATCTGCAATAATACTTTGCTATATTTATTGGCCCCCGTGAACATTTTCATATTTGTTGTTTAGTATTTTTCACACCATTTAGTGCACTTATATTATAACCACTGCAGAAAAGGATTTCATATTTGTTCTCTCATGCTTTCACACCTTTTAATATTTTCCTCTCATCTTTATAAATGGTAGATATAGTTTTCACTGTAACCGCGGATATGTGACTTAAAATACCCTCATTTCAGAAAAATTCGTATCTGTTTTTTTCCAGATCCCTGTTAGATAGTTTTTATTTGTATAATACAGTTGAAATTGGTTAAAAGGTCCCTCTCTAGTGCGTTTCCCTGGCTATTACATCATTATTCCAAAGTCTCAGTCCATCTCCTATTACATACATTAAAGAAACCTGGATAACACATTTACACCACTCTTTACTACATTCGTAACATTCCCACCACAAAAAAATTCAGTTAGCGTTCCCAGCCATGTTGCGACTGGCCTGGGTGAGGATTTGGTAGAGAACTTAGTTTCACGGCCCTAGTGTGTTGGCCCACAGCTGCAGTGAGCGTCATCAAGAACGACGAGGTGTTTTACAAAGACTTTAGTATTACTTACCTAGACTCACAGAACATGCTGATACTATGAGGAATATTGAACACTTTTGCGCATCACCATGTTGTGGGCGCTTCAGCTTCAAATGCATGGCTAGCACGTGGTAATGTTTACAGTCCCGTGCATGTCTGTTAGTGGATCTATGTGATGGAGTGATAATATATTGTCAAATATTTACAAGGAATGTGGGAGCTGATACATTACGGTAGTTAAATTGACCGACAATATTAGGCTTAAAAGTTAGGTCTTACGTGTGGAATAGAAAGATATTCACGAGCCTTCGTTTGCACATATTGCTATCAGAAGGGATCTGGTATCTCTTTTCACATGTGAGTAGAAATTGAACTGTTAGAAAATAACTTCCAATTACCATAAAATGAAATAAAGTTATAAAATAATGGAGAACTGAACAGGTTATAGGGTAGTTGATTCAGAGAACACATGGACATTAAATTTAGAATGTTTAGGCTTTTCCTTCTTCTTTTTTCTGTTTGCCTTTTTCCAATTCATTGGGGATAATTGTTCTGAAAAAGACTACATATTTTTCCTACAGACTGTGCGCCGGTATTAAAAATTTGATAAACCTGGGCCTAGAATCCATAAGATATGATTGATAAAGCTTGATAAAACCCTTTTAATATTAGGGTAAGGTATTGCTTCAAATTATTATCCATGAACTGAAAAATGATTTACTGTATTAGTATCATAAGTCTAAGTTTTCCATTTTTTCACACTTGCTTTATAATAAGAAAATAAAATTGTTAATACACTATTCTAGAAAAATCTGACAATATGAAGTCTAAATAAAGCTCATTACAATCTTGTCAGTTCTAGTCTTCATTAGAAAATGCTAATCAAAATAACTATTCAACTACCATGTTACTCTTTTTGCAGTGCTTTACTTTCAACTTCATTTACTGTATTTTCTTTCTGGTGTAAATCAAGGTGCTCATATTAGTGAAAAATTAGAATGCACTTTTCAATTTTTATTTGTGCTCAGATAATGTTTATTTAGATTGAGTTCGTAAAAGCGGTAATACAGGTATTTAAGAAGAAAATATTTTGAGGAGGGTTTTACATCTTAAATTATAACATTTCTACTTAAGCCTAAACCACTCAGAGAAACTCAAACTAACCCTAGACATTAATTTCATTTTAAGAAATACACAATAGAGGCAGACTACCACCACCAGTGTAACGAATGTCAGGCAGCATTTACCTAAATCCAAATCAGACAGAAATAATTTAACTTCTACTCATCCAATGACGTTATTTCATATCCAAACCAAAACCCATGGCACCACAGGCCCGAAAGACCACGACCTACCAAGCGGCTGCTGCTCAGCCTGAAGGCCTGCAGATTATGAGACACCAGGCAAGATGGCTGTGCGGTCAGGGGCATGCAACTATGAGCTTGCATCCGGGAGATAGTTGGTTCGAACCCCACTGTCGGCAGCCCTGAAGATGGTTTTCCATGGTTTCACATTTTCACACCAGGCAAATGCTGGGGCTGTTCCTTAATTAAGGCCACGGCCGCTTCCTTTCCACTCTTAGGCCTTTCCTCTCCCATCATCGTCATAAGACCTCTCTGTGTCGGTGCGACGTAAAGCCCATTGTAAAAAAGAAAGATTATGAGGTGTCAAGTGGTCAGCACGATGAATCCTCTCTGCCGTTATCTCACAGTCAGATAGCCCCGCGATTGTAATCACATAGGCTGAGTGGACCTCGAACCAGCCCTCAGATCCAGGTAAAAATCTCTGACCTGGCCGGGAATTGAACCCGAGGCATCCGGGTAAAAGGTACACACGCTACCCCTACACTGCAGAACTGGCATTTCATATTCAGAAAATTATAAAAATAAATTTATCTGATTGTTTTACAAAGATTTCTGTAGTCATGCACTTTTTAAACAATCTGTTCAGAGAAGTGGGTAAAATTTGCTGTAATAACTTATCAGAGAGGAATCATAGCTATCTGTCTTTCACAGAAAGATTTTATTTCACAGGTTTCCTTTGTGTTGATATTGAAGATTATTGCTATCAGTACAGGATTTCGTAAATATGTCATTAATGTGTTCTCCAGTCTGCTGAGAGACAAGTGATTTTTATCTCACGATATGTAATCACACTGAAGTTGTAGACTGCTGTCATTTGAACATATCTTCGTATTTTCAGTAAAGCTAAAGTGTAGAGACTAGGTTTCAATTAGGCTACATGTATATACTCCGAATGTTCAAACAAATCAGTTACAACATGACCCCTTATATTAAAGTGAGCGACATGATCATTTTTGAGGTGCCGTTAGGCCTATATATGGCTCGTTATTTCCTGTTTTGGGGGACTGAAATTCAAATATGTACTTATTTATATACTGTATATTCATTTTTGCAGTAGTGTATTCTTTCAGTCTTCTCACCCTGTCTCCTAAAGGTTTTTTAAATTTCATTTATGGTTCAAACCCCACTGTCGGCAGCCCTGAAGATGGTTTTCCGTGGTTTCCCATTTTCACACCAGGCAAATGCTGGGGTTGTACGTTAACGCCACGGCCGCTTCCTTCCCAGTCCTAGCCCTTTCCTGTCCCATCATCGCCATAAGACCTATCTGTGTCGGTGCGATGTAAAGCCAATAGCAAAAAAAAAAATCATTTTTTTATGTGCACTACCTCTGGGCTATCCAAAGGATTCGTGTAGATTGTTCAGATTTTATACAGAAGTATCTTTTAATACCACCACAGTCTTGATTTTATGTATATTTATTGTGTGTGTACACGGTAGTCAGTGTAGGCTGTCATTAATTTACTAGGGCGGGTGTTCTCATATGTGCGAAATGTAAGTTAATGCATGAATTCCATACGATCTCCTCATCAAGCTGAGGAGCGCCCACAACATGGCGGTACGCGCATGGACATATCTCTCCCCCATCACACGCTTCTGCGCAGCCAGCAGTGTGCGGCCTTGGTGTTTTATGACACAAATAAAAAGACGGTGTGATCATCTAATAGGCCATGAACTTAGACATGATGGGTTACCGAAGAAAATAATAGAGGGTTTCATAAAAGGAAAAAATTATAGACGACAATCAAGACTAGAGTACATGATGCAAATATTAGATGCCATGAGATGTGACTCCTTCTATGAACTGAAAAGAAAAACAGAGAAACGTGAAGAATGGAGACCTACTGCCATCTAGCTTCACAGCTAATGACTAGAGAGAGAGAGAGAGAGAAAGAAAGTGAATTGTGTAACAACATACAGAAATTAGGTGTACTGTACTTATGCATAGTGGTTTGCAGGACATTCAGTTATGGAGAAGAAAGCTAGACAGTTTACAAATGATAAAAAATTAAAGTTTATTGAGAAAGTGGATGCTAATCCACACATGAAACATGTGCAGATAGCCCAGATGTTGGGCATTCAAACATAATTATAAGCAACGTGTATAGTTCGCGTCTCTAAGAAAGTTTTTCCTTGATGTTTTGTTATGTTGGTGATCTTAAAATGTATTATTTCATTAATTATAATTGTAAACACTTGTTTCTTTGTTTTTATCATGATTATTTTTATGTTCAAACCTAATCTTAAATTTAAAAGCGTAATTGTTTTTAATTTTTAGCACATTTCCTCCTGGATGTTATTTTTCTTTCAGTACCCACAAAAACGTCCTAACCAGTTTTGGCTATATTCAGTAGTACGTTTTCTCACTTAACACGTTCTGTTTTGTTGCCCCAGCAGAAATGTCTTAACGAGGTTTTACTGTATATAGAACAAAGGCATTTGTCGCTGTTGATGGTGATTCGTCTGCCGGATGGATATGTTAAGCCTTGAGCAGACCCCTTGTTGTTAGGCTATGTGCCGGCACTGGATTTCACCCTCTACCATCCTACTATGGTATATATCACACCATTCGTTTCGTCTCATTAACTCCTCTGATGAGGTTGATGTTCAGAAGAGCATCCAGTCGTAAAAACTTGCTACAAAGTTTTATCGCAGTTCACATCTGACCCCTTAGAAAAATGGGACAAGGTTTGGACACACAGTTAATTCCTCTAACTTTGTGATCATCTCATAAACAAGACATCACAGTAAATACCACCAGAGAAGCACGCAATAGAGAATATCTCCCTCCACATGAACTGTCAACCTTAGGTAACTGGGAATAGGCCGAAGTCTGTGTCATTGAAGTCATGGTCTTTCAGTTCATGGACAAGCCATTTGTTTTTATCCATTTAATCACTGTGCCTAGAATTTCATATTTTTTGTACACCTCTAAGAACTTAATAATGGCATTTGATTTAAAAGATTATGCCTTAAAACCATATTGTGAGATCAAGTGAGCGAAAAAGGACATTGAGGTTAAACAAGGACAGTAGTGGAGTAAAGTGGATACAAAAATAGTTCATCAAGTTTCCTTTCGCTTGAATGAAAATTAACAACTTGACTTGCCTCTCCCTTTTACAAAGGGAAGCTTGGCGGCAACTTGCCACTTGACTCCTCTACACTTTCCCTGTGTAAATTGGCCTTAAGCTCCAGTTATCAATAAAAAAAAAGTCACCTGAAGTGTAGTGTGGGCTCAGGGTCAGGATGTTGAAACTTGGCAAGCACCCTCTCCCTCTCCGCCAGGGCATCCTTAACCATGTCGTCGTATATGAGCGTTGTAATGCACATGACCGAGTGGCGGCACGAACAGTCCTCCATGCGGAGACTGAGTCCGTTTTCTGAGTCTGACGTGAGTAAAACACAGGAGCCCTTTCGTGGTTCCTTAGTCCAGGGAATGTCAGCCGACTGTGGTGTTTCATTCCTGATAAGAGACAAAGACACCTATTTAGAGCAAGCAGTGTAGGAAGGTAGTTAGACTTATATTTGTACTGAGACAGAGAGAAACATGTGGGCTTGCATTTAAGTAACATTATATTTTATTACTTCATAGTTTGTACATAATTAAAGCATACCTGCCAACTTCACAAAACCAAACTTCAGGAGATTTTGATATGAAAATCAAGAAAAATCAGGAGATACAATTGGTCAAAACTGCTTATTCTACATGTCTTGCACAATACGGGAGTACTATGGTATATATTACAACAGTCATTGTCTCAAAATCCGACTGTTGCTATATGAGGCTACAACGCTAACAATTGCACATCTCTATTCGGTCACAGGAAGTATGTTATCGGGCTCTGACAAGCCAAAAATAGTATGAACGCATGCTCCACAAGTGTGAACCAATCATGCACTTAGATGCCATTATTTAGCAAATGCATATCTATATATACATAAAATAAGAGTTTTGTCTGTACATTGCTCCAAATTTAAAGAGAATTGTATTTCTGTATCGGTCGTGTCCCCTGTAACAAGGAAATGCACTTTTTACTTTTCCGTAATTTACGTCTGTCCGTCTGTATGTATGTACACGCATCATGAGAAAACGGCTGAAGAGAATTTTATGAAAACCTGTTGTAAAGTCAGGGATTGAGCCACTACAATCTAGGTTATAAATAATTTTATTCACGCTGAGCAAAATGGTAGCTTAGAGGAAGGCCTAAAATTTAATTCTCAAATATTTATGTTATTAGTGGTTGAAGCAATAAATACTACATAACTAAAGGCATGTATAATTACATTTCTGATCATTTATGTCTTAAAACATTTTTAGCATACTGGCAGTGGCGTATCCTGGAATCTCCACTGAGGCATGCAACTAGTAACCATGCAGTTAACACAATGTATTAAGTAAATTTCAATTCTACTCACCCTAATTACATGTAAGTGAACTCGAGCCAAACAGTTTTACTGTAAGTTCCTGGATTGAACGTGCGTACACAATTCTTGTTTTCTATTTTTAAATTTACCAGAGTCCGCCTCTGTGGTGTAGTGGTTAGTGTGATTAGCTGCCACCCCCGGAGGTCCGGGTTCGATTCCCGGCTCTGCCACGAAATTTGAAAAGTGGTACGAGGGCTGGAACGGGGTTCACTCAGCCTCGGGAGGTCAACTGAGTAGAGGTGGGTTCGATTCCCACCTCAGCCATTCTGGAAGTGGTTTTCCGTGGTTTCCCACTTCTCCAGGCAAATGCCGGGATGGTACCTAACTTCAGGCCACGGCCGCTTCCTTCCCTCTTCCTTGTCTATCCCTTCCAATATTCCCAACCCCCGCAAGGCCCCTGTTCAGCATAGCAGGTGAGGCCGCCTGGGCGAGGTACTGGTCATCCTCCCCAGTTTTGTCCCCGACGCAGAGTCTGAAGCTCCAGGACACTGCCCTTGAGGCGGTACAGGTGGGATCCCTCGCTGAGTCCGAAAAGCCGAGGGAAAAGCCAACCCTGGATGGTAAGCAGATTAAGAAGAAGGAGAAGAAGAAGAATTTTTTTTGCTACGGGCTTTACGTCGCACCGACACAGATAGGTCTTATTGCGACAATGGGATAGGAAAGGCCTAGGAGTTGGAAGGAAGCGGCCGTGGCCTTAATTAAGGTACAGCCCCAGCATTTGCCTGGTGTGAAAATGGGAAACCACGGAAAACCATCTTCAGGGCTGCCGATAGTGGGATTCGAACCTACTATCTCCCGGATGCAAGCTCACAGCCGCGCGCCTCTACACGCACGGCCAACTCGCCCGGTAAAGAAGAAATATACGAGGGAAGGTAGAGGTCTCCCGGCTTGAACTATTTGAATCTTTTCATCAAACGAACGGCCAGTAAACTGATTTACAATTATATCCGTTTTAGACTCATCCATCGTTAATACCACAATAAGCGCAAAATATAATTAAAGACCGAAAATGACGAATAGCACAGGAACAGCACACACAGAATGAACTCACTAATCAGCAAAACACACAATGAATTAACTCACTAGTTAGCCACAACTGAAGCACTGGAAGAAAGTCACCTCAGTGGCATTGGTCAGTTTCGTCACGTTGGGTTCTCGCTGGGGGATAATCTGTGGGTCCTGTTCGCTGCTAAAGATGTCGACTTTCTCCAAGTTGCTAACAGATGGCAGAGGGTAGCACTGGTATGGGGTGACAAATTCTGACCAAGTTTCAATTGCAGCGACATCGTTCGGAGGGTTTCAGAACTACGTCTGCCACCGAATGCAATTTTAAGATTGAATGCCTTGCATCCTTAACTGCGCCATGCTGTCTCTTTCTTCCTAGAGAGGAGTAGACGGCGAGACTACACCAGCACCACACGTAGTCAAGCAACGGAACTAGTACTGTTGCGCGGACCTTTTGAACTTCTGAGAGATGAAATCGTTAATATTTGACTTAAAACAACCTAAAATCGTACATCAGACAGTTCTTTGTGTTATCATAACGCATGCAGTGAATGCCTTGCATTCAAGGAGAATACGCCCCTGCATACTGGCTATGATAACAAAGATATTCATGAATTTGTATTTTCGTATGGTTCATAGTGTGGGTTACTGTAGACACGTCCTAGTTCGTGAACCATGGGCAAAGGCTGAGTGGCCTAGTAAGTGGTCCTTAGAACCAGGATACCAGTTGCTATGGAATGGGAGTGGGCATCTCGGACATATTCTGAGTCATGGTCCTCCTTGTACTCAGACAGCTAGAACTATACAATTCACCGATGGTCCCTAACCTGTTAGGGGAGAGATCCTCACTTGGACTTGGTGTAAGTAGGGTAGCATCCTGCTTCATGAAATTACCAAGCTCAGAACATTTTGAGCAAGCCTCGGACTTGTGGGAGTAACGGAGTCCAACTCCCATTTGACAGGCGAGGGACTCCTTGGAAAAACAACTTGGCGAACAAAATGGATTTCGATGGGGAGCTATCAATATTAATGGGGCTTATGGAAGAAAGGTAGTAGATCTGACTGAGTCAGCAAATAGGATGCATTTGGATGTGCTAGGAGTAAGTGATATTCGGGTAAGGGGAGATAACGAGGAAGAAATAGGAGATTATAAAGTGTACTTGATGGGTGTTAGTAAGGGAAGGGCAGAGTGTGGGGTAGGGCTCTTTATCAGGAATACCATTGCACGCAACATAGTTTCTGTTAGGCACGTAAATGAGCGAATGATGTGAGTAGATTTGGCAGTTGGAGGAATTAGGACAAGAAAACTCTCGGTGTATTCACCATGTGAGGGTACAGGATGAAGTTGACAAGTTTTATGAAGCAATGAGTGACATCGTAGTCAGAGTCAACAGCAAAGATAGGATAGTGCTAATGGGTATGTCAATGCGAGAGTTGGAAATAGAACTGATGAATACGAAAGGATGAATGGTAAATATGGGGAAGATATGGAAGCTAATGGGAATGGGAAGTGTTTACTAGACTTCTGTGCTAGTATGGACTTAGCAGTTATGAATACATTTTTCAAGCACAAGGCTATTCACCACTACACATGGGAGGCTAGGGGTACCAGATCCATAATAGACTTTTTCTTAACTGACTTCTAATTCAGGAAATCTGTTAGGAATGTACAAGTTTTCCGGGGATTTTTCGATGATACATACCACTATCTGATCTGTAGTGAACTAAGTATCCCTAGACCTAGGATAGAGAAAGTGAAATCTGTCTGCGAATGAATAAGGGTAGAAAATTTCCAGGACGAGGAAATTAGACAGAAGTACATGGATATGATTAGTAAGAAGTTTCAAACAGTAGACAGAAAGCAAGTTCAGGGTATAGAAAGAGAATGGGTGGCATACAGGGATGCTAGGAACAGCAAGGGAATGCCTAGGAATGACTGAGTGTAAAGATGGAAAAAAGCTAACATCTTGGTGGAATGATGAAGTGAGAGCAGCCTGTAAACGTAAAAATAAGGCTTATCGGAAATGGCTCCAAATAAGGGCCGATGCAGAGAGGGAATTGCATGTAGATGAAAGAAACAGAGCGAAACAAATAGTTGTTGAATCCAAAAAGATCGTGGGAAGAATTTGGTAATAACCTGGAAAGGCTAGGTCAACCAGCAGGGAAACCTTTCTGGACAGTAATAAAGAATCTTAGGAAGGGAGGGTAAAAGGAAATAAACAGTGTTTTGTGTAATTCAGGTGAACTCGTAATAGATCCCAGGGAATCACTGGAAAGTTGAGGGAATATTTTGAAAATATTCTCAACGTAAAAGGAAATCTTTCTGGTGATGTCGCAAACAACCAAGCTCATGGGGAGGAAGAAAATTATATCGGTGAAATTACGCTTGAGGAAGTGGAAAGGATGGTAAACTCCATTGTCATAAAGCAACAACTATCGAGGTATCTCATTGATTAGTATACCAGGCAAAGTATTCACTGGCATCTTGGAAGGGAGGGTGCGATCAGTGGTTGAGAGGAAGTTGGATGAAAACCAGTGTGGTTTCAGACCATCGAGGGGCTGTCAGGATCAGATTTTCAGTATGTGCCAGGTAGTTGAAAAATGCTACGAGAGGAATAGACAGCTGTTTTCATGTTTTGTAGATCGACATGAAATGGTGAAGTATAGTAGGAAGGCAGGGATGAAATGGCTTCATAGAGTAGTAAGATTAGGATGGAGTGTTGGTAAGGTACCTTAAGATTGGACAAAAACAGTAATTGCACCTATCTATATGCAAGGGAACAGGAAGGTACACAACAACTATCGAGGTATCTCATTGATTAGTATACCAGGCAAAGTATTCACTGGCATCTTTGAAGGGAGGGTGCGATCAGTGGTTGAGAGGAAGTTGGATGAAAACCAGTGTGGTTTTAGACCATCGAGGGGCTGTCAGGATCAGATTTTCAGTATGTGCCAGGTAGTTGAAAAATGCTACGAGAGGAATAGACAGTGGTTTTCATGTTTTGTAGATCGAGAGAAAGCATAAGCATACCTTGGGAAAAGATGTTTGCCATACTGGGGGACTATGGAATTAAGAGTAGATTATTAAAATCAATCATCTGCTGAAAGGTATAAAGTGGCAGGCAGGGATTCAGTTAGGTGTAAATGTAGTAAGCAGTCTGGCCTATGCTGATGACTTTGTCTTAATGGCAGATTGTGCTCAGAGACTGCATTCTAATATCTTGGAACTTGAAAACAGGTGCAATGTGTATGGTATGAAAATTAGCCTCTCGAAGACTAAATTGATGTCAATAGGTAAGAAATTCATCAGAATTGAATGTAAGATTGGTGATACAAAGCTAGAACAGGTAGATAAGTTTAAGTATTTAGGTTGTGTGTTCTCCCAGGATAGTAGTATGCTAAGTGTGATTAAATCAAGGTGTAGTAAAGCTAATGCAGTGAGCTCGCAGTTGCGATCAACAGTGTTCTGTAAGTAGGAAGTCAGCTCCTGGACGTAACTATTTTTACATCGGTCTGTTTTCAGACCAACTTTGCTTTGCGGGAGCAAGAGCCGAGTGGACTCAGGATATCTTATTCATAAGTTAGAAGTAACAGGCATGAAAGTAGCGAGAATGATTGCTGGTACAAACGGGTGGGAACAATGGCAGGAGGGTACTCAAAACGAGGAGATAAAGGCTAAGTTAGGAATGAACTCGATGGATGAAGCTGTACGCATAAACAAGCTTCAATGGTGGAGTCATATGAGACAAATATAGGAGGATAGGTTACCTAGGAGAATAATGGAATATGGAAGGTAAGAGGAGTAGAAGGAGACCAAGACGATGATGATTAGACTCACTTTCTAAGGATTTATAATAAGAGTATAGAACTAAATGAGGCCACAGCACTAGTTGCAGATAGAGGATTGTGGCAATGTTTAGTAAATTGAAAGTGGCTTGCAGACTGAATGCTGAAAGGTATAAAGGTATATGATGATGTTGTATGTATTTTTGTTGCCAAGTCCACATGAATACCAAGCCACGAGAAAATGGGTACACAGAATTTAATGAAAATTGGTATATAGTCAGGAAATAAGCAACTACAGTCTAAGCTATAAACAATTTCATTCACACTGGATGAAATGGTAGTTCAGTGGAAGGTGCCTAAAATTTAATTCTTAAATACCTATGTTATTGGTCCTATTGAAAAGTACTACATAACAGAATTCATAGAGAAAACAATTTATGATCATTTATATTTCATACAGTTTTACCCTACCGACTATGATAAGAGTGGTATTTGAGAGTTGGAAGGAAACCAAATTTATCCACAAATGAAATATTATTACACTAGTCTGAATCAAACAAACATGTTCTTGCTCTTTCCTTGTTGTCAATTGACAATTTGGTAACCAGTTGAAACTGAAGAATTGGACAGTTAAATTGGGTCGTTTGGTCAGACAGGATTAAGAGGAGGAAATTTCCAATTTATATGAGAGGTCTCAGAAATATAGCAGACTTAAGGAAAGGAGTAATTTTCAAGAGGAGAGCAGAAAATATTTTAAGTTCAACATAATGACTAACTTAATAGGTGTTATGTAGTTATTTATTTATTTACTTACAAATTGAAAATTATTCTATTTCAAGTGTTTTAATAAATGACAAATATAAATTTAGACACAAGGAAACATTTTTATTTCTTTTTAGATGTAAATAAGGATGTAAGTTCCAAAAGCAGAACAGATTTAAAATTTCAGCATTTAGTGACTAATTTAAAAGATTTTATTCATTTATAATTTGAAAATTTCTATTTTAAAGTCTGTAAAAAATGACAAAGTAAATAAGTAAAAGGTTGAAACACAAGGAAATATTTTAACCATTTTAAGATTTGGATATAATTTTTCTGTTGATAAGTACAGGGTCTTTATTTATGCTTGGCAGGGCTTTCTCGCTCGACCTTGGCCGCCAGTGACGGTTCAGTTGCTGGCTACTGCACGTACATATGTACGGCAGAATACAGTGCTCAAAATCATTATCATGCATTTTACTCACCATGTTTACAGTTTATGCTCAAAAATCATTATCATGCATTTTACTCACCATTTTTACAGTTTATGCTGAAAATGTGCCCCATGCGCTGCCAAAATAATCGGCATCTCGTAATGAAGTTTTCGGTTACTCTATCAAGTTCTTCAGCACTGATAGATGCAATTGCAACTCTTATATTGTCTTATATTGTCTTTAAGTTCATTTAGTGTGTGAGGGTTGTTCCCATAAACTACATTTTTTTAACATTCCCCACAAATAAAAATCACATGCTGTTAAATCTGGGCTACGAGGGGGCCACAGATTTTTACTTATGATCCTCGTACCAAACACGCTTCAGTAAGGAGATAACAACCTTTACGTCTATTACAAACTATCCACTTCATGCCCATATCGATAATGTAATCCAATCAATAAATGAAAAGAGGTTCCACCTAATCGATACTTTTTTTTTTTTATTTAGCCTTGGGCTATTTATAAAGACATTAATAATCACAGAACATGTTTCGATTGCTTAGCAATCATCATCAGCTGTTTTACATGTAGCTTAGGTAAAAATAGCATAAAATCAAACTCATAATTTACATTAAAACATTAAAAACAGGTGTTAGTAGAAAGCGTATAGGTGAGAGGGGGGGGGGGGGGGGAGTGCATTGAGGGCAGTTGTTAGTTGGACATTAAACTTAATATTAAAAACATTTATTGGACTAAAGTGTGGCCCGCTGTTGACTTTTCCACCTAATAAGAGACAAGTGATGGGGAAGAAAACTAGAAGCCGTTTTAAGAAGACATAAACACTTCATAAACATTTCAACAGGAGCATTTTACCAAAAATCTCCAAGTTTTTAACAGCAAGTGATTTTATTGGAAATGCTCTCAGGACTTATATTGAACCTAAGATATTTTAGTCCAATAAGTGTTTTTAATATTAAGTTTAATTTCCAACTAACAACTGCCCTCAATGTAAAGTATGAGTTTGATTTTATGCTATTTTTACCTAAGCTACATGTAAAACAGCTGATGATGACTGCTAAGCAATCGAAACATGTTCTGTGATTATTAATGTCTTTATAAATAGCCCAAGGCTAAATAAAAAAGAGAAAGTATCGATTAGGTTGAACCTTTTTTCATTTATTGATTGGCTTTACGTCTATATTTATTGTTTACTGAACCTGTAGGTTTGAATCTCTTGGCCAGTTGTTTTATTGTCCGATTGATAGGAATGGGTCTACCCGGACATTTCGCTCGAAACTTTTGTCTTGTCCTAGCGCATGATTTTCATGTTAATTACATGTGCAGATATACACGTTCACATAACGAATATTTCACAACATTACAGCACTATACAGGACATCAGTTGGATTCAGGAGGTCAGTTAGATTGCATAGCCATAGATCTTTCCAAAGCCTTTGATAGAGTGGAACATGGAATATTATTAAAGAAATTGGAGGGAATAGGATTGGACGTAAGGGTTACACGTTGGATAAAAACATTTCTAAATTCAAGGGTTCAGAAAGTCAAAGTAGGAAATAATGTATCTCAGAAAGAGAAAGTTTGGAAGGGAATTGCACAGGGTAGTATAATCGGTCCGTTACTTTTCTTAATATACGCAAATGATTTAGGGAACAATATAACATCAAAAAGATTGTATGCAGATGACATAATTGTTTATAGGGAAATAAACAACATTGAGGATTGTTCAGAATTACAAAGGGACCTTGAAAGTATCCAACAATGGGTTGAAGAAAATAATATGAAGGTTAATGGAGGCAAATCAACTGTTACAACTTTTACAAACAGGAGCTTTAAAACTGAATTTGAATATACTTTGGATGAGGTAGTTATCCCAAAAGATGGCAAGTGCAAATACTTAGGTGTGAGATTTGACAGTAATCTGCACTGGAAGGGTCATATTGATGACATTGTTGGGAAAGCATACAGATCGTTACATGTCATAATGAGGCTACTTAAAGGATGCAACAAAGAATTAAAAGAAAAAAGTTACTTGAGTATGGTTCGTCCATTATTGGAATATGCAAACAGTGTTTGGGATCCTCACCAAGAATACCTAATAAAAGAAATAGATAGTGTGCAGAGGAAAGCAGCAAGATTTGTAACAGGGGATTTCAGGAGAAAGAGTAGTGTATCAGAAATATTAAAGGAACTTGGGTGGGAAACTTTAAGTAAGAGAAGGGAGAAAACTAGACTTATAGGATTATATAGAGCCTATACAGGAGAAGAAGCATGGGGAGATATCCGTGAGAGGCTTCAGTTGGAAAATAATTATATCGGCAGGACTGACCACAAATATAAAATTAGAAGGAATTTTAGCAGAAGCGATTGGGGTAAATTTTCATTCATTGGGAAGGGTGTGAAGGAGTGGAACAGTTTACCAGGGGTAGTGTTTGATCCTTCTCCAAAATCTGTACAGATATTCAAGAAGAGAATAAACAGCAACAGAGAAAATAAATGAAGCATTAGAGGGCATTCGACTAGTGCAGGTTATTGTAAATTTAAAAAAATGTGAGTGAATAAATTAATTCTATCCCCTGGTCTAAGGAGTTTGGACAGCCAAAGTAGGGGACTGCCTGTAGGGGTGAAGTACAGTGGGGACTTAGAGGGCCCTGGGACCGCTACGGTAGCTGTGAAGGCCTTTCAGGAACTCTGAAAAGTGGTGGCAAAAGGGGCTCTGGTTAAGACGCAGCAGGTCGTTATGCTACTTAGGATCCAGAACGGGTAAAAAAAAAAAAAAAAGTAAATAAATAAATGCAATGTAAATATTAATCTTATACCAGTTGTATAGTATCATTTGAAGTAATTCCCCATACTGTATATCAGTTGACTATATTTGTAAGTAGTACAGGAGATATTATAAGTAGAATTTTGTAAATAATATAAATTTATTAAGGATGAGCTGTGTGTTTTATAGAAAACATTGTTAGCGTAAATTGTATAATATTGTATTATAGGAAAATTTTCTTCTCTTGTTAATTTAATATTTAGTGCTTGACAATAATGTATTTTAGTGTACCATTTGTCACCGAGGTAGACACCTCATTTGCAAATAAAGAGATTTTGATTTGATTTTGAAAACACTATACAATACGACATCTAGTATGCAGTAGCTTCATTGAACACGCTACTATCTCGGAGCTCAGCTCTCAGCAACTGGAGAAGTGCCGGAAACCACGCACGCCAGGGGCCGGTAGTGGCCTGTCAACGACGGCCAAGTTCAAGCGATAAAGTCCCTGCCAAGCATAAACAAAGACCCTGTATATATGTACCAGTGTACCAAGTTCAAAGATTATTGATGTTTTGGCACCGCTGAAGAAGAGAGTAATTACCTCTCGAAACATGTATGGTAATGAAGTATAAGAAAAAAAGTATTGACAAGATGGGAAAGTGTTCTATATAAAGTTGAATATAAGTGAATACGGACAGGATTAACCAACATGGTGAAAATAATTATTTCATTTGAAAGCGGCCAATGAGCGAAGGACTTCCGGCCACTGGTGTACAAAGCTGAAATGGTGGTATTTGAAAACGAATATTTGAAGTTCACCAAAATACAAGCTAAAATCAGGAGAAATAATAGAATAATTGGGAGGCACGTAAAACTGTCGGAAATTGGGAGTCTCCAGACTAAATCAGGAAAGTTGGCAGGTATGTTAAGTTATCTTATTGGTAAGCAACAATGCACATAAAACAACCAACCTAAACATTGAAAAATGATTAGCTCCGTAAGTTTCATATTCTTTTGGTGAATTTTGATCAATTTCAAGAATATCACATGCATATTGAAACGGGAATGCCCTGCGAGCATTCGCGTTCAGGTATTTCTTGAGAAGAACTCGCTAACACCCGGCTGTACGGATTCAAAATGAGCGCCGAGCATGCAGGCATTGTGGGGGACAGCAGGCAAGCAAGCGCTGCTCCAGAGTGCCAGCCAAGGCCAAGTGACGTCACACCAAAAGTTCTCTTTGGTTCTATGGCATTTCATCACGAACGGAAGGTTAAATCATAATTTCGAGAACGTCACCTTGTAGGCCTGGACAATAAATGCTACTAACCAAAATGTCATTAAAATCTGTGGAAGGATGGCCAAGATATGAATTTTTTAAGATGCTCACATTTACAGTCTCGCCGTCCGATCTTCGGCAATGAAAGGAAGTTGCCAGCCTTGAGTGGGTCAGTGTGTCACTGGATGCCTCAGTGTGTGTGTGCGAGCGAGCACATCGTCGTGAACCAGTCGCCTCACTATGTGATACGGTTCGTTACTCTGTCCGGCTGAGGACCGGGGTTCGAAAGTACGTAATACTAGTGTTGAAAGCTTCTCTGTGGACTTTAAATTTGCATGTAAGTGAAAGCTTATTCTTGTTAATATTAGTCTGTCGAGCCGTGTAACTTCATTTTTTTTGTGAATTGTGTAATTGAAGAGACTGTACATTTTGAAACTGTGCTTAAAGGACTTAGGCCATAAAGACTGTGCTTTAGCTGTTTCCTCTACAAGAGACTCTGTTAGGCTGTTTCGTAAGAATTGTGCCCTAGCGACATAATTCTTTTATGGTCAGTGTCACTTTATTTCGTAAAGAACAGTGCCTACTTTTCTTTCAAAGACTGTGTCAATCCGTGAGAAAAACAGTGTCAACATTTTCTTTGCATAAATCTGTGCCAATCTTCATTTCTAAAAGACTGTGTCAACCCATTTCACAGAACTGTGCTAATATTTAAATTCATAAAACTGTGCCGATATTTCCTTTCAAGGACAGTGCTGATTCATGGAATATTCTTTTCGAGGGACTATGTCAATTTCCCTCATAAAGACTATGTCTGAATTTACGTGTAATATTGTGCCTCAGTGAAAATTTTTCCTCTGAGAAATTACGTGATTTTGTTAAGACCGAGTCGTAACAGAACTTGGTTCTCTTTCATGAGACTGTCATAAACTGTTTCTTTCTGTCTTCGCAGAGACTTTAATTTATTTCTACGAGTGTGTGTGCTAGGACATTGCATGTACTCATTGCAAACAGTGCAGAGACTATGTCCAAAGAACTTCGTTTATTTTCTTTTGAGATTGAGTGAAGTGCTAAACTATCGCATCTCGGAAAGTTCCAGATTATTTTCATTGCTTATCATTTCAAGTTCAATAGTGCCTATTGCATTATTCTCACAGAACTGTGTCTTTGAACTCATCTTTTTTTTTTTTCCCCCTCAAATGTGCGTCCAACACCATTTACAGTGGAACCTATTCGACCAGCAAACAGTGTCTTGTCTTAATTCGCAGTGCAGTGTGGTAGAGAAGTGTCGTATCAGATTCCATTGACATTCTGTGCGAAAGTTCTACATTTCTCTGCTCCTTTAATAGGACTTTGTGGAATACAAAACTTAACAATTATTCCACGCTGCACTATCATCAGACGACCGCCCCAGGTTCGAGTCTCCATCAACATCAAGGGCTGACAACAGCCGTCTGTAAAAGGTCTGTAAAAGGTGATATAATTTCTATGCATTTCTTTTGAATAAATTTCAAGTTCCACTTTAAATATGAAATTTCACTACCCTTCTCTCGTACTCTCCAAAGCATGAACCGTACACGCCTTGGCGTTATCCATGCTCTCCGCAAAACTGAAGTACGGGCATCCCTGTTTCAATATGTTTGTTACGTAAACCGAGCTCGATAGCTGCAGATGCTTAAGTGCGGCCCGTATCCAGTATTCGGGAGAGAGAGAGAGTTCAAATCCCACTGTCGGCAGCCTGAAGATGAATTTCCATGGTTTCCCATTTTCACACCAGGAAAATGCTGGGACTGTGCCTTAATTAAGGCCATGGCCACTTCCTTCCCAGTCCTAGCCCTTTCCTGTCCCATCATCGCCATAAGACCTATCTGTATCGGTGCAGTGTAAAGCAACTTGTAAAAAAAGACATGGACAAGTTATAAACATTCTTATGAATGTATTATATTGAATAGGTTGACCATTTTAATAAAGTTAATTGTTTTAAGATAATATACAATTTTCAATACGGACCACCATGAAGTTCATTACATGTAACAGTATCCAGTATTTGGGAGATAGAGGGTTCGAATCCCACTGTCGGCAGCCCTGAAGATGGTTTTCCATGGTTTCCCATTTTTGCACCAGGCAAATGCTGGGACTGTGCCTTAATTAAGGCCGTACCACTTCCTTCCCAGTCTATCTGTATCAGTGCGACGTAAAGCAATTTATAAAAGAGACAAGAAATATGTTGTGTAAATTTAATATGATGTTTAAGCTTAAGTATTTTTGTGACATATTCACTACAGGTCTGGAAATAAAGTATATTTTGAGTCTGAAATTTGGGAAAGGCTGGATAAAGAGAT
The DNA here is from genome assembly GCF_040414725.1 of Anabrus simplex. Taxonomy (NCBI): domain Eukaryota; kingdom Metazoa; phylum Arthropoda; class Insecta; order Orthoptera; family Tettigoniidae; genus Anabrus; species Anabrus simplex. Next base: position 215,966,423 of record NC_090279.1, on the reverse strand, counting down.
AAGGAAAAGAACGGCAAGAGCCTCAAAAATAAATTCTGATTACATAACTTGATTCTCAAGAATGGTTGTTCACTTAACTTCAAGAGGGAAGTAATGGAGTCCTTTGTTCTGTTGCACTGCTGAGACTAAGAATTCTTGCAAAGTGCAAAGTTTTTCTGTTCCTCCATGATCTAGGTTTTACCTTTCAATTTCTTTGCAATGTGAAAAGTCTTTGCGAATGATTGATCCGATCAAGTTTATTCAATGGGAAAACTGTATATTAATCCATGTTTTCAATGCTTTATTTTTTGCAGCGAACTCAACAGTATAACTGTGGTACCGGTAGTTTTAAACTTTTATCATCGGAAAGAAAGACGATTACAAGAAGCTCGCTGTGTTAGAAGTTCAAGGAGAAATGGGACATCCTTTTTAACATACAATAAAGGAGAGTACAAATGAATGGGTGCTCGAAAAAAAGGGCTAACCATTGCGGAAGGTTTGAAGTATCTTCTGTGAGTTGGGGTAACAAGAGGTAATCCTGTGTCATGAGATAAAACGCTTTGAACTTTATGCCATTTTATTTAGACCAATTTTGTTATTGCAAAATCAGGCTAACAGACGTTTACAGAGGAGGCCGTAAAGATGGCGTTGTTGTATATGTAGGTTAGCAAACCTTATTCCCATGCATACTAGAGGCTGTGGGTGTTTGTTGTGTTTTTGTGCCAGATGGATGGATTTAGTAAAAAGTGCTAGAGTAAGAAAGCCATTTCAAGGAGTAAAAATGGCAAGTGATAAGTTTGTGAGCACTCAGTCTTTGCTAGAAAAAGTAACCAAGAGAATGAAATCAGTAAATAAGTAAAGAGTACTAATTAGTAAAGTTTCAGGCGTACTATTTAAGAGAGTGTACCATTTAAGTATTTTTTAAATATATATGTGGTATTGTTGAGGAATATGACTGTGTTGACCTTCACAAAGGAACAGTAATGGTGGTCGGCCATCACTTGCTAGTGTTCAGCTGTCACCAAAGTACAGCTTAAGGACTTGCTTGAGCTACTTGAATATGTCCCTGCAAGATATCACCAGTATTACAGAGAACTGACAGCTGGCAATGGCCAAGAGGAATCATTTTCCAATGCATTAGAATATGACCCATATGACTGATGATTGTCCCATGAGGGAAAGTTATGTCATATTTCAAAATAAGTCTTTAAAAAAACCTACGGCACCTACACCCTTGAAAGGGCTCTAGCCTGCCCAGTGACCGCTGCTCAGTCCGAAGGCCTACAGGTTACAAGGAGCCTCGTGGTCAGCACGGCGCATCATCTCGGCCGTTATTCTGGACTTTCTAAACCGGGGCCACTATCTCACCGTCAGTTATCTCCTCAATTCTAATCACGTAGGCTGAGTGGACCTCGAACTAGCCCTCAGATCGAGAGAAAAATCCTTGACCTGGCCAGTAATCGAACCCGGGGCCTCCAGGGGCCGGCATCTTTATGTCTACTTTACTGTATAAAACCCCTCTTTTCGTATTGTATGATCATAAAATGAAGTTTGGTTACGAATCTAAGCTAAACTATTACCTATAGCTAGGTCAACTCAGAAGTCAATTTTCTTCCATTTCTTATATTCCTATCTTTCCAGTCACTTTTCATTTTTAATACAGTTCCAATATATGGTATTGATAATTTAAAGGTACTACATCAAGATAAAATAATGAAACAAATATTAATTTTATGGTATAATTTTTTTTTTTTGACTTTTTTTTTTTGCTAGTTGCTTTACGTCGCACCGACACAGATAGGTCTTATTGTGACGATGGGACAGGGAAGGGCTAGGAGTGGGAAGGAGCGGCCTTAATTAAGGTACAGCCCCAGCATTTGCCTGGTGTAAAAATGGGAAACCACGGAAAACCATCTTCAGGGCTGCCGACAGTAGGGTTCGAACCTACTATCTCCCAAATACTGGATACTGGCCGCACTTCAGCGACTGCAGCTATCAAGCTCGGTTTTTTTGACATTTGCAAAAGTTGATTTATCTCTGTTCTGACAAAATGTTGGTTAGGCCGTTTTTGCGAGCACCCATTCAAATGTTCCACCTTACATCAATACAAAATATGTCGCTAATACAAGATCACAACATTTTTATTAGGGACCGGTTTCGATGTCTTTGGACACCATCATCAGCCAGAATAACCAAATGAACAAAGATATATACTGTATATTACAATACAAAATATAGACCATTAGTATGTTAGTCTCCTTTCAATACGGACCAAATATGAAGTTTTTAGTATATAAAAAAACATCCTTTTGGCAACTTTAAAAATAACCTCTCCAATGATGTCACGCATCAATATTAACAATAGTACCATCAACACATCCACACACAGAAGGAAATTCACCCTTCATTAAATATTCCATCGCTATATTATGTGGATTATCAGGCAAATGTACTATGTTAGGAAATATTACATTTCCTATAACATCTACGACTTTGGTAACAGTTCTGCAAATAATTGATTTTGATGTCCCATGCAGTGCTGCTACACCATGCAGCTGGGCACCATTTTCTAACCAATGTAAGCATATAAGAATTTGTTCTTTTTCGAAAAGGAATTGACTTCTTCTTGTTGGATGTTCCAATAAATGACCAATCATTTCAAGAATATACTCAGCCTGTGTAGGGGTAATACGAAAACACTTGCAAAATTCTGTCAAAGCGAGAGTATGAAAATTAAGCCTTTCTTTGTACATTCTCTTGTTGGATTCTTCATCACTGTCCTCACTTGATGATAACAAAAGCTGTCGTCGTAACTTCTACACCAAGAAACTAGTGAACATACTTGTTAATTAACAGATGAAAAAGGGAATCATCTCTTTGCGAGATTTATGAAAACTTTTCACGTCATTTCTTTGCACTTACCGGGCGAGTTGGTGGTGCGGTTAGAGGCACGCGGCTGTGAGCTTGCGTCCGGGAGATAGTGGGTTCGAATCCCACTGTTGGCAGCCCTGAAGATGGTTTTCCGTAGTTTCCCATTTTCACACCAGGCAAATGCTGGATCTGTACCTTAATTAAGGCCATGGCCGCTTCCTTTCAACTCCTAGGCCTTTCCTATCCCATCGTCGCCATAAGACCTATCTGTGTCGGTGTGACATAAAGTCACTAGTAAAAAAAAAAAAATTCTTTGCATTTTGCATTTCTATACAAATGGAAGAAAATAACAGGCTTGAAAAGTGAAAAAAAAAAACAAAAAAAACTAACTTTTCACTTTGGAAGCTAAATCTGAAAAGTGATGGTGCAATAAAATCTGAACTGAAAAGTGCAAAATGAAAAGTTGCAAAGTTCGTTCTTGGACCAGGTCCCAGCTTCCGGTTTAGGAGCTAACTCCGAGCCAACCATCTCCATAACACTGTCGAAAGGACATTTATTTATTTCTTTATTGTGTGGAAATACATGCAAATATTAAGCAAGAAAAGGGTGATTAGAAACAAGCTGCATTGAAATTCTACCACTTTGTTCGTCGAGCACTTTGAGATGACACAGCTCCTCAACCTTCTATAATCACACTGTGTAAAATGTATCTCATAACACTTCTAACTTACAGACTGGAAGTGGCTACTTCAACTGGACCTGCCAAACATTTCTTACAGGCCACTGAAATGAAGTTCTTCAGTTGTTGTTTCTAAATGACAAGGAGAGACATTATTAGGAATGAGAATATTCTGGAACAACTTGGATTGGGCAGGTGTCCATCAGAAACCTTAAGAATTAAGCAGATTATTAAGTTATGATCTTATGAGAAGGATGACTCCAAATAGTAACCCAAACAATGAAAAGACTGTTGCGTAGAGGCCTACAGGGAAGCAGAGTGCTCTGTTGGTCAATGGGCATTGCACCCGTCACTGAGAAGGCACTGTTGTGACAATTTCCGCATGGATTTAGACAGACAATTAAGAATTCTGACGGAAACATTGAAAAGCTTCTCTTCCGTTAAAATTGGTAGTCTACTGCTCTTCAGAGCATCGAGTATGGTAGCGCAGCAACAAAATTTATTTATTAAATCTTGCACAGTATCACGATGCAGTGGAACAAAGTCGTGAAACCATTCACGAAATCTTCTCTTCACTGTCTTTGTGCATTTGTCACCTTGCCAAAAAAAAAAACCATCCCACTAAAAATGTTCACCCATCTGTAGTAAGCATCGTAAGTCCTGCCCGCCATTGACCACTTCTCCCAACATTTTTAACAACAGCGTTGCATCCCGCTCGGCTCGAGCGTTGTCAAGATATGCAGCATCAATGCCAGCCTGGCTCACTGCAGAGATTCAGTTGTAACACACTGTACTATTCTCAATTGTTTTCAACCAACTTCTTGGCTGCTTGGATTATGCTTTCATCACGTTTTGTTGTTGTCCATGTGCCTACAGAGTACACAATATCTGCAAATGGCAAGAACTTCAGCTCCCTGTCCCATTGTTTTACAATGTTGCTCTAATATTGAGATAAAAATCACAAAGTATTGACTGGTGGATTTAAATGTTCAACTTTAATAAGAGAGATAGTTTCCTCACCAGTGTACTGGAAATTCCCCATCACGGTTGATGAGCTCGTACTTAAGGGGTCTACTAGCCACCGGCTGGTTCACAGGGATCCAGAGATTGGTCAGGTTCTCCTCACGTAGAAACTTCTCCATTAGGTTACTCTTTGCCCTGGGTATGACATCCACCAGAGTGTCCCGAGAGCCAAGGAGCATGCAGAGTTGAACAGCCCTCTCCCAGTTGAGGTGGCTTCTGTGCCAGTACGCACAGAAGGTGGCATTGAAGAATGGCTCATCTCCTTGCAGGCAGTCTGTGGGCAGACAAGCACATCAAACTCACCAGCTCATTGTCTTCCCACAGAGGGACAACATCCTGGACTTAGTGGACAAAGATATAAAGGAACAAAAAAGTCAATCAATCAAGTGACAACAACATGAATATGACAAGGTTCCTATCACTTATCTTTCAAAAATTAGGATCTAGGACATTTTGTAATAACCCCTTGTGGGTGGGAGATGCAGACAGAAAATACACCGACAGTATCCCCTGCCTGTCGTAACAGGAGACTAAAAGGGGCGACCAAGGGATGATCGAATTAGAACCATGTGACTTCTTGTAATTAGTACCATCATGCGGGGAACAACATGGGTTACTTTTACTTGCGAGTAGTACCACTATGTTAGGTACACAATAGGTTTTTGATTAGTAGCAACAGAGTGTGAATCAGGGTGGGATTTACAGTACCTGTGATTAGTACTACTACATACGAAACACCACGGGCCTTCGTTGCCTGTAATTAGTACCATTATGTGAGAAGCACCACGGGTCTGGCATTGCCTGTGATCAGTACCACTATATTAGCAACACCGTAGGTACTTTACAAAAAACAATATATATATGAGTCTCCACCTTATCAATACAAATTTATTTTACATAAGCAGGTAAATATAGTCAAGACTAGTTTCGACCCCTAGGGGGTCATCCTCAGTTGACATGCATTAAAAATGTATTATTTACAAAAACATCACATGTAGTGGTAAAAGCTTAAATTAATTTGAACCGATCATTAATGTTGGTATGTCTGGTACATTTGGGCTATTGTATGTGTCAATTTTGAGTTTTTAGCACACAGTGTGAAGGTAGTTGGTTGACTAGTGTGCATCATCCATGAAGACACATATTATTTTTTATGCTACTACCATCCAATTTTTGGGTTATACAATGTGGAATATACATACATTTGTGCAAATCAACAGTGGCAAGTTTAACAATATACATTTAAAGTTGGTTCATAAATTACACAAATTGGCTATTGATTAGTCATATGAAAATGTAGGACATTGGTTTGAACACTTTTGACTGAAATATCAATGTAACACCTTACAGGCATATATCTTAGATGCTAAAATCAGTTTATAAAGCCTGTTACTCTTGATTGAGTCTTGGAATATGGTTAAAAATTTTTAAAATAAAAACTATTTGCTTAGTATAGGCATTAAATAATGCTGTTAAAATGGACATATAGCTAAAACAGTGGTATATGTATGCCATATATGCCTGGTTAAAAACACATTACATTAATGTTATTGATATGTGGTGCTACATGTACATTGTTTTGGAATAAATGGGGTTGACGAATTTTTCACAACAGTCTTAGATATAGTGTTCCGATAAAATGGGTCCATAAAAATATTTATATGTAAAAAACGGTTAGGTAAGTATTTGAATAATCCGCTGCAGATCAGGTAATACTTAGTTATGTATCTGGAGATATTTTAGGCAGCTACTAATGTTGGAGTTATTAGAAATCTTGAATATATTAATGGAGCATGTTTTTCCATCCGTATGTCGTGATGTTTTAAGTTGGTGACATTTGTCAGAACGTGTTGAAATTATGCGTCTTGATGCACGTTGATTTTATCATGGAAGCGTATATGTTGTAAAAACAAGGTACAGTATCTGGAAATAGAAATAATAAGTGTGATAATGGTGTGGTATGAAAGTGTAATAGTAAATCGTATGTCGTTTTACTTACGTAAGGTGTTGGAACCGTGCATTCTTTGTAGCTGCCTGTTGAGATCTGATACGTGTTGCTCTGAGATTGTAGTTAGCGGCGGTAGAGGGGAGGTTTGGGGGAATGGGTGGAGTGTTAGTAATGGGAGTGGGGTTGGAGGGGAGGAATTTCAACACGTTCTGACAAATGTCACCAACTTAAAACATCACGACATACGGATGGAAAAACATGCTCCATTAATATATTCAAGATTTCTAATAACTCCAACATTAGTAGCTGCCTAAAATATCTCCAGATACATAACTAAGTATTACCTGATCTGCAGCGGATTATTCAAATACTTACCTAACCGTTTTTTACATATAAATATTTTTATGGACCCATTTTATCGGAACACTATATCTAAGACTGTTGTGAAAAATTCGTCAACCCCATTTATTCCAAAACAATGTACATGTAGCACCACATATCAATAACATTAATGTAATGTGTTTTTAACCAGGCATATATGGCATACATATACCACTGTTTTAGCTATATGTCCATTTTAACAGCATTATTTAATGCCTATACTAAGCAAATAGTTTTTATTTTAAAAATTTTTAACCATATTCCAAGACTCAATCAAGAGTAACAGGCTTTATAAACTGATTTTAGCATCTAAGATATATGCCTGTAAGGTGTTACATTGATATTTCAGTCAAAAGTGTTCAAACCAATGTCCTACATTTTCATATGACTAATCAATAGCCAATTTGTGTAATTTATGAACCAACTTTAAATGTATATTGTTAAACTTGCCACTGTTGATTTGCACAAATGTATGTATATTCCACATTGTATAACCCAAAAATTGGATGGTAGTAGCATAAAAAATAATATGTGTCTTCATGGATGATGCACACTAGTCAACCAACTACCTTCACACTGTGTGCTAAAAACTCAAAATTGACACATACAATAGCCCAAATGTACCAGACATACCAACATTAATGATCGGTTCAAATTAATTTAAGCTTTTACCACTACATGTGATGTTTTTGTAAATAATACATTTTTAATGCATGTCAACTGAGGATGACCCCCTAGGGGTCGAAACTAGTCCTGACTATATTTACCTGCTTATGTAAAATAAATTTGTATTGATAAGGTGGAGACTCATATATATATTGTTTTTTGTAAAGTAATATCTATCAATACAGAAATGAAACTTATAAACAACACCGTAGGTATGCGTTGCCTATGATTAGTACCCACTATGTGAGGAACACCACGGGTTAGCACGAGTCCCTGTGATAAGTACACCTATGTGAGGAACACCAAAGGTTTGCATTGCCTGTAAGTGGCACCACAACGTAAGGAATATCATAGGTCTGCATTACACGTGCGTATTACTTTGTGAGTAGTACCATAATGTGTGGAATACCGTGAGTCTACGCTACTTTTGATTAGTACCACAACATGACAAATACCATAGTTCTACTTTACTAGCAGTAAGTACCATTATGAGGGCCCGATACTCTGGATTTTGGACCCCTTTAGAGAACAAGCATCATCGATTCAGGATTATGTTTTAGCAGCAGTCCCTTAGTCACTAACACTATTGTTTTACGATAGTTCTGGGAATGTGCAGCACTGCAGGTCGGATCCACTCATTGTTTTAAATTCATATTCACCCATTCATTCTTCGTCATCACGTTCTGATTTCTGGTCAGTGGATGCTTTTGGACTTTTAAATTGTCATTAGGTTTCATCTCATTTCTTACCATTATTGGCTGAAGACTTAGATGTTAGGCCCCATTAAACAACAAGCATCATCATCATCATTTTGTAAGAAACTGGAACATAATAAAAATTTGGAAATAAATTCCTCACATATCATAAATTATGTCACAATTACATTTCAAATGGGAACATTCTACTTCAAAATGTACAAGAGTAAAGTTCATATTTTTAGGTTCACGGAATTATTTATGTTTTATGTATGTTTTTATAACTTTTGATATTTTGGCAAAGAACTCAGCACAAGTCAAATTCTTTAAATTAAAATGGTTAGGGCTTGCACAGTATCAGTTTCGAGTCTATTTTTCTCATTTGTGCATGGTGCTGCATTTATTAAAGAAAAAACACATTCAACAGCTGCAATGGATTATGGCTGTGCCAAACAAAAACTTGTATGTACTATTGCCAACAGAAGCATGGAGAAACAATGTTCTATGACTTAGCCATCAGCAGTGTTTCATATTTAAAACAGAATAAATTTCATATCTGCAGTTTTCTTCAGGAAGAAAACTTGAAAGAATAGTAGAGTCTGAAAAAAAATGTCAGGACAATCAGACATATTAAAAAAAAAAATAGTAGACGAATTGAAAACCTGACGGGTCAGTATGAATTCCCAGCTTCACCAGGTTGGGTAACCACAGACTCCTAAGCGAGCCTAGTATTCTTTACGCCTACTTGATATATGTTCCTCACCTCTCGTTGGATTCTGATGCCGAATATCATAGGTCTGCATTACACGTGCTTTGCAAGACCCACCTTGGCCTCTGCCTTTCTTTCGCCGATACCTTTTCTGTCATTGTCCAGAGATGATAGTTGTTCAGTTGTACCACTGCTTGCGACATGTACAGCTCAGCAAATTGGCTGGTGCTTTGGAGAAGTAGATGTTCAGTCCAAACTTCCGGTGTCTTGGCAGTATCTCTGCTATATGGTAGACTCTAAAGGAGAAAGCTTTGAATGGTGGAATGAGGAAAAACTTAAATAAACTGTGCAGTACCATTATATCTCTTATTCCGTTTCCATAAAACTTTCTTGCACCCTCAACAGCATGGACACTTTCACTCACTGTTCTAATCCTTCTTACAAGATAATCCCTCTTGCACATGGCACTAAGAAAATTACAGCACGCATGCAGTCCCACAAAACAAATCCATTCTTTGACTTTCCCCGCACACCCTAACAAACAACATGCATCTGGAATGTTCACTAATGCTCTACTGTGAGCTAGAATTCAATATCGCTTCAAATGTGCCAGCGCAGCGTATGGTCGTATGCGAATTAGGGTGTTTGACAACCATAACATCAGTACTCAAACTAAGCTGTATGTATACAAAGTCATTTTATGGTTGTGAAACTTGGGTTACATACAGAAAGCACTTCATATATCTGGAAAAATACCATCAGCCATACTTGCCAACTTTTAGAAATCAAAAATAAGAAGATTTTTAATTTTTGGATTTCATCACGTATATTGCGTCATGGTCTCGGTGAAAGAAAGACAGTTACTATGCAAATTGACCATAACATTTAAAATCTTAAACCAATAAAACATAAAAATGGCTACAATAACATGTAATAAACGTGGAACAAAATGAATAACAGTTTCCTTTATTAGACTGTAAACTGAACAGAAACTGAATTTTAAATGTAGCTCTGAACACTTGGAGATTACATTTGTTATGTTTTGTGGCCATAATGTGAACAGAATATACCAGAAACTGTCACAGACACAACTGTCTAAATTACACTGAAGTCATTAAAATTATGAACAAAGAATGAACACACATGCACTGAAAATATCATAAGTTAGAGTTTCATTATGGTCCGTATTAACAACTGATCACTATCAAAGGGTAGAGAAGGGTCCACTATTCAATACCATAAGCTTGTATATTGTCTTATAAAATTGGGACTAGTTTCTATCTCATATATACTGGGTCATCTTCAGCCACAACATAGTTCGGCATCAACCACAGCGGTTTTGATGTGATATTTATTTCAACTTTATTGGTTATAGAATGTCCCAGTGACTAGTGGCTCAAGTAAGCGCCTTCAAAATCGTCATGCATCATTCTCGTTTTTATCTCGTGCCTCTTTTTTATCGGCGTGTAGTCAAATATGACTTTCTAACTGTATAACTTTTTACCAAGCTCAATAGCTGCAGTCGCTTAAGTGTGGCCAGTATCCAGTATTCGGGAGATCGTGGGTTCGAACCCCACTGTCGGCAGCCCTGAAGATGGTTTTCCGTGGTTTCCCATTTTCACACCAGGCAAATGCTGGGGCTGTACCTTAATTAAGGCCACGGCCGCTTCCTTCCCACTCCTAGCCCCTTCCTCCCTCATCGTTGCCATAAGACCTATCCGTGTTGTATAACAATGCCGTACTTCTATTTAATTGTACATGTAACGTGTCGTCTGCTCGCGCCAGATGATACCGATCAGCTGTTCACGCTTCACCAAGCGACAGCTATGGTCCATAATGCACAGCTCACACTTATTTTGGTGTACTGCGCATGTCTCTGACGAACAGTACTTGTTCTGGAGCACGAACTGCTTTGCCAGACCACAAACTGGTTCAGGAATGGTCCATAGTCTGCTGGAACAACCGACTCCGAGTCCATGTTTGAGTTTGAAGTTTGTTGGAACGCTCTTTCTGTACTGCGCATGCGTCAGCCAGTTTGCAAACTGTTCCCGTTCTTGTTGGAACAAACCTTATGTCTTTCAAGTGTAGCGTGGCTGTAGATGACCCAATATATATATGAAATCGAAACTAGTCCCAGTTTTATAAGACAATATATAAGCTTATGGTATTGGATAGGTGGACCCATCTCTACCCTTTGATAGTGCACTGAAATACACGACGTGTTGTTTGAGTCATCAGTCCATAGACTGGTCTGATGTAGCTTTCCATGCCACCCTATCCTGTGCTAACCTTTTCATTTCTACGTAACTATTGCATACTACATCTGCTTTAATCTGCTTGTCATATTCATACCTTGGTCTACCACTACCGTTCTTACCACCTACACTTCCTTCAAAAACCAACTGTACAAGTACAAGTTCTGGGTGTCTTAAGATGTGTCCTATCATTCTATCTCTTCTTCTCGTCAAATTTAGCCAAATCAATCTCCTCTCCCTGATTCGATTCAGTATCTCTTCATTCGTGATTTGATCTATCCATCTCACCTTCAACATTCTTCTGTAACACCACGTTTCAAAAGCTTCTATTCTCTTTCTTTCCGAGCTAGTTATTGTCCATGTTTTACTTACATACAATTCCACATACTCCAGATGAAAGTCTTCAGAAATATCTTTCTAATTCCTATATCAGTGTTTGAAGCGAGCAAATTTCTTTTCTTAAGAAAGCTCTTCCTTGCATGTACTAGTATGCATTTTTTATCCTCCTTACTTCTACCATTATTAAACCAACTCCTGCATTTCCCCTGTTTGATTTTGTGGTCATAATTCGATACTTGCCTGACCAAAAATCCTCTTCCTCCTGCCAATATACTTCACTTATACCAACTACATCTAACTTTAGTCTATCCATCTCCCTTTTTAGATTCTCTAACATACCACAACAATTCAAACTTCTAATATTCCACGCTCCGACTTGCAGAATGTCAGTATCCATCTTCCTGATGATCGCCCCCTCTCGTGTAGTCCCCACCCGCAGATCCGAATGGGGGACTAGTTTACCTCCAGAATATTTTACCCGGAAGGAAGCCATCATCAGTACATTATTCTTACAGAGAGAGCTGCATGTCCTCGGGAGTTAGTTACGGCTGTAGTTTCCCATTGCTTTCAGTTGTGTAGCAGTATCAACAAAGCTAAGCCATGTTGAGTATTATTACAAAGCCATATCAGACAATGATCCAGACTGCCACCCTTGCAATTTCCGAAAGGTTGCTACTCCTTTTTCGATGAACTATTCGTTAGTCTGGTCTCTCAACAGATATCCGTCCAATATGATTGCACCTGCAGCTCGGCTATCTGCTTCATTGCGACGCGCAAGCCTTCTTACGCGCAAGGTCACATGGTTCGCAGGGGATATTACCACATAAAAAACACATCAATATGTCTCATACATTCTTTACATATGACTTCAACAAGGGGAAAAGCACAGAACTGCAACAAAAAAACATGGCCTACAACTCCAAAGAAACTACGCGCAGAAACAATGTTAACAGTGCATGAATCACATAGTAACAAACTCATTCTTTCATCCCAATTAATGGAGTCTCTAGTGTACGCTAGTCTCTCTCACTTGTAGGATGACTGCCATCCCGAATTCCCAGCTGTAAAACATACACAGTGCTGTAGCGAGCAGGAAACACGATACACTCGCCAAATAAAGTATCAGATAAATACGCTTGAAAAGGATGTTGTTTGAATTGCACAAGCACAAGAATTTATTTTTACTGACCATTATATTGGTCAAAAATAGGAAGAAGTTAAAATAAATCGGAGGACAAGTTAAAAACAGAAATTTTCCAGGTAAATTCGGAAGGGTTGGCAGGTATCCATCAATGCTGCATTAGGAGAATCCTAGGAATAAAGTGGCAAGACACACACTAACATAAGTATTTTGGTACAAGCTAATACAACAAGCATTGAGGTTCTCATAATAAAACACCAGCTTCAATGGACAGTCATGCAATTCTCATGCCTTAGTTACGTCTCTCAAATAAACTGTGTATTATCAGTTGAAGGTTGGACAGAGAAAATAGGGAGGGCTACAATAACGCTATAAAGATGTTCTAGAGATGAATGTCATGAAATGTCGAAATGACCCTGTAAACTGGGTGGTTGTGGCATCCACTCATCCAGAATGGAGTCGCCCCTTCCAACAAGGGCATCCATCCCTTGGAGTACAGCTGAGAAAACTTCAGTCCGACAAACACAATGCTAGGAAAAAGCATATGAATAGCAGAAGTATCAACCCTCAAGGACCAGTGGCTACACAAGACACCGTGTGCCAAAATTAGGGAAGAGTCTGTGGTTCCAGGCTTGAATTATACAACCATTAAAGAACTCATGTGATTTGAACTTTACTTTTGAAAGACAATCATACTTGTTAACGAGTGATAGCCTAATAAAAATAACTGTGAGGCTAAATCATAACATTGGAAAATAACACTCCCCAACATATTGACAGTTTGGGCTGATAATGTAAGATCACCAGACAAAAATATTGTCACCCCAGTGCGTACGCACAGATGGATCATTAATCTTGTATGGATGGCAAAGCAAATGAGTCCCATGCTCAACCGCACGCGTGCTGCCTCTACGTGAGCATAAGACAGTAGTGATCAGTGAGACTTTGATGTTTCCAGCAGACAGTGTACATCCATATGGGTAGATGTAAGGATGTGACAGTGGCAAAAAGGTGCATGAAGTTTCTGGATTTGTTAGTGTTTCCCAACAAACTGTTCAACGTGTCTACAAGCAGTGGTGTACTAAACATGGTCAAAAAGCCAAGACGTCAGAATTGTAGCTGGAAGAAGATCCTGACTGAGAGGGACTGGAGACACGTTTCCCGGCTCGTGAATCAAAATCACTTCCAAACTCGATAGGAATTGCTGCAGTCAGTGAATGTAGGTCCATACCAACCTGTTGGCAAGAGAACATGCGCTGGGAACTGCATGCAATGAACATCTGGAGCTCGTTACCTCGCAAGATGCCATTGCTCACACAGGCACAAAGCTGTACGTCTTCAATAGGCTAGAAATAATCAAATGTGGACAGTCAGTAGCTGACTGGCGGCGGAATGTAATGTGGTCCGACAAATCATATTTTTCCCTGTATTCCAATGACGCAAGTTGTCGACTGCACCAAAGGCCAAATAAAGCATTTCATCTTGGATGTGCACAAGGTCAGATTCAAGACAGAGGTGGATCTGTGATGTTTCGGGGGTGTTTTTCATATGGATTGGATCTGCTCACTGAGGTGACCACTAACATGAACCAGAATGTTTATTTAGACATTCTGGATGATCAGATGTTGCCTTTCAGTCAACATCTGCATGATGAGTATGCTATTGATATTCCGACTTTTGAAGATGACAATAGCGGAGTTAATCAGGTTGGACGCATGTGTGACTAGTTTTATGAACACTCCCTCACTCTATTACATCTCGATTAGCCTGCAAAATCACCTGTCTTGAATCCCATTGAAATCTGTGGGACATGTTGGAACAGTGGGTAAAATACCAACATCAGCATCCCAGTAATTTGGAGGAATTGCACAATCAAATCCTCCTGGATGCGACGTACCTGCACAACCTTGTGGACTCACTTCCTAACCAAATCCAGGCGGAGTTACACAGTATTAAATGATGCTTGTGAAGATTTCCCCAGGGGTGACTAACTTTTTGTCCTGTGAGCTTACTTCTCTGAAGCACGTGTTACTTTAGGCCATCCAGCCTACTGAGCTGTGTGTATCTGAAGGCCATGGTACTTCCCCTTAAAACAGTAATCACTACCACCTTTCAAAATTTTCTTCTCTTCTTCTTTCACCCTTGTTCAGGGATTTACTGGGTCAGGTTGCAGATCACTGACCTCCATTTTGCCCTCTCCTCATTCTGATCTATCTTGACACTTCATATAGGTTATTCTCTTGGTAAAATAGCTCCAAATTTTTAGAAAAGTAAGGAAAATTATGAGAGTAAATGTATGCTATAACCAAAGTGAATACTTACTTTTTTCCTTAATGGCCCCAACATACGTAAAAAGCACCACGAGGACATAGAGCAGCACCACATTTGCTGCCCACACTGACGCATGACTGCAATCACAAGGAGACTTTGTTGTTACAGTTCAATTTGAATATTGACAAACTTATCATCATTACAGTAATGAGCAAGATTCACAAAACGAGAGTTATGAGGGGCAAGTGAATAGGACAGAAGTATCCTCATAAAAGTGAAACAATTAACAAGTAAAATGGCAGCAAAGCTCAATAGATAAGATATAACCAAATGAATCCAAGCAGGAGGAAACTTCTGTCTAGCAGTTCAAGAGTTAATATAGAAACCAATAAACACCATTGAAATGCAAGGATCCAATGTTAAATTTTTCCCCATCATATCACACTTTCTCAAAAATCCTATATTACGTTTATTTCATCACATGCACTAATGCACTTCTTATGTTGTTAGGAAGAGTGTTGCTTTAATTTAGATTTCCATATTCTTTTATTAATTTATTTTAATAATTCGATGCCCTCCAGCCATCTCGTAGTCCTGTATTATCATGCTCAGTATAGAGCCGGCAACACGCGGTTTTGCGTGAGTGGCTTCGTCCGCGACAGTCTGAGTTGTGTTATGGTTGCTAGTGAAAAGAGATTTTTGTCTTCATATGCGTTCTATATGTGAGTGAGATACTGTGTTAATATTTTTATTGAACTTACATCTATCAACATGCCACTACGTGGTTGCAAGAACAATCCAGATACATTCTGTTATGTATGTGGAAGTTTCGTGCCAATGAAACAGCGGCTCAATATAACTGAGTTCGTGAGAAAGGCCTACTATGCCTACCTTGGCTAGAAACTTGGAGACCAAGACAAGTCGCGGGCACCACATAAAGCTTGTAGAACCTGTATAGAGCAGTTAAGGCAAGAGAACTGTGTTGCCTTTCAGTATTCCAATGGTGTGGCGAGAACCCCCAGTTATAGTACTCACTGCTACTTCTGTTCTCTGAATGTGAAGGGATTTAACAGCAGCAACAAAGGTAACATTGTTTATCCAAACAATATTCGATCTGCAATTTTACCCGTTCCTCATGGCCCTGATGCACCAGTACCACAGTGTTCAGAACATTTATAGGATTGTCCCTCTTCTGAATCTGACGTAGAAATGGTGGGCACTAACTCTAACTGTGATTTCTCCCCTGAATGTATTGAAAAAGAACTGAGACTTTTCGAGTAAAGTGCATTAAATGACTTCGTTTGAGATTTTGGCCTTTCAAAGGAATCTGCCGAGTTACTCGGCTCTAGACTTCATGAAAGGAACATGTTGGCACCAGGGACGATGTACTATTGGTACAGACATCATGAACACCCTTCATTCCTGAAGAGGGAGCCTTGGTTTACTTCAACAACGTTCCAGAGGTTATCTTAAAACTAGGAGCACCACAGTATGACGCTATTGACTGGAGACTTTTCATTGACACTTCCAAGCGTAGTTTGGAGTGCGTCCTTCTTCAAATGAAAACAAACTTTCATCCATTCCCGTTGCTCATTCAGTTATTATGTGAGAAACATCTTAAAACTAGGAGCACCACAGTATGACGCTATTGACTGGAGACTTTTCATTGACACTTCCAAGCGTAGTTTGAAGTGCGTCCTTCTTCAAATGAAAACAAACTTTCATCCATTCCCGTTGCTCATTCAGTTATTATGTGAGAAACATCTTAAAACTAGGAGCACCACAGTATGACGCTATTGACTGGAGACTTTTCATTGACACTTCCAAGCGTAGTTTGAAGTGCGTCCTTCTTCAAATGAAAACAAACTTTCATCCATTCCCGTTGCTCATTCAGTTATTATGTGAGAAACATCTTAAAACTAGGAGCACCACAGTATGACGCTATTGACTGGAGACTTTTCATTGACACTTCCAAGCGTAGTTTGAAGTGCGTCCTTCTTCAAATGAAAACAAACTTTCATCCATTCTCGTTGCTCATTCAGTTATTATGTGAGAAACATATGGAAATCTTGAAATGCTGTTGTGTAAACTAAAGTACCAGGAACACAAGTGGCAAGTGTGTGGTGATTTCAAAGTGATAGGTATTCTGTAAGGTTTACAAGGAGGTTACATAAAACACTCCTGCTTTCTGTGTGAGTGGGGCAGTCGAGCAAGGTTACATCACTGGACTCAAAAAGAATGGCCATGTAGAAAATGGATTGGAGGGTCGAAAAACATAAAACAAGAAACTCTTGTTCACAAGAGAAAAATACTGCTACCTCCGCTTCATATCAAACTAGAGTTTATGAAGCTATTCATTAAGGCCCTAAACAATGACGGTGAATGCTTTCAGTACCTGTGTCATCGATTCCCAGGCATCAGTAATTCCAAAATCAAGGAGGGTATTTTCACAGGTCCAGATATCAGAAAACTTCTTTCTGATGCTAATTTTGAAGATGTTATGTGCGCTGCAGAGCGATCGGCATGGACAGCATTCCGGAATATGGTTAAAAACTTCCTTGGAAACATAAAGGATTCACACTTGACAACTTTTCCCTTTCCCAAAACTTCTTCATTCTGGATGATCTTGCGGCCCATTCTTTTGTAGATATTGAGACATTATTAAGGAACTTGGACTCCTTTTGCAAGTGATTTGAAATTCATATCACATTATGAATTGAAACTAGTGAGCATCACAGCGCTGGCTGTTGGCGCTGCTTGTTAATAAAGCCTCAGCCAGCTGGTGGCACTCCTTGTGGCTGCCAGTCTGAACTGCGTCAATAAAGCAAATAGTTGAACTGGACAAGTAAATAATGACCTTTGTAATCGAGGTCAAGATGGTTTCTGAATCGGAAGCAAATTGGTTTGTGTGGCAGAAAAGGATGTCTGCAAGAGAGGATTTTGATCCTGGATAGGAACCTTTGTGGGTTTCGTTTTTTCAAGATGTTTTCCTTAAGTCGACGCTAGCCGCTATTATTTGATTTACTACGGATATTTCCTTTTTAGGACAAATCAGTTTTCACGTGCCCATGCGGTAACCTAGTTTATTTAATTTTTATTTCTAATTAAGTAGTGTGGTAGCCTGAACCTCAAGATATATATGTAATCCGTTTGTAAGCTGTAACTCAAAATTATGTGTGGAACTGGTTCTGGTGGCCATCCAATTGGCAGATGAACTACACCTGTAATTCACAATTATTCTGTTTGGAATCCTCAAAATGTGCTAAAATGATAATCTTAATTCAGTAAACATGCCTTCTAGTAAGTTTCAAAGGCTATATTATGGTTTTAATCCATGGTTAAAGTTCATTCAAGGTGTTATGTGAACATTGCATGGTGAATGTAGGCCTAAAAATTTAAAACTGCATTTCAAGGCGTTCTTCTCTAATGTAAACGAAACCTCAACATTATTTAGTGGCCGTGAGGCTTGTTTTCTCTATGCTTACTGCCTTGCCTTTATTACCGCTTGTTGCCTGATTACGAGTTCTGTTTGATGATGATGATTGGTTTTTCTGCCCTCTCTGTTGTTGAAAAATGGATGACTGTCTTTGAATGTTAATGATGGATGGAATGGTGCTTGATGACTATGTTATTTATTCTGCTAGCTAGTCAGTTTTTTATTGCCAGTTAAATGTGCATGTTCAAGAAGCAAAATTAATTTATATTTGACTATATTCCTTGCCTAGTTAACCAAGGCCTGTTCTAATTCTGAGGTTCTGGATATGGTACACACACTAATGATAATAGTAATAATAATAAGTGGTTATGGTTATAGTTAAGGTTGTTTTGAGGTACCTCAACCTTGAATTTTTATCTTGATCTAAAAATACTGATTTTATTTGTTCAACAATATTAATTTAATTGACAAGACATTGAGTCACTCTATTTCTTTGTTTACTTAGTATAATTTTAATTTTATCTGTAATTATGACTGCGTTTATTAAAACCTTTTAAGTTTAAAGGTGTGGCTCATTTCTCATGACATGGTAAGGAGGGCTAAAGCTTTAAGTGAGTACTAGTTCCCGGCCTTTTGATGAATCTACTCTTGGAGTGGGCTTCTCCCTTCTACGTTAAATATTGTCATCGGTAAGTATTTTGTTCCGTGACGGATACAACATGCTGCTTACGCTGCAATATTTTAGTGAATGTCTTGTGTACTTGTTATTTAGAATCCATTTCTCTTCTCTATTTTCAATTTGATCTTTAGTTCATTTTCAATTCATATAAATCCATTTATATTTCTTTAAACTCTGTGTTTTTTTACTATTCCAAAAGAAATCAAAAAGTTGTTTCAGGAGTCTAGTATTTGGTAAGTGGTATATGTGCTCCACTTTTTCATTGTGTCAATGATCGATTCACTTTTCTTGTAAAGTACTGAATTTGCATCAGTCTCCACTGGCCATCAATGTGATGTTTTTTATTAATAATTTTCCAAAAAATTCTTCTATCAACTTTCTGCAGTTTGCCTGTTGTTGATGGGGTATTCAATTTAAATAATGTTTCACTTGTATATGTTTTTCCTGGCTTAACGATGTAGAAATAATGTCGATTTTATTTATTTACTTAAATTGTTTATTTATTGTAGGCTGAATTAAAGTTATTTACATATATATATATTTTGTGGGCAAATGTGCACAGTCACAAGCTCGTAAAATTCTAGGTCTAGTTCTCTGACCCACTCTATTGGATGTCTGTTATCGTTCCTCTGAAAGCACGAAGAAGACAGTCAGCAAGGATGAGGCACTACCGTCACAATTTGCAGAGGTAGTCCATCCCCGTACCGACATCTGCCTTGTCCGGTTCGTATCCGGTTGATGATCTCCACTGATGTCTGGGAAAGTCGAATCCTTGTATTCCCTTAGAAGAAGGTCCTTGAACTAGATGTACAGCATATTGACTACTGAAGACTGCTTGCACTGGATTTTCCATGAACTGGTAACACTGAAGGAGGATTTTTCATAGTTAACTGCTGTGTGCCACAGTGGTTTCCTTGATTTCGAGCGTTGATGTTCTGTTTGTGCAATATCTTGGTGAATGAGTAGCTCTGGATTATGTTGAATGTTTTTAGAAGTGCTTCTGATCATCTTAGGGCTGGAGGTGGAATATTGCTGAGAATATAGCGTGTTCGTACTCCGAATGCATCCCGTGTATATTTGCATAGCTTGGTTGAGTTGTACATTTATTATCTTAGTGTGAGTACTATTGATTCAGGTTGGACAGCAGTATTCAGCAACAGAATATGATAGGGCTAAGGCTGTGGATTGTAGGATGTAGGTATTAGCTCAAGAATGAACTGATTATATCATTGGAAGCCTAATATTATCATAACATATGCCTTGATCTCTATTTTATAACTCTATACTGTTTGTGCTGAAACGTTATAGTTTGGGTGTGATGTCATATCTGGGTAACCACCTACACTCAGAATAATCGAAATGCAGCAGTATGGAAAAGGCAAATCAATAAACCAATAAAGTAAACATGGCCATAATTGTAGTGCACTCACAAATAATTAGGGATCATTGAAGAATATGACTAAGTCATAAACTTGGACACTAGTCCGACTAACGCGGTAACGTAAACAAACAGCAGTCCATCCAAGTATGGCATGCCATGAAAAGGATTACAGCTCTCCACAAAATCCATGCGTATACAAGTACTCAGATTTCAGTTTCAAAGTGAAGCGTTTTAGCAGAGCGCACAAGGAAGCATTTTACTGTGTCCATTTTCCAGAGGGACCCGAGGTAAGTACAGATAATAAGGGGCATGGAAATACGTGTGACAGTAATCAGGGAAAGAGAAGGAACTGCTTTTTTTATAATAATAATAATGTATTACCACAAATACCAAAAACGATATTTACATGCCAAAGAAAGTGAACAGATGATTAAAGAGAGCAACAATATTTTCAAAAATAGATACTTCGGATTTTTAAAATAAATGGGACGACCATTAAATAATACAATTTTCTATCCAAAACAGCTAGAATCAAAACAAGAGATGAATTTTACAATAGTTTTCATTAGGAATATCCTACAAATGCTAAACAGATATTACCCATTAACACAAAATTTTAAAAGAATTTTGAACAGGCATATAGGCCACTGTACAATCGCAAAAGAAGAAGAAAGGAGAACCGCGGAACAGGAATGTGGGGAAAAGGGAAGGACGAGGAAGAGAACAGTACCTAAGGCTGGCAGCAGGAATTAGGAAAGATAGAACCTACAAGTATTAATACAATCCTGAAATTCGAACAAAAGCTAGGCGTTAATATGAATACAGTTAGTCCTATTCTTGCGTTTGTTCACCAAGTCTTTTAGTATCCAATGGTTCATATCACTGTAATTCTCACGTAGTAGAAAGCGAAATTTGAAAAAAGTCGTAGTGTGGTTCCAAGACAAACACCAATGTCAACAGCTCAGACAGTGATATTTGGTAGCGTAAACAGTCTTTAGCAGCCAGTTTGGCATGATGAAATAGGGGAATACAGCCTTAAAGAGGAAATTAAGTATGGGAAGAGAATATAGATTTAAAGTTCGCTCACCCGTCCAGCAGTCCTTGGGCTTCAATCATGAACAACAAACACCATTTTTAAAACATTGCACACGGACCAGCCGCTAGCGCAAATAAAAGAAAGTCCTCCCTCCACACAAATCGTCTTCTTCATCCAACTCGCCGATAGAGCCCAGAGCAGGCCTTATTTATATTACAATGGAAACATCCAGAGAAGACGAGAGCAGAAGGTACACATTGCGCAGCAAGGTGATAGGGGAGGAGAGGAGGGAGGGCAGGCGTGCGAACAGTATCAGCTGGACGGGCGAAAAGAGCACACACACAGAGGTTAGTAGCAGCATGTCGAGCGTAGCAGACGTAGAATCATGTAGAATAGTAGAAAAATTAGGAGCACGTTATAGTGCTTATCTTTGACAATTTAAATTCAGATGGCTGCTGGATCAGCTGCTCTGGTTCAGGCAAAATAGCTTTGAGCTTTTGTCATTGCATTTCTGAGCAAAGCTAGTATGTGATTTTGTCAACTGATGTTGAGTATACTACATCATTATGCCATTAGATGTGAATCCTCTCTTCAACATCTTTGGTTGGAAAGTGGAAAATATTCAGAATATTGTATTCAGACTTATAACGGTTTTATTTCATTGTCATACTTTACTTGTTTGAATAATATCTTAAATAATATTTCTAAAGGGGAAAAAAAAAATCTGAATGTCTGTACCCATTATTGTACAAATATTGTGTTGCATTTTGTGATGAAGTTGAGGAAGAGTGGGGGTTCCCCACTATCTTCGTTAGTCATAGCGCACAGAATTTATCCGGATGGTGCTGTGTATGGGTGAGTAACTTGGGACAGAGAGGTGAGCAGAATCCAGGCAGCTGGAATGAGATTTGCTTGGAGTAGGATCGCAAACAATACGAAATACAGATATTAGAAGCATGGCTCATAGGACACAAACAGATTACGAAGGATGTACAACTTGAGGACAAGACACCAAGACGAAGATATACAGACATGGTAGGGACCGGTACACCATGCAAGGATAGAAATCGTTGGAGGAGCTGCATATTCCAACCCATCAAATATATAAGAACAACATTTGATTTTTTTTTTTTTTTCATGTGACTATCACTAGCCTGATGCACCTCTTGTAAGGTAGACTCTCCGAATAGGGAGAACAGCACCTGCTTTCACATGTCAGACACTCAACATTTTTATGACTGTTCTTGGCATTGAGGTTTGAAGAGGACGTGGCAAGGAGGAAGGCAAGTCAATAGGAACAAGTATGATGTAAAGCACTCAAAAACAAAACCAATGATATACAAGGTCTCTAATATAAACTTAGACCAAACACAAGGTATTTGTCCTCTGCGCTACGGCAGCTGCCTCAGCTGCAATTATGTCGTGCGTGGCCGCCCTGTCTTAAGCATGTACAAATATTGTTTGGCATTTTGTGATGAAGTTGAGGAAGAGTGGAGGTTTCCCACTACCTCCATTAGTCACAACGCACAGAATTTAACCGGATGGGTTGGAATATGGAGCTCCTCCAACAATTTCTCCTTGCATGGTGTACCGGTCCCTACCATGTCTGTATATCTTCATCTTGGTGTCTTGTCCTCAAGTTGTATAAAAGATGCTGGAAGTGCCGTCCTTCCTGCGTTATACAGGCATTGTATCTGAGAAGAACATACTGGCTGATGCGTGTGAGTTCTGCCACTTTAATGTTTCTGATTTCATTCGGAATGTTTTCTTTCAGTTCCTCCAATGTGTGAGGATTTGTTTCATAAACTTTTTATTTCAGTTTGCCCCACAATTAAAAATCATAGACTGCTAGATCTGGAGAACGAGGAGGAAATAGAACAGCATTGAACACTGTCTGCAAACACTTCTGAAATTGTAAGAAGGGAATCTGTATGAGCATGGGCTAAATCTTGTTGAAACCACCCGTGTGATTTTTCTTCTTCCATTAACTGATGGAAGAATGCCGTCAAAATATCATCTTGGTACCTCTCTGCATTTACTGTCGTTTCAAAAAAGATATCCAATTATTCGTCTTGCAGTAACAGCACACCAAACACCAATCTTCCTATCATAATGAAGTACTTCATAAACACCCTCAGGATTTTCTGCACACCATTAGTGAGAGTTATGACTAGTCATACAACCATTAAGATGAAACCAGAACTTTTACATACGAATATACGGTGTTGCGATGATAACTCTCCCACCATGTTAACAGCTGAGCTTCAGACTTGCGACTCACATGCAGGCTACTTGCAAGGTCAAGAACTATGTGCGCGCCTTCCACACTGCAGAACCCCAAACGGAGAGTAAAAACGCTGCTCTAGTTTATATGAGAGAGCCTGTACACTAAAGTCTATTGAGTCGTTCAAGAGATCGATATCTTCCAGATTAAAAAAAAATATTATTATTAATGTACAACAACTGCATCAGCAGCATACACACTCTGGTTGGAAAGACAGAATGGTTTAGAAATGCACCTGGACTATCCTGTCACCTCTTTTGTTAATAATGGTTATGGACAAAATTGTAAACGAGATAGAGGAAGCATATGGGAATAGGGAGATGAAGTTAATACTATTTGCAAATGATATTGTCATTTGGGTAACGAACAGCAAAGATGTACAACAGCAACTGGATGCATGAACAAGGATATTGAAAAGTATGGTATGAAATTCAGCACAGAGAAAAACAAGACCATGGTGATATCAAGAGGAGAAAGACAGGGAAGGCATTGTGAAAATTGGTCGTCAAGGCCTTGAAATTGTGGGCAGTTTTGAAAACCTAGGGAGTGAATTCATGCAAAATACAAGGCTGGACATAGAGATTAGCAAGAGGGTATAGCAGGGCAGAGTAGAGGAAGTGCCAAGGAAGTGTAAAGATATAATGCACAAAATGTATTATGCACCCATACTGACTGTACAGCTGAGACCTGGACCATGACAATGGGGAAGAGAGTAGAATTCAAGGCAGCAAAATAAAATACCTAAGAAGTATTATAGGAAAGATAAGGGAAGACAGATTGAGAAACGAAGATGTGAAAAGGAGGTTGGAACGGAAAACCTAAATGAGAGAACTGATAGGAATAAACTAATATGTTTTAGACATGTAAAGAGGATGGAGGAGAAAATAATGCCAAATGAGATGATGGAGGTGAAGTTTGAGGATAGGAGAGTGAGAGAAAGGGCAAGGTGATAGATTCAATAAAAAGCAGTGCAAAAAGTAGAAACTTGGACAGGGACAAGATGACGGAAGAGGAATGATGGAAGGAGAGAGGAAGGTGGGGAAGTGCAATAAATGCTCCAACCTGGCAGGAACTGGATAAGGGGATAGGAGGATGATGATGATTATTGTACTGGGAGGTACACCTCAATGCCGCGCATTCAAAATTAGCGCCCAAATAAACTCCCCTATTGAACAAAAGTGGAAAATACTACAACAGGAACTTAGAACTTTAATCAGAAGATGTCACCACTGAAGAATCAAGTAATTGTTTTGTTGTGAAGTTTCCTAAACTGACTTGATTTCTCCTTGTTTTGTTTGCCATTCATCAAGTAGTTTGGATATTCTTCCATAGATGACACTACCAAAAAACTATGATCATGCACCCTGGTGCAAGGTGTAAGAAGTTATAATTTAAAGAAGTTGTGTATTTCTAGGTTCATTTATTTTTGGGTTGGTAACCCTCCTTTTTTCTTTTCGCCAGTTTTGAATCTGGCCAATCAAAACTTTCTGTAATTAATTTTCAACCTATCACAGGCTTCTTGTTTGATTCTGAGTGTCACTTTTGAACTTAACCAATAAAATTAAGAGGGTGTGTTTTGATTAGTCGTGAATGATCTCAAACCATCCCTGAGGGTTTATAAACTGCGGCTTTTCACGTTTCTTGGCCAATTGATCGTCGTCCATCTGAGTGTGTGTGCTTAAGCAGGAGACGGGCGGCCTCTTTCGTCGGCAGCAAAACATCTATAAGGTAATGGCCACATAACTTCATTCTTTCTTGCTACACCTGCAGTTGAATCCGAGGGAAAGGTCTGACTCTTTATTATGTAACCATACTTTTCTAAAATGTAACTTTTCTTTTGGCTAATGTAAAAATTTCATAAAGTCCTTAATTGTAAATTGGGGATAGCGAGTGAGTTACCCTCTCGAGCTCCCCTTCATCTTGTTTTGAGGTGTCTGCGATTTAGCAACCTTTTTGCAATGTATTACAGTTATTTCCATTCGCGCCACTTCAAGTAGCTTGGGATTAGCCCCTGTTTCATAGGCCGAGAGCCATGTAGGTTTTAAATTTTCATTTTCTGGGAGTGCAGTGTTTATGTTCGGGCCATTCATTTAACCTGTTCTTTTTGCAAAGGCCCTGTAGGTTGGGTACTAGATACCACTGTAGAAAACTTTTTTTTCAATTAGGAAGTGTGCCTTGAGAGGCCAGAGATTGAAAGTTGTTGTTGCCCTGAGTAGGCTTGAGAAACTGAGAGCCTGTTAGCTCTTTTCCAAAATGTTGTAAGAGTAACGAATGCCTCTTGAAGGCTAGATCTTGTAATTTTGGGAGCAAGTGCTCTTTGAATTGGGGGATTTCTGCCCTGCTCTTTTGAAAATTTGAGCTGGGAGCTCAGGAATTGTAAAGTGTGGGGCTTGAAGCCCAGGATCTGTAAAGTTCACAAATCTTGTATTTTCCTTGACTTGTTTCAAGATTGTCATTGTACCTGATGTTTTAATGAAAATTTGTTAAGTTTGAAGTTCTGAAAATATAACCTTCAGTTAAAGTTTTAATTCACTTTTGATACTGTAGATAGACCCATTCACCCCAGCACCTTCTTTAACCTCTTTCTGCTCCATGGGTATCCCCGTAACAATTATTATTATTGATAATTATTATTTATGAGTTCTTACCTTCCTTGATGACAAACCATAATAGATAATGTGGTTGTTGTTCACCCGAAAGAAACCAGCTATCTTTGTCTCAGAGCCCAACCACTGCAGTGTGTTTACAATCTGGAACAAACATGAGCAGTGTTTGCAATAATGTCCATTTAAAAAAAAAAATTCAATACTTCGTTAAATCTACGATTGCCTTGCAAGATGAAGCTTACCAAAAATACTCTCTCATAATAGATGAAGTGCCAAGATGGCTTAATATTAGGTACTAGCTGTTACCTGCAGCTTTGCTCGGGAGAATTTCATAATTTGAAAAAAATTAATGCTCCTCAGTACTGCACTAAGACATTATCTGAAAATCCCTAATGTACGTATAAAAACTGACTGAAAAATTGCATTTCATTTGTCCCAGAACCTCTTTGTACATAACAATTGTGCTATTGCCTTTTAGGGCTGAGATGACCAGGCTACTGGCAGAGCTAACTCTGGAACATGCAGCACAGAACTGTACATGTGAGAAACAGTCCTCTCTCAAGTCAGAAAAAAGAAAAGTGTTTCTTTATTTTCAAAGGAAATTCCAAGCACCAATTTTCACATTTCAACGTATTCAATCACATTTTTGGTCCTTCCCCTGACCCCCTCCCCCCCCCCTTCCATTTAAGTGAATTTTCTAAGAATTTATTTTTAAAGAAGATTCCAAATACCAATTTTTATGTCTGTAACATGTTAAGATTTTGAGATACACTCATTTTAAAATTCACCCCATTTTCACTTCTTTTAACCCCCCTTTGTCAGACTAAGTGGCTCGAACTGTTGAGGCGCTGGCCTTCTGACCCCAACTTGGCAGGTTCGATCCTGGCTCAGTCTAGTGGTATTTGAAGATGCTGAAATATGTCAGCCTTATGTCGGTAGATTTACTGGCACATAAAACAACTCCTGCGGGACTAAATTCTGGGACCTCAGCGTCTCCGAAAACCAGAAAAGTAGTTAGTGGGATGCTGTTGTTGTTGTTGTTGTTATTATTATTATTATTATTATTATTATTATTATTATTATTATTATTATTATTATTATTATTATTACTAATCCCCTTTATCCCATTTATGCCAAGGTGGGTTGTTTTCAACCCATCAAATTATGCTATCCTTCTTTAACCTATCACATTTGACACTTGTAAGATTGATTAAGGTAGCCATTATATATTTTGTCATACGTTTAGGCGGGAATTTGATTCATTGTGTTATTCTTGATCTGCAGTCAACAGAAAAAAGATGGATTGTCAGCCCTCTGCACGCGGGAGAAGAATGTAAGTAGAATTCACAACTATTCTCATTGGCATGTTATTCATTGCTGTATTTACAATTGAAAACTTCAATAATTTACATACATAATTTGATATCCGCATCACTTGCTTAGAATTTCCAGTATTTTCAATACAACCTAGTTGGGTCGCTAACGACCCGCTGGCCAGTTTCCCGAGAACTATCACTGACTTTCACATTAGCTCGATAATGAGCATATATTTAGTTTAAATCTTACGTAATTAGTCTTAGTATTCATAATTGCTCTGTAATTTATTGCAGAGTACAGCAATTAACAGTTGCAGAAATTCTGGATGAGCTCGAAGCGGCCAATCCTTCAGATATCCCTGACTCAGGTGTTGATATCTTTATTGGGCTACCTGAAGATGCTGACTCTGGTGATGAAGATTGTTCAGAACCTGACAGACTAAATCGTGCTCAGCTTCAAGCTCCAGCAGAGTTAGTGGTGCAAGTACTAATAAAGAGTAACTTCAATTCAGAACTTCCTCTCGAATTCAGTGCTGAGCCTGAACCACTTCCGGAAAATGAACAGGTTGACGATAGTGACTTGGACACAAATTGTACTAATGGGACAGGTAAATCTTACTCTTTCAATTGGGAAATAGGTGATGTGAAATTCCCAACGTCTTCTTCATCCAGTGTTCGTCATCCAGATAAAAGAAATTTTACGATCCAATCACATCCTATAGATCTTTTTCATGCATTTCTCGAAGCAGATACAGTTCTTCAAATATTGAAATATAACCTTGGTTATGCCTCTTACACTAATAATCCACAGTTTCAATTATCGTTGGAAGAGATGTACTCTTTTCTCAGCATACTTTTCCTGAGTGGGTATGTACCCCTACCACGAAGAATGATGTTCTGGGAGAACTCAGATGATGTTAGAAACGGTATGCGCAGGAATATATTTGAGCAAATATTCTGATTTCTTTATTTTGTGACAATTTGGACCTCCTGACAGGTGACACAGTGTGTAAATTGAGAAATTTTATAGATCATCTAAACAAGTCAATTCTTATAAATGCTACCAATGAAGAGAAGGTATCTGTTGATGAGTCTTTGATCCTGTATTTCGTGTGCCACGAGTGTAAGCAATTCATCCGCGGCAAACCAATTTGTTACAAGTGATAAATATCATTTTTGATCCGTATTAATGATAATTGATTGAAATAATAACAATAAGTTAATTTATTAATTTTTTCACCTAATCAACACAATAAATCTTGTCTTTGTTGGATTACATTGACATGTTAATAAAATGGTACATGTTTTGCCTTACATATAGGCATCATCAGCCATGGGTTTAACCTTGAAATAAAATCAGGCACCTGATTTACATATAAATAAGATAAAACAAATTTATAAAAAGCCTTGAATAGACTTGAAAGAAAATTGACATATGGTAAAAGACTAGTACAATGTTGGTTTTAAAGACAAGGCTATGAGTGAGAAGTTTATAATTGAGGCAAGTATTTACAATAGTAATATTAAAAGACTATTAATATGAGCAAAATGAATAAACCGACAGTTGGTTATAGACAAGTGGTAAAATTGCTGTAAAATGATGTTGACCAACTAGTGGTTGGAACTAGATAATAATGAAAATGACGATCGGAATCGTATTTTTAAAACATAATGTTGAATAAAATAAAGTTGAGAGATGGTCAAGTGACCTATGATAATTTATGTAAGTTAAAAGTCAAAAGTCAATAGCATATGGTGATGTTGTGGTTCACTGTGATGAAGAAGTACGAGGTTTATATGTTTATATTGGACCTCTATGGACCATCTCATTTGATATGATGTTATAACGTTGTTGAGATTATGGGTTTGTTGACAAGCTGGTCGAAAAGGCAATGTGACAGTAGAATGTAGCTAATGTGTTGAATGTTGGATCAGAAGTAAAATTTGTAAAAGGAAACCAAAAGCGTGGTGTTAATTGTATGAAAAAAATCGTAATAAAACTTTTAGGTGGAAATCGTGTGCACTTACCATTTGACGATGGTGAGGGTAACTTGTTATGTTATGAGCTGAAAGTTATTGACGACTGTCGAGCTCTTACTACGTGTGTTATAGCTGTAGGTTTGAATTGGAGGGGAATCTGTTTGTGAAGGCGTGACTATGGGCTTGTTTGCAGTACTTGGAGGGGAGCTGCTACTGGTAGGGGAGAAAGAAGAAAGTGTATTGCTGCGCGTATTGTAGCGGTGGGATGCCGTTGGAGGGAGCAGTATTAGAGTGGGTGTAGCTATAGCTCTATTGGTTGTACTTGAATGGGAGGTACTAGCGGTGGAAGGAAGAGAGAGGAGCGTATTAGTTATGGAGGAGGTGGGAGTGCTTATTAATTTAAAGTTGAAAATTTTTAAGAATATATTGGTGAGGGGAATTGATTCTTGTATTCGTATATGGGGCTTTTTTTATCAATGATATCATTTAAATTCTTATCTTTATTAAACTGCTGGTTGAGGAATTTTCGTATTCTGTCATGAGCTCATTTTT
This sequence comes from Anabrus simplex, assembly GCF_040414725.1. Taxonomy (NCBI): domain Eukaryota; kingdom Metazoa; phylum Arthropoda; class Insecta; order Orthoptera; family Tettigoniidae; genus Anabrus; species Anabrus simplex. The sequence goes on along the minus strand of NC_090279.1, from coordinate 215,936,196 downwards.
TACGATTCTTTTGAGGATATGAAGGTCCTGTTCTATTGTAGTGAATTTATGCCCTGTGTCCCTCATGGTGGTTGGCCATTGCAGAGAATTTATTGTGTTTTAGTGCATTGTAATGTTTGGTGAATCTGGTTAAAAAGCTGCAGCCAGTTTGGCCAACATAAGAAAAATTACAAGTAGAGCATTTTAATCTGTATATACCTGATCCAGAGTAACGATTATCTGTGACGTTAATAGATAAATGATTAAAGAATAAGTTACGATTAGTGTTTTTTGTAGTATAGGCTATTTTTACATCGTGATTCATTAAGGGATTGGTAACTGGATGTATATTATGGTTAGTGAACCTGAATTTAGCGTATTTTGGTTCGACGGGTTTTAATGGAGTTAAATTTGTAGCTAGTTTTAATTTGGTTTTGTTGATGATTTTATTAATTATATCAGTATTAAATCCATTGAATTTATATATTTCTTTAATGAATTGTAATTCTTATTTTAAATTACTAGAAGACAAAGACAAAGTCACCTCAGTACAGGCCATGAAGGCCCTTGGAGGAGTTGTAGGTAAAGGCTTCCACCATTATTAACCGCGCCACGTGATGGGGTAGAGTTGTTAGCTCTACGCCCGGCTGCCTTTGCCCCCAGGAATTAACCTGGTACTCATTTTTGGTGTAGGCTGAGTGAACCTCAGGGCCATATGCACCTCTGGAAGTGGAAATCTCGTTTCTTAAATTTTATGACTTCCTGGCAGGGATTCGAACCCATGTCCTTCCGGGCGAACCGAGCACGCCTTTACCGCCTCGGCCAGGCAGCCCCTACTAGAAGACATAGGGATTTTTAATGCCCTATATATTAGACTGTGATAAGTGGCTTTCTTATGTGAGTTGGGATGTAGTGAATCATTTTTTATGCTAGTTGGAGAAAAGGTGGGTTTTCTGTATATTTGGAAGTCGAATTTGTTTGATACTCATGTGATTTTGATGTCTAGGAAGTTTAAAGAGCTATTGATCTCATCTTCTTTAGTGAATTTAATGTTATTATCCAAATTGTTAAGAAATGATAATAAGATTATCTAAGTATATATCAGCTAATATTTCAGATAACGGGTCTCCTTTCAAAGGACTTGTCTGGTTATTCTACTGAATGTTAACAAGAAACAGCTCTTACCCATTCAATTTTTTCTCCTCACAGCACAGCTCGATGTAACTGACTTGTCTGTGTGGTTTTCCATCCTGCATCGTGACCAAAGGAAGCACTGATATGGACGGCGCTATTATCAGCACTGAGGAGCCAAGGCTGCAAGAATGATTGTATCATAACAGATACACAACAAACAGGAAGATACAGGGAAACACACAATAGATTAAACAGAATGACAGGTTAGTGAGAGAAGAGGAAACAAACACAACCATGAAGACACTAAGGGAAAAGGACAAGGATGATATTATTATTATTATTATTATTATTATTATTATTATTATTATTATTATTATTATTATTATTATTATTATTGTTGTTGTTGTTGACTGATACGGCCTTGTAATAATACTCAACATGGCTTAGCTGTGTTGATACTGCTACACGGCTGAAGGCAACGGGAAACTACAGCCGTAACCACCTCCCGAGGACATGCAGCTCTCTCTGTATGAATGATGTACTGATGATGGCTTCCTCCCGGGTAAAATATTCCGGAGGTAAACTAGTCCCCCATTCGGATCTCCGGGTGGGGACTACACGAGAGGGGGCGATCATCAGGAAGATGGATACTGACATTCTGCGAGTCGGAGCGTGGAATGTTAGAAGTTTGAATCGTTGTGGTAGGTTAGAGAATCTGAAAAGGGAGATGGATAGGCTAAAGTTAGATGTAGTTGGTATAAGTGAAGTACGTTGGCAGGAAGAACAGGATTTTTGGTCAGGCGACTACCGAATTATCAACACGAAATCAAACAGGGGTAATGCAGGAGGTGGTTTAATAATGAATAAGAAAATAGGGCAGCGGATAAGCTACTACGACCAGCATAGTGAAAGAATTATTGTCGCCAAGATAGACACCAAACCAATGCCCACCACAATAGTGCAGGTCTATATGCCTACTAGTTCAGCGGATGATGAAGAAATTGAAAGAATATATGAGGAGATAGAAGATTTAATACAATATGTCAAAGGTGACGAGAATCTAATTGTGATGGGAGACTGGAACGCAGTGGTAGGCAAAGGAAGAGAAGGTAGCACAGTAGGAGAATTTGGATTGGGACAAAGGAACGAAAGAGGAAGTCGGCTGGTTGAATTCTGCACTGACCATAATTTAGTCCTCGCCAATACTTGGTTCAAACACCACAAACGACGGCTGTATACGTGGACGAGACCTGGAGACACTGGAAGGTATCAAATAGACTTCATTATGATTAGGCAGAGATTCAGAAACCAGGTGTTGGTTTGCAAAACTTTCCCAGGAGCAGACGTGGACTCTGACCACAACTTGTTGGTCATGAAATGCCATCTGAAGTTGAAGAAATTGAAGAAAGGAAAGAATGCAAAAAGATGGGATCTAGACAAGTTGAAAGAAAAGAGTGTGATGGATTGTTTCAAGGAACATGTTGCACAAGGACTAAATGAAAAGGCCGAAGGAAACACAGTACAGGAAGAGTGGAGAGTCATGAAAAATGAAGTCAGTAGGGCTGCTGAAGAAATGTTAGGAAGGAAAAAAAGATCAACTAAGAATCAGTGGATAACTCAGGAGATACTAGACCTGATTGATGAACGACGAAAATACAAGAATGCTAGAAATGAAGAGGGCAGAAAAGAATACAGGCGATTAAAGAATGAAGTGGATAGAAAGTGCAAGGTAGCTAAGGAAGAATGGCTGAAGGAGAAGTGCAAGGATGTCGAAGGCTGTATGGTCCTGGGAAAGGTAGATGCTGCATACAGGAAAATCAAGGAAACCTTTGGAGAAAGGAAATCTAGGTGCATGAATATTAAGAGCTCAGGTGGAAAGCCACTTCTAGGGAAAGAAGACAAAGCAGAAAGATGGCAGGAGCATATCCAACAGTTGTATCAAGGTAACGATGTAGATAATTTCGTTCTGGAACATGAGAGGTTGTTGATGCTGATGAAATGGGAGACCCAATTTTGAGGTCAGAGTTTGACAGAGCTGTGAGTGACCTAAATAGGAATAAGGCACCTGGAATTGATGATATTCCCTCTGAATTACTGACTGCCTTAGGAGAAACCAGCATGGTAAGGTTATTTCATTTAGTGTGCAAGATTTATGAGACAGAAGTCCCATCCGATTTTCGGCAGAATGTTGTTATACCTATCCCCAAGAAAGCCGGTGCTGACAGGTGTGAAAACTACCGCACTATTAGTTTAGTATCTCATGCCTGCAAAATTTTAACACGTATTATTTACAGAAGAATGGAAAAACAAGTTGAAGCTGAGTTGGGGGAAGATCAATTTGGCTTCAGAAGAAATGTAGGAACACGTGAAGCAATCCTGACTTTACGTCAGATCTTAGAAAATCGAATCAAGAAGGACAAGCCCACGTACATGGCATTCGTAGATCTAGAAAAGGCATTCGATAATGTTGATTGGACCAGGCTATTTATGATTCTGAAGATGATAGGAATCAGATACCGAGAACGAAGAATTATCTACAACCTGTATACAAATCAGTCTGCTGTGATAAGAATCGAGGGCTTTGAAAAAGAAGCAGCAATCCAGAAAGGAGTGAGGCAAGGCTGCAGTTTGTCCCCTCTCCTTTTCAATGTTTACATAGAACAGGCAGTAAAGGAAATCAAAGAGAAATTTGGAAAGGGAATCACAGTCCAAGGAGAGGAAATCAAAACCTTGAGATTTGCCGATGATATTGTTATTTTATCTGAGACTGCAGAAGATCTAGAGAAGTTGCTGAATGGTATGGATGACGTCTTAGGTAAGGAGTACAAGATGAAAATAAATAAGTCCAAAACAAAAGTAATGGAGTGCAGTCGAACGAAGGCAGGTGATGTAGGAAATATTAGATTAGGAAACGAAGTCTTAAAGGAAGTAGATGAATATTGTTACTTGGGTAGTAAAATAACCAACGATGGCAGAAGTAAGGAGGACATAAAATGCAGACTAGCACAAGCAAGGAAGAGCTTTCTTAAGAAAAGAAATTTGCTCACTTCAAACATTGATATCAGAATTAGAAAGATGTTTTTGAAGACTTTTGTGTGGAGCGTGGCATTGTATGGAAGTGAAACATGGACGATAACTAGCTCAGAAAGAAAGAGAATAGAAGCTTTTGAAATGTGGTGTTACAGAAGAAGGCTGAAGGTGAGATGGATAGATCGAATCACGAATGAAGAGATACTGAATCGAATTGGTGAGAGGAGATCGATTTGGCTACATTTGACGAGAAGAAGAGATATAATGATAGGACACATCTTAAGACACCCAGGACTTGTTCAGTTGGTTTTTGAAGGAAGTTTTTTTTTTGCTAGGGGCTTTACGTCGCACCGACACAGATAGGTCTTATGGCGACGATGGGATAGGAAAGGCCTAGGAGTTGGAAGGAAGCGGCCGTGGCCTTAATTAAGGTACAGCCCCAGCATTTGCCTGGTGTGAAAATGGGAAACCACGGAAAACCATTTTCAGGGCTGCCGATAGTGGGATTCGAACCTACTATCTCCCGGATGCAAGCTCACAGCCGCGCGCCTCTACGCGCATGGCCAACTTGCCCGGTTTTGAAGGAAGTGTAGGTGGCAAGAATGGTAGGGGTAGACCAAGGTATGAATATGACAAACAGATTAGAGCAGATGTAGGATGCAATAGTTACGTAGAAATGAAAAGGTTAGCACAGGATAGGGTGGCATGGAGAGCTGCATCAAACCAGTCTATGGACTGATGACTCAACAACAACATTGTTGTTGTTGTTGTTGTTGTTGTTGTTGTTGTTGCTGTTGTGGAATATCCCGGTGGCAATGATCACTTACAGTAGTGTGATGATAAAGTAAAGTTAAAACATAATTGCCCAACAACTGCAACAAGAGTACAACAAGCAATTCCATGGGAAGAAAATAGTACAAGAACAGCATCATCATATACAAATTCACACACAACCTAAATATTTCCAGTGCTTAACACTACGGCTAGATACAGTATACTGGGGCTGAGACAAGTGTTCTGGCACCTTTGCTAAGGGTTGATGAGTAAACAGGTATTTTTTGGTTTAAACCATATTTTCTTTTGTACTGATATTATATGATAGAAAAAAAAGTCTTGCTTTTATTTTAATATCCTGATGCTGTGAAACGTATGCCTATTAGAGAGCCTGAAGGAAATCTATATATATAAAATAAGAGTTTTGTCTGTACATTGCTCAGAATTCGAAAGGAATGTCATTTCTGTATCGGTCATGTCCACAGTAACAAGAAAATGCACTTTCTTCTTTTCCGTAATTTCTGTCTGTCTGTATGTATGTACACGCTTCACTAGAAAATGGCTAAAGAGAATTTAATGAAAATCGACACGAGGATGCGGGGAATAAGTCGCTACAATCTAAGGCATAAATAATTTTATTCACACGAATAGAAATGGTAGATTAGGAGAAGGCCTAAAATTTAATTTTCAAATATTTATGTTATTAGTGGTCCTATCTTAATAAAAAATGGTATGCAAAGTCAGTGAGTAAGTCGCTACAATCTAGACTATAAATAATCTTATTCCCCTTGAGTGAAATGGTAGTTTAGGGGAAGGCCTAAAATCTAATTCTTAAATATTTATGTCATTAGTGGTCATATATCATTGAAAACTGGTATGCAAAGTCGGAGAATGAGCCACTACAATCTAGGCTATAACCATTTTATTCACGCTGAATGAAATGGTAGTTTAGGGCAAGGCCTAAAATTTAATTCTCGAATATTGATATTGTTAGTGGGTCGTATCGATAAATACTACATAGCCAAAGTTTCATAGAATTAAATTTCTGACCATTTATATCTTATACATTTTTACCATACCAGCTATGATAACACAGATATTTATGAATTTGTATTTTTGTTGCTAAGTCCATATCGACGCCGAGCCACGAAAAAATGGGTTAATAGAATTCAATGAAAATCGGTATATAGAGTCGGGGAATAAGATTCTACAATCTAAGCTATAAACAATTTTATTCACCCTGGATGAAATTGTGATTATGGGCAAGGTGCCTAAAATTTAATTTGGGTCCTATCGAAAAGTACTAGATAACAAAAGTTACAAAGAATATAATTTCCGATCATTTATGTTTTATTCAGTTTTACCACAACGACTATGATAAGTGGTATTTCAGAATCAGAAGGAAACTAAATGTGAAGGCCTACAATATCGAAAGCGGATAACATTGATCAACAATAACATTACATTGACCATTGTTTGCTGTGATGTTATTTGTCTCTAATGCTGCCTTTCAACTCCGATAGATGATTTTACTACTGCGTCCCGCGTATAATAGCCCGACTGAATATTGGCGGGAAATAGCTGAAGAGTTAGAAAACTTTCTTCTTTAGCATTCCATTCCTCTGGTTCATACATTTCCTGATACTGCTGGTACGTAACACACTGGTTCATCATAGTATTCCAGCTATTCGATTCCTACTCTGATGCGCTGTTTTGAATGAGCAGTGTACATACTTAAGGCAGAGGCTGACTTGTAGTAGTAGTAGTAGTAGTAGTAGTAGTAGTAGTAGTAGTAGTAGTAGTGGTAGTAGTAGTAGTAGTATGAGCTGGTCTAGAACAACAATTTAGGGCTATTACAAATTATAGCACCACAATTCACTAAATAACTCAAAATTGAACCCTGAAAAGAGCCGTTTCTTAAGAAAAGTTTCTTCTTCTTCTTCACTTTTATTAAATTCTACATTCATTTTATTCCAGATTATCAGTGCAGATGGTGTTTATCCTCTGGCTTGGAGGAAAAATTTGCCTCCAAGTCAGATAGATTTTTCCGCCGCCAGTGTAGTGAATTGATATTTTCCGACTCATCGGGTACTCCTAGGAAACAAATTAGTAAAAGAGCATAGGTTTTGCCCTGGGAGTCTCCACTATTCGACCCTCTCCCCGCCGAAAAAGGACAAAGAGTGTTCACGGATCACGGCTGTCTGCGGCTTGGTCATTCCAGTTCTGGAACTTTGGACTGTTAGATCGGCAGTGTAGTCCTGTTCATTAAAAGTGAGAAAATGTGTGGTGTTTCATTTGATCGAGTATTTCACATAAAAGAATTGCTTTTAATCGCGACATTCCTACTGACGTCATTATAATGTATGTTCATTTCAGTTGGGAAAACTACTAAGACAGTCTTTCTGAGGATGTAAAAAGGCAGGTGGAGAGTGAGTGTCTACCATTATAAGGAAAACTCCCCAACCTGATTGTGACTGATGGTATGCAAGTGGGTCTACGGTTACAGTGAAAATTCCCTAACTCAATCTTCATATGAGAAAAGACGTTTGGTGACTTCCCAGTTGCGTTTCTAGGGTAACGTTAATTATGAGCTATGCAATTTAATACAATCTTGCTCACAACGTGTACACTAGAATTCTGTATGCAATGTAGAATTCCGTAGCGAAGCACGGGTACATCGGCTAGTTGAATATAATGTTAATGATCATGTTACACATTACTTATACTTATTTACAATATTAAATACATATCATAAACATCAAACACTACTGATCTGCATTTAGGGCAGTCGCACAGGTGGCAGATTGTCTATCTGTTATTTTCCAAGGCTTTTCTTAAATAATTGCCCAGATATAGGAAATTTATTGAACATCTCCCTTGGTAAGTTATTCCAATCCCCAACTGCCCTTCCTATAAACAAATGTTTGCCCCAATTTGTCCTCTTGAATTCCAACTTTATCTTCATGTTGTGAACTTTCCTACTAATGTCATTCCAAGCCACCTCTCTACTGAAAGTGTCCCATTTTAACATCTATGTAACATTTATATCTTAAACTTAAAGACTGTAAAGTATTGGAATGGTGGTTTTTAATAAATTTGTTTGAAAATGTTTACATTCTGTACTCCAATAAGGTTATCATAATGAGATTCATAACATGTAACATACCACTTAGTCGAACCGCTCATCTCCTTTCTCTGAAGTCTTCCCAGCCCAAACTTCGGAACATTTTTGTAACGCTACTCTTTTGTCAGAAACCGTCCAGAATAAATTGAACAGCTTTTCTTTGGATTTCTTCCAGTTCTTGAATCAAGTAATCCTGGTGAGGGTCCCATACACTGGAACTATACTCTAGTTGGGCTCTTACCAGAGACTTATATGCCCTCTTCTTTACATCCTTACTACAACCCATAAATACCCTCATAACCATGTACAGAGATCTGTACCCTTTATGAACGCCTAGGTACGTGTCATTGGACCATATAGATATGGGAAAGAGAATCGCAAAGGAGAGGAACTAGTGGACTTCTGTGAAAGGAATGGACTTATAGTGGGGAATACATGGTTTTGAAAGAAAAATAGCAAGAATATTACAAGATATGGGTGGCGTGATGTAACAAAATCAGTATTTAACTACTTTTTGGTAGAAAGGACAAATCACAGGATGTTGATGGACGTGACAGCTTTACCAGGAGAAGCATTTGATGGGGACCATAGTTGTGCTGGCAAAATTACAGTTGGGAAAATGGAAAAACTAAAAGAAATAAGAGAAAGCAAAATAAAAATATGGAAATTGAAAGACAAAAATGTACAGGAAGATTTTCAGGAGTGATTAAAGCAACAAATCCCAGTTACTGAAATGGAAAATGAAGGAGAGGAGTGGGCCAATTTAAAAAAGGCATTTGTTAGTGCAGCAGAGAGTACTTGTGGCAGGACATCTACAATAGTGAAAGGAAAGGAGACGCCGTGGTGTAATGAGGAAGTGAGGAAAGTTGTGAAAGAAAAGAAGACAGCCTGGCGAGAATGGAACCGAGATCAAACAGAAGAAAGCTAAAGGAAGTATTCAACAGGAAACGGAGATGTAAGAAGGTGGTAGGAGAAGAAAAGAGGAAGAGTTGGGAAGAATTTACACATAAAATGGAAGCGGATGTAAGTGGCAGTAAAAGGATGCTGTATCGACTTATAAGAAGTAAGAGGACAGAAAGAGTTATCACAAAGCTGGTACAAAAAAGGAAGATGGGGAATTGTTAACACACCCAGAAGAGATAAAGAGAACATGGAAGGAGTATTTTGATAAGCTATTGAATGTGAACAACTGTGCAGGGGAGATAGAGAAGCAATATAGTGTGAGAACTCAACAACAGAGGATGATATAACAATGCAGGAGGTGGAGTTAGGGGTACAAAAGATGAAGATGGGAAAAGCAACAGGAATGGATGAAATCAGTGTGGAAATGATAAAGGTTGCTGGACTTATTGGTATGCAATGGTTGTACCGACTAATAAAGTGTACCAGAAGACCAGAAAAAAGGGATAATAATACCAGTATGTAAGAAAGGGGACAAGAAAGTTTGTGGTGACTATAGAGGAATCACACTTATATTGCAGGTAGTTAAAATGCTGGAAAGGACATTAGAAAGAATGAGAAGGATTGAAGGAGAGTTACAAGAGGAACAATATGGCTTTAGAAGTGGAAGATCTACAGTGGACCCAATCTTTAGCATGAGACAGCTGATGGAAAAGAATTGGGAATATGGAAAGGATCTGGTCATGGCTTTCATAGATATAGAAAAAGCATATGATACTGTACCCAGAGAGAAGGTTTGGGAAACCATGGTTAAAAAAAGACTCCGAGGAGAAATGTTAGAAATGGTGTAAGCAATGTACAACAACTGCGTTAGCAGAGTACTCACCCCAGTTGGAAAGACAGAATGGTTTAGGAATAAGACTGGACTAAGACAGTGGGGTGTGCAGTCACCTTTGTTTATTATGGTCATGGACAAAATTGTAAAGGAAACAAAGGAAGTTTATGGAGATAAATAGATGAAGATACTGCTATTTGTAGATGATGTGATCTGGGGAAAGGATAGCAAAGAAGTGCAACAGCTAGATGTACTGAACGAAAAAACTCATTCTCTGTACTTTGCTTTCTAACTCATATCCAGCCTTTTCTGCTCTCATTTCATCTGTCACCAAATGAGAGCCAAACTAAGTTCACTGTAGCACCGGCAGACCTAATACCTAGATGTTCCACTTGCAGCGCTCACATCAACGTACCTACTCGCCAAGTGTGAAACACCAGAACCATAGTTGTGGGCTTTACTCCATTTTTCCAGGACCTCCCACATCAACTGTGCCAACAGTTTCCACAAGGGAACAAAATTGTGACAGCAGGCATTATGCGTTCATAAACGAGGCTATTACCTGCGCAGTGCAAGACGAAGGTTGGCACAGTGGAGTATACACCCTATTTGCCAGACATGACTCCCTGTCACTTGCATCTGTCCTCCAAACTTTTTTAAAAATTACAATTTGCTTTACATCGCACCAACACAGATAGGTCTTATGGCGATGATGGGATAGGAAAGGCCTAGGAGTGAGAAGAAAGCGGCTGTAGCCTTACTTAAGGTACAGCCCCAGCGTTTGTCTGGTGTGAAAATGGGAAACCACGGAAAACCATCTTAAGGGCTGCCAACAGTGGAGTTGAGATGATTGGTGGCAGAAGAGACTGTAATGTTATTGCTGGTAAGTTTGACATCGTAGGCCATCACTTTTTTTATTTTCTTCCTGCTAAGTGGTGTTAAAATCAAGCCTTTCAACCTGCTCTCCCCCCACTCTTACAGTGATCATTGCTCCAAGTTTTTCTTCTCATTTCAATCTTCCTGATCATGGCCACGCTTGTAGCTTATCAAAACAATCACGACTATCATCACTGTCGACGGGTTTGTTACTACGACGACTGAACAATAGGTCCACACCAGCGATGCTCCTCGCTGATGAGCTTGATAATGAAAACTATATTCGTGAATATTCCCATTATCACACTGAACACTGGCATATTTGTAACATGTTGACTGCAGAACACTGAGCATTTTGGCCATGTTTTGAGGCCTTGTAACCTAAGACACTTTTTGAGCTAAATGAACTATTTTTCCCGTATCCAAAACTATAATTATTTGTCTCAGCACTCAACTCATTTGGTTCCTTCATTTTTGATACCGAAATATGAAAGGGGGCTAATATATTTATCACATCACATTTGTGAGCTTTTGATTTATTTATTTTTCACTTATTTCAAATCATGTATGCAATGTATTTTCAGAGGTAATGTACAGAATGTATTATGCACCCATATTGATGCATGTGGATGAGACCTGGACAGTGACAAGTAAGGAGAAAAGCAGAATTCAAGCCAGCAAAATCAAGTACATAAGAAGTATGAAAGGAAAGACAGATTGAGAAACAAAGATATGAGAAAGGAAGTCGGAATAGAGAACTTAAATGAGAGAATTGGTAGGAGTAAACTAAGATGGTTTGGACATATAAAAAAGGATGGAGGATGAAATAATACAAAAACAGATGATGGAGATGAAGTTCGAGGGAAAGAGACTGAGAGGGAGACCTAGGACAAAGAGAAGTGCAAGAAGAAGAAACCTGAACTGGGACATAATGATGCAAGAGAAATGGTGGAAGACAGAGGAAGGTGAAGAAGTACCATAAATACATACATTGGTATTAATATATCTGTTAGAAAAAGGTAAAGGTAATCCTTTTTCGGCAGTCCCAATTAAGAAAACTTTGACTTCATGTGATAAAGTTAAAAATACCGGGCGAGTTGGCCGTGCGCGTAGAGGCGCGCGGCTGTTAGCTTGCATCCGGGAGATAGTAGGTTCGAATCCCACTATCGGCAGCCCTGAAGATGGTTTTCCGTGGTTTCCCATTTTCACACCAGGCAAATGCTGGGGCTGTACCTTAATTAAGGCCACGGCCGCTTCCTTCCAACTCCTAGGCCTTTCCTATCCCATCGTCGCCATAAGACCTATCTGTGTCGGTGCGACGTAAAACCCCTAGCAAAAAAAAAAAAAAAAAAAGTTAAAAATATTTGGGTTAATAGAGAGGTGCATTGCAGCTTTTGCGTACCATCACATATCTTTCCTCGATCATTTTCCATTCTCTTTTAATGACTTCTCTGAGCACACTTTTGTAGGCCTTGCCGTATGTTCTGCCTATCATGATATAGTTCAGAGAATCAAGGTAGGAACAAGCGGGGAAAACATGCTTGGTTCTCTTCAAAATAAGTGTTCATATCCTATCTTACATGGGTCAGTTGTCCCATCTAGCAGCAGTATAAGGAACTGTAACGTTACCATTCATGTTTGACTCATGCAGTGACTTTTGATTTGTTTTCTGTGTTACTATGAAAGATATATGAAAGGTGCATACATAAAGTTATGACATTGTTTGAACCAACCAACACTCCACTAAACTACCAGAGTCGTCAACATGGTCCTGTAGTCCTGAATTAATGAAGGTAACACAAACTTGATGTTATAGTGTGATATTCGCAACCTGAAATTGTTTAACTTTCAGATAATTTAACATGGTTATGGTGGCAGATTGCTTGAGGAACATGTATGGTGTAGAGGAGTACGGAACCACTAGTGCTGCAATCAGGTGGAGAAACAGTTCAACAAGGTTAAGTGTGGTGTTCCTTGATTCATGATCTCTGTTTACATTAGTGTGAAGCAGGATTCAACCATTCAATGATGATTTGTAATAAAACAGTGTGGAGAGTAATTAGAGAATGCCATTTTCCATGCTATAGCAATTATGTCATAGTACAAAATAGTCACTTTCTATATGCTTTCAAGATAAAACTAATATTTACGAAGCTATTTGGAAGTTTGTGAAAAATGTAACAATCACAAATATCTCCACTGTTATTTCTTAGAGGGTAAGAAGGTTAGAAACATAAGATCTGAATTTAAAATTTGCACGGCTTTTTTTAACGTAGCTTTTTGATGCAGCTAATATTATTGAAGAAATTTTACATTTCCTGTTTTGGTCCCCTTAATACTGCAATGACATTGTATATGAATCAAATAACATACAGCCTTCACGACATCCCAGACTTTCAGAATGGCAGGCTGAAGGCCACACATCCGCCTATTGTTTACATCCAGGAACTAACCCAGAACCTCTTTAATCCATTCAATAAATGGAAAGGGGAGTGGACCACAAACACTAACCATTTGCTTTGGCCTCTGCTCAGCAAAAACAGTCCTGTTCCAGGATTTCATCTGCCAAGCAGGACGGATCCGAACAGACTCCTTGTTCAGATGGGACAAAGCCCCCCCCCCGCGTGACTGTCATGCTCCTTCGCAGTCTATAAACACATCACAGACTGCAGCCTAGGATCCAACGGACTTAGTTCAGGCTGCACCTTCTGTGAAACAGTGGCTGGATAGTTTGGACACAAAAATATAGATGTATTGATTCTTGTCATGTCTATTTATGTATATATTGTATATAGTACTTTTTTCATCTTTCAATCAATACTGTAGTTTTTCAGGTAAAAGTCATATGATAAATAACATACAGCCTACAACACAATCTGTTAAAAACCTAGTTTAGATAAAGCCCGTTCAGCAGTTTCCCTGTAATGTTGATACAAATGAAGAAACAGACAAAAATTGAACTGAACCCATTTTCAAGCAGCAGCAGCAATGAACGCAGCCAAGATAATGCCTCTAGGGGCAGAGCAACTGGAGGAAAATTCTGAGAAAGATACTGTGACCAGAAAGGGAAGACGAAAGATGGGACAAAGATCAAAGGGTGAACTGAACCAAAAGATCAGGATGATATCGGAAGATGATATAACTTAAAAGAACATAATTTCCTGGACATGTGATAAGGAAGGAGATGGAGAGAATGACAATAAAGTGGGTAGGATGAGTGGAAAGAAGGGAGCCAATTGAGTTGTCCAACTCTGGAAGAATGGGACTGAGATGTGGATCAGGGAAGAAGGGACAGAGAACTGGAGAAATAAATATACACCAACCAATATGCCAGAGCTCACCAACCGAGAAACGTACAGGAACAGGACAGAGAAGCAGCAATGGGGCAGAGAAGAGAAGAAGCAAACCAAACCCCAAGGCGCAACAGCTCTGAAGGGCCGTGCCCTACCAAACGACCGGTGCTCAGCCCAAAGCCTGCAGATTATGAGGTATCGGCATGACGAATCCTCTCAGCCAAGGTTTTCTATACTGGAGCTGCAATCCCATCGTCAGGTGGCTCCTCAACTGCAATCACATAGGCTGAGTGGACTTCAAACCAGCCCTCATATCCAGGTAAAAATCCCTGACCTGACCAGGAATCTAATCCAGGGCTTCCAGGTAAGAGGTGTGCATGCTACCCCTACACTGCAGGGCCAGCAGACAAGAGAGAAGAGGATACTGAAAATACCAGCTGAAGAATGGAAGAGAGAGAGGATGAAGAGGTTCTGAGAAGAGAAGAAGGAAACCTAATCTATGACAAAGCTACCTGTAGTCATACAAATGATGTAACAAAGACATGAGATTCACAACCACATGAAAAACTTGGGTCTCACCACAGAACAGGAAATGGAACCTCAAGATTAAAAAAGCCGACTGCATGTGAAAGGAAAAAGCAAGAAGAAATTCACAAGGAACGTAAACAGGTAAGCGGATTTTTCCTTGTTGCTGACTTCCTTGCTCATACTTGCAAGAGCTTTAACCTGATGTATCCACAAAGATGCACACAAAATGCTGTCAGTAGGTACACTTAATTTTTTAGAACTATTTATCTACACATTACACATAAACACGCATATAACCCAATTAACTGCCATCACGACAAAACACCAAATCAACAAGCCACCATTTGTAACAACTGCCTGTCGCGGAGCACATGGAGATCACAACCTTGAAACAGATGACTGCTTACAAGCATGTCGTCCACAACACGATGTCACAAGTACAATTCCTGTTAAACCATAACTCCAACTAAGCAGTAACTCATCTCCACCATCAATACCACCTCCTTATATATGTGCCTGGCCAGGCTTCTAGAAAGATGTTAAAAAATACCTTCTCGTAATTTTTTTTTTTTTTTTTTTTTTGCAAGTTGATTTACGCCGCATCGACACAGATAGGTCTTGTTGCGATGATGGGACAGGAAAGGGCTAGGTGTGGGAAGGAAGCGGCCCCAGCATTTGCCTGGTGTGAAAACGGGAAACCATGGAAAACAATCTTCAAGGCTGCCGACAGTGGGGTTCGAACCCACTATCTTCCAAATACTGGATACTGGCCGTACTTAAGCGACTGCAGCTATCGAGCTCGGTCGTAAATTCTAGAGTACTTAATACATAGATATAATGTACAGAATATCTAGTGTCAAAGATACTTCATTTTGGATGTTACAGTGTGTTTCACAATACTGTAGTGGATAACAAATCATATATACAGGTGATAATAAATTATATACTATTAATTACAATTTCTCACATTAACTAAACGTATGTATATGTACAGCACATTTCATGACATAACATCACAAACCGATCCTATCGTCTGTACATATGACGTAAAAAATAATAATAATGATAATAATAATAATAATAATAATAATAATAATAATAATAATAAATGGATGTAAACGCTTCATAGCCATACATTACAAGTAATAATAATAATAATAATAATAATAATAATAATAATAATAATAATAATAATAATAATAATAATAATAATAATAATTTGAACTTGACACTTGATTTATTTACCTATGGGTGAGAGAATATTGTTTTCAAGTTATATCAGTTTATCACACTTGCATCAAACCACATCCTTAGTACACTGCCGTAGTTCCTTGAAGTGGTTTTGGAATAACCTACCTGCAACTTCCACATTATAATAATCGTGGTCGCCACGACATTTACATAATTTGATTGCCCACCCGAATTAATTGTATATATATGTACCATATGTAATTTTATTCATTATTAACGTCCATCATCATCATTTTTGTTACGATGCTAAATTACCCCATATCACGTGCTCCTATCAGGAGGGCTTTTTCTGTCAAGGACAGACAATTCATCTATATGTCGACAGGGTAGTGACGTATATCGGCTCTCATTGGAACGTGATGTCATGTGACACCAAGGGAGGAAGTGGGAATCTGAAGAGGATTTATATAGATCTACACAGCGTGGTGAAGATCATTCACCATTCTAATTCATTCTGATTCTGATTCTTCTTCATTCTGATTCTGTATTGGGCATTCTGCATTCTGCATCCAACTCTGCTATTTGAGTGCATCGCTTACGATGTGCTTATACTCAACATTTCTTATCGGCTCTGTGAGACTTACTCAGATTATTTAGAAAGACAAGTTCAAATAATATAGAAGGACTAGATGTTTTCCGTTCTCTCTATTCAATTAATTCCGATGTGGAATTTCACATTGTAAGGCTGGTACTATGTTTTTGGTACTCAGCACAATAGGGAGTGATAGATTCAGGGTGGAATCCATTCCATGAAGCAGATGCCAAGGATGATACTGGTGGAAGAGGGACGACAACTATCAACCACGGAAGCAGACGACGAAAAGATCAACCTACGGTGAGCATTAGTAATCCCTGTTAATGCAAGTCCACGCGTGTAGTAATGAATTGTAATCTCAGTCAGTAATTTTTAATTTTGGTAAAAACTCGTTTTTACGTAATTTCATCTTTTTTTAAATAAAACTTTTTTACATCATTAAATAATTGATTTTTTAAAAGGTTCCCTATGTTTTTCTACATGGTATTTAATGGTTAGTATCCCTATACCTCACGACCGAGATAGTCTCATTAAATTATGTTCAGTACTTTTTATATCTAAATTCGGTTTCAAATTACATTTAACTACCGGTATTCTCATTTTGGTTCCGTATTGAAGTTGACGTATGTCTCAAATATTATTACAATATTATAAGTCCACCTGTTCAATACAATACAATATGATCCACTATTTCATATGGTCAAAATGTTTATACATAACACATAAAAGTCAATAGTACATGTTTCACCCTCCGTACGGGCATCATCAGCCTATATCAATCTTAAAAATAATACATATGGAGTCATTCTAATAAATTATAGGTTAAAATGTTGAAAAATGATTTCGTAAAACATTATACAATAACATCTAAAACTACGATAATGCACCAAAGTATGTTAAAAGAGAGTAAATTAACTGTTTTGAAGATTAAAACGTGGTTAAACATGAATTTTGAGAGTTTAAAACTAAAATGGATCCTTTTTTTACAATATCATTAAGACTGTGATGGCCTTGAGTGTAAACACAATCATCAAAGGGGGATGTTTCTTCAATTCTCATAGTTTGAATCCAAGATGGTAAAATCACTGTCAGTTATTTAAAACGGAAGTGTGAACGTAATAAACATGTTTAAATGTATACGGTTGGTATATATGAAAGTAGAAAAGAAAATGGAACTTCTTGTAGAGGCGTTGCTAATGATAAAACGTATGTCAAAGCTGGCGGATGTCAGTAATTATGTTGGTAGTCGATTGGATTTAAAAGACAGTCAAATTGATGTTATAATTCCGTTGAAACATTTGTTGGAAGAAATGATCAAGTTTTTTCGTACGGTGCGTATTAAGTACGTCGGGTTGTTTCAGCAACGCTAGCTTGACTGAAATCTTTAATGATCTCTGAAGAAAAGAACAGACTTGTTCTCAAAAACAGGTACAAAATTGGTATGTATTAAATAAGTCACATATATATTTGTGTGAAATTGTAATTAGGGGCTGCCTGGCCGAGGCAAAAACAAAAAACAAACAAACATCAGAAGCACTGACTCGTTTCAAAGGAATCCAGTGTGTGCTCAGATTCGATAAACAGTCAAAATATACATTTATCAGTGAGTTATGTCACATTGATTTTTACGCATATTACTTTCCAATTATTATTTGATTAATCTGAAATATGATTTTATCAAATTTATTTAATGAAAACTCTATTTTTCTATGTTATGTAGACATGTGAGAATATTTATTTACTTACAAATACAGTATATTGTACTAGGAAAAATGTCTTTAGCCGCAGATACTAGCTTGAAGAGCATGGAATATTTTCCAAGGGGGTGATGCGTAAGCATTGGAATTGGTACAGAAAGGGGTATTAGTTCACTGAATTTATATCCTTATGAAACTCTGGTTTTATTGTTCATTTGAAACAAATTCATATCACCTTTTCCACAAGTTGAGTTGATGTATTGTAGCAGGCTGGAACCTCCAGGATGAGTACTGGGCTCGGTCTGGACAGGGACCACGCCCGCCTTGATACGAATGTTCTCGACGTTCTAGAATTTCTCGAATTTCTGGAGGATCTGGAAGTTCTCGAATTTCTGGGAGCACACATTGCGGGGTTTGATCTCACACGATAATACTGAGAGGCAAGGCGTGATGAGCACACAAGTCTCCCTTACGGTATTCAACTCACTTGTATCACTGTCAAATAAATTAATTTTTGCTTTAATACTGCATCGATTCATTACAAGTGGGATACGTTAAATGTTAATGAAATTGACAGTTGAATTTTTTACTCAAACACCTTGTTGAATCACACAAGTCAAAGGTTCATGGAAATGACACTTGAAAAGAAAACAATTGAACTGAGTAACTGATCACACGTTGCATGTCAGCCGAACTGATACTTAGGAAAATTATGTTCAAATTTACAATGTCAAGTTCGCGACGTAAGTCCGCTGATATTGGCACGATAGTCTGAAATATTCTATTAGGTCGCTAACCTGTATTATCACTGTTCCTAACTGACTGGCTTCGTCATTTTTTTACAATTGGAACACAACTTTGAACGTAATATTTACAGTTTGTGCAAGTTCAGGACATATTAGCATGTTTGTTATAAATTAAACAAGTTTAACGGCACTCGCAGAATGTTCAACACTGTTTGTAAATAATTGTTTAAGTTTAACTGCACTTGAAGAATATTTAACACTGTCTGTGAATTATTATTATTATTATTATTATTATTATTATTATTATTATTATTATTATTATTATTATTATTATTATTATTATTATTATTATTATGAAGTAGAAACTATAAGTTTAAATGTGGCACTGAAAAATTCTGTGTTCTCTCGGAACCTCACAAGAAGGAAACACAAGTTCAAATATGACATTAATATTCCACGTTCCCAGAATTTGTTACGAAAACACAAGTTCAAATGTGGCACTCGGAAATATTCTATGTTCCCACAGTCTGTTATGACAACACGAGTTCAATATGAAACTTGGAAAAATTACAACACTCGGAGAAATTATAACACTTGGAAAAAACACCACGTTCCTTTGGAACGCCACTGTAAAAAAGACACAAGTCCTAATACGGCACTTGAAGAAAAATGCTATGTTCCACTGGAACCGAGCACTTGAGTCAGAGTATTGTCCCGGTTGGACATAGCTTCGGTCTGCCGCACTTGTAGAGCTCCACCTATCACTCATATCGTAGAGACGGTGGAGTATTACTGTTTATCTGTAGCCTAGATCGACTTGCTTTTATACTTGGAGCCGATGAAGCATCTCGAAATGTGGATATTATCCACCTCTATAACTCCTAAAGTACTTGGTAGATTTGCCCGAGAATATGATAGTTTGCAGCTGTGATTATGGCCACCGCGTTGGTGGTGCAAAAATAATTTTATCTTAACTCCGTATAGTTAAATTGAAATAATAAATATGGTAGTTCAACCTATTCAATACAAGTAAATAAGAGATGTAGAGATTACATTCTTATTTAATTAAAAGTGGAAATGGTACCGGTTTCGACCCCAGTCTGGGTCATCATCAGCCGATTATAACTCGAAAAACAATGCATAAGTAAGAAAGAAATTAACGGTCAAGTCCACACAATATCAGTTGAAGAGGCGATATAAAAATGACGGGGGTAGGCACTGTAAAATTCAGACGAAGTGGAATGTATGTCACTTAAAAGAAGTAATGCGTAATCTTCCGAGCATCAGCACGGCACACGCAATGTTTGGCACTGTCTCACAATGTTCACGAAAAGCAGAGAACAGTTAAATGAGCCAGACTGCATAAACCGTCAGGCACAAAGTCACAACACAATCCAAATATGAAGATCTAAAGTCATGAAGAAGCCGAAGACGAGCAGCTCAACCGAAGTAACTTGCAAGCTCCAGAAGATCGGCGCGGTGTTTACAACGGCAAGTGCTGTAGTTTCATATGCTGGGGTACCATTTCCACTTTTAATTAAATAAGAATGTAATCTCTACATCTCTTATTTACTTGTATTGAACAGGTTGAACTACCATATTTATTATTTCAATTTAACTGTGACACTTTTCAATACGGAACAATGAAATTTTTATCTTTACATTAACTCCGTATAGACTTTACAGATGGATCATAACATTACCGTATATGGTCATGCTTGCTGCGTGAAGCTGGCCCGAGGTGGCTGCGTCACTGCTGTGTATGTCAGCAGAGTTCAGCCGGCTTGCCTATCCTTTACCTCGCACAAAGTTTTACTTTCATACTTCGAACTTGCTTTATCATAGTGGTGTTTCCGGTACAATATGTATTTTTTAGAAAACTATTTAATGTATGCATTTATACTTTTACAAATATTTACTTAAGATCATGATCCATACCGATTACAACTTGGCTATGTGAAAGTTGTGTCAGAACTCCTAAGTGGAAGAACACAGAGAAACATTTTGATATTACATCTTCAGCAATCGGAGAAGATACGGCATAGCAAACTAACAGTTGTTTCTGAAGGGATGGTACGGTTTTCAATGAGAGTGTGGCGGCAATTAGGCAGTGAAATACCCGCCATAAGAAATTTAGAGAACGTTTTTCACTGCATGTGAATGTACTGTATAACAGCATTATTTGGCTGTCAAACCAGTCACCAATCCAGCTCGTTACAGTATGAGACATGTTCAGAACATAACCACATTTTCATAACTCTTCAGAGGGATTATCTGCAGCCTAGCACTCCCCTCCTCTATTAATACAATGCTTCTGACTCTACCGACGTAAAAGAGACCGTCAACAACAGTATTATGTTTGATCTGAGCTGCTGAATTTTCTTTGGTCTGTGAAAAATTATCTAGAAAACATCTATAGTTTGGGAATCGTACTTAGACCTATGAGGAAAAATCAAATGATCATAAATATGTCTCCCGGTCCTGGCCATCCATCAACAGCTACTAATTTCAGATGGCAACCAGTCTTAAGATACAGCCTGCACGGTTGCTAGGGTTACAAATCTGCCACACTGACTTCCATAATGCAAATTTTCAGATGACTCCAGCCATAAGACATATTTATGTCAAAACATGAATGTTTTAAAATCAAAAGACTTAAATTCTAGTCAGCATGTGCAGCGACAATGTTCCTTATGTCGTTTCAAAGAGAAAGGACCAAGAGTCTGACGTCATCAGATAATGCAATAGTTACGCCGTTTTGAAATACTAAAATCTCCATGCTGCATGCCAACATTTAGTGAAGCTCTGGCGTGATGTCATTTGATCAGTCTCAGTCAGTTCTACAGCAAAACAAAATTAAGCAGTGAACATTTGAGATTGTGGTTATAAGTTTCATTCTTTCATACAATGTGACAGCATAATGCACAGTAAATGGTTTCATAATTCTCTAAATCATATTTGAGAGAATAGAGCAAGTTGTCGGAACTCGAAAAAGTCCAAAATCCCCAGTATTGAGGGTCTCAAAGTTAAGGAAGCTGAGAATTTTGGTTTTTTTATTGTACCTGTTCCAAGTGATTTTGTAAGCTTTATTATTATTATTATTATTGCTCACAGCTCCATCCAACACCCGAGCCAGGATTACTCTACCCTCGTTCCTGTCGACGGAAGTCATGGCTCCTACAACCAAGGACTTTGCAATAGTGGGCAGCATTCAACAAGAACCTATCCATATTCCAGGTGAGATGTCCTTTAAAATAAGTCTGTTTTATGTATGCTGTCTCCTTTAAGAACTGTTCGCGAAATTGGCTTAACCGTGCCACGCTGAAGTTTTCATGTTCTACCATGTTGGAAACACTAAGTAATCAGACCAAGTGAAACAAAAGATATTTTAATTTCTTAAGGGTACCGGGACAGAAGCATGGCACATTTCACATGTGTTTTAAAATTATATTTCATGTAGTTCCATTTGCCAATTTTCAATCAGGAAGGTTAAATTGAGCTCAGTTCCACATGACTATGAATAGTGAACAAAACTGAGATGTCAGACGTATATTCCACAAAAAGCCTGACAGGTAAGTTAGTTAACTGAGCAAAGAAATATAACCTAAGCTTTTCCTTTACCTTTACGGAGTTTTGGCTGACAGTGCACGAATTGTACTTTACGCTAAAATGTCTGCTTCTACTGACATGCTTAAGACATTAGTGCTTTCAAATTAGCTGAAATTAAAATTTGTGTAGGCCTTTTATATAAAAATACTGATAGATCTCAATTTTGCATTATAAATATTTCTTCTATCATGTTCGGCAGTGGGGGGGATTACCAGGGGTTAGAAGCACCCCATGGAATATTTACAAAATAAAATGAACAGAAACCGACAATAAACTCAGTGTGTTGGCTCTTTTCAACATTCACAGAGACACGACTGTAAAACCAAGAGATCTCTTGAATCTATTTTCTAAGAAGTCTCAAGAGTTGTATTTTAGATTGTAATCTGAACATACTATTCGCTGTAAAACAGCTGACCTTGATCATATTGTTCTTGTTCTGTATTTCAATGTAAGATTGTGTACTGCAACATAATTCACTTGTATCAGTGTCCTTGTAATGAGTACCACACGTGCACAAGCACCACGCTGGCAACCAGGAATGAGTTAGCTGGAAAATTTATAATGTCCAACAATGGACCAACTACATTGGTATTATAAATTTACTCATTCAGGACAAATTTCAGGTTTGGTATGGAAATCAACATCTATATCAACTTACCACTTAATCGAGCAGCTCGTCTCCTTTCTGTCAAGTCTTCCCAGCCCAAACTTTGCAACATTTTTGTAACGCTACTCTTTTGTTGGAAATCACCCAGAACAAATCAAGCTGCTTTTCCAGTTCTTGAATCAAGTAATCCTGATGAGGGTCCCATACACTGGAACTATACTCTAGTTGGGGTCTTACCAGAGACTTATATGCCCTCTCCTTTACATCCTTACTACAACCCCTAAATACCCTTATAACCATGTGCAGAGATCTGTACCGTTTATTGACAATCATATTTATGTGATTACCCCAATGAAGATCTTTCCTTATATTAACACCTAGATACTTATAATGATCCCCAAAAGGAACTTTTACCCCATCAACGCAGTAATTAAAACTGAGAGGACTTTTCCTATTTGTAAAACTCACAACCTGACTTTTAACCCAGTTCATCATCAAACCATTGCCTAATGTCAATCTCACAACATTATCGAGGTCACCCTGCAGCTGCTTACAATCGTGTAACTTATTTATTACTCTGTACAGAATAACATCATCTGTGAAAAGCCTTATCTCTGATTCACTTCTTTACACATATCATTGATATATATAAGAAAACATCAAGGTCCAATAATACTGCCTTGAGAAATTCACCTCTTAATTATTACAGGGACAGAAAAAGCTTTGCCTACTCTAATTCTCTGAGATCTATTTTCTAGAAACAGAGCCACCCATTCAGTCACTCTTTTGTCAAGTCCAATTGCACTCATTTTTGCCAGTAGTCTCCCATGATCTACCCTATCAAATGCCTTAGATAGGTCAGTCGTGATACAGTCCATTTGACCTCCTGAATCCAGGATATCTGTTATATCTTGCTGGAATCCTACAAGTTGAGCTTCAGTGGAATAACCTTTCCTAAAACCGAACCGTCCTCTATCGAACTAGTTATTAATTTTGCAAACATGTCTAATGTAGGTGGAGTAGTGAGAAGAGCTACATTAATATAACATTCAAACAATTATTGGAAGAGTGGACATGGGTTTTAACATTCCTCAATAGTATTAATAAATTCTTAATATTATTATTAACTTTATTGGCCACACTGGTTCACTTGAGTCTTCCATGAAGACTTTTTCTTTGAAGGTTGTACTTTTTGATTCTTCTTATCTGCCCAGTACTTCTTCATTTGTTCTGACCGCACTGTTCTTAATTCGTCTGAAATCTCTATAGGCCTTCTCTGCATCATGTCAGTTGAAAATTTGCGATTCTTAAGACGGGTGAAAATTTTATTCTTTTTCTCTGCATCTGTAATTTTGAGTCCAACTGTTTTGAGATCCTCTTGAATTTCTTTTATCCAATGCCCTCCCGTCTTCTTTCTCAGATTTTTCATCACAAGTTGTTGTAAAATCCTGTTTTCTGGAATAAATTCTTATTATAGTAACAATAATGTAAAAAGTGTGAAATTTGTAGAATCTGGTGATGTTCTTTCAAGAACGAAACATATTCTAATTTAATTCAGTTGTTTCTTTTATTCTGGTATTTTCTAAATTGTATTAGAGAGAGAGTGGAGGACATAACAGTGATTGACGAGAGAACACTGGAGATCCAGGACTGATGGTTAATGTGAAATCACGTAATCTGAGTCCAATTTTTGAGTCCCACACACTTTGAATTAAAGAGGTTTTACTGTACTTGGAAATATTTTGAACCATCACTTCATGACACATTTCATCCTGGTTAGGACCTAACCTCCCTTAGATCCAGACTGATACTCTAGTGGAACGATGGCTTCCCACTACAGTATTATTCTTGTACCGTGAGCTTCAGAAAGTTGAGAGACCTAAAGTAATAGGAGCTTTAGAGCAGTAGATTTTCAGTCCTAAATTCATCTGTACTCTAAAAGGAAAACCCTAGAGTAAGGGAGTGACGAAAAATGTAAATCAACAGTACAGTTTTGTTACTCGGCAGTAGCATTTTATTTACAATGCAACTTGTACTTCACAAAGCAATGTAACGTCTCGTACCACTTTCTTGCAGCTTTGACAGCTTGAAGAGAGTGACACTTCCACTAGCTGTCCTGATCCTTCCCAAGAAATAATCTCTGTTATCAGGTAGTGTTGCATCAATTATGATCTATGAGAAGCTGTAAAAAAAGGAATTCATTTCTTGGACTTTCTCCATACACTAACAATATATCCACAAAATTGCCCTGTTTTATTCAGTAACAGACAATGTGCAATGGGAACATTTACTAATGCTCTACTGTGGGTAAACTCATGACAGCAAGGAATACTCCTCTCCTCTTGTCTACCCCTTCTAGTGGGAATATGAAACATTCACTGTCAGTTATAGTAGAGTGACCCACAACATAAACAGAGGAGACATAGGTTGCTGATACATCAGAAGTTTGGACTGAAAACCTACTTCTCTGAAGTGCCTGTTATTTATTGACTAAGAAAGTGCCACACATTTCCTACTGAAACCTACCTTGAAACTCTGTCACATCATACAAGAGAACCATGTGCAAAAAATTAGCTGTGGATTCCCGCTGCAACTTTATCGTCAGCAATCATCCAAAGTTCAGGTGAACAAGGGCATTAACGCTTAGTTTCCTAATGGTGTTCATCAGTGAACATAATTTAATTGATTAATGTCTTACTTCGCAGCTTCCATGGCTCAGGCAGCAGCGCGCCGGCCTCTCACCGCTGGGTTCCGTGGTTCGAATCCCGGTCACTCTATGCGAGATTTGTGCTGGACAAAGCGGAGGTGGGGCAGGTTTTTCTCCGGGTACTCCGGTTTTCCCTGTCATCTTTCATTCCAGCAACACTCTCCAGTATCATTACATTTCATCTGCCATAGTGCGACAGGCTTCGGCAGCCGGCACAATTCCTATCCTCGCCGCTAGATGGGGGATTTATTCATTCATTCCATTCCTGACCCGGTCGAATGACTGAAAACAGGCTGTAGATTTTTATTCAGTGTCTTACTTCATCAGATATCTCAGAATTTTAAAATACTCCATTGTATCTAATTTGTTACAATTTTCAGGTATACCTGACATCTGTATTGGAATCCAGACTTCAAAGATTAATAAGGTGTCTATCCTCTCAACAGGTGAGGTTTGCAATTGTGAAAATGTTAGAAAACAAATCCACTTAACGTATTAGTCACATCCTTAATATAACATCGGCCCTATCTAAAAATTAACTACCGAGCTTGATAGCTGCAGTCGCTTAAGTGCGGCCAGTATCCAGTAATTGGGAGATAATGGGTTCAAGCCCCACTGTCGGCAGCCCTGAATATGGTTTTCCGTGGTTTCCCATTTTCACACCAGGCAAATGCCGGGGCTATACCATAATTAAGGCCACGACCGCTTCCTTCCACTTCCTAGGCCTTTCCTATCCCATCGTCGCCAAAGACCTATCTATGTCGGTGCGACGTAAAACAAATAGGAAAAAAAACAACTAAATTCCTCCTTTACACAGAGAAGCATACAAGCATGGATGTTTTTTTTTTTCCTGTCCTAGTATGTATAGATGACATTCACCTGTTGCTGTGGTTATGATGGTGTCGGAAAATTGTCCATGGCTAGATTTTAATTATTTCTCCTTATGGTATGGGTATGTCTTCGCATGCAGTAATTAGTTGTTTCAAGTTCAAGTGTCACCAACATCTAAAAATAATTAGAAAACATAATTCCTTAAAATAAGCAAATTTCATAACTCGCTATTAAAAAACCATTAAGAGCAAATTAAAAAACTAGAACCTAATGAACACAAGTCTTAAAGAAAAAAAAAGTATATAGAAAGAACAAAAGAATTAGTTAACAACAACCAACAACAACAGATTAAAACACATTTTTTAAAAAGACCTTATTATCACAATGCAGGTAAAAAAGGAACTTACCGAGCTCGATAGCTGCAGTCGCTTAAGTGCGGTCAGTATCCAGTATTCGGGAGATAGTAGGTTCGAACCCCACTGTCGGCAGCCCTGAAAATGGTTTTCCGTGGTTTCCCATTTTCACACCAGGCAAATGCTGGGGCTGTACCTTAATTAAGGCCACGGCCGCTTCCTTCCCACTCCTAGCCCTTTCCTGTCCCATCGTCGCCGTAAGACCTATCTGTGTCGGTGCGACGTAAAACAAGTAACAAAGAAAGGAACTTAACATAAAAAATTCCAAACTCACCGCACTAAGAGCCCTCCCCAAATTCACAAAAACTCATGCCTCATCTAACCAACAATTGAATTCAAATAGCCATGCAGTAAGGGGCGCGCAGCTGTGAGCTAACATTCGGGAAGTAACATGTTCGAACCTACTGTTGGCAGCCCTGAAGATGGTTTTCGATGGCTTCCCATTTTCACACAAGGGAAATGCCGGGGCTTTACCTTAATCATGGCCATGGCCGCTTCTTTCTCATTCCTAGCCCTTTCCTGTCCCATTGTTACCATGAGACCTATCTGTGTTGGTGTGACATAAAGCCAATTTCTAAAAAAATAATTTTTTTTTAATATAAAAAGAAGTTCAAAGATGTGTCAAGTTTCAATATAAGCAAACTACCCAACTAAATGCTAAATGGAAAAATCTCCATCGAAGATGACAGCAGTTTCAAAATCTCAAGTTTAGGTTGTTCTGCATTGACTGTATGTTGCAAACCATCCACTTCATGATCCGTTTTGATAAATAAATCAAGCAGAGAAATTGTTCTACCTAATCAATACTTTGTATTTTGCCTTTGGCAAATTTAATTTAAAAGTAGTACATGTTTTGTTAAACAGGTGGGGGTCAAAGTTCTTAGCCCCACCCCCACTACCATTGCCCTCTCCCATGTTTTCAACGGTTTAACCTAAAAAAAATTCTACTATATTAGAGATTGTTTCAAGATTCACATGGAATAACATGTCTCTGTACTTTTGTGAATTTCTACCTAAACCAAAAAGTGTAGCTGATGTTCAGTCAATCTAAATGAAACATGTACTACTTGTAAATTAAATTTGCCAAAGGCAAAATAAAAAGTGTCGATTAGGTGGAACAATTTCTCTGAATATTACAAGAAATTATACAGTTGAACTGTTGCACCTTAGTCAATACATTCCATGTACCTTTTAACCCGTAGAGTGGGGCTCGCTTCAGGTGACGCGGCTGGAGCGAGCCCGATGGTGGGCACGCGTCATGTGAAGCGCGGAAAGTTTTTATTTTTTATCTCCGTTACGAAACAGCGGTAGGTTTGAAACTTTCTCCGTATGTTCCGAGAGGTGCTGCCATCTGACAGAATTTTTTTCACCTTCGTGTATCTAAGCAGTTCTCGTCTAGGAATCCCCTTATTATAGCTGCGTAGCGCAAGAACAACCTATGTGGCGCTTGGCGAGAAGCTCAGTCAGTGTGCCGCGCGGAGCGTAGTATTTCGTGTCTCGGTGTGAATGTTTTCAGCTCTCATAAGCTGTTTCGTTGGTATACACATTTATCTTGTGATTTATTGTTTTAATTCTACATGTAGCGTTTCATATTTGTAATCAACATGTCCAAAAGAATTGTAGATCTTCCGAGTGATGATATACGGGATATTCTCGAGCTCAGTGAGGAAGATAGTTGTAGTGATTCTAGTTTAGATAGTAATGGTGAAACTATCCCGCTATTAGATGCTCCAAGCACGAGTGCTTCCGTCGGAGTAGGCCTGTTGCCTAGATGCCGTGGACAGGTGTCGAGTTCGAGCTCCGATGAGAGTAGCGAGTCAGAAAGTGAGAGCGATTTGCCTCCTATTCCGCCTAATGACTGGGATGTAAGGGGATGTAGGAGAGCCCGATTTCCAGCTACATATCAAAGTGGAATTCAGGGCGAACTTTTAAATAAAAAAGAACCGGACGAAATATATGAGCATTTCATTGACGATGAACTGTGCGAACTTATTGCAGAGCAAACAAATCTGTACGCTCAGCAGTCAATACAAGCTAGTATAGGAACAGCTAAGATGAAAAGGAGAAGTAGGGAGAGGGATTGGGTTCCTACTAACAAGGAAAAAACCGAGCTTGATAGCTGCAGTCGCTTAAGTGCGGCCAGTATCCAGTATTCGGGAGATAGTAGGTTCGAACCCCACTGTCGGCAGCCCTGAAGATGGTTTTCCGTGGTTTCCCATTTTCACACCAGGCAAATGCTGGGGCTGTACCTTAATTAAGGCCACAGCCGCTTCCTTCCCAGTCCTAGCCCTTTCCTGTCCCATCGTCGCCATAAGACATATCTGTGTCGGTGCGCCGTAAAGCCAATAGCAAAAAAAAAAAAAAAAAAAAAAAAATTATTTGGGATCTTTCTTCTTCAGGGTATAATTCAAAAGCCGAAGCTATCTCATTATTTTTCACGTAATAGATTGTTTGCTACGCCCGTCTTTTACGAGACCATGTCCGAGAAACGTGTTTTCCTTCTACTGAAATTTTTACATTTCTCAGATAATGAGGCTTACGATCGGCAAGTATCCCCAAAACTCTACAAAGTGAAGCCAGTTCTAGACATTCTTGTATCAAAATTTAAAATGTCCTATTTACCAGATGATCGTCTATCAATTGACGAAAGTTTACTCCTTTGGAAAGGTCGCTTGGGGTGGAAAAATGTACATTCCGAAGAAGAAAGCTCGTTTCGGGATGGAATCTTTTAAATTGTGTGAGGCTAAAACAGGATATGTGTGGAATATCCTGTGGTACACAGGCAAGGAAACTGAGCTAGTAAATGAGGTTTGTGGGGTAAATATTTCTCAGTATACCAAGCCCTCGAAAGTAGTGTTTGCCCTAGCCGAACCTCTTCTAAATAAGGGATATCTCATAGCTCTAGACAATTATTACAGTAGCCCGGAACTCTTCGATCAGCTCAATGAGTTTCAGACAGACGCTGTCGGCACTGTAAAATCTAACAGAAAAAATCTTCCGAAGGACGTCATGGGGAAAAAGCTGAAAAAAGGGGAGGTGGCTTTTGCCTATAAAAACAAACTCATGGCCTTGAAGTGGAAAGACAAGAGAGAAGTCTGCGTGCTGAGTAGTATTCATGACGCGGAAATGCGCACTGTTCTAAACAAGAAAGGAGAAACCAAAGAGAAGCCGGTCGTATGTATTGAGTACAATGACTCAATGGGAGGGGTGGACTTATCGGACCAATGTATCGTGCCATACAGTATGGCGAGAAAAAGAATGAAGAAATATTACCACAAGATTTTTAGACACCTACTGGATATAACAGTGTTCAATGCTTTTGTGATATACAAGAAACACGGCGGTAAATTCACTCAGCTGGAGTTTCGTATTCAAATTGTGCAGAAACTATTTCAAAAGTATGCGAACGCTACCCCTAACGCAGCCTTGCCAGTTCGATTAGTGAGACCCACACCCATTGACTTGTCAACTCGATTCTCGGGAAGGCATTTTCCAGATTTCAATCCAGCCTCGAAGTCAAGACTGCACGCAAATAAGAGATGCGTTGTTTGTGTGGCGAAAGGCCAGCGGCGGGACACTCAGTATTGTTGTGCAGTATGCAATGTCGCTTTGTGCCCCTCTCCTTGCTTCAGGCTATACCATACAGTTGAAGTATGAGCATTGCAAATATGCCAGCGAGTCTCAGGTTCCATACTCGGGGAATCTGAGAAGATCGTAGTCCACACTCTGTGACCGCTGTACATTCTGCGTGCCGGCAACTATCAGTGACCATCCTGAAATAGTTCTTTTCAATTTTCTCTCCAGTCATTTGTTATAGCTATTGAGTGTAAATAGTGTTGAACAGTGTAGTGTAATTTTGTGTAATGTGGTGACAAAATTGTGATGAATGAACTCATGAATTACTCGCTGCCCTCTTTAATGGCAAGTTATAGGCCTACGTGGTGAGTACATTTTTCTATTTTATTTCAGGAAAATGTGATATTTGAGTGAATGTGTCTGTATTATTTGGAGTATTTGATACTTTTTTATTTGTGTGTTACATATTTCAACGTTGAATTAATGTAAGCAACACAAATAATACTCCGAATCGAAGTAAATATGAAATGGCACATATGCAATTTTTGCACTGACACTGGATGGATTGAAAAATCGTTTCAATTGTAAATAATAGCGCAATTTACATCGCAACGTGTAACTTTATGCTAATTTTAACATAATAGAATATTTAAGAGGGTGTAGGTTGGCAAAAACTATTTCTTTTTTAAAGAAAAAATTTACTGAAAATGATTCCCCACTATGCAGGAAGTCCTCGTTTATGACCTCCCCACTTAACGGGTTAATGTATTAGTTCTTTCTTTAAGACATGCAGTGTTTTGACTAAGATGGAACCTTTTAACTGTATAATTTCTTGCATAGATGACAGGTCGATTGAAAACATCCTAGAACTAAGGAACTAAATAAGCTAGACTTAACAGAGAGCACAAGGATGATATCCAATATGTACACTAACATACCAATCAATTAAAATTAAAGAAAACAACTTGCTCAAGAAACAAACAAAATAATGAACTGTCTAAACACAACTTTAAACCAAAACTATTTTACATTCAGTGACAAAATCTATTGTCAAATGGAAGGGCTAACCTTGGACTCACCATTATCAGGATTAATAGAAAACATATTTCTCAATAACAGTGAAAAAAAGATGTCTTAACCACCCATTATCTAAAGGGATCCTACGCTGGAACACACACTTGGATGATGTGATATGCCCCTGGCACCGATGTTACAAATGTGCAGCACTCACTAGACAGACTGTATTTCTTACAGAGGTTAATCAAATGAACAATGCTCAAGAAACTAAAAGAAGTTTTTTAAATGTAACAGTCAGTAGAAATGACATCCTATCCTACAAAATTTGTTACATTTTGTTCTGCAATTACGTTGTTACGAACTGTTTTTGCTATCATGTAATTAACTGTTACTAGGTTATTATAATATTCTGGCAACATGTGGTGACCGAATGTTAGGCCGAATCTACTGCTCAATGACAGAGTACAGGTTTAACATCAATATTGCTGCTGCTGCCGATGATGATGATGATGATGATGATGATATTATTATTATTATTATTATTAACAACAACTAAACACTTTTGTGTGCAGTGGAATGTACCCTAGAGGGATCCGGGACTTAGAGGATGGTAACAAGATATGCAAGTAAATGAAGATCTTTTGATGATAATAATAACAACCTTTTATTAGAATATGGTATACATGTGTATACACAACCAACCAGCGGCTAAAAAGCATAACAAATATAACTCGATGGATCCTGAGACAAATATTGAAAGTGTATGGAACATGTTTAGTTTAAATACTTTATATAATTAATACAGATGCATAGACGTGGAAACACTTATCCCAAATCGTTAACAAGTCTCTTAAATTTAACTGAATAAGTAACACAATTCAAAAGAATCAACAGTGAGACCGATCAAACGATAGTTAAGTTCATCACAAGTCAGTCCTAAATTTTAAATACCTAATACCATACAATCGTACAAAGTTTCAAGCAAGATGAGGCGTGGAGGCAGTACAGGAATGAGGGAACCAAGAGACACGACTGACGTGAAAAGACTTCTAATAGAGTAACAGCAGGCACATGAAGATAGAATTTGCTTGAAGAGTGAAGGAGTTGAAAATACGGTAAAGCGTACAAGTCCAAGCTTGCATTAAGGATCAGTAGCCAAAAACACAAATGGATTTTAGTGCCATGTAATTGCGTGACTCTCCCAACTCCGTCATTACTTAGCATAGATTAATGCAACAATATTTATACATGACTTGTTCTCTATGTCTCACCTGAAACCAAAACAGTAGCAGTCGAAGGGACTAGAGAACCAGCTCTGTCCAATGTGGTGTGCTCGCACATCCAGTGGGGAACGGCCCCTCGTTCAACCTGCCCAGTCAGTGCAATGTAAAGCCACTAGCAAAAAAAAAAAAAACCTGCCCAGGTGCGCGAGGTGAGGTGTATCTATATGAACAACAGTTCATTCTAGTGTGTGTGAGACATTTGAATGACGTCAGGTGATCAGGAGAGTCAGCTGATCGTTCGAAATAGCGCTCAGTCTGTGGAGAACAAGTCTGGCAGATGGTAGAGCAATGTGAATGGCCTGTACACAAGGTAAGTCAGGGCACAACAGCACAAATTCACAGGAAACCCACCCAGACTTCACACACACACAATAAACAACAAATCCAACCACCTGAACATGCACAAATTAGCAGGACTGAATGCAATGTTGCACAGAGCAAGATCCATACAAATGAACACAACAGATTTCAAAATACACACTAACCTAACCTAACCCAACCCCATGGCTCTACAGCCCTTGAAGGGCCTTGGCCTACCAAGCGACCACTGCTCAGCCCGAAGGCCTGCAGATTACGAGGTGTTGTGTGGTCAGCACGATGAGTCCCCTCAGCCGTTATTATTTGCTTTCTAGACCGGGACAAAATACATACTATAAAAGCAAATAGCAAAAGAAA
This sequence comes from Anabrus simplex, assembly GCF_040414725.1. NCBI lineage: Eukaryota > Metazoa > Arthropoda > Insecta > Orthoptera > Tettigoniidae > Anabrus > Anabrus simplex. The sequence continues at coordinate 215,902,776 of NC_090279.1, read as the reverse complement.
AGCACCCATGAAAACAACAAATATATAGCCCTCATACAAAACAGGCAACATTTTCAGAAAAATGGAGTCAAATAGCCTTCAGCTACAAAGACACATTAGGAAATGCAACTTGAAACAAAAGAGATCTTTTCTCCAAATCAGGAGTTGAAGGAATGTCTAGAACCATATATGTCAGCCAAACACATTTTCCACTCCAGGTAAAAAGAACAGAAAAGTGCAGTTACTTAAAACTGGCATTCAGCTTTCAGAGAACAGTATACAACAGCTCCCACCATTTCACAGACATTAACACAAATCTTAAAACTTTTCATATCAAAACTAAAAGCAGATAATTTAAATATATATATATATATATATATATATATATATATAAAATAAAAAAAAACATACTAACGCCAACAACCACTCACACCAGAAAAAATACCCCCTCTTTGTCCTACTAAATTAATTCTAATTTCAGCAAAACATTATTTCACGCTATTTTTCATTAGCTCTTAATTAACCCCACCAGAGGTGCAAAGTACTTCTCGAATGTGGGTTAGGTTGTAACTATATGTAGTTAGTTCTTTCAATCTATGCAGCAGCCTGGCACATAATCTAGGCTTAATAAGTACTCTAATTCATTATTGCACATTAAGTTCTGCTAGAATTGCTCCCCAGTACAACAGAAATTAAATTTTTACCAACTTAAAATATCGACAAACAAATCACAACCAATAAAATAAACCTGTTTGTTGTATTATCCCCTTCCATAAGCTGGGCGAAACTACTAAAAGATTGACATGCCTTTGGTTTTAATTATTTCTTTATAATACACACTGGTAAAATTCATCAATCACAATCTTAATTTTAAGTACAATCTTCAAACTTTGTAAAGCAGAAAATAGTTTACCTTTCCCCTCGGGTATGTTGTCTTCTTTTCGAATTTTGATATTTCACTTTACTCAGACCAAACCTTTTGATGGAAAGTTCTGTTGGTTTATTGTATGGTAATTTAAGTCCTTTTCTTTTTTCTTTATGATAAAATTTGATGACACTATATATCATCGCTCTCTGAACACTTATTAACAATAGAACTAGAAACTAAAAGATGATACATTTTTTAAAACAAGACAATCAGTAGAATTAACAACAACCTGTTGTACCAAATACTGGTATATTCAGTTGGCATTCAGAGAACAGTGTACAACAGCTCCCACCATTTCAAAGACATTAAGGCAAATCTTAAATTTGTACATGTCAAAAACAAAAGCTCTGCAGTGTGCGTAAACTGTCACCATAACATGGCAGGTCACCCACCTAATAATATATCGGCCCTATTTCTCTGACTGCAAGACACCTTCCTTCAACTAGAGGACAAGCCGCGTAATTCAACTGCCCGTTTATGTAGCAAACGATGCCACCTTTCCCGTGTTGGTTTATTTAAGATCACAAAAAATAGGAATAAAGAAACCCCCTGCATGGTAGCAGTGATACAGAACAGATACTCCCAACCTAGGAAACCGAACACCCAGCAGAGATTTAAGAGGACGAAGAGGTAGAGGGATGAGATGAGTCGCAGTTTGATACGGTGAATGTCTAAGGGGTTGGTGTTCACCTGGCAATCACTTTTCATCACACATTTCCGACAATCAAATATGGACCAGACAATGAGCAAAAATATGACTATGTTGACGACTAGTATGAAGCACACAGGGATGTAGACCAAAGTTAGATGATTTTTCCCATAGGGGTAGCAGTGGGGCGGACCGTACGTGTCTATGTCGGTGGCCAGGACAACTGAACACAGAGTGAAGGGACTGCCCCAGGCTACAAGCGCAGTTATCAACAGGTAATGAGGAACGTGGTCTAGAGCTTTCAGAGGATCCGTGAGGCGGCGGTACTGGTACCATGCTATGGCTAGCGTCCACATGTAGACGGCCAACAGGGAGAAGTGAGACAGCACCCCTGACGCAACACACAGAGCGCTCCACTCCTCGTGGTCGCCACCGGCAGCCAGCATCAAGAAGCTACACATGAGCATCAGCACAGCCATTGAGAAGTGAAGCTGGAGTTTCTTGCCGGTGCCTTTGCGCCACTCGGGTATTACAGCGGCTGTCACAAATATACCACACAGTCCCAGGATGGACAACGAACAGCCAATGATGCTTATGTACAGGAGCGGAGCAGGTTCCTCTTCTTCAGAACTACGTGTCTGGATCAGCCTGGTGAAGTGAGTCAGGTGTCCGCACATGCAAACGTCGTAATCCAGCCTCTTGCTCTCCTCCGCCAGCTCACAGCCTTTACTTGACCACGTTCCCTTGTTGTCATTGGCTTGAAAGTCCCAGAAGACGCATGGATTCTCGAGTCCTGTAATAACAAGAAAGTTACACTACAACATTGGCCCAGATGTTGTGCAAGGTCTATAAAAGTTGGAGAGGGGCACTCATTATCATTTACAACCAACAGTAAAGTCCAGCACTTCTGCTATCACTATGGGAAACATCGAGTGAACCCTGTCCAGTTGCCTTGGCTGATGTCATACCTGGAAGATCAGCGATACTAAGACCGCGATGGTAGCAGTGAATACCACCAGTTGGACAGAGTGGACAGTGTTACGTACCTACCAGACAACTTCTTTAGCTACTTCATTCCGATCTTGACCAGACTGCAGGCATCAGAGATGAAGTTGCTCAGGTCTCCTATCTAGAAGATCGGGTAGGACAAGGTGAGGAGGGAACCTGGTATTAAGGCACCTTCATTAGACCATCGCCTTCTGTTATGCACTACACGTCTCTCCACGCTTCCTGTACTTTTCAGCGAACACATGATGATTACCGTATTTCCTGCAGGAGTGCTGGCAGGATGTCATTTCTGCGTTTATAGCATCCAGGAAACCTATTGCTCAAGGCTGAGACTGTGGTTTTAAGTTTAAATTAGCTGGTGTTTCATACTGTAGTGCTAGTTTTCTTCAGAGTGGTATGTACGAGAATTTAGCATAATTCCAGAAATAGTTAAAGATATAATTACGTATAGTAGTCTGTATATATGTACATTTAAAATGTTACAATATTCATGTGCATGTAAAACTGCACGCCCGCTTACTGTGGTGATTAATTCGCACGACTTACTTTAATTGCATTAAGACCCAGCAAAATAACCAAGCTATATTATAGACTATTTTCATTCAGCTAATACAATGCATGGTCTACTTATAAAATCAAAACTGGCAATCATCTAATTACGGAATAATTTTTCACTTGCAGGTACCGGTATATTATTTACACAGTGGTTTATTGCTGTGTGCCGTATTGCAAAAGCCAGAGCAGGAAAAGTAAAGGCATTTTGTTTCACAAATTCCCATGTCATGCAGAGCTAAGACGGAAAAGGATGAAAAACATCTCAGGGGATAGTTTGGTTCCAAATTTTTGAATTCAGAACATCATTTATGTGTAGTCTGCATTTTGCTGAAGAATATTACCACCCCGGACTAAAAATAAGGAAATTGAAAGAAAATGTATTTCCTTCCATATTTAAAGATTATCCCGAGCATACTAGCAAGGCAACCAATAAGGAAACATGAACTAGGCCAAAACATTGGAAAGGAGAGGAAGAGAGAGGAGAACTTTGATGATGAATCAGGCATTTACGATAACAATGCTTATCTAGGTTGCCATCTAGGAGCACATTGGGTCTTTACCTAGGAGACACATCATGTGAAACAGGAATGACAGATCTGTCAAAGAAAGACTTAGTCATAATTCATTTATTTAAACACTTCGTTAATACTATTGGCAGTTTGTCATTATTAAAAGCCGTATATGTAATGGTTCTCTTCTTCAGTGGCGTAAAATTACCAACATACTCTTACCTGAGTTGAAACTGAAAAGAAATTGCATCCACTATAACAGAAAAATATAATTTCAATATACAAAGATAGAACCAACGTAATCAACCAAGTGATGTTCGTTGCCATCTGTGGGTATCGTAGAACAGTTTGTCCTCTTTACTTTCACCATTGTTGGTTATTCTCTTTCCAAGTATACTTCCTAATCCAGTATTTCCCGCACCACCTATCTTCATTCAACTGGATTTCCATTGTGTTTGTTTTGGATTTATTTATTTTAAGAGTTTACTTTTTTCTAAGACTCTGTCCACACCATTTAGCAAGTTCTTAAAAATTTCAGATATTGGTAAATGTCAGTGCTCCCAACCCAGTACTGATAGGGAAAGATTTGTGCAATCTCTTGTCATTAAAACTGCATTCTGAACAACAACACTACATTTCTCCACGTGTTCAGAGGGGCTGTCCCTTAACATACCTGACGGAACCTCTTTCTTGAAGAGGAGGCGCAAAGGGCCGTCCAGCGTCTGTCGTGTGCCGTTCACCGTCACACTGATGATGTGCTGTGGCTGGAAAGGGGATGACGAGTTTGCTCCGAACAGCTCTGGGGAAGTGAAGATGTTGATGACTAAGCGATGTCGACTAGACTCGTTGAAGAACAAGGAGTCGGGCAGCAGCACTGCTGACACCAAATCAGAGCCCAGAATATAACCCAGACTGTCTATCCTCGACAATGTTTGGATGTCCTGAAAAAGATAATACAATCCAAAGGTGTAAAAATTGTACTTCAGGCTTGCCTGCTCCAAGCTGCTCTGCTACAAGCAGGAGCTTTTTACAAAATATTCATTGCAGGTAACCTACTGGCTTACTTGATACCTGTTTATAAACATATGAACATTTTTCCCATGCTAGACTTGAGCCCTGTTATACTGCTAGAATAAATTCTCCACTTTTTAATTTTTCTTAGACTTCCAGACATGACAAGAGTGAACATGGAGCTTGCTATCGATGCGATGTGAATATGCCGTTATATGTTAGTATAGCTACATACTGCATCGACTACAGCTCTGTTGTAGTTAGAGCAGCAACCAGCAGGAAAATGAACAAATCAACCATAAAGGAACTGTTATCACTGCTCTTCCCAATTAACAGTCATTATCAAATGGGTAAAAAGTGATACCTTTACAAAGGCTGATCATCTTAGTGTTAGTGTAGTACTTACTCTCTCTCTAAGATTGGAAATCTTCATAGTTGCAACACCTCGGATAGCTGACAAACTGTCCCACAGAGAACCGTCTACATCCATGACAAGTGTTGCGAACTGGCTCTCCACAGACATTTCTGGGGGAGAAAGTTGTTATCAGACCAACATGCGTTACATGTAAGCTTTGGCAAAGCACTCTTTCTGATTATATTAGACATGTTTGCAAAATTAAGAAGTCATATCCATCGATACAGACACTAACAATGAAGTTCATTGCTTATGCATTAATAACTAGTTTGATAGAAGGCCGTTTGGGTTTAGGGAAGGTTATTCCACCGAACCTCAACTTGGAGGATTCCAGCAAGATATAGCATATATCCTAGATTCAGGAGATGAAATGGACTGTGTCGCTATTGACCTATCTAAGGCATTTGACAGGGTAGATTATGGGAGACTACTGAGAAAAATGAGTCCAACTGGACTAGAGAAAAAAGTGATTGAATGGGTTGTTATATTTATTTATTTATTTATTCCTGACTTACATTTGTGGCAAAATTAGAGCTCATGTCCCTCTCTTACACTTAACCACTATGACCAATAACATTTAAAAATGTAAACATAAAAGGAAGACATAGAAATTCTAAAAAAAGAAATAATACTACGGACAGATAATTCTAAGATTAAGTTAGGCCTACATATCAGTACAGCAATTAGTGTTACAATAATAATAATAATAATAATAATAATAATAATAATAATAAATGAAGAAAACCCATTCATACAACATACACACAATGACTCGCACAACTTACTTTTATGTTCCCAGGAAAACTTTCGGCAGGCAGATTTGAATTTATAGAGGAAGTAAGGTGCCAAATATCTATTGGGAGTGTATTCCAGAGTCTCGATGCAGAAACTAAAAAGGAATGATTGTAGGAATCCGTACGACTTAGTGGAATTTCAAGTAGGGAACCAGAACGGGTACTAATTTCATGGAATAACGAAAGGAAATTAAAATTAGAAGAGAGGTAAGTACGAGTGTTCGTCGAGAGCACTTGGTAAACAAGTGTCATTAGGTGAAAATTTGTAACATCTTTAGATTTTGGTATATGCATTCTCAAACAAATAAACCAACTAATTTTTCAATTCCCCCTTACAAGGATACATGTATCTCAAAAACTGAAGATGTTACAGTCATGATAATTGGTATTTGGAAGCCCCCCAAGGTTTTTTCCCGAAAACCAAAGAATACGTGTTTCTTTATTTTTAAAGGAGATTCCAAATACCAATTTTCACATCTGCAACATGATAAGTTTCTGAGATATACTGCAAATATGCTAATTTTAAAAATTCATCCCCTTTTTCAGTTCTCTTAACTTAAGTGGATTTTCCAAAAAAAATATTTATGTTTCTTTACTATTACAGGAAATCCCAAATACCAGCTTTCAAATCTGTAATATGTTACATGTCTGAGATAATTTTCAGATATAGTCTTTTTTAAAATTCCCCTCGTTTGTCACTCCTGTTCACCCCCTATTCATCGGATTATCCAAAAACACATAATACGTGTTACTTTATTTTCAACGGAGATTCCAAATTTCAATTTTCATGTCTGTAACTTCTTCAGTTTTTGAGATATAAAACTCCTCATAAAAAGTGTTCAAAAAATTTCCCCTATTTTTACCCCTTAATGGGATTTTCTGAAAACAAAAAATACGTGTTTATTTATTTTTAAAGGAGATTCCAAATACCAATTTTCACGTCTGTAAACTTTTTGAGATATAGATATCTTCATTTTAAAATTTCACCCCCCTTTTCACCCCCTTAGCGACAGAATATCAAAAAATCCTCCCTTAGCGAGCACCTACATGTTAATATGAATGTATCCCCAAAATTTCATTTCTTTATGTCCAGTAGTTTTGGCTCAGCGATGATGAATCAGTCAGGACAGGTTATTTTATATACAGTGGAACCTTGGATTGCGAGCATAATTCGTCCCGGCAACATGCTCGTAATCCAAATCGCTCGTATATCAAAGCAAATTTTTCCATAAGAAACTATTGAAACTCAGATGATTCGTCCACAACACAAAAACATTTATTCGCATAACATTTCTAAAACAAAATATAACGTAAAACAATTAAACTGCACTTTACCTTACAATAGAATCATTGTTGGTGTGAGGGAGACGAGAGATGACATTAGAAGAGTTACTGTGTAGCACGAATTTCACTATCGGAATCACCGCTATCAGTTGGCTCATTGGAAGTGTTTTTTCTCGTGCAACTTTAACGAGGAACCTGTCCAATGACTGTTGCTTTTGCCTCTTTTTGAGGATTTCACGAAAATGTGACATTGCATTGTCATTGAACAGATTCATCCACTGTAATCATCTCCTTCTTCCGACCGAATTCCTTTTTAGCCTTCTTTTCGTTCACAAGGCCCATCGTTGCAGAACAGTTATATCACAGATGACAGAAAGAAAACATGTACACTCGTACGGTGTTGACTATGCGAGCGAGGCACGCCAACTGAAGTCCAGCGCGGGAAATGATTACACACACTTTCCCAGGAAAGAGAGTGGCAGGGGGAGGGGAAAACAAAGGCACAGGGGAGGTGGAAACGTACGTAATCGTGATGCTCGTATTGCGAAACCTCACTCGCTTATCAAGTCACAATTTATTTAAAATATTTGCTCGTCTTGCAAAACACTCGTAGACCAAGTTACTCGCAATCCGAGGTTCCACTGTATATAGATGATATGAGTAAAGAACTGGAATCAGAGATAAGGCTTTTTGCGGATGATGTACAGAGTAACAAATAAGTTACAAGATTGTGAGCAACTGCAAAATGACCTCGACAATGTTTTGAGATGGACAGCAGGCAATGGTATGACGATAAATGGGGTTAAAAGTCATGTTATGAGTTTCACTAATAGGAAAAGTCCTCTGTTTTAATTACTGCAATGATGGAGTGAAAGTTCCTTACGGGGATCATTGTAAGTACCTAGGTGTTAATATAAGGAAAGATCTTCATTGGGGTAATCACATAAATGGGATTGTAAATAAAGGGTACAGATCTCTGCTCATATTTATGAGGGTATTTAGGGGTTATAATTGTTGCTACCACAAAGACGCACACAAAAAATGCTGTCAGTTGTGTACACTGTTATATTTATACATTATTTACACATTATACACACACAAACTAATAAACTGCCATCATGAACAAAACACTACAAAGAATAATAATAATAAGAAGAAAACTGCAACACGTGCATGTCAACCAACTACCAATGCAACAAATTCACACTCAATTAACGATGTACACTCACAACTCTTGCCAAAACAACTCCACTCAACCCTCAAGACTGCATCTTTATGTACATTGCCTGGCCAGGCTTCTAGAAGAATATGACACAACATGTTTTCTTGTAATTTCGAGAGCCTCCAATAGCCTATTTAGAATGAATGGAATTTTCTGTAACTCTCTAGTGCCAAAGACACATTGTTCTGGACTATCACCGTGTGTTACGCAATATTGCATTGGATTTATACATTGTATACTGTATACAGGCAATAATAAGTTATATATTATTAATTACATGTTCTTACCTTAAACAAACTCATTAATATACATACAGCAGGTGTTTCATGACCTAACCTCACAAATACGGTCACGATTTCACCAAATAAAGTCTGTACAGAGCTACATAAATAATAATACTACTACTAATATATATGTAAACAACTTCATAGCCACACCTCACAAGTCATAATAATAATAATAATAATAATACAAGCTCGTATTTCCATTGTTGACCCATGGGTTAGTTGATTTATTTATTGATTGAACGTCCATCATCAGCAAACAACTAAAATACGCATTAAGAGAGAAATACAGTGGCTGGTCTCTGTTCTTCTTCCTAATGAAAAACTGGGGAGATATGGAGATTGTGCTTGTCCTGTAGTGATTTTTCTTTTCTCCTCTTCCCACACCTGCCATTGATCAAATATCTCTCTCTCTATTTATTTATTCATTTAATTTTAATTTTTATTTTTTTAGCCAACATAGGCCTACTTAGTCAGGTTTATGGAGGTTTTCCTCGTTTTTGTCAGCCCAATAAAGTTTAATCCTTTTTGAACATAATTTTCTTTCTGCTTCTGGAATCACTCTTTCTATTCTCTGCTTGTTGATTTTTATCTGTAGCCTAGTGTGTTTATCTTTCAATATTTTGAGTGTATTGGTTTTGTATTTTAAATCTTCTATTGTAATATGCAACTCTCTCATGTCTTCTTTAAGTTCTGTGATCCATCTAATATCATTCTTACTCTTCCATAATTTTTCTATTATTTTTCGACTGATTCTATTTTCTGGTGATCGTATTACATGGCCTAAGAATTATATTCGTTCCTTTTTCATTGTGCTGGTCACAGGTTCTATTTCTTTATAAACTGTCTCATTGGAAGCTAGTCTCCAGACTCCGTTTACTTGATAATTTTTATTTAAACAGGTACTCACCATTTTCCTTTCTAACTTGAGTACTCTATCTATTGCAACTGTGTTTGTTGTTATGAATACTGTTTCACATGCATATGTAATTTGTGGCTGGGTGACTGTTTTTTATCCAAGGTCTGAAGCCTCCCTGGTATTCACCTAACTCTTCATCAAGTTGTTCTTTAATCCAATTATATAATATCTTAGAGAAAATCTTATACATGCAGTCAAGGATGGAAATACTGTTATAGATGTCTGGATTACTTCTTTCACCTGAATTGGATTAATGATAGCTGTTGTCCATTGTTCTGGGAATTTTTCTGATATCCAAATCTTCTGTAATATCATATGGAGAGATGTCTGAGTTGCACTGCTGGCATATTTCCACATCTCTGTAAAAACCTGGTCTTCTCCACACCATTTCTTTAAGCACTGTTTCAACTTCTTTTGCTGTAGGTGGGTTTATATTTTCTGGTTTTGTTTTTATCGTGGTATGTGTATCAATTAATAAGAGCTTTTCAGGTTCATCACTGTTCAAGAGCTTGTTAAATGCTTCTGCTTTATTTCTGTGTTTTCCTAATTGTTATGCGCTATTTTTCCACCTTTATTTTTCAACAATAATGTGGGGGGTGGGGGGGTGTATTTTGGCAATTGTTTACCAAAGGCTTTGTAATAATCTCTAGAACTGGTTGTGTAATAATTTTCCTCAATAGAGTTTATTAAATCTTTTTGATATTTTCTCTTAATTCTTTAATAGTTTGGGTGAATTCTTTTCTGACATTCTTGAGGTTCTGCATTCTGTTTAAGAATTGGTATTAGGTCATCTAAATTGTCTGATAGTCTTGTAATTTCTGTTCTTTGCCAATACTGGGCATTCTGGATCAAGTGATGAGGGTCGTATGTCCTTTTCTCTCCAACTCTATTTTGTCTTTTTTTTCTTAATGGAGTAAATTTAATTTTGATTTTAATTAAGTAATGATCTGAACCAGTGTCTGTTCCTCTTAGAACTTTGACATTGTGGATTTCCTTGTGAAAGAATTTGTCCATACATACATGATCTAGCTGCCATTCTCCTTTTGTCCAATCAGGATGTTTCCAAGTTTAAAGTTTGTGTGGTTTTCTTTTAAAATATGTAGATTTGGAGATTAGTCCATGGATTCTGCAAATTTCTATGAGTCTTTGGCCATTTCTGTTAGTATATTTATGACGAGCCCACTTTCCTACTACGTCTCGATACTTCTTTTCCTTACCCAGTTAAGCGTTAAAGTCCCCTATAAGGATCTTGATGTTATTCATATTTATTTTATTCATTGTCTGATCAAGGAGATCCCAGAAATTATCGACTTCTTGCAGAATTTTTGTTAGGAAATTTTTTTCATTGGTAGGGGCATGAGAATTTATGATGGTGTAAAGTTTGTTTGTGGTTTGTAAAGTCAGAATTGCAATTCTCGGTGAGATGGCTTTAAAATCAATTACGGAATCTATTATTTTCAAATTTACTATAAATCCTGTACCAAATGGGGGGCAATATTTCATGACCCTTGGCCTGGCTTCCCATTGTACTCTCTATAACCTTGAGATTCAAACGGATCTTCTATTAAATTTCTCATTTCTTGGAGCCCTACCACAAGAATATTTTCCCTATCTAATTCATCTGTGAAGTTCTTGAGCTTTCCGGTTTTCAGTAAGGAGTTTATATTGTACGCCACAATGTTGTTAATATGCTTATGTTTGATTCTATGTTTGTATATTTGGTTATATGTATGTATTTTTGAGTGTTCATATTCATTCTTGTCTTTTAGGTGACTACACACCGAATCCGATGTAGTCTTCTCCATCCTTAAGGGGTTGGATGGTGGAATTCTTTTACTAAAAAATTTTCCATATCTGACTATCAAACGTTATCAACCTTACAGTAAGTCGAGCAAGCTCCGATTTACAACTACGGTTGTTAGATGCAGAGGATATTTATTCAGCCGCCACTAACTTGTGAAACAGACACTGTTGGGGTATCGCCACTAACCTGTGGAACTGTCGTGCCCTTTATTGCCTCAAGATGTTTATTTTCTGGCTGTAATTTTACGGCTTTAAGCCAACCCTCCTCTTTTTTCCGGGCTTGGGATCGGCAACAGCAACTACTGAGTTACTTAATCCACCCAGCAGATACTGCAAGCATACTCTCTCTCTGTCTAGGGCTGATGACCTTAGATGTTAGGCCCCTTTAAACAACAAGCATCATCTCTCTCTCTATATATATATGAGGGTATTTAGGGGTTATAATTGTTGTTACCACAAAGATGCACACACAAAATGCTGTCAATTGAGTACACTGTTTTATTTATACATTATTTACACGTTACACACACACACACACACACACACACACACACACACACACGCACACACTCTCTCTCTCTCTAATAAACTGCCATCATGAACAAAACACTATGAAGAAGAAGAAGAAGAAGAAGAAGAAGAAGAAGAAGAAGAAGAAGAAGAAGAAGAAGAAGAAGAAGAAGAAGAAGAAGAAGAAGAAGAAGAAGAAGAAACACGGTGAAACCTTGTTAGTGCATTCTTCATTGACACGTTTCCCCGCTCAGCATGTCATAAATTCGAAGTCCCGATTTGCATAGTGTTATCTGTCAACCCTTGTTAAAAGGACGTGATATCCAACTCGGGTACTAGAAGAGGAGCGGTGGAAAGATCGAGTAAGGTGGAGGGCTTTGGTACACTACCCTACCCAGAGAGAATATAGAAAAGGGAATGGATGAAGAAGACTGGGAGGACACCAAAATGTTGAGTGGTATATTAAAGAGACAAACATATTCCATCACAGCCAACCGACCAAGTTAGAAAACCACACACGGAACAGAGAGAAAAGTAGGAGGTGAACTCGCAAAGTGTTATTTCATTTGACCCAACACCCACGTTCATGAACAAATAGAGAGTTCCGCCACTTTCGACATGATTATCTGTGGCGCTAGTTTGCATCTTTGCAGAAAAATTACCAATTAATATTTCTGCTCCATTTGTCCTAATGACGACGTATGTGGACAAATTCATAATGCACAAAAATGCCACACATCATCTTTGCCAACAGACCCCAGAACTGATCCTGCATCGAACTCATAAATAAGATGCTTTTTGAGGCATATTTTAAAATACCACAAAGAGATTTTCTTTTTAACTTGTAGGATAGTGCTGATGATTCTTTTACGCAAAGAATTTCCATGAAATGTAGAAAAAGATTTGACTTTCCAGTTCATGGATGCAGAGACTGGAAAGAGGCCTAGAATGAGATGGAGGAGCTCTGTTGTGGACTGTATTGCAAATAGAGGAGTCGATAGCAATAAAGTACTAGAAGAGGAATGGTGAAAAGATCGAGTAAAGTGGAGGGCTTTGGTCCACTACCTTACCCAGAGAGAATCTGGAAGAGGGAATGGATAAAGAAGAAGAAGAAGAGTAATAAATACAGCATTGGCAGCACCTTTCCTTACCCATCCTTCAAGAGCAGTTTATACTGTATTCATGCAAGTTGAAAGTGCAGGGGAGTGTTCGAACAGTTTGCACAGTATCACTATTAATTCGAAGAAATTAGGATGCTGTGATGACCACGTTGCGGACATTATCCCTAAATGTACGTTATATCATATGAAGTGTTGATTTTATGTTGTAACAAGACAGATGAGAATGGAACTGAAATTTTCTAAGACCACAAAGTCTACCCGGAAGGTATCTGAGCTATCTAACAACTGACTTCCGGAATGGCAAGCAAAAGCATATTTTGCTTGCAATAATTGTCGTTTATTCATATGCTGACTTCTAAGCTCAAGCTTGCTTACTGCTGGAAGAGCGACCTAGCGGAGGAACCGATGAACTAGGGGAGAGATAACACTTTTACCTTCTATTGACTGTGGATTCGAGGGGTTTGATTTTAATTCTGTTATATGAATAAGAATAGCCGACCCCATGGTGTAGGGGTAGTGTGCCTGCCTCTTACCCAGAGGCCCCGGGTACGATTCCCGGCCAAGTCAGGAGTTTTTACCTGGACCTGAGGGCTGGTTCGAGGTCCACTCAGCCTACGTGATTAGAATTGAGGAGCTATCTGACGGTGAGATAGCGGCCCTGGTCTAGAAAGCCAAGAATAACGGCCGAGAGGATTCGTCGTGCTGATCACATGACACCTCGTAATCTGCAGGCCTTCAGGCTGAGCAGCGGTCGCTTGGTAGGCCAAGGCCCTTCAAGGGCTGTAGTGCCATGGGATTTGGTTTGGTTTTGTTTCGTTTGGTTTGGTTTTTTATATGAGTAAGAATACATCTTGCAGTGGGATGGTGGGTCCCTGGCAAAAAATGAGGAAGGATCTCTCCTCTCTGCTACTTCATTTATCATAAAACATTATTTTTCTGTGATGCCAACATCTGAACTGCCTACCGAAATGCCACAATAATAATAAAATATTAAAATCTTAAACTGGCACAACATCCAAGGTCAAGTTCAGAGGGATCCTATGTGAATCTTTTGAGATTCAAACAGGGGTGCGACAAGAAGATGGACTCTTTTTTTTGCTATTTGTTTCACGTCACACCGACACAGATAAGTCTTATGGTGACGATGAGATAGGAAAGGCCTAGGAGTGGGAAGGAAGTAACCGTGCCCTTAATTAAGGTACAGCCCCAGCATTTGCCTGGTGTGAAAATGGGAAACCACGGAAAACCATCTTCAGGGCTGCCGACAGTGGGATTCGAACCCCTATCTCCCAATTACTGGATACTCGCCGCACTTAAGAAGATGGACTATTTCCCCTTCTATTCAACTGTGCTCTTGACAAAGTGTTTAGAGAGTGGCACCGCAAAATGCACGAAATAGGCGGTATTATTATTATTATTATTATTATTATTATTATTATTATTATTATTATTATTATTATTATTATTATTATTATTATTATCATATGGCATTTACAAGCATAATATGAAAAATTTACAATTAACATACAAATTAAAATATAGCTGTAATTAAACTAGAATGTCCAGCTTTGACAACTAGTCCACTGCTCTTGATGTCAATTCATGCAGAGCCCGTAAACCGTACTTAAATGCTGACAGTGGACAGCTCTCAACAACATGAAGCAATGTCTGCTTCTCAGCACCACACTCACATGCAGCACTTTCACAATATCCCCACTTTGACATCAAATATCGGCACCTGCCGTGGCCTGTTCTGAAACGGTTGAGTTTTTACCACTCATGTCGAGGAAGATCGAAACCTGGCACTTTCTTCGTTGGGTCTTTAATCAGAAAGGCGTTGGTGGGTAGACATTGTTCCCATCGCTGTCTCCATTCTGCTGTTACACTGAATTTTTCATAGGAGTGTAGATCAGTCCAGAGTGGATTCCTGGATTTCAACCTCATCACAGGTGGATCTCGTAAGGCATTGAACAAAAGTGAGTTCCTGTGTGCAAAGGTCTTCTTGAGCAACTGTACTTTCGCTGCTTTTCTCCTCAGATCTGGAGGAGCAATGTTTGCTAAAACAGGCAGCCACTGAGTAGGAGTGGACCTCACTGTACTAGTAACAACTCTCATGGTTTCATTGAGCTGTACGTCAATCTTGCTCGAATGTACGCTGTTTTCCCCACACGAGAGCGCAGTACTCACCAGCCGAGTATGCTAGAGAAAGTGAAGCAGTGCAAAGAGTGTTTGCATCTGCACCCCAGTTGCTGCCCGCTAGTTTATGCAGTAGATTTACTCTTGTGCTCAGCTTCTTTGACAGATTCGAGCAATGCTGTTTGAACGACAAGGATCGATCCAGTGTGACACCCAGATATTTTGGGAAGAAGTTGTGGGAGACTTCTGTTCCATTAAAACCACATGTAGCTTCCGATTAGCTTCCATGTTATGCAAGTGGAATGCTGTTACTTCCGTTTTACTAGGATTTGGCTGGGGTCTCCATTTGTGGAAATAGTCACACATGGTAGCTAGGTCCTCTGTAAGCACATCCTCACAGTGTGCCAAATCCGTATTCTGAGTAATTAAAGTTAGATCGTCTGCAGACTGTATCTTCTTTGAAGTTGTTCTTGGCAGGTCATGGATGTAAAGATTGAATAGAATGGGAGATAAAACTGACCCTTGGGGTAAACCATTATTTAGAGATCTCCACCTGCTTCTTTCTCCGTTCAGAAATACAGCAAGTCGACGGTTGGATAACATGTTGTTTAGTAAGCATGCTAGCTTCTGACAAGGGATGACTTGAACAAACTTGAGCAACAGTCCCTCTCTCCAGACCGTGTCATACGCTGATGTAAGGTCGACAAAAGCTGCAGCAGTCTTCAGTCTTTTCTGGAATCCTGCTTCAATCCCTGTTGTCAGTGTTAACACCTGATCACAACAACTACGATTCTTTCTGAAAGCCCCTTGCTCAACTGGGATGACTCTTTCTATTGCTTCCTGGATACGGTTAAGTATCATTCTTTCGAGCATCGTGTAGATTACGCTAAGGGGTGAAATTAGTCGATAATGTGAAGCATCAGGATGTCATTGTGGTTCTGTCAGTCACTGGAGGAGGCAAGAAACCAAACTGTCCAACTCCAGGAAGAAGCGAGTAAGGCAGATCTATGGATGTCCTTCAAGAAGACACAATACATGACCAACATCAAAGCAGCACCAAGATGAAAGGTAGTTGGTATAGAAAGGATTCAGAAAGTGAAAAAAAATATATATCTGGGGGAGTAGATAGACAATAACCTGTTGGAAAGAGAGGCACTGTTATTGAAAATCAACAAAATAAACTTGGCATATAAACTAACTACGAACACTTACAACAAGAAGAATATCTCGAATAATGGAAAACTCAGACACAACTGGACAGTGAACAGCCCAGCTGAATGTTTGAACCTGATAAAAACAGGACAAGTCAAGAAGTTGGAGCTGGTGGAGAGAGAGATTCTGAGGAAGATACTGGGAACCCAAAGAACACAGGATGGATCATACAGAATCAAAGGAAACCAATAATTATACCTCAAGATGGAAAAGATCTCAGGTACCATCCGGAAAAGAAGAACCCTGTTCTTCGGACATATCTACAGAATGAACTCGGAAAAACTGACCAATCAGATAATAAGGTTTCTGAGACCAGGAAAACTACGGTGCGCTAGTATCGGGAGGTGGAAGAAATGGGAATACAAGGAACGGAAATCAACAGGGATGGTTACAAGCCGAGGATCAAGACCACCAAGAGGTTTCAAGAAAAAGTTGGATCCCACAACCAAGTACTGTGGACAGAAGAGAGAGTAGATTGCAGAGTGAAAAGACGAGGACTAAAGCCCAGGAATAAATGAAGCTGAATTCGAATTAATTTGACCCCAAGTTGGCCAAAATGAAAGAAGAAGAATTGTGTGGCCTCAGCTACCATGTGCACGCATTAAGATTTGATGTCATTAATTCTGGCAGTGTGTCAATTACAATGTTCCATTTTACTTAACAAATGGCATAGAAATGGATATGTGTTGGGTAATCAGTGTCTTAGTTTTAATTAATTTCTTCAGCAAACCCGAAATGTATCATTGGAGATGGAATGCCCGACAAAATAACCTACCACCTGTTGTAATCTGGAGGTCAACACTCTGTCACAAAGGGAGATTTTCTGTTACTTGTCAGGAACAGAGATGTGTCCTTACCTCTGTCTGATGACAGATGCACTCCACTTAACATGTTGTCCAGAGAAGCCAGTATGCTGTTGCTTGTGTTGAACTCTTCCTGCGCAGTGGCCAGCGACCCAGACCCACTCTCATTCTTGGAGAGCAGAATGACGCTGTTGGTGATGGAGGCAATGGTCGGCACTTCCACACCGCTCAATCCCTCTGTCGTTACGCTGGAGAAAATCTCTGAAATCGCTCTGATCTCGCTGACTTTGAGCTGATGCCTGGGCTCCGAGTCAAGTACAGTCCGCAACTTCTTCAGCTTCTCTTCGGAAGATATGTTTCTCCTGGTCAGATGTTGGATTTTATCCTCACGTTCAGACTCATCACACTGAAGAAAGAAAAAAAAATTATCACAAATTACTGAGGTTTTGTCATGAAACAGCCATTTTTGTTATCTGTGAATCAAAACATTGGGTGCTGCCTTATGTTATGAAGTGGAGCCAGCAACTCAGCATCATGCGCAAATTCTGCATGCAATGGAAATGCTCTGCTGGTCAGTTGAAGTGACTAAACTCAACAGGGTGTGTAAAACACCCTTGCTGTGGCACCATTATCGACAAAAATCTCAGTCATGCCTCAGATGGTTCGGCCACACAAAAACAGATTGGTGACAAAGATAACCACGTACATGGCAGGTAGCAAAGCATCAATCAAAAACAAGTGGAAGGACCAAGTGGATGCTGACATGAACAATTCTTGTCTCACTGAGGCTGATCATCTGTTATGGTGAAGACAGACCAGACGTGTGGACTCTGCTGTATTGCGGGAATAATGCAAGTGCTGCTCTAACAACCAAGAATGATAAACTCACCAGACAAAAAAATTGCCGTATCTACTCGCGTATTAGACCACTTTTCTTTCCCCACTTTTACAGCCAAAAAAAAGTAAAGTGGGGTCCAATATGCGATAACCTCAAATTTTGTGCAGTGACTTCTAGGCTATAAAGAACTATAAATTGTATGTGTAAACATTCTAGACTATTCTTTAACAAACTTATGAATGTATTTGAGTTATACCAGCTATTTTCATTGGAGAGCCGTATTTCTGAACGTAAGAAGTCAATAAAACATGAACACGACTTTTAGGCCTACATATAAAGTAAATATAGTCCGTTTTAATTACTCATATCATATCATTCGTTACATCTCATTAATTCCTCTGATGAGGTTGACGTCAGGAAGGGCATACTGTCGTAAAACTCCCTACATAAGATTCATCTCGCTTCATACTCGACCCCATAGAAAAACAGGGATAGGGGTATCATATTAGCATATAATGCAATATTTTACAAAAGAACTTAATGCTATCAGTTGAGCAGTAGGCCTACCACACAGTAAACCTGATCACTGCTTCCTTTGAATTATCGCCTTGCATGGCCAAATTCCCTGCCCTGCTACCGGCGTGTCGGCATTCTAAGTGACGTCATCTTCACTCTCATCTCGTTAGTCGCGTCAGCCATGCTTCATTCTCTTTGAGCCCTGCATTGCAATCAAGAGCATAAAGGAGGTCCCGTCTTTTTGAACCTTTTAAAAATAATTTTGTTCCCGACTATAGTCTAAACAATATGAATCTATTCCCAAATGGTTTCTGGAGATGGTCTCTGATATTCCCAGTTGGTGTATGTGTAGCAGAATCCACTCCTTCCGAATACAGCCGTGCTGTAGAAGGCGTGCCAAACCACCAGCTGATAACTAGCTTATGTTACGAGTTGTACTTCTGAATGTAATACATAGTGCCTGGTAACATTCTTTTGATAACTGCGGCTGTTGAAACCCAGACCCTTATTTTTAAGTATATTTCATGCTTGTTCTCTACATTTATCACATCAGGATTTACGTAAACAGCTGTCCATGAGATAAGATAGGCCACATTATTTAGGTTAGGTACGTTATCGCCCGGATAGTGCCAAAAGTTCCTCAACGGAAAGAATAAAAATAAATAACAGGAAAGTTTGCCACATTTATGGATATCTACAGGTGTGGTGGTAATGCGTTTTATTATCATTATGTTTAATTTTGTACATTGGTTGTCTCTTTTTTTTTATTAACACACACCCTAGTATGTTTTGTTTGGCGCCTCCGAAAATCGTTTAAAGCATGTGGGAAAATAAAATTATTATTATTATTATTATCTGGTAGGTATGTTGGCAAGTAAAATGATAGTTTTAATTTTAAACTTACTTCTCACCAAAAAATACCTATATTGGTCAGAGTTATGAGATATTTAATGATCACTTTGTTAATGATCTCGCCAGATATATATATATATATAGCCACAACCGCGAATATTTCTCAACTAAAGTAAACTCGTTTCCTCATCCCAAGGTGGTACAGCTCTTTTTAGACACACCCCAGTGGAGGCGAGTTACATGTACCATTTTTACCGCATATCAACCTTCCTGCCATTCATAAATCTCTGACAGTACAGTACCGGGAATCAAACTCAGAATCCCAAAAAACGGCAGGTAATTGTGCTAGCCATTATGCTGGCGGACATTATTAACTACAAAATGCAGACATATAGCATTACGAAGCTAGGCTTATCACCTATTTGTGCAACGTCATCAGAACTGCAGTAGGCTAGCACTATGGAGGCGGACATTTCTTAACTACGAAACACAGATGTACGCATGGATTCGACGCATGTTTTCATTCTGTAGATCAACAAACAAAACTATTCACAAATTTGTGCAATGTCATCAGAGCTGCAATAAGACTTGTACCTGCTTCAAAGCAGAATCTTTATTCTTCTCTGATGAATTACGTTGGGGGAGTCTTAAATGCAAGGTTTTTTTTCATTTTCTTTGTCTAAAAAAGCCAGCGGGGTCTAATACACGAGAGGTCTAATACACGAGTAAATACAGTAGTCGCCCTGGAGAAATCATTTATTTACCATGTAACTCTGCCTCTGGACTTGATAACCACCTGGATTCGGTTAGAAAGTGAGTCCACAATGTTATGCAGGTACAACACATTCAGATTAAGCCACTCGCTGAAGATTTGATCGCACAATTCCACCAAACTGCAGGGATCCTGATATCGGTGTTTTACCCGCTGTTCCAACATGCACCACAGATTTTCAATGGGGTTCAAGTCAGGTGATTTTGCAGGCCAATCGAGATGTAATAGGGACAGGGACTGTTCATAAAACCAGTCACATATGGGTAACTTTGCTGTTGTCATTTTGAAAAATCTGGTATCAATAGCATACTCATCATGCAGATGTTGACTGAAAGGCAACACCTGATCATCCATAATGTTTAAATAAACATACTGGTTCATGTTAGTGGTCACCTCGGTGAGCGAGCCCAATCCATGATATGAAAAACACCCCCAAGAATCACAGACCCACCTCCGGCTTGCCCACATCCAGGATGAAATGCTTCATTTGGCCTCCAGTGAGCTCGACGACGTGCGTCATTGGAATACAGACATGGGCCCCTTTAAATAAAGGGCATCATCATGGAATACAGACAAAAACATGATTCATCAGACTACATTACGTTCCGCCAGTCAGCTCCTGTCCACGTTCGATGATTTCTAGCCCACTGAAGACGCGCAGCGTTATGTGTCTATGTGAGCAATGGCCTCTTGTGAAGTGACAGGCTATGAATGTTCATGCACGCAGTTCCTGTCGTAATGTTCTGTCACTAACAGGTTGGGATGGACCTTCATTCACTGACAGCAGCAATTCCTGTCGGTTTGGAAGCGATTTTGATTTACAAACCGTGAAACACGTCTTCGGTCCCTCTCAGTTGGGATCTTTTTCAACATTATTCTGTTCAAATGAACTGACTTCAAGAAGATTCTTCAAGTGCTAGTATTTTAAGCGTTTCACCTGGTCTTTTGTGAAGTTCATTCCTCAAATTGAGAGAAAAGTTTGAGAACTTACACAAGACATGTGATCATGATGAGTATTTAACATTCAAATCTTTACTTGTCTTGTACCGAATATCAACACCACACGCTTGCTTCATAAATTTTATCTATCTATAATTCATGTCTTGCCTTAACTGTAATGATTTTGACTGATGATGGTCTCTAGCAAGACCAAAACTAGTTTTATCAAATATATGCAATATTTTTTAGGTTACAATAAATAGTATAGAATACGTGGAAAACTTTTAGCTTTTGTTGTAATTATAATCTATCCCTGTCACTATATTATTAGGAGGCATAACAATACAAGGTGTCTGGGTTAAAGGTATAATAATATAAAATTTAATAACTTGAGAAATAATGGAGATATTTATTGGCAGTTTCTTTCTACAACTAGGGTAACTCAAAATGTTTTCTGTGTTCGCTTGCGGTGGCAGTGGTACCACATGCGCATGCGCGTAACTGCATTGTTGACAAGATATCCATTTCATGACCGTATCGATGTTTAATCAAGAAGTAAGTATAAATAACCACCTAATCGATACTTTATTAATGCCTCAGGCAAAATTGAATAAAATTAAAACTTACAGGACATGTTTCGACCACTTAGTGGTTCTCTTCAGCTGTATAAATAAAGAACTGAAAAGAAAAACATTATGACAATAAGCACAAATAAAAGTTCTTTGGAGACTCCTTTGATAAAAATGGAGGTCATCAGATTAGGTCATCTTGCCTCTCGTTCTTGTTTGGAAAAGATGTTTATTCTGCGCTGTCTAGAGGGTCTGTCTTTGAGCGCGACCTGGTGAAGTAACGATGTGATACAGTTTGACAGTTCATGGAAAGCTCTGGAGAGAAGGGAAGTATCCTTAATACTTTGAATAATTTAGACCCAAACATAAAATTTACAGCTGAAGAAGAAGAGAAAGGCATACTCAATTTTCTGGATATCCAAACAATTCGTAAAGACAACCATTTCCAATTTAAAATATACAGGAAACCCACTTTTACCCCGACTACAATCAAAAGTGATTCTTTACATCCCATCTCGCAAAAGAAATCAGCTTATTATAGTTTCGTCAACAGAGCCTTTGAAATTCCGCTAACAGAAACAGACAGAAAAAAGGAACTTTCTTTCATTCGTCAACAGGCTCTACATAATGGTTTCAGTATGAAATTCATCAATAAAATCATCACTAAATGCAAATACCAACAACAAATTAAACTTAAACAGCATTCAGAAAAAGAAAAAGGATATGTAAAATTCACCTTTAATAACCCGAAGATTTACGAAATCACCAACTTATTCAAGAAACACAATACCAAGGTAGCCTTCTCTACAAACAACAACACGAAACATAGATTCTTTAGTCATAATAAAGCTAATAAACTTAAAGATGACGAATTCCAGGAATCGGGTATTTATAAGCTGACTTGTACTCAATGTAAAAAACTTACGTGGGACAATCTGGAAGGAACTTCTCAATTAGATATCAAGAACACGTCAATGCTGAAAGATACAAAAGATTCTCTGCCATGGGATCCCATATGAAAGAGTCCAACCACAAATTCACCAATATAAAGCAGGACCTTCAAATTATCTGTATGATTAATAAAGGTAATCTTATGAACAACCTGGCAAACATCCACATCGTTCTTGATAAATTGGAAAACGGTGAAGAGAATCTCAACGAAAACAACGAGCATAAAAACATCTTATATGAGAATATTGGCAAATACTTAGAATGGGTAGACATGAAACAGACTAGACGAACAAGAGATATAATCAAACACGACATCGCTCACATGTTATTTTAGATGACGATAAAACTCTACTTCCCTTCTCTCCAGAGCTTTCCATGAACTGTCAAACTGTATCACATCGTTACTTCACCAGGTCGCGCTCAAAGACAGACCCTCTAGACAGCGCAGAATAAACAATTTTTCCAAACAAGAACGAGAGGCAAGATGACCTATTCTGATGACCTCCATTTTTATCAAAGGAGTCTCCAAAGAACTTTTATTTGTGCTTATTGTCATAATGTTTTTCTTTTCAGTTCTTTATTTATACAGCTGAAGAGGACCACTAAGTGGTCGAAACATGTCCTGTAAGTTTTAATTTTATTCAATTTTGCCCGAGGCATTAATAAAGTATCGATTAGGTGGTTATTTATACTTACTTCTTGTTGACAAGAAGCGCACCAGTAACCATACGGACTCCACAGCAGAAGGTGGTCTTTGTGCTTTCGCTCGCGGAGATAAAATCCATTACACTAGTAAAACATAGATTTCAGCGTGAATATGGACTGTTACCAACTGATGATGTTCCCACTTACGTAACAATCATGAAATGGGACAGGCACCTTTGAGAATATGGGACCTTGCTCTTGATGTCGGGCCGTCACACCAAGCACGCAGTTTCAGGGGCTACTGTTGATTTAATCCACGAGTCCTTCAAGCAGGGCCCTCGTAAGTCAATTCGACAAGCAAGTAGGCAGTTACAGTTACCTCGTTCGACAATACACAATGTCGTCCACAAAAGGTTTTTTACTGAATCGATTCATTTGATTCCGTTCACATTACTGAATCGATACAGTGATCCGATTCACGGCTCATTAGTCACCGCTCCTACTGCATCTGTGTAGTATGTGCTGGTAAGACAGCAGCAACAGCATTCAGTGCTCGCAGCTGCCATCTGGTCTTCATACTATGCACTCCTTTCTTATAAAAAAATGCTAGTCACTCTAATACATTGAAGGTTTCCGGCGACGCAGGGTGAGAAAGGTTAGGATTAGGAAGGTAGCAGCCATGGCCTGAATTAAGGTACAGTCCCAGTATTTCCTGGTGTGAAAATGCGGAAACTATAGAAAACCATCTTAACAGCTGCTGACGGTGGGATTCGAACCCACCATCCCCCGAATGCAAGCGCATAGCTACGCGATACTAACCACACGACAACTCGCTCAGTCATTTTTGAAAATATGTATTTTTCTATCAGCTGAGGATTTTCTTAAATCGTCATATTTTGCATAGGCTACCCGAGATGTACAGTAGCCCGCTGGTTTTCTGATTCAACATACTGTTAGTTAAGTTATTGCATCTGTCCACATATGATTGAAGTCTTGTGCAACGATGTGACCTATGAACTGAGAGAATACTGAGCCGTTCTTCCCAATATAAAACAGAAAACTTTTGAGTGGTCATGAGCATGACTCATAGTCATAGGGCAGGCTAGAGTTGAGTTTAATTGTCAAATGTCAACTAAGTTATGATACTAAGATTCATTAAACTAATAAATAGTATAACCTAATAGCCTACCTACTTACTAGCTACTGCAGAATTATGTTGTGACTACCTTTTTAACACTGCAAACAAATCCATCTATTATTTAAACCTCCCTGTACGAAGAGGACAGTGAATGCAAATGGGTATTATTTTCAAGTGAGCCGAGCTCGAGATTCCATTACAGCATACGATTCTTTCAGTGTACTATGGCTCACTGTATGTCTCGCTGCAGTGAGCCGATAAGGAGCCGTGTGTATCTTGTGTCTCACTGAGCCGTGTTCTTTCACGATTCTTTCGGTGTGCCATGGCTCACTATATATCTCGCTGCAGCGGAAGCTCGGCTCTCCGCATGTCCAGTGAGCCGATAAGGAGCCATGTGTATCATGTGTCTCACTGAGCCGCGCTCGTTCACGATTCTTTTGATGTGCCATGATTCACTGTCTCGCTCGGCTCCCCGTCAACATCCAGTGAATGCGCCACTTAGCACTGTCCGCTAGGAGTAAGCTGAATCATGTGCCATGAGCTCGCTGTTCCTGTGAATCGATTCACTTGGACACTTGAATGAATCGATACACTGCTTCGAATCGTGCATTCAGTAACCAACACTACTACAGAAGGCATTCGTGGAGACATTTCTGGCAAAAATTGATGGAAAGTAGGCATTCCTCGATTCGGTCTGTTTCTTGGACGAGGCTGAATTCCATATTTCTGGCATGGTAAACAAGCACAATTGCCGCATATGGGGATCTGAACCTCCGCATGTAGTGATTGATTCACAACTAAGTATTTATTTATTTTCCACCTAGTCGATACAATGGTTGCCTAAGGTAATTTAATGGTTAAAAGTGGTACATGTTTCATATATTATCAACATCTTCAGCCACATAACACTGTTTAGATGAAAAATACATAAATTGACAAAGTAATGCTTTGGAGGAAGTGTCCTTAAAATTAACATAAGATTGACTTTAAAACATCAAAAGAAAATATATAAATTATTTCTACAATTGAAAACAGTCGTCAAGGAAACACTTGTACAATATTCCATAGAGAATATGTCCTAATGAATATTCTTTTCTAAATAATTCATGAAAAAGGGTCAATTTAGAAATTTTTTTTTTATTTATTTTTATTTTTTTTAATTTTATAAGTAATATGAGGAGCTAGATGCAATAACAGCGTAAGTCTACTTATTGCATGAATACCATTTTTGAATTTCCTGGTCCCTTCACTACAACCCAGTCCAGGTCTTAGTTCGTTAGGGTGCCACTAGAGGCCAGGAGCCCACTAAAACCGGTACCATGCGCTACGCTGTTATTGCATGAGGCATGCTTCACGAGTGGCACGTTCAGTTGCCGCCAGTTCTTTGGCTGGAGAAGATGTCAGCGAGTGGAAGAGGAGGTTTTGTGGCTGGTGCAGACAAAAGGGTTGATGTTCTTTCACTAATGAAATACTTAAAATCTTAAAATGTTGAGTGGTATGTGAAAGACATGTCTGTGTGTAATGATTCCCTAGAGTCTGCTAATGCAGCATGTGAACATGAATCATCCTGATTTTGCTCAATGATGCCATATTTGAGTATTTCAAACAAGTAAGACACACAATGTCTAAATCCCAATTATATACTTTTGATCTGTTTTTTGTTTCTTTCCTTTGAGGTTTAGAGACTCACTTTGTAAATGAAAATCGGAATAAAAGTTGTTTAGAAAGGAATGTTTCTAATTTTATAACATTTCAAATATTTGTTGGGGAGGGGGTGGGCAATTACCGTAGCCTAATACCATAGTTGTGGAGAGCACTGTAACAAACCTCTCTCGTCCTTTTACGCAATAACGAACGAAAAAGTTGAATATTACAGTAAATAAAGAATAAGCTTAAATTTTTACCTGTCTTAGTTGAAAAATTTTTGCTCTTTTTAGGATTTTGTACTTAATTTTAGTAAATTTAGACATTTTGGAGAACTGAGGTGGGATAAACTGCCACTTTTGTTCCTCTATAAGTGGACGATCATGCTTTCCTAACTCCCTGATCAATACTAGTGTGTGGCAAAATATAATATTCCTGCTCTTCATGCAATAACAGCGTATAAAAGGAAAGTTTAAATAACTCTGTCCTTCTTATTATCTAACAGATCAATAAAATTCTTTGGGAAATACATTTTCTCGCTCTTTTAAATGTCTTTAAATGAAATCCAGGTTGATTCCTAACATTACTTTTAACTCAGAACATTTATAAACTTCAAGCTTCTATTTCTCAAAATAACGTAAATCTACTTACGCTGTTATTGCATCCAACTCCTTAATTGTCGAAATGAAGAAATCCAGTTTCCTTGACGACTGCTTTCAATTGTATAGAGCGTTCCAACCTTAAATTGCAGTACAGCGTAGATGGAGCGCGCTGTTGCGAAATCGACTCGTGAAGATCACGCTCGAGTGTGACTCAAACAGGGCGTCACAGTTCCACATTTTTCGTTTGTAATTTTGTAATTTTAACTTCATTCATTCATAAATTAATATTTGTAGGGTGGTAAAATAAATACAACGTACCTTAATCACTGGCGTTGCTCTCAGACATTGGACGTACACGTTCTATCCTTTCTGCAAGGCCTGATGTTCCCGCGTTGGATGAACCGGCTTCGGGAGATGAACTTGAGGATGATACGGACGATGAAGAAAGTCCTATTAAAAAAATTTCATCGTTGACATCGTCCTGTAATTCGTCTGCTTTCCACAAATCTCTTTCATTTTTCTTTACTTCGTTCACGTAATTTGCCCAATTGTCTTATGTTTTTATGGCATAAAAATGTTAGTTCAGCATTATGAACAAAACCATGTTCATTACCCGCATTTTCCTTGCATTTTTCTGCCGTCCTTCTCTTTTTTTGCTTTTTTTTTGCGGGAGTTCGCAAAGGACCATGTGTGTGTGTTCCTTCCTTATAGCATAGATTGTTCTTTCGGAACAACCTGTAGCTTTAGCTGTTTCACTGACTGCGCTGCTCATAGTCATAGTCTTTAAAAAATAATCCAGGACACTCATTTTAATATTGCTTTCTTTTCCCCTGAGTTTACCTACGGAACGTTTCTTTTTAATTTGACGATCCATTGTACATCCTTCTGCACTTTTTCTTCGAACTAATAACCCCCCGCAAGAGTACAAACTGACAACTACACAGACTACACAAACACAACAAACACAATCCACTTGTCCTCAAGAACTATACATTTATTACTGATCTTGTCCGGCCCCATGGCTTAAATGATTAACGTGCTGGCCTTTGGTCCAGAGGGCCCCGGGTTCGATTTTCGCCCGGGTCGGGGATTTTAACCTTCATTGGTTAATTCCAATGGCTCGGGGGCTGGGTGTGTGTGCCGTCTTCAGCATTAGAATTCATCACAGGTAGGGCCACATTCTTATAGACGCGCAGGTCGCCTATGTGGCGTCAACTCGAAAGACCTGCACTCGGCCTCCTCGGAGGCCACATGCCATTAAATATTATATATATCACTGATCTTTATATAATCAATCTTATAATACTGATAAAATGAACACCACTGCACACGGCTGTCAGTATATTTAAAAGCTCAGCCAGCCGAGTCACTCGTGAAACGTAAACAAACGAGACGTTCTCCCTGTAATAAATTAAGAGATACCGAGATAAAGACTTGAGGTATGATTTAAAAATAACTTCCATATCCGAAGACCGTTTGCTTTGCTTTAACCACGCCATGATCCTTCTGCACTTTTTCTTAGAAATTAGATCCCCACGTACGAGCACGAACTCACGAACCACACAAACGAAATACACTTGCCCTCAAGAATTGTATATATGTCACTGATATGTATTTAATCACTATTATACATACTACTGACAAAATGAGCACTGCACTGCATGCGACTGTCTGGAAATGTTAAAAGCGCATATTTGGGAGATCATTACCGTACTTCAGCCAGCCAGCCAGCCAGCCGAGTCACGCGCGAAACCAAAATTCAAGGATATATTCTTCCTATCACAAATTAAGAACTAAGCAAGATAAGAACTTCGGGATTGTTTTAAAAATAACTTCCATATCTGAAGACCATTTGCCTCGCTTTGACCCCCCATGTAAATTCAATAGGAAAGGCGCTGGCCAGCGACTGACTTTTTCGTGCCTGCACATAAAATTCCCGGAACATGACTGAAAATAAACGCATTTAACTGCATTTTGTTATTTTTTAAATGTAAAAATAAACTTATCTACATCGAGCTGAAATGTTTCTTTACCAGCAGTGAAAAAATTAGGAAAATTATGAATATAAAATAGGAGTTATGACATGATAAGTTCTATGCAATGAAGATTTTGCATTTGGCGAAACTTTCCATTATATTGCCATTTTCACACTAAATTATTTTTTTACAATTTTTTTGTTAACGGCGTCAAATGCGCCTTGAAATTCTGTACACAACACGATATTCACCCATTTTAAACGATAACATTCTGATTTACGGATATTTGGCAAACCCGCTGCATTAGAGTAGGACAGCGCTACCCGCAAAACACGGGAGAAGGAAAGAGACGGAATTATCCCATTACTGCTGTACTGCAATTTAAGGTTGGAACGCTCTATAGAAATAATTTATATATTTTCTCTTGAGATTTTTGTTTGTTTTAATGTTGTCAATCTTATGTTAATTTTAAGGACACTTCTTCCAAAGCATTACTTTGTCAATTTATGTATTTTTCATCTAAACCGTGTTATGTGGCTGAAGATGTTGATAATATACGAAACATGTACCACTCTTAACCATTAAATTGCCTTAGGCAATCACTGTATCGACTAGGTGGAAAATAAATAAATACTTAGTTGTGAATCTATTGAAGTGCGATACGGACCATGAAGCTAATTTTATGTAGTGATAGAGTTGGAACGGGCCTCTCCGAAAACGAATGTGTGGTGTGGATTGTTGAAGGACGGGTTATTGGCCCATTTTTCTTCGCGGGGCCTACAGTTAATGGAACATGTTACCTCGACATGTTGGAGCAATATGTTGTGCCACAACTTCCTCGTGACGTGATCATTCAGCAAGATGGTGCATGATGCCATTATGCGAAAGTTGTGAGGGATTTCTTGAATTGTGAGTTCCCAGATTGCTGGATTGGGAGAGGTAGTCCATCAATTGCTTGGCCTCTAGAAGCCCCAACATTATGCCACTTGATTATTTTCCTGTGGGGGTTGTCAAGAATCAGGTGTACCAGACATCAGTTCGTGATCTACCAGATCTGCATCATCGCATTCGTGCAGCTATTGCAAATGTTACACATACAATGCTGCAGAACACTTGGAGAGAAGTGGAATACCGATTAGATATCTGTCGCAACACTAATGGTGCGCATATCAAGGTTTACTAGGTATGTAAACAAACATTTTGAGTTACCCTACTTGTAGAAATAAACTGCAAGTAAATACCTCCACTACTTCTCAAGTTATTAAATTTTATATTATTATACCTTTAACCCGGACATCTTGTATTTTAAACTATTGATTAACATTGGAAAACTAGTACTTTTGTTTTGGCACAAATTGTTTCGGAAATGTCGAGCAGCCTGAACATGAAACATGAAATCTATAGCATATCATAAACTGAATATTTACAGTATAAAAACAAAGATACACTTTTCTCAGGTATCACAAACACCAAGCCATTACAATGATATGGCGAATGGCTTTTAGGGCCGGGAGTGTCCAAGGACAAGTCCAGCTTGCCAGGTGCAGGTCTTTTTAATTGACGCTTGTAGGCGACCTGCACGCCATGATGGGGATGAAATGATGATGCAGGCAACACATACATCCAGCCCCCGTGCCAGCGGAATTAACCAATTATGGTTAAAATTCCCAACCCTGCCGGGAATCAAACCCAGCACCCCTGTGACCAAAGGCCAGCACGCAAACCATTTAGCCATGGAGCCAGACAGCCGTTACAAGTAATAACATTTAAGACAAAGCAGTGGTCTTGTCCAACAGGATGCCAAGAGCGCCTATATTCCCTTCCAATCTAGTTTCCTGTATACACAGTTTTTCTATCTCCCATGCATCAATGCTTCCTTTTCCTCCTCAAATTTTTCACTCCAAAATCACAGTCAGTACCAACACTCTGCAATGTGAGCCTGTAGTTTCTCCAATTCTGCACTCATTCACAGTCTGTCTTCTACACATAAATCTATTTGACCACTCCTTCTGTCACGTGAACTGCTTGGAGCCAGATCTGCTGCTAAGGCAAATTCTGCACTCTTTCTCCTTCCTGATTCTGATCTCTTTAAGCTCAAGCCCCATGTAGTCTTTTCCCTTCACTATCTCGGTCATGCTCTATGTGACCATTCAAATCATCACCAGGCATATTACTTACCTCGTCTTAGGTCAGTTCTCCCCCTCTTCTTCAGAGCCGACATATGATGTTCAGAATAATCTGTAGATCCAAATATAATTGTTTGATACACACACTCTACACACAATTTCAGGTCATTTGCCAGCAAAAACTTCACGCAGCCTCTTTCACTATACAGCAATTTGTAGCCATTCTCCTATCCTTTAGCCATATTGCCTTTCCATCTACTTCCTGTAGACATAGTGTTGTTACCATTCTGTCAGTTGTGTACAGTTTTTATTTACAAATTATTTACATATTAAACACACACAAACTAATAAACTGCCATTATGACCACTTGACTACTACGCTCTTGAACAAAACACTGTTACGAAGGATAAGAAGACTGCCAAAATAGCATGTCAACGTATTAGATAAGTAAAATTAAAAATCCACCTTTTCAATACTAATATTATTCTTCTTGTTTTCGAATAGGTCTACTATGGACCACGTTAAGTATCATTCATTTACGGTTCTTCCTCTTTCGATCGGCCCAGTACTTCTTCATCCTTTCGGAGTGGGCTTCTTTACGTTCTCGTGACCAGTTGTTGCCGGTCCGTTTTTTTCTACTTTGATCTTTGAATCCCTTAATTTTGTTGATGATTTTTCTGTATTCCTGTCTGTTGTACACTGCCTGCTGTGATATATTATTTTCCTCCATATCCTCCTTGACCCCTTTAAGCCAGCTAGTTTGTGTCTTCCTGTTCTCCATGTATTCCAGAATTCGCTTGGCTGTTCTCTCTGGTGGCATTCTTTTAATGTGTCCGTAGAAGCAGAGTCTTCTCTTCTTGAAGGATGTTGTGATTTTTTCGGTCCTTTTGTATAGTTCCTCATTTGGTCGCAGTCTAAATTCTTGACCCACTTTCCTGGGCCCTAGTATCTTCCTCAAGATCTTCCTTTCTGTCTTTTCAATGTTTTCTAGTAAGCCCTTCCTGTTCAGTGGAATACATTCGATCGCATATAGACTCTCTGGTTTGATGACAGTGTTGTAATGTCTGATTTTTGCAGTGAATGAAACTGATTTTTTATTGTAGACATTTCGACATAACTGGTATGCTGCTTCCATCTTTCTTGCCCTTTCCTGTAATGCTATTCCTGGTAGTCCTGTTGGGGTTATCCATTCCCCTAGATATTTAAACTTCTGTACTCTTTTAATTGTTCCATATTTGGTGACAATATTTTGTGTCGGATCCTTTTTGTCCTGAATCATTAGTTCCGTCTTTTCGAAGGATATCTGAAGTCCCGTCTTTACAGCAGTCTCTTGAAGTGTTTCAATTTGTACCTTGGCTGTTTCAGTGTCTTCTGCCAGTATTGCCATATCATCTGCGAATGCTAGACAGTCAATTTTGACTCCAGATCTTCCCAGTGATATTCCATTTTTCACCCCTAATTCCATCAGTCTCTTCCTCCACTCTCTGACCACTTTTTCAAGTATAACATTAAACAGAAGTGGTGACATCCCGTCCCCTTGTCGGACACCTGTTTCAATCTTGAATGGTTTTGACAACATACCCATAAACTTAACCTGTGATGTAGTGTCAGTGATGGTTTCTTTGATTAAATTTCTAGTTTTTTTATCTATCCCAAACTCTTCTAACGTGCTTATCAAGGTTGCTCTGTCGACTGAATCATAGGCTTTCTTAAAATCCACAAATATAATCACTAGATTTTTGGCTGTGAGTGCACGTAGTTGTATTATGGAGATTAGGTTGAAAATTTGCTCGCTGCATGATCTCCCTTTCCGGAATCCTGCCTGGTATTCACCAAGTTCTTTTTCTATTATCCCTTCAGTCCTGTTTTGTAGTGCCTTGGATAGAATTTTAGAGGCAACTGGTGGCAATGATATTCCTCTGTAATTGTTAACGTTTGTTCTGTCTCCTTTTTTGTGCAGCGGGTGTATTAATGATGTCTTCCATTCCTTTGGGATGCTCTCCGTTTGCCAAATCTCCTCAAACAGTGCTTCTAGCTGAGTCACTAAGTGTTCTCCAGCATATTTCAATAACTCTGCAACTATTGAATCTTCACCTGACGTCTTATTGTTCTTCAGTCCTGTTATTATTCCCCTGATTTCTTCTTTATTAGGTGGTTCTGAGTCCGGTGTCTGGTTCTTGGGTTTCTCAAACATTAGAGTTTCCTCAGGTTTTTTACAGTTCAGTAGTTTCTGGAAATAATTTGCAAGGTGTTGGCAATTCTGTTCATTTCCAGTGATTAGATTTCCTTCGTCATCTTTGAAGCATAGGGTTGGCGGTTTGTATCTTGTTAAGTTCCTCCTGAATGTCTGGTAGAAATTACGTGTATTGTTTTTCACGAAATCTTCTTCTAGTTTCTTTAGTTGCTGTGTGTCATAATGTTTTCGTTCACCTCTTATGGTTTTAGTTGTTGTTTTCCTTTGTGCTTTGAATGACTCCCAGTCTTCTGGTTTCTTAGTTGAGTTCCATTTCTTCCATGTCTGAGCCCTTCTTTGTAGTGCTTCTTCGCAAACTTCATTCCACCACGGATGTTTCTTCTTTTTATTTTTATTATTATTATTATTATTATTATTATTATTATTATTATTATTATTATTATTATTATTATTATTATTATTATTATTATTATTATTATCAAGCTTGATGTTTCCATTATTTACCCATGGGTTAGAGAATTGTTTCCAAGTTATACTAGTCCATCACACATGCATCAATAATAATTGTGTCTTCCATCCATTCATCATGTCTACAACCTTTCTTTCATTGATCATAGGTTAAACGTTCCTAGAATTTCATAACAGTTGATAATATCTTCTTAAACAAGTATTGTCATTCAGTAGTAGATTTCGTGCAGGTAAGGAGAGCAACTCTCCTACTGCTACCACAAGGTCTAGTCTGGTCGAGGGAATGTACGCTCACTGACAAGCATAGCGTACTGTTTGAATGGAGTGCTGTAGCACAAGCTTCTGCTGGTTAAAAGAACTGTATGGGGTTGATAAACTCACCGTCTCTCCGGAAGACCACCCTATGGGGTCTTTCCAGTAGGCTCCATTAATGAAATCTCCCTTGCACTGACGAGTGACCGGGACGCCATCCAAGTGTCTGCAAGGACCCTCGGGGACTGCAGTGTGTTCGGTTCTAGTTACTGGCCAGGTCAGCCCGTCCTTGGTCTCCACGGGGCAAAACTCTGCACTGCGTACCATCAGCACACCAGATGCATTCACTGCAGAGACTATAGTGCGGATAGTTGCCGACAAGTCCTTGACGTATTCTTCTGGCAGCTGAACTCTGTACGTGATGACCACATTTGTGTTGTTCCTAAAGCAGGTTTGAGGACCAATGTAAGCCTCTTTGGACACATAAAACAATCTATACTAATTTTATCAAGAGAGATAGTTTCAGAGTTTGATAGTACGTGAAGGCTTATCTATCTCTAGGTGTAACAGAATTTACAAATAAAGATCCACAGAAACATACATTTATCTTCAATAGATTATATGCAATAAGCACTTTTATGCCTGCTGTTTACTTACCTCATCAAACAGCCAAGTGTATGGACCAAGATCTGATTAAAATGAACCAGACAGAGAGAGATCTTTCATCAGAAATGTCCATTAACCCCTTTGGTCATAGGTTCTCCCATAGTTATTGAGACAGAAAAAGAGGGAAGATTTTTGAGAGCAAATCACAGTAAAATCTTGTTAAAACATTTCTGCAGGGGTGACAACAAACCAGAACATTTTAACCCTCCAAGTGCTGATCGTTTCACTCTTAAGTGCTGAGTGTTCTTAAGGTAGCGTGCAGATACATTTTAAATCATTTATAATAAATACGAATTTATAACTATATATGGCATATTATAGTTATATCAATTTTTTTCAGGAAGAATTAGAGAATAATATGTTAGTAGAATGTTTTACTTACAAGTATCCAGTAAAAGTATAATGGATGATTAGTTATAGTTTAAAAAATTATCAAAATATATTCCAATTTTTGAGGTTGGTCATAAGCACTAGTCTCTGAAATTAAATTCCGAGATATACAAAATGTGCCAAACGCCATTACAAGTACAATGATATACAGTCTTTATTTATGCTTGGCAAGGAGTTCCTCGCTCAACCTTGGCTGCTGATGACAGGCCGCTACCGGCCGCTGGCGCACGCGGTTTCCGGCACTTCTTGCAGTTGCTGAGAGTTGAGCTCCGAGATAGTAGGGTGTTCAATGAAACTACTGCGTACTGTACGTCGTATTGTATAGTGTTTTATTGTGATTGTGTATAGTGCTATAATGTATGTGAAACATTTGTTACGTGAATGTGTAAATCTGCACAATACTTACATTAAGTGCAGAAAATCATCCGCTAGAACAAGACAAAAGTTTCGAGTGAAATTTCCAGGGCGACCCATTCCTATCGATCGGGCAATAAAACAATTGTCCAAGAGATTCAAACGTACAGGTTCAGTAAACAATAAAAATAGACTAAAGGTCATTATCTCCTTACTGAAGCTAAATTAGATGACAATGGCGAAAGATTGGAACACACACCACAAAAATCACTTAAGCGTTTGGCGCAGGAAACTGAGGTATTTCATGCTTCTGCCTGAAAGGCAAAAAAATTATTAAAACTTAAGATTAGCGCAGTGCAACAATTACAACCGCTAGATCCCGTTAAGAGAGTGAATTTTTGCAATTGGGTTACAGGGAAGGTAGACTCAGGTGAAATTGACCCCAAGTTAATTTTTCCGTGGTTTCCCATTTTCACACCAGGCAAATGCTGGGGCTGTACCTTAATTAAGGCCACGGCCGCTTCCTTCCAACTCCTAGGCCTTTCCTATCCCATCGTCGCCATAAGACCTATCTGTGTCGGTGCGACGTAAAGCCCCTAGCTAAAAAAAAAAATTAAAATAAGTTAATTTTTTTTTCAGATAAGGCTAATTTCCATTTGCATGGCCATGTATGCTCACAAAATAACAGATAGTACAGTGCAACAAAACCAGAAATAGTGTTTGAGCAACCACTTTATGACGAGAAAATCGAGGTTTGGCTCACTTTGAACGGGCATAAAATTATAGGCCCGATATTTTATGAGAGCACAATAAACAATGTGCATTATAGAAATGAAATCCTTGACCAATTCTTTGATGAACTGACATACGCAGAACATTTTTCGGCATATTTTCAGCAGGATTCTGCCACAGCTCATACAGCTGAGGCATCAATTGCTGAATTACGGCGCGTGTTTAGTATGAGGATCATAAGTAAAAATCTATGGCCCCCTCATAGCCCAGATTTAACGGCATGTGATTTTTATTTATGGGGAATGTTAAAAAATGTAGTTTATGGGAACAACCCTCACACACTAGATGAACTTAGACAATATAAGAGCTGCAATTGCATCCATCAGTACTGAAGAACTTGGCAGAGTAACCGAAAACTTCATTAGGAGATACCGATTATGTTTGGTAGTGCATGGGGAACATTTTCAGCATAAACTGTAAAAATGGTGAGTAAAATGCATGATAAATGCATGATAATGATTTTGAGCACAAACTGTAAACATGGTGAGTAAGATGCATGATAATGATCTTGAGCACCGTATTGTGCCATACGTATGCACGTGCGGTAGCCGCCAACTGAACCGTCACTGGCGGCCAAGGTCGAGCGAGAAAGTCCTTGCCAAGCATAAATAAAGACCCTGTATAATAATAGAAACTTCAGTGAATAATAAAAAAGTCACAGGTAAAAGGACTTGGAGAGATTCTGTTGTGGTGGGTCATTATTTCTAGATGTGCCTCGTAGGGTTAGCACGTTTGGATTGTCTACATCACAACATGACGCATCACTACAGTCATGGGTATCTAAATTAGGGTCATATTCTTCCATACGTCCAGAAGAAAAGTCGTCTAATGATAAACCATCAGGAAAATCTACTACATTACCAATGTCATCTTCACTTTCATCACTCCCAGGCTCCTCCAATGATTCTCTAATTGCACTTGAACCACTTAGTTCACTCATGTTTATGTTATAATAATCACTGAACTAAAATAAGGCAATTAAAATAGAGTAAATCAGGCACACAATTATCATAAATTGGCTAGCAAACAATAACCTTCAAACGCTCAAGCAGACGTAAACAAAGACCAGTTCACAGCTGACAAATCGCCACTTACTGCTTTCCTTCCCCAACCTAAGACCAACTTGCACTGCCTACCAAATAGAGAATTTCATTTCGCAGCAAGAATATTCGTAAAATCGATTGTTGTACCGTGGTGTTATATCGACTTTACGAATCTTCTCACGGCGAGACGATAGCACTAGAGCAGGGATCCGAATCGTCTCGTAGCGAGACAATAGCACTCAGAGGGTTAAGCAAGAAAACATACTACTGAATATATGAATAAAAACTGTTCAGCAGGGATATGGAAACACTAGATATGATTTTTTCCGATATAAGGGCATTTTACAATGTGTATCCTCAGGTAGAGTGAAAACTATATCTACCATTTCTAAAGATGAAAGGAAAGTATTAAAAGGAGGGAAAAATCATAACAAATATGAAAACCTTTTCCGCTGGGGCTTATAAAATGACAAGTGCACTGAAAGGTGTGAAAAATACCAAACAAATAGTAAAACTTGCATGGGGCCAATAAAAATATCAAAGTACAGTATTATTGTGGATCACACTCTTTCTAAAATAAATGTTGGTAGAAGCCTTTTATTTCGGAGCAGTGGGCTATTAAACATTATTTTCTGATCACACCCTTAGACAATGAATTGGAGGTTACAGTTCAGCATATGCGACTGGGAAAAATGACTTTGGCCGCTATTTTGAATAAACTTCAACCAACTCGAGTGATCGAGTCGAAACTCGAAGGTGCGAGTTCAACATTCACGACCTCTGCACGCTTTAAGATGTGGATGCCAATCAACTTTCTGACAGATTTTACTTTTGTCTTCATTATTAATGAATTTCACGACCTTTTCAGTACCCGTAACTAGACTATCGCAAGACAAATATGCACCATGTAGTCAGTTTCATACGATTATGTTCCTAATCCAGATATAGGCTACCGTAACACACGACAAATATTCACTACCCTTCACTGTACCGCTCAACACAAAATAAATTTCTAACATCTGAATGGAATACGAAATACAAGCACAAATAGGCTCACTGTGTTATTCAGCAATCTCCCTGCTAACCGGCAAGCAAAACTGAATATTCCTGAGGCTACCAGCTTCCTCCCCGAAAGTGCAACTTATCCTGAGAAGTTCAGGAATTTAAGACCTTTCTTCTGTAATCACACTGTAGCATCAGCTTTTACCAGACTTGGAAATCACGTTTCTCTCACAAGGGATGACAAATAACATCTTCAGGACTAGGAAAAATGTGCTTCTACTAAGGGGTCAGTATCGATTCTCAAGTTCAAGTCTGTCCTTCACTAATCACGATCAAATTGGAAAGAGAAATAACATCATCAAAACTTCCGAATTTTCACTTATTTGCAACCTTGAGCTCAGCTGGAAGGCGCGCTAGCTGTGCAAGTCGGTACGAGTGCAAAATGA
Source organism: Anabrus simplex (assembly GCF_040414725.1). Classification (NCBI taxonomy): domain Eukaryota; kingdom Metazoa; phylum Arthropoda; class Insecta; order Orthoptera; family Tettigoniidae; genus Anabrus; species Anabrus simplex. The sequence continues at coordinate 215,864,458 of NC_090279.1, read as the reverse complement.
TGCAAAATTTTTTAATGTAACGTGCGCAAATGAAACTACTGCCATTTTTATAACATTTTAACACAAAAATGTGAAATTCCCAGTCTTACATTAGGACCAAAACAGTAATAGGCAATCCTACAACCTCCCATGGCTTTATGTATGTAAGGTGCAACATCTGTTCTGGTCTCAATAACATATCGTAAACGATAATATTAAAATACTAAATTCGTGTTACTTAAGAAGGAGCAGTTTCGATTCCTGCCTGAAAGCTCAGGGACTATACAGTGCCCTGAAGGAAGTACAAAAAACCTCTTCACAGTTAAAATTGAAATAATAAATAAAGAGGTTCAACCTATTCAATACAAAAGAATAGGAAATGCAGTGATTACATTCTTATTTAATAATAAGTAGAAGCGGTACCGGTTTCGACCCTAGTCCAGGACATCATCAGCCTTGCGCCGACTTCGACTACTTCAATCACGATCTGAATTTTTTACATTTTAAAAAATAGCACACTGTGCATATATGTTTTCATTTGTTTCCGGTATTGTGCTTTTTACTATATTTTTTTCTCTTCACAATTGTTTTTTTCACGTCAACTGTTCCAAAAATTCTACAGGATCACAATTACTTATTCAATTATATTGAATTATATTATATGTATCTATATATACTTACATTCCCGCAACCGAAGCAAATACTGGATCATTAAGCTATTCTTCATTTTACGTTGGCGTTTGAAACCACAGTGCCTGATGTTGAATATATCACACTGATCACCGGGAGCTGGCAAGTTACTTCAATTGATCTACTCATCAGCTTCAGCACGATTATGGATCTTCATGTGTGTTCGATTGTGTTATGACTTTGTGCCTGACAGTGTATACAAGCTAGCTCATTTAACCGTTCTTCGCTTTTCATAAACATTATAAGACTTTGCCTAACACTGCGTGTGCCATACTGCCGCTCAGAAAATTATGCACCGTTTCTTTTAAGTGACTTACATTTTACTTCTGAATTTTACAGTGTCTACCCCCGTCATTTTTATATCGCCTCTTCTACTGATCCGGAGTGAACTTGATCTTTTATTTTCTTTTTCCTATGCATTGTCTTTCATGTTTTAATCGGCTGATGATGACCTGGACTAGGGTCGAAACCGGTACCACTTCTACTTATTATTAAATAAGAATGTAATTACTGCATTTCTTATTCTTTTGTATTGAATAGGTTGAACTTCTTTATTTATTATTTCAATTTTAACTGTGATACTTTTCAATACGGAACAATGAAATTTTTATCTTTAAAAACCTCTTCGGAGATACACTCGAAAAAATTTTTGAAAATAAAAATAAACATCTTTCGCTGGACATCATTTAGACTTTTGCAAGAACAAACATTTGACGAAACTCATTCCGTCTTCAAGTAGAGCTGTCGAAATGCACTCTGTCTCCTTCCAATTGTTGTGGACACTCTGTATTACGATTTTGATTCTCTAAACAATACCAGCCGAATGCGATGCTATTTATTTATTTATTTATTTCGTGTCAGAGTGTTGAAAAAACTTAAAATATAAATAAAGTATTATATACAAATAAAACAAAGTACATTTTATGTCACAAAACATGTTTCACACAATGTCTGCCCAGAAATTCCCTCTTCAGTGGCTTGAATCAAGTCTTGAAGTGTACAACGAACAGGGCAGGACTGATGGTCCCTTATGCAAGTTCACCGCCAATTTTTTTCCGGTATAGTACCGTACTTCCTCAAATTACCACAATGACGGGACATTAACATCAAGATCCGTAAGTATGCTATAGCTGTCCTTTCATGAGATACAGTTTCTTGAAAAATGCCTGATCGAGGATTAGCGTTGATGGGTCTGAAATTTCTGGACGGTTGATACGGGAAATCGTTTCTTCGAGGAACGGATAATGCAGGATTCTTACAACGTTATTTAATTAGGATGCTCACAGGACCACGTAATTTAAACGAACAATACAGGAAAACGTAGTTTCCGGGAACATATAATCGAGGTTCTACCTTATGTTCCCACCAATATATTTAACCCGATGAGTACTACGTCCGCCTATAGACGGGGTGACACGGCCGGTCCAGCAGTGCTACGCCTGCCTATAGACAGTGTACGAGAACTTTAATTTCTTTGAGTTTCCCGGTTCACTCTCGAGTTCCAATTCGAACTCTGGCACGTTCTGCCATCTGTTGGGCATTATGTAGAACTAATTGATAACGACTTATAGCTTCGGGAAGTAACTTAGAGAGTTTTTTTGTAGACATCTGCGGAATTCATCTAGGATGTAAACAAACATGGCGGAACAACAACATAGTGGCTCTTGCAGCGATGTTATTTTGGATCAAAGAATTTTTCAGTTATTAACCACAGCAGAAAGTGATGATGAAGATGATGATTTTAATGTATTGTTAAGCGATTTTTAAAGTGAGTGTGATGCAGAGAGTGCTGAAAATATTTTAAGTGAGAATGAAATAGAGCCTCCTTCTAAACAAAAGAAGAAAATCACAGTGAGTTCAAAAGCTATTTCATCACTATTTTTGTGGCGGTTGGATGATTTTTCTCCACCAGACTTTCAAGTAACTGTGATAGCCTCTGGGAGCCAAGTAGTGTTTTATGACAACCACAAAATCATTGATTTTTCTAAAACTGCTGTGCCAGTGGAGTTGGTCCAGCTGGTTGAACAAATTGGTATCACAAACAACTGGTGGAAAACATGAACTCTTACCACATTCCATGTTTAGAAAGTATTTTAAAATATCAACTTATGTACTTGTACAGCGTTACATGTATTAGTTGCCTACAGATTTTAGGAAATCATTTATTTTGGGCTCTTTACTGCGTATAAGTGTGATGTACTCATGGGCACAAAAAGTGTAATTTTGTTTTCTCTCAAAATGATACTGAACATAAGGGTAGGATTTTCCACTTGCATTTAGATTTATAAAGAACCAACCTTTATAAACATTTTAAGCTAACTGATAAGTTAAAAATTGAGGCTTCTACAATTTTTTTTTACACAGGAAGAAAAAAACCTCAGCACTGAGGTACCAAACAGTCAACTGGTAACTCAGCACTTACAAGAGTTTAAGCATAGCATGCAAGACTTTACAATGTAGCGTGTGTGTACAATAGTTGAAATCTTGTTGAGATCAAATCACTGGAAGTGGCAAACAGCTTTCATTATAAAATATCAAAGCCCACTCTGCTTTCGAAGCTGAACATCTGGTCAGTACTAGCACAACAACCTTAACGGCGTGTCAAGGCAGTCCTTCTATTGTTTACTTCACCTAGGCTCTATTTTACATTGACGGCATATCTATGTGGATCAACATTTAAATAAGTTTTAGCTCACTGAGAATCTTGACGTTTTGTATCCAATGGATGTTCTCACTGTATAATATTGAGCATCCTGTAACCATGGACTCCATCTCGCTGGAGGCAGGGGCAGATTTGGGCACTTTTCCTTAAAAGCAGCAACTCTAGAACTTGATTTTGAAAATACTTTCTTTACTGAATAAATTCAATCATTCACTTTTGGGAATTGATTTCTATTTTCTTCTGCTACTCGGTGTAGTGCATATGCAAGACAAGTAACGGGATAACGGTAAAACCCACAAATTCCTGGTTCCAGACTTGCCTCAGAACCCCAATACCCGCCGTAACACCAGCTTGGCTTGCACCTCCATCTTAGATGCTTTCTGTAAAAACTTAATTATACCATGCTCAGTAGCTGCAGAATTGATTATTTTAACCATTTTTGGTTCAGTCTTGTCCATATTGACTTATATTCAATTTCTATAGAACACTTTGCCTTGTCAATGCTTTACATTTTATTATAATTAATTGAACTCAGTAGTTGCAGTCGCTTAAGTGCGGCCAGTATCCAGTATTTGGGAGTTAGTGGGTTTGAACCCTACCATCGGCAACCTGAGGATGGTATTCTGTGGTTTCCCGTTTTCATATCAGGCAAATGATGGGGCTGTACAAATAAGACCATGCTACTTCCTTCCCACTCCTAGCCCTTTCCTGTCTCATCGTCGCCATATGACCTATCTGTGTCTCTGCGATGGAAAGCAATTTGTAAAAATATATATATATATAAAAATGAATACTGTTACTTTTTTATTTTATGAAAATTATAAGATTTAGGGAAAAAAAAAATGTTCTTACAGGCTCAGAAAGGCAAAAATAGACTGTAACATTGAAATAGGCACGTATAAGCCAGAGCAAAGTGTAGCTTCCACTGAAGTCCCAGTCTCATCCATGGCTGTGACAATATGGAAGCTGCTGAGGTATGGGTGGTGCTGATTAATGACATTCAGAGCACAACCAGTGTGTCTGAGTGTCATGAAAGGTGCTGCTCATAGGGTTAGTTGTGCTACAATAGCACTGTCTGGCCCAGTGAGGAAAGCAATGGCAAACTACCTCACTCCTCATCTTGCCTAGTACGCCTCATTTTGGTACTGCCATTGGTTTTTGTGGTTTCCATATAACTGCATAGCCTTTGGTGATGCTATTTGAGGATCCAACCAGCCTCTGGTCTGATGACCTAACAAACAAAGCACTATAAAATTTTCCTTTACTGTGATGTTAGGTACATAATACAGATAACTGTCACAGACAGACATGATAGGGACTTACGGAAAATAATAGGTAAAAACCTAAAGATCCAATGTCTAATAATTCAGATCTATGTGGGAAGAAGGGGCAATAAAAAAAATAGGGACAAGGACAGTCTCCATATCTTCAAACAGATGTGCTCTCCCCTCATTAACCCCAGTTCTATTAAACCTAGTTCTTCTCAGCCCCCAGCCAACTTCACCAAGTGAGCAGAGGAGGAGTTATTGCGGCATATCTTCAGCCATGATGCAGGTGGGGTGGATAAGAAGAAAAATGGAAGAAGCAAAAAAAATTTAAAAATACAAGATGGATAAAGGTGTTAAAAGGCTAAGAACACAGCACAAAGAAAGGAAATCATTGGGCCAGTATGAAAGAAACTTTTGTTCTGGTCTTTATCCTATTTCTCTATACAGTATATCACTTGGTTGTTCCTTTCCAGTATTACGTATGGGTAACATTATACAGACATGAGATGCAACAGCTTTTATCTCTAAAAATAGTCAGTGATCTCACCGATAGTCAACCTTCACCGCATGTACCGAATCAGCATGCATCTTCATCCGCAGCTCGTCGCGTACTCTGCGAGTAACAGTCTCTATGTAGTTTAAGTCGGCAGGATCACAGTAGCCTTTGCGGCATAATATGGAGCGATACCTGATGGCCAGCACATATGTTTGCCCCTCCTCAGTGGATCTGTGAGACATGGTACAACGTTAGGACCACAGCAGTCAATAACTTGTAAACACGGTTGTAAAACACAACCTCTTATTGCTCAGAAATGACTCACCTCCTCAGAATCCTCTCTGTCCTGACCAGCTGCAGACTGTCAGAGACCCGAGCCTGGCACGTTATGTAACCCTCTTGCTTTGTATAGATCAGGAACTCAGCAGCGTCTTTTGTTGGGTGTAGCTTGACAGTGCTGGTGTCGGTCTTCTCGAGTGGAGCACCCTCGAGATAACACTTGGTTGAGTTTTGGTGCACTCTCTCAGGATGGTCCACTCGCAGGTACAGTTCGTTTCCTTCCCTGTTGTATCTGTAACAACACCATATATATTGTACCACATGTTTCAGATATCGGTAAGATGCATAGCCTAAAGTAACATGTGCTTTGGAGAAGTACCATATTTCTCCGAATCCAAGACAACTTCTTTTTCTCTCAGAATCTCATATGAAAAATCAAGGGTTGTCTTACATTCGTGACCTAACAGTAACGAGCACCTTCGATTTTCAGACATAATGGCATTTTATGTTGTATATCCGCAGGTAAAGTGAAAATTGTATGAGAAAGTATTGAAGAGTGTGAAAAACACAAGAGAACAAATATGAAAACTTATTCCACTGGGGCTTATAAAATAATAGTGCACTGAAAAGTGTTAAAAACACCAAACAAAAAATATGAAAAAATTTGAATGGGCCCCACAAAAATATTGAAGTATTCTTGCAGATCACACTCTTTCTAAAACAAATTTTAGTAGAAGCCTTTTATTTCGGGCTAGTTGGTTATTAAACATTATTTTTCTGGTCACACACTTAGACAATGAATTGGAGGTTATACACGGCCATGTGCAACCGCAACAGAATTACTTTGGCCGCCATTTTTAATTGAACAAAACTTCGACCGACCAGGACCGATTCGAGTGATGGAGTCGAAACTGGAAGGTGCGAGTTTCAACATTCACACCAACTCTGCGACTTAAAAAAGTGGATGCCCGTCGACTTGCTGACAGACGTTAATTTTGTCCTCATTTGTAAGGAATTTCATGACTTTTTCCGTATCCATAATTAGGGGATCACAAGACAAATATGCATCACGCTGGTCAACTTCACACTGTTATGTTTCAGATGTAGGGTATCACGTGACAGATATTCACTACCTTTCACTGTACAACTTAACATGAAATACTTTTCTAACTTCTGAATGGAATGCAAAATACAAACACAGACAGGCTCATTGTGTCATTCTGCAGTTTCACTGCTATCCGGCAAGCAATGAGGCTAATGGCTTACTTCCCAAAGGTGCAATTTTCCGCTATCTCGCAACTGCACCAGGGGCTCTTACCCGAGTTGGAAATCACGTTCCTTCCACAAGGGATGACAAACAACAATTTCAAGGCTAGGAAAAATGCGATCGTACTAAGCGGTAATAGCGAAAATTCATGACATAGTAGGTCAGGTATTTTTATACACTTAATACAATGAGAATCGGGACTTCAAATTTACGGCGTCCTAAGCGGAAAAACGTGTTAATGAGGAACGCACTAATGAGGGTTCATTGTATTTGAGTGTCTATTATTTGGAGTATTTGATAATTTTTTATTTGTGGGTTATGCATTTCAATGATCAGTTAATATAAGCAACACAAAAAAAGAGAGATAATTCACCTGATAGCCACCCCAATAAGGAATTCAAAGGATCGGCCTCCTAATCATTTCGTATGAACAATATTTATTTTTATGATATTTGGATTAAGCAGGGGAGTCATAACTCAAGATTACTATTGCCACCATCAGGAAGATTGTCCCTTTCAGATTTTATTTGAGAAATTAAATCCAGTACATGCTTCTGCAAGTTAGGGAGTACAAGTGGTGTCTTACAATCGTCAATTAATTTTTTAATGCTGAGTCCGATATGGTCTGTTTGTTTATTCTGAAGAAGTTCGGAGTCTCCTTAGGAATTGTCCCTCAAGCACCAATCATAAGGCCAATAATTTCCCATTTTAAAATTTCGTACTTCTTTCTGAGATCATCAAGGCATGGTTCATATATGGCCTTTTTCTCCTCGCACACTAATCGAGGCTGCTGTTCATTTTCCTCAGATGTTACAGTGGAATCAATCACCACTTTTCATCCGATCGATGACAACAATATCAGCTCGTCCAGTGGATCCATTTGTCGAAAGACCTGCTACTTCTTCATGGATCTCCAAATGTTGTTGTTTACGGAGACTTCCAGCAATCGATTGGCGAACTGTATTTTGTGCCTATGGATCCTCCCTTACAACAGAACAACAGGTTTCAAACTCATCACACATTCTGCAGCGGGATGAATTAAGGCTCCTTTCCAGGGAGAGATTGAGCTGGGATGACGTTACAGTTCATTTTACTTGCTTCTGTCCATTATCCGCATGACATACCTCTCTTATTACTGATCCAAGCGTTTCCTTTCTCTCAGTGGGAGAAGAATATCACTCCCTCACCCTTGGATGGTAATGTGCACCAACTCTAAAGGAATCTTGGCCATGCGGTTAGGGGCGTGCGGCTATGAGCTTGCATCTGGGAGATAGTGGGTTTGAATCCCACTGTCGGCAGCCTTGAAAATGGTTTTCAGTGGTTTCTCATTTTCACACCAGGCAAATGCTGAGGCTGTACCTTAATTAAGGCCACAGCCACTTCCTTCCAACTTCTAGGCCTTTCCTATCCCATCATCGCCATAAGACCTATCTGTGTTGGTGTGACGTAAAGCCACTAGGGAAAAAAAAATCCAGATGAGCTTGGGAAGAGGGTTTTCGAGACGTTCAACTTGTTCCTTGCTAAGCGGCAGGCGTTCAAGGCAGTGGGTGATTTCAGTATAGAGCTCTCTAGTGGCTTTGATGTATGGGCTTCTCTCATGCATCAGCCTTATGCAAATATTTATATGCTGAATGAAAGTCTCCCATTGAGCTTTGAAAATTCCAAGTCCTCTAAGATAGTGTGGTGCGTAAATCATTGCATCTGGGGCGTCAGTAGGTAATCCAATAATTTCTTTAACGGAACTCCTTATAATCTTATCAAAGTCACCAAGAAATCTCATTGTCAGATTTTTCAAAGGTGCACACTGGAATGGGCCAAATATATTGGTTGAGTATATTTAGCTTCTGATCCGGAATGAGAAGGGGTGAACTAACCAACTGGTTCAAATTTCTTGTGAGCTGATTGATTACTGCAGAAGGATTAAATTAAATTTTGTGTTGATATGTTACCCCAAGGTACGGTATTGTTTCATCTGGTGGAATGCACTCAACTGTATTCCCATCCAGAGTTGTGTTAGCAGAGGTGATCAGCTAATCTTTACACATCAATATGGCCTTGCTTTTAATAGTATTTATTTGGAGTCTGATCTTGGCTAAAGAAGCTGTTACTAGATCTGCTGCTTTGTTCTTACAAAGTAGCGCCAAATCATCGGCAAAGGCAAGCACCATCTGATTTTCCATACTTGGTACTAAGTTGTACCCATATTCCTTGGCTATTTCTCTTTCACTTAGTTCCCTCAGAACATGATTGACTGCTAAACTGAATAGTATAGAAGGAACGGGATCACCTTGAACTCCGCCTTTCTTGATAGGGATTTGACTTGTTCTAGTTGTTCTGTTAATTTGTATTCTGTTTGAATTTTCCTTAAGGAGATTAATAATTAGCGTTCTAAGTTTTGGTGAAACAGGAATGGTGCTTAGAGTTCATTTTATAAGCTCATGAGATACATTATCAAACACTTTAGAGACGTCTAGGAATACAATGCAGCAATCCTTCCTCTTAAGTTTTGAGTCCTACATGCACCCGTCTACAATAGATGAATTAATAAAAGTTCCCAGGCATTCTGATTAGGACTGAGTATGACATTTTTCCTGAGCATTTTATCGATCACTCTTTCAATAATTCTCCATAATACGGAATATAGTGTTATAGAGCGCCAGTTCTGGACATTGTCTGGATCTCCACCTTTATGAATTAATATTGTTCTACCATGCTGAAATACGATGGCACATATCCCCAACAAACCATGTAAGTTTGCAATGAAAGAAATGGTTTTGTATGCAATGAGGTCTTTAAAAATCTTTAGCCTTACTCCATCTTTCTCAGGGGCGGAGTCTATTCGAATTCCCCAACATGCATCTGGCTCATTTTCAAAATTATCGGCCTCGCACACCTCATCGTATTTATCAAGTAAATGTACACTGCTAGAATCAAACAGACTGCTACAATATTCAGAAATAGTCATAACACTCAGTTTACAATCTACTAAGGATGGGGAAGAGAAAATTTTCCTCACCACAATCCTTCGATTATTAAGAAATTGAAACTGAATGAGTTCAAAGTCATATCTATTCCTTTGTCGTTGGGCTTTTTTTTTTTCTGGCTTGTTTAGCATTTTAAAACTTTTGTAAGTTAGTCCATCAGGATTATTTTTCCTCGCCTGCCTCTTTTTATAGTATTTTACTGATGGGTGCTGGGACCCTTTACAACTATTCACAGCTTCCTTGAGAAATACGCAGTAGTCATTCACTGCCTTATAAACTCTTGATCTTCAGGTGAATCCAAGGAGACAAGTCCTTCAAACCTGCTTTCCCATTCCTTACATTCATTGTTGACGTCATGCAGGAGATCTGAGCTATTCTGACATGGATGGTTTATAGCTGGAGCTGCAGAATCAGTATTGCTGCAATTTTTCAAAGATGAGCTTTGATGGAGTTGACTAATGTTGTTCTGGTCAGCTTCCGTGTGAGATCGAACCAGGTAGTGTTAGATACTTTTGAAAAGCCCTCTGCATAACTCACATTTCTTCAGTGACTGAGGTAAAATGCTCAGGTGTTTAGAAGTTGCATTGCAAGGAGAATTTTATGAATCATTAGGGTCTTCATTGTGACAACGACTAATGTGAATATGAATACCTCCTGTGGTAAAGTTCTTGTGGCATAATTTGCTTTCTATGAGTGTTTGAGAATTTCCTGTAGAACAAGAGGGTTCTTTTTCCATTTTTAGGTTAAATTAAGTCAATGATGACATCGCAAGGGTCATTCTGCTTTAATTTTATTGTAGTGAAATTAAGAATATATGTGTGATAAACAAATCAAAATAAGAATTAGTTTAGAAATGTAATGCTAAAACTAATCTGAATTTAAAATAATATAAGAGGAACAAATAATATTACAGGCATTAACCCAATATAAAAATGTTGACCATATGATGGATAAAAAGAGCTGGGATGAAAGCATTACAAAACCGAACTTAATTCAAAACTTGATTACTCATGGTCAGTAGAAATGGCACACAACGTACAGCAATGCGATCGAGTTTGAAGGTTGGTGCGACTACCACCTAGGTGGGGTTATGTGTCGTGTAGTGTATCTCTTTGGAAATCTCGAAGATGTACAATCAACGCTAAAAAATAAAAATGAACAAGATGGCGGCAATTCAGGATCCAAATTCACACAAGTATTATGGAAAGAATTTCTGTAATTAAAATCGAGAATTTGTAGATAACACTATCAGATATGCAAAGCACATCCATGTATCATAACGACAACCAGCGATCACACAGAACTACAGTACCACTAAATACACTGGGTATATTCTCCCAGTGAAATCATAGGAGAATAAAATTCACCACCTTCTTTAATATGAAAGGGCACATATGCAATTTTTGCACTGACACCGGATGAATTGAAAATTGTTTTAATTGTTAATAATAACGCAATTTACACTGCAACATATAATTTTATGCTAAGTTTAACATAATATAATATTTAAGTGGGTACACGTTGGCAAAAACTATCTCTTTTTTAAAGAAAAATTTTACTGAAAATGATTCCCCACTATGCAGGAATTTTTTGTTTATGACCTCCCCACTTAATGGGTTAAGCATAAGGAAAAGGTCATGAAATTCCTTACTAATGAAGACAAAATTAAAATCTGTCAGAAAGTGGACTGGCATCTGATTCTTAATGCGTGCAGAAGTCACACCTATGAGTTACGACTTGATCATTCGGTCTGATCGAAGTTTATTCAAAATGGCAGCCAAAAACGTTCCTCCCAGTTCACTCATGGTCGAGTATAACATCAAATTCGTTGTCTAAAAGTGTGACCAGAAAATAATGTTTAAAAACCCACTACTCTGGGAAAAAAAGACTTCTACTAACATTTTTTTTTAGAAAGAGTGTATTCTGCAATAATGCTCTGCAATTTTTATTGACCCCCCATGCACATTTTCATATTTGTTTTTTGGTATTTTTCACACCATTCAGTGCACTAATTTTATAAGCCCCAGAGGATTTTTTTAAATATTTGTTCTCTCATGTTTTTCACACCTTTTAATACTTTCCTCTCGTCTTTATAAATGGTAGATATAGTTTTCACTGTACCCACGGATACATGACGTAAAATGCCCTGATGTCGGAAAAAATCGTATCTAGTGTTTCCAGCTTCCTGTTGGATAGTTTTTATTCTTAGGCCTATATTCAGCAGTACGTTTTCTCACTTAACACGTTCTGTTTTGTTGTCCCATGCAGAAACGTTTTAACAAGATTTTACTGTATATGGAGCGAGGGCAGATAACACTGTTGTTGGTGATTTGTCTGTCGGATGGTGACATTAAGCCTTGAGCAGACCCCTTTTTGTTATTCCACTGGAGTAGGCTATGTACCAGCACTGGGTTTCACCCTCTCCCATCCTACTATCATATATCACATCATCCATTTCATCTTATTAACTCCCCTGATGAGGTTGACAGTCGGAAGGGCACCCAGTCGTACAAACTCGCTATAGCCTAAAGTTTTATCTCAATTCATACCTGACCCCATAGAAAAATGGGATAATGTTTGGACATGCAGTTAATTCCTCTAACTTTGTGATCATTTTTCAAACAAGACATCACAGTAAATACCACCAGAGAATACATCCCTCCACATGAACTGTCAACCTCAGATAATTCTGTCAATGAAATCATGGTCTTTCAGTTCAAGGACAAGCCATTTGTTTTTTATCCATATAATCACTGTGCCCACAATTTCATATTTTTTGTTCACCTCTAAGAACTTAACAATGTCACTTGAATTATGCCTTAAAGCCATGCTGTGATATCAAGTGAGCACAAAGGGATGTTGGGGTTAAACACGGACAGTAGTGGAGTAAAGTGCATGCAAAAATAGACAGCTCATCAAGTTACCTTTCACCTAAATGGAAATTAACAACTTGACTTTCCTCTCCTGTTTATGAGGGGAAGCTTGGAAGCAACTTGCCACTCAACTTCTCTACAGTTTCTTTCTGTAAATTGGCCTTAAGCTCCAGTTATCAATAAACAAACGTCACCTGAAGTATAGTGTGGGCTCAGGGTCAGGATGTTGAAACTTGGCGAGCACCCTCTCCCTCTCTGCCAGGGCATCCTTAACCATGTCGTCGTAAATGAGGGTTGTAATGCACATAACCGAGTGGCGGCGCGAACAGTCCTCCATGCGGAGACCAAGTCCGTTTTTTGGGTCTGACGTGAGTAAAACACAGGAGCCTTTTCGTGATTCCATAGTCCAGGGAATGTCAGCCGACTGTGGTCTACTTCCAGTCCTGATAAGAGACAAAGACACCTATTTAGAGCAAACAGTGTACAAAGGTAGTTAGACTCATATTTGTACTGAGACAGAGAGAATCATGTAGGCTTACATTTGAGTAACATTATATTTTAATACTTCATAGTTTGTAAATAATTAAATTTATCTTATTGGTAAGAAACCGTGCACATAAAACAGTAACCAACCTTAATATTGAAAAATAATTAGCTATGAAAGTTTTGTATTCTTTACCAGGTGTATGCATAAGTCTTTTCCAGTTTCACTAAGAGATGGCGCCAGCGAACAGTACACAGCGTATGAATCTGACATGTCAGTTTGTTCGTCTGACATTGACCTACCAACACACAAGTTGATTCCGCCAAACACTAGCATCTGTGTTGTATTGTCCAGTGATCATGTCAATGTTTGTGCCTGAAAAAGAATATTTGCAGCATGCATTGCTTTTCTTATTTAATCAAAAGAAAAGGCTGTGGAAAGTCATTGTTTGCTGGTAGAAACATAGGGTGAACAGACTCCATCGATTAAAAGATGTGGGATAAGATTTCGACAAATCGCTTCTGCAAGAAGACCATGCTTTCTGAGAATCCTGTAGCGAAGCACGGGTACATCAGCTAGTATATGTATATATTTACGGATTTACAAGAAAAGCTGTAATAACATTACGCTATTGACTTTCTACTATATCACTAAGAATTTAAACAAATCAAGTAAAATATATTTTTCTGTTGAGTATTACATCTGCCACACGTTACTGTACCCATTCCAAAAGTGCATGTTGCTTGACATTATGAAACTATTCCCCAGTTAAGGGGTTAACCATGGTCCAAACCACATTTCTTCTAATTATACACTCCATTAGAAATGACTCTCCACAGAATGTCTTGCAGCTGGAGCCTATCCCGAGTGCACAGTTTGGGTGGCAGAAGTCAGATGCGAGTGGACAGCTCAAGAGGTTGCACAACACACTGGATCGAGAAATTGAAAGCCCAACAGTTCTGTAATAACGTATTACACAAAAATAGACAGTTAACAAAGCAACTTAAAAAGGAATGAACTGTAAGCCTGATGATCGTTTCACAAATTGCATGTGGGTTTTCAGAAATCCACAGCCAGATACTTTGACTATTTCTGTAACCAGTTAATGAAACCAACCTTCTTCGGTAAAAAATGCCCTGTCTAACATTTCCTTCCTGTGATGTTGAACAAACCACTGAAATCACTGGCAATAAAAAATTCCTCTTCTCTGCATCTGCCAACTTCAACTCCTGAACAAGATAAATATTTAGCTTTTTTCTTGCCACTCTGTGCGCTGTGAAGACATACACGCCAGTCTGCTGTGACAATTTCTGCATGGATTTAGACAGACATTTAAGAACCCTGACAGAAACATCCAAAAGCTTCTCTTCCATTAAACTGGCGGTCTGCCGCTCTTCGGAACATTGAGTACGGTAATGCAGTAACAAAATTAATTTATTAAATCTCACACCACATCACGATGCAGTGGAACCGAGTCGTAAAACTGTTCACAAAATCTTCTTTTCACTCTCTTCCTGCATTTGTCACCTTCCCGGAAAACCCACTCCACTAAAAACATTCGCCCATCTGTAGTAAGCATCTCAAGTCTTGCACACTACTGACGACTTCCCCCAACATTTATTATAACAGCACTGCATCCTGCTCGGCTCAGCTGGAGCACCGCCAGCCTGGCTCACTGCAGAGACTCAGTTGAGTTGTAACACACTACTATTCTCAATCATTTTCAACCAACTTAGTCTGGTTCTCCCTACTTCTATATGTGTTTCCATCATCCACTTTGGCATCCATACTCTTAATATGTCCAGACCAGCTAAGTTTCTCATAAAGCTTCACCACTCAGGTTTCCTTCCTGACAACTTCATATATTACTCTGCCCTGTCTATTTGTCAGTATCCATGTGTCAGTATTATAAACTTCACAGGAACCTCCACACCAGGTTTCTGGCAGAATCCTGTTGAAACCTTTTACTGATCTCCTGGTCCAGCCCTGCATCTGCATCAGTTCGCTTCCCAAGTACTTGAAGCTCTCAACAATTTCAAGCTTTTGTTCCTTTATTTTTATAATTCCTTTCCCTTCCCTTTCTCCTCTAGTCTCTTTTCAATGCTAATTTTCATTTCATAATTTTTAATAATTTCACTCATGTCGAGTTGCCCATTGTACTTCCTCTCTGTTTGTACACCACAATTTTCTTTTTCTTCATTTCCCGCTTCCAGTCTTCTGGTTTGGGTTGTGAATCAAGGACCTCCACACTTTTCTACCTCTCCACCACTCCCTTCCCTCCTCCAATATCTCTTCTACTTCTACTCCTCTCTTCTGTATACTCTCCTTCACCATATCTGTCCACCTCTTTCTGGGCCTTCCCCATTGTCTTCGTCATATTATTTCCTCTACTGGCTTTGGAACTCTATCCTCTTCCATTCTCATCATGTGTCCAAACCATTTCAGCTTACTGCTCTCTATCTTGTCTTGCATTTCTCTCTCTGATTTCTATGTTTCCGATTTTATCCCTTTGTGTCTTCCTAATTATTTCTCTAAGGAATTTCATCTTGGCTGCTTGGATTATGCTTTCATCACGTTTTGTTGTTGTTGTCCATGTGCCTACAACGTATGTCAAAATTGGTGAGTAATACAATGAGTTCACAATATCATCTGCAAATGGCAAAAACTTCAGCTCCCCATCCCATTGTTTTAACTCCTTCACAATGTTGCTCTAATATTGAGATAAAAATCACAAAGTCCCCCTGTGAGTGGGGGACACAGAGAAAGAATACACCCACGGTATCCCCTACCTGTCATAAGAGGCAACTAAAAGGGGTGACCAAGGGATGATTGAATTAGAACCGTGAGATTACTTGTAATTTGTACCACCACGCGGGGAACACCATGGGTCGCCTTTACTTGCGCATAGTACCGCTATGTTAGGTATACAATAGGTTTGTGATTAGTAGCAACAGAGTGTGAATCAGGGTGCGTTTTACAGTACCTGTGATTAGTACCCCTATATGAGTGATACCCTGGGTCTACCTTGCCTACGATTAGTACCCGCTATGTGAGGAACACCATGGGATAGTACGAGTCTCTGTGATTAGAACACGTATGTGAGGAACACGATAGGTTTGCGTCGCCTGTAAATGGCACCGAAATGTGAGAAACACCACAGGTCTGTGTTACATGTGCATATTACATTACCTGTGAATAGTACCACGATATGTGGAATACTGCAAGTCTACGCTAGTTTTGATTAGTACCGCAACATGACAAATACCACGGTTCTACTTTCCTAGCGATAAGTACCATTATGAGGGGCCAATAACCTGGATTTTGGACCCCTTTAGACTACAAGCAACATCAATTCAGGATTGTGCTTTAGAAGCAGTCCCTTGGTCAGTAATACTATTGTTTAACGCTAGTTTCTGGGAATGTGGGGCATTGTGGGGCATTGCAGGTTGGATCCACTGATTGTTTTAAATTCATCCATTCATTCTTCGTCATCACGTTTTGAATTCTGTTCAGTGGGTGCTTTTGGACTTTTAAATTGTCATTACATTTTGTCTCATTTCGTACCATTACGGACTGATGACCTAGATGTTAGGCCCCTTTAAGCAACAAGCATCATCATCAAATTCACAAAGTATTGACTGGTGGATTTAAATGTTCAACTTTAATAAGAGAAATAGTTTCCTCACCAGTGTACCGGAAATTCCCCATCACGGTTGATAAGCTCATACTTGAGGGATCTGTTAGCCACCGGCTGGTTCACAGGGATCCAGAGATTGGTCAGGTTCTCCTCACGTAGAAACTTCTCCATTAGGTTACTCTTTGCCCTGGGTATGACATCCACCAGAGTGTCCTGAGAGCCGAGGAGCATGCAGAGTTGAACAGCCCTCTCCCAGTCGAAGTGACTTGTGTTCCAGTAAGCACAGAAGGTGGCATTGAAGAATGGCTCATCTCCTTGCAGGCAGTCTGTGGGCAGACAAACATGTCAAACTCACCAGCTCATTCTCTTCCCACAGAGGGACAACATCCTGGACTTGGTGGACACAGATATAAGGGAACAAAAAAGTAAATAAATCAAGTGACAACAACATGAATATGACAGGGTTCCTATCACTTATCTTTCAAAAATTATTATGAGGAGAGACAGAAGCTGAAGTTCAGAAGAAACTTGATGAATGGAACAACACATTCAAAAATTTTGGACTGAAGATGAGCAAAACAAAAACAGTGGAAATGACCATCAACAGGGAAGGAACAAGCTCAAATATATTTCTGAAAGGAGCAAAAATCGAATCAGCCTCCCACTTCAAGTACCTTGGAAGCACAATATCGAAAGACAACACTATTAGGCAGGAAATACTCAGCAGGACACAGAAAGCATCGAACTTCTACAATCAAGTCAGAAATCTCCTCTGGGACTGCAAAATACCACAGAAAGCAAAAACAATCATGAACCACACTTACTTTGTACCAATCCTCACGTACGGTTTAGAGACATGTACCCTACTAAACAAAGACTTCAGTAGAATCCAAGCAACTGAAATGAGATTCATTAGAACCATGAACCAAACAACCAGAAAGGACAAGATCAGAAATGAAGTGAATAGGAAAGTAGCTGGTATTGAGGTTCCTATTATCAGTGTCATAAAGAAACACAGACTTCAGTGGTATGGACACATAATGAGAATGAACAGGGAAAGACCTGCCAGAAAATATTTCGACCTTAATCTCATAGGAAGAGGAGCACAGGGAAGACCAAGAAAACGTTGGATAGAGACTGTAAGATCAGATGTGGAGGAGAGAGGATACAAATGGGAGGATGTACTGGATCAGAAGATGTATGAAGACATAAGGAGATGGCGAGCGCTTGTACACCACGCCCGGGAAACTGGAGTTGGGAAATGATGATGATGATGATGATGATATTTTGTAAAAAACCGGAACATAATAAAAATTACAAATTCAGAAATAAATTCATCACATATCATGAATCATAAGTTACAATCACATTTCAATTGCAAACATTCTACTTCAAAAATATACAAGAGTAAAGTTCATAGTTTTAGGTTTACTGAATTGTTTATAAGTTTTATGTATCTTTTCATAACTTTGATGTTTTGGAATAGAACTCGGCACAACTCAAATTCTTTAAATTACAGTGGTTAAAGCTTTTACTGTATCAGTTTCAAGTCTATTTTTCTCATCTGTCCATGGTGCATTTATATTGCCAACAGAAGCATGAAGAGGCAAAAAGAAAAGAACATCACCATAAATGTTACCAACACTGTAATACAGACAATGTTCTATGAATTAGCCATCAGCAGTGTTTCATATTTAAAACAGAATAAATTTCATATTTAGTTTTTCTTCAGGAAAGAAAGTTAAAAGAAAAATTGGGTCTGAAAAAAATAGTCAGGCAATTGGACGTATTAAAAAAAAAATGGACGAATCGGAAACCTGACGGGTCAGACGAGTTCCCAGCTTCACCAGATTGGGTAACCACAGATTCCTAAGCGAGCCTAGTATTCTTTACGCCCACTTGATATACGTTCCTCACTTCTTGTTGGATTCTGACGCCGATGTTATTAGCTTTGCAAGACCCACCTTGGCCTCTGCCTTTCTTTCGCCGATACCTTTTCCATCATTGTTCAGAGAGGACGGTTGCTCAGTTGTACCACATGCTTGCGATATGTACAGCTCAGCAAGTTCGCTGGTGCTTTGGAGAAGTAGATTTTCAGTCCAAACTTCCGGTGTCTTGGCAGTATCTCTGCTATACGGTAGACTCTAAAGGAGAAAGCTTCAAATGGTGGGATGAGGAAAAACTTAAATAAACTGTGCAGTACAATTGAATCGTGCAGTCGAGTAAGGAACTAAGTCAGATTTTGCTACTTTTCAGGAGAGCAAAAAAACTGATTTTCTTCGACACGCTTCAATGAATAGTTCCCATTATTTTATATAATATTTAGATCAGTGATAGATATGTAATGGAGGTAACAGGAAAATGTTCAAGAAAAATTTATAAATTTTATGACCGTTTAAACTTTTTTGACTTAGTTCCTTTCTACAATAATACCGAAAAAAATTTGGAGTTTGGGAATAAATCTCTCATACAAACTACACCAACCTTTGTTATATATTAAACATAGCTTAATGCAATACACAAGCACTGTTTACAGTTTATCCAACAGAAAAAAACAGGGAAAACAAATACAAATGACCTTGAAGCGCCAAATAACTACAGTATTACAACCGAGACTACTAACCTAAGGGGAATTCATTGGCTGCGAAATAATGTCCAAATAAAATGCCAAAGCATCCTCATTCGCAACATATTTCAACAGTTTACGCAAGTCCTTTATTTTCTCAGCTTTTATTGGAACCCCACCCTCTGGATATGCTGCCATTGGTTGCAAGGAAAATGTGCAAAAGTTACCTTTCCCAAGATGAAACGTATGTTTCACAATGCTGTTTATGAAGGGAAGTGCTACAATAACTCCTGGTTTCTCTGCCCTATATCTGTATTCTTTAAACGAAGAAGGAGAAAATGCAATCTTTCCAGCACGAGGAGTATTCTTTGTCGATGTTTCAGCTGATACAGTCACTTTTTTAAAAAACTCAGGCCACCACTTGTCAAAATTAAATACTGCACTTGAGTCTACTAACTTAACTGTAACATTTGCTTTGCTGTTTACAATAATTGCTATATACTCTTCGATAATATAAACTCTGTCTACTTTTTTAATGTTTTTCTTAAATAGCCCAAAGTCCCTGTCGCATGGTAGGAATGAATGACCCCTCTCGGGAAAGTACTGTCTAATCTCCTTAAATCGATTTGAAGCTGCCAGGCCTAGCATTAGTCTTATGACCGTATGGTTCTTATTTTGGCCTGGAGAACCATCAGAGAAAACGTGTAACTGGTCAACATTTTCTGACACAAATTCGTCTATATAATCTTTCAGGAAAGAAGCAACTTCATTCGCACCCTTCTTTCCTTGGCCTTCATGATACATATACACAACACACTTGTCCGTTGCAAGATCATGAATACAAAACACATTCACCCACAACTGTCTCATGTAAAACACTTCTTGCACCGGTATGTGTGGCAGGGGCAGATTTTGCATAAAGTCAAAGGCAAGGCCTGTCACTTTGTCATTTATTCTGCATAGTGTTGCAACTTCTTTCAAAGACCTGTAGAATTTCCTGCTTCTTCTTTTATGAACATCATATTCAGCCTGAGCTGCACGCTTTGCTGATTCACAAATATGTGGACTCCTAAGTTTAGCTGTGAACTCCTCACACTTGCTGCAGACATCGATCTGTGGTCGTCCGAATCGGTAGTTGTAATTCTCAACAAAATAAGTCCTGTAGAAGCTGTACTTGACTCCACACTCCGGGTATTTTGTGACAAACATGTTGTGCATTTCTTTAATAGTTAAGCGGGCATCTAAGTAATGCACTTCTTTCCCTCCGTAATGAGTCCGTTTCAGAGGGAATGATTGAATATGATCGGATATCAGTTTAGTGACATCTTCCGGTATCTTTCTGGTATTTGGATTGGTTCCTCTCTTGTCCCTGGGAATTTCTCCATGAAGAAGAAGCATTGTGATACGGAATACTCTTTTCTGAGTGACGGCATGCATGCATGCTCATAAAAGCTGAACGACATACCTTCTTTCTATTGTTGCCATCCATAACAAAGTAAGTGAAACTTGCTGCTCGCTGCTTTGAATTTTCATTCCTCGGTCTTCTGGTCTTAATTTCATTCTTCTCGATGAGGCGCTGCAAGTGTAAATCTTGTGCATCCTTACTAGGAAGTTGAAGAAACTTGGAAAGAATGGACATGCGAGCCTCTTCGTTTATAATCTCAAAGCACTTCTTTCTGCATCTAGAAGAATAACATATTATTAATACTAAGTATAAATCTGTACCATACGTATTGTTATCTAAAACAAGAGTAGAAAGTTTGGTTGCATGTTAGAATATTATTTACTAAACAATCCCTAGTAATACTTCTCAAGCTCCTTACTTACCTGCAGTCAGAACCGGTTTCTTTGCCTTCCACAACTCTCCCACGTTTATTCACATATGCCAGTCCTCTGAGTCTTGCGTGTTTCAGAACACTATGTTTATGGCCCTCAGGCTGTGCCTTCCTTTTCGGAGTCATATTCTCAAACGTAATACATAGATCACTTTGTCATCCACCGAGATACAAACTGAAATACTGTACACTATAACCCACCATGTACCGTACGATTTCTGTTTCCCTCCAGTATGTTGTCCTTTGTGTTGTACCAACGCCGTAAATGGAAATATCCCCTCTTATACCTACATCGCATGCAACGTGCGGCAAAGAATGGAACTAAGTCATGAATAGCAAGTGGTGAAGAAACGCACTAAGTCATCGACTTAGTGCGTTTCTTCACAATATGCCTGATGTCCATCCACTGTTTCTCCCACAAGGAGAAGGCTGACTTATTTCTTTCCTTTACCAAACGATAGGGCTTGGTTATGTGAGGTAAATGAGGCAATAAAATGAAAATGGCCGATTTTGACTTAGTTCCTTACTCAACTGCACGATTCAATTATATCTCTTATTCTGCCTCCATAAAACTTTCTTGCACCCTCAACAGCATGGAACACTTTCACTCACTGTTCTAATCCTTCCTACAAGATAATCCCTATTGCACATAAAGCTGTGAAAATTACAGCACGTATGCAGTCCCACAAAACAAATCCAATCTTCAACTTTCCCCGCACACCCTAACAAACAACGTGTATCTGGAATGTTCACTAATGCTCTACTGCGAGCTAAAATTCAATATCGCCTCAAATTTGCCAGCAAACCGTATGGTCATATGTGAAATAGGGTGTTTAACAACTGTAACATCAGTACTCAAACTAAGCTGTATGTATACAAAGCCGTTTTATGGTCAACTTGGGTTACATACAGAAGGCACTTCATATATCTTGAAAAATACCATCAACCATACCTGCCAACTTTTAGAAATCAAAAATAGAAAGATTTTTAATTCTTGGATTTCATCATGAATATTGCACCACAGTCTTGATGAAAGAAAGACAAGATAAAAGGCATACATACCTACAGTTACTATGTGAACTGACCTTAAAATTTAAAATCTTAAAATAATAAAACATAAAAATGGTTACAGGAAAATGTAACAAAAACGGAACAAAATGCTCAAGAGTTTCCTTTACTAGACTGTAAAATGAACAGAAATTGAATTTTAAAGGTAGCTCTCAACACTTTGAGATTGTTTTGTGGAAAAATTGAAAATACCAGAAACTATCACCGACACAACTCTCTGAAATACACTGAAGTCATTAAAATTATGAACTAAGAATGAACACGCATGCACTGAAATACACAATACTACCATATAAAAAACAGATCAATTTGTCTCACACATTCTTAACATATGACTTTAACAAGGGGAAAAGCACAGAACTGCAAGAAAAAACATATAGCCTACAACTGCAAAGAAACTACGCACAGAAACAATGTCAACAATGCGCGAACCACACAGTAACAAACTCATTCCTTCGTCCCGATTAACAGAGTCTCTAGCGTGTGCTAGTCTCTTTCGCTTGTAGGACGATTGCCGTCCCAAATTCCCAGCTATAAAGCATACATGCTGCTGTAGTGAGCGAGAAGCACGATACACTCGCCAAACAAAGTATCAACACTTGAAAATGATGCTGCTTAAATTGCACAAACACATAAGAATTTATCCTAGGGTAGAGTACTGACCATACTGGATGTTATATAAGTCAAAAATAGGAAGAAATAAAAATAAATCGGAAAATAAGTTTTAAAAGACGGAGAGTTTCCAGGGAATAAAGTGGCAAGACACACACTAACGTAAGTATTTTGGTACAAGCTAATACAACAAGCGTTAGGCTCTCATAATAAAACACCAGCATCAATGGACAGTCATGTAATTTGCATGCCTTAGTTATGTCTCCCAAAACAAATCATCTACTGTCAGTTGAAGGCTGGACAGAGAAAAAACAGGGTGGGCTATAAAAACGCTATAAAGACGTTCTGAAGATGAATCTCGTGAAATGTCAAACTGACCCTGAAAACTGGGCGGTTGTGGCATCCACTCGTCCAGAATGGCGTTGCCTCTTCCAACAAGGGCATCTATCCCTTGAACTATAGCGGAGAAAACTTCAGTCCGCCAAACCCAATGCTAGAAAAGAGCATATAAATAGCAGAAGTATCAATCCTCAAGGACCAGCCACTACCCAAGACGCCTTGTGCCAAAATGGTGGAAGAGTCTGTGGTTCCAGACTTGAATTATACAGCCACTGAAGAACTCATGTGATAGCCTAATAATAATAACTGTGAGCTAAATCATAACGTCGAAAAGTAACACTCCCAACATATTGGGAGTTTGGTCTGATAATGTAAGCTCACCAGACAAAAAAATTAGTCACCGCAATGTGCATGCACAGATGGATCATTAATCTTGTATGGATGGCACAGCAAATGAGACCCATGCTCAACCGCACGCGTGCTGCCTCTACGTGAGCATAAGACAGTAGTGATCAGTGAGACTTTGATGTTTCCAGCGGACAGTGTACATCCATATGGGTAGATGTAAGGATGTGACGGTGGCAAAAAGGTGCATGAAGTTGCTGGATTTGTTGGTGTTTCCCAACAAACTGTTCAACGTGTCTACAAGCAGTGGTGTACTAAACATGGTCAAAAAGCCAAGACGTCAGAATTGTAGCTGGAAGAAGATCCTGACTGAGAGGGACTGGAGACACGTTTCCCGGCTCGTGAATCAAAATCACTTCCAAACTCGATAGGAATTGCTGCAGTCAGTGAATGTAGGGCCATCCTAACCTCTTAGCAAGAGAACATGCGATGGGAACTGCATGCAATGAACATCTGGAGCTCGTTACCTCGCAAGATGCCATTGCTCACACAGGCACAAAGCTGTACGTCTTCAATAGGCTAGAAATAATCAAATGTGGACAGTCAGTAGCTGACTGGTGGCGGAATGTAATGTGGTCGGACAAATCATATTTTTCCCTGTATTCCAATGACGCAAGTTGTCGACTGCACCAAAGGCCAAATAAAGCATTTCATCTTGAATGTGCACAAGGTCAGATTCAAGACAGAGGTGGATCTGTGATGTTTCGGGGGTGTTTTTCATATGGATTGGATCTGCTCACTGAGGTGACCACTAACATGAACCAGCATGTTTATTTAAACATTCTGGATGATCAGATGTTGCCTTTCAGTCGACATCTGCATGATGAGTATGCTATTGATATTCCGACTTTTGAAGATGACAATAGCGGAGTTAATCAGGTTGGACGCATGTGTGACTAGTTTTATGAACACTCCCTCACTCTATTACATCTTGATTAGCCTGCAAAATCACCTGTCTTGAATCCCATTGAAATCTGTGGGACATGTTGGAACAGTGGGTAAAATACCAACATCAGCATCCCAGTAATTGGGAGGAATTGCACAATCAAATCCTCCTGGATGCGATGTACCTGCACAACCTTGTGGACTCACTTCCTAACCAAATCCAGGCGGAGTTACACAGTATTAAATGATGCTTGTGATGATTTCTCCAGGGTTGACTATATTGAGAGTCAACTCAAGACCTAAGTGGTCCCTTTGATGTTAGCCAGACTTATGGACAGTAAAGAAGCTTCCGCAGCGGTAAATAGTTCCTAGGTTTCCTGCTTGTTTCTGCAGTCAGTAGCTTCCCTGAGTTTGGTTAGATATTCTGGTGAAGTGAGTTGACTAATTACATGTTTTTGCCCTGTAAAAATATGGAAAATATTTCACGAATTGTATGTTATTTGAGTTCGTTACCAACTCATCTTTTATACGCAGATGGCTGTGAATGGTTTGTGTTCTTGGTGGTATTTGAAGGAAAATATATACTTATTTAACATGAACTTGATATCTTATTGCATTGTGTACTTACTAAGCTTTGTTTGAGTTCATTCCACTGCTATTTTATTTACATCATTTTTACAATGTGAAGATGGATCCAAGAAAACTGTTGGAAATACTGGCTGTAATTGCATGCTCAGTATTCATAATGGCTGCTAACTGTGAGCAGCATGTGGGTGATGCTGTGGCGCTTGAGTCACCACTGAAATTCTTTATTAAATCCAATAAAAGTGGGGAGAAATTAAGTAAGTCTAAACAAGTTGTTCCGCTGTGGACTGTGGAAGAAGTGGTGAAAAAGTCATGCAGCTGACCAATGTTTCTTTAAAGGAATTCGTATGTTTTTTTGTGGTACTATAATGTATGTACTGCCCTGTGGTTCTTTATATATGTCGTGGGTTTTTCTGATGACACGTCTCCCTAAAGTCGCTGGAAATTTAGTTTTAAGAAAGTGTCAGAGTTATTTAAACAAGCAATCAAGTCGATAAGGAAAGTGAAACAAAACGTAACTCAACTAAGCTGCATGCTGGATTTGTGACAGAAAACATTTGTTCGTTTGGCAGTTCATCAGTAGACCTACATGTCAGCTCTGTTCGAAATATGCACTCGCCGTATGTAAAACAGAAATGGCCTTAACACGGTATGGGTATAGGATCATTAGCGTACTCGAAGAAATAATAATAATAATAATAATAATAATAATAATAATAATAATAATAATAATAATAATAATAATAATAATAAATTTGTACTTAACTTCATATTTGTAACTGCCCTCTACCTGCAGAAATGTTGTCATGAGGGGATCATGAGTTTGTTCTTACCTTCCGAATGATGAGACAATATTTACAACATTTCTCGAAACATTGTATTTTGCAATCACACTCACAGGTGGGTTTTCAGCTTCTTGAACTGTGAGAAACTGCCACTGACAGTCATTGCACGACAGTGGAATTGTATACTTGTATCGTCATACTTTTCGTTTTAAGTCCCCATGTGGCTCACACAAATTCATTATGAAATAAAAATAAACCTTGCTCTCTTGTCTTGGTATTCGTCAGTAATCTGTAGGTTGTACATGATCAATAAAGGGATAAATAGGTATGGTACGGTACGTAATCATGGTACAACGATGCGACAAGAAGTAATTCCTTTTGATGCTACACTATTTGAGAACAAAGTATTTGTCAGATAGATGCTCAACTTTAATAATAAGCCAGTTGTGGCGGAGAAGGAGAACTGAGATGGGAGGCGGAAACAGGGGAAGTGCTTAAATGCGGAAGGTTACTTTTCCTCAGCTCTTGAGTTGACTTTCACTATAATTTTTTGTCCTGTGAGCTTACTTCTCTGAAGCACTTGTTAATTTAGGCCACCCACCTTACTGAGCTGTGTGTATCCGAAAGCCATAGTACTTCCCCTTAAAACAGTAATCACTACCACCTTTCAAAATTTCCTTCTGTTGGTAATTCTTCTTCTTCTTCTACTTCTTCTTTCACCCTTATTCAGGGATTTCCTGGGTCGGGCTGCTGATCACTGACTATTTTGCCCTCTCCTCATTCTGATCTGCTTTGATGCTCCATATAGGCTATTCTCTTGGTAAAATAGCTCCAAATTTTGAGGAAATAAGGGAAAATTATGAGAGTAAATTTATGCTATAACCAAAGTGAATACTTACGTTTTTTCTTGACGGCCTCAACAGACGTAAAAAGCACCATGAGGACATAGAACAGTACCACATTTGCCAACCACACTGACGCTGGACTGGAACCACAAGGAGACTTCATTGTTACAGCTGAATTTGAATACTGACATACTTATCATCATCACAGTAAAGAACAAGAGCCACGAAATGAGAGTTATGAGGGGCAAGCGAACATGACAGCAGTATGGCCTCATAAGAGTGAAACAATTAAGAACTAAAATGGCAGCAAAGCTCAGTAGATAAGAACGTAATCAGATGAATTCAAGCAGGAGGAAACTTCTATCTAGCAATTCAACAGTTAATATAGAACCAATAAACACCACTGAAAAGCAAGAGAGCTATCTACCAGACCAATTATTTATGAGCTTGGCCATCCAATGTGGGGAAGAGAGAGAGGGACACATATTGGGGGGCCCCAGAGTTTCAAATAGCCCAGGATTTTAATGAACTGATTTATTTATTTATTTATTTATTTATTTATTTATTTATTTATTTATTTATTTATTTATTTATTTATTTATTTATTTATTTATTTATTTATTTATTGTATGATGTATGAAGTCATTTACATATATATATAAATTTTGTGGGCAAATGTGCACAGTCACAAGCTCGTACAATTGTAGGTTTAGTTCTCTGACCCACTCTATTGGATGTCTGTTATCATTCATCTGAAAGCACAAAGAGGGCAGTCAGCAGTAAAGAGGCACCAGAGTCACAATTTTCAGAGGTAGCCCATCCCCATATCCACAATGCCTTGTCCAGTTCGGATCCAGCTGTTGATCCTCCACTGACGTCTGAGTAGATTGAATCCTTGTATTCACTTAGATGGTCCTTGAACTAGATATACAGCATATTGACTACTGAAAACTGCTTGCCCTGGATTTTCCATGAACTGGTGACCATGAAGGAGGATCTTTCATAGTTAACTGCTGTGTGCCACAGTGGTTTCCTTGATTTTGAGCGTTGATGTTCTGTTTGTGCAATGTCTTGGTGAATGAGTAGCTCTGGATTCTGCTGAATGTTTTTCTATACCTTTAGAAGTGTTTCTGATCTTCTTAGGGCTGGAGGTGGAATATTGCTGAGAACAGATAGCCATAGTGTTTTCGTACTCCGAATACATCCCGTGATTATTCGCATATCTTGGTTAGCTGCCTCTGTGGATCAGTGGTAGAGTGTCAGCCTCCGAATCCCAAGGTAGCGGGTTCAAGCCCAGCAGAGGTAGTCGGATTTTTGAAGGGCGGAAAAAAGTCCATTCAACACTTCATGTCGTACGATGTTGGCATGTAAAAGATCTCTGGTGACATATTTGGTGTTTATCCGACAAAAATTAATTAAACCTCAGCCACAGATGCCAAGAGAGATCCGGTTTACTCGGTCTGCCATCTAGTAGGCCTAGAGTCAAATGGAACGTTGAAATTGACGAACAGACAGCCAGATGGTGTCAAATTTAAATTTCTGCACATGGTAGAGTTGAGTTGTACATCTATTTTCTTAGTGTGAGCACTATTGATTCAGGTTGGACAGCATCGTAACATATGTCTTGATCTCTATCGTATAACTCTATGACTGTTTGTGCTCTTCTTTGACAATTTCAATTCAGATGACTGCCGGATCAGCTGCTCTGGTTCAGGCAAAATAGCTTTGAGCTTTTGTCATTGCATTTCTGAGCAAAGCTAGTATGTGATTTTGTCAACTGATGTTGAGTATACTACATCATTATGCCATTAGATGTGAATCCTCTCTTCAACATCTTTGGTAGGACAGTGGTAAATATTCAAAATACTGTATTCAGACTTATAACGATTTTATTTCATTGTCATACTTTACTTGTTTGAATAATATCTTAAATAATATTTCTAAAGGGGAAAAAATCTGAATGTCTCTACCCATTATTATTATTATAATTATTATTATTATCATCATCATCATCATCATCATCATTATCATCATTATTTACATTTTATGGCCTTCATTGGATAACTCTAGCCAACTTTATACAAAGAATTTTTCAGTTTCCTGTCAGCCCAGTACTTCTTCATTCTCTCTGATCTTATCTTTCTTTCTTCATCGGAAATCACCCTTCCTATTGTGTGTTTGTTGATTCTGATTTGCAGTCTGGTTTGTTGGTCTGTGAGTTCCTTGATTTTGTCGGTTTTGTTTCTCAGGTCTTCCACTGTAATTTGTAGTTCATCCATATCTTCCTTGACTTCTGTAATCCACTTAATGTGAAACTGTAGGCAGTTTTGAAAACCTAGGGACAAGGCTGGACATGGAGATTAGCAGTGTAAAGATATAATGCACAAATTGTATTATGCACCCATACTGACTGTACGGCTGAGGCCTGGACCATGACAACGGGGAAGAGAGTAGAATTCAAGGCAGCAAAATTAAATGCCTAAGAAGTACCATATTTACGCGAATAATACCCACATTTTTTTTTTTTTTAAATTGAGGCATGAAATTGGGGTGCAGGTTTTATTTGAGTCAATGTTGGCATTTTTTTTTCTAAATCAGCCTTCCTAAAGTTAGGGTGCGGGGATTATTTGCATTAATACGGTATTATAGGAAAGATAAGGAAAGACAGATTGCGAAACGAAGATTTGAGAAAGGACGTCGGAATGGAAAACCTACACGAGAGAACTGATAGGAATAAACTAATATGTTTTGGACACTTAAAGAAGATGGAGGAGAAAATAATACCAAACGAGATGATGGAGGTGAAGTTTGAGGGAAAGAGAGCAAGGTGGATCGATTCAATAAAGAGAAGTGCAAGAAGTAGAAACTTGGACACGGACAAGATGATAGAAGAGGAATGGTGAAAGGAGAGGGGAAGGTGGGGTTAGTGCAATAAATGCCCCAACCCAGCAGGAACTGGATAAAGGGAAAGGATGATGATTTTATTACTATTGCTACTACTATTATAATTATAATTATTATTATGCGTGAATGGTCCCTTTCGGAACACACGAAGCTTTATTTATGATTTTATTTGTGGAGGATCCAGGATGCTTTCATCTGTTCACTAAAGATCCTCTTCTTTCTTCCGTACACTGGGTACCTGCTCTTTTTTGGTATTTCATTCTCTGGAGTAACTTCCCACTTGTCAATTTTCTTTCTGTATATATTTCGACTGAAAATTTCTTCAGGTTGAATGTGTGCGTTCTTCATATCCACTTTTGTTTGTTGTGTCCAAGGGAAATTCTTCAGTTTATCAACTCTTTCAAGAACTTGGTGGGTTAGTCGGGTTTCTGGAAGCCTATTAACATGTCCATATAATTTTAGCCTTCTTTTCCTGAGGTCTGCTGCAATATTACATAATTTTTCCGTGGATTTCCGGGATTGGAGGTGGTATCCTTCTTCCATGTGTCTTGGTCCTAAAATTTTCCTCATGATTTTTCGCTCTTCTTTTAGGATATTTTTGAGCTCGCCCCTTTTTTATGAAGCATTATGAGTTTCCCCTGCATACAAAGCCTCAGGTTTGATTACAGTATTGTAATGTTTAATCTTAACGTGAAGAGACATACATTTTTTGTTGTAGATTTCTCTTGTTCTCCCATATGCTCTTCTGAGTTTTTGGACACGGTTGTTTTGGGCTATTTTTTCTTGTCCGGTTTTGTCAAGGATTTTGCCCAGGTATTCGAAGTTAGGGACTCTGTTGATCTCTCCATATTTTTTTTATTGAGACTATGGATGTCTAGTTTTGAACAGAAAAATAGTTTTCTGGAAGTAAATATGAAGTCTGACTTTTTTGGAACATTCTTGGAGAATTTCAACTTGCTTTATCGCTGTGACTTCATCACTGGACAAAATGGCCAGGTCATCTGCGATGGCTAAGCATGGAATTTCAAGCTTGATTTTTTTGTGTCCCAATGTTTACTAGGTTCCAGCTCTTTGGCGCTTTCAGTTCTTTTTCCCATTCCCTGATCACCTTATCTAGGACGAGGTTGAAGAGGAGGGGTGACAATCCATCTTCTTGCCCGACACCAGTTTTTATCAGGAATTCGTCTGAGATTTCTCCCATGAATTTCACTCTTGACTTCGTGTCAGTGAGGGTCTGTTTGGTCAAGTTAAGCGTTTTAGAGTCTAGTCCTTGTTCTTTCAGGACACTGAACAGAGATTGACGATCAATTGAATCAGAAGCCTTCTTGAAATCCACAAAGGTACAGATGATTGGGAGGTGTCTGAGAGCCCTGAATTTTAGAGCGGTTTTGAGAGTGAAGATCTGTTCAGTGCATGATCTGTGAGGGCAGAACCCAGCTTGATATTCACCAATCTTATGTTCGAGTAGTTCTTGTATTCTTTTCAACAGGCATGCAGAGAAAATTTTGTAGCCAAATTCAAGGAGGGAGATTCCCCTATAGTTGTTGACATCAGTTTTGTCTCCTTTTTTGTGAAGTGGGTGAATCAAGGCACATTTCCAGTCTTTGGGGTGTTTTTTTGTGTTTCCAGATTTGCTGTATGATTTCTGTAAGTTCTTTGAGTGAATTTGGACTAAGATTCTTAAGGAATTCTGCAACAATCCCATCTTTTACTGATGTTCTGTTGTTCTTTAGTCGTTTAATGTAGCTCAGGGTACCATTTCTCATGCCTTCTGTATGATTTTGGTGTGGAATTCTTCCCATATTTTTGCTGGTTGATTTTCCCATGCTTCTTTTAGATCAGTAACAGGAATCCTTTATATGTCAAATTTCTGTTGTATTTTCTTGAGGTGGTATTTTCTTGGGGTAAATTTTACTTTAACTCTTGTCAGATAGTGATCAGAGTCGATGTTTGTTCCTCTTCTCACTTGTAAATCATGAACCTCTTTCTGTAGTGGATATGAGATAGCTGCATGGTCAATCTGAAATTCGCCAATGGATTCCGTGAGGGACCTCCAGGTTTTCTGTTTCTTTGGATGCTTCCTGAGGGATGTGGACATGATTTTAAGGTTGCACTGTTGACATAGTTCAATGAGCCTTGAACCGTTTTTGTTGGTAAATTATTATTATTATTATTATTATTATTATTATTATTATTATTATTATTATTATTATTATTATCATTATTTATGAGTGCTTACCTTCCTTGGTGACAAACCATAGTAGATAATGTGGTCGTTGTTCACCCAAAAGAAACCCGCTATCTTCATCTCAGATCCCAACCATTGCAGTGTGATTACAATCTGGGACAAACATGAACAGTGTTTGCAATAATGTCCATTTAAAAAAAAAAAAAATTTCAATACTTTGTTAAATCTATGGTTGGCTTGCAAGATGAAGCTTACCAAAAATATTCTCTCATAATAGATGAAATGCCAAGATGGCTTATTATTAGGTATTGGCTCTTAGCCGCAACTTTGCTCGCAAGGATTTCATAATTTGATAAAATAAATCGTTCCTCAGTACTGCACCAAGACATTATCTGAAAGTTCGTATATAAACCCACTGAAAAATTGTGTTTAATTTGTCCTAGAACCTCTTTGTAAACAACATTTATGGTATTGCCTTTTGGGGTTGAGATGACCAGGCTACTGGCAGAGCTAACTCTGTAACATGCAACATAGAACTGTACATGTGAGAAACAGTCCTCTCTCAAGTCAAAAACGGACAAAAAAAAAGGAAAAAACAAGTTTCTTTATTTTCAAAGGACGTTCCAAACACCAATTTTCACCCCTGTAACATCTTCCATTTTTTGAGATGTAAGCATTCTCATAAAGAGAATTCAACTCCTTCTTCACTTCTTTCCACCCCCCAACATCTTCAGTGGTCTTTCCAAAAACAAAAGGTATGTGTTTCTTTATTTTGAAAGGAAATTCTTACCGCCAATTTCATGTTTCAAAGTATTCAACCGCCGGGCTGAGTGGCTCAGACATTAAGGCGCTGGCCTTCTGAACCCAACTTGGCAGGTTCGATCCTGGCTCATTCCGGTGGTATTTGAATGTGCTCAAATACGTCATCCTCATGTCAGTAGATTTACTGGCACGTAAAAGAACTCCTGCAGGACTAAATTCCGGCACCTCGGTGTCTCCAAAAACCGTAAAAGAGTAGTTAGTGGGACATAAAACAAATAACATTATTATTACAAAGGATTCAACCCCATTTTCGGTGAATTTTCTTAGAATTTTCTGAAAACCAAAAAATGTGTTTCTTTATTTTTAAAGAAGATACCAAATACCAATTTTTATGTCTGTAACGTTAAGATTTTGAGATATATTCATTTTAAATATTCACCCCATTTTCACTTCTTTTAACCCCCCTTTGCCGGGCTGAGTGGCTCAAACGGTTGAGGCGCTGGCCTTCTGACCCCAACTTGGCAGGTTTGATATTGGCTCAGTCCAGTGTTATTTGAAGGTGCTCAAATACGTCAGCCTTGTGTCGGTAGATTTACTGGCACGTAAAAGAACTCCTGTGGGACAAAATTCTGGCACCTCGGGTCTCCAAAAACTGGAAAAGTAGTTAATGGGACGTTGTTGTTATTGTTATTATTATTATTATTATTATTATTATTATTATTATTATTATTATTATTATTATTATTATTATTATTATTATTAACCCCCTTAAAGTGGATATTCCAAAAACAAAAAATGCTTGTTTCTTTGTATTTAAAGGAGATTCCCAATACCAATTTTTACAACCGTAACATGTTAAGTTAATGATATATATTTGTTTTAAAAATTCACCTCCTTTTTAATTTCTTTTCACCCCCTTAAGTGGATTTTCCAAAAACAAGAAATATGTGTTTAATTTTAAAAGTGATTCCAAACACCAATTTTCATGTCTTTAAACTGTTCAGTATTTGAGATAACCCTTTCCACCCTAAGATATTTTCTTTGAAATTTGAATTTTTTTATATTTTTTTTACTTCAATGTACATAATTTTGAGCCTAGATTTCAGGAAAAATAGTTTTTAAAATATTTTCTTCGCCGTTCTCGTGAAAAACCACCCGCACGATCATGCTAGTTAGGGTTTATTTGAGCACATTTCTTTGCTGAATGACACATGTTGAAAATATGAAATTATGTAAGTGGATAATTTCATTTACAGTGGATCAAATATATGAAGTAAAATAGGTTATAAAACATCAATATAAGACTTATATACACAGAATATTCTTTGAAAAGTAGTCTTCGGTTCGATGCCGGTTGGGGACTCAGTGATTAACGTGTAGGTAAATGATTAGAGAATCATTATCAGTAGAATAATTATCTTCTGTGTATTTTTCCTCTTCATCAATATCGCCACCGAGATGAGAATCATTGCCTACGTGTGAAGATATAGGTTTAGGTACCCACTCATCATCACCATCTTTACTGAGTAAGTCCTCACAATCAGATGCATAGGTTAACCTCGCTATTTCTTCATCTGATAACCCTAAAATTCATATAAATAAATGTATTTTGTATTAACATAAGTATACTAATGCTTAATTAGAGAAATCTTCCCAGAATACTAATGATCACTTTTGAGGTTAGAAACACACCATTACCTCAAATTAAACCCTAACCCGCAACATCATGCTAGTTACAGATCGACAGTTTATTATAACCGCTAGGTTCAAAAAGTAGCATTGTTAAGGATATATATACCTTCTATGATGATTCTAGGATGTTTTAAAGAGATTCACAATGAAATCAATATGTAAAAGATAATAAAAAGGGCATTTTAACTTGGTCGCATGGTATGTTTTGTTTACAAAAGTTTAAACACATATGCTGCCTCCTTGTGCCCAACTATCGAAATAAAAACAACTGCAATACGAAGCGCAGAACCCACATGATCATTGCAGCCCGGTGTGACGCAGGGAAACGGGTTAGTTTTCTTTTAATAAAATAAAAACCCAACCCACACGATCGTGTGGCTCGGTTGGAAAGGGATATAGATATATTACACTCACTCCCCCCCCCCCTTTTCACCGTCTTAGCAACGGAATATCAAAAATTCCTCCCTTAGAGAGCACCTACACTGTATTATGAATGTATCCCCAAAATTTCATTTCTTTATGTCCAGCAGTTTTGGCTCAGCGATGATGAATCAGGCATAGAATCTCAAGGATAATTTAATAAAATCACCTATTCAATACTTTTCACGTTTAATGTGGTTTGAATCTACATGAATTTATGTAGACTTATCAGGTCAGGCACATGTTTCACCCATTATCTGGGCATCTTCAGCCTGTAGACAACCTTTAGGTCAAGGTTTAGGACCTTTTTAACCATTTATAGTATAATATATGAACGTTAATAATCTCTTAAGACTAACATGCCAGGATAATAATTTTAAAAATGTGAACAAAACATAACTGTGGGTAACATAAATTAATGGTGTTTTAACACAATTAAAAACTTGTCGTCCTATTCTATCTAACTTAAAAATATGTCCAAAACTAAAATTCTTCTTCCTCTATCATAAGTCTTGGGAAAAGAAGGTATTACTTACGGGGTTCATTTGACCCACCTATATCATTTCATGTTCTTGACATACCAAGGTTGTCTACAGGCTGAGGATGACCAAATAATGGGTGAAACATGTACCTGACCTGATAAGTCTACGTAAATTCATGTAAATTCAAACCACATTAAACGTGGAAAGTATAGAATAGGTGGTTTTATTAAATTATCCTTGAGATTCTATGCCTAGCGTCATCTTCAATACGGAACAATAATGAGAGTTGTTACTTGTAAGATGATGAATCAGTCGGTCAGTCAGGATCTAGGTTATGACAGACTTCATGTTGGTGGGAATGTCTTTGTAAAGTGTCGTATCAATCACTCAATCAGTGATGTTCATTTAGGGCCGTATTTGTTTACTGAAGTCATTCCATGCCATCTCTCCACTGACAGCAGAATCAAGCAGTTTGTCTCCTTATTCCCAAGTTTCCCCAACATTTGGGAGATAGTGGGTTCGACCCCCACTGTTGGCAGCCCTGAAGATGGTTTTCTGTTGTTTTTTTCCCATTTTACACCAAGCAAATGCTGGAGATAATCCTTAATTAAGGCCATGCTCACTTTCCTCCTGATCCTAGCCCTTTCCTATTCCATCATCACCACAAGACCCATCCGTGTCGGTGCAATGTAAAGCAAATTGTAAACAAACAAACAAAAATTTGCAATATTTTCACAACACTAGTCTGTTTTTTTAAAAGAAGGAATCCATTCTTTCCAACGTCAACAATATATATTATAACACTATAAACATACCTGTAAAAAATACACGTGATTAAAGAATAACATATTTTGTTCTACAAGAACATTGTCAGATTCTATCAAATCACTTAAATCATGGCGTATACATGTATTGTTTACGTTGTGTAAACTTGTCAATGATAGAGAGTTAAGGGATAATATGATTATTAACAAAGAACGATGATTTTATATAAGTACTCAACCATCGCCATATTAACATAATGAAATAATTTCTCTACTTATCTGGATTACCAAAAAAAAAAAAAAAATTCCCAGATAGGGAAAGTATCAACATGTAGTCGGGAAATACCCAGCGCATAACAGCACCAATCAAAATGGTGTCAGACTTATCGAGTTGTGCCAAGCTCATGGTATGATACTGAAATCCACAGCTTTTAAAAAGCTTCCTAGAAAACAAAAAACGTGGATCTCACCAAATCCTAACTTGGGTGAATTTCAGCTGGACCATGTGGCTATTAGACTGAAGTTCAACAGATAGATACAAAATGTCAAAGTCCTCAGGGGAGCCCATTTAGACTCGGACCATTACCTGTCTAAGATAAAGATCAAAATCATCCCCAGGGGAGACAAGGTCCTTAAACATACAAGTAAACGATATGACACGGAGAAAATCTTAAATTCAAAAGAATACCATCTTGCGACAAAGGATATACACAAACAAGATTGGGGTCAAATAAAACGTAACTTATTATCAAAATCCGAACAATTAGCCCCTATAACAAAAGTCAAAAAACATGCTTGGTGGTTGGAAGAATCTATTGAAACAAAGGAAGGTAGCACGGCACAAATGGCAGTCGCAACGAATGGAAAGCAATAGACAGAAATTCTTGAATATCAGAAAGATGGTCAATAAAAATATCAAAAAATTGAAAAGGCCTATTAAAACCAGATGCTGATTAAAATAGAAGAGGACTTTACTAAAAACAAGACAGGATGTTTCTACGAAATCTTTAAACAGAGAACAACGAAGTACAAGCCACTGACTCTACAGTTATGGGACAAGAACAGAAATATAGCGCATAACAACAATGATAACTGCAGGATACTAACCGACTACTGTACTTTGAAAATCTCCTCAACTGTGAAACGCCAGTATAAAAAATGACATTTAACCGCCCAACAAATTCCAATCCCGACTCACAGCCTCCAACCTTCGAGGAACTAGAAAAGAACATTTTGAGCCTTAAAAACAACAAAGCATCAAGAGAATACCAGATCACAGCCAAACTTTGGAAGAATGTC
Organism: Anabrus simplex; assembly: GCF_040414725.1. Taxonomy (NCBI): domain Eukaryota; kingdom Metazoa; phylum Arthropoda; class Insecta; order Orthoptera; family Tettigoniidae; genus Anabrus; species Anabrus simplex. The sequence goes on along the minus strand of NC_090279.1, from coordinate 215,827,403 downwards.
AACAAGAAAGAAATAGAATCCCTATAAAAAGTTTCTGAAGAAATCTGGGTCAAAGAAAGGATTCCAAAAGAATGGAAGATGGCCGTTATCCACCCAATCCACAAGAAGGGGGATGAACCCCAAAGACTATAGAGGCTATCACTTTTGGATATTACATATAAGATATTCTCAAAGGTCCTACTTATTGGAACAGAACCACAGTTAGATCATCAATTGGGAGAATATCAAGCGGGATCGAGATAGAGGAAGAGACTAAGGCCAAAGAAGTAATACAATTTACATATGATAACAATGACATTTACAATAAGATACAAAAGTTGAAAACTAGAAAAGCGGCTGGAATTGATCAGATTTCTGGGGATATACTAAAGACAATGGGTTGGAATGTAGTACCATATCTGAAGTACTTATTTGATTATTGTTTGGTCGAAGGAGCTATACCAGATGAATGGAGAGTTGCTATAGTAGCCCCTGTGTATAAAGGAAAGGGTGATAGACATCATCATCATTAGTCGTTGTGCTCATTACTGAGCGTCGTGACCTCATAACTCCATCATTTCCTTGTTGCAACCTTGACAAGATGTCTCCATCCAGAGCGGTTTTCACATTTCGTTAGTATGACCTGAAGTGGTAGCCCAGTGATCTTCTTCGCCTGATCTATCCATCTGCTTGCTGTTCTTCCTCGTGGTCTACTGCCTTCAATTTTGCCTTGTAAAATTACCTTTTCCAAGTTCTCTCCGTCTCGTCTCAAAATGTGGCCAAGGAACTGGAGGTAACGTTCACTCACACGGGAAGATAGACGTTTCTTGATGCAGAGTTCTTCCAGAATGGAAACATTAGTTCTTTTTTCTGTCCAGGATACACGTAGCATTCTCCGCCAACACCACATCTCAAAGGCATCAATGCGCTTTCTGTCTTTAGCATTCACGGTCCAGGTCTCACAGCCGTACAAAAAGACGGAGAACACTAGTGATTCTACCAAGCGCATCTTCGTGGCTTTTGATATTGCCCGGTTCTGCCAGATCTTAGTAAGTTTAACCATTGCAGCACGACCTAAGACAATACGTCTTTTTACCTCTTTATCACAGTTTCCCGTGTCGTTGATGACAGACCCCAAGTATACAAATTCCTTAACTATATCCAGGTCTTTTAGGTATCCCGTAAGTTGGATTTCACCTTGCCGATCAACTACCATTAGTTTGGTCTTTTTTATGTTTATCTCTAGACCATACTGAAGACTAGTGTTCTTCACCCTTACAAGCAAGTCATGAAGTTCCTCTTCACTACCAGCGATGAGGGTAGTGTCATCTGCAAAGCGTAGGTTATTAATTTTTCTGCCACCAATCGAAATTCCACCATTCCAGCCATTAAGAGCTCTTTTGATGACACACTCTGCATAGATGTTGTAGAGTTGAGGTGATAATATACAACCTTGCCTTACTCCATTCGTCACATTGAAAATGCCTGAGAGATAGACATAAAGCTGAAAATTACAGGCCAGTAAGTTTGACATGCATTGTATGTAAGCTTTGGGAAGGCATTCTTTCTGATTATGTTAGACATGTTTGTGAAATTAATAACTGGTTCGATAGAAGGCAATTCGGTTTTAGGAAAGGTTATTCCACTGAAGCTCAACTTGTAGGATTCCAGCAAGATATAGCAGATATCTTGGATTCTGGAGGTCAAATGGACTGTATCGCGATTGACATGTCTAAAGCATTTGATAGGGTGGATCATGGGAGACTACTGGCAAAAATGAGTGCAATTGGACTAGACAAAAGAGTGACTGAATGGGTTGCTATATTTCTAGAAAATAGATCTCAGAGAGTTAGAGTAGGTGAAGCTTTGTCTGACCCTGTAATAGTTGAGAGGGGAGTTCCTCAGGGCAGTGTTATCGGACCTTTATGTTTTCTTATATATATAAATGATATGAGTAAAGGAGTGGAATCGGAGGTAAGGCTTTTTGCGGATGATGTTATTCTCTATAGAGTGATAAATAAGTTACAAGATTGTGAGCAACTGCAACGTGACCTCGAAAATGTTGTGAGATGGACAGCAGGCAATGGTATGTTGATAAATGGGGCTAAAAGTCAGGTTGTAAGTTTCACAAATAGGAAAAGTCCTCTCAGTTTTAATTACTGCGTTGGTGGGGTGAAAGTTCCTTTTGGGGATCATTGTAAGTATCTAGGTGTTAATATAAGGAAAGATCTTCACTGGGGTAATCACATAAATGGGATTGTAAATAAAGGATACCGATCTCTACACATGGTTATGAGGGTGTTTAGGGGTTGTAGTAAGGATGTAAAGGAGAGTGCATATAAGTCTCTGGTAAGACCCCAACTAGAGTATGGTTCCAGTGTATGGGACCCTCACCAGGATTACCTGATTCAAGAACTGGAAAAAATCCAAAGAAAAGCAGCTCGATTTGTTCTGGGTGATTTCCGACAAAAGAGTAGCGTTACAAAAATGTTGCAATGTTTGGGTTGGGAAGAATTGAGAGAAAGAAGAAGAGCTGCTCGACTAAGTGGTATGTTCCGAGCTGTCAGCGGAGAGATGGCGTGGAATGACATTAGTAGACGAATAGGTTTGAATGGCGTTTATAAAAGTAGGAAAGATCACGATATGAAGATAAAGTTGGAATTCAAGAGGACAAACTGGGGCAAATATTCATTTATAGGAAGGGGAGTTAGGGATTGGAATAACTTACCAAGGGAGATGTTCAATAAATTTCCAATTTCTTTGAAATCATTTCGGAAAAGGCTAGGAAAGCAACAGATACGGAATCTGCCACCTGGGCGACTGCCCTAAATGCAGATCAGTATTGATTGATTGGGATTCAGAAAGTGGAGATCCCCTCCGAAACAAATCTTGAACCTTAAAAATCTCATAGCATACCACAAACATAGGACAAAAACATACGTCATCCATCACCTTTATTGACTTCCAAAAGCCGTATGACTCACTGGACCGGGAAAAATCTCCTTTCTGTACTCAAAGAATTCGGTCTAGACAACAAAACACCAAACTTCACTAGGGAAACTCTCACAAATACATTTTACAAAGTCAAATTCACGGGAGAATTGTCGGCTCCTTTTGAGATCAAAACTGGTGTCCAGCAGGGAGACGGACTGTCCCCCATACCGTGCCTTGGAGAAGGTAGTCAGAGAATGGGATAAGACAACCAGTGGTGGAATTCCGTTGGGATCGGTAAACAAGGGTATCAAGATCAAATGTTTAGCTTTCGCAGATGACATGGCCTTACTAGCTGAAATGTGGGAGGAAGCCAAGGAGCAGTCCATCGAACTGCTGAAGCAAGCAGAGAAGATAGGTCTCAAAATCGCCTTTGGAAAGACCAAAATAATAACAAACATTAAGAATCCTCCAAATATTTGAAAGTGGGGGAACAAGGATTTCAAATACCTTGGTGAATGGATCAATTGAAATGGTCTTGAGGAGAAAGCAATGGAATCTCAACGAACCAAAACAGAAACAGCCTTCCAGCTTATGAAAGACACCTATAACAAAATATCCCTCTCCTGGAATTCCAAGGTCAGACATTATAATACAGTATTCAAGCCTGAAGCCCTTTATGCTGCAGAAACACTGTCTATAACTACATATGGTCCAATGGAAAAGTTGGAGATCAATGAAAGGAAAATACTACGAAAAATTCTAGGCCCCAAATTCCACAATATCTGTATATCAGTTGACTATATTTGTAAGTAGTACAGAGATAAGTAGAATTTTTAAACAATATAAATTTATTAAGGATGAGCTGTGTGTTTAATAGAAAAAATTGTTAGCATAAATTGTATAATATTGTTTTATAGGAAAATTTTCTTCTCTTGTTAATTTAATATTTAGTGCTTGACAATAGTGTATTTTAGTGTACCATTTGCCACCGAGGTAGATACCTCATTTGCAAATAAACAGATTTTGATTTGATTTGATAACGAATTTTCACACATCAGCAATGAAACGCTGTATAGGAAAACAGAAAGGATTTCTGACACAATAAGGAAAAGGAGAATTGACTTTGATGGCCACATCCTAACAATGGACTAGAAAAGGATAACTAAAAGAATCTTCGACAATTTTTGCAGAAGAAAACCAAGCCGAACTGGTTTAAGGAAACTGAGAAGGACCAACAAGAATTCCAAATTACAGAAGAGATGCTTGTAGATGGATCCACGAAGAAAATAACCAAAGATCAAATAAAGAGGTTTCAGGACAGGGTGAAGCCCAAATGACTATACAGAATTTCTGAAAAAGAGAGGAAGGCAAGATCTGAAAGGATGAAAAAGTACTGGGAGGACAGGAAAACACGACTCACTAACCATTGATTGATCTATCATACCCCAAAGTGGGTTAAACAGACAGGAAGAAGAAGAAGTAGGTAGGTAGGTAGGTAGGTAGGTAGGTAGGTAGGTAGGTAGGTAGGTAGGTAGGTAGGTAGGTAGGTAGGTAGGTAGGTAGGTAGGTAGGTAGGTAGGTAGGTAGGTAGGTAGGTAGGTAGGTAGGTAGGTAGGTAGGTAGGTAGGTAGGTAGGTAGGTAGGTAGGTAGGTAGGTAGGTAGGTAGGTAGGTAGGTAGGTAGGTAGGTAGGTAGGTAGGTAGGTAGGTAGGTAGGTAGGTAGGTAGGTAGGTAGGTAGGTAGGTAGGTAGGTAGGTAGGTAGGTAGGTAGGTAGGTAGGTAGGTAGGTAGGTAGGTAGGTAGGTAGGTAGGTAGGTAGGTAGGTAGGTAGGTAGGTAGGTAGGTAGGTAGGTAGGTAGGTAGGTAGGTAGGTAGGTAGGTAGGTAGGTAGGTAGGTAGGTAGGTAGGTAGGTAGGTAGGTAGGTAGGTAGGTAGGTAGGTAGGTAGGTAGGTAGGTAGGTAGGTAGGTAGGTAGGTAGGTAGGTAGGTAGGTAGGTAGGTAGGTAGGTAGGTAGGTAGGTAGGTAGGTAGGTAGGTAGGTAGGTAGGTAGGTAGGTAGGTAGGTAGGTAGGTAGGTAGGTAGGTAGGTAGGTAGGTAGGTAGGTAGGTAGGTAGGTAGGTAGGTTTGATTTCAGCACAGTTACCATAATGAAATATTTTGAACTAAATCCATTCATTTTGGTATAGAGATGCTAATATCTACCTTTCTGGAAAATTGTTGTACTTTATCAGGAATGCCTTTTAAAAAGAAAATTTACCATAGGTTGCAAAATATCAATCTAAGCTCAAAGGAAAAATTTTCACAGTAATCATTTATCATAACATAAAGGTACTCACATGGCCTTGGAAGGATGAGCCTACTAATTGTTGTGTCTTTGTATCTGAAGCAGTATAATTTATAAAGAAGAAGACTTAAGAGGTGGGACATGGAGTGATTAGAATGAGTATAAGCACTGTAAACATTATTTCTTAGAATTGTTTTTCAGAAGAAACATATTAAAAGAAAGACCCTTTCAGAAGACTTGTCTGGTTATTCTACTGATTGTTAACAAGAAACAGCTCTTACCCGTTCAATTTTTTTCTCCTCACAGCACAGCTCAATGTAACTGACTTGTCTGTGTGGTTTTCCATCCTGCATCATGACCAAAGGAAGCACTGATATGGACGGCGCTGTTATCAGCGCTGAGGAGCCAAGGCTGCAAGAATGATTGTATCATAACAGATACACAACAAACAGGAAGATACAGGGAAACACACAATAGATTACACAGAATGACAGAATGACAGGTTAGTGAGAGAAGAGGAAACAAACACAAACATGAAGACACTAAGGGAAAAGGACAAGGATGATATTATTATTATTGTTGTTGTTGTGGAATATCCCGGTGGCAATGATCACTTACAGTAGTGTGATGATAAAGTAAAGTTAAAACATAATTACCCAACAACTGCAACAAGAGTACAACAAGCAATTCTATGGGAAGAAAATATTACAAGAAATACTGCTAGTTTAACATTCTACACCCAGCATCATCATATAAAAATTCACACACAACCTAAATATTTCCAGTGCTTAACACTACGACTAGATACAGTATACTGGGGCTGAGACAAGAAGTGTTCTGGCACCTTTGCTAAGGGTTGATGAGTAAACAGGTATTTTTTGGTTTAAACCATATTTTCTTTTGTACTATTACTATTAAGCGTATGGAATTTACAGAATGGAAAAGTATATACAATATTATACAAAAGAAAAACCTGCAAAGAATACATGGTAATCCATTATATGATGCAAGGTCTGGACAATCACAATCACACACTGGAGAGTCCCCGAAGCCCCACTGGTGAAGGGAGAATGCAGATCTTCCACAATTAGTGCGAAACCTGTTTAGTGATGCCCACGTTCTTCTTGGCAAACTGAAACCAGCTGGGGCGTGGTTTGGATTAAAGAGGCTTGGCCACTCCGGAGCTGTACGAATCCATTGCTCTTTCCATTCCTCTTTTAAATTGAAACCAGCATCCATTAGATTCTTAGCTGTTTTCATTGGTGGCTAACGGGATTTCAGCCTTTGTCTCCAGAGATCTGCAACATCTCTGTGGATAAGTAGAGTTGGATTGAAAATGATCTTATCATATTCTTAAACAAGGGCTCTTGAACGTCGCAGGCTTGGTGGAGCAATGTGGGACAGGACTGGCAGCCAGTGCGTTGCAGTAGGCTTCAGAGTACCAGAGATGATATGCATGGTGGTGTTAAGTTGTACATCGACTTTCTTCACGTGGCAACTGTTAAGCCATACTGAAGAGCAGTATTCAGCTGCAGAATACACGAGGCCAAGCCCAGTGCGTCGTAATGTGTCCGCTGAAGCACCCCATGAAGTTCCACACAATTTAAACAGAATATTATTTCTATTGTACTGATATTATTTGATAGGAAAAAAATTCTTGATTTTATTTTAATATCCTGATGCTATGAAACGTATGCCTATTAGAGAGCCTGAAGGAAATTGAAAATAATGTTAAAGATCGTGTTAAACATTAATTATATTTCTTTACAATATTAAATAAAATCATAAATGTCGATCGCTACTGACCTGCATTTAGGGCAGGCGCACAGCTGGCAGATTCCCTACCTGTTGTTTTTCTAGCCTTTTCTTGAATAATTGCAAGGAAATAGGAAATTTATTGAACATCTCCCTTCGTAAGTTATTCCAATACCTAACTCCCCTTCCTATAGACGAATGTTTGCCCCAACTTGTCCTCTTTCTAACTTTATCTTCATATTGTCATCTTTCCTACTTTTAAAGACATCACTCAAACTTATTCATCTACTAATGTCATTCCACGCCACCTCTCCACTGACAGCTCGGATCATACTACTTTAGTCAAAAATAACTCTTAGGAACATGTTTTGCCCATTATATGGGCAATATCAGCCTTTATCTCGTACCTTTTGGTCATTGATAAGGATCCTGATTTACATTGTATGTTATATTTGCAAAATAAAAGGCATCTAAAAGTGTGGATGAGATGGATGATTGTTGTTGATGAAACCTTATGAATAAAAAACTTTTTAAGAACTAGTTGATCATTATGTCCGTATTTTCAATGTTGGGTTGAATGTCTGTGGCTAAAATTGTGATCCTAGTTTATATATTAAAAGTTCTACTTGAACACGTTTATGTTTTCTTTAGCACATTAAATGGAATCTGGTAGAATTAAAAAAAAAACTTATTGAAGTCTTAAAATATTGTTTTCTAGAATTTGGGCAATCTTATTCAAAGGTGAAGAAGTTGAATTGTTTGTTTTCTAGAATTTGGGCAATCTTATTCAAAGGTGAAGAAGTTGAATTGTCATTTTTTAACCACTCTTAGTTAAGTTTTTTTTTTTTTTTTTTTTTTTTTAAGATTGTTTAACTATTTAGGTAGCAGCCTGTTGACATTCTTATTATTATTGCAGCTTATGTAGTTCGAATCCAGCATTCTTCTCAATCCTGTTGCAGAAGTGAAGAATGGGTTCTCGACTAGCGATGTTGGAAGTGTCTTAGCTTGAGAATGCGACTGCTGCCTCTTATTAAGTTAATAGTCGAAAGGGGACGCTCAGACTTGGTATTAAATGTTGCCTGAGTGTTGGCTCTGAAGTGTGTAGATAATGTCTGTAACGAGAAGAGGATAGAGAAATTAGATTTAGAATTGAAGACAGCTGAATTTGAAGAAGTCGCTGTGTGCATGTTACTTACCCTCGACTGTTGTGGAGGTGACTAGCTGCACTGGCAGTGCTGGATCGACTGATCTTTGTGCTTCTTGTGTTGTATCGGTGTGAGGGTAGGGGTGGGGGTTGTGGTGGGAATGAGGGGATAGGCGGGGCCTTAAGTTTGTTGGCTGCAGGGCGTTTGTAGGGGCGGACTGGGAGGGGGATGTGTTTGTTGAAGTAGTGGGAGTTTTTGAGGACGAAGAATTAAACATTTTTAGAAAGCTGTTTTTTTTAATTCTTTTGTAATAAATGAGGTAATATCTCATATAGGGGATTTTTAACTTCTATTATATCGTTGAGATTTTGGTTTTTGTTGTAGTACTGGTCTAAATAAATGTAAATGTTTTCTAGCTTGTTCATTAATTTACTTTTGCTTACTCTTTTGATAATTGTAAGATCCTGTTCTGTAGTTGTGAATTGATGCTCTGTTTCTTTCATATGGGAGCTCATTGCTGAAAACTTATTGTGCTTGCTGGCGTTATAGTGCTCCAAGTATCTTGTGTACAAACTCTGGCCTGTTTGCCCGATATACAAGACGCTACATTGCGAGCATGTAAGCCTGTATATACCGGATGCTGAATAAAGACTACTGTTTACATTGACTGTGTTGTGATTGAAGAATAAGTTCTGATTGGTGTTTATTGTTCTAAATGCGATACTGATGTTATGCTTTTTTAAGGAGTTTGAAACTTGGTAAATGAGTGGATTATTTTAGGTGAAGGTGGAAAATTTAGATTTTTTAGGTCCGTCTGGGATAAGGTTTGTTGATAGTTTAAGTTTGACCGAGTTAATTAATCGGTTGATCATTTCTGTTTTATATACGTTAAGTTTTTCCAAATTCTTTATATAGTTAAGTTCTATTTTTAGATGTTTAGGTGAAAGAGGAATTTGTAATGCTCTATAAATTAAGCTGTAAAAAGTCACCTTATTATGGGAGTTGAGGTGTAATGAAGAGTTTTTGATTGCTATTGGAGAATGGGTAATTTTTCTAAATATTTGGAAATCAAAACTATTGTTGAAACATGTTGCAATGATGTCTTAGAAAATTTATGGAACCATTGACCTCATCTTCTTTAGCGAACTTTATATTCTGATCATGCGTGTTTAAAAAATTCTAAAATTTTGTCACTGTTATTGAGTTCTTTACCACCCATTGCTAGGTCGTTCTTGTCGTTAAATATAAAGTAGTTGTTATTTAACACAAAGTTTAAAATCTTTATGAAGTCTTCTATTTCAAACTTGCTGAGGATGCTGTGTTTGGCAAGATTATTCTTAATGATATTAATGGTTTCTTTTGTTGGCACATTGGAACACATATTCATGATGTCGAAGGAACACAGGATTATTACAAATGTTGTGCGATATAGATGTTGATTCCCATAGGGTATCTGAAATATTTGTCCCGAATGAGTAAATTATTCATAATACCAATATAAATGGTCCGTTATTGGACATTATAAATTTTCCAGCTAACTCATTCCTGGTTGCCAGCATTTCGCCCCCGTGTGCTAGGTTGGGCTTATCACTTGGTACCTAGCACACCTACCAAGACGCATGGGACGGTGAAATGGGAAGGGAAGATGGATCTACTTATGTTCTAACCCAATTTTAAAAAAAATTCCTATTCAATTAAATAGATGTTAAAATATTTGTTAGTATACAGCACTTTTGTTCATATGTATGTTTTTCTCGTTATTCATTTTTAAGAAAGTTTTTGAAAAGGAGTTTTTCATGTTGAAGTTCCGTCTTAATTAAAAAACTGTTCTCTTCAGCTGCTCTTCTTTTCCGAAGTGAGTATTACCGTTTGATTTAATTTGGTAAAAATGGGTCTCTTGAATTTTGTTTATTAAGGGATCCTCTGAAGCTGATTGTTGTCTCATTGATGTTATGAAAAAGCTTCCCCAAAGTCTTGTTATGTCGGCAACTTACTGTGTCCTCGGAGGGGTTTAGCAGCAACTGATGCGACTTTCCATCTACTAAATAATGACGATCGTTACTTGTTGATATGAGTTAGAAAGCCAAGTACAGAGAATGAAAATATATTCAACAACCCATAATAAGCTTCATACCACCTTCTTTTGTCCCATCGTAGCATTGATCTCCAGCTGTCATTAGTATTAAAGCCGTTATTGACTAACGTGCTTGCAGTTTCCAGGGGTGCATGCAGATATCCCAACCAGGATTTTTTTGCAGTTTTTTTATACTCCTGTACAAGTGCACTTTCCTGCTGCATAGAAGGAGGTGGTATGTAGCTGAGCATGGCCTGCTGAATATATATTCATTCTCTGTACTTGGCTTTCTAACTCATATCAACAAAACTTGCACTTGGCTCTCCAGCCTTTTCTGCTCTCATTTCATATCTCACCAAATGAGAGCCAAACTAAGTCTTTTGGCACTAGTTCACTCTAGGACCAGCAGACCTAATACCTAGAGGTTCCACCTGCAGCGCTCACATTGACGTACCTACTCGTTGCCAAGTGTACAACCCCAGATCCAGAGCTGTTCCAGGAACTCCCACATCAACTGTGCTAACAGTTTCCATAAGGGAACAAAATTGTGACAGCAGGCATTATGCATTCATAAATGAGGCTATTTCCTGCGCAGTGCAAGACGAAGGTTGGCACAGTGGAGTATACACCCTATTTGCCAGACATGAGTCCCTGTCACTTACATCTGTGCTCCAAACTTTTTTTAAAATTACAATTTGCTTTTCGTAGCACCGAGACAGATAGGTCTTATGGTGATGATGGGATAGGAAAGGCCTAGGAGTGAGAAGAAAGTGGCTGTAGCCTTACTTAAGGTACAGCTCCAGCATTTGCCTGGTGTGAAAATGGGAAACCACGGAAAACCATCTTCAGAGCTGCCGACAGCGGGGTTCAAACGCCATGTCTCCTAAATGCAAGCTCACAGCCGCGCGCCCCTAATGTACATGTTTTTGATGCAGCTAATATTATTGAAGAAATTTGACATTTCCTGTTTTGGTCCCTTAATATTGCTTCAATACTGATATTCATCAAATAACATACAGCCTAGTGCACATTCCGTTAAAATCCAAGTTTAGACAAAGTCCATTCAGCTGTTTTCCTGTGATGCTGATACAAACGAAGAAACAGAAAAAAGTTGAACTGAACCCATTTTCAACTTTAGTATAGCTAATCCAAGATAAAAGCGAAGTACAAGGCAAAGAATGGGAGTGAATATTATGATTTTCTTTATTCAGATGTGGCAACAGCAGGGAATGCAGCCAAGACAATGCCTGTAGGAAGCCAAGGGGCAGAGCAACTGGAGGAAAATTGTGAGGAAGATACTGGGACCACACCTCACCACCAAAGCCGGTTTATGCATACAGCTTCATCCATCAAGTTCATTCCTAACTTAGCCTTTATTTCCTCATTCCGAGTACCCTGTTGCTATTGTCCCACCTGTTTGTCCCCAGCAACCATTCTCACTACTTTCATGTCTGTTACTTCTAACTAATGAATAAGATATCCTGAGTCCACCCAGCTTTCACTCCCATAGAGTAAAGTTGGTCTGGAAACAGACTGATATAAACATAGTTTAGTCCAGGAGCTGACTTCCTTATTACAGAAAACTGATGATCGCAATTACGAGGTCACTGCATTACCCTTACTGGACCTTGAATCAGTCTTTTTAAAAAAATTTAAATTTTCTGTCAAATATTTTTGAAGGAAAAGTGCTTGGATAGAAATTGGAAGTGGTGATTACTATTTTAAGAGTAAGTACAACTAGACAACCATCCTCTGTTACCACTAATCAGAGGGGAAAAAGGGAGGAGGGGGTGACACTTCGAAAAATGAAGATATCAGCCAAAGAAAGACAAGGGCCACGAAGGGCGTGAAAATTAAAGACTCTCTAGGCCTCGACACCTAATACTAATGAGGAACCTGGCAGATGTAAGTGGAAGCAATGTCAGGACTCAGCAAAGGGCCCCATGGTGGCCAACCCCCGTTCCCTAGTTAAAAGCCCCCGAGGCTGGGAAAAGAGCGGAAGAGGAAGAACCAGAAAATCATTCTTTGAAGTCCTGAAGAACATTATTAATTTATTTATTTTTTAATGGAGTGTGTCTTCTAGAGGCACCCGGTGCAGGTCATTCAAGTTAACGCTCTATAGACGACCTGTGCATCTGTGAGGACGGGGCGCTACCTAAGATGGCACAAGTACTCAGCCCAACTGGCCAGGTATTGAGCCTAGGACTCCTTGGAACAAAGGCCAGCACCATTTAGCCATGAAGTTGGACAAGAACATAATGAAATACAGGGACTACAAGAAAATGAAGAGAGTTTCAGATGTATTATACATTTACAATAAAAACGTTTCTATTAAATGCACGATCCATCCTTAATAAATTTACAATATTTACAAAATTCTGCTCATAATATCTTCTTTACTTACACATGCAATCAACTCATATACAGTATGTGGAATCACTTGAAGACAATACAACTGCTATAAGATTTAAATTTACATAGATTTTTTTTTAAATCATTTTGTTACGTTACGTGTACAATAGCCTACTGCGTCTTAACCAGAGCCCCTCTTGCTACCACTTTTCAGAGTTCCTTAAGGGCCTTCACAGCCAATGTAACAGTCCCAGGGCCCTCAAAGTCCCCTACAGGCAGTCCCCTACTTCAGCTGTCCCAGGGGATGAAATTTATTCACAAAAATTCTTTATTTACAATAACCTGCACAGGTTGAATGCCCTCTAACATTTCATTTCTCTGTTGCTGTTTATTCTTTTCTTGAATATCTGTACACATTTTGGAAAAGAATCAAACGCTTCCCCTGGTAAACTGTTCCACTCCTTCACGCCCTTCCTCAATCTATGAAAATTTACCCCAATCGCTTTTGCTAAAATCCCGTCTAATTTTATACTTGTGATCAGCCCTGCCAATGTAATTATTTTCCAACTGAAGCCTCTCACGGATTTCCCCCCATGCTTCCTCTCCTGTATAGGTTCTATATAAACCTATAAGTCTAGTTTTCTCCCTTCTTTTACTTAAAGCTTCCCACCCAAGTTTCTCTAACATTTCTGATACACTACATTTTCTCCTGAAATTCCCTGTTACAAATCTTGCTGCTTTCCTCTGCACACCATCTATTTCTTTTATTAGGTGTTTCTGGTGAGGTTCCCAAACACTGTGCATATTTCTATAATAAACGAACCACACTTAAGTAAGATTTCTCTTTTAATTCTTTGTTGCATCCTTTAAATAGCCTCATATCGTTGCCATAAGACCTATCTGTGTCTGTGCAATGTAAAGCCAATTGAAAAAAAAAAAAAAAAAAAGCCTCATTATGACATGTAACGATCTGTAAGCTTTCGCAACAATGTCATCAACAAGACCGTTCCAGTGCAAATTACTTTCAAATCTCACACCTAAGTATTTGTACTTGTCATTTTTTGGAACAATTACCTCATCCAAAGTATATTTAAATTCAGGTTTTAAGCTCCTGTTTGTAAATGTTGTTACCTTACGTCAATGAAAACATTTTTAAGAGAGGCAATTTTCACATTGTCACAGCCATGAGATCTCTACACCGCTGCTTGTTGTCATCTTTCCCCAACTTCCACGCTTGGGTTGCACGTGAGCTTGCCTTAACTGTCCTAGGAGCTGAACAGGAAATGGAGTTTCCCGATGTTTGGGTAATCTCGCCACTGTAATGACGTAGGTTGATAAGAATATCATGAACGGTTTTGGTGGTCTACAGGATGTTCTTATCGGCTACTGTATGACCTCAACATTTTATCTGGCAGCAGCAAATGAGTAACTTCCTCAGCTTTGTGCGTGACAACTCACAAGCTTACTATCTGTACTCATATTTACGAGTTTGAATGGGGGCGGGAATCTCGAAAACCACTCGAGTGATTTCAGTAATTGTTTCACCCTTAGATAGCTTATTTTTTCCAGATTATTATACGCTATATATAAACAATGCTAACTTATCAGGGTAGTAAGTGATTTTTAAAAACAGTAGAGCAAGTCTAAACAAAAGAGTGACTGAATGGGTGGCTATATTTCTAGAAAATAGATCTCAAAGAATTAGAATAGGCGAAGCTTTATCTGACCCTGTAATAATTAAGAGGGGAATTCCTCAAGGCAGTGTTATTGGACCTTTATGTGTGGTTTTTTTTTCTTGTTTTTTGCGTTGCATCGACACAGATAGGTTTTATGGCGACGATGGAACAGGAAAGGGCTAGGAATGGCAAGGAAGTGGCCATGACCTTAATTAAGGGACAGCCCCAGAATTTGCCTGGTGTGAAAATGGGAAACCACGGAAAACCATCCTGAGGGCTGCCGACAGTGCAGCGACTGCAGCTATCGAGCTCGGTCCTTTATGTTTTCTTATATATATAAATGATATGAGTAAAGAAGTGGAATCAGAGATAAGGCTTCTTGCGGATGATGTTATTCCGTACAGAGTAATAAATAAGTTACAAGATTGTCAGCAACTGCAAAATGACCTCGCTAATGTTATGAGATGGACAACAGGCAATGGTATGATCATATATAGGGTTAAAGTCATGTTGTGAATTTCACTAATAGGAAAAGTTCTCACAGTTTTAATTACTGTGTTGATGGGGTGAAAGTTCCTTATGGGGATCATTGTAAGTAGCTAGGTGTTAATATAAGGAAAGATCTTCATTGGGGTAATCACATAAATGGGATTGTAAATAAACGGTAGAGATCTCTGCAGATGGTTATGAGGGTATTTAGGGATTGTAGTAAGGATGTAAATGAGATGGCATACATGTCTCTGGTAAGATACCAACTAGAGCATGGTTGCAACGTATGGGACCCTCACCAGGATTACTTGATTCAAGAACTGGAAAAAATCCAAGAAAAACAGTTTGATTTCTTCAGGGTGATTTCCGACAAAAGAGTAGCGTTACAAAAATGTTGCAATGTTTGGGCTGGGAAGACTTAGGAGAAAGGAGACGAGCTGCTCGACTAAGTGGAATGTTGTAGGTTATAAATTTCATATTTTGTCCGTATTGAAGATCTACTTGTGATACAAATTCTTATAATTCTATTAAATACCACCTTTTCAATACATAACAATAATTTAATAAAATTATAAGAATTTGTATCATAAGTGGAATGTTCCGAGCTGTCAGTGGAAAGATGGCATGGAATGACATCAGTAGACGAATAAGTTTGAGTGGTATCTTTAAAAGTAGGAAAGATCACAATATGAAGATAAAGTTGGAATTCAAGAGGACAGATTGGGACAAATATTCATTTATAGGAAGAGGATTTAGGGACTGGAAGAACGTAACCTTGAACAATTATACCGAAACAAGAAACTGGACGTTAACAGAACAGTTACAGAAGAAAAGACCAAGGCATGGAATATATTCACTCAGAAACGGTAAAAAGACAGCAGAGGCAATAAGAAACTACTATATAGTGTTATCAGAGGTAAAAGGAAACCAATGAATACCATAAAAGCACTTGAAGTTAAAAATGGAAATCTGGTTAGGACAGAAAGTGACATGAGAGAAGTCCTGAAGAACCATTTCGACCACCTGCTGAATAGACCAGTTCAAGAACAAAATACAGAACCGGAAATCCAAGCCTACAATGAAGAACCTCCCATCACCTGGACAGAAACTGAGACAGCCTTAAAATCTATGCCTAAAGGAAAATCTTCAGGTGCAGATGAAGTGAATGCGGATATGATAAAGGCAGGAGGCATCCAGGATATACAACGGCTGCACAAAGTACTAAATGCCGTATGGACAGACAAAGAAACACCTGCAGATTGGAGCAAGGGCATTAAAATTCCCCTGTTTAAGAAAGGCAGCAGACGGAAACCCACCAACTATAAAGGAATAACAATGCTGTCTCATGGGCTAAAAATTCTAGAGAAGATCATAGAAAGGGGATTGAGAACCATCATTGAACCACAGTTAGAGGAGGAGCAATATGGATTCAGAAGTAACAGATCAACAGTGGATCTAATTTTTAGCACCTGCATGGTGATGGAAAAGTATTGGGAGAAAGGCAAGAACCTGGTAACTGTATTCCTGGATACAGAAAAGGCCTATGATAGTGTTATAAGAGATAAGATCTGGGAGTGCCTAAGTAAAAGAAATGTGCCGGAAGGACTAGTAAGGAAAATTCAGATGTTGTACAAAGACTATACTAGCTGTGTACAAATTGGGGAAGGTTGATCATCATGGTTTGAGGCAAAGAGTGGAGTTCAGCAAGGAAGTGCACTGTCCCCACTACTGTTTATCACTGTTAGGGACAATATAATGAAGAACGTCAAGGAAAAGTTAGGTGAACTGAATGCAGTGGCCTTTGCTGATTTTATCATGATTTGGGGTGAAACAGAAGAGGAAGTACAGACCAGACTCAACATATGGAAATCCGAGTTCCAGGAATATAACCTCAACATCAGCGAGACCAAGACAGTGGTGATGGCAGTCAACAGAGAAGAGCGTCCAGTAAGTGTAAAACTAGGAGACCACCAACTAGAATGTGTGAATAGTTTTCCTTACCTTGGAAATGTAATCACCAGTGATAATTTGGTCAGAAAGGAAATCACAAACAGAGTGCAAAAGGGATCAGAATTCTACCAACAAGTAAGAACACTTTTATGGGATGACTTGATTCCTAAACCAGCCAAACTCATAATGTTTAACAGCTATTTCATACCAATGGTACCTATGGTATTGAAGCATGCACCCTCACAAAAAGAGATTCATCAAGATTGCAAGCATCAGAGATGAAATTTCTTAGATCCACCATCCAGAAGACCAAGATGGACAAGTTAAGAAATGAGGAGGTGAGGAAAGAAGCCGGAATAAAGACATCCCTATCAGACCGAATCGGCACATCCAGACTACGGTGGTACGGGCATGTGATGAGAATGGAGCCTACAAGAACAACCAGAATAAATTTGGAGAGACAGGTGGCTGGGAAAAGACCTGCAGGAAGACCTAAAACCCGATGGATGGACATGATCAAGGTTGATCTAGTTACCAGAGGATGGACAGTGGATGATGTTCTCCATGACAAGTTGTATATGGACAGGAAGAAGTGGAAGAGGCTCATTAACAGTACCTGGGAAACTGGAACTGTACAATGATGATGATGATGAATAACTTACCAAGGGAGAGGTTCAATAAATTTCCAATTTCTTTGCAATCATTTAAGAAAAGGCTAGCAAAAGAGCAAATAGGGAATCTGCCACCTGGGCGACTGCCCTAAATGCAGATCGGTACTTATTGACAGTGACTGATCCCAGACCTTTAAAAGTCCAGTAAGTGTAAAACTAGGAGACCACCAACTAGAATGTGTGAATAGTTTTCCTTACCTTGGAAATGTAATCACCAGTGATAATTTGGTCAGAAAGGAAATCACAAACAGAGTGCAAAAGGGATCAGAATTCTACCAACAAGATTGCAAGCATCAGAGATGAAATTTCTTAGATCCACCATCCAGAAGACCAAGATGGACAAGTTAAGAAATGAGGAGGTGAGGAAAGAAGCCGGAATAAAGACATCCCTATCAGACCGAATCGGCACATCCAGACTACGGTGGTACGGGCATGTGATGAGAATGGAGCCTACAAGAACAGCCAGAATAAATTTGGAGAGACAGGTGGCTGAACTGTTAGTTCTATATATATTTTTAAAAAATGTTTATTATTTTTGTTTTATAAGTAATAATTTTGCAGGAAAAAATGCCTTCCTATGTTTTTTTGGTGAATACTTCATTTCTAAAAACCAATCTAAAGGGATGAGATTGATGTATCATTTAGAATTATATTTCTTACTAGTGGCTTGTCGCAAATAGTAAAATTCAGTCAACAGAAGTGAAATTCATCAGAACAATGAACTAAAAGACCAGGAAGGACAAGATTAGATTTTTTTGCTATGGGCTTTACGTCGCACCGACACAGATAGGTCTTATGGCGACGATGGGACAGGAAAGTCCTAGGAGTTGGAAGGAAGTGGCCGTGGCCTTAATTAAGGTACAGCCCCAGCATTTGCCTGGTGTGAAAATGGGAAATCACGGAAAACCATTTTCAGGGCTGCCGATAGTGGGATTCGAACCTACTATCTCCTGGATGCAAGCTTCACAGCCGCGCGCCACTACGCGCACGGCCAACTCGCCCGGTGACAAGATTAGAAATGAAGCAAACAGGAAGGGGGCTGGTATCAAAATACCTGTTACCAAGCTTTTAGGGAGACACAGGCTACAATGCTTTGTACATGTTATGAGGAAGGACGGAACGAGAACAGCAAAGAATTACTTTGATAGTGAAGTGAAGGGAAGAGGCCAGTTTGGAGACCAAGGAATAGATGGACAGACACAGTGAAATCGGAGGACAGCAACAGGAATGCCAAGTGGGAGGACATAGAGGAATAGGAAAGAAGTGGTGAGTGCTTGTACAGCGCACCTGGGAAACTGGAGATGGAAAATGATGATGATGATGATGATGATTAGCTGTGAACAAAGACTAAAAATGAAACTGATGCACAGAAATAACTAAATATCTATTTGGTCAAAATTTTGACCCTGTGCTTTACTAAGGATCACAAAAGCGAGATGTAATGAGAACTGCCTACTTTTAAATTTGAAAGGCAGGTTACTGTCAGTAGACACCAAATCAATCCTAAGTAGATAAATTATGTGATTCTTGGAAGCACCTGTAAATGAGTTCTAATTTTATCATACATTTCTGTAACTATCATACGCACTCCATTTACTAAAGCAAAGGCCACATGAATATGTCTTATAAGTAGAGCCCGGAAGTTGAGGAAAGATACTTTCTTTCTCGAGTGTCTGAATACGAGGCCCAACATAACATATGTTCATTCTGGGTCATTGTAGGTCAGAAAAGGGTGGGTTTTATCTGTCCTTATTTTATTTTGCCTTTTCAGCTTATTGGACCTTTTTAAGCCTTTTTTTAAGACCTCACCGGCTTTTGTTTGCAACTTCACCTTCTCTCACTGCATTTTACTGCCCCTTCTCAATTCAGATCATCATAAGTTCATCCATCACCTCTTTTCTTTAGTCAATACATGTTTGATTCATACCTAAAATGAGAAAAAATGAAATAGTAATGAAATTTAATGAAAAAATGAAACTAGTACTTTAAAAAACCAGAGATATCAAATTATGTGCAAGATATGTGAAATATTGAAAGGAGAAGAAAATTTTTGTGTTTTTGAAGAAGAACTACTACTACTACTACTACTACTACTACTACTACTACTACTACTACTACTAAACGTTTTCATTCCTCCCCTGAAGGGGGCGGGCCTCTTTGACGGTTACGCCGTCTCTCAGGCCGGGAGATTTGTTACGGTGAAGGAGATGTGCGGAGAAGGTGAGGGGGTGGGCGGCCGTGGCCTACACTACGAACTGTCCCGGCATTCGCCTTAGTGCAGGAGAATGGAAAACCATTCTCAGGACAGCCGATGGGTTGGGCCAGGCGAGAAGTGCAGCACTGTGCCCCAGGCCCGTCTCCCGAATGCAGAGGTGTAGAGCCACGGTAGAGCCGTGGCCTCCTTTCCTCTGTTTGGTTGGCCGGTCAGAGTACAGAGCTTATGGGACAACCACCCACTCTGCATCTACCGACGTTGAAGAGGAAGTTCTCACTTGCTTCAAGTATGAACCCTTAATGTCCGTTGATGTGGAGAGAAGTTTTGCAACATGCCGTCTGAAAACCGATGATACTTTTACACCTAAGTACCTGGAGATGACTATTGTGATACACTGCAAAGCCAACTGAAATAAGGTTTCCAAATTCCAATTTCTCTAGCCCTGTTGTGGTTAAGCCAAATATGATTCCAGTTATACTAATTTCAATTTCTTTCTCCAGGATGTCCATTATGGGTTCGCTGAATTCATTGGAGGTGGAAAAAATATTTCATTCTAAATTCGGCAAGTACTTTTTTAACAAACATGGATTTTTTAAAAATTATGTTAATTTAAAAATATCTACTGCCTGAAAGAAGTATTTTACTCATGTACTTTTGCACTGTATGCTGCATACCACCAGAATATTGCAGTTTTAAACATTCCTTCATTAACTATATAATTAAAACTAAAATTATGAATGTATTTGGATCATGCTTTTTACGTCCTTTTTGCCAGTTTTTAGGTCCTTTTTTGGATCTTTTTAGTTCATTCTTTGGGAGTTTATAGGTCTTCAACTTCTGAGCCCTACTTATAAGCAATGCAATTGCACCACAATTTTAATACATGTGGAGGCATAATGGAGCGTAGGTATTCTATGGGTATGCTGCATACGAAATCTGTGTCAGCGAATGGATTCTGTTGTATTTCTTAAAACTTCCTGGCATTAGGTGAAGAACGTCTCCATTTATGCTGTTACAGTCATCACTGAAGGGACTTACAATTGCTCTGTTATAGTAAGCTGAAGAGTGACTTGCCAATGATTCGTTACTTATGAAGTCATTGGAAACACTTATTATTTCCTTTTTCACTTTTAATTTCATTATTTACTAATTGTAGTAGCCATGCCACAAATTCGTTTTCAGAAGGCTTTGCATGCATAGTTGTTTTCAAGTGCAATACTTTAATTTTTGGTCATATATATGAACATTCTGGATACATGCCTCAATTACATGAGCTCTTCCACCTTTGGATACCACAGGAAAAACATGGCAAAAATCTCTCTCAAATCTTACCATCCATTTCTTATTCACACCTCGCAATGTCCTTTAGTAGGTGATCAATGCAATTTACTGCTAATGCGGGAATCATCAAAGCTCCATCAATAATAATAATAATAATAATAATAATAATAATAATAATAATTTTTTTTTTTTTTTTTTTTTTTTTTTTTTTGCGAGGGAGTGTGGAAAATCTTTCATAAGACGCTTGTGAGGGTCCGCGCTCAACAACTGTGTGGAGATTCTTACCCACTAAAAACCACACTCCCTTTTCCCACGACGTTTATCTCCGCCCCGGAAACCGCTCTCGCATTACTTCAGGACGGATGTCGTGCTTAATGCATCTTGTGCTTCATCTTCCTTCTTCTGCTTTACTGTCTGTCATAATCATCCAGGTCCTTCTTCTTCTGACGCAGAATATTTTCTACGTAAACTGCCACCTGGTCCCAAGATTCTTGACTTCGTAGCATTTCTGACACAATCCCTTCTGGCGTCATTTCTCCCTGCATAATTTCTAAGCATCTTCTTTGCGGCAGCCAATGAACACACACAAAGAAAGTATGTAATACGTCATCGATATCACCGCAGTATATGCACGCCGGACTAGTTGCTAGCCCTAGTCTATGAAGAAATTTTCAGAAGTATCCATGACCTGTCAAGAACTGTGTGAGATAGTAGTTCACCTCACCATGGTTTCGGCCAACCCATACGCCCAGAGAAGGTATCAATCTTTTAGTCCATTTTCCTCTAAAATCATCTTCCCATCTTGTTTGCCATCGTTGCATTCTGCGACTAAGAGCCAAAGCCTTTGCCCTTTTCCTTCCTAGCTCTTCTTGTGTGAGCCAAATTTCTTGTCTTTCGAAGGCAAACAAGTCAATAGGAGCTACTGCTGCTACTACTAGAATCGCAGGTTCTGATACTGTACGATATGCGCAAGCAATTCGTAAAGCTGCTCTCCGTTGTACAGCCGCAATTCTTTTCCGATATTTCGCAATTTTTAACGATTCAGCCCAAATTTCCGAACCGTATAGCAGTATCGATTGAACAGTCGACATGAGAAGCCGCCTTTTACTAGATTTCGGCCCTTTGATATTTCCCATGAGTCTACTAAGTGCAGTCATGGTTTTTGCCACCTTATCTGTTACCCGTTGGATGTGGTCCCAATATGTAAGCTTAGTATCAAGCGTTACACCAAGATATTTTGTGTTCCTAGTTGTTTCGATGGCTATCTGCCCGATCTGCATCGGTACAACAGTATTAATCCTTTTCCTCGTCAGGAGGATAATTTCCGTTTTATGATCTGCGAGTTCTAACTTGTGATTTATCATCCATTCTTTGACACGTCGCATCACCTGATTCAATTTAAATTGAGCCAGCTCTAGGTTACGAGTTACTATCACAGCAGCCACATCATCAGCATAACCCACAAGTTTTACATCTTCTGGCATCTCCAGCCGTAACAAACCATCATACATGATATTCCAAAGGTGTGGTCCGAGAATTGAGCCTTGCGCTGCACCAGCTGTGAGCCGTTTTCTTCTCTGACCATCTTCCGTGTCGTATAACAATGTACGGTCTTTCAAATAGTCTCGCAGTATATACATGAGATATTCTGGTAGCTTGAAAGTTTCTTTTAGAGCTTCCAAAATATCACTCCATCTTGCCGAGTTGAAAGCATTTTTAACATCTAGAGTCACAAGAAGCGTCAGCTTTCTAGAGTAATGGTTACCCATTTGAGCTCGTTCTGCTGTCTTCACCACTTCTTTCACGGCATCTAGAGTTGAGTGGCCTCTGCGAAATCCATGTTGTTGGTCAGATAGGTCGCCAGGACTGCTGCTAGTATTCTCGGTTGTAATAGCTTCTCTAAACCTTTCCCAGCAGTGTCCAGCATACATAGAGGTCTGTAACCCCCAGTTTTCCCTTTACTGATCAGAACCAGTCTAGCTATCTTCCAACAAAAGCTAAAAATTCCTGCTTTCAAACAATGGTTATACATTCTCAACAGCAGTTGAGGACATAATTCGACTGCCAGTGATAATATCTACATCAAGAGAGTCAAAAGTGTAAAGTACCTTGGGGAATGGTTCTCAGAGGACCTCAGCGAAACAATGGCTCTTGAACACAGGAGACTCAAACTAGAT
Source organism: Anabrus simplex (assembly GCF_040414725.1). NCBI lineage: Eukaryota > Metazoa > Arthropoda > Insecta > Orthoptera > Tettigoniidae > Anabrus > Anabrus simplex. The sequence goes on along the minus strand of NC_090279.1, from coordinate 215,804,420 downwards.
AAGGCTTACCATGCCTGTAGAAAGCTGTATGCTTCAAAAAATCTGTCGATGAATGTCAAACTAAGACACTACAATGCAGTAATCAGACCGTCAGTCCTCTATGCAGCAGAGTGTCTATATTTAACTAAGAAGACCCCACTAAGAGCCCTCGAGGTACAAGAAAGAAAGTTCCTGAGACGGATAGTGGGACCAAGAATTTTACCAGATGGAAGCCGATGGTATCAACCAAATCGTGAGCTATATAAACACCAAGAAAATCTCATAGATGCCATCAGAAGAAGGCGACTGGCTTTTTACGGACACCTATCCAGAATGGACTCAAATAGATTATCTCATAGGATCTTCAAGGCTGCTAACAAGGGCAAAGCTACTGGGTTCGTGTGGATGAAGCAAGTGGAGAAGGACCTTTCGGAACTCCACATAAATCAAAACGACATAGCTGATCGGAGTAACTATCATTCAACTCTTAAAACTAAATCCTTTGTAACATCCCTCACAGAAGTTACCCACAGACCAAAAGACGAGACCAGGAAATGGTCTGAGGAACGTAAGATTGAATTTAGCCGGAAAATGAAGGACTACTGGGCCATCAGGAAAGCTCGAGGTACCAACAAGAAAACAGCTGCCAAACCAGCCGCTAAGAACACCAATTGTGGCAAACAACGACGATGACTTCAAGAAACAGCTAAAACACAAGCACCGTGGTCCATAGATGGCCCTAACGAATTAAAAAAAAATAATAATAATAATAATAATAATAATAATAATAATAATAATAATAATAATAACTCCGCTATTACCGGTCCCAAGCCCGGGGCCTTGTCTATCAAGAGACGGGGAAGTGAGGAGGGGGAGGAGTAACAACCTCGTTAAAAAACCTGGGTCCATCTGGCTCCGGGTGGTAGCACCCAGTAAGGGCCCCTGCCTAGGGTTACAGGTGAAACCTGGCCAACGGTCTTGAAGGCGGAAGAGGAACTCTGCTTTAGTTCCGAACGGTGGAGAGAGCGGAAGAGCCTAGTGGAGTGAACCACGAACAAAAATCAAATTTCGGACTAACAATCCGATCTTATCCTGGAATCTAATTCCTCACTTTGTATTTTATACAATTTCAATTGCAGTATGGAAAGTCCGCTGAATGAAGGCACTACCCCAGGTGGTAACTCGAAAGAGAAATCCACCATTGCGTCACGCAATGCATTGGGACTAAAGGTTCTGGGGAGTCCCAACAACTGCAATCAGAAGGTTGAGTCGGAGCAACCTTGGAATCCTTCTAAAATGAAATTCAAAAAGGAATTCTTTTTTGGCACTTTAAATGTAAATTCTCTACTCAAGACTGGTAAACAAAAAGAACTAGAAATACTTCTAGAGAAAAACAAAATTCAAATTTTGGCAGTTCAAGAAACTAGATTCCTAGATGAAAATGTAATAGACACTTGTAACTACAGGATCTTTAAAGGCAAACCAACAATCAAAATTATGAAGGGGATGCCACTACTTGGTACAGCTTTCTACATTCATAAAAGTATAATAGGAAATGTAACAGAATTTAAATCCAACTCAGAAAGAATATCTCTCCTATCAATTAAATGCAAAAACAAAACGTACACACTTGTTAATTGCCATGCACCAATAAATGAAGACAATAGGAAAAACCCTCAAAAAACAGAAGAATTCTGGGTTCGTTTGGAAAATGAAATATCCAAAATTCCGAAAATGAACACCATAATACTATTAGGTGACTTCAATGCACAAATAGGTAGAGAAAAGAAATTTAGAAATGTAGTAGGACATTACCCAGCCCACAGAAGAACAAATACAAATGGTATTAGGCTAATCAGTTTGTGTCAAAGCTATCACCTGAAACTAATGTCAACCTTCTTTAGAAAACTCCCCAGAAAAGCTAAAACGTGGATATCTCCAAACCCAATGTTAGGAGAGTTTCAGTTAGATCATGTGGCTGTTTCAAAAAAAAGTACAAAAGAAATTATGAATGTGAAAGTAGTAAGGAATGGTGAATTTGATTCCGACCATTTTCTCTCTAAAATTAAAGCCAAACTCCTACCTAATAAAGAACAAAGAAAGCCACAGAGGTTAATAAAATATAATGTAGACAGACTTACTATAACAAAAGAATCAATTAAAAACTACCAAGATGAAATTAAAGTGGCTAAACAAGGCAACTGGCAAGAAATATCCAAAGCAATTAATTATGCAGCACAGAAAACATTTGGGCCAATAAAAAATAAAAGGAAAATATGGTGGAATGAAATATGTGAAGAAGCTTTAGCAGAGAGGGCTAAAACATGGAAAAAATGGAAATGCTCAAAGAAAATTGAAGATTTTGATCAGTTTAAACAACAAAGGAAGGAAACAGCAAGGATAATCAGAAGTACTAAACGAGCCTTTCAAAAGGAGAAACTTATAGAAATGGACAAAAACTTTATAAAAAATAACACCCGTGACTTTTATCAGACTTTTAAGAATGAATTAAAGGGGTACCAAACTACAAATGTTAGTTTCAAGGATGAAAACGGCAGAATTGGACTAAGCAATACTGAAAATTGTGAGATATTAGCAAGATATTTTGATCAACTTTTGAACTGTCCTGAACCAAGTCATAAATTAGAATTTCAAGATATTGATGAAAATTTGGAAGAAGACATACCACCAACTATAAAAGAAATTGAAGAAGTAATTAAAACCCTCAAAAACAACAAAGCTAGCGGAGAAGATTCTATTACAGCGGAACTTTTGAAGTGGTCCTTGCCAAATATAGCAAATGAGCTACAATTACTCTTTGAAGAAATCTGGAAAACTGAAAAAATTCCTGAGGAATGGAAAGTAGCCTTGATACATCCACTCCACAAAAAAGGTAATAAACAGGACGTTAATAACTACAGAGGAATATCTTTATTAGCAGTGGCATATAAAATATTTTCCAAAATTTTATTAAACAGAGTAGAAACAACACTAGACAATCATTTAGGTGAATATCAAGGTGGTTTCAGGAAAGGAAGATCATGCTCAGAACAAATATTTAATCTTAAGTCAGTAATTTGCCACAGGTTACTTAATTCAAAGGACATTGTAGTCATGTTTGTAGATTTCAAAAAGGCTTTTGATTCTGTTGACAGAGAAACTATATATAAAATAATTCGAGAATTTGGCATAAAGTCTAAACTGGCAAATCTAATCCGTGAAACACTTACAGACACAGTCTCTAAAGTGAAATTTCTGGGAGAGATATCACAGCCTTTCAAAATAAAAACTGGTGTACGACAAGGCGACGGACTATGCCCAATTCTTTTTAATTGTGTCCTAGAGAAAATAGTGAGAATTTGGAACGAAAAACTTATTGAACTCAACATTTCACCGATAAGGTTAGGAAGAGGAAACAAAAGGATTGAAATAAATTGTCTTGCATTTGCAGATGACTTTGCAATACTTTCTGAAAATGTGACATCTGCTGTAACCCAAGTAAATGTCTTGGAAAGAATCGCCAGCAGAACTGGCTTAAGAATTTCTGCAGAAAAAACAAAATTTTTAACAAATATTTGGGATGCACCAAAATTTCTGAAAACAGATATTGGCCAAATAGAGAGGGTAAAAAAATTCAAATATCTAGGGGAAATAATCCAAGAAAATGGTTTAGAAAAATCTGCAGTAGAGGAGAGGGTACATAAAATGGAGAGAGCTTATGGTGTCACCAAAGATATCTACAATAAAAGATGCCTATCCAAAAATGCAAAAATAAGGCATTACAACACAGTAGTGAAGCCAGAATGCCTATATGCAAGCGAGTGTCTGGCATTAAACTATAATTTAGATAAGCTAGAAATACTAGAAAGGCGAATCATGAGGAAAATATTAGGTCCACAAAACACAGCAGAAGGTTGGAAATTACGAAGTAATGCTGAAATATATCAAAAAATAGAAAATATATCAGATGTAATGAGGAAAAGGAGACTTATGTTTTTTGGACATTTATATCGAATGCAAGATAGTAGATTAACCAGTAAGATTTTCAGATATTTGTGGAGTAAGAAATCAACGACAAGCTGGGTCAACGAAGTAAGAAAGGATTTAGAAAAAAACAATATAACAACAGAAGAAATAAATAATAGAGAAGGCTTTCGGTTAAAAGTATTGAAAATAGAAGGATTCCAAGGTAGGAAAGTAAAAACGACTGGTTCAAAGTGGTCTGAAGACAGAAAGAAGAAACATAGTGAACAGATGAAAGCGTACTGGAAGAAAAGGAAAGAACAAAGAAGAAGGAATTGAAATTGGCACGTGGTCCTCTGGTGGCCCATTCGAAAGAAGAATAATAATAATAATAATAATAATAATAATAATCTGTTCCATTTAATATATGAAACTGAACTTTCTGTTACTGGAATGGGCAAACCAAAAATTTTGTGAATTGCCTTACCATCTGGCAATAACAAACCTGCAGTTCCTGTCCATGCAGCAGCAATTGCAATCTCACCTCTGCTTAACCAGGAGGACATTGTTGACACAATGAATATGCCCTGGAGCAGGCATTATTTTAAAGAACATTTCTGTCTACAACTTTCTGTGAAAAAAATTCTATGGTGGTCATGTAAAAAAAACTCATCACTTAGAAATTCTGATACTACGTCAATAACAGTAGGATTATTTTCTAGCCTCTGTAACACACTAGCATTCGCTCCACGAACTGCAGAACATGGAACATGTTTTATTTTGTTATCTTCCTGCACCCACATCCAGTACGTCATTGCTCCTCCTCCACTTCAATTACGGCACTTTTCTGTTTGACATCATCAGAGCTAGAACTGATACTACTCACTTCACTGTTACTTTCATCAAAAGAATTATAACTATCATCATTTTCAAGCAAAGATCCCATTTCTTTTTCTTTCAGCTGTCATGTTCATTTACTGGTGTCAAAGTCGAAGACTAACCACTTGAAAATATCAAATGACACCAAACTATCATTGATTATCAATACATGTACCCAAAGAATATGAAAAGAAATGTCATTCACACATATACGGGGTCACAATTATCTCCATATATGGTGGAATCAGTTAAATTGCATCGTAATGCGTGAACACAATGGATTAAACTTCAACAAACAAATGTTTTCCCGTGCTGCCTCCTGGAGTATCTTAAAAAAAAAAAAAGAGAGAGAGTTAGAGAGTTCTGTCTTGGTTTCACAGAACCATCTATTGGGCAAACATAGAAAAATCTGCATAGACAACTTTCATAAAGCAATCTACCAGCAAATACAGTTAACTGCAATGACCTAACCACTGTATTATTTGAATAAATTAATAATTTACGTAAATAAAGGACTTTATGAAATAAATAATATTTTTCTAGAAATTTTGCGATAAAAACCTTTCTTTTGATGTATAACACATAGGCGTTACTATTGCAGTTTTCACAGTGTTGTGTTACACGTCCAAGTTATGTATTGTACCAGGAAACGATTATGGGGCCAGAGCATGGGAAGGATCTCGGGTAGTGTTCGGTTTCTTATTGGAGCAGGTACAGAGATGGATAGTATCACAGGGCGAATAATAGATGGTAAAATCTTTTTGACAATATTTATTAAAAATATTCATGAAAATCACCCTGCAGTTGAAACTTCAAAATCTAAATTTCCAGCCAATATTTTCAAAAATCCAGAAATAAAATATTGATGCTGTTGTATTCTGAGACATCTACTTGCTTAACGATGTCCAAAATAAATATCACTCTTTTAGAGATCATAAACACCCTACAGTTCATCTAATATGTATTTAAATACCAAAATAACACTTTGCACCCTGAATTCATTAAGTCAATCAATCAATCAATCAATCAATCAATCAATCAATACTGATCTGCATTTAGGGCAGTCACCCAGGTGGCAGATTCCCTATCTGTTGCTTTCGTAGCCTTTTCTGAAATGATTTCAAAGAAATTGGAAATTTATTGAACATCTCCCTTGGTAAGTTATTCCAATCCCTAACTCCCCTTCCTATAAATGAATATTTGCCCCAGTTTGTCCTCTTGAATTCCAACTTTATCTTCATATTGTGATCTTTCCTACTTTTATAGACGCCATTCAAACCTATTCGTCTACTAATGTCATTCCACGCCATCTCTCCGCTGACAGCTCGGAACATACCACTTAGTCGAGCAGCTCTTCTTCTTTCTCTCAATTCTTCCCAACCCAAACATTGCAACATTTTTGTAACGCTACTTATGATGCAGACCTACAGTTTTTCTAATACTTTTGAATATAATATTAACACACACTTTCATGAATAAGTTGATAGTTCAAATAAAAATATTTGATCACTTGCTGTATACTTCTACAGTTCATCTAAGTTGAAAAATAAAAGAGTGCACTTGCAAACCCTACAGTTCACCTACGTGAAATTACTTCAAGTTATAAATTATTTTAAAAAGGAATTTACAGTTCAAAGCAAGACATGAAGCATTCTTGAATTATTGTAAATAGCAAGCTGAAATTCACATGAAGCACTTTACTGTTGTTGGAGCACTATGATTAACTGAGTGCTTTGTTAAAAGTCAGTTAGTGGGATTACTCATTCTAAATATGAGATCACCTGGAATCTGCTTATAAGTGTTGTTGTGCTGTTCTGTGGCTTAGTGCCTGGAACATTCTGCAGCATGCAGCCAAGGCTCGAACTCAGCACCAGCAGCGTGACAAGTCCGTTCAGTGAAGATACCATGTTAACATCCCTTGTCGACCTCCCTCGATGGGTACCATGATCAAAGAAACCACGTTAATCCCACGCTGGAAATGACGTTCGATGCAGCAGAATCTCACAACACTTTGCCAAGATTTCCGATGTTCTTTTAGAGATAATGTCGGAACACGGAAAGTTCAATTGGCACTATAGAGCTCTCGATTATCACTAAGATTGATATTATACACCGACACAAGTCTCAATGCACAGTTTGTATTCTCACGTTAGTTTTACGGTGTTGAATATGTGACTTAGAATATCACAGTCTATGCTACAGTATGATTTGTAAGTCAGGTTAATGAAGTAAGGACTTACAATCGTTCTCAACATGGAAAACACAGTTTTTACACACACAGTTTATAGAATTAGGATTTAACACTGTCACAGTTCATAATAGTCACTGATTATATCTGAGGTTCGACCGTAGAATAATCATCACGGTCCATAAAACACTGGAAAAAATGTCATTAACAACAGTCTCTGGAATAATACTGTTCATAGATTAAGAAGATTTTATAACTGAATTTGCATAACACGAGTCCATACGACCTAATATTGCCATAAAAAGTTCTTAACATTCAGTTAATTTCTTGTAGTAGTAATCGAAAGTTCAAGAAAATACACGAAAAAATAGTCACATTTAGCCCTGTTATTTGCTGAATGTTTAGTGGAATAGTATCTCACACAGTCCACAATTGTACTAGTATAAGGGAAATGTGTCTCAGAATCATTAAAAATTATCAAAAATTAGAAGTTTAGTTTATCATACACAATGTCTTAGAATATTGTCACGGTCAATGATACAGTTCAGAATTACGTGAAAATGACGAAGTCCACAATATCGTTTACTGATAAATGAAATACTTGACACTTCATTTCACAATTTCTATTATAACTTCACTCGGTTAACACACTCCTAAATATTATATAACGACGATCTAGTCGGAGAAAATTTTAGAACATTTCCCTCGTCGCGACGCGGCCGAAACTTTACGTGCGACGTCTTCGCACAATTTCAAAGTGTTCGAGTGTGACTTCTACGTCATCACGGATCGCGACGGAGCATATTGTCCTTCTGTCATAATCGCAGAACACACTGGCTATAACCTTGGTTTGTTGACCTATTTATACCTGGCTGCGAGCAGCGCTCGGAATCAGGTGATGAAGGGGTGATAATACTTCCCAAACTTTAACTTGTTATATCTTGGAAACCACTGGATGGATTGATCTCAAATTTGCAGGGATGTACTTTCAGAATATGGGCTACAATTTAGTGTTGGTCTCATGTTAATTGATCCAGGCGTTAAAAAGTTCAAAACTTGGTTTCGAGAGAATTTGGAGGGGAGGGAAGCTACAGGCAGTGCTGACGTCACTTGACCTTGCTTCACTCATGCGGTCTTCCTACGCAGTGCAGTGAGAACGAGAACCTTAACAAATATGTAGGTGTACGACTAGTATTGACTAGGCGGACCATTCACCTACATATTTGTTGTGATCAAGTCAATACGGATCAAATACCGGCCACTATGGTCAAGATTATTAATAACGAGAACCTTCTCTCACACAGCTGTTTGTGTATCGGAACTTAGCCGTTCGCTCATGAATAAATATTTATAACTCGTATGTGCCAGGGCCTATGCCTTCCTGGTACAGTATATAGATATTAAAATATTCGTAAGCACTTGCTTTGTAACTCAAACAATTAATTAGAAAATCGTGTGTGTCAATACAGTAGAGTTGGGTTAGTGCTGCAAGTCAAACAATTGTTATATTTTATCAGTGATAGAGTGTCGACCAGAGGGTACCAACCCATCAAAGGCAGTCGGACTTTTGAAGGGCAGAAAAAGGTCTATTCGATGCCCCACATCATATGCAAAAGATCACTGGCAACACATTTGGTAGATTTGATGCATTCTCAGCAAGACATGATAATCTTTTTGGGCTTTTTCCTTGTCAAAGGAAACAAAGAAATTCTTTACGTTTCGGTGAGACTTTGCTATACGTGATAAACTTCATTACTAGGTATCCACATTAATGCTATCTATTTAAATTTGAGAAATTTCCACCTTTCAATGCAGATAATTTATTATGTTGTCATGGATAACACATAATCATTAGGACATGTTTAGTTTCCTATTAAGAAACATCTTCGGCTTAGTAACATACATCTTGACAAGATACACACTAAATTAAAAATACATGCTCTGAATTGATAAAAAGTTTGCAAAAACATGTAATATTCTATGGTGGATTCTTCTTCTTCTTCTTCTTCTTCTTCTTCTTCTTCTTCAGAAGAGACGCACGCTGTCTGTATGTCATGCTATTCTACTTGCAGGCGACTGATAGCTTTAAAACCTTAAGCCACGTACTGTGTGTTTAAAAAAGTAGGGGAAACTCCTTAACTGAACTGTAGCTCAATATGATATCCTGAACTATACGACTCCACTGATAATGGATGTTATGGGAGTCAAGAAACAGGCTAGGTATTTAGTAAAACTGAAGAATTTTGATAACATAAATGTATTCTAACAAGATGTCAAGTACTTACTTCCCCGCTGGTCCTGTTAGGACATGTACTGCCTCACCTTGCTATTGAATGACTGCCAACGTCAGGCGGCTGGTCAGGGGCAGGCGCGGAGGGTGTGGCGATAACGGGAGGGGAACCATACTGTTTATTGAGATCTGGTGGTATATTTTCTGCATTTGTTTTTTGTGATGTTATTGCTAAAATTTCATCTAATAATATGTTTGTTCTGTCTGTAATTTAATTTATGTTCGAATTACAGTAGGATTCGATTTCTGATCTATTTCAGTATAAGCCGTATTGATATGTTCATTTGGGCACCGTTTTATTTGCTATGTGTAAGATTGTCAAATCCTGGTCTACTGTAGTAAACATGTGGTGAAAATCGTTCTTGACACCTCGTTAGAATTCCTTTATGCGATCAAACTTCTTCAATTTTACACTTCTTACTTTCTTTTTATTTTTAGACTCCTATAACATCCATTATCAGCAAAGTGTTATAATTCAGGATATCCATACTGATCTACAGTTTACCCTGCATTTTACTCTCCATTTCAAAAACGAAAATACACATAGTACCTGCAAGTAAAATAGCACAACATATAGACAGAATAATAATAAGAAGACATCCTCCATGGAATATTATGTGTTTTTACAAACTTTTTATCAATTCTACTACATGTGTTTAAATCACATGGAAACATCGGTGTTGAGAGCTTGTTAGTTTTCATCATCATGAACTCCTTCCAGCGAGCCAGGTAGGATGTTTAAGAACAATTTGCCTCCATTTATAACGGTCCTGGTATAATTAAGTACCATCCATATGCACTGAAAGCTGGAAAGTTCTTGACTTTAATGAGACTTTGCTAAGCATCTTCTAGAAGACAAAACATGTCCCTCCACAATGAAGATTTGTCTAACATCGACAGTTTGAACTTAACTCTCCGAATAGTCACTGTAATGGCGACAAGCCACCACAATATTAATGTTGTCATAGACTCATCAGTCTGGTTCCTTGGCTGAATGGTCCATGTCAAAGGTCCCGGGTTCCATTCCGGGCCAGTTCAGGGATTTCAATCGTGTCTGGTTAACTCCTTTGACTCAGAGACTGGGTGTTTGTCTCAACATACACCTCTTTGTATACAACACACAATAGTGGTTACATCCCCTCCACATAGCATTATTATCAGGAAAGACTTAAAACAGTTCACAACTTCCACCAGGGTGAGGAAAAAAGTGGTAGAAGAAAAAGAATTGTTTACAACATGTTTTGCTAGGTGAAGAGGTTCAGACGATAGAAAGCCCAATTTGTCGGGTTTGATCCCAGTTCAGTCTGGTGGTATGTGAAGACTCCCGCCTCATGTGGGTCGATTTACTGCTAAAGAACTCCTGCAGAACAAAATTCTGGCACCTTGTAAAAAAGTCATATGAGGTCGGCATGCAAAAGATCTCTGGCAACACATCTGATACGTAAATCGATGCATTCACGGCCCAGATTCAAGTGTTTCAGGATTTTCTTACGCCAATGCAACATTTGTATCAAGAACAAGGGACATCATTTTCAACACTGGCTTTGATGCAAGGTAAAATCAACATTAGTTTTAACTTCATTCTAATTCAGGTCTACCATAACGAAAGACCGCCTGAGAGGTGATGGACCCTCCGAAACACTTCAGGTAACGTCTATTCCCCAGGTAGGGCCGGCTTTAAGGTTGGGAGCGATAGAGCTGGCGTCAGCAAATAAGTGCAGGTCGTAAAACTCTGCTTCAGAATCAACAAAAGACCCAGCTGATGATAACTAACTACTGTAAATAAGATCAATTGAGATGCTCATGTCATCTATACTAAACTAATGAGAGGTAGCATTAACTGATACCACTGAGGAACAAAGAAAGAAACTGCAGAAGGCAGTGAACTCTTGCATCATTTTTATTTTTTCATTGTTAAAGTATACAATTCATGTCACTACGTATTACAAAACACTCATCTGGTTAGAAATTGAGAAAATCGACATATTTACACACTGTTGCTCATTTTCTAACTTTTGAATGAAGCAACACCACAGTATCTTCCCTCAGATCTTAGCTACCTCTCCTCCACTCATCAACATAACACACGATCCAACTCCTTGCTTTCCATACCTATAAATCATACATCAGTGTACTACGGTTAATTTCTCATGTCTGGTGCTATGGAATTCTTTCCTACTGAGAGTTATGAACTGCACTTCGTTAGCCACTTTTAAATGATCTTGTCAAGATTTCCTCCAAAGAAAGTAGCCAGCTTGAATGAATGCATCAGTGAATGTGGCAATGAGTGACGTAGTACAGTAATTAAGTATTTCCCTGTAATATGATGCACTAAGTCACTTAGACCGTCAGTCTGCTTCTTCTTCTTCTTCATATCTATGAACATATTTGTTTTCTTAAATTGGCAACTGTATGTTGAGTACTCAGCACAAAGGCTGACTGGAACCTTAACAGCTCCATCAGCTGTTCTAGATGGTCCAGGCGACACTGAAGAGGCATACTAGGGAAATGAGGGGCGATGTTGTTTCTCCCTCACTGAGCACGGCAAAGGTATTGCACCTCTAAAATGAGTTTAACCCCCTGCGGGTGGGGGGCAAAGATGAAGAATTCACCCACAGTATCCCCTGCCTGTCGTAAGTAGCGACCAAGGGGTGATGATATTAGACCCATGTGATTACTAGGGATTAGTACCATTATGTGCAACCGGCCGAGTTGGCCATGCAGTTAAGAGGCGTGCGGCCGTGAGCTTGCATCCGGGAGATAGTGGGTTCGAATCCCACTGTCGGCATCCCTGAAGATGGTTTTCCGTGGTTTCCCATTTTCACAACAGGCTGTACGTTCATTAAGGCCACGGGCGCTTCCTTCCAACTCCTAGGCCTTTCCTATCCCATCGTCGACATAAGACCTATCTGAGTCGGTGCGACATAAAACCACTAGCATTATGTGCAGAACACCATGGGTTGACGTTACTTGCGACCAGTACCCACCTTGCGAGGAAAACCATGGGTCTACATTACATACGAGCAGTACCGTTATGTGAGAAACATTGCGGGCCTGGGCATTGTTTGTGACAAGTGTCATCGTGTGCATTCCACCATGAACCTACGTTACCTATGATTAGTACTATTGCGAGGGGCCAGTAACCAGGATTTTGGGTCCCTTAGGATAATAAACACCATCCCAGTAATTTAGACATTGTGAATAGGATCCGCTGATTGTTCTTGTTTCACGATCATATTTACATCCTCATTCGTTTTAGACTCTAGTCAGTGGATACATTTTGAAGTTTTAATTCTCATTTCATTCACCTCATACCATTAGGGGATGACCTAGCTGTTAGGCCCCTTTAAACAAAATCATCATCATCATCATCATCATCATCATCAAAATGAGTATAAATATGTTCTATTACCTAGTAATAATCATAATGTCATTGGTTTCACATCTCACTAACTACTTTAACGGTTTTCAGAAACACCAAGGTGTTGGAATATACTCCCACAAGAGTTCTTTAGTGGGCCAGTAAATCTACTGACATGAGGCTGACATATTTGAGCACAGAATGAATGAATGAAATAGTAGTAGATAACAAAAACTTTCAGGGAAGACAAGCGAGAATTGCGCAATTTTGTTGAGTTGGCAGAAAGACATCCAAGTCCAAGTACATCAGTGTTCTCCCTAGAACCCTTTTAATGGATGCACCGCCCAGCCATTTTTTCCAGACCGCCCAGGTAACCTAACCTAGATATGTGCTAGTTACATAATATTAATACATATCTGAGTCACTGAGTGCTCCAAATTAAGGTGTAAATACTGTAAAACAGTTTATTTAAATAATAAGTCTTCATTATTGTCAGCACAATTGCATCAGTTACATCAGAGTTTAAATGTTTACCTTGAGTGTCATGTAGCGTCATGCACAAGCATTGTATGGATTAATAGATGCAAGCACTCCATTCCGCAGGACGTCACAAACTCACCGTGGGTGGGGGCGGTAGAAAAACACCCATGGTATCCCCTGCCGGTCGTAAAAGGTGGCTGAAAGGGGCCCCATGAGCTCTTAAATTGGGAGCATGGATTTGCCACCACAGGGCCTTTGGCTGAGTCCTGGCATTGCTTACACTTACTTGTGCCAGGCTCCTCACTTTCATCTATCTTATCCGACCTCCCTTGGTCAACTTTTGTTCTTTTTTGACCCCAGTAATAAGGTTCCGAGGCCTAGAGTGTCTTTCACTTTCATGCCCTGCGTGGCCTTTGTCCTTCTTTGGCCGATACCTTCATTTTTCGAAGTGTCGTACCCCTTCCGTTTTTTCACTCTGATTAATGTTAATAGCGTACTTGCCTAGTTGTACTTTCCTTTAAAACAATGATCACCACCACACTCCACAGCAACCGAGTGGTAAGATCCGGATTTACATGATTATGAACGAGCAGTAGAACACTAGGGGCCGGTTTCATCAACGTGGGTTAAACCTTAACCCCGAGTTACACAGTTTTAACTCTGAGTTTGACTGTTCATTCCGTTTCATCAAGGAGGGTTATTTTTAACTCTAGGTTAAGACCGGAGTTAAGTTAACCCCTCCTTTCACCTGGGTTAAACTGTTTATTCGAGGTTAAAAGCAACATGGGCACAGTAAATCATGCATTTGATGCAGAGCTGCTTTATTTAGATTTGTTAAACGGTGTTCCTAACAGAAATAGGCCTATAATAAGAAGGAAAGACTTTGAAAATCTATCTGAGGAACAATTTCTGAAGAGATAGACTTCAAAAACCGTCGTCAGTAAATTCGTCGATGAAGTTCGCGAGAGGTTAGAATACACAGCTGATCGAAACAAACTTGGGCTTGCAAACTAAACTAGGAACTACATTGACCGTAATAGTAGCAACAGCGGTATTACACAATATTGCTGTGGAGACCCGAGATTAACTTCCCCCACAGGACTTGACTCTGCATCAGTATCTCACAGGAAGTAGAAGGAACAGGAATGTTGGAATTGAGAATGGCAACATTCTTCACATTGATAACGACAGCACTGCAGTGGCATATAGGAATGCAACTGCACACCACCACTTCAATAGTACAACACTTAAGAACATTATACTGTGTATTACGTAGTGGTTATACAAAAATGCATTACTTTCGTGTGTGTTATTGCTGTGAAGGTGTGCCAACTTTCAAAACAACTCTTGGCACAGAGAAGCTAAAATTTTTATAGAACTGTTTTAGTTGTTTCGTAGATCGCACTGTAATGTGGGCAATATTACTAATTCCCCTGTTATTCTTTTCCATGTATCCTCCTTTTCTTTTAATTGTATACCGTCAATCTTCTTGCATTCTATAATACTTCGGTACTCGGTGACTAATTCAATAAGTAGTGATTTTTCTAAAGCAGAAAAATTCGTGCCACTATTTCTCTTCTGCACTTTTTCCATTTTTCGTTCAAGATCACGAAAGAATAATATCTACCACGGACCTGAGGAAGAAAACGAAGTACAGCGAAAGAAATAAACAAAAGAACCACGCAAGAAGTGTGTTCATGATCTCTGATTTTTAGTCACTGCCTCCTTGATTATTAGGACAGCTGTTTCCTGCGAGGGTTAACGCGGTGTCAGTTAACCCCCTGCCGAAATAGCTTGGTGAAACGCGTGACTTGTAAGAATGAGTTAAAATATAAACCCTAAGTTAACAAACCCAGGGTTAGAGAATATTTAACCCACGTTGATGAAACCGGGCCTAGAAGTTCAAAATACTCTGTTATGTCTCGTCTGTCATAATAACACTAAAATAGTTCAATTTTGCAGTTAATATTTACCTGTCCGATATTATTGTTAATGCCTTGAAGGAAATACATTGAAATTTCATGGCTACTTGTTCCTGCCACCTGGCTGACAAAAATTTCTGGGGAGAACACTGTACATGCAAAATAAAAGAGCAAAGAACAACGAGAACGTATTGAACTACAAAAAGGAGTGAACGAGGAATCCAGTGAAGTATCCCCATTATGGATACAGGTTAAGTCATTCATTCTCTGGGTGTCTTATACCCTCACTCAACCTTAATATTTTGTATTTGTCTTACCACACCACTGTATTCAACACAGTATTGATGTCGTGCGACAAATAAATGAAACACTAAAAATAAACTCTCCACACTGATGTTCCCGAGAGTCAGAACTGCCTCTCCACATTTAGACCTCCTACTATCAATCGAAGTAGGGATGTATGAACTGACTTGTTGATGAACTTGGTGCTGACGATGCCTCACGTCCAACAGGCCCTTCAGCATCCGTGGTAGCACTGTACGTCAGACAGCCCTTAGACAGGACCGAATCCAAGAAGGTCAGCTGCAAGCCGTCACACGAGGGCTGCTCCACCATAGAGCGACACGTTCACCTTCCGTCATCTCTACCGCAGTCTTCCAGCACCAGTCTGTTTTCTTCATGCCTGTTTGGAAAGAAGTACTGCCTTATAAATACACTGGGCAATGCGGGTGTGAAAGTTGAAGATAGAATTATTCAGAATATTAAATTTGCTGACGATCTGGCTTTGCTGGCAGAAAGTTCAAACACTCCAACAAAACAGCCAAACTTATGAAGTTACAGAATATGATATAAAAATCAACATCAAATGACAAAAATTCTGATGGTAGGTAAATACCCTCAAGGGGATAGCCAGTTTGTACAACCCCCCAGTTATTTTCCTAAATTCCCAATTCTTTCTTATTTTACGGTCTTCAATGTCTGTAGCTGAAGTTATCTCTTGTACATCTGTAGAAGACTAGCAAGGAGCCTTCGCATTAGCAGGTAAGTTGTAACCCTATGGAAGGTTAGATCGTAGAGTACTTCAGCTTGTTCGGGAACAGGGCAATAAAGATGTGGCTTGCTTTTCTATTAAGAAAGGTATGATAAAACTCCCAGACATTGGTAACAACATACTTGCAGGAGAAACTAAAGGAACATCAGGAAAATTAATGTTTTAGGTGGGCTTCTGTTTAAAGTGGTATGAACATTTTATTTTTTCAGCTTGTGCATTACATTGTTGCATATTTTGCATATGAGCAATATGTACACACACAACGCACTAATTAATATCTTGTCTTCACAATAAAGTACTAAAACTTTATTATTTTAACCATTATGAATCTAAATGAATCACTGAATGAAGAGAATTCATTATTTAAATTGGCAAGTTCATACATTGGAACAGGGCGAGTTGATAGTGCGGTTAGGGGCGTGCGGCTGTCAGCTTGCATCGGGGAGATAGTGGGTTCGAATCCTACTGTCGGCAGCCTTGAAGATGGTTTTCCATGGTTTCCTATTTTCACACTAGGCAAATGCTGGGGCTGTACCTCAATTAAGGCCACGGCCGCTTCCTTCCCATTCCTAAGCCTTCCCTATCCCATCGTCGCCATAAGACCTATCTGTGTCGGTGCAATGTAAAGCCACTAGCATACGTTGGAAAGAAAATTAAACAATGAAGGAACAGTTTAGTACATGCCCCGTTTCTCCTAGCCCCCCCCACCTTTTCTTCCCCTCCCATTTTCATGTTCTTGGCATCCCACCTTTCCTACCATTCTTTGCCCTTCCCTGACATTACAGATAGGCAATGTCACATTTGTTTTGAATTATAGGTCAGCTGTTATTGACAGTTTTTCCTACAGCCCAGGTAGAAGGTTAAAATGTAGGACACGTCCAGAAAAGGAGACCATCTGTATACACACCTAATCTTCATCCTGGAATTCATCTCGAACCTGAAGGCTTCATTCATATGATCACACCTATTGGGTTCTTTGACAGCAGGGTGTTCCAGTGTATCTGGCAGCAGGAAGCACACAGTGTGGTGCCGTTTCTTGCAGTACTTGGCCATTTTGGAGTGCGAGTAGAACGCAGTCACCCTCCACATGGTCCTAGCTCCATTCAGGGTTGTTTGTAAACAGGCTGTTGCCATTCCTACAACAAATATAAACATTGGTGTATATCACAGAATTATAATCAAACATGGTCTCCGTACCACTGTATCAGCCAAATAATGCACTTAACATTTTGAAAACCAGAGATCTCTGCTTTACTGTGGCCAGCGGTTGTGAACGGGCACCAGAAATCTCCGTACTGCATTAGTTTCCAGCTTGTTGCACTGTCTGTTAGCTAGAGTTTGAACTATTTGCCATCGTCATGGAATATTAGGATCAATGATGATAGTGCTGATATTTTTCTGACTATTTACGATCACTGTAACCATGAAAACAACCTGTATACACAGGTGATGTTATGCGTGCCTACAGACAGTTGTCAAGATGGCAGCGAGCCTTGTGTGCCGAAGAAGTATTTCAACCTTTATACACAGATTTATTTTCTGATGTGCCACATGGGTGACAAGCCCTGAGAATTCTCACAGTTTCTCAGCTGGCAGTATGTGACGGGTTACAAGAATTCTCGCTTTTAAGCACCTCCTATTTCCTTAATCATTGATACAATTGCGGGTAAGGTTATGAGTTCCAACGGTGTAGTCATGGAATATACACTATCGCTATTGCTGCATCTTTCCTTAAACCTTCATGAATTTAAGAAAATAATATTGCATATGTAGAGCTATTCCCTGGAGCTCCAGTGCTGATGTCAACATGGTGCAGCGCATTCATTTGCTGACAGATACTGATATTTGCGATTAATTATGTGCAGACTGGTTATCGTAGGTACTGAGTGAAAGTAAATTGGATATTTCTAATGATTATTGGCTAACACTAAACCGTAGAGAGAAATCCTTGCATACTTGGATACAATAAGTACATAAAAAGCACAAACAGGGCATTCCTACTATACTGTGCTTAGAAAGACTATCAAAGGGAGCCACAAATGGTACTGCTTTGAACGGCATCACACTGTACAGACTACTAAGCACCTAGTGACTACATGTTCGAAGTTTGAGGTCGATATCTGGAATACTTCGTGAATTAGTTTGAGTACAGCAGTGTAATTTCTTTCTTGGAGGCTTGAACTATCCGTTCTATATGGGGTAGCAGCCTCCGTTAGGGGCCCGTCCTCGATGTGTTGATTGTCAACAAATAGCGCTACAGTCGTATTTCTGATGGATGCTGAAAATTTTCCAATCAGAAAGTCCTCATTGGATCCCCCACCAGTACAAAAGAGAGTGGAAGGTCTTTGAAACCAGGTCTCATTCACCCTCTAAGTCACGCATTGGCAACACGGTGTTCGCATACCCAGAAAATAATTTCTGGAGGCGAGGTTGTGAATGTAAGTAAAGAATATCTCGTACAGTGACCGAATAAACAAAGTTATTTAACACACTTTCTTCGAAAAGTTTGGGTTGATTTTCAACACTTTCAGGCGAGAAATCACAGTCAAAGTTAGTGCTGGCCATTTCTGAATCAGATTCAGAAGAACAATCATATCACTGTTCCAGATTCCGTGGTACTCGTACAGCAGGGCCATGGGGAACGGGTAAAATTGTGAATGAAATATTGCATGGATTCACAATTGTATTTTTGTTCCTGCTGTTAAATCCCTTCATACTCACAGAGCAAAAGTAGCAGTGCGTACTGTGGTCTGCAGGTTGTCGCCACACCATGGGAATTCCAAATGGTAACGCTGTTTGCTTACCATTTACCTATGCCATAACTGCTCTATACAGGTCCTACAAGCCTTATGTGATGACCACAGCTTGTCTTATCTTGGTCTCCTAGATTGATGCTGAAATACACATAGTAGGCCTTTCTCACAAACTCAGTTATTCTGTGCTGCTGTTTTATAGACACAAAACTTCCACACAATGTATCTGAACTGTCCTTGCAGCCACAATATGGCATGTTGATATAAGTTTAATAAGAAAATTAACACAATATGTTACATATAGGACACTTACGAATACAAAAATCTCTTTTCACTAGCAAGCGAAGTACAGTTCAGACTATGGGGCATAAAGCACTCCAACAGAATGGCCGCACTCAGCAAAACTTGCCATTGTTGAGGCTGTGAGCATGATTATTTACGATTGCCAGATGGCTGCAGAAAATCATATTTTAAATTGAATCAGGAAATCTTATTTAAAGCAACATTTCTACTAACAACATAACGAGTGCATTAGTGCATGTGCATAAAAAAATGTATCAGTTTTGAAAGAAATATGACGTGATGTGATCTGGAAAAATTAACGCCATTTCCTGCTTCAAGATGCGAAAAGCCTCCTAGAAAACAATACAGGATGACGGCAATGAAACCATCACAGCTTGGTGTAATTTGAGGATAAAACAAAACATATTTAAAGAAAAATTACTTTTAGAAGGCCTTAACCCTCAGCGGACAACTCTGGCATTTTCCGACATTCCAGTTCCCTGTTCTGGACGTATGTCACGATAAACCCGCCAGCTGTCTCCATGGTAAATATATACGCATCTGAAGCAATTATACGTGATGCTGCTGTCTGTAGTTATTGTACAGAACTTTTAGCAATGTCACAGCCTTCTATATGCGTTAAACCTTTATTTTACGAATTTTACCGGTATATAAAGAACAAGCTGTTGTTTACGTTAGTCAGCTGTGAAAATGGCAGCGTGCAGACAGGGTGGTGCTACTTCGTCTGATATAACTTGATTTTTAGATGAAATTGAGAGCAGTGATGACAAATTATCAGTTATGGACAGTGAGTTTGATGTTTCTAAGAGTGATGATGACAATTCTAGTGAAATTGAAATAATTGAAAGCGAGAATGAAAGCCATACACGTAGCAGTGAACCAGACAATAGCTGATCTGAACTTTGTACAGAAACCACACACATTCTCACCTCCTGCAGGTAAGAAACCATCTACACCCAGTGAATTTTTTAAAACTTTTTTTAATGGAAGAATTGGTACAACAAATTGTTGATGAGACTAACCACTATGCAAGAGAAAAAATACAAATGAATACACCATTGAGGGAGAGGATCTGTAACCGGCAGCTGGTTACACGACACATGGTTTCCAGGTATTTGAAGAGGTTCATGGCTTAGCGGACAACGGAAGCCACAGAAGGATTGACATCATTGCTTTCAAGAATAAGAAGTGAGGTTACATCATCGACCCCACAATTCGCTTTGAGAGCCAAAGTCGCAACCCTCAGATGTTAACCGAGAGAAGAGGAATATTTACTTACCAACAATTCCTTACTACAAGGAGAAATACCAGATAGAGGAAATCGACATAGTAGGTCTGATGATTGGAGCAAGGGGAACAATTCCCGCTTTTGCCGCTAATTTCTGGAAACGAGATGTCTCTGCCAGTTACAAGTTACGGGAGATTGCCATCATAGCCTTAAGGGGCTCATTGATAATTCTAAGAAATCACTGTTACAATTAGGTTACCTTCAACATTTCTCAAGTACAGCATAGCCTATCTATTTCTCTTCTAAAAATAAATGTAAAAGTATACTTTCTCGCAAGGCAGCCTCTGCATGAGAGGAAGTATTTCATAAAATACTAAAAGGATAAAACTGAAGTTACACGGAATTTGGACATACTTAAGACAAACCCAAAACATCCGTCAGGCAGCATCAGAAATAAACAAATAAACATTAGGTTGGGCCACGTGACGACTATAAGAAAGGATGTGGAGCAGGCGTGGAAACCCTACCAGGTTCATGGGAATACGTAGGTTGCTAATTTTGACAAAAATCAACTGTGATCCCTTGATCTGTAAATATTTTTTCGAAAGTAAACATTACAAAGAAAATTCATCACATCAAAATTCAGGTTGTCATAGGCTGAAAAAAAATAAGAGTGTAGGTGTAATTCACCAAGAGCTTTTCCCTTAAGTAAAAGAGGCTAAAGGAAAAAGGTACCGTAGGCCCTACATCAACATAATGCAACTTCCAGAATACAACGATTAAAGGTAGTAGAAACCACATGATAAAACTTTTTACAATATCAAGTGAAAGTGAATGGCGCTTTCAGATAATCGCGCTACATAATGGAACAAGAAGGAAACTAGAAAGGATAAAACTTGATGCAAGAGGCTAGCTAAACTTACTCCCAACCAAAAACACTTCTGGTGTGGGGTAGAGGAACAACTAGCATACATCAAGTGACACAAAGTTACGGGAGGCAACCCTGAGGGAAATTAAATTTATCCATTAATTACACAGTTACCAAAGCAAGAAAATAGGAAATGCCTCCAAAATCAACAGTGCGGCCCAGCTGAAATAGCTAAAGCATCTTAATAATTGAGTGGCGAGACCGGGCGGGTAGGGGTTGTAAAATCCTATGCAAAAAGAAAAGCAAACATTAAATATAAATTAAGATGGAAAAGAAACCAACAGTGCTTACCCCAACGCAGGCCATCCCGGGTGGGAGTATCGCTGACGTGTGTCTGCTCGCT
The DNA here is from genome assembly GCF_040414725.1 of Anabrus simplex. Lineage (NCBI taxonomy): Eukaryota > Metazoa > Arthropoda > Insecta > Orthoptera > Tettigoniidae > Anabrus > Anabrus simplex. The sequence goes on along the minus strand of NC_090279.1, from coordinate 215,782,752 downwards.
AGACTGACGAGAACCGAAAAGACCACGAAATCTTGCCTTGCTCTGTTAAGAAGGCAGAGGCTGGCCCCGGTCTGATCACTAGGTAACCAGTCAGACCACAGAAGCGTACCTCTTGCCACCCAGATCTACCAATCAAAACCCCTGTTATTTTCTCCAACCAAAATATTTATCGAGAACTTTCCATCTTACGAACTTAGTACACTACTAGAACATGCTTCTAGAATCGACAAGAGCAGACACCCCCTGTTCCGAAAGTCTAAGTCACGACGTTTTCACAATGTTCCAGAATATCACTTAAAAATAATGATAACCCTTTTACAATAATAGTTACATGTCCAAATGCAACCACATTTTTCTCTTTTCTTTCTCTACAAAACCTGTCACAGGATTGTCTGGGTTAAATGGACTGATGTGATAATCACAGAAATAAGGGCTTTTCTCGGTGTGGTACTCAATATGAGCATGAATCCTAAACCAGATATAAAGGATTATTTCGTTGAAGATTGGGTAGACAAATGCTCATTCTTCAATGATGTGTTTTCCAGAGACCATTTTCTAACGATTTTTTGTATGTTTCACGTGTGCCCTCCTAGTCCTGGCGTTACTAGAACCAGGGGTGATAAAATACGTAATGTAGTGGACTATTTGGAAGGGAAATTTAGAGAGTATTATGTTCCAGGGCGTAATGTTCCTATAGATGAAAGTACGGTGGGCTTCAAAGGACGCATCATTTTCAAGTGTTACAATCCCCAGAAACCGACTAAGTGGGGAGTGCGCATATTTGTAGTAGCAGATTCAAAGACAGCATTTGTATCTTCATTCATTCCATACTACGGTGCTCCCACAAGAAATGCACTAACACATCCGAATCATCCATTTACAACAAAAACTGTTGTTCACTTATGCCAACAGAATACAGTATCAATGGTACTGCTGGCTTCCACAACTACACCGATAGATTCTATACCAGTTGGGATCTGACAGAAGAACTGCTGAAATTAGGGTTTCACATAATGGGAACAGTGAATACAAACAGGAAAGGATTGCCAACTCAATTGAAATCAACAGCTTTGAAGAAAATGAAGAAGCATAATGATGTGGCATTTAGGAAGGAGGATAAAATGGTTGCTCTTTCATGGAAGGACAAAAGGATTGTGTCAGTGTTGAGTAAATGGGACACCATCAGCATGCTGCAATACACACCTAAAAGTAGGAAGGATGTTGATCCTATTCTGAAGCCTGTAATGATTTGTGATACCGCTGACCATATGGGAGGAGTGGACATATCCGACCACTATACGTCAACATATAAGTGTTTCAGCTGAGCTGAGTTATAGAAGATTCCTAAAGTGCTAGTATTTTAAGTGTTTCACCTGGTCTTCTGTGAGGTGCATTCTTCAAATTGAAGGAAGGCTGAGAGTTTACACAGGACATGTGATTGTGATGAGTGTTTTTCAAATCTTTACCTGTCTTGCATTGAATTTCAAGCAAATAGTATTGAATAGGTGGAAACCTTTAGCTTTTGTTTTACACTAGGCCTATATTGCTCTTCAATGTGAATTAATATGAAATGTATTACCTATGAGGGAGGATGTACTACAAAGATAACAAGTTGGTGGAAGAAAAGTGGTATAAAGATAGAGGGGGCTCGAACACCACATTCAGACAACTGAGAGATGTTTTATGATTAAGAAGATGATGATGATGATGATGATGATGATGATGATGATGATGATGATGATGATGATATTGATGAGTAAGCAGTTACAGTTCATATTGGAGCACTTTAGTTCAAAGTTTTAAACAGTGGTGTTTAGTTATATAGCAGAGCACAGACTTTGTGTTGGACTCCCTGGCTGAATGCTCTTCTGTTCACAAGACACTGGGTTCAATTCCCCAGCTGGGTTGAGAATTTTTTTCAATGTGCTTTATGTCGCACCAACACACACTCACACACACAAACAAACAAACGCACACAGGTCTTATGGCGACAATGGGAGAGGAAAGGACTAGAAATGGGAAGCAAGCAGCTGAGGCCTTAATTAAAGTACAGAATTTGCCTGGTGTGAAAATGGGAAACCACGGAAAACCATCTTCAGGGCTGTCGACAATGGGGTTCGAACCCACTATCTCCCGAATGCAAGCTTGCATTTGTGCTATCCTAACCGCATGGCTAACTTGCTCGGTAGACTGAGAATTCTAACAGTGTGTAGTTATTTCCTCTAGCTGGTGGATTGGGCATTTGTGTCAGTCTCATTACACCTCTCTTCATCTGCACATCACACTATCAACCACCAAAGAAACACTTAATACAGTTGTGAATACATCTGTCCATATAGGATTGGTTAAACAAAGAGCATCCGGCCATAATATTCCCTTTCTCCCCGTCAAATGTCGACCGGACTGAATTGGGAAAAACACCAGTACTCCCTCCTAAGACAATACACACCACCACCAAGGGAGAGTTAATGAGAATCAGGCACCACAATGCTGTATGTTATATCATCGCTGGAAGCCTTCAAAGGCAACATCTAAAAATTATGAAGAAGTTAGATACTCCTCCGAAGACGGATCAGAGCTGACATCATGGTGATCGACCGAACTAAAGGAGCAGCTATGTTGATTGATCTGACTGCGAGATTTGAGGGCAATGAACACCAACCAAAAACACCATCTGTGATGAGAAAAAGGCCATCTACAAACCATGCAGTGAGGACCTTAAAAGAAGATACAAAATACAAAATTTAGAGGTGGTGATTGATGGTGGTGGTGATTATTATTTTAACAGGAAATACAATTAGAAAACCATCCTCTGTATAACACTAATCAGAGGGAAAAAATGGAAGGAATCCAACACTTCAAAAAATGAAGGTATCAGCCAAAGAAAGACAAGGGCCATGAAGGGAAGGAAAATGAAAGACTCCCTAGGCTGCAAGTGCTCTAATACTGTTGGGGTTGAAAAAGAAATGACCAAGGGAGATCGGATAGATTAGATGAAAGTGAGGAGTCTGACACAAGCAAGTGGAAACAATGCCAGGACTCAGCCGTGGGCCCCGTGGTCACCACACCACACTCCCAAGTTAAGAGTCCACCCAGGCGATAGCAGACTTGGTGCTGAAACGCTCATTGTCAATTATCAGACATTACCTGCATTCTGCAATATGACTGTGAAATTGCTTAAAATTTCAATGAAGTACAGGACAGGAAACCCAACAGACTATCATACCTCATATATCCTGCTTGCTAGAAAAATAGCAATGAAACATAGCGCGCACACACACACACACACACACACACACACACACACACACACAAGGATCTTTGTCATAAATATTGTTCTGTGTGAACTGATTAGGAGGCCGACCGGCTAGATTCCCTTAGGGGCGGCTATCTGTTGAAAATTCTCTCTTCTGTATTACAGAGAATAAGCAAACGATAGTGTTGTTTACAAGTTATTCAGAATTAGTGATAAAGTTGTTGAGAACGGAATTAATAACAGAAATACAGCAAAACCAGTGATTGAGGAAATTAAACAATCTGCGCAATTTTTAGATAAAACACGTGCCACTAATGAAGAGCAAGATAGTTGTTTTCAAAAGACGAAGAAAGTATGACGGCAATACCTTAACTCAAACCGATCATACTTTACTGAATATTTTAAAATCTCCACTACTGTACTGAAAATATTCAATTTTCGTGATTTATTTTGTCAATGCCATAGCGTAAGGGTAAATGCTATGGCGGAGACTCCAGCATGTAAAACATTACTTCGCAAGATAAAATAAATGTGACCTTAAAATGTTTGTACACGAAAGATGTGTTCACCGCCAATGCCGAAATCCCACCATCCTGACCCCAGAACAAAATGAACTTGTCTTTATAACTACGCACAGATAAATCTTCCGCCATTACCCACAACCCTCTGCTCAACGGCTGAACCAACGCCACCTAGTTGCATTCCTTGTAACGAGACAACGGTGCCCACAGAACACCAATAAACTGTGCAACCTAGGTGGCGTTGGTCTACTAGATTTACAACAAGGTCTGTCTAGGGAGGTCAAGTCACGAATGCTTCTTATGGAGCCGCCATATTGGGTCTTTAAGCGAGCGTAACCAAAGGCAAGTGTATTTGAATTTAGAGGATTTCGGTGCCGTACATTGAAATAAAAACAGAACATCAACTAATTTTCGTAAAAAATTTAATTGGGCATGTACTGTTCATGTATATATAACTGTATAACACTTAAATTATATTAATACATTCACAGCTATTTGAATAGGAAGATAATTAGCAGAGCCTGAATTTTTTAATTTTTTTTTTAACAAGAATCAACAGGAAAGCTCATGTCCTACTCTTATACTTCCTTACAACTTGGTCTTACTGTGTTTCGTATTAATATCATCTGTCAAATACGTAATCTTATTGACAGAAACATAGAAATCTGTACAGTACCTGTGTCATATTATGATTACCGGTACTTGAAATACTGAACTTGAAGTACTATACTTAAAGTACTAAGAGACAGTTGTAATAAATTACCTTCAGCGTTTTCTTTATTAAGAAAGTAATTACCGATACTGCGTTTCTAAGGGGTTACCCCAGTGTGTTGACGAACACTGAATGCCTCTTGAGTTGAGTGCATTAAATGATGTAATGGTAACTGTTGTTGTCCATTCATGTGGTATTTCTTTGGGTTCTAAGGCAAAAATACTCTGCACATGTGCAACAAGAGTGATGTTCTTAGCTACTCCTAACTAGTTTATTGATAACCCATGCAGCTTATATAGTACCAAGTGGTGGTGGTGATTGTTGTTTTAAGAGGAAGTACAACTGGGCAACCATCGTCTATAAACACTAATCAGAAGAAAACAAATGGAAGGGGTCCAACACTTCGAAAAATGAAGGTATCGGCAAAAGAAAAGGCCACAAAGTGCGTGGAAATGAAAAACTTCCTTGGCCTCGAATGCGCTAATGCCGTCGCGGTCGGAAAAGAACAAGTGTTGACCAGGGGAAGTCGGATGGGATAGAATAGGTGAGAGCCTAACACAAGTGAAAGCAATGTTAAGACTCAGCTAAGGGCCTCGTAGTCACAACCTAAATTGATTTCCCCCTGTGGGCGGGGGAAATAGAATAACACCCACGGTATCCCCTGCCCGTCATAAGAGGTGACTGAAAGGGGCGTCAGGAGCTCCTAACTAGGGAGCCTGGGTTGGCGACCACGGGGCTTTCAACTGATTCCTAACGTTCATGCATATAATAATAATAATAATAATAATAATAATAATAATAATGGTTAAGAAAATTACAGCCATTGGTAGACACGATTCCTTAAGAAATAGAAATTCAGTCACTATTAAGTTGAGTTAACTAGGCTATTTTAGGGATTACATTAGGATATTATGTTAGGCTACGGTACATTAAATTACAGTAGTTGGTTAGTGCGAGTGTTGTGATCTTTAAGTATTTGTCCAGCCAGATAATGTACTCCATAGAGCATTTAAGGTGAATGAAATATAGCTGTAAATAGTAACTACAGTACCGTAAAAGACTGCTATTAACAATTATTGTTGTAATGATGACAAGCTGGACACAAATTGTTGGTTTGAAGAGATAGGCCAGCGAAATTAATTACGGTTAAAATTCCTGACTTTGCCGGGAATCGAACCCGGGACCGCTATGACCAAAAGGCAAGCACGCTAATCATTTAGCCATGGAGCCGGACGCATGAAGAGGAAATTTTCATAAACTACAATACTACTATTACACATTTCCTGTTACTTTCCTTGGTTGTTTTGAAAGACAGTTCCCTTTCTTTGGGAGGTTTCCTATCATATGTCAAAAACTTCGGTGGATTAGGGACGTTGAAAATTGTTAAGATGGAATTCCACTTGAGTAGTTTCCGTCCATCTGCCCTCTTTAGTTCAAATAGCGATTCTTCAAAATTATGCTAGAAGAAAATACATAATAAGACCTATAAATATAAAACATCGTTCATACAAACATATTACTGTATTATTCAGGAGTAATACGAGTGTATAAGTTCACAAAACCGCGCACAAGACGGAATTATCCGTAGATTACCATTTGTCATGCCTACAGTTTTGTACTTTCATTCATTATACACGGATTTAAAAAATACTGGCAACTCTTCACAAAACACAGACCACTAATAATAAATTGTAAACTTCACAGATCAACAGATCTGAACGTAAACATTAACTCGTAACTCGCGACTTGGAGACTAGACTCCCAGCTAGGTTTCAAAGCGAGCACTTACCGCTGCATGACGTCATACGTTGTCATAGCAACCAGTACAAGCCCCGCCCGCTAGCAGAAAGGTAAGAGTCTGGCTGAAGCCAGACTCAACGGCTAGGCTCAGTGCTCTGCGGGTAGCGCGGCAGATCGGAAAGCCCTGAAGTCTATTAAGTTTATTAGACATAATTTTCGTGCCTTATATCAATAATTTATTATTCGTATTTCGTCTGGGGAATCTGAGACTCTTAGGTTCCCCCCAAGCTTCGCCACTGGTACAAACCAACAAATTTGTTCCGTTAGCACTTAGCCCTGGTAGACGAAGGTTCCGCTAATAAAACAGTAAGTCAGGACAAATCGCGCCTCGTCTGGCCTTTCATAAGAAAGCGACAGTCTCTCATAAACTTCTCAGCTGGTTGGAATAACTTTCTAATGTGTATCATTCTTGTTATCACAACGAAATTCAAACAAAAAGATCTACAATTTACATTTTTCTGAGGGAGGGGGTATTTTATTTATAGGGGAATTTATACCCCGTCCCCCCGCCGGATACTACCTGAAATAAACATCAGTACTTAAGCCCTATGTGCCTTCTCCCCTCACCATTTCTTTCTGATTTCGCAGCCAGGGCAGGGGATAACGTGGGTGTTATTCTACCACCCCGTACCCACAGTGGATCTAGTTATTTAAATGCGCTACGTATAACTGGCTTCATCGACAATTTTTGTTGCTGTTGTTATTGCACTGATTTCATTTCAATGGCCACTGCGCATTGTACGGAACGAGAGTTGTCTGCCAGATAGTACCAGCCTTCAGAGCCGTGATGGATAGAATGAGGAAAGACGACACTGCAGAGCCTGTGAACTTTTTTTCGTTTTACATTATTACAATTAATCTGTTTTTACTCGAATATTCGTCAATATACTTGAGTATAATTGTATAGTTTTACAGAGCATATCCTAAATTTATATTGTTACAGAAGCGCATCCATTGGCGTGTAAGATATGTTGTGATGTACCGTATGTAGTTTTATTATTGGAGCAAGCTCGTTCAGTTTATATGGAGAATATCTGTATCTGTAGGCCTACTTCTAAATTGACGTTTAGGCCGATTTTGGCTCTGTCTGGTGGTTGTGCACTGAAGCATAGACATCCAACCAATCCTAAGCTGCCATTTATATCGATTTGTATCGGCAGAGCACGATCTAGAAACCTAGTTGCCAAGTCTAATATTTACATTCACGGCGTGGTTAACCTATCTCGCTGTTTTCACTTGGCTCAATCTACATGGTTTAAAACTTTCCATTGCGAAAAGTGCGGCGATGCTTTTTACACCAAAATGCTCTTATGACCGCTCTCCTATCACGTTTGACGGACATGAAATCCCTTTCACCACCCATCATACCTATCTAGGCATTACCACTGATCATAAACTTAATTGGAAGATGCATATAAATAATTTACGACAAAAGCTAACGGGTATATTGAAAACAGTCACACGACGTAATCGGGGATCAGATCCTATAACAGTTCTTTCCTTTTATCGTGCGACCATAAGGGCATACTTTGATTATAGTGCAACTATCATTGACACTGCACCCATTTCCACTTTACAACACCATGATACTTTCCAATATCAAGCTATACCTATCTGCTTAGGAGCCCTTCGATCTACACCTACTAATGCATTATTTGTAGAATCAGGTGAACATCAACTTTTTATTCGACGTCAAATGACAGCCAAAAAGTACCTCCTTAAAAAATTCGCCCTTTTGAATTCCCCACTCATTCCAAAACTACAACTTTTGAATGAATAATGCAATACAAGACCTCCTAGAAATGCGCGAGCGCCACCATTAGATTTTGCATACAAAGAATTACATATCTACCGCACGTCCTTATTAATAACCCCTACTTTGCTTATATATTACTTTGCCTATGATAGCCTTTGTTATACACCTTACATTATAATACCCACTGCGGAGAATTTTCCAGGACTTTCTCACTCGTCGCAAAATATTATACCCAGGTATAAAAAACTCAAAGTACCTCTTATGGATTGTGGTATTGACATTTACACTGATGGATCCAAAACTAAACAGGGAGTAGGAACTGCACTCTTTGTTTTCAACACCTTTGTTACTGAGCATTATCACTTACCACAAAAATTTTCCATCTACTCCGCTGAATTATTCGCGATCCGTCAAGCGTTAATTTATATTTTAAAAAACACTCCTTTCCGAAGGCAACCATATATACCGATGCATTAAGCGTGTTACAATCACTAACGTCCAGTAAATCATCATTTAATTGGTACCTGTACAATGTCAAACATCTTATTTTATCAACTCGAACAATCTGGAGTTTCCTTAACTTTAGAATGAACCCCTGGACATTCCGGAATCATAGGAAATGAACAAGCGGATTCTGCAGCAAAATACGCAGCCCATCTTCAGACAGAACTTATTAATGTAGGCATTCCCCCCACGGACTATTATAACCTTCTCAAGGACTCAGCCAAGCATGCTTGGCAACAGGAATGGTGTAACTCGGCCCGACATAAAGGAAATTTTTTAATCAACTTCAACCTCACATACCTACTATGCCCGAGTGCTCCAACCTCGGTAAAGAGAATACCGCGGTAAACTTCACAATTTTACCAGGGTAAAGTCGTATTTCTGTTGCACCAAGCTCGGTTTCGAGTTTACCGACATTTTACCGCGGTATAATGTTTACCGCGCGTGAGCGAGCGGTTAACTAAGAAAACCGCGGTAAAGTTGTATTTGTGCTTTGTGGTTAAAGATTCCAAGATGGAGCTTAACAACTATAGGTTATATCTCCAGTGTCTTAATCAGTTTGAAAGAAATGAAGGGAGAATTATAGAAGAGAGACGCGATTTATTTGAAGAATTAAGCGATGTTTCGTTTCAGAGAAGATTTAAATGGTGAACAATTGGAATGCCCGACTGAGAGAAACTGTCCGAAATCGCCTAGAAATCGTCTTTTAATAGCGCTGCGGTTCTATGCAACTGGAACATTTCAAGGGGTGATCGGTGACGTCTGTGATGTTGACAGAACAACTGTATGCCGCATAATACACAAGGTTTCTGATCTACTTGCGTCGTTATCGCCACAGTTCATTCAACTTCCACTTACGCAGCGAGGACAAAGAGAGGTTATGGAAGGGTTTCATACAATAGCTGGGTTACTTGGTGTATTGGGTGCTGTGGACTGCACTCATGTGCGAATACAGTCTCCCGGAGGTGAAAATGGGGAGGTATTTAGAAATAGGAAAGGTTATTTCTCGCTAAACATGCAAACTGTGAGCGATTCGAACCTCACGATACGAGATATTGTAGCAAGATGGCCAGGGTCGACTCATGATAGCACAATATTTCACAATTCTCGGCTGAGAGCGCGTCTCGAGACGAGAGAAATAGCTAATGGCTATATTTTGGGTGATGGAGGTTACCCATGTAAATCCTTCCTCCTGTTCAGAATCCCACCTCCCCAGGTGGTGGTGGTGGTGGTGGTGATTATTGTTTTAAGAGGAAGTACAACTAGGCAACCATCCTCTATATAACACTAATCAGAGAGAGAAAATGGAAGGGGCCCGACACTTCGAAAAATGAAGGTATCGGCCAAAGGAAGACAAGGGCCACGAAGGGCGTGAAAATGAAAGACTCCCTAGCCCTCGCAAACCTAATAGCGTCGGGGTCGGAAAATAACAAGAGTTGACCAAGAGAGGTCGGATAGGATAGGTGAAAGTGAGGAGCCTGGCACAAGTAAGTGGAAGCAATGCCAGGACTCAGCTGAGGGCCCCGTGGTCGCCAACCCACGCTCCAAAGTTCAGAGCCCCTGAGGTGCCACCTCCCCAGCAGAACAACGATATAACAGAGCCCATATTGCCACAAGGAATGTTGTCGAGAGACAATATTGTGTGTGGAAAAGGAGGTCCCCTTCCATGTCTTTAGGACTTCGATGTAACATTCAAAACATGTCGAACATTATTTTCCATTTTAAGGAGTCGATAACTTGCTTGCGCTGTCACAAAATGTAAACACGAGGGACAAGTGATTGTCGAAACGATCACTGCCGGCTGGATAAACTAAAGACAAGTGACTATCGAAATGATCACTGCTTCCTGAATACTACTTCGAATTTCTTCCGAGGGGAATAATAGCGAGAAAATCAAGCGTCAAGAAACCGCGGTAACGAAACCGCGCGATAGTAATGGTGCACTGCTTTTACGACAATACCACGGTAAAAGTTTTACCACGGTTTCGTAAAGGCTGATAATTACCGAGCTTGGTGCACTCGGGCTAAGTCTTGGTACACACAAGGTTCATACACTAGACGACACATTACCAACATAATCCGGTCACGCTTTAATCATGCCCTTACCCAACAATATAAATATCGCTTTCCTCTCACCACCCTACCGCACTGCATATGTGGAGATCGAGATGGTGACATTAACCACCTACTTTTCCAATGTCCTGTTTATTCCCCCGCACGGAGATTATTTTTCGAACGACTAGCACGCATAAACACCCCTTGACCCCACCCCTGTAATGATTCAGATAATCAATCGTTTTCTTGATGACTCCCGCCTAACGTTGTAAGCATTACAATTCTATTTGTATCCTAGTAAGCTAATTGCTCCTGCTTCCACTTGTATTTTTATATATATATATATACATGTATCTCTTCGATGGGATAACGTTATCTGATTCAGTGATGTGGATATGTTACTCCTCCCGAAAAGTCTGTGAGTGAATATCGATACTTCAATGTTATTAGACCAAGTGGACTGTGTTTTAATGTGTCTATTGTTTAAAAATTATGTGTTTGTGACTGGGCGATACGACAAGAGTCTATAAATTTCCAGAAGGAGAAGAAGAAGAACCTATCTCGCTCAGCGTGTATGGTACTAGGTACGGTTCACGATCATTTGCATTTTCCTTCAGTAATTAGCATTTTTTCATATTAGTCTTTATCTCTCTAGTATAGTACAGTATAGCGTAATTTAAAGTTTAGCATAGGATAAGTTAGTACAATATAGGTTTAATTATTAAATAGCTGTAGATATATTTACGTCCGTGTATTAGTGTACTTAGTTCGTCGTTTTTACCATGTGTAGTTCGAGAAAGACAAGTGACAAGAAATCGAGAGGTGTGGGCCAAGGTACTCCCTTGAAAAGCCAGCCCCGTGAAATTCTGTCCAACGTGCGCGAGTACTTTGAGAAAGAAAAGGAAAACGGTGCTACATTGCATCCTTTAGCACAAGCTGTACAGAGAACTGCTGACGCTACCAGAGTAAGTAAATACATAGTAGTGGCAGTAGAGAGGAGAAATACCACGCTGAGGAAAATCTCCTGGATCCTCTAAGTTTGAAACGCCGGGTATCAGACCAAACAGTGACGAAGTCGGAAAGTTTCCAAAAAGATGCCATTCGTCGTCATATTTATGACTACTACCGTAGAAAAGACCACCTTACCCTTGTGAGGCTGCGTGAGTCTCTGAAGGAAAGCGAACTATTTAATGGAAGCAAGACTTCACTGAATGTTGTGGTAAAGGAATTGGGATTCCGTTACAAGAAATTAAACGGTCGGCGAGTGTTAATGGAGAGAAGTGATACTGTGATGTGGCGCTGCCGGTTTTTAAGGGACGTTATGAAGGAAAATTTTGATTCGATTATGTGGTTAGATGAAACATGAATTAGTGCAAATCACACTGTAGGAACAGGCTGGACAGATGATTCTCTGGAAGGTACAATGGCAGTGCCCATTGGAATGGGGTGAAGAATTATTGTGCTACATGCCGGTACCGCAAACGGATTTGTACCTAACTCTTGATAAGTTCTGAGGTCTAAGAAGACTGGCGATTACCACGAGGAGATGAACAGTGTCAATTTTTAGAACTGGTTTGAATACACACTAATGAATAACCTGTCTGAAAATTGTACGATAATAATGGACAATGCCCCCCACCATTCCGTAATTCAAGACAAAGCTCCGACAGTGGCAACAAAGAAGTCGATTCTTGCTCAGTGGTAACGGAGGCACAACTTTCCTGTGCGGGACGACATGAAGAAAGGTGAACTGTTGCAACTTGTGAAAGAAAACAAGCCACAATTTCCAGTGTATGTCGTGGATGAAATTGCAAGACGTCATTTATTCGACTTCCACTTTATCATTGCCATTTCAATGCAATAGAGAAGATTTGGGCTGAGATGAAGGGTTATATTGCAACCAAAAATAAGCGTTTTACTGTACCCGAGGTGGAAAACCTGTTAGCCGAAGCTATGGCTGTGACTGGAGGAAAGTTGTGCGCAGTTCACAAAGATAAATACGTGAGGCGTGGAAAAATGAAGATGTACTGGAGAACTCCATCGAAAGTTTAACAATATCTTTGGGAGCTGGTGATAGTGACAATGATTCTTTGTTGGAGGGTTCCAGTGACTCTGAGATCAGTGGAATGTTCCCTTTGTACGCCATAACCTCCTTCCTGTGCCAGCCATTGGCGGTGAGTTATGTGTCATTTCCTCATTCTCTTTAATTCTTAATAATATATTTTCTTATCAGTGTCACGTGTTGTTAGTAAGTGCAGATTTTATGCATTTTTCTCCAATCCATATTCATTAGTTTTTCTGAGTACGGTATTACATTTTTACTGTATAGCGCTGTTTGCCGCGGTCGTATTGCATCAGCTGTTCTCGCGGGTGTAGCGCGCTGGCAACAGAGGAAAGGCGAAGCTCATTTGATTTGCGAAACTCCAATTTAGAAGTAAGGCCGTGCGGAGCATATAATGTGACAAAGGCTGTTGTTATGTAATGCCATGTAAATGATTCAATGATTCAATCAAAAATACGGAAGAGTGTAAAGGGATTCGTAGTGAGGCTCGCATACAATAATTGTAAATATAATAGAAGTGTGTGATGAAGAGGCAAGGTCTAAATAGTTGAATATTTAGGACTAGTTGTGCAAATGAGTAAAATTATATAGCGTACTCGTATTTGCTCCGGAGAGATTAAAAACTTTCGAATTTAATACCATCCTTGTTAGTAATTTAGCTTACCTACTTATAAGTTAGAATCCCACCCAAAAGGGTAAACACCAGACCTATTCACGCTAGTTTTTTTTACTAGTTGCTTTACGTCGCACCGAGACAGATAGGTCTTATAGCGACGATGGGACAGGGAAGAGCTAGGAGTGGGAAGGAAGCGGCCGTGGCCTTAATTAAGGTACAGCCCCAGCATTTGCCTGGTGCGAAAATGGGAAACCACGGACAACCATTTTCAGGGCTGCCGACATTGGGGTTCGAACCTACTATCTCCCGAATACCGGATACTGGCCGCACTTAAGCGATTGCAGCTATCGAGCTCGGTAGCACGCAAGTTTTATACGAAGATGATGTAGAATAAGATTGCAGAACTTACGTAGAATTCCTTTTAGAGAAAAGGTGTGTGCATTGCCACGACCAGGGACCCACCAACCCGCCCCAAGAAGTACATTTACTTTGATAACCTAACGAATAGTAGCTGGAATGGCTGCGCGCATTGTTATTGGCTGTCACAAAATGCGCTGTTATGTCATTCCCATTAGTGATCAAAAAGCACATAGCGTTAACAACCCGCCGAGTAAAAAGAAAGCACAGGTAAATATAACCTGACAATGAAGCAATGTATAACACAGAAGAATAATGTTTGTAAATGGCTAACCTTAATGTAGTGGAAGTTCAATGCAGAGTCACCAAAGAATTTTTTTTTCTGTGCACTGGCATACCAACCGCATTTCCGACACCCTTACATAGTGTACTTGACGGGTATTAAAAAAAGGGAAGGGCAGAGTCTGGGGTAGAACTGTTCATCAGGAATACTATTGCACGCAACATAGTTTCTGTTAAGCACGGTAAATGAACGTGCGTAGATTTGGCAGTTGGAGTAATTAGGACGAGAATTGTCTCAGTGTATTCACCATGTGAGGGCGCAGATGAGGATGAAGTTGATAAGTTTTATGAAGCATTGTGTGACATCGTAGTCAGAGGCAACAGCAAGGATAGGTTATTGCTAATGGGCGATTTCAATGCGAGAGTTGGAAATAGAACTGAATGATACGAAAGGGTGATTAGTAAATGTGGGGAAGATATGGAAACTAATGGGAATGGGAAGCGTTTGCTGGACTTCTGTGTAAGTATGGGTTTAGCAGTTACGAATACATTCTTCAAGCATAAGGCTATTCACCGCTACACATGGGAGTCTAGGGGTACCAGGTCCATAATAGACTACATCTTAACCGACTTCGAATTCAGGAAGTCTGTTAGGAATGTACGGGTTTTCCGGGGATTTTTCGATGATACAGACTGCTATCAGATCTGTAGTGAACTAAGTATCTCTAGGCCTAGGGTAGAGAAAGTGAAATCTGTCTGCAAACGAATAAGGGTAGAAAATCTCCAGGACGAGGAAATGAGACAGAAATACATCGATATGATTAGTGAGAAGTTTCGAACAGTAGACAGTAAGCAGTTTCAGGATATAGAAAGAGAACGGGTGGCATACAGGGATGCTATAGTAGAAACAGCAAGGGAATGCCTAGGAACGACTGTGTGTAAAGATGGGAAAAAGGGAACATCTTGGTGAAATGATGAAGTGAGAGCAGCATGTAAACGTAAAATGAAGCCTTATCGGAAATGGCTCCAAACAAGGGCCGATGGAGACAGGGAATTGGGAACATGCATCATTTTCAAAAATATTTTTTTTGAAAAGTACACCAATGAAATAGTACGTAAACGTATTACATTGTGGTATGTTGCCTTGTTTTCTACCATTAAAAAAATATTTAATAGTGCCTTTCCGCAAGGCGAGTGAAACGGCCTCTGACGTAAGCGGCGCGCTGTGACGTCACGATCCAGTACCGCATGGAGCTCTACCAGCCGTTGTGCATCAGCCGTTGCTAAAAGCCGATTGTTTATTATTCACGATTGCGAATAACTTCGAAATGACAGAAGAAAGGTTCGAAACAGCACAGTCAGACAATCTACCATGTGTAGATGTCATCATTCTTGAAAAATGTGACTTTTGTGGCCGCAGAAATTCGCGGATAACAAGCAAGTTTGTAAGTGGCGTCTTTTATATACGTGCAATGTACTGTAATCCATAGTATTAGGATAACAACGAACCTGGATAGATATCACATCACTTTCAACATTTCCTTCTAGACTGATTCCCCTATTAAAGAATAACATTACATTTTCGGGCTTTCAGCATTAGTAAAGTAAGAAATCGGATTTCAGCACTAACATAAACATATAGGTAGCATTATAGTACTAGTCCGCTTCTGTGATGTAGTGGTTAATGTGTGCCACTCCCGGAGGCCCGGTTTCGATTCCCGGCTCTGCCATGAAAGTTGAAATCAAATAGTACGAGGACTGGAACGGGGTCTACTCAGCCTCGGGAGGTCAACTGAGTAGAAGGGTTTCGAATCCCACCTCAGCCATCCTCGAAGTGGTTTTTCGTATTTTCCTACTTCTCCTCCAGGCACCTAAGGCCACGGCCGTTTCCTTCCCTCTTCCTTGTCTATCCCTTCCGATCCTCCCATCCTCCAACAAGGCCCCTGTTGAGAATAACAGGTGAGGCCGCTGGGCGAGGTAATGGCCCTCCTCACCAGTTTCATCACCATACCCAAAGTCTCACGTTCCAGGACACTGCCCTTGAAGTGGTAGAGGTGAAATCCCTCGCTGAGTCCGAGAGAAAACCAACCCAACACTGATTAAGAAAGAAAGAAAGAAAGAAAGAAAGAAAGAAAGAAAGAAAGAAAGAAAGAAGGAAAGAAAGATCATAGTACTATAGGGCTATAATCTATCGTTCCCCAAAAAATATATATTTATGGTTGGGACAACTGGCCTACCCACTTCCAGGGCCCATGAAAGAGAATTAAATATCTTTGTGGAGGGAAAAAGTTAAACATGATAAAGATAAATATGACTTCATCTAGTTTTCACAAGTCGGGCTGAGTGGTTCAGACTGTTGAGGTGCTGGCCTTCTGACCCCAACTTGGCAGGTTCGATCCTGGTTCAGTCCGGTGGTAGTTGAAGGTGCTCAAATACGTCAGCCTCGTGTCGGTAGATTTACTGGCACGTAAAAGAACTCCTGCAGGACTAAATTCCTGCACATCGGCGTCTCCGAAAATCGTAGAAGTAGTTAGCAGGGCGTGAAGCCAATAACGTTAATTACATTTGGCTTTTAACAAGCTGAGCATATCAGGAAAGGAAAGTGTCCCGGTGACATTTTAGTCGTTCAATACAGGAATGTCTTTGGGTGCTGTGACTTTTACTTTTTTTTTTTTTTTTTGCTTTACGTCACACCGTCACATATAGGTCTTATGGCGACGATGGGACAGGAAAGGCCTAGGGATGGGAACAAAGTGGTCGTGGCCTTAGGTACAGCCTCAGCACTTGCCTGGTGTGAAAATGGGAAACCACGGAAAACCATCTTCAGGGCTGCCGGCAGTGGGGTTCAAAACCCACTATCTCCCGGATGCGAGCTCACAGCTGCGCGCTCCTAACCGCACGGCCAACTCGCGCGGTATTTTTACCCTTCGGTTTATTGACCTGGCTTGTATAACCTAAAACTTAGACTAAGTTGGATAATATTTTAAACACCTACATCACTATTTTCACCTGTGTGCAATTATGTTATTTATTTCATTAATATTATGATAATTATTATAATTGAGCATTGTTAACTTATAAGACCCCAACAGACAAGCGTTGGTTTTGTGTAGAGTTATACATTTGTTAAATTCACGTTGGTTCCTTTCATGATGTACACGCCTATTCTTTGTTACATTATAGAGTATTTAGATATAGCCTAAATTTCTTTACCAACTAAGCTCTTCAATAAAGACATACATAACTGACCCATGCCAAGATATATTGGTAGAATTAGAGCTGTCAAAATGGTCCATAACCCCTTTGATTTATTATCTTGACATGGATCACCCAAAACATAGGTTAGGTTTGGAGAATACTTTAATAATCAGCATTATTTAATGCACTGTTTTTTTACTTTCATATTCCAAGATGTAATTGAAGCATTTAAATAAAGCATCATACATTAAAATTTAAAGTTTTACCACTAGAACAGCTGACATGGAAAAGTGATTTGAAAATTCAAACAAATTCATCTTACGTTAAAATCTTCAAAAAAAAAAAAAAAAATAAACTGTAGACTTTTCCGATATATCACCAGCATTTCTCCGGCTCGCCAAAATCCATTTCTCCCTCGTTTTAGCGTCTTTGGAACATTTATAAACAATTTGTTTGGTACGGTATGCGATGTGCTATTGCACATCGGAACTCTACACCATTTATAAGTTTTCTGCCTCACTGTCTGCGCAGGATTCATTTTAAGTCTAAAATATACCACTCAGATTATTATCCAATGTATAGACCTCGAATTTAACCATACTAGACACTAACGTAAAGTAGAAATACGCGAAGTGTATCCTGCTTCTCACAGCACACTATGTGTTACTTCGTCTGCTAATTCAGTCAACCTGTACGATGACGTCAGACCAATGAGATCGCGTGCTTGCGTGACGTGACATTTTCGTAGATTTTTATCACGTTTGGAGTTATTATTTGTACATTCTGATCACATTTTTGAATTCTGCTTGAAATTTTGAATCAGATTAGCATATTTTTAATTAAAACCCCGGATCATGCATGTTCCCTATTGTACGTAGATGAAAGCGAAACAAATAGTTATTGAATACAAAAAGAAGTCGTGGGAAGATTTTGGTAATAACCTGGAAAGGCAAGGTCAGGCAGCAGGGAAACCTTTCTGGACAGTAATAAAGAATCTTAGAAAGGGAGGGGAAAAGGAACTGAACACTGTTTGGGTCATTCAGGTGAACTCATAATAGATCCCAGGGAATTACTGGACAGGTGGAGGGAATATTCTGGAAATCTTCTCAACGTAAAAGGAAATATTCCTGGTGGTGCCGCGAACAACCAAGCTCATGGGGAGGAAGAAAATGACGTTGGTTAAATTACGCTTGAGGAAGTGGAAAGGATGGTAAATAAACTCCATTGTCATAAAGCAGCAGGAATAGATGATATTAGACCTAAAATGGCGAAGTATAGTGGGAAGGCAGCGATGAAATGGCTTCATAGAGTAGTAAGATTAGCATGGAATAATTGCACCTATCTATAAGCAATGGTAGATTGCAACAACTATCGAGGTAAAGTATTCACTGGCATCTTGGTAGGTAGGTAGGTAGGTAGGTAGGTAGGTAGGTAGGTAGGTAGGTAGGTAGTAATAAAACATCCACCGCACGAAGCCATGTCACTAGAATAACACAGGTATTGTTTCAACAGTCTAGCCTAAGCAAGCAACGGAACGGCCGTGGCGTGTTGAGTGTGCCGGCTGAGTGGAGTGGAGTGGACAGGTCAAGTGGAGTGTGACGAGGAAAATAATCGGTATAGAGCAATATTTGGTCGTTATAGGAAGATAGCAGGAAAGAATGAAGAAGGGAACAAGCAAAAGAAAGGAAGGTAAAGTGGAGATGGAATTGAAGGGTGAGATGCTGTTGGTGGCAGCGGTGGTCACTGTGCTGCTGGTTATTGGGGACACGGAAGTAAATCCAGGCCTGCAGAGTAGTGGCAACATGAGCTGGGAGAACATAGAAGTCGAAAGGAAGGTGGTTAAGGAGGTAGTGGAGGAGCTCTGCCCGTTTGAACAGTTAAAAAGGATGATACAGGAGCGAGTTAAGAAGCACGGAAAGACGAGGCATCGATTCAGGAAAACACGAAAGAAAGTAAGGCAAAAATGGAAAACAGTGAGAGAAAAATTGTCTCTATGGAAGAAAATAAAAATATGGAAGAGGAGGTGCTGAATCTGAAGAAAGAAATAGCAGCCAACAATCAAGAACGTATGAAGAAATCCATATTTATTTACGATGTGCAGGAAGAAAAGGCCCCCATACCCCCTTTGCTTGTCCTCATATAACTCGTCTTGTCCAGGCCCTACCTTAGCCTATCATTACCAATGGTCTTGTCCAGCTCCTACCCTGACCAATCCAGACCAATAATGGTCTTGTCCAGGCCCTACCCTAACCATTGCAGACCAATAGTGTTTGCTCTAACGTGGGACCCCCTTTGCTTGTCCCCATATCACTGAACCAGTTCGCGGCTCTAGTTCCTAAGTAGAGAGGATTAGCAGCCTTGTGCTTCGTTCGATCACGTCGTCTGCGAGAAATAAATATATGACAGTCATGCCGCGCCTTATGATGCAAGTGGTAACCATGGAACTAATGTTGCTTGAACAGTACATGAGTTATAATTTGTTCTCTAAATTTTGGTAGAATCCTGACTTAGAATAGCATATTTACCGGTACATAAACACTCAATAGTAAAGTAAACATAGCCCGGTTATTTGATATTTCCGCTATTTGAGAACAGAAACGCGATTAAATGCTCTATTAATTTAGATTCCGGCACTGCTCCTAGCCTATTTTTACAATCAGTTTATTCTATGAACCTCACGGCTTGTTACAAACACTTTACGTCATTCAGCCGTTGGTCTGGTTTACTCCAGTGCAGATTATTGCTCTCCTGTATGGCTTAACAGCCCTTATACCCGATATATTGACACACAGCTGAACAACAGCATGCGCCTTATCTCGGGCACTATCAGATCCTCGCCAACCCATTGGCTCCCGCTGCTCACGGCAATAGTGCTACCTGATCTGCTCAGATCGAATGCCCTCGTAAGACAGTACTATAAAATTTGCAGAAACCCCCAACTACCCGTACAAGAAGTCAACCCTGCACTTAATCTTCAAAGACTGAAGTCACGCCATCCGCCTTTGCAAGATGCTGCTAACATGGCTCGCAACAACTTCGACGCTGTAAAAGTTTGGAAAGACCATTGGGAAACTTCAACAGACTTGTCCCTACACATCATCTTTTCTGGTGCGCAAACTGCTAGTGGATCCCATCTACCACGCAGACAGTGGGCAACACTTAACAGAATTCGGACAGGCCATGGAAGATGCAAGGACCCATTCTACAGGTGGAACTGCTTAAGGAGGGATGATGGTGATTTTATGCAAAAAAAAAGTTTTTAAATTAATATGACTATATTAATTTACCACATATTGGCAATATGTTACCAAGTTTTTATTACTCTGTGACCATTATTTTCGTCGCAATAAAATAATACATCATCGCCTGCACAGTTGAATGAGGCCTCAACTTGCTTATCGTTCAACTTCCTTTCAATCCAGAGCTTGCATACTTCAGTGTTGTTGTATCTCTGATGTGTGTATGCTCCAGTATACCAATGTCTTTGTTGCAGTTATAGGAGTCATCCACAGATGGATTTACTGGCACGTATTTTATACAGTGACTCTGTATGTAGTATTTTATGAACAAACAATGTAAACATGTCTTGGAGGTTAGTTTGTCCTTTCTGGAAGTAGTACATGTGAATACATTATTGCTGTTAACACAGGGTGAATGAGACAGTTTTCAGTTAATTGTGCCTATATTATCCACAATTATGTCCTGTTTACAAAAGAAGAAACGCAAGTTTGCCGGGAATCTGTTTACTAAAGGAAAAACCACCCAGGACACATCTGGAGGTTCTCTTGATGAGAGTGCTTCTAGGAAGAAATATATTTTCAATCTTGCTGTCCTACTCTGATAACTCTTGTGAACAAGATACTTCTGGCTATAGACTGATAGATATTAGCATTTTATGCTCCAAAATTAACTCTTTATTACAATGTAGTGTGTGTTTAGGCAGTATATTGAGGGAAATGATAAAAAGAAGGAAGTGGCAAAAACTAGAGGATGGAAAATTGTTGGGTGGAAAAGGTAGGCTTTCAGGCAAGGGAATAGACACTCTGCAAGTTTATTATGGAAAAGCAATCAGAGAAAACTCAACAAGTGTAGATTCTACAAAAAGAGCAGTTTGGGCCTCATATTTCCATACCGGTAACTATCCACCAATGAGCATCCACAACATATGTTGTGCCCCAGAGGCAGTGACATATGATGTGGATATTGGAAAGCTAAGGAGGCTGGTGAGGCATATGACCACAGGCATTGCTTACCTTCTGTAGTTTGAAATTAAATAAAGCCTGATACAGAGATCCTGCCAATCCAATGCTTTGAAAAAATGCTTGCATGGAGGTACACAAAACTGCAATGAAAATTTCAAAAAAAAAAAAAAAAATGCTGTGATGTTCAAAAACTACATTTTGTGGTGTTAAAACTGTTCAGATAGCAACATAATTTATGATGCTGTTCTATATTATAATGATGGCAATGAAGGAAAAGTGATGGTGTTAGAGCTTGTAGGGACCAATACAGGGATGAACACATTAAAAACATTGAGATTGTTGGACAAGGAGTGGGGTTGATCAGCCTGATGCAGCATTGACAAAAGCATCCAAAGATCACAGGCAGTTTACAAGATCAGACAAGACAGGAAAAGAAGATGAGGAAGACCCTGATTATGTCACAGGAAGGTTTTAAGCATCCATAAAATTTGTATTTTTCAATGAAAAGTTGCAAAGTCTATCAAAGTAAACTTTAAACCTGTTTTTCTAGAAATGTATTTTTTTTAGATTTTAGGAACATATAACTCCTTGATGATTTCGAAAACTAATAGCTTATTCCTCTATTAATCATATTGGTTGAATAATTGCCGCCATAGTAGTAGGAGAAAACCTATGGGAACTATATTTTATTATCTACACATTTCTTACCCTATCTATTATTCTAATGTTTAATGTTCACCGCATTTACCATATCAACCAAAACTTCTAAGAGAGAACTTTCAAATTTTCTCAGCTTGTGTGTATAGGTAACCTGCTTAAAATGGACTAAAATAAAGTATATCAGGGGTGTATTACAAGTGATATGTGGTAAAATAATGGAAAAATGTACACTGACTGACAGAGCAAATGCAACACCAAGAAGGAGTGGTCAGAACTTTATGCCAATTGCAGGGTAGACTGACGTCACTAAGGTATGCTCATGATGTGAAATGCGCCGCTGTGCTGCTCACGTAGCGAACGATAAATGGGACACGGCGTTGGCGAATGGCCCACTTCGTACCGTGATTTCTCAGCCGACAGTCATTGTAGAACGTGTTGTCGTGTGCCACAGGACATGTGTATAGCTAAGAATGCCAGGCCGCCGTCAACGGAGGCATTTCCAGCAGACAGACGACTTTACGAGGGGTATGGTGATCGGGCTGAGAAGGGCAGGTTGGTCGCTTCGTCAAATCGCAGCCGATACCCATAGGGATGTGTCTACGGTGCAGCGCCTGTGGCGAAGATGGTTGGCGCAGGGACATGTGGCACGTGCGAGGGGTCCAGGCGCAGCCCGAGTGACGTCAGCACGCGAGGATCGGCGCATCCGCCGCCAAGCGGTGGCAGCCCCGCACGCCACGTCAACCGCCATTCTTCAGCATGTGCAAGACACCCTGGCTGTTCCAATATCGACCAGAACAATTTCCCGTCGATTGGTTGAAGGAAGCCTGCACTCCCGGCGTCCGCTCAGAAGACTACCATTGACTCCACAGCATAGACGTGCACGCCTGGCAAGGTGCCGGGCTAGAGTGACTTGGATGAAGGAATGGCGGAACGTCGTGTTCTCCGATGAGTCACGCTTCTGTTCTGTCAGTGATAGTCACCGCAGACGAGTGTGGCGTCGGCGTGGAGAAAGGTCAAATCCGGCAGTAACTGTGGAGCGCCCTACCGCTAGACAACGCGGCATCATGGTTTGGGGCGCTATTGCGTATGATTCCACGTCACCTCTAGTGCGTATTCAAGGCACGTTAAATGCCCACCGCTACGTGCAGCATGTGCTGTGGCCGGTGGCTCTCCCGTACCTTCAGGGGCTGTCCAATGCTCTGTTTCAGCAGGATAATGCCCGCCCACACACTGCTCGCATCTCCCAACAGGCTCTACGAGGTGTACAGATGCTTCCGTGGCCAGCGTACTCTCTGGATCTCTCACCAATCGAACACGTGTGGGATCTCATTGGACGCCGTTTGCAAACTCTGCCCCAGCCTCGTACGGACGACCAACTGTGGCAAATGGTTGACAGAGAATGGGGAACCATCCCTCAGGACACCATCCGCACTCTTATTGACTCTGTACCTCGACGTGTTTCTGCGTGCATCGTCGCTCACGGTGGTCCTACATCCTACTGAGTCGATGCCGTGCGCATTGTGTAACCTGCATATCGGTTTGAAATAAACATCAATTATTCGTCCGTGCCGTCTCTGTTTTCTCCCCAACTTTCATCCCTTTCGAACCACTCTTTCTTGGTGTTGCATTTGCTCTGTCAGTCAGTGTACATTAAAACAGTTCGTACCAAAAAAATTCATAAAACTTTAATCAGTGGAACAGTAATATTAATTTTAGTCCAAGTTGTAAATTGAACCATTTAGACTGTTTTAGCTAAGTTTCATAACAGTGTGCCTATTGGTTGAGAAACTGTGTGTTCCTAAATTGTTTAATGTTACTATATTGTTATTAACAATAATTGGTATTGTCAAAAAATGCTTTCACAGCCGCAGATCTTAAAATCACAGCAATAGAACCCGCTTTTGGGTGGTTAAGCCGTGTGCATTATGCAGAGTTTCGTCCAGACGTGCCATTTGGACTCATCAGCTGGAATGGCACGCCCCTCCAGGACTCTGCTTAGCAGTAGCAGACCAAACTGCGTGGCCTCGCTGTGTTAGCAAATCAAGTTTGCTAACCTGCTAAAGGAGAAATCATTTCTCCGTTCAAAAAATGCTCCCCCATTGGAGATACAATGTCAAAAAATGCTTTCACAGCCGCAGATCTTAAAATCACAGCAATAGAACCCGCTTTTGGGTGGTTAGGCCGTGTGCATTATGCAGAGTTTCGTCCAGACGTGCCATTTGGACTCATCAGCTGGAATGGCACGCCCCTCCAGGACTCTGCTTAGCAGTAGCAGACCAAACTGCGTGGCCTCGCTGTGTTAGCAAATCAAGTTTGCTAACCTGCTAAAGGAGAAATCATTTCTCCGTTCAAAAAATGCTCCCCCATTGGAGATACAATGGAGTCCTGGAGGGGCGTGCCATTCCAGCTGATGAGTCCAAATGGCACGTCTGGACGAAACTCTGCATAATGCACACGGCCTAACCACCCAAAAGCGGGTTCTATTGCTGTGATTTTAATAATTGGTATTGTTAACATTTATTACATAACTTTTCTATCAAAAACTGTAGATTGACTTTCTTCAAATAGCTGTGCCAGGTCACATTTAAATGTATTAATATTAAGCATTTGTTTTCAATTAAATTACATACTACAGCATTTTCACCATCATCCCCCCCTTAACGTCATCAGAATGCGACTGTGGTGCTCCACGGCAAACCATCCCTCACATCGTCGACAGCCGCAAGCTACGAGCCTACTCGGGTAGCTGGGCTGATTTCTTCATCCGATCAAAGGGAGTATTCGACTAGATAGAAGGACTGTACATTTCGATATGATTATGCTTTCTTGTTATTGTACCATATTTAATTTAAACCTATATATGCACATTTTATGCCATACTCTAAATAATAATAATAACGGCTTGTTACAGTACAGGAGGCGTAGACGGGAGGCGTCTCACACGCATTTTTCATAAATCTAAACAGTTCTTATTTAAATAAATATTAGACTGCATTTCTGTGATTAATTCTTTCTTTCTTAACCTGTTTACCCTCCAGAGTCAGTTTTTCCCTCGGACTCAGCGAGTGATCCCACCTCTACCGCCTCAAGGGCAGTGTCCTGGAGCTTCAGACTCTGGGTCGGAGATACAACTTGGGAGTATGACCAGTACCTCGCCCAGGCGGCCTCACCTGCTATGCTGAACAGGGGCCTTGCGTAGCTATGGGAAGGTGGAAGGGATAGACAAGGAAGAGGGAAGGAAGCGGCCGTGGCCTTAAGTTAGGTACCATCCCGGCATTTGCCTGAAGAAGTGGGAAACCACGGAAAATCACTTCGAGGATGGCTGAGGTGGGAATCGAACCCACCTCTACTCAGTTGACCTGCCGAGGCTGAGTGGATCCCGTTCCAGCTCTCGTACCACTTTTCAAATTTCGTGGCATAGCCGGGAATCGAACCCGGGCCTCCGGGGGTGGCAGCCCACTACACCACAGAGGCGGACGCTGTGAATAATTAATGAGTAGAAATGAAGAAAGCAATTTGGATCCTAGCATGTTTACCAATAATATTTGGAGGGCTTGGAATTCGTAGATATTTCCATTCCCACTTTTCTTGCTTCCGCTCATGGAGTATCTGACTTTATCAAGTCTCTTTTCTCTGATTACGGCGATAATGTCGAGATATGCCATCTGGCTGACGCAAGATATTGCTGGAATATCATGACCAATAACGTGAGCCCTCCAGCATCCCTGGATTTACAAAAAAGTTGGGATTTTCAAATCTTTGATTTGGTCATGTCCAACAGAAATTGATCGAGCACGACATCTTTCTCTTCAAGTAAAGGAAGCAGGCTCATGGCTTAAGGCTTTTCCGTCACCCAATGTGAGCACACTTCTGGATAACATGTCGTTTAAAATCGGAATCGGCATACGTCTTGGTTGCAAAATATGCCAGTCACATAAGTGCATATGTGGAGCGGAAGTCGACGTTTTTGGCAGCCATGCTTTAAGTTACCCTAAGAGTGCAGGTCGAGTTTGAAGGCACTGTTCAATTAATGACATTATGAAAAGAGTTTAACATTTATCGATGTCCCGTCTGCCCTAGAACCGAGTGGAATTTGTCGCCCAGACTGAAAACGCCCTGATGGTCTGACTTTAGTCTCATGGAACAAAGGCAGATCTCTCCTGTGGGATGCCACGTGTGTCGATACTTTAGCACAATCTCATTTGCCTCACACTTGCAAGACTGCTAGTTCTGCTGCGGAATTGTCCGTGCTCAATAAAAGAGCGAAGTACAGAGCAGTAACTGACAACTACATCTTCGTGGTATTCGCAGTCGAAACGATGGGGACGTGATGTCAAGAGGCTAAAAGTCTGATTTCAGGTATTGGCAAACAATTATCTGCAATCACTGGAGACTCTTCTTCAACAGAATTCCTGAGGCAGCGGATAGGAATTGCTATCCAGCAAGCGTTATGGGCACGTTTCCGGATAACGCTCCACTGGACGAAGTCTTTTATCTTACACATCAGATTTTCGAGCTGGAGCAGAAAAATGAGAATTGAAATATTATTTTGTAATTATATAAATGTATGCAGTTATTGTCAGATCATATTTTAATTTGTTAAAGTACATCAGATAGTAACTTTCAAATGCAGTACGGTAATAAACTTTTTAACAATGTAGGGTTATCTGAGTTTCACTGCATCAGATATCTAAACTTAATTGTACGGTATGGATGATTTTTATGAAGTGCTACGCAGTTGAAGAATTTAATATGAAACTTTTGATCTTCAGTTTCTCTTTACTCGGGAATTTTAGAAAGCACTTCAAAGACTCCGGCAAAGAAAATGTATAGCCAACTTTGGAATGCGAATTCTTCTAGTTTCACTTAATAATTATGATTTCGTAGAGTAGATTTCTGCTCGTATTGAATGCCAATTAGGTTACTTCGTTTCGCTGCAATCTAGATCTGTGTAATTGAAATGGAATGTATGGTATGACAGAGCAATGAAAGTGAACTCTCTGGGGGATTTTAGAGCTAGCGGTGATTCCCCCTGTCTATATCCTTGTAGGTACGGTGACCAGTGCGAGTTGGCTGGCGTCATTGCGTAGCATTCTTCTGGTGGCTGAAGCTGATTACTTCGTTGCCTACATTGAACTGTATATTGTTCACATCGAGGCTAGGAAGTTGATTTATTCAGCAATCCTTTCATCGAGTGTATAGAGTTCTTAAGTTACATTTACCGGCACCAAGAATCTAACATCAATTTTCTAAATGTCGCACGCCTCGTAAGTGTTGCCTCTCATCCTTTGTCTTCTAGTCGAAATAACTTGTTTTATATTGCTATCACATCTTGCTCGTATATTCTTAAGTTTTATGTCCATTTCTCTTCAATATATACGATCTTTTAATAAGTTTCACTTCATGTTCCTAATGTGTTTTAGCGAGACGGCTATCATATGGCCGTCGTCATTTTGATTGCACAACCTTCACTGGGTTGTCAAACTTCCGATTCTGTCTCATTTGCAATGATTTGTTGTAATGTATAGCTTTCTGCGAAAACATCTTCCTATTCCAAACGGGAGAATGTCTAGAATTTTTAAAATTTCCGTAGAATACGCTGACATTATGGGAGGGTGGGCGGTTATTTGAGACTTAATGATTTTCCGAATTCTGTCTTATCGGTTTCGAATGACGCAAACTAGAGTAGCAGTCTGAAGAATCTGATTATACCGCAACTAATATCTAGGCTAGTTTATGAGCAGGTAACCATATTGCATTGCTTTAACGTACCGGTATTCTGTCTGTTTTCAACTTCTATCGACACTGTTGCATCACACGTTATCCTTCCCAAGATTTAGACCTGTAACCTGACCATGGTGTCAAATTACCCCAGGAATGTTTCCACAAGCCATCCACTCCCTCCATTCTTTCACTATGCACTTGTTCCTGTATTGTATTCCCTGTTTTTTTTTCCTCTTTATTATGTATGTGGCCTAACTGAATACTTCGACTTTCATCTACTCTTTATCATTATTCACTCCAGCTCGCTGGGTACATGGAGGAATTAGCCTCCTCTAGTTCGTTCCGTCCAGGATAAGTTCTTTCTCTCATAACCAAGTCTGTCTGTACTTGAGATGTCTCTGTTGCCTGGGACAGTCTGATCAAAATACCTATATTCTTGGAGTCTTCCTTTTCATATGGCCACACCAGGTGCATCTTCCCATTAGGTTCAACCTGCTACCACTATAAAGCAACTTATCATCATCTGTGTAGTGTGTTTGCTACATTGGTGCAGGGTCCACTGTTTGGCTAGCAAATTTCCACTTCATTCTATGCCATATGTCAGTCAGGTTCAGCTGCACATCACGTAGACCTTCTTGTACCCGAGCAAGCCAGCATTTTTTGGGCAAACCATATAATCATGTTTTCAAGGAACAGAGAGATGCAGTCCTATCTTTGCCACAGAAGTTTCTTTCCTGCAGAGAATGTGGCCATTGCCATACCATCGGAGTCTTATCTTCACGCATTTTGTCCATGATTGGAGCAATGCCCAAGCTTTCCCGAATTGTTTTAAGCCAAGGGACTGGTTAAGCATGCGTATCGCTGTAACACAAAGCGTTTGTTCATGCTTGACTGTTGTTAGCCAGAATTCGGAACTTCAGCAAGCAAAGTCTTGTCGAGTTTGAACTTTCGGCAACTGCGAATCGATCAATTACAGAGAACTCTGGTAGTCTGTCTCCACTTCATCCAAGCCACACTGAGTTGAGGATGGGCATCTGTTAGTGTGTTAACGAACCAGCAAGCCATTTCGTTACGATCCTGGCTGTCTATCTGAATGGTTCCATCCATACATGGTCCACACTCCATGTACTCCTGTCGTTTTGATGTTCAGTCATAGTCTACTTTCTCCAAGCCTGTCATTCCACTTCTGAGCCTGCTCTTGAATACGATAATGATCTGCTGCTGCCAGCAAGACAGGACCAGCGTACAGGAATGACCACGCGTGTGGCAGATGGAGATCAGAGTTGACGGTATCTATACATACGATGAATAAAATCAGCGACAGAACCAATCCTTGGTGTGCATCAACTCAAATTGTGAACAGGGAGACATTTCAGCTGGGCAGCAGATGATGCTGGTGGAGTTTTTGATAGAGCAGACATAATCTTCAGTGGTGCCATGTCAACACAGTGAATGCAATATGGTCAAAGGTCTTCTTGTTCAGGAATGGCTTGTTATTTTTCTGTAGTGTTTCTCCATGATCAACTGAGCTGTGTGAATCGAAAAAATCATGCTACATACCTTCATAAACCCATACTGACTTATAATGCGCTCAAGGAGTTTCATAGCATGGTATGGTAGATGAAATGGTCGATAGTTCATGTTGTGATTAACATCTCCCTTGCCTTTGGCATGGTGGTGCTTGTTGACCACGGTAATTCCTCTTCTTCAATAAACTGGTTGAACATACACTGCCTGACAAAAAAATTGAAGCACTCAGAAGAAATTGTCAGACGTCAATGTAACTTCAAACACGTACAGTATATGCCATCGGTGGGTATGTAAATGATTAGAGTTGCAATTCTCTATGCCGAGTAGAAGGAGCACCACATTGCATTAGTGTTGTCACCAGGCCTGGTAGGGTATATAAGGGACGTGAACGGCTTCAGATGTTGAGTGATCACTGTGAAGGGCATGGAGAAGCCGCGTTCTTGTGTGAGACAGCACTATCAGTTCTTGACAGAGTTTGGAAGAGGCCTCAGTGTAGGTCTCCATTTGGCCGGCTGGTCAAATAGTGCAATATCCAGATTTGTGGGGCATTCGGCCTGATGTTGGAGTGCATGGGAACGTGAGGGAGAAATACTTTTCATCATGGTTCCAGTTGGCCACGTTTGACCATCACAAGGGTGGACTGCCATGTTGTCCACCAAGCACATCATAACTCCTTCACACCTGCGCCTGCCATCCCAGGTAATGGACTCCATACAATATTCTGTGTCATCACACACCATTGGTCGGAGAAAGCAGCAGGCGGACTAGGGAATTACCGTCCAATCCGTAGGCTGCCTTTAAAATCACAACACAAACAGCTGCATTTGGAGTGGTGCTATTACCGGGAAGTATGGGATGCTGATGAATGGAATCGCAGCGATGAATCGTGGTTCTGCACTACCCTGTTAGTATGGTGGTGACCTGCGGGGGAGGTCCCATTCTTACAATGCTTGTTACATTAGCACGATGTGCTGGAACATTGTCGTGATGCAAGAGCCAAGTGTTGAGTCGTGACCTTGGATGGAGCTGCTTGACAGCCTGGATGACCTGAGGCAGACAAGTCTCACTGTACCACTTCGCAGTAACTGTCCTTTGTGTTTCTAGCACAACCCGAGTCCCGTTTAGTGAAGAATACTGCAATCATCCTTTTCTTCACTGACCTTGACTTTCACACAGAGGAGTACCCTCATATTCAAACAGTCGCACCTTGTTCTGGGATTTTGTTGGGATATCGTAATAATAAAGCCAAGTTTCGTCACATGTAACGATGCTATTGACGTTACGTGAAGTCCCATTTTCAAACTGTTTTAGCATTTTTTGGCACCATTTCACTCAATGTGCCCTTTGCTCCTCTGAAAGTGAATGGGGCACCCAAAGGGAACAAACCTTTCTAACATGGAGATGGTCGTGTAGAATTGAATGAATAGCTGGTGCAGGGATGTGGAGGGTCTCTTCTACCTGCCGATATGTCAACCGCCTCTCTTGCTGCAACATTTTCCTCACAGCTTCAATGTTTTCCTCAGTCACTGATTCTAACGGTCGCCCACAACAAGGATCGTCTTCAACCTTAAAATTTCCCCTCTAGAACTCTTTGTACCAGTGGAAAATTGTTGTCTGATGTGGACAGTCTTTCCCCAGCACAGGAATCATTTCCTCCAGGCACTGGTCAACAGTTAATTCACGAGCGAAATTGTAGCGGATAATTGCGCGATATTCACCTTTAGACCACACTGACATCTTAACTTGGTTTCAATCCCACTGCTTGGTAACAACTGGTGTAAAGGTCACGCCTTGCTGTCTTCTAGACCGGTTTTCACCCCTCTTTTCATCTGTCACCGTAAAAGGGGTGTCCAGCCAACCGTTTTTGCGTATTGCAAAACTTTCCTAGTGCCCTTTGTATTACTGTTGACTTCTGGATGAGGAAAAAGCTGCGTATCGCAATAAGCGACGTTGACAACCGATCCGAAACGTCATTCTTCTCCATGACAATGCAAGGCCGCATACTGCTGCTATAACGCGGGAAAAATTGGAGGAAGTTCACTGGATACCACTGGACCCCCCTCCGTACAGTCCAGATTTATCACCCTGCGACTACCATTTGTTTGGACTACTCAACAGGACCTAGGAGGACAGCGGTTCGATGATGATACAAGTGTAGAAGAGTTCGTACACAACTGGCTCCACAAACATCCCTCTTCTTTCTATCAGGATGGCATCAAAAACTTACCAATTCAATGGAGAAAATGTGTAATGAAGGCAGGATACTATGTACAAAAGTGATCTCTATACGTGTATTTTTTTTTGTTGATGCAATAAATTTAAAAAATAATTCCTGTTTATATTTGATCTGCCCTCGTGCAAGGGTTCATCTATTCTAAGCTGTTGACCTTTGCAGGTGATTGAGTAATTTCATGCCACCCAACATTCTTTGTAGTGTTGCTGGCTGTACGGTCTACCCCACATGTGGGCAGTAAGAGAGCCCCGCTCCTTGAGCTAACGGCATGGGCGCTGTAAGAGCAGAGAGGAGACGATTTTTAATAGTTTGTGCTGTAAATACTAGATGGAGTCAATGATAAACTTGTTTAAAGTGGATTCACAGATTAAATTTTTTTTGAAAGTGAGAATATTAAGGTGAATCTAAAGAAATGTCAAACTGACCCTGAAGATTGGGAGGTTGTGGCACCCACTCATCCAGAATGGCATCGCCTCGTCCATCAAGGGCATCTATCCTTTGAATGAATAGCAGAAGTATCAACCCTCAAGAACCAGTGGCTACCCACGGCACCGTATGCCAACATTGTGGAAGAGTCTGTGGTTTCTGAATTGCATAATACAACCATCAAACAACTCATGTGATTTGAATTTCACCTTTGGAGAACAATTCATTTTGTTAACGAGTGATAGAATAATAATAATAATAATAATACATTAAATTTTCTTGATATTACAATCATTAATGACTCGTGTTATATTACATCTGTGCAATCCATGGATGCATTGATATTTTAACCCGTGCAACATTTGGACTTTGTGATTCACATCATATTCATGTTCATGTTATTTTTAAGACTCAAGACTTGACAAGACGCCAATATGTCGCGCCATAAGAGCTGTAGACATTTTATCTAATGGTTTAATTGTGTCCTTACCATATTTTTAAATAATTTTGTTTTTAGCTGAAGATGTCTCAAAGGCAGAACAAAACTAGTATCATTTTTTAATTTTTTTTATATTTTATGCCCACATTGGAGCACTGAAATCAATCTATATACAGTCAAGTCTTATGAATATTGGTTACAAATTTGGTTGATATTTCTTCTTTTGTTCCGCGAAATGTTTCATTCTCTCTGACCTGGCTGCCCGTTCTTCATCAGTTATGTTGTACTGTTTGC
Organism: Anabrus simplex; assembly: GCF_040414725.1. Lineage (NCBI taxonomy): Eukaryota > Metazoa > Arthropoda > Insecta > Orthoptera > Tettigoniidae > Anabrus > Anabrus simplex. The sequence continues at coordinate 215,750,125 of NC_090279.1, read as the reverse complement.
GTGTATAGGTCTTCAGTTTAAGTCTCACGTCATTATTTCTCAGGATCCTCTTCTCTTCTCTTCTCTGTTTTGAATTTGTTGAATTGTCAAGCCTAATTCATTTAAATCTTCTTGGACTTCTTTGAACCAGTGATTTTTAGTTTTACTATTCCAAAAGTAGTTGAATAAATGTTTGAGTATCCTAGTCTCTGGTAGTCGTGATATGTGACAGAAAAAAGCAACTCTTCTTTTCCGCATTGTATCTGTTATAGACTCAGTCTCCTGGTATACAACTTCATTAGGTAGTAATCGCCATTGTCCATCTATTTGGTGTTTTTTGTTTAGAATTGTTCTAATGATTCGTCTATCTATTTTCTGTAAAATATCTGTAGTTGATTTCGTATTCAAATTGAATAAGGTTTCACTAGCATAGGTTGCTTCAGGCTTAATAACGGAGTTGGTGTTTAAATTTTACATTTATTGAGAGAGATTTCTTCTTGTAGGTTGGCCAAGTAATGTGTTGTGCTTGTTTTAATTTGGTAATTCTATTTTCAACTGATATTTTCTCTTTTAAGTTCCAAGTTATAATCTCTCCACGATATTTAAATTTATTAACAACCTTAATTTGTTTGTTATTGGTCAGTGTGATAGGTGATGTTTCCACTTTGAAGGATGGCATCATTTCCATCTTTTCAAAGGAGATTTGTAATCCAATTTTTGCTGCTATTTGTTCTAATTCTTCAATTTGGAGTTTAGCCTCTTCCACACTACTTGCAAGTATCGCAAGGTCATCTGCAAATGCTAGACAACTGAGTTTGATATTTTTGCCAATCTTGATGTTTGGCTGACATTTCTTAGACCATTCTCGCACAACTTTCTCTAATGCACAGTTAAACAGTATTGGTGAGAGACCAACCCCCTGGCGAAGTCCAGTCTGGATTTCAAATGATTCAGACAACTCCCCTCAGAATTTAACTTTTGCTCTAGTGTTCTTGAGGGTAACACCAACGAGATATGAGTTTCTGGTTTAACCCAAATTCTTTAAGGATTTTAAGTAATGACTCACGATGAATACTGTCATATGCTTTCTTGAAGTCAACAAAAGTGATAACTAGCTTTTTGTTTCTCATTCTTTGATGGTTCATAATCCACGTAAGACTAATGATTTGGTCAAGACTTCTTCCAGGTCGAAATCCCCCTGATACTCTCCAAGTTTTTGAAGTCTCGTGAGGATAATTCTAGACAGGATCTTATATGTGATATCAAGCAGAGAGATCCCTCGGTAATTATTTGGATCCAGTCTATCCCCCGTGTTTGTGTAGATTTTCAAGTGTTTGGTTATTTGCATTCTTCCACAGCTCTGCAACCACTTCATTTTCTCCTGCAGCTTTATAATTCTTGAGCCAGTTAATCGCTTGAAGTGCCTCATGGAAGTCTGATGGAATAACCTTGTCTAAGCGTGTTTTAGTTGTTGGATCAGGTGAAAATTCTAGATATTCTTTTGGGTCTTCAGCATTTAGTAATTCTTGGAAGTGATCAGCTAGAATTTTGGCATTCTCCTGATTATTGTGTGCTAGTTGTCCTTGTTTATTTCTCATCATGAGTGTAGGTGGAGTATACCCTGACTGATATTGTTTAAATGTCCTGTAATAGTCTTGTGTCTTATGTTGTTCGAATGATTCATCTATGTTAGCTAGGTTTTCTTTTTGATGGTCTCTTTTGATTCTTCTAAGTTCTTGTCTTCTAGCAATAGTTAGTTCACCTCGAGATTGTGCCGTTTTCTTTTGTTGGTCACTTAGCCATGCTTTGTGTTGTTTCTGTATTGCCATATCACATTCCTCATTCCACCAGGCGCGTTTCTTTCTCCTTTTCATAGGAGCAATTTCTTCAGCAATATTTTTTAGTTTATCAATAATCGTTTCCAGTTTTTCGCTTAGAGGTGTTTTGGATCTCTCTGTATACACAGCTTATTTATTAAGTAGCTGGGGTCATATTTCCTCCTTCTAGTGAATTTAGATGGTTTGTGATGTTTTCTTGGGGTTAACTTGATTTTAATCTTTGAAATATAATGATCAGAATCGATGTCCACCCCACGAAGGACCTTGACATTATAAATTTCTTTATGGTATTTTTTATCCATTGCTACGTGGTCTATCTGAAACTCACCCAGTTTAACATTAGGGCATTTCCAGGTCATTAATTCGTGTGGTTTTCTCTTAAATCTTGTAGTTTCAAGAATAAGCCCATGGTCTGTGACCATTTCTATTTGTCAATTTGTGTGCTGGCCATTTACCTACCACTGTGCGATATTTTCTCTGTTGTCCATCTTTTGCGTTGAAGTCTCCAAGCATAATTTTAACATGGTTGTCAGGGATATTTGAAATCAGTTGGTCAAGCTCCTCCCAAAACATTTCAGTTTCCTCTTTATTTGTCCTGTTTTTTTCATTTGTTGGGGCTGGACATTAATCAGTGTATATATTTTGTTCTCTACTTTAATCGTTAAGGTTGCAGTTCTTGATGGGTTCGATGAGAAGTCCTCCACTGAATCTAATATGCTAGTATGAACCAGGAATCCCATTCCAAATTGGGTAACATTTTTTATTACTCTTTCCTGGAGGTCCTTTGTAAAGACGATATCCCCCAGATTCAAATGTGTCCTGATCTGTATTCCGAAGTTCTTGTAGGGCTGTGATTGGAATCCTGTGTTGATCCATGACATCAGTTAAATGTTTCAACTTCCCAACTTTCATTATTGAATTGATGTTTAATGTTGCAAAGAAAGAGAATCTTCCTGGTTTACTGAATTTAAGTCTGTGTCTGTATCCGCGGTTCGTCCGTTGGGCTTTCAGGCGCTCCGACTCGCCATGTATCCAGTATCCGAATAGTGTCTTTGCTCAGGTCTAGAATGTTGGATGTCCAAGCCGGTGGATTCTTTCGTTAGAAGATTCTCCATGATAAGTTGATTGTCTGATCATTGATCAATGTTCTGACTGTGGTCAGGAGTTACAATCCCAAATGTGATCTGGGAAGGTGATTCATCCTAGTTGTTCAGGACTGGGAGTAGGCATTTCCTTCATAAGTAATAATAATAATAATAACTTAAATGTTTCCACCTTTTCAATACAATATATTCACAAATTTACAAAATTATACGGTACTAGTTTCGACCCATCTAGGGGTCATCATCAGCCGTATTGAAGCAAAGATCATTTGTGGCGAAATCCTAAGACAATATTATTTTAAATGTTTCAACTTCCCGCCAATACTCAGGTGGCTGATTGCAGTAGTTTCCCACTGGGCGGTGGGGTCGCCACATCCCTACGCCAAACATGTATCATTAATATATTTTAATGTAGTCTTTTTAATAAAGACGATATATGGTATTGTAAAGATGGAACATTTGTTGTAAGGATTTTCACAATTTAAAACTTACTGCACAGAATAATATTGTCTTAGGATTTCGCCACAAATGATCTTTGCTTCAATACGGCTGATGATGACCCCTAGATGGGTCGAAACTAGTACCGTATAATTTTGTAAATTTGTGAATATATTGTATTGAAAAGGTGGAAACATTTAAGTTATTATTATTATTATTACTTATATATTGTTCAATACGGACCAAAAACATGAAATTCATAACCATCAATTTCCTTCATACCCCTCAAACGTTATGGTTTTCCCGCCAATACTCAGGTGGCTGATTGCAGTAGTTTCCCACTGGGCGGTGGGGTCGCCACATCCCTACGCCAAACATGTATCATTAATATATTTTAATGTAGTCTTTTTAATAAAGACGATATATGGTATTGTAAAGATGGAACATTTGTTGTAAGGATTTTCACAATTTAAAACTTACTGCACAGAATAAACAAGAGATAAAGAATCGGCCTTGTCAATGCAAATTAAAAAAAAACAATTTAATATATGTTAAATAATCCATTGACTGGTCAGCGAATTCGTCATCTACACTACGAGAACAAAGTTTCCGCACTTGGACACTACCGATCACCCTAAAGCACCTGGGTAAGTAACAGGAAAGGACTGTCAGACTCTGAATGGGCAAATGCTCTCAAAATGTCGTGCAGCATCTCGGCGGTTCGAACAGTTCCTGGTAACGTCCTGGCTGCCGTAATCCAGACTGCGGCAAAAATGGAACTCTTGCTCATGCGTTAGGACACTGCCGCAAAGGAGAATTGCTCAGGAGCACCCGTCATCACAGAGTGAGAGCAACCTTAGTCTCTGCACTGAGAGATTTGATACACTGTATCTCTTCCACGGGGTCCAACAGAAGACCATCCACCAGCAGACTAGAACAGCTGCTATTCTTGATCCAACCATCCGGTTCGAAAGAGACTTATCCCATGCCAAGGAAGGTGATCAGGAAAAGAAGAGCATTCCATGTCTGCGTGAGAGACATAACATTTGCCCAGAAAACTGGTCCATGATGTGTCCGCAATTTGGAAACAGAGGCAGTGTACCAAAGCATACGTGGGAAATATTGAAAAACTCTGAATCCAGCACACGACTTTGGAGAAGATTATAGTGAACATTTTAAAAGATTTGGTGACAATCTTAAATCGTCACTTATACTACTCCTAAATGATAAATCATCTAGTGTTTCCTTTCTGTACAATAATCGTAACATTTTGAGTTATCATCACCTAAATTGTAAAAATTCAGGATCCTTGCGGTCATTCACTCTTTGTGAATTGATGTCTTTTGAAAAATATACACTGAGTGGCCAAAAGTCATGTGAAGACACTGAATGTGATGTTAATAGCGACTTGTTCCTCCGCGAGCCCTCAAAATGGCAGAAATACAGTGAGGCATGCACTCTACAAGGTGTTGGAATCATTCTGGAGGCATCTGGACCCACACATCTTGCACTGCTACCCACAATTAATCTTGTGTAATTGGTGCAGGGTTCATGGAGTGTACATCAGCATCGACAGCATCCAATAAAAAATCGATTGGATTATGATCAGGGGATCTGGAGGGCTAATCCATGGTCGTAACTTCACTGGAGTGCTCCTCCAACCACCTGCATGCAACCACGCAGTGGTCACATGGCACATTGTCGTGTTGAAGCATGGCATCTCCATCAGGGTACTCTTTAGGGCCTGAAAGGGATGTAAATGGTCTGAAACAATGTCCACATAACACGCACCTGTCAGCGCTCAATGCAGCCGGACAATGGGGCCTAATTGTAACCACGACAACTCCAACCAGACCTGAACTGAGCCACCTCCCGCCTGGACACAACCTTGTTAACACACAGAATGCATAGCTTCACACTCATTGGATACAACTAGAACCACGATTCATCGGACCGTGCCAGCTGCCGCCACTGTTTCAGGGTCCATTGCCGATGTTCGAGGGCCCATGCACGTCGTTGAGCTCTGTGTCGAATTGTCAACAAAGGGTCATGAGTTGGACGTCGTCTGGTGAAGACTGTGCGGTGCAGTTGCCTCCTTACAGTCCTGGTAGAAATGGGTTCCTGACTCCCAACAATCAACTGAGCGGTAGCTCATCATGGTTCTGCAGAGGCGACGTGATGTCCATTCGTTAAACACCTGTGGTCTTCCCGTGTGGCAGTTTACATGGGTGGTAACATTCTCTCTGGGATATTGAGATCCACCCTCGACATTGTTGACCTTGATAAACTTAACCATAATAGGTATTTTATTTGAACCTGTATTGACTTGTCTGAATCTATGAAGGAAACTATTTTAAACTGGTTTTCTTTTGGGTGCACCTTGTTAGTACATCTTATAATGATTGGAAATTACTTATTTTATCACACAAGTTTCAAGAAAATCATCCATTCCCTTCATCAGTGATAACGCTGAGTGAAATGGTAGTTTAGGGAAAGGCCTAAAATTTAATTCTCAAATATTTATATTATTAGTGGTCGTATAGATAAATAACACATAACTAAAGTTATATAGAATTAAATTTCCGATCATTTATGTCTTATACATTTTTATTGTACCGGCTATGATAACACAGATATTCATGAATTTGTATTTTTGTTGCTAAGTCCTTATCAACGCCGAGCCACGAGAAAATGGGTTTACAGAATTGAATGGAAATCGGTATAGCCTATAGAGTCGGGGAATAAGAAACTACAGTCTAGGCTATGAACAATGTTATTCACCCTGGGTGAAATTGTAGTTTAGGGGAAGGCGCCTAAAATATAATTTTTAAATGCCTATGTTATTCGTCCTCTCAAAAATTATAGAGTTATAGAGAATACAATTTCCGATTATTTGTGTTTTATTCACTTTTACCTTACCGACTATGGTAAGAGTGGTATTTCAGAGTCGGAAGAAAACTAAATATGAAGGCCTACAATATCAAAAGCGCATAACATTGAGCAACAATAACATTACTTTGACCATTGTTTGTTGTGACGTTCTTTGTCTCTTATACTTCTACTCAACTCCGATTGATGGATTTACTGCTATGTACCAAGTATAACAGCCTGATTGAATATTGGCAGGAAATGGCTGGGGAGTTAGAAAACTTTCTCCTTTAGCATGCCATTCCTCTGGTTCATACATTTTCTAATACTGCTGGTACGTAACACACTGGTTCATGATAGTATTCCAGCTATTCAGTCCCAACTCTGACGCGCTATTTTGAATGAGCAGTATGCCCACTTAAGGCAGAGGCTCACTTAGTAGTAGTAGTGTGACCTGGTCTAGAACTACAGTTTAGGCCTATTTCAAATTATAGCAACACAATTCACTAAATAACTCAAAATTCAAATCGGAAAAGAACCGTTTCTTAAGAAAAGCTTCTTCCTCTTCACTTTTATTACATTCTACATTCATTTTATTCCAAATTAGCAGTGAAGAGGGGGTTTCTGCTCTGACTTGGAGGAAAATTTGCCTCCAAGTCAGATAGATTTTTCCACCGCCAGTGTATTGAATTGAGATTTTACAACTCACCGGTACTCCTAGGAAGCAGATTAGTAAATAGACATAGTTTTTGCTCTGAGACTCTCCACTATTCGCCTCCCCACCCCCGAAAAAAGACGAAGAGTGTTCACGGATCATGGCTGTCTGGTGGTGGTGGTGATTATTGTTTTAGGAGGAAGTACAACTAGGCAACCATCCTCTATATAAGACTAATCAGAGAGAAAAAATGGAAGGGGTCCAACACTTCGAAAAATGGAGGTATCAGCCAAAGGAAGACAAGGACCACGAATGGCGTGAAAATGAAAGACTCCCAAGGCCTCCATACGTAATACCGTCGGGGTCGGAAAAGAACAAGAGTTGACCAAGGGAGGTCGGATAGGATAGATGAAAGTGAGGAGCCTGGCACAAGTAAGGGGAAGTAATGCCAGGATTCAGCTGAGGGCCCTGTGGTCGCCAACTAATGCTCCAAATTTCAGAGCCCTTGGGGTGCCTTTTAGTTGCCTCTTACGACAGGCGGAGGATACTGTGGTGTTATTCTACCGCCCCCACCTACAGGGGGGTCACGGCTGTCTGCGGCTTGGTCATTCCAGCTCTGGAACTTTGGACTGTCAGATCGGCAGCGTTCGTTAAATATGAGAAAATGTGTGGTTTTTCATTTGATAGACTATTTCGTACGAAATCATTGCTTTTAATCGTGTCATTCGTACTGATGTCATTGTAATGACCTGTGTTCATTTCAGTTGGGAGAACCACTAAGACAGTCCTTCTGAGGATGTAAAATGACAGGTGGAGTGTGAGTGATATTATAATGAAAACTCCCCAACCTGATTGTGACTGATGGTAGGCCAACCCAGTTTTCATATGAGAACAGACTTTTGGTGAATTCCCAGTTGCGTGCAATTTAATACAATCTTGCTCGCAACGTGTACACTACCTAACCTAGAATTCTGTTCACAATGTGGATTTCCGTAGCGAAGCACGGGTACATCAGCTAGTAAAACAATATAACACTATGTTTTGTTTTTTCTTACAATTTAAAGAAGTATTGTATCCTAATTCACCACATCAATGAACAAAGAAACTAATGAAATATTATGAAAATAATCATTACATAAAATTAAATATTTTGTTGAATTCAATGAGAATACCTAAATAAATTTAAGATCTTCGAGTTTTTCTTCTTTTCTTCCTTAAATGATCAAACGCTAATTTATACAATGGCCTCTCTTCTGTACTTCTTTCATTTAAACTTGATTCAAAGTCATTTTTTTGTGTGCAAGATAAATTTCTAAATTTTCCAAAACATTAATGAATTTTCCCTTTTTGGCTGAATGTATTAACTCGTGTCATTAGAAATGTCTATTTATGATCCTTTTCAACCATATGCTCTCCCATTGTCAATATCGTTTATGTTTGACTGCATTAACTTGTTCTTTGTACCTTATAGCCAAACTTCTTCCAGACTGTCCTATGTATCGTCTACATGTTTGGCATGTCAATTTGTAAATTCCTGATTTATTAAATATACATTTATTCTCTATTTTATCTGAAATGAAAATTATCTTATTAGTATTATTAGTTTTGTATGCGACATTGATGTTCCTTTTCCTGAAAATTTTAGCCAGTTGATAAGAGTGCTTATTTCGAAAAGTTAGAACTGCAAATTTCTTTATCTCCTTTCGCTCTTTAATTGAAGTATTTTTGGTTGATTTTTCATTTTATTTATCATTCTGTTTATAAATTTTCTGGAGTATCCGTTGCTACGAGCAATTTGATGGATTATATTTATCTCTCTATTATAATTCTTCCTAGGCGTAGGTATGTTCATAGCTCTATTAATTAAACTGTAAAATGTTGCCTTTTTATGTTGACCTGGATGATTGGAGCCATTTCTGATAATATCTGTTTGAGTAGCTTTTCTGAAAATTTGAAAATCGAAATGACCAAAATTTCTAGTAATTGTTGAAAATGAAAACCTACAACCTGTTTTCCAGTCATTGACCGGGTCAGGGATGGAATGAATGAAGCAGATACAGGCTATTAGTACGATGGGGTCGTCACTCCCAAAGTGATTTATTAATGACTGATAGATGCTATGAAATGAGAATGGAGTGTGTTGCTGGAATGAAAGATGACAGGGAAACCAAAGTATCCGGGATTTGAATCAGCGGTGAGAGGCCGACGCGGTGCCGTCTGAGCCACGCAGGCTCTTCTAGTAATTGTTAAATATAAATAATTTAAAGTTCCATCATTTTCAGATTCCATCATAAATTGCACTTGTTTATCCAAAGTATTTAAATACTGTACTCTAATATACCATCGGGTTTAACACATTGTTCGTCGATAATAACAAATTATCATCGATGTATCTTAACCATTAAATCAATCCATCATCTATTTTATCCACTATTTTATAATATTCCATGTAATCCATGAATATGTTTGCTAAAATACCTGAAGCCAGCGAACCCATTGCTAAGCCTTTAGACTGTAAATTTTGTTGTCAAAAACAAAATAGTTATTTTCCAAAGTAAATTCTAGTAATGTTAAAAATTCCAATTTCCACCTTACTTAATTTGCTGTGTTGCATTAAATTCTTTCTTACTATTTTTATAGTATCTACGATAGGAATGTTGGAGTACATATCTTTGATATCCAAACTATGTATCATGTAGTAGTCTGTTAGCTCAATGTTTTGATTCTGTTACAAAAGTCAGTAGTATTAATTAGGTGCGTCTGGCTATTAAACTTATAGGGTTCTTTTAAAAATCTTTGTATAAATTTGACCGTCTTATATACCGAACTATTTCTAAAATTAACTATTAGTCTAATGGGAATTTCTTGTTTACGAATTTTCGGTAGCGCCCTTATCGCTGTAAGTACTCGATACAGAACAATAATATGGCGAAATTTTTAGATTTGAAGTCGATGCACGTGTACGTCCATCGCTTGCATACAGACAGAATCTACTCTCATCTTCGAAGACAACAGAGCACCATTCCCCTCTCCAGTTGACTCTTTCACGACACCACAGTAGCCGTGTTTGGTGGTGGTGTGGTCTCAGTTGTAGCCTGACCAGGCACATATGATCGTAATCCTGCTGCAAGCAGACTGTTCCCAATGGTCCTTGGAGAGATAGTAGCTGCAACATGTCACCGAATTTCATTCCTGGATGATGTTCGGTCGGCCACCGCTGCTCGCACAATGCATCGATCTCGATCTGTACTATGCGGACGTCCAGAGTCTATTCTGCGGGTGTGGGAATGTTCCACAGACCACAGCTGAAAGCATTGACACCACCGATCCATTGTATGCAACATGTTTGACAATCCATCCAGCTTCCCGCAGGCCCACAATGCGACCCGGTTCAAATGGCTGGTTGTATCCTAGAATGAATTTTGCCAATATTGTTCACGTCTAACTTCAGCACAGTTACTACCTGCCACTGAACACAGTCCTTGAGGATGTTGCAAGATTTTTTTCCAGCAGTGTAGTAATAATATATCTCTTTCTGTTTTCAGGATCAAGGATGTAAATGGTTATGCCTCAGCGGGATCAAGACCTCCTGAGTTGGTGAAGGTTCTGCTGTCTACATCTTTTGAGGAGGCCGAGAACCTTATCATTGAGAATCTGGACCCAGAATATTTAAGCAGAGGAACGTATAATGCATTGCCTATTCACATAGTGGTGTCTGGGGCGGCTGGATATCGCAATTTGCATCTGGCGAAACTTCTAGTGGAAAAAGGAGCAGATGTGAATCCCTTATTATGTAACATCACCCCTTTTGAGCATTTGATTCGCTTCTTCCTGAGACTGATGGAGTGTACCAGTGATAATTACGAGAGGCTGCAAGAGGTGATCATCGGTTTAGATGGAAGAATAAATCCTCCACTGGAGGACCTGAAGGCTCAGCTGCTAGAACTTATCGGAGTGTTCTTAGCACACAATGCTCGACCTACCACATCACAGTTCTACAAAGTAGTTTCAGCCAAAGAACCTAACATAGAGCTTGTATTGAAGCTGCACGAGGCAGGCGGTTCCTTCGCTATGGAAGACCAACACGGGACCACGCCACTGATGGTCCACATCACAGCAGCCCCTAGAGATGCATCTCTTCCTCTAGTGAACTGTGTCCTCGGCCTGAACACCGACATTGAACTTGACGCAGTGAACTGCTGCAACGAGACGCTGCTGTGGCGTGCCATGCTGGCTGGATCTCCTGCCGTGGCTCTCGCTCTCCTTGAGAGCGGCGCTAACCCCCGCACGAGAGTTCCCCTCGATTTTACCGGCAGCGGTCACGGCCTGTCCATCTCCCCTTTGTTTGCACCCCTCCTCCGGGTGTCCTCGCTCTACCAGCACGTCCACAGAAATTCTTGCCCCGACGTGAGCTTCTCCGTCGTGGACCTCGACCGAGTCATGTCGGCTGTGTTTCACGTTGTTGACCGCACGGACATATGCAAAAGCATTTTACCTGAGTTGCACTCGCTCATGAGCTGGAAAACAAACTTTCCAATCAGTTGTTTGGTGAACAGAGATATTTCTGAGGAGGATGTTCCCCTTTTGATGTTAGGACGGGAGAAATGTGGGCTGCAGCAGTTGTGCGTCCGTGCAATCATGCGGCACTTGCTCGTCAACAAACGTGGCATACAGAGGGTGATTGCTGAGACCGTCAAGTTTTTCCCTACGACCATAACCGCAGAGATGATTCTAGAATGTTCTGTGTTCAAGTTGTCCTGGTTGGGACACGAGTGGACGACAGCAGTAAATCTGTGCCCAGAAATAATGAAGGCCTTGGTGACAAAATACCTCAAACTCCCTCGCCTCATGATGCAGAACTTCTTCATCGAAGCTGCCCGCTTCCAGCTGGGTGCAATCCTATACTCTGCCGACCTTCCCAGCTGCAACGGATATTGCGATTTTGATGGCGATTGGATCGACAGGTTCTGGTTCGACAGGAGAGACCTGTATCAACATTATCGACATTATAGCGACGACTCTTCTGACGACGATTTCTAGTTCATCATGATTCCAAAAGGAGCACATCGGCAGCTTCTATTGACTGAACAACCACCGTCCTACAACTTGGTATTGATCTCGGAAACTCGAAGCAAACCGAAATTTTCTTCCTCGTAAAGCTCTTGCTATATCAATAGATACAAAATATACTTGGGACCAAACGTTATAGAGTTTACTAAAATCCAGGCGTTGAGTCATTGTGATCAATATTTCCCCTTATCCACCTTCAGTCAGGTCTCCTTATACAGTTCTTCTTCTGTAATACTGTCCCATCTCTTCTTATACTAGTCTATCCAACTTAATCTCTTTACCGTCTTCTCAATTCAGTCATTCGACTTTTGTCCTACAGTTTCATTCCGTCCACCAACTGGCTGACGTGTGACGTAAGAGCGCAGAGTGGGACAAAGGGACTGCCTCACACGCTGCGCCGTACATAGTGGTATAGTACACCGGCTAGAATTAAACATTCCTTCACAAATTCACCATCACTGAATGGTTTAAGTTTCTTTATAATTAAATATGGAATTTTAAAACTCAATTGAACTGCTGACTCACTAATCAAATGCTCGACAGGGTTAATTTAATTTATCTTTTAGGTACCCGTTCTTCGCCTTGATCATAAGTTGTGAGTTTCATTATGGTCCATACTGACAACTGATCACTAGGAAGGGTCCACCTATTCAATACCATAAAAGCTTGTATATTGTCTTATAAAACTGAGAGTAGTTTCGACCCCATATACATTGGGTCATCTTCAGTCACGCTACAGTTGGAAGAGACATGCACACATATAACCAATAATAAATTAAACACTTTGGTATGCCACAATTTACAGTCTTGAAGTAGTTCGGCATCAACCAGAGCAATTCTGATGTGTCATTTAGTTTCAAGTTTGGATGTGTTGTTCGGGCTTCATCAATGTTTTAAATTAAGTCTGTAAATTGTGGCATACCAAAGTGTTTAATTTATTATTGGTTATATGTGTGCATATGTCTTCCAATTGTAGCGTGGCTGAAGATGATCCAATATATATGGGGTCGAAACTAGTGTCAGTTTTATAAGACAATATACAAACTTATGGTACTGAATAGGGGGACCCTTCCTACCTACCCTTTGGTAGTGACTTCGCCTTGATACTGATCATAATATGTAGCATCACACAAATTGCACTGGCATTGTAAATTATATCTTTTTACGTACCGTAGCTCTTTTCTACAAACTAAATATTTAGCTGTAGCATTCCTACAATTTTTAACAAATAAATATAGATCTTTGCATAAGATAAAATGGTTAAAGACATAGATAGCTTGTTGCACTGTGATATGCTCGGTTCATCTACTCTTACGTAGTGTCCCCACTTATGTTTATAATGGTAATGGATGAAATTCTAAAGGAAATAAAGGCAAGATACGGAGAGGATATGAAAATGTTGTTTACAGATGACATAGTAAAAAAAATAATTGAAATGGCGTATGGTAGTGTCAGGAGTGTCCGAGTACATGTTTGGCTCGCCAGGTGCAAGCCTTTTTGATTTGACATCCGTAGGCAACCTACGTGTCGTGATAAGGATGAAGTGATGATAAAGACGACAATACACCCAGCCCCCGTGCCAGCGAAATTAATCAATGTTGGTTAAAATTCCCTACCCTTCTGGGACGAGGAGAGACAGAGTAAGAAATGTTGAGGTCGGAAAAGGGGTAGGGGTAGAACTACTGAGTGATAGGATGGAGAAGTGGTTTGGATATGTTATGAGGATGGAGGAGGGCAAGAAGGAAGATGGAAACGGTCCGTCAAGAACAGTATAAGAAAAAGAACACTGGAATGGAATACAATTACTGAAGAGGAGTTGTGGAAGGAGAGGCAACGGTGGAGAAGTGGCAGGAGCTAGGTAAGGGGAAATGAAAATGATGATGTATAAAGAATTCATTATTTTGTGTTAAATGAGACAATCAAAATTCAAAATAAATTAAGAATACAATAAAAACAAATTAAAATAATTTAAAAAATAAATTATAAAATCACTAAGCCGGTAGAAAGATGCACACTTTTCTACTAGTTGGCATACTTTATACGTTTCTTGAAGTACATCGAGTCACTGACCCTGCAGATATTAGTGACACTGAAAATAAAGACATCATGAACAATTAATCCTATACTGGCCATCAGGTGTACAATAAATTTAAAAAACTGAGGGTAAATTCCCTCTTTTGAAATGCCATCATAGCCACAAAAGTGATGCTAGCATAGTTGATAGGATTGTTGAAGTTTTGTGAAAATGGTGTCTGGTTATTATTAATGCAAAATTGCAAATTGTTTAAAGGTTAGAAATACCTGTGTATCCAAAGAGCAAAAGTACAAAAATGTGTACTATAAAATATAGTTTAATTACAGTACAGTGGAAGTTTCCTGTAATGGACGTAAAAAATGTTTATAAGAAGAAGTAGTGTCTGTTGTTTGGAAGAAAGCTTAGAATGCTGGTTTTTCACATCCTCCTCCTTCCCCTGGGTCACGTCTCCACCATTCCTCTTCCATCGTTTTGTCTCAGTACTTCTTGCACTCCTCTTTATCGAATCGATCCACCTTTTTCTAGGTCTCCCTCTCCCTCCAACTTCTGTTGTTGTATTCTTTCCTCCTCCATCCTCTTTACATGTGCAAACTATCTTCCTTTCTCACGTCTTTGTTTCTGAATCTGTCTTTTCTATCAAACTTCTTAGGTATTTCATTCCACTGGCTTGAATTCTAGTCTCCTCCCCACTTGTCATTGTTCAGGTCTCAGCAGCATAAGTCAATATGGGTGCATAATACACTTTCAGATGTACCAAGTTTCAAAAGCCAAAATCAAGATTTTATTTTTTAAAGACATATCCCAAAATTTTATGACGCCTCATTGCTGATGTAACTTTGAAGAATATTTAACACATTATACTACTCAGTTATGTAATTTTTCTAATTAAAAAAAAATATACTGCAGGTATTTAGAACATGACTCTTCATTGTAACTGCCTCAGGCTTCTTCATAAATTTCTGAAGTAGCTTTATGCTCAAAGCACTGGCCTTGTTGAATGGTTTTTAAGATTTAATTTTTTTCGAGAACACTTTTATTTTTTGAAGCTTTGATCTGAATTGAGTTTCTGTTGTAAATATACTAAAAAACAGTCACACAGTCGGCATTGTTATGTGGAAGTGAAATAAAAAAACATTACGTTTGAGATACTGTCATATTTAGGAACACCACCAAGTGAATACATTTGTCTTGCAAGCGCCCATTGAACATGAATTCTATCTAGCTACTTAAAGAACGAGGTAAAACCTGGGAATTTCAAAAAATACAAGAATACTAAATCTGTTCTCAAAATCGGGAGATAAGTCTCTGCTATCAGGAGAGAGGGAGGACGGTCCAAAAATAGGAAGTCTCCTGCTTAAATCAGGGGAGTTGGCACATATTTACACTTCCTTATTCCAGGCAAGATATCTTAAACTCTGCCAGAATACATTGCCCTGTTGCACCCTCCATGTCCAGCTTTGTATTCTACATCAATTTACTCCCTATGTATTTCAAACTGTCAACAACTTCCAAGCTTTCATCACCAATTTTCATAATGCCTTTCCCTCATCTTTCTCCTCTTGATATCACCATGGCCTTGCTTTTCTCTGCACAGATTTTTCATACAATACTTTTCAATTTTCTTCTTCAGTGCATCACGTTGTTTTACTTTTTTTTTGCTGTTCATTCCCCTGATCACAATATCGTCTGCAAAAAGTAATAACAACTTCATCTCCTATTCTGCAACCTTTTGAAACATGGGAGATGACAGCACACACCCCTGTCTTAGTGTAGTTTCATTTCTAAATCATTCTGTCTTTCCATGCAGCTTTTGCACCAATCCTACAGTTTCTTTTTCACAGCAAAATATTATTAAATATTGTTTTAAAGTAATACTTGCATCAATTCATTTACAGTACAATAATGATAAAACATACGGTGTAGCAATTTATGAATATCGAAAACAGACATAGTTTTTATCGTTGAACTTTAGTTTTCCCCACTTCACTTGAAACGTAGTGTAAATTTTTACAAAACATTCCTTTACTTATTCTTGGAAAAATCCAAATAGTTTGACACATTTCTCTTTTTTGTACATATTGATGATTTTTCATTTTATATTCGTCGTTTGTGTTTCTGGTCCGTTTTGACAGAATTCACAAAATAGAGTACATGTTTTAAACAATGAGCTGTAACTCAGATATTCTTCTGATTGCACTATATCATAACAGCAGCACTAATTGCGTCCATTATAGCATCGCTGTTACCTCCAAATTCCAGGAATTCTAAGTGTATTCCTTCAGCCTGTTTGTTATTCATAGGCGTCCATTATGCAAAATACCACTGTAATAATAATTCTTATATTTTAATGGTCCACCTTTTCAATACTATATTTTGCAATGTTTACATTACATATTGGAACTAGTCTCAGCCTTGACTAGCCATCATCAGCCATAAAATAAAACTATACAAATACTTCTAATGACTAAAACAAATGTACAAACACAAATTATATTAAAAGGTATTAAAAGGATCTGGGATGAACTATGTGCACAACACACAAAATGTGAAATTAAAATGCTAATGGAGATTGTAAAAAATGGCACACGAAGATATTAATAGAATACAGCTGGTAGAAATTAACCTGAGCAGACAGGTTTGGCAAGTTGGACAAGCACAATGACCTGCTTGAAGAAGTTGTTCAAAACAAGATCTAGCAATAAATGTCCACTTTCAGGTATGTGACAAGATATTCGTGAAGTGTGAATGTCCTCAAGGCACACAGGGAAACATTCCCAACACACCGGTGTTTATTAACTTGATATGTTGCATTTCTCACAATGGAAAAACTTATCACGGCCACCAATTCAGCAGATTCCACAACCTTCGCAATGATACTGATTCTTTTCTTCATCATCAAATAGTTTGCACTCTAAACATGTGTACTTTCCAAACCTGCGAGAATACTTCTCACATTCTGCCTGAACTTTCTGTCGTGTCGCACTTCACACAAACAAGTTCAGTTCATTGTGATCATAACTCAATACGGATCAAAACCACGAAGTTTATATCCTATGATAAAATTCCACTGTAAATATGTTTTCCTACTGCTTCGGCGAAGTAAACTCAGTAGAACTGATATTACATTGCTTCTCTTACCATCATTTTAATTTATACAGCAAAATACTTAGGTATATTATTTATTAAATTTAAATGATGCCACATTGAACTCTGTTTATATAATTGATGGACCCAAGATCATATTTTGGAATATGCTTTATCTGCTTCTGTCATTATTATTATGTGAACTTCCTATAACATTTCTAAAATGCTTTTGTTAAAGAATACTGTTTTTATTGCTCTGTGTGCTAAGATTTCTACTAGACTTGTGATAAATAACAATACAGTTATTGGTATGTGAATTCATTTCCTATAAGACGTGTAAAAGACTTTCGTTAAATAATAATTTAATTACTGTAACAAGTCTCTGTGGCTCAGGCGGCAGCATGCTGGCCTCTTGTTGCTGGTTCCGAGGTTCAATTCCCGTCACTGTGTGAGATTTGTGCTGGACAAAGTGGTGGCAGGACAGGTTTTTCTCCGGGTACTCCGGTTTTCCCTGTCATCTTTCATTCCAGCAACACACTCCAGTATCATTCCATTTGTCATTCATTAATCATTGCCCCAGAGGAGTGTGACAGGGTGGCACAATTCCTGTCCTTGCCGCTAGATGCAGGCTTCATTCATTCCATTCCTGAACCGGTCGAACGTACGCCTGTGGGAGGGTGGGGGCAGTAGAATAACACCCACAGTATCCCCTGCCTGTCGTAAGAGGCGACTAAAAGGGTCCCAGGGGCTCTGAACTTCGGAGCGTGGGTTGGTGACCACGGGGCCCTTAGCTGAGTTCTGCTATTGCTTCTACTTACTTGTGGCAGGCTCTTCACTTTCATCTATCCTATCCAACCTTCTTTGGTCAACTCTTGTTCTTTTCCGACCCCAACGCTATTAGGTTTACGAGGGCTAGGAAGTCTTTCATTTTCACGCCCTTCGTGGCCCTTGTCTTACTTTGGCCGATACCTTCATTTTTCGAAGTGTCGGATCCCTTCCATTTTTCCCTCTGATTAGTGTTATATAGAGGATGGCTGCCTAGTTGTACTTCCTCCTAAAAGAATGATCACCACCAACACCACCTGGTTGAACAACTGGAAACAGGCTGTGGATTTTCATTCATTTCAGTAAGAATCTAAAAGACTTTTTGTAAAAGTATTGTTATTTCTGTTGTGTGAATCTATAGTCTATAAGGATATTAAGAGAATGTTATGAATAATACATTGTACTGAACAATCAATAAAGTGGACTCGTGTAATTGGTTGGTATCTTATTGCACCATCTCTGGATGTCACAGTGGTAGCAGGAACAATTCCATAAGTTTTTGTGAAGGATACTACATTGTTCCAACAGGAAACAATTCGCAATGCCTGGGAAGCCACCATTCCCATATTAATTCCCAGTCATGCTCCAACTACTAGGGATGTGTTGAGAAGACTTACACTGCGACATCTCATAAAAATTAGCCCAGTCAACCCACAAAGCCGATAGAATCTGCCTTTCATTTGAACCTCAACCTCGATGGGTAAGACTGCTCCCTTCTGCTTATTTATTGAATGAAGGGTTGCCAGATTTCCTGATACATGATTTGTGACATAGTTTCCCGACTCCTGACTATGACAAATATTTCCCAAATTTTCTTCCTTTATGATGATGAGATATGTATAAACCACCGATATAAGCATGCTACTACACTTCAAAGAGTGCTGAAATAAGCATTTAAGAATATACTTATTTTCACGGTATTAAAAACTTGTATGAAATGCAAACGTAACATGCGATTAACCCACACTAATATATAAAATCATGATCATGAAAACACAGTTGGATGAAAAACAAAAAAATAACACTTACAGCTGTTCCACTGTTCCAGAAGTACAAACAATCCACCCATAGTTTGTGAGACGTACCAATCTGTCTGTGTTCACTGTTAAAACAATATCTCTCAGATAAGATACAGTGTATTAATATACATGATAAATCAATTAGTAAGATTGTAAGAAAACACAAACATGAAGAAACACACTTAAATGCACATTCCTCTTTCATTTTACACGGCACACCCTACTTTTCCTGACCGTAATTTGCTTTGCAGTATACTACAAAGTCTTATCCAAGATCTGGTATAAATCTGTGGAATTCGTCTGTTAAAACTAGCGGAGAATGATCTCCAAGTCTACGGATGTGACAGGACAGAACTTGAATTCGGGAGCGAGTGTAGGTGTTAAACATTCTCGTACGTCCATATTATCGCCGGCCCCGTGGTGTAGGGGTAGCGTGCCTGCCTCTTACCCAGAGGACCCGGGTTCGATTCCCGGCCAGGTCAGGGATTTTTATCTGGACCTGAGGGCTGGTTCGAGGTCCACTGAGCCTACGTGATTACAATTGAGGAGCTATTCGACGGTGAGATAGCGGCCGCGGTCTAGGAAGCCAAGAATAACGGCCGAGAGGATTTGTCGCGTTGACCACACGACACCTCGTGATCTGCAGGCCTTCGGGCTGAGCAGCGGTCGCTTGGTAGGCCAAGGCCCTTCAAGGGCTGTAGCGCCATGGGGTTTGGTTTGGTTTTTGGTCCATATTATCAGTACCGGCTAAATATTTGTTTTAGGTACGGTATCATGATGTCGTAGCCCGGATTTAGTGTAAGGACATCTCAATATTTTGTTTGCAGACGGAACCTGAGGTTTTCTGTGGTACCTGCCATTTCACACTTCATGTTCTCCATAATTTCAAGTAATAAAAAGAATAATCGTATGGCCTCAGCTACCGTGTGCAGACATTTCAATTTGACGCCATCTGGCTGTCTGCTCGTCAATTTCGATGTTCCATTTTACTGTAGGCCCACTAGAGGGCAGACCGAGTAAACCGAAACTCTCTTGGGCGTCTATGGCTGAGATTTAATGAATTTTGTCGGGTAAACACCAAATGTGTCACCAGAGATCTTTTACATGCCGACATTGTACGACATGGAGTGTCGAATGGACTTTTTTCCGCCCTTCAAAAATCCGACTACCTCTGCCGGGTTTGAACCCGCTATCTTGGGAGGCCGACACTCTACCACTGATCCACAGAGGCAGCTATAATTTCCAATGAAACACCAAGACGCAATCCACGTATTTCTAGCTTTTTGACTGATCCTGGAATGATTTGGAAGTGTCTTGATAAGTGCCATTTCCATTGCCGAAAGAGTTCACAACATTAATTAACATTTTCTTGAAGACTGCTTGTAAACACGTTAAAATATGTGTAATATGAGTAAAAAATATGCACAATAAATCCAAAATTTGAAATATATGCACTAATCTAAAATACATACAAATGTGCGTACATGCACTATTAAACTTAATAATTCGTCCAATTTCACCTTCAAACAGACTTCCTTGTTGGTTTTGGAGCTCTATATATCGACAAACAAGATATGCAATTGCGGAGTAATCCGATGTCTAATGATGACAAACATTCAGCAGTTTTGCACAACTTTATTACGACTACTTTGTTGAATAATTAGGCAGCAACAACCTCTTATATTATTATAAAAATCAATGTGAAAGTTGTGAGCAATGTCGAGTCTTCAGAAGAATCTCAACATTAACCACACTTGGGTAAAGAAATCTGTAAATATTCGAGATTCACTTTCTTTCGCCGTTACAATGCTAATGTTGTTACTGACAGCTACTTTATGCTCTCTTTTCCTATGATGATCTTGTTTCAAGGCATCGGTGAAGGTAAAAATCATGTATTGGATTTGAAGAACTAAGTACCATGCACAGTTTAAAATACACAAATAGCATCGACCTCTAGTCGTCACGTAATTAGTACAATGTCTATAGCCCAAGAATTTTAAGACAAATCACTGGTTGACTGCGTAACCTTGAGTATTATAGCCAACCTAGTCTTATTCAGGAGGTCAAATGGACTGTATCGCATTTGACAGGGCAGACCATGGGGAAACTACTGGCAAAAATGAGTGCAACTGGACTAGATGAACGAGTGGCTATATTTCTAGAAAATAGATCTCAGAGAATGATAGTAGGCGAAGCGTTATCTGGTCCTGTAATAATTAACCCTTTCAACCCCAGTGTTGCTTTGAAGCAACATGAAATTTCTGCCATTGTAGCTTAGCTCACTGGGTGTGTTCCATTATAATATGTTCCAGACAGCAAGGAGCATGTTTTAGCTTCTATTCCCAAGCACCAGATTTCATTTGGCCTTCCTGGATCATTAGATATGATTGTGATTAGGTAGTTGCACTTCAGACGGCCATCTTGTAATGCGTCCGACAAATTATGCAAAATCAGCACCAGTCATCTTGAAAATTCAAATCAATTTGATGGATTATTGGTTTGGAAGATACAAAGTAATTGCCAGTGAGAAACGTAAGTCAAATTATAGCATAAATGTGTATGACTTGTTAAATTTGAAGCAACACCAGGGTTCAAAGTTGACTTTGCATGTACTGTTTTGCTGACATTTATGCTTTGTCAATTCTAACTACTTTCTTATTTTTTTCTAGGAATGAAGCTTAACATTTTACATGATAAGGAGATTTTAAACATTCTAGATGATATAGAGGATGGCAATATATCCTTTCTGAAATGTTTGAAAATACACTAAAAACAATACACTGGACAGTTTTATGGAAAATGGGTGTGTATTGTTTTTAGTATATTTTCAAACAATTCAGAAAGGACATCCATTTTAAATTATTAGACAGTAATAATTATGTATTTTAATTAGCTACAAGACACTATGGCTGAAGTCTTAAATTAGACAAAACATGTACCAAAGAATGTATAACATATTTTTACATTGAATGTGTTCTCACTTGTAAAGTGAAGTGTATTGGTTGGGTGGACCATTAAATCTAATACTAGTTTTTAATTAAGTGGTATGTTCTGAGCTGTCAGTGGAGAGATGATGTGGAATTACATTAGTAGACGAATACGTTTGAGTGGTGTCTTTAAAAGTAGGAAAGATCACAATATGAAAATAAAGTTGGAATTCAAGAGGACAAATTGGGGCAAATATTAATTTATTTGAAGGGGAGTTAGGGATTGAAATAATGTACTAAGGGAGATGTTCAATAAATTTCAAATTTCTTTGCAGTTATTTAAGAAATGGCTAGGTAAACAACAGATGGGGAATCTGCCACCTGGTCGAATGCCCTAAATGCAGATCAGTAGTGATTGATTATCTTGGGGAATATTGTGCATGATACGTTATTAGTCTACTGGATGGATTCTTGAACCAATCACAAACAGTAAATTTAAGTACCCGCTTACTCGACACAAATAGCATTGAGCTCCACCTAGGTTCTAACTTTTCACTTTTCAAGCCTGTTATGTTCCTCCATCGGTACAGAAGTGCAAAGAAATGAAGTGAAAAGTTTTCAGAAATCTTGCAAAGAGTTGATTCCCTTTTCAGCTGTTAATTAACAAGTATCTAAACTAGTTTCTTAGCGTAGAATTTGATTTAAACATGTTAGGAGAGCTTTTATTATCATCAAGTGAGGATAGTGATGAAGAATCCAACAAGAGAATATACAAAGAGAGGATTAATTTTCATAACCACTTCGACGGCATTTCGCAGGTGTTTTCGTGTCACCCCAATACAAGCTGTATTCTTTAAATGATTGGTCATTATTTATTGAAACCTGCAGCAAAAAGAAGTCAATCCCTTTCAGATAAAGAACAAATTCTTATATGCTTACATTGGTGAGGAAATACTGCCCAGCTGCATGGTGTAGCAGCAATGCATGGGACATCAAAAGCAACTATTTGTAGAACTGTTACTAAAGTCGTAGGTGCTATGTAATATTTGCTAACATAGTACATTGGCTTGATAATCCACATAACACAGCGAAGGAATTTCTAATGAAATGTGGCTTTCCTTCTGTGTGTGGATGTGTCGACGGCATTCTCGTTAATTTTTATGCTCCTACTGAGCACGAAGAGGTTTTGTTGATAGACATGGGCATCATTCTCCCAATATTACTTTTAAAATTGCCAAAATAAGGATGTCCCGTTTCTGCTTGATAACTTCTAACATTGCTAGCTTCTTGTGATTATCCCTCTTTCTCATTATCAAAAATCAAAACTTTGAAACTACCGGTACCCCATTTATATCATCTTCACCGTAAAAAATAAAACATTAAAATCATGGAATATTATAAAGTGTGTTCATGGAATAAACTTGATTGATTCACTCTTAAGTAAAGACTTTGCAATAATTTAAAAGTGCAAACTTCGTTCGTGGAACAGGTCCCTGGCTGGCCAGATGAAACTACGGGTAATTCTTCCACCCAACACTTCCTTAGTTGTTCGCAGAGGAAAATCGATAATACAGCCATCGCAGAGTCTAAATAGCAAATTTTTTTTTTTTTTTTTTTTTTTTTGCCATTTGCTTTACGTCGCACCGATGTCTTACGGCGACGATTCTAAATAGCAAAATGTGAAACTACGTTCCCTCAGCTAAATCTGGAAAGAAGGGTTCGAAATTATTTGTGCGTATCTATCACTTTTAATAATAGCTTTAAAAGAAAGTCAGACCTATCAGTGCTTGAGCACTAACTGTGCAACACACTTCTGTTTAGATGTTTCTTATGTAGTATATTAGATTTTTGGAACTCGAGTATCAGTACTTCAGCAAATTCAGTGGAACTAAGCTCCAATGGGAAACAGAATGAGATAGGGACAGATAACACGATCATGCAGGTTACTGATATGTGGATCTGTCCTCCTTTCCTAGGCTGTATCCAGCAACGGTACAGGGTCCGCTTATCTGGTCGCCCATTTGCCATTTCCTTCTGATGATGGCCAGGCACTTCCATATCCCTGTTGGTTCTACGTAGCCACCGTTTCTTCATGAGATCATGAGGTCTAATTCCTCCCTGGTCAAATCGGATGGTAGTTTCTGCCTTGGAGTTATCATCACTTCTAGCGATGTGCCCATGCCACCTGAGCTGTGCTTCCCACATTTTGTTTGTAATAGATGTCACTTCCACCCTACATCCAACTGGACGGCAAGAAACTAGAAAATGTTATTCAATATCTTGGTAGTATTGTAACTAGTGATGCAAAGTCCTCTGCTGAAATCACTAACAGAGTCCAAAAAGGAGCACAATTTTATTACCAAGTTAGGTCTCTTCTTTGGGATAACCAAATATAGTACCTTTAAGTACAAAGAGAACAGTTAATCAGGTATGTATTATGTTTAGTCCTCAGACCGAAGGCTGGTTGGATCCTCAACAGCTCCGCCATCAGCTGACATAAATGGCCTAGGCATCACTGAAGCAGTGTACTAGGGAACTGAGGAGTGAGGTAGTTTCTCGTTGCTTTCCTCACCGAGCCAGAAGTTGCTATAACATATCAGTCTGCCAAGCCCACTGAAGTGCATGCAACAACTGATCCTTTGAGCAATATTTTCACACCATCCATAGCAGGGACTGGCTGCAGAAGGAATGGCATTACTAGCATCACTCATACCTCAGTCACTTTCATTTTGTCAAAGCCAAGAATAAAGGTCGATTCACACATCTACGGGACGTGACGGCGCTCTCCGTGTCCGTATCCATCCTTTCTGACATGAATATTTCACGTCTGTTCTCACACTTCAGTTCCGTGCAGTTATAAGTCGGCAATCAAGTGTTCCATGATGAGTTTTTTTAGTGATGATGAACTGTTAATGATAGCTATAATCTTGGATGAAGAGGACAAAGAGAGGAAGAAACAGTGGGTTCATCCTATATGGAAACACAGGGGTAAGGAAGGAGAGTTTTCTACTCTATATAAGTGCTTGAAGGACAGCGAAGTAAAATTTCACGGATACACTACATTTGCTTTCAATTACTTGAAAAATTAAATAAATGAAATTGTTGATTAATTTTTAATACCCCTGACTTTGTACGCTGCGGACAGAAAGTACCTTGGCGCGCCCAAGTCTGTCCTATGTACAGACAGACTGATTTTCTTAATCTTAAAAGCAAAAAATGTTTGTTAACTACCTTCAGCTTCCATTTTCTCGCCAATTTCGTCCCATACACGCTTCTTCAAACCAGTATCCATATATTTCGAATTGGCTACATTATATAGAAAAGAGTGTGCCTTCACTAATTCAATCAGCAGTTCGCCCTTCATTGTGGGAGGTAAAGAAGCATTCAAACATACACAGATAACCTCAGTACTCGAAGAAAGCGGAGAAGCAGGAAGGCGGGAAGAGAGAAATCACGTCCGTGAAAACAAGAAAATATCGTTGGTGAGCGAATACGTATTGCCGGCATGGATCACGGAGAAGCACTGAAGGTCACAGCGAATGACGTCAACAGAAGTGTTGGAACTCATCCCTTCGTTTACATGGCGACCATATTTTATTTTCACGGAAGATGCCGTCACGTCCCCGAGATGTGTGAATCGACCTTAAAGCTGAGACAGATCAATGAAAGTAACAAAATTGCTCTAGCCTATACCAGAAGACATAGTGCACTGTAAACACTAGGTCCTGCCAGCAAAGGCACAATCGGGTACATTTCATGCCAATTCCTACATATGCCCTTGAAACCTGTACGATCAACAGTAGAGATGGTAGTAGTCTTTAAGCTGCAGAGATGAAGTTCCCGAGGTCAATGCTACAGAAAACAAGAAGAGATAAGATCCGGAACGGAGAGATCCGTCATAATACAAGTAATGCAATCGCTAAGTGAAAATTTAAGAACATCAAGACTCAAATAGTCTGGCCATGTAAAAAGGATGTATCAAATGAGAACAGCAAGAAAATGGCTAGAAAAGGGAAGGCAAAAGACCTAGAGGCAGACCAAGGAAACTCTGGATCAGTCAAGTACAGTAAAGCAGGACCTGAAAGGAAGAGGAAGTTGAGAAGGAAGAAATGTACTTGGATGGACAAAAATGGAGAGCACCCAGGCGACTGGAGATGGTTAAAGGATAAGGATGATGTCACTCACATCCATGTCCTTGCAACATCATTCTTGGTGCAGTCAGCCTTTTTACGCCCAAGGACTAACATAACATCTTCATTACCTTATCGTGCTTTGTTGATGCGAGCACCATGGATTTGTATACTTTCTCTTTCAGGTCGTTAGGTACTTTCTTATTACTATGGTGAGGAGATTTAGGCTCCCTGATGTGCACCATGTTGTTCCCACGCTACATGCCATTATAATAACAAAAATTATGTCTGAAATGGTCCACCTTTTCAATACTATATCATGTAATGTTTACATTACATTTTTGATCTAGGAACTAGTTTCAGCCTTGGCTGACCACCATCAGCCATAATACAAATCTGTACAAACACATCTAATAACTAAAACAAACATATACAAATTATGTTAAAAAGGGCATCTAGAGATCCTGAAATGAACAATGTACACAACACTTAAATATAAAATGGAATTAAAATAGGGCTCTTGGTGAGATCTAAAATCATTGGATGCATTACATCGTGTTAAAAACAGGTTTCATTAATGCTTCCCATTAAAACTTGCTTGGGTAATTGTCTGGAAAATGCTCAAAGGTTTCTCTACTGGAAACTGTCAAATGGTGAGTCAAGGATGAAAGATTCGTCTAAATTGCTGGAACGTTCTTCGGTTATAGCTGGTAGAGAGTGTGACTGTGAACATAATATATAGGACTAAGAGATCCACAGTTGATAAAGTTTGAAGAGGGGCAGCAGAGTGAGACAGAAAGTGCCTCTATACAGATGCATCAATGGATAATCTTAAACCAGCTCAGAGGTGAACGACAACATTCAGAGCTTGGAAGACACCTAAAGAAATAGAGGCCACCTCATACATGTCCAGGAAATGAGATACTGTATGTTCAAACTGGAGGGAACACAAAAAAGCATTTTGTAGAACCGTATATAACATGTACGGTTTGACATTTACACCGTACATCGAAGACTGAAAACTAAACGTACGGTTGCTAAAGAAATAGAGGCCACCTCATACATGTCCAGGAAATGAGATACTGTATGTTCAAACTGGAGGGAACACAAAAAAGCATTTTGTAGAACCGTATATAACATGTACGGTTTGACATTTACACCGTACATAGAAGACTGAAAACTAAACGTACGGTTGCTAACGCTGTTCACCACCTAGAAGTCTGTCTGCATCTCCATTGCCAAGCAAAACAGTGCTGAATTGACAAATGAAATACATCACCGGCCTTTGTCCTCAGGATGCACATGGCGTTCCAAGATTAGAGTAGCGGACCCTGCACTGAAGTGGAACAATGCTTAAGAATTTTTTAAATTACCTGGTAAGTTTTTTCTTTTTCAGGTATAATTCTCTTAACATAGATTTTTTTTTCAGATAGTTTATAAATTCATTAATTCAAGATTGGTTTTGGCAGGCTGAAGAACCTAACAGTTAAATTAGCTAGATGTTAGGTCCATTTAAAAAAAAGCAAGAATCATAACTCAGTCGAAACTGAAAAGAAATGGCTTTCAAAGAATTTCTGTCTACACTACATTTGTGGAATTCAACCATACAACTTTTGGAACATTTGATAGGTAGATTTTGCGTTGAAAAAAGCAGTTGGTTCTCGTTGTTGCCGTGCTGTTACTCATTTTGCACCACCCGGGTGACTTGTAGCTTAAGGAGTGGTACAGACGTGAGTAACTTTATCCCTTTAGCACTTAGTATTCCAAATGAAGAATATCCTGAAGATCAGAGGTTAACGGTCTTCACAGACGGTTCACAAATGAATGACAGAGGAGCAGGCGCTGGAGTTTTCTGTCAGTCTCACAATATGCTCCAGCAGGCATATATACCAACTTTGATGGAAAAATAGAAGCCATCTATCTTGTCCTACAAAATCTGATTTACAGAATCAATTCATTTGAAAATGAAGTCCTACTCACAGATTCACGAGCTGCCATACAACCGGTATCCTCAAATATCAAACTGCATTGATCAAGAATTTATGACAAACATCTACTAATAAGATTAAAAACTTTAAAGAGAAACATCACTTCACAATGGATCCCCGCACATGTAGGAAGCAACAAACTGGCAGATAAACTAGTATTAAAAAAAAAAAAAAAAGCGCACTAGTACCTACATGCGAACCAAATCTCTGGCAGCTAACTCAATCAAAAAGATAATCACAAATAAAAACCTTGAAAATTAAAGAAACTACCAACTTACTAAAATTTATTTACTCGTGTCAGAAGCATACTTAATCATAGAGTTAAAAATAAAGTAATAATTAAACTATTTACAAAAATTAATAGACAAAGGAAACTGACCAAATTTACTGTACATCTAGATGGTGTTTTTCCAAAACTGAGCCACACCTAGGGCGTTGTCATCAGTAAGCATTAAATCTTGCTCTGAGCATGAAAATGGGCAGAGAGGACATTGATACAATGAAGAAATAGAAAAAATACATAAATGACCTATGGAACAAAAATAAAAGCAGCCGAGGAAAGAAGCAGTGGTGATCTTCAGATTGGAAACAGGACATGACTGCTTAGTTGCACATCTAGCTAGAATCAAAATATACCTGGCAGAAAAGTGTACCATTGGCAAAATTACTGGATCAGTGATGGACTCGAAACAAACTAATTCTGTGCACAGGATTCGATGCAACCCAACAACATCAATGCATTTTATCAGCCCTATACTGGACAGCCAGATAAAAGATGAAGCACGACTGTTCCCTAAAAATCTGTACTTTATTAATGTTATTTGTATATTTCTGTTGTCTAGAGATGTTAATTTTGTATTGGACTTACTTCCCAATAAAGCCATAGGTTATAACAACTTTTGGAACACCCTGTAATATGAGTTGATATGTCACACGTTTGTTCTTTTCCATTACTTACGCTTGGGCAAAATGTGTGTGTGGGCAGGGGGGAATGATACTTCTTGGAATAGTTCAATACAGTT
This sequence comes from Anabrus simplex, assembly GCF_040414725.1. Classification (NCBI taxonomy): domain Eukaryota; kingdom Metazoa; phylum Arthropoda; class Insecta; order Orthoptera; family Tettigoniidae; genus Anabrus; species Anabrus simplex. The sequence goes on along the minus strand of NC_090279.1, from coordinate 215,721,144 downwards.
TTATTTAAAAAATTGAGAACTGCACTAAAATCATACAGAAATAATGTGCGACTGCAGCTTCACGACTCCCTCCTGGCTGCCAGCCACATTTATACACTCAATCTGTCCACATAAAATGTTCCAAGAGGATAATCTCCACTAATTGTCACGTAATCAAACTACTAGTACGTAATTTCAACACAAATAAAATGGATAAAAATAAATAAACAAATAAATAAAAATCTGCAGATTAAAAAAATATAATTGATACACTATCTGATAAAAAGTATTTGTCACCTCTGCGACAGTGAACTGCAGTCTATGTCTGCACTTACCAGAATAAATGGAGGTTGAAAGCTGTGTATGTTATTCAACATCGCTTTAGAGCACAAATTACTTTTTTTTGTGGAAACTGGGGATGGAAAATGTGAGTGAGCATGTATCAAGGATTTGTTAGTGTCCCATCAGCCTCTCAAGAAGACTAAGCATTACGTATGCTTCTTACATCAGTTCCAAGACATTTTTATCAACAGACAATTTGTTAACCAGTCTCAGTATTACGACAACACACATTTCGTTAACAGCCAATGTACAGTACGTGGCAAAGCAAATAGTACAGAAACCTGCAGCAAGATGGAGCTAGGAAGTACACCGCGAGAGGATCTTGTCCTTCTGAAAGAACACCCTGGAGAACATTTAATTATCCATATCTTTCCCACTCCCCAGATGCCCGCATGTGGTGAATGCTGAAAGAAACAGTTTTCTTGTTAAACGAGCCACCTAGGAATGTTACCGAATTACGACGAAGATATGGTTAATTTTAACGTTGAAAACATTTATCAGCAGACAAAATAGGGGTTCCCATACTATGAAAACCATAAAATTAAGTAATTTCCTCAATAATGCAGAAAGTGTAAGGGCTAAATCGCCTGGAAAAGTTTCAAATTGTGAGTCTTGGACAGCTCTATCAGACTAAGAGAAGAAATTTCAAAAACGCAGTTTCGAATAAACAGCCTAAAATCGCTTGTTTCTTTACTCTTTTTCTTTTTTGATTCAAATCCTAGCCAAATTAAGTTATTTACATAATTATTTCTGTAATGTGTTCCTTGGTTCAATACCCTCAAGGCATTTTTTGATTTTTGAAAAATGTCCATACCTAATGTAGTTATAAGGGCTTAAGTAAAACTCTGCATTGACTCACATTAGCACTCGTAGTGGCAGAAAAAGGCAAACGGCTAATCTAATCAACCAGATATGGTTGAGTTTCCAGTGAACAATCGTCAGTCTGCCGCATATCATCATCCCTAAGGATGTTTTCAACATCAAGGGCTAGAACCAGGAATTTTTTGTGTCTTTGCAGCAACCTAAAGATGTTTGTCGATCTACGAGACTGTTGCGAACAATGTGCAAAGTTTGAACACGTGCTGTACCGACGCAGTTAGATAAGTGTTTCCGTTGTCTCCTTGCGTAATGACGTTCAAGGCATGCTCTGTAATTTCAGTACTGTTTTGCCCCAAGCTGTACGTACATTGATTTTCGTTACGAGAATCAGTCGCACAACAAATATTGTTGTAATATTTGTGATATGCGACAAAAGTTCTCCGTTAAGTGAATCACAAGATACAAGACAGTCGGCATGCTGCTTGCAATTCCTTCCATGGCACTAGACGATACCTTGGAGCTGTTCGACATGACAACGGACATCATCGATGAAGCATCATGCTACTATTTGGTGACAACAACATTCACAAGGATCAGCGCGAAAATGAAATGAATATAACACAACTACTGGGAGGACATTGCTGATGACATTGTAGTTTGGGGAGATAATGAAGAGGAAGTAGACACAAGTTGATTTATGGAATGAGTAGATAAGAATTTTTGGGATGAAGATTACTACTGCGAAAAGCAACACTTTGATCATGACGAGAGGTAACAGAAAATCCAGGGGAGTGATAAAAACAGGAAATGAACCTCTTGAAATAGTGAAATTTTTTTAATATTTGGGCAGCATGATGTCACAAGATGGAAATTTGGAAGGAGAAATAGATTTAGGAATACAGCAGTCTGCAAGTTTCCACCAGTGTGTGAGAGACATTGTATGGAACAAACGTGTGCCAATGAAGTGAAAGAAGGTTTTATACTCGTCCTATTATAAACCTATACTGACTTATGCTTCAGCAGCCTGGATGTTGACTAAGCGGAACCAAAATAAGATACAAGGAGCTGAAATATGGTTCGTGAGGAACACAAAGGGAAAGACAAGATAGAATGTGAAATGAGGAAATAAGGAGAAGCGTGGGAGTGTGTAAACTTCAAGAAGAGACTGATATAGCAAAGCTAAAATGGTTTGGACACATGATGCGAATGCCAGGAGAGAGAACACCAAAGAAAACATTCATGGATAGAGAGACTGGAAAGAGGCCTAGGGACGTCCTAGAATGAGATGGAGGAGCTCTGTAGTGGACTGTATTGCAAATAGAGGAGTCGATAGCAATAAAGTACTGGAAGAGGAATGGTGGAAAGATCGAGTAAGGTGGAGGGCTTTGGTACACTACCCTACCCAGAGAGAATCTGGTGAAGGGAATGGATGAAGAAGACTGGGAGGACACCAAAATGTTGAGTGGTATATTAAAGAGACAAACATATTCCACCACAGCCAACCGACCAAGTTAGAAAACTACACACGGAACAGAGAGAAAAGCGCGAGGTGAACTCGCAAAGTGTTATTTCATTTGACCCAACACCCACGTTCATGAACAAATAGAGAGTTCCGCCACTTTCGACATGATTATCTGTGGCGCTAGTTTGCATCTTTACAGAAAAATTACCAATTAATATTTCTGCTCCATTTGTCCTAATGACGACGTATGTGGACAAATTCATAATGCACAAAAATGCCACACATCATCTTTGCCAACAGACCCCAGAACTGATCCTGCATCGAACTCATAAATAAGATGCTTTTTGAGGCATATTTTAAAATACCACAAAGAGATTTTCTTTTTAACTTGTAGGATAGTGCTGATGATTCTTTTACGCAAAGAATTTCCATGAAATGTAGAAAGATATTTGACTTTCCAGTTCTTTATTTTGTGCTACGTTCTATAGTAAGCAAGAACAGTTCAAGAGACAAACTGCATACTTTTTACCACAGTATTTGTATTCCTGTAAAATTAGGATACATGGTATTGTTTTGTCATTTCCTATAACTCCGTTCTTCATGTACACAGTGAATACCGGAAATTGCACAGAACATTGTCATGGCTCTCTTCATAGCCCAGTTCAAAGGTCTCCAACGAGGTTACAGAATATTAATGGTTAGTGACATCATGAAGAAACACATTGAGAACATACTCTTAATGGGAATTCAAATTAAAATCATATTCAGGGAAGAAAATGCACTTGTCCTCATATGTGGACATTAGGTTTGAAGAGGATATACCATACAAACTATCCATCAAATTCTGCCATTTTCCCTGCCATCTGGCAGTCCAGATCTCAATTCTTAGGATTTCAAATTGTAGTAGGTGCATGGGGAAATGGTATGCAGTAAGGCATCCTAACAATGACAGCCTAAAATGAGCCTTAAAGACTGCTGCAGCCAACTTTTCCATGAACATCGTACATAACCAAGAAGATTAAAGAGTCCTGTGTTCGAGTAGAAGCTGGATATTTTGAATAGTATACCTAATATTTTTAGTACAAATGCATGATCCTTCATAGCAAATAAATTGTCTTTATTTTTCACCAATCTCTACTCCATATATTATTATCATAAAATGCAACTGTATTTAAGGGCAGGCTAGGCAGAGAAAAGATTAGCCCAAAACGTATTACTGGTAAGAACGCCACACGGACGGCGTGGTTCTAGGTTTGAGCAGGTGTCTGGATACTTTTCATCAGATAGTGTAGCTAGGCAGAGAGAATCCTCCTTCCATAATCAACTGGTGTCCAATTGTCCAGTATAAGTCATTTCTCACTTGGTAGTTGCCCAAACTGCTCCCTAAACAAAACTATATCGAAGCACAGGACAAGAAATGAAATCAAGGATACCGGCAGGGAAGGTGGACGAAGGAAAATGTTCTTATAATAATAGGAAAAAAGTACTCCTTTATTTCATTTTATTGAGCAGCATTGCACGGAAGTCGGCGTTACTCATCAGCTTGGGAGTGTCGCTGTCGGAAGCTCCTTTGCTGTCGCCGTTGGTCGTAGGGGAGGGAGTCGATCTGGCAGTGCTGGCCGCAGTGCTAGACGGGATTGTGTTCGAGAAGTTTGTCGCTGCATTGCTCAACTTTGCCCTCTGAATGGAACTGGGAACGAACATCTGTGTCCTACTCCGACCACGCCTGAAAGGAAGCACAACACACAAAAGGGATAAAGAAACAGAAAAAAGATAACATATACAAATACCACAACTAATCCAAGATTAAATACAAAAGAAATACTGTATTTCTCCGAATCCAAGACAGTTTTCTCCTCAGAATTTAGTGTGAATATCAAGGGTTGTCTTGCAATCTCAACCTAACAGTAACGTACACCACCGGCAGGAGCACGCATCTAAGAGTAGCTTTGTTGTACACAAAAAGCTGCCAAACTAGACAAGTGCTCGTACCCGATGTTTAGTAAGCCTAACATCTAGCATTGAGAGGAATAATTTTGTGATGGATCATCGTATTATAAAGACAGGTCAAATACTGGCAAGTTTTCAATGGGTTCTCGTAGACATTATGATCTCAGTTTTAAGATACTAACAGCTTTGTTCGTGCAGCAACATGAAATTATCCGAAACTGTCGGGCACATGCGCACATGTACTTCGCTGTATCTGAAGCGAGAGTTTGGTGTTCTGGCAGCTAGTCTACTGTTCTTGCAGGCGTGGATTCCAGTTTCGTACAGTTTGAGAACAGTCAACAGAATTTGACGATTGTTTTCAGATTTCTACATGACGCATGCGCATCAGCCCCAGTCACAGCAGGTTCACAAAGCACAGATCCTTATAAATAAATCTGTTCCCTGTTTTTCTTGATCATAATATTCCTTGACGGCAGTATTCTTAATTAAATGCAGCAATCGCGCATTGTGCAAGACATATATGAACGGTTACTTTGCATCCTGTAAATATCCTTAACTAAAAACAATATCATGATAAAACACATGTGAACTGTCAATGTAACTAAGTCTAGGTATTGTAGATAAACTACATACATTTTAATGATCTGACATGGTGGTAACTAATCACGAACATCACAGATCGTTGACGAAATAAAATTTTTTTGCATATTTTCAGATTTCAGACATTAGTTTTATGAGTGACTCCAGTGAATCTTCAACTGATGACAATCTAGATTTATTTGATATTAACCTGAAAAGAACAAGGCTGATGAATGAAAATAATTGTATTGTATCATAAATAAATATTACCGTATTTACGCAAATAATCCCCGCATATTTCTTTAAAAAATTCGAGGCACGAAATTGGGGTATGGGTCTTATTTGCGTCAAGGTTGCCAATATGCTCCTGGCTCACCTAGTTTTCGATGCTGAGTGTGCTTTGTGCAACCGCAGATGGAACTGTCCCCATATGTCATACTTAAACGGAAAACAATTCAGACTTTTAATTCTAAACTGACTTTACATATTTTAAAATAGTACTGTAATTTACAGAGTAATTTAAATTAAAAATTTCTCCGCATCACGATAGAACGCGTCTTCCGGAACACGCAGGCGTAGCTTTCCGCACTTCCACTCACTCCGGTATGTCTATAGTGTGTTTCATAGTTGAAAATAGAGTGAAATCGAAATTCTTTTGTATTCAGCGTTTTAAGGAACAACACAATATCACGTAGCAGGCAGTAGGCGGAAAAGCAGAATCCGCAAAAACTGGCCAGGGTTGGAATTTCTGAACTACAAGATGGCTGTTAATTCAAAATCACGTAATTGGAAGTCCGGTTTCTGTATTACAAAAACTTCGAATTAACAAGGTTTTACTGTATCGCAAAACTAACATCAGATTTCGCCGGTGTGTCTATTTCAAGTGTTTACGTTGCACGAAAAGAATTATCCACCACCGGTTGTGTTACTGTCCAGTAAGGGTTTACGCATTGTATTACTATACAACACGTTTAGACTCGTTCCAAGTCGCAGGAATCTCTTCCTGCAGTTCATTGACGTATTTCGCACGTTCACCGCCTTTATGATCACTTCTGCTTGTTATCTACAAGCAAAACTTTCCGGAAAATCGCACAGTAGCATGGCATATCGAGCCTGCAATCCAGGGTTCAACTGCAACATCACCATGGTATTCTTTCTTCTCAACTGGAACACACGAAAAGGCAGTGGCAACACAAAGTGAGACAGCTGGAAATTGGCTTGGAGGTGGAAAGTGTTTGTAGAAGATTTTATTTGTAAATCTTTTTAACCCATAATAGTTCATCATATGCATAGAATGCCAAGCATGTTTCAATGGATTTTGCATCACTGTATAAAATATTTTATTTACGTCTCAGTTTAAAAGATCATCATCATCATCATCATCATCATCATCATCATTTCCCTTTATCCAGCTGTAGCCGGGTAGGGGCAAATATGGTTCCTCTCCACTTTCTTCGGTCTTTCCACCACTCCTCCTCCAACACTGTGTCCCAGTCCAGTTCTATAATGCTGCGTTGGATGGTATCCTTCCATCTCAATCGTGGTTGTCCACGGCCTCTCCTTCCTTGGATTTGCATTTCCATCACCTTTTTTGGCATTCTTTCGTCGCTCATTCGCTTTATGTGCCCAAACCATCTTAGTCGGCTCTTCTCTATTCTATCATTCATTTTTTCCAATTTCTTCCCGGATTTTCTCATTCCTTATTTTGTCTCTTCTACTCTTCTGTATCATACTCCTCAAGAACTTCATTTCGGCTGCCTGTATTCGACTCTCATCCTTCTTTGTCATTGTCCAAGTTTCTGCTCCGTAAGTTGTTATGGGTACGTAATACATCTTGTACATAGTATCCTTTGCTTCCGTTGGCACATCTTTGTCCCATAACATGTTTCTTACACTATGATAGAAACAGCTTCCAGCTTGAATCCTTTTACTAATCTCAGCATCCAGTCGAGCATTCTCTATTAATTCACTCCCCAGGTATTTAAACGTTTCCACTACTTCCAGGGGCTTGTCTGCAAGTCTAATCTGACCTTTCCCTTCTTAAAAGATATGGAGGTAAAATTTGGTATGTGAACTTGATATACTCCAAGGAATATAAACATGTGACTTGCATTTCAAAAAACAAAGTTTCATGGAATAATATGCACAAAAAATATTATTAATTTTTATTAAAAAAAGGAAAAACATATTTTGAAATTAATTAGCACATTTTACACTAAACCCAAAGTGACTAAGGATAGATATTTAATCTTAACTCATATCTGGGATCATATATACCAATTTACGTTGTTAATGTAGGTCTACTTTACAATTTATAAACTAATTTCCAAAAACATTGAACATGTGGAGAGAAAGACACGTACAGTGTAACCTGTCAACGATTGAATATTTTATGAAATTTGGGAGAGTAATAGTTATCATTTGAGAGAACTGTGTCTAGTAGCAGTATTTGTTACTACAGAACAGTTCAGAAGATCAGAACAACATACAAAATCAACTAATAGTGTCAGGAATGAAAGTGTAAAAAACAGATTGAAATATTCTATGGGCGGAGCATCAGATTGAGGTAGGCCTACGTGTTTAGGCCCTGGGATTTGATAAAAATGGTGGGGATGGACAACATTACTTTCAGGGAATATGCATTCAGTCCAAGAATCATCTAATTCACTGTCACTGTCATTTTCATTAGCACTGTCACTATAACCCTTTGACATTGCACAAAATGTTGTAAGCCCATTAGCCAATGGCACGGCTCCATCATTCTCTGGTGCGCTACCTGAAGACCCCAAAAATATCGTAATCAACACTTTCGATAACATTAGAGTTGCTTACATCTTCAAAGCAATCCAAAAGTTCCTCAATTTCTTCTCCCGAATTAGGCCTACGTGACGACATGCCTTGTTGTGATAATTGTACTATTTACAATTTTACTACGACCTAAATAAATTGCTAGGTAATTATAACTGCAGTAGAAATAATAACAAAATTAATATATTACGATAAATAACTCAAATGCGTCAATTAGAACGTAAAATTATTGAAAACAAGTCACAACAAGCGGACATAAACAAACAAGGAGGCTGCCATATTGGATCATAGATGTCAAGCGCTCACAGATCACACACTCGCAATCGAGGAGTAAACTAGCAAAAATGAAGCTATGTCAGTGCCATCTAATGACATACGAATGAATTACAAACATTCTACCTTCTTTCTACTTGAATTGTGACGCAATCTAACGCCTTACTACATAACTACACCACTTACAAGAGGGTGCCGATGGAATTGGCATCCTGGCATTTTTCGTACAGAATGTACGTGCCAATGCATCGGCATCTTGGCACTGTAAGAGTTAAGTAAGACATGCTGGATGATTTGGAATGTTGTGCTAAAATATTTTATTCATATTCCATGTAACTACCTAACCTGTACAGTATTGTTGTAGCATACTGTACTCTTAACTACTAGATTATTGTGCTATATTTACTGGAACAGTACAGAAAGGTTGTGACGCAAATCTCTGGAACAGGGTGTGTCAGCCTTTGTTCAGTTATGGTTCTAGAAATAGATCCTTTCTATTCTGGAATATGGAAGGTTCGCGAATGAGGTCTGTATACGTGTTCGAGAAAGTTTTGTAAAGATCGCGATCGCAGGAAAAGTGTGATTGGTAAATCCGGGTGGCAACAGGCAAGCTCCTGCGTTCTGATTGGATACTCCAAGGCCAGATTTCCCTTTAAAAGGGAACAAGGCAGCATTTCGTGGCCTGTCTAAAGTCTGTCTTTAAGTCGTTGGTCTTTGGTCTGTCGATTTGTTCTCTCGTCTGCCAAAGTTTTGTCGTCGTTGGCGCCTCCTCGCTGCCAGCATGGGCTGCCTTAGGGTAAGCACTGTTGTTGTCTGTCCCGTTTTAATTTGCATTTAATTTTTGATGGTGTATCACACAGGAGATTGCCCTAATCGCCACTCTATCAATCAGATGTTGTGAAAAGCATTTTTAATTTCACTCTAAATTGTAATAGCATATTGTGTTTCCTCTTACCTTCAAGATTGTACCTGTAGATTTTGATTTGTGCTGAAATGTATTTGCTTAACTCTTTGGACTTACGGCAAAGCTCTTGTCAGGGAACATTTAATTTGTATTTGTCAAAGAACTTCTAATTCGTGTGTCGGGTGTATCTAGATTTTCTGTACAGCTGAATTTGTTTCGGAAGTTTAATATGTATTGTAGAATTTTGAAAATTATATTTTGAAAACCAGAGATCACCGTTGATTTTTCCGAAAACCGCAACCCTCGCATCTCCATGGCCTTTGGTAAGGTTACCCAGCCTCCTTTCCACGTTCCTTGTTTATTTCCGTCAAGTTGCCCCCACTGATATTTACTTGTGTTGTTTTCTGCGCAGTTCATCAGATGTTCAGTGTGTGTAGTGTTTAAGGTATCATGTGATTGCTTTTATTTGCCTCCCTTTAACTGTGTTTTGTGTAGCCGCTGTAGTAACGATTACAATATCAACATTTCTTCAGCTTGCTTGTGTAATGAACGCCAGGAAAAAAATTGAAAAGCTTAGGAAAAGATCAAGAACTCCTAACTGGGATAGTATGGAAAACATCAGCAATTGTAATTGAATCTGTGTGTTGAAAAGGGTACACATTCCAAAATCCTTATTATTCAGGAGAAAGGAAAAACCATCTTGTAGCTAAAAGCTAAAAGAAAGGTTTGATCAAAAAAGTTTCTATTAGGCATTTATACATCATATATTCGGCCGTAGCCGTGTTGAAACACCGGATCCCGTGAGATCTCCGAAGTTAAGCAACATTGGGCATGGTCAAGATTTGGATGGGTTGCCACGCACTGTTGGTGGGGGGGGGGAATGGAGGAGCGGAAAGGAACGGGCCACCCTACCGTACGTAAACTCCAGCTCAGGCGCACCTCTGCGGAGGTTCGGACCTGCCTTAAGGCGGAATATACCCTTACCTTACCAACTACAGTGTATGGAAATCATATTATGTACGGTTTTGAAGTTATACCATTTTTTTAATGTCAAGGAATATGTCCCTTTTTATACTCAAATTTGAGAAAGATCATTGTAGAGGCAGATAATGTATAATAAACTCGTAATTTCAAAAGTCTATTAAGCAGTAACACATTATTACACAAAAATTCGCCCAACCGTCATTTCTTTTATAGTTATTCATTGTCATTCGGTCTCTTTAAAAGTGTTTTACTTTACGAAGATATCTAGCCTCTATAACCCCCAAATGGTGAATGTCTTCTATGTTTAAAATATCGTGAAGGTCATCAACATTATCGTCCATTCCTTCAATGTTAAATGGATAAGTCGAATATTTCACCATGGTTATATTACTGCAGACAGTAAATACCACGAAAATAAACTGCTCACTCTTTCTTTTTCCGCTACTCACTGCTATACAATGCTTATACAAGGGTCCTGGTGTGTATAAGCAATTCAATGAATAACTATAACAGATTTATACACAGGAGGTTTATACAAGGTTTATTATTAACGAACTTCACATAAACGGTTTATAAACCTTGTATAGAAGTTATACACAATTTATTAGTAAGGTGGGTGGTGTATGACGAATTTGTAAGTAATTCAGGAGAGGATTCTGGTGATGTAAGAGACAACGAATCTTCGCATCTACAGGGAATCGAGCCTATTGCAAGTTCAGATTAATGAAATACCTGTCACGTAAGTAGGCCTACTTGCTAATTTTCCTGGAAAATATATTTAATAGCAGTGATAAGGTATTTTTATCATCTCAGGCAAAGCAGCTATATCCATAAATTTACACGTTCATATTTGCGTAAAGACCACGTAGACCTCGTGGACTGATACAAAATGTTTGTTTATGCCTATGTTACTCTTTCGATGGAAGGAATTTTAGTTCATTTCATTTTTTTTTTCACAATGAGCCTTCCTAAAATGAGGGTGCGGGCATTATTCGACGGCATAGATTATTCGGGTAAATACGGTAATTCATCCTTGCATCGTATTATTGTCACTGAATGAGCTATTAATACTAACCTGTACAAATCCTTAGAAATGACATAATATAGACTTCAAAATAAATTGTTTTATTCGCACCTTGCAATATTTACAACAAAATATTATGTTCAGTAGAACACATCATCAATCAATCAATCAATCAATCAATCAATCAATCAATCAATCAATCAATCAATCAATCAATCAATCAATCAATCAATCAATCAATCCAATGAAATCCAATAGAAATTAATGCAAATTAATTGGGATTGGTGTTGACATCTAACAGCAATATTTAATACTAATGGCCATTCGCGCAGGAGAAAATCGGAAACCATTTCCAACTGTTCCTAATCTGCGCATGTGCTCTTGTACAAATTGCAAACTCGTCAAGATGGCAGGGACTTACATGATGTTCGCGTGTAATATTGTCGCTTGGAACTATTGAATAATCGGTCATTCTAAGCTAAAATTTACCGTCTGAAGCACCAGAGTGAAGCTGCTAAGTACTTTTGTAGTGTGTGGTTTTAAATCTGCGTTGTGGAGATTAGTGTTCATTAAAGGATCAATCTCATACCTATAACCTCATCTTGTTAGCTAACCGATAATGGCCGCCTCTGTTGATGGAGGTCGGCAAGTTTTTTCTAACTCAATGAATCTAAATAATGAAAATCAGCAAGTCTCAAGTAACCTCACGAATCGACAGAATAAAGAAAGCATAATTCCCACCCGTACCGGTGAACCAGGTAACCTCATGACAACCTCTATTACTGTTCCTAACACACTCAATCAATCTCCTAACAATCCAAAGTTACTCTGCAGCAATGCAATCCTACCCTACCAAAGATCAAGCTATTGTTATTGAATCTTGCGATGGTATTAGTATCCGAGATTATATACTAGCAATTGGAAAAATCACTAGCCCTAGTAACATCCGATTTGTCTCACGGATATCCTTGCAAGTCAAAAGTGTGTTGAAGAATTAATTTCAAAACATCCCAAGATTCTCATAAATAATGTCTCCTTGGAAATAAGACCTCTCCTAACTAAAAACAAACGAGTTATTCTATCCAATGTTTGCCCTGTGATTCCTAATATTGTTATTGAAGAAGAATTTCTCAAACTCGGCATTAAACCAATGTCAAAGATATCACCTATTAGAGCAGGTTTAACAATCCCCGGATTTTCTCACATTCTCAGTTTTCGGAGACAGATTTATATTCAAAATGAAGACTTTAACAAACTTCCAGACTCACTCCAAATCGAATATGAGGGTACCAATTACTGGATTTATTTATCCTCTGACACACCCACGTGCTTTCTTTGTAAAACTGAGGGGCACTTAGCTAGAAACTGTCCTGATAATGATGAAATAATAAATGAAGGCTCCTCATTAAATCAAAACAGTCATTCTCGTGGCAAGATCAATCTAACAGAATTTCCCCAACTAGTAGAGGATACCGTACACAAAGAATGAAAACAAACTGTCAAGAAAATATTACCTGTACTCCCTCACAAACTACTGTTCAGACAACTGCTACATCTACATCCCTTCAGTGTTCTCAAAATCAAAACTGTGGGCCTTTACCCTCAGGCGAAACGACTCTAACCTCTCATTTGGAATGCCCTCAAAACTCCTCATGTGTTCATCTTGCTGGATCGAAGAGACCAATATCACTATCTAGCAGTGAAACAACAGGCAGAAAAGACCTTGATTTTAAGGAACCTCCCCTAACAACTGAACCTAAGACAAGTGAACAGACAGGGAAACACAAGACAAAACAAACTTACAAGAAACCAAAGACAGAAAAAGAAAGCACAACCATTAGTGATATGCTTAAGCCAATTAAGCAAGTTCTAGAAGCCAACCCTCAGTCCTTTCCCCTCAATTACTTACAACTCCAATCCTTTTTTGAAAACAGTATTGGAGTTAATGACATTGCAGCAATAGCTTCCAATTACACCCAAGATCTAGAGGGTTTAGCCCAAGCCCTTCAAAAACTATATCCATACTACACTGAAAAATCCATTAAGAACAGGAGTACTCGAATAGTCAAGAAACTGCTTAAGGCTAGCAGTGAAAACCGAGGTGAAGCAATTAACAGTTTAGTTCCAGATTACTCCAGCGATGACTCTACTTCCCTCACATAATGATGATAAAATTCCCTCTACACTTGTTTGTCATTCTTATGACTATATCATTACTTCAATGGAACCTCAACAGTTTTCGATCACAGCGAGAGTATTTACAACTTCTACTAAATAAACATCAGCCTTCAGTTGTCTGTCTACAAGAAACTAACTTTAGAGACAACTTTGTTTCCCATTTAAGACAGTTCAACGTACATTATAAAAACCGAATTAATCCAAATCATGCAAGTGGAGGCGTAGCCACCTATGTTAAAAATAATTTACACCATCAAGAGGTTCCTTTAACTACTGATTTAGAAGCAGTCGCAGTTTTATTATACCTTCCACAAGATATATGTGTATGTAATGTTTATTTTCCTACGAATAGTACATTTCACGCTGATGATTTAAGAAACCTAATACACCAACTCCCCAAACCCTTCATTTTGATGGCTATTTTAATAGCCACAACAGTTTATGGGGTAGTTGCAATACTGATGCAAGGGGGAAAGAAATAGAGAAGATACTAGATGAATTTACTCTAGTATTATTGAACTCAACTGCTCCAACTCGTTTTGATATAGCATACAGAACATACAGTAGCATAGATTTAACTATATGTACGCCAGACATAGCTGCACTATTTAACTGGTCCATTTATTCAACTCTACAAGGAAGTGACCACTTCCCCATCATAATTAATGATGATCAAAGTTCCCCAGACAACACATCAAAACTCCAATACTGTAAATGGAATTTAAATAAGGAAAATTGGCAATCATTTAGAAAGATTGTAAATAACTATTTAAATGATCTAACTCCAACAAATAAATTTCCTTCTAAGCACATCAATGATATTGTTCAAGACTTCACTGAAGTAATAATTAAATCTGCTGACCAGAGCATCCCAAAAACAGCTCCTATGCCCTTCAAGAAAACAGTTCCCTGGTGGAATGACTCCTGTAAAGAGGCTATCAAAAATAAAAACCGTGCTTACTACCTATACAAAAGAAATCCTACGCCTGAAAATAAAATCAATTTTCAAAAACACCGAGCAATAGCAAGAAATAAAATAAAATTAAGAAAGAAAACCTCCTGGTTAACATTCGTCTCCTCCTTAACCTGCCAAACTTCACAAAAAGTTATGTGGAATAAAATCCAAAGAATAAGTGGCAAATACAATCAATTCTGTATTACCTCTCTAAGAAATCCAGTCGCTGGGTAAATTGTAAATGAACCTCAACAAATAGCTGATCAACTGGCTAAAACATTTTCAAAAATCTCTAGCGATAACAATTATGAACCTGAATTTCTTCGCATGAAAACAACTTGAGATCCAATAGACTTAAGTGAAACTGTACCTACACCGAACTATGCTTATAATGATACTTTACAGTTACAAGAAATGGTTACAGAACTCAACAAATGCGGCAGATCTAGTCCTGGCCCAGACACCATTCCATATGAATTTCTAAAACAGCTTCCACATAGTGCACTCAATTATCTACTTGCTATTTTCAACTATATATGGAGTTCCAAACTATTTCCAGATCAATGGCGTTGTGCTATTGTAGTGCCTATACTCAAACCAGGAAAGGACATTTTGATCCCAGATAATTATCGTCCTATCGCCTTGACAAATACAATGTGTAAGCTACTGGAGAAAATTGTTAACAAGAGATTACGCTGGTATTTGGAACATATACACTTTTTTAGTGATGCACAAAATGGTTTTCGTCAAGCACGTTCAACAACAGATACTCTGATAAGTTTAGAATCAGAAATCCGAGAAGCTTTCCTAAATAATCAGCACCTCATAGCTGTTAGTTTAGACATTGAGAAGGCATATGACATGGTGTGGAAAGACTATCTAATTGAAACACTGATGAAACATAATATTTCAGGAAACATGCTTCACTTCATTTATAATTTCCTTAAAGATCGCCGAATTCAAGTCAGGACAAATAAAACTCTTTCACATGAAGTAACCATTGACAATGGAGTTCCCCAAGGATCAGTCATCAGTGTCACATTATTCCTCGTTGCAATAAATGGCATTGTCTCCAACATTCACCTACCAGTAAAGGCTTGCCTTTATGCTGATGATTTGACTATACTAAGTGCAGGAAGAAATAAATTAACTACTCAACAGTTACTTCAAGAATCAATTGATAATATCCAAAAATGGGCTAAAGTTACAGGGTTCAAGTTTTCCAAAACTAAAACCAAATGCATACTCTTCTCCAAATGTAAACATACTGTACAAGACCCTGAGCTGTACGTGGACAATCACAAAATTGAAACAGTAACAACTATGAAAATCTTAGGAGTTTTATTCAACACTACGTTAAGTTGGATACCTCACCTGAAAAACCTTAAAGATGACTGCTTGCGAAGGCTGAACATAATGAAGATCCAGGCAGCAAAGAACTGGGGGGCAGACTACCAAGTGCTAATGAACACGTACAAAGCCATTATTAGGGCTAAATTAGACTATGGCAGCATTGTATACAATTCCGCAAGAATGTCTTCACTCAAAATCCTTGATTCCATCCAGTCCTCAGCTCTTCGAATTGCTCTAGGAGCCTTCCGTACCAGTCCAGTAGCCAGCATTCAAATAGAAGCAAATGAACCACCACTCACAATTAGACGCAGACGACAACTAAGTTTGACTTATGCGCTCAAGGTAGCAACTATGAGTGAATCAAGAATTAAGTTGTATGCTTTTCCTAACAAGCATCAAGGTACACTCATTAAATCAGGATCACAACCACAGCCTTTCAATGTCAGAATAGCCAAGTTTCTTGAAGAACTAAATTTAAATATCCCTCCAATACTCCCCACAGACAACTCTCTTAATGTCCCACCATGAACTATTACCCTTCCAAAAATTAACTTTGAAATAAATTACAGTGTCAAAGATGAAACTGACAGATCTCACTACCATCAATTATTTCTTGAAATTTCTAATAAATACCCAAGGCACACTGCAATCTATACTGATGGATCAAAATGTGAGGAAAGAAATGGATGTGGGATGATATATCCTGAACGTACCATGCTATACCGATTGCCTGACTACTATACAGTCTTCTCTAATGAGCTGTACGCAATAAAGCAGGCTATGTTATATATTTTGAAAACCAGCACCTGTAATAACTCCATCATTTTTTCTGATTCAAAAAGTGCATTAAACGCAATAGAAAGTCCATCATCAAAACACATCCTTGTACAAGAAATACAACTGTTGTTTAACATCATCATGAAAGAAGGCAAACAAGTCATCCTTGTGTGGATACCCTCTCATAGAGGTATTCAAGGCAATGAATCTGCTGATCAAGCAGCTAAAGATGCTACTTACCTCTCGCTAGGCGATCTAACAATAGCTACCCCTCACACTGACATTATTGCCTATGCTAAAACAAAATTATACCAACAGTGGAAGATAAAATGGCTTCAAACTTCGAACAGCAAACTCCACGAAGTAACAACGGAATCTACAGTACAACACTATCTTCACAACCTTCACAGGCAAGATCAAGTCCTAATAACTAGAATACGGATTGGCCACTCCAAGATAAGTCACAGCTATCTCCTTGAGAAGAAACTGCCTCCCATCTGTACAACATGCAATAGTGTGTTGACTGTGAAGCACATCATAACAGACTGTTCACTGTATGACAAATGGCGCCAGTACCACGGTATACCTAAGGATATTAAGGGGACACACTCATCTCCTTCACTGTGCAAACAAATTATCAAGTTTTTCAAAGACACTGGTCTGTATTCAAAAATTTAACTGTTCAGTTTAAAATACCACTTTTATATTTTTTTCATTCTTCACCCTACTGTTATTTAATGTAAATTCTACAGTTAGAAGTCACGATAAGACCTTAGGGTTAAAGTGACTCTAAATTATCTTAATAAAAAAAAAAAAAATACAAACTATCTCATATCGTTGTCGTTCAGGCAGAATTCACTAAGTCAGAAATCTTACTTCTGAGTTATAGCTGTTTTAATGTTTCAAACAACTCCTAAAATCAGTTTTGCATTATTAGTTAGTATTAACAAGTTTTTTGGTATTGTTGCCACTATTACTTCGACTTACTTCCATAATTTCACTATTTTTGCAAATTTGAAGTATCAAATTTAAAAGAAATCTAATATTCTGCCGGGAAAGGAAGGAACCTCTTCGTAGGTTGTTATAAAGGCAAAAATAACAAGTACTGGCTCACAATAAATGTGTAGGTGCATGAAATTATTGTATTATTATTATCATCTTTGAACTATTTCTCATAACTACACAGTATGATTCAGAGAACGAAAGTGTGACAATAAAAAAAAAATTTAAAACACTCATGTCAGTAAATCAGTAACCCTTCTCATTGTTATGTGTCATGTTTTACTCATCATTAGCTTCACACTCATTTTCACTGTCCACACTTTGTTCTGGATTTTGATCCCTGACTGCACCTGAATGGGATAAGGAGTGGTACCATGCTTGAAATTCTGTTGGAATAACTCCTTTATTGCAGAGACTAATAAGATCCTTGTACTTTTGTTCTGATATAGGGAAAAGTTTTGTAAGACTTCTGAAGGTTAGGCATCTTTTTTGGGCGACCTCACCCAAAAGTATTTATCCCAGAGTATCTTCCAGAATGACTATATCGATATTTGAGAATACCCGGTGAATCCTTTTCGAATCTAAAGCACTTGACTTTCAACCAGTTTACTTTATTTCCATCACTGTCCTTGGTTTTGTTATACATACAGAGGGCACAAGGAAAGTTCAGCGATGTGAGTGAACACTTTAGACTTTTTCAAAATAATTTCCACTACACTCAATACACTTATCCATACGTCGCAACCAGTCACTGAACCAACTCCGCCACGTTTCTACGGTTACATTTTCACACTCTTGATTCCATGCTGCCAGAAGCTCCTCTTCAGATGCAAAATGCCGCCCTTTCAACTTCATCTTCACTTCTGGGAAGAGTGCGAAGTCACATGGGGCAAGATCAGGACTGTATGGAGGGTGATCAAGCACAGTCAACCCTGATCTGGCAAGAAAATCCATTGTTACATTAGCACGATGTGCTGGAGCATTGTCGTGATGCAAGAGCCGTGTGCTGAGCCGTGACCTTGGACGGACCTGCTTGAGAGCCTGGATGACCTGAGGCAGATAAGTCTCACTGTACCACTTCGCAACAACCCGAGTCAGGATGCCCTGTTTAGAGAAGAATACTGCAATCATCATTTTCTTCACTGACCTTGACTTTCGCACATTCACAGGAGTACCCTCATCTTCAAACAGCCACACCTTGTTCTGGGATTTTGTTGCGACCTCGTAATAATAAAGCCAAGTTTCGTAACCTGTAACGATGGTATTGACATTATGCAAAGTCCCATTTTCAAACTGTTTTAGCATTTTTCAGCACCATTTTACTCGATGTGCCCTTTATTCCTCTGAAAGTGAATAGGGCACCCAAAGGGAACAAACCTTTCTAACATGGAGATGGTCATGTAAAACTGAATGAATAGCTGGTGCAGGGATGTGGAGGGTCTTTCCTACCTGCTGATATGTCAACCGCCTCCCTTGCTGCAACATTTTCCTCACAGCTTCAATGTTTTCCTCAGTCACTGATTCAGATGAGCGCCTAGAACGAGGATCGTCTTCAACCCCAACATTTCCCCTCTGGAACTCTTTGTACCAGCGGGAAATTGTTGCCCGATGTGGATAGTCTTTCCCCAGCACAGGAGTCATTTCCTCCAGGCACTGGTCAACAATTAATCCACGAGCAAAATTGTAGCAGATAATTGCGCGATATTCACCTTTAGACCACATCTTAACTTGGTTTCAATTCGACTGCTTGTTAACAACTGGTGTGAAGGTCGCGCCTTGCTGTCTCCTAGACCGGTTTTCACCCCTCTTTTCATCCCTCACCATGACAGGGATGTCCATCCAACCGTTTTTTTGTATTGCAAAAGTTTCCTAGTGCCCTTTGTAGAAGGTGATTTCTGCTTTCTTAAGATAAATAACATATTTCACACTTCAACATTATTGCAAACTTACGGATATCAACCAGCTTTTAACACAAATAGCAGCTTTCTGGCAACTGAAAAAACATTGCAGTAATGATGCAGCCATACTGTAATTATTACGGTCAAATTGGACAGAGTTATTGTTATAACAGCTGCATAATATGATGTGAATTCTACTGAACAATAATCAAAGGAAGAACTTGCACCAAGCAGAAGTCACTAAGTGGACTAAGGAACTTCTGCCTGCCTAACAAACCGGAAAAATGCACTTAGTGAAAATAGCGAGTGCAGTTTGCAATGGAATGCTTCTCAATATGACTTAGTAAGTTCTACCTGCCGATAGAGCGTCATTTTGTTAGTATGGTTTTGCACCTAACTCAAAACCGCCAATTTTTGACTTAGTGACTTCTGCCTGAACGACGACGATATTTGCTGCACAAACAAAGCTAATAATTAAACACTCGGAAATCACAAATAATTTTGCATAACTGAAGCCAATGTTCACTGCTGGCGTAAAGATAAAGATCACTTAAAAAATGTGTGCTATGTACAAAAAACATGCAGTGATTTGCAACAAAGACGCTTTAAAGAAGTCGAAGATGAAATTGTGAACTACACAAGTGAAAAATGCAGGGAGGGAATGGCGCCATCACAGGAGATGTGATAAGAAGGAGAGCTCGTAAGTGGCACAGCATATGGAACTTGCTGAATTTTCAAAGGATGGTGCATGAAAGTGATGCATCACAGTGTTGCGGTGTTGTACAATCCGTACAATCATCGCTCAGAGCCTGCCAGATGCATACGGAAAAAAACTTGTCCAGTTCCAACAATATGTAATAAAGCTGGAAAAGCAACATTTGTATTTGCTTGGACAGATTTGCAACACCAATGAGACAGCAGTTTATTTTGAGAGGCCTTCATAATATTTAGTCTGTTTATTTTTTTTCTCAAATTGAAATTATAAGTAAGATTTTGAATTCATAAAGCAATTATTACGCCAGATTTAAATTTTCTGAAGGAAAAAATGCGGGTCGTCTTGCATTTGGGCTCATCCTGGATTCTGAGAAATATGGTATATAGAGAGATACAAACAAGAAAAGCAACACACAATAGGATAAACACACCGACAGGTCAGCATCGGAATAGGAAGCAACAGGAAAGGGAGAAAAGGACAATCTTCACGCCAGCCCAGTTCTTCTACATCTATTTCTTCCAAGCTTTATCAGGAAGGTGGTCTTGATGCGGGATATTTTGGACACATTACGAGACTCTCAGATTCATTGGAAAAGACTATTATGTTTGGGAAGGTGGAGAGGTCTTGGAGATGAGAACAGCCAGCATTGAGATGGACAGACTCCATCAAATCCAACGTTAACATGTCCCTGAAGGATCTGAAGTCTAAGGTCATAGACCGAAAAAGACATGCAGTCGCCAAGAGTCAACGTCGACTTGATGGCATCTCATCCTCATCATCGAAGGGAAATAGTACAGGTCGTGACAGAGTGGGAACATCCATTACGTTCCTGTTCTCCTTCTGTATTTTTCCTATGTCCGCAGTTTTTTACCACCTGTCATAATTTTAATTTCCCCTTGTCCACCTCCTGCCATGTCGAGATGTTGCCACTCCCAAAAGCATTTTAGAGCTACTGCCAGCAATTATTGAGGCCGCCCCTTACATGGGAAACAAATGCTGCTGATGAATATTGTACTCATACTAATCACCGAGTATTGGGCTGCCTCTTCTACAATCTCCACCTGTCCGAAGCCCATCTTCTCTGCTGTAGATTCCATTGAGATCTTCCCTTGTAACCTAGAGCTGGGACCCTTACCAGATGTTGCACACCCGGTCAGTGTGCTCTGGGACTGACATAGGCAGGGACACCATTCCCTGGGCAGTGCTGCCTCCAAAGAAATTCCCTACTTGCTACCACATTTACCACCTGTATTCATCTTTATACTTTTTATCTCTTCCCTTTTCCCGTGTATATCCAAGCTTGCTTCTTACTCTATACATCCCAAATGAAGACAGAAGAACTCTCAATGAGCACTGAAGCCCACCATCCTGAGGAAGCTGCGAAGCTGAACTGAGCTCCTCGGGGGCGTGCTGAGTAGGAATATCTATAAACGAATTCCGATTGATGAAGAGAGTGGCAGTGCATAAAGACAAAGTTACAAACTTACGGTCCAGTTTCTTTAGGTCCACCACCGAGGGACAGAACAGGAGCAGCGCTGGCAGCAGCAGCGGGCCCTCCTTTTCTCTCTGGTGGTTTACTGATCGCTACGGATATCGTGCGGTCACCCAGGGTCATACCATCGGTCTTGATTAGTGCGTGGGCAGCTGTAGCCTGTAAAACAGAAATCAAACCAGCAATTAGTGTGTTTCAGAATAATAGAATGGAATGAATAAGACAATTTTAGAGAGAAAGCCCTGACTTACGCCTCACATTCATAAATCTACCCTTCAAAGGAATTTTGTATTCTCATATTCCCCGAGGTGGTGTAGCTCCACGACATACCGGCTGGTGAGACAGGGCTATAGCTTGTCCCACATCTTATTCATAACGTGTACACGACTTCATCTAGAATTCTGTATGCAATTTACTGAAGCACGGGTACACCAGCTAGTGTGTAACCTTTCTCTTTCCGTTCTTCACGGTGGACTGACAGCTACGTACAACTTCTACTGACAGAACTGACGTGCTTACAACTCGTCCCGTATCTTGTTTTCATAACCCGCTTACGGTTAAAAATGGAAGCGTGTCTTATGTCGTGAACACGTGTCTCATAATCTCTCTACTTCAGCTTTATGCTACAAGGTCACTTCCCAAAACTTTCGCTAGAGTTCTGCAGCTTACCTCCAAATAGGATCAATGTATTACATTTCTAACTCGCCTGTATTTTGATAAGAAGAAATGCACACGCTGGTGCCATTTGTTTAACTTTAACCGGGTGTCGTGATGCACCCCTATCATATCTCATGCCCAGCGAACGGACTCGAGAGTCTCGAATCCGCGACCTCTGGGAATAGAGATTGGGAGTATAACAGTGGCAAGAGGTTGACGCAAGTGTGATGAACAGATATAACTTGGAAACTATATTCTCTCACCCATGGGTAAATAATGCAAGTAGCGAACTCGATTTATTATTATTATTATTATTTTTATTATTATTATTATTATTATTATTATTATGTTCGGCTACATGACTAAATGATTATCGCGCTGGCCTTTGGTCACAGGGGTCCCGGGTTCAATTCCCGGCATGGTTGGGAATTTTAACCATCATTGGTTAATTTCCCTGGCACGGGAGCTGGGTGCATGTTTTGTCTTCACCATCATTTCATCCTCATCACAAAGCGCAGGTCGCCTACAAGCGTCAAATCAAAAGACCGGCACGTGGCGAACCAAACCCGTCCTGGGATCTCACGGCACTCAAAGCCATACGCCATTTCATTTTTTCATTATTATTATAATTATGACTTGTGATGTACATCCACTTGTTAGTATCATTATTAGTTTATGATTGCATTATTTTTGAGGTTATGTCATGAAACATTTGTTGTATATATTTATATGAGCTCAGTTAACTTTTTGCACTCCTATCTCGAGTGCGGTTCGAGATTAAAATATTAGACTTGCGCTTCGATGTCGAACTCCACTCGACATGTCTATACATCTCGTACTTTCAGCGCTCGTATGACGACTGTGCCGTGTTCTGATATTGTAGAGCTATCTAACGGTCTCTGAAAGAACAAGTTTTCTTATTTACAATAATTCGCGGGAATTGTAGTAACTTTTTTAAGCTCTGTTATTCTCGAATGTTTATGCAAGTTCACAGATGTTGTTGTTTGAATGTAAACATGGCTTCTGTTTTGTCTTCACTCATGGGACTGGATATTTTAGAACAGTTAGTGGACAGTGGTAGTGACGATGATGAACCAACAACTGACTTGGATGATTTATTCGTGAATAATGTAAGTGAAAGTGAACAAAGTGACAGCAATAATGAAACCGGAGGGGGTGATGCTCCTCCATACCCATGGTGCGAGTGGAAAGCTGGCGATCCTGATTTACCTGCATTCTCATTCAATGAAACAATTTGTGGATACAAAGCATCAGGTAGGAACAATCCCTCAACACCTTACAGATTCTTTCAACTTATTTTTAGTGATGAGTTATTCAAGCAAATTGCCGACGAGACCAACAGATATGCTGAAGTCAAAATTCAGAAAGTGACACCACTTACAAGGCATTCGGCTTGGTGGGGTTGGACTGATGTTACCGTAAACGAAATGAAGGCTTTCCATGGAGTTTCACTGAATATGGCAATGCAGAAAAACAACAGAATGCAGGATTTCTTTTCATGAGGTTGGTCAGAATCGTTCGGATTTTTTGTAGACTGTTTTAGCCGCAAAAGATTTTTTCAGATATTTTGGGCTCTGCATGTTTCTGCTCCAGATTCAGCAATCCATTTGAATCCTCAAGTTAGGCCTCGAATTAGCAAAGTCAAGTACGTTTTGGACTATATCAGTGAAAAGTTCTTGGAAGTTTATGCACCACAAATATCTAGCAGCTGATGAATCAATAGTGTCTTTCAGAGGTCGTGTGTTATTCAAGATGTACAATCCACAGAAGCCTACTAAATGGGGACTCAGAGGTTACGTAATGTCCGATTCTTCAAATGAATATGTGTGTAGTCTTATCCCTTACTATGGTTCTGCAACTACAGAAACTTTGATTTGACCGGACTTGGTTTTCACAGAAAGAATCGTGCTTCAATTAGTTGCTAATGTTACAAACGCAACAGGTCAGTCTGGGTACCATGTCTATACCGATCGTCTCTATACAGGTGTTACTCTGGCTGATGAATTACTGAAGCAAAAGATCCATATCACTGGAACAACTCAACCGAATCGGAAGCACTTGCCAAATGGAATCCGGAAGAAAAATCTGCATCTAAAGAAGCATTAAGTCAAGTGCTTACGCACAGACACAATTATGGTTCTGGAATGGCATGACAAGCGCACAGTACTGATATTTTCAACATCTGGAAACAATTCAACCTCAGTTATTGTCAGAAAGAAGAGAAACTGTGTTGAACAATTAGATAAACCAAACGTAATTGTTGACTACACGTCGCATATGGGAGGCGTTGTTCGCTCGGACCACTACACATCAAGCTATGCTTTTGTAGTGAAAAGCTTGAAATGGTGGCGGAAATTGTACTTCTGGCTATTGGAAGTGGCAATAATCA
Source organism: Anabrus simplex (assembly GCF_040414725.1). Classification (NCBI taxonomy): domain Eukaryota; kingdom Metazoa; phylum Arthropoda; class Insecta; order Orthoptera; family Tettigoniidae; genus Anabrus; species Anabrus simplex. The sequence goes on along the minus strand of NC_090279.1, from coordinate 215,696,583 downwards.
ACAGCTTTTTGCTCTATACAGATTACTGCACCATGAATCGCATGGAGATTCCGTCACACAAAACCTTCCGGAAACAGGATATCAGCGAGTTGGTTGGCGAAGTACGCAGCAAAGGTCAAAAGCGAGGACGACTATCTACTTCTGATGTTGAAGAACGTTTGAATGGTAAACTGCACATCATCAACAGGCTGCCTGGAAAACAACATAGAGACTGTGCTATCTATTCAAACAGGAGCAAGAAAGATGATAGAAAGGAAACAGTTTACTACTGCAAAACATGTTCGAGAAAACCCGGTCTCCACCCAGAAAACTGTTTTGAAAAGTACCACACAGTGAGAACCTACAAGGATTAATGTATTTTGTGTGCATAGTTGTAAATATATTCATGTAACATACTTATATTTTGTGTTAGATTCTTTTGAATTGTTCACATCCTACAGCTGTTCATAGCGCAGAAATTAATTAGGAGTGGAGCAGGAAGCATACGCTAAGGGTAATGGAGTTCAAAAGGTTAATGTAAGAACCTGTATATAATTTATTATATGATTTGTAATCCAGTACAGAATTGTGACATCCAGAATGGTACTGGGTAGACGAGAACTCTCTAGAATATTCTGTACATTATATCTGGGCCTTAAGCACGTTAGAATTTATGAGAAAATGTATCTCTCTAGAAGCCTGCCAGGCACATATATAAGGAGGTGGTCTTGATGGTAGAGACGAGTTATTGTTTAGTAAGAGTCATGGTTTAATAGGAGTTATACTTGTGACCACGTGTTATGACATGCTGATAAGCAGTCAATTGTTTTAAGGTTGCAATCTCTGTGTGGCTTAGTGATAGGCATTTGTTAAAGATGGTGGTCTGTTGATGTGTGTACTTTGTTCGTGGCAGCAGTTGATTAGGTTATGTGTATCTTTATGTGAAGTTAAGGTGAAATAAATAAGTGTACCAACAGACAGCATTTTGTGTGCGTCTTTGTGGAAAGATCAAGATTGCAGTGCTTTGAATGTCTGAGTGATAATTTTATTTGAGTGAAAATTATGAAACATTCCCAGGCATAAGATTTCATGCCAGTCCAACATAAAGCAAGTTTGGTGGAAAGCAAAGCCAGTGCATGTGTAATATTATGAAACAGCCGACAGCACGGCGTCAGTGTAAAAATAGAAGCATTTAAAAATAAAAATTTCATTGTTCCGTATTGAAAAGTATCACAGTTAAATTGAAATAATAAATATGGTAGTTCAACCTATTCAATACAAGTAAATAACAGATGTAGAGATTACATTCTTATTTAATTAAAAGTGGAAATGGTACCGGTTTCGACCCCAGTCTGGGTCATCATCAGCCGATTATAACTCGAAAAACAATGCATAAGTAAGAAAGAAGTTAACGGTCAAGTCCACACAATATCAGTTGAAGAGGCGATATAAAAATGACTGGGGTAGGCACTGTAAAATTCAGACAAGTGGAATGTAAGTCACTTAAAAGAAGTAATGCGTAATCTTCCGAGCATCAGCACGGCACACGTAATGTTTGGCACTGTCTCACAATGTTCACAAAAAGCAGAGAACAGTTAAATGAGCCAGACTGCATACACCGTCAGGCACAAAGTCAACGCAATCCAAATATGAAGATCTAAAGTCATGAAGAAGCCGAAGACGAGCAGCTCAACCGAAGTAACTTGCAAGCTCCAGAAGATCGGCGCGGTGTTTACAACGTCAAGTGCTGTAGTTTCATACGCTGACGGAGATTGAAGGATAGATTAATGATCAAGTATTTGCTTAGTTCATGAAAATGTACCTATATATATATATATATATATATTACACTTATAATACGATTCAATATAATTGAATACGTAATTATGATCTTGAAGAATTTTAGAACAGTTGACGTGAAAAAACAATAGTGAATAGAAAAAATGGTAAAAAGCGCAATACCGGAAACAAATGAAAACGTGTATGCACAGTGTGCTATTTCTTGAATATAAATTTTTTTTTTTTAAAATTCAGGTCGTGATTGAAGTAGTCAAAGTTGGCGGACGCAAGGCATGAGTTTAAATTTGAAAGTGAGGGCCCAAAATGAAGGTGGCAATGGTTTTTTTCCTTTTTTTTTTTTTAGGGGTGAAAAGAAAAATAGGATAAATTAATAAAGAAAGAAGATTAGTGGATAAGAAAAGATTAAAAGGGTTTAAAGTTGAAAGGTGGTGAGAAAGGATAAGATAGGGATGAAGTTTAGGGTGGGTTACTGGAGGTACAAAATGTGGGTAGGAACTTTGTAAGGCATGGAAAATTGAATTCAGGTTTTGAAATTTAGAAATTTTGAGAAGAAGAATTGGGAAATCAAATAGGATGTTGGGTTTTTCAGAAATGTTGTTTAAGTTGAAATTGGGGTTGAAGTATTGGTCAAGGTGTATAAAACAATTTTTAGTAGTGTTTAAGAGGGGGCCTTTGTTAATGATTTAAAGTATTTTCATGTCCTTTTCAATATTGGTGAAATTGTGGTTGTTCATGTTGTCCTATGGTGGATAATCTGTTGTATTTAACAGCGTTGATATGTTCGGAGTATCTGATGTTGAAGTTGCGGCCAGTTTGACCGATGTACGAGGAGCTGCAGTTGTTACATTTGAATCTGTATAGTCCAGATTTTGAAAAAGCATTAGATTTATTTAGTGATTTAGGGTTGTGTAATATATCAAAATTTCTGTTATTGGTTCTAAGCACAATCTCTGCAGTCGTTCTGTTCACTTAAGAGTTTGCTTCTTACTTTCGAATGGTGGCGTAAGTGAAGAGATGTTCGCCATTTGCTTTTGACAGACTACACGACTACATATCTGAGAATGAGTAGGTCCAGAAATCCCGTGACGAATACTTATAAACTAGGGAATCGTATCATTACGCAGTGGACATTTTAAAGTGGAATATACTGTGTGAAGAGGGAAGGTGCAAGGCAACAAAAATCCTGGGGTTCCACGAGCAATAAGGTCAGCTTACCTTTGCATGGTTCGGCCCATAGTGACGTATGGTCTACCTGCTTGGCATCCCACAACAGCGGAGAACATCATTAAGCTGCAGAGAGTACAACGCAGCAACGAAAGGCTAATTGAATGTCACTCCCCCCTCCCACCAAAAAAGGTTACCTTCCCCTGAGAAAATAACCAAACAAACTGACCTGATCTTTCTTGGAAATTCCTCTCTACTTTACAGAAATTGATTCCTTCCAATGTTTATTGGTCAGCTCAGAGAGGTGATGCAGTTACCCTTTGTCCGCTTTTTGCCATACCTCTGTCTTTAAGAAGGGTTTCTATTGGCGCTTCGCAAAGCTTTGGAACTTGCTGTCAACGGATGTCGAGAACTTGCCTCTTCCAAAACTTCAAATGTATATAAAGAAATGCAATTTAATGGAATTGCCTCATGTGTCTGAGTGTGTGGGTAGATGAGTGAATGATTGGTAGAGTGAAAGGAAGTATGCGAGCACAGGAATGATAGAATAAATGATTAGCTAACTACCAATAGAATGAACGAGCAGTAAGAAATTATATATATATATATATATATTGTAAACTACAGTATGTAAATAATGTCTCGTCTTAACACATTCACGCCCATCATCTGAGCGGCTATTTAAAGGGCTGGCCCAGCTATTCCAGCTGTTAGTGGCAGAGCAAACAACAACAAGTTCTTTTCACAATAAGTTCTAAACTGAACAAGATATGGAAACAAAATTTTTCACATACCTTAATGAAGTCCTCTAGTATCTCTGTAGGGTGTGGTAGATAATGTCAGACTTTCCTGGGTGAATGGGAACACTAAATATCCAAAAAATAGCGTGTTTCACTAATAATTTTATTTTAGAACCACACTTTGCACCTTCTTCAAGGGAACTTGTCTATATATGATGATGGAAACTTTGAGAGAATATACTCTTTTCTCTTCGCTTCTAACCTAAATGATGGATTCCTTGGCCGGTGCCCTTTTTGGCGGCAAAGTTGCAGGACGTTGACTTGGAGCTGATGACGTAGATGGAGCTGAGCTTTCGGAGAGAGGTGGCTGTACTTGTATGTCGGGTTCACTTTTTACCCCGTTTGAGAATTGCCTGGTGTTCTTTTAGATCTTTTGGTACACCCCTATTCGACCGTATTGTTCCACATACGCCAGTGTTCTGTTCCCGTAATTGTTTCGGGAGTCCAACGCTATTTGTAATAATTGTCCATATAGACTGTATACACCGGGCCAAGATAATTTTCAAGCCGCCGTAAAAGTGTGCTTTGTAAATTTGCATCACTTGCATCATTTATATCGTCCCTACACGCGATGGTTATACTTCAGAACGTGATTATACACGCGCTTGTGCAATCACAAACCAGCTACGCAGCTAGTTGTGCGAGCGCTAGGCTACTTTCAGAAGCAAAACAAAGAAAGTACATTGGGAGGGAAAATCGTCGTGGCCATGTGGTTCTCGGTGAGTAGAAATATTCATAAGGTTATTACTTTCATGTCTCTCGCACATATTTGTGATCAAAATAGATCCTAGCTGCGTAGGAACAGCTCGAGTTCAAGGTTACGCTTATCCAGGCTAACTCGGATACGGTCCACAGCATGGTCACGCGCCATAGGCAATAACTCGGATACGGGCGTGAATGTGTTAAGATAGGTCTAGGGAACGTTTTATAGGTACATGGGGGTTCACGGTTTTTCTCTAGACCTTCCATGTTTCATAGTTCCTTTCACATTACTTGTCCCATTTGAGTTTTAGCATTTCAAACTGTCCTGATCTAATTTAGCATGCATCTCTTCTGCTGTCAAAAGCTACGCCTAGCAACCAGCCTGATCTCCAGACGTTACACCAGCCTAGGGTCATCAATATGAGAGATGAAGGAACTATAAAGAGGGAGAACATAAAACGAGGATGAAATCTCTACTGCTCAAGATATTACTTTACCACTGACCTCGTCGTGAAAGTCAACGTACGCCAATCCCTTCGAATGTCCGTTTCGATACGTGACGATGCGGACATCTTTCAACTTGCCGAATGGCTTGAACAGTTCCTCGAGCTCCTCCTTCGTCGTTGTCAGAGGTAATCCTGAAACAAGGAAAAGGAATTTTTCACTATGTGGCCAACATTTTTTGTCATCAGAGGCATCAATTACACAGCGATTGTCGCTCGTCAATATGAGATCCGACCCTGAATGACCAGTGGTGCCGGAGATATTCACACACAAACTGCCAACATGTGTGCTACCTGTTCACCAAACGGAAAACTAGGAAAAAAAATTAAATAGAATAGTAAAGCAGAGCCAGTGGAGGTTTGTTTACAAACACTACAGAAATGGCGCTCTAACAGATGGTCAGAAAAGTGCTTTCATTTATTTCCGTGAAGTTGCGCACAAAGAGGTTGTAACTATGAACGAAACTGAACTCACAGCTGCTGTGGACATTGATCCAACAAGTACTAGACTCATAACTAAGTATATTTAATTTCCCACCTTGTCGATACATTAGTTGCTAAAGACAACTTACTGGTTAAAAGTGGTATATGTTTCGTATATTATTAACATCTTCAGCCACACAACACTGTCTAGATGAAAAATTCATATATTGACAACGTATCAATGCTTTGAGAGAAAGTGTCCTTAAAAACAGCATAAGAACATAAATGACAACATCAAAAACAAAATTCTCATGAGGTAAGGTAAGGGTAGGGGGTGTATTCTGCCCAAAGGCAGGTCCGAACCTCCGCAGAGGTATGCCAGAGCCGGAGTTTACATACGGTAGGATGGCCAGTTCCTTTCCGCTCCTCCATTCCCTTACCCCCCACCAACAGCACGTGGCAACCCATCCAAATCTTGACCATGCCCAATGTTGCTTAACTTCGGAGATCTCATGGGATCCGGTGTTTCTTTTTACAATTGAAAGCGGTTGTCAGGGAAACACTTGTATCAATAGTCCATAGAGAAAATGTCCCGATGAATATTCTATTCTTAAAAAGTTCATGTTAATTTTGGTTTAATTTTTTTTCAAGCCAATTTATAATTATATATTTTTTAGTAATTGTCAAAATGAAGAATACTAGGTTTCATAATGTGGCTCTTATTACTATTAAAGATGATATCATCACTAATTCCTAGTAGTCAATTCTTTTTAATCCTGCTTTTCTCTGGAAACAGTGTCTCTTGTCTTTTTTTACGGTCTTGTGTCTGGTGTAGTAGTGATGTGTTCTTTCTTGTTCACATACTTGAGGAGGTGGAGGAGTGGGGGATATTGGTGTGTCATTAACTGCCTTGTCCGACTCGTTGGCTGAACGGTCAGCATACTGACCTTCGGTGCAGAGGGTCCCGGGTTCGATTCCCGGCCGGGTCGGGGATTTTAACCTTAATTGGTTAATTCCTACGGCACGGGGGCTGGGTGTATGTGTTGTCTTCATCATCATTTCATCCTCATCAAGACATGCAGGTCACCTACGGGCGCCAAATAGAAAGACCTGCACCTGGCGAGCCGAACCCGTCCTGGGATATCCCGGTACTAAAAGCCATACGACATTTCATTAACTTCCTTATTTTTACCTTCTGCTTCAAAGGGGGAGGAACACGTCATAGGCCTATCTGGAAGTGGAGAGATTCCAATTCTTTTTTCGTAATCGTTTTTAAGTATTTTCAAATACACCACAATTTGATCATAGAATGGGTTCTTATACTCTATAGCCTCATTAAGGTGATCATTTTTCTTTACAAGTTGGTCTAGATGAATGTACAGATCTTCATGTGTGTTCATTAAGCTGCCCTTTTTTAATTTTTTTTATGATGGTGAGGTCTTGTTCTATGTTGGTAAATTTATGGCCTGTGGTAGTCATGTGTTTTCCCATAGCTCAGAATCTTCTATGTTTTTCAGCATTTACATGTTCTAAATATCTTACTTGAAAATTGCAGCCGGACTGTCCTATGTATGTATTCTTGCACTCAAAGCATGTAAGTTTATATATTCCTGAATCAAAAAATTTATCTTTTTCATAGATATTTACTGTATCATGGTTGAAAATACTCTGTTTCATGTTGTTAATGGTGGAAATGCAATTCTGAAATTTTTTCTCTTAAATACGTTATTACATGTATGTTTGGATTATTGTATGTGAATTTGATGATTTCTCGGTTTTACTAGGATCGATTGCTAATTTAGATTGTCGCTTCTTCGAAAATTTAATATTTTATCCATCATGTTACTGTTGAAACCATTCAATAGGGCTTGTTGTCGGATAAAAAATAGTTCTTTATTCCTTTCTTATTTGGACAATGGTATACTAAACGCTCTGTTAACGTAACTATAATATGTGGATCTTTATTGTGCCTCAGGGTGCAACGATTTGTTCCTGATAGCGGTCGGTGTGAAAGTGGATTTTCTGTCTATTTTGAAAGAAAATCCTTTTTCTTCTCTCGTTGTGACTACGTCTAGAAAATTGAGTGATATTTCTTCTTCTTCTTCTTCTAAAGTGAATTTTATATTGGAATCCAAATTCTTCTTTCTTGCGAACCGGCCAAACTTAGGACCACGCCAATACCACTTCACTTACTTCTTATCATCCCTTCTTCCTTCCTCTTCTCCACAGTGCCTTCATTCTTTCAGAATGTTGCGCTCTTCTCTCTTCAATCCATCTTCCCCTTCTGCGCTCTTTTTTTTTCTTCAACAAGAACTTTTATGTTGGAAAGTCTTTTCCTGAATAGGTCTCTATCATGACATTCTTCATCTGCAACTCCTAACCCCTTGAGTTCTTCCTTTCTCTGCTTGGCATATCCCCCCTGGCTCTTCAAGTAGTATATTTTATTAAAAATTTGTTTATTTAACCTTGCTGGATCCATTCTGACCATGTGTCCATAGAATCACAGCCGTCTTTTCCTTATTGTTGTTTCCAGGTCTTCTGTTCTTTTTTTTTTCTCCTTATTTGATCGTAATCTGTAGTTTTACTATCGGTAAGTCTGTTATCTATTATAGCGTACACATCGTCCACATTATTGTGTCCAAAAATCCAATCCCTCTATTTCATTAATAATCTTCCGTGTGTTCCGAATAGTCCAAGTATATGTTAGCCAATATTCCTGATTCTAGGGGTCCCATTGAGAGTCCTTTTTGCTGGTAAATTTTATTATTAAACTTAAAATAATTTTGATTTAACACAAATTCTAAAACATTAATAAAATCTTCAATTTCTTGTATGCATATTAATTTGTTCTTCAACAAATTCTTCTTAATGATTCTGATAGTCTTTTCTATTGGAAGGTTTGTATACGTGTTGGTTATGTCAAGCGAGCATGTCGTGCGAGATGATCCAAGTTTAAAATCATTAGCTAGATTGCAAAAGTCCACTGAGTTTTTGATATGTGTTTTACAATGAAATACGCATTTACTTGATAAGAAATTATGTATAAACCTGGAAGTTTTATAAATGGGGCTATTTTTTTAATTTATGATAGGTCTAATCGGTTCTACCTGTTTATGTAATTTTGGTAGTGCTCTCTCAGTCTGGAGTCTAGGGTTCAAATTTATTAATGTTTGGACATCATGTTCATTAACCCATATGTGCCCACTGTCGACATTTGTCGACGTTAATATCTGAATATTGTCGATCTTATATCGGTAAACCTGAATAATATTTTTGTGGTGCATTGTTTACAATTCATAGTTTGATAGTTAATGCACAGCACGGAAAAAAGAATCACTCGTTTTCGCGCCTTATCGCGTGACTGCGTATGAAATATCATTCCGTATACACTCAAGAGGATGACGCTTCCGTCGCGGTGAGTAATATTTTCTTATAATATTGTTACAGTTGAAAGTACGATCGGACTTCTGTGTTAAACGTAATAACGAAACATGCCTTTAACGGATTTTGAATTCATTTATGGTTGATTTATAGTTGCTTTTGTCTAGCAGAGCAAAAAATTTCCACGTCGACATATGTCGACAGTGGGCGCGGATGGGACTGCCTCAGTACTGTCCCCTTCAAAAAGTGGAAATAATTTATTAAGGGAGAATGATTTATTTCATCAGCGAGTTGTAACATTATTTAATCGCCAGGAGGGTGATATTTTACACTCCCGTGCTAGCATGAGCCAGCCGCTTGCGAACCGGTTTTCCCGACCTACCAAGAGAACGAGGAAGCAGGGTGAAATTCCTGTTAGGTGTCCTTCAAAACACATGTGTGTGTACCACGTGAGCGGGCGAGCAGCGTGATTTCGATCGATCAATAAATGCAAGGTCGAGTGACGTGAAACTAGAGCAGCCAATAAAAATGACAATCTTCACAGGAATGCAACAAATCCACCAATCAGATATAATTAAGAGGCACACCTACGTCTTAAGACAATGAATTAATGGTAATTCCAAAGGAAATTTTATAGACGGTTTTTACTTCTGAACACTGGATTTGAGCGTTACTCTAAATGAAGCTACAGTCGAGACTGGACGTCCTTTGCTTCACTGGGAGACTTTGCATTAGAGAAGACACTGAGGACTGAATAAACTGCAATTCAGACATTTGAAAAAAATTATCTACGATTTATTTATGACTGCCATAAGATAAGTGTCCATTTCCAAATTATTAAACATCACGTGTGTATCCTGGACTATTGCTAAGACTTTTGTTAGTTTCAGCTCTCTACGAGAACTCAGAAGAAGGAAGGTCGTTGGTTCGAGCTCGCTTCAAGATGGCTATCCATTTCCGAGATGAATACTACTGTTTCCTGTGCACCTTCAGCTCCTCCATGAGTCACTAATTATGTAAGGCGTCGGACATGGGCAAGACTTTGTTCGATGGAAGGTGATGTGACCACGTACTAGGTCATCAGCCAGAATCCAGTTAACACCAGCCACATGAGTATTCTTTAAGAATTTATCTTTCTATCTTTCTGTAAAATGTTTGTAAAACGTAGCCTTACCTTATTCATTTAGATTTCTATTAGTTTAGCAGTAGTTTGACTTTTCATTCTTCTTTCTTCGGTGGGAGGTAGTTTGTGCTCGGGAATGAATGTGTATTTGGTTCTATTAGTTAGAGATGAGGGTGAATGTCATCGAGAGAGACCTCAACTGTCCTAAAAATTTTGAAGGCAGGAGAAATTAAAAAAGTAAATGAACCCCGCGTTAATCTTGAATGATTTTGAAATAATTTGAAAATTAATTGAGACAGATTAGGACAGTGTTCTAGTGTTTTTCTAAGTGTAAAATTTCATTCTACGATTATACGACATGTCTGTGGGCTTTAGTTCGTTTAGAGTCATCTGAATAATTTTGTAAGATAGCTTTGCAAGTGAGTTTAAGCACGGTCAATAATATAATATAATAATAATAATGAGTAAAAATAATTAAACCTAATTACGGGCTAAAGTTTGAATAAGGTCATGGGTTTAATGTTGGTTTGTTCTTGGAAAGAATTATCGTGTGCTCACTTTATATAAAGTAGGCCTGGAACATGGCAATCCTCCGGACGGAGTAATGATGAATTATACGTATATTTTACTGCGCTATTAATTTGAGTATGACTTGCAGATGGACATTATATTTTGTGTGATAATTTATGCATCCATTAGAGTCATTTTGGAAGGAATGTGTCACTGGACATGATTTCTTCGAGCTTGAGTGCAGGTTAATCGAGAGCCACGACATTATAGGTGAATAAAAATAAATGCCGCAACTCATGTACCGTAAGCGCGTATTCTAATATTTTGACCTGTGTTGTAGGTATTTTACTTGCTTTATTTTGGATGGTTTCTGTGTAAAAGATTCCCTTGAACATCGTTGTATAATTAATTTCTGCATAAAAGTGATAACCTCAACTCTATCACATTCTAGATCGATACCTGGAATATACGTGATATTGTCATCTAGAGAATGATTTCCCTAATTTAGAATAAATCCAAATTTTAATAATAATGGGTTAGTGTTCGTGTAAATAATATTATAATATGGTCGTGTACCTATGTGTGAATGTGTGATGTGTGATTTGATTATATTCTGTGTTTTGTGAATATTTCTTGAATGATTTTGTGATGATATTCTCCACTGTGCGCTTCAAATTTTGACCGATTTACGTTATTTTCGCGTGTCCGTGATTTGATGAATTATGAATCTTTAGAAGATTTTATTATAATTTAAGGTAGAGTAGGGTCTAATTCACTAAAGTAAAGTGAATAAGAGAAGGCAACGTCCGTGGATTGATGTCACGAGAATGAATTTTTAGTTATTGTACAGTCACTTATTGCATAAAAACGAGTAAGTTTAGGTTGATAGGAGTTCAAATAAGGATTTATTATAACGAGTTTAGTCACTTAATAATTATAAAAATGAATTAATTGATGAAGGGAAAGTCTAAGGAAGACTTATTAACCACAATTTCTTGAATTAAATATTTTTCAATAATTTTAATAAGGAAGAGAAAATGATCATTTTCTTGTAAAATAAAATGAAATCCAGACGGAATATTTTAATTTAAGCAATTTGATTATCATTATAGGAGAGTGTGATACCAGATATTATTTTGATTTTCAATCCATTTTACCGTAAATTAATGATCCTTATTATTATTATTATTATTATTATTATTACAGACAAGAACATTCGTTGAGCTTTAATTTGATCAAGATCCCTTATAGACGATAGCACGAGGAGAAGAGATTTTCAAGAATTAATCCCAGATTTTGTAAATTTAATTGTTTTATTGGAAGTGTGTTAGTTTTTAATAAATGTATAAACCTATTTTAGTTTCCTTTCATTTGTCGCTAGTCCTTCATCTATTCTTGCCTTTAAAAATTTTCTGCACAGCCGATAGCGAAAGGTCCACCTCTGAGACCCTCGCTCTCCGGCGAGCTGAGCCCGGCATGATGGGGGCAGTACTGATATACAATTTTCATTTATTCTTCTCAGAGTGATCGTCGAACAGATCGTAATCATCCTAGAGGAATCACAAAACATCCTAGATGCTATATATACATAAAACAACCTGAAAATGCTTTCCATAGTGACGGGGATAGCGATGATGATGAGTCTTGTGGAGATATAAACAGACTCTCTGGTAATCAACTCCGGGCTGATGCTGAACTAGTGTGTACAAAAATAAGTGAAAATGGTACAATGGTAATGCTGAAATGAAATACATAATAGTAATTCAGCCAGCATGTATAATTCCGCATAATATGCACATGGGGAGCATCGAACGATTGGATCAAAATGTATCTTGGTACCGCATCAGCATCAAAAACAAGAAATGGTACTGGCCTCTAATTGTGTTCCTTCTGAACGTCTCCATGGACAATGCATGGCAACTTTACCGTTTGACCCCAATTTAGACCTTCTCGGCTTCACACGGTACATCGTTAGGACGTATATCCTATCTCGTGCCGCTACGCGTCCTAACGCACGAAAACCGAGTACGAAAGTATTTTCATGCGTGTTGCCAGAAGTGCGTTCCGATGGGGTATCCCACTACCTCGAAACAAGAGGGAAGCAAGTGCAGTGCGCTCACTGTGGTAAAGCTGCCAGGAAACAGTGCAAAAATGTAACGTTGGCCGCCACGTCCTTTGCTTCGAGTCATTTCACTCACGCTAAACAAGACGATGAAGAGAAGCAGAGTGTAACCTCAAAACGCAGGCTAAACTGTTTTGAAATTCTACTAGTAGTTTTCCTTTTTTGCTATTTTCAGAGTGATCATACTTGCTCAAAATTTGGTATTGTGTGTATAACAAGTACTTTAAACATACGAATATTGTCCTTTCGTTTTGAAACAGTATGCATTCTAAATTGAGACGAAACTGTTCCTCATTTATGTTTTGAATCATGTTTTTAAATTATTTTCTGCTTATTCAACACTCATGTGACTAATATCCTCTAACTGATTAATTATTACATTCATATAAGCTTAAAATGCGAAGAAAAGTTCCTTTTTTGAGCATGTCTCTTACCCTACCCGTTCATGCTCACTGTCGACACATGTCGACACGGTAAATCTCCGCGAAAATATGTTAATGAAACCTAAAATCATAATAAGCCTTTCATTTAGGTTACAAACAACTGTACTTACGAAAATATTCCACAGAAAAATAATTTCAATAGTTTTTTAAGGTCCCTCTGAATGCGTGATGTCAGGTCTTTATCAATTGTACTAAACAAATTGTTATTAAAAAAACGTTTTTTTTTTTTTTTTTTTTTTTTTTTCGATATAATCATTTCTATCTAGGGTTACAACTGTTCCTCCTTTATCTGCTTTTGTGATAATTAAGTTATTTTGCTTGATTTTTTTTTGCTTTTGATTTTTTTAATCTTTGCCTTACTAGCACCTGTAAACCTTTTACTAAAATAGGAATTTTCTTTTTAGTTTCATACCTTATGACACTCTGTAAATCTGTAGGTAGTTTCTGTACTTCCGTTTCTGCTATTGTGGTGATTAAATCATTACTTTTGTTTGAACATGGCCAATTGAAATTAGGGCCTTGACTTAAAATAGAGGTTTCTTCTTCATTAAATTCAATCTTAGACAAGTTTCTAATTGAAGGTGGATAAACACTATCATCAAATGTAAGATCAGGAACTAACCTTCTTCCTTCTTTATTAGATACTAAATTTTTCAACTTTAATAATTTATTACCCAATGTTCCTTGTTTCATTTTAAGTGTGTATTCCACTTTCTCACTGATATGTTTCTGGAATGAATCCCATTCCAGAGGAAGCAAATTCAGTGGTGCTGAGAGATGTGCGAAATACATTTTCTCATTAAGATATTTTTTTCTTTAATACATAAATTTAATTTCTCTTTTTAACCATATGTTATTGACTTGCATCTGAGTAAACTTATGATGATTAGAATATGTAGTTTTTCTTTGGACACTTTTAAGAAAACTGGGCGTTAAATTATTTTTAAGGCATTCCTTCAAAAACACAGTATCTTTTGTCACTTTAGCTATTTTCATTCTTTCATGACGAGCAATGTGTGATTAAACACTATGATTTTACTCCCAACTGCTGTGTGTGTGCAATTTAGCAAATTATGCCTATTTTTAACCAATTTGCTACAAAAGTTTAGATGCTATACATTTCAAAATCAAAACGGTAAATCTCTGATTTCTAAATGCTATAAACCACGAACTCTAGCTAATGTAGTAGAGTATCGTGACATTTGTTCAAGAAATGAGGAAATTACGAGAAGAAATACGAACACGTCGAATATTAGACGGTGCCACTACAGCAGGGATCAAAGTGTCAAATATTCAACAGTTACCAGTACCACCCCACTAAAACACCGATTTTTGGTAATTATCAGGTTGGGTTAAAGAGTTTCCACTGCACTAGATCACGCATGCACAAACACACACATAATAGGCTTGAATAATTAATTACAGAACTGCAGCATCAATATGTGAGTGGGTACGGAAAATGCAATCCACTGCTAACTACCACAGAAGTGGTAGGACTGTGGTAAGGTTTTGTAAAAAGTGTCTAAACAAAGGTAACTTTTACTATACCTGGGTGTGATCCAGTCTAGTAGAGTCTGTTTGTAAAGAGGAGCATTTCTATCACAATCTCTGCTCATCATCAATGAAGTATAATTTGAAACTGCAAACGTTTGAAGAAAACATTTCATCTTTGTTTAAACTATGTAAAATGCTAGAAACCATAGTCTGGTTGTAGATCTGTTGTGAAAGAAATCGAAGAAAAAATCACAGAGATTAAAACTAGTAGGACAAATATTACAATGAGACTGTATATAGTGGCCTTGTAGCATTAAATCTGAACACTTTATCAAATACAACTGTCATGTGTGAACCTTGGGGTTTTTTTTTTTTACAATCTTGTTTATGTTGTACCAACACAGATAGGTCTTATGGCGACGACGGGATAGGAAAAGGCTAAGAGTGGGAAGGAACCAGCCGTAATTAAGATACAGATTTCCTTGGTGTGAAAATGGAAATCCACTGAAAACCATCTTCAAGGTGAGGTTCGAACATGTGTGAAAGCTTTACAAACTATACATATTATATAACTGCTATTGTATCTGTCATTAACAGCTTAGGTCTTGTCTTTACAAGCCCTTCAGCATTAAAAGTAAACTCGTGTCCTCGTCCCGGGGTGGTGCAGATCTTCCCAGGCGCACTCGGTGAGCTGCTCATACCATATTAACCACATACCAGCCCTCCTGCCATTCTTAAATTTCTGGCAGTACCAGGAATCAAACCCGGGCTTACATGGACATCAGTTTACAGCGCTAACCGTTACGCTACGGAAGCGGTGATCCCATCTATCAGAGAAGACAGACAGAACACACCTCAATTAACAACACTGTTTTTCACATGAGAAATTAATCGTAATGTAAACATGATATCTGTACACCTCCACCAAGTTGGATACTGTGATTCGCTGAGCGTCATGTAATGCTCTCTGCCCCGATAATATTTTGTGTTCAAACATACAGTGCCAGCCAGTGACCACGACAACCCGACTTAACACACCTATGTACCGTACACAAATAATGTAATGTCGAGCAGTATGAAACTATAAATCTTCTGCGCAACTGTTATCACCATTCACTTTTATGACCGCATAGGCCTAGGAACACTTTAGTCAGTCCGTTATCCAAGTCGCTTTGAAGGGACTGTTTGAGCCTTGCGATCCTCCCAGTACTTTTTCAAACACTCCAATCTTCATGCCCTTTCCAGTGTTGAAAATATTCATTATGTGAGATTCTTTCTCGCATATGTGAAGCGAATGTTTGTGACCCAAGATATTTTTGTTTAATTTGACCTTATCTGTGGCATCTTGTGGCATACGGCAAATTTCCTTCAGATCCTCTCTTATTTCTCTGATCCTTCCGCATCTGTTGTGTTACTGTAACAGTTGTTTCAGAAATCTCAAGTCCTGCATTCTCATTACCTGTCCAAAGAATTCCAGTCTCCTCTTACGCACAGTATCAGTAATGGTTTCAACTCTTTGTACATGAATATCTGGGCACTATTCATCACTGTCCGTCTTTCTGGTATTTTTTGTTGATGCAGTTTCTTCCAATACTTCTTTCGATTTTCTGGAGTCTGTCAGCCTTTGGAAGGAGTTTGTCCTTTATCAGATTCTATTTAGGTAAAGTACCCATTCTCTTACATACATACATACATACATACATACATACATACATACATACATTATCATTATAGACTGTTATGACTTTCAGCGTTCAGTCTGCAAGCCTCTGTGAATTTACTGAACGTCGCCACAATCCCCGATTTGCAACTAGTGTCGTGGCCTCATTTAGTTCCATACCTCTTATCTTTAAATCATTAGAAACCGAGTCTAACCATCGTCGTCTAGGTCTACCTCTACTTCTCTTACCCGCCATAGCAGAGTCCATTATTCTCCTAGGTAACCTATCCTCCTCCATTCGCCTCACATGACCCCACCACCGAAGCCGGTTTATGTGTACAGCTTCATCCATCGAGTTCATTCCTAAATTAGCCTTTATCTCCTCATTCCGAGTACCCTCCTGCCATTGTTCCCACCTGTTTGTACCAGCAATCATTCTTGCTACTTTCATGTCTGTTACTTCTAACTTATGAATAAGATATCCTGAGTCCACCCAGCTTTCGCTCCCGTAAAGCAAAGTTGGTCTGAAAACAGACCGATGTAAAGATAGTTTCGTCTGGGAGCTCACTTCCTTCTTACAGAATACTGTTGATCGGAGCTGCGAGCTCACTGCATTAGCTTTACTACACCTTGATTCAATCTCGCTTACTATATTACCATCCTGGGAGAACACACAACCTAAATACTTGAAATTATCGACCTGTTCTAGCTTTGTATCACCCACCTGACATTCAATTCTGTTGAATTTCTTACCTACTGACATCAATTTAGTCTTCGAGAGGCTAATTTTCATACCATATTCATTGCACCTATTTTCAAGTTCCAAGATATTAGACTGCAGGCTTTCGGCACAGTCTGCCATTAAGACCAAGTCGTCAGCATAGGCCAAACTGCTTAGTACATTTCCACCTAACTGAATCCCTCCCTGCCATTTTATACCTTTCAGCAGATGATCCATGTAAACTACGAACAGCAAAGGTGAAAGATTACAGCCTTGTCTAATCCTTGTAAGTTCCCTGAACCAAGAACTCATTCTACCATCAATTCTCACTGAAGCCCAGTTGTCAACATAAATGACTTTGATTGATTTTAATAATCTACATTTAATTCCATAGTCCTCCAGTATAGTGAACATCTCTTCCCTCGGTACCCTGTCATATGCTTTCTCTAGATCTACGAAACATAAACAACTGCCTATTCCTCTCGTAGCATTTTTCAATTACCTGCCGCATACTGAAAATCTGATCCTGACAGCCTCTCTGTGGTCTGAAACCACACTGGTTTTCTTCCAACTTCCTCTCAACGACTGATCGCACCCTCCCTTCCAAGATTCCAGTGAACACTTTGCCTGGTGCACTAATCAATGAGATACCTCGATAGTTGTTGCAATCCTTCCTGTTCCCTTGCTTATAGATAGGTGCAATTACTGCTTTTGCCCAATCTGAAGGTACCTTACCAACACTCCATGCTAATTTTACTACTCTATGAAGCCATTTCATCCCTGCCTTCCCACTATACTTCACCATTTCAGGTCTAATTTCATCTATTCCTGCTGCCTTATGACAATGGAGTTTATTTACCATCCTTTCCACTTCCTCAAGCATAATTTCATCAACATCATTTTCCTCCTCCCCATTTGCTTGGCTGTTCACAGCACCACCAGGATGATTTCCTTTTACATTGAGAAGATGTTCAAAATATTCCCTCCACCTCTCCAGTGATTCCCTGGGATCTATTATGAGTTCACCTGAATTACTCAAAACACTGTTCATTTCCTTTTTCCCTCCCTTCCTAAGATTCTTTATTACTGTCCAGAAAGGTTTCCCTGCTGCTTGACCTAGCCTTTCCAAGTTGTTACCAAAATCTTCCCAGGACTTCTTTTTGGATTCAACAACTATTTGTTTCGCTCTGTTTCTTTCATCTACATACAACTCCCTGTCTGCCTCGGCCCTTGTTTGGAGCCATTTTTGATAAGCCTTCTTTTTACGTTTATAAGCTGCTCTCACTTCATCATTCCACCAAGATGTTCGCCTTTTCCCATCTTTACACACAGTTGTTCCTAGGCATTCCCTTGCTGTTTCTACTACAGCATCCCTGTATGCCACCCATTCACTTTCTATATCCTGAACCTGCTTACTGTCTACTGTTCGAAACTTCTCACTAATCATATCCATGTACTTCCGTCTAATTTGCTCGTCCTGAAGATTTTCTACCCTTATTCATTTGCAGACAGATTTCACTTTCTCTATCCTAGGCCTAGAGATACTTAGTTCACTACAGATCAGATAGTGGTCTGTATCATCGAAAAATCCGCGGAAAACTCGTACATTCCTAACAGATTTCCTGAATTCGAAGCCTGCCAAGATATAGTCTATTATGGATCTGGTACCCTTAGCCTCCCATGTGTAGCGGTGAATAGCCTTATGCTTGAAGAATGTATTCGTAACAGCTAAACCCATACTAGCACTGAAGTCCAGCAAACGCTTCCCATTCCCATAATTTTCTTAAATAATGCCTTTACAAAACTATTTTTCCCCTGTAGAATTTAATTTCAATATAATGCCAAAAGTGTGAGTTTCCCCATGTTGTGAATAATTTATTACATATTTGGGCATAACTTCAAATCTGTCAACCTTTTAAAGTAATTTATTTCTTTTCTGAAAACCTAAATACCCAGCTGTGATTGCTATTTGCTTGTGAAGATAATTTGTTCTGTAATACAATCTGATGTAATCGCATCTATCAGGCGAGGTGATAACAACCCCACGTGGCTCTTGCCATGTGCTTGGACACAGTCCAGCGACTCTCCAATCGACATGAAGGCCGCGGATGGATACGCGATGTTCTTTCTTTACACCAGTTTTGGTTCTCCTGACGACGGCAGAAAATCAGCGACGTTATTTACACACTTATTGCAAAAACATATTCTCCCCACTTGTTTTGAATTTGAATGTTTGTCAAACGTTTGTTTACACCAGTCGTAGTCAACGGGTATTACTAATCAACTTTGACAGCACCTCTGAATGATGGCAGGAGCGTGCGGTAGTACACGTAGTGGGAAATTGATTGTATTCAATATAATCGCTGGAGCGTACAGATACTGATATGGAAAAAATTTATGCATGTTTAATTACTTGGGGTTCCGTGATCACTTCTAATAACAGATGAGTCAGTGAAAGGGTTCTCATTTTAACCAAAGGATATTAAGGAATGTTTCTGAGGAGCATTAAAAACAACTGCTATCACAACAGAGTTCTGCGTTACGTGCTATACTCGCTGCAGCGGACAGCGGCTGTACTACAAAGTAAGCCAATATTTTTGTAACCAATATAAAATCAGTTGCACCAGTGGTCAGCAGTCAACAGTTCACATACACAAGAAGAAACATCATGTAGTCAAAGGCGATTGTAAATAAGTTTAACGAAGTAATTCTCACCTGCTTCATGCTCACTTATTGACCTTTTATGAAGGATTCCTTCTTACCTCTTATGAAGAGTTTCGACTTCTCCAAATCTGTGCTGTACTTGAAGCCAGGCTTCCTTGTCTGTTTGTCAGGATCGCATTTCGATACGTACATGGGTCGACCATTGATCGGATGATGGTCTTTCTTCAAGGCTTCCGCAGCTTCGGCCTGAGGAGAGACCAGTCATGAATTAAACAAGTGGCAGCAGTACAAGTATGAGCTATGAAACAGTTAATATCCATACTGTAATGAACTTATTTGTCTTGACATCTACAGTACTCAAAATTCTATTTTATTTCTCTCTTCAAGAAAAAATAAAATCCTCAACATTTTAAAATTTTCACCCTACCTGGAGTTAGAATGATTAACCAAGTCTGGGCTTTTGGAGTGCATCAGTTGGAGGTACCAATAAATCTAATATACTGACAATTCATCAGTCTCGGATAGTGTTATTGTCTTATGAACTTTATGAACAAGTTGTCAACATTTCCAACAAATTGAAGTATTCTTTAGCAAGATTATTGATGAACCTATACTACATCGGTTCTCAAAATTATAAGCGCCAAAATTGCCAGGCTATGCTGCGATAAAATTTACACTATAAAAGCATGTACAAACACAAACAAGCATATGTATTAAATATTGTAGTAATGCTATTTATTAACCTTGGAGAAATGTAAAGATTTAATAGAAGCCGTAAAATCTAAGAATGTTCTCCCAGTAATTATTACATTATTGTTGCAACTCTGTGGGAAATACAGGAATGTTTATTTTGCACATTTTGCAATACAATAAAGAATTGTTGACAAACACAGACAAAATTCTTATATACAATTTAGTCTACACTAGAATAAGCACTTCCCCCATGAAGAGGTTGCCCGAAAGGATATTTGCGTGTTGCTAGATATAACTACACACAATTCAAATCCTAAGCCCCAGATGTCCTCTGTATGCAATCGAAAATTAACTGCAGAAATGAGACTTTTGAAATTCCCCCACCTAATGCACACCCCATG
Source organism: Anabrus simplex (assembly GCF_040414725.1). Taxonomy (NCBI): domain Eukaryota; kingdom Metazoa; phylum Arthropoda; class Insecta; order Orthoptera; family Tettigoniidae; genus Anabrus; species Anabrus simplex. Next base: position 215,676,000 of record NC_090279.1, on the reverse strand, counting down.
AATCTTGGTCGAGAAATAACTGTTTCTTTCTGCTTCTTTATTTAGATTCTTCCGTAACCTCAATTCTCATCACGGCATTGAAAAGGTGCGGTCACACAGATGAAGATGAGATGAGAAATCTCCCAGAAAGTGTTTTGGTCAGTTGTTCTGAAAGCAGCCATTTTAGTGATAACGTACTTCGTGAAGAAAATTCTGGTTGACAGCAATAATACTACTGCAGGAAGGAATTGTCAGGCCCTTCAAAGCACATCTGCATGACAACACAAAGAGAACAGTGCGACTGGAACTCGACAAAAAAAGACAAAGACCCTGTCATTTACACTTTTACTGAGAATAATGGAGCTATGTGGAAGGAGAGGCAACAGTGGAGAAGTGCCATCAACACCCGAACCTGGCAGGAGCTGGACAAGGGGAAATCATGACGACGATGATGATGATGAGTTGGAGCTAATAAAAGGAAAAGTATGAGACAACCATCATCTGACCGTTTGATTTCTCTGAAGAAATGGAATCTTTGAAAAAATTTCTGATAAAACCAATATATGCAAAACAAAAATACAATTGAATAATTTGCCAGAATTGCACATTTCGTCAACAGAAAAGTGGTGTTGTTCTCCACACACACACACACACACACACACACACACACACACACACACGCACGCACGCACGCACGCACGCACGCACGCATACACACATCCTTTATGGATTGAGTTTATAAGACACTTTATATGCTAGTATACTTTTAACCTCTTTGCTGGGCCATTTCAATTATTATTTCTAAGTTAGTTCACAAGGTATCTAAATCCAATGTTGCTAGATTAAAAAGCAACAGCAGCAGCAGAAACTCCATAACATAGAGATGAAAATGCTAAGATGAAGTTGTGGTGTAATAAGAAGCACATTAAGAAGGTGATCTAATTGAATGCGGTTATGTTTCGATAAGATCTGAAGACTATATGACATGGTGAGACTTAGCTAACACCTCAAAAAACAGAGAAACTTGGTAGCCCTTTGACTTCGTGGAGTTCTTAATAGAGAAAAAACCCTACAGATGAGTCATAACCATAAGCTCTGGAAATAACATTACAGGAGAATCAGCTCCAGGTAAATTGGAAAAAAGGTGAGTTTAATACATTGGAGACGGCCATATTTCAATGTGCTACCATCCACAAATCACAGGATTTTAATGTGTTTTTTTTTTTTTTTCAATGCTAGGGAAAGCAATGATCGTAATAACTTTTGGAATATTTAGAAAGATCACACTTTCCTCTATACAAAAATTAGTTTATAATTATCATAAGAGTGCAGCAATTTTTAAATATAAATTTTGAAGATAATAAGTTTCAAAAAAGGAAAAATATTTGTGATGCAGGCATGGATGCTGGTTGCGTTAATATTTTGAAATCTGACAAATACTGAGGACATATCTACTAAAACATACTAATACAGATTTTAACTAATTGGTCAATTGGCACAGGTATCCAGGCGGCGCCTCCAATGTGTTAAAGAAGGGGAGACAGTTATACTTCAATTTTAGTCTTGTGAGGGAATCACACCCACAACTAACTTACCGGTGAGCTGAACTCAACGTAGCCAAAACCTTTGAACCGTCCCTTGAAATCTTTCACCATTCTAAGGTCCGTGATGGTTCCGACACCCGCAAACTGCTCTCGCAGCGTGGATTCTTCTAACGAGTAGTCCAGATTGCTAACGAACACAGTGCGGTTGTCTTTAGCCGGGTCGTGGGGCACCGTCACTCCGTGGGGACCTTCTGACTTCTCCTCCGCTATATAAAAATCAATCCACAAACAAAAACTCATTAATGGCCAGACAATCAGGCAGGGAAAGTAAAGGTACTGAGGAGGAATGAAGGATACAAATTTGATATATCTATCAATCAATCAATCAATCAATCAATCAATCAATCACACTTATCCAAAGATGAACAGGTAAATAACACAAAATAACAAATGAACAATTTTATAATCATAGCTACTGAATAGGCCTTAAGACTGAGTTAATTAAAACTCAAACAATTCCTGGGTTTTCCAATGTCACTGTCCCACAATGCCCCTTACGCACAAGATCAAATTTCTCTCAAAAATAAACTGCGTCGATCGGTTTTCGAAGAATGTGGCGAATTTTAGTTACTTTCCCGTTCAAATGTTTTATTTTGAGTCTGCATGCAGAATCTAATCGACGACATACATCTCCTTTCTCCAGCATTACAAATCCAGTACCGGTACCAATATTTACGTGCTTTTCACTCGCACTGTTTTCAACTTTCTCACTTAGGAACTTTGAAACACTATCCAAAGTCCGCACAGGACAGGACAGGACAGGACAGGACAAAAAAATGCATTCCTAATATCACACAAAACCATTCAGCCTACTTATACTGGGAAGGATTAACCCGATGAGTGCTACGCCCGCCTATAGACAGCTGACACAGCCAGTTCATCACTGCTACGCCCATCTATTAGGCGGTGCATGAGAAGTACTTTTTTTTTTTAGTTTCCCGGTTCACTCTCGAGTGCAATTCGATCTCCGGCATGTTCTGCCATCTGCTGGGCATTTGGTAGAACTAATTGGTTGTGGCTTAAAGCTTCAGGGAGTAACTTACAGAGCTTTTTGTAGACGTCAGTGGAGTTTATCTGTGATGTAAACAAGCATGGCGGAACAACAAGCTAGCTGCTCTCGCCGCAATGTTATTTTGGATCAAAGAATTTTTCAGTTATTAACTGCAGCAGAAAGTTATGATGAAGATGATGATTTTAATGAATTGCTAAGTGATACAGAGAGTGCCGAAAATATCGTAAACCACGTAAAAGATCTGCCATGAATGTGCTCACTCTACCCAGCAGCCTGTGAAAGCCGATATTCGTGCTGATTGTGTGACAAAGGGCTATGCACTGTGCCATGTTTTGAAGTGTTTCACACAAAGAAAACCTTCTGAAGGTACCAAATGTCAAACAGACTGCTCATACTGTGAAACTTGTACCTAATATTATTATTATTATTATTATTAATAATAATAATAATAATATCGTAAACCACGTAAAAGATCTGCCATGAATGTGCTCACTCTACCCAGCAGCCTGTGAAAGTCGATATTCGTGCTGATTGTGTGACAAAGGGCTTATTTTGGGTTTTTTACTTTGTATAAAGACCATGTACGCCTGGGCACAAAAAATGTAATTTTGTTTTCTATCGAAATAATATTGAACGTAAATGTAGGGTTTTCCATTTGCATTTAGATTTATAAAGAACCAACATATATACACATTTTAAGCTAATCACTCCACTGATAAGTTAAAAATTGAGGCTCCTACAAAAAAATTTATATACAAATGAAGAAACTCAGCAGTGAGCTACCAAACAGTCAACTCAGCACTTAAAAGGTTAAATTTGCTTATGTATCCTACTTGTTCTTTTGAAAAGGCTTTCCTAGCATTACGTAAGATACTGTTCATGCTTCTCCTACAGCGTACCAATTGTACGGCAAATTTAAGCTGAATATTACACTCTTTACCATTTGATACATTTATAACCTATATTTAGAGTATAACCGCCTTACTAATAAAAAGTCCTTATACAGTTGTTTAACTCTTGTTTAGTTAAACAGTGAATAAACCCTGTATAAGCGTTTTACATTTTTCTTACTAATAAACGAGGTATACGCATTGTATTACTATACAGCACGTATACACTCGTTTCAAGGCGTAGGAATCTCTTCCTGCAGTTCACTGACGTATTTCGCACGTTCACCGCCTTTATGATCGCTTCTGCTGGTTATCTACGAGCAAAACTTTCCGGAAAGTCGCACAGTAGCACGGCATATCGAAAAGGCAGTTGCAACACTAAGTGAGACAGCTGGAAATTGGCTTATACTGTTATCAACATTTCTTCAGCTTGCTTGTGTAATGAACGCCAAAAAAAGAAACGGAATGGCTTAAAAAAAGATCAATAGCTCCTAACTGGGATAGTACGGAAAACGCAAGCAATTGTAATTGAATTGGCGAGTTGAAAAGTGTACCATACACATTCCAAAATCCTTACTTTTCAGGAGAAAGGAAAACCTATTTTCTAGCTAAACAAAAGGTTTGATCAAAAAAGTTTCTATTAGGCATTTATACATCATATTTCTGCGTATTCAACTACAAAGTATGGAAATCATATTACATATGGTTTTCAAGTTATGCCATTTTTTATCTCGAGGAATATGTCCCATTTTATAGGTACTCAAGTTTGAGAAAGATCTTTGTAGGGGCAGATAATGTATAATAAACTCGCAATTTCAAAAGTCTATTAAGCAGTAATACATTATTACACAAACATACGCCCAACCATCATTTCTTTTATAACTTAGTTATTCATTGTCATTCCATGAGACAGCCGGAAATTTACTCATATTGATATCAACATTTCTTCAGCTTGCTTGTGTAATGAACGCCAAAAAAGAAATGGAAAAGCTAAGATCAAAAGCTCCTAACTGGGGTAGTACGGAAAACGTAAGCAATTGTAATTGAATCGGCGAGTTGAACAGGGTAGGCCTACACATTCCAAAATCATTACTTTTCAGGAGAAAGGAAAAACTGTTTTGTAGCTTAAAAGAAAGGTTTGATCAAAAAAGTCTCTATTAGGCATTTATACGTTATATTTCTGGGTATTCAACTACAAAGTATCGAAATCATATTACGTATGGTTTTCAAGTTATGCCATTTTTTATCTCGAAGAATATGCCCAATTTTATAGGTACTCAATTTTGAGAAAGATCTTTGTAGGGGCAGATAATGTATAATAAACTCGCAATATCAAAAGTCTATTAAGCAGTAACACATTATTACACAAAAATACGCCCAACCATAATTTATTTTATAGTTATTCATTGCCATTCCGTCTCTTTAAAGTGTTTTACTTTACGAAGACGTCTAGCATCCATAACCTCTGAATGGTGTATGTCTTCTATGTTTAAAATATCGTGAAGATCAACGTTATCGTCCATTCTTTCAATGTTAAATGGATAAGTCGAATATTTCACCTCGATTATATTACTGTAGACAATAAATACCACAAAAATAAATTGCTCACTCGTTTCTTTTTTCCGCTACTCGCTGCTATACAACGCTTATACAAGGGTCCTGGTCTGTATAAGCAATACAATGAATAACTATAACAGATGTATACACAGGAGGCTTATATACGGTTTATTAGTAACGAATTTCACATAATCGGTGTATAAACCTTGTATAAAAGTTATACACCGTTTACCGGGCGAGTTGGCCGTGCGTGTAGAGGCGCGCGGCTGTGAGCTTGCATCCGGGAGATAGTAGGTTCGAATCCCACTATCGGCAGCCCTGAAGATGGTTTTCCGTGGTTTCCCATTTTCACACCAGGCAAATGCTGGGGCTGTACCTTAATTAAGGCCACGGCCGCTTCCTACCAACTCCTAGGCCTTTCCTATCCCATCGTCGCCATAAGACCTATCTGTGTCGGTGCGACGTAAAGCCCGTAGCAAAAAAAAAAAAAAAAAAAAAAATACACCGTTTATTAGTAAGACGGTAAGGGTATATATTTGGTCTTCTACAATACAAGCTGACCAAACGAAAAAATAGTCACCCTAGTGCACATGCACAGATTTATCGTTAAGCCTGTATAGGTGACGCAGCGAACAAGTCCCGTGCTCAACCACACATGCACTGCCTCTATGTGAGCATAAGGCAAAAAGAGGCAATCATGTTTGGCCGTGACCATGGCCATACAGTGTGTGAATTTGCTGGATTTGTTGATGTTTTGCGGCGGACTGTTCAACGTGTCTACAAGCAGTTGGCGTATTACATGTGGACAAGAAATACAACATCAGAATTGTGGTGGGTAAAAGATCCTGACAGAGGGAACGGAGAAGCATTTCACGGCTTGTGAATCAAAATTGCTTCCAAACCCCATAGGAATTGCTGCAGTCAGTGAATGAAGGTCCATCCCAACCTGTTAGCGAGAGAACATTGCGATGGGAACTGCAAGCAATGAACATTTGTAGTTGGTCACCTCACACAGGCACATAAAGCTACACGTCAAGAGGGGACAGTATCTGACTGGCGGAATGTAATATGGTCTGATGAATCGTGTTTTTACCTGTCAAGTCCACCGAAGGCCAAATGAAGCATTTTATCCTGGATGTGCGCAAGGTCAGGTTCAAGCCGGAGGTGGGTCTGTAAAGTTTTGAAGCTGCTTGTCGTATCGTGGATTGGGCCCGCTCACAAAGGTGACCAACATTGTGTTTTCTTTCAGTTAACATCTACATGAGGAGTACGCTATTGATACCCCGATTTATCAAGATAACAAACAGCAAAGTTCATCGGGCTGGACGCATATGTAACTCGTTTTATGAACACTCTTCCACCTCATTACATCTCAATTGGCCTGCAAAATCATTTGACTTGAACCGCATTGAAAATCTGTGGGGCATGTTGAAACAGTGGGTAAAACACTCGACACCATGATCCCTGTAATTTGGTGGAATAGCGCAATTAAATCCTCAGCGTGTGGCTTAACCTGGATGTGACGTACCTGCACAACCTTGTGGACTCACTTCCTAACCGAATCCAGGCGGAGTTACACAGTATTAAATTATGCTTGTAATGATTTTTCCAGGGGTGACTTGCTTATTTTATTACCTCTCAACAATTAATCCACAAATTAGTTATATTTATCAAGATGAAATTATTTTTCTGTTGGCATCACATTCACAGGCTGTGCCCAAATTCCCTTTCACCTACCAACCCCTCGCTCCCCTACGGGCTGTGTGCTTGGAGCCCCGCATACTCTCTGGAGTAATGCAACTACCATCTACAAAAAATACAGAGAAGTAATATGAGAGAGGGATGAAGGACAAGGATTAACTATGGACATAATGGCAAGATTTTTAATCAACAGACATAATGATGCAATGAAAATGGGCAAATGGCAACTATGAAAAGAGGACATAATTATTATCCTATTCAGCTACAGGCTGATTAGGAACATCATTTAATTAATTCAATGATTTTGTCTTTAGTGGATATCCGGACATCAGGAGGGTTCAGCCCCAGAGTCCATCATTAGCACACTGCCACTGCCTATAACTGCATAACCTCTGGTACTGCTATCTGAGGATCCAGCCAAGCTCCAGGCTGATGGCTTAACAGAAGTGATATCCTGGCCTATGGAAGTTGCCTCTTCTATCACCAAGAAAACAATAGTAACAGAAAGTAAAATAGTGTGTGATGGTAGCATTCAAACAGTAACTTCCTACTTATGAAGGGAGTTCAATATATAACGCAATACTTTTTCCAAAAGTAGGTTGGTTTTATTGAGGATTGAAATACACCATGTTATTCCCCCAATCTTTTGCTACAATAACCTATTTTTCAACATAATCTCTGATCAACGCTACGGCCTTATGCCACCGTAATATGGTCTGTGCGCCTGCAAGGTACCACTCGACTGGTCGATGTTGAAGCAAACGTCGTGCTGCATCAATAACTTCCCCATCACCCACAAAGTGCATCCTTCATTAAGGCCAAATAGAAGGAAGTCAGAAGGCGTGAGATCCGGGCAGTCCACTGAAGTTTTGTGAACTCCTGTTGGGTGCGTTGTCGTGGAGAAGGAGAAGTTCATTTGCATTTTTGCGGCTATAAACATGCTGACGTCATTTCTTCAATTTTGTTAGAGTAGGAAATACACGTCAGAGATGATCGTTTCACCACGAGGGAGGACATCGAACAGAATAACCCCTTCAGAGTCCCAGAAGACCGAAGGCATTACTTTACCAGTTGAGGGCACAGTTTTGAACTTTTTCTTCGTGGGAGAGTTGGTGTGGCACCAGTCCATGCACTGCCGTTTTGTTTCCGGTTCGAAGTGATGAATCCATATTTCATCACCTGTGACAATGTTTGACAAAAAATTGTAACCTTCAGCCTCATAAGGAGCAAGCAGTTCTGCACAGACATTTCCTCTTTGCTCTTTATGGTCTTCCATTAGGTGTCGAGGAAGCCAGCGGGAACAAAGCTTTGAATACTCCACTACCAACAGAGACGTCAAGTTCAGCACCGAGGCGTTTGACTGCGATCCGTCGATCACCTCAAGTAAGTGTGTCCACACGTTCCAACTTTGCAGGAGTCACAGCTGTGTGCAGCCGGCTGGCATGCGAGAGATCACACAGGTTTGCTCGACCTTAGTGTGATGATGAAACATGCCTCGCCCAACGACTCACCACTCTTTTGTCCACTGCCAGGTCTGCGTAGACATTCGGCAAGTGCCTATCAATATCTGTGATGCCCTGGTTTTTCGCCAAAAGAAACTCTACAACTGCTCTCTGTTTGGAATGCACCTCCGTTACAGGTGCCATTTAGAAGGCTAGTTATAGCGCTGCCACCTACCAGAAATTAATGAAACTCTATGTGACGAAGCGGGAATATTCAAAGGTGTCCCAAACAAAATTCCAACTTTTCAAAAATGAAATTGGCCGAGAAATAAAATGTGTTGCGTTACATATTGAACGCCCCTTGTACAATGGAACAGCAATGCATTAATGAAGGAAAATGAGGTAATGTACACATCATATAAAAAAAAAAAAAATATGGGAACTTAGCTAGGAATGTATATAGGAATAAATAGACATGATTTTTTTGCATTAATTTATGTTCGATTTTGTGAAAAGGAAACACTTTTTCGCGTTATTTGCGAAATACGGCTGACCCCATTCACGTAATCATTTCCTAAAATTATTCATAAACAGTTTAATTTGTGAGATTTGTAAATTATTTATGTGGAAGATAGATAAATAAAGATAAACAATACAGTAGAAGTCCGCTATCGCGAGTACGGCATATAACGAGAACTCCGATATAGCGACGATTTTTTCGGTCCCTTCAAAATTCCTATATTAAACTGTGTATCATCCTTCGGTTACAGCGACAGCCCTATCACTGACGCATCCGTAATTACGAGCAATTAAGCGTGCGCGATTTTTCCCGTTACCGATATTTATGCATCCCAGCGTTGATATTGCATGCGATTGATTACCTTCGGCATTGTTTCCTCGCTATGTGCAATGCGAGTTCTCTCGTCAACATTCGTAGGCAATGTCTGAGTCGATTAGTAATACCCGTCGACTGCTGTTCGTAAAGAAAATTCTAAATGAAAGAGAAACATATTTTCGTAATAAATGCGTAAATAAACGGTTGTTAACTCGTTAAAAATTAAGGCGGACTAAACGAGCGCTCTTAATTTTGAGGCTAGATACTGCAATTAAGTAAGAATGGGATACACCTCGAAATATGGCAGAGTGCTTAATTTTGATTTCGGAGGTTAGTTTATATTTTCTCGCGTGTGGTTAAATTTCGGAATGGCTAATATGAAAATGTATAGCGAGAAGGTTATCATTTCTCTACTGGCGCTTGAAGTGTGTTTTCATCATATGTATAGTATGGTTAAGTTAGGATAGGCGACGCTGTTTGAATAAGAAAACTGGAACGTTTGCAACAAAATGCGATCGATCTTCTTCGGTACCGTACGGTATAGTTTTCTCACTTTGTGCGTTTGCGAGCTCTCTCGTAGACATTCAAAGGCGATGTTGGAGTTGATTAGTAATAACGCGTCGACTGCTGTTCTCTAAGGAAAATTCGAAATGAAAGAGGATAATATGTTTCGTAATAAATGCATAAATAACGTGGCCGATAGCAGTTGTTAACTCGTTAAAAAAAACTGAATTAAACGATATCTTAATTTTAATGTTACCGGTATATACGGAAATTAAGTAAGAATGTGATACAATCAAGATATGGCAGAGTACATCACTGATTTCAGAGGGTATTTCACATCTTCTCGCATCTAGTTAAATTTCTGAAAGGCTATTTAAATGTAAATTTTTTGCGAGGAGGTTATTTTTCTACATGCGTTTGAAATATGTTTTCATTATACATATACCGTTAGGTTAGGTGACGCCATTTGAAGAAGAGAACTGAAGTGTTTGACACAGAAACCTCTGGACTGATACCGTATTTTTCCGTATCCAAGACTTTTTTTTTCTTTCTTTGATACCGTATTTCTCCGTATCCAAGACTTTTTTTTTCTTTCTTAGAATCTCATGCGAAAATTCAAGGGTTGCCTTGCATTCGCGACCTAACAGTAAGTTAATGGATACCACTGGCAACTACCGCGGTAACCACGCTATTTCTTTTCACACGCGCACAAAACTCGTTGACAATAAACAACCGCCTCTTTACTATAGCCTACATCGCTAGCCGCGACAACCCGTTGTACAGTGCCTGTGTGTAACGTCACTGGATCTCAGGAAATAGTGAAGAGAGTATGGCGTTCTATTAGCCTCTACAAAAACGTTTCTCAAATCTGCAGAATGACATCAAAACATGCGAGCCTTCGAATCCTTAGAAAGACCATGGCTACTCAGTGGCAGAGTTATAACACGTCTATTGTACTTGACGCTTAGTAAAATTAAGTCTTATAGACAGCAGGAATATTTTCGTGATGGATAGTCGTATTGTAAAGATACGTGGAAAAGGTATTGCCGGCAAATTTTAAATGGGTTCTAGTCGATGTTATGATGCCAATTTTAAGTTAATGGTTATTAAACACTCGGAAATATAGAATAATTGTGCAGCTGCAAGAAAATACGGCATAGGCCTAACTAAAACCAATATTTGGCGTTAGCGTGAAGACAAAGTGCTAAAAGAATGCGTACTGTACAAAAAATGCATTCAGTGGTCCGCAACAAGGACGCTTTAAAGAAGTCGAAGATGAAATAGTGAGGTATATGCATGAAAAACGCAAGAGCGGAATGGCTTTCAACGTCCGCGATTAGGTCTATACATTGCTAGCCGATGAATTTGGCCGAACCTGGCAAGCGAGACATGCGTGTAGCGGTAGCCGGTTATATCTGACGCTGAGTAAAAGTAACAGTTTTATAGACAGCAAGAATAATTTCCTGATGGATCGTCGTAATGTACAGACGCATGGAATAGGTAAAGCTGGCAAATTTTTAACGGGTTATCTTTGGTATTATGATGCCAATTTTAATTTAATGGTCCTTAAACCCTAGGAAATAAAGAATAATTGTGCAGCTGCATTAAAAAAAAAAAAACACACCCTGGCATGATGAAAGTCAATGTTCGGCGTCTGAAAATAGTCTAAAAATGCGAAGTCCTACTGTACAACAAAGGCATTCATATGATTTTACAAAGTACTTTTTGAGCCTGATTTAAATTTTTTGAAGGGAAAAGTGGGGTTCATCTTGGATTCGAAGAAATACGGTACTATATTTTTTTCCGAATGTCATTTTGGTAAATTAATGTCATTAAACATACACTTTATGGCGTATGCATATATATCACGCATTTCGAGTATGCATGGACTTGGAAATTATTTAAAGGTTGTTCAAAGCCTGATGGAATTGTACACGATTCGTAAGAAGCGGGTTCTTACTAGTAGAAAAGTCGGCTATCAGACTGAGCGTTCCATCTGAACTGCATCCTACTGCCATCTGTGAGCACAGCGTGAAGTTCAGCGCTGCTCTGCCAATTATCGATCGAGTTGTTGGAGATCGTGAAGCCAAACTGTTGGAACTTGATCGCGGATACTTGGTTTTTTAAAAGAAACCCGATCAATAAGATGAAGACGAGCGAGATGTGGTTGATTTTCAACCCTGGTTAAATTTATGGCCAACCGGCCACAAATTCTAGTTGGATTTGTGGTTTGTTTATCAACTTATATTTGCTTCCGAGAAATTGTAAGTACCCTGCATGATGAAATCTGCATGAATACCCCTTCCCACCGAGGTATCTCCACAATCCTCAAGATTTTTGGTTTGGACTGAACAAGTTAAAAAAAATTGAATTGCGAGTATGTTTTAAACTACGGTTATCAAGAGGAATTTCTTTATCACGCGGTAGCCTTTACTCTGGCGTTAATAAGATGTAATTTTGTTAAAATCAGGACTCAGATTTCTTATGTTTTGGTAAATTTTCATTTCAAAACTTCTTGTAACAGATAGTTAAGCGTTATTTCGGTGGATCACAGATGAAAATCGGCAAGTTGGAGTTCTTTGGTCAATGTCTATCTGATAATGTTTTGAAGCCATGCTTTAATCGCGACATGTGATTCATTTCTATGGGAACTGTTGTAAACAAAGATGGTTTCCGTGTGTTATAAAAAATAAAAAATAAAATTAAAAAAAAAAACCAGCTGATGGCTGTCGATTGTATCTTTGGTCCGGTGTGTGGACTCGTATTGTACTCCAGTTTACTAATTCTAAAATTGAAATACGTCTTCCTTTCCATGATTTAATTTAATTACTATTGGGTTCTATTTCGCCTAAATCTTGGTAACATTTATTTGCCACTTCGGTTATTTCTGTGAATTATACTAGACGTGTCGAGAAACAAGCCTCAACTTACCGTTAATTATTCCACTACTGCTCTACTAATTAAATTGATTAATTTAGTTTTCAAGGATTGTGATCCCAAGGTTTATTTCTTATATTTTCAAGGGTCGACCCAAGTTATATAATCTTTTCCTTTAGTATGATGATAATTTTCTTCTTTTCTTTTAATCATCGAATTGTAAGTTCCAAGTTATTACTGTCCTTTAAGAATTGAAGTCCAGATCCATTAAAGTTGGTTTAAATTTTTAATCTGTCTTTCCTTTATAGTTAGTATATTCTCTTGGGTTTTGATTCACATAGCCTCTGGCACCGAGTGTCCGTTTTTCATGCCTTTTCTTTGGACAACGTGGTAAGTATTTCATTTCCATTGTTTTCTTGTAAGGTCCAGTGTTGCCAACTACTACCGATTGGGAAGTTTTGGAGACACCAAGGTAGAGTTCGTTGTTATACTGTTGTGTTGTAACAACTTTCACGTAGTATCAGATTTCGAAAAATAACGAACAAGTAAGCCGTAGTGTGGATATCATCTGCGGAAACGCAAGTTTTGAACAAAATGATTGCGATTTCATACCAATTTTTATATGCATGGGGGGTTTTCAGACTTTTCTACAAAATCGGATATAACGACAACCCACTATAGCGAGTAAATTTTTCGACGTTATGAATTCTCGTTATAACGGACTTCTACTGTATTTATAATCATTCATTATTCATTATGGAATCTTGTTTAGAGCTATCCTACAGCCTAATCAAGATTACATAACATATTACCCTTTCAACCTACATGGATTCGCACTCGTTGGCTGAATGGTCAGCGTACTGGCCTTCGGTTCAGAGGTTCCCGGCTTCGATTCCTGGCAGGGTCGGGGATTTTAACCTTAATTGGTTAATTCCAATGGCTCGGGGGGTGGATGTGTGTGGCGTATTCAGCATTAGTAATCATCCTAGGTAGGGCTCTCATCTTCACAGACATGCAGGTCACCTTGTAGGCCGTCTACGAGAAAAAGACCCGCACCAGGCCTCTCCGGAGGCCATACGCCATTATTATAACCTGCATGGACGTAGCTTTCACTCTGTATAGTCATATTATTAAGGGATTTTATAGAATATTAACATCAAGAGATAGTTCTGTTGAAATGAGAAATCCTCATTCTGTGTTCTGATTCCCTTCACACACGTGATACAGGATTACCCTGTAAAATAGGTTGTGATTTCCTTGACTATCTTGCTCTCCCCAACATTTCTCCTTTTCTTCCTTGATACTCCTCCTTACTTGTAGTTCCAATCTTTTGAATTCCACATGTAACCTTTCTATCTTATTCTCATCCCTCTGATATGTTTTTTGCTTTTCCTTATCCATTTCTTTTTTCACCTTGTTCCTTTCTCTTATTTCTTTTTATATTGTCTGTCCACCACCGTGTCTCTTTTCCCTTAACCTTTGCTTTAGATTTCCTGAATACCTCAATTGCTGCTTCCACAAACGTCCGTCTTAAATTGTCCCACTCTTCTTCTCCACTTCGTATTTGTTAGGCAACTTCCTTTATATACAATCTTGGAATGCCATTCTTTTATCCTCCTCCTCGAATTCCCAAATACTGATCTTTGGTTTCTTCTTCAGTAAAATTTTACGGATTATTACTTGCTTTAATTCCAAAATTAATAATCTATGCTCACCTTCCATACTTTCACTGGGATTATCTTCATATTCATGACGTATCTTCCCCATTCTCGGTCTGTTATTATAAAATCGATGAGTGTTCTATACTGTCCATCCCAACTATATCAGCTGATCTTACGGCTATTCCTCTTCATAAACCATGTGTTTTTTATTACCAGGTTATTTCTGAAAAAAAAGTACAACAGTTTCTCTCCCTCTTCATTTCTATCGCCATACCCATGTGGCCCCAGAACTTTCTCATATCCCATTCTATCAGTTCCCACATGAGCATTCAGATCTCCCATTATCATGATCCCATCTCCAACAATATGTGTTTCCAGTTCATTGAGGAAATCATCTTTCTTCCACGCTACATCCTGTCTGTGGAGCATACACCTGTACTACCTTCAGTAGTTCCTTGTTTACTGTATGTTCGTTATTATAATTCTTTCATTTACATACTCAACTTCAACTATTAGTTCAACATTCTGATTCGCTAGAAATCCCACTCTGTTTCATTTCTCTTTACTGTTAACCATCCAGTACAAGGTGTACCCCTTTCTTAGTTTCTTCAATCCTTTCCATTTTCCTTCACTTAATCCCAGAATGTCGAGTTTCTGTCTCTCCATTAGGTCAATCAATTAATTTTCTTTCCCATTCATTGTTAAAATATTGTTCCAAATCGGGTTTTGTTCTCTGATTTCTTGCATGAATATCAGCATTACCATCACACTGTGCAACTGTAGTTAGAGACTTGTCAATTCCATTTCCATTTTTAAACTTCCATCTGAGGCTTGTATTATAATTAAAAGCAAGTACTAATTTACTCAACTGCTGACCTGCTAAGTCTAATGCATCTGATGATTTTCATTCGGGGTTTACTCCCTTAGCCTTTGAAGACCCCTCTTATCCACAAGGTAGTGATTTCCTCTTCTAATTTTCTCCAGAGAGGATGGGTTGCCTCATCCACCATCTTCACCATCCCAAAGGTCTCCTTCTCTGCCTAAGATGCTGTTAAGGTCTTCACCCGTAACCCTGGGCATGGTTCCACGTTATACCCCGTGAGACTGGGTCCCTGCCTGAAGACAGACAAGAATTACTCAAGTGAAGGATAGGGATGGTGACACTAATCTCCCTTGAGCAAGGTTAATGGTTGTGTATGATGCCACAACTTTAGATTGTGGCTTTAAAATGATGGGTAGCTCACTGAAATCTGTCCAACAGTTTTCTCACAATTTCCATTTCTGAAAACAGCTTAACAAATTACATACGGAACGATGTAAGAACCTACATTGGCAAACACATTAGGACAAACAAAGTACAGGTCATGAAGGATTCCAAAGTGACGAGAAACTTTACAGAACATGAAATTCTGGATAAAATGGATGATACATTGGCCTGACTCTACATATAATTAAATTGTGATTTCATCTAGTAAGTCATAAATGAGACTTCCATGTGGCTGTTCTTGGAGGAGAGTACTTACGTTTAGCCTTCTTTTGAGGAGGCTCTTCCTTGGCAATCGCTGCAGGCTCGACCTTCGGTGGCAGAGGCTGGCCTGGGGGAATTACAACTGACTCTGCTGCCACAGAGGCCCATTTTCCACCATCTTCCAGCTGTAAAACAGAAACTCTCTCTAAATTAACAGTATTTTGCTACTTGCATTGAGATGAAGGTGTGCATGTGTGTTATGGATAGGTTAAGTCTTCATAAGTATTTACCAACTCAGAAAGCCAGACAAGAGGAAAGGAACACAACGCAATGACAAGTCAGAAGTACAAACTCCACATCTTCACCCACTGCTATCTTAGTAAGTTCATACATTCTAAATCTTTGATTTTACTTCGTGTTCACTCTTCATTGCATTCTACCACTTGTATATGCCTTTCTTGTTTCTTCCCCTGACAAAACTAACATTTGAAACAAATGGGTGAATAAAAGCCTACTGTAAGTTAGGAGCTTATGAAACGAAGGTCTATGATGTGCCCTAGTCCCATATTTACATTAAGTTTTCAATAGAGAGCTCAGTATTCTGAAATTCTGATGCAAAATGCACTTGAAAAGCTCAGAGATTAATTCAGAAAATCGTGCAATACTAATTCCCTTCCAATATTATCAAGTTATGTCACCAATAAATGTGATTACAGGTACAAAATCTACAATTTTTGACTTGCGTAACTGCCAAAAACAAAGGAGAAAAAGAAGGATATGTTGAAATACCTGAAGGAGTACTATCATAGTTTCTATTTAACCCTTTGCCGTTCCTAAAGCTCCAGAGTGATCGAGTTTTATGACTTGCCTGCCACATCGAAAGCTCAAAAGTGCTCGTCACACATGCGGTCATTAGAAATGTGTTGTCGGAAATACTGATGAGTCTTGTGATACCACCCTACATTCCCATGACTCAGCAAGCTCTCAGCACCTTATTGACAGTCTTTCCTGTGTGTATTTAATAAGCAGACCTAATGTCGCCTAGTGAACTTTCTAATAACTAACCAAACTAACCCCATGGCACTACAGCCATGAATGGCCTTGGCCTACCAAGCGACCGCTGCTCAGTCCGAAGGCCTGCAGAATACGAGGTGTAGTGTGGTCAGCACCACAAATCCTCCCGGCCATTATTCTTGGCTTTCTAGACCGGGGCCGCTATCTCACTGTCAGATAGCTTCTCAATTCTAATCACGTAGGCTGAGTGGACCTCGAACCAGCCCTCAGATTCAGGTAAAAATCTCTGATCTGGCCTGGAATCCAACCCGGGGCCTCCAGGCAAGAGGCAGGCACGCTACCCCTACACCACGGGGTCGGCATTGAACTTCCTAGTAGTGGTTCAGAAAGGTACCAGTTTCGACCCAAAGTTCCAGGTCATCATCAGCCGATCACTCAAAAACAGAAAAAACAATGCACATGTAAATGAACAGTAATGTAGAAGATATAGTTCTTTCACCAGACGTAAGTTTGTGTAGAGCAGTATAACACATGTGACCCGGAACCTAGGGTCGAAACCGGTACCATTTATGATCAACTAGTGGTGTAACCTTACATTACTAAGTTTACATGAATTGAAAAGGTGGAACCATTACATTATTTTATTAATTTTTAATAGTGATCTCAGTTCAATACGGACCATAATGAAATTCTTACCTTTCAACGCTCAAGATGTCGGAGCAACAGGTGCACTCCACCACTGCGCAACACACAATAATTATGAAATTTCCTGCTCGTAAATTTGCCAGAACTGCACAGTTCGGTGGTCAAACATTGTCAAGGACGCGTGTTTGCCTGGCATAAGAAGTGCAAGGAAGGAGCAGAAAGTGTGGAAAATCAGCAACATGATCACCGTCCTCGGACCAGCATTACAGATGAAAACATTTGTGCGATTAAAGACATTATTGACGACGATCGCTGGGCATGAGCGACACACTATCACTGCTGCTTATTACTATGAGGTCTTGAACAAAGCGAGGGTCGCATATCGCAAAAGACGAGACGAGACCAACCGGTTCGACAGGTCATCCTCCTCTACGACAATGCGTGGCTCCATACTGCAGCTCTGTCTCCAAGCTACAGGATATGTATGCACTGGACTACACTTGATTATCCTCCTTACAGCCCGGACTTATCGCCCTGCGATTTCCATTTGTTCGGACCGCTTAAAGAAGCTCTTGGAGGCAATGATTTGAAAATGATGAGAGTGTGGAAGAATTCATGCCCAACTGGCTGGTGACATGACCCTGTTCTTTTTACGATGATGGCATCAAAAAGCTGCCCATACGCTGGGACAAATGCATTTCCAAAGCAGGAAACTATGTGGAAAAATAAATTGTAATTGCCTTGCATTTCTCAATAAATGAATTTAAATAAAAAATAAAATCTTGTTTATATTCAATCCCTCTTGTAGAACTGTTGAGGAGAGCCTATATATTTCATAATGTGGAGACTGTTCTTGCCCTTTTGTGTTTTCTTCCTGTCGCTGCTTCTTTCCACACTATCCTGTCATGTTTATCTTGTTGTTGTTAGTCGTTTAGTCGCTTCCGACTCTCCGTGACCCCATACACTAAAGTGCGCCATTTCTTTCTGTCGTGTACTATTTTCCGAAGTCTTTCTAAATTGGGAGCCATGGCTTCCTTGATGTCATCAATCCACCTCATCCGTTGTCGCCCTCTTCTCCTGTTACCATCAGTCATCCCCAGCATTAAGGTCTTTTCGAATGAATCATGGTTTCTCATAATATGACTGAAGTACTTTAGTTTTCGTCTGAGTTATCTTATTAGAGCTGTGCAAAACAACCTGCAGACTCACGCATAAGAGATGGATCTTGCACAATATTCTTCTGTTGGAGCATTCCAATCAATGAGAGTGTGAAAAAGAAACCTTACTCAAAAAGAAGCTCTACTTCTTAGAACAATTGATGAACAGAATGCGTTTGGCCAGAATCAAACAGCTCAGAAACTTGGAAGTTCAAGTGCCTATTTCATTGGCACACTGTTGCCACATGGATTGGTTCTTAGCACAACTTTATGGTTCAGCCTTCTTCATTGCACTGTAACGGCCACTCACCTACTTGACTTCGTACGGCCGCTGTTCTCTCGTTCTCCGCTTGACTTACTCAACACGTCGCTACAAGCACTCGTGTATTTGGCCTTGTATTCTCCCTGCTGCCTCGCTTATCGCCCGACCTGCTGGACATCTCACTGCGTACTGAACTACCACTGGGTTACGTCGCTCGCTACGTCACTATCTGCTGTTTCTCGAAGCCATGTGCGCTTCACAACCTTTCTGCCGCCCGATAAATTTGTCCCCCGATCCCTCGGTCTTCAGTCCAGTGCTGATACCGAGTGAGGTTGGAGGGTCTTCCAATGAGTTCCAAGTATGTTGCTGGGAAACTCTATTTTTATTTTCTTCCAGATTGGGTGAGCAACAGAGTATCTTATTATTTATTGTTATTATTTGCCCATTGGAGTTTGGCAATCAAGCTCTAATTTTAACTTTATCTGCACGGCCAGTTTGAGTTTACATGAATGTTTTAACAAAATAATGGCAACAAGATAATACATAAGACTGAAGAGGTTAGAATGACTGAATATGGGCCTGGACTTCGCAAGCACACTATGAACTATCTTTGCACTCCACATCTTTACGTACTTGGGCGATTCCCACTGTTGTGATCCCGTCCTGCTCCATCCCCGTTGCCCTCCTTCTCTTAATTTTAAAACTGTGTTCATTTATCCTGTTCGGCTGAGGCTTGAAGTTAACTACATCTTTTTGAATTGCATCAAAAAAAGAGTTTGTAAATGGTCTAGGGCTTTCTTGTAAATACGTTATTTCTACTCAAACATTGTTCTTGTACTTTACGATATTGTGAAATGTTGAGTTTTATTCTGGTTATCTTTCGAGTGGAAAGAATATGTAGTCTTGGTTAAATTTTACTATTAATCTTCTTGTTCCCTCCATGGACCTCTCATCAATCCCAGCCTGTTTCTTGTTGGATAGCTTGCCAATGTATCTTTAAATAATTATTACATCATATGGATTACTACCTTCTACGAATTGCTGCATATAGATACATATTTGGTTCCATATACCCCCACAATTGTATCACAGCATAAAATACTCGTAATTAAGGCACATGAAGCAGAAACGGGGCTGCAACTCCGAGTGAATGATATACAGAGTCTGTTATAGGATGGTAGTGGTGGTTATTACTGTTTTAAGAGGAAGTACAACTGGGCACCCATCCTCTATTAACACTAATCACAGGGGGGTGAATGGAAGAGGTCCAACACTTTGGTATCAGCGAAAGAAAGGGAAGTACCACGAAGGGCCTTGAGTGCTCTAATACGAGGGTTGGAACTTAAATAGTGGCAACACTGCTGTGGAGACGCTATGCAACGGAATCTAATATTGTCGCTGATAGTACACGTTGGTTACATACCTACCTTACCTCAGAGCAAATGGACTCGCCCTTCCCACATCACCTGTGTGCGCACAAGCGAGAGAAACACAGTCACTTGTGAGCTAGGGGTCTAACGTAATGTTGTCACTATGTTTTCCAAACAGGAACAACGGAGACGGATCAAGATTGAATGTGCCAGAGGTCGTACAGCACGACAGTGTCATCAAGGCCTTCAAGAGACTTGCAGGGAATCTTCCTTACAGAACAGTGGCACGTTGGGTAAACGCCTTCAACGATGGTCACCAAACTGTGGTGGACATTCATCGGGCAGGTCGTCCTACGAGTGAAGAAGTGCGTGCTCTTGCTGCGTTACCGGACAGTGATCGAAACCAGAGGATTCGTGAGCATTCGCTTCAGAACAATTGCAGAGATTCGAAAAGCAGTAGACCGCTCCATTCGCACCATCAACAGAACAGGCTCTGCTAAAGGTATACTACGACTTCCACATCACTGGCAAAGGGGTATACACAACGCTGGTGACTATATTGAAGGACAGTAAAGGTTGCTAACATGTAACTCTTTTGTATCTGTTGTAAATAAATAGTTGCCACTATTTAAGTTCCAATCTTCATACCATTGAGGTTGGGAAAGAACGAGTTGACGAAGAGAGGTCAGATAGGAGAAGCCTGGCACAAGTCGAAGCGATGCCAGGACTCAGCTTAGGGCCACATGGTCGCACACCTACGCTCCCACGTCCCCTTTTAGTTGCCTCCCACGAGAGGCAGGGAACACTGTGGGTGTTATTCTACCACTGTTCAAATGTTGCCCACTTCAACTGAGCAAGTGTTCGTCACAGCAGCAGGCTCGTTCTCTGATCAAACTAGCGAAGGCGTGGAAGTGGAGAGGTATGATCTGCACAGTTCTAATTCCCATAACACTTGAACTGATATTTCTTTGTTCCTTTCCAATACTCACAATGAGGGAGACAAGTACAATCTGCACTCTTCAAATACACAGGCAGTTATCCAAAATACATTTTTTCTCACCCTTGATAAACTCACCAGGAGGGTGAGCATCAACACTCACTAAGAGGCTATCTGGACAAATCTTTAGTCTTGTTACGAGAAGAGTACAATAAGAAGAAATTAGGACAAAGACAGAAAGATGAGTACATGAGGCACAAGACTAGAAACTGTACATGACACCAAAGGTGAAAAAGACTCCAAATAATTTACATAATGGAATGTAATAAACAAGTCACCGATGTCAAACACAGAAAGATGTTTTCACTGCACAGGACAGTGTTCAGCTGATTAAGATGTTGTGTTAAGTCCTTTACACCTTGTTTTGACTATGGAAGGTAACATTATGGTTTTAAAGAACAACAAATCAGTCACTAACCTTCCTCTTGGCCGTGTCTCTCTTCTTGCCTCCTCCCTGATTCCGAGGGTCTTGATGGTGCTGGAGCTGTCTTCTTCGCTCCTCCCTTCCCACAGCCTCTGCCTCCTTGGCTGCTTGCTTCTTGCGAAGGTCTTGCACAAATTTCAGTCTGAAATACAAATAAATAAATAAGTTGCAGCCTTACAGGGAAAGGAAATGGCGTATGGATTTTAGTGGCGGGAATGTACCAGGACATGTTCGGCTCGCCAAAATATACTGTCACAATTTGGCTTTCATCTTCTAAACCTCTTGCAAGAAAGGAGAATGTACTCCAGTTTCGGTTCTCAAACACCACAGAATACAGAAAATATACAGATACGTCTTTCACCCAAACCCCTGTGAGATCTGTAACCTCCTTCTATACATGGCAGAGAAACTATTTACATTTAATTCAAGGTAAGGAATTGCAACTACTCTGAGCACAGAACTACTCATAATGAAGTTCTTCGTGAAAAATAAAAGCCTCCAAAAATGTTACTTTAATGAAGAATTAAAACATACATTCACAACCCTGGCGCTATAATCGACCTTACGTTTTTCACTTTGCTACTTTTATTTACAGCAAAATTTCATAAAAATCAGCTTTGGTTCATCAACTATTCATATGTTCATTTTGGAGCTAACAACATTGTTATTGGCTTAACGCCCCACTAACTACTTTTACAGTTTTCGGAGACGCCAAGATGGCAGTTCTTTAACGTGCCAGTAAATCTACCGACACAAGGGTGAGGTTGATTTTTTTTTTTTTTTTGGCAAGTTGATTTACGTCACACCGACACAGATAGGTCTTATGGTGACAATGGGATAGGAAAGGACTAGGAGTGGGAGGGAAGCGTCCGTGGACTTAATTAAGGTACAGCCCCAGCATTTGCTTGGTGTGAAAAGGGGAAACCACAGAAAACCATCTTCAGGGCTGCCGACAGTGGGGTTCGAGCGCGATACATTTAGAGGAACAAAATGCTTGGCAACTCTATCAGAAAGATGATGGAAAACACGATCATTTCAGTTTTAAAAGAAGTGTAACTGTATGTATTTCGACATCCAATAAAACAGTGATGTTTTCCAAAGGGAGGCCATCTAAGGAACGGAAAGTGGATGCACGTTTTGACGTAGTTGAGCGTTATGTGGCAGATCTTTCAACTCACGCTCACACGAAAAAAAACAAAACAAAGGAAGACAAGTAGTTTCATTGCAAACATTGCTCAAAGAAGTGTACTGCAATGTGCATCAAATGTAATTCTGCTCTGCAAGTTTCATGCTTTGTACAAATCCACACAAAGGCGTAATGCATGGAATCTGATTTGCGAATAGAAATTAATTATATAATTAAGAAATAAATTAACGTTCCTGAATTGACTTACATTGATTTCAAAAGTAGTGAATGAGATAGTAAATAGTAGGCACCTCATAATCTGCAGGCCTTCGGGCCGAGCAGCAGTCGAACAATATCTATTTCTATTCATGCTAAAAACTGACTATCTGTTGGGAAGGAAGACAATTCTAGATCTCCTCAGCCATCAAATACCTCGGGATTCAACTTGATCGTTCACGTTCAGTTAAAGGACACTGCCAGTCTGTTGACATTAAGGTTAGAACAGGGTACAACAGGGCGTATGTGGGGAACACATCCAGCAACTGTGCAAAATATATCTTTGGCGTAAAACAAAAGCTAAAGGTTTCTACCTATTCAATACTGTTTGTTGCAACCTTAAAAAAGTTACATACCGTATAATCCTGAATACCACCCACACTTATTTTTCCCAAAATATTGGTTCTAATGTTGGGTGCGTGTCGTATTCAAGCCATTCATTCTTATAAATATTTACTACGTTTACATGGAGTATTGAAATAGATTTGAATATGGTTACTGTACTAAATATACCACACACAAACAGGCATTCAGGTCTTATTGTGTTTTAGTTGCATTCTAGAAAACAAGTTCAATTTTTTCTCAATACGGTTCTAGTGACATGTAAACGCGAAATGTAAGATAATGAAATATGGTAAATCAAAGAATATGGGTAAATATGAAAGCCGCTGCTGCAGATGCTCTATCGTCATTTGTTTCACAAGTGTTGCTGGCATGCTGGGTGGGCGAATAGCTGATCTCACAGGATATCGTACTTTGCGAGAGTCGAGACTGTTGGTTACGGAAGTCTAAGTATAGATAAGAATGGATTCTATGTAGCATGAATTAAAATTTTTTAACAAGTGTCTAACTACACGTACCATTTTAATGTGTTGAAACTTTTTAAGTGTTATATACTGTGGCCTGTGTGTTTTAATATGTTTTACATACTCATGTTCTAATTTGTAACTTTTTACCCTGACTACTGACATTTTAATTATATGCTATTGTATACATTTCCATCCCCCATTAGACATCCGGATGCCTAATACCATAACAACTTGTGAATTGTCTAATGGCGAAAACAAATCGTGTACTAGCTGATGATGGCCGTTAAAGAGCCGAAACCGGTACTAGTTTAATCTATTAAAATAAATTGTGTATTGATTGGTGGAAAAACACATTACTTATCTATACTTTGAATCTGTCAATACGGAAAATGAAATTTATAAATAATAATACGGAAGTCTACCTCGCTCACATTCGAGTTCCGTATCTGTCCCGTGAAAGTGCTGTCTCGATAGTAAGTGATGGATTCAAAACAGCGTCTGCAGTCATTTACTGTGCGTGAAAAACTTCAAGTTTTAAGCGAAGCTGAAATACACGGAAATTGTGCCGTTGACAGAAAGTACAATACTGATGAATCGTGTATTCGTGATTGGTGGAAGAAGGAAAAATTCTAAAATGTAATGGCGATCGCAGAGCGTTCCGCGGCGGAGTGCAGTGTTTCCAGAAATTGAAGAATGACTCCACAAATTTGTGATAGAAGAACGTAAGTTAGGATATGGTGTTTCCAGTGAAACGTGTCAATTGAAAGCACTAGAGATCTCGAAAGAACTCAAAACACAGGGTTTTACTGCAAGCCGCGATGGATCCGAAACTTTTATCGGAGAAAGGGATTGCGAATTCGGAGACGTACGTCTATTTGACAACGTCTCCCTGGGGCATATGAAGAAAAATTAATGGCCTCTCAGCGTCACATTATTCATTTAAGGAAGCAAAATTCTTATTTGCTGTTGTAAATTGGGAATGCAGACCAGACACCTGTCTATTTTGAAATGACGGAAAATACAGTGGATACGAAGGTTTCTAAAGTGTAACCATCAGAACAGGTGGTGACAAAAATCAACGATGCAGGGTAATTTGTGCGTATTAGCAGATGGAACCAAATCCCTCATGTGGTTCTGAAAAGGAAAACACTTCCGCAAGGAAACTGGCCGTCCGATCTCGTTAGAGCACGAGTTCGGCTAGATGGACGGTGCGTTAGTTGAGGACTGGGTGAAGTGCGTTTGGCAACGTCGCCCGGGAGCTTTGTTAAAAAATGAAACATGCTTGTGTTGGACAGTTAGCGAGGACATACAACCGACGCCGGAAAAGATATGATGAGGAAAGGAAAAACCGATCTTGCGATAATTCCCGGAGGACTCACGTCTATTCTACAGCTGTTGGATGTGTGTGTGAATCAGCCTTTCAAAACTGCAATGAAACCGTTGTACAATGAATGGATGTCTGATGGTGATCACGCGTTAACACCAACCGGACGAGTAAAGAGGCCTGACGTGGGACTAATATGCAGCTGGATCAAGACCGCATGGGCGCGCATTACCAATGATCTAGTGTCCAAAAGCTTTAAGAAATGTGGAATTTCAAATTCAGTAGACGGCAGTGAGGACGACTATTTGTGGAAAGATGCCCCAGCGACGAAAGTTCCTATGGTGAAACTTCAGATGACGACGGTGAATTGTGAATGATCTGAGTATTGGACCGATTTTATTTACGATTTTTGTGATTATTTCATTAATTGTAAGCTGTTTGAATTTATATTCGTGGTTTATTTGAAGAAAATTAAATAGGTATGTAAGTTAATTGATTTTTATTTTTTTCCCATATTTTTCAGTCTCAAATTTAGGGTGCGGGCCTTATTCGGTGGCGCATGGTATTCAGGATTATACGGTATATTTGTTGAAAATGTTGAAATGGTATTTTACACATGTGGTTTAGCACCACGCCCTGTTTGACGGCAATCTGATGGGAAAGATGTAGTGGACAATCGCCATCTTCTGTTCAGTTACCCAGCAGTAATACGTTGTCTCAAGTCATGGAGGAGTATATGAACAACATCAAGCCTGCAAGCGCTCTGAGAAACCAGTACTGGAGCAACAGTCGACACTACTCGACTGGAATAATCCAACAGAGGGGAGAGGATTACAATTTATGCTTCACAACCATAACTGGTATGGAGGATGCTTAATAGGATAAGAACTTGTAAGGCAAGAACTACGGTCATACACAAAATGATGCCTGTGACTGCAGTGCACTCCAAGATCTGGAACATCTGTACCACTGCACAATTTACCCTGGGGAAAGCCAGAATATTTTGACGTAATCAGTGACAAGCCTATAGTAGTTGCTTTATACTGGAGTGACTTTAACATTTGAGGAGAATCAGATACAATCATCACTACTAAACACTACTAAACCCTAAAAACATGGAAAAGCATTGTTTGGACAAATGAGATAAAGTACCAGTTACTAATGTATCGATCGACAAGGTGGAAAATAAAAAATACTTAGTTGTTAATCTGTTCAAGTGCGATACGGACCATGAAGTTGATTTTATGTAAACCAGTAAATACTATCGACACGAGGCTGACGTATCTGAGCACCTTCAAATACCATCGGAGTGAGCCCGGATCAAACCTGCCAAGGTTGGGGTGAGAAGGCTGGCGCCTTGACCGTCACAGCCACTCGACCCGGCTATCTCTAAATCAATTGCTCGTTAGCATATTCAGTAAAAGAAAAATAATACACAGAAAATTCTGCACAGTATTTCATCAAACTTCCATGCACCTCGCTCTTTTGCAGAGGAAATTACCAACAATATTCTGCAGTAACTCATGAAGATAGAACACAACCACCTGAACATAAGAAATCCAGGCTTTCAATAATCAGGTGTAATGGACTCACCTTGCCTTATATTTAGCTTCACACGCCTCAAAAGACTCCAAAGTGCCCTCGTCCCTCTCGAAGTTGAGCCAAGCCTCTCCGATGCTCTCAGGCCAATCCTGGACCGAAGCGAGAGCTCGCTGGAATAAGCGTCTCAGATGTTTCGTGTCTCCGTAGCACCTACAAAGAGAACAGCAGGTGTGCTAAACATACCTTGCAGTTAAGTGGGATGTGGGCTGAATAAATCACTTAACCCTCTACTGCATAAATTATTTTCGGTTTCCATTTGGTGATGAAAATTTCAAGTTTTCCACTTGCGTTCAGTGTCAGATTTACCAAGAATTCTTAACTGGGGCTAATACCTTAACACTCTTATGTGATGTGGTTTGCCATAATGGAATGTAACGATTATTCGCAATTTTACACCAAGCTTTTAACGTTCAAAGACCAAATATTACTGCCTATTGGCAATGGGTACATAAATGAAAAGCGCAAGTATACTTGCACAGCCATAGGTCGGTAATGTCTTTGATGTTGAGCCAGAGTACTCCTAAAGCCTGTGGTAACGTGATGGAGAGGGCCTAAGGAAAATGAACGGTTGTAGGTACGGGTGTCTGTTGACGGGGTGGATGTAGTACCTGTATCCTATTATGTAAAAAAGACAAAGAAAAGAAAAAAAGGTATACAACCAAAACTGGCCAGGACGTTTCTGTGGGGACTGAAAAAAAAAAATTCCTAAAGAAGGGACGTGCTAAAAAAATTACGCTGTTAAATTTAAGGTTAGATTTAAACGAAAAAATAATTACAATGAAAACAAAGAAACAAGTGTTTACAATTATAATTAATGAAATAAATAAATAATACATTTTAAGAACACCAACACAGTAAAACTTCAAGGAAAAACGTTCTTAGAAACGCGAACTATAGGCTACACGTCGCTGACAATTATCTCTAAAGTTATAACAGGAATAAAGCCTCCGTGGCTCAGGCGGCAGCCTCCTCCCACTGGGTTCCGTGGTTCAAATCCCGGTCACTCCATGTGAGATTTGTGCTGGTCAAAGCAGAGGCGGGACAGGTTTTTCTCCGGGTACTCCAGTTTACCCTGTCATCTTTCATTCCAGCAACACCCTCCAATATCATTTCATTTCTATAGACATGATACTGTATAGGCTTTTGGGCTTATGCCGTGTCAAGAAAATAAGGTGAAATTCTTTACATTTCGCAGAGAACTGTGCTATGCGTCCTCAGAAGAAATCTCGACTGTCCACGAGAAAGGCTTCTTAAACAATGACACTTTAAAATTTAGACATTATAATAGAAGTCGAAATGGTACGTTCATTGGCCAACAGATGGCTCCCAAGGACGTGGCACAACGCTAGCGTTCGAAGCGGAAGCTAACCGAACCATAAAATCAGTCTAAGCGGTTCAGATAACGTGTGTACATAATATATGACATTGACAGATGTACGATATAGACACAAGCCTGGAATGAAACATCTGGCGACGAGGAACTTACGAATTTGGAAAACACCGAGACGAAATAACAATAGTGAAAGGACAAGGAAGGGAACTACCTACGTAAATTCTTAATGGCTGGCAACCAGGTATTTACTTAATTGATAGCTGGTGTCCCTGTTGAAATTGTTAGGATTTCTACGTATTTCCACAGCTTCCCGTATAATCCTGGACCTGTAGTGTCTAGTGTGGGTAAGAGCTCAAGCATCTTGGAACATGACATCATGAGCCAACGATAGAGCGCGCTCAGCTATTGCCGATTTGTCTGGTTGGTTGATACAGGTACCAATGGACCGGCATGTTTGGCCAATGTATAACTTACCGCAATTACAGGGAATTTTGTACACACCAGGATGTAAAAGTGGGGACAATTTGTCCTTGGTTTTACTCAGACTGTGAGCAATTTTAGTGGCAGTGCCAAACACTGTTTTTATATTGTGTTTGCGCAGGAGCTGTGGTGTTGTGAATATAAGGCAAGTAGGCGGTTTCCTTCACTTCTTCCTTCTGTGAGCTTTGCTTGGTCGTTTCTCGACAGCCGACACAATTCCTATTCTCCCCACAAGATGGAGGTTTCATTCATTCGATCTCTGACCCGGTCGAAGGACTGGAAACAGGCTGTGGATTTTCATTTATAACAGGAAAGTCCAACATCTGGGTGATTTGCACACATTTCGCGTGTAGTTTAGCACCCACTTTCTCAATAAACTTTAATTTTTGATCATCTATAAACTTCTCCATAATTGAATGTCCTGCAAACCATTACGCATAAGTACAGTAGGAATAATTTACATACACAAGTCACTCAGGCCTCTTTCAGATGGCGCGAAGTAAAATGCTCCCGTGTGTATGCGCGGGTTCACCCGCTTTCGCTGACTCACACACACAACGGATCGAGTAGTGCAAAACTCTCTGCACTTTCCAGCGGATCCTTTTCAACAATCTTTTCAGTGTGGTATTAAATAGGGACCATCACAGTCTTCGTTTACCTTCTACATTTAAGAAAATATAAAAATACGGAACGCTCTATTATTTTTTTCAGTAACTCTTCATGTCTATGTATATAGCCTATTATATGATCCTGCTGTCTTTTTATTTGTCATAAAACACCTCGTCATTCGTGACTGATGCTTCCTGTAGCTGTAGGCTACCAAATCCCCACCCAGGCCATTCGTTGCTGCTGCATCGTGCGCGCAACGTAGCCGTGAAAGCTAATTTATTCTTCTTATGGAGGGAATATAACGAACATGCTAAAGAGCGACGTAAATGTGCTATCCCGGTTTCAGTAACATGTATTTAATAGGTCATGGACTGGAACTTCGGAATAATGACATAATAACCAGGGAAACTCGCTAGAGTGGGACATCTTAACCAGATTCGACTGTATGTGTTTGACTGACTGTACAGTTGAGGTGTGCCGTAAAAATATGCCTGTCCATAGGTGAAAAGTGAGATGTTGAAACACTATGCAGTGGAGGGTTGAAGCATAAATACACTCCAGTATCTATAAAATACGTCTGAAGAGAAGCAGTTAAGTAAGGTAGGAGGATAAAAAACTACACACACACAAAAAAATTGGTTCATAATCAAAGCTTCATCCATTGAGTTTATTCCAGATTTAGCTTTAATCTCCCTCTGTCATTGTTCCCATCTATGGCGATTTTTAGATAGCGTTTTAATTCTGTAATTTTTAGCTAAGGATGGCCTAATTGCTCCAAAACATGTCCTGAATGTAGACTATCGAATCAGAATAGTGTAAATAAGTACTGAACATGTGGAACCAAATATTATATTTCTATCAAGGAATAAAAATCAACTTATGGAAAGTCGAGTTGCTTACACTGAATGTGACCAATCATCATCCGTATTGATTTCTTGATTGTCAATGTAAATGCCTTGCAAGAAATTCAAATTTTTATGTAGAATAACACAGTATCATTAAGACAAACAAATGACCCATAAAAAGGGAAAATATTACATGATAACCTTAATACAGTGAAGTCGTGTGCACATTTATCTATAACTCAAATTTTTGTTAACTCGAAGTATTTTAACCCTCCGTAAGCTCTTTGGGAAACTGAAATTCAACTGTATTATTGTGTTTCAGTAACAATGAACCTACTTTTCCAGGGAGATGTACTCGAGCCACATGGTCGCCACTTTGTCGTGGCCCTGACTGAAGATGTCATTCCACAATTTTCTGGTCGCCTCCATGTCCCGAAAATGTATAGCCTCGACTCGAGCCCAGGACTGGAGTATGGAGCACGTTGGGTCACCGTTCAGCCCGAAGTCTGCCAACACAGGATAAACACATACAGGAATACCGAG
The DNA here is from genome assembly GCF_040414725.1 of Anabrus simplex. Taxonomy (NCBI): domain Eukaryota; kingdom Metazoa; phylum Arthropoda; class Insecta; order Orthoptera; family Tettigoniidae; genus Anabrus; species Anabrus simplex. The sequence continues at coordinate 215,645,654 of NC_090279.1, read as the reverse complement.
ATGCACAATTAGAAACAGGATGTGTATAGAAAGATAGGAACATACAGCAGAATAGTGCGAGGAGGAGAGCAGGATAAACATACGGACTAAAGGGTAAGGACAGGGCCGTTTCCTCATCAATCCTAGTTCTTCCTAATCTGTTTCTTCTCAGCCCCAGCAAGCTCGTTTCTGCTTCCACATTTTCAGTTTGCACATCTGTTTGTTCCATTACACTGACAGTTACAAGCAATCGAAAGGAACAAACAAGTATCATATCCAGTCACAAACAGAACGACATGAATAAAAATAGAAACACACAACAGGATATAGAGAATAACAGGTCACAGAGTGAAGAAAGGAGACAAGGACAAACAATCACCGCGTCTTCATGCACGTCGATCATGTCTCTTCTCAACAATTCAAATTCTTCTCAGCCCCGATGAGCTCACACCCTCGTCCACACTGAGAGACAGGCTACAGGTATTTCTTAAATGCACCTTTGACCGCCTCTGTGGATAGACATAGACAGTGTGCCGTCCTTCAGATCCCCAGAATTCAAGTTAAAACCCAACAAAGGTAGTCAGGAGTTCTCTTTCTATTTGATGATGATGATGCTTGTTGTTTAAAGGGGCCTAACATCTAGGTCATCGGCCCCTAATGGTACGAAATGTAATGAAAATTTATAGGTTCAAAATCATCCACTGACCAGAATAAAAAACATGATGATGAAGAATGAATGGATATGAGTTTAAAACAATCAGTGAATCCGACCCAGAAACTATCATAAACAATAGTATTACTGACCAAAAGACTGCTTACAAAGCACAATCCTGAATCGAGGAGGATTGTTGTCTAAAGGAGCCCAAAATCCAAGTCAACGGCCCCTCATAATGGTACTTATCGCTAGTAAAGGGGAACCATGGTATTTGTCATGTTGTGTAGTGTAAACTCACGGTGTTCCACACATTATGGTACTACTCACAAGTATTGTACGTCGCACAGGTATCGCTGACCTATGGTGTTCCTCACAATGGTACTGGAAACCCACAGTGAACCACTCTCTGCTGCTACTAATCACAAACCTATTGTGTACCTAACATAGTGGTACTACTCGCAAGTAAAGACGACCCATGGTGTTCCCGTAAGAATAAATTGGCAATATATCAAGTAAATTATATTACATAAGTCTCAGCCACGTAGTGGCCATCTTCAGTCAAATAAATTTAATAGATTATGTGATAACTAAAACATATGTATAACAAAGACAATGTAGCAGGAATAATTATGACATTAAATTACATATAATAACAACATTTATGGTTATGGTCTTTAAGTAAGATTCTTCTTCTTCTTCTTTTATGACCACATAGGATCACTTTAGTCAGTCCGTCGTTCAGGTCTCTTTGAAGGGATTGTTCGGGCTTTGCGGTCCTCCCAGTACTTCTTCAGACGCTCCGATCTTCGTGCCCTTTCCTCAGTTGAAAATGTGCGTGTTGTTGGTTTGTTTTGTGTAAGGGTAAAGCGGAGGTTTGTATTCTTGAGTTTTGTATTCAATTTTATCTTATTTTTGGTGTCTCCTGTTCTAAGGCCTATTTCCTTCAGATCCTCTCTTACTTCTCTGATCCATTTACATCCTGTTGTGGTATTTTTTGAGACGAGATTGTGTTGTACTAGTTGTTTCAGAACTCTCGAGTCCTGCATCCTCATGATATGTCCAAAGAATCCCAGTCTCCTCTTACGCATAGTATCTGTAATGGGTTCTAGCTCTTTGTACACGACTTCGTTAGGTATTAACCGCCACTGTCCATCTTTCTGATATTTTTTGTTGATACAGGTTCTTCCAATCCTCCTTTCAATTTTCTGAAGTCTGTCAGTCTTTGATTGTTTATTCAGGTAAAAGAGTGTTTCTGCTGCATATGTAGCTTCCGGTTTTATAACTGTGTTGTAGTGTTTTATTTTTGTATTTATTGATAGACATTTCTTTTTGTAGATATCCCATGTTAATTTTTGTGCTTTAGCTAATCTATTTGTTCTTACTTGGATTGAGATTTTTTCATTTAAGTTATGTGTTATTACTTCTCCAAGATATTTAAACTGAGTTACTATTTTGATTTTATTACCATTTATGGTGACTTCTTTTAGCTGTGTTGGTTTTTGGGGCATAATTTCTGTTTTTTCAAATGATATTTTGAGGCCAATTTTATTTGCAATGTTTTGAAGTTCTGATATCTGGGTTTTTGCTTCTTTTATGTCCACTGCTAGTAATGCTAAATCGTCAGCAAAACCCAGGCAATTTGTTTTGATTTTTCGGCCAATCTTTATTTTGGGGGGACATTTTCTAAACCATTCCCTCATTACCATTTCTAGAGCACAGTTAAATAATAGTGGTGAGAGCCCATCTCCCTGCCGTAGTCCAGTTTTAATTTCAAATGTCTCTGATGTTTCACCCCTAAACTTCACTTTTGACTTGGTATTGGTGAGAGTCAATTTTATCATGTTTATTAATTTGGGGTGTAGTCCAAGGTGTCTTAAAATTTTAAACAGAGATAAGCTTTCTTGAAATCTACAAATGTTATCACCATATCTCTGTTTCTTCTCCTGTTATAGTCCATTATCAACTTAAGACTCATGATCTGATCAGGACAGCTCCTCCAGGGTCTGAAACCTCCTTGATATTCTCCTAGTTCTTTCTCAAGTTGTAAACTTATCCTATTTTCACACCAGGCAAATGCTGGGGCTGTACCTTAATTAAGGCCACGGCCGCTTCCTTCCAACTCCCAGGCCTTTCCTATCCCATCGTCGCCATAAGACCTATCTGTGTCGGTGCGACGTAAAGCCCCTAGCAAAAAAAAAAAAAAAAACTTATCCTATTAAGGATGATTATTGAAAATATTTTGTATGTTATATCTAGGAGAGAGATTCCCCTGTAGTTATTAGGGTCGGTTTTGTCCCCTTTTTTGTGCAGAGGATGAATGAGGGCTGTTGTCCAGTGTTCTGGTAGTTCTTCTTTAATCCAGATAGAGACAAGTTGTTGATGGAGGGCAACTTTTGCTGAGTTTCCTGCATATTTCCAGATTTCCGCAAAGGTCTGATCTTCTCCTGGCGCTTTGTAGTTTTTTAATTTATTCAGAGCCTGGTAGACTTCCTTTATTGTGGGGGGATTGATGTTTTCTGGTGATGTTTTTATCGGGGTGTTGGTGTCCAAATGAAGGAGTTCTGTAGGTTCCTCACAATTTAAAAGCTTGTTGAAATGTTTAGCCAGAATTTCTGCATTGTCTTTATTGTTATGGGCCAGCTTACCATCTTCATCCTTCATCAGTAGGGTCGGGGGTTCATATTTTTGGAGCTGCTTTCTGAAGGTTTTGTAGTAGTCCCTTGATTTAGTTTTACTGAACTGTTCTTCAATTAACTGCAGGGTGTCCTTATGTTGTCTTTTTATTCTTCTTAAGACTTGGGTAGTTTCTTTTCTCTGTTTTACTAGCTTTTGATTCTATTAGTATAAATTTTGTTATTATATGTAATTTAATGTTATAATTATTCATGCAACATTGTCTTTGCCTGTTATACATATGTTTTAGTTATGACATAATCTGTTCAATTTATTTGACTGAAGATGGCCACTAAGTGGCTGAGACATATATCACTTACTTGATATATTGTATTCTTATAATTGCACTTCAATATGGAACAAAAATGAAATTTATAACTTATAACCACAGTGTTCCCTGCATGATGGTACTAATCATAAGTAGTGTCATGGTTCTAATACATCCTCCCTTGGTCACCCCTTTTAGTCGCCTCTTCCGACAGGCAGGGGATACTGTGGGTGTATTCTTTGTCTGCGTCCCCGACCCACAGGGGAAATTTTCTATTTGTTTTATGCTAGGAGTGGGAAGAAAACGATCGTGGTATTAAATAATTTGCAACCCCGGTATTAACCTGGTGTGAAAATGCGAAATCATGAAAAACCATCTTCAAAGCTGCTGACAGAGGGGATTGAACCCACTGCCTCCCTAATGCAGGCTCGGTATTGTCAAATTAAAAATGCCTGCACACACAGTACTGAGCTGTATACACTGTAAGAGATGTAATAATCTCACACAAATTCTGTAATATATTGGAAGGCAATGACATTTAAACATTCTCAAATGTCACCAAACTCAAGATTGATGGTGGTATGGATGGCGGTGATTATTGTTTTAAGAGGAAGTACAACTGAGCAACCATCCTCTATGAAACGCTAATCTGAGAGAAAAACAAATGTATTGCCCGAAGAAAGACAAGGGCCATGAAGGATTGAGCCTACAAGGGTTTACACAGAAAGGGGGGGGAAGAGAAAAAAGAGAACATTGGAGATATGGAGATGTGAGAGAGATAGAGAGAGAACTACAGACCCCACTGAATTCCAGAAACGGTTTCTCAATTTATTTATTTTATTTTAATATTTCAGCCAACATAGGACTACTTTAGTCAGGTTTATGGAGGTTTATCTTCTTTTTGTCAGCCCAATACTGTTTCATCCTCTCTGTTTCTGGAATCACTCTTCCTATTCTCTGCTTGTTGATTTTCATCTGTAGTCTAGTGTGTTGATCTTTCAATATCTTGAGTGTATTTATTTTTATATTTTAAATCTTCTATTGTAAAATGTAACTCTCTCATGCTGTCTTTTAAGTTCTGTGATCCATCTAATATTATTCTTACTCTTGAAAATAAAAATCCACAGCCTGTTTTCAGTCAGTGACCGGGTCAGGAATGGAATGAATGAAGCCCCCATCTAGCGACAAGGATAGGAACTGTGCCGACTGCCGAAGCCTATTGCACTCCTCTGGAGCAATGATTAATGAATGGCAGATGAAATTAAATGATACTGGAGTGTGTTGCTGGAATTAAAAGATAACGGAAAACCGGAGTACCCGTAGAAAAACCTGTCCCACCTCCGCTTTGTCCAGCACAAATATCGCATGGAATGGCCGAGATCTGAACCACGGAACCCAGCGGTGAGAGGCCAGCGCACTGCCGCCTAAGCCATGGAGGCTCCCTATTCTTACATAATTCTTCTATTATTTTTCTACTGATTCTATTTTATGGCAACCGTATTAGATGCCCTCAGAATGATATTCTTTCTTTTTCATTTTTTTGGTTTGTTTTACAATTTTCTGTACATTGCACCGACAGAGATATGTCTTATGGCAAGGATGGGACAGGAGGTGGAACAAAGCGGACGTGGCGTTAATTAAGGTACAGCCCTACCATTTGCCTGGTATGGAAATGGGAAACCACAGAAAACCATCTTCATGGCTGCCAACAGTGGGATTCAAACCCAATATCGCCTGGATGCAAGCTCACAGCTGCGTGCCCCTCACCGCATGGCCAACTCGCCCAGTCGTTTCTCAATCATTTATATTATTAATTTAGAACAACAAAGTCTAACACAATTTCTGCCTTCCCCACTTAAGAAGGTTCCTGAAGGTAATGTCCATAAAGATGGGTTCTCAGATTAGATATTGAGTCTTTTAAGGCCATTAAGGCAATCCTGCATAAGGACTCTTTATTGAAACCTAAGGCTTAAGGGCCCCCATAGGTGCAGACTTGTCTCCGGAAGGTAAGTCAGAAGTATGCAGTTGCCCACACATGCGCAGACTAAGTGATTTACCAAGGTAGTTGAATATGCACTCAGCTATTTTCTGCTTAAGATTACGCGCTTCGGATATTTGAGAATGTTATATGGATTGAAATTAATTAGGCAGTTAGAACGGAATGAGTTGTTACTCGGATTTAATGTTGTGCTCTGCAAGAAGACACACAAGAAAAGATTGCATTTTCATCTTCGTAAGTTACCACGTTTAATGAATTAATATTATTGGTTTTTATGTCCCGCTAACTACTTTTGACGATTTTTGGAGACGCCAAGGTGCCAGAATTTTGTCCCACGGGAGTTCTTGTACGTGCCAGTAAATCCACAGACACAAGACTTACATATTCGAGCCCCTTCAAATACTACCAAACTGAGCCAGGATTGAACCTGCCAAACTGGGCTCAGAAGACCAGCGCCTCAACAGTCTGAGCCACTCAGCCCGGCGATTACCATGGTTACATTTTCTGCTGCAACTCTTGTCACAAAGTCTCCGGTTGAATTCAAGCAATGCCAGAATGTCAGGCACTTGCCTGCAGACTTACCTCCAAGTCTGTATGGACCTATTTAGAGTAACTTTGAATACAGCAGAGAAATGGTTCTTCTAGCTCCTTGAGACGCACAGTTGGATCAACTACCTAATTGGGCCATAAGAGGTTAGAATTTTTTGGCAAGGTGAGAACCCAAAAAGTGGTATTCTAAAACAAGAAAATCAGTGGTTTTACACACACAATTCAGTATTTTGAAACTATACATAACTGAAGAATGCAGTGAGTAAAATGAGCATAATTCATTATCATCCTAGTTAATACTGAAGTACAGTAATGTCAACGTTTTCCCCACAGTTCAATTTCATTAAGATCATCCTTTCCAATTCTTTCAAACCAATGATAATTGCAGTCTTGGTCAGACTGAAACCAAAGTTCAACTTTTTACATTCTTTGCGAGGTCTTGATTTACTGCTAACTAGCTGGTGTGCACGTACTTCGCTACGGAATTCTACATGATGTCATGTACATGTGAATAAGCTTCTATTAAAATGAATTAATAACATATGTATTTAAAAATTAAATTTTAGGTGCCTTCCCCTAAACTACCATTTCATTCAGCATGAGTAAAATTATGTATCGCCTAGATTGTAAAGCCTTATTGCCCAACTTCAAATCCTGATTTTCATTAAATTCTTTTCAGCCATTTTTTCGTGATACACATACATATAGACATTACGGAAAATTAAAAAGTGCATTTCCCTGTCACTGTGGACATGACCGATACAGAAATACTATTCTCTTCTAATTCCGAGCAATATACAGACAAAACTCTTATTTTATATATATAGATTCAACAGTTTCTGCAAGGTCATGCTTTATTATTATTAATAAATTATCAATTCCCATGCTCTCTATGCAATTTGGTCCTGAATTTGCAGTCGTCTTGTGCCCACACAGACATTCGGTATTTATATGAAATTCATTTTATGCAAGGTTATTTTCAAGTTAAAATACAAAACAAGATATAAACATGAAGAAATCTTGCAATCCCAACTGGTAGGGAACACGAACTTACACTGTGCAAGGTGTTCACAGGCTCGGTTGTAAGTGGCCCTCAACTCTTTGGCAAGAGGGTCCTCGTTGATATCCTTGTTGTCCCACTTGATGATGCGACGCAAGTAGTCCAGGTAGGTCTGCCACAGGGTGCGATAATCTTCAGCCGAGGAGAAGCCCATCGTCAGAGCTTGCTCCATCACCGCTGGAACAGCATTTTCACCATCACGTACTAGACACGAGAGCTGCATTTACTGGAATATGTGTAACTCAATAAGGCCCAAAATTTTAGGAAATGAAAAAACTGGAACAGAGTTGTGTCAGAATCATTGCTGAGAGTTTTTGTTGTTGTTGGTTTAAAGTCGCAATAACACATCAAAGGTTTGTGGCGACCCAGGCTGGGAAAGGGCTAGGATTGAGAAGGTAGCAGCCGAGGCCTTAACTAAGGTACAGCTGCAGGATTTGCCTGGTGTAAAAAACGGGAAACAATGAAAAACCATCTTCAGGGCTGCCGACTGTGGGATTCAAACCGACCATCTCCCGAATGCAAGCACACAGCCGTGCAACCCTAACCGCTACCGTCAAATTGTGAAACTGTAAGAGGACTGAAGTTGAAGTGGTTCGGAAATACAATGAGAATGCTAAAAGGCATTCAAGGAAAGGATGATATACCAGAGAAGAGGCTAGAGGTCGACCCGAAAATAGATGAAAGTATAGTGAGGAAGAGCATTAAAGGACAGACAAATCAACATTAACAATGTTCGAAGGAAGGACATCAGTACCCTACCCTCCCCTATCAAGGGAGATTCTCCAACAGAAAACCGATGACTACGATAGGGACACATACAGCACAAGCTCACTCAAAGGTAGGGACCAAGGCCATGATGGATAATAAAATAATATCTGTGTCTGTTCTCATGTGACCCAAACTTAAACATCAGACTTCCGTAACTTTCTTTCTTCTTTTCTTTTTTTTGTAGTGGTTTACCATTGCACACACGACTGAGACATACAGGATTTTGACAACGATGACGTAGAAATGGCTAGTTTGAAACATGGGTTGTAATGATGTTGAATTCCCAATCTCACTGATAACTTTCCTCTAAGAGATCCTTTATAGCAGTAAGACACAAACATTACTGAAGAATATTTGAAAGTAAAAAGCTGTCTGTACGGAGATCAAGCATTGCACTGTTATGCATCAAAGCATCCTTACTGGCGCCAGTAAATTTACCGGCAGATATGCAATGGAACAGGTAACCGTAAAATGATTGTCTTAAACTCAACTTCCGACAGCTGAAATTTGGTTAAAACCAAAACTAATGCAAAGTCATCTCCGTACAGACCATGAAGGCCATTGGAGAGGTGAGAGGTAAAGGCTTCGACTACACGTAACCTCGGCACTTGGTGGGGTAGATTAGTTGCCTCTACGCCCAGCCAACTTTGCCCCCAGGTATTAACCTGGTACTCATACTTGGAGTAGGCAGAGTGAACCTCACAACTATATGCACCTCCAGAAGTGGAAATCTCGATTCTTAAATTTTTCGGTTTCCTGATTGGGAATTGAACCCACGTCCTTCCAGGTGAACCAAGCACGCCTTTAGCGCCTCGGCCAGGCAGCACCTTCTTCTAACTTCTACCAAGTGCAAACTCTAGTCTGAAACAGGGCATAGCATAATGTTCAAATCACGATATACAACTACACACATCAGTCAAATATGAGCATGTGAAGTGAAGTTTCTGAGAAAAGCCACATGGAAACAGAGAAAGGAAATGTAGCTGAACGTGACAAAGGAGGAAGGACCTAGTATTTAGACAGTACTCGGTGCTTGGAAAAAGACTAGCTGGACATCCCAGAAGGGGTTTGTTAAAGAAAATCTAACAAGCAAGGGCCAGATATCAGAAGATATGACTACAGAAACAGATCAAGGCATAGAATTCAATCGTTCATCTATTGTAATTGGAATTAGTTTACAGAAGTACATACATAAATATCAATCACATAAGTCCTACCCAGCCCACTGGAAGACTCTACAAATGATGACGTAACTTATCTTCGTCTACAACAAAACATACAAAATTTAGTGCTGTATTAAAAAAATGTTGTTAAACTGAATATCTTATACAGTAAAAGTCTGCTGTAGCGAGGACAACATATAGTAACGGCAACTTTTTTTAATGACCCTCAAATTTTTTTTGTATTAACCTGTGTAATATCCTTCATTAACAAGAACCCTTTGACTGATCCATTCATTATTATGAGTGATTTAGAGAACATAGGGGAGAACATATTTTTGGAACAAAGGCATAAAAAATGTGGCCAAGAAATGTTTAAATTGTTAGAAATAAAGGCTGAAGTAAAAGAGTGCTTCATTTTAGCATTAGGGACTGAAATTAAATAAGAATGTAATACTGCCAAAGATTCGGTAGTGTGCAAAACAGAAATTACGTATGGTATTCTCTTGCCTGGTTAAATTTCAGAAAGGCTGTTACCACACAAATTTGTAGTGAAAATACTCTACCGAGGCTTGAAATATGTTTTACAGTAAAGTTAGGTTAAATAACGCTTTTGGGAGTAAAAAAACTGAAATGTTTGTCGTAGAAGTTTTCTATTCCGATTTTTACGAATGAAATTGAACATGCGTTCACTTAACAATCAGAATTAGAAAAGAAACAGTGTGGAAACCATCTGCGAAAACACAAGTTTTCAATAAACTAATGGCCGTTTCATACCAACTTTACACTTTGTTGGTATTTTTCCAACTTCTATGAAATATAGGATCTAACGTCAACCTGCTATTGCGAGTAAACTATTCCCCATTATTAAATCTCGCTATAACGGACTTCTACTGTATATCCCGTACTTCCAATAAGAGATTTTTACTCTGTTCCCTCCTCACGTTTCTATTTGTCTTTAGTTGTAAAACTGAAGACCACCATCAAACATGAAATCGACAACAGAATGCAAGCAGCACCACAATTCTACCACTTTGTTTGTCACCTCCAAGGTTACACTCTATAAACAAAATCTGGTACCAATCTTGACCTATCATGACAGAAGCACACAATAGCTGACTCCACACAACTCAATTGAAGCTCCTATGACACTACAAAAAGCCAGAAGAAACAAAATATGGAACAAGGAAATTAGCCAACGGTTAGATAAGGAAGGAGATTGTTCAATACACGAGAACTGATAATTTAAATATAATTGGTCTGTTATCGGACATTATACATTTTCCAGCTAACTGATTTTTTTTGTTGCCAGCGTTTTGCCTCAGTGTGCCAATTTGGGCTTAGTAACTAGCACACTTACCAAGACGCTGGCTAGCGCAAATAGTGCAGGCCACTGCGTAGGCTACTTGGAGCCGTAGGCAGTGCCAATGCACTGTGAGAGACTTTGTCTCTTTTACAAAAATTGATACCTGCTAGATCATCAGATGATATTTATATAACATTACAACTGGATAGACTGAAGTGGCATGGACATATGAAGAGAATAGCCTATAACAGGATCCCAAGAATGTATTTTGATCAGAATGTCCCATGTGAAAGACCATGAAAAAGAACTAGACACACATGGGAAAAACAGATCTGGACAGACGTAGCCAAGAGAGAGATACGAGAGGGCAATAAATTTTTTGTAACGTCGCACAAACACAGATAGGTCTTATGGCGACGATGGGATAGGAAAGGCCTATGAATTGGAAGGAAGCAGCCGTGGCCTTAATTAAGGTACAGCCCCAGCATTTGCCTGGTGTGAAAATGGGAAACCATGGAAAACCATCTTCAGGGCTGCTGACAGTGGGATTCGAACCGACTATCTACCAGATGCAAGCTCAGAGCCGCGCGTCTCTAACCGCACAGCCAACTTGCCCGGTGCAATAAAAACTGGAACGACTGGAAGAGGTTCACTTATACCCGTACTCGGCATGCTAAAGTGGAGAAATTATTATATTTTAAACAGATGAAAAATGGTTACCAACAACTATCAAACTTAATGTGAGAGACCCTGTATAAAATTTCCCCAAGTTATACACAGAGTAATATATCAGAAATTGCAAGCAGTCGAGCTCACCTTTCACCTTGTCGTGCGGAGTCTCGTAGCGTTCCAGCACTCGCAGATAATACTGCCAAATAGGGGAGCTCCACGGACAGTTGCGGACCGCTCTCTCGCACACAGGCAGTACTACCGTGCCGATCTTGAGCTGCGTGTCCAAGTACTGGATATAGTCGAGCCACAGTTCACCATCCAGACACAGCTGCTCTATGGCCCGCTCGTATAAGCACTGGACACGAGCTGGGTCACCATCAGTCTTCTCATATTGCAGGTACTGCAGATACACTTCCTTCTTGCTGTCTGGAGTTGACATCTACAACACGTCATCAAGTAGAAGGATGAACGTTTTCTCCTCATCGTTGTATAAAGCAAAGGTTCAGAAGGAGACGACTCTTCCTCAGAAGGGTGCAATGGAATTTTTACAAAATTATCATTTCATTTTTGTTTTCAATACAGTGTGATGGTATACAACATCTAGCAGTTTCCTAAAGCCTCGATCTGCAGTAGTTACAGAGATGAGTTCAACCTATTCAATACTAATTACATGTTGTGTAGATGTTATTCACAACATTTAACATGGGACCGGTTTTGACATTTAAATGTCATCAACAGCCATAAAAGAAATCACAGACAAATAAGCAAGGACATATTAATTAAAACTGGTGTAGTTACACATTGAAATATGTACATTAAAAGTCTATTATACGTCCATTCACACCGCATGTCAAACAAATCGTCAAAACAAAAGAGCAACGGCATAATAAAGCTGGTGCAATGACACATTGAAGTATGTATATTGCCTCTCACTATTCCAAGATTAAAAGAAGGTTCCTTGATATGTAGTCAAAGCATAAAAGTCTTTGTAGGCCCATTCACATCCCGTGTTAGTTAGTCGCACGTAGTACCGTCTAGTGTTGCATATGGTAGCAGAGTCTTTCCTGACCCGAATGTCAGACAATCAATCCCATTTTTCCCATTCTTATCTGTCCCGCCACCTACATTACAGTGTAGCAGCATCTGGGTCATAACAATCAAGACTACCGTTCTTTCCCTGTCTACTACAAATAAAGACTGCAGTAAAAGTTGAGGCCATTAGAATAGTAGAGGAGTATGTGCCAAAAGCTATTTCACAGGAAAACGCTTTTAAAATGTTGCCAAGTATCACACAAAGAAACATCTATATACACTGAAATATATGACTAAAATATTGTATTCTGTTCAAAAATAAATCAGCAGGCATTACTACCGTAAATCATCTTACAGATATTAAAGGTTTTTGAACACCAATTTTATATGTGGTAAGTGTTTATACGTGTTAAGAAGCAAAACCACAGATTGTTGGTAGTAGACTTCAAACATAAGACAAATGAAACGCAGAAACTTATTATGAAAAAACCAAGGGTTAAAATTTGGAAGTTGCAAGAAGTCCAAATAAAGGAAGAATACAAATTAAGGATTCAACAGAGTTTGCCAAAGTGTGAAGTAACCAGCGTTAATGAAGAATGGAAGGCCTTCAAAGACACCTTTGTGGGAGAAGCCAAAAACCTATGTGGAGTTACAAGTTCTATCAAAAGAAAAAAGGAGACACCATGGTGGAATGATAGAGTGAAAACAGCGGTGAAAGAAAGAAACCAAATAAAGAAGGCACTGGACAAGGTAAAACAAAAACAAGGACAAGAACGAAATGAACAAGAAATACAAAGACTCCAAGGTGTATACAGGAACAAGAAACTTGCTGTAAAGAACATTGTAAGGGAAGAAATGGAATGAGTTTGCAGACAAACTGGAAGAGGACAGTAGAGGAAATATGAAATTGCTATACAGAGTAGTGAAAAACAAGCAAAGGGATCAAGAGACCATAAAAGCAATAGAACGTGATGATGGAACTCTGGCACAAGAAGAGGGAGAAATTAAACAAGAACTCAAGATCTATTTCAAAAAGCTGCTGAATGGAGATACAGAAAACATAACAATGGATAGAGGAGAGCCAAGTCAAAGAACCACAACTGAACCACCAATTACATGGCTTGAGGTTGAAAATGCGCTCAAGAGCATGAAGAAAGGAAAGGCAGTGGGCATAGATGAACTAAGTGCAGATATGCTGAAAGCAGCGGGAATTCCAGGAATCCAATGGCTCTACAGACTGCTCAACAAGATATGGTAGGAAAATACTATTCCTGAGGACTGGAAGATGGGCATCATTGTACCTCTGTTCAAGAAGGAAGCCGATGAAAATGTACTAATTACCGTGGTATCACACTACTGTCTCATGTCCTGAAAATATTGGAAAAAATAATAGAGACCAGAATCAGAGATATTGTTGAACCAATTTTGGAAGAAGAGCAGTATGGTTTCAGACCAGGAAGGTCAACTACAGACCTTATATTTGCAATTAGGATGCTAATGGAAAAATACTGGGAGAAGAACAAGCCTTTATTTCTAATATTTTGGACATTGAGAAAGCATATGACAGTGTAGCAAGGGAAAGAATTTGGCAATGCATGAAAGGACTTCAAGTGCGAGACAGCCTCATAGACAAAGTGAAAATGTTGTATAGTGGGAACAGAAGCTGTATTCAAGTAGGATCTGGTTTGTCGGACTGGTCTGAAACAAAGGGATGAGTGGAGCAGGGCAGCTCATTGTCACCACTTCTATTTATTATTGTAATGAAATCTATTAAAAGGGAAGAACATGGAGATATCAAAGACACATTTGCAGATGATGATGCGATCTGGAGTGACTCAGAAGAGGAATTGGGAGAGAGAATGCAAAGCTGGAATGAGGAGTTTAAGAAATATGGTTTAAACATCAGCAAGACCAAGACGGTGGTGATGAAAGTGTATGGGGAAGGAGCAGAACCAATAGTCATGTTAAATAAAGTTCAACTGGACAGCGTTCCAGTTTTCAAATACTTGGGTAGGGTTATATCAAATGACAACCTAGCAAAACATGAGGTGAACAATCGAATCAATAAGGCAACACAATTTTACCACCAGGTAAGACACCTGCTGTGGGATGAGCAAATACCTATGAAAACAAAAATGACATTGTACAAGTCCTACTATACACCAATTCTTACATACAGTCTCGAAACCACAACACTGACCAATAGAGATAATTCCAAACTTCAGGTAGCTGAAATGAAATTCCTACGCACTATGATCCAGAAAACCAGGAAAGACAAGATTAGGAATGAGAAAATTAGAGAAGTAGGAATAGATGATTCTCTCCTCAATAAGATTCAGATGTCAAGACTGAAGTGGTTTGGTCACATGAAGAGGATGCCAGTAAACGGAACTGCAAGGAGGGAATTTGACAGAAAGGTAGAAGGAAGACGACCCATGGGAAGGCGACGAAGGAAATGGGAAGATTTAGTTAAGAACGATGTACTGCTGAGAGGTCATGATTGGGACAAGTTGGTGGAGGAAGAATGGTACAAGGACAGGATGAGATGGAGGAGGCTCATATACCACACCCGGGAAACTGGAGATGGTTTAGGATGATGATGATGAAGAAAACTATTTTCTTGGAAAATGGAAAAACATACGATATAAATAAATTAACTAATATGAATAATTAATAAAATGAAAATGGATAAATATATAAATAAACAAATACACAAAAGTATCAAGTTTAGAAGTGCTGCTCTACTAGGAGGGGCTGCACTGTGAGAAACCAAGAGTATGTCATCGTACACTGCTCCCTCTTCCCCTTTTGTGTGAGCCAGATTTCTCGATCAGCAAATACCGTATATTATTGAAGTATGCATGTTGAGTTGTGGAAATGTAAGGAAGAAGCGAGTGAAGTGGTGAAGTAAGTACAGGTTTAGTGTACT
Organism: Anabrus simplex; assembly: GCF_040414725.1. Lineage (NCBI taxonomy): Eukaryota > Metazoa > Arthropoda > Insecta > Orthoptera > Tettigoniidae > Anabrus > Anabrus simplex. The sequence goes on along the minus strand of NC_090279.1, from coordinate 215,630,604 downwards.
TAATCAGAGAAAGTTTGCAAAGATCAACATAACTCTTTCCACGCGCTTTTCGCACATTTTCTTCGTAAGGTTGTCCGTAGTAGGCAAGTTTAATACCAAATCCCCATTTTGTGGTTTTTGGAGAAAACAAAAACTCTTCCCTCTGAAAACTTGGTGTTATAACTAGCTTTCGAAGCAAAAGACTAAACGAAGAGATGAACATTCAAACAGATACCACCATACAAGAAAGATTAAACCTAAAATAGCCAATAACCATTAATAGGCTCAAGGAATTTACGACGGGTGAAGGGCTGAAAACAAACAACACCCTCCGTTAAGAGATTTATTGCCCTGTGCTGTTAAATACACAGTAGCTATCTCAGAACAGCAGCCGGCCAGCAGGCTGGCTGGCTCAAACGCCTTTGCTATTCTCGAGCTTGCACTGCAGCGCGCAAGGCTGAACGACATGCTATATTCATACTGTACGTTGCATGAAAAACCACAAAAAAGCAAACTTTAGTTCATAGCCTCTGCTATTCTAAGCTCCTCAATTGCGGTTGCATGTAATGTTTTTGTGCGTTTTCTTTCTACATTTCCTGATCTGCTAAGTAGCAACATCCTGTATATCACTTACACTTACCAGCTGTAACTCAAAGGGCATGATCTTGTTGAGTTTGTCGAGTGCCTTCTTGTAGTTCAATTCCACGTTCTTGTCCTCCTCCTCTTTGATGGACGGCAGCCACTCCTTATATTCAACAAGCGTTCTCTCCTTGTCCATCAGAGGCACACTCAGCTGACGGCGGAATACAGAGAGGGCCCTCTTTTTCTGCGATTCAAACCTCTCCTTGTCTTCCGGACTGGCGTCTGCCTTTTCCTGCATAAAGTATCTTAATTTGCACACCAAGTCACGAATTTAAAAAATAAAAGACAGGAACATGAATAACAACATATAATAGGATAAACACATTAAGAAGTTGTGATGGGCACTTATTTAATAATAATAATTCCCAAAAAGGATCTTTCACTATTCAACATATTCATCTTTTCTTCGTTCCAATTTGAATACATGAATAATACAAGAAATAGTAATACTAAAAATACTCTAGTATTGCAAATTCAATCAAAGGAAAATTAATTCAAATTTCAATCAAAGAAACATAGCTTTTAATCTGTAGAAATGATATGTTAATTCCAAAATCATATCATCCAAATACATCTACCTATTCCATACATTTTTATTTCCTTTCTTCCATATATATATATATATAGATAGATAGGTAGATAGATATAAAATATATACTTATAATATTATCTCTCAATTCATATTCAATAATGTGAATCCTCGTTTTATACCAAGTCCATAAATTCAGAAGAAAAGTATGACTTCACAGCCATCTAACTTCAGAAGTACGCTTCCTTCACATTTAGTAGTAGTAATATTTACCAAATCACTCATGTTTTCAAAAGACAAGGCAAAAGTATAGCTTATAAGACTAGAAATACCAACTCAAACATACTATTTAATTCATAGGTCATTAATAATGATAACAACAACAACAACAACAACAACAACAACAACAACAATAATAATAATAATAATAATAATAATAATAATAATAAAAATTATCATCATCATCTCAACTCTGAAGTATACAAAATTAATTCTTGATCCTGCAAAGCACCATATGTGAAACAAACCAGGAGAAATTAGGTAGAAGTAGTAGTAGTAGTAGTAGTAATAATAACAATAATAAAATAATAATGCCATTGGCTTTACGTCCGACTAATTAATTTTACGGTTTTCGGGGACGCTGAGGTGCCGGAATTTAGTGCTGCAGGAATTCTTTTACGTGCCAGAAAAATCTACTGACACAAATTGAGGTAATATATAAGTAATAATAATAATAACGTAAATGTTTCCACCTTTTCAATACAATATATTCACAAAATTACAAAATTATACGGTACTAGTTTCGACCCATCTAGGGGTCATCATCAGCCGTATTGGAGCAAAGATCATTTGTGGCGAAATCCTAAGACAATATTATTTTAAAGAATAACAAGTGAAATGAGATGTTATGGTAATAGTTAATAATACAAGGAATATACATACTAAGAGGTTTTTAACAAAGAATAAAGTATAAAGTATAAATGGGGTGTTGTAAAAATTATAATCATGGAAATCAGTAAGTTCTTGTATTGAAATGAAATATGGCTTAGGAAGAGGGCTTAAGGTGGGGCTGAAGGGTGCGGGAGAAAGTGTAATTGTCTTGGAAAAGTACCTTTGATTAAATTTAGGATTGAGTTTAGGTTGGCTGCATTATTGTTTCTGAGGAAAGTGATAAATAGATCGAAGAGTATGTTGGGTTTCTCTGAGATTTCATTGAGATTGTGACTGGCATTAAAGTATTGGTCTAGGTGTATGTAGTAATTTTCCATTATGTTCAGTAAAGGGCCCTTGTTTGCTAATACGAGGATGTCCATGTCTTGTTCAATATTGGTGAAATTATGGTTATAATCTTGCATGTGTTGGCCGAAAACTTGTTGTATTTTATTGCGTTAGTGTGCTCGTGGTATCTGATAATGAAGTTTCTCCCGGTTTGCCCGATGTAGGTTTTTTTACAGGTGGTACATTTGATCCTATAAACTTTATTGTTTTGGCTGTAAACGTTTCGCTTTTTTATTTTCAAAGACATGGCATCTGTTCAGCTAGCACGATGTTTTCTCTTTAGTCCAGCACAATGTTTTCTCTTTAGACATTAGGCGGTCGGGTGCTGGCAGGAGAGCCCTCAGTAAGCTCCTTGAGTTTGACAAGGGTGAGGGGTGCGGGAGGAGCCTTGGAAGACGATATGGGCTTGTCAGGGGAAGGAAGAGTGCAGGCGGGGTGTATGCTTAGAGCATTTAATACTTGGTCTGTCCGGCAGAGCCCGTAGCAACGTCGCCAACCACTTTACAATGTACCTAGGCCTTTTTTCACACGTCTTACGTTAACTGTTGTTAGTGGTTAATTCTAAAACTGTTTACAAAACAATGGATTCCATTAGACTGGCTATTTAAACAATTCAGTTCTAAAAATAAGCTAAAATAAAGATTTAAAATCTAATCATAAGGTGACGGCACTATTTGTACGTTGGTCACATTGCTTTGAGATTTGAGGAAGCCGAAAGGAATTCTGGCGTGCATTGTTTATTTGTTCTCGTGAATGTCATTGTCGTTTGTGATCAGTGAAACAGGAGTAGCCGTGATTGCAGTAGCTGTTAGCCGGCTAATGTGTGTGTGTTTAAAGCCATTGTAGTGTAGTGTTGCTGTGCAAGTGTCCAGTAGATAAAACTACGGTACCATAATAGTTTAAATAACATTGTAAATTCTACCTTCAGTTTTAAGTGTCGTTTTAATATCTTCATTCGTGTGTTTAGTACTTACCTGCCCATTTGAAAACTAAATGTTACAGTCTTAATTTAGGAAGACAAGGAAGATGAATTCTGTAAATAGTATTTTAAGTAGTGACGGAAATATAAGTTTTGAACATAGGATAGAATTAAAGAAATTAGGGCCTCCTCGACCGAATTTAAATATTGCACAAGAACAGAAGGGTTACAAGAACAAAAATGCATATACTAGGAAATTCAGTCCGTCACTTTATAAGCAGGCTGATTGGCTGTGCGGATGTGAGATAAGGAATGCGTTCTTCTGTTACTCTTGTTTAGCAATGAATGTCGTTGACGCTCCATGGACATCAGTCGGGATATCAGACATAAAACACCTAGGTGAAAAAGTGAAAAAGCATAAAATGAGCGAGAAACATATAAACGCTGGTATTGAATTTGCTATGCTTGGTAGAGTAGATATTCGATGCCAATTAGACAGTGCATACAGACTTAAAATTAAACAATCAAATGAAAAGGTTTCAAAGAATCGATACATTCTTAGTAAATTAATTGATGCTATTAAGTTCTGTGGGAAGTTTGAACTAGCGCTCAGGGGCCACAATGAGACATAAACGTCTGATAACCCAGGCATTTTTCGAGGTTTAGTCAATTTAATGTCAGAGCTAGACAGCACACTGAAAGAACATATCGAAAGAGCAAATAACAGAGTATTTGTTGGGTTATCTAATACCATACAGAACGAGCTTCTGAATTCAATCTATGCCGTGTGTCATCAAATGATTTCGGAAGAAATCTCTCAAACAAATTTTGTGGCAATTCAAGTTGATGAAACCACCGATTGTTCCACCTTATCTCAACTCGTTTTTGTTGTACGGTACGAGCTGGGTAGCAAAATAAATGAAAGATTCATTAGTTTTGTGTCGCCTGATAATCACTCAGCTGAAGGCATTACCTCTGCAGTATTCCAGGAGTTGGAAAAACTTAAGCTGGACCAAACTCCGGACAAAGTCATTGCGCAGACGTACGACGGCCATTCAGTAATGAGTGGAAGGCAGACTGGCGTTCAAGCAAGGGTCAAGGTCGTTTACAAAAACGCTCATTTTGTGCACTGCTACGCACATCAATTAAATTTAATTGTTGAGCGATGTGCTACTCAGAATAAGCAGGTCAGGATCTTTTTTAGTAATTTAGAAGGGTTTTCATCATTTTTTTCAAAATCTGCGAAACGAACTGCTGTTTTGGACGAAGTGGTAAAAAGGCGCATCCCAAAAAATGCCGCCACAAGGTGGAACTTCAAGGCACGATGTGTAAGTACGGTTTTTATGTACAGAAATGAAATATCGGAGTGTCTCGAGAAGATCGCCGATGACAATAATGACTATTCGACAGTGAGAAAAGCTGTAGGCCTAAGGAATCTACTGAAGGATCCCGATTTTCTATTCTGGCTAGAGCTATTCTCTAAAGTTATGCCTCACTGTGACTTTCTATTCAACGAGCTTCAGCACCGCGAAATTGATAGTATAAAAGCTCAAAAAAGTATATCTGATTTCAAGTTATCGGTGCAACGAGTCAGAAACTCTCTCGATTACGACCATCACTGGCTTAATGGCACAGACACCACCAATGGAAACCCAGCAGGCTCAAATCAGAAACGCACACGGTTTGAAGATAATAGAAAGATTGCAGCGAGAGAGGTGTGCGATGTTATTTTATCCGAGATAGAGGACCGTTTTTTGTTCAGTGACCATCTGTCTGTTGCCAAACTTTTCCAGCCTAGTTTATTTCCGAGGTATAGGATACTGTTCCCGCAAACTGAATTTGAAATTGCTACTAGATTATTTCCTATTAACCAAATTGAACTAAGGCATGAACTCTCAGTTTTATACGGCAGAAGTGATTTTGCTAACGCTTCAGGTGCCCTAACTCTTCTGACATGCATTTGTGATAACCTGGAAGTACTTCTTCCCGAGTCAATTAAGTTATTACGAATTATTTGTACAATTCCCATGACAACGTCAGAAAATGAAAGGTGCTTCTCTACGCTGAAAAGGATTAAGTCATTCACTAGGAATACCATGGAGGAAGACAGACTTAATGCGCTTGCAATGTGCTCCATTGAGAAACAGCTGCTGGCAGTTCCTTACTTCAACGAACGGGTCATCAACCACTTCGCAGAGCAGAAGGAGAGGAGAATGGATTTTGTATACAAGCAAGTCAGCTAAGGTATCGTTACCTACTTTCTTGTATTATTTCCATGTGTATCTTCATCCCGTCATCATCATCAAAGTACGAACTGTATACTTATAATAACAATTGACTGACATTTCGTAATCTACTAGAATTGTTTTTCGGATACAGTTGTAGAGTTTTCTTGTTAGTGGTGTTCGCTTAGATGTCTTCACACTTCACTTCACTTCCCTACATGTGTTGTAATATATTAGCCTATGTTTTTTTTTTTAACCTCAACCTGAAAAGTATATCGAGTCATGAATTTAGTGGTTTTGTGAACATAAGTATATGTTTATTGTCGATGTTTTAAGGATATGTAGATTGTAATGCTTCCGGATTTGCGATGCTTTATGTTTCTACTTTTTTCCGCTTCGCGATATTATCTGATTTTCGCTACGTGATCGTTCTGCCTCGGAAGAAGATACATTCTGTATTTAGCCAGTGTCATCGGATTATTATTATTATTATTATTATTATTATATTTCATCTACAATTATCGTGGTGCTGGACAGTGAAAACTGGGCCGTTGGAGGGGGGAGGAGATGACGGCACAGCCCTGCCAGAGTAAAATGTCACGAACCGCCACTGCTTATATAGTGTATTTTTATCATGGGTATGATGCCTTTGTGAGAATATTCACTTAATTTTGAACAAAAAACTTAAGTTTTATGTAATTCTTGATAGCAGTTTTTGAGAATGACAAATTTTAACAAAATTATGCACACGCAGGTTAAATACATAATGCCCTCCAGTATTAGGCGGATTATCTGCGTCACCCGTGCCTTCCACCCAATCACTGTTCGAACTACGAATCTGAAGAAACATCTGTCTGTTCGCATTCACTATCAGAGCTACTTGGAATTATTCCTACCTACCTACGTAGGAGATACGTTCGTCACATGGACTACAGAAACATCACTGTTGTTAGAAGATGTGAAGTCGTTGCTCAATGGAACTGGTGTGAATGTTGAACAGTCACCAAATAAATCCTACTGAAAGAATATCCACATCTGAGCATTTAAATCGCTGAAATCTTTGAAAATACAATGGGATGTCTTCCAGTACAGTAGTTCCATGCCAAGATGGCCACGTGCAGCAATAAACATTTGTTTCAGCTTGATATAAGTAATTATGGTGAGAGTGAAGTGTCATGTGAATCTGAAGGCGATGAAGAGGAATTTATTGTTTACGAAAGTAATGAATCTTCGTCTGAAAGTCATGCAGACTTCGGCAAAGTGTTAGATGTAGCTCAGCCATCCACATCGCAAAGACGCAATGTTGATGCTGGAACACGATCAGTTGAAAGTGACTGGAATTGGAAGGATGAAGATAATATACCAGATATTTGTAAATTTAATAATGTATCATTCAAAAATCAGCTCAGTTTTACCATCAAGTTCGGAACCTCCTCTGGAACGAACAAGTTCCCTTAAGATCAAAGCAGATTCTATTCCAATCATACTTCACCCCCATAACAACACATGGCCTAGAAACCTGCACAACAACCCAACAAGTGGACAGCAAACTACAAGCCGCAGAAATGAAGTTCCTACGAACTATGGTACAGAAGACAAAAAGGGACAGGGTAAGGAATGAAAGAATAAGGGAGCAAGCTGGTGTGTACCCATCCCTGAATGAAAAAGTGACAAGGGCCCGTTTGAAATGGTTTGGCCATGTCAAACGAATGGACGATGGAAGGACAGCAAAACAATGGCTACACACATTCGTGGCCGGAAAACGACAGGTAGGAAGACCTAGGAAGAGGTGGCTGGACCAAGTGAAAGAGGACATAGGAACAAGAGGAATCAGCTGGGATGTCGTCTTGAGAGAAGAGTGCTACATGGACAGACAGAAGTGGAGAGTGCTCGTAAACCACACCCGGGCAACTGGAGTGGAAAACTGATGATGATGAGTAATGTATCATTTCTCAGTGCTGTAATTACTCATAATTTGGGTGAGAAACCTTCAGTGCTAGACGTTCTAGCGGGTGTTCTGACTGACGAATTCAGGACTATGATTACAACACAAACGAACAGCTACGCTAAACAGTGCCTAGAAAACCCAGATTAAGAAAAAAAAACTTTATAAGTGGTTCGACACATGCAATGATGAACTGAAGGCTTATTTCGCGCTATGTATTATTATGTCACAAGTAAAAAAGTCCCATGTAAAAGAGGAGGAGTATTATTGAAACTCCTTTATTTAGCAAAACAATGCCGTTTGTACGCTTCATACTCATTTCCAGTTTTCTTCACTTTCGAGACAATACTCTAGGAGATACTAGTGATAAACTAAGAAAAGTTAGAACTGTTGTGGAATACTTGAATAGCCGATTCCAGTCCATTCATGAGCCACAGGAAAATGTAGCAATTGATGAGACTCTCGTGAAATTCAGAGGACGTTTATCATATGTTCAGTTTAATCCTTCCAAGCGTGCTAGATTTGGGATAAAGTTTTATAAATTATGCGAATCAAATTCAGGTTACTGTGTAAAATTTACACTGGCAATGATTTAGTTGTGGGAAGTGGGATGACAGCAAGTGAAAGTGTAGTCCTGGAGTTGGCAGAGCCTATCTTGGACAAGGGATATACTCTGTTCTTAGATAATTGGTATTCGTCACCTAAGCTGTTTGTGGAACTTCGTCATATTAACACAAATGCCGTAGGAACTGTAAGAAAAAACAGGAAGATGATGCCCAAGGATTTAGTGAAGAAACAACTGAAGCAAGGTGAAGCAGACTGAAGGTCAAATCACGGTTTGCTAGCTATAAAATGGCATAACCGCCAGGACATGTTATCTTCAAAGCATGCAAGTGTTGAAATTGTGGACACAGGAAAAAGAAAGAGGAACAGAGAAAATAGCAAGGATCAAGTCACAGAAGGAGAAACTGTCAAGAAGATGAAAATGGATTTTTTTTTTTTTTTGAAGTTGCTTCACGTCGCACCGACACAGAGAGGCTTTACGGCGACGATGGGACAGGAAAGGGCTAGGAGTGGGAAGGAAGCGTCTGTGGCCTTAATTAAGGTACAGCCCCAGCATTTGCCTGGTGTGAAAATTGGAAACCATGGAAAACCATCTTCACGGCTGCCGACAGTGGGGTTCGAACCAACTATCTCCCGAATACTGGACACTGCCAGCACTTAAGTGATTGCAGCTATCGAGCTCGGTAAGCCGAAAATGGTCCTTTAATACAATAAGGGAATGGGAGGGGTGGACAGGCAGGATCAACTACTTGCCTGCTTTCTGGTTATGAGGAAATTTATGAAAGGCTACAAAAAGATTTTCTTCTACATGTCTGATATCACTCTACTAAACATGTGTGTCATCCATTCCAAGATATTAAACAAAAAAGCACAGAAGTTCACAGAGTTTCGCTTGGACTTGGCGGATCAGATTCTTCAGTCTGTAACTTAGCCCAATTACAAAGGAAGAGGAAGGGTTTCGAATGGCGATTGTTCAGCTAGACTGCAGGCAAAAACATGGGCACACTTCCCAAGACATATTCTTCCCACAGCAAAGAAGCTTCATCCAGCTAAGACCTGCAAAGTTTGTACTTCACAAGGAAAACGCAGCGAAACAACCTGGGAATGTGAGAATTGTGAAGTTCCTTTACACCTTCCTTCTTGTTTCAAGAGTTACCACACCAATGTCAACTACTGAAAAGGTATGTCTAAACATTTTTAAACATGTTCACAAGATTTCAATTATTTATGTAGTCAATTGTATGATTTATGTCATGTTTTTGTCGCATGGGGCATTCTATATTGCAGCCTCCATTTTAAATAAGTATTCAGTGTTATGGTGCAGCAAATCAAATTGGTAATCAAGGGGTTAAGAGGCCGGATGAAGAATGAGGCTACAGTTGTGTTGTTGACAGTGCTAATCCACATTTGAGAATTGCTGTGGGCTGTAGATTATTTATTCAGCTGTTCTCAGCACCATAATCGTATATGTATATTCCGTGTTTCTTTCTTTTGAATACTGTTCAGGTTTAGGATTCATATCTAATGGATTCATGATTCACATTTCATCTTGCTGCATTACCTAGAATGCCAGTGCTTCAAGAACAGCCAGCTTAACGTGGCGTGCTCTCGAGTGTCGAGAATGTATAATCTATATATTTGTTTTCCCGATGAGAAGGTTGTAAATATTGTCTACAAGGGCGTGTTGTACAACATACATACAGGATGTATCAGAATTATACCGAAAAAAATCTGTTAACCCCTTAATTGAGCATATACTTTCCAGTGTTGCGTAGCAGGTTTTTTTTTACTTTGGATAATTTTTCATTACTAACAAAATGTTCAAATATTGTCAATGGTTTGGAATTATCCCCAAAGTTAGCATGAATTCCACTATTGCAGGTAAAAATTGAATCTCTTGCGCGGTCCTCCATATTGATATAATTCTGATACACCCTCTATTGACGTCAGAAAAGTTGGATGGTGCAGCCACGCGGTAGAATGTTGAAGCTGCAACATAGTGACAGGTGAGGTATATTTACATGGCGAAGCATTGACGTCGTGATGGAAACAGAAAGAAAATTGTCAAATTTGCGGAGGTACTGCTCTGTATAAGGTTGCAAATCGTATAAAACGGATGCGAAATCTGGTCACTACTTTCCTGTACAAAAAGTTCAGAGAGAAAGACGGGTTTCCGCGCTGTCAAATGGAAAATGCGTTGCGCGATACATGACAGTGCGCAGTCTGCATTCTCGTGAAGACGACTTCTTTCCACAGCGTAGGTACCGGTACTGTTTATTGTACTCATTGATAGTTATTATCTCTAATTTGTATTCACAAAGATTTAGCTACATCAAAAATACTGATAAACTTGTAGCCTAATACTTCTGTGCCGCACATAGAATGTAATCCGCTCTTTGTAAACTTCTTCATATGTGTAACAGCAGACAGTAAATTAACTATTTACATGTGAGTAATATCTTTAACTGATAGTAATTAAGCACTGAATTTAAATTGCCTATATAATACTTCTATCAATGAAAGAAAATATGTAGTATTTTGCCGTCATAAATTAGCTTTTTTTGCTATTTGTTTTACGTTACACCGACACAGAGAGGTGTTATGGCGACGATGTGATGGGAAAGGTCTAGGAATGGGAAGGAAGCGGCCGTGGCCATAATTAAGGTACAGCCCCACCATTTGCCTGGTGAGAAAATGGGATACCATGGAAAACCATCTTCAGGGCTGCCGACAGTGGGGTTCGAACCCACTATCTCCCGGATGCGAGCTCACAGCTGCACGCTCCTAACCGCACGGCCAACTCGCCCGGTCATCATAAATTAGAAGCCATAACCTAATTATTTGGTAGAATTGGACAAACCAAGTATTCTTCAACCCCAAACAGCTGTGACTGTAGAGGTTATAGTACTCTTAAATTATAATTTTCCAACTTTGCTCTGCATATTCTGTAGGTAGTTATAATTTTTTTATACTTATTATTGTCGGTTCTAAGTTCTAACTTTTGTGCTGATGATAAAAATGGAAGAACATTTAAGTTTATGTGGGCTGTTCCAACACAAGCCTGTATAAAGCCTAGGATTTATTTGCTTTACAACATTTACTTAGTAGAATTATTATTTTCTTTCTTCCCCAAGACTACAGTTTACAAAACAGGTAACTCCCCCGTCACCTGGCTAAGAAATTACTGCATAACCTCTAATAGTGGAAAATTACAGTAGCTTAACTGTTAAGGTGAATTAGCGTGTCAGCGGTAACATTTCTCTGACAAACCCGCTTTACATATACAGTTGCACTTCACATTTTCACCCCCTTGTTCAAGACAACATTAACTTTGTGCGGTTTTGAATCGATGTGGGATGATTGTAAACACAACCAGTTTCATCTTCTGTTTCAAACTTTTTACCTACACATATCAAGTAATTACGCTTGAATATTTCTTCCCCTTCCAGTAATGGACGCATGAAATCTCCGACAACTCTCAACAGTTGCGCATACGACACCAAAGACATTTTGAACACTTAATAAATCCTACAGACGCACACCCGATCACTGTCGTGTTTACATCCCGTCACTATCTCGCCGCCATATTGGAAACAGCTGACGGTAAGCTCCTCCCCCGTTTCGGACGTCAATACTTGTGACGGCCAGCGTAACACACCCACTTCAATCCTTGCTTATACCGTATTTCTACAAATCCAAGACAATCCTGAATACAAGAAAATCCCCACTTTTTCCTTGAAAAAAAATAAATCAGGCTTAAAAAGTGCTTTGTGAAATCACACTATCTCTATTTTTAGACTATCTCTGTCTTCAAGCCAACGCTGAACATTGGCTTTAGCAAAATTGCTGTCCATAAAATTGTTATTTTTACTAAGCGTCAGGTACAATCGGCTGACACTACAAGCACATATCGCTTGCCAGCTTCGGCAGACTTCAGCGGCTAGCGTTGTGTACAAATGACGTGGACGTTGAAGGTCAACGAGTTAATTGAGCCGTGGTACGGATATTCCACCCTTGACTTTTTCAAGCACATACCTCAATATTTAATCGTCAACGTCTTTAAAGCGTCCTTGTTGCGAGCCACCGAATGCATTTTTTGTACATTAGGGCCTACGAATTTTTTAACTATCATTGTGTTAATGCTAACGTAAAACAATGGCTTTAGTTTTGCCGTATTTTCTTGCAGCTGCACAATTATTCTTCATTTCTGCGTGTTTAATAACCATTAACTTAAAACTGGCATCATAATACCAACGAGAATCCGTTGAAAGTTTACCAGCAATACCCGTTCCACGTGCCTTTGTAATACAACGATCCATCATGAAAATATTCCTGCTGTCTCTAAAACTGTTCATTTTTCTAAGTGTCAGGTACAGTAGACACATTATAACTCTGCCACTGAGTAGCCGTGGCCGTTCTAAGAATTCGAAGGCTCGCATGTTTTGATGTCATTCTGCGGATTTGAGAAACATTTTTGCAGAGGCTAATACAGGGACTTTTTGTCTCTCGTCAAGTAGAATCTCACGGTCTCTTCACTATATCCCAAAACCCCGTGACAGTACATCGAGGCACTGTACAACTGGTTGCTCTCGCTAACGATTTATTCTATAGGCCTAAAAAAGATGCGGACGTTGAGGGTAGAGTTTTATGCATGTGTGTGGGTGGCAGGGGGTGAAGGGAAGCACCATGGTTATCATAATAGCTGGCAATGTTAGGTCGTGAAAGTAAGATGACCCTTGAATTTTCACAAGTGATTCTGAGAAAAAACTGTTGCCTCGGATTTGGAGAAATACGGTAAATCCATACCAAGAATGGATATTTCAGCTAGTATGTGCACGCACAAAGAAAGTAAGAAGTTGAAAGTGCAGCCAACAGATCACAGCACCTTACAAGCATGTTTCAAGTAAACATTGCTTATTCACCAGTAGCCATGAGAGCGCAATATTGAGTTAACTCAATTGCAGCACTGGAAGACGCCTTGTAAGAGATCAAGCAAATGCAATGATTACAATAATAATGGCGTGTGGCCTCCGGAGAGGCCTGGTGCAGGTCTTTTCATCTGATGCCAGTAGGCGACGTGCGCACCGTTACATACATAACCCACGTCGTTCCATCTTAAGCGATGGGTCGGCAAACGAGGCTTCTCCACCAGTTGCGGTCCCCGTGCCAGGGGAATTAACTAATTATGGTTAAAATTCCAACCCTGCCGGGAATCGAACCCGGGACCCAGGTGACCCAAGACCAGCATGCTAACCATTTAGCCATGGAGCCGGACAACGCGATGATGATACTTGTTGATTAAAGAGACTTAACATCTAGGTCATCGGCCCCTAATGGTATGAAGTGTAATGACAACTTGAAAGTCCAAAACTCATCCACCGACCAGAATTCAAAACGTAATATGAACTTAAAATAATCAGAGGATCCAACTTGCAATATTAAAAATTTAAAAAAAAAAATCAATTAATCCACTGACCAGAATTCAAGAAAAGAGATGATGAACAATGATTATGAACATAAAACAATCAACAGATACGACTGCAATGCCTCACCCTTCCAGACACTACCTTGAAATAATAGTATATACTGACCAAAGGGCTGCTTACAAAGCACACTCCTGAATCGATGATGCTTGTTGTCTAAAGGGACCAAAACCCAGGTCAACACCTCTCATAATTGTACTTATCACTAGTAAAGTAGAACCATGGTATTTCTCATGTAGCGGAACTAATCACGAGTAACGTAGACTTACGGTGTTCCACATATTGTGGTACTACTCACAGGTAATACAGACCTAGAGTGTTTCTCACATTACGATGCCACTCATAGGCAATGCAAATCCATAGATTTCCTCGCATAGGTGTACTAACAATAAGGACTCGTATTATCCCGTGGTGTCCTCACATAGTGGGTACTAATCGCAGGCAATGCAAACACACAATGCCGCCTATATAGTGGTACTAATCACAGCCAACGTAAGCCCGTCATGTTCCGCATATAGTGGTAACTAATCACGGGTACTATAAAACTCATACTGAATCAATCTCTGTTGCTACTAATAACAAACCTATTGTGTACCTATTATTATTATTATTATTATTATTATTATTATTATTATTATTATTGTGTACCTAACATAATGGTACTACATGGAAGTAAAGGCGACCCATGATATTCCTTGTGTGATGGTACTAATTCAATCATCCTCTAGTCGCCCCTTTTAGTAGCCTCTTATGACACGCAGGGGATACCGTGGATGTATTCTTTCTCTGCGTCCCTCACCCACAGAGGGTAGCAAACGCGAGTAAAGCAACGAAACGGTTAAGCAAACAAGTGATGATCAAGAGAGGTTGACAGGAGTTTGTCACTGATACATCCCATATACAGCATTATCACAAGTTACGAGACCTGAAAGGTTCGTTCTGAATTAATTTTGAAATTTTTTTTTTTTTTTCCTACTTGCTTTACGTCGCACCGACACAGATAGGTCTTATGGCGACGATGGGACAGGAAAGGGCTAGGAGTGGGAAGGAAGCGGCCGTGGCCTTAATTAAGGTACAGCCCCAGCATTTGCTTGGTGTGAAAATGGGAAACCACGGACCATCTTCAGGGCTGCCGACAGTGGGGTTCGAACCTACTATCTCCCGAATACTGGATACTGTTAGGGGCTTTACGTCGCACTGACACAGATAGGTCTTATGGCGACGAAATCTTGAAAGTAACGCAATGTTACCTCTGCCAGCTCCTTGACTGAATGGCCTTCAATCACAGGTACCGAGGTTCAATTCCAGGCCAGATCAGGGATTTTAACCAAGAATGGTTCATTCCTCTAGCTCTGTACTGGGTGTCTGTCATTGTCTCAACACACGTCTTCAGTTACATCACATGACAAACCACCACATTAGGGAAAGGCATCCAGCTGTAAAACTGGGCTTATTCACGTATGATGCTGAGCCTAAGTAGACTGGAAAACGAAGGTGAATATTACCTCTAGCATGGCTGTCATGACATTTTCAAACTCTCGATACGCCTCCCACAGGACAACGCCCTTGGTGACGTGCAGACCGGCAGCAGTGAGTGCACGTTCGAACACAGCACGAACGTTATCGACTCCGTCCTTCTGACCCATGCAGCCAATGGTGAACTGAGCAAACTCCAGCCATATATCGACAGCTGGAACACAAAGAAAAGCACAAGGTTAAAAATGTGAGAAAACAGAAATAATACACTGTAAAACACTTCCTGTATTTCTCCGAGTCCAAGACGACCCCCATTTTTTCCTTCAAAAAATTACAATTGGGCTTAAAAATTGCTTTGTGAAATCATAATCTTATAACAAATAAATTTAATTTCAGAAAAGAGTAAATACAAGTATCATGTACATTCTAGCTACTTCTGTAATCATTTTCATCAGTGTCATCTGATACTACCTTTGAATGTTCTGGGAATTCCTCTTTGTTGTGCCAGTTTGCGAGCCCGCATTTGTATTGCATCTCATGTTATGGCCATCCCCACCTGCGTTTTTCATGCAAATATCTCGCATTTCATCTTCCCCTTCCTTAAAACACCCTTGCTGTGGGCCTCTGAATGCTTTTCTTGTAGAGTACATTTTTTAAGCAATCTTTGTCTTTACGCTAATGTCAAATACTGGCTTTAGTTATGCTGCATTTTCCTGCAGCTGCATGATTATTCCTAATTTTTGCATGTTTAATAACTATTAATTTAAAACTGATATAACAGCAACCGACGCAAAATCGGGAGGTTGTGGGTTCGGATCCCACTGGTGTCCGGCTGGCCATTTTTGTTCTGTACTTAACATCTCTTCAACACGTACTACATGTACGTAACACGACCTAATACGTTGAAAGTCTGTTTCGATTACAATGCGGTCGTGAAAATTCAATATTCACTGACATGCCCCACAACGGGCGACTTAAACGCACTCTACAGTGTGCTAGCAGCAGTGCCAGACCTGTAGCTCAGATCCTTTCAAACGGAACAACGATGGCCTAGGCCACCATAGCTCAATTGGTAGAGCAACCGACGCGAAATCGGGAGGTTGTGGGTTCGGATCCCACTGGTGTCTGGCTGGCCATTTTTGTTCTGTACTTAACATCTCTTCAACACGTACTACATGTACGTAACACGACCTAATACGTTGAAAGTCTGTTTCGATTCAACAAGCCACTCGATATTTTAAAAAATTTGTTATGCATACACTATTCAGTTATTAAATTGCAAAATAAATTTTTAAAATCTTGGAAAATGAAACAAAACCATGAAAAGTACAGGTTACGATGCAGGATGTTTAAAGAGTTCCACAATACTAAGCCATATTTCACATTCTTTCAATATGTTCCAAGTACATTTGTGAAGAGTAGCTCCCATGAGTGGCGGTGGTGGTGATTATTGTTTTAAGAGGAAGTACAACTGGACAACCATCCTCTATATAACACTAATCAGACAGAAAAAGTGGAAGGGATTCGACACTTCGAAAAATGAAGGTATCGGCCAAAGAAAGATAAGGACCATGAAAGGCGTGAAAATGAAAGCCTCACTAGACCTGGCGACTAATACCGTCAGGGTCAGAAAAGAACAAGATTTGACCAAGGGAGGTCGGATAGGATAGATGAAAGTAAGGAGCCTGACCCCATGGTTGCCAACCCACGCTTCAAAGCCAAGAACCCCTGGAGCACTTTTAGTCGCCTCTTACAACAGGCAGGGAATAATGTGGATGTTATTCTACCTCCTCCGCCCACAGGAGGCTCCAGCGGGAGGCATGTCTCAGCATTGATTAACCCAACCAAATTCGTACGTGTACCAGTACGCAGCGCTCATTTGTCCATAAAAAACCATCAGAGGCACATATATTTCCCTATGGCCAAGCAGGCATCAACTTTTGGTAATGAGACAAAGTCTCCTGTAGTGTATTGGCACTGCCGGTGACTCCTGGTATAAACCAGCCATGCGTCTTGGTAGGTGTGCTATTTACCAAATGACAAGCCCAAATTAGCACACTCGGGCAACCAGGAATGAGTTAGCTGGAAAATTTATAATGCCCACCAACAGACCATTTATATTGGTATTATAAATTTACTCATTCGGGACAAAAATTGCAGGTTCGATATTGGAATCAACATCTATATCGTGCATAACTTAGTCCACAACATGAACTATACGGAAAAGAGGTTTGCTGCGTTCCACTGCTTGGGGGTTTTTAAGCATCGCATCAACGAGCTGCATGCGCAGAAGTTACAGCAAGCTTGGACGTACACAGAACTTTGGGACGCAACACTCATTCGCATCTGTCTGCTTGATCAGTAAACATGGAGTGGACCAAGCAGAACACACTGCAATTTATTGAAAAGTAGAGGTACAGTAATTCTGTGGCTAGCTGGCCATCCCAACCATTTCAACAAAATTTTAAGAAATGATGCTTGGGAGAAGATAGCTATGGAACTGAACACAACAGCCCAAGAAAGCCAGAAGAAAATGACGCCCTTGCTTTCTCCACTCCAATGGAAGACAGGAACAATAAAGAAGAGCATGAGAACAGGGTCAAGTATGTGTATAAATAAAACTATATAATATTACCTATAAAATATGGCATCGGACTGTAGGCAACATTCTGGTAAAAAATTTATAATGCCCACTAACTGTCTGAAACTTCATGACAACCAGCAAATTTGCACCACCCTATGTAGTTCCACGTGTATATAACTGAGTCTGCCATCACTGCCTGTGTTTCCGTCTCGGTTTGCTTACATAATGCAAATAAATATAGGCTGCTGCAGCTATCTCAATACTTAAAAGCTGTATTAACTGTATTACTGTAGCTCAACAGGCGAAACGCTAGTAGGTTACACATCACGGTCAATAGTGCACGGTGGAATAGTTTACCTTGCAACAGCGCTGCGTAACATCGCCCCGTTTAACGTTGGCACGCAATAAGGTTACGTTACAGAGTTGGGTGTGTAAGACTGTACCCGCCTTAAGAAGTAGGGATATTATCTGAGGACTACCTCCTCAATGCTGATGATGCATGCAGCATTGTGGTGGCAAGTGAGGGAGCAGGCAGCATTAGAGAACAGTGAAGTTGCCACCGTCCCCACTCGTGCATCCAGGCTCGAGCCTGACACCTGGGTGGAGGAGCGGGGACAGTGCACGACGACAAGGCATTTCCATACATGATTTACTTACAAAGATAATCCTTGACAGCTTTCTCAAACAGTTCCGTGACGGCAGCCTTCTCCTCGTCAGTTTCGGCCAGTTTCTGCTCGTCTTGCAGCCAACCTAGCCACAACTCTGGAATACAACAGAAATCATGTACTATCACGCACGTTCTTGCAGGACCATAGAACATGGTAAAATCTACTGAAGTACAACACCTGGACTCAGAGGGAAGTGTTCCAACATCCGACTTCGAGCAGCCCGCAGCCGAGTCAGCTCGCCCATCTTCCTCAGGGATGTTATCAGCTCCACGTGGGCACTGTAGTCATACACATTCTGGGATACCTGAAAAGAGATCCTAAGAGATTAGTATAATTATATAAAATCTACATAAACTGGACTGTACACTTCAAAATTCTGCCTCTTTGTTTTTCTCTTGGATTAGATGTACAAAAGCTGAAAGTTACAGTCGAACCTCGAGATCTCGAACCTCCATTAAGCAAATTTTCAGTATCTTGAAGTAACTTAAATTTCCCGGCCATTTGTCCTATTCCTCTAGTGTATTTATTTCTCTATAACTTGAAATTTGGTTCCACGAATTTCTCGAAGCAAACATTTCCTCCCTTAAAACAAAAAATACTCTGTAACTCGAATTCTGTGCAACATTAACTGTGGAATACAGCATTTGTGATTTCTTGGGAACAGTTAACAAGTAAAGAAAGGGATACAATGATACTGGGAGCTGATATGACAGGAAATGAAAAACTAAAACTTCTAGTGATAGGAAAATTGGCCAAGCCTCGCTGATTCACGGGTGTGAATTAATTACCAGTCACGTACGAAAGCAACAAAATGTATTGAAAAGGTGGACCTTAATAACACATTATTTTAACTCTACTGTAATCACAGTTCAATACGGATCTGAACTGGTAGTGTCTGAGGACATACTTGACTCGCCTGGCGCAAGACTTTCTATTTGACGCACATAAGCGATCTCCGCGCCTGGATGCGAGGTAAGGAGAGAGTCGGCACATAGCCTGCTCCTGTTGAATAACGCCAAGGGGTCTGCTCAAGGCTTAGCATCACCATCCAACGGACAGCATCATCTGCCTTCACTTCATATAAACGTTGAGGAGAGGTTTGAAATGGAATCCAGGCTTTTGGCACGCAAGCTAGAAATTAAAAATTGTATATCACCACCTCTCCAATGCTGCCAGTCAACATTCCGATGGTAATTTTTTTTTTCCAACCAACAGGACTTGAACCGGCTGACTGCGGTGATGCACCAGGTAGATTTGACGCCATGAACATGGCCACCAGGCGAGCTACATTAAGAGATAGTTATAGCTTAACACAATTTCTTGAAACTCAACAGGTCATTTCATGGATAGCCGGGTTATGTGATATCTGAGGCCAACTCTCTTCAGTTTCGACTCAGTTAATTTACAACAGTCTGCTGTTGTTCGATGACCTCCGCTGGGATGTGATACCACTCTTTAGTTAACTTAAAAGTAAAAAAAAAAAAAAAAAAACCACTAGGCTGTAATACACTGACCAGAAATAAAAAATGGAACATTGCATTCGGGAGATAGTGGGTTTGAATCCCAATGTCGGCAGTCCTGAAGATGGTTTTCCATCGTTTCCCATTTTCACAGCAGGAAAATGCTGGGGCGGTACCTTAATATTATGACCACTGTTAGTTCCTTACCACTCCAAGGCCTCTCCTATCTCACAGTCACCATAAAACCTATCTGTGTCAGTGCAATATAAAGCAAATTGTTGAGTGGAACATTAATTTCTTACGAAAAAATCTTCAGCCTGTTTCCGGTCATCAAACCGGGTCAAGAACGAAACGAACGAAGCCCGCATCTAGCGGTGAGGATAGGAATTGTGCCGGCTGCCGAAACCTGTCGCACTCCTCTGGGGCAATGATTAATGATTGACAGATGAAATGAAATGATATTGGAGAGTGTTGCTGGAATGAAAGATGACAGGGAAAAACCTGTCCCACCTCCGCTTTTTCTAGCACAAATCTCGCATGGAGTGACCGGAATTTGAACCACGGAACCTAGTGGTGAGAGTACAGTGCACTGTCACCTGAGCCACAGAGGCTCTTACTGGGTATGATGCGCAAAGGTATCACCCAAATATCACTATAAAATTTGTCACAAATGGAACATAATAATTGCTTTTACACATATCAAGTGAAAAATCCCTGGCAAATTAAGAAATACCGTCGCTATTTGAGAAATATGAAAACATATTTAAGGCTTGTAGACAGGACTGGTTTATGTCGTACTACGCTGTTGGTGCCGTCTTTTGTTACTTTCTTCAGGTCCAGGGCTAGCACCGTGGAATGGGAGTGCTATGTCTGTAGATTCTCATTATCTTTGGCCAGTACAAACAGCAAAATGGAGGTCAAAAGAAAAATAGCATGATCCCTGGACCAATAAATATTTTTATTTCTGTTCGAACGAAATCACTAGTCCACTGAATTTTTCTTATGTACATTGGCCATATCATTTTGTCGCCTATTAAATATTGCATATCGCGATACAATTCATGAAATGATGTCATTGACAAGTGAAGAATGAAACGAAAGCAAAGAACTTCAGTGAACACAGATATCACACACGAAATTGTTCAAAGTGTAAGACAAAAGACATACGTGTGTCACTGTGAGCGCAACACCAAATGTACTTGTAAAGTAGTAAAGTACGTATTAATATTCTCCAAAAAACATATATTTCTTAATTTGCCAGGGATTTTTCACTTGATATGTGTAAAATTAATTATTATGTTTCATTTGTGACAAATTTTATAGTGATATTTAGGTGATACCAATACGCACTATACCCCTCTTACTAATTTCTTATATAAAATGTGAATTTATTCCACTGAAAGGTATTGGTTTACAAATATTCACTTAAATTTTACAAAAGCTAATTTTTTGGATATAGAAAATACCAAACATATTTTAAAACACACTAACTCGCAATTTTCCTTAAATTTTTTAACAGGAATTTGAACTCAGGACTGTCCAGTCCTGACATAAACCCCATGGAGCATGTATGGAAATACGTCAGCCAACGTGACACAAATGAAGGAGTGAGAGCACATCCACAGGCCGTCACAGAAACTGGGGTTGGGATCAGTGTCCTCACGAAGTGTAGCATAAACATTAACTTTGTTTTGCTTGGCCATAAATTTATTAATGACTAGACGACCCGCGTTGCTCCGCAGCATTCGTTATAAATGGGTCGCATAACATTATGAACATGCAAGAAGCGTGTTAAGGTATGCCGCAGTTCGTACTTAGAATTCATCCATTCTGACATCATGCCGTCTGTTTGGTAAAAATCAAACCAGATATTCGCTTTTTTATCCTGCAGTTCTTGATGGAAAGCTTGGTACTGTGTCCTAGGAAAACAGTTGTCTTGTGAGCACATAGGTTAGTCTCGAAGGAGCATTTTTTGCCCGGCAAGAACTTTGGCCTTCACTCTTTCTAGTGCAGCTAGGTTATTCTTCGATAGATGTTTCCAGATAATGTCTAAGGCTTACGTCACGATGGGTATTTTTTCTCTCAGCAGCATGTAAGATATTAGGAACCCTCTGCCATCTGTTGAATATTTTGGGTAGCTGGGAAACGTTAGAGAATCAAAGAGTATCTAGCAGGTAACAGTATTCTTCCATGATCAGAGGAAGTGTATATTCTCTGGCTTGACACGTAGTAAGCAAACATGGCTGCATGCAATGACATTACTAAGGATGATAATCAGATTTTTTATATGCTCTATTGGTGGAAAAATGTCTAATTCCCTCCATGGGAACTTAGAATTTCCATTTGATAATCACATATATCAGAAAGAATATTAATGAAAGTGTAGTCGCTTAGCAACAGAATGTATTGCGGGTTAGGGTAAGCTTTTGCCTGCAATTATTGGAATAATCATTTAAAGATTTGATTTTATAATTACTCAAAGTTGGCTGAACTTAGAGACTTATCAATGTCTCGTGATTCACCGACAGGTAGTTCCGGAGAGAATAAAACAAAAATGAAGCAAATCGGTCCAGAAGAACAGACAGGCGGATTTGCCAAAGCTGTTTTTAGTAAACTCTTGAAAACTTGAAAAAAAAAAAAAAATTTAAGACTTGCAAAATGTAAGGAAAACTGTGAATTAATGTGTGTCATAAAAACACGTTTTGCTATTTTCTCTGGCCAAACATCTAGCTTTTGTCAAATGGAGATGAATATTAGAAAACAGATATATTTTGGTGGAATAAATTAAGATTTTACACAAGAAATGAAAATGTTGCAATGTTTTGCACCAGTCAGTGTATATTATTTCAATAGTATATGGTGTAGCAATATTACGGGGGTTAAAACAGAAAATGTAAAATTTCTCCATTTATATTACCTACATAGAAAAACCGTACATGTTGTTTCCTTCGGTTTCACTGCATGAAGAATAACAGAGATATTTGCCATTGGAACTTTTTTCTTTACAATTTGCTTTACGTCGTACCGACACAGATAGGTCTTACGGCGACGATGGGACAGGAAAGGCCTAGGAATTGGAAGGAAGCAGCCATGGCCTTAAGGTACAGCCCCAGCATTTGCCTGGTGTGAAAATGGGATACCATTGAAAACCATTTTCAGGGCTGCCGACAGTGGGGTTCGAACCTACTATCTCCCGAATACTGGATACTGGCAGCACCTAAGACTAGGGATTTTAACAATACTGCAGTGGCAATACGTAATTCTTCCAAAACACGAAATAAACTATGACTGTATAGTGCCAATGTGCCGGATTAACAGTAACTGTAAGATGTCGTATCGGCAAGTAGGGTCCCTAAACTGTTTGGTTCGCGACACTGGATCAAACCCAACAGATAGAAAATAACCAAAAATCACTTCCTTCAGTTAGTGCTCAGTTGTGCTATGTCCCGACTTAAGTGCGAAAAACACATTAAAATAAGAAAATATTGAGAGTTTTTACTTAAATTCTTTAGAATTAGAATTACGGCTCAGATGCATTATGCTTGATAAAAAATCAGTGGAATAGCATATAGAAACAATGGATTATAACGAAATATCAATTTCAAGTTTTGTTTTGCGATTTCCCACAACTTGTTAAAAGTGGACATAGAACTAGTGTGCTTTAAGGTATCGATATGATCTAGAACGCACACATATGTCTTTCTGTGTTTAATACGACTATAACATTACGGCGTCCTATCATGGCAAGGCGGTAAATACCAAGATATCCAGTTTTGCTGTCTGGGCATACAGGCAGGGCAGATGTTTTCAGGACGGAATGAATATTTTGGGTTGCACAAAACTACACTGGAGGGGGTGGCTGAATCACGCTGTATAATTTAGCAATCCAGTCATATTTTCTAATGATGTTATGTGTACCAACAGGTTCTACTTCTTGAAATACAGTATAGTCGTAAAGATTTTTTACAATATTTGCGATAAGACTGTTTTAGTGTACATAAGTGTTCAAGAGGGAAAATATCCTCCCATAGCAATATGGCAAGGAATGCAGAAATAAAATTACATGGGAGAATTGTACAACTGAAATAGGAAGGAAATTACATCCCCTTCTAGTTGCTTTATGGCGACGATGGGACAGGAAAGGCCTAGGAATGGGAAGGAAGCAGCCGTGGCCTTAATTAAGGTACAGCCCCAGCATTTGCCTGGTGTGAAAATGTGAAATCATGGAAAACCATCTTCAGGGCTGCCGACAGTGGGGTTCGAACCTGCTATCTCCCGGATATGAGCTCTTAGCTGCGCGCTCCTAACCGCACGGCATCCACTTTGATCAGCCTGCTTATTTTTTTAACTGTTAAGTTCCACCCCAAATAATTCTTTCTGCACATATTATTTCTAGTACACTGACTGGTCAAATAATAAAGAATTATTTATCAGATTCCCTCCATTACAAATAAATTAAACAGACTTTTTAGCATTATCCACTGAGGATTATTAAAATCGTCACTTTAAAACAACTTTAATCTTCAAAATATTTACACTTAACTCTGAAATCGGGATTGTTACGACTTTTATAGACTTCTGACGGGATACGATAACAACACCCTAATTCGTAGGCGTCAAATTTGATGTAAAACCTTCAATCCAAAAATAGTAATTAATAAGAACAACGAACAACTTACGAACTTTCATGCTGTATAATAGAAACAAAACAATTAAAACACCCCTATGTGCGTCTACGTACTGGAAATTCACCCCACTTTGTAGAAAAATACCGTACAGGGAAAAAAAACATGTATATCGATAAAATTAAAACCCTATGCTCCGGCATAAGGCAGCATCTACAAACTACTAGTGCTATTAACAAGGGATGAGAATGGCATAGTTGTAAAATGATTGACAGCTACTGCCTCCTCAGTTCGTTTACGGTCACAGTCCGCCATTGATAGCAATTTCGTAAATGTCAAACTTAAGACTACTTCATAAACAGAACCATCAGAGGCGAATGTAACCATGTATTACGATTCTAGACATACCAACTTTAACTGACGTTTGAAGAGTTTTAAAAACTTCATTCGAAATGTAAACAAAATATCATCTTTTATAGGTTAGGTTGTAAAGAAAAACTATACCTTATTTTCTAAAATATTCACGGCATTTTCCGCTTCATCGTCGGTAGATGATGTATCACCCGATGACTCTCCTTGTGGAGGGTCTTCATTATCACTCGATTTATCAGAATCTTTGTCGTCTTCCATAGGTTCCATAGCGGGTTCCTTACTGTCTTCAGCTTCCACAGACGCCATTTTAAATTACGCAGCGCATGAGTATCGAAAACTGAGCATGCTTAAGGCCGGTCTCCACTGATTAACATTTAACAACAACATGTTAAATGTTAAAAGTGTTAAATGTTAACTGGTGACACCATCAGCATGTTAAATGTTAAATGTCAAAAACTGTTTCATTTAACATTGTGTCCACACTTAATAAACATGTTAAACTTGACATCCTTTGTTTATATACGGGTAGTTCATCATACAATTTATGGTAATACATTTAGATGGTGTCTAGTATTTTTAAATAAGGACAATGGACTCAGATGAAGAGGAATTGGCATTTGTTATTGCCACTGTTGCTTCTTGTTTTGATTTAGAAATTCAGTTTTATTAGGCACATTTCCTCCCCTCACTCTGCTCATACCTTCAAAAGCAAACCACTTTGAAGTACAGGGTATAAACTTCGTCCGCTCCCGACTACCGATTTTTCTGAACTTTCTGCAATTCTCGACTGTACTGGGAGCGGAGGGACGCTAGTTATTTTCTTTTTTTTTTCGATTTACTCGCGGGAACAATTATAGATATTTTCGAGTTCCTGGAAACTGTCGGCTTTCTTCGCTTTATATCTGTATTCCTCTGATGAGACATCCCACAAATAAGGCATTTCTATTATATCATTAATTAGGTCCAGAGTAATCTCCTTGCTCTACCCCATTTCTGACATTTTAGTATAGTGCAGAGAGAACGACACACGTGCGTGTACCGTATTTGTAGCTTATAACAAAGAGAAGGAGTATTGCGGAGTGTTGTAATTATAATACTACTTCATGAGGAGCACGTCGTTTGCATCGTTTAGGTTATGTGTTGGCATGGAAACATCATGGAAGTTGCCGAAGCTGTGCCGACAACGCACGAACAACGAATTGACTTGACATGTTTTCCACTTGGAGCGGAAAACACGCCAACATGTTAAAAGTGTTAACTCAACATTCTGAGTTAACATGCAAAGTCAATTGGAAGACACAATCACAATATACATGTCAACTGTAACATGTTAAATTTAACATGTTGGTGTTAAATGTTAAACAGTGGAGACCGGCCTTTAGAAAATTTATAACAAACAGTGATGTCTTCGCCACCGCTAAAAACTGTGTAAAAAAATATGCGTCTGACTTTGACACCACACGCTCAAGGAGTTTATATACGAATTTAATATCCTTCCTCTTTAGCTGTTGACAAAACATATTAAAAACGCTCAATAATGAAAGGCTGATAATCCTAATATTTCGCCCCTTAAATCACTTGTTTCGTTTATAATACAGTATCCTGATGAACCACAATGTGTACATCAAGGAGATTATTTTTTCTGCAGGGACTATTTTCAGATATGAAATGATTAATTAATCCATTTATATCTTCGTCAGGGAAGAGGGGAAGAAAGAAAATAATAATAGTCCGACTCCTTGACTAAATGGTTGAGGCCTTCGGTTGGGAGGGTCCCGGATTCGATTCCCGACGGGGTTGGGGATTTTATTTGCGTCTGATTAATTCTCCTGGCTCTGGGAGCGAGAGTTTGTGTTTGTCCCAACCGTTGCCTAACGTAGGCAACGGTCCCAACACTCTCCTCTTCAAATTCAGACAGCACGCACTACCAAAGAGAATGAGTACTACTCTACCAACCACCACAGAAACACGTAATACTAATAGTAATCATATCCCTCCACACACGGTTGGTGTCAGGAAGGGCCCCGATAAACAACAGTATGATGTACAGCATTTCGGAGTTACAAAACTTTTGTTTCGTTGACGATGAATTGGAAAAAGACGAAATGGATGTAAAAAATAACTAGAAGGAACGTTATCGTTGGGCTCTTAGGTCCTCCTTAAAGCCATAATAGGTTTAAGATGGATGTACTTACAATAAGACAGTGGTCGAGTTGAGAATAAATTACGCTGGTATGCTAGCATACACAGCCGTTTAGACAATACGTTTCAGTTATTCTCCCCCTTTTCAACCACTTCCATCACGCAGGGAAATGCATATACAGCCACTCAGAACGCGGTGAGGTAGGTATTTGTGTTTGTCAATAAGGCGTGAGTCTTGCAACAAGCATTTTTCTACATCAAAGCGAGTGGCGCATCGTGTTCTGTCTAATGCCCTCTCTCATGAAACATTTTAACATCTCCAAAAATACTCGCCAGATTTGCAAAATAAGCACATCATTGAAAGTTTCCTTGATTCTTAGTTGTTCTATTGGGTGAAATTGGTACCGGTATACTCCCATTTTTTTAAAAAAAGTTTATGGGCCCCTTAATGCAATTTAAGTATTACAAACGGAATGTCTATATCTTTAACAGATCAGAAGTTGTTTAAGGTTGACAACTTAGCTGAATAGCCCTGTATATATCTGTTTGTCCTCCAGTGGCGTATACTGAGGGCTACCAAGGCTATCAGTGAAGACGAAATCTCACTTGAGAATGATGGACGTCTAAAGCACATTATAATGTACCGTAAGCATCTGATACATTGTTCCATTTACAAAACTTGAAAGCAGTGAGAAAAAACGTCGCACGTATTTCTGAGAGCAAGGCGTCGGAGACAAATACGGTAGAGTCGGAGACTGATATTGCAGCCCAGGCTCTCGCCCCGCTGCCCTCGTCTCGCCCCACGCGGCTTGCTGCTGGATATCGGTCAGGAGCGGGGACCGGGGGGGATAGGTGTGCTAGGCTTCGGTCCGTCAGATCGCCACTACTATCACCCATGCGTTACTCATCATATATACTTCCTCATCTCATACTTCTGACTTAATCATATGGATAACAGAGTGCTGGTATTTCACTCCCGTTTCCTTCTACATCCTTGTAGGAAGACACTGGAGGGCTGCTGTTATAGGAGCAATATAGTTTTATTTTTATAGGTACAACTGCTAAAATGAAATGCAATCTTTCAGGTTCTCTTTTGCTGGTTAGAATCGAACCCGTGATCATGGGTCAGTCACCACCACTGATCTCCCGATGAAGCTAATAAACCAGTGAACGATGGGTGCGACCGAAGTAAAATTCAGCATTTGTATTTAATAATAATAATAATAATAATAATAATAATAATAATAATAATAATAATAATAATAATAATAATAATAATAATAATAATAATAATGGCGCATGGCATCTGTGTAGGGTTCGTAGTGTCCTAATGAGGATAAAATTAATGGCGAAGACGTCATAAACACCCAGTCCCCAAACCAGGGGATTTAACAGTATGAGGGGGTTGATCCAGGAAATTGATCCGGGGCCATCGGACCAAAGGCAAGCATTCTATCTATTTAGCCACAAGGCCGGACTTTAATTTGCTAAACCTTCGGCTACCATCTCCACTCATCAGGGATTGAGTATTGGCAGCAGCAGAGGCCAGGGCAGTAGCTTGTGAAGCAGATTTCACAACACAACAGGCTTCTCCGTAGGCTATTGCCTGCAGCTCAAACAGCTGAAGGCTTGCCGTTCAGTAAACCTACCAACGAAAAGGGGTCTCTAAGTCTACTGGTAGTCCACGTCTTGATGCCAGTATAAGCCACTGATCAATCAATCAATCAATCAATCAATCACCACTGATCAGCATTTAGGGTAGTCGTGCAGGTGGCACATTTCCTCGTCCTTTCTTCAATAATTGCAAAAAAATCGGAAATATGTTGAACTTCTCCCTTGGTAAATTATTCCAATCCCCAACTCATCTTCCTATAAACGAATATTTGCCCCTATTTCCCCTTGAATTCCAACTTTATCTTCATACTTCTTTCCTACTTTTAAAACACCACTCAAGCTTATTCATCTACTTATATCATTCCACGCGAACTCACCACTGACAGCTCGAAACATACCACGTAGTCGAGCATCTCGTCTCCTTACTCCCAAGTCTTCCCAGCCCAAAGTTTGTACATTTTCGTAACACTACTCCTTTGTCGGGAATCACCCAGAACAAATCGTGCTGCTTTCTTTTCCTTTCCTTTCCAGTTCTCGTATCAAGTAGTCCTGGTGAGTATCCCATACTCTGGGGTCTTACCAGAGACTTATACGCCCTCTCCTTTCCATCCTTACTACATCCCCTAAATAACCTTTCTTGACAACCTCCTTAAAATGATGCCCTGTACTATTCCTTAGTATCCAGTCAGTCAGCAGTAACAACGTTAATATTGCGGAAATTACCTCCAAAAGACCAGAGATGAATGCTAGTCCAGATGTGACGCTCGCCATGTCAGTTATTTCTCTTCTACCAGACGTAAAGTTTGCAGGAGCTTTAATATACACTGACTGACAGAGCAAATGCAACACCAAGAAGGAGTGGTCAGAACTTTATGCCAATTGCAGGGTAGACTGACGTCACTGAGGTATGCTCATGATGTGAAATGCGCCGCTGTGCTGCGCACGTAGCGAACGATAAATGGGACACGGCGTTGGCGAATGGCCCACTTCGTACCGTGATTTCTCAGCCGACAGTCATTGTAGAACGTGTTGTCGTGTGCCACAGGACACGTGTATAGCTAAGAATGCCAGGCCGCCGTCAACGGAGGCATTTCCAGCAGACAGACGACTTTACGAGGGGTATGGTGATCGGGCTGAGAAGGGCAGGTTGGTCGCTTCGTCAAATCGCAGCCGATACCCATAGGGATGTGTCCACGGTGCAGCGCCTGTGGCGAAGATGGTTGGCGCAGGGACATGTGGCACGTGCGAGGGATCCAGGCGCAGCCCGAGTGACGTCAGCACGCGAGGATTGGCGCATCCGCCGCCAAGCGGTGGCAGCCCCGCACGCCACGTCAACCGCCATTCTTCAGCATGTGCAAGACACCCTGGCTGTTCCAATATCGACCAGAACAATTTCCCGTCGATTGGTTGAAGGAGGCCTGCACTCCCGGCGTCCGCTCAGAAGACTACCATTGACTCCACAGCATAGACGTGCACGCCTGGCATGGTGCCGGGCTAGAGCGACTTGGATGAGGGAATGGCGGAACGTCGTGTTCTCCGATGAGTCACGCTTCTGTTCTGTCAGTGATGAAATGTCGTATGGCTTTTAGTGCCGGCATATCCCAGGACGGGTTCGGCTCGCCAGTTGCAGGTCTTTCTATTTGACTCCAGTAGGCGACCTGCGCGTCGTGATGAGGATGAAATGGTGAT
This sequence comes from Anabrus simplex, assembly GCF_040414725.1. Lineage (NCBI taxonomy): Eukaryota > Metazoa > Arthropoda > Insecta > Orthoptera > Tettigoniidae > Anabrus > Anabrus simplex. Next base: position 215,600,410 of record NC_090279.1, on the reverse strand, counting down.
GAAGACAACACATACACCCAGCCCCCGTGCCGTAGGAATTTACCAATTAAGGTTAAAATCCCCGACCCGGCCGGGAATCGAACCCGGGACCCTCTGAACCGAAGGCCAGTACGCTGACCGTTCAGCCAACGAGTCGGACTCTGTCAGTGATAGTCACCGCAAACGAGTGTGGCGTCGGCGTGGAGAAAGGTCAAATCCGGCAGTAACTGTGGAGCGCCCTACCGCTAGACAACGCGGCATCATGGTTTGGGGCGCTATTGCGTATGATTCCACGTCACCTCTAGTGCGTATTCAGGGCACGTTAAATGCCCACCACTACGTGCAGCATGTGCTGCGGCCGGTGGCACTCCCGTACCTTCAGGGGCTGCCAAATGCTTTGTTTCAGCAGGATAATGCCCACCCACACACTGCTCGCATCTCCCAACAGGCTCTACGAGGTGTACAGATGCTTCCGTGGCCAGCGTACTCTCCGGATCTCTCACCAATCGAACACGTGTGGGATCTCATTGGACGCCGTTTGCAAACTCTGCCCCAGCCTCGTACGGACGACCAACTGTGGCAAATGGTTGACAGAGAATGGAGAACCATCCCTCAGGACACCATCCGCACTCTTATTGACTCTGTACCTCGACGTGTTTCTGCGTGCATCGCCGCTCGCGGTGGTCCTACATCCTACTGAGTCGATGCCGTGCGCATTGTGTAACCTGCATATCGGTTTGAAATAAACATCAATTATTCGTCCATGCCGTCTCTGTTTTTTCCCCAACTTTCATCCCTTTCGAACCACTCCTTCTTGGTGTTGCATTTGCTCTGTCAGTCAGTGTACTTTAACTTGCCTTGTGGGTGGGGGCCGTAGAATAACACCCACGATAACACCTGCCTGTCGTAACTGGCGACTAAAAGGGGCTCCAGGGACTCTTAACTTGGGAGCGTGGGTTGGCGACCACAGGGTCTTTAGCTGAGCCCTGACATTGCTTGTTCCAGGCTCCTCACTGTCATCTGTCCTACCCGACCTCAGTTGATCAACTCTTGTTCTTTTTTTTTTTTGCTAGGGGCTTTACGTCGCACCGACACAGATAGGTCTTATGGCGACGATGGGATAGGAAAGGCCTAGGAGTTGGAAGGAAGCGGCCGTGGCCTTAATTAAGGTACAGCCCCAGCATTTGCCTGGTGTGAAAATGGGAAACTACGGAAAACCATCTTCAGGGCTGCCGATAGTGGGATTCGAACCTACTATCTCCCGGATGCAAGCTCACAGCCGCGCGCCTCTACGCGCACGGCCAACTCGCCCGGTTCTTGTTCATTTCAGACCCCGACGGTCTACCAGCGCTGTGACAACAATGGTGCGGCACCACATTCTCTATACGGTCCGTCCTTAATGTTATAAGCGGTGGCTACAATAATATCCTAATTTGAAGGGGGTATGCGAAGTAGCTTCTTTGGGAAGAGTTTTCGCATTACTGGCCATCCGCATGGTCGTTTGCAAGACTGTTTTTTTTATTTATTCTTTCTAGACCGCGCGTCAAATTTCTTTTTATATTTTATTATCTTCTCCAGTTTTTACCTTGAAAGCCTTGCAGGCGGCCATGGACCGGGGGTGACAGTGGCTCTTGAGCGGCAGTGGTCTAGCGCCGGGGATGTCTTGGTATGACCGCGACAGGGTAACCAGTGCCGAAAGGAGATATGGGATTGCCTGGTGGGTTTAGGGAGGTTTCTCATAACTTCTCCTTTACGGAGGGGTGGAAGTAGCTGGCAGAAGACTAGCCTTTGCACCTCAAGTTATTCTGTACTCTTGTACTAGGCTATGTTCCTGCGTTAGTACTCGCTTGTCGGTCATTTGTCCAAACAGGTAGGTCACCACGGGCTGTGAGGCGGGGAGGAGCCTCACGGCACCCCCCCCCCCCAAAGAAAGAAACAGCTTTATTCCCTTTATCTCACATAGGAAAAGGCAAACCTTGTCGAGCTGGGCTGAGCGATGATCGTCCGACCAGGCCTCCAGTGATTTTCATCTCTTCGGATCGTTGATGAAGCACAAGGATGAACGTCATGACGTGGCTTCAGAAACTGGAAGCAGATTTTTGTCTTGCCAACATCGATGTCTTGATGTAGAGGAACAAGAGCTTGGATAAGAATAGTGAGTATGTTGAATAGCAATGTGTATTATGATTGTATTCTTTTATCTGCCTGTAAAATACAGTTTCTCCGTGCAAGATCTTATTTCCTTTTTTAAAAAAGATACATTGTACTTATAGCACATGGTGCCCGTCACCGCTGAAGGGTCTGCCTTACAAAGGCTGCACCACTCTTAGTAATAAGCCATACAAAATACACCCTGGAGTGTACAAATTCCCTGTACTTTCGGCAAGGTATACATTGGCCAAATATTCCGGTTCGATTGGTACTCGTATCAAGGAACACCAACGTAATATACCGAGCTCGATAGCTGCAGTCGCGGCCAGTATCCAGTATTCGGGAGATAATAGATTCGAACTCCACTGTCGGCAGCCCTGACCATGGTTTTCCGTGGTTTACCATTTTCACACCAGGCAAAGGCTGTACCTTAAGGCCACGGCCGCTTCCTTTCCAGTCCTAACCCTTTCCTGTCCCATCGTCGCCATAAGACATATCTATGTCGGTGGGACGTAAAGCCAATAGGAAAAAAACATAGCCAACGTAATATACGTCTCAACCAGCCAGACAAATCAGCAATAGCTGAGCACGCCCTATCTGTGTCGCGTTCCAAGATGTTCGACTACCACTAACGTGTTTTCATTCCTTCCTTGAAGGGGGAGGTGAGCCTCTTAGACGGTGACGCCGTCTCTCAGACCAGGAGATGATTGGAGAAAGTGAGGGGGTAGACGTTCGTTGCCTATACTAGGAACTGTCTCGGCATTCACCTTAGCGCAGGAGAATGAAAAACCACGGAAAACAATTTTCAAGACAACCGAAGGTGGGGAGCAGTCCCTCTCCGTCTCCCGAATTCAGAGGCGTAGGGCCGTGGCCATCCCTCCTCTGCTCGGTTGGCCGGTCAGAGTGCAGAGCTGTTGGACCACGGTCCAGCCGTGACCACTTGTAGGCCCAGACTCACCCTGTATCCGCCGACCCGATGTTCGAGCGCTTACCCACACTAAACACCACAGGTCTGGGTTGCCAACCATTAAGGATTTATATAGGTGTCCTTTCATTATTATTATTTCTCCCCGATTTTTTCCAAATTCGTATTATCCTCATCACGAAATGGTTCGCACTGCGCTCAGGGAGCCATCTAGTGGCGAACGAGAGTACCACTTAGTGGTAAAGCATTCTTAAGCTCAAATCATTCAACCCTTCATTCATTTTTAGAGGTCTTACGAGATTATCTTTTGAAGACGCATAACAAAGTTCTCTGTGGAAGAAAAAAAGAGCCCAAAAGCTTATTATCGTATCTACATACAAACTGTTATTATCTATGTAATGTCATCATCAATCATTTTGCAAAATTTGAATCACCAGTATACCGTATTTCGAGGAAAGTGTGTGTTTGGTGGTTACTTACACTAATGCCTGTATTTTATGTACATCATCCTTTAATTGGTCAGTTTCATTTGTAAATGGTCTGAAGGAATGTGTTTATCAAGTTTCTCTTGATTCAAGGGGAAGTATAATTGGGCAACCACCCTAGGCAAAATTTGAAAGGTTCCAATAATGCTTAGAATGAATGTATTGTCCAAAGAAATAGAAGCACCATAAAGGGCTTGAAAATGAAAGACTCCCCAGGCCTCGGAAACCTAACACCGTCGGGACAGAAAAAGATCAACAGTTGACCAAGGGAGGTCGGATAAGAAATATGAAAGCGAGTAGCCTGACACAAATCACTGGAAACAATGTCAGGCTCAAAAATGCTACAAAAATGAAAGCCTCTGAGACCCCTTTTAGTCTCGTTTTACGATAGGCTAGAGATACCGTGAGTGTATTCTACCGGCCCCACCCAAAGGGGGAAAGTAACATTATTATTGCTGTTCTATTACTAAATTCTAGTCATCCCGTACCGTAGTTAGGTCTAGTTTTACGGCTGAATATCTTTCCTTACGCCAACGCTGTGTGGTGGGACGTCATCAGTATTACGTGTTTCTGTGGTGGACGGTAGTGTGATGTATTTAGTGCATTTTAAGATAATAATAATAATAATAATAATAATAATAATAATAATAATAATAATAATAATAATAATACCAGCGGTTCGTCGGTTATTTAAACTGCGCGTCTTCTCTACTGCCATCTGTGGCAACGGACTTGAACTTGTAAACTTCCAAAGAATTTTGTCTTCTACAGTTAGATGGCTCTAACATCGATTCGCTAGCTCACTCACACGCACCAAAAACAAACCTAGAACTTAGGAAATTTCATTTTTGTTATTGGTAACCTTTTTCTGAAGACTGTTTTTCTTTTAAATGTACCGAAGCTGTCAACACTTCAGCTGGTTCCTCCTCTACTGTAATCTAAATACCAGATGCTTGTAAATATGTTCCCTAGCCAATCAAAACCGGGGTTGTGAACAGGAATCCAGCCTATCAGCAAAGTGTGGTTCAATTTAATCGGAAAGCTTCTCCTTACAGAACTACATAAGCAGGGCACTTTAGGGCCGTCTTGTCTGAATTGCTCCGAGGCAGGGGCGCGGCCTGCTTGAAGAATATCCAGCGATACAAGGTAATGGCAGAATTTTCCTCAACATGTGATAGCGCCTGCGGGTAGTTTGAGGGGAAGGTTTTAGCCGTTTTCTATTAATGCACTTTTGTAAACTGGTGGTTTAAATGTAGGATTTTTTGCGAAGTCTGAGGACTATGTTTCTATTCCTTACCGGGAAATGGAAAGAAGACTGGTGACCCTCTGCCGTCTCTCATTCAACCTTGCAGTTGGGTGACTAAAGTTTTCAAACCCTAAATTTTGTAAATCCTCGTCTCGGCTTTAAAGGCTCCACCTTTAGTCGCCCTCTTGTAGTATGGGATTAACCTTTGTATCTTTGGGCCGTAAGCCCTCTTAGGTTTTTAGTAATTTCTATCAGGAGTGTTGGAGTTTCGCATGCTTGCCTTTTGTTAATGTCCGGATATGTGTAACCTTTTCTCTTTTACTCTTAAAGCCATGTAGTATGGGTAATTATGCCCCTGTTTATCCTGTATTGTCCATAAGCAAACTGTTCTTCGTTGCAGCTCAAAACGCTTAAAAGGTTTGTCATTCACTAAAGCAACCATCGCAAAGGGGTAACCTAAGTCTAGTGGTAGCCCACGTCTTGGACTCAGCATACGCCACTACCAAGGATCCTGCCTTATTTTCGATGAACTGTAGACCCTCTTCTGCAGTCTGTTATATGATAGCTACCTTCAGATCTGCCACCAGCTCTTTAATTTCTTGGCTCATCACAACGATGTCGTCTGCTTAGGCTCTCGATTTATGACGGTCATTCAGTAGGCTGCTACACCCCGCCAACGAAGTTCATTCATGACTCATGCCATTACCTACTAGATTTTATAAAAGAGATGACTGTGCATCACCGTGTCTCACAGCGGCTTTCACTTCTCACGTTCCCCACTTTTCTCCGCCATACAACACTGCCGCTCTCTAACAACTACCTCAAAAATATCGACTGTTACGAAACCTAACAAGAAGCTTTGGAAGTGAATCAGCTTTTGGACATGAATATGTCTTATGAATGGAGGTCATCTGAAAATTTGCGTTAGGGAAATTAGTGTGTCGGAAGTGTAACCGTAACAACTGTGCAAGCTACGGTATGTCTTATGCCTGGTTTGAAATTAACAGCCGTTTATGGATGGCCATGACCGAGAAACATGCTAACTGGTTAGCGTGCTGGCCTTTGGTCACAGGAGTACCGGCAGGGTCAGGAATTTTAACCATAATTGGTTAATTTCGCTGGCACGGGGGCTGTAGGTGTCATCTTCTTCATCATTTCATCCTCATTACGATGCGCAGGTCACCTATGGGAGTCAACTCAAAAGACCTGCATCTGGCGAGCCGAACTTGTTCTTGGACACTCCTGGCACTAAAAGCCATACTCCATTTCATTTCATTCCATTTTCGCAAAGAGAAAAGTGGTTTCTTTTAATCGAAACCGACTTTCAACCTATTAGGTCGTGTTACGTACATTTAGTACGTGTTGAAGCGATGTTAAGTACAGAACAAAAATGGCCAACCAGACACCAGTGGGATCCGAACCCACAACCTCCCGATTTCGCGTCGGTTGCTCTACCAATTGAGCTATGGTGGCCTAATAGGTTGAAAGTCGGTTTCGATTACGATGCGGTCGTGAAAATTCAATATCCATTGGTTTCTTTTAAATTATGGAAACGGATTATCATAGCAATCGGGATGAGAATAAGTTTTCTCTAGAGTCGAGATTCATCAGACAGAGTGTCAAACCCACAACTTGCCTGTTTCATTACCCTCATTAAATATTGCAAGTACCAATAGATTTTTCTTCATTTTTACTAGTTATTTGCTTTACGTCCAACCGACACAGATATGTCTTATGGCGACAATGGGATAGGAAAGGCCTAGGAAGTAGAAGGAAGCGTCCGTGGCCTTAATTAAGGTACAGCCCCGGCATTTGCCTGGAGTGAAAATGGGAAAGCAGGGAAAACCATCTTCAGCGCTGCCGACAGTGGGGTTCGAACCCACTATCTCCCGGTTACTGGACACTGGCCGCACTTAAGCGACTGCAGCTATCGAGCTCGGTCTTTTTTTTTTCCCTTCACAATTTGCTTTACGTCGCACCGACGCAGATAGATCTTATGGCGACGATGAGATAGCAAAGGGCTATGAGTGGGAAGGAAGCGGCTTAATTAAAGTACAGTCCCAGCATTTGCTTGGTGTGAAAGTGGAAAATAACGGAAAACCATGTTCAAGGCTGCCAACGGCAGATTCGAACCCACCATCTCCCTAATGCAAGCTCACAGTTGCGAGCCCCTAACCATACGGACAAATCGCTCAGCAAATATATTTAAATGTTGTAATAGTAATTACCAGTAATACATTTTTTTAATATATTATAATAAATATCTTAAAACAACCTTTTTAATTTCTGAAAATTTGTTAATACTCCTTAGTTTTGTCAGGGTCCGCCTCTGTGGTGTAGTGATTAGCGTGATTAGTTGCCACCCCCGGAGGCCCGGTTTCAATTCCCGGCTCTGCCACGAAATTTGAAAAGTGGTACGAGGGATGGAAAGGGTTCCACTCAGCCTCGAGACGTCAACTAAGTAGATGTGGGTTTGATTTCCTCGTCAGCCATCCTCGAAGTGGTTATCCGTGGTTTCCCACTTCTCCTCCAGGCAAATGCCCGGATGGTACCCAACTTAAGGCCACGGCGTTTCCTTCCCTTTACCTTGCCTGTCCCTTCCAATCTTCCCATCCTTCCACAAGGCCCTATTCAGGATAGCAGGTGAGGCAGCCTGGGGAGGTACTGGTCATCCTCCCCAGTTGTATCCCCCCGACTCAAAGTTTCACGCTCCAGAACACTGGCCTTTAGGCGGTAGAGGTGGGATCCCTCGCTGAGTCCGAGGTAGAAACCCGACCCTGGAGGGTAAACAGATTAAGAAAGAAATAAGTTTTGTCAGCAGTTTGTTGTATAGTGCTGAGGCATAACATGCCATATTTTTATGTTATCCCTTGAAATAAAATACTGGACTGGTCGCCTAGTGTCGCTGTGGTGTACTACAACGGCGAGTTCGTGCCACAGAAGGTTCATGTGACAGTTTTCGCTAGTTTCGCTAGTTGCGTGCAGAACTACAGTCTCTGTTGAGGAGGGTAGTTAACGCCAGTGGCGGAACTTCAGCATGTCATAGTTTGAGCAACGAGCAAATTACAAAGTTCTGCCAAAAATTAGGCAAACGCGCTAGCGAAACGTTTGAGATGACAAAGTTGAAATTGCTAGGATCACCACGACGGGAAAAAAAGCTGCGAATAGGCAGGTTAAAAGACCGGTGAAACTTGAACTGTAGGCGCTAGTCCACGAACATACTGACTGTAGCACGCGAGTGTACGCTGTGTTGCCTACACTGTGGGCGCCAGTCCACGAACTTATTAACCGTAGTATTTAAATGTCCGGCTCCATGGCTTAATGGTTAGCGTGCTGGCCTTTGGTAGCAGGGGTCCCGGGTTCGATTCCTGGCAGGGTCATAATTGGTTAATTTCGCTGGCACGAGGGCTGGGAGTATGTGCCATATTCATAATCATTTCATCCTATGGGCGTCAAATCGAAAGATCTGTATCTGGCGAGCCGAACTTGTCCACGGACACTCCCGGCACTAACAGCAGAACGCCATTCCATTTCAGTATGTAAATGTACGCTGTGTTGCCTACACTGTAGGCGCCAGTCTACAAAGTATTGACTCTCTTAGTATTTCTGATCTATTGACCTACTTTGATAGTTACGATGTCTGCCCTATATTTAAGGAGATCATAGTTCGTATATGAGTAGTGTTTCAGAGTACACCTTGGGTTTTGTGACAGGTAAAATGTTTGCGTCCCTGTAATATCTCAACGGAGTGTTTCAAAGTGTTGTACTTAAACATTAATCTTAAGGTTTTTCCTAAGTATTTTATGTTCTTTTATTTTTTCCTCAACTGCATGGTCCCCAGATTGAATTCATGTTAAGCGGATGCAAGTCTATAAGGGGGAAATAAATGTTTCTAAGCTGTGCCACGAGTTTGATTATTCGCATTCTAAACGACGATGCGTCCCTCGAATGCAGAAACAAACACGTTTATAAGGTCTTGGAAGAAAGAAAGCGTATCAGTTTAAACGTACACAGTGGCAGTATCAGGGATGCTGTTAAGAACAATCGTGCAATCGGATTGGCGGAGAAAAAATGAGGTTACTTTGTTAGTTCCAGAGCACAAGCCGCTGCCGTACTTGACGGAGACAGAGATAACGCTCCGCGCGTATGCACAAGTTTCCTCGTTCGACTCGTACAGGCAATACTACTACTAAATCGTATTCATAACTCCCCGGAAGGAGTAACGCCGTCTCTCAGGCTGGGATATATGTTACGGTGAAGGAGATGCTCGGAGAAGGTGAGGGGGTTGGCGGCCGTGGCCTATACTAGGAACTGTCCCGGCATTGGTCTTAGTGCAGGAGAGTGGAAAACAACGGAGAACCATTCTGAGGACAGCCGACGGTTGGGGCCAGCCGTGAGGTCCAGTCCTGTCCCGTCTCCTTAATGCAGAGCCGTGGCCACCGCTCCTCTGCCCCTTTGGCCGGTCAGAGTGCAGAGCTGTTGGGCTACGGACCAGCCGTGGCCACTTCTGGGACGAGACCCACTCTGCATTTAGCGACTACAGGCAATACCCACGATTCGTGTATTAAACTGCCGTAAATGCACACACAGTACAATAACACACTTGTAAGTCAAGAAGCGCACCAGATCGTGTCTCCTCTCGTCTTTTGGTTGCAGTAACGCATTTCTGCCGCTAGGTATGTATAGCGCAACTCAGTGCCGCCTGTGTTGTTCTGTTCTTTTGCAGTGATTATTTTTGCTGGCACTGTTTTGTTCTTGTTTCGCTTTTTATGATGGCAGACCGTGAATTAAACCTTTTATTTGGAAGTTTTAAGAAGATTGCGCAATAGTGTTCGTCAAAAAAGACCCGATTTGTGGCAGACAGGAGACGGTCCTCCACCACTAGAACACACCTGCACACACAGCCATCTCTGTTAGAAAGTTTTTGGCTGTAAAGGGGCATGAAACGACACCGATTTGACAACACTGAAGAGGTCAAGAAGAAAACGACAGAGGAGCTGTCAGCCATTTCTAAAGATGACTACAAAAATGTTTAGAATAGTGGAAGCACCGTTGGGATGGAGAGTATTTTGAACGTAATAAGATTGTTTTGTAAAAATATGAAAAATATAGCTTTTAAAAAATAATTGCGGCTGTTTATGGATAACCCCTCGTATTCCTACAGTCACAACATTGTAAATGGAATGCTGAATGAAGGAAACAACACGCCCAATGGTTTGATTAAAGTAGATGTTCAATATCCCCCCCTACTACAGTTCACAACGGTGTAGTAGTGACCTTTGGACTCTGTTCAGGATGTGTCGCGCATTACCTCTCTCTCCCAGTTCCCTCCTCTGACGCAGCGGCTGCTCTCTGGCATAGAAAATACGCCAATCCGATTACACCATCCCTGATTTTTTTTTTTTTTTTTTTTTGTCGGTAGAGTTCTGATAGACCCTGTATAAGCGTTTTTATTTGACTTCGGACTTCTAGAGTCCTTTTTCAGAAGTCAACCAGTCATTTTGTGCCTGTAAGGAGGTGGTGGTGGTGATTATTGTTTTAAGAGGAAGTACAACTGCGGTTAAAACTCAGGTTGTGAGTTTCACAAATAGGAAAAGTCCTCTCAGTTTTAATTACTGCGTTGGTGGTGTGAAAGTTCCCTTTGGGGATCATTGTAAGTTATTTGTCTAGGTGTTAATATAAGGAAAGATCTTCATTGGGGTAATCACATAAATGAGATTGTAAATAAAGGGTACAGACCTCTCCACATGGTTATGAGGGTATTTACGAGTTGTAGTAAGGATGTAAAGGAGAGGGCATATAATTCTGTGGTAAGACCCCAACTAGAGTATGGTTCCAGTGTATGGGACCCTCGCCAGGATTACTTGATTCAAGCACTGGAAAAAAATCCAAAGAAAAGCAGCTCGATTTGTTCTGGGTGATTTCTGACAAAAGAGTAGCGTTACAAAAATGTTGCTAAGTTTGGGCTGGAAACACTTGGGAGAAAGAAGACGATCTGCTCGACTAAGTGGTATGTTCCGAGCTGTCAGTGGAGAGATTGCGTGGAATGACATTAGTAGACGAATAAGTTTTGAGTGGCGTCTTTAAAAGTAGGAAAGATCACAATAAGAAGATAAAGTTTGAATTCAAGAGGAAAAATTGGGGCTAATATTCGTTTATAGGAAGGGCAGTTAGGGATTGGAATAACTTACGAAGGGAGATGTTCAATAAATTTCCAATTTCTTTGCAATCGTTTAAGAAAAGGCTACGAAAACAATTTGCCACCTGGGCGACTGCCTTAAATGCAGATCAGTAGTGATTGATTGATTGATTGATTGATTGATTGATTGATTGATTGATTGATTGATTGACTGACCCATCATCTGCCTGTAAGGACAGACCACATATGGCACCAGAAGTTTGTTTATTCGGATTCTATATGACGGTGCGGACAACAACCTTTGAACACACAAACATGAAAACTGATGACCTCTCAAAACAGGGCGTTGTTTCTATGACCGTAGATGCAATACCAGTACCGGTATATGCGTATAAAATCAAGCCATACTAGGTGTGTCACACGTTAGGACCTACTGAGGAGTGATAGAGGAGCAACACCAAGGCCAATTTGGCCCTGAGGGTTGCAACTCATGAGGATTCCTTTGCCAAGTTTACAGCGAAAACCTCAACGGTATCTTTGATGGAGAAGGGGAGTTTACATACGGCAGACCAGGCGGAGGAACGGACGAAGGAAATTACTTCCTCGAAATCAGAGGGAGCAATTTAAGGATGCGATCAAGGCTAACATGAGGATGCGCAATAACTTGGAGACCCCAGCCCTCAACCGTTCATTCTGGAGATCATTAGTTCATCTGCATTTTGAAGAAAATCGACAACGAGAAGCGAATGCCAAAAGGCGGAGTAGAAAAGAAAAAGACTGCTAAAGAGATATGGAAGGGCTCTGGTGGCCTCTCCTAGGAATCTGCGAGATCGAAGTTGGGAGGGCGCTTTATCTGGAAGGCCAACCTACTTGCTTCCAAGTGTTTGCTATTATCATAATTATGTACATATTATAAAGAGAGCGAAAAACTCTCGAGTATTGTTTCTGCATTTTTCACCTTAAACATTCATAAGAGACCTGCCTTACTCTCTCTGAGATTCTGAGTGCCAATGTTTATCGTGAAATACATCAAGGTATAATTCGCAAGCCCCGCCAAACGCTGAACAGTATATTCTTTTTCGCGGCAATTGCCAGCTCAAGCGAAGTTTATTTTGGGATATTTGTGTTCTGTTCAGCGTTGGCAGACGATCCGCTTTTCTCTTGTGTCAAGAACCTGTGCAAGGCAAGTATTTGTGGATTTAGATTTATTATAGTGAAATATTGTGCATATACATTAACAAGAACCTTTTCTTATAGCGATATTCACGTAATGTATCTCTTGATAATTTATTTAACTACACAGTGATTCAAGAAAGGTCTAGTGAGGCAAAATGAATTATCCAACGTCGCTACAGCACTTACCCACAGAAACTAAAAAGGCTGCGCAAATACGCAGTATATATGTTGTACGTAGGTGCTTCATATTGATGAAGTGAAATATTTAGTACCAAGCCAGTGATCGTGTGGTTTGGGCTTGCATTCGCGGGTTCGAAACCCACTGTCAGCAGCTCTGAAGATGGTTATCCGTGGTTTCTAATTTTCACACGAACCAAATGCCGTGGTTGTACCTTAATTAAGCTAACCCTTTCACCCATTGTCGCCATAAAACCTATGTGTGTCGGTGCGACGTAAAGCAAATTGTAAAAAATGTATATATTCTTTCTTTCTTTCTTTCTTTCTTTCTTTCTTTCTTTCGTAATCCGTTTATCCTCCAGGGTTGGTTTTCCCCTCAGACTCAGCGAGATATCCCTCCCCTACCGCCTCAAGGGCAGTGTCCTGGAGCGTGAGACTTTGGGTGGGAATACAACTGGGGAGGAGGACCAGTACCTCGCCAGGCAGCCTCACCTGCGATTATGAACAGGGGTCTTGTGGGGAGGGGGTAAATGATAAAAAGACACATTGTACAGAGACCGAATCATGAGGAGGTTGGCAGATTGCCCTGAAGATTGTGAAATACATACGTATTTAAGAGAGGAGAGGAGTTTAAATTCCTTGGTGTATTAATCGATGAGCAAAACCGAAGGCAACAGGAACACCAAGCTAGAATTAAGAATGCAAATACGGCATTTTACTCTATGAGTCCTATATTAGGCTCCATGTTTTTGACAAGGAATGCTAAAATGATTATCTACAATACAATCATTCGACCAGTACTTCTGTATGGTTCCGAGACATCGAGTATAACCAAGAAAGAGCAGCAGCAGTTGCAAGTTTTTGAGAATAAAGTTTATAGAAAAATATTTGGCCCATGGTCTGATCCTCTCTCTCAAAGCTGGCAGAAAAGATCTAATTATGAGATTTACACCCTCTCTCAGCAACACACTATAATGGGTGTGATAGAATCCAACAGACTGCGCTGGGCTGCACATGTACTGAGAGTGCAGGATAACAGAGGACCAGTAGATCTATACAAGGGATCTCTTAATGGGAAAAATCCTCCAGGAAGAACCCGAAGCACCTGGAAGAAGGAGATCAACAAGGTATGCCAGACTCTCCAAATTGACAACTGGGAAGAGCTGGCTCAAGATCGAAAAGGATGGAAGAAGATTGTGAGATCGGCACGGGAACTTCACGTCCCTCAGAAGCCTACGTAAAGAGTGAGTGAGTATTGGTTAATTCCGCCGGCATGGGGGCTGTATGTGTCGTCTTCATCATCATTTCATCCTCATAACGACAAGCAGGTCGCCTACGGGGAATCAAAGACCTGCATCTGGCGAGTCGAACTTGTCCTCGGACACTCCCGGCACTAAAAGCCCTACGCCATTTCATTTTTCCTAAAGAAATAGAAGGGATGCGACACTTCGTGATCGCCAACTCAGGCGCCCAAGTTAAGAACGACAGGCAGGGGATTCTACCGCCCACAGGGGGGAACATTTTTTTACGTTACAAAATTGTCTGTACGTCAAAATTGAACGAGGATGTGTTGGTGTTGCCACCGGAAATTTAAACGTAAAACACGCATGTTGAGTACTGAGCTCGAAGGCTGCTTTGATCCTCAACAGCTCCGGTTGTACGAGGCCTAGGCATACTAGGCAAGTGGGGAGTGAAGCAGTTTCCCGTTGCTTTCCTCGCCGAGTCAGCCGTTGCTGTTACATATCAGTCTGATTTTCCCAACATTCAATTTATTTCGCTTTTAAATCTTTCATGCTTTTGCAAACGCTCCCCGCGCCAAGGACGGGTCCGAAGCTTTAGAAGTATTCTACGTCAAAATATTCTTGGCATTTAGGCCAAATTTTGTAAACAAATTAGAAACTAAAAAGGATTGATCTCCCAGTAAACAAAACAAAAAAGAACTATTTACACCACTGTTACCATAGTGAGGAGCAATTGTGAAAGTCACAGATATCAATTGCGTTTATGTTTCGAGCTGTCATTGGTGAGATGGCATGGAATGACGTAAGTAGAAGAACAAGCTTGAGTGAAGCTTTTAAAACTAGGAAAGATAACAATATGAAGATAAAGTTGGAATTCAAGAGAACAAATTGGGGCAAATATTCATTTATAGGACAAGGAAAAAGGGATTGGAATAAATTATCAAGGAAAATATTTAAAAAATTTCTATTATTATTATTATTATTATTATTATTATTATTATTGCTTTACGTCGAACCGACACAGATAGGTATTATGGTGACGGTGGGATATGAAAGGCTCAGGAGTGGGAAGGAAGCGGCCGTGGCCTTCATTAAGGTACAGCCCCAGCATTTTCCTGGTGTGAAAAGGTGAAAACGCGAAAAACCATCTTCAGGGCTGCCGACAGTGGGGTTCGAATCCACTATATTTCGGATAGAAGCTCACAGCTGTGCACCCCTAACGACACGTCCAACTCGCCCGGTCAGCAAATTTCTAACTTCGCTGAAAATATTTTAGAAAAAGCTAGGTAAACAATTATAAGCAAATATAAATATGACGTAAACAATGCATATCATGGGTGATTGATTTATTGATTGATTGATTGATTGATTGATTGATTGATTGATTGATTGATTGATTGATTGATTGATTGATTGATAATGGGCACTGTTTTCATGCCATCTGCATGTCAATAAATGTTTCATAAGGATATTTAAGGAATGCCGCAACTAGTAACCTATATTGTAATGAAGAGATGGCCACTTTCTATCCATTTCCCTTCCCTATGACACCAAAGACCTATTCATAACTGTGATGGTAAACCGATAGGAAAAAAGAAATATTTAAGCCTCATTTTTCTAGAGTAGACCAATTTTGTAAACGTCAGTTAAGCAGAACGGCCTACAGAATGATGGATTTCAGAAAGAATAGCGTGTGCTGATCTTTGCAGAAAGACTCAAGGAGTTGTAGTTAATGGAGTCGTCATGAATGCCGATGACACTGTCCCACTTGCAAGCAAACTACTGCATGTTGTCACTGAAGCCAGTAATGCCACGCACTTGAGGCTGAATGTAAAGAAGACCAAATGGATGGCTGTAGGTAGGAATGAAGTTGGTATTTGGGGTAGTTTAAAGCTGGAAAAAGACTGAATGACGAGAGTGGCAACATTTAAATACTAGAATGTTTCATTAATTATGACTGGGGCCTTCCTCATGAGATCCATTGTAGAAATGAGAACACTTTTGACAAGCCGTGGCCTTTCCATTACAGTACGGACACAACTACTCCAATGCTTCCTTTTTAGTATCCCACTATGCGGCACTGAGCCATGGACACAACCAAAAGCGGCGATTGGGAATTAGAAGTGGGTGGGGGTTGCGGTATATACATCAAAACTGGGAGGGGGAAAAAAGCTACAGAAGGGTAAGTTTGTCGATGCTCTCTGAGCGAATTTCGACAGAGAGGTAAAGTCTGACAGTTTACCAAAAGTGCGGTAATAATGATGATGTAAAGTAAATTTGTGTCTTTATCCAGAGGTAGTGCACACCCCCAATGGAGGTGAGCTGCATGTACCACTTTAACTGCATTTCTACTGCCATTCTTAAATTTCTATTAGTATTGGCTCCTACTTTACTGGTATCCAGGGAGCAAGTCATAGAGCACTTTCGCGGACACCTGGGGATATGATGTGATATTAAATATTTGGAATTTGATATGGAAGAGTTTCTGCAGGATGGAGCCACTATATATAGAGGTGCTCTTAGAGGAACTGTTTCCACACTGGCTTGTATCAAGAGCATCTGAATTTTCTCTAAAAATCATCTCCAATTCCAGACCTCACAATACCTGATGCATTTCTGTTGGGACTGTTACAAGAGAGCTGCTTCAGACCACCTCCAGATCCGCGCACGGACATTGAATCGGTTATCTCTGATAATAGTGCTCTGGTATGGTTTTCAGAATAATATAATTGTAAGACAGAGAGTCTTGTATAGTATAATAAAATAATACATTTTCAGTTACCTTCATTAGCACAGGCCTCTATTTGAATATTTCATTTGCCACAGTTAATGGTTTCAGGTACTTTGTTTAATAGGGTGTACATTTTACAGGCATGTTATAGTGTTATAATTGATATTGACATTGAGTGTTCAAGAGACAGAAAAGCTTTTGAGCCAACATTAGAAAAATACAGTTTCCTTCTTAGCATTTTATTTTGTACATAAAATATTATTCTTTTATTGGTTTGAACATACAAGAGATACTTTTGAATGTTAGTTTTCTGTGGCCGATGTCCTACCTGTTAGCCCCTTTAAACAACAAGCATGATCATCATGATGTGAGTTTTCTACTCAGACAGTTGACGTGCTGGCCTTCTGAGCCCAGCTCAGCGGGTTTGATCCTGGCTCAGACTGGTGGTATTTGAAGGTGCTCAAATACGTCAGCCTTGTGTTGGTAGATTAACTTGCACATAAGAGAACTCCTCGTTATCATCATTTCCCAGCTCCAGTTTCCCGGGTGTGGTGTACAAGCACTCACTACTTCTTTCTGTTCTTTCTCGTTCCATCCATCCCCATAACATGTCCAAACCATTGTAGCCTGCATCTTCCTGAAAGCTCGGTATTTTGATGCCTGTTTACTTCGTTTCTAATCTTGTCCTTCCTGGTCTTTTGGTTCGTTGTTCTGATGGATTTCATTTCTGTTGAATGGATTTTAACTGTTACCCTTGTTATGCAGGGTACAGGTTTCGAGTCCATAGGTGAGAACTGGAATGAAACATGGTCAGTTTTGTTTTCTGGGATATTTTATCATCATCCCAGAGTAGATCCTGCAGGACAAAATTCTTGCACCTCAGCATCTCTAAAATACATTTTTTTAAAGCAGTTAATGAGACGTAAAACCAACAACATTATTATTCTAAGTCATAGATGAACTTCCTTTTGCATACGTTAGTATAAGGTTACCATACTTTTTACCTGTGTCATCTGTACAGTATGATTGCTATGTTGTCCGTACTCTTAATGTCATTTCTGCTGCTAATGTCAACATTCATGCTGATATTATTATTTGCAATCATCTTCTTCACTTCAGTTCCTATTCCCAGTTCTCTCACAAGATCATAAATTGAACTTCTGGAGGAGGCAACATCCTGATAAACTCTGCAAGAAGGCAAGGATCTGATTCCTATTAATAAAACATTTACGTTGTTCTAAAGGTACCTGTCTTTCTATCTTCACAAACGAACGCAGACTTATGCCTGCAACATGGGAAGTAAAGGACAGGATGTGATCCAGACAGCCGGGTGGGCCACAAGTGTGGGGGGAAAGCCAACCGGCCAGTCTTGGCTCAGCCGCACACGAGCAGTCAGATTTTGTTTGGAAAACGCTATATATGCCTAATATCTTCATCAGTTAATATTTTTAGGGACTTTATATTTAACATGAAAAATAAAATTCATTCATACATGTTGTATCAGCCAACTTTGACCACATCACTTTGATGTCTGCCCAGTAATTCTGGATGCGTTCTCGTTCTCGTCCTTTCCTCTCTTGTGCTCATGACTTTCCAGTTTTTAATTTTGGCTTGTCTCGGAAACACTGGCCCTGTGGTCCTGGGGTAACATGCCTGCCTCTTACCCGGAGGTCCTGGGTTCAATTACCGGCCAGGCCAAGGATTTTTACCTGGATCTGTGGGCTGGCTCGAGGTCCACTCAGCCTACATGAATACAATTGAGGAGCTATCTGACGGCGGCCCCAGTCTAGAGAGCCGAGAGGATTCTTCATGCTGAACACGTCACCTCGTAATCTGCAGGCCTCCGGGCTGTGCAGCGGTTGCTTGGTAGCCAAGGCCCTTCACAGGCTGTATTGCCATGGGGTTTGGTTTGTCTCGGAAACCCTGGAACGCATGAAGTTTCTTCTTAAGTGGGACATGCTCTTGGATGTCATTATGCGTGATTCTCACTTATTCAAGGTCTCTATCTCTTTTGCTGAAAGAAGGTGATGTTGCGGTTGTTCAGTCTTGTTTGGTGTATTCATTTCATATGCCCATAAAAGCTAATTCTTCTTCTCTGGATGGAATCACTAATCTTCTCTACGAGGGTGTATAGTTCTTTGTTATGCCGTCTTCTCTTCTCCCCATTCTTTTGACAGGATCTAAGATCTTTCTCAAAATCTTCCATTCTTTGGCCTCTAATTTCTCGAACAGACTCATTTTGTTCATTCCAAGGCATTCTGAAGCGTATAAGGCCTCTGGATGGATGACACTGCAGTAATGCCTCGGCTTTGCTTTGAAAGATATGGACCTTTTGTTGTGGATGCCTTTGGTTAAATGGTACGCCATTTCCACTTTGTTCATCCGTAATGTAAAGACTTCTTTCTCTGACAAGTCTGGCATTATCAGTTATCTACTCGTATCATTTCGTCTTGTCGCACTGTGAGCCCTCCGAGTGCCAGCTTGATATTAGTTTAAAATGTTGTTTTCTCAAAAGAGATCTGTAGACCTGCCTTTGCTGCTTGTGTTTTAAGTTGAAAACCCTGTTCCATGGCTGTGTTTAAGGAATCAGAAAAAATAGAAAGATCATCTGCAAAGGCTTGACAATCAACATCAATATTTTGGCTTTTGCACCCTATTTACTTGGGGTTGGCAATTTATATCAATTTCACCCAGTTCTATGGTGAGATGCCCTTCCTGACGCTAACTCTGTGTGGAGGGGTGTATTCTATAAGTTTATGAATACCTTCTTAGTGTAAGATTGCCGATGTATGCAATAACAGTGCTACTTTACTTGTAGGTGTGAGAATGAGGCCACCCACCATCATTCAACTCTCTCGGCAGGTGGTCCGTCTCCACTCGGCGAGATGCATGTCCCAGTGCACCGCTCTGCAGTTTGATGACCACCGCACAGTGTTCAGGCACAAGAGCACCTGGGAGTTGCTACGAGCCCTCCTGGTGTTGCGAGCCTGTGGATCTGACCTGCTCGTTGACAACTGTTTACAGGTATTTCCTCATATAGCTAGATGGTGGTGTTTTTAACTGGGTTATCAGTAATCTTGAGTCAAATCCAAAGCATGCTCACCCACTCTCGATAATGATAGCCCCTTTGTTCTTCCTGTTCTTAAGTATATTATATTATGCAATCCAATTTTCACATTAGTTCTTAAATCTGTGATCAAAATTCTTCAAAGGTTGTTTCACACCCATCAGCTGCTTTTCTTGAAGCATCCTACCTGCTCTGATGACATTTTCATCTTCTGACCATAATTGAGAGAAATAAATTGATGCCACCTAATTGATACTATATATTTGTCTTTGGAAAATTAAAAACTGTAATACTTGTTTTGTCTAGTGACAAATGTGGGATAGCAACTTTCTCACGACAGTTTTCCATCACACATAATTATGTTTCTCCCATTTCTTCCTGGTACATATCCAGTTGCCTTATAAATGCAGAACTATGCTAAACAGCCCTTAAGATTCTCCTATGAAATACCAACTCCAGTGTGGTTATAATTTTGTCAACACAACTAAAATATATTTAAAATTTTTTGCAAAAAAATCCATTATCATAAGAAGATATCAACAATTCATCACATTCACAGAATTTCTGAGACTCACACTATCATAAGAACTACTTAAGGCATTGAACATGACATCAAAAATATTTTCAGTTATAAACCATTTTAACCGTTAAACATTTTTAAAACCATAATCTGATACTTTCATCCACACACCCACCACCACTTACCATAACACATTCCTTTAGTCTGAGCTAAGTTAATTATTTTTAAGGTTTTCAAATGTCTTTTTAGAATTAAGAAGAGATGAATATGTCCTTACTTCTTTTGAATATTACAGCTAAACAAGACGTAGCTGATAATGTCTAGTCACTAGACAAAACATAACTTAACCGAGCTCGATAGCTGCGGCCAGTATCCAGTAATCGGGAGATAGCGGGCTTGAACCTCACTGTCGGCAGCCCTCAAGATGGTTTTCTGTGGTTTCCCATTTTTACACCAAGCAAATGCT
Organism: Anabrus simplex; assembly: GCF_040414725.1. NCBI lineage: Eukaryota > Metazoa > Arthropoda > Insecta > Orthoptera > Tettigoniidae > Anabrus > Anabrus simplex. Next base: position 215,580,107 of record NC_090279.1, on the reverse strand, counting down.
GGGGCTGTATCTTAATTAAGGCCACGGCCGCTTCCTTCCCATTCCTAGGCCCTTCCTATCCCATCGTCGCCATAAGACATATCTGTGTCGTTGCGATGTAAAGCAAAAAAAACCATAACTTAAGGTCTTATAGTGGAGAAGAGCAGAGTAGAACTCCTTCATTCACAATGAATTTCACAACACACACAGGAAGTAACGATCAAATAAGTATAGTTGCCAACTCATAAGCAATGAAATGAGGAAAGTTGGGCAGTAATGCTTGAACTTTTTTTCCCTTCTTTCCTATTATCTTATAAAATAATTTCTTTCACGGTAATGTCACTTTTCCATAATAACTTTAACTGTAATGCTATAATCGTGAGGTGAATTCCAGAAAAATTATGGACAATCTGTAATAGTTGGCACCTCTGTGTTTTGGTACCCATCCCACATTCATAGAAAAATGATGTTTTATGATATATGGCACTGGCTGTAGGGTAACCGCCCAGATGAAATCAGAAATTAAGAGGTTAGAAGGAGGATTGCAGTTTTAAAACTACAGGACAGGGTAAAAACAAGCAAGCTAAAAGGTATGGACATATGATGCAAATGGCAAAAGACTTGTGAATAAGTTTTAGACTACCGGTTTTGTGCTAAACAAGAAACAAAAACAAAGATGTACACTGTTTGTATGGCAAGTTGGGGCTTTCAGTGACTTCTGCACATCCAGCAACAATATTATTAAAAGCCAAACCTTACAAATGTGGATTGAGTAGACAAAAACTGAATACATGCCGTGTGGAGGAATTGGACTGGCACATCTCCAAGGGAGAAGTGTGCCTTCAGATATCAGTGGTGCAGAATTATGGTGAAATAGGAGTTGAGATGGGCAGAGAGTTCAGTCTCGTTGGTGCAAATGGAGAACAACTAAGGGAGTCCTGTGAGACAAGAAGATACCACCAAACCTGAAGCATCTTATTTTCCAGTATATGATTCATCCTGCCTTCACATGGGGTTTGGAAACTGTGTCAGTGAAAAAAGCCTCTCAAAAACAGTTGTAGGTGGAAGTAATGATAAAGCTTGGATAGGCATGCAGAGTATCAAGGAAGGATAGAATTGGAAATGAAACTACAGGACTGAGTAAAGGTGAGACAAGACTAGGATGGTTTGGACACATCATGAGAAGACAAAGTGATTATGTGGGTTAAGTAAGAAAGCTGTTGATTGTAATTTGTTTCTGTATGTAGAGATATTCTGAAGTCTCTTTTTTGTAATTTCTTCAGTGAAGAACACCAGGGGGAGAATACAGGAAGTGCTGGGTTGTGTGTGCAGCTGCTGCGTACGGGACAGAGGCTGCTCGGCGAGCGTGGGTTGGGCTGGCTCCTGAGACCCACAGTGTACGCACAGTTCGTAGCAGGCCAGGAGGAGCAGTCCCTCGCGAGTGTAGCGGGTGAACTACAGGCGCACGGCATACGGCTCATGGTAGCACCCACCCTCGAGGAAGACGTCGGAGAGGGAACTTCCAGGTATGTCACCATCATCTGCAGTTTCCAGCTGTTGGCCTCTCCATCTCCTCTTGTCTTCCCACCACTTCTCCCTTGTCACTCTTGCTTAGTCTTCTCCTCCTCTCTGCCACCTGTCTCTTGGTCTTCCTCTTATCTCCATTTCATGCATCCTCCTGCGTATCCTTTCCTCTCTCATTCTCTTCATGTGTCCATACCATAGATGCCTCTATCCTGTTCTGTAGTGGCTCTTTTTTTACTCTATCTCTAAAATCCCCTTATCCATTCTTGTCACTCCTATCCTCCTTCTTAGAAATTTCATTTCACTTGCCTGTACCCTAGTTTTCGCTCTCTCCCTCATACGTCCAAGTAGGTACATAGTGCATTCTGTACATCACTCGTTTACTTCTCTGAGGGACGTCCTTGCTTCTGACACTTGTCAGGGACTCTCCTTCTTGTCTTGCACACTTGATTATTTCATTATCATTTCCTCTATGATACTTCCCAAACCAGTCTGTTCTCTCTCCTCCTACTTTCACACAACTGACACTCCCATGGTACATCTCCCTCACTCTTTCTATTGTCTGCTTCTCAACACCTTTTATCTGCAAGGCTTCCCATATCCTGTTTCTGCACACATGATCACATGCTTTCTCAAAGTCCAAGAAGGCCATCAGTAGATCTTTACCCCACTCATAATGATGCTCTTGTAGTGGTCTTACAGTGAATCTAAGGTCCACTGTGGACCTTCCTGATCTGAAGCCATACTACTCTTCTCTGAACTTCTCTTCCACCCTCTTTCTGATTATATTCTCCAGAATCTTCTCAAACACCTATGAATATTGCCTTCTAGTCTTCCTCTCCTTCCATACTACTTTCAACACATGATGAAGCCATGGTTTCCCTACCTCTCATGCTGCCTTCACCATCTCAATACTCACTCCATCTAAACCTGGGCCTTTCCCTTCTTTCGTCTTATCCAATGTTACCTCCACTTCTCCCCATATAAAGTCTTTTTCTTTTTCTGTGTTTCTTCCTTCCTCTCTGCTTCTACTTTCACCCTCAATGCATCCTTCTGTGTTTAGTAAATCTTTAAAATACTTTTTTTCACTTTCCTTTGAGTTTCTCTTTCTCCTGAACTTTATCTATCATTATAACATCTTCCCTCATACATTTCTTCTTACTCTTTACCATTGCATACAGTATTTGTTTATTTTCTTTGTTATCTTCTTTCATCATGTTTGTCCAATTTTCCTTCTCCTTTGTTTAGCTTCTTTCTTTTTCATCACAGTTCTCAATGTTCACAGTCATTGGCTGCTCTGTTCCACCTCTCTTGCACTAATATTACAATGTCCAGGAATGGTATTAAAACTAGAAACACAGGAGGATGAAAGAATTCCAATAGAATAATATATGTAGGGCTAAAATAGTTAAATCAACACTTAACATTCAGGAAATAGGCAGTAAAGTAATTAAAATACACATTTATAATGACAAAAATGGGCACTAAAATAATAAAGATGCTTTAACGTAACACATTTTAGTACTTAATCTTACATGTCCCTGGGGATGATCACGGTGTGCCCTGTCCGTCGTAAGAGGAGGCGACTAAAAGGGGGACCAGGGAGTGTGGGTTGGTGACCACGGTTCCCCTAGTTGAGTCTGGCGTTCCTCCCACTTACTTGTGTCATGTTCCTTGCTCTGTCTGACCTTCCTTGGTCAACCTTTGTTCTTTTCTGACCCTGACGGTATTAGATTTGCAAGGCCCAGGGAATCTTTCATTTTCACGCCGTACATGGCCCTCCCCTTTCTTTTGCCGATATCTTCATTTTTTGAAGTATCGAACCTCTTCCATTTTCCTTCTGATTAGTGTTATGTAGAGCAGGGCCTCTCAAACGCCCAAAATCTCACGCGTGCAAATCGAGGCGCAAGAGCTCCGTGCACAGTGCATCGTTCCCGCTCGGCTCGGACCAACACTTCATCTCTGGGATACTCGGCTAAGCTTGGCTCAACTCAGCTCGGATTTGGAGCGCTACGGAGCAAGTGGGGAAGAGGTAGACAGGGGGAGCGAGCGAGACAGGCGTGAGGAAAGAGGGAGTAAGCGCTATTGCTCCAAATCGAGGAGTGGGGGTCTGCACTCTGGTCAACCAAGCGAAGTCGTCTTTTGCACCGTGCACAGTGCATGCTCTCTGAGAGGCCCTGATGTAGAGGATGGTTACCAACTTGTTCTTCCTCTTAAAACAATAATCACCATCAACACTTACCTTTACATAGCAAGGACATGACCTGGCAATCCTCATATCATTTATGTAATGTTACTTTTTATCTTCTTCTTCTTTCGTTTCATCCTCTTTGGGGTATGCTGAATGAATCGTTTCTCTGTGTGTTGTTCTTTTCTTATAGCTCATTCCACATTAAGAAAACAGTACTGCTCTTATGGACCTGCAAGCAGTGAACATCCTTACTATTACCCCTAAATACCCTCATAACCATGTGCAGAGATCTGTACCCTTTATTTACAAGCTCATTTATGTGATTACCCCTATGAAGATCTTTCCTTATATTAACACCTAGATACTTACAATGATTCCCATAAGGAACTTTCCCCCCGTCAATGCAGTAATTAAAACTGAGAGGACTTTTCCTATTTGTGAAACTCACAACCTGACTTTTAACCCCGTTTATCAACATACCATTGCCTGCTGTCCATCTCACAACATTATCGAGGTCATTTAGCAGATTTTCACAATCTTGTAACTCATTTATTACTCTATACAGAATAACATCATCCGCAAAAAGCATTATCTCTGATTCCACTTCTTTAGTGATATCATTTTTATACATAAGAAAACATAAAGGTCCAATATTACTGCTTGTTTGCAAGTACTGTAAGTACATTATGTTACTCGAAATACTGCAGTGTGTGCCTGTTCCATTTATTGCTTTCTTATGAGCAGTTTAAGTAATAAACAGTTCATAAGAGAAATTACTTTTTGTGTCCTCATTTATAGCCTACATTATTTTAGCTGTCTCCCAGGTTCAGTCAGGGACTAATTCACTCCTCCTCACACAGGCTAATGGGGAAAGTGTAGGAATTTAACAGATTTTGGTTGGGAGATTCTGAGAATCAGGCGTTGTGGTGCAGGCAGAAGAAGTACGACAGCAACCTGGAGGAGCTTCTCCAGCTGGCGGATATGGCTCAGAGACACGGAGGGACTCGGCCCTGCCTCCAGACCAAGATCACAGCTCTGCTGTCGGCTGACACTCTGGTGAGTACCATTCTCTCTGCTCTGCATGCACCCGGTGAATTAAATTTTTGGTTGGAGCTTGACAACCTTCTTCACATTCCACAAGTAGCAGAAGAGAGACATGGCACGAAGGCTCACACTTACGCCTACTGGAGGGGAAACGTGCCGTGCCGAAGAAGAGGAAGTTGCTTTTCTCGCTGGAAAGTATTAGGGTGTTTTGCTATCGCCATACATGATGTTTGCTTCCTTAGGGGCGTTTGAACTGGGCTGTGTTAAGAATGGATTGTGAAAAACTTATTCATTTATTTCAAAAGAACATTTTTCTATACGACAAATGTCACAAGATATATGTTATTGTTGTTGTAGTTGTACGAGTCATTAGTCCATAGACTGGTTTGATGCAGCTCTCCACGCCACCCTATCCTGTGCTAAGCTTTTCACTTCTACGTAACTGCTGCATCCTACATCTCCTCTAATCAGTTTGACATATTCCAACCTTGATCTCTCTCTCCCCCCCCCCCCCAACCGTTCTCCATCTACACTTCCCTCAAAAAACTAACGGCACATGTCTTGGGTGTCTTAAGATATCTCCTTCTTCTCGTCAAATTTACCAAAATCAATTTCCTCTTTCCAATTTGATTCAGTATCTCTTCATTTGTAATTTGATCTATCCATCTCCTCTCAGCATTCTTCTGTAACACCACATTTCAGAAGCTTCTATTCTCTTTCTTTTTGACCTACTTATCGTCCATGTTTCACTTCCATACAATGCCACTCTCCCGACGATAGTCTTCAAAAACATCTCTTTAAATCTTGTATCAAAGTTCTTAAGAAAGGCCTTCTTTTCTTGCTTGTGCTGGTCTGCATTTTGTGTCCTTATTTCTGCCATCGTTTTTTTATTTTCTGCCCAAGTAACCACATTCATCTACTTCCTTTAAGACTTCAATTCCTAATCTAATATTTCCTGCATGACCTGACTTCGTTCGACTGCACTCCATTACTTTTGTTTTGGACTTAATTATTTTCATCTTATATTCCTTCTCCAAGACTCTGTCCATACCATTCAGCAATTTCTCCAACTCTTCTGCAGATAACAATATCATCAACAAATCTCAGGGTTTTATTTCCTCTCCTTGGATTGTGATTCCCTTCCCAAATTCCTCTTTGATTTCCTTTACTGCCTGTTCTATATAAACATTGAAAAGGAGGGGGTACAAACTGCAACTTGCTTCAGTCCTTTCTGGATTGCTGCTTCTTTTTCAAAGCCATCAGTTCTTATTACTGCAGACTGATTTTTATACAGATTGTAGATAATTCTTCATTCTCGGTATCTGATCCCGATCACCTTTAGAATTTAAAGTTAAAAACTTCATTGTTCTGTATTGAAGAATATTACAGTTAAAATTGAAATAAATGATAAAGAGAATCAACCTATTCAATACAAAAGAATAAGAAATGTAGTGAATTACATTCCCATTAAAAGTAGGTAGAAATGGTACCGGTTTCGACTCTAGTCCAGGTCATCATCAGCCGATTAAGACAAAAAACAATGCATAGGATCAGTAGAAGAGGTGATATAAAAATGAAATGGGGGTAGACACTGTAAAACTTAGAAGAAGTAACACGCAAATCACTCAAAAGAAAACAGTGCGCAATTCTCTGAGCGGCAGCATAGCACACGCAGTGCTAGGCAAAGTCCCACAATGTTTATGAATAGCGGAGAATGGTTAAATGAGCCAGTTTTTAAATAAGGTCAGGCATAAAGTCACATCACAATCGAACACGTACGAAGATCCATAATCGTGCAGGAGTTGAAGATGAGTAGATCCATTGAAGCAACTTACCAGCTCCCAGTGATCAGCGCGACACATTCAATATCAGGCACTGTGGTTTCAAATGCCAAAGTAAAATGGAGAATAGCTTGACGATCCAGTAATTTTCCTCGGTTGCGGGAAAGTAAGTATATAGATAAATATAATACAATTCAATATAATTGAATAAGTAATTATGCTCCTATAGAAATCTTAGAACAGTTGACGTGAAAAAACAATTGTGAAGAGAAAAAAATATAGTAAAAAGCGCAATACCGGAACAAATGAAAACGTATATGCACAGTGCGCAATTTTTTAAAACGTAAAAAAAATGCGCACTGTGCATATACGTTTTCACTGAATAGGTGGAAATCAAACTTTTATTGTTCTACTTTAACTGACTTTCAATACAGAAAAACGAGGATAGTATCCTGCAATTGAAACAGCACCCCGATGAATGACAGTTGGGGAGAAAGGATTCAGAAAGTGGAGAAATTCAAATATCTGGGGAAGTGGATAGACAATAACCTGTCAGAAAGGGAGGCACTGTTATCGAGAGTCAACAAGATGAACTTGGCATAAAAACTAACTATGAACACTTACAACAAGATCATCTTGATTCATGCAAAATTTAGACACTACCGCATGGTGACCCTTTTTTCTTTTTTTTAAAATTTGCTTTATATCGCTCTGTTATGCCTTTGCTGGCGAGATGTAGTGTTTACAGTGCACTGTGTCTTCTGGTATGGGCTATATCAAATTTGTTACTTTCATTGATCTGTCTCAGTGTCACCCTTGGTTTTGACAATATGAAAGTGACTGAGGTATGAGCGGTGCTAGTAATACCAGTCCTTATGCATTCATGTCCCTGTTCTGAATGGTGTGAAAATATCGCTCATAGGGTCGCTTGGTGCATGCATTTCAGTGGGCTTGACAGACTGATGTGTAATGGCAATGGCTGGCTCGGTGAGGAAAGCAACGGAAACTACCTCACTCCTTATTTCTCCAGTACGCCTCTTCAGTGACACCTAGGCTATTTATGACAGCTGTTGGCGGAGCTGCAGAGGATCAAACCAGCCTTCGGGCTGAATACCCAACATACAACAACATACATCGCTGCGCTAGAGGTAGGTCTTATGGCGACATTTAAAAGTAGGAATGATTACAATTTGGCCATAAAGTTGTGTTTCAAGAAGACAAAGTGGGGCAAATATTCATTTATGGAAAGATGCATTAGGGACTGGAATAATTTACCAAGGAAGATGTTCAATAAATTTTCAAATCCTTTGCAATTATTGAAGAAGACTAGGAAAACAACAGATAGGGATTTGCCACCTGGGCGACTGCCCTAAATGCAGGTCAGTGGTGAATGATTGATTGATTGATGTTGGGATGGGAAACGGCTAGGAATATGAAGGAAGTGACCATGGCCTTAATTAACGTACAGCCCCAGTATTTGCCTGGTCTGAACATGGGAAACCACGGACAACCATTTTCAGGGCTGCCGACAGTGGGGTTTGAACGCACTATCTACCAAATGGAAGCTGATAACTACATGACCCAAGCAGTGCGGCCACTTTCTCAGTAAGACAGTGATCCGCCCGGAGGCTTTATATGCAGCTAAATGTTTGAACCTGTTAAAAACTGGATTGGTCAAGAAGTTGGAGCTGGTGGAGAAAAAGATTCTGAGGAAGATACTGGGAGTAAAGGATAAGGACAATGTCGACATATTCATACAGATTGGCTCTCTTCTCGTCAGTTCCAGATATAGAGGTTGTTAAGGATTTCGTCTTCAGTGCTTCTAAAATTAATTGCAGAAGTGACTGCACCCTGAAGTCAAGCAATGCCTGGCTCTTGCAAGGATAAACTCAAAACAAAAAGTGAAGGGATAGGGACTACGTCAAATAGTGTTGGTTACTGAGTATATGATTCGAAGCAGTGTATCAATTCATTCAAGTGTCTGAGTGAACGGAGTCTGAGGAATGGCGAACTCATGGCACAAGATTCAGCTGACTCGCAGTACTGAGTGACTCACTCATGGATCAGTGAGACACACCTATCAGCACACTGGAGATTGGTGGGGAGCTGAACTTCCGCTGCAGCGAGACATACAGAGCCACAGCACACTGAAAGAATCATATGCTATAACGGACTCCCACTCTCAGCTCATTTGGAAATAATACCCACTTGCATTCATTGTCCCCTTCTTACAGGGAGGTTTAAATAATAGCCTTATATGCTTCAGAATGTTTAATATTCAACAGGAAGGGACTCATGAAAAAACTTGAAATCCAGGAAAGAAAGATAATGAGGAAGATACTGGAGCCAGTCAAGGAAGGGGACAGTTATAAAAGACGGCCTAACCAAGAGCTCTACAAGTATTGTGAAAGAATAACGAATGTAGCAAGGAAGAGACGCCTAGCATTCTATGGGCACGTGTACAGGATGCACCCTACCAGGTTGACCAACCGGATTCTCAGCTACTGGCAAAATAGGAAGACCAAGTCAACATGGTTGATGGAAGTGGATAAAGATCTACAGGAACTGAGAATAACAGAAGGAATCTTAAAAGATCGTACAGAACCCAGGAAGATGCTTAAACATAAGAAGTTCCAGGACAGACTACCAACAAAGAAGACTGGCGTCCTTTGGACAAAGGAGAGGAAGGAGCAACACAGCCTGAGGATGCGCAACTACTGGGCAAACATCAAAGCCCATTCCAAAATGCAATAGTTGAATGTCGTGGTCCTTAGCTGGCCTATACGAAACAAGAAGAAGAAGTAGGATTTATTTGCAATGTTAAAAAGGTAGTCAAAACATTTTTCCAAAGTGGCTAGAAAGTAGGTAGGCTATTAGGTTATTTTATTACTTTAATGAATATTAGTATATTCGTCAATTAATTCAACTCAGCTTACCCTATGACTATGATTCATGCTCATGACTACTGAAGATTACCTGATTTATATTTGAAAGAACCACTCAGTATTCTCTCAGTTTGTGTCACATCATTCTTTCTGCTTGTTTCCATTTGCAGCAGGCTTGGACCTTCTTTACAAACACCAGATTATGAAGGGGAAAACAGCAACTACAAAACTAAAAGGACGGATAATGCAACTCGGTTAAATACTCTGGCGGAAAATTAAATGCTTCATGTTCTTGTGTAACTTCCAGCGCAACCTGTCGCAAGTCTACACAAGCTCTGGGAAACCGTGTGCCTCCTTCATCGAGACTGTTGCTGGATCTCTGATGGGGCGTACGAGCTTGCCAGATATCGTAGGTTTAAGTCGGGCGGACCGAGAGAACTTGCTTCTTGCGTTGGCCAGGCTCTCCAAGCTTGGTGAGTATCTCCGCTCCATTGAACATGGAACCTCATTCCCTTGACATACTAATAATTATAAACTTTTTTTTTTTTGGGGTTCAGATTTATCTATATACATAAAATTATAATAATAATGTTATTTGCTGTACGTCCCACTAACTACTTTTACGGTTTTCGGAGATGCTGAGGTCCTGGAATTTTGTCCCGCACGAGTTCTTTTATGTGCCAGTAAAACTGCCGACATGAGAATAATGTATTCGAGTATGTTCAAATACCACCGGACTGAGCCAGGATCAAACCTGCCAAGTTGGGGTCAAAAGGCCAGCGCCTCAACAGCCTGAGCCAATGAGCCAGGCCATAAAATTATAATTTTGTCTGTAAACATGAATACAATTTGGAGAAAGCAGACATCACTTTTTGGTCATTTGCTAAGGAATAATGCCTTTATCACAAATGTAACTGAACGCCAGATCTTGGGGAAGAAAACCAGGAGAGAGAAAATCTGTCTTTAAAGCCCTATTAAGTAACAAATAGTACGGTAACTTTTTTTTTTATCGTGATGCGCATTGTGTCACCAAGACTTCCATGTTTTCCATTGTGATGTTCTGGAGCTGATACTATCAAATTCTCATGTAGGCTGAGAAAGACTATTCAACATCACAGCAAGTCACCGGTGCATATTTTAAAAGATAAAACTAGCTGGGTGAAATATCTTCTGGGGGCTCTTGTTGTTCATCACTAATTATCTTACAAACAGATAGAGAGATTGAATAACCTAGATTTCCTTTGAAGCCTACATGGAAAGTGTTAGAAACTGACCAATGAAAGGCACCTAGACATTCCACATTCTGAGAAAGGATTAGTGCTGTTGTATTTCAGAGACAAAGTGTTAGAAATACCAATTTTAAAGGAATTTTAAAGGAATTTGATAGCCAACGTTTAGCAATTCTGTATGCAACAAAATGCACCAATTATTTTCTGAGCCTATAGTCTGGAAATTAAACAATTTTTAAAAATAATTACCTAGACATGTACAAAAATGTTACATTCTTCTCATAATATGTAATATTACCAAGAATATGTCAAATGAAACACATGTCAGAACATTTTTCATTTTCAGTAAAGGAATGCAATATCGAATTAGATAAGAATCCAGGCCCTGGAGTAAGAACAAGTGTCTCTGTTTGTCAGGCCGAGAAGCCTCTACGCAAGGACTTCGTCTACTTGTCGACGCAGAGTACAGCTACGTGAATCCTGGATGCAGCCTCATCACGATGGCTATGATGGCAGCGTTCAATCAGCAGCGTCCAGTTGTCTCAAACACCTTCCAGTGTTACTTTAAGGTACTAATACTTCTCTGCTCTACCAACGAGGGTTGTGCCGAAAGTTTATGTTATCAGTTTGATGTATGTGTTCTGTATCTTACCCATCACTTTCCATCAGAGTTTTATCCCATCATAATCACAAGAGTAGAGCACCTTGTGTTTGCACGTGGACACAGACATAGCTCAATGAATAAGTGACTGTCACCAAGTGAGTTGGCTGGTGGTGATTATTATTTTTTTTTTGTTACTGGAGATCTACCAGTGTCGTGCGACATGGAGTGGACTTCCCTCCTCCCCCCCTCCTTCAAAAATCCAACTACCTCTGTTGGCTTTGAACCTGCTTCATGGGATCCGGAAGTCCACATTCTACCCTTGATCGACAGGCAGCTTGTCACTGGAAGGTGATCAAGTTACCCACATGTGCTGGGTATGCAATGTCCAGCAAATTAGTTCCCAATTACACAATGTTGCACCACACATGAAATAATATTTCACTTTCTTTAAAACATTTATCTTCAGAGCTTGATCTGATATAAACTTTCTCCACAGAGAGCACTAGACTCGCTGTCCCAGGAAATAGCACTGGCCGAGCAATTGGGAGTCTGTTTTGGAGCCAAAATAGTGAGAGGGGCGTACCTGGAGAAGGAGCGTCAGATAGACCCATCCACGACGTGTGCCTCTTACGAGGACACTGGTCACAACTACCACAGGTATAACAATTATTCTTGATTACAGGTCAAATTTATGTTCAAAAAATTCACCAATACGAAGGGAAGTCAGGTATAAATGTTCCCCTCAAATAACTTGCCAACCATTAAAGAAATAAAAAATATGTTTTACTTTCACTGGGTACATGAACCTGAGGTCTTAAAAACAAATGAGGCAATTAAAATGTCACAGAATGTAAGTGGCATAAGAGCTGTTCCAGGCAGATACAAAATGGTTACAGGCACCTCTTTTCTGCAAAGTGCAAAATCATGAAATTTTTTGAAATTCCACCACTTTGGCTCAAAACGTGAAACTTTAAGCAAAACCGCAAAATTATATGGAATCATTCTTTGATCCAAGAAACATAATGAATGATTTAGTAACTGAAGTCTCTCATCTGATCATCATCATCATTTTCCAGCTCCAGCTTCCCGGGTGTGGTTTACAAGTGCTCGCCACTTCTCTCTGTCAAAGTATACTTCCTGTTCCTCTATGTCCCCCCACTTGGCATTCCTCTTGCTCAACCTCGATTTCACTGTGTCTATCCATCTACTCCTTGGTCTCCCAACTGACCTCTTGCCTTTCACTTCTCTGTCGAAATAATTCCTTGTCCATCCAACCCATTGTAGCCTACGTCTTCTTGAAAGCTCTAAACGGGTATTTTGATGCCAGCCTCCTTCCTGTTTGCTTCATTCCTAATCTTATCTTTTGGTTCATTGTTCTGATGAATTTCATTTCTGTTGACTGGATTATACTATTTCCCTCACTATGCAGGGTACATGTTTCGAGTCCATGGATGAGAATTTGAGTGAAGTAGATATAAAACAGGGTCAATTTTGCTTTCTGGGGTATTTTATCATCCCAAGAGTAGATTTCTCAGTTGAAAATAAAACTGAGAGGCTTTCTGAGTCCTATTAAGTATTTCTTGGTTTACTGTGTTATCTTCTGAAATGATACTTCCAAGGTAGGAACAGACTGCAATAGAGTTCCGTCCAGGAAAATGTTTGAATCTCTGCCTTTCCTCTTGATAGTCGTTTCAACAGTTTTTGTTTTACTTTAAACTTGCCATCCCAAGGATTGAGTTTCTCCTGTACTTCTGCTTCATTTCCTCCCCAGATCAGAACATCATCTGCAAATATTAGAGTGTTAGGCTCTTTGCAATCTTCTTTGATGGTATTTATGATCTAATCCATGTCAATGATGAACAGGAGTGGTGACAAGGCACTTCCCTGCTGGACTCCTCTTTTGGTTTCAGACCAATCTGATCTTCCATCCCCTACTTGGACACAGCTTAAACTCTTTTGATAGAGCATCTTTAATTTATCTATCAGGAAATTTGGCGTACCTATACCTTCTAGGCATTCACAGATTATCTCTCTAGGCACACTGCCATAGGCTTTCTCGATGTCCATCAAAACCATCACTAAGTTCTTGCTATATTCCCAATATTTATCTGTCAGCATTCTGACATCAAATATCAGATCAGTAGTGGTTCGGCTCTTCCTGATCCCGTGTTGTTCCTCCTCCAATAACAGTTCAACTATATTCCTAATTTTTCAATTATCTTCTCCAGAAGCTTAAAGTGAGTGAGAAAGTAGAGTGATACCCCTATAATTCCTGCATTTCTTCCTTTCTTCCTTCTCTCATCTAATAAAGCAAATTCCCATCCTATGAGAACTTTCATCATCAGAATACCTGGGATCTAGTTCGTAGTTCATATAAAGCAGGTAAATATATTCATGTGATTGCCATTGTTCTTTCCCTGAAATCAGAATACGGGGATTTTATGGAAGCTGCAAAGAAGCCTTTATAGATCCCAGTCCGGAATGCTGATAGTGAGAGGTTATTTTCAATGTACTGCAATAAAATGTCCAATAGGAGAAGAGCTCTAACTCCCTCTCTTTTACAGACTGATGTGTAAATTATATTTGTAGGCTTGGCCCTATTTGTTAAAGTGGCAGGATGAAATTTTTCCAAAGATATACATAGGCAAGTCAGTAAGTATCTGCAATTTTGCTTTAATTGTCTTTAGGTTGGCCCTGTAGTGCTGTGTGCTCACCAGCCATTAGATGGCACCGTTGTCTCTGTCTGTGGTAGGTTTCAGCATTATCAGATCAGTACAGCTTGCGCTGTTGCGCCGCGCCACTCTCTGTTTGCACCAAGGAGGAACAGCGTTCCGTAATCCGGTTTTTGTGGTCTGAGTGTGTACCAGGAGCAGAAATTCATAGAAGACTTCCAGCACAATACGGGGACAATGTTTCACCACAGCGAAGTGTTTACCAGGGGAATGAACAGTTCAAAAGGGGTCGTATGAGCGTGAAGGATGAAGAAAGATCTGGGCGTCCATCTGCAGCCGTAACTGATGCCAATAATGAACAAGTGCATGATATGATCGTGAATAACAAATGAGTGACTGTTGATGATGTGACCATATGTACATTAGCCATGGTTCTGCATATGAAATCATACATAATATGCTTAACTTTCACAACGTCTGTTCGAGATGGGTTCCAAAACAACTCATTGAAGAGCAGAAGTGCAATCGTGTGAGAATCTGTCAGCACCCACTGGACTGTCATGCTAACGAAGGTGAAATGTTTCTGAAACTGATCATCACTGGAGATGAAACATGGGTTCACCACTTCGAATCAGAGAGCAAACATCAGAGCATGGAATGGAAGCATTCCAGATCCCCAGTCAAAAAGAAATTCAAGAATCAATCTTTTGCAGGAAAAGTGATGTTCACAGTGTTTTGGGACTCTCAAGGGCCAATCCTGGAACATTACCAGGCAAAGGGAGAAACAGTAAACAGTGAACGTTACAGTGATATGCTAGTAAACAAGCGGAAACCTGCAATTCACAACAAACACAGAGGTTGACTGACGGAAGGAGTTCTTTTGTTGCACGACAATGCGCGTCCACACCGATCATACGATTCAGATGCTGCGTTCTGATGCATTGGAGCATCCTGGGTTCAGTCCCGATCTCGCCCCGTCCGATTACCATCTGTTTCGTCCACTTAAAAATGGTCTAAGAGGCCGTCGATTCAGGTCTGATCAACAGCTGAAGAGGGTATCAGAAAGCTTGTGAAACGGTGGGCCATATGCATTGCAAAGCAGGGTGACTATGTTGAAAAATTATATCAGTAAAAAGTGTGTACTCTTTTTGTAATAAATTATAACAATTGACTGCAGATACTTATTGACTTGCCCTCGTATAATACAGGGTTATTCTAAATCAGTTACCTGAAACTTGCAATGAATAATTCTGAAACTACTGATTGAAATTTATTCAGACGTTTGTCAAACCTCATGCCATATCATCAGCCTTCGTTCCATGCACTCTCCTCGCTCATCTCGCTGGAAATATGATGCGGTCGCCATGGAGGTGTACGTCAGTGTGGAGCACTCACTGTTTTACTTGTGATTTCATGAAACGAAATCGCAAATTACCGTACTAAGCCGTTTCCGATTAGAGTATCAGAAAGTTCTGCCACAGGTGAAAACTATCAAAGCATGGTATAATCGATCTGAGGGAATAGGTTGTGTGACCCACTGTGAGAAAGGACAGGGGTGCTTTCAATTTTTAAAGAAGCCTGTTTGGGCTCGTGATGTACATTTGAAAGATCTTGAGATGTGTGTGGTAACGTGTGACTTCTCCATCAGGGTGCTAGACCGAGCGCTGGAGCATGCTCAGAAGACCGGATCTCGCAGTCTGCTCATAGTGGCAACGCACAATGAAGAAGCTGTCAGTTATGCCACGCAGCGACTAAAAGAACTGAACGTGGACCCCAAGGCTGGACACATTGTATTTGCACAGATCTACGGGATGGCCGAACAGATTTCCATGCCACTAGGTTAGTGTCTGATCGCAGTACAAACATTTGCTTACTTCATGTTTAACCCACTGCAATCTTAGCAATTTATTTGTATGCAAACAAACATTATGGTCCTACAACCCTAATGGGTTGACTGGACATGTCATTGTGTTTATGCTATAATAAGTTTCTACATTTGACTTGATATTTATGTTTTTCTTTGTATTTCTTGGAGATATGGTACGTAACAAAAGATAAGTAACACTTTTTACTGAACCTTTTTACAGTACATGCTGGATACTTGGTGTACAAGTCAGTTCCCATGGGCCCACTGTACCAAGTTCTGCCGTACCTTGCAAGACGAGTGGCCGAGAACAGGTCGGTCTTACACGGAGCTCGTAAGGAGCGTCAGCTGCTACAACAGGAACTTTGGTGGCGACTCACAAAAGCATGAGGAACCTAACAATCTATTCAAATGATTAGACCCACAGAAGGAAAATTTCCATTCAATCACATGGCGACATTAAAATAGGTAAATGTGTATGTCTTAAGTCCACATTCTGAAGTCACCTGGTGGTGTTACAGGCAAGATCAAGCAGGTCATTAGAGTTACCACGATGGGAGTATAAGATACTGTGACAGGTTATCAAGGTCCTAAAATCACTACTCAGAGACTAGTGTGTTTTACTATCTACCAAATTTACCAAACTAGTATTTGCAAGTTCATTCGTATTTTAGTTTTCCACTCGACACACCATTTACTCATGGATGTAATCAAACATGCAACCCTCTGGCATGTCAAACTCTTGCTTTCCAATATGGCTTCTCACAGTGCAGTGTTGTTCCAGAACAGTTCACTTCACAACTAACAACCGTTGCTGAACTTCGTGTAGCTGTCTGACGGACTCGCTCCTCACTGAATGACTCATCATGGACTCGAGATCATCCTGTAACTACTTGCATTCCTCGCAACAGGCTCAAGACTGGGTGTTCACCTGTTCTGTTCTTTACCAAGTATATGCATAAGTTTTGTGGTAAAGAAAACACATCATTTTCAAGGGAAATTCATTTTTTGTTTATTCAAAATATTGACCATCGGCTTCCACACATTTTGCCCATATTTCAGGTAAGTTAAGAATACCATGCCAAAAAACTGCTTGTCTTTTGCAGCAAACCATTCGTCAACCTATTTTCCAACTTCCTCGAAATTGCTGAAGTGCTGCTCTGCGAGTGCATGCCCTGTTGATGTGAAGAGGTGATAGCCAGATGGCGCCAGATCGAGGTAGTATGGTGGGTGCGGAAGCATGTCCCATCCAAGCGATTCCAAGGTGGCTTTTACTGGTTTTGCTGTGAGAGACGGCGCATTGTTGTGTAACAAAATCACTTAGCCATGTCTTCTGGCCCATTCTGGTTGTCTTTTGATCAGTGCATGATTTAAATTAATCATTGTTGGCAATAGCGTTGTGCATTAACGGTTTCGCCGGGCAGTTGCTCGTCTTCGCACTTTTGTGCTCTACCAGAGCGCGTTGTCTTTCACATTGAAATCGGCACGTTTAAATTGTAGAAACCATGTCTCACATGTTCTAATCATAGGAGCATGTTCACCATATGTTTCTACCAACAAACAATGACTTTTCTTTTGATTAAATAAGAAAAGCAATGCGTACCGCAACTGTTCTTTCTCAGGCACGAACGTCGACATGATCACTGAACGATACAACACAGACGCTAGTGTTTGGCGGAATCAACTTGTATGTGTTGGTAGGTTAATGTCAGACGAACAAACTGACGTCTGTGTCAAATTCATACCCTGTGTACTGTTCGCCTCTTAGTGAAACCGGAAAAGACCTATGCATACACCTGGTACTCTTAACCAGCTTCCAGCTTCTTTGAAGGAACTTACATATCACGAACTTCAACAGTTCACTGGCTGCTGGTCCTGCACACATTGTGCTGGCACTCGAGCTGCTTTTAGTTTTTTTTTTTTGCTAGCGGTTTAACGTCGCACTAACACGTTGAGTGTTTTCAGTGTTGCAAGGATGGGAAAGTGCCGAGATTGGGAAGCAAGTGGCCGCGTGTCGCCTTAGTTAAGGTACAGTCGCCAGCACTTGCCTGGTGTGAAAACGGAGAACCACGGAAAACCATTTTCAGGGTTGTTGATGGTGAGATTCGAACCCGCCATCTTCCAAATGTGAGCTCACAGCTGCATGGCTGCTTCTTGCAGGCACTGTAGCCTTGTTGCCTTCATCGTCACACCATATGCATGGTAGAGCCTTACACGAGGCGTTTGTCAAGTCAACTCACAAATGTGTGCATTCATAGTGTGTTATAATGAAAGGTACAATGTAAGCTTCCACATGGCAATATCAGGAAACTCAACAGTTCAGTTTAACCCATATGCCTCGTATTTAAAAGGCCACCTGAATTTAGATAGAGACTAAATTTAAATATTCTGCTCTGCGCTACAATGCATGTCAAAACAAAACTTAAAACTGCACGTACGAATATTTTACTGGTGCTTTCTTTAATTTAACATGCAGTGATGACGCTTTGGTGTGATAATCTTGAAAACACTACAAGATATATGAAGAGGCATTTATCATTACTAGAATACATTTGAATACGGACTTTTGAAATCTCTGACACTGGTTTCACTTTTTGACATGAAATGTCACCCACATTGATGCACGGAAGCGTTAATGTTAATGTGTTATTAAAACTTTCTACAGCTTGTCTCAGTTATTTCTGGTATCGCTGGAGTCACCCAGGCTCATTCTGATTCTGGGCAGTGTTTTAAGGCTGCACAGATATCTTTGTTTAGGAAAAAACATTACATGTGCAAATATATAGTCTTCTCAAGATGAACTTAAAAACATACTTGACTACTTGAGAAAAATATTGGAAAAAGGTATTGATTGGCTAAGGGGGAACTAATGTAAGTAAACCAATATATTTACAGCTGATGATGTTTATAATAAAACGAAACATGTACTACAACTAATTTGTGAATTTGCTTAGGGCACACAGCAAATTGTATCGTTAAGGTGGAACAATTTGTTAAATTACACTACACATCAATACGGATCATGAAATTGATTACTCGCTCTCTTATCTCCTACGCCCATAAACATATCCACGATTCTGTGCTTTGCTGTGCAGTGGAAATTGTTCTTATTATTAATCCATCCAGGGAATCAGTACGTAACTCTGCTTGACGTCTCACAAGTCACGAATTCCTGAGCTCTGAAGCCTGTAATATGCTTAATGAATGGTCTAAGAGTGCCAATAAAGTACTGTTGTATTCTTTCACTTAATATTTATTAAACCTGCTGTTTTCACCTCAATTAGCTGTTCGGATGTAACAGATCTTTTCACCTTTCTGTGTTTGTCCTGTGATCCTTCTTCTTCTGCGTCAGTTTATGAATCATTGCCTTTCTCTGCACGACTCCTTTCCCGTGTCCATTATTCCTTGTACGATTCCTCCTCTCTTCTCTAGATTCTCCTGCACTGTCAACCAAAGAGGATGTGTCAACCGCACCATATCATTTTATGGTACGTTTACCTTTCCTCAAGTCTTCGCGTTCCTAGCAAACTCTTGTATCTATTGTGAACTGTTAACCGTTCCCATTATGTGTTACCACTTCGTAATCTTTCCTTATTCCGGTAGATGGCATCTATGTCTTAGCATAGTTCAAAGCATTTCTTTTCTGCCCCGTCTTGTTGGGTTATCTTTCTGGTTGGTTGTGTGGGGAGTTTTGACTCGAGAAGATGGAAGGATTGGATTTCCAAGTCGCCTTTGTGGCATATAAAAGATATTTTAACAGATTCAAGATATCTTTGTTCATATCACGACCTTTCGAGAATGTTAACTGCTTATGTAATTGAGGTATTTATTTTTCTTTAATCTTCCCTTGATTTTATTATTGCTTCGTTCTGTGCTCACCATGGTTGGGTTAGAAAGGTTTCCTTCATTACATGTGTTTCTAATTTATTTGTGTGTTAACTTTGCTTTTACACGCTTCTTTCGGTATTTTCCTTTACCGATTCGCTATGTTTGTTTAGAGAACAGAAGGTGACACGGATTCATGTGTGTGTGTGTGTGATTGTTTGCTGTGCGCCGTCCGAGACCTTTTACTCACGTCGCTTCATTAACATACTGCTTGAGCTCATGTTGTATTATTTTATTGTGTGTTCTGTATATTTCATGACCACTACATAGGTGTGGTATGAATACAAGCTAACAACATGATTGGCCTGTTTCTGTGTGTTTTGGTGTTGGAGACACTCCGTCCCTTTAAGATGGACCACTTTCTGGTTCATATTGTCCAAGCTGGAGAGCGGTTGTTTATTTTGTTATGTGCTGTGCGTTGACGTTCTTATACATCCCTTTATTCGGCGAGCTAACCCCTTGGTCTCTGTGTGAGCGTGGGTGGTTCTGACACTAGGATCAGTGATACCTTTTGTGTCTAATTTACTTATTTATTGTTCGTTTCACATTGCCGTCATTGGCTTTCTTTACCTATTTTCTAGTTTAATATGTTTTATTCTCTGCGGGATGGTTTTCCATTTTATCTTAATTGTTTAGTGTGAAACCGTGGTAACTTCCCCTCTTCTCTTTGCTTTCATTTTATGAGCTCGGTGCACCCTTCCCTCTTCTCCCGTTTTAAGCTCTTTGAATTAATGATCTTGTATTCTCGGGGGACGTGGATTTTTATTGTTGAGAGCTTTATGTCTTACCTTAGGAATTGAAAGGGAGAATGTTATGATAAGGTGCTGTTACTCCCTAACTTATGGTTGTTTAGACATGATGTGCACAAAAGAAATACTCTGTACCCACCTAAATTTATGTTCTTCATTTAATGGTGGTAGATGCCAAGCCCTTGTATCTAACTTTTCATCACGTCTTTTATCGAGGTAAGCGAGTGTGAAGCTGCGATAAACAGTGAATCTTGTGTATTTTGATTATGGGCCACATATGATTAATGTTATCTATTTGATTTTTGGCCCCCTTGTTTTGCCTATACGACCTTTCTGATTTTCTCTTCATAATAAATTTATGTTCTTGCCCTTATTCCTGTTATATTTTTATTTCTTTGCGTCTCTTATATGTATGTTATCTATTAGAGGCCCGGGTCCAGTTCCTGGCTGTCTTTGCTAGTTTTGACCAAATCCACCGCACTGGGTCTTCGTCGTATTCTTAGCGTCAGTTCAACTGTAACCATCCATCTCTATCGAGGCCTTCTTTGGTGTCACTTTCCTGTTGGTTTCTTGCTAAATTTGCTTCCTACATTTCTAGCACCACAATTTTTGTACTGAGCTTGATAGATGCAGTCGATTAAGTGCAGCCAGTATCCAGTATTCGGGAGATAGTGGCTTTGATCCCCACTGTCGGCAGGCTGAAGTTGGTTTTCTGTGGTTTCCCATTTTCACACCATGTACATGCTGGGGCTGTATCTTAATGAAGGCCACGGCTGCTTCCTTCTTATTCCTAGCTCTTTCCTATCCCATCGTCGCCATAAGACCTATCTGTGTTGGTGTGACGTAAAGCAACATGTAAAAAAAACAAAAACAAAAAAACCAAACTTATTTTTGTTTCTTCCCTTTTCTTGTGTTTATCCAGGTTTCTTCCTATCCTACACTTATCCCATGTAAAGACTGAAGATTTGATGATGATAATGATGCTTGTTGTTTAAAGGGGTTTAACATCTACTGTCGACCAAAATATTACGTGCACTCGAGTTTGGAGGTTGTTTATGAAATAACCAACAAGCCACTGAAAATCTAATAACCATCATTTTCCTTGCTTCATTTCACATTAGGTCATGTAGGTTTTGAATTTTTAATTTACATTGTAATATTTTTTTAAAATCGCAGGTGGAATGCAAAAAATGTCCGTTTTTGAGCACGTTTCAACCAAGCGCCAAATTTAAGACATTGTTTCTCCAAAACCCTTCATCTGATCAAATCCAAATTTTAACACAATATACAATGTGATGTTTTAAATATAGTTTACAAATTTCAGAATTTTGTGTTTCCAAAAAAAGAAGTTGTTATACATTTTTTAAGTTAACTTTTTCTCAGCTCAGTGTGATTGGAAAAATCACGTTCTTGGTCTCATTGTAATCTTTACGTATCCAATATTTATGTTGTATGACGGTGAAATACGTAAATGATTTCACATTTTTATATCAGTCTGTATTTGTATTGGGTAGAACAACATGGATGCGTAGCTTTCTTGTGCTGGGAAGACCCTGCGACGTTGTCGTTGTAGTGCCCGACACCGCGCCACGCTGGAAGTTGAGTCTAATGATTAGAGATGCATGCACAGTGGCATTTGCTACGCCGTATGCTTAAAACGTTCCTCCAGTACTTAATAATTAGCTGGAATCACTAGTGAAGCAAACTGCATTATGAGCTAATGAAAAATATTTCCTATCAACTTTTCTCGTAAGGAACAGTAAGCTCGCATCCTCGTCCCGAGGTAGAGCAGCTCTTTTCAGGCGGAGGTGAGCTGCAGCCCTCCGGCAATCGACCCCAGGTCCCCCAAGGACGGCAGCAAGTAATGCTAACCGTTACGCTACAGAGGCGAACAGCTGTTCTTTTTACAATTTGCTTTACGTCGCACCGACACAGATAGGTCTTATGGCGATGATGGGATAGGAAGGGCTAGGAGTGGGAAGGAAGCGGCCTCGGCCCTAATTAATGTACACTTACCTGGTGTGAAAATGAGGAAACACGGAAAACGATCTTCAGGGCTGCCGACAGTGGGGTTCGAACCCACTATCTCCCGAATGCAAGCTCACAGCTGCGCAGCCAACTCGTTCAGTGGGCAGCTTTCTTCGTAAGGACATTGGACCTCCAATGGCAACATTAAAAATGTGCTATTTTTGTTTTTATGTTGATTTTGCACTTTACATTTTTTAATTTTTGAAGTATTTGGTAGTATTTACGTACTCATCCCGAGGTAGAGCAGCTCTTTTCAGGCGGACGTGAGCTGCAGCCCTCCTGGCCTTTCCTCCTACGAGTCACTGGAATTCCCATGCTGAGGTTTTCTAACCACAAGAATTAAGAAAAGATGTTGAAATTATCTGGCTGCCAGTAGCTCACTGTGAAATGAACACAATAGAATTGACTTGGGCCTTATTGCAAATATAAACCTTGTGAACGCTGAAGAGAAGGGACAAAGCATACATGTGACAAGAGACCTATGCCAAGAAACCTTACGTTCTGTTGTTACATTTCGTTGTTGTTACTGTTTATCATATTCTTATGTTATCAAGTGTTACTAAGTTATACTGTAGTATTCTTGCACCATCTGGTGACCGTATGTTAGGCCGAAGCTACTGCTCAATGACAGTACTGGTTTAACATTAATGTTACTGATGATGATAATAATAACAACTTAACACTTTTGTCCGCACTGGATATAGCCCAGAGGGATCCGGGACGTAAAGGATGGTAACAAGATATACAACTAAATGAAAAGATAATTTCAATAATCATAACAACAACCTGTCATTAGAATAGATATACGTATGTGTACACAACCGACCAGCGGGTACAAAGCATAACAAATATAATTCAATGGATACTGAGACAAATATAGAAAGTGTATAGTACGTAGTTAATTTAAATGCATAGTTAACACAGATACATAGATGTAGAAACTCTTATGCCAAATAGTTAACAAGTGATATAAATTTAACTGAATGAGTAACACAATTCGAAAGAATCAGATGACCTATTCTGACGACCTCCATTTTTATCAAAGGAGTCTCCAAAGAACTTTTATTTGTGCTTATTGTCAATGTTTTTCTTTTTCTTTTCAGTTCTTTATTTATACAGCTGAAGAGGACCACTAAGTGGTCGAAACATGTCTTGTAAGTTTTAATTTTATTCAATTTTGCCTGAGGCATTAATAAAGTATCGATTAGGTGGTTATTTATACTTACTTCTTAATCACAGGTAATAAATAATCATTAGATTCAGCTCCGAGCGAGGCATGTCTGGCGCTGTCGCAGTGTCGCACGGCGTTCAAAGCGCAAGGCCAACTGCTGACCCATGTCGTTCTATCCACTACAAATACAAACTGATATTAAAAAAAGCAAAATAATTTATGTATTTCAGAGTCATACAGCATAACTATTGGATACGTAAAGATTACAATGTGACTAAGAACGAAGTTTTTCAACCAGTCCGAGCTGAGAAAAAGTTACCTTAGAAAATTGATAACGTTTTTTTTTTCTTGGGAACACAAAATTCTGATATTTATAAAGTATATTTAAAACATCCCAGTGTATACTGTGTTAAAATTTGGATTCTATCAGATGATGGGTTTTGGAGAAACGATGTCTTAAAGTTGGCGCATGGTTGAAGCACACTTAAAAACGGGCATTTTTTGCATTCCACTTGCGATAAAAAGTATTACAATATAAGTTAAAAATTTGAAACTTACATGACCCAACGTGAAATGAAACAAGGAAAATGATGGTGATATTGGATTTTCAGTGGGCCTGTTAGTTATTTCACAACCAACCTCCAAACTCGAGTGCACATAACATTTTGGTCAACAGTAGGTCATCAGCCCCTGATAGTATGAAATGTAATGACAATTTAAAAATCTACAATTCATCCACTGATAAGAATTCAAAACGTGATGAAGAATGAATGGGTGAATATGAATTTAAAATAATCAGCGGATCCAACTCACAATACGGAAAGTTAAAAATAATTCCAAAATCGATCCGCTGACTAGAATTCAATCAACTTAAAACAATCAGCAGATCCGACGTGCAATGCCCCCCCTTCCCAGAGATTATCTTAAAACAATAGTACTGCTGATCAAGGGACTGCTTCCGAAGCACAATCCTGAATTGATGATGCTTGTTGTTTAACCCTTAACTATGGACGTGCGGTCAACATGACCGTGGTGGAAAAGTAAACACCTGCCACACCTCGCTTATCGCCCTGCCAGTATATATGCTTGCAGTACCTTTCTATTTTAAGATGACCTCTCCACTGTATTTATCTTATCTGTCATAAATAACCGTGCAGCTGCGATAAGAAGCTGATGAGTTTCGTAGCGGCCTGGGTGACGGCACGTCCATGGTTTGAAGCAGTCTTCAGTTCATAGTGCTGTGTGTAGCAATGAGTCAGCGTGCAGGTACTTCGGCGAGTGTCCGAACATGTGATGCAAATTACGAAGGAACAATTACCAAGTGGTTTGAAGAAGACATGAGTGATGTGGACGATGGTGATAGTGAAATAGAGAGTGATCACAATACCGATACTGAGACTGAAAGAGAGGGAGAAGAAGATGAAAGTTCCGCGCTACTGCCTGATGATTCACGTTCTAAGTGTTTTTATGGTAGAAATAGGTACAAATGGTTGTCTGCGGAACCTCCACAGAATGTGCGTACACCTCGTCACAATATCGTGATTCACCTTCCCGGTTTGCGCCCTTCAGCTCGAGTTGGAAACAGTGTGGATCCTGTTACGGCATGGACACTAATATTTAGTGAAGAAATGGTGAACTTACTAGTGCGATGGACAAATGTGAAACTCAGTGCAATGAGAAGTAATTACCGAAAGTCTACCTGACCAGAATTACAAAATGTTGACGCAGTTGAAATGAAAGCTTTTCTAGGCCTTCTTATTTATTCGGCGGTTTTCAAATCTAACAAAGAGGACATCGCTTCAGTCTTCGCAGCTGACGGTACGGGCCGTGAAATATTTCGTGTTGTGATGTCAGGTACAAGGTTTTCCATTCTCCTGTGCAGCCTGCGTTTTGACAATCCTGAAGACAGAATGCAGCGGAGAGAGACAGATCCTATTGCACCCATATCTGAGCTTCTGAATATGTTGATTCAGAACTCTCAAAGGTGTTACTCCATTGGCACAAATGCAACAGTAGATGAGATGCTAATTGGTTTCAGAGGTCGGTGTAAGTTCAGAATGTATATTCCGAACAAGCCTGAGAAATATGGAGTGAAATTGATGTGCCTAACCGATTCGAAAAATAGTTATTTGTACAATGCATATATTTATGCAGGGAAGGACACTGATGGAATAGGTCTTTCAAGGGAAGACAGAAAATTTTCAAAGCCAACTCAGGCAGTTCTTCGTTTATCGGAACCAATACAGGGTACAAATAGAAATATAACAGCTGACAATTGGTTCACCTCAGTGGAGCTTGTTCAGGAGCTGAGGAAAAGGGGACTCACTTATGTTGGGACAGTAAGAAAGAACAAGAAGGAAATTCCAACTAACTTCTTGCCTTCCAAGCAGAGAAAGGTCGGTTCCTCTGTGTATGGCTTCACGAAAGACATAACTCTTCTCTCACACGTTCCGAAAAGAAACAAAGCTGTTTTGTTAGTATCCTCTATGCACCATGGGAAAGCAACTGATGCGGACACGGGGAAGGAAGAGATGATTCAGTTTTATAATTCTACGAAGTCTGGAGTAGATACTTTGGATCAGATGTCAGCCAACTACTGCACAGGTAGAAGAACAAGAAGGTGGCCGATGGCAGTCTTCTTCCGTATCGTCGATATTGCAGCTGTGAATGCGAATATCTTGCATCAGTCCTATCGCGAGAGCCCCCAAATGACCAGGCAACATTTTCTGAAAGAACTTGCTGCTCAACTCACTAGGCCACACATGATAAGAAGATTATCAAATCCCAGGATCCCAAGAGATATTCGAGGTGCTATCTCTAGAATTTTGAGCATCCCTGCGGAGCGTATCAACATTTCCGAGGAGAAGCTTGAAAAACAGATAACTTGTCGTCTGTGCCCACCAGCAAAGAAGAGAAAAACATATTACAGGTGCTACAGATGTGAAAAACCAGTATGCTTGGAGTGTACAAGGAAGATCTGCTTCGAATGTGTTGAGTGAGAGTAACATTGAGGGCCAAGTTCAGTGCTTGCAATTTCCACCCCAACAAGAGATCAGTCTAATGTGTCGTTAATTTTCAGTGCAGTGGTTATCAAACATCTTTAATACCCAAGTTAGGATCAATTTTTGTTGATAGTGTAAAGGATATGTGTGTGTTTAAATGGAACAGTGTATTCTGAATAACGAAAATTGCTGCGACTGCAATCTGAAGGTATGAGGGTTATACAAATTAACAAATGGAAAATATTTTTGTGGTTTTGGGTTCAATAAAGTGTAATTATTCAAATAAAAGCAGTTAGCAATTTATCTCATTAACCGTCCCTTCCGTAGTCAAATTAATTTTCATGCGGTCTCAGTGACCTCACGTCCATGTTGATGTCACTGAAAATGTACGTCAATAGTCAAGGGTTAAGTGGGTCCAAAATCCAGGTCAAAGGCCCCTCATAATGGTACTTATCGCTAGGTAGAACCACAGTATTTCTCATGTTGCAGTACTAATCACAAGTAACGTAGCCTCACGGTGTTCCACACATTATGGTACTCAAGTATTGTAAATCGTATAGGTATGCAGACCTATGGTTTTTTCACTTAATGGCACCACTCATAAGCAATGCAAACCTATGGTGTTCCCCATATAGGTGTAATAATTACAGGCGCCGGTATTCCCATGCTGTTCTTCACATGGTGGGTACTAATCACAGGCAACGTAAACCCATGGTGTTCCCCATATAGTGATACTAAACAGAGGTACTCTAAACCCACAGTGAACCGCTGTCTGCTACTACTAAACACAAATCTATTGTGTACCTAACATAGTGGTACTACTCACAAGTAAAGGCGACCCATGGTGTTCCTTGCGTAATGGTACTAATCAAAAGTAGTTTCATGGTTCACGCTCGTGCGACCCTTTTGAACCATTCTATTCACCAACAAACACTTTGCTCTGGCAAAACATTGCCCCTGTATTGTGCTGAAAGTCTTCTATGAATTTCTGCTCCTGGTACACCTTCAGACCACATTACGGAATGCTGTTCTTCCTTGGTGCAAACAGAGAGTGGCGCGGCCATCTTTACATCGCAACAGCGCAAGCTGTACTGATCTGATAATGCTGAAACCTACCACAGACATAAACAATGATGCCATCTAGCGGCTGTTGAACACATACCGCCATAGAGCCAACCTAAAGACAATTAGAGCAAAACTGCAGATACTTACTGACTTGCCCTCATATTTATGTTCTATAAACAAGAAGGTGAGAGGAAGAAGGGGAAAGGACAACAAGAAAAACAGCTGATTCACAGAGAAAGGAATGTTTATTTTACATATAATAAATACAATCAAAGGTTAGCTGCGGCCTGTAACGTAAAAATTCACTTGCACGGCTGTGAGAGAACGGACGGTGTTCACTTTCTACCCTCCGTCAAACCTACAGTACAGTGTCTTGAATACATGAATATTTGAATGTTCCTCTAAAGTTACAAATCTGTCTTCATTTCTCAGAGGAAAAAATATGGAAGACAGAAGGTGGGACGCTTGAAAGGTAGGACAATGAACATAACAGTAGAAATATAGAGTTTGGGTGCTTCACAAAACAATCTAAATACAATACACCAAAATTACAAAGAACACTTACAAAACAAAAAACCCTGTCCCAATTATATGCTGGTCCCCAGTATACACACAGATATTGATGTGAAAATTTCAATTTTCAACTCTTAAGATGTGTAGTGAATAAAGGTTACATGTCAGAATTCTCTTCCTGAGATAACCATCACCAATAGACAGTGCTGGGTTCTGGCCTACAGAGGCAGTTTCGAGTCCAGCTGGCTCTTCCCTCATTTTCAATTTTTCAATTTCTCAATTTATAATAATGATAATACATGGGTAGAATTCAAGCCAGCAAAATGAAATACCTAAGAAGTAGGATAGGAAACAAAGGAGTCGGAATGGAAAACCTAAGATGTTAGATGGTTTGGACATCTACAGAGGAAAGAATACCAAAACAGAAGATGGAGATGTGAACTTCAAGGAAAAGAGTGCGAGAGGAAGACCTAGAATGAGGTGGATCGATTCAATAAAGAGGAGTGCAAGAAGAAGACAAAATGATGGAAGAGGAATGGTGGAAGGAGAGAGGAAGGTGGAGAATTGCTCCAGTATGAGCTGGATAAGGGGAAAGGAGGTTGAGGATGATGAATAACATGTGGAAAAGATAAGACTCCAATCAGAAAAAGAGGAGGGTTGTTACAAGATAAAACAAGCACGCACATTTATACAAGTGGAGGCACATGCTTCCCCTGGTGCACCGTCCTACACAGGAGGTTTATAGTATGTCTAGCCGCAAGTGTCTTGGAAAGGTGTAGCAATCCACTGCTACACTGGGGCAAAATGTTGGTAATTTTACGACTGAAAAGGCTTAAATACTTTTTTCAAACAAGCAATGATTAGGTTGACGTTAAATAGCTTTTTTTTTTTTTAAACTAGAGGAGGATTGCTTTCTTTGGTCATCTGACATGAACGAGTTCAGACAGATCTCCGCCCACTCTCTGGACGAGAGGACCAAAGGAACCTTGTTCACCGAGGTGCAACAACTGGGGACAAACGGAACCTCTTGTAATTTCCAGGAGAAGCCCAAACTGGCAGGAAGAGAGGAAGGAAGCTCACCGAGGACAAAAGCAATAACAGTTTGTTTTAGGGCTTTAAAGAGTTTTCTTCTTCGCGTTGTGAGGCTTAAATGAGCTTTGTTTTGCCCTTGTATGACAAATTTGATATTTTGCCTATATCAGCCTATGCTAATGTGACAAAGGGCCTCAATGTAGGGAGTGGAGAGGGCTGTAAACATTTCTACCTGCAGGTTTCTAAAAGTATACAAAATTTGGATCAGATTGGTGGAACGGTATGGATTTGTATAAGGAACAGACAGACAGACACTCTGCTTTCTATCTATTTACAGTATATAGATAAGATTTTGGTTTCATAAAGGGAAAATGTTTCAATCTTAGTTTATTTACTTATTAACTGAAATAAAAACATTAATTTTATAAATAAAGGACAATAGCCTAATTACCAAATGGAATGGAATGGATGCCCTAACAGCTATGGAGCCAACCACTGCATTCGAAAGACCCCACCACAGAACAGTTTTCTGTGGTTTCCCATTTTCACTTCCACGCAATTCCTATTCCTTTCACCTCCTTACCCAATTTCATTCACCATCGTTCATTTCATTAGCTCCTCATCTGAGGATGATGACAAGGACGGGCATAAAAACAGGCTCTGTAATTTCATCACACCTCATCCCCAACTCTGTATCAGGGAACAAGACTAAGGAGCAGACAACTAAGTACCAATTTCTTCACTTTTCCAAATGTACGCTTTTTCAAAATTATCCAATTTGGATGTGTCTCTATTATTTACCGTTACGAATAGGAACCATAATTCTCAGATATAATTCCAACAGAAAATATCAACAATTTAAACAAACTCCAGCTGATGGTAGGAGCACTCCATAATTCAATATGAAAAGAGTTGGAGTTTATTTTTCAATTTACTTTACACTTTCTGTTGATATACGAATTATATCAACAATGTCAATACTATTTGCAATGTTTAAAATGCCCTATCACCTTTTACACTGGAATTTTGTTTCAGCAATGAATAAATCTGAATACGTTTCAAACCATTTCTTAGACTTCAGAAGCGAACACAACTCTTGAGTTTCACAATCACAAAATGTATGCATTCCGACTCCCGTAATTCAACATTTTCTACAATACTCATATCTCATTTTAAAATAATTTAAACATGATCTGTATATAGTAGGTTATATAAACTGTATATAAATTTTTCCTTCTGAAAGTGGGGGAGAGTAAGTTTTAGTAGTGCCTAGGAGGAGCACCCAAATCTTGGCCTCCCTAGAGAGTGGTCAGTAAGAAGTCCCTGGTTCATTCTCATGTATGTCAAAACTTTTGATATTTGTACTGAACATCTATCTACCATGTATCCTATACACACTACAACACCAAACAGCTAAGGAATTGAACTGAAAATATCTGTGGTCATGAAAATTGTAACAGTCTGTTGTGCAAATTCCAGTCAAAATCCAAATACTTGCATTTAAAAGAAACTATAGGCCTACCTCATTAAAAAAAAATCACTAAAGGATATGATAATTGAAGATCTAAAAGTTAATCAAATCATTAAAACATTTAAAAAAAGTTCATACGGGTCAGTTCTACCATCTACTGGTAAACTAGATGGTAGCTACTCTACAGATAAACTACCTGGAGGTGTAAATCCATTGAGACTACTCCTTGCATACTAGTGCCAATGTGTAGCTACCAATAGCTAAACATAGACATACAGGTGTTGATGAACTGATTTTTGGGCAACTTCTCCCAATTAATTTATGTGCTGCTCATCATCACACGTATGAAGTTCATTTTGATTGCCTTATTTTCTTTACTTGCATCAACCATCATCACCAGCTCAGCATAACTCTAATAAAACTGGGAAGCAAATTTATTGGCAAGTCTTACCTTAAATGCAAGAATATAATTTACGATAAAAGATTCTGTAATACGGCGACTGATGATTAGTTAGGAATTCAAACGAATACTGTAGAGTTTCAAAGATGCATTTCATATTGAAACCTTGAATAGTTCATGTAAATGAATAATTAGCCTATTTTATTACAAAGGCAATTGGCAAAGTTAAGATATATTAGGCCAATTCGAGACATCTAGACACAAAGGTAATGAAAAAATTGCTCAAATTTGTCTATAATAATAATAGTATATGATGATGATGGTTTGTTGGAATCACAGAACTTTTACAGTTCTACTACAAATAATTTGCAGCCTCTGACCGTGATTTTACCAGTTCCATGATTATTACCCAAAAGAACAATGATGTTTAAAAACAATTACTAGTTGCAACCATTAAATTGTTTTGTACAATATAGATCATTGTTGCTGTGAGCAAACTTAGCTTGTGAGCAATGTAAAATAGGGCGAACAAGTTTCATCTCTTGAGAAACACCTGGCAGGCAAGTATTATCTGACAGTTAAAGTGGCCAATAACTTACCCTGCAAGTAACTGAGAGTTACCCTGCCAGTAGCATTGTGTGGAGATAATGACTTGATTTACATGGTGGATTAGTTCCCACCTACTTTACCAATAAATGATAGAACCGACCCTCAGTCACTTCAAGTTTTGTACAATGCAAGTTAAAAGCTCACTCCATAAAAGTTACACTAAGGATACATATATACAACAATTTGTTGCTTTTCTTGTAAGAGAGACAGCAGTGTACATAGACTAAATAGCAAACCTAATATCTTGTACATGTATAACAAACATTAAATATAAGTGATGTAGACAATCTGTGATGCTCTGTGTGGAATAGCTTGAGATTCATGCCTTAGCAGTAGCACAGGGATCTTCAGAGGTTTGGTACATTGCCAACAACGTATCTCTCATATTCTCATCGGTCCTCATAAAAATGTCTTAATAATCTGTTGTTTGTTTATGAGGTACTAAAGAAACTATTAATATATGGAAGAATTATTATAACAAAGCATTTAATAGACTGATTCATATTCAATTCAGGTACAGGTAAACCCCATTATACGCAGATTTGTTATCCGCGATTTCGCATACACGCGGATTCATTATCCGTGATTTTGCATATACACGATTTTGGTTTTAAGTCTAGTGCTGCCATTTGTTAACAGTATGTGGAAACTGTAATGCCTTCAGGCGGGTACAGACAAGCGTTCCGAACTCTGTAATGTACACTACATTGCGCGCCAAGGTTAAATGGGGCAAGCGTATCTCTACGCACATCTTCTGTCGTGTTTGTCAAGACGTGAATCGTCAGTTTCAGTCAGTAGAGCTGTGAAGTTGCACTTGACAGGTTTCGTATTTAAAATGCCAGGTAAAAGGAAAGAAGCATGTACGAAACTCATATTTGTTAGAAACAAAGAAGTTTTGGATCGCTATAAGAAAGGTGAACATATTGTTGACATTCAGCGTGCTGTGGGACTTAGTGAATCCACTGAAAGAACTATTCATGACAATACAAAATCAATTTGAAAAACTGCTCAATCTTCTATTAATGTAAGTGTGACTAGAGTGACCAAATCTCGCTCGGAAGCTAAAGAAAGAACGGAAAAAAATGCTAAGCCATTAGATTGAGCATCATAACCAACAACACAGGTTTCTCATTGAAGCTGCTATTCAAGACAAAGCCAAGAGCTTGTAAGCAGAGTTTAGTTTATTATTGTGTGTTTCGGTGTTAAATTTTTAAGTATATAAATTTGGTATTAAAATGTGCTTCAGAAACTTCAGAAACATGATAATGTTTTTTTTTTTGTAAGAATACTAAGAATATCTGCTATTTTAAACTTAATATGTGGGTAAACGGAAACCTAACCCTATACTTTACGTATAAAATGACTCTCGATTTACACAAACTCAGTATGCGCGGCAATTCCGCAGAACATAACTATCGCATATAACGAGACCTACCTGTATTTAACACTTAGATCTTTAGATCACTGTTAATAGGAAAGAAACAGAAGAGCCAAAAATGCAAACACAACAAAAGCATGTTTCCTTACAAAATATCTTCAAGGTTGGAAAAGAACAGAGTGCGACTGGGGGAGGTTCCATAGAAATACAGTGAGGGGCCTGACACGAGTAAGTGAACATAACGTATATACAGTTAATATCACGAGGGACACTAAATGCAGTACTGGTTATATTAAAATATTTTTTTTAAAAATGAGCTGCAATTCACTTGCTGTGCAGGCTGTGGGAATGGATACAAACATGTCTCTTTTTGTCTCTTACAACCACTTTCCTTTGCAGCCAAGTCTCTGAAGAATGCCCAAGAAGAACAAACGATAAATATACACGTATCAGAAAATATCACAGTGAAATCAGTATGAATTTCTCAGCACCACAACGAGAAACTCTGCACTGGACCCATCCAACATTTAACAAAGAGCACTTCATAGTTACAATGTATTGCTTGTAAGAATCTACAATTATAGAGGAGGTTTACACTCCAGTCTATGTGGATAAGTGGCACACCCATCCAGGTGTCGAACACTACAAAGCTGCTTACCACTAGAAACCTGATCGGGCAGATACAATTAACACACTGGTGATGGGCCCCGAGAATTCTCGTCTTTATGGACCTCGTGTTTCTTTGATCACTGCTACAATCTGGTGGCGAAATTATAAGTTTCATACGGTGTAGTCATGGAATAAATAGTATAAGGCAACTATTGCTCCATCATCTTATTTTCTTTAAACCTTCATAACAAAATAATATCGGAATGTCGAGCTAATCCTTGGAGCTTCAGTGCAGCTGTCGACATGGCGCGGCGCATTTAGTCGCTAACAGACATGGACATTTGTGATGAATTATGTGCAGACCGGTTGAGGCGGTGAGTTAGATATTTCTCATTATGTGAATGATTTTGACAGTGCTTTTGGTCCTTCTATGTCAAATCGTGGACAACAATCTCGTGTGTTGGAATACAGCAGAGACTCTGATGCACACAAGTCGAGTATAGCTAGCGCTTGTAGTATGTAGTAGGTATAGATACTGTCAGCGGCTTCTCAAAAGATAATCCAGTTCGTAATTTAAAAGTTTGAGGATGATATCTAGAATCGTTTCTTGCGTTACAAAAGTTTGAGTTCAGCAGTGTAAATTTGTTCTTGCAGGCCTGAAGTACCCGGTCAACAGGGGGTAGTAGCCTCCGGTCGGACCCAGTCACCAATATGCCAAAGAAGGATTCACTTAAAATGCCAACTGCACGAAATAATGCTATTTCGCCAGAAGCAATGATTCTGATTGCTTTAAGACATTATGCAGCAGGCATTCTCTCATCAACAACAGGGACCACACACCTTAAATTGCAGTCTCCTTATAATATTATATAAAATACTGTTGGTGGCATGAATACTGTAATGTGAAGCATAAAAATATTCGTACATAAGTAGTGTAATACGTCCACACTCCGTGTGGTGTCTGATGGCTGTAGTTATTAAAACCTCAGGTCAGCATCGTTCGAAACCAAAATTATGCAGTTCGAATCCAGGTGGTTGAAAATATTTTTACCATCAGAATGTTAGCCAGCACGGTAGGAGAGGTGATGGTATACAATTTATAGTGGCTAGATTGTGTGTCAAAAGCCTGGATTCAATCCTGAACCTCTCTGCCATATTTAAATGGAGTGGGGGCACTGACGCTGTTGATGGCGATTCGTCCATCCGATGGCGACGCTAAGCCCTGAGTAGAGCCCTTAGGGCTATTCCAATAGCAGTAGGCTAAGTCGACACTCGGGTTTACCCCCCCATTCCAAATAATAATACTGTTTCTACGTCCCATTAACTACTTTTGACCGTTTTCGGAGACACCGAGGTGCCGGGATTTTGTCCCGCATGAGTTCTTTTACGTGCCAGTAAATCTGAGGCTGACGTATTTGAGCACCTTGAAATACCACTGGACTCAGCCAGGATCGAACCTACCAAGTTGGGTTCAGAAGGCCACAGCCTCAACCGTCTGAGCCCCTCAGTTTGCTGCCCCCTTCATACTATCATATATACTTTACTTCAATAAATATTTATGGGATCAGAAAAATAATAAAAGTGTTTCATGCTTGCTAGTAAACTAGTAATACAATAAATTATAGTCAAGAATGTTTCACCCTGACGTTTGCCAGCATACCAGCAATAGAAATATTAATGCTATAGGAAGAAGAGTATTATGCATACAGTACTACATACCGTAAACTAGGTTATGTTATAAACGAGTATAGAATCGAGTACTATATCTCTAAATAATACGTCCTCACTGGTCTGTCTGCTGGATCCGAGGTTTTCGAGATTCATCCCGGCCGAGGGCGACGGATTTTAATAGGAGATAAATCTCGAGCATGCTTGAAATTTGTTTACTTGAAATTCATATAAATATTGATTTTCTTAGGAAAGGAATATTGCTAAAAGATTTTAATATTTCAACGTTCCCATGTGTTCCGTAATACAATACAGACATAAAAAAACACATATTAGGCCCACGGTACTTGTAATGGTAAAGCATGTTAGAGATTAATAAGAAATAAAAGTGCTCTCCAAGAAATTGTAGACAACAATGGGTAAAATTATACGACACAACACTTCGCACAAATGTAAACTATTTATTTATCAGTAGAGCTAATATCCCGCTGAATTTCTACTTTATTCACTATGTACGATAGCATTAATTCGCCACAAACAGCTGATATTAATACAAAAATGTTGGTCATTGATTACTTGGCTCTGATTGGCCAATTCTAATCGACCATGTCTTCGACTATTCTTTCAGTGCAGCCAACGCTAGCGTAGACTTGACATCATTAGTTTAAACGGGAGAGCTGTCGTTTAAATTAAACGAGTGTCAGAAATTGGTGGAGAAAATGGACGTAGGTTTAAACTAGGTACTGAAGTTAAATGGGTTTAATTTATACCAGGTTTAACTCGATTTGGAGAAAATGGCCCTAAGTCTTTCAATATTATTGCAAATTCTTTCCATATAACATTTTTGCAAATTAGTTTACATCAGTTATATCAGTGATGTTATATCCTAACTGGTCCACGCTGACCAATGAAAATGTCTCCATTAAAAAATAAAAAGAGAATGGAGGCCCCCCCCAAAGGAGCGTACCACACGTGTCCCATGAGAGTTAGTATCCATACTCATATTCGTGGAAGTCTCAGGTACAAACATCATTCTAGACTTGATCACTATCAGCAATATCAGTCACGCCTTTCTTTTTTGATACAGTACAATAGATCAGGGCATGAAATTACCAATCAAAGTTTTAATATCTATAAAATGCTGGTTGTTCACGAAATGAAATGGAAATGAAGATGCTAAGACGGTCACTGGAAATCTCGTGGTTTGATCACATCAGGAAGGAAGCCATTCGGGACAAGATGCGTCAGTACAAGGGTTCACTGGTATGAGTATGTGGCCACAGCTGATCCAACATTCACTGCGCAACAAGCTCTGGCAATGGGCAGAGACGAAGAAAACGCTGGATGGACTGTGTACGTGAGAATATGCAGCATGTGGGCATACGACCTGCTGAGGCCATAGACCAGATAAAGTCGAAGACCAGATGTAGACTTATGGTGGACCCCGCATCTTGATGGGAAAAATGCCATGGAAGAAGAAAAAGAAGACAGGTCTTCATGAATGATGAAGCAGATGGCCGTGATTTCATATGGGTTTATATTTTTTATACCATGTTCCAGCACTAGAAAGCTTGTTTCCAACGCCTGTATTTAGAAATGCCTTAATCGCTTGTTAACGATACTTTTTGCAAGTTCCGTGTTCATTTAAGTCGACAGTTATTATAAGTATTTTATGTTACTTTGTTTCACAGAACTGTCATGGAGGGAAAACTAATCACCTGTCCTCACATACAGGGCAGATATTAACAATGAAGAAGTAAGTGATGACCAGACTGTAGCCCAGGTAGAAATGCAAGTGTTTCTGAAACAAAGTGAGAGTGAATTGGCCAGTAATAGCGTTGAAGTAATTTCACTTGTGAAGGCATCATGACATCCAGTAGTGTCGATAAGAAATGGGTCACAGGTTTCTCTGTGCCATTTAAGAAGGAATCCTTTGTTTTATATAACAAGAGCAACATGCACTGTGAAAATGTCCTCAGTGTAAAAGCAAAGAAATTACTTTTGAAAAGCCGGACTTAGAGAAATATTGGGGAGGTATGAACTTAGTGGTGACCAAAGTGGTTCATTATTCAGAAGAGTGAAAGCCTGTACAGTTCTCTTGAAGGAGCCTACCACAAGTGGTATTAAGTCATCTCATCTTAAAATATCAAATGCTACCTATGTCAGTCCGCACAGATTCAGAGTTAAACCTCCTCTTACTTATAAGTACTGCTCTACAAAAGGCACTTAGGTGGTATTGCTAGAAATTCCGAAGCATTCAGACATGCTAATCCGTAGGGACGGGCTCCCAGTCACGGTGGTTGGGGCGAATCAGTACGATGTCCTCCTCCTCGGAACTTGTTTCATCGTCGTCGAAGTAAGGCTGGGTGTTCTCCTTAGTTCCTGGAAAAAAAAAATGAGAATCATTATTTGTTTGTTCCTATCCATTGCTGTGTTTCTTTTCTCTTTCTGTGCTTGTGCTTCCTGTGTTCTTAGTCTTTTCCCACCTGTACATTAAAAATTTTATGTTTACAATTTGATTTACGTAGCACTGACACAGATTAGTCTTATGCTGATGACAAGATAGGAAATGTCTAGGAGTGGGAAGAAAGCAGCCGTGGCCTTAATGAAGGTACAGCCTGGTGTGAAAATGGGAAACCACGGAAAACCATCTTCAGGACTGCTGATGGTGGGGTCCGAACCCACTATCTCTCAAATACAAACTGACAGTTGGCACCGGTAATAATCTCAACTGTTCAGTCTCTTCCCTTTTCCTGTCTTTACCCAGTTTTCTTCTTATCTTACACTTGGCACATCAAGACAGGACATCTGTCAAGCTCACCCTCTTGATGAAGCTGGGAAGCAGAAATAAGCTTTTCTTCTTTTCTACAATTTGTTTAAGTCACACCAACACACACTGGTCTTATGGCGACAATGGGGAGCTAAGAGTGGGAAGGAATCGACTGAGGCCTTAACCCAACCGCTTCAGGTTTAATGGCCACGCGCCCTCGCTTAGAAATCAGACTTAAATTGTCCTCACCACAAGTAAGCCACCCAGTCAGAACTGCTGTGCACTGCTCTGAAGTAAATGCCATAAATGGAACAGCAACCGGAATTTTCATGCACAGTTTTCAGCGAAGCATTGAAAATAATTATACTCAACAACAATGATTTTAGAACGAAGATTTCATGCGGTAAATCTTGAAACGTTCGGGTATATGTAAAGGCAATTCAGACTACTCATTGTCTCTTGAAAAACTCGGGTCTTTGCTCCAATATAATTGGATGCGAGGCTTACGAACCTGGGACATCAAAATGGAGAGGGCAAAGTAGACTTTAATTTCATCATCATTAGTGTCAAAGCAATTTTCACCGACATTTTCAATGTGGGTTTGATGATTGTTCCATAGTGTAACCTGCAAGAATACAGACAACTCCAATACAGAATTATCTAAATATTTGTCTCTCCCTTCTGCTGATACCCCTGGAGAGCTCGTAAAGAGATGAATAATTGGTGGGTTATCTCTATTACTAATCCACACCCAGTCACGGTTTTAGTTTCGCTCGCAGGGCTTTAGATACGATTTCACTGTTGCTTGTATCAGATTAAACATCACTTCCATTTCAAATCTTTTCTTCAATGTTATAATTGCCATCACTGTCGTCCAAACCTAAAACACTTTCAATTAACTCAGCAATTGCATTGCTGTCGCTTGTGCTATGCTCGGAGCCATGGCTAGGAAAATGACTGACACCAGCTGAAATGTTTGTGCTTTCAGAGACTACAGAAAATTAAGCAATAAATAACAGTATAAGTTCTTAGAAGGAGGGATGTAAACAAACCACATTGCCGTTCAATTCGTAGAAGTTTGCAAAAGGGAAACTCTTGCAGGGGTGATCAAAATATTAGCCAGTACGACGACTCGGTGTGGCGCGTGAATGTCTCGTCATTTGAGTTTAAGGCCTGGCAAACGCTCGCGTCAATATCACGCCAAACCAGTCAAATGGTTTAATTAACATACAGGCCCAGCATTTGCCTGGTGTGAAACACCCTTGTTGGGAGCTGAGATGAGGAGAGAACCATCTATGAGAAGATGTGGAGACTATCCTTGTCTCCTTTTCCCACACTCACATGGCATTGTATTTATCCTCTTAAGCATTCCTTTCGATATTTCTATGCATGACCTGAGTCACCCCGACTCTGACAGGTTTCCGGAGACACAATAGGAAAGGTGCACAGGAAAGAAAGTGGCCATGGCCTTAATTAAGGTGCAGCCCCAGCTTTCATCTCATGTGAAAATGGGAAACCATTGAAAACCATTTTCAGGCTGCTGGCAGTGGGGTTTGAACCCACAACCTTCAGAATGCAAGCCAACAGCTACACCACATACAGCATGGAGCCAACTTCCTCCCGTGTGACCTGCTACTGATACAAGGAACTATAGCAGTGACCATCACAGTAGAAAAGGTTAGAAACTCATTACAGAAACATTTTCCATGTTTGTCCTCCAAAGTTCTTTGTGCTACAAATGTAAGAAAGCTGTATGCTGGAGCGTACAAAGAAAAGTGTGTGGTCAAGTGCAAGAACAACTGACTTCAGAAGAAGCACAGCTGATTCACTAAAGGTTTTCTTACTGATTCTTTTATGGTATTCTGCTTGTATTATCTAGTTGTGCTTTACGTTCACTATTTTAAAAACATAAAACATAACTTAATTTTGTAAGTATTTACCATATTTCTCCAAATCCAAGATAATTTTTGCCTTCAAAAAAATAAACCAGGCTTAAAACGTGCTTTATGAAATTATAATTTTATTTATAACAAATTTCACATTTAATTTGAGAAAAAATAAACACACACAAGTATCATGTAAAACCCCTTTCCTGATCATTGTGATTAGAGGTATCTGTTACTGCCTTTGAAAGTTCAAAGAATTCCTCTTCGCGAGCCCACATTTGTATCACATCTCGTGTTATGACCACTCAGACCTTGTGTTTTTCGCGCACATACTTCACAATTTCACTTCGACTTCTTTAAAGCCTCTTTGTTGCGAACCACTGAAAGCCTTTCTTGTACAGTATGCATTTTTAGACTATATTTGTTTGCATGCCGATGCCAAACATTGGCTTTAGTTATGCCGTGTTTTCTTGCGGCTGCACAATTATTCTTCATTTCCGCGCATTTAATTTATATTACCTTAAAATTGGCATCGTAAACGAGATCCCATTGAAAATTTGCCAGCAATACCTGTTCTATGTATCTCTAAACTACGACGATCCATCATGAAAATATTAGTGTTGTTCATAAAATTCTTACTTTTACTAAGCGTCAGGTATCGGCTGCACGTCTCCCTTGCCGGCTTTGGCAAAGAAGCGGACGAATGTTGATGTGATGTTCATTACTGTCAAGTTGTGAATGCAAGACGACCCTTGATTTTTCATGTGCAATTCTGAGAAGAAACGCTGTCTTGGATTCAGAGAAATGCAGTACTTCTTTCAAAACTGCTTGTGTACATCAAATTTTGGTGTCTTTATTTTCTTAAAATAGCATATTAGGTGCCAGACATAAAAAGATTTATTTTTCAAACTGCCTAAGTTGACTGTCGGAAAGGCGACAGTGAAATGGAAATGAGAAGTCACGAGCACAACAAAACCATGCCACACCGTTGACAGACAGCAACCGCTGAACATGGAGGAAGGTGGTACGGAAAAATCGCATGACACTGTGCGATATCATCATCAGTGAATTCTGCAGCCAGCGTCATGAATGTGCACTGGGTGATACAAGACTAAGATCACCCCCCCCCCCCTCCCATAAACCACTCATTTTTCAGTAGTGTTCAGTAGTGTAAAGAGCGCCATCACTGGACGACTCGAGACGTGTGGTTTGTAGTGGTGAACCACGCTATACCCTGTCGCAGTCAGACGAGAGGGTTTGAGTGAATGTTGTATGCCAGCCCATACAGTACCCACAGTGGTGGGGTGTAGAGTGGGAGGGACTTGGTCATTCCATTACACCAAGGAACACGTTAAAGGCAGAGGGATATAAGAACATTCTATCTAGCGGCGTGTTTTCTACATTAGAAGACCCGTTCAAAGTTGATCATTGTGTGTTTCAGCACGAGAATTCTCCCTGCCTATTCATAGGTGATTTGTGGGCAATGAGGCTCTAGAAACGGACTAGCCGTGCAGAGCCTCAACTTCAACCCCAAGAAACACCTAACTTCACTCCAGACCCTAGTAAACCTCGTCACTAACCAAGCTTGTTACAGTGCTGGAGGAAGAAGGGTCTGTCAATCCCCCAGATATGTTCTGACACTGGTTAAGACGTATTTTTTTTTTTTTTTTTTAAATTTTAATTTATCCTTCCACCTAATCAATACATAGTTTATATCATCGAATAGTACTAGTTTTGGCTGTTCATTGCAACCATCCGCAGCTGTTCACCATAAATTATTAAGACACAGTATCATTAAAATAAAATAAGGTTGAATCCCATAAGTTAAGATTACAAAAGAAAAGAAAAAACAAAGAGATATATAAACATTTAAAAAGTTCAAACATTTAACACTTGGAGTAATGGCCTTGTGAATTTGAGTTCCAAAATGAGACTATAGCTGGTCAGAAAATTTAAATATTTAGAGATAATCCACTGTAGCTGCATTCAAATCAACA
The DNA here is from genome assembly GCF_040414725.1 of Anabrus simplex. Taxonomy (NCBI): domain Eukaryota; kingdom Metazoa; phylum Arthropoda; class Insecta; order Orthoptera; family Tettigoniidae; genus Anabrus; species Anabrus simplex. The sequence goes on along the minus strand of NC_090279.1, from coordinate 215,538,101 downwards.
CTTAATCAAATGAAAGTGACACAATATGTCACTGTCTAAAAATCCTGTAAGAGACTCATTATAAAACTATGAATATTAAAAAGACTAGAATTTTTAAAAATGAATTTATCACAGTAATGATACAGGTAAAATCTTCACTTGACGCTTCTCAATCACAAAGCGATGAAAATTGATTATTTTTTGGCTGAAATAATTCAGCATTTTGTGGCATAATGTTGTTGTTCTCCGTCGAAGAGAAAGTTCATTTCTCTTCATAAAATTAATCGTCAAGCCTCTGCTAACCTTCAAATCCGAGACACTCAATCCATGCACAACAGCTATTTCTCGCCCTTTAAAATACAGCATATCCTCCCCTACTTTTGGAAACTTGTCGCTTTTTGGTCCGTGAAATGCTTTACAAGACTTGTTGGTCGCTTGACGTGCAATTCTCTGTTACTGCGGTAGTGCACATTGCATTCGGACACAATATTGCAGCCCACTGGCCTGTTCTCATATGTTTCGGCTTAACTGATCACCGCGTGTTTATATGATGCAGTATTACTTGAATATTTGCTCAATGTGGACTAACAAACAATTTTGAGATCACGGAAAACGCATGTCCCATACCCGAAACACTCGTAAAATATGTTTGTAAGAGACTGGAATGGAGCGTCACTAGTCACTTCTGCGCTGATTCTCTCAATGAATTCGTGCAGTGCTGATAACAGCAAGTTGCCCGGTATTTGGAATGCCTGGTTTCGCAATAGGAAGGCTGCTATCCGAGTAGTTGACATCTTTATTTCGAAACGCATCTAGAGCTGCGTGATGAATGTGAACATTTCTTTTTTCTTCACTTTTGACCCAAAAATATTGGGATGCGTAAATTATGCAAGCGCGTTAATTATGCGAGAAAATACAGTAATTGTTGAGGTACCTGCTGACTTCTGTATAAATAAAAGGTTCAATCTTCTTTAAGTTATAATTAATGAAGGATATCCCGATGTTTTGAAAAGCAAGTCGTATCCGTCCATAAGGGCGTTAATGGAGGATATCCTGCGAGGTAGCTGTGGGAGCACATAGCACAGCTGTCAGAGTTGACAGTAGACGACAAAAACTACTGAGAATAGCAGAGGATGGCTGGAATGAACAGCCGAAACTAGTATCATTCGATAATATAAACCATGTATTGATTAGGTGGAAGGATTAATTAAAATTTGTAAGAAAGTAAGTCATATCCAACAATACAGACCTAGCAATGAAATTTATTGCATACACTGGTTAAGACAGTCTCTCCTTGTCTTGTTGCTCTACAGGGTCGGGTATGAGGTGATAGGAATCTGTCGTGGCAGGTTTTTACGACCGGACACCAACCTCATCAGAGTTAATGAGATGAAATGAATGACGTGATATATGATAGTGGGAAGGGAGAGGGTGAAACCAGGTGCCAGAACATAGCCTACTCCTTTTGAATAGCACCAAGGAGTCCGCTCAAGGTTTAACATCCCCGTCCGACAAACGAATCACCATCAACAGCGTCATTTGCCCTCACTCCATGAGCACTGCAGCAGGGTTTGGAATTTGATCCAGGCTTTTGGCACACAATTTAGTGATTAGAAATTGTATTCTACCACCTCCCCTACCCTGCTGGCCAACATTCTGATAGGGAAATTTCTTATGATCAAAGGGGCTCGGCTACCCTCAGGGTCAGACCGTTTTAGACGTCAACGCCTTAACGATCATGGCCACCAGGCGGCTCCCTCCTGCAGAGTACAAGATGAAATAAAGGCCAAGGATGGGCGCACCCCATATTAATGTCCACTACTAGGCAGTATATAATATGAGAAGCACTTAGAGAACAGTTTTGATTAAGTGTCCAAGTATTTTTGATGCATAGTATAGTTCTCACAAATGATACAGTAACGCGGGGCTGAAACAAAGAGGCAGTCCAGCTACTAGTGGACCCATGGTGCCAGGCAACTGAGGAGATCGGTATGAAACGCAGCACAGCTAAGAGTAACATAGTACTGTTGGCTAGAGGAGACTGAATCAAATGAGAAATAATTAAAATAAATGGAGGTCGTACAAAACTTTATTTACCTGGGAAATGTTCTGTCAGAACAAAGAAATTGATGCAAGAATAGGACAAGCATCAGGATTTTAGCATTATTTATTTAGCATAAGGGAGGATTTCAGCAGAGTGTTAAAGATACAGTATAGAAGAAGGAAGTCCCTATGAAATGCAAACAGTATTATGCACCGATACTGGCATACGCTGCAGGAACATGGACATTTACAGAACGAGAGAAGAGCCCGATTCAGAAAGCAGAAATGAGGTTTCTAAGAAGCATGACGGTAAAAGCCAGGAGAGACAAAGTTGGGAACAAAGAAGTCATGGATGCTACAGAACAAAAATATCAAAATAAAGTATTTTTTTCTAAACTGAGATGGTTTGGCCACTCAATGTGGATGCCTGAAGGGAGGAATCATCAATGAGAAGTACTGCAGATGCAGACCTAGAATGTGATGGAAAAGCTCACTGACAGAAAGTATTTCAGAGCCCTGATACATCAGTGAACCCACAGGAAACATGATGATGATAACAAAGACAATGTAGCATAGCAGTAGAAAATAAGAGAGCAAGTTTACTTCTTTTCCTTACTTTATGAATGTTCTATGCAGAAGTGAATACAGAACTAACTGATTCATACTTGAAGGGCAAGTGGAAGGTACTGAACATTTGGCTCACCTGTTAGAGGAGCGCTGAAGAGTTCCTTCTCCTTGTCATCATCATCATCTTCAAAGAAGAGTTTCTGTGGCAGCTGCTGGAAGCCATAGAAGCTATCTCTGTACTTCCGCCTGCGCTGGCACACGGCATAACAGCAAATGGCAGCGCCCACGATGAGGAGACACACGCAGCCTGAAAAGGTCCAAGTTGATTATTCTCAAGTGCCAAGGATTACTAACTTTATATCTCATAATCTGACACATACTACTTTTATACTAGGAATAAAATGGTAATACACAAATGACAAACTTCTTACGTTTGAACTTACAGACTGAACTGATACTTTACTGACTAGCGGTTCTGTGCAGAAACACAAACATCCGATAAACTCCAAGCTGAAATTCGTACCAATTATCACTATTTAGTTTCACTGACTGAAATTTGCTGGCCCAATCAGTAAGAAAGCACACTTACCAGCGAGCATTACAAAGACGAGGCGCGGCAGGCCCATGACAGTCTCGTCACGTTCCAGCCGGAACATCACCTTGGTGAGCTTCTCGGTGGGTGTCACCGTCACCAACTTTGTAGCAGGGAAGAACTTGGGAGCAGTTACTACCACAGTGTGTTCTCCTGGAGAAACAGGTCTCCAGAACGCACTCGTTTCCGTAGCCAGGACGACGTGCTCGCTGCCGGACACGGACACGCGAGCGTTCAGGACTGGACTATTTTCTCCGTCAACCACATATCCTGCAAGCAGATAAAAGGAAACTGAACAGGCAGAAGAGAGAGAAGGTATATCACATGATGGATGGAAGATTGGAGATTTAAGACCTGAGCAAGCAACAAGATTCTAGCACTGTGTTAGATGCATCAAGTTTGCGTTCATTCCCTCCTCCTGCTACTGTCTGATATATAGACTCTGTGGTCTGAAATCACAGTGTCACAACTGGCGATACGAGAATCAACCATTTCACATACACGCATGATACTCTGCTAATTGCAACAAATGAAGAAGAACTACTGTAGAAACCAAGATAATCAAGAACTCGCAAGTCACCATCTCCGAAACAGAGACTCCTGGAGGCCGACCATCAACACAGGATTACAGCATCATGTTACTGATAGAGAGATAGACACATTATATAAAATGAAAACATACCAGTGATGTGCAAGAAGACCCTGGGCTGATTGCAGAAAAAAAGACTAATTTTAAGCCTTAGACAATGTCTACGTCAAGCATGATCTTCCATTGCATAAACAATGTTCAGCTGGTGTTTAGCTAGACGTTGTTTAAAGTTTCAATATTGTTCAAAAATGGAAATAGAAGTATCTTCACGTAACGCTTTGCTTGTCACAACCAATTAAATTCATCAGTGTGCACCCCAAATGTTAGTCAGCTGTCGTCTTCCCACACATTACTCAAATATGGCAAAGTATGAGCACGACTTGCCCACATATAAGAATATCGCTTTCGGTGGAAAGTAAATCTGATAATATGATCAACAATAAAGTGACACGCCACTGTATGAGGAAATGTAGCTTTGATTATAATGTTGTTACGGAGAGTGTCATCTAATTAGCTTCTGCAAAGGGAAGATGGAACTATAGTACTGTATAGCCGAATGAGTTGTATGGGCCATACAGATGTAGCTTGCATTCTAGAGATCAGAGGGTCCACCTTTTCAATACAATGTATCAAGTAAATAATATTATATTAGTCTTGGGACTAGTTTCAGCCACTTAGTGGCCATCTTCAGCCAATTTATTTCTTATAATTGCACTTTAATATGGAACAAAAATGAAAGCTATAATTCTAGAGATCATACGTCGAAATGCGCCACTGACAGCCCTGAAGATTGTTTACCATAGTTTCCCCATTTTTACATCAGGCAAGTACTGGGGCTGTTATAGCCACAACTCTTCCTTCCCAGTCCTTGCCTTTTCCTATTTCAGAGTTGCCAAAATTTCATAATGTGGCTATTGGCGATGATAATATCACTAATTCCTAGTTGTCAATTCTTTTTAAACCTGCTTTACTCTGGAACAGTATCTCTTGTACTTTTTATGGTCTTGTGTCTGGTGTAGTAGTGATGTGTTCTTTCTTGTTCATGTACTTGACGAGGTGGAGGAGCAGGGGATACTGGTGTGTCATTAACTTCCTTCTTGTTACCTTCTGCTTCAAAGGGGGAGGAACATGACATAGGGCTATCTGGAGGTGGAGAGACTCCAATTCTTTTTTTCGTAATCTTCTTCAAGTATTTTCAAATGCACCAGAATTTGATCATATAACGGGTTCTTATACTCCATAGCCTCAAAAGGTAATCATTTTTCTTTACAAGTTGGTCTAGATGAATGTACAGATCTTCATATTGTCGTAGGTACGACATCGTAATTGGTGTAAAACCTTCAATTATTATGTTTAATATATTTTAATTATAGTTTATTTAATGCTAAATTATCTTTTATTAAATGTTAAAATGACTCCCCTGTAAATATGTAGTATAAAATTGTATAACCTCAAATACGTCTTGTTTAACCTCAAATTCTATATGGTCGAAAGCGGTAGAAAATTCCATAATGTTTGTATGTTAGACTTATTGTGCTATAATTTGGTATATATGAAGGGTTCTGGAAACTTTGTAAGGTTTTATTATCCAGATACATGTAGAGACATTACGAATGTTGTAGATATTTCCATGTACATTTTTAAATATTGAAAGAACATTCGAGTACCCATTCGACTAGCTGGTCGATCGATGTTTTGAGTGTGTTTTATTAGAGTGTCGTAAGAACTCTTCCAGAAGTCGATCATTCTAGACGGTTGATCGAATAGTATAAATATCGAGCTGCCAAGTCAGCGAATCAGTCAGATCATTGGACTCGAGTGAGTGAGCGAGGCGGGAAATTCAAGAGAGAGTATGTTATAGTGCGCGCGTCAGTGTTGTTGATATCTGTACTTGTCAGAACCGACTTCAGGGTACTCCGCTATTGAGTGTGTATATAGTGTCATTTGCTACTGTGTAAAATTGTGTGTTGTGACGTACAGTATAAATAAAGTAATTTATAAAAGGAAGTGAACGTGTTCTCGTGTGATATTTACGTCAAATAAAATCGCAACGTAGAACGACAATATGTGTTCATTAAGCTGCCCTTTTTTCATGATGGTGAGGTCACAGGGTTCGATTCCCGGCAGGGTCGGGAATTTTAACCGTCCTTGGTTAATTTCACTGACACGGGGACTAGGTGTATGAGTTGTCTTCATCATAATTTCATCCTCATCACGACGTGCAGGTCGCCTACGGGTGTCAAATCAGAAGACCTGCACGTGGCCATAAAAAAGACAAGAGATACTGTTGCAGAGGAAAGCAGGTTTAAAAAGAATTGACAACTAGGAATTAGTGATATTATCATCTCCAATAGTAATAAGAGCCACATTATGAAACCTAGATTTCTTCATTTCAACAATTACTAAAAAAATGTGATGTTAATCATATACTAAATATGTACCACTTTTAACCAGTAAGTTGCCATAAGCAACAAATGTATCAACAAGGTGGAAAATAAAAAATACAGTTGTGAATCTGTTTAAGTGCAATACGGACCATGAAGTTGATTTTATGTAATCTGCAGTTACAGTCGGAAAGGGCCAATGCCTCACACAGTCTTAACTCAATCATTGTGGAGCTTGTTAGTAAATATTTGTTACGAGGAAAGTTAACAGTTACACGGCTTCATTCCAGCTAAAAGTGGTGAAATTAGTGGAAGAAAATGATAACAGAGCAGAAGGCCATGAGTTTTCTGTTCACGAAAAACACATGAAAATGGAAGAAAACAGCAAGTGGAATTAAAAAACACCAGTTCATCCAGGTGTGCATTTCGTAGTCCAAAACAGAACAAGTTCCCAGGTGTTGAGGAAGCATTACTAGAATGGGTGAGAAAGATGTGGAACAACGGTTAAAGTGTTTCCCACAAAATCTTACAACTAAAGTCCGGGAAAGTGCGCGATCCCATGATGTTCTGGGAAACTTATTTAAGGCAAGTCGCGATTGGGTGACTTAGTTTATGCAGTGAAACAACCTGTCATTGCACAGGAAATTGTCTTTGTGTAAAAAAAGGAAAAAAAAAAAAAACTGCCTACAGACTGCACCGATAAAGTTACAAAAATGAAATGGCATATGGTTTTTAGTGCCGGGAGTGTCTGAGGACATGTTCGGCTCGCCAGGTGCAGGTCTTCTGATTTGGCGCCCGTAGGTGACCTGCCCATCGTGATGAGGATGAAATTATGATGAAGACAACTCATACACCCAGTCCCCGTACCAGCGAAATTAACCAAGGACGGTTAAAATTCCCGACCCTGCCGGGAATCGAACCTGGGGCCCCTGTGACCAAAGGCCAGCCCGCTAACCATTTAGCCACGGAGCCGGACAAATTTAAAGAGTTTCACAAGCGTGTGATCGGGTTAAGGCAGCAGAACTCATACCTCCACTTGCAGATCATCAAACCCCTGTATCGGTGTTTTCCAGGTTTGTAGGCCATGGTCCAGGAGCACGTGAGGGTCCCGATATTTCACCAAAGACTGCGTTCGTCTCCCGACTGACTTCGACAGCAGCGAAGCTCACAATGGAATGAAGGGGTGTTGTAATTCCACCTCATTATATAGTGTATAAGGCTACGGTGCGCTGCTCGCCTATTGGTCCGCCATGCTGGAAGGGCGGTTGCTGATTGGCTGTTCTTCGGCCAATGGTTGAAACATTACGGAGTCCGATGTACATCAATCTGCCTTGGTGGAGACAGGCAACTGATCGCCCGTTGCTTTTTTTGTTCTGCCGCGGCCATCATGTCCTTTAGGATTTAAGGCTTTCAGGACTGGAAACCATGCTTTGTTTACCCGTTCACATTCCTCCTAACGGTTGAAGCTCTTGAATTTCAGTGTCTTCGCTTTGTAGCCGGGCATGGTAAGACAAATTAGTTGACAGTACATTGGTGTCCAGCGAATGAGAATCTGTCTGCTTGTCTTTGCCGGCTGTGTCTGTTATGCTCCTTCAGTCGTGTGGCGATGCTGCGTTTTGTAGTGCCTATGTACACCTGGCTGCAGCTGCACAGGATCTTATAGACACCTCCTGTGGAGAAAGGATAGCACTTGTCTTAGGCAGACCTAAGTAGTTCCTGGATTTTCTTCGTTGACCTATATATGTTTTTTTCCCTAAGGGACTTTAGTAGCCTCCCTATTCTGTCAGTTGTTTTTCCAATGTATGGCACAGAAAGGCTTTAGGTGCCGGCCGCTCCTCTTCTTTCTTCCTGGTTGTTGGACGTCTGGGACGGAGTGTTTGCTGGATATCTTTATGGTGTACCCGGTAAAATATAACTGAAGTATGGATTACTTTTGTGCTGTATTAGTAAAATGTGACTATCATAAATACGCGAAGCACTGCCAGCTTAGCACGGGGATGCAATGGAGCTCACACTTCGCAGTGGCCTTGAAGACAACGCATGACAATGCAAAGGACGAATCACAGACTGGGCACATACAAACCAGTGATGCAGGAACAACATGCGCTTCTCCTAAAAATTCATCAGGCTGACTACAAATATAATGTCAGATTTGTGTTTTAGAAAAGTAAATCTATCATAGAAGGTAATTACACTAGCCTTTTTTGTCGTGATGATGTACAAGTAAACTGGTCAAAACACGTCTTCTGAACATGTTCCGTGAGTAACGTTTTAAAAGCACATGGTAACTTGTTTCAAGTAATTGGTCTGGACACATAAGGGCTGGATATTATAAAATTGCGATCAATATGTCCATAGCATGTGATGTAAAAAGTGATAGAATCACCGCTTACTCCCAGTCTGACATCATCATACAGTACGTAGGCCTAAGTAAAGTTATATTGAAATCAGTGGTCGTTTTAACTATGTTTTTGCACAATATTTACCAAGCTTGATTTGACAGTGGATTTATCGGTCTCAGCGCATTATAATATTGTACTAGCAACAGTGTGACATCTCCTGGGTATTACTCCGAAAATCGTAAAAGTAGTTAGTAGGATGTGTAATGCAATAAGATTATTATCTTTTATTATGTAAATACCTTTCTAATAACAGTTTCAATGGATACAACAAGTCCCCAGGTCTTTTTTTTAAATTTCGCATAAAAATTTTTCGCTTAATAGCCGCACCCCCTATTTTGGGACCTTAAAATTGGCAAAGAAGAAAGTGCAGCCGATACGCGAGTAAATACGGTACAATACGAAATGAGGAGATACAGAAAAGAGTACTTGCACTTAAATTGCAAGAAAGAATCGACAAAGCAAAGCTAGGGTCTGGACAGATCATGCAAATGCAAAGTAAGAGGACTCTAAGGAGTGGTGGAGGTGATTATTGTTTTAGAAGAAAGTACACAACTACGCAACCATCCTCTATAAAACACTAATCAGAGAGAAAAAATGGAAGGGGTCTGACACTTCGGAAAATGAAGTTGTCGGCGAAAGAAAGACAAGCACCACAAAGGATGTGAAAGTGAAAGACTCCCTAGGCCTCGAGTGCTCTAATACCACTGGGGTTGGAAAAGAATAACAGTTGACCAAGGGAGGTTGGATAGGATACATGAAAGTGAGGAGCCTGGCACAAGTAAGTGGAAGCAACGATAGGACTCAGATGAGGGACTCGTGGTTACCAACCCATGCTAAGAGCCCCTGGGGACCCTTTCAGTCGTGTCTTACGATGGGCAAGGGATACCGTGGGTGTTATTTGCCACCCCACACACAGAGAGGAGGATTCTAAAAAAAACTTTTGTGAAAATGATCACTTGAAAGAGTTAAGAGGACGGCCTCAAATGAGATGGAGAGGCTCTGTAGTGGAAAGCACCGAAGCAAGAGGCACAGAGAGTGAAGAAGAATGGAGGAAAGTAGATAATAAGATTGAGGCCCTACTTAGTTTGTATCCAGTAATGGATGAAGAAGGAAGTGTCACTGGATATAACATATAAACATTGTCTTCTGACGGTAAGCAGAAATATGTGTGGAATACTTGTGGTTTACAAAAGCAAGACAATGGAAACAAGACAAGACAACAGTGTAGGAGTGAGCTGACCTGCTGGCAGAGAAAGGAGCCACATTGCCAAGTTCAACACATAAGGAGAATTCGACCAGAAAACCATAAACAATATCAGAATATAGAATCTACTCGCAAAATCAGTGAAAGTAAATCAAGGAAAGAAGCAGAAGCAAATTTTCTTCATAAACATCAAGACTGTCTTGAATAAATTTGAGACCTGTGAGGAATCTCCTTTAATGAATGTTTACTGTATGGTGTAAAATATTATTGCAGAATATTTTATTTGTATTCCCTTTGTCTACCTAAGTAACTACTAGATTTTAAATCATTATGGTGAAGTCAAAACTTGTAACGTTCCAGAAATTTTGTGACGCGGACTTTTGGAACAGGGTGTGTTGGCCCCTGTCGATTCTAGAAGCATGTTGTTGCTAATTCTGGAAGACGGAAAGTTTGCGATTAGTGTCTGCCAATGTTCTGGAATATTGTGATAACATCGCAACTTGATAAAAAATTTTGATTGGTAGGTCTGGGTGGCGACGGGAAAGCCCTTGTGCTCCGATTGGTCACTCGGTAATCACATCGGGGCCAGCCATGCCTTTTTAAGAGAGTGAGGCGAGATTTCATGGTCTTTTCGTTCTCTCGCCAGTCCAGCGATGAGACGCACGTCGGCGAAACCTCACTCCCGAGATGGGCTACCTTGGGGTAAGCACTGTTGGCTTTAGTTCCACCTTAATTTACATTTTATGTTCGGTGATATTTTCACATAGGAGTTTACCCTACTCGCCCCGACTTGCCACTCAATTTCTCAGATACCTTAGAAAACACCTTAACTTTCATTTAATATTGTATTTGTATCCTGCGTTTCCTGTTAACCTCAAAATTGTATTACAGAAGTTGCACTGTGTTAAGATATCCGTGGTTAACCTCTCGTCCTAAAAGCAAAGCTCTTGGCAAACTACATCTAATTTGTATCTCGGAAACAGTGTAACTGGATTGTTGGGATAGGTGGAATCTGTTCTGAATTTCCTTGTAATGTTTATTTTTGAAAATAATATCTTGAATCAAGGGATCACCGTTGATTTTTTCTGGAAACCCGCAACCTTCCTATCCCACTAGCCCTGGTAGGTTTCCTAGACTCGCTCCACATTCCTTCATTATAGTCGTCACATTGCCCAACCTCATATTTGTTTGTTTGTTTGTATTGGTGAAGTTCATCTGATGTTTTATTGTGTTCTAAGGTTTTAAAGTGCCGTGTAATTTGATTTTTTTCCCCTTTTCTTAACTGTGTATCATGTAACCACTGGAAACTGGTTACAAAATTAAAAAATAATAGTAGGTCCTGTACAACATGTAAACAGCAGAATTTTGCAAAAGACATCATCTGATATGCTAAAAATTTTTTTTGCTAGGGGCTTTACGTCGCACCGACACAGATAGGTCTTATGGCGACGATGGGATAGGAAAGGCCTAGGAGTTGGAAGGAAGCGGCCGTGGCCTTAATTAAGGTACAGCCCCAGCATTTGCCTGGTGTGAAAATGGGAAACCACGGAAAACCCTTTTTCAGGGCTGCCGATAGTGGGATTCGAACCTACTATCTCCCGAATGCAAGCTCACAGCCGCGCGCCTCTACGAGCACGGCCAACTCGCCCGGTATGCTAAAAATTAGACCACACATGTTAGCAGCAGAACAACATGCTGAAGCTCTATTGGAATGCCAAAAAATGAATGGCAAATTCATAATATCTGCCATTAGAAAACATCATCATTTGTTTCCTTACTTTGTATTATTATTTTGGGTAACCACCCAACCTCAGTAATGCTCTTTCTCACGAGTACGTTGCATAAACCGTACCTGCTATTCCGACGTAGACCAAGTCAAGGAGGCTAAGAAGGCTGTTGCGGTGCTCAGCCCACACTTCAGGGATGTGCTGACGGTCGGGAGCCCCACAGCAGTGGATGTACACATCCAAAGGCAGGGAGCTGGTGTTCATGTAGGTATAGTCCTGAAACGGTACACAAAGGGAATGAAATACTATCCACATTTTGCAGAACGAGTCATTATACACAGTTCTTTCACGATGATAATTATCTATTGTTTTAAGGGGTCAACTAATAACCTTGAAATCGTATTATTAAACAGTATCCTCCTTATTCAACACATTATGACAAGGACACTGTTTAGTATAGCGATTTAAATGTTAATACTTTGGCTGTTAATACGGAAACATGAAATTTATATTTTGTGGTTAAGGGGTCAAACATCGAAGTCAACATCCCTGATGATATCAAATGAAATAAATGATTTGAAATATACTAATAGACTAAAATGAAATGCAAGTTAACGTAAAATACATGTGCTCCTCAGAAAGTTGAGGTTGTAATTGTATTGAGAATAACAATTAACTCAGGTGGTACAGTACCCTGCAACCTGGAACTGATCTCCGGCTGTGAATCCACGTAATCCTGCCCAATGGCATGACAGTGCTAGTGACAAATGTAAAAGCAAGAGCTGAAAAGTTTCCACCAATTGAATACTCATTTATTGTAACAATAATTACATAGATTTGGGACTAGGTTCGGTCTATCTAGAAACCATCTTCAGGCAACATTACAATGTTAAAAACAAGTCATGACATACAATAACAAAATAAGTGTTATACAAGATAAAAATCACAATGTAACAATGTATTATCAAAGTTCTACACAAGACAATTAAAAATATGTTGAATGGAAGACATTCTTGACGATTAATGTAGGATCGTGTGACGATCGTGTGACTATATTTATCAAATTCTGGTGCTAGGTCAGATTATTAAAAATGTTCATCAAAGTTTTACTCAAACATGAAAGGTTGGACTTCTTGAAAGCTTCAATTCAAAAACTTATATTGACACCTAGAAAGTTCTTCATAATACAGTACCAAGTTACAATTGATCAAATGTAAACAGAATCATGTGATATTCAAATGGGACTCTTGTGTGATGGTACATTGTTGAATGTTAGGTTTGCTTTCCAAAACGGATCACTGAAACTGTTCGTATTAAAGAGCAAAATCGAGGAATTAGAAAAAAATAAGGAGATAACTATGAGACTCACCCCAAAACATAAAGTTAAAGCGTGCAAATGGTGTCACGTTTTATATCATACTGACATGACGGGACTGGGTTGAAGTGAGGACGGAAGAGGGAGGGGAAAGCATGACATTGCTTAACGTGGGGCAGAGGGATGGGGAATATTGAGTGATTGCTGGAGGGAAGATCTGAAAACATTATGGAGAAGGGTGTTTTGATTACTTGATTTCTTTTGTAAAGTGATTTCTTTCTATCGAGAATAGGGATTATTAGATCAAATGGAGAGTTTGACTTTTTTGATATGTTATTAAGGCTGAAATTAGGGTTAAAATATTGATCTAGGTGGGTAAAACAATTTTTAACATTATAATATTGGCTGAAGATGGTCTCTAGAGAGACCAAAACTAGTCCTGAATATATGCAATTATTGTTACAATAAGTGAGTACTGAACAGGTGAAAACTTTTTAGCTCTTGCTTTTACATTTGCTCTTCAATATGGATCATTATGAAGTTTACTGCTAATGATTAGTGCTAGTGACAGCACTGCAGTTGAGGTGAAAATCCAGCAGCATCTTTGCATAAAATTCTGTGTTTATTTATGAAAGACAGAGACAGAAACTTGGAACCTTATCCACGATATTCACAAAACTCGGATGCTACTGAAACACTCGTGCTCATGATAATGACTGCTCACCATAAGCCTGCCAGATAAGGTTCAAGGATTAAACGGCTATCTTCCCTAACTTCACACAGAATTTTCAATCAACACAGTAACAAGTATTGAACAAGTAACGTACTGGAGCTTGAAAGACTTACTAACCAGGAAAATGAACTAAGTCATACTGGGGGAGAATATGGAAACCAGGTTGCACTGCATTAACAAGCTGTGATGATGTGTTGTTGATTTAATTTATACAAGAGAGAATTAAACAGAGAAGAGAAGAACACGTTAGAATGTTTTACCAGCATAGATCCAGGCCCAGACTTCCAGGAGCCAGCATTGGCCACTCCACCCTCGAACACATCACGTGGATGAGATGAGCAGTTGGGGTGTCCGTTGCCCATAGTGGAGTGTGCAGAAACGTATTTGCTGGCAAAGTAGCGCAGGATCTGTAACACAAACAAGTTATTATACTCATGAGACAGAAAATATAAGGAATAAAATGTGGAAAATTGAATGATGAAATCAACAATAACATCAGAAATGCCGGCACATCATGATATTCCATTGCCAACTAAAATAAACAGTAAAACGCTTCAAAGAATAGACTGAAGTACCTCGGCTGCCATACTGACCACCAATTAAAGCCAAATGCGGAATAATAATAATAATAATAATAATAATAATAATAATAATAATAATAACAACAACAATAGATCAAGCACAGAAAAGCATTGGAAGAAGGGCAAAGACTTAACACTAGTGTTTTTGGATCTCGAAAAAGCATTTGATAGTGTTCCAAGGAAGACTATATGGGAATGCTTAAGAAAGAAAAATGTACCCAAAGGGCTTATCCAGAAAGTTAAAATGCTTTACGAAGACTGCTGCAGTTGCGTACAGATAGGAAACGGTAATTCTGATCGGTTCCAAACCACTAAAGGAGTGCAACAAGGCAGTACCCTTTCACCCTTACTTTTTATCACTGTCATGGATGAAGTCGTGAGAGAAATTAAGCAGAAGAACAATATGGACATCAATGCATTTGCAGATGATGTAGTAATTTGGGGAAATACAGAGAAGGATGTCCAAGAGAGGCTGAACACCTGGAATGAACATTTGAAAGCACACGGATTAACAATAAATAAATCGAAAACTGTTACTATGTCTGTCAACAGGCAGAAGAAGAAAGGAAAAATAATGCTGGAAGATACACAGCTAGAAACAGTAGACCAATATAAATATCTTGGGTGCATCATTTCAAGTGATAACAGAATACAGCATGAGATTAACAACCGCATTCAAAAATCAGCTCAGTTTTACCATCAAGTTCAGAACCTCCTCTGGAATGAACAAGTTCCCTTAAGATCAAAGCAGATTCTATTCCAGTCATACTTCACCCCCATAATAACATATGGCCTAGAAACCTGCACAACAACCCAACAAGTGGATAGCAAACTACAAGCCGCAGAAATGAAGTTCCTATGAACTATGGTACAGAACACAAAAAGGGACAGGGTAAGGAATGAAAGACTAAGGGAGGAAGCTGGTGTGTACTCATCCCTGAATGAAAAAGTGACAAGGGCCCGTTTGAAATGGTTTGGCCATGTCAAACAAATGGACGATGGAAGGACAGCAAAACAATGGCTACACACAGTCGTGGCCAGAAAATGACCGGTACGAAGACCTAGGAAGAGATGGCTGAACCAAGTGAAAGAGGGCATAGGAACAAGAGGAGTCAGCTGGGATGTCATCTTGAGAGAAGAGTGGTACATGAACAGACAGAAGTGGAGAGAGCTCGTAAACCGCACCCCAGCAACTGGAGTGGAAAACTGATGATGATGATGATGATCAACAACAACAACGACGACGACGACGACGACGACGACGACGACGACGACGACGACGACGACGACGACGACAACAACAACAACAACAACAACAATGATGTTGTTTCTATGCCCAACTATCTAACTTTGATGGTTTTCGGAGATGCCAAGTTGAAGGAATGTTGTCCTGCAGGAATTATTAAATGTGCCAGTAAATCTAACAACACGAGGCTGACGTATCTGAACACCTTTAAATACCGCCATCCTGAGTCGTAATTAAATATGCCAAGTTGAATTCAGAAGGCCAGTGCTCTATTGCCTGAGCTACCCAGCCCAGACAAAGAGATTACTGTGTCTAATGTAACTTAGTTTTGCAAACACAACTGATTCAACAAGCATCTTGTATAAGTCTGTTACAATGTCCGAAAATCTGAGTCTGTGAACAGTTAACTTAAATTTTGGATTTCAGGAACCCAGAATGTTAGTTTTCGTAAATATGGCTTCAGAAACAGTGACCTCGGAAATAAGACCATTTGGAACCCTCATATTTTGGAAATGAGACTGTTAGGAAAAACAAAATTTGGAAATACATTTTGGAATCCACGTTGCTACAATGGAGTATGACAGACTAATCTTGTACAGTAAAATGCCGTTATAAAGAACGCCAGTTTAACGAAATATTCAGAATAGCAAAATTATTGGGCCCTTCCCTTTTCCCCATTTAATGTGTGTTAAAATATTTAATTGTAACGACTTTCGTTCTTTCAGTATAACGAATTAAAATGTAGCCTTTTTGCTTATATTTAACACCTTTTCCCTTCAAAATATGATTGAAATTCGTCCTGCCGCATGTTTCACACACCCTGTCTCTACACACACACTACACAATACACAGGGGAAGGTAAGCCAACACATTACAATTGTGTTGCCATTGATGCTTTCACAGTCCATACTTATAGACATGATACTGCATAGGCCCTTGGGCTTATGCAATGTCAAGAAAATAAGGTGAAATTTTTTACGTTTCCTTCAATTACATTCACTATGGAGATGGAGTCGGATGGATGCCTTCCTTTCTTGGATGTACTAATAAGAAAGAAACTGGACGGCTCTTTAGGACATTACAAGTGATAAATATCATTTTTGATCCATATCGATGATAGCTGATTGAAATAATAACAATAATTAATTAGGTGGACAAATTAATAAATTAATTTATTGCTATTATTTCAATCCTTAGGACATACCGTCTTCCGTAAGCCACAAATTGCTATCTTCATGCAGATTCTCACCACAATCAAGCACAAAAGCAAGGCATTCTCACGACACTCGCCAAGAGGGCGAGACGAATTTGTGAGCCATCAAATATCCAGGTGGAGATGGACATGCTCAAAGTCGAAGTTCAAGGGTAATGATTACAGTGATTTGCAGATTCATAGAGCCCTGCATCCCATAGAAACAACCAAGCAAAGCTCACAGAAGGAAGAAGTGAAGGGAACCGCCTACTTGCCTTACATTCACAACACCACAGATCGAATTGCCAAGGTCCTCCGAAAACACAATATAAAAACCGTGTTTGGCACCGCCACTAAAATTGCTCACAGTCTGAGTAAAACCGAGGACAAATTGTCTCCACTTTTACATCCTGGGGTATACGAAATTCCCTGTATTTGCGGTAAGGTATACATTGGCCAAACATGCTGGTCCATTGGTACCTGTATCAAGGAACATGAACGTAATATTCATCTCAACAAGCCAGACACAACAGCAATAGCTGAGCACACTCTATCATTGGGTCATGATGTCATGTTCCAAGATGCTCGAGCTCTTACCCCACACTAGACACTACAGGTCCAGAATTATACGGGAAGCTGTGGAAATACGTAGAAATCCTAACAATTTCAACAGGGACACTGGCTATCAATTAAGTAATACCTGGTTGCCAGTCATTAAGAATTTACGTAGGTAGTTCCCTTCCCTGTCCCTTCACTACAGTTATTTCGTCTCGGTGTTTTCCAAATTCGTACATTCCTCATCGGGAGATGTTTCATTCCAGGCTTGTGTTAATGTCATATGTTATGTGCTCATGTTATATGAACCTCTTGCACTGATTCTGATGGTTCAGTCAGCTTCCGCTTCGAACGCTAGCACTGTGCCACGTCTGGGGAGCCATCTGGTGGCAAATGAACGTACCATTTACACTTCTATTATAACGTCTAAATTAAAAAAGTCATTGTTTAAGAAGCCTTTCTTGTGGACAGTCGAGATTTTCTTCTGATGATACAGAGCACAGTTGTCTGCACAACGTAAAGAATTTCACCATATTTTCTTGACACGGCATAAGTGCAAAAGCCAATACAGTATCATGTCTACATTACAATTCTGATGAGCGGGTTGCCTACCCAACACCACGTGAACATATCTTATTCAGTTTTGGTGTGTCAGTACTGAATGTCATTATGTAGGATTAATTTCTTATACATACAACACAAATTAAATCCAATTTTCTATTAATAAAAATATCTTCAAATATTGGGGTGTGCAGACTGGATTCAAGTTTACAGGATACGGTTCAGGTAGCCATTTTCCACACATGTCGAGCTGGACATCGATTTCAAAGTAACCAATACGTAAGAAGTAACGCTATTGGCTGGGTAGGAACGCCACATTTACTATCAACCAATGAACGTTGGTACGGTTACTGCACGTTCATTGTTAATCTTTTGTTCGTGAAGCAACATGTGTATTAGTGTGCCAGTTAACTGTTTCGTCAATATGGATCAAAAGAAGCGAAAGCAGTTTTCTTTAAAAGACAAATGTAAAATACTTTGGGAAGTGGAGAAAGGAGAAACAGTGAAGAAGTATGACATCAGCCCTTCAAAGTCGTGAAATATCTTACTAATGAAGACAAAATTAAAATCTGTCAAAAAGTGGACTGCGCGTTCGCATCTTGAAGCTCGCAGAGATCGCAAATGATGAACTCGCACCTTCGAGTTTCGACTCTATCACTTAAGTTGGTCGAAGTTTTGTTCGATTCAAAATGGCGGCCAAAGTCATTCCTATAATTCCAGTCGCACAGGGTTGAGTGCAACCTCCAATTCATTGTCAAGGAGTGTGACCAGAGAATAATGTTTTAATAACCCCCTGCTCCGAAATAAAAGACTTCTACTAATATTTGTTTTAGAAAGAATGTGTGATCTGCAATAATACTTTGATATTTTTATTGGCCCCTGTGCACATGTTTTCATATTTGTTCTTTTGTGTTTTTCACACCTTTTAATAATACTTTAATCTCATCTTTAGATATGGTAGATATAGTTTACACTGTACCTGCAGATACACGACATAAAATGCCCTCATGTCAGAAAAAGTCGTATTTAGTGTTTCTATATCCCTGTTAGATGGTTTCTATTCGTATATTCAGTAGTACGTTTTCTTACTTAACAAGTTCTGTTTTGTTGTCCCCTGTAGAAACATCTTAACAAAGTTTCACTGTACCGGTATATCATAAAAGAATACTAAAACTACAATATTCATTATTCATAAAATAAACTCATCTGTAAGCCTTTTAAGTTTACTTTGACAGCAGTAGGTACTCAACAACATAACTGAATTTTGCAACACAACCAAGGATTTTGAATTAGAGGAAAGTAAAGGAAAGTAACACAAAGTAACATAAAAGACATGTATTCCAAACATACCAGTTTCTAAAACAATAGATATTATAAGTGACAGGAATCCGTGTGATGATGAGGAGGAAGAGGAAGATGTGCCTCAAAGTCTTCAACAGAGTTTGACTCTTGTGCTGGCAACAAACATGATACGTAGTCTTCAGGACTTTCTTCTGTCACAAAGGGATGTGCCCGAATCTGTGTTAAATTCAAGTGCAGTGGTTGCCGACTGCTTGAATATTCGTTCGTGTCTGGGAGTGTACAGAAGAAAATATAAGTCGAGGACATAATGTACCGGTACAGGGTAAAATTTGAGATACTGAAAATTTCTTGCAAGTACCTGTACTTTACATCATTACTTCATCTATACATATATTATGTATCCTAATTTTCCTCTCATTTAATACATACAGTATTACGTTTTTTAATGGGTAAATTCATGTTGAAATGACGCAGATTCTTCAACAGGTTTAGCAAGGGGCGAGTTCTTAAGAATAGATTTATTTCACTATAACAAATTAAATTCTGAGGTCCCCAAAACTTTGTTATACTGGTATTTTACTGTACATACTGCATATCTTTGGAAACATCTCAGAATTGGGAAAACATGGCCAGTTACAGAAAGAGATGACAAAGATTAAGTACCGGACAGAAAGAAACAAGTGACAAATCAAGTTGCTAGTTTTTACTCACGTTCTGTATTTCTACATTTGACCTGAGAAGACTAAGATTGTTGTCCAATTTGTATGACCGATGGACCTGATGATGATGATGAATACTGTTTTACACAAACATCATCACAAGTCATCGGACTCACTGCTGAGTGTCTTGACCCATGAACGAATTGTCACCATCCCGAATGGTTACCAACTTGACTTAAAGCCTACTGAAGAGGTAAATCGCCAGGCTGAGTGGCTCAGACGGTTGAGGCGCCAGCCTTCTGACCCCAGCAGGGTACGTTCGATGCGGGCTCAGTCCGATGTATTTGAAGGTGGTCAAATACATCAGCCTCATGTCGGTAGATTTACTGGCACGTAAAAGAACTCCTGCAGAACTAAATTCCGGCACCTTGGCGTCTCTGAAAACCGTAAAAGTAGTTAGTGGGACATAAAGCCAATGACATTATTATTATTAGGAGGTAAACCAGTCTCTCCATCTGCTCTCTGTTCTCCCACTCGGTCTTGTGCCCACAACCTTCCCTTCCGTGATTAATTTTTCCAGGTTTTCAATAACTTATCACAATGTGTCCAAAGAACTCGAGAATTTTAAGGCTGACACAGGAAGAAAGGCACTTGGAGATGTTAAGTTCTTTGACAATGGACGCATTACTTCTTTTTTAGGTACATTTTATGCGTAGCATTCTGTGGCAGCACCAAAGCTTGGATGCTTCCATAAGCAGCATGTTTCTGGGCTTGATGGTCCATGTTTCACAACCGTATAAGAAGATGGAAAAAACGAGTGCTCTACACAAACAACTTGCTACAAAATATTACATTATAAGAACATCCACCCTACAAAATTCAAAGACTAAAATTCAAAATGTAACACTTAACCATAATAGGTATTTTATTTGACCTTGTATTGGCTTGATAAATCTATTAAACAAAACTATTTAAAATAGTTTATGTTCGGTCCACCTTGTCAATACACTTTTATTGGCTGAAAATGATTTATTGTATCTAACATTTTTCAGGAACAATATGCACTGTATGTGTCGGGGCTGCCTGGCCGAGGCAGTAAAGGCGTGCTTGGTTCACCTGGAACGACGTGGGTTTGAAACGAGATTTCCAGTTCCGGAGGTGCACATGGCCCTAAGGTTCACTCAGCCTACACCAAAAATGAGTACCAGGTTAATTCCTGGGGGCAAAGGCGGTCGGGATTAGAGCTAACCACTCTACCCCATCGGTGCCGAGGTTACGGATAGTGGAAGCCTTTACCTTCCACCCCTCCAAGGGCCTTCATGGCCTGTACGGAGATGACTTTGCTTTTTGTCTTTTGTGAACAATAAAGCGACATGATGATACAAACAGTAAATATGTCGGAAGATAGTCCGCCTAGTCAATACTATTCATTTATTTACCTTTCACCTTAACATCTAGTACATGTTTCGAGAATATTATGCATTCTCTTCCTCAGCTGGTGGATTAAAATTCAGTATACAATAAGACCTGACTAAAATACGGGGGCCCCCATTAAAAATTCAAAACAATGAGTATGACAATGTGACACTTAAAAATTTTTGATAGTACAAACATAG
This sequence comes from Anabrus simplex, assembly GCF_040414725.1. NCBI lineage: Eukaryota > Metazoa > Arthropoda > Insecta > Orthoptera > Tettigoniidae > Anabrus > Anabrus simplex. Next base: position 215,516,854 of record NC_090279.1, on the reverse strand, counting down.
AATTAAAATCCCATTTTGTCAAGTACAAATTAAAAACACAATATAGTAATGTCTAATTAAATACAACATCTTGTGATGATATGAATTCACAGTGTCCTTAAAGTTGCCTTGCGTAGTTCAAAAATGCTGAGTTAGGAATGAATGAAAGAAATTGCATTAAAACTTGAAGTCCTGCCGATATCCACCGTTAATGGGTGTTAAAATGATGTCTATTTAAATTAAAATATTGGACACAGCGTGTGACACAGGTGCCTCAACATCTATCTAACACATGCATGCCACACGTAATATTTACATCATCACACTGGTAAGGTTTAATATTTTTACCCCGTTGTATTCTCAATTGTTCATGTCGGAGCCTTTTGTTAATTTTTATTTCATTTCCTTTTTATAGACCATTTTAACCTATTTTCAACCTGGCTGCATAATACATCTATCAACCGAAGATAATGGCAGGACTCCAAGTTTTAACGCAACTTCATTTATTCTTGTACAAATCCAATTGAACTACGCAAGATAGTATTATAATTCCTAGGACACCGTAAATTCACATCATTATACGATGCTGTGTCCAATATTTTAATTTAAATAGACATCATTTTAACACCCATTAACGGTGAATATCGGCAGGACTTCAAGTTTTAATGCAATTTCATTCATTCCTAACTCAACATTTTTGAACTACGCAAGGCAACTTCAAGGACACTGTGAATTCATATCATCACAAGACGTTGTATTTAATTAGACATTACTATATTGTGTTTTTAATTTGTACTTGACAAAATGGGATTTTAATTCTATGTTTGTACTATCAAAAATTTTTAAGTGTCACATTGTCATACTCATTGTTTTGAATTTTTAATGGGGGCCCCCGTATTTTAGTCAGGTCTTATTGTATACTGAATTTTAATCCACTAGCTGAGGAAGAGAATGCATAATATTCTCGAAACATGTACTAGATGTTAAGGTGAAAGGTAAATAAATGAATAGTATTGACTAGGCGGACTATCTTCCAACATATTTACTGTTATTAAGTCAATACGGATCCAATCCCGACCATCATGGGCAAGATTATCAATAATGATGATACAAAGTTGTGAAGAGCTAAAGACCACTCTGGGTGGCAACGTCCTATCAGAGATGCAATGTTAAGGGAACAAAGAAACAAGGTCAGAATGCTCAACAAGTAAAACTACTGATGATATGACAAGGGAGAAGCTCCCTCCATGGATTAGCGGTAGAGTGTAAACTTCAACAACAACTTGTTTTACATCACAGTGACACAAATAGGTCTTATGGCGACAATGGGATAGGAAAGGCCTAGGAGTGTGAAAGAAGCAGCTGTGGCCTTAATTAAGATACAGCCCCAGCATTTGCCTGGTGTGAAAATGGGAAACCACAGAAAACCATCTTCAGGGCTGCCGACAGTGGGGTTCAAACCCACTATCTCCCAGATGTAATCTCACAGCTGCATGCCCATAAGCGCACGGCCAATTCGCTGGCAGTATAAACTTCCAGATCCCAAGATCATGGGTTCAAACTTGGCAGAGGTAGTTGGACTTTTGCAGAGAAGAGTCCATTCAGGACTCTACGAAGAGAGGGGATAGAATAAACAAGGATTACATAAGAAGAGACTTGCAGGCAAACTACACAATGCACGGCCGAAATGGTTTCATCAAAGTGAATGTAGGAGACATGAATTCCAAGGCGATTTCTTAAAGAGGGTGATGGCTGGCAAAAGATCAGTTGGACATCCGAGAAATGGTTGCACCACAGTAAAGAAAGATCCAGTCGAAAAAGGGAGACACTCTGGAAGCTACAGTGTAATGAGAGAAGTTTACAAAGAGAGGAACAAAAGTCCAACTCAGCTACCTGCAAAGATCCACAGGTGATGGTGATCATGTCGTATGATGTCAGCTTATGCCCGACTCGTTGGCTGAATGGGCAGCGTACTGGCCTTCGGTTCAGAGGCCCCCGGGTTTGATTCCAGGCCGGGTCGGGGATTTTAACCTTCATTGGTTAATTCCAATGGCTCGGGGGCCTGGTGTTTGTGCTGTCCTCGACATCCCTGCAACTCACACACCACACACAACACTATCCTCCACCACAATAACACGCAGTTCCCTACACATGGCAGATGCCACCCACCCTCATCGGAGGGTCTGCATTACAAGGGCTGCACTCGGCTAGAAATAGCCACACAAAATTATTATTATTATTATTATTATTATTATTATTATTATTATTATTATTATTATTATTATTATTATTATTATTATTATGTCAGCTTATGAACAATCTCTGGTGATACATACGGTGTTTAGCCAACATTACTTAATATAATGATGGTGTTCAGCCTCCGTAGAGGCCCGGTGTAGTCCTTAGTGTCAACGACCCATATGTGATTTGCACGTTTGTGAGAACAGGGTTCAACTTAAGATGAATTCTAATGCTGATGACAACACAAACTCCCAGTCCCTGAGCTACAGGAAGTAACCAACGGAAAGTTAAAATCCTCGACCCGGCCTGGAATAAAAGCCGTGTCCACTTGCACCAACGACCAGCCTGCTACCAATTTAGCCATGGAGCCAGACATAAAATTCATTAAAACTCAGGAATACAGATGTGTTTCTCTGCCACCTGGTACAGTCAAACACATCATCGAAATCGACACGTAAATTTCATCAATGCCTGAAAACATAGAACTATTATTATTATTATTATTATTATTATTAACATTATACAGGACACCATGAAGGGTACGTCAATATACATTATAGTTTGTATTGGTCATCTGTATCTGCGTAACAAACAGTAACTCACCTCTTCATCGCCAGTGGAGAAGGGATTACCCTGTGCTGGACCTCTCCGGTCAGAATAGGGTACGTCAACGTGCAACGAACCGGTCCTCACGTTCACGGAGAGGACAGAACTCGTCTTCTTCAACCAGTCCACGATGGCCTTGGTCTCAGGTTGGAGAGGAGTCTCTTCCTTGTTTCCTGATGACATGACACAGACCACAGTTCTAAATCATCAACTAAAACATTAACTTCAGGATTCATGATCTCGAGAACACATTCAACAAAACTCTGGCGCTCCTTAGAACCAAACACAGCACATGTAAGCAATACAAACTTGATATATACCAAATTATTGACCGAAATCTCCTCTAACCAGTATATTTCAATATACAGTGGAACCTCGATAGCTTGAATCACCTTGGGAGCTACATTTTATTTCGAATTATCGAAATTTCGAGATATAGAGAATACTGTTTTCAAGCATGTATAGCACATAATTGAATCATATGTATCTACGGGCTTATACTGAATGCATTATTTTTAAGAGTACTTAAAAATTGTAACGATCACTCACCTATTTTCGGCTACCGTCATCTGCAACTTCATCTATGTTCATATACTCGCCGATACTTCATCCATCTAACCGGCCTTGGACTTTCTCTGCTGACGCGCCGTGCATCCGGCCTGGTGAACTGCTGACTACACACTGAGTCTCCTCTGCGTTACGTCATCTGCTACGTCAGTGTCCGATATTTCTCGACGTTTTGTGTACTTTTTTCCGGAACTTTCTGCAGCGGTATAAAGGCTTCCCCCACATACTCGGTCTTCAGTCCAGCACTGATTCCGAGTGTGGTTGGAGGGTCGTCTGAGGACTTCCCAGTATTTGCTGGGAAGCTCCACTTCTTTTATTTGCTGCATTGGGTGAGCAACAGAGTATTTATTTTATAATTACCACTATTATTCTCCTCCTATGGATTTTGGAGTTATCTTCATTGCTGTGGCCGGTTTTCTTTTAAGTCTAATATGAGTGACACTTTTTTCTTAACAAATGAACATTGAGTAATATCCAATTTCAAGAGTTGGTGAGTGATTGAACTGGTGGCCTGGACGGTACAACTTATCACATAAAACTGTTCCTGCATTTGGCAATGTTTATACTCAGGCGACTCCCATTATTGTGATCCCCGTCCTTGGTCCTTCCCGTGCCTTTCTTCTCTCTTTGTTTACCCTTTTGGAAATTTGTGTCCATATTCTCCGAGGCTTATAGGTTACCACGTTCATTTGATTAGTCAAATATTATAACTTGTAAATGGTCTAGGGATTCTATCCTATGTACGTCATTCACGATGAGTGTTTTCTTTTGTGTGTGTCCGGTTACAAAAGTTTGAGTTGTAAAATTTAAAATTGATTTCCTTTGTAGAAACAATATACTGTTTTGATTAACTTTTTTTTTCTTCTTCTTATTACATCCACTAACCTCCAATTGGTCCCAGCTCTTTTCTCCTTGAACGTCTTGTCAAAGAATCTTAATCAACCTATACGTTGTTGCAATAAATCGTCACAAAATGGTAGCAGAGTAACCCACCCGATTTATTTACTGTTGTCTTTTTTTTCAATTTTTCTCTTTTTTTTACTCTTTGTTACTGTGCTCTCTTTTTCAACATGGCAACTTTTTCCGATAATTTTCCATTAAACTCTTCTGATAATTCTTTATATTTACCCCCGATTTCCCGGTCTCTACCTAATCCACCTTATACGGATTTAATTACTTTTGATGACACTTCGTCCTCAGAACCTTCATCCACCATTTGTTCGTCTTCGCATTCTGACACTTCAGACTTATCTGATCAAGACCTAAAACCAAAACTTCCAAGTAACACTTATCATTTACATCCTGAATCTTCTAGGCCACTCACCTCATCGCCTATTTCCCCAAATCCACTCATTTCTACATTGAATTTAGAGATTATTAAACAGTCATTAACACAAGTGCCTCATTTAACTGATACAAATCCTCGAAATTTAACTATATGGCTATTTTTTGTCCGTAAATTTCTTAAAATTAACCTTGCCCCATTTTCCCAACTCATTAGTTTATTCACGTCTAAAACTACTGGACATTTAACGAATTTTTGGCTTGAAAATATGGCACATTTTCAGGATTGGGCTCAATTTCGCACATGTCTCCATAATTACTTTCTACCTTATGAGGTACGTCATACATTGAGTTTCGAATTTGTCCGCCGTCATCAACGTTCTGACGAACCTGTACACGATTATTTAGACTCACTTCTTACTTTTAGTGATGTTCTTAATATCGCTAATAATCCATCGGAATTAATTTCAATTGTTACATTTTATGCTGTACCTTCTTTCCGACAACTTCTTCAGATACATTCCCCCCCTACCTCTTTGTTACAATTGTATACCGCAGCACAAGCTCATACGACTTACTCGTATGCAGATATTTCCTACTATGCTCGTGTCCCACCACCACCACCAGTCTTACCTTCTGCTACTACCTCTCCCCCGGTGTCATTATCATTACCAACATCTCGTTCTGTTACAGTCAGTAAACCTATTATCTGTTACCGCTGTAGAGGTACAGGACATATAGCTAAATTTTGTGCCTCCCCCATCTCGGGAAACGCCCCCAACCCTCGTCCGTAGGCAGTGGACGCGTTCACGGGGCAAATCTGCCTGATCAAATACCTGCTTTTCATCACACCTTTACCACTCGGCAACCTTTTCGATCTTCTTACACTAAACCGAGCGTCAAATATGATTCTCGCATTTTTTGCTCATTACCCAAAACTTCACAGATTGTAGTCTTGCTCCACAATATTCCTACTATTGCACTTTTAGATTCTGGTTCAACGACTTCGTTAATTAGTTTAGAACTTTTCCAATCTCTTCAGACTATTTTTTCTCGTCTTCAACTTTCTCAGTCTTCCCTTCGTTGTACTTCTGCATCAAATAATCTACTTCAGACCCTTGGTCAAGTCAAGCTCAACTTAAAAATTCAACATTTTTCGTGGACCTATTCTTTTAATGTTGTAGAAAATTTATCATATCCATTAATTCTAGGATATGATTTTTTTCGTCATACTGGTTTGGTACTTGATTCATTTTCTTCCTCTATTCATTTCACCTTTTCGGATATTAGGATTCCATTAGTGAATTGTTCTGATTTCCCTCTTTCACATCTTCCTTCGGTTCGTAAGGATTATGTGTATTGTAATCGTTCTCAATCTGCCCAACTTGATAATTTGTTAGTTGAATTTTCTGATGTTGTGACCTCTAAACTTGGAACAGTTTCCAATTTTCAAGCTCATATTGATCTCACTGATACCACACCTGTTCGATCTCCCCCGTATCATTTGAGTCTGCCCAGAATGAAAATTCTTAATCAACTTGTAGAGAAAATGCTGGTTGATAATACCATCGTACCTTCCACTTCGGACTACGCCTCTCCCGCGTTCGTTGTTGATAAACCTGATGGGTCCTTTCGTTTTGTAGTTGATTATCGTAAAATTAATTCTAAGATCCTCTACGATGCTTACCCCATGCCTAAAGTTCAAACTGCGTTTCAACATTTTTCCAATGCACAGTATTTTTCCCTTTTAGATTTCAATTCAGCCTATAATCAGATACCCTTAGATGATAGTAGCTCTAAGTATACTGCCTTTATTACTCCTACTGGGCTGTATCAATTCACGAAAGTACCTTTTGGATTAAACCTTGGCTCACAAATCATGCAAAGATTTGTTGACAACCTTTTTTCTGATATAAAATATCAGTATCTATTTCCATATGTGGATGATCTTTTGATTTATAGTCCTGATTTTGACACTCATATCAAACATCTTCGTGAAGTACTCTCTAGATTACGTTCTGTTAATCTTACCGTCAATCCTTCTAAAATTATTTTAGCACAGACTTCCATTAAATTTTTGGGCCATATTCTGTCCAATAATGGCATTTCTGTTGATCCAGATCGGGTTTCTGCAGTTGATCGTATTCCTCCACCGAAAAATTTGAAGCACTTGCGAACATTCTTAGGTATGGTTGGTTTTTATAGTAAATTTATCCCTCACTATTCTCACATATCTGAGCCACTTAATTTACTTAAACGAAAAGGCATGAAATTTCACTGGGGAGAACAGCAACAAACTGCATTTATTTCTCTCAAATCTGCCTTAACCAAAGCCCTTGTTCTTCAAATGCCTGACTTTGATTTACCCTTTGAAGTTTTTACGGACGCCTCTGATGTTGCTGTTGGAGGAGTCCTACATCAAAACCGAGACGGTAAACTTCTTCCTATTGCTTATTTTAGTCGCTTGCTCTCGCCTACTGAACGTAAGTATTCTGTTTATGAAAGGGAAGCATTAGCGTTAATCCTCACTATTGAGCATTTTTCGGAATACCTTGACCATCGGCAATTTCTTGTTCAAACTGATAATCAGGCCTTATCCTGGCTACTCAACAATGCCCCTAAAATAGGCAAGACCGGTCGATGGCTGCTCCGCCTTTCTCGTTTTAAGTTTTCTGTAAAATTCGTTTCAGGTTATCAAAATTCAGTCGCTGATGCTCTTTCTCACCTTTTTGACCAATCTCCCTCTTCAACTTTAGATCAACTTCCTTCTTATGAAATCAATGCGATTTCTTCTCTTATTGATTTTCCATTATCTTTTGACTCGTGTCATCAGCATCAATCTACCGATTCTTACTGTAAAGATATTAAGATTTCTCTTTCTGCTACTAACTATGACGGACCTTTCCGGATCCATAATGAATTGTTGGTTTTTAAACCAACTCCTAAATCAATCCCTAGAGTAGTCATTCCTTCCCCTTTACGTTCGATGCTGTTTCAGTATTATCATGGATCTCCTACAGGGGGACACTTTGGGCGCGCTAAAACTTATTCTCGGTTGGCATCTCAATTCTTTTGGCCCAATATGCGTAAGGATGTCATCACTTGGGTTAAATCTTGTACTTTATGCCAAAAACACAAACCCCGGAACGCATTGTCCTTTGGTGCTCATTCCGCCACACCTTCTACTTATCCTGCTGAGAGGTATTATATTGATGTTGTCGGACCTATCACTAAATCCTCCCACGGCAATGCATATATTTTTACTCTGCTTGATGGTTTCTCTAAATTTTTGATTTTGCGTCCGTTGCGTACGCTTTCTTCTCAAACTATTATTCGGCTTTTGAATGACCAAATTTTCCCCATTATTGGTCTACCAAAATACCTAGTTTCGGATAACGCTACCATTTTTACCTCACAATCCTTTTATAACTTTTGCTTTATGAATGGTATTAACAAGGTCTTTACCTCCCCCTACCATCCTCAAGCCAATCTCGTCGAACGATATCATAGAAATTTGAAAGTTCTATTGTCCATTTTTCATTCCGAAGATCAACGCCATTGGGATTCTGAATTGCCTGCCTTTGCCCTAGCACTTAATTCTGCCATCAATAACTCCACCTCTTTTTCCCCGGCGAAATTGTTTTTGGGTAGAGATTTGCAAACTCCTTTGGATTTAACATGGGATCTACCTTCTTTGCTCCTTTGCCCCCCTAATCAAGTCACTCAAGCGGAGTGGAAAAGGGCCTTAACTAAATTGCACCAGGCACGGGAGGTCCATCGACGGGTTCACGACCGTGGGCACCGTCCATCAAAATTTAAACTTTTAGATAAAGTACTGTTAAAGAATCATCCTCAAAGTTCCGCGAATGATCATATATCTGCTAAACTTTGCCCTCGTTGGACAGGCCCTTTTTCAATCATTCACTTCTCTACTCCGGTTTCTGTTTTATTACAGGATGCAAATGATCCTTCCATTATTAAAAAGGCCCATGTTTCGCAGTTGAAACAGTATTTTCAGTAATTTCTTTCTTTTTCTTTTCTCTTTTGCTCTACCCAGTGACCCTTCAACCCCACCCGGGTCAACTGGACTCTCCCATCTTGGTGAACATTAGGGAATGTTCCCCTTCTTTTGTTTTATTTTTTTATATATTATGTATGTTAAAAAAAAAAAAATATATACCCTAGACCATATTGTGTTCGTTTATTGTAAATTTTTAATACCCCCCCCCCCCCTTCCCTTCCTTGTGCCTTTATTATGTTTATTTAAACTTTGTTTCTTGCCGAGTCTGTTTTTGTTCCAGCTCCTCTTGTTCTTCCTTCCTCTTCGCCTGTCGCCATTCGTCGGGTCCTTCTTGACTTCCGGAATCCTTCGGATTCCTGGCCGGCGGGGGAATATGTAACGATCACTCACCTATTTTCGGCTACCGTCATCTGCAACTTCATCTATGTTCATATACTCGCCGATACTTCATCCATCTAACCGGCCTTGGACTTTCTCTGCTGACGCGCCGTGCATCCGTCCTGGTGAACTGCTGACTACACACTGAGTCTCCTCTGCGTTACGTCATCTGCTACGTCAGTGTCCGATATTTCTCGACGTTTTGTGTACTTTTTTCCGGAACTTTCTGCAGCGGTATAAAGGCTTCCCCCACATACTCGGTCTTCAGTCCAGCACTGATTCCGAGTGTGGTTGGAGGGTCGTCTGAGGACTTCCCAGTATTTGCTGGGAAGCTCCACTTCTTTTATTTGCTGCATTGGGTGAGCAACAGAGTATTTATTTTATAATTACCACTATTATTCTCCTCCTATGGATTTTGGAGTTATCTTCATTGCTGTGGCCGGTTTTCTTTTAAGTCTAATATGAGTGACACTTTTTTCTTAACAAATGAACATTGAATAATATCCAATTTCAAGAGTTGGTGAGTGATTGAACTGGTGGCCTGGACGGTACAACTTATCACATAAAACTGTTCCTGCATTTGGCAATGTTTATACTCAGGCGACTCCCATTATTGTGATCCCCGTCCTTGGTCCTTCCCGTGCCTTTCTTCTCTCTTTGTTTACCCTTTTGGAAATTTGTGTCCATATTCTCCGAGGCTTATAGGTTACCACGTTCATTTGATTAGTCAAATATTATAACTTGTAAATGGTCTAGGGATTCTATCCTATGTACGTCATTCACGATGAGTGTTTTCTTTTGTGTGTGTCCGGTTACAAAAGTTTGAGTTGTAAAATTTAAAATTGATTTCCTTTGTAGAAACAATATACTGTTTTGATTAACTTTTTTTTTCTTCTTCTTATTACATCCACTAACCTCCAATTGGTCCCAGCTCTTTTCTCCTTGAACGTCTTGTCAAAGAATCTTAATCAACCTATACGTTGTTGCAATAAATCGTCACAAAATATACAAACAAACTTTATTTTATGGCATTACTTTAATTATTACCCTTATTATAGTAACTTTTTAGAAGACAGGATACAGTACATACAGAAGTGAAACAAGAAACATACCTCGTTTCACACCTTTGGAAAAATCTGTTAGTCTCTTCTGTTTGTTACTGTTAACATTTCCTCCCTTCATGTTAAAACTTCTCGTCAATACCATACAGCCGAGATTCATAAATGGAGCTTGTCATCCGCGACTTTGGGCGTTGATTTTGTACATGACTGGTAATTAATTCACATACGAGAAACAGCCAGGCTTTGACGATTTTCCGATCATTAGAAGTTTTCATTTTTCGGTTCCCGTCATATTAGCTCCCAGCAGCAATGCAAACTTTTTTTTTTTTTTTTAAATACTTGTTAACTGTTCCTCACAAAGCACAAATGCCATATTGCACAGTTAATGTGGCACAAATTTTGAGTTACAGAGTATTTTTTTCTTCAAGGGAGCAAATGTTTGCTTTGAGAATTTCAAGTAATAGAGAAATAAATACATGTGAAGAATAGGACAAATGGCTGAAAAATTTTAAGTTATTGTGAGATACTGAAAATTCAAGTAATGGAGGCTTGAGATACCGAGGTTCAACTTTAACAGAAACCTACGAGTGAATACAAAAACACAAAACTGGATCAAGTGGATAATTTCAAGTACAGTAAGACCTCGTTAATTCGAAGTCGTTGGACTCAAAAATCGGACTTCGAATTACGTGATTTCGAATTAACCGCCAATTCGCAATTCAGAAGTACCAACCCTTGGCGCATTACAAAATATTCTAAGGGCCGTTACTGCATGCAGTTAACCTTGATTCACAGTTTATACTGTTCAAATGCAATGAAGAAAAGAACTATTTCCAAAATGTATCTAAGAAGGTACATTTACAGTATTCAAATAATGCATTTGAATATCTCACTGGCAAACATAACCTCACGCAACGAAAGAAAGGAAAAAAAAAAAAAAATGCACGATTCAAAGACGAGGAGAAATCTGCTGGCTCCCATGAAATAATGCATTTGAATATCTCACTGGCAAACATAACCTCACGCAACGAAAGAAAGGGAAAAAAAAAAAAAAATGCACGATTCAAAGACGAGGAGAAATCTGCTGGCTCCCATGTGCAAGTGCTTTATTCATTGGATTACTATACTGTCTGCATTTTAGATCCCTTGTATTTACACAGAAAGTACCCAATGCTCTTAAAATCGAACTTTCCTATGACTATCCTTGTACGATTTCCCGCCATGGCACTTCTCTCGTACTTCAGAAATGTAAACACTTGCCGCGTCACAAAGTATTCTAAGACCCCTTAATACATGCAACCACATCGATTCACAGTTTAAACCTTTCAAATGTCAGGCGAGCCAAATATGTCCTCGGACACTCCCGGCACTAAAAGCCATACGCCATTTCATTTCAGCTCACTGTACACTTACCAGTTGGGAAGTTTGTATCCAGGTTCACTTTGTTAATGTTCAGAGCGTCATCTGTGTTAGTGACACAATTATCCGAGTCTTTGACGGTGTCCACGCAGTGGTCTGGACTCAACATTGGTACGATGTGGATGGACATGGTCTGGAACATATAAAAGTATTATTTATAAGAAAAGGCTATCTCTCTATCTATCTGAAGACACAGAAACACTGATTATGATAGGGAGGAAACAACAGAAAATATACAAGGACAAACTCCAATCTCCACAAATATCCTACTGCTCATTAATTTCAATACACCTAACAATTTACATCTAATTCCCTGCAGATATGGTACCGTATTTACTCATGTATTAGACCTCCCCGGCTTTTTGAGACAAAGAAAATGATAAAATAAATCTTGCATACAAGACCCCTAACCTAATTCATCAGAGAAGAACAACAATTCCACGTCGAAGAGGGTACAAGCCTTACTGCAGCTCTGATGACACCACACAAATTTGTGAATAGTTCTGTCGGTATGACCCACGTGATGAAATCACATATCGAGGTCATGCGGTACATCTGTGTTTTGTAGTAAAGAAATGTCCGCCTCCATAGTGCTAGCCTACTGCAGCTCTGATGATGTCGCACAAATAGGTGAATAATTTTGTGTCCAACCCGCGCATTGCAAGCACGCATCAGTCATGTTATATGTCTGTGTTTTGTAGTTAAGAATGTCCGCCAGCATAATGGTTAGCACAATTAGCTGCTGTTCTTGAGAGCCTGAGTTTGATTCCTGGTAGCGTATTGCCAGAGATTTACGAATGGCAAGAATGTTAATAAACGGTAAAAATGGTACATGCAACTCCCCTTCACTGGGGGTACGTCTAAAAAGCGCTGCACCACCTCGGGATGGGGAAAGTAGTTTATTTTAGTTAAGAAATATTCGCGGTTGTTGCTATTAAAATAGCAGGCGAGATCATTAACAAAGTGATAATTCAATACCTCGTAACTCAGGCTAATATAGGTATTTTTTGGTGAGGAGTAAGTTTAAAACGTGATTAAAACAATCCAATCATAATGATTGTTTTACTCGCCAATGTGCCTAACAAATAATAATAATAATAATTAATAATAATAATAATAATAATAATAATAATAATAATAATAATAATAATAATGATGATGATGGTGATGATGATGATGATGATGATGATGTTATGTTCCCACTTTTAACGATTTTCGGAGATGCCAAACAAAACATACGATGCGTTAATTTAAAAAAATGGAGACAACGAACGTACAAAATTAAACATTATGATAATAAAATGCATTACCGCCACACCTGTAGATATCCATAAATGCAGCTAATTTTCTTTCTATTTATTTTTATTCTTTACGCCATGGAACTTTTGGCACTATCTGGGCACTTTATAGCATACATAACCTACACAATGCAGTTTCTCTTATCTCTTTTACAGCTGTTTAGGTAAATTCTGATGTGATAAATGTAGAGAACAATCGTGAAATATACTTAAAATTAAGGGTCTGGCTTTTAATAGCTGCAGTTATCCATACAATGCTTCCGGTCACTATGGATTACATTCGGAAATACAACTCTAACATACATTAGTTATCAGCTCGTGATTTGGAACGCTTTCTACAGCATGGCTTTATTCGGAAGGAGTGGCTTCTGCTACATATACATCAACTGGGAATATAAGAGACCATCTCCAGAAACCATCTGGGAATAGATTCTCACTGTTTGGACTCTACAGTTGGGAATGAAACTATTTTTAAAAGTTTCAAAAAGATGCAACCTTGAATGCTCGCGATGGCAGTGCATGGCTGACAAGATCGCAGTGAAAGTGACGTCATTTGGAATGACGACACGCCGATAACAGGGAAGTTGGCGGCACATTGGCCATTAAATGGATACCCTTATTCCTTTTCTCCACGGGGTCGAGTATGAAGTGAGACGAATCTTCGTAGCGAGTTTTTACGACCGTATACTCTTCCTGGCGTACCTCATCAGAGGAATTAACGAGATAAAACGAATGACGTGATATGAATAACTGAAACTGACTATATTTACTTATATGTAGGCCTAAAAGTCGTGTTCATCATTTATTGTCTTTTTACACTTAGAAATACTGCCTTCCAACAGAAAATAACCAGTATAACCCAAATACATTCGTAAGTTTGTTAAAGAATAGTGTAGAATGTTTGCATATACAATATATAGCTCTTTATACCCTAGAAGTCACGTGTTCACTGCATAAAATTTGAGGTTATCGCATATTGGACCCCGCCTTACTAAAAGTGGAAAGAAAAAAAAAAAAGTATAATACCGAGTAAATTCGGTAATACCATGGTTACGCTTGAGTAAGCAAAGGAATAGTACAACACTTTAAAACATGTCAGAAACCAGAATCAAAGCAGATTTGTCGTTCTGCACAATACCTTGAAATGTTTGGTGATAGCAGGGTCACTGCCGTAGGAAGAGAGCAGATGGCGAGCGAACCGCAACACAATCTCCGTAGCTAGAGGTTCATGGTGTAGCCCGGCCGTGAAGCTGATGGAGGGATAGTCCAAAGAACCTTCACGTTTCTGCACACCGAGCTCCAGTGCAGGAATATCCAGACCTCCAGCACTTTTTCCCAACCTGAAAAAAAAAAAAACACAAATAAAATTACAATCTGAGACACACTGGAAAACATCTGCGCTGTATATCAATTTAAAGAAAAAGTGCACCAGCAAAAATTGGTCTAACCACCTTCTTCTAGGACGTCCGAATGGTCATTTTCCAGGCACCATCCTCTTTAGTATTTCCCAAGAACCTGTATCTCCTGTATTCGGTTTAATGGCCAAACCAATTCAGTCATGCAACTCTCAGTCTTTCCTCCATTGTCGAGTGCACCTAGATGTCCCTTCCCATGTCCTCTTCCACAGCGTTTGTACCTCAGTGTGGCGGGGTCCGCTTTCTAGACTTTATTTCTCCACTTGGAATGATCATATGCCTGGTCGGGGTGTTCACCTACGATCTACAGGTTGTTGTCTTCCTGCAATAAATGCGCTGTCTCCTCGAAGTACCATCATAGCCGGCCTTTCCCCATCTTTTCTGTGATTGGTGCATCTAAACTTTCACCAAAATATTTACTTTCTCTACCAATGCGACAAAATATATTTTGATATGGGTCATATGGTCGACAGACTTACATTTCAAAAGAGTCTCTTGCTCTGGTCAACCTCCAAGCTTCAGCACTAGGAACACGAAACAACTAACTATTCTGATCTTCATAATATGTAGTGAAGGTGGATGTAACTTTCTCTACACCCTGATCCCACAGCTCATTCTCAATATTACTCAGATAAACATAATTCTCTACTCTAGCTACTTATGATAAGATACGTCGTCTTCCTTACGTTAATGTCTATGGTGGGAAAACGGACTCGACTCAATAGCAGCTGAAGATCTGTAAGCATAACTAATTGGCCTGTTCCTATGGAGATCAGAAATGTCGCCATGAACAGATAAGAACTATACTTACGAGTAAAACCTGGAGATGTGAGAATTGTCTGAGTTGAGGTGGCTTAGCAGTTTGTAGACAGCAGCGTAGTTGTGGTACTCCATCTCTTTGGATGCTGCACGATCCAGGCTCACCGTCACCTCAGTCAGCTGGTTGCGCAGTACTCGCACCGCCACCGTCTTGGACTCGTAACCCAGGCAGGACACCTGCACAGGACACAGACACACTCCTTATGTAATTGCTACTCACAGGCTCAGCCTTTCTATACTGACATTAAACATCAGCTAAGATTTCCTAATTAACTCTTATATTAAGTCATACATAGAAAGATAGGAACACACCAGTCTGTGTGAGGAGAGGGGACAACAGAAAGAGAGACAAGGAAGTATCTGCGATTATGCCACAACTGTATTATGTTTCCCAAGCCTTGTATCCACTGAAGGATCTAACAAGGTAAGCCCAAAATTCCTCAAAATAAAAGCACTTTTACTTAAAGTAATCATCACACAGAGCCATTACCATTCAATACAGGAACAAATGCATCGAAAGTGCAGGATCTAAGAATAAGCAATTGTGACTGTGAGCTTGCAATATGCAGGCATCACAATGGTGAGAAATTCAAGACTAAAACTCACTCATATCTAAAACACCTTCATCACCCCCAAGACAAAATTCTCATTAACTTCCCCATAACGGCAGAATTGATGCCTTGGAACTGTCGTGGGGCGAACATCACCCTGAGGGTGGGTGTAGTAGAGTAACACCTGCACTACCTCCGTCTGTTGTAAGAGGCGACCAGGGACTCTTAACTTGGGAGTGCGGGTTTGCGTCTACAGTTCCCCTAGCTGAGCCGGGCATTGCTTCCACTTACTTGTGCCACACTCCTGTCTTTCATCTATGCTATCCGAACTCCCTCGGTCACCTCTTAACCGAGTGAGTTGGCCATGCGGTTAGGGTTACACAGCTGTGAGCTTGCATTCGGGAGATAGATGGGATCGAACCCTGAAGATGGTTCTCTGTGGTTTCCCATTTTCATTCCGGGCAAATGCTGGGCTGTTTCTGAAGGCCATGGCTGCTACCTTCCCAATCCCATCCTTCCATCACTGAAAACCTTCGATGTGTTAGTATGACGTTAAACAAGAGGCCATTTCTTGTTTTTTTCAAACACCAATGGTATTAGAGCATTTGAGGTCTAGGGAGTTTTTCATTTTCAGGTCCACTGTAACCCTTGCATTTCTATGGCCAATACATTCATTTTTCAAAGACGGTTGCCTAGCTTTCCTTCCTCTCAAAACAATCACCACCTTGTGAGTTTCTGAAATACTTTGGACACATTGCCAGGAAACTAGAGGTACTGGAAAAACTGATCACTGAGGGAAAAGCTGATGGCCGAAGACCCAGAGGACCAACTTCACAGCCTGACTGGAGAGGGCTTTCAAGATGCAACCCACTATGCTCAGGACTGGGAATCCTGGAGGCGAACTGCTAACATGTCATCATCACACACTTACATAGGGTTAGAAGATGAGAGACAGAACACTGTTGCCAACCAGTGCGGAAATTATATAATAATAATATTGTTTTTACATCCACTAACTACGTTTAACAGTTTTCAGAGACGTCGAGGCGCCGGAATTTTGTACCACAGGAGTTCTTTTACGTGCAAGTAAATCTATCTTCAAATACCACTGGACTGAGCCAGGATCGAACCTGCCAAGTTGGGGTCAGAAGGCCAGCGCCTCAAGCGTCTGAGCCACTCAGCCTTGTTTTGATTAATTCACACTGGACTGACCTCGAGTTCATAGTCTCCTGTCTGCAGCATGGCCTTGAACACGGCCATGTTCTTCGTCACCCTCAGAGGACGGCTGGACTCCTTGATCTTCACCACAGCATCCCGCAGAGGACGGCCACTGAAGTCTTGAACACGGCCACGCACACCTACGAACAATCAAATCATTAACCAGGTGTTCAAAATACAGGTTGGTCATCAAGGTGAAGCAAACCTAAGAAGAGACAACTAGAAAACAATCTCCATAATATGGCTGTTCAGCTGTCCACAGCCTATTTATTGTTTTGCCTAACCTACTATGTTGAAATATTTGGATTTGAAATGTGACTCATTGTAGTCCTTATCCCACGTCGTTCCATCTATATGATGGGTCGGCGAATGAAGCCCCTCCAACAACTTCTGTCTTTGTACATTTTTCCTTTTTCAATGCTGTCCCAGTTCCCTCCTCATTGCCGAATGTTGTTTTTCACCATGTCTGTATATCGCATTCTTGGCCTCCCTCTTGGTCTTGAATATTTTAACTGCAGATCATACATTTTTCTGGGTATGCGATCAGGATCCATCCTTCGCGTGTGACCATACCATTTGAGTCTACGCAGAGTTATGTTATCCTGCATTCTGCCAACTTGAACCATGTCCCTGATGTTCTCATTACGAATTTTATCTCATCTTGTTTTGCCATCCATCGCTCGGACGAATCTCATTTCACCTGCGTGAATCCTTGCTTCATTCTTTTTCCTCATTTTTGGTTTGGCCACATCGAAGGGAAACATTAAATGAATTTTTGGAACACCTAAATTCCATTAACATATCAAATTCACGATGGAAGTAGAAAATGAAGGTAAATTACCTTTTCTTGATGTGCTAGTATACAAGAAGAATGATGGTACACTAGGCCATGCAATGTAAAAGAAACCTACACATTCTGAAAGATACCTTCACAAGTCCTCACATCACCACCCGTGCCAAAAAGCAGCTCTCCTTCGAACGTTATTTACTAGGGCGAATAACATTGCTGATAACCGCTCAAGTGCATTAAGAGAATTGACAACATCCATGAAGAAAAACAGCTATATGTCAGGAGACATAGCAAGAGCTGTAAAGATCAAGAAGCCTAACATGGACAGTACCAACCAGGACTACAGTAAAAAGGAGAGAGTATTCCTTCCTTACGTGGTAGGTATAACTGACAGAATAGGGCGCATTCTTAGGAAGCACAATATAATTCCAGTTTTCACCACAGACCGGAAGCTCAAATCCCTGTTTCAACCTTTCAAAGAAAAACCACATCTTGAAACACAGGGCGTGTATGAAGTTCCATGTGGTAGTGGTTGCTCATATACTGGTATGACGAAAAGGCTTGTCAGTACCAGGGTGAAAGAACACATTAGGTTGGTAAAGAATGTCGCTCTTTCATCCTCCACGGAGAATGCCATAAGCCAGTCTGCCACAGCAGAACATTTCTACAGCACAGACTATGAAATCCTCTTTGACCAGCTGAAGGTCATCGCACCTGAAAAAGACTTCTATGCTCAACTGGTAAGAGAAGCCATAGAGATAGAGCTGTGCCCAAATAACATCAACAGGGAAGACGGCTTCAAGTTATCAAATACATGAAGACCTGTACTGCAGAAATACATGCATAACACCACCATGGAACAGCGGGACGCACTCACGAAACCATCGACGGAGGTTGATGAATCGAAGCACGACGATCGAGTCCAATTAGTGGGGTAGGCTGTAGATAGTACGGTCATGACTTCCACGTTTCTTTGAATTTCTTTGCTCACTGTCGGAAGCAGAACTTAACATGCCCTGATGAAGGCCAATGCAATTTGGCTGAAAGCTCGGCTTCATTAAATAAATATAGTGGCTCTAAACCAGTATTCATTTATTTGCTTACGTTAATACTATGAGCCACGAAAACCTTTCATTACTTATTTTAGAGCCTTATTTTAAATTCATCATATATTTCACGTGTTGTGCACATGGTTATCCCAGATGCTTTTAATACCTTTATGTCATTTGAGTATGTTCATACGTTGGTTTTAGTCATTAGATGTGTTTGTAGTTTTGTATTATGGCTGATGATGGCCAGCCAAGGCCGAAACTAGTTCCTAGGTTAGAAACGTAATGTAAAAAATGAATAATATAGTACTGAAAAGGTGGACCATTACAATATAAATTAGTTATTATATTATAGGCTAAACATGTCCCATTATTTTAACATGTAACATCGATTTCAATTTTTAATAAATCACAAATTATATTGAAAAGGTGGGCTTCTATGAGATAATTCTTTCATGAGTTCTGAATGGAATTCAAAATACAAACGCAAACAGGCTCACTGCATTATTCAGCAATCTTAACTGCTAAACAGCCAGCAGAACTGAATTTTCTTAAGGCTAACAGCTTGTTCCCCAAAGGTGCAATTTACTCCACGAAGTTCAGTAATTCAAGGAACCTCAACATGGTTTGAGTTCCACAATATGGGAAACACAAAAACTTACTCTACGACGGTCACCAACCTTCTGTGAGGAGACAGCACCCTGTATCATATGTACTCACCTTGCTGCACGGCAGACAGGAACTGGAGCAGAGACTTCAAGTTCTCTCTCCACAGCGATCTGAGGTCCCTGGCCAGGGGGTAGCCACAGCAGCTCACGCGGGCCGTCAACTGTAACGAGAGAGCACAGTTAGCATAGCTGAGATGAAAATGACTGACTGACTGACTGACTTGCTACTGGTCTCTGACTTACCATAGGAACACCATACTCATGGAAGGCCATGGCTAACACCTTCTTGTCCGCCTCTACAACGCCTCGGTCTGTTGCACCTTCCTTTGGACACTGGTTTTCTCTCTGAAACAATAAACAGTGATCAGAGATACATAAACCATAACTTACAAAAGCTCCTATGGCAAGCCCCTTCCAAGCACCTGACACAATACTCGAGGAAACTTCACTACAATAAGAGATCAAAAATATAGTTTGTTACACTTCAATTTGAATTTTACACTCTCGTTTATGGACAAAAGAAGAGGAAAACATCATTGATACTCAGTTTGGGTTTAAAAACAATCTTGGTATTGGGGAGTAATAGCGTTGGTGTCACTCCAAGTTTTTAGTTCAAAAATATCTTGACCAACAACAAACTGTCTGCTTGATTCACCGATTATGAGAAATCTCTTGACAATGTTAAACAGGATATCTATATACATTAGCTGAAATATATTGGGCTTAGACTAAAAAAGTGAACATCAGCATCAAGAAGCTGTATTGGAACCAAACAGCTGAGACCCCATTAATGAAGAGATAACGATATAAAAAAGGATGAGACATGGCTGTATCCTCTCATCAATCCTATTTAACTTACACTGTGAAGCCATTTTTTGAGTTGCATGTGATGAAGTTTAAAGAGTCAAGATCAGAGATACAGATGACATTATGATATCTGCTGACAGATTAGAAGAATTTTAAATTCCTTTTGAATAATATCAACAAACTCAACAAAGTAGGGAGTTTGGTTTGAAATAAACATTCAGAAAACAAAAGTCATGGTAATTAGCAGAGCTGTCATCACCCTCGACATTCAAATGGTGTCACCCCAGACACTGGCTAACACAAGAACGGTATCCAGATGTAGAAATTAAAACAGCACAGTGCCTCGCTTCAACCCTCCCAAGAAATGACCTCCATATTCTCTGCAGCAGACAAAGTAAACATCAATATTGTGTGTGCACAGTTAATGGTATATCAAATGAGTTCATGATAAAGATTCTCGCCTTGCTGTATGCCAAGAATTTTTTTCCTAAATGAAATAAAGACTGCACATTCTTCAAAATTCCTTGTATTATGCTGAAAATACAGTTTGTTGCCGAAAACTTCACTTACAGCATTAATAATAATAATAATCATCACATGGCCTCAGCTACCATGTGCAAGCATTTTAATTTGACACCACCTGGCTGCTTGCTCATTAATTTTGACGCTCCATTTTACTGTAGGCTACTAGATGGCAGAGTAAAGCAAATTTCTCTTGGGTGTCTATGACTGAGTTTTTAATGGATCCTGTCAAGAAAACACTACATCTTTTACATGCCAACATTGTACGACATGGAGTATCGAACAGACCTTCTTTTCCGCCATTCAAAAATCTGACTATGTCAGCTGGGTTTGAACCTGCTATCTTAGGATCTGGAAGCCGACACTCTACCACTTATAGCATTAATTCACAATAACAGAACTAACCTTAAAGGGTTCCAATTATGATGAGATATAAAGCGAAGTTAAAAAAGTGCAAAACATCATACTCTTTATTTTCATCACAGTTACAAAATTGTCTTGCCTCTATTCATAAGAGTAAAAATTAAAATTTTCTAGAAATATTGTTATGCGCACTTTTTGAACAGAACTAATATTTCCAGTAATATTTGAAAGTTTATGCATAATGTATGAATTGCAAATATCCCCATAGTTATTTATGAATGGTAAAAATGATATGAAACATTTCACAGTACACAGAATTGATACAGCTCGTTAATTTCGACGCTCCATTTTACTCTAGGCTACTAGATGGCAGAGTAAAGTGAACCAAAAACTGAAAAAAAAAAAAAAAATTTAATTTAGAATATTCAGAAACACACTAAGAGATGCAGCAGAAGTAGAATGTGGAAGGACAAGTATGAAGAGGGAAGGAAACCACATGGTGGAATGATAGAACAAGAGATAGTGTAGATGAACAGTACTCTTAGGACATAGATTCAAACAAGAAGAGTATCAGTCCAGAACAAAAGAATCAAAAAGGGTGACTGCAGAAAGAGGAGAGAGAAGGTGGATGGAAGAGTGGTCCAAGATGATGGGAGGAGATAGTGAAGGTATTACAGTATACAGAACGTCTGAATTTAAGGAAAGGAAAGGTATGATGGAGTAGGTGAAAATGGTAAATAAAGAAGGCAAGGAGGCAGAGGAGGAGAAACTCAAAGAACTTTGAAGATGTGCTAAATCCAAATGGAATCTTCGAGGAGGAAGAAGATGAACTACAGGTGGAAATGGACTTCAGATGAGGAAGAGGAAGTAGCATTGAGGACGGTACCAGGCGAGTGTGGAGATGGTGACAGTAGTTGGAGAGGCGGGGAAACAATGGCTATATCGGGTAATGAGAGTTGTTTGAGAAGACTGGAAGAAGAAGGGAGTGTAGAAACTATCGCAGAGCTACTCTAAGGATCTCCGTGCAAAACTTCCTGAAGAAATTCCGAATACTCAAGAGTAAAGTAGGAGGAGGTCTGAGAGAAGAACACGTACAGTAATGGTATTAAGAATACGGAACAGATCTACTGACAGCCTTCTTGGATATTGAAAATGTATACGATAGTGTACGCAGAAGTAAGATAGGGGTGATCCTAGAAAAAGTCAAAAGTTTAGGACCACATTAAAAAAATCATGAAATGTAATCTAGAACCTAAAATTGTGCTACTAGACCTCTGTATTTATTTTTCTGAGCTCTCGCATCTAATATGATATACGCCGCCTGATTTCATTGAGTTACGCCTAGTATTTTTTAAACTTCCATCCAAGGCTTGTATTATAGTTGAAAGCAAGTACAAATTTACTCATCTGCTAACCTGCTAAGCCTAACGCATCTGAGGATTTTCTTTCGGGGTTTACTCCCTTAGCCTTTGAAGATCCCTCTTCTCCACAAGGCAGTGGTTTCCTCTTCTAATTTTTCCTAGAGAGGATGGGTTGCCTCATCCACCATCTTCGCCATCCTGAAGGTCTCCTTTCCTGCCCAAGATGCTGTTAAGGTCATCACCTGTAATCCTGGGCATGGGATCCACGTTATACCCCGTGAGATTGAGTCCCTGCCTGAACTTAGCTCTCCTTCACACCGGCCTACTGATGTGGAGGATACCCACCCCCGCAGCATGACAAGAATTACTCAAGTGAAGGATAGGGAAGATGACCCTATCTCCCTTGAGCCGGGTTAATGGTTGTGTATGATTATGGTTGTGTTGATGCCACAACCAATGGCGAATAGATCAACAATAGACTTGATATTTACAGTGCGAATGATAATGGAGAAACATCTGGAAAGGAACAAGGAAATCATCTTCATATTTTTGGATTTGGAAAAAGCTTATGATACAGTTAAGAGAAAACATGTATGGGAATGCCTACTGAAAAGAAATGTACCAAAATCAGTAATTAACAAGATAAAAATGTTGTATCATGAGAGTAAAAGCAGTGTACAAGTGGGGAGTGGTGACTCTGAAACATTTTATACAAAAAAAGGTCTCAAGCAAGGAAGTGCACTGTCGCCATTATTGTTTATTATATTGATGGATGAAATCATAAAACGTGTAAAACACAGTATCAGTAGTGATGAAGTGAATGCTTTGGTATTTGCAGATGATGTGGTGATTTGGGGAAAGGGAGAAAAGGAAGTACAAAGGAGACTGGACTTTTGGAATGGTAATTAGTGAAAAGAAAACTGTAGTCATGCACTGTGGAAAAGAGAAAAAGAGAAGCCAACTGAACATAGAGAATGGTTAGAGAATGTAGAACAGTTTACAAATTTGGGTAGCATTATTAATGGAAGTCATGAAACCAACTCTGAAATAAATAACAGACTAAGTAAAGATACATATTTTATCAAGTCAGAGAGCTTTTATGAGATGACTAAGTACCCAAGAAAACAAAATTAACTTTATATAAACAGTATTTCATACTAATTGTAACATACGGACTAGAAACGCTGGTAACTAATAAGAGACAAGATAGTAAGATCCAAGCAGTAGAAATGAAATTTTTAAGAACATTGGTTAAAAAGACAAGAAGAGATGGAATTCAAAATTTTAAAATCAGAGAAGAGCTAAATATAGAACCGTTAGTACAGAACATACAGAAAGCAAGACTGTGATGGTTCGGAAATGTAAAAAGAATGGGAAAGGAACGGGTAGCAAGAAGGGAATTAGAAAGAGAAGTTAAGGGAAAGAGACCAGCTGGAAGACTGAGAAGGTGAATGGATCAGATTTGGAAGGACATTAGAGAAGCTGGATTGGATGTGGCAGAAGTAATGGAGCAGGAAAAGTGGAAGGGCAGAAAGGAGTGGAGGAGGCTTGTTAACCACACCTGGGCGACTGGAGTGGGACAATGATGATGATGATGATGACGACGTGTAACTTCCAAAATTAAAAAAAATAAAAAAAAAAATAATAAATTAACACAATAATTGTAAATAACAAGACAGTGGGCGCCACCTGTAAAACAATTACAGGAATATAACTATGTAGAGCAATGAGTAACTCCCTCTCCCAAGGCGACGGACACCAGGCTGACGAAGCTCCAGACTTACTTTATAACCTTACCTGTTTACCCCTGAAATTAGATGTAGGTAGCATGCCAGGTTCAACCTCACTCCACTGATAAAAAGATTTACTGCAAATTTGATACCAGAACTTTACTCCCAAAATAATAAACAAAATATAAAGAATACCACAATAATCATCACTTAAAGAGACCCCCTCCTGATTGCCGTCCACAAAGGCAACGTACAAACAACTACGACCAACATTAATCATTACTTCACGAGACCTACTCGTTTGTCGTTTACAAAGGCAAAAATACACACTACTAACAACAACCAAATCATTACTTGACGAGACCTACTCGTTTGTCATTTACAAAGGCAAATATACACACTACAAACCATCAATAAAATTACTGATACTATATATACATTTCTTAACATACCTCCAGGTAAGAGTCGCACTGCACTCTACTTTTGCAGATCAAAAATCGTATTCTGGTAGAGAAAAGTACGACGACTTTCTCTACGTACGGATGCAACCTTCTTTACGAAGAGCATCCCTAACCTTATTTACACACTTTATCGACGTCTTGAGTTCTTCTCGAGTGCCGCACAGGTTGGTGTAACGCTTCAGGTTTCTGCAACTGAGAGTGGATACTCGGCCGACGATTTCCTCGACCAAGAATCAGCTCTGTGCCCAAACACACATCCACTACTGAATCTCGATTCTGTATGCATCACCACATCCACTGTACATAATCTCGTAGAAGAATTGTAGTCCAACTATTAGACGCTGGGGTTACAAATAAACACTTAAGTAGCGTCTTTGACCTAACAGCCACCAGAAACTCATTAGCATCAGCAACATGTAGCGTGCTCACTCCGAAAAACGATACTCAAGAACAATACAACATTGCCTAGGACTATGCGCAAAGTAACTCCCGCGCGCCGGTCCGAGTGAGAAACACACAGAATCAGAGACAGAAACACAAACAGAAACAGCATTAGAATCAGAATGACTTGCCGCACACGCGTACCTGCTTATATAGGCTTGCTGCATGTGGTTATAGCGTCCTGGAAAGTTTATAGGTAGCAACGCTCTCACAGGCACTTCTTGACGCGTCACTCAGTCAACCCAACCTCGCTTAAAACAAAGCCCTCGTATTGGCTATCGTGCGTCTGATGTGACATCGAACGTCCACTCACGTACACCCACATTGATCCACTCCAATTCTTCAGCCTATACTACCTGCCGTACCCCGTATTTCCATGCCACTTGTTGCAACACATCCAACTGACTTCAACCGTCCTTCCCGATATAGTCGCAGTTTTCCTGGTTGCACAATCCTTACGGCTAGGTCATATTTACAGACTCTTACCCAAACGGAAATTTATACAAAATATAATGATGCACATATGCAATATTCCCTAACTACACATTCTTCTTATAATATTACGTTTTTACATTCAAAATAAACAAAATTACATGATTTTAACATTACAAACTATATACGAAATTTCCTAACCTAAAAATTTGGGGATCGTGCACACGTACGGTTACAGACGCCTAGTACTGAAGAAAAAAAATATGCGGCACTGATTTTTTTCTTTCTTTTCGAACTAGTGCTAAGATGGTCAATTTTTTCTTGTTCTTTTCATAGGTCTCAGTGTAAGCTATCGGCATCAGAAATGTGTTCTTGGATGCCATCTGCAGAGTGCAAATGAAACTATCAGGGCAGATAAGTCTGACACCGATAGCTCGCCTGAGACCATGGACCATACATGACAAAGACAATGAAAATCAACCATCTTGGTGCTCCTTTAAAAAAAAATGCGCAATAAAATGCTGCCATATATTTTCGGTATTTGTAAATTTATACTAAAATGGCCCCCACCTATCGCTAACTCTACAAAAAAATCTTGGTGGTGATACTTGCAACTACTTAGAGTATACAGTACAGTATATTACCAAAATTTTTCATTTTTTGGTGTGACCTTCCGAGAGTTAAAAATTTATAACTTCTACAGTACTTAGACTAACTCAGCGAAATCAGGTGACATATCTCCTATTAGATGTGAGAGCACAGAAAGAAAACTACAGAGGTCTAGTAGCACAATTTTAGGTTCTAGGTGATATTTCGTGAGATCTTTATGTGGTACTAAACTTTTGACTGGTATATAATATAATAATTTTGTGTGGCTATTTCTAGCTGAGTGCAGCTCTTGTAAGGCAGACCCTCCGATGAGGGTGGGCAGCATCTGCCATGTGTAGGTAACTGCGTGTTATTGTGGTGGAGGAGACTGTTATATGTGGTATGTGTGAGAGGGAGGGATGTTGGGGACAGCACAAACACCCAGCACCCCGGGCGAATGGAATTAACCAATGAAGGTTAAAATCTCAGACCCGGCCGGGAATCGAACCCGGGACCCTCTGAACCAAAGGCCAGTACGCTGGACTGGTACTGTATCTGGAGGAGAAAGGAAATTTAATAAGGGAGTGCAAATTGAGTAAAAGTAGGAGGAGAGAGAACAGACTGGATAGAAGAGACAGAGTATAGAATAGGTTCGGCCTCATGAAACCTGGCAGTTGCATATAAAGTGCCTTTGGGTGTGGGGAGCCCACCGCAATACTGTAACAGCCCATATGACGATTGGGACAAAGTGCTTAGGAGTACCACGAAAGCATCTCTTAGGTCTCCAAGGTATGAGATGTGGAGGGACGTCAATGATCCACTGCCCGAGAGGGGAGCTTCCTGACTAAGGGTGGAAGTAGAAGAATAATAACAACACAACAGGAGAATGAGTACTGACCTGCAGCATTCGAGGATGTTCAGAAGCGTATCGAGATGCAAACATCTTGAAGCTACTCTCTGCATGAGCATCCAGCTCCACGGCTGGGTACCTACAACAAGTAGGGAGTATAAAATGTATATCTTTACATTTCTGAATATGATCGAGACCACTAAATGACACAACTGTAAGCTGGGGACATTAAGTTGTGTTATAATTGTTGTAAGCCAACATCTTCAGAGCTGTAATATTGAAGATGATCTCATTAACAAGATAGAAATGCATCAGCTTATGATAATTACATCACAACCTAATATCCCCAACATACATTTATGACTACATGTGTTAGTTACACTGTCACCTCAGTGCACACAAAATCCTTACTAATACACAAACCTGCTTTCTTTTACATAAAAACTACCAGACCTATCGCGCTCAAATTTGGCAAGCATATAGCTAGTACACAAATATGAAGAATGAGTTGTCCACCTAATCAATACTTCATTTTACAAAGTGTCTAGAATATTTACATTAAAAGACAGTACCAGTTTCGACCTGTAAATAGGTCATCATCAGCTGTTGATGAACCTGCTTAATAGTGATTGTGCAGAATAAAACACTACTAAAATTAAACAAGAAGGACTCCAGCAAGTCAAAGTCCATTATTGTACTATATGTAAATATCTTAACATTATGCATTTTATTAGAATAGTGGCATTCTTGTTTAATTTTAGTCGTGTTTTATTCTGCACAATCGTTATTAAGCAGGTTCAACAACAGCTGATGATGAGACCTATTTACAGGTCAAAACCGGTACTGTAGAACCTCGATTACACGTTCCCAGAAACTACGTTTTCCCGTATTATTTGTTCGAATTACGTGGTCCCGCGAGCATCCTAAATAAATCACGTTGTAAAAATCTTGCATTATCCGTTCCTCGAAGAAACAGTTCCCCGGATCAACCATCCAGAAATTTCAGTCCCATCAACGCTAAATCCTCGATCACGCGTTTTTCAAGAAACTGAATCTTATGAAAGGATGGTTACGGCATACTTACGGATCTTGGTGTTGACGTCTCGTCATTGTGGTAATTAATTAATATATATTGTGGTAATTTGAAGAAATACTGTACTGGGAAAGCGATCGGCGGTGAACTTGCATAAGGGATCATCTTAGCGTTGCATTCAGGTAGTATTGTTTAGAGAATCCTCGGAAGTCATAAAGAAGAGAGTGCCCACGACAATTGGAAGGAGACAGAGCGCATTTTGACAGCTCTACACGAAGACAGAACTCGTACTTGCAAAACATCTACATTATGTCCAGGGTTAGATGTTTATATTTTTACTTTTTTCGAGTGTGTCGACGAACAGGTTTTCGGCATTTCCCTCCGGGCACTGTATAGTCATTGGGCTTTCAGGCAGGAATTGAAACTGCTCCTCCTTAAGTAACACAAATTTAGTATTTTAATATTATTGTATACGATTATGTTATCGAGACCAGAACAGATGTTGCACCTTACATACATAAAGCCATGGGAGGTTTTGGGATTGCCTATTACTGTTTTCGTCCAAAGATAAGACTGGGAATTTCACGTTTTTGTGTTAAAATGTTATAAAAGCCGCAGTTGTTTTATCTGCGCACATTACATTTAAAAACTTTATATCATTTAGCACTCGTACCAACTTGTACAGCGAGCGTGCTTTCCAGCTGAGTTCAAGGTCGTGAATAATCGTAATTTCGGAAGTGTTAATGATTACACGTTATAATTATAATTTTTCTCTTTCCAATTTGTCTGTGATTAGTGACGGGCAGAACAAAATATACTCCATTCGAGAACTTGAGGATTGATAATTTCGAAACCATATTCTGGAGTTCAACATAACCTTCAAAAGTAGATGTAGGCCTAATTTACATGGTACAAGATTTCCATAAACTGACTAGGAAGAGTATACCAGTGACCAAATTACATTGAAAGATTAAAAATTTAAAAAATGGCTTTTGCCATCATGTTGGACGCGTATGAACCTAACGATGTTGTTGCTTGTTGTTTTAAGGGGCCTAACATCGAAGGTCATCGGCCCCTATGTATCTAATGTGCTTTATTTTATTAGATTAGAGAATGAAAAACTACTTGTGGTCGATTGTTGTTCAGCTTGGCGTTACGGGTATTAATTAGATTTTTCGAAGAGTTTGGCTGATCAAAGTTGCTGAACTGAATGAATTTTTCAAAGGAATATGACGAAGTTTTCAGAGGAAACTAACAAAGTTTCCCCAGTAAAACTTAATGTAAACTTTCGAGATTTTCAAGTCACGTACCGGTAATTAACGTTTGAAGCCAGCCCCGCGGTCTAACTTGCCTGCCTCTCACCCGGAGAGCCCGGGTTCGATTACTGGTCAGGTCAGGCATTTTTACCTGGATATGAGGGCTGGTTCCAGGTTCAGTCATTCTACGATTGGCTTTAATTGAGGAGCAATTTAATGATGAGATGGCAACCACGGTCCAGAGAGCCAGGAATAACAGCCGAGAGGTTTAGTCACACTGACCATGTGTCACCTCATAATCTGCAGGCCTTTGTTTGGTAGGCAGAAGGCCCATTAGGACTGTAGTTTGGTTTGGTTTAGGGGCATTTGTAAGATCATAAGTATATATATTTCATTTTTGTGATGTTAGCCAAATTGCTGATGGTTCATTCATTCCCGGATTTTCCGTTTTCCCGTGTTGTACGGTTTTTTCGTGGTCCTTCCAAAAACGGAGAATCGAGGTTCCACTGTACTGTCTTTTAATATAAATATTCTACATACACTGTAAAATAAAGCATTGATTAGGTGGACAACTCATCCTTCATACTCATGTGATCAAATTATCATTACGGACATGAAGCTGATAGATTATAATATAGCTAGTACCTCAGTTAAGATTAAGGCTATTTGCTGTTTCTTAAGGGGGCCATGAAGAGAAAGAAAATGTCAAGCAAATCAGTAGAAAAAATACACCTAGGACCCTTAAAAGTGAATAGATTGCCCACAGACAGTCCTACGAAGAATGGAGCCTACCAAGTGTACTTATAATTCAATTTTCTAGAAAAAAGTGTATATGCATTTTCTTTCCAACTCTACCAGTTTTCTAGGAAAAAGGGCTTTTCTGTTTTTTGATACATGCTTCACCCAATGCAAAATAAAATAATGAGCAAACTGCTAGCGTTACGGAGCATACATACAGGATTTAGAATTAATCATGCACACTTCCCTGTGGTACTGCACGAGTCATATTAACAGCCATAACATTTCCTTTTGTACATAGCCATAGGCTAAGACGGTGCCAATGAAGTTACAGAAGGGAGATGACAAACCACAAATCAAAATAAATGACACCAAGCTGGACAGTGTTCCAACGTTTAAATACTTGGATAGTATAGTATCAAAAGACAACCTTGCAAAGTAAGAGGTGGACAGTCGAATTAGCATGGCAACTCAATTTAACCACCAAGTATGACAACTGCTGTGGGATAAACAAGTACCATTTAAAGCAAAGATGACATTATATAAATCAGATTATACACCCATCCTGACATATAGCTTGGAAACTACCACGTTAACGAGACAATTCAAAACTCCAAGCTGCAGAAATGAAGTTCCTCTGCACCATGATAAAGGAGACCAAGAAGGACAAAGTCCGAGAGGACATGGGAATAGGAGACTCCCTACTACAGAGGATTCAAAAAGAAAGACTGAAGTGCATGGCCATGTAATGTGCTGGTGGTGGTGATTACTAGTACAACTAGGCAACCATCCTCGTGGCCATGGAAGAAGGATGAGTGCAAGAAGAGAATATGAAAGAGAAGGAAAAAGACTACTGGGCAGACTCAGAGGAAAGTGGACAGATCTGGTGAAGAAAGATGTCGAGGAGAGAGGACAAGATTGGGAGAAGATTATGAGAGAACAGTGGTACATGGACAGACAAAGAAGGAGGAGGCTCATACACCACTCCCGGGCAACGATGATGATGATGATGATGATGACATAGCCATTTCAAGCTAATTGTAACTAAATATTGTGTACCTGGGTGAGGAATGGACATTATGGCCATCTTTTATATAAATTGGCCATTAAACTTACTGCTCCTCTACTGTATTCCAATCCATGTTCCTTTTTATTACGCTGTTCTTGATTCAGTCATGATCTACTTACGTCTATCGGTGACTAGTGATTGCACCGGGTGGGAATAATATGGGGAAGACTAAAAATAACTCCCAAAATCATGAATAATGACCGGGAAACTTGACAAGTGTACAGCTCTCAAGAGGCCTACCAACTAGGATAATAATTATCACAAGAACAGATCAGGTGGTTCTTGCCCGACTTTCCTGCGAGTCATCATGTTCCACAGGGAGATAACCAACTGAAGTATATAGAAAGATTAACCCCCTAATCAAGACACAATATTATCTAAAACGATTATTTATTTATCTAACATACGTGGGCATGTTTTGGCTCTTGGAGGCAACATCAGCACACAAACACGAGCCGCTACGAGCACTGTTAAAAGGACATGTCCTCCTTATATTTAACATAATAATATGAGAGATGGAAATATTCCACTTATGGCGTCCTTTACTCTATTCATTTCAACGGAGAAGGCTTTCTAACTTAGTTCTAATGTAAGGAGACTATACTTTACCTCATGAAGAGACCATGCCCTTCAATGCTTAGAGCAAGATCAAAGTCCTCCGAGGCCAGCATGGACTTGAAGGCGTGTGTAACAAGGTCGGAGCCATTGCCAGGCTGTGCAGCTCTGAACCCAGTCTCGTCTGGGCGGGGTGGGGGGTTGCAATTTGCTGGATCAACTCCTTCAAAAGCTGGATCTACGCCTGGCATGATGTGGACAACCGCATTCTTCAGGATGTTCAAGACCAGTGTTTCATTACGAGAATCTCCCACGGCCAAGTGACGAGCCAACCGAGCTAGAAGCTCCCGACCAGATGGCTGAGAGGCAAACAGTCCACCAAACAAGGCCACGTGGAATTTCTCCTCCTCAGGTGAACCCATCTGAAAATAGTTATGAGGGAAAAGAGCAAGTCATTTAGTTTGTCTGATTATGTGCTTCTTTTTGTGTTTTTATATATGACTTGATTTGCAACTTGTTTATTCGTACCATTACATATACTGATCTCATTTTATCCTTCTGTGTTTGTCCCGTGTTCCTGATCTTTTATCATCTGTATTCATCTTTATTGTTTTCTCTCTCCCTTTTTTCCTATGTTTATCTGGCTTTCTTCATATCCTACACTTCCCACATCAATAGCAATGACAGGTCATTACCGGAAATGTACATGTTATTTCCCTGTGTGACAGTCCAAACACGTTATAATAAGTCATACGTAACCAAAACAGCCCTCACTGCAGGTTGCAAATAGAAACAGAGAGCAAATGACCTAATAAACTGGTCATTTGATGTGAGAGATGTATGAAAATAGAAATGTCAAACTGTGCAATGAGGTTCTCCAATTATGTACCAGAAATAATCTTTTAACTGTGTATTGTTAGAAATTACTTTGAAAAGGTAAAGGCTACCAGTGGACATCTTATTCCACTTGGTCAAGTTCTTGACAGAACAGCTGTGGTACATATTATATCTAACTGAAAATATATGTAAAGAAAAATATACGAGGAGGAAGATTGTTTTGCAATAACAACGATGACACCAGAAAACAAGGGAACTTCTACAAAACAGTGAAGAACGTAGATACACTTCAGGAGGAAGAAATCACTGCCACATGTATGGCTACTACAAATGGAAGAAGTATCCAAGAATAAAGGAGCTCAAGGAAAGCTGAACTGAAGGACTTCATTAATATTCACAAACTTCAACACCCTGTTTATGTAACTGATGAAATGACCCAAAAACACAATCATCGTGTCATTTGCTTACCCCAAACTGTATAAGAGTTAATATGGGCAGAGGTACATCAGCCACCACAACAGAAGTTCAGGGTCTGATTAATGAAAGGATGAGCGAAGTTGGTAGAAGATTTCGTAGATGATGTTTAGAGAGGAGGAGGACCGATCATCAAACACAGCTCACACACGTGACTTGGAATGTCAGTCACAATATCTACCTCACCACATGACTTGAAATGCACTCACTCTAGAGAAAGAAGAATTGCCAGTCACGTGAATGCAGACTTACATCGTGAGTCAGCTTGAGATAGTGGATGGCAATGGACTTCTCATTGTCCCCAGCATGGAACTCGGCCACAGTCGGATAACTTCCATCCAGATGACCCATCAGACTGTTCAGGTCGACGTTCTTCAGATACTCCTTCGAGGCCAAGTTTTCTTCCAGTCCAAAGTCGTGGACGGCAGACCATCGCTCTGCACTGTCCCGTATCAGGGTGAAGTTCAGGCTGGCCGATCCTCCAACTTCGGGCACCTCTACTGACAGTATCTGACTCTCATACCTACACAAACACGAAGAAGTTCATTACTGTACTACCAACAATCTGCCGTTTACAATTAAAATTCATGCATGACATAAGTTATACTTAGTCTTATCATAAATATTGTTACTGATTATCCACCACGTTCTGCCACTTCTCCTGCGGCACCATCTTATGGCATATATGGAACCTCTTCTGTAAATGGCTTACATTAACCTCTTATGTGGAAACCTAAACAGTGAGATTAACCACAGAGTGCAGTATGCCTGGATGAACTGGAAAAGAATGTCTGGCAGCCTCTCAAGACCAAAACACTTATACCATTTTAACATTATATGCTTTGAATGTCATACACTAATTTTTTTTTTTTTTTTTTTTTTTTGCTAGGGGCTTTACGTCGCACCGACACAGATAGGTCTTATGGCGACGATGGGATAGGCCTGGGAGTTGGAAGGAAGCGGCCGTGGCCTTAATTAAGGTACAGCCCCAGCATTTGCCTGGTGTGAAAATGGGAAACCACGGAAAACCATTTTCAGGGCTGCCGATAGTGGGATTCGAACCTACTATCTCCCGGATGCAAGCTCACAGCCGCGCGCCTCTATGCGCTCGGCCAACTCGCCCGGTACACTAAATAAATAACAAAGAAAGGGCAGCCAGGTCAACCAGAATGAAGAGGTTTTGGGAAAGGAAGAAGATGATGCAAGCTAAATCTTCAGTTAATTCTTTGTTAACGTAAATGTATTTGGGTTTGATTTAAGTGCTCCAATGTGGGCGTAAACTATGTAAATAAATAAATAAATAAATAAACAAATAAAAATAAATAACATTGTTATCCTACACTTCCCACATCCAGACCTTTCAAGCCTGCCCTCTTGATGAAGCTGGGAAGAAGAAACTAGCTCACTGAAGACTGGTGCTACTCTGCCCCCAATTCTTGTTACTCACAGTCCTGATTCTCCCACTTCACACTTCCTTACCCAGGGCATGAAGCTGTCACGGTGTAGTTGCCCGGTACCAGGAGACGCCAGTAGTCACCATCCTTGGCAGTTCTCACGGTGTGATTTATTCCCTCGACGGTGATGGTTGCGTTAGTAACGCCGTTACCCTCGGTGCTACGAACAAAGCCATGGATGCCCTTGTGCACCTGCCAACACAAAGATCAGTTTCACTTCCAGAACAGTAGATACAATACAAACAGACTGGCATCTAACATGTGGACTTCTAACATCGACTTTCTCCCAGCTGAATCTATTTCTGTCAAAGGTAGTACAAGTTATTAATATATTATACTATAAAACGGTTTTCTATAGGTGTAACCTTGGATTGCACTTTATCATTCAAGCAACATCTAATGAACTGAAAACTTGAAACAACATTCTTCAGAAATTGTGCGGGGCAACTTGGGGATCTACTGCAAGCACTCTACGACAATCTGCCCCTGGTCTGGTTTATTCCAGTACAGAGTATAGTTCTCCTATATGGCTTAACAGCCCATATACCCAATATGTTGATACACAGCTGAACAACAGCATGCGGCTTATTTCAGGCACAATCAGACCCACGCCAATTTACTGGCTCCAACTGCTCACAGGAATAATGTTCAGATTAAACGCCTTCTTAAGAGAGTACCGTAAAACCCCCAACTATCGGTACAGGAAGACTCCCTGAAATCACGCCATCCACCTTTCGTGATACTGCTGACATGGCTCTGTTGTGCCAGTATAATTATAATAATTTCGTGTGGCTGTTTACAACCGGGTGCAGCCCTCCGATGAGGGTGGGCAGTATCTGCCATGTGTAGGATAGTGTTGTGTGTGATGTGTGAATTGCAGGGATGTTGGCGACAGCACAAACACCCAGCCCCCGAGCCATTGGAATTAACTCCCATGCACCCGTAAGCAGACTGATACGTGCTCGAGCGGCTGGGCCAGGACTCCACAAGCGGCCTGATACGCTGGGGTGCACGGTCGCACACTAAAGACATTTATAACATCTGTTGGCTTTTTCTGGAAACATTTCTACTAGAAATCTGTTCTTGGTGTCTCAAAGGGTCACCAGAATGCTCTGGTATGCTTCTTTGGTAAAGAGAATTGATTAAAATATCGATCGAGAAATCGGTATTCTGTTGTTGACAAGATGGCTGAGAAGGAAGTTGCTTGCTCGCGCGATATACTTAGTAATAGCACAATTCAAAGCTTACTTGATGTTTTAGTATCTGATTTCAGCAGTGATAGTGAGGAAGAAGTTATTAGTGATCTTGTGCATGAATGAACCTGAAATGTATCACCAGAGATCTTTTGCGTAGTAATATCGTATGACATGGAATGCCGAATGGACTTTCTCCCACCCCTCAAGATCCGATTACGACTGCCAGATTTGAACTGACGATCTTGGTACCTGGATGCGAATACTTTACCACTGATCATCAGACTGAATCTTAATAATAATAATAATATACCGAGTGAGACATACGGCTGTAAGTTCGTATTTGTTACATAGTAGGTTCGAATCTCATCATTCGCTGCCTTGTGAATGGTTTCCTATTATTTCCTTATTTTCAAATCAGGCAAATATTTGGCTCGTGTCGTATAATTAAGGCCATACCACACACTAAAGAACTTCTGAGCTAAGATAACTTAATGAAAAATTTAAGTTTTCAAAGGGATTTTGTGTGCGTTATATTTCTGTATTGTTCTGTTTTTTGTATCATGAGCAATAGCGTGGAATTTCTCACTAATATAAAACAGGTCCCGTGATAATACGTGCAGTCGATCACCTACGATGCGGTTTTAACCAAAAGCTTGGAACACCAAGGTTGCATACTAAAACGTTGGCGGATTCCTAGCAATGTCAGTGCACAGGGCGGGTGGGTGCATATGGGTTAACCAATGATGGTTAAAATCCCCGACCCGGCCAGGAATTGAACCCGGGACCCTCTGAACTGAAGGCCAGTACACTGACCATTCAGCCAATGAGTCAGATGGCGGTATAATTTAAAGGGGATTAGTATAATAACTGCCACCTATGACTTTTGTATGTGTGGAATTTAAAATGTATCCTTTAACTGTGTGCCATGAACTGCTAGACAGCAATTGGCTGTAATTTGTTCATTGTGGTACATCTAATATCTTGATTGGACGACGTGGAGTAATTTCTACGCCTTTTATTCCTCGACTCCGCTGTGCGATTGTCAATTGTCGACGTGCATTGATCTGTGGAGCTACTCTGTGTACTGCGAGTCGGCTGCTGGTCATCTCCACGATGGCTGTATTTGGAGTGACGCTCTGTCTAGCCATTATGGCTAAACGAAATGATTATTTACCAAACTAGTTAAGGGACTGAAGTGGCTGTGGAGCCTCTTACTTATTAGAACCTACGGTGATGTTGTTTTAATTTACTCTTAAAGTGGCCGATTAGTACAGTGTAATTGAGGCTCTTTCTGTAAACTAACACTGTATTGTAATACTATTTTATAAAAGGTGCCTAAAAGGATTATTTATGGACCTCTTTGTCGGTAAGTTTTAAACTTCATACTTTGGTGAAGGTACCTCGTCTACCATGACTGTGTAAGCACAAGGTGTTCCTACGAATTTAAACATGTCCGAATGAGTTATTAGCTATACAGCACAAAGGCTGAAAATGTCTCAAATTTTTAATTCATTGGTTGAAATAATATTTGAAGTAGTTTAAAAGTGTTCCCCCGTAAATTCCACGGTGATTTTCAGTATGTACTTTGACAGCTTTAAAACAAAAACAAACCTGTGGGTTCAGTAATTAAGTGTTTTAAAAACTGTTCTGTGTACGGCTAAGGCCTAATAGCATATTATTATCATTGTTAATATTTAAATTTGATGTTCTCAGATGTGTTCTACTTAACTAAATTTTCTTGGTATTATTATTATTATTAATAGGTTTTCATGGTAGCTAACTGATTTATTTTCTATAGAATATTAAAGGTGCTATTATCCTTTGGGAGCTTCACCTTCTTTTACGTTATGGTTTAATTCTGTTTCTCGTAACTTTTATTCTTGCTACTGTTGTTGCATCATCTTACAACAGTTATGTCATTGATGTGTAAAGATGACGGGTATTGATAAGATACGATTACATATGTATTGTGTTACCGTTACGAGTTCATTGTCTCTCGGGAAGCGTTATGGATCAGATGCTTGTGTGGTGTAGAAGTCAAGACCTGATTGATGATGACTGTTGTTGTATGTCCGGCGCTCTCTTCTCGCTCCGCCAGCCAGCTGAACGCGCGCCTGTGTATCATTCTGCTAGCTTCGACGCGCAGCCCTCAGTGCGCGTGCCTGACCATCGAGTGTACTATAAATAGGAGCTCCCTGCCTGCTCACTTGCCCACTTGCCCCGGTGTCCAGCTCCAGAATACACCCTACGTCGAGCACGGAGGCTACTCCTCTTGAAAATGTGCTTCGACCAGGTGGACTGAATTTCTGGCAGTACGAGGTTTCACCTCTGGTCACCGCTCCCTTACCTGTTTCCGCTGCCTATGTTCCGTAATTCCTTTACAAGCCATTTTCATTCCCTAATTTACGCAAGCTCCCTTAGTTTCGCTAGGTGGAATTTCTTCAATCAATTGAACTTGCTTTTTAGGAATTCAGGCACTTCAACAAACAAGGACTCTCAAAGACATTTATGTTAGTGTGCCAGATAGTTCTCGACTATCAACGTGTCAATTCACAAAGACTATCTTTTCAAGATAGGAGTGTATATAAAGACTGTAAACCTGTACATATTGTATAAAGACAGACTTTTCTCAAGATTCAATATTCATTTTTGCTTCAAAATAAATTTCAGTTATTTGTGTAAATATCATAAAGTGAAGCAATAAAAGTTGTGTTTTGTAAACTTCAACCTTGGTTACAACACAACTCTATGGCGACGAGGTAAAAAAGCACCAACCTACGATTCTTCGACTCCAGTTGCCAACTCTATAGTGACGAGGTAAAAAAGCAACAAACTACACGTCATTGGCCCCAATCGCCAACTCTATAGCAACGAGGTACACACGACACTACAATTCAACAGGCCCAGTTGTCAATTCTACGGCGACGTGCTAAACAACAACGACACTCCAACCAGTTCTGACACACGGCTTACCTTACTCATTCTTGCACGCATCTCGCAATGGCTACTGCGGAACAACTAGCTACGGTCTTCCAAGCCTTACAGCAGCAACAACAACAGTTTATGCAACAACAACAGGCAGCATTAATTCAGGCTATTCAAGCTATTTCTGTCTCTACACAGCCATCAGCTATTCCTCCGTTCTCTGCTTTTGATCCAGCTAAGGAAGAATGGTCAGTTTATTTAGCCCGTTTACAACAGCATTTCATCTGCCATTCTGTCACAGATGATCAACGCCGCCGCGCACTATTTCTTAGTTCGGTTGGCAATGCTACGTGTGAATTACTACGTAAATTAAGTCCGGAAGAACACTTATCTGGGGTACCCTTCACGCAGCTCTTGGCCCGTCTCACGGAACACTATGCCAAAGCTCCTCACATAGTGGCTGCTCGCTATAAATTTTTTCAGTGCAGAAAGCAACCCCATCAGACACATCCTGAATGGATAACTGAATTGCGTGGTCTAGCTAAACCCTGCCAGTTCATCTGCTCCAAGGACGGTTGTGGTTCATCCTACACTGATTCTCTCATTCGGGACATGATAATTTTACATACTCCTGAAGACAAAATACGTTTTGACGCTGTCAAGCAGAGTAACCCTTCTTTAGAAGACGTCCAGCGTATTGCTACGGTTTATGAGCTTACTACCAAGACTGCCGCAGCCATAGCTTCTCCACACGAAGTTGCACACGTCTCGCCTCAGGCCCGCAAATCCTCTGCTACAGTGAACCGTACGGATAAGGCGCTCTCCACCAAGCATTCTCGCCAGGTTCCCTCTCGTAATGCTACACGGAAGCCCAATTCTAAAAGCACCTCGAAACTCCTGCCTTCCTGCCGAGGTTGTTTCAAGCATCATGAACGTCGTGACTGTCGTTTTTTCAAAGCTACTTGTGAACGATGTAATAAACTTGGACACATTAAGACTGTCTGTCAAAGTTCGCTCCGCCCTGCTAAGACTACTGCAGCACGCCGGAAGCATATACAGCCCCGCCAAGACATGGAAGTTGATCAGATCAATCTTATTCTTCCCACAAAGGATTCTCACAAAATCATCATTCCTCTCTCATTCTCTGATCGATCTGTCGATTTTCAATTAGACACTGGATCACCTGTCTCTATTATTAACCTGACTACCTACCACAACTTAGGTTCACCTTCATGCTCTCCAGCTGACATCCAGCTCGTGACATTTAACAAGAAGAAAATTGACATCAAAGGTCAAATCAAGCTTCAGGCTAGTTACAAAGGAATTCAGAAAGCCATTCCTCTTCTCGTAGTTAACAACTACACTGCATCAAACATTATGGGCATGGATCTATTTACCTTATTTGGTTTCCAGATACATGACAACATTAACGTCGTATCTACATTGCATCCTACTTCTGACGTTACCGCTCTCCTAGCGCAGTTTCCTGAAGTCTTCGACTCTCAGCTCGGAACAGCAAAAGACTATACAGCTCACATACAGCTGAAATCCGGAGCTAAGCCTCGCTTCCTCAAAGCTCGTCCAGTACCCCTAGCACTTCAAGACCAGGTCACGAAAGAATTAGAAAGATGGATACAAACTGGAATTGTTGTACCAGTTACTTCTAGTCAATGGGCTACTCCACTCGTGGTAATCAAGAAACCTGATGGTAATGTTCGACTTTGTGGCGATTTTCGATCTACAGTCAACGCACAACTCGACACAGATATCTTTCCTATTCCACGTCCAGAAGACTTATTCCGTCGTCTCTCTGGTGGACAATTCTTCTCTCGAGTTGATCTTAAAGAAGCATATCTCCAGCTACTTTTAGACGAAGAATCTAAGAAATATCTCACACTCAACACTCCTCTCGGACTGCTCCAGCTCCAGCGGCTCCCATTCGGTGTTTCATCCTCAGCGGCTATTTTTCAGCGCTATTTGGCTCAACTCACCGCCTCCATTCCCGGTTGTGCTAACTACCTGGATGATATTATTGTTACTGGAAAAGATCATCAGGAACATCTAACCAATCTACGCCTCCTTCTCCAGAAATTGAAAGACAATGGCCTACGAGCGAATCTCGCTAAATGTACCTTCTTTCAGCCTCAAGTTCACTACCTAGGACACATACTTGATAAGAATGGAATTCGTCCTAGTACACAGAATGTCTCAGCGATAGTAAACATGCCAGCACCTCAGAACCTCAAGCAGCTTCAGTCCTTCATAGGCAAAGCGAACTATTATAATAAGTTCATTCCACGCTTCGCTACAGTGGCAGCTCCATTAAACGCTCTACGTAAAAAAGGTGTTAAGTTTCAGTGGACTCCGCAATGCCAACAGGCATGGAAAACAATCAACAACGCCTTAATTCAAGCTATACAACTCACTCATTTTCAGCCCGACAAGATCATCACGCTAGCTACTGACGCTTCAGACTACGGTGTCGGTGCCGTTCTCTCCCAGAAGGATCGTCATGGACAAGAACACCCCATCGCCTTCGCTTCGAAAACACTTAATGACCATCAACGTCGATACTCCCAGATAGAGAAAGAAGCTTTAGCCATCATCTTTGGTATTCGCCGTTTCAATGAATATCTCTATGGCAACCATTTCCTGATCATTACCGATCATAAGCCTCTCGTACACTTATTCCATCCTGGTAATAAGATCCCAGAGAATTCCCTCAGAAAGCTTCAAAGATGGTCCATGTTCCTTTCTGATTATTCCTATCAGATTGTATATCGAGCCACATCCCAGCATTGTAATGCTGATGCCCTCTCCCGCTTACCCGTTGGTCCTGATACTGCCTTCGATTCTCAAGAATCTGAATGTCTTCAGTTGGACATAGAACTTGAAGATACTGTATCCAGTTTTCCTATTGTTGCTACCTGCATAGCTAAAGCTACGGATAAGGACAGTACACTTGCTACTGTACGTACTTATATCCGCAACGGTTGGCCTCTTCAGAGCACACTTCCTGCCCACCTGGCACCTTATCATCGTATGCAGCATCGTCTCACGACTCGTGCCGGAGTTGTATTACTAGAAGCAGGCACCATCTTCCGAGTGGTTATCCCACTTAGCCTACAGAAACAAGTTCTCGAATTATTACACCAAAGCCATTGGGGTATCTCCAGAACAAAGCAACTCGCCCGTCAACACTGCTACTGGCCCGGTATTGATGCCGCCATCGAAAAGCTAATACGTCATTGTGAGCAATGTCAAACGAATCAGAACGCCCCGTCTTCTGATCTTGCTTCATGGCCTCTTGCTACTACTCCATGGGAACGAGTTCACATCGATTTCGCAGGTCCTTTCCTCAATTCCATGTGGTTAATAGTCATCGATTCACTGTCAAACTTTCCATATGTCGTGGATATGCATTCGACTACTACAACCGAAGCTACCATTCGTGCTCTCCAGAAAATCTTTACTACAGAAGGTTTACCGCAAGTACTCATTTCAGACAACGGACCTCAATTTACAGCTACTGCTTTTCAGAACTTTTGTACACATAATGGCATTCGTCATATCCTAGCACCACCTTTTCACCCTCAATCTAATGGTGAAGCTGAACGCTTCGTACAAACGTTTAAAAGAAGTATGAAGAAAGCTGTCTCTTCAGGCTTAACTAAAGACCAAGCCTTGCTCCAACTCTTAAACAACTACAGAACTCTACCCGGCGCTGATAATATCACTCCTGCGCAGAAGCTCCATGGACGACCTCACAGAACTTTACTTTCTCTGTTACAGCCTCTTCCGGCCCAGCATAAGACATCACCAACGAAGTTCTCCCTCAACGCCAAGGTCTACACCAGGACATTCAAATCCAACCCACTCTGGATACCTGGAGTCATCTGCAGATCTTTGGGTCATCGTCTATACGAGATACAGACTACGGAGAAACGTATCTGCCGCCATCAAGATCAGATACGTCTGCGCTACCGCCCCTGTCCAGCTATTGATGCTATTGCTAAACCTGATAAATCTATTGCTGAACGCGCCTTAGATCATTTAATAACAATGGGTTCCTTTCAGGACGAGACAGCGCCACTCCGCCCAGTTCCAGCTCCGGACAATACAACAGAGAAATCAGCAGCTCCGCCCCAGCATCGCAGTCGCCGCCAGCGCCGCCGCCGTTTCACGCCG
This sequence comes from Anabrus simplex, assembly GCF_040414725.1. Taxonomy (NCBI): domain Eukaryota; kingdom Metazoa; phylum Arthropoda; class Insecta; order Orthoptera; family Tettigoniidae; genus Anabrus; species Anabrus simplex. The sequence continues at coordinate 215,474,210 of NC_090279.1, read as the reverse complement.
TACCGGCGTATTTAGGAGGGGAGGGTGTTGTATGTCCGGCGCTCTCTTCTCGCTCCGCCAGCCAGCTGAACGCGCGCCTGTGTATCATTCTGCTAGCTTCGACGCGCAGCCCTCAGTGCGCGTGCCTGACCATCGAGTGTACTATAAATAGGAGCTCCCTGCCTGCTCACTTGCCCACTTGCCCCGGTGTCCAGCTCCAGAATACACCCTACGTCGAGCACGGAGGCTACTCCTCTTGAAAATGTGCTTCGACCAGGTGGACTGAATTTCTGGCAGTACGAGGTTTCACCTCTGGTCACCGCTCCCTTACCTGTTTCCGCTGCCTATGTTCCGTAATTCCTTTACAAGCCATTTTCATTCCCTAATTTACGCAAGCTCCCTTAGTTTCGCTAGGTGGAATTTCTTCAATCAATTGAACTTGCTTTTTAGGAATTCAGGCACTTCAACAAACAAGGACTCTCAAAGACATTTATGTTAGTGTGCCAGATAGTTCTCGACTATCAACGTGTCAATTCACAAAGACTATCTTTTCAAGATAGGAGTGTATATAAAGACTGTAAACCTGTACATATTGTATAAAGACAGACTTTTCTCAAGATTCAATATTCATTTTTGCTTCAAAATAAATTTCAGTTATTTGTGTAAATATCATAAAGTGAAGCAATAAAAGTTGTGTTTTGTAAACTTCAACCTTGGTTACAACAACTGTGGTTTATTGTACCTCATATTAAGTAGCATTGTCGAGGTGATTTTAGGAATGTGATCTCTACGATATTTTTTCGGTTTTGTGAAATTAATTATTTTTGGTGTGAATATGTCATGTTTTGACATGTCGCAGACTTGTAAATTTCTAGTTTCCTCCTGCCATTTGTGGTATTTTGCATTTTGTTGGTTGAGATGTTTCACCTTCCCTTCTGGTTTATTTTCTTTATTTTATTTCTTGTGTGACCTTTAAATGGAGTTGTTATTTTTATGCAATCCAATATTCAAGCAGAAAAATTATGTTGACTAAAAGGAGTACCCCGTTCTTTTTTTTAAAATGGTATTTACTGAGAGTTCTGGAACTGGTATAGTCACATGACCATCGATTAAAAAGTTTTTTTAAAGGAACGACAAAAAAAGGAACTGCAGTTCGTGTGCAAATATTTTTAAAAGGTATTAAATTATTTGTGATTTAATATTGTTTCAGTGAAAGAATTGATTTCTTCTTACTCTTTATTTAATTTATTTACTTTAACTTCGTGGTTTTTTAAAAATAATGAATTAATTATGGGCGTTACTCTCCTCTATTTAAATATTCTTATTTATTAAATTTTTATGTGGTTAAAAATATTTAGTGTTTCATGGTATTTCACATGAATTGCTCTATCCTATTCCCCTGGATCCACCATCTGTTAAGGTTCATTCAACCTTTGGTTTTGCTCAGATTCCATCGCTTCCCTGTCCTGTGTCTCGTGTTTTGATTGAGGCGTAACCTAAGTAGTTGGCATGATTTCGTGCTGGGATGGCCTCTATTCTCTCTTGTGGTAGTACTGGCAATCGAAACTGAGTGTTTACGGTGTTGTGCCGTCAGTTGTATTGTCGTCCTTGTGTTCGATTGTCAGTACGTCCCACTGTGAAAGTTTGGAAAGACCGCTGGAAAACACAACATGTTTTCTGGTGTGCAAATAATTAGTGCATTTCATGTACTGCTTAACAGAGTTTGGATAGGCCATGGAAGATGCAAAGACTCACTCCACAAGGGGAACATGACTGTGGTGTCCCACGGCAAACTATCGCTCACATTGTCGGCAGCTGCAAGCTACATGCATACTCGGGTATCTCGGCTGATTTCTTCATTCCATCAAAGGCAGTATTAGAGTGGATAGAAGGGCTGGACATCCTGATATGAAATTGTTTTCTTGTTATTGTAATGTATTCAATTGTGTGTATGTATATATATATATATATATATATATATATGTAGATTTTATGCCATATGCTAAATAAATAAAAGCTTTAAAAAGAGATGTATAATTCTTATTAGCCTGTTTTAAAGAGCACCTAGGGTTTTGTAAAGACTACAGGTCTTATGGCAGAATGGTTGCCATACAACTGCATCAATGAGGACGGGGCCCTCAGTACAGTACAAATACCCTGCCACCGAGCCAAAGGAATTAACCAATCAAAGTTAAAATCCCAACCCAGCAGGAAAGGCCAGCACACTAACCATTTAGCCGGACACAGAAGGTACAGAGAAGACTAAATTAGACTCCTTTCCTGTATTTTAATTTGTCCCGAGTGATGGAATATCTCTTGGTTGGTGACAGGGTCTACCCAAGGGATCTTCAACATTCTGCTATACATCCACACTTCAAAGGCTTGCAGATGGATCACTGATGAAGCCTTTAGTGTCCAATTTTGACACCTCTAGCTGTTTCAACCCATTAACATACTAAATTTAATGTATTGAGCATGTGCGTGTATACCATATGGTTTTACACTTCTACGATTTATAGATGTAATCCGCAACATACTGAATTTTAATCATACCCCTGTTTGATGTGATCAAGTGCAGCACTTAGAAGAACAATTTGAAAGTTTTTAACAGTGTGAAACACCCTAAAACACTCCGGAAAATGCAAAGCCACCAATTATTTTTCACACTCGTATCTCATTGCACTTTTCTTGCCGGTCTTGCTTTCACCACAGTCACGGCCTTCTCTGGAGTTATAAACCTTGTGAAATGTGCTCAGTGAATACATATAGGTTGAGTTGGGATTTTTTCTGTGAATAAGTGATTGGCAAAACTGTTTCTTTCAGTAGTTTCTTCATCCCATAAACAGTTGTGAACCACGTGTTGAGAAATGTCTAGAGGGGAGGGATCTGGAGGGAGGGTCCCGTTTACGATTGATTTTATTCCAGAATTTCATATAAAACCATATTTGTAAGGTTTATCACCTGTTTTACTCCATTCCCAGCCCTCCTCCTTAGTGTTTTTGTAAGCAGGATGGACTTCATTATCATCACCACCTTCAAACGCATCATCACTCGACGTGAAATTTTTTATTATGCTGTTATAACTTTCACTGTTAGTAAATAAAATTGTATAATTCTCTAACACTATATCACTGCCCAATTCACTCTGACTATCCCATAATATCAGTTAATCACCCTACTTGTAGAGCGATTGCCTGCTGGACAGAAAGCTTGAATTAGTTGCAGAAAGCTTACTTCTCAGTAGAACGCCTGCCAGGCATCTGTGTATGAATGGTTACTGCACGTGCTGCTGTCTGCCAGGCGGCAAGGTATGCCAAAGAATTAATTTCACAAACACACTAACTGCAATGCCGATTCTGGTTTTGATGTCTACAGTGGAACTGCACTGTTGTGTTAGTCAGCATCCGACATTTGTGAAATGCAACAGCCTTTCAATGGTATCTTCATCCAGAATGGTAATAGTGTTGCCTATTTTCTGTTTACTGATTACATGAATGTTTTCTGAATGTTTATTTCAAGACCGAAGTCCTTGCATACTTTGTAGATACTATTAAAACAAACTGAATGTTTTCTAAACTGTCAGCAAGCGTTCTCCTTGATCTTCATTTGGAAATCAATTTCATCAAAGGCAATTAGATTCGGAGTATAATTTAAAAATTATTAGGGTTGGGGAAAACCTCCTCTCACATCTTTTTGTACCTTGATTTTTATAATTATTAAGAGCGCATATTGAAAAAAAAAAATCCTTTTTCTCTTGTACATGACATATTATTTTAATTTTCATTTCTTACATAATTCAAGCCCTCGTACTCTGACTCAATGTTTTTCATAGCGAAGAATGTGATTAAATAATGGTATAAAATGGGTTGCATGTGCGAGAAGGAGACATACCTGTTCCATGAAGGAGAGGAGTGCCTCACGATTGTCCCGCCAGAAGGCCGGCAGCTGGTCGGCAGGGGGAAATTTGGTGCAGCCCATCTCAATGGTGATCTCGAAACTGTTCGTGTTGACATAGTTCCAGTCCTGCATGCCACCCGCTACCACGTACCACTTGGCACCGTTGATGATACCACCAGGAAAGTGTTCTATTGGCAGGTAAGGGCAAGGTTTTGCCAAATGCATTTCAGGATGTGCCTAAATGATGAAACAAACATTCCAGATGTTAAAGGAATATGATCGTACGGAACAGCCAACAAAGACACTATAATTCAAGATAAAATGTTGCCTTTGAAGAAACTTCCATTGCATACGCGCACATAAAAAACGTAATGGAAAGGAACAAACAAGGGACTATCAAGTCATACATACAAAGATAGGGACATGTTTAGGATAAACACAATAACAGGTCAGCATCAGAAGTGGGAACAATAAAAAAGGACAAATAAGAGAAACGAGCTTCTAATAAAATAGTGGATGGTGAAGATGAAATGTATTGTTAGGTGATGATGATCATTTATATTGGTATTATAGTGGACAGTGTCAAAATAGCAGGAAATTACGAAGAAACTAAGAGGAAGGCTGCAGACAGGAGTGCATGGAGAACGCTTTGTGTGAAGATCCGCCTGAGGTCAGAACACGTTATATATCTATATATAGCTGATTCTTTCGACCTCATTACCCAAATTCATTCACTATCATTCATTTCACCTTTAATGGCTCCTCAACTGAGGTTGGTGACAGGAAGGGCATCTAGCCATAAAAACATGTTGTATATAATCTCACCTCATCCCTAATCCAGTACCTGGAAACTGGATTAAGGGGTAGATATTCACAGACGATGATGGTAGTAATAAAGTGTTGTTTCCCTAGCAAGCCATGTATTAGTCTATCAATCAAATGACACGTCGCACTTACATCTGCGTATGTTCTGGCTAGCATCTGGAAGACAGCGTCGTCAGGAGTGGGATTGGGCTTCTCGCTCACGACCATCTGCCGTGGAGTGTCATCGTAGGGATAGTTGGCTACCAAGGCACCGCCATGCAGGTTGGCCGACAACACAAACGGGTAAGACTTCATCCACTTCATGAGAGCTGTCGTCTCAGGCTCCTGGACCCTGTTGAGCTAGAAATGGAATCACATATCAATTGATATACCTGCGTATGTAGATTCAGTTAATTCATTTAAGGAACTTGGATCATCAGGACTGGTATACATGAAGACAGACTGTTTGGAAAGACAGAACGGTTTACAAATGAAACTGGGCTAAGGCAGAGGAGTGTGCTGTTGCATCTTTTGTTTCTAAAGGTTATGGACAAAATTGTAAAGGAGACAAAGGAAACATATGGGAATAGGGAGATGAAGTTATTACTACAGTTGAACCTTGATATCTCGAAGTAACTTAAACTTTGTCCTATTCTTCACATGTATTTATTTTTCTATTACTCGAAATTCGGTTCCACGAATTTCTCTAAGCAAACATTTCTTCCCTTGAAGCAAAAGTACTCTGTAATTCGAATTTTGTGCAACATTAACTGTGTAATACAGCATCTGTGGTTTGTGAGGAACAGTTAACAAGTAAAGAAAGGGTTACAGTGATGCTGGGAGCTAATATGACAGGAACCGAAAAACTAAAACTTCTAGAGATCGAAAAACCAGTGAAGCCTCGCTGTTTCTCACGTGCAAATTAATTACCAGTCATGTACGAAAGCAACCCCTGAAGTCGCGGATGACGAGCTCCATTTACGAATCTCAGCTGCGTCGTATTGAGAAGTTTCAACGTGAAGGGAGGAAAGGTTAACAGTAACAAAGAGAAGAGACTCATGGATATTTTCCAAAGGTGTTAAAGGAGGTATGTTTCTTGTTTCCCTACTGTATGTACCGTATCCTGTCTTCTAAAAAGTTGCTTTAATAAGGGTTATAATTAAAGTGATGCCATAAAAGAGAGGTTGTTTGTATACTTTTAAATACCGTTAAAAATAATGTATTCAATATAAGCCAGTAGATACATAATATGATTCAATTATGTGCTATACATGCTCAAAAACGGTATTCTCGTCCGGCTCCATGGCTAAATGATTAGCGTTCTGGCCTTTGGTCACAGGGTTCGATTCCTGACAGGGTCGGGAATTTTAACCATCATTGGTTAATTTCACTGGCAAGGGGGCTGGGTGTATGTGTCGTCTTCATTATCATATTTTCATCCTCATCACGACGCACAGGTCACCTACGGGCATCAAATCAAAAGACCTGCGCTTGGCGAGCCGAACATGTCCTTGGACACTCCCGGCACTAAAAGCCATATGCCATTTCATTTCAACGGTATTCTCTATATCTCGAAATTTCGATTCGAAATAATAATGCTTGTTGTTTTAAGGGGCCTAACATCGAAGGTCCTCGGCCCAACTCAAAATAAAATTTATCTCCCGAGGTGATTCGAGATATCGAGGTTCCACTGTATTTGCAGATGATATTGTGGTCTGGGGAACAAACAGCAAGGGTTTACAAGAACAACATGATGTACTGAACAAGAAAACTGAAAAGTATGGTATGAAAATCAGTGCAGAGAAAAGCAAGACCATGATGATATGAAGAGAGGAGAGACAAGGGAAAGGCATTGTTAAAATTGGTGGGTAAAGCCTTGAAATTGTTGACAGTTTCAAATATCTAGGATGGACCAATGATGTGGATGTTAGGTCCCTTCAAACAACAAGCAACAAATACCTAGGGAGTGAATTAATGCAGAATACAAGATTGGACATGGAGATTAGCAAGAGGAGCAACAGGGCAATGCATTCTACCAAGAAACCATGTCTGGAATAAGGAAGTGTAAAGAGATAATGTAAAAACGAAGATGTGAGAGAAAAGAAGTTGGGATGGAAAATATAAATGAGAGAATTGATAAGAATAAACTAAAATGGTTTGGACATATAAAGAGGATGGAAGAAAAAATAACACCAAAACAGATGATGGAGATGAAGTTTAAGGGAAAGAGAATAAGAGGAAGATCTAGAACAAGGTGGAATTCAATAAAGAGGAGTGCAAGAAGAAGAAACCTGGACTGGGACAAAATGATGGAAGAGGAATGGAGGAAGGAGAAAGGAAGATGGAGAAGTGCTATAAATGCCCTGAGCCGGTAAGAGCTGGATAAGGGGAAAGGAAGAGGAGGATGATTGGAAAGGAACAAAATAAGTGTCAAATCACAACATAAAATATGTACACAGATAGAAATATGAAAAGGAACACATAATAGGATGAACACAGTGACAGGTCATTGTGTAAAGAAGAGACAAACAGAAACACAAAAGGAAAATCTCCCCACATTTTCGTATACTATTGTCTTCGAACAGATAGGCTCTTCCCTCGTCAATCTTAGTTCTTCTACATCCATTTCTTCTCAACTCCCAACAAGCTTGTTTCAGCATCCCAGCTTCATCAGAAGGCTGAGCAACAACAGATCTCCTGTCTGGATGCACAAAGTGTAGAATAAAAAGAAAGGTGGATAAACTCAAACAACGGAAGAGACATAAGTTAAAATGAATTCAGGTGATATAAGGCTCATCAGGGGCTGAGAAGAAAATGGGTTAATGAGTAGAGACGGCAGCGTACAAAGATGTGGAAATTATCCACTTCTCTTCTTCCCACACTGAGCTATCATTGCGCTCCTTTCATGTACCTATCTCTCTGCTTATGACTTGAGTTTGTATACAAAAGTTAGGGATGGGAAATGAAATCAGAGAGTTTCGAAATATCACAAGATCATCTGAAAGCACATGCTTGGATGTTTCTTGGAAGGTCTGTCCTTCTCAATTTCATAGTGTGACATGCTGGTGAGATACCTCTGTTCTGCAATGCTGCTATGCCTTAAAACTTACCCTGATGATTACTGTCACACACTTACTGATGACCAAAATACTATATGCACTCAAGTTTGGAGGCTGTTTATGAATTAATGAATGGGCCTACAGAAAATCCAGTAACACCATCATTTTTCTCACTTTATTTCACACGAGGTTGTTTTATTTTTTTAAAATCGCAGGTGAAATGCAAGAAGTGCCCATTTTAAAATGTGTTTCAACCATGGGCCCAATTTAAGAAAATGTTTCTCAAAAACCAGCTCTCTAATTGAAATACATAAAAACTGATATACGAAAACTGAATTGGACATAAACTGGATATAACGCAACAAAGTTTGCAATTATCCAATCAACCCGAGCCAAGGAAAAGTTACCCTACAAAAATTGGAAAAATAAAATTCTGAAACTTTTAAACAATGCATAAAAGATTTCAATGTATACTGTTTTAAAAATTGCATTTGATCAGATAGTGTACTAGCTTTTTCAGAAAAATTTTCCTAGAGTTGATGCATGGTCGAAACGAGTTTACAAAGGGGCACTTCTTGCATTCCACCTGCGATAACAAACTGAAAATGAAATGAAACAAGGAGAATAATGGTATAATTGGAGGCCTGTTGGTTATTTCATATGATGATCTGCCACTTGCCACTCAAACAGAGTTTGAAGAAGTAGGGATATCTCTAACTGATGCCTCGGAAGAGCTTGGAACATGCTACAACAAAAATCAATTTAAACCAGGCTCCTCATTTCCATATATCCTAACCGACCTTTCTTGGTCAAATCTTGTTCTATTCCAACCCCAATAATATTAAAGCATTTGACCATTTTCATGACCTTCGTCATGGTCCTTGTCTTTCACTGGTCGATATCTTCATTTTTCGAAGTATTGGATGCCTTAAATTTTTTTCTCTCTAGTTAGAGTTAATAGAGGATGGTTGCCTAGTTGTACTTCATCTCAAAACCACCACTACCATCAACTCAAACCCATCCCTATTAAAATTCAAATTTGTGTGTTTCATCTGTGACATGTTCAGACATCTCAGAAACTTCAAGTATCTTGAAAGGGAGATTTAGCGAATCACTGTTTTACTCCCAAATACTTGGGAGTTACTCTAGACTGTACACTAACTTGCAAAATGTATAGCACAAGGTATCTCCAGGAAACAATACTCTCCTGAAGCTGTCGGGAACCAACTGTGACCACAAACACTCAGAACATCAGCTTTGGCCCAGTGCTAATCTCCAGGCGAATATGCCAGCCTAGTTCGGTATAAGTCAGCCCATACAAATCAGGTCGACAATGCACTCGACGAAAGTTACAAAATTATTACTAGCTGCCTGAAACCTACTCCCAGTGAGAAAATTCACTATTTAGCTGGGATCACTCCTGGTGAGATTTTTAGAGACACAGTGGTGAATAAAGAAAGACTCCAGGTGTCTACATCAGAAGCACACCCACTCTGTGGGTACTCCTTTACTCAACCTATCCTTAAATCTACGAAATGTTTCCTTCGAACAACCATCAAACTTGAAGGGAAGGAAGATACCACCAGGATCAAAATATGGAAAGGAAGAACAGACCACCTCTAAACTGGATGAAATCACAAGAGAACCTCCCATGTGGTCACAAGAATAGCTGGATAATATGGAAGGCACTACATAGAAGTCGGCACATCTACGCTGAAGCTGCATAAATGGGTTTTTTCATCTGATATAACACTCTCCGATTGTGGAGGGCAACAGATAATTCAGCACCTTTATCAGTATATCTTGTGCCTGTCAACATGCACCATGGAAGACCTAAACTCAGCCACCCCTAATGTTGCCCGATCTGGGGCAAATTACTGCTGTGGCTGTCTACACATCATAAACATTTCTTGATATATGGTACATGCTTCCGTAGTAATCTTATATTTGTAATAATTTCTAATTAATTTCACGTGTCTGTGCAGAGAAGTGTACATAATTTCTCTATTTAGTTACGTTTATCACTGTGTAGTATGATACTTCTGACACGAATAAAAAAAGTGGTTGGAAATCGAGCCTAAAATTTAAAATCTTCTGTATAGTTTTGTCGAGGAAATGAGCAACTTCTCATGACTCTTAGAGCATGAGAAAAGTAATGTTTAAGAGAGTACAGTCTTCTTCTTCTTCTCCTTCCTATTCCTCCTCCTAGTGTTTTTCCCACGATACTGCACTACTTTACACATTATTCTCCATTTGGTCCTGTTAAGGGCATCATCAGGACTGGCACCCACAATCTTCACATCTTCCTTCAGACGATCAAGCCACCGTTTCTTGGGACGGCCACGTGGTCGATTTCCTCCTAGGTTGTACTGGACAGCTGTCTGAGTAACCGATCATCTCTTCTCATGACATGTCCATACCATCTGATCCCCCTGTGGGTGGGGGCAGTAGAATAACACCCACGGTATCCCCTGCCTGTCGTAAGAGGCGACTAGAAGGGGCCTCGGGGGTTCTCAACTTGGGAGCGTGGGTTGGCGACCACGGGGCCTCTAGCTGAGTCCTGGTATCACTTTCACTTACTTATGCCAGGCTCCTCACTCTCATCTATCCTATCCAACCTCCCTTGGTCAGCTCTTGTTCTTTTCCGACCCTGACGGTATTATAGTATTCGAGGCCTAGGAAGTCTTCACTTTCACGCCCTTCATCTTTCTTTGGCGGATATCTTCATTTTTCATTTTTTGAAGTGTTGGATACCTTCCATTTTCTCTCTCTGATTAGTGAGGATAGTTGCCTAGTTGTACCTCTTCTTAAAACAATAATCACCAAGCTCGATACCTGCAGTCGCCTAAGTGCGACTAGTATCCAGTATGATATAGGTGTTGATTCCCATAGGAAACATGAAATATTTGTCCCGAATGAGTAAATTTGTAATACCAATATAAATGGTCCGTTATTGGACATTATAAATTTTCCAGCTAACTCATTCCTAGTTGACAGTTGGTATTATTAGTATACAGTATTCGGGAGATTGTGAGTTTGAACCCCACTGTCGGCAGCCCTGAATATGGTTTTCCATGGTTTCCCATTTTCACACCAGGCAAATGCCGGGGATGAACAGAAGGCCACGGCCCGTTCCTTCCATTCTTAGCCCTTTCCTGTCCAATCGTCACCAGAAGACCTATCTGCGCCGGTGTGACGTAAAGCAACTTCACAAGTGACTATTCTCATTTTAAAAACCCGTATTGAAGATCAAATGAAAGTAAAAACAATAAATTTATTATTCCACCTATTCAATACTCAACTTGTAAAAACTTATAAAGAGAAAAAAAATCACCACCATACCATCTGAGAAGAGCTTCTTGCATCTTGCCCAAAATTGGTGCAATTCCCCTCTGTTGTCTGACATGGTCATTATGGATGTGGTCTAGTTTCAGAAGTCCTAAAGACCAATGTAGCATTTTCATCCCCATTGCACACAGGGCTTGCTCATGTCTGGATTTATACACATTCCCCTTGAGATAATCGGGTATTTTCTTATTGCAGAGAACACCGGTGACTTGTCGCCAATTCAACCACGCCGAGTTTACTTGTGCTCAAACATCAAGAAGCATTTCGCCATCTGAGTTTATGTAGGAACTGAGGAATTTAAACTGGGTGTTTTTAAAGAGATCTTGACCATTAACCCTCATGGTTTGTGGATCGTGTTCAAGGTAGTCAGTCAATTTTCTCAATGCTGAGGCACAGACCACTTTCACTCAAGTGATCATTCCAATTCTGTATCCTTTCTTGTAGGTTCTCACTGGATTTATCTACAAGAAACACATTGTCAGCATATGACATTGTCCATGGACGAGGTGTGTGAATATCTGACATTACTGTGTTCATGCACAGAATGAACAGCAGAGGTAAAAGTGCAGATCCTTGGTGGACTCCAACACCAACTGGATATGGAGGCAACGTTCCTGCCGGGCAATGAACAGTACTTGTCAAATCCTGACCCACTGGATATAGACTTCTGAAAATTCATAGGCTCAAGAGTGCCCTCCAGATAAGTTCATGTGGCAAGGTCCAGAAAGGTTAGATGTGTAGGAATAAGAGAGCACAGTATCGAGATATATATCTCCAGAGATGGTCTCTAGATTAACACTATGAGCCTGGACGAGTCAAGATAGCGTCCCTACCCTGTACCAGCATGTTTTGAACTCTCAGAAAAAACCCAGTTCTGTCAGTTTTTGCAATATACATAAACAATTTCATATACATATTCCAGAAAAAGTGGACTATCACATGAAATCAATTCAAAAATGCTTACCTTCAGCATTGGAAAGAAACTCAAGCTACGATATTGGTACATTCTATTATCCTTGTTCACGCACTTGAATTTCTAATTCACAGTCACTGAACAACAGAATCATATGTTTTATGTTGGGTATTCAACCCGAAGGCTGGTTTGATCCTCCACAGCTATGCCAACAGCTGTTATAGATGGCCTAGGCATCACTGAAGAGGCATACTAGGGAAATGAGGAGTGATGAAGTTTCCTGTTGCTTTCCTCACCGAGTCAGAAGTTGCTCATGTATCAGTCTGCCAAGCCCACTGAAATGCACACACCAACTGAACCTATGAGTGGTATTTTCATACCGTTCATAACAGGGACTGGCTGCACAAGGAATGGTATTACTAGCACCACTCATACCACAGTCACTTTCATATTGTCAAAGCCAAGGATGAGACTGAGACAGGTCAATGAAAGTAACAAATTTATTCTAGTCCACACCAGAAGACATAGTGCACTATATACACTACATCTCGCCAGCAAGGACATACAACAGAATTACACAGTTATTCCCAGTACCTATCTTTCTAACGGTAACACTCAAAACATTCTCCTATGCAAAGACCTACATCACATTTACAGCAATTTACGGTTGTCATTTTCTTCACAGCACGGCTGGTGTTGTTTTTCGACTTGTCGTGACAAACCTTGTATGTACTCTGGCGTATCCTTCCTTCTTCATGCCCACTGCAAGTATTCTGTGTAGAAAATGATCTCTAACTACTAGCCTTAGCGCATATGATGCTCGTAATTCTTCAGTAATTTCAGCCCCAACACTACTCACCAAATCACCTGCCAAATGTTCACAAAATTTTGATAGGGGAAGCTTTTGTGAACTAGCCTTATGGTACAGTATATAGGCATTCACTATGGCAAGATCAAACAAATGGAAGAGCAATTTTTTCCACCACTTGATTGACTTCCTTGTGAATGCATAATATGCCAGCAATTGGTCGGACTTAACATCACCAATTTTGAATTTGTTATAGTCCACTACTGCTGATAGTTTGGATTTCTTGTGGCTCCTTCTTGCTGAGGGTACTTCAATCATGTCATCATCATGTGCAATGCTCAGAGTATACACGGACATCCATATCTCAATATACAGTATAAATCGACTGAGAGACGAAAGCAGACTGTCGATTCACTACCCTTTCATTCTAAATCTGTGAAGTCACATACAGTAATTCACCATTAGAGAACACACGCACATAAATTTAAGCACAATGTCAGCAATTAAATAAGATCTAGCTGAGTGCACATGGCTACAAAACACTGTCCCTAGGTTGCACCACGAATCATTATCGATCGATAACACCACCTATTGATAGTAAAGGAAATCGACAACATATTAAAACAAAAAATTATTTAATTACGTGAATAGCTTTCACGTGGCTGAATTTCAAATTTCGTGGTAGCAGTATTACTAACAGCGGCACTCAGGTGCACACCGTGTGGTAGTAATATTACTACTGCTGGGCGCATAGTGTTAATAATATAGCGTACCATAAAACCTCAAATATTCATTTTGCGCTTTCTTATAAACACCATTTTCTACGTGCCTCAGAGAAAGTACTAGATTTCCATAAAAAGTATGAATATACTAGAAATACTAGATTACATGTGTTACAATGCCAAAAAGAAATAAATGCAACCAACCTTATTGACAAAGTACTGATCAGGGAAGTTCCGGTTCAGATCGATATTGTGAGCATTTTCTCGCCCCTCCACATCGTCCTGATCATCTGAAAGATGCACAAACCAAAATTATACATGTAAGTGAAAATAAGTACGGATACAAAAAGACAAAGGAAGCTTACAAGGCAGACAGAACTACCCTTGTTGAATAAAGAGGGAACGGAAAGGAAAGACACAAATGAACTACAGGTTCTCTCTCTAGCACATTGGCAGGTAGGCTCTCATCATCACATCACCTATAGCTCTTCTAACATTATAAAGAGAGAAAGCCTGATAGTTTGTTTGTACACAGAGGGTAAGCCCACCTTGTCCAACAGTTATAGTGTTTGGCAAATGGTCTCGGAATGTTGATGTCAAAAAAGTTAGCTGATTTTGGCTCTAGTGAGCTCACAGAAGTGCAAGCTAGAATATTTTGGACATGTCATGTGCAATGAGGAAAAATACTGAATACTCCAAATCATCACACAATGCAAGATATTCACTAAAATACGTCCCGAACGACATTGGATAACCTGGCTGATAAACCTCAATCAGTGGTTTGACCTATCATCTGCCAAATTGTTTTGAAGATCTGCAAACAACACTACAATAGGCCTGATGATTGTCAACATCCAGATCAGACAAGGAAGAAGAAGAAGAAGAAGAAGAAGAAGAAGAAGAAGAAGACGAAGAAGAAACAATATTGACTTTATGCCTGATGTTAGAGGATCTAATTAAGAAGATAAGTTAATTTTAAGGACACTTCCTCTCAAGCATTGATACTTTGTCAATATATGAATTTTTCATCTAAACAGTGTTATGTGGCTGAAGATGTTAATAATACACGAAACATGTACCACTTTTAACCAATAAGTTCCCTTAAGCAATTAATGTATCGACAAGGTGGAAAATACAAAATACTTAGTCGTGAAAGAGGTGTTGGCTGTTGCTAGTGTCCCACCGAGGTCTGAACCAGGAACTGTTGTAGTGGTGTTGGAGAGACCAGTGTGTGGGGTAGAGACGACAGAATGGAAGATGAGAGGTGTTGGCTGTTGCTAGTGTCCCACTGAGATCTGAACCGGGAGCTGTTGTTGTGGTGTCGGAGAGACCAGTGAGTAGATGGGCTGGAAATGAAGGAACGGAAAATGTGTACTACCTGAGAGAACTGTGTACTTGTGTATTTCTGTAGACTGAGGATCGCCTTAAGTCAACGAGGAAACCCGCTATCGTGACTGCGAGGATAAATGGACCTGTGTTAATTTTTGCTGTTGTGAGTATCTTCCTGCTGTTGAATACCGTTGAGCTGTTTAGTTGTTCACTGCATGACTCTGTGAATTACTGGACTGCCTGTGGAATCGAACTAACGAACAGTCATAGTGTGTTGTGTTAACAAGTGGCACTGTGTTCAGATCCAGCGATCTACACATAGCTGCTGTATGAGTTGACTGGACATGGGGAAGTGAGAGTAAGGCTTAAGCGTCCACAGGTAGACAAACGGGCTGGACCTCCTACTGTGCAGTAAGGAAGAGAGACTTGTGAATAGAGTTGTAATTAGTAAGCGTGGGCATTCATAACTGGTTAGAATTGTGTGTATTTAAATATGTGTGTGTGTGTGCATTTATTGGGTCACCCTGAAATTATTTTTTTTGCTAGTGGCTTTACGTTGCACCGACACAGATAGGTCTTATGGCGATGATGGTATAGGGAAGGCCTAGGAGTTTGAGGGAAGCGACCGTGGCCTTAATTAAGGTACAGACCTGGCATTTGCCTGGTGTTGAAATGAGAAACCAAGGAAAACCACCTTCAGGGCTGCCGACAGTGGGATTCGAACCCACTATCTCTCGGATGCAAGTTCACAGCTGCACGCCTCTAACCGCACGGCCAACTCGCTCGGTGAGAGTAATGAAACAGGTGGAATTTTATTCGTAACAACAATAATAAGCGCCGACATCTGTGCTGAGTGCACCACTGCAACCTCAAAGGGTATCCCCTATTAATGCCCTTATGGGCAGATAGACTTACTTTCATAACACCGGGATATCCTTCATTTTATTGTAACAAAAGAAGATTGCTCCTTCAGTGATACAGCGCTGACAGGCACATTAACAATTATATTAATCAATTTTATTCTCATCAATACTGTGAAGTTTTCTTGTAATACATATTTTACTATGATCCACGATGGGACTACTCATAGACAGTGACTTCTTGCGTCATCTTTATGTCGACACAAGTGCAGTTTTGAAATCATTTTAAGTGTCATTAATCTTGTGACCATTTATCAAATGTCTATTGTGTGAATTTTAATGCATACACTAGTGTGTTTTATGTGTTTGTATTTGTAGCCTTAACTCAGGAGGTTTAACCCCCACCCCACCCCGCCTTTTGTTTAGGAGATCCCATGTCCTAATAACCAATTTTACAATAACAGCTGAGGATGACTGCTATGTGCGTCGAAACTGGTACTGTCTGAGAGTAAACTGTATTGATTAGTTGGATAATAAAGTTTTTTGTAAAAAAGTAAGAAATATTACAAATATGTTTTTTAATACTTTTGGATGGAACGAGGCACTGTGTGGAAAAGAAATATGGACAATAACCACTGCAAGAAGGAAACTTCTGAAATAAGGTTTTACAAAAGAAATTGAGTTTCTGAAAGGAGAACAATTTGGTAAAATTTTACCAGAAAAAGACGAAGATTTATAGGACTCTTCTTGAGAAACTCTGGACTTGTTCAGCTGGTTTCTGAAGAAAGAACAGGCAGTAAGAGCAGTAGAGGTAGACCAAGGCATAATATGAAAAACAGATTAGAGTAGATGTAGTAGGAACTTGAAGAAAGAAAAAGCAAACAAAAAAGGCAAGTATAAAACAGACAGATGACCGCTAACAAAATTAATGCCCAATTTAAACGTTATTAGAAATCCTCATAAAAGCATAA
The DNA here is from genome assembly GCF_040414725.1 of Anabrus simplex. Lineage (NCBI taxonomy): Eukaryota > Metazoa > Arthropoda > Insecta > Orthoptera > Tettigoniidae > Anabrus > Anabrus simplex. The sequence continues at coordinate 215,457,520 of NC_090279.1, read as the reverse complement.
CGGCACAACCTGCAGTTACTCACCAGGCCTTGTGACATGGGACCTGTTGTAGCCATCCGGGTTCATGGTGGGCAGGATGTGTATCCTGGTCGTGTTGATGATCCTGGAGACGCGCTCGTCACTGCCATAGTTCTCACACAGGTACTTGGACAGCAACAGCAACATCTCACGGCCCACCACCTCGTTACCGTGCATGTTGCCGACGTATTTAAATTCGGGCTCACCTGAAAACACCAAGCTTAGTCAACTAACATTCTCCAGGGAACAGTTTTAATACAAAGGGGCTTAAGGGGAAGACAACAGGATAAAACCTACTTATCTTCAACACAGGTGAGATGCTAATCAGAGGGAAAAAAATGGAAGGGGTTCAACACTTCAAATATGAAGGTATCGGCCAAAAAAAAAGGCAAGGGCCACAAACAGCGTCAAAATATGAAAGAATCCCTATGCGTCGTAACACTAAGACAGTCAGGGTTGGAAAAAATAACAAGAGTTGACCAATGGAGGTTGGTTAGCATAGATCAAAGTGAGCAGCCTAGTACAAGTGACTGGAAACAATGCCAGGACTCAGCCAAGGACCACATGACCATCAACCCATGCTCCTAAGTTAAGACAAGCAGGGGATACCGTAGATGTCTTTCTACTGCCCCAGGGGGAGATAAAGTGAGGAAAAGGGAGAAGACTAAAAGATAAAGATGACTATAGGAGGAAAAAGACTAGGAACACACGATGAACTCAGAAGGAGAAATGGATTCAAGTGGGTTAATATAAGTAATGGAAAGGAGGAAACAAGTATCGAATCAAGTAATATATACATAAGAACATGAAAAGCAACCCATTTATTTTAAATACATGCAGATGTGAAAAATAAATAATGGTACTGATATTCAAAATGAAATGTTTATTTCCTCATAGCAACTTAAAATTTAGAAATTTTATTGTTTAACAGAGAAGCAATATTTTCTGCTACATGTTTTTTGTACATTTTTATATTTAAAACTAAGTCTACCGGACACAATCAAGCTTGATGGAGTTCAAACAGCATGAAAACATCATTTACTTTTGTGTTGCAAAATTGATTACGGATGATGTTATTCTGTACAGAGTAATAAATAAGTTACAAGATTGTAACTGCAAAATGACCTCGATAATGTAGTGAGATGGACAGTACACAATGGTATGATGATAAACGGGTTTAAAAGTCAGGTTGTGAGTTTCACTAACAGAAAAGTCCCTTCGGTTTTAATTACAGCGTTGATGGGGTGAAAGTTCCTTTTGGGGATCATTGTAAGTATGTGGGTGTTAATATAAGGAAAGATCTTCATTGGGGTAATCACATGAATGGGATTGTAAATAAAGGGTACAGATCTCTGCACATAGTTATGAGTGTATTTGGGAGTTGTAGTAAGGATGTAAAGGAGAGGGCTTATAAGTCTCTGGTAAGACCCCAATTAGAGTATGGTTCTAGTGGATGGGACCTTCACCAGGATTACTTGATTCGAGAAATGGAAAAATCCAAAGACAAGCAGCTTGATTTTTCTGGGTGATTTCCGATGAAACAGTAGCCTTATGAAAATGTTGTGAACTTTGGGCTGGGAAGACTTGGGAGAAAGGACTCGACTAAGTGGTATGTTGTAGGTTATAAATTTCATTTTTTGTCCCTATTGAAGATCTACTTGTGATACAAATTCTTATAATTTTGTTAATTACCACCTATTCAATACAATAAAAATGTAATAAAAACTTACATATTTATTAAGATGTTGATATGGTACATGTTTAGCTCCTTTTTCGTGAGCATCATCAGCCAAATACCATTTACTTAACTCTTAGAGTGCCGGGGAGCGCGATGGCGCTCCTCTGTAGCCTAGCGAAAAGTGCCAGGAGCGCAATCGCGCTCCGTGTTGCAGATGTCTATGTAAGTCGTAATAGTTTGCACATATCTGACAGATGGCAGCACCAGTAGGCATCACTCTGTAGTAGATTCTACATAGTTTCTAAATCTACCACCAGAATCTCTGTGCGACATGTTGTGTTGATGTTATAATTTTTTTATATTTCAGCTGTTTGGCGCGTACCTGTAGACCATGTGTTCGTAATAATGGCGACTTGTTCTCGTATTGTGTTTGAAATTGATGACGATTTGGTACAGTATATTGATTAATTGAGTGATGATTCTGATTATATTGAGTCAGGCGATGATTCAGATGATACTGAGAGTAATAATAATGCCGGTAACGTTTCAAACAGTGACGATAGTGGTTATGTTATCCGACTTACTCGTGTGACAGTGATGCATGAAATTTCCGATAAAGACGGTAGTGATAGTGACGGGAATAATGATGGAATTGACGGTGACAGTAATGACGATAATGACCAGATTCTCGATTTCTGTAAAATTCAGTCCGATCACGACGTGCAATTTTAGCCCTCTCCTGAATTCGTTGAGAAGCCCGGCCCTAAACGTACACCTCCTCCTGATGCTAGACCAAGTCAGTATTTTAATCCATTTTTACAAGAATTATTATTCTTAAAACAATGATATTTTACAAACTAGTAAACAATGCATCAGTGTGCACGGGAATACCAAATTTAGGTTAGTACGATCAAAATACTAGGATGTACTGAGATCCAAATTTCAATTTTAAAATTTTCAAAAATTGCATGAACAAATTTAATTTTTTTGCTTAGAAGTATGAATTATTTTCATGATGTTAATATAACGAGTGAAGAGAGGGATCACTTAGCTACAAGAAAATGTAAACTACAATGAGATATCTTGAAAAGTGAGGATAGGATATGCTTTTATCTTCAGTGCTGCATAATAGGCATTTTCTCTCTGGCATTCTTAGCAACCACGGCAGTAAAGGAGCCGGCACTAAGAGGGTTAGGGTTATATAAGGTCATGAATCTATTCTATTGGATTAAATTATGCTTGTAAATCTGACTGACAAATCTTATAATATTTTACAAGTCATATAACAATAAAATTATGTCTTTAAGTTAAAACATATTTGTCTAAAATCTATCTAAGTCTAACATTTTATTGACGAAACTCATCTGGTGAACATCATTTAAAATTATTTTTAAAAACCGTGGCTAATTGTATTGATTCAATGTTGTTTGGCTTGTATGATTGTCGTTGAAACTCCGTTAACTATATTAACAATTTTCTACAGTTGATAATTTCCTATGTTATGAACATTTCACTTGTTCTCAATGTTGCTGGAGTAACATTTGTTGAAAATGTATTGGCATTAATTTTATGTTGTCAATACGAGAACATTGTTCATGAACAAACTTGTTGGTGAATAAACACTTTCTCTCTCTCTCTCTTTCTTAGCATTAATCCCGACTTGCAGGGTCTGCTGCTTTGCTACATCTCCTCCATTTCTGTCTGTCGTTGACATCTTCTGGTGTTAAGCCAACACTGTGAATGTCTGCCCTGATGTTGTCAGTCCATCTCTTTGCCGGTCTTCCTCGTGGTCTTGTTCCCTCTGGGTTGATGTGGAGTGCTGTTTTGGCAACTGAGTCGTCCTGTTTTCTCATGACGTGGCCGTACCAGCGGAGACGGGCTTTCTATTGTGAGGTAAATTTGAATGGTTCTCGTATGTTCAAAATTGGGCTTGTTGGTATATTTTTCTTTCTACTGCGTAACTGTCTAGTGTTACTCCTAGCCTCTTGAGAACTACTTGTTGTTCTGTTAGCACTCATGAGTTTGTTCATGAACAATATTCTCGTATTGACAACATAAAATTAATGCCAATACATTTCAAACAAATGTTACTCCAGCAACATCGAGAACAAGTTAAATGTTCATAACATAGGAAATTATCAACTGTAGAAAATTGTTAATATAGTTAACAGAGTTTCAACGACAATCATACAAGCCAAGCAACATTGAATCAATACAATTAGCCACGGTTTTTAAAAATAATTTTAAATGATGTTCACCAGATGAGTTTCGTCAATAAAATGTTAGACTTAGATAGATTTTAGACAAATATGTTTTAACTTAAAGACAAAATTTTATTGTTATATGACTTGTAAAATATTATAAGATTTGTCAATTAGATTTACAAGCATAATTTAATCCAATAGAATAGATTCATGACTTTATATAACCTTAAGTAAATGATATTTGGCTGATGATGCTCATGAAAAAGGAGCGAAACATGTACCATATCAACAACTTAATAAATACGTACGTTTTTATTATGTTTTTATTGTATTGAATAGGTGGTATTTAACAAAATTATAAGAATTTGTATCATAAGTGGTATGTTCCGAGCTGTCAGTGGAGAGATGGCGTGGAATGACATTAGTAGACGAATAAGTGAGAATGGTGTTTTTAAGAGTAGGAAAGATCACAATTTGAAGATAAAGTTGGAATTCAAGAGAACAAACTGGGGCAAATATTCATTTATAGGAAGAGGAGTTAGGGACTGGAATAATTTACCAAGGGAGATGTTCAATACATTTCCAAATTCTTTGCAATCATTTAATAATAGGCTACGAAAACAACAGATAGGGAATCTGGCACCTGGGCGACTGTCCAAAATGCAGATCAGTATTGAATGAATGATTGATTGATTGATTGACTGAGGAAAGAGACATACCAGGTTCGTGTATTCCAGGATTGTCGCTTATCTCCAGAACGTAGAGGTCTCGTCCCTCAACACTGGTTCCAATCATGTAGAGCCGCGTCAGGTTGGGGTAATTATGAGCAAGATCCTTCAGTATCTGCACCATGCCATCATGGGTGTGGTGCTCGAACTTGACAGGAATCACAAAACCGTACTCGTCCACAGGAGGAGGAATTTTCACAATTGGCTCCAGATCTGTAAATAACACATTTAGAAGATTATAATAGAGATTCTTTAGTTTCATACTCAGCATCAGAGCCATTATGGAAAAAACTGGCACAATTTCCCTTACGCCATGAACTGGAAATTAAGTTAAATTAAATGTACTGGTAAAAATTAAAAACAAATTGATAAGGCACTTACATACACAACACAACACTCTATTGTGAGGAGAATGTGGTGCAAATGACGGATGAAGGTCAACATGTTGCTTCATATGCACACGTAAAAGAACTGGAATGCATTTGATGAAATACATAAAAACAGACAGACTCTATCTTCCAAATAGACCATAGAGTACAGGAAATGTCTAATGATATTAACAATAAAAACACACAAAATTAAGATATTACACTATGATCAATTAAACTAGACTAATTTTAACCAGAAATGCACAAATCAGAAAACTCACAGGTGAACACTACACACTCAGAAAAAAACAATCCAAAGACACTCACACTGACATTAGAAAAAACAGATAAAATTTTTAAGAACACGTCAAACAATGACCGAGTGAGTTGGCTGCACAGTTCGAGCCGTGAAGCTGTGAGCTTGCATTTGGAAGATGGCGAGTTCAAATTCCTTATTAGCAGGCCTTAAGATGGTTTTGCCTGATTTCCCCATTTTCACATCAAGCAAATGTTGGTGCCGCACCTTTATTAAGAACATTGTCGCTTCCTTCCCAGTACTAGTTCGCGCTTATTCCAATACAAAAAAAAAAAAAAAAAAAAATCCAACCAGTAGCAAAAAAATAGATAATTAACTTCAAAGGGACATAAGAAAACTACAAGCAGCAGAGATGACATGAATCAGAATACCAGAAGGTATAAGATTAGGAGTGAAATATAGAGGAAGGAAGTGTTGACATTCAGGTACCTGTTGATGATGTCGTAGGAATCTGTAGGCTTGAGTGGTATGACCACAAAATATAAATTTCATGTTTCTGTATTGATAGCTAAACTAATAACCCTTTAATCACTATACCAATGATTTATTACATAAACAGTGTCCTCCTCATTTAACACATTATGGTTAATGTGAATTTAAAAATCTTAAATTTCACATTATTTGTCACATCTATATATGTTTTGTTCCTAATTGGATCATCTTCAGTAGACTGCTAAAAATTGATATATACATATTATAGTCAAAAACATTTAAAATTGAAGCAAGAATAATGTTATGAATGTTAAAATGTTCTTATTAAGGAAAAGTTAATGCTCTTTATAAGGTTGTGTGCACTGTTATCCACTTGATTGCCTTCTATGCCCTCTTGAACGATGTGTTTACTAGCATGGTTTTGTGCACAAATGCTATTATGGTAATCCTTATTGGCGGCAAACACAATCAAAAAATATCAATTAATAATCAGATATCACTTAGTCGAGGGATGGTGAACCTATGACACGCGTGCCACTCGGTGACAAGCGAATGAGACTTTTGTGGCATGCCGCACAACATACGTACTAAAAAAATGTTGTTTTCAACATGTAATAAATAGGTTGCAAATCTACCAACATACACATTTTAACATTCTGCTTTAATAAAGAAGTAAGTCACAATTAATTCTATGGCCATATTTTTCACTTTTTTTTTTTTTAGGTTAAAGCAAAAATATATCTTATTCATAAAATTTACCGGTTTTTGAAATGGAATTTTCATTGATGTTTGCAAAATGAAATCATGAAACATTCACTGGAAGGGATTTATATGTAATGCAATCTAGTACCTAAATGAAGCAAAATGAGGGGGTTTCATAATGATTTTAAATAAAAATAACCGGTGGCATACTATACCAGTAAAAAGTAATACATAAGACAATAACTGACACGCTGTACAAGAAAAGGTTTGCTATCCCTGACAATTAGCAGACTTTTAACTAACGAAACATCAAGAGGATATTATGACAAGTGGATAACAATGCACATTAAAGATTTTAACAACCTTATAAAGAGCATGAACTTTTTTTTTCTTAATAAGGACATTTTAACATTCATAACATCATTCTTGCTTCAATTTCAAATGTTTTTAACTACTATATATATATATATATATATATATATATATATATATATATATATATATATATGTCAGTTTTCAGCAATCTACTGAAGATGATCCAATTAGGAATAAAACATGTTATAGATGTGACGAGTGTGAAATTTAAGTTTTTTAAATTCACATTAACCATAATGTATTGGATAAGGAGGATACTGTTTAATAATAAATCATTGTTATACTGATTTAAAGATTATTGAGTGGTATGGATAAGTGGTGAGAATGAACAACACTACAACGTGTGTAAAGAACTACAAGGAGGAACACTAGCGGGAAGACAAAGAAACTGAGAACAGAGATGGGGAAAAGAAATGAGATGTTAAGGTGTCCAGGAACAAGTAATTTATGACGGGAAGACGCAACAAGTACTTAAACACAACTGGAGTTGGGAATGATGATGGTTCATAGATGCTCTTGAGGCCCTTATGTTAGTTTTATAGCAGTTCGAAGCCCGACCAATGCATGTGGGATTTTTAACATGAAACATCACGTACAACCGTAGGTCCCATGGCTATGATAATGATATCGATACAGTAGTCACGTAAAATTATAATGTAGCGTGCTCTCACTTCTTCTTCAGTTCCTGTTTCCAGTTATGAATCAAGGACCTTCTCCTTTGGCCATCTTTCCATCGCCTTTATCTCCTTCGGTGTATCTTCTATCTTTCTTGCTCAATTTTCTATATTCTCCTTCAGAGTATCCATCCATCTTGTCAACACCTTGCTTGTGGCCTCTTTCCTATTAGTTTCATTGTAAATGCTTTCTTTGGAATTTGGTTTTCTCCCATTCCCGTCCACATCATTTCAGCTGGCTTGTTTCTTTCCTGTCCTGTAATTTTGAAACTGTAATCCTCCTTAATCTCTTCATTTCTGATTCTTTCTTGCCTTCTGTACGATAACCCTAAGGAATTCCATCTTGGCCACCTGAGTTCACCTCATTTTATTGCACTCACAGCACAAGTGAATAATGCTACAGAGTAGGTGATAGAACACAGAACTTCTTGTTACAACAGTATATTCCTCACACTCTGGTAAAAGCCATTTGCTTGGTTTAATCTTCCCAACTGTAATTACACTTTACAATGAGCCCTTATTGAAGTGCTCATTTAATTAATCAGTCATTTATTCAAATGTACAGAGAATATTTCATTTTTATTAAGTACTAGTAACAGGCAGGGAACGTCTACATTCAGCAGCACATGTCGCAATTTCTGCAGGGAGCTTGGAGCTCGGGTTTGTCTCTTCGCCAACTAAGTTTAGAAGGAGGAATTTCGACATGATATACACAAAGCAGAACAAGGGAACAATAGAACTCCAACAGACAACATTTTGGAGGCCCGGCGAGAAGCTACACGAGCTGCAAATACACGTTTGAAATAAGCGTCAGGTACACGATGTGTTGAGCCGATGAAATGATAGAGCCACAGTCGATATGGCTAGGCACTGGTCCATGGAAGTTATGGCCCTGATCGAAGATACAACGGCGTCTTAGAGGACGAATTAATAAAAACGATGAGCGCGTCAGCTAGCTACCCCATAATTCGGCAAGATTCTGTGCAGGTAACATTGTGAGAGAAGTTTTCATTTACGCGAGTGATCGTGTGGCATCTTGTAAAGGTGCTCAGAGAAGTTTCATTTAATCATTTCGAATGCATAGTAGCCTGCCTGTGTAAATAGTTTCCCGAGGGGGTAAACTTTACAATTTCCAGTCCAGCTTTTAAATGGGGAATATTTGATCTAGTTACGGGATTAGATAAGAGAAGTTGTTCTGCGACTGAATGGGAACTGGTTTCACGGTCAGTGGAAATTACCCCGGTTGTAGTATTCTTACTAACTGGATGGTTTAATCTTGACCTAGTTTCTACATCATGAACAAGGGGATGTTTTAAACGCCATCCAGAAGCAGCGACGGAAAATACAACATCATTTTTCGACGCCAGAATGGAGACCAAAGGACTGATCCAAGTTTTTTCTGAGGGATTCATCATCGATATGGCTGGCTACCACTCGATGGGGGCCAGCTGTCCTGAAAGGCTGGCGGCGATAAGTCAACGAAATAGATGAGTACAGAATATTCGATGCAATTGTGTGAGTGTGAACATGTGTTAATGTTGCAAAAGGGGATAGGTTAGTTTTAATATTTAATGACAGTAAATTTGGCTTTGTTTGGAAGGACAGTATCCTATTTTAAGTAAATGGTTTTTTTTTGCTAGTTGCTTTATGTCGTACCGACACAGATATGTCTTATTGCAACGGTGGGATAGGAAAAGCCTAGGAGTTGGAAGGAAGCGGCCATGGCCTTAATTAAGGTACAGCCCCGGCATTTGCCTGGTGTGAAAATGGGAAACCACGGAAAACCATCTTCAGGGCTACCGACAGTGGGATTCGAACCCACTATCTCCCAGATGCAAGCTCACAGCCGCGTGCCCCTGACCGCACGGCCAACTTGCCCGGTAAAGTAAATGATAGGAAGCTTGTTAATGTAAATATAATTGTAACGTAAATGTGGCCTGTTTGCATAAGGTCTCAGCCTGCTTTCTTACATTTTATTCTGATTTATTTAGCTGAGTGATTAGCGTCATTTCTTTTACGAGTCAGTTTCTTGTTTGAGCCTCATATATATTTTTGATTTGTTTTGCTTTGATGTTTGAGACGCAATGTACGTCTCGGGGCTTAAGTGTAAATGTAAATAAGGGTTTAAATTAAAGTCAGGAAGGTCTAGATTATTAATGGAAGCTCAAAGTGTACGGAAACATGACATCACGTTTTCTGGGATTTATTGCACGATGTGTGAATGAGGGTGTGTGAGACAGTGGAGTTAGGATCCACAAATTTTGATAGCATCATCTTCACAATTATTTTGTATATCAAGATTGAAAATTAGTAATTGATTCACGAACGCAGTTTCGTATTTCGAGTTCCGAATATTAGAATAATTTTTCTGTAAAATTTATTATTACTTTATTATTATTACAGTATTACCAATACGAGTTTCTCGAGTTGTAGGATTGAGATATTTCAGTAACTTTCTAATGTTCATACATGATCGTTTGTCAATGTGGCAATTTCTTAGTTTCAGTTTATCATATTTATTACAGAGTTGGCCACTTTATTATTCATGTCTAACTTTCAGCACGAGTGCGTTGATCTGTGACCAGCGCGGCCTTGTTTTTTTTTTTGTTTTTTTTTCATGCGAGCGTATGTTAGACGAAGTCATTTTATATACTTTTCCAGATTCAGCAACTTTAGGACATGAGATACTATTTAGTGCGATTTTGAGTAAGAGGACGTGTTCCTCATCTGAAAGGCCTGCTTTTTTTCTTGATTGTGTGACTTGCCTTGGGTAGACTGTTGAGCAGCGTGTGTAAAGGGTTGGACCCTGTGGTTTTGATGTTTGCTGCATTATTTTGGGAGACGTGAATCTCCGCTTTGGGTCATTGCGCCGTGTGTTGGCGAGGGTGATATGTTTGTCTACCGAGGAGAGTTATTTGAGCGGCCTACACTTCGTGATGATTTTATTGGGTTTTGTCCATGTCACTACATGTTGCAGTAGAGGATTTTTTTATCGCGACGTTTAGTTTGGATTTTCTTTCAGGTTATAACTGCGCTGAGAAATATTTTTTGTCATGTAAGTTATTTCAGGAACCTGTGTTGAATAGGAAGAGTTGCTTAAAGTGTAATTTGTTTCCTTATATTTTCCGTCGAGGCTTTGAGTGAATGTGAGTTGCATGAATGCTTTTTTTGGTGAGCCCTGGAAAATATGACATCATGTTTTTGTTTCTTTGAATGTGTATATTTGCCATATATGTGATACTGATTTAGTGTGGTTCTGATCCACATTGTTTGTTGTGCTCATGATTTGGGGTGTATACATTTGTGCATAGGATGTTTTGCCACTCAGCGTGTTATATTTTGTACAGTTGATTAGTTTTTTTTTTTTTGTCTCCCCTTTTTGCGCATTAAAGCACGTTTTTTCTTAAGATTAGGGACCCCCACTGCAATGTCAAGTGTGCAGGAAGGTGGAACGTACTCATCTACAGTTCAAAGTGTTAACAAAAAAGTAAAGCCAGGAGCGTGGTGCGATCACGCAAGCCCAAGATGTAAAATTAATGAAACTTCAAGATTTGATTTGATATGTTAAGTATGTGTGTCGGCATACATTGTACATTTATAATATATTTTTGATTCTCAAGATGGATTTTATCAAGATGAAAGAAAACTTGAGTCATGTAAAAATTTAGATGATTTGATACTTTTTTTTTTTTTTTCATACTTGTTTATTTTAATAAACAGATTTCCTCCAAGAACTGATGTCATACTTCACCTTGCATTATTGTAGTTTTTTTAGGTGATTTACTGTATCCATATTTAGTTATATGTTTCCCATCAAATCCAGGGTGTATGTAATTTTAGGGCAATTTTTTAAATCATAGTTCAAACTGAGCACCTCTGGGAGTGGCTGAATAGTCTCAGGTAGAAACGGGGACACCAAGTACTTGAAACTTTTCACAACTTCTGTTGGTTTTCCATTTACCTCTATCTTCCCCCTTCCTTCACTCTTACTTGCTTTCACTTCATTCATATGAAAATCTTGTTGAAGTACAAAGGAATTACAAGAACTGTTCCTTACTATTCACAAATATAAGCCTGAGCATTTTGGATACAGGAGATGGAGGAACTCCATCGAGCAGTGGTAGTGTTGGCCTCCGGTCTGCAAGATTGTGGGTTCAAACAGAGCTGTGGTGGTCTAATTTTTAAAGTGTAGGAAAAAAGTCAATTCAACACTCCCCGTCATATGATGTTAGCATATGAAATATCTGTGGTAACACATTTGGTGTTTACGCAACAAAATTAATTAAAACCGAGCCACAGACTGCCGACCAACCCCATAGTGTAGGAGTAGCATGCCCCAGGTTCGGTTCCCAGGTCAGGAAGTTTTACCTCAAACTGAGGGCTAGTTTGGGGTCCGTTCAGCTTTCATGAGTGCAATCGAGGAACTACCTGACAATGAAATAACGGCTCTGGTCTAGAAAGCTAAGTATAATGGCCAAACACACATCTGCAGGCCTTCAGACAGAGCAGAGGTTGCTTGGTAAGCCAAGGCTCTTTGGGGCTGTTGTACCATGGGGTTTGGTTTTCATAGAATGCTCACAAAAGATCTAGTTTATTCTGCCACCTGAGCACATCATCTTGGCTTCCATGAAACAAAAACTGTATCACACTTCTTCCTCTGGGGTCAGCACTGTGCCATACTGTCCCTACAGTAACTGATTTGGCAACCAACATCAAAAACAGGAGATAACATGATCAGCCTTGTCAATACTATGCCCGTTTTTGAGCGTTGTGAGACTGTCACTGTAAGTAGTCAATACAGACGACTATAGACCATTAATAAGGTCAACTATTGTAGATCCATAACTTTCAGTTTTATGACAGATTTGACGATCCTAGGGGAGGAGAATTTGTGTTTTAACCTCGAGTACTACTTCCCTATGTATGTTTACAGCTGAGCCTCACTATTTGGAAACACCTTTGCCCGTACTACAATTCATTTCATACTGTGCTCTATTTCTTTATTTTCATTTCAGCTGACAGCACAAAGAGCATGCACCAAACAATGGCAGATGTGGAGTGCAGTGTGCAGCCTCTGCATTACGCTACCATCTGTCGCTACATCAAACTTTCTTTTGAGTAGGGATAGTGTATTTATTCCTTTTCCTTCATCATCATCATCTCCTCCTCTTCCATCATTTTGTCCCAGTCCAAGTTTTTACTTCTTGCACTCTTTGTTCTAAGTCTCCCTCTCACTCTCTTTACCTCAAACTTCATCTCCATCATCTGTTTTGATATTCTTTACTTCTTCATCTTCTTCACACGTCCAAACCATCTTAGTTTACTCCTATCAGTTCTCTCAGTTAGGTTCTCGATTCCGACCCCTCCTTTCTCAATTTCCTTATGATATACATATCAACTATCTCTCGACGACTGTTTCCTTTCCTTTGAATATCTTGATAGTCCTCAATTTTAGCTCTGCGACAATCTATCATGGCAAGAAGCTATAAAGCACGACTCTATGACAAGAGTATTTTTTTGCTTTTGAACAGCAGCTACGATGACTTGGGTGATAGAGATCTCAATTCTGATGACTGGAATCTGGATTTCCATGCACTATCAAAATTCAGTTCAACATTGTTATACTGTATATTCACTTCCTCTTGAAACGTTGTACAACTAATTTCTCGACATTTTCTTCATTTAAGTTCATTCGTTTATTTGACAGAACATTCCTGAACACAGAAAATTATCTTTCTGCGTCACAAGAAATGACAGGTTCATTTTTGGTTGCCAAGTAGTATACCAACAATACATTTTCTTTCTCTCTCAATAGCAGAAAAATAACGTGGACGCACGGTCCCAAATTCTGCAAACCCATGTTCAAAACAGGCACTATCATGTAAGTTAACATAATATGTGTCAAAATCAGAAGAAAAGGCATATAACACAATATAAGTGTCAAATTATTCATTATTAAATCCAAAATTTTCAAAATATGCATAATGCATGAATTTTCACCCCCCCCCCCCCAAAAAAAGCAAAAACACGCACACATGTACAGAAAAAGTACGATTGATTGGAATGATTAGTAGTAAAACAAATATTTGCAAAGTTTCAGAAGTGTAACCAGCTTATTTAGCAACATGCATTTGCATGGAAATCCGGGCTCTAGTAATGACAGTTTGTCGATAAGTAAATGCAGAAAATGGAGGTGTGAGATGTTGAAATACGTGCTTGCTTGTTGGATGCCTGTTCATTCCACTGGGAAGTATGTTTATTTAAATGGCTCGAAGAGGGATATTTCATGATGTAGAATAGAAAGAGTGTGTCAATTGTACCAAAATTTCGAGTGCATATAAGGTCTTGAAATGTTTGGAAAGCAAGCGACCGTATCCTTAATTAAGTTACATCCCCAGCATTTAACTATCATGTTACAGTGATTCAAATTTAGCACATTTTATGCTCTTAAGTTGCAGTGAGTAACGAGCAATGCTCTCCCAGGGGTTAAATAATACTGAGATATTAAACTATATGGAAAAACCTCTTGAGGTTATATAAAGGTTGGACAAGCATCTGAATTTTACCAAAGTTTTGGAACAAGGAAGGGCCTATGAAATGCAAACAGTTGCTGTACAAACAGTACTATTGCACCATTTCTGACATTTGTTGCAGGAACATGGACATCTACAAAACAAAAGAGAAGCAAGATCCAGGCAGCAGAAGTGAAGTTTCTCAGAAGCATGGTGGGTAAAACCAGAAGAGAAAGAGATCGGAATGGAGAAATCAGGAATGCTATAAGAGTACAAGAATTCAAAATAAGACAGATGTGACCACACAGAGATGGTATGGTCATTTGATGAGGATGCCAGACGAGCGACTACCTAGAAGAAACTTCGGTTAGAAGACAGAAAGAAAGAGGCTTAGAGGCAGGACCAGGAAGCATTGGAAAACCTCAGATGTAGAGAGAATTGCAGACAGAAACTTCAGAGAAAATTGATGGCAAGACATGCAGGCAGACATGGAGAGCACTGACACACCACCTACTCTGCAAAAAAGCTGAAAATTTGAAGATGATGAAGGAATTATGCTCAATTTATTTAGGGCCCAGAATTCAAGCATTGTCATCCCCAGTTCAAGGTGACCATCCACGAAATAATCAATATCATTCAAGATTATTATTATTATTATTATTATTATTATTATTATTATTATGCAAACTTCACAGCTGATTCATTTATTTGGCTGTCTAGTAAGCATTTAAATAAGTTTTTTTACATGCAATGCAAAAGGTTTCTGATGGTATGTTTTTATGTTCGGTGCAATAACCAACTACAGTATTGTTATGCTCCTGTCTCCACATTATTCGGAAGAATGGAATTTGATGGAGCATGAAATAAAACAATTTAATGCCACGTAACATGCCTTATCAAGCACGTGCACGATCCTTAATCTCCGTAATGTGGTGGCATTAAAACACTGCAAGCATGGCCATAAACTTTTCTTTTTACAACGTCGCACCAACACAAACAGGTCTTACAGCGACGATGGAATAAGAAAGGCCTAGGAGTGGGGAGGAAGCGGCCGTGGCCTTAGTTAAGGTACAGCACCAGCATTTGCCTGGTGTGAAAATGGGAACCACAGAAAACCATCTTCAGGGCTGCCGACAGTGGGGAAACTTTATTTTCAGGAACATACTACTTTAACTCACGTGCCTTCAACCCGTACTGAAATTCCCACGTGATTCTTGAATACATCCTCCTCCTCCTTTCCCCTCATCCAGCTCCTACTGAAGCACTTCTCCAGCTTCCTCTTTCCTTCCGCCATTCCTCTTCCACAATTTTGTCCCAGTCCAGGCTCCTTCTTCTTCTACTTTTTTTTCACTCCTCTTTATTGAATCGATCCATCTTTTCTAGGTCTTCTCCTAACTCTCTTTCCCTCGAACTTTGATGATGGTAGTGATGCTTATTGTTTAAAGGGGCCTAACATCTAGGTCATTGGCCCCTAACTGTACAAAATGTAATGACAATTTAAAAGTTCAAAATCATCCACTGACCAGAATAAAAAACGTGATGAAGAAGAAAGATTGGATGAATATGAATTTAAAACAATCAGTGGATCCGACCCAGAAACTATCCTAAACAATAGTATTACTGACCAAGGGGCTGCTTCTAAAGCACAATCCTGCTGAATCAAGGTGGCTTGTTGTCTAATGAGGTCCAAAATCCAGGTCAACAGCCCCTCATAATGGTACTTATAGCTAGTAAAGTAGAACCATGGTATTTGTTATGTTGCGGTACTAATGAAAAGTAGCGTAGACTCACGGTGTTCCACACATTATGGTACAACTCACAAGTATTGTACGTTGCACAGGTAATGCAAACTTGTTTCTCACATAATGGCACCCCTCACAGGCAACGCAAACCCATGGTGTTCCTCACCTAGGTGTACTAATCATGGGCGCTGGTATTCCCACGGTGTGCCTCATACAGTGGGTACTAATCACAGGCAATGCAGACCGACGGTGTCGCTCATATAGTGGCACTAATCACAGGCAATGCCCAGACCTGTGGCATTTCTCACAATGGTACTAATCACTGGTACTGGAAAACCCATACAGACTCGCCTTCTGTTGCTACTGATCACAAACCTATTGTGTACCTAACACAGTGATACTACTCATAAGTAAAGGCGACCCATAGTGTTCCCGCGTAATGGTACTAATCACAAGTATACTCACGGTTCTAATAAATCCTCCCTTGGTCGCCCCTTACGACAGGCAGGGGATACCGTGGGTGTATTCTTCGCCTGCGTCTCCCACCCACAGGGGGTCCCTGAAACTTTATTTCTGTCATCTGTTTTGGTATTCTTTTCTCACAACATCCTCTTTAGATGTCCAAACCATCTTTGTTTACTCTTATCAATTCTCTCATTTAGGTTTTCCATTCCAATTCCCTGTTTTTTGGGGGAGAAAAGAAGAGGATATCCAGGAACAGTTAGATGCATGGGAAGATGAGGTGAAACAATACAGAATGAAATTTAATGCCAAAAAAAGCGAGATAGTGATCACAACTAGAAAAAAGGAGAGACCTATGAGGGGATAATGCTTGGAGGGGAACAGCATAGGAAGGTAGAGAGTTTCTAGTAATAATAATTTTGTGTGACTATTTCTAGCCGAGTGCAGCCCTTGTAAGGCAGACCCTCCAATGACGGTGGGCGGCGTCTGCCATGTGTAGGTAACTGAGTTTTATTGTGGTGGAGGATAGTGTTATGTGTGGTGTGTGAATTGTAGGGATGTTGGCAACAGCACAAACACCCAGCCCCTAGGCTATTGGAATTAACCAATGAAGGTTAAAATCCCCGACTCGGCTGGGGATCGAACCCGGGACCCTCTGAACCAAAGGCCAGTACGCTGACCATTCAGCCAACGAGTCGGACAGAGTTTCTAGTACCTGGGAAGTATCATAGAGGTAGAGGAAATAATCAGGCTTGGGAGACAAGCAGGAGCGTTCCTGAAATGTCAGGAGCCTGGTCTTGAGCAAGGATGTTGCACAGAGAAGCAAAAGAGTGATATCAGGACGTACTATGTATCTATTGTGACGTGCGCTGCAGAAACTTGGATAATAAGGCAGAGGATACAGGCAAGTGAAATGAAATTTCTGAGAAGAGCCACTACAGAGCAGGATAGAGAAAATGATACGAGGATGATGCACAAAATGGAGATAATAGGAAAATGACCAAGATGGATAAAAGAAGTTGAAGGGTGTGTATACAGAGAAGAGGAGAGGACTTGGCAACACTGACGAGGGAGAAGTAATGTCAAAACAAGGCGAGATGGAGAGGCTTATGTTCCAGCCAACAGCTGCATACAATGATGATTATTCCGACTTCCTTTCTCACTCTGATTCTCCCGTCATACTTCTTATGTATTTTGCTTTGCTGGGTTGAATTCTAGTCTCCTCCCTACTTGTGATTGTCCAGGTCTGAGCTGCATAAGTCAATATTGGTACATAACACATTTTGTGCATTATCTCTTTAAACTTCCTTATTCCAGAGAATGCATTGCCCTGTTGCATCTTCTCACTAATCTCCATGTCCAGCCTTGTATTCTGCATTCATTTACTCCCTAGGATTTTCAAAATGTCCACAATTTCAAGGCTTTCTGAAATTCCCACGTGACTGCTGAATACAATGTGGTTTTAACACAGTTTCAAAACTCAAAGTTCCCTGCCAATTTTTGTACAGCTGTGTCGTAACTTCCAAAGTGCTATCACGAGATAATGCTACTGACGAAACAGTTTGTCACAGTGTGTGCGTGCACTGTTTTAGTTCTGTATTCCAGCTCTCTGCAGTGCTGCCATCTGAAAGTAGACTTACCTGCTGTCTTGGGATAGCCTATAGAACTGTTACTTCACATTTACAATCTCTATGGAGAAAGTACACCTGTATGTACGAGTTAAATTGACTTTGGGGCCTTGATGTCGAACGAGGCTAAGTTGCCTGAAAATATCTCAGGACAGGGGTGCTTATGCATCTGGAAACACATGCCATTTAACGGGTAATAGACACAGCTGAACCATGTTCTTTTAATAATAATAATAATAATAATAATAATTAGGGGCAAATTAGCAGTAGACTGCCTGGCATTTGCGGACGATCTGGCAATCTTAACTCGTGACTTTTCAACAGCCATAAACCAGATCGAACTCCTGAAAGAAACAGCGGAAAAAGTCGGGCTCCAAATATCGTTTGAAAAAACTGAATACATGACCTGCAGCAAAGAAGCCCCTAAATTCATGGAGACAAAATATGGCAAAATAAATCGGATCCAGCAATTCAAATATCTCGGTGAAATATTTCAGGAGAATGGAATAGAAACAAAAGCCAACGAAGTTAGATGCCAAAAAATGGAAACTGCATATAGACTCACCCAAAATATCTATAACAAAAAGTGTCTCTCCAAGCATGCAAAACTAAGACACTATAATACAGTAATAAAACCAGAATGCCTCTATGGATCAGAGACACTAATTTTGAACAGGAAAACTGATCTAGAAAATATTCAGAAAAAGGAACGCAAGATAATTAGAAAAATTTTAGGCCCAAAACTCGTAGATGAACATTACCGCCTTAGAGGGAAACAGGAAATCAAACAATTTTCTAACATTCACAGCGACATCAGAAAACGCAGATTAAGATTCTTTGGACATATAAAAAGGATGAACCCAGATAGACTTACCAAGCAAATAGTTGAATTTTATGAAAACCGAAGTAAAGCCAAAACGGACACAATAAAATGGATTGGCGAAATTAAAACAGATCTCAAACTGGCAGGAATTACACCTGAAGACATCCAAAGTCGGGTTATCTTCAGAGCCAAAGTTCATAAGTGGCAAGTTGACCAAGAGGAGGAACCAAGGAAAAAGACTGGAACAACATGGTCTCAAGAGAGAAAAGAAGCACACAGCAAACGAATGAAGGAAGTGTGGGCACAAAGAAAGGCAAATGCCTGTCTCTAAGTACTTTGCGTAGTCCTAATGGGCTCATTCGCAAATAATAATAAATAATTTCCTATCCGCCCAATTTTTCTTCATTCTGAGAGATGCTGTCTTCCTTTCTTCAATTGAAAACACTCTCCCATTAGACCTTTTATTGATCTTGGTCTGTAGCATGGTGTGCGACTCTTGAAGTACCTTAATTTTGTCCGTTTTACTTTCAAGATCATCTATTGTTATTTGTAGCTCTTTAATAACAACCTTAATTTCCGTAATTGATAATAACGTTAAATGATGCAAATTAAAAACTCTAAGGTGGTCTTAGTAGTTTCTTCGGAAATGCGGCATCCTTTACTAGGAATTTGAAAAATACTCATTTTGCTTAAAAAATGTTCATAGGTTTGCTCACATGCTTTGGATATTTTGTCTGGATGTGTCTTGTAAGTTTTACTGGTTTCAAACTATCGTTGGATAAAATATTCCGTTCCGGGTTATTTACATGAATGTTATAATGAAACCTAGTTTAAGATAATAGTCTTGATATTTGCGCATTTTTGTTTTTGTCGAATAATTAACCTTACCGACGAGAGCTGAAGTACATACGGAAGGTGAAGATACAACTAAATTCACATTCTGTTCTTTATTCTCTATTTTTGTGGGAGAACAGGAACTCGACAAAATACTTTCACAGCTTTGCTCTTTACCACTGTTAATCAACCACTTTGGTTTCATCTTCTGATGTAACTTTGATTGACCGTGAGAGATCCAGGATCTAGTTTGGTCGCCTATTTGTGCAGACTACCAGCCGTCCTGCACACCACGAGGAGGTTATCTACACCTCACAACTATATGGGAGTGGAAAAAGTTACACTATTCTGATCATGCACAGAATCTCTCAATCCATGAGGTCCTTATTGACCTACCCCCTTGTCTTAAATCAAGGAACCCAATATGGCATGACATAAATGCCTTCAATATCCAGGGAAAATGGCGTCAAAGCTGGAGCTCTGCACATGTGAAACACCAAGGCATTCATGACCCTACAACTGGACTCCCAGGATTTCACCTGAAGAGACATCAATGGTCTAACTCAAGCGTTTAAGAGCAGGCCACGCTAGATTTAATGGCGTGCTACATAAGTGGGGACTTGGAGGATCCCCTGCCTGCGACTGCGGAGCCCCTTTCCAGTCAGCGCAGCACATTATTGAGGAGTGCCCTCTGGACCAGCCCGAGATGTCATCAGTGCTACACCTCCCTTCTTAGAATGGCTACAGCAACTGGACATTGATTTGTAAATATGAACGCTACTAAAATTTTGTTCTTGTATATATTGTAAATTTTCTTTTGTATACTTGCCATACGATAAATAATAATAATAAATGAACCACTTGTCCAAGATTATGACAACACTTTTACCACTAAGAAATGTTCGCTAAATCTGTACAGCACAGTGTACTCTTCAGTCGCACTGACTGGTGACGAGTTTCAGGCTGGCAAAGAATAATATATTTTCGTAGCATAGCGAGGCAGTGACGGTAAAATTGTCAACTGGCTTATAGTCATTCAAACTCGTGCTAGAAAGGTCTAATTGCTAGCCTTTCTGGTCAGCACTTGTGAAATCCTACATAAGATAAAGTGTTTCCGTGAAAGCACATTCGCTCTGAATAGGAGTGGGTCACTACCTAGAAGCTGTAAATAGCAATAATTGTCCAAAAATGAGGCAAAGTTTCCGACCTTAGACTTTGCGGACCACTGTTCTACATTATCACAAGTGAACGAACATTTTCTTTTACTAACAAGTATCTGTCTTGTGTTCCACACCTTGTACCACCAGTAGGAAATGTACTTTTCCTTTTCATCTCTTCCCTTTTTTCTTCTTCTTGTTTCCAACTGACTTCTCAAGACTGGAGTTCTGACAAGATGACCCCTCTACGAGTGTTGATTTCTACCCTCCCGAAGAAGCTGGGAAGGATACATAAGCTTGCCAAGGATTAAGAAGAAACCGACTGCTGGGTCTGATGACGGGAGAGACCAAGCGACTTGCTTGAGAGATTGCATTTGTGGGACGGTGGGTTCGAACTGCACTGTCGGCAACTTTGAATATGATTTTGCATGGTTTCTATTTTCACACCAAGCAAATGTAAAGGGCTGTACCTTGAGTTTTTTGTACAAGTTGCTTAACGTCGCACCGACACAGATAGATCTTATGGCGACAATGGGATAGGAAAGGGCTAGCGGTAGAAAGGAAGCGGACGTGGTCTTAATGAAAATTTGAAGTACTTTAATGAAGGACATGGCCACTTTCTGCCAACTCCTATTCCATCATAGTCATAAAACCTGTCTGTGTCAGTGTGACATAGGAAAAGAGGGGCGAGAGCCCATACATGTAAAGGTGTGGAGACTATTCTTATCCCCTCTTCCGACACTGTCCTGTCATAATATTTATCCTATGTCTGCAGAACAATTAACAATTTGCCACTGAAAAAGTATCTAGGTGGCAGAGGGTTAGGAATTCATGTACTTCACCAAGCTGTCAGGTTCTTACATCAGGCACTTGGCTCGGCTTCCTTCTGTGCCAAGACCACGCGAAACAAATCCTTCGACAAGTCAGGGCGTAACACGGAAATCCATACCATGTATTACATGCGTATGTAGGAATTGCGTATTTAATTTTTCGTTTTTGCTAACAAGTTTAATGTAATTGTAAGTTAGAAACTTGACCATGCACCATACCCTGCAAGTGAAGGTGAGTTTCTTTCTGAGCTTTTCTCTCCTCCTAGATAACTAAAATCTGCCTTATAATTTTTCCAGGTTCACTTCACAAACTGCAAGAGTTACTTTTGTCTACCATCTGTAAGAATGGTCCGTTCACCACCCTAAGATGTTAAGATACATTCTTGTGTGCCGTCCTCGCTTCATCATTTGAAGACCTTCAAAATAAGAACTGTTTTACACATTTGAGACATATGATCATTCAATTTTCAAGGATTGTTTTTACCTTAAGCATTACGAAACAAGTTTTTAACACGGTGCACAACATATGCATCCAAAGACTTTTGATCTCGAATCGAAAATAATTCCTATTTTAATTTGATTTTATATTTAACCCTTGTCTAGTCACGCGAACATTATTACGTTACTAGTCATGCACGGAGGTAACCTCCGGGGTTAAAAATGCGCGTAACTGTCGTCCTTCGAGATGCTGTTTTGGCATGTTCGTTTGCAGTATTCTTTGGTATAATTAAAAGAAACCCTTTTAAGTACTTGTAGGTTATTCTTACACAGTTTGTTTGATCTAAAAGCAGAATACTGTAGACCTTAACAATGACGAATGGTCTTACGATATTAAATTCGTGAGACTCCCAAATACCTATGACCATCACATGATATAAAATAATATTTTTCTAAAATTAGTTTAGAAGAGCAAAACAACAAGGTCATCAACCTCCAAAATCAAAACATATGCACTAAAATATAAGGAAATTTACTTAATCGCACACGGAGGAAACATCCAGGAGATTTCATTCGTCACAATAAGGATCCCACTCCCACACACAGGACCACGCCGAAATGTGGATATGACGAGTTCAAATGAACAAGGAGAAAGGTATAGGGATGGGGATACCCACAGTTCAACTGGGAAGTTCAGTATCGTGCAAAATGTAATCGGCCCGGACGAAATCTCCATGAGCGACTAATTAAAGGTTAAGCGTTTGTATAATGTCCACTTCAGTCGATCTGTGGATTATTCTTGTGTCATTTTGTATATTATTGGATATTTTTGTCTAACTTTGTCTTATGGTTGATGATGGCCGAAACCAGTCCCACTATCACAAATGTAATGTCCATTCAGATATACTTGTTACTATTCTGAAGTTTAATGTTGCACTAACATACGAGTCCTGCTCAAAAAGTATAACATAACTTTTAGTTTGTTTTGTCTCCTCCTCTCTTACTTTGACGTTCAGAAACCTATTTCGACTTATGGAAGCTCCTGGTGGACTATTTGGGGAGTAGAGTGCAGTTCAACTTGTGATTTCAGTATGATCTCTTCAATTGACTGAAACTATCCTTGTCTTGGGAGGGGAAGGGGGTCAGGTTAGGTTGTCTTCCTGTTTGTCAAAAATTCACAAATCCACAGCGATGTCTTGTCACGAAGGTGGCTCCAAGAGTTGGTTCTCCACAAGTCTGGTCCTTTTCTTCCTGAAATTTTATCTCAAACATCTCCAGAAATTGTCCTCAACACTTCCTCGTTCTACCTAACCTGGCGTGCTTTATGAAGTCACGGTACAATCTTTGTGCACCCATCTGTGTCTCTGTTAACACTCTGAATCAGAAGTGAATGTTGATAAGCTGCTCGTAATATTCAGACATCTCGTCAATTGCGAAACGTACTCAACACACTCACAAACTAACAGCTACTGAGTGAAAACCAAACAACTAGTAACTTAAGGAGGATACTACACAGCGCCACTTACCAGAAACCACTAAGACTTCACTTTTGGGTGGTAATTTCAAAGTTTGCTTTTTTTTTCCTTCTTTTTTTTAACTGTCCTTGTATGTAAGTTTTCAGAAATGGTTGAATGGGAGATGCTTAGCAATGGGAAGGTAGTTATAAGAAAGGAATGAACAAGGACAGAACATAGTTTAATACAGTAAACCACAGAAAACTATCTTCAGGACTGCCATTCTAAGTGGCAATCTCTCCAACACATGCATGGAAGTGGGAACTCTTCTCACTCCAGCCTCAAGGCCAGACGCTAAAATCTCGAGCATCTCAAAACAGGTGATGGTGGTGAAGTACAACAGAGTAAGCTTTCTCTCAATCTCACAACACCTCTACACATGTGGGCGAATCACATTTCTCTTGAAGCGCAGGAATCAAAAGGGCTGTATTTCAGGTAAATCTGTTGCAACACATCTGCAATATCTTTTTAGAATCTCTCACCTTGAGAGTACTGTATACTGGATCTACTCTGTTCATACTGACAAACTGCTTTGAAAATAGGATGAAATTTTTTATTTGCAATTAAATAAAAATAGAGTCATGTAATTCTTTTGAATTATTCTCTCTCATGTTCTTTTACAAACAAGACTTTGTATTTAACAGTAAAATTATAACTACTTACTCCAAGAAAGGACTGAAGAAGAATAGAACATAGTTATAGCTTCAAACAGAGTCTGCAAAGTAGGAGAGCTACGAGCGAATGTTCGACTGCCTTCAAATGTCTCACACCTCTCCAAATGGTGAACTGTATCTGATATAATTGCTGTACTCGAAACTAATACACCGGGAACAAATTACCTTACACTTTTTTCCTAGGACTTCCGTGAAATATTACCAAGCCTGTGACTTTATCTTGAGCTAACAATACTACATTTGATAAATTATGAGCAGCAGAAGGGCACAGGTCTTTCCCTTCCATCATAAAGCCTCAGACTTAATTGAAATAACAGTTTGTGCTGTCTGCCTCATGGATTGACTGGCCACCTTTCTTCATACTTAGACATACGTCTACGCTATTTAATGTGAATGGAAGACCAAATTGCTTCCTGATCCTACTGGTTAACCGAAATGTCACAGCACGATTTCAGAAGGGTGCTTACTATTTTTGAGACTCTTGTGAGATGCGTCTGGTTGGCAAAGCACCAAGAAGTTGAGACTTGTCTGGTCATTTCTAGTCCCTACTTTACCACACAGGCAGCTTGCTTGGTGTGTGTACTATTATTTAGCATATCGAAGAAAAAGTAATAAATATACACAATACATATATAACAGAATTGATAGGAGTAAACTAAGATGGTTTGGATATGTAAAGAGGATGGAGGAGAAAGGAATACCAAAACAGATGAGGGAGATTAAGTTCGAGGGAAAGAGAGCGAGACCTTGGACAAAGTCGACTGATTCAATAAAAAAGGAGTACTGGGACAAAATGAGGAAGGAAGGTGGAAAAGTGCCAATAAATCCCCCGACCTGCCAAGAGCTGGATAAGGGGGGAAAGGAAGATGATTATATAAGAACAAAAAACATGAATCTTTCCATGAGCGACACATCACAGTTGAATACAGAGAGCTCTTTATACCACTGTACTGCTTCCATCTGCCAGTCTGAGGTAGTCGCTCTAACTGCTCTAACTTACAGTCACTCACAATGTTGCACACTGGTGTTAAAACATACATCCACTTAAAAAGTGAGTCCTTGCATCTTCCAGGCTCTTCCCTAACTTTATTCAGAGTGGTCCATATCTTACATGGTAGATGTAATCTGCTGACAAGGTTTTTACCAGAGATGATAATAAGCAAGGAGAGGTCTGTGTGGTTGTCCTACAATCTCTCCATTCCTTGAAAAGGTCAAAGTTATAAGTGACCTAGCTGGCAGCATCACGCACAGGTTGAGTGAAGTTCACTAGCAGGGATGACTTCTAGGACAAGTAGTCGAGGGTTAGTTTATATCTTTTTGCATTCTCTGATAAGGACATTTTTTACTCGTATTAAGAGGAATTATATCAGACGGAACTGGGAGCCAATGAAGTGGCATAAACCAGATATTAAGATGCATACTTGCATTCAGCTGTGCGCCAATTCAATTTTATGCTATGAGAGATTGTGTTACCTTATTAACTCAACTGTCTCTTTCAGAGAGAGAGATGTAGTGGTTCCTCAACCCCTCCAGTGATGTACGCAGCTCCGCCTGAACATAAACGGTTGAGAAATCACAAGATCCCAGGTTCATACCCGACAGAGGTAGGGTGGAAAGATGTCCAACAGCCACTCCCTGTCTCCTCTTCTCAGCCCACGAAAGCTTGTTTCTGCTTCCCAGCTTCAACACTCACTAGGGGTTAATCTTGACAGATCTTCAGTCTTCATGTGGGAACTGTTGGATAAAAGAAAGATGGATAAACACAGGAAAAGGGAAGAGGAACAAGGAGTTCATCAGGGACTGGGAAGAAAAGGATGCAGAACTGGAATTGATGAGGGGAGAGCACATCTACTTGGAGACGAGATTGTTGTTGTCATTTTATGTCTTCGCAATTGTCTTGCCTCCTCCTCTCATACTGTCCTGTTCTCTTCATCCTATTTTTGCGGTCCTGCTTTTTTTTTTTTTTTTTAAGGGAGAAAATGTTACACCATCCAACACATCATCTCCACTCCTGCAATACCTAACAATTTCTGCTTTGTATAGTTGAAACATCAGAGAGAGAGATTCTTTGCTGGATTTCAGCTCAGGGTGGGCCTGCTACAGACTTGGAGAGTGTCAATCAATAAGCTTTATTACCAGGGACCACATTTTGAGGATCTAACAAGTGTAAAAACATACCTAAAACTCCTTTTGAAAATTACTTAAAATGAGCGGATAATGACCCGAAAATATGAAGGTAAATAATAAACAGTACAGATCAAAAATTTAGGACCACATAAAAATCATCAAATGTCATCTGGAACCTAAAATTGTGCTACTAGACATCTGTATTCTTTTTTCCTGAGCTCCCACATCTGAGGATGTCACCTCATTTCCTTCATATGTACTATATAGGCCTACTCTAATTGGTTGCAAGTATCATGACCAAGATTCTTTTGTAGACTTAGCAATAGGTGGGGATCATTTTAGTATAAATATAAACATTGAAAAAATATAGCACCGATTTTTGTGTGATTTTTTTTTTTCAAAACAGCGCTAAGATGGTCAATTTCATCACATGGTCTGACTCCGGATGTAATCTTGAAGGCCTCTGAAAGCTTTCGTCTGAACTTGACCTGATGATGATGCTTGTTGTTTTAAGGGGCCTAACATCTAGGTCATCGGCCCCTGATGGTACGAAATGAGACGAAATGGAATGACAAAATAAAAATCCAAAATCGTCCACTGACCAGAATTCAAAGCGTGAGAACGAAAAATGAACGGATGGATATGAAGTTAAAACTATCAGTGGAAACTGATGGAGAACAATAGTAATACTGACCAAGGGACTGCTTCTAGAGCTCAATACTGAATCGATGATGCTTGCAAGCTAAAGGGGTCCAAATATAGGTTAGCGGCCTCTCATAATGGTACTTATCGCTTGAAAATAGAACCATGGTATTTGACATAGTGCGGTACTAATCAATAGTATCGTAGACTCGCAGTATTCCACACATTATGGTACTACTCACAGGTAATGAAATTCGCACAGGTAATACAGACCAATGGTGTTTCACACACATAGCGGCGCCATTTAAAGGCAACACAAACCTATGATTTTCATCACGTGTGTACTAACCACAGGGACTCATACTATCCCGTGGTGTTCCTTATACAGTGGGTACTAATCATAGGCAAGCCAGAACCCTGGTGTCGCTCATATAGTGCTACTAATCACAAACCTGTTTGGTACCTAACATAGTAATATGCGCAAGTAATAGCGACCCATGGTGCTCCCCGCGTTGTGGTACTAATCACAAGTAGTTTCATGGTTCTAATCCAATCATCCCTTGGTCGCCCCTTTTAGTCTCCTCTTACGACAGGCAGGGGATACCATGGGTGTATTCTTCGTCTGCGTCCCCCACCCACAGGGGGTTGAACTTGACCTTGGATGTTGTTTATTCTGACGTAGCAGGTTGATTTCCCAATAAATTAATAGAAATGACTAAATAATAATGCATAACAGAGAAAAATGACTTAAAAACAATGAATTAATGTAATGAATTGCAGAAAATAACATAACGAGCCAAAATTGAGAAAAAATTAGTACAAATTTCTGTAATCAGTGGGCGATGAATAAGATTTATATATACGTTAGCTATGTGAATGGTGCACTAGTTAAAAGATGACGTCATCAAAACCCAGGCCCTGTGTATTTACTGTTGTTTTTCCTAGCACGGTACAGATTAAGAAAAAAAACACTGTATGTCGATTTATTTACCAACTGGTATTAGAAGCCCATTAATACAGAACATTAACTAACACAATAAAGACAAGGTATGGAAAGGAACAAAAACAAAGATATACGACTCGATTTGTCACATGTAGGTTCTTTTCCATAACTTATTGCCCGTTCCATTCCTTTTGTCCTGCGCTTCTGTTTACTGTTCAACTCCGTGACCTACTGCCCAACGCCTTGGTGTTCAGTCCTCGGGTTACATACTTTTAAATTTTTTTCTACAATCTGCATTACGTCACACTGACACACACAGGTCTTATGGTGACGATGCGAGAGGAAAGGGATAGGAGTGGGAAAGTAGCAGCTGCAGCCTTAATTAACATTAGCACACCCAGGGTATGCAACCTTCCTATGATGTCCAAAGGGAGTCATTTTGACTCCAATCATGATTTTAACCCAGTTTACGTGTATGAATATGATTTCTTTTCTTTTTTTTTTTTTTTTTTTTTTTTACGTTTCCTATGATTTTTTCGTAACTTGAACATTATATTTTTGGTAGTTTTGGCAAAGTTGGTCAAGACATTTCATGATATTCAAGCTATGGTTTTGAAAAAGATAAGTGCAAGAAATTACATCATGAGCAACCATTTTACTAAAACATAAAAAACACGTAAGTGTTAAAAATATGAGTTACATCAATAACTTGGTATAGAACCCTAGTTGTAAACATTGTTACATACAATGTACTTTTCAATGTACTGTAGAAAGGAATAAAATACGTATGAACAGCTCAACACACAACTAGAGGCTATTGCATTTTTGCACTTCCTAGCAGGCCTACAGATGGCAGTCCTAGACCCACAGACTGCTTTAGTGCGTGCGCTACATATTCCTGCTGTCCTATTCTTCTTGCAACTTTCCTTGACTTCACAGTACTTTGTCAATGACCCACCATCGGATTGTTCACTTGATATGGACAGCTGTTCGGCTGTTCATGTATGGATTTATAAACTTTTCAGCTAGCTTTTTGAGAAATTGTGATCTTGCTATTTTCTCTAATGTTGTTTCCTTGTATGGGATCCAGGCACTTATTGCAGCCAGATCTAACGTGTTCTGAAAACAGTGAACTGCCCACCACCTTCTCCCTTTTCTGGAAGATTATTTGGCAGGCGATCTGGTCCACTACATTGACACCATGCTCTGTCTCGTTATAACATGTCACTGTCAAGGGTGATTTCTTCTCATTGTCAGAGATGTCTACGTCTGAGTGGCGTGTGCTCAGTAGCACCACATTCTTCCTCCATTTACCGTGATACACAGTACGGGTCATATCATCATTCTTGATGTTTGGTGAGCAGAGTTTATCTTTCACGGTTTAAAACACAACAATGCAATGTCATCCAAAACGATAATGAACAGAAACCATTACAGTTTTATGTTCTACACGCTGATTGCCTACTAATGTAAGTCAAAGTAACATGAGAAAGGGTATGATTTGTATGCATGTCTCTCTAGGATTACATAAAATCACTTTCATGGTCCGTATCGCACTTCAATAGATTCACAACTAAGTAATACTTTGTCAATTTATGTATTTTTCATCTAAACAGTGTTATGTGGCTGAAGATGTTGATAATATACAAAACATGTACCATTTTTAACCATTAAACTGCCTTAAGCAATCATTGTATCGACTAGGTGGAAAATAAATAAATACTTAGTTGTGAATCTATCTCTCTGGGAGTCGAAATGACTCCAACGGGTGTTCTAGTGTTAAGGTACAGCCCTAGCATTTGCCTGGTGTAAAAACGGGAAACCACGGAAACCATCTTCAGGACGGCCAACAGTGGAGTTTGACCCTACTATCTCCTGAATGCCAGCTGATAGCTATGCAACTCAAACCACAAAGCCATGTGCTTGGTCGGGTTAGAAACTTGGCTGGGTTAAATCTCTCTGCTCAGATACCAAATGTTTGTGCTGTCCCTAATACACACGCACGCACACACTAAAACAACATTTCTTCGGTGGTGGAGTCATGTGAGACGAATGGAGGACAATTTACCAAGGAGAATAATGGGTTTGGACATGGAGGGTAAGACGATGATAGTTAGACTCGGTTTCCAATGATTTCGAAATAAAGAGTTGTAGAACTAAATGAGGCCATGAAGGTAGTTGCCCAATAGGCGACTTTAGAAGGGCTTAGTTAATTCACACAGGCTTGCCTACGGAACGTATGGGTGTGCAATTTGGAGATGAAAAAGAAAACAGGTGACCAGGATCCAGGCAGCTGCGATGAAATTTGTTCGGAGTACTGTATGGTCGGAAATATCAGACGCAACAGAATAAGAACTACAGGTATTAGAAACATAGCTGAAGTTTACACCATAGTGTCATCCAAGCTCAGGTGGTGTAGACACATTCAAACTGATTACCATGGAAAATGTCTGATTTACAACTTGAGGACAAGACTAAGAGGAAGGCCCAGAATGAGGTACAGAGAGACTGGATCACCATCAAACCTGAAGAGATATAAGAAAAAAGAAAAAAAAAAAAAGAAAAAAGAGGGTGGAGGGGCTTCACAAGCCGACCCAGTGAAATAAATGGGCAACGCTGAATATGATCATGATAAACTAGAGAGAAGCACACCTCCCCCTTAAGCCTATGGTAAACTTTAATTTAATCTAAACAAAACCTTTGAAGGAAGAAAATATTTACAACAGAAAAAAATTGGAAGGACCTGGAGAAGGTAAGTACAAACTTAAAACGTTGGGATGGAGGAAGAATAACTAAATAATGCAAATTTCAAGTAAAAAATAATTTATTGACACCAATTACAAATGAAATTATATCCATATTAAAGTACAAAAGTTGATAATATATTCCAGGTACTTCCATTTTCTGTTGTAACAGAAAGTATAGAGTATTTTGATAAGTCCCCACAATTGCTTCATAAACAGTGTACACTACTTCCCTCAAGGCAACTACATATTTCTACAAACATGTGCAAAGTATCTGGACGAATCCCCCAGAGCTCACGATACATTCCTACCAGTCATAAACCATTTTTTATCTGCCAAAAAGCTTCAACCATTCTCAATGTGCATATAAAACATTGTGCAACAAAATAAAAAACATGCTGTTTACAACTTGGTTTGCAGTTGAGATTTACAAATGCAACGCAGCTGGCATGAGAGCAATGACTTGGATAATGAAACTTCCCTGAGTTAGTCATGGGGTGAGAGAACTTGGAAGTAAGGAGACGAGCAGCTCAATTAAGCGGTACGTTCTGAGCTGTCAGTGGAGAGATGGCGTAGAATGACATTAGCAGACGAATTCGCTTGCATGGAGTTTAAAAAAGTAGGAATGAGTGCCATCATGGCTCATTTTGACATTTTCAGTAGAAAAGATCATATTCTAACAACCTTACTGTTCCTGTAACATGCTGCCACCTGTGAGCAAGTCTGGCACTACAAAGACGACTGTGATGTGTGGGCCATACATGAATAAGTGCTGAGATGGTGGTGATATTACATGAGAGCTCATCGTCAGTGAATGACAGGACATGTCTCTATTAATGAATCAGGTATGCCTGATGTCTTTACACCAGAAAACGGGTTGACTCATTGCATCAGAAAAAAAGAAGAAACCTCATTTCCATGTCACTCACATGGACAGCAGCATGTTCTATTCCTCCAAAGAACTCCAGAATGGGATCACTAACAGAAAAACATCTATCGCAGGACAAAAAGTGCAGTGGTTTCAGATTCGATACATTGTTCTCCATAAAGACAGTCCATTTAAATTCACAGCTTTCTACAATTTTGAGACTGTTGATCTGAGTTGGTTGCACAAGTGGATTTAGGGGCACAACCCCACTCCTGTATCCTCAAGGGCACATGATGACTGCAAAAAAGACCAATATATTGGAGCTCCCTCCCATTCATCATGTTCTACAGAGATCTGGCAACAGGTGAAGAGGGCATATTGTAGTTTAATTCCTGTGATAGTTTATGTGCAAATTATCCAAAGAGCAAACAAAATCTCCCCAGTGTCTTTACATGCTAAAATATGCTGTAGTTATTTCTTTGAGGGCATAGTTTGTAGTACTGAACTAGTGTAAGAGTAACTTTGAAAGAGGATACTTTTCTCATTGTCCAGGTGCTTCAATAAATGATTTTGAAAGCTGCTGTAATTTTAAATCCCTTGTTGACTTTATCCTTCATTTTCTCAAAATGTGTCAGATGGTGCCTAGTCACCTTCGGCACAAAGCCCTCCAAATGCTCATACCACAAAGAAGAGTTGGAATTCCGGAGGAAAAATTAGGACAAATACTCGTTCACAGGACGAGGAACTAGGGATGGGAATAATTTAACAAGAGAGATATTGGACAGATTCCCAACTTCTCTGAAATAATTGAAATAAACTACTGACAGGGAATCTACCGCCTGGGCGACAGCCCTAAATGCCAACCAGAAGGGACTTGACTGACTGATGTGTAAACCAGTACAAATAACCTTTTTACCCCTTTTCTTACCATACCTTCCACCTTAAAATCTTCTCCCTAATAATTATGATCAACAGTGATATTATCATCAATATTTAAAAACGATGATTTGAACGACAACACTGGCCGTAGAAAGCATCGCAAGTGTCATTAGTCTTTATCAAAGCCAGAAGTTGTGTAACAAAGTAATGAATATCTGCAGTTGATGATAAAATGTACTATTACACTACATTCTAAATTATAGTACCATCCTCCAAAAAGTTGTATTGAATGAAGGAAAAGACATGAATTCCTAGTACAGTGGCAGATCTCTGTATAAAGTTAGCGGAAACTGTTGTTAAATGTAGATATGAAACCATTTTCTCAGTACGAATATTCTTGTCTTGAGACTTTCCAACCTTGGGATTAGAGAGCATGACAATTATCAAGGAATTACCGCTGCCTACCTGTGAATGGCCTTCTGTTCGATGAATCATCTACTCTGAAAATGACATGGCAAAGGGCAGCGAATATTAAATGTTATTTGGTACAGCCTAACAACCTACAAAACTCATCTGAAGATTTCACAGCTGGCCATGAAGGTTAAATCAGTTTATGTTGGAATATTAAACATCACAGTCGGATATCATCATGATAACATTAATTGCACCAATTGTTTGTGCATTTTGTAAATCTCTCCTGAATGAGCAGAAAATGAAATGCTATTCCAATGATCAGAGTTTATTCCTCGTCTTAATGCAGTAAAGTGTAATGGATCTCAACAGACCCTACATGGTCAGTATTGAGGTGTTTCTCGTTCGTTGTACATGACTTAAGGAGGATTCAGATTAGTCAAAAACATGTCTAGAGCTAGAGTTATAACACTATCAGTCTCAAAACAATGTTCTAAACATGAAGGCGTGTTGAAAAGTGATTTTGCTGGCAAAAATATGACTTTCTGAAGCAGAGAACTGTAGGAACTATTACTGAATGACTGCAGACTACTTTGATAAGTTATTGGACATGACAAGGCTCCCTCTATCGAGGAAGGCATGAAGAGAGATTAGGACTGACGCTGAGATACCTTGCAAGTGGAAAGAGTTACGAGGATTTAGTTTGACAG
This sequence comes from Anabrus simplex, assembly GCF_040414725.1. NCBI lineage: Eukaryota > Metazoa > Arthropoda > Insecta > Orthoptera > Tettigoniidae > Anabrus > Anabrus simplex. The sequence goes on along the minus strand of NC_090279.1, from coordinate 215,424,087 downwards.
GTTCTGGGTTTTGTTTTAATTTATTCTTATATGAAGGATGGGATGAATTCCAATAACTTTCGGTTATAATGCTGCAATTTGCTAAGCACGATACTGAACAAAATACAGGCACGAGTACCCTAAGCAAGAGTACTATTGGCAGTATTGCCAAAAATATCTGAATCTCCTTCACTTCATCATTCTGCTCAACACAACCAACATTAAGTGACTCTGTAGGGTCTGAGAGAGTCCCCTACAGAAGATAGCTACATTATCTTTACATTTAAATAAAAGGTACTGTGCAATTGTCTCCAAATGTATGCAATACTTGATGGCAAGACTGTCTAAGTAACAAGAAGGAACTTTTTCCAGCTTTTCTATTGCTTTTCCAAGGTACAATGAAATGCAAAACGCATTATCAATTAAACAAATGCCTTAAGTACTCAACTTCTAATACCATCTACATTATCCATATCCAATGTTTTTAAAAATCTACCCTTATGATAAAAGCAGAGATACAAATTATGCTATGCCTAACCTAAAATACATCCTTACAAAAATCCACCAATTGTTCATATGATATACTAGAGATCAACAGTTCTTTATTAGTAACTAGAAAAGTGAACCACACCAGCTCCTATAAAGAATACAACTGCAGAAGAAAGCAATGTACAGCCATTAAACTAGACACATACCATGTTTAAGTAGAGACTGAGTTCTAGATTATCCAACAAAATTATTTTAAAAATTTGGGATATAGCAGATAGTAAAAAAAAAACCACTCTCAAAACAACTTTTTGGTGTTTACCAAGTTATAAGTAAAAACGATTCCATTTTCGCATGGGTGTATTGAAACCTTGCAATTTCCAAAACTAACTGATACAGAAAGTAATGGTTTCCACAAATTTGTAGAGAAAGGTTCATTCTTTACATCAGCAGTAATGTCAAAACAAATATGACTGCCAAGAGTGCTGTATGTGGTTATTTATCAATTAAGTGCTTTATTTTATAAATAATCATAAGAAATAAGTTTAACCATAGCTTCTTGCATGCCACATTTTCAATGTAATACAATGGCTCAGTCCAACACCACTTTCCTTAAGTCCTTGTTTCCCTAGAACCCAAACCTTATTATTTTCATTGTAAAAGGCTGCCAGTATCGAGCTAACAAATGAAGACTTCCAGGAAGAACACTAATGTCTCGGTTCCAGTAAAACAGCCATTCAACAGAATTAAGTACTGTATATTTTTACACACAGGTTAAGCCTAGTAAAACAATTTGAGAATAAAACTTTATTTTCATAGCAACTGCAAAAATCTTACAGTCTATACTGAACCATATTTATCAGGCAAACTACTTCACAGATAATATTCAAAGTTTCATCAATTTCTTAAAGCTACTCAACCAAAATCATAGTAAAATCTTTCTCACTCTCAGAATTAGAGAGAGACTTATATGTGTTGCCCGTAAAAATGGTTTTATGTAACAGAAAATTATAAATCCTTTCCAAACAACGAGAATGTAAACAGGCAAGGTAAAGAAGTGTTGGTACTACAGGGATATGCAATCAGCTATTTAAAACTAAACCGACAGTTTAAAGACTTCTCAATTTTTTAAAAAATCTATTAATTGATATTTTCATTTGGTGTAATCAAATGACCACGGTTCACTCCTGGAAACCTATGACCAGGTAGGTATTTGCAATGTCCTCTAGAGCTGTGTCACTACACGGGGCGACAGAGGAGGTCTGCAGTGGTATTTCTAGCCGCCAGATTCAAACTGATGAAGCCAATGCTGGTTTTTTATGCTGGGAAGCCTGACAGGTACAATTTTGTAGAACTAATATCCTCAATTGGTTTAATTCCATATTGGAAACTTAATTTTTAATTGAGCACTTTTAACACTGATAAAGTATGCATACAAAATACAAACTATTTCTTGCTTGATTACCAAGACTATTTTTTTTGCCAGTAGAATCTCAGGTTTTCCAACCAAGGAAAGGAAGACGCAAAGAGGATGTCTGGTCCAATGATTGTACACTGTTTCATCTGCTTTTTATAAAATTACGATACACTTCTTCTACCAACAGGCACATGAGATTCATAAATTCACAACCAACTAAGTCTTATCTTCAAACATGAGGTCAAGAGAGTAACATTTTTCAATGTAGTTAAAGTTGCCATCATGGAGGTGCCTCACTGCATTTTTAGAGACAGCCTACATTCTTCAGCAGGAGTCACACACTGATATTTAATCTGGTTTACAATCGCCAGCAACAGGAAGATAATTATTCTCTCCTTGTAGCGTCTGTGGGATCATGCATATCATCAGAACTAAATTCTGAAGTTTCGCACAGAGATGTACATTTTCCTCAAAAACAGAAAGTTGCATAACCAGATTTCATAGGACGAGTAAAAAAAGTGATGTAGGTGAGAAATCAAAATTTCTCAATTTCAGCGCCTGGCATCAATAGTGCTGTCACTAGTGCTAAAACGCAATAGGAATTTTACTTAAGGTAAGGTTTCTTTTGCGAAGTTTCCTTGCAATACAACATTAAATATTCTGCGTAAACAGCACAATATGGTTAAAATGGAAGACTATGTTATCTAAGGTGCATATTTTACTCAGTCTTTATTATGGACAGAGTACCTAAAATGGCTACATTCATGTGGTCTAATAACTGTCAAAATATGGAGTAAATAATGCGCGTAGAGTAGAACTTGCTAGAAATATCAGAATCCAGCTCTGAAATAGAGAAACTAGCAAAATAAATCATCTTTTAATCAATATTGTATAGTGTTTCTTTGTGACACAGCTTTTATGGTTTCAGTTCTTACAGTTCATCAGACGAAAAAGTGTGTAGACCAACAAGATCTTATAAAAATGAACCACACACTAAGCAAAATAAGTTAAAATGATGAACTTGCATTTTCAATCAATCGTGTTTTAGACATGTACTCTGCCACCTACACTGCTCACAGAAGCAAACATGATGAAAGTTTGGCAGGAGCACTGACGTGCTGCAACTGCCAGGCACAAGCTGTTAATGGTTAATATTCATACCCTCCACAGTTTGCCGGGCTGGGTGGTTCATACGGTGGAGCACTAGTCTTCTGAGCCCAACTTGGCAGGTTCGATCCTGGCTCAGTCCGGTGGTATTTGAAGGTACTCGAATATGTCGGCCTCGTGTCAGTAGATTTATTGGCACGCCAGAGAACTCCTGACAAAATGTCGTCCCCTCGGCGTCTTCGAAACCACAAAAGTATTTGGTGGGACGTAAAATCATTAACATTATTATTATTATTCTACAGTTTCACCAAAACTACTGCATATTTTCTCTTTCGAATTCAGCCTCTATGGACTGCGAGTTAACAACCAATCTCATTTTCAGTGTCTGTGTCTGCCGACTTTGATATCCTGCCAGTATCTCTTGAGCCCATCGATTAGCGCTTTCTTCCGCTCCTCTGGTAAAGGGCCTCTCCGTCTTCTGGGTTCTATCTCCATCATAAGAGCCTGACAGCTTTTCACCATCCTTCTGAAACTAACCCTATCATTGATCTTATCCTCCGTTATGCCCACCTCTCTCAGCTCTTTCTAACACTCTTGGAACCATCTCAACTTAGATGCCTTTAGTTTTAGAAAATTCCAGATTTTCTTTGTGAGCCGGTCATTATTCACGTGTTCATTAAACAGCAATCTTCTCTTTCTAATTGTTATTGTTCTTTTGATATTATTTTTTTCAGTTTTCATCAATTCTATGAATACAAATAAAAAAAATCGTGTGTGTGAAGCTGCAAGTAAAAGCTAGTATAAACATAAAAGAAATTAAATCCTTCATGAGAAACTACACAGAATCTTCTTAAATGGTGGGGGCCATGCTTCTTTCGATCACATACTACAGAGCTCCTACTCATGGGCAATTGTAAACCAGTTCTGACTCTCGTATCTGCAGCAGTGAGGCCCACGCTGGTGGCACAAACAACTTTCATTAACAAGTTAAATTCTGTTCAATGTCTACTGTACGGATGAGTATTTTTCAATCTTTCAGAAACTGTGAGACAGAGATTCTGTAAAACAGTTATAAATAAAAATGTCATGGTATAGTCTGGTCTTTCCTGCTTTTTTCAAGATACTTGTGCACTCTGAGATAAGACAATACCAAATGATACAATAAATCTAAATTCTACTTCTGTGCTGTTCTTGATTGCACTGATCAACAGTAAGTTTCTACAAGAGGAGGAAATGTTGACTCATCCTTAAGGGATTTGTCATCAGATTGTTCTTAGGCAAGTATGTGAAAACTGTTTGGTAACCTGTTGCTCTGTAGTCTGTTCGCTACGATAGTATCTTGGGACAGAGATCATAACTGCACAATATGGACTGACTAGTGTAATAACTGCTGGGGAGAAAGGAACCTCAAAATTGACAAAAAAAATAATATTACCATTGATGCTTTCAAGGCTTTTTGGGCTTATGCCATGTCAAGAAAATAAGGTGAAATATGTCATCAGATGTCATTCCAAACCTCTTCCCAGGCCTCCTCTGTTGATGATCTTTCCCGTACCACAAGTAGGGGTATGCAGTATTTATCCTCATGCCTCATAAAGTGACCAAAATATACCGTATTTTCTTGACACAACAAAAGCCCAAAAAGCCTATATCATGTCTAAAATAATATATTTTGGTTTCATTATGACGCACGAGGATGAATACTGCATACCCCAACTTGTGGTACGGGGAAGAACATCAACAAAGGAGACCCGAGAAGAGGTTTGGGAGGCATCTGTTGAATTGCTCTGGAGAGCAACCAACAAGACTATGATCAACATGATGACAGCCAACATCCAGAACGGATAACAGCAGAAGCAGAAGAAACAAATGTGTCGCCAGAGATTTTTAACATGCTGACATCATACAATACAGAGAGAAAGTTTATGATTTTGTATATGGAGGCTAATGTAAAAAACTACACCAATTGCAGTACTTCTCTTATCATCAAAAAGCTTATATCTTCAAAATTATTATATGCTGCATATAATTGCGCTAGCTTATCAGAGGAGCATGCACTCACGCTCCATACTGCTGTATAAGAAGTAATCATGCTGTATGGAAGCTTATTGCAAAGTAGCTGAGACTACGACATCACCGGGCAAACTATAACATCATCGACTCACCATGACACATATCAGAGAATAACCGGCAACTAGACCGAAACATGCACTGTACTATGCCCACGCACCTTACACCACAAAAGTCCCATTCATTCAATTAAACTTTAAATAAAACAAGACAATTTTTTTTTAATTCAAAACTAAAAAGGCCAGGATACTGGAAGAATGAGTCTGTTTTCTGTGACGGTTCCTTGGTGTAAATCGCAGACAGATCAAGAGCAGACCACTTTTGGGGGTAACAGTGAGTGAGACCAAGTATAAGCCTCCCCTTGGGCAAATATGCCAGAATATTCCAGAATGAAATATATGCAATCTTCAAGTGCATGTATGAAGAGCTTTTGTAAACAGATTTTTATATTCTCAGACAGCCAAGCAGTACCAAGGGCTGTGACTTCTAAGTTGGTACAAGAATGACTCAGAACACTGTTTAACTTTGGACAGTTCAATGGTGTAAATCTACTGTGGGTCCAAGATCGCAGAAGCATCATGGAAGGGGAAAAAAACACCCTGATTTTTCAGACAAGGATTCTTACATTGACCAGAGGACTGATCAGGAGCTGGGCAAGGGATAAACACCTCAACCACGGTAACAAACATGGGAAAACTATTTATTAAAGGACCAAACACAAAAACAACTTGAACACTAACTTAAGTGTCAGTTAAGATACACAGTAGCATTCCTCACAAGTCACACATCTGTGAAGAACTAAAAATAAAAAGGGAATTCTAAAGAGCAACCTAGGTTGTAAATTATGCAGGAAAGAGACAAAAACTACACGTCATACAATCTGTGCATGCACAAGGTACAATATATTTATGATCATAATCGTTCAACCAAAGGAATTAAACACATATTGGGACTGCATACTCTAGTTACGAATAGACTGTTATTTCCAAACAGGATAGGAGAATAGTGCAGCGCACATGCAATGCTGACGGGCCCTTGTAATGCAAAAAAAAAGTGGGGAGTTCTAGTTTATGTGGTACAATGTGACGTCCATGGAGTAAGTTCAGGATATCGCTATAACAAACATCTCTTGAGATTCTGTTGACCAGTGCAATAAACACAGCACTTCTATAATCTTGTCACAAAGCACAGACTGGCTGTGAGAATGCTATTCTATCAATATTACAACATTTTTGTGATGTACATATCAGTCACAATATTCAGTCATAACATGTCTTATCATATTTACCCAAATATAATATGAGAACGACTTCTATCAAACAAACAACTTGTAGCATTTTCTACAAGAATCAAAATCATTTTACAACTCTCTCCATTTCAATTTATTGTCAGAAGTAACAAATGGAGAATGACTGAATCAGAGAGGGCCATGTGCATTTCTAACGAGTGCCAAGGATGTCTGGGCTGGTGAAAAGAATGGAAGAAGGGACAATTCCAAGGAAGATTAAGAAGCAGATATTGGAGGGAAAGAGGCACCTGGTAGCACCAGATTACAATGGATTCTGGAAGACATCTGGAGGTGGAGAGAATAGTTAGAGGAGTGGTGGAAGGAAAGGAAAAAAATGGAAGTCACTGACCCACTGTCCAAGTGACGAAACAAGAAAGAAATAGAGAGCAAGAGAGAGTAGAGATTTACCATGTAAGCAAACACAGACAGAAAATAAGAATCACATGGCTCCAACATTTTCAGCTGTAGCTTTTGTCAGGACAAGGAAGGAGGACAAGGAGGATAGGACAAGGAAGGTGATGACACTGTTGTGAGGTGAAGGGAAGGTGGAGATACACGACAGAAGTGAAGGGAGAAAAAGACCAGTGATCTAACGTTGAAATGGGGTGCTTCCCTGGATCTGAGCACCAGCTAATGTCCCACTATAGGGTAAGAGGTGGGAAGATGGGGGTAAAACTGTGAAACAACTTGATGGATGGAAGCTGTGCCTACAAACTGGCTTTGAATGCGGGGACATACAATGTGAATAGAGGAAGACAATAATGAACTCTGCAATGGAGGTTAAAAGAGGTGATGATTGTCAGACACAGGTGTGGAATTACAGAGGCCACAATGCTGGCTGGAGGCACTTCACAAGATACACTAATACTCTGCATTTTGCAGACTATGAGGTCATCCTTACAACTAAAAACAACTCTACTCAACAGCAACTTTCCTTTCTGTTATAAACCAAAGCAAACTGCAAAAACTGCTATCAAAACGACATGCAAACACAAAAGAACAAACACACAGCAATGCAATAATACCTTGTTACACAAAGCAGGCCTGCAACTTTACAGGTCCCTCCTGAAATCATGACAAAATACAAGGTTCACAAAAGTGAAATAAATTGACCAAAATTGCAAGCAAAATATACTTAGACATGTAAAACCAAGAACAACACTAGACCCCCATGTTCAGTAAGAGAAAGATGAAAAAGCAATGGGAATGTGGAAGAGAAATAGCAGAGACATTCCTTGATTTGCAGAAGGCATACAATAGCATCCCCAAAGTAAAGGTATGGAAAGTCATGAAGCAAAAGGATCTGGAAAACAAACGACTGAATACAGGCAAGCAGCAGCAGTATCCCATCTCCTCTGGACTACAATCTCCAGCAATTTTCATTTTCATTCATAATGGATGAAGCAGTTAAGGAGACAAAGGGAAAATATGGTGGCAGAGAACTAAAGGTGGTGATGCTTGTGGTTTGGGCAGCAAACAGAGGACATGTTGTGCGACCATATTGGTAAAAACAAGAAAATAGTGTTGACTAGAGGAGAAAGAAAAAAGTACGGTACAAACTGGGGGGGGGCCACGATCTTGTTCAAGGCTTCAAGTCAACCATGTGCAAAGAAAACAGAACTCAAAGATTTTGATGAAAATGTTATATGCCAAAGTTTCCTGGAGCATTATGAAGTACAGAAAGAAATTCCTGCCAGTGGCACGATGCATTAATAGAGCAGGAGCTCGAAAGGATTATAATTTGAAAGCGGTCATAAAAGTGATGACGAAATGAACATTGTGGATGTGGACAGCCAGCGAGTTTGAAGGACACAGTTGTTCATTCAATTAAAAGGCAAATGAAGATTTTAACACTGCATGCTCTACTTCAGATGTTGCACGTTAACAGATTACGAGAGTATGTGTCTGCACGAAGTTGTATGTTCAAACAGATTATAATATACTGTTCAAAAAAATCAGAGGGATTAGAATTTGACTGCGTGTACCATGTAATGAGTCCGTGATTAAGATATAAACTGTTGCTCTTATTCTTCCGACATGTTTTAAGAATGAGAGGAATCCTCCACATTTCGTTGGAAAGAAATGGCTTTGTGGCAGTAGTCAAGTGTATCGTGCCATGCCTCAGAGTGAAATGGACGAGCAATGTCTCGCTCTGTCATCTAGTGAGTAAGTAAAGAGTGCGTCTCTATATTCTCTGTGTACATTTCATCAGTCGAAATGAAGTATCTGAATGAGGCTGAACGTGTTTGTGGAGTGACATTACTTCACAAAGGTTGGACTATCCGTGCAGTGTGGCTTCATCTGTTGTTGGGAGGGTTTGGAAACGATTTTGTAAAACGGGTACATACGAAAGCCAGGGCAAGGGAGAAAATAGTAAACATCGGGCAGAGAAGATCGATATGTGGTGAACTGTTCTCTCTGCCGGCGCTCTGCGACTGCCTGGGACCTACATAATGTTCTAAAAGCAGCAACTGGTTACAGTGTCAGTGACCAAACAATACGCAACAAACTCCAAGAGGCAGGCTTAAGACCAAGAAGACCAGCTACCTCAATTAACTGATCGGCACAAGAGAGGTCGACTTAGATTTGTTGAGGACCATAGAAACTGGCAGCTGCGTCACTGGCGCAATGTATTGTTACGGACGAGTCCCACTTACGTCTAACACGGTGCAACGGACATATAAGTGTATTTAATATTGTATATATACGTGTATATCATCATCGTGGTGAACTTCATAATGAAGCAGCAGTCCAGGAAATGGACAGATTTGGCTGCGGCTCAGTCACGGTGTCAGGTGGCATTACAATAGATGGCCAATCGGACCTTCAGATAATCATAGGCCAAACTTAATGCTCAGAGGTACATCAACGAGATTGTAGTGGATCACATTATGCCCATTGCAGTTGTAATGGGTCTCCAGTTTATCCTGTAACACAACAATGCAAGAGGGCATTCAGCAGCAGGGATTCGCGAGTCAAACATTAGACTTGCCTGCTCTGAGTCCTGACCTCAATCCCATTGAACATTTATGGGATATGCTGGACAGACAACTTCGGGCCCGTCCTGTAGCTCCTCAGGCTCTTGAACAACTTGCAAAGGTCCTTATTGAGGAGTAGGACAAAATTCCACAAGAAACTGTTCGGAGACTTGTCAGGAGCATGTCTCGAAGATATGAGGCAGTAATACGGGCACATGGAGGGTCTACCAGATATTGAAATGTTTCTTTCTGGGCTCTACGTGAATTAATTTAACAACTTTACACTTTGGTTTACGACGTTGTGTTGAATTTCTGGTCATAGCACCAACACGTGTGATAAGAAGTGAAGAGGATATGTACATTTCTGTTAAATAAAAGTTCCATTTTCCAGATAAAATGTCTGTTTCTCTCTAACCATTCCTGAAAAAATAATGCAGGTGTTTAAAATGTTGTCCCTCTAATTTTTTTGAGCAGTGAATTAATATGAACACACCACTTCTATTCTTTATTCCCAGTCATGTAATGATAGCTATCAGTGCTTTATTGTGACTGTGCATTGACTTGCTAACAGTAATGACTGATCAGACAAATACTGTGGAGGATTTTTGGACCAACAGACCAGGAGGGAGAATCAAGCATGATTGAGACGAGATAGCTGTTTACAACCTCCGATATTGTGGTAGACATTATGAGAAGGAGATTGAGATGGGCAGGGCATGTTATGAGAAAAAAAAAAATGTTGTGTGGTTATCAGAGGGAAAGATGCCACCACAAAGACCTAAAACATTACCATATGTGGTAGCAATAGCCCTGGCAGTAAATAAGTAAGAGCTAGGCTGAGTAGCTCAGATAGTAGAGCACTGCCCATCTGAGTTCATGTTGGCAGGTCCAACCTGGCTCAGTCTGTATTTGAAGGTGCTCTAATACGCAAGCCCCGTGTTGAAAGATTTACCAGGACGTTAAATTACTACTGCGGGACAAACTTCTGGCGCCTCAGAGTCTCCAAAAACCATGAAAGTAGTCAGTGGGACATAAATCCAATAACATTATTATTAAGTAAGTAAATAAGTAAGTAAAAGTTAATATTATATTTGGGTAAAAATGGCACAACAGTAATAATCATTAATATCTGTGGATTTGTCATGTGAATCCTCTAAAACTAATTTTTATTTTTTAAAAAGCCTGTATCCCTTAAAAATCTGAGTTACCTGATGTGGGAGGCGCAAACTTGAGAGTGAAGTTGGCAATGGCAGTCTGGCCATCCTCCACAGTGACAGAGGTAGGTGCACTGGTTTCATATCCTGAACCAGCCACTGTCAAAGTGTACTGACCAGGGAGCAGCAGTCGCCAGTATTCTCCACGAGCTGACGATGTTACATTGCGCTCGATACCGGATACCACGATATCAACTCCTTCTGCCGGTTCACCTCTCTCGTTTATCACAAACCCTATACAGAAAAAAAAACATTGCAGTATAGACCAACAGTGTCCATGGGAGCTGCCCTGAAGACAGAGCACTGTGGTGGATTCATTAACCGTCAACACTCGAACCTGTTCAACTTATCACATACTTGTACTCGTACTTTTCCGGAAACGTACGACTACCCTACTGATATCTGTTCTTAAGGCTTCAGCAATTTATTATGCAAAACTCAAGCTGGATTAGAAGACTTAACATGCTTACACAAACAATGAATATCCAGAATTTACAAATGTCCCCGTATGTATTCACTGGTCAAATTATGCAGGAACTTCATAAAACCAGCACTGGTAGGCTTGTGGGTTACCCAGCCACAGCAATAATCATTTTCTAATGAACTAGAGCCTTGTTTAACTTCAGATTCACTGAAATAAAGACTTTAGCTGACCACCTCAGAAACAAGTTCCAAGAAACGTTCACCCAGTTCAAAAACATTCAGTTTATCTCATCAAAGAGACACAGATTTAGAATAAAGGCATTTGATATCTGTGATTGTGAGACCTGATATGTGCTGGATTTTATTTTTTACACGCGGTAAACTACAGAAATAATTCCTGAACGTGAATTTGTGGTATCAGGTGCGGTTGTCCTGATGCTAAATGAAAGGCAGAATTGCAGAAAGGACATACACTGTGGATAAATAACTGGTATTCAAGTCCAAAACTATACAACCACCAATATAAAAAATAAACTAATATGTGGTACAGTCAGGTAAAATAGGAGTATGCCAAAATTTGCTTTAAAAAATTGGAGACAGGACAAATAAGCAAGGTGGGCATTTTCATTAATGGACATTTGTGCTGTGGGCATTTTGAATTGGATGTTTTAACTGATGACCAATCAGGAACCTCACCTTTGACTCCCATGTGCGTGGCCTCTACGAGGCGCAACAGACTCTCCCTGTTGTTCTCCCACTCCTCAGGCAAAGACGAGGCATTGGGGTACTTGCAACAGCTCAACTCAAACGTCAACTCGAAGCAATTGGTGCGTACATAGTTGAAGTCCTGCATGCCACCTGGAACATGAAGAATATGACCTAGGTTCATACGAAAACATATATGAAAATAAAACAATAATTTTCCTGTAGACTTCAAATTGTTGCCTCATGCTTAATTCTTTCTTTGCTAGTGGTTTAACATCGATTTAGCAAATCAAAAGTTTTTATCTACACAAAGTAGCAACCATAGTGTTAATTAACGTACAGCCCCAGCATTCACCTGGTGTGATAATGGGAACCACAGAAAAACGTCCTCAGGGCCATCGATGGTGCGATTTGAATCTATCATCTCCCAAATGCAAGCTCACAGCTACGTGACGATAACCGTGGGTCCAACTTCCTCAGTCAGTCAACACTGATCTGGATTTATTGCAGTCGCACAGGTGGCAGATTCCCTATCTATTGTTTTCCTAGCTTTTTCTTAAATGATTGAAAAGTATTTGGAAATTATTGAACATCTCCCTTGGTAAGTTATTCCAATCCCTAACACCCCTTCCTTTAAACGGATATTTGCCCCAATTTGTTTTCATGAATTCCAACTTTATCTTCATATTGTGATTTTTCCCACTTTTAAAGACACATCTATTAATGCCATTCCACACCATCCCTTCACTGACAGCTCGGAACATACCACTTATAATACCAATACAGTTGGTCCGTTATTGGACATAAATTTTCCAGCTAACTCATTCCTGGTTGCCAGCGTTTCGCCCCAGTGTGCTAAGTTGGGCTCATCAGTTGGAACATAACACACCCACCAAGACGCATGGCTACTGCACACCGTGGAGGTGGCTCCAAGTAGCCTAGGCAGAAGCCTCAAGTTTTAACTTATCAGTGGGACGATTAGCTGAAAATATTTTCCTACACTTACATTCAATATTGTTTTGAGAGAAAACAAAATTACACTTTTTGTGCCCACGCGTACATCATCTTTATACAAAGATACAGCAGGTTTACTCATTGAGATCATAGGGGGCTGAGGAGAAATGGATGTCCAGGAATTGGGATTGATGAGAGAGCCTTTGTCTTTGAACAGTGAAGTTTTCTTTCTATTTCTCCCACTTCCTGCACTGATCTGTCACTGTGTGTCCTACTGTGAGTTTCTCTCAATGTTCCTATCTTCCTACAAATGGCTTGCAAAGTCAAAAGTAAATGCATTTAAAATTTTTGTCAGTCTACTTCTTTCTTAATTTGTTTGTGGCAACATCACGGGAAAAAGGTGCATTAGAGTTTCTCAAAACTTAGTATTTACCGTAAAATCCACAAATACCACCTGCACCCTTTTTTTTGCAAAAATACTGCTTCTGAAAATCGGGTGCAGGTCACATTGAAGGCTTTCATTATCACGGTCTCATAACAAACTGTTCCGAATCCGTGTCAATGCAGGAACAGAGACTTGACGATGATCAAAATCTTGCTCCGCTGCTCACTTCCACATTACTGGAACTATGCAGTGCACCAGCTGATTCTTAGTGAAGAAGGATCGGCATTAACAAGTGATGAGATGAAGTCTATGTTTGTGGCCAAGTACTGTGAGCGAGGAACTTCAAGTTGTGGTAGAAGCTGAAACCATTGCAAATTGTGCCACCAGCAGAAAAACATAATATTGATGAATAATGTATTCAGGATTGGAGGATGGAGAAGGAAATGCTATTAAAATGCACAGGTGAGCAGTGAGCTCTCTGAGGGCAGTGTACAGTTCCTGAAACTGAAGAAAGACTTGATAAATATGTGACTGAAATACATGAACTAAGTTATACTGTACCAGCTCAGATGTGCCCACTAAAATTATTACGCATCACAAAGGAGGTTAAGGAGGGTCTTACTGTAAGGCATGGGTGGGTGGATAAGGAAATTTTGTTGAAGAAATAGACTGTTTAAACAAAGGCGTACATCTATTTCACAACTTCTCCCAGATGCCTACGAAGAAAAGTTGACTGCCTTTCTTTGCCAAAATATTTCTTTGTGTAAGCAAAATTTCTGTTTGCTTTCTCACACCAGGAATGCTCACCAGACGCTTGCGTATTTTGAAATACCACTAGAAAATAAGTTTCACATCAAGGCCTCTAGAAGTGTTACAGTGAGATGAGGTGGTAACAAAAAGCAATGGTGGACAGTAATGTCATGCGTGCGACCCTCAGTTTGTGGCCCTGAAAAGAAAAACACATCCAAAAAGGAACCTCCCATCTGGTATTTTCAAATCCAGCTGGAATGGCAGTGTGCTAATTCAGGAATTGTAAGAAGCAGACCAACAATTATGTCACCATTTCACCATCTGATGATACAGCAAAGACTCTGAAATGCGTAGCAGAGTAAATCATTTAATAAAACTTGTGGCTGAAACAGTTTTTAGTATTTTATAAAGAATCAGTTCCCAGTCACGAACACGGCCTAAATAAAAATATTGTTATGTTTAAGAATATTTTTTGTACTCTCTTCTGTTATCCTAAGAGGAATGGGCACTGAATTTTGCACTATCCCCACAGGACCTTGCCATAAAAGTTATATTTAGTAAAAATTTCAAGCAATCTGTTGCAGAGATTTGAAAAATGCTCCCAGAATTGTTTGCAGGGAAACAAAAAAATGCTCAAACCATTGATTATGCACAGGCCTGAGGTATAATGAATCAAGCGAGACTTACCAGGAACTTCATACCAGTTGGCTCCATTCGTGATGCCTCCTTCAAAATGCTCAGGCGGACAGCCAGTGCCACGGTGCATGGTGAGATGCGCATCGGCATACAGATGGGCTAGATGTTTGAAGAGCGCATCGTCTGGAGACTTGCTCTCCTCACAACACTCTCGACCCGTGCTGCAAACAACAAGAATACCACTGAAAACTTCCTTTTAAAGTAGATATTTTTTTTTTCAGAGTACCCAACAGGCCAAAAGTAACACACGGGCAACGTTACTGACAGTTGTTCCAGCGCATGGTTGTACCCAGCCATAGTCCTAGTTATCACGAACTATTCTTAAGTAAATTTTTGAGTGTGAATAATGAGCCTATTTATAAACCAGGTGTATGCATAAGTCTTTTCCGGCTTCACTAAGAAATGGCGCCAGCAAACAGTACACAGCGGAGGAATTTGACACATACATCAGTTCATTCGTCTAACGTTAACCTACCAACACATATAAGTTGAGTCCGCCAAACACTAGCGTCTGTGTAGTATCGTTCAGTGATCATGTCGACGTTTGTGCCTAAAAAAGAACATTTGCACCATGCATTGCTTTCCTTATTTAATCAAAAGGCCGTGGAAAGTCATCTTTTTTTTTGGTAGAAACATATGCTGAACATGTTCCATCGATCAGAACATGCGAGACATAGTTTCGACAAGTTAAATGTGGTAGACCACAAAAGTACGAAAACGAGCAATTACAGGCGATACTGGATGATGACCCAAATCAAACTCAACAGCAATTGGTGCAAGCATTAAATGTGTCACAAGAAACAATCAGCAGACGTTTATGAACAGTGGGGAAGATCAATAAACTCAGTAAATGAGTTCCACACAATTTGAATGAACGGCAAATAGAAAATCGAAAAGTCACTTGTGAAATCCCACAAAAGGAAATCATTTTTGTACCGAAATGTGATGGGTGACGAAAAATGGATTTATTTTGAAAACCCAAACCGGAGAAAATCGTGGCTGTCATCTGGTGAAGCTGGTCCTTCAACATCGAGGCCAAATCGCTTCAGCAAGAAGACCATGCTTTGTGTCTGGTGAGACCAGAGCGGTACTGTGCATTATGAATTCTTGAAGCCCAGTGAAACCGTTAATCGCCAACAAATGATTAATTTAAATCACGCATTGATCAAAAGACAACCAGAATGGGCCAGAAGACATGGCAAAGTGATTTTGTTACACGACAATGTGCTGTCTCACACAGCAAAACCAGTGAAAGACACATTGAAATCGCTTGATGGGACATCCTTCTTCCGTACCCGTCGTACTCACCCTGACCTGGCGCCATCTATCACCTCTTCGCATCAATCGGGCACGTGCTCGCAGAGCAGCACTTCAGCAATTTCGAGGAAGTTGGAAAATGCCTCGACGAGTGGTTTGCCGCAAGAGACAAGCAGTTTCTCTGGCAAGGTATTCATAACTTACCTTGAAAGATGGGCGAAGTGTGTAGAAGCCAAGGGCCAATATTTTGAACAAACAAAAAATGAACTTCCCTTGAAAATTATGCATTTCCTTTACCACAAAAACTTATGCATACACCTGGTATTACATGTTTTGTTTATATATTTGTGCTTTTTACACACTGTCAGTGCAAATAATAACGGTCTGTTAGAATAAAGTAGTAATAACTATAAACATATGTAAACAGTTATGCAAACATTAGCAAAACAATAACATGCGCAGTGCACTATCCCCATTATTATTTATCACCATCATGATGAGGAACATTAAGAAAATGCCTGAACAAATTTCAATGGAACAAGTACGGTTGAGACTCAAGAAATGGAAGTTCCAGGAATTCAATCTCAAATGAAGCCAAAACAGGTTTTTTTTTGCTAGTGGCTGTACGTCGCACAGACACAGATCTTATGGCGATGATGGGATAGGAAAGGCCTAGGAGTTGGAAAGAAGCGTCCATGGCCTTAAGGTACAGCCCCAGCATTTGCCTGGTGTGAAAATGGGAAACCACGGAAAACCATTTTCAGGGCTGCCGGCAGTGGGGTTCGAACCTACTATCCCCCGAATACTGGATACCGATGATATAGATGTTGATTCCCATAGAAAATCTGAAATATTTGTCCTGAATGAGTAAGTTTATAATACCAATATAAATGGTCCGTTATTGGACATTATAAATTTTCCAGCTAACTCATTCTTGGTTGCCAGCGTTTCGCCCTCGTGTGCTAGGGTGGGCTCATCAGTTGGTACCTAACACACCTACCAATACGCTGGCTAGTGCATACCGTGGAGGCCACTGCGTAGGCTAACTGGAGCCACCGGCAGTGCCAATGCACTAAGAAACTTTGTCTCATTAAAATTGATGCCTGCTTGGCCATCAGATGATATAGATGTTGAATCCCATAGGGAATCTGAAATATTTGTCCTGAATGAGTAAATTTATAATACCAATATAAATGGTCCGTTATTGGACATTATAAAATCTAAGTAATCGGCCCCTCATAATGGTACTTATCGCTAGAAAAATAAAACCATGGTATATGTCATGTTGCGGTACTAATCAAGAGTAGTGTAGGCTCGTGGTATTCCACACATTATGGTACTACTCACAGGTAATGATATTCGCACATGTATTACAGACCTACTGTGTTTTGCACATTGCGGCGCCATTGACAGGCAACGCAAACCTATGATGTTCATCACCTAAGTGTACTAACCACAGGGACTCGTACTATACCGTGGTGTTCCTCATATAGTGGGTACTAATCATAGGCAAGCCAGAACCATGGGTTCCGTCATCCCAGGGTGTCGCTCATATAGTGCTACTAATCACAGGTACTGTAAAAGCCGTCGCGCTCTCGTTTGCTAGTAATCACAAACCTATGTGGTACTATGCGCAAGTAAAAGCGACCCCGCGTGGTGGTACTAATCACAAGGAGTTTCATGGTTCTAATATAATCATCCCTTGGTCACCCCTTTTAGTCGCCTCTTACGACAGGCAGGGGATACCGTGAGTGTATTCTTCGTCTGCGTCCCCCACCCACAGGGGATCTGAACAGAGTTAACACTCATTTTAATCAAATGGATACTTCAATATACCAAAGACAACAAACATGAAACTGACAAGCAAAAAGCTTGAGTGGTGTTTTCAAAAGTACGAAAGATGAAGATATAGT
Source organism: Anabrus simplex (assembly GCF_040414725.1). Lineage (NCBI taxonomy): Eukaryota > Metazoa > Arthropoda > Insecta > Orthoptera > Tettigoniidae > Anabrus > Anabrus simplex. Next base: position 215,406,465 of record NC_090279.1, on the reverse strand, counting down.
TGGAATTCAAGGACAAATCAGGGTGGTAAATACTCATTTACAGGAAGAGGAATCTGGGATTGGAATTATATGCCAAGGGAGATATTTTATAGGTGAAGCTTCCACGGTGAGTAGAGTTATTCAGTTCTTCGTCCGGTTCGGCAAACTGTACGGAATGTACAGAAAATAACAACAAGGTTCAACCCAGAAGAACTACATAAGGAAAAAGATGTTTGATAAATGTCCGACTTCTTTGAAGAAAAGACTAGCAAAACAAACAATAGGGAATCTGCAACGTTGGTGACAAATTATTCTCATTATTTGCAGAACCAAGGGATGTGAGTGAGAGCAAGAATTAGTAACAATACAGTAGTATCGGTATAAGATTAATGAACACAGGTTATGGGACAACTACTCAACAGCAGCGATTACAGGTTGGAATACTTCACAGATCAATGACTCTAGCTAGAACAAATAACAAAAAATATTTTTTTTCTTTTGAGCATTGCTGAAAATAAAGTGAAAAATATTCCACAAATGAAGAGCAACAGGCAGGATTCGAGCGTAAGCAGCTGTGTATTATCAAAGCTTCACTGTATTTAAATCCACCTAATGTTTGCTTCTATCCTTTCTACCTTACTGACTTCAATGTGTATACTTCACTTTATATATCTATACTCCTCATGGCTTTACTTCTAAATTGACGTTTCGCAAAACAAATGAGCATTGCCTTATCTCTGTTGCCAGCGCGCTGCCGCTGCGAGAACAGCTGATGCACTACGACCGTGGTAAACAGCCCTCGTAAAATGTAACACCATACCCAGAAAACCTAATGAATCATGATTGAAAAGTGCGATTGAAAACAAATTCACAAAACTACACTTACATCCGACAGTAAAAAGAGAGTACATTATTGATTGATGTTTGTTGCTTAAAGGGGCCTAACATCGAGGTCATCGGTCCCTAATGGTATAAAATGAGACGAAATGAAGTGACAACTTAAAAGTCCAAAATCCTCCACTGATCAGAATTCAAAGCATGAGGGCGAAGAATGAATGGATGGATGGACGGATATGACAAACGATCAGTGGATCCGACCCATAGTGCCTCACATGGACAGAGGCTGGCAAAAAACAATAGTATTACTGACCAAGGGACTGCTTCTATAGCACAATGCTGAATCGATTATGCTCATAGGCGAATCGGGTCCAAAATCCAGGTCATCGGTCCCTCATACGGGTATTTATTGCTAGGAAAGTAGAACCATGGTATTTTTGTCATGTTGCGGTACTAATCAAAAGTAGCGGGGACTCGCAGTATTCCACACATTATGGTACTATTCACAGGTAGTGTAATGTGCACATGTAACACAGACCTATGGTGTTTCGCACATTGCGGCGCTATTTACAGGCAACGCAAACCTACGGCGTTCCTCACGAAAGTGGACTAACCACAGGGACTCGTACTATCCTGTGGAATTCCTCACATAGAGGGAACTGAGCATAGGTAAGGCAGAACCATGGTGTCACTCATATAGGGGTACGAATCACAGGTACTGTAGGACCCACCTCCTGATTCACACGCTGTCGCTACTAATCACAAACCTATTGCGTACCTAACACAGTGGTACTACGTGCAAGTAAATGCGATCAATGGTGTTCCCTGCGTGATGATACTAATTACAAGTAGTCTCATGGTCCTAATTGGATCATCCCTTGGTCGCCCCTTTCGACAGGCAGGGGACACCGTGGGTGTTTTCTTCCTCTGCGTCCCCCACCCACTGGGGGGTTTTGTGCTTGGTCCGTGAGAGGTATTTTATTTCCCTCAAGTCCGCCAGCAAGCCTGTTAGGACCCTCCTATCCGCCACCTGGGAGTATCACCTCTCCCCCTGCTATGCAGCGTAGTAGGTTCGTGGAAATACATTATTAAGAATAAAAGAGAATGAGGAAATAACACATCACTCAGCGCTAATGGCTGGCACAGGAAGGATGTTACGGCCTACAAAGGCAACACCCCACTGTACTCAGAGTCACTTCCTTGTCACTACACTGACACGCTGAACACGCACGAACTAAGTACACTAACGAATATTCGGATGAAGTGAAAACTACAGTTATTTTCATACACAGAACTATTACGTCTGTATCGTACTAACTTATGCTATGCTAAACTGTAAACTACGTTATACTGCGCTATACTAGAGATAAAGACTAATATGAAAAACACTAATTACTGTAGAAAAATGCAAAAGACCGCGAACCGTACCAAATACCATAGACGCTGAGCGAGATAGGTTAACCATCTGGTGAATGTAAATATTAGCATTGGCAACTAGGTTTTGAGATTGCACTCTGCCGATGTAAGTCGATATGAATTGCAGCTTGGGATTGGTTGGATGTCTATGTTTCAGCGCATAACCTGCTGGCCTTTCGTCCAGCGAGTCCCGGGTTGGATTCCCGGCCGATTCGGGGATTTTAACCTTCATTGGTTAATTCCAATGACTCGGGGGGGGGGTGTTTGTTTGCTGTCTTCAGCATTAGAATTCATCACAGGTAGGGCCCCATTCTCATACGCGCGCAGGTCACCTATACGGTGTCAGCTTGAAAGACCTGCACCACACCTCTTTGGAGGCCACACGCCACTAAAAAGCGCATATCCACCAGACAGAGCCAAAATCAGCCAAAACGTCAATTTAAAAGTAAAGCAGTGCAAAGTATAAGGATGCCTAACCATCCAGAGAATTCACTCATTGATATAAAACCTCCACTCATAAGGAAGGGTTGTTGAGTTGACGAAGAGAATCTGGATGAAACCCACAGCACAGACCATGTGCAAAATAATTCATCCCATAACTGCCTGTTATCCTTTGAATAAGGGCGTAATACCTGAAGAGTGCACCTATAAATTGCACTGTTCATAGCAGGAACACTGTAGTACCTGTTGTCAGTCTTATAATCAGTGTCGACCTGGTTGTTGTTGTTTTACAGTCTAGAATAGCGAGTTACTCTACGTAAGTCTGTGTTCACATCCTTAAAGAAGCCATGCAACCTTGAAAAGAACACTGTCAAAAGGCTGCTTTTTTCCCTCTATTGTTCACTCAGACATACGTTAATCAGCAAGTATTTAAAGAAACTATAGTCCTTTTGTCTTGAAAGTTTACTGTTTTCATTTCTGTTTTCGCTGTTCTGTTCCCAAGTTTTATTCAAGTGAACTTCCATTCTACACTGCCTTCAATTTATGTTAGTTGTTTATGGGGAAACATGGTATGTAAACCACAGGCTGTTGTAAAACTTTCAATAAATAAAGTGACAGAGAACTTTTTAAATGAAGAAACAGAGAACCACGGAACAGAAAAAAAACGCTTCGCTATACATTGGCAGGCAAATTAGACGGGAGCTGTATGCCCTTTTCCAGCAACGTATCAGAGGATACACTATAACAGTGGAAGAAGAGACACTAGGGTGTGACAGTGTCTTGTATAACTAATATAACAGGTGTTACAGCATTCCTAGAATGGGGTTCTCCCATGAACCCTGCAAATTGCAGGTGTGCACTCTCCAGATGTTTCAAACTCATTCGAAGGCAATGGATGGTTGCAAAACTTAATATTTTACACATTTTCCTTCGGTTTCATTACTGTTCTCAGCCGTGTGTTTCATCAAGATTCTCGTCGACAACTCTGCTACTCTTCCATGCTAGCAAACAAGTTTACACAATATGAAACTTACTTACTCTGAATTATCGAAGGGGTAGCTGGCAACCAGTGCTCCTCCGTGAAGGTTCCCAGACAGAACAAACGGGTTCTGCAAAATCCACGTCATCATGGCAGCCGTCTCCGCCTGCCTTCCAGAAAACAGATTTGCCTCGTTCAACCGTCGATCAAACTGATCCGGGAAATCCCGGTTTAGGTCTACGTTTCCTGCATTCTTTCTGCCTGTGTATGCCGACAGCGACTCGCAGTTTCCTTCCTGAAAAGAGCATAAGTAATAAAGATCATACAAGAAAATGAACACACTACAGAGCCAGGTTGATGATTTTAAAACACAGGATTAGTCAAGTCAGTGTATAAATTTCTGAGGGCCTGGCGGACTGATATATAATAGCTAGGGGAGGTGACTTAAAAGAGTTTTGAAATCAGAAACTTAGCATTTTCATTTGCATATTTAGCATTTTGTAGCACTTACACATTTGTGATTTAGTCATTTAGAGTGTTCTGAATAAAAAAACAGAATACGAGTTATTTCTAATAAATAGGTAATGTCCTTTGATATGAATAACCCTTTCCCTCTGGCGTAGCGGGTATGATGGTTCACCGAGCCCACTGTACGGGATACTTGTCTGTCGACTCGTTACGTGAGGAGAGGACGGGCAGAATTTAAAAGTATTTTATTTTAAATGCATATTCGGCAAAATGCTTACGACTATATATTTAGCACTTTTCATTCTCCTCACGTAGAAGAGTTATGATACTCGTGTTAAAAAACAGCTGAAAAAAACTTACTAATTTTTCAATCCGGAATTAGCTGCATGGAACTTATGTTTCTTCAGATTCAGGTTAAACTTTTTCCAATTTAGTTTTCTGCTTGGTGGTTCAGGTACCTGATCTTCATCTTCAGTCGAATCATCAAAGTAGGCCAACCTTTTAGACGACAAAGCCGTAACTGGAGTAGATAACGTGTCTGAAGTAAGTGGTTTGATCAAAGTCGTTCCGTCACCAAAATCTGATGACAAATCATTATCATCGTCATCTTCTTCAAAGTCACTACCCAATACGAGGGCAAGAGCTTCCTCCATCATCAGGCCTTTCACAATTTCAAAGCAATCGAAAGCACAAGCACATCAGCACAGGGAAGCTACTACACGCGAAGTGAGTAGCATATCGGACACACTGCTTTTGTCTTCGAACGGGTTACTCCCGTCTTCTGGTGATCATAGCCCTAACTATAGACTCCCAAGATACCCACGAGAAACCTCCAAGGCCGAACTTCCACAGCAATCTATTGTAGTGAAACGGAAAACAGCTGAAAGACACGCTACTTCTATAGCAGTCGACCAGCTATGAGGCACGGCTCTAGCACAACTGCTACAGCAGTCAACTGGAGTGAAAGTGTTAATGTGAAATTTAAACTGCATTTCAATGCAGATCAGTGGTGATTATGTGATTGAACTTACTGGGTTGTTTTCTTTTTAGAGACATCAGTTCAAAACCTGTGAATGACCACAAGGATACTGAATTTTTATAATTTAGGCGATGATAACCGCAAATATTAAGATCATTACATGGAAAGGTACAACTAAATGATTTACCATTTAGGAGTAGTACAGGTGATAATTTAAAATTGTCACCACATCTTTTAAAATGTCCACTATCATTTTTTCTAAAGTCATGTTTTTCAATATTTCCCATGTATGTTTAGGTACACTGCCTCTGCTTCGAAATAGCGGATCCATACGGACCAGTTTTCTGGGCAAATGTTATGTCTCTCACTCAGATATGGGATGCTCTTCTTTTCCTGGTCAACTTCCTTGGCCTGGGATAAGTCTCTTTCGAACCGGATGCAGAGTAACAGCTGTCTGAGTCTGCTGGTGGATGATTGGACCCCGTGGAAGAGATAGTGTACTTCTTAAACTCTGCACTTGAAATCTCTCAATGCAGAGACGGAGATGACGGGTGTTCCTGAGCAATTCTCCTTTGCGGCAGTATCTTAAAGCATGACCAAGAGTCTCGTTCTCGCCGCAGCCTGGATGATGGCAGAGGATTGTGCCAGGAACTGCTCGAACTGCTGAAATGTTGCACGACATTTTGAGAGCATTTGCCCATTCAGAGACTGACAGTCCTTTCCTGTTACTTATCCAGAAGTTCCCTTTAGGGTGATCGGCACAGCATAAACTTCGTCTTTTCCTCTTAAAGAGTGCAGTCCAAGTGCGGAAGCTTTGTTCTTGTAGTGCAGATCACTAATTTGCCAACCAGTCAATGGATTATTTATTAGTATCCTTGAGTGCACAAACCACTCAAGAAGAGTTTTTAAATTTAAAAAATCATCTGGTTCATGTTTCATAATGTCACTTTTTGAGTCAATTCTGCATTTTAATACATTTTTAAAACACATTAAAAGGGTTTAGAGGCTGTGAAAAATGAAAATACAGGAGTACAAGCCTTTATAAGTACTTTGTGTAATATTCCTATTACAAAAACACCTCACACTGTAGCTGAGGCCATATACGAATATTATTATTGTTGTTATTATCAGCAGCATTTGAAGTAGTTGTCACGGCAGCTAACACAGCATGTCACAGGAGGTAGCATGATCATACCAAGAAGCTTTTCCTCACAGAAGACAGTCATAGTGTTGGTAAGTCACGCCCAACACACCTGTTGTGGAAGCTGGTGCATTACAACTCTTGAACACTGCCATGAAAGTGTGCTGATACTCCACAATGCAGGTACTACAAACACTGCCTTTCCTCAACAGGAGCATTATTCAAAATGTTGTGTAGATCATGATGCAAGAAATAAGAGATATGCACACCCATTAAGTCCACTAGTAAAAAATGTCAGAGATCGCATCGTTAGTAAACATGTCAGGCACTGTGATAAATCGTTCAAATGCTTCTAGTGATGACAAGACACTGTTGACATCCACTGTGGAGCCCAGTATATGGTGCATAAAGCATGAATGATATCGTAACAGTTTCAAATTGTGATTTTCCCCCCGCCATATCTCAGAAACGGCAGGTCACCCAATCTACATTTATAAGGACTTTTCTCCTCATTTCATTGCCTTATAATTCTGAGTGTTACTACACTACAAAGCTGGAATATGCTTGCTGAGAATCTTACTGGATTCAGTAACCAAATACAGTAGTCTTTGTATGAGTGGAAAAAAAACCCATAAGGTAGTGTGAAAATATTAAAAGCTATAGAAACGGACTTGGGACTTTACCCACCCACTCTCATGGCTGTTAAACAATAAAATAAACATTCCGAATGTTTTCAACTGGACTCTCTTATCAACATCAATAGCTGCTTATCAGGTTAGTTTTTGTCTATTTCTTCAGGTGGTACTGTTAAAATTAATATAATGTAATAAAAATAAAGTAATATACCTGAATGTTTCAATGTTTTTCACTGAAACTTATCTCTCTCTTTTTTTTATAACAATTTGCTTTACGTTGCGCCGACACAGACAGGTCTTATGGCGACAATGGGATAGGAAAGGCCTAGGAGTAGCTTTCATTAAGGTACAGCCTCAGCATTAGCCTGGCAAGAAAATGGGAAACCACAGAAAACCATCATCAGGGCTGCCGACAGTGGGGTTTGAATCCACTATCTCCTGGATCCAAGCTCACAGCTGTGCGTCCCAACCGCAAGGCAACTTGCCCGGTGACACTTTTACCAAATAAAAGTATAGAAAAATATTAATAGTTATCTTACAATTATTAATAAAAGCCAATGGAAAATCAACACACTGAAGAAGGATCAAATGCACCATAATTTCTAAAACACTTGTTTGAAACAGATTTTCCTCATGTACTTCATTTAGAACTGACACCGATGAGGTGATACCATCTCCTAACTATCTGAAGATGGTGGTGTATACAGACTGACCCTGGTCTTTTGTGTTTTCACATTTGTCTTAGTTTCCCTTTTCTTTTCCTAATGCTTTAGCGTTGCACTCAGGCAGGTTTTTTCCGATAATGGGCTAGGAGGGGTTTTGGGACTGGAAAGAAAGCAGCCGTTGGCCTGAATTAAGGTACAGTCCTGAAATTTAAAAGTAAAAGTATTAAACAGGTGGATTTAATCAATACAATTACTTATAAAAGAAATATTCTTATACGAGGGACATACTATATCGTTTTACACTATTTTTTGTACAACTGGATATGGTTCACATTTCACTTTTGAAGGTGGTGACGTGTAACCAGTGTATTGTTCCACAGTTTGGTAGCAGCACACGCACAGAGGCCAATGAATGCCCTCGTCATAGCCATTTCCTAACAACACTGTCAGCGTAAGAGCAGACAACTTGGAAAGCAACCATCAGGGACAGCGCTATATGACTTGGTTCCTATATCAAGATCATGGCATTGCAAAAGTTCTTTGCACATGTCCACACGCTTCTGCTTTTCGTCTGCAGACAAGAGCCCAGGCACCCACGTGGATGACACCTTCTCCAACTGTAAGTGGCCGTCCACAATCCGCTGCAGGGCGTTTCAGCGAATTCCCATGGCTGCCTCCATTTCCGTAAATGTGATGCATTTGTTTCCTTGGATGGCCTGTTTGACCCGGGAGATGTTGGCTGGTGTTAACAATGTCACATTCCTTCCAGAACTGGTTGCCTTGTCCACCGATGTGCGCCCTGTTTTCCAACTTTCCACCCAGCTGTAAACTGTTTTCCGTGACTGCCCCCAAGTGCCGATGAATTTCTGCAGTGGTCATGCCTTCTTTCCATACGAACCGAGTCGTATAGAGCTGTCCCTGATGGTCGCTTTCTATGTTGTGTGCTCCTACGCTGACAGTGTTGTTATAAAATGGCTATGACGAGTGCATTCGTTGGCCCCTGTGTGTGTGCTGCTACCGAATGGTGGAGCAAGACACTAGTTACACGTCACCACCTTCAAAAGTGACATGTGAACCATACCCGGATGTACAAAAATTAAGTGTAAAACAATATAGTACGCCCCTCGTATTTTTAGTCCCAGCATTTGCCTAGTGTGAAAATGGGAAATCATCCGAGGCCATCATCGGGGCAGCAGACAGTGGGGTTTGAACCCATCCTCTACTGATTGAAAGCTACAGGTACACAGTCCAAGCCACACATCCAACTCACTTGGTTCTCCTCTTTCTACTGTTCCCTCGCCTACACAGACCTGTCACTGTGATCATTCCTGATTCAGTCGATTTTTGTGTTCGGCACTGACCCACACTGGATCCTTCAGACTAGAGCCAGGCACTTGTTTCAGTGCACAGTTATGTTCCGTTCTTCCAGAACACTGAGTGTCAGTTGTTTCAAAACATTCTCAAACGAGACTGAGACAGTGACTCGCTGTCCCGTCAAAAGCGCCACTATGCACTGCCCTTCGCCTACTAGCTGACTGTGTGCCACCACATGCTGGAGTGTTCTGTTTTGTTTTCAACTGTTCTGTAAGAGTGTTTCCATTGAAACCTAGTAACATTCTGTATATGGTACAAATGATGGTAAACATTGCAGAATGTCACACTCGAGTTCTGTTTGTGATATTTGTAAAGACCTCTAGGTCGGTGTAACTGCGACAGGTGTATTTCAGAGTTCCGACTGCTTTTTCAAACGACGTGAAGCTTTATCCTCGCCCTAATTACTTATAATACAGGCCGATACATTTCAATACGTGAAAATATCCCTTGAATAGTTACTTTTAAACATCTGTACTGTTGCTGTAACCGTGACGTGTATTTCATATTGACTGCAAAATCTTAACCTAAAAGCAGCCTTTAAAGAGGAGTACTGGGCGCGAATTTCTGTGTTCCGACTGTTCCTTCACATTCCGTGCAGCTTTATGCTGGCCGTAACTACACACAACACGTCTGGTACAGGCACTTTGCCGCTGACGCGGAGCCTGCCATGTTCCCTCATGAAGTTGTCTCTTTTGTGCAGTTAGAGTTCCGTGTGTTGTGTGCTGGCACAGTGTACCGAAACACTCCATCTCAAGCTCCTAATGTTTCGAAACATCTGACTATTGTGGTGTGCCCAACCACCCTAATTACTTGCAATGGTTCTCGATGTTGCGGGCCTGTGTGTGTGTGAATTTGTACATGATGATGCTGGATTTAGAATGTTAAACTAGTAGTATTTCTTGTAATATTTTCTTTCCATGGAATTGCTTGTTGTACTCTTGCTGTTGCTTGTTGCTGTTGCTGGGTAATTATGTTTACTTTATTATTACACTACTGTAAGTGACCATTGCCACCGGGATGTTTTCCATCTGCCATGAATTTGTTAATAATAATAATAATAGTAATAATAATAATAATAATAATAATAAGACTTAGCGATATTCATCCGTCAGATCCATCTGTCCAGTGTCAAATTGTTTACAGCACTTTACAATACCTGGACGAGAAATTGCACGCACCTTCAATTTGGAGTGAACATCCAGTTGGCGCCTTTCAGCCTACCTTGCTCTGCACACACAACACGACGCAATAATACACCAACCTTCCTATCGGACGTGTCAGCAGTTACTGTAGCTTGCTCCGCATTGGCCACGGTCACGACACACAGTGCGCTCTCATGGCGAGCCCGCTAGTGTAACTTACATTTTGATTTGCCCTCGTATTAAACATGCCATGTACCTTACCATTATATACTCATTTATTTATCCATTTATTAACTTGCTATTTAATAGCAAACACACGTGAATCACAACATTGAGAAGTTTGTGGTTGCTATTTCATTTTAAGAAAATTTGTTCTTGAAGTCCAAATATTTGAAGGAAATTACTCTTTGTACATGATAACTGTTGATATACAGACTGAAGACCACAATGACTTCTTTCGCCAAAATTAATATTTAACCCTTAGCACTTGTGAGTCAGGGAATGTCGACATCGTGTTTTCCTGTACAGTTTGGATGACGGACATAGTGTGCATGAACTGCAAGGTATCTCTGTCATCAGAAATTGTTGGTATTTGTGTGAACTATTTGATTTGGCACACTGAACCATATATTGGGAAAATGTAGAATTACGTTTCACAGGTGCGGCTGCCGAGATTTTCATATGCTTTCATAATTTCTTTGGAAACTGTGTAGGTATTTACAAAATGGAAGTGCGGGTTAATGGAAGTATGAACATCTGTTGGAAGAGATTGATGAAAGTGATAATTTATTTTAAGAGAATGAATCTTAGTCTGAATGTCCAGCTCCATGGCTAAATGGTTAGCATGCTGGCCTTTGTTCACAGGGGTCCAGGGTTCGATTCCTGGCAGGGTCGGGAATTGTAATCACAATTGGTTAATTTTGCTAGCACGGGGGCTGTGTGTATGTGTCGTCATCATCATCATTTTCCAGCTGCAGTTTTCTGGGTGTGGTGTACAAGCGCTCGCCACTTCTTCCAGTCGAAGTATAATTCCTGTTCCTTTATGTCCTCCCAATTGGCATTCCTCTTGCTTCCTGACTTATGAGTTTCATTTCCATATTGACAGATTAAACTTGTACAGATTAGAAAGGATTTCCACCTTATCAATACTGTTTATTGTAAGAATTAGCTTACAGTACCAGTTTCGGCCCTAATTGGTCATCATCAGCTGAAAATAAATACCTTTACATATATATCAAGCAATAATTGACATTACCCTGTCTAAAGGAAGATGCCGTAAGGAGACACCATATCTGATTGTGTTCTGTGTATTTAATGTGTTCATTGCATTTGTTCATATAACTTAGATTTAAGCTTAGGATAGATTTTATAGTCAAATTTCTAGTCCTGTTTATACCCATGTACCTGAAAGTCAAATCATAACACATAACCAACTCACACTCAACATGCCCAATTTTTGACTGCTAATATGGAATGTCTGTTAAACGTGGAATGGGTGTATGTGTACTTACTGCCACTGTTGACTTCTCGATGTTTGCTACTCGGGAGCATGTTGTGCACTGCTTCGTGTACGTCTGGGGCTGGTGCTTGTGGCTATGGAGGGAAGGGTTGGAGGAGCGGCTGTTAACGTCCTATTACGTATTTCTTGGTTTACTGTGTTATCTTTTGAAATGATTCTTCCAAGGTATTTGAAGTTAGAAACAGATTTTAATAGAGTTCCCTCCAGGAAAATGTTTTAATCTGTGCCTTTCCTGTTGATAGTTATTTCAACAGTTTTTGTTTTACTGATGTTTATAGTCCATATTCTTCAAACTTGCCATTCCAAAAATTGAATTTCTCCTGTACTTCTGCTTCATTTTCTCCCCAAATCAGATCATCTGCAAATACGTGGAAAGATAGAATGGTTTAGAAATGAAACCGGACTAAGACAGGACAGTGTGCTGTCGCCTCTAATGTTTCTAATGGTTATGGACAAAATCGTAAAGGAGACGAAGGAAGCATATGGGAACAGGGAGATGAAGTTACTAATATTTGCAGACCTAATCGTGGTCTGGAGAACAAACAGCACAGAAGTATAAGAACAACTTGATCCACAAAATTTAAAAGTATGGTATGAGAATCAGCACAGAGAATAACAAGAACATGGTGATATCAAGAGGAGATAGACAAAGGAAAGGGACTGCGAAAATTGGTGGTCAAAACCTTAAAATTGTTGACAGTTTCAAAATCAATGGTTGACGCCGTGCTACCCAATATTCACCACATTCATATGTGCGCAGAATGTTTACATCTTGCCGAGGACGTGAGTACATGCTCGAGCGGTAAACAATGCTGCCAACCTATTTAGTTGGGAACTAAGATAATTCGGGCTAGTGACAAAACCATTGGACTGTGACCTAGCACAGGCAGTCTAGGGCACAAACCCCCAGGTTATGGGCTTCCGATAAGTTCACCTGCATTACACCCCAGCGTTAGTGGGTAGGGCCTGACACATTCCACTCTGATGAGTCTAGTGTCAGACCTAAGACGAAACGCTGGTTAATAGAGCAAACGCCTGAAAAGCCTTACATCTGAATTTTGTTCTGACTAAAAGCCGTACGCCATTTCATTACTGCTGTTGTGTATTTCACACTGTTTCCTTCACATGGTCCTTTTTATTTGTGCTTTAATTCAGCCAGGGTTGGTTATGCAATCTAATTATCAGCATTGACGGCAATGACATCACATTCTTTTCACGCTGGCCAACAGGAATACAGTAGCTACTTTAGCAATGGACAATGGTGGGTGCTGCTCTTTATTAGGTTAAAACAGTAAATGTACTTCTGGGGGCAGGATGGTAAACACATCTCTCCTCTAAAAGGAATTCCAAGTAAGATTTGCATAATTTTCACTCTTTTTTAATGTTACAATTCTTGGGTAGTACAGAGTCAACTTATGCCATTTTCAAATACCTAGGGAGTGAAATAATGCAGAATAAAAGGCTGGACATGGATGGAGATTAGCAAGATAACACAAGAGGGCAATGCATTCTACCACAGTGTAAGAAACCTTGTCTGGAATAAGGAAGTGAAAAGAGATGATGTACAAAATTTATTATGCACCCATATTGACTAATGCGGCTGAGACCTGGACAGTGACAAGAAGGGAGGAAAGTAGAATTCAAGCCAGCAAAATGAAATACCTAAGAATTGTGGTAGGAAAGAGAGATTGACAAACAAAGGTGTGAGAGAGGAAGTCAGAATTGAAAACCTAAATGAGAGAATGTATAGGAGTAAACTAAGATGGTTTGGACATGTAAAGAGGGTGGAGGTGGATAGAATGCCAAAACAGACTATGGAGATGATGTTCGAGGAAAGAGAGCGAGAGGGAGACCTAGAACAAAGTGGATCGATTCGATAAAGAAGAGTGCAAGAAGAAGAAACCTAAACTGGGACAAAATGATGGAAGAGGAATAAAGGAAGGAGAGAGGAAGATGGAGAAATGCCATAAATGCCCCAATATGGGAGGAGCTGCATCAGGGGGAAGAATGATTATGATGAAGTGTAAATATGTACATAATTGTTTCATTCACATTATCTAAGCTATGATAGTGTTCAGGAATGTTAAGAGGATGAAGAAGGAAGGATGCCTAAGCGGATGACAGAGACCGAGACAGAAGGAATAAAGCAAGACGAAACCCAACTAACATGGTTGAAAATGATCAAGAATAGTATAATTAGAAGAAAATTGGATTGGTCTGATGGAGGAAGATGGGAAGGTGCCATAAACATCCCAACCTGGCAGGAGCTGGAAGAAGGAAAATGATGATGATGAGCTTACTGTCAGCAGCAGACCTTCAGATGCTTTGTCCTGTTGAAAGTCAATGATACTTGGCTGAAAGCTTGACCTTTTTATCAAAGACTTGTTAATATAAAATGGTTTTAATCCAGAAATAATATTTATTTAATGATGATGATTAGTGTTCAGAATTGGAGCAAGGTGGAAGCAAATATGAACAGATTGTAAACAGCAGCACATATTCATTCAAGAGGATATGGTTCAACCCATCCTTGATCATATTTAATTCACTCGGTTCAGTAAGTGCAAAGACAGGCCGGGTCAGGTCTTTGACCTGCATGTCTGTGAGGATGGGGCCCTACAAGGATGAAGAGAGCACAAACACCCAGAGGTCAAAATCCTCACTCCAACTGGCAAATGAACCGAGACCCCTTGGACCAAAGGCCAACACACTAACCAGTTAGTCACAGAATTGTACAATTTTAATCACCTAAGATAACAGTATCATTAGCTTATCTAACTGTTTGAATTCTCTAGTCACTTTCACTTCAGATTTTTATTCATGAGGATTTTCCTTAAATATTCTTTTGCTATTTGCTTTACGTCGCACCGACACAGATAGGTCTTATGGCGACAACGGGATAGGAGAGGCCTAGGAAGTGGAAGGAAGCGGCCGTGGCCTTAATTAAGGTACAGCCCCGGCATTTGCCTGGTGTGAAAATGGGAAACCACGGAAAACCATTTTCAGCGCTGCCGACAGTGGGGCTCTAACCCACTATCTCCCGATTATTGGATACTGGCCGCACTTAAGCGACTGCAGCTATCGAGCTCGGTGGTTAAATATTCAGTCCAAATAGAGATTAAATTGAAAAAATGCACCATGGCATGTTGAATAATGCATTCTGCACACGGGTTTTCCTCCCAACTGCCAGTACAAGTTCCTGACGATACAAATATCTCTACTATCCACATCTCTTGTCTATTCACTTAGAGTGATAAACTTTATCTCGCTGATCTCACTCCATTGTAAATTTCAGACATCTGTTTATAAATACTTGCAGTTTTTTATTCTACTGTCCATGTTTCACATCCACAAAATAAAATATTTTCATTTTTAATTCTGAGAGTATCTGCTTAGACTTCCACATAAGTAGATTCTCAGCAATATGACTTGGACAAGACTGAGGCTACCTAAAATATATAAAAATTTGGAGTTACAAAATTACACAAAAAATCTTGTGTACACAAGAAAACTGACTTTGTTAAACATTACAGCACAGTAGTTTAGAAAACAAAAACATACAGATTGCCTTACACTAAAAGAAACTGTAGTCTCTTTTGAAAAAAAAAAAAAAAAAAACCTATTTAAGTTCAACACTGCAGGGCCTTTTTCAGTAGTGATCATTATATTTTTAATAATTGTTAGGTGTTGCTGTGGCTCATCAGAGGTACCGATGTGCACTCATTTCTATCCATGATAGAGGAAACTGTACTTCCCAGCTGGTCACTCCACGATGTCCATCACGACCTGAGTGTCTTTTAAGAAGGTTCAACAACAGCTGGTCGTCTTTATTGTTGTTCTCCTCCTCACTTTCTGCACTCTCATTCTTGACAATTTTGTTCCATGACTAAACAGTGTTTCTGACTTTATTTCACCCCATGACTCAGCCACCCAATGAATAATATCCTTCACTATGTTTTTAATATCCTTCACTGTTATATTTTTAAAGCTCCTACAATGCTATCCTCACCTTCTGTCATTTGTAGAAGAGATTTTAACAATGAGCAGAGATACCTTTTCCTTGAGACATTCCAGAATTGCCTAATCCATAGACTGAATTAAACTATAGGTGTTTGCCAGCAAAAACAAGATGATCTTGAGAAGCACTCTTGAAATATTCAAATTCAATTTTTTGGAAACTAGGTGAGAAATGGCAGCAAAACTTTACTAACAGGGATGCACAAGAAAGGTTAGGAATCCAACGTGGCACGGCTCGCATGGCATCACAGCATGCTACAAGGCTGTCAACTTAAGTCCAGCTAGTGACAAGACCATTGGGCTGGGGGCAAGCACAAGAGGTCTGCCCCACAGGCGTCTAGTATCTCCCGATTCTACATTTGACAATGGACAAAACTTGAATTAATGAAGTGTCTCCTGGGAGATTAGGGCATTCCATGTTCAACAGTGGATAAAACTTTCACTGATGAACATTGACTCACCATCACTATGTTGTCATCTGCAACTCGTACCCGGGTAAATATATTCTTCAACAGTTTACATTTTCACACTCACAAAGCTTTGCGAATGTGTTTCATATGATTTAGTAGCCCAATCTTGGCATGAACCACACAGATCATATGAAATGGTTGGGGAGGGCGGAACTGAGCTTGACAGAGCTTCTATGCTTGTTGTTTATCCTCTTCACGTCGCCGTTGTTCCTCTTCAAACACCGAAACAGTGTGGCACCAAAGTGTACGATTCTCAGAAGTGTTTCCCTGGATTGAGTGTTAATTCCAGCTTTTTAGCTGATCCTTGAAACACCCCAAAGGGGCTCCATGAAGTCTTGTGCCAGAACAGAGTTCACCATACAGAAGTTGGCAGGGAAGCCTGGCTTCACTCATGCGATGGACGTGCCCTATCCATCTGAGACGGTCGCCAATGTTGGCAGCCTCAATGCTTATAGCACGTGACCTGGTCATCCCATTTGATGTTCAAGATAGATCTAAGCCTAAGTTTTTGCAAATGGAAGTGCTCAATCTTTTTGATATTCTGATGGTAGAGGGCCCACATTTCACAACCATAAAACATTATTGATATAACAACTGGTGAATTCCATTCTTTCCATACTTAATATGTTTACATTGGGGATAGAGCACTCACATCTACTATACACCAAGAAACTTTACAGTTTCATTACTTTCATAGAATGCAGCAACCTTGTGAACAGAAATGCCTATATTGGTGGCAATAGCAAACTGCTCATCACATGCTGGCCAAGGCAGCCAATAGGATCACAGAAAAAATTACTGAATTTTGCTAATTTACATAAATTTCGTTTTAATTTTCCTGTATATAAATAAGAATGGTTTTAGGGGCAGGTTGGTGGGTGCCTGGCAAGTAAACAAGAAGGTCCTCTCCTCTCTGCTACTTCAGGTACTGTTTCACATCATTTTTATATGTGACCCGTTGCACGGAGAGGGAACTAAAGTTGGATTTTTCATTTTTTGAGGTTTTTGTAGTTCTAAACTCGGCATAAGATAATGAGCATTTTAAGAACCGTTCATGCTTCTTGATGCAATACTTCAGAAGATAATTATTGTCTGCCGCTAATAAGAAAACTGCATTTGAGAAAAAAAAATTACAGCTTTCACTAATTTTCTTACCAACTGCACAAAATTTTCATGACAATGAGTGGTGAATACACAAACTGCTGTGTAACTTGGTTTGTTAAGAATACCCATAGATAGCAAAAGAAATCAAAACACAGAAAATGCAACTTCTACACCCCCGACACCTTTGTTCAACTCTGCTGTAAAATTTCCATTGCCAACTTTGAGTTCTTTTCTGGGCAATATGTCACGTATGATTTTCTCATTATTAAACGTGCACCTCCATTAGTGAAGGGCAAAAATTCAGAACAACTTACATTTTCCAGCGCATGCATCTAGGCGCGATTACACTCACTCACTCGCGTCTCGCAAAGGGCTTAATTGTACGGTGGACAGAGCTGCCAACTGTTCATATAAAGAACTAGTCCTAGTGCAGCGGTGCTACTTTTGAATTTACGAATGTCGTGACAAAGCCATTGGTCTGGATTGGTTAGGCCATTGTTCAGCTACTTGGCAGAGTTCCTGTTTAAGACTAACTTTCCTGCTGACACGAGGGTGCACGAGGTTTTTAAAGCTGCAAGCATGTTGTACCCTCCCCTACATTACAGACTGCATTCACTTGTGTATTTCTTGTGCATGGGTTGGAAACAGAATTCATTTTACTTCATTGCTGGGAGTGACTTAATATCCCATTGTGTCTCACCCAATGGAAATGCTGGTGCGCAGTTAGGCGATGGACTATGGCGCGTGATAAATTGAACAGATGAAAACCATAACGGTATAAGTGACATTTAAAAAAAAAAAAGAGTTACGTGCAGGATGTAACTCCGGGAGGATGTATCCTTTCACCAGCAAAGAGATATAAATGATAGCGGTAATATTCCACAATCTAGTGAAGGGTGGCATAACTACAAATAGCATGCTTTATATGAGTGTTTAAGATGTTTAAATGGCCTTTTCTCTGAATGATCAAATTGCTACTTATACTGTTATGGTTTTCATCCATTCAATTGTGTTAGGTTATAAAAGTAAAATTACTTCTGGGGGACGGTGGGTGGGTTCTTAACTGTCGCAGTGAACATATCTCTCCTTTACAAGGTATTCCACTTACGATTTCCAATATATTACATCCTTATCATGCTATAAAAGTAATGTAAGTCTTACTGAATTTCTACCGGAAAGACTACAATATGCACTGGTAACAGCAAAAAAAAAAAAAAAAGGTCAACAAACAGGACAATAAAAAAAAAAACAAGTGTTTTTTTCAATTTAGTGTAAGGTATCATTCGATGCAAGATGCCAACCAGGAATATTCCATGGAATGTCTAAAATTACACTTGTACATGAGAAGCCCTTTCCACAGGCACTCTATTGACATTTGGGTCGTCAGTCCATAAGATGGTTGGATGTAGCTGCCCATGCTACCCTATTATGTGCTAACCCTTTCATTCTTATGTAACTACATCCCACATCTACACTAATGAGTTAAAAAGTAAAAGGAATCAAGCACATGACGATGTTGATGGTGATTCATCTGCCGGATAGTGATGTTAAGCTTTAAGCAGGCCTCTTGGTGAAGTACAACAGGGCAACAATCCTCTATCCCCTTGTGGGAGCAGGGTATCTGCCAACACTGGGTTCCACCCTATCCCTACCTCATTACCATCATCACACACCCACACAAACAGATCACCCACCAGCATCAACTAGAAGGACCTCAACAAACCTCTCCTCAGGCCACACGATATGAGCATCACAACAGTTGGGCCCACGAGAGTTGAAGTCTGACATTTGAGCGGCGAAAGCAGTAATTAAGTACGGTGCGTTGTCATAGTTACCTCAATCTGCGGCATATCACCCTTTCATACAAGCTGAATATTTAATCAACTCTGTTGGCCTAATGCAATTCAATATACTTTGACCCATTCCTAAGCTCGTGCTAATAACTCCAGCATTTAAGACAGAACACATCATTGCCGATGAATATGAGATTTCATATTCACTAAATTGACAATAACCTCAACAAATGCACATGTAAAATAGAGATTAGAACTGTACAAATTGCCAATGATTAACTTACCAAAAAAATAAACTAACAACGAAAATGATAAATAATATTCAGGAAACAAACGCTTAGCAATTCATGAGAACTAAAACGAAGTTTATATTTGTTTGCAACAGTGTTCTTACAGAAAGAAAGTGACACTCAAGAAGAATCTGCACATCACATTAAAAATATTAGTGATCATCATTACCAACTATTCGCCTACTTTCCTCCAAGCGCTACTTCCCTTAACATCCAAGGGTTTTGCCCCCTCCTCCTCTGCACAACTGAAGGGTCACTTACCTGTGACATTTCAAAGCCATCCGGATTGAGCGAAGGCATGAGGAAAATATCAGTCGAGTTCACTAGTTTCGTCACGCGTTTGTCCTTACCATACCTGGAAAGTAAATACTGCGCCAAATAAACTATCATTTCTCTCCCCACAGTTTCATCACCATGCATATTCCCAACACACTTAAACATCGGCTCTCCTAAATCACGACTACTGACATTTTCACTAATTTCTAGTACCCATAAGCTCCTATTTTGCACAGATTTCCCTATGCTGTGTAACTTCGCTAAATTGGGGTACGTCTTTTCTAAATCTTTAAGTAACGAAGTTAATTCATCATAATGATGATAATGTGGATTGTCCAAGAAACTGTCACTTAGTAACTCCTTACTAACTGAAGCACCGCCAGATAAATACACACTTATAACCGACACAAACAAATAAAGTAACAACATTTTACACGTCTCCATATTTTTCCTCATTCATCACTATCACAAATCACTCGTATAACTGGGTACTCAAAGAATAATGGGACAGTGGGTACCAATCAAAGAGGATATTCGGCTATTGAGATTTACTCAAAGAATAAATAAGATGTACTCAATACAGAGAAGATATAAATAAATTGCGTTTCGAACCCTCGAGCAGCTCAGGCAATCTTTCAGGCAATGCAAATCCTACATACAGTATATTTTCATCCAAAAATATATTCGCCGGATTCCAGGAGTCTTCGTGCAAAGGGATATGATATGTACGCAACATCTGTAATTAAATGTATAAAAGTAGGCCTACTATTCGTGTATGCTGTTGCTGTCAGACATAAATGATAAACCGTTCTGGTGTATGAAGTAGTGTCAAATCAAGTACCGTTAATTCCGTACAGTTCCTAAAAACTCCTGAAATTCAGTATCAATTAGAAAACGAACCAAAAAATGAGCCCAAGTCCCTCCAGCGACCCCACAAACTATTGGAATAAGCTAAAGAATTATGGTTTTGGTGATTTTCGATCGAGATGACCATCGGGAGAGTCCCGAGACGGGATCGATAACGACCGTTTCAAAAAGTACGATAACTTAATAGAGATTTATACAAAGGAAGCATGGCATTGTGTAAAAATTATGCGCAAAAGTGGCCATTTTATCACAAATTCCAGAGAACAGGGGTACGTTCTACGGTCGTTGACTTAAGCCGAGTTCACAAGGGGACCATAAATGCAAGATAGGACAATACTGTACTGTCCTGTGTTCCGTGAACGCCTCAGTTGCAAGGTAAGTAAGTAAACTCCTATCCTCGTCCCGAGGTGTTGCAGCTCTTTTCAGCCATACCCGCAATGGAGGTGAGCTGCATGAACCACTTCAACTACATACCAGCCCTCCTGTCATTCTTAAACTTCTGGCAGTAACGGGAATCGAACCCGGACTCCCGTTACGCTACGGAGGTGGACAGTTCGTACGTCGCCAAAACAGATCCAAGGAAACTTAATAAAATGATTACCGGTACATACCTAGAACGAAGAATTTTAGATATCGTAGGAGAAGTATTAATAACACAAAATAAGACTGTAAATACGGAAATGGATTGCACGCAGGTCTTCGTTAGGATAATCGGTTTTATTATTAAAGGAATTACAAGAAGATCTCAATAATATAAAATGTGTATGGGAATGCCAACAGAAAATTTTGAAACCTTTGGAATCATGGAATTTTTTGCTTCATGGGATCTGTCCGTATCAGCGCCTGACCGTATGATGTCGGGGATAGGAACCAAAGAGGATATGGATATTGTAGGAAATACGGCTAACTCGCAATATGGTCTTCCTCCTGTCCTCGAATCATTCGTGCACACGAGGAAAATATCTAGTCCTGTTGTATTGTCCTCATATAAACTGTGTACTGTGGACTAAGCTAGTAAAATTACGAGTCCGATTGTTTAAAGTACCGGCGTACACACATGCGTTAGTTTTCAGTATAGAAGTGCTGGCATCTTGAATTGGTTACTCTTTGGTTTGGAAACGAAGTAGATGCAGCAGAGTGATGTGGGGAAGGGATCAATAACTGAAAATCAGGATAAGGCTAAGAACATACCCCGACCGGAGATGTAATTGTTCTTCAGTTGGTGTGGATTTGAAACTTATTCGCTAGGACTGGAACAACAGTTGTGGATATAAATGTTGACTTGTGTGTTTTTGTTGGTTATAAAGAGACCTTCAAAATTCATACCTACTAAGCACTAGCGATGAAGAAATGAAAACAAAGGATTAGCCTATTAAATGCGTATTGATAGGATTATAGGTACTTTATAAAGAAACGGAAAGATGTTGATGGCTGTAAAATCTATTTATTATTGGAAGTGCGCACAAATGTGCAGAGTACAACAATCTATTGTGGTATTATTTGCAGTGCTGTGGGTAGTTGAGGGGCTGCGTAATCCATACCACGTATTAGGATTAGGTAGGTCGGCATCACTGCAAGAAATTAGGAAAGCGTACAAGGTTCTGGTCAGAGAATGGCACCCGGACAAAAACAAAGACATAGCTGCAGAAAACAGATTTGTGGAACTCAACGAGGCATATAAATTGCTGTCAGATCCTGAAAAGAGAATTAAATTTGATCTCCATGGTGTAACAGATGATGTCTCTCTCAAGGATTTTTCTGAACGATCCTTTGGTCTTTACAAGGATTTTAATCCTTTAAGTGATGTAAAGTTTGATGACTGGGACATATTTCATCAGTATAGTGTAACTGTTCGAATTTTTTATAAGAAGTTAATTCCCAAGAGCTACAGAGTTCCACAGTTAATACTGTTTTACTCTGATCGATCTGTTGAATGTCTTCAAGTGAAATTAACATTTAATCGGATGATCAGGGAGTTAGAACCAATAGGATTTGATATTTCTACTGTTCACTCTGGCAAGGAGCGTTCATTGATGCGGAGAACTGGTATTTACACTGTACCATCATTGTTATTAATTATGGATGGTTCTGTAAACATTTACAAAGAATCACTCATGAGCTTGCAAGAAATATTACTATTTATAAGAAATAAATTACCTACTGATCTCGTGCAGCCTGTAAATGATGACAATGTTAACACATTCCTTAATGGCTGGATAGATAACAGAGTCCGAGCTCTTGTCTTTCATCAACAGGAACTTGTGAAGCTACGATACCTTCTTGCAGCATTTTATCATAGGGATAGGGTGACATTTGGCTTTTCTCAGTTGAATTGTTCTTCTACTGAGAAACTTCAAAAAAATTACCATGTTCTAGACAACAGTGAATCACTTCTTCTTTTAGATGAAAACACAGAATATCCTGTTGCTCGGGTAAGCATGCCCAACATACCAGTGAAAATGATACAAAGTATCATTAGTAGCAATAAATTTCTAATACTCCCTCGACTTTCTTCACAAGATGTATTTGAGGTTCTGTGCCCTCCTGAATGGATTTTGGTTCGCAAAATACTGTGCGTTGTTCTGGTTACAAAGAACTCTCAATATCATGACGACTCACGACAGGCATTTCGTCGGTTTGCTGAGAACACTTCGTTCTCAGATAGAGTGCGCTTTGCTTATGTATTTTCAGAACAACAGGCTGATTTTATCTCCTCTTTGTGTGGGGTTAATAGCCCAATTGATCCTGTGTCTCACGTGGTAATTATCTGGAGAACAGACACAAATCGGGTAAAGTATAAATGGCTGCCTCATGAATGGAGATATGTCAATGATGAGAAGTGGAACACAACTCATGACTATCTTTATTCAAACATTCTAAAGTTGCTTCGTTCCACAGAAGAGCTATCTAATGAAGCTATCATAAAAGAATTGGTTGATGAGAATGCTCCAAACATTGTATCACGAATCCTCCGCAATCTTCTCGTGATCTTCAGGATGGTGAAGAACAGACTGACTGCAAGTGACCTGTTAATGTCCAGTGCGTTAATTGCCTCTTTCCTTCTCTTGGGGGGCTATGGAGCAATCTACTTGGCTCAACAAGAGAAGGAAAATATTGAAAGGCACTCAACTGACTGTAAAAGAATGATCCGTTCTAAACAAAACGCCAGTAGAAATGTTGGAAAATGGAAGCCAGAAGCTCAGCTGCGTATTCACGAGTTGCGAGCTGAAACTTACAATGGAATGGTTCGTCTACTGAAGCCTGGCTGTCGCTCTATTGTGCTTTTGGTAGATGCGCAGGCTTGTTTCCAACTTGTAAACGATTTCTTCAAGATTGTGTGGCCTTATCGTAAGAATAAAATGCTGATGTTTGGCTTCTTATCCCTTGATCAGAGCTTAGATTGGTATACGAGACTTTTGAATCTCAGTTTATGTGAACCTAGAGAGTTTGTCATTAACCCACACTACTGCTCTGGTACAGTGCTGTCGCTAAATGGATTTCACAGATACTTTTGTCTTTACCATTCCAGACATACTGAATGCTGCGAGAAGAATGACTTTAAGAGGATCCAGAGTTTTACAGGTGAATGTGATGAAAACAGTGGTGTGTCTGTCCTGTCCCAAAGCAATCTCCTGAAAGACTTGCCAAGTTGGCTAGAACAGCTTTTTGAAGGCACTACAAAGCGGTATTATATCAATTATTGGCCTGATTTCAAACCTAAATAATTCATGTTTTAGTCTAGCTTTTCAAAGTTCTACAATCTTCGTAAAGCATGTCTTGCCCGTTTCAGTTGAGCCAAATCAAAATAAAATGCCAACTTCGATTATTTACAGTGCCTTACACAGTAGAGTCGCCTGGATGGTGATGGCCAGTACTGTCCCTGCAACCAAAACAATGGAGGAGCTCTCTGCAATGACCCCCTAATCCTGGAAACATGAAATTTAAAAAATTGACGGTTAAAGTTTTTGCCAGATGTTTGCATAAGTCTTTTCCAGTTTCACTAAGAGATGGCACCAATGAACAGTCTGCAGTGTATGAATTTGACACACAAGTCAGCTTGTTCGCCTGACATTAACCTGTCAACATACACAAGTTGAGTTCGCCAAACACTAGCGTCTGTGTTGTATCGTTCAGTGATCATGTCGATGTTTATGCCTGTGTTTATACGTTTACAGCACACATTACTTTTCTTATTTAATCAAAAGAAAACGGCTGTTGAAAGTCGTCGTTTGCTGGTAGAAACATATGGTGAACACACTCCATCGATTAGAACATGCGTGACATGGTTTCGACAATGTAATCGTGCTGATTTCAATGTGAAAGATCATGCTTTGTGTCTGGTGGGACCAGAGTGATGTTGTGTATTATGAACTCTTGAAGCCCGGCAAAACCATGCACAACACTATCGCCAACAATTGATTAATTTAAATCACGCATTGATTGAAAGACGACTGGAATGGGCCAGAAGACATGGCAAAGTGGTTTTGTTATACGACAATGCACCG
Organism: Anabrus simplex; assembly: GCF_040414725.1. NCBI lineage: Eukaryota > Metazoa > Arthropoda > Insecta > Orthoptera > Tettigoniidae > Anabrus > Anabrus simplex. The sequence continues at coordinate 215,381,568 of NC_090279.1, read as the reverse complement.
TCTCACATAACAAAATCAGTGAAGGACATCCTTCCGCACCCGCTGTACTGCCCCGAACCTAATGCCATCTGACTATTACCTCTTCGCATCAATGGGGCACGCACTCGCAGAGCAGTATTTCAGCACTTTCGAGGAAGTTGAAAAATGGCTCCACGAATGGTTTGCAGCAAAACAAGCAGTTTTTCTGGCACGGTATTCATAAATTACCTGAAAGATGGGCGAAGTGTGTAGAAGCCGATAGCCAATATTTTGAATAAACAAAAAATGAATTTCCCTTGAAGATTATGTGTTTTCTTTACCACAAAAACTGGGAAAAACTTATGCGTACACCTGGTAAATACAGCTTCATATAATAAACACGATAATCATCATCATCTTCTTCCTAGCTTTTTTCCCGGTTTATTAGGGTCAATGCTTGAAGTGTGGATTTGGCCTAGTTTTGTGGCTGAATGGACTTCCTGATGCCGACCCTATCTAACAAATGTGATAACTGTTAGGGTCCTCAGTCTGCAAAAACTAATTTATGAATAAATACATTTATAAACTTCCTGAGAAAGAAAAAAATATGTTAACTTCTCTCCAATTTGACATCTATGCTAGAGTGAGGACTTCTTGAAGTTCCAAATATCAAATATCTAAGGATTTTAAAAAACATGTTGATACATTTCCAAGCAGTTTTGAATGTGATCTGATAGACTCTGATGATGTCCTGCCAAGAACAAAATATGACATTCTATTTGAAAGAAGTTGTTTCTTTTTCAGGTTTAATTCTATTAACATGTTTTCTTTTTTTTTTTTTTTTTTTTTCAGGTAGTTTTAAATTAACTGTCTCAAAATTGAAAAGAGATGGCTTCAGATATCACCAAAAGAAAACCACATGAAATTGACACAAATTAATTGTTGTTTACTCTGGTCATTTCTAAAAGACACTAAAGAATAAGGATGGGAGAGTAAAGGGGTTCTTGCTTAGACATGTATAGAATTCAATTAATCATTTTAAAAAAAATTCACTTTAGCTTATTGGACATAGAAATTTACTAAGTTAATACATAAGAGTTCATAAGTAACTGAGGAAAAGTAATCAAATTACTTGTAATGAATACTTCTTACATATTTAGCAATTTTTAACTTGTCACTAATTTTCACAAACTGTGATTTTTACTCGTAATTGTCTTCGTGAAATAAAATTGTAATAATTTCATTCTAGTAATTTAAACACATCACATTGAGAGTTTGGCAATTCAGAAGGATTCACACCAAGGGTATAAAGTCAATGATACAATGTACGCTTGTTCATTTACTCACATCTTGTTATGGTTACTGGTTGAGAGCTAGATATTCATGTACTACAACTTTGTGAGTTTGCACAGGGTCAATCAGGGAACCAAAATAAACATGTGATAGTGAAGGGGTTAAGGAACTTCCATTCTTCTATTTGAATAAATATTTTGAATTAGTTGGTCCTCAAAGTAGAGCGTGTCCATCTCAAAGTCACGTTCAAGGGTAATGGTTACAGCGATTTGCAGATTCATAGAGCCCTGCATTCCAGAGAAATGACCAAGCAAAGTTCACAGAAGGAAGACGTGAAGGGAACTGCCTAACTGCCTTACATTCACAACACAACAGATCGAATTGCCAAGGTCCTCCGCAAACGCAATACAAAAAACGTGTTTGGCACCACCACTAAAATTGCTCACAGTCTGAGTAAAATCAAGGACAAATTGTCCCCACTTTTACATCCTGGGGTATATGAAATTCCCTGTACTTGCGGTAAGGTATACATCGGCCAAACATGCTGGTCCATTGGTATCCGTATCAAGGAATATGAACGTAATATTCATCTCAACCAGCCAGACCAATCGGCAATAGATGAGCATGCTCTATCATTGGCTCATGATGTCATGTTCCAAGATGCTCGAGTTCTTACCGACACTAGACATACAGGAAGCTGTGGAAATACGTAGAAATCCTAACAATTTCAACAGGGACACTGGCTATCAATTAAGTAATACCTGGTTGCCAGCCATTAAGGATTTATGTAGGTAGTTCCCTTCCCTGTCCCTTCACTATCGTTATTCATCTCGGTGGTTTTCAAATTCGTACGTTCCTCATCGCCAGATGTTTCATTCCAGGCTTGTGTCAATGTCATATGTTACGTACACATGTTATGTGACCCTCTTAGACTGATTCTGATGGTTCGGTCAGCTTCCGCTTCGAACGCTAGTGCTGTGCCACGTCCAGGGAACCATCTGGTGACGAATGAACGTACCATTTCCACTTCTATTATAACGTCTACATTTCAAGAAGTCATTGTTTAAGATGCCTTTCTTGAGGACAGTCAAGATTTTCTTCTGATGATGCAGAGCACAGTTTTCTGTGAAACATAAAGAATTCCCCCTTATTTTCTTGACACAGCATAAGCCCAAAAACCTATAGAGTATCTTGTCTATAAGTACGGGCCGTGAAAGCATCAGTGGCAAAAGAATGACATGTTTCTTTCTACAAGAACCTCATCAGATTCTATCAAATCACTTTAAACCATGTTGAAAATATGTACAACATTGTTTTTCTTTGTGAAAACTTGTCAATGATTGTGAGTTGGTGATGTTATGAACAAGTATTAACAAATAATGAATTATTGTAGTAGTCCTCAACTGTCACCTTATTAAACTTACAGAACCGTTTCCATATTTATCTAAGCTTCTAATGCATCGCCCGCTACCTTCAACAACTGCATTTGGACATACTTTTTTTACAGGTATGTTATAGTGTTAATGTGTTATAATTAGCAGTTTTGACAGACTGCAAAACTTCAAAAGTTACATTAACTAAGTCGACACTGGAAAATATGGCTTCCTTCTTTTTAAAAATGTCAATAGTGACACAGATACTGTGCAGGCTCATAATTTTTATTTTCTGAGGTTCATTTTCAGACCCACATCTTGGAAGGTTTCCTTACAGCGTGGATTCCAATTCCTCAAGACTGCTGCTGTGAATGCAATTGTGGTCATTTATTTCATGTCTTGGAACAAATAGCAATCATTTCATTTTTATTACTCTTGCGGTTACTGTTGGAAGTTCAGATCAGTCTACTAGATTCCTGATAAGCCAATTTTTCAATCCTCTGTTCATTCAGAATGATGTAATCTCGGTCTGCGAGACTAGCCGAGTAGTTGTCTCGTGGCACACAAGTTGCTTTTGCTGTGTCAACCTGGACTGTAATGATCGTGTAGGTCTTTCAGAGTTTCTGGTCAGCGGGTGCTAGACCTAGAATTTGTCAATGCAAAAGCAGAACCAAAACGTGCCTTGCAAAGTGTGATGTCCACCTGTGCTATTTTAAAATGCTGTACACACACGTGTTAATGTTGAGAAATGATTTGCTAGAAACAAATGAAATGAAACATTGACTGAATCGTTTTTGTAAGAAATGATCCAGTTATATTAAAAATTGTCAGCCATACAATTTATTGTCATCATTTGGTATACACTCTCCAAAGAATTAAAAATTCTGCTTTTATCATTTTTCTATCTGGCATGCTGCCCTTTGATTCAAGGGCTTCCAGGTTCGATTCCTGGCCAGATTGGGGATTTTAACTTGCACTTGTTAATTCCTCTGGCTCAGGAACTGGGTATTTGTGCCATCTTCAACATTAGAATTAATCTTGAATAGGGCCCCATTGTCGCTGCTCCATCTAACTACAATCTTGTGGACTTTACTGCACAGCACATCCGCTTCAGCCATCTCGTCCTCCAGCCTGCCATTTTGTTCGATAATTGATCCAACTTGGACTTAGTTGGTCTTTGATATGATATCTATCCTTGTCAGCTTCACATAGCATACTTCTCCTTTCCATCCAAGATCATCAACTCTTGTTTTACTCCTACTGATATTCATTCCTCCACTTTCAGTTTCTTTTCTCCACTCCTGTAGCCATTTCTATGCCTGCTCTTTCGTCTGTCTACATAATACGACACCATCTGCAAATACTACACCGAGAGGCATGACCGTCCTCAGCCTGTCACTTAAGAGGCCCACATCATTCGCAAATAATAGTGGGCTCAAAATGGCCCCCTGGTAGTTTCTATTGATTGAGTAATTCCTCCAAGAAAGCATTTACCCTACTTCACAGTAATTTTAGGTTGTGATTAATTGATTTGGATGCAATGTTAAATTTATAATCAATTCTACATTCTGTGCCACAATTTTATGTCTATACAGAAGTGTTTATGGCACAACTAGGTTCATCATGGAATTGTTATTTTATATGTTTAGTCTTGGAAATAATTTTTCTCAGTATTACATGCAAGTAGCTAAAGATTTTATCTATTTCCATTTACATGCACTGTTTAGTGATAACTGTCACTGAACATATATTTATAATGCTGTAAATTCTGGCCACACACCACATCGTTCCCACTATGGCAAACTAGCGAAAGTGATGAATAAGAGAACCTGTAGTTCTAAAGTTTTGGTCTACATTTTATTATTTATATAATGTCTACCCTCTCACTCTGTATCGCTAACACATAATACCAATCATTAAATATAAAAATTGATTTGACATGAGTAATCACAACTTCTTTCAGCTCTCCTGATTTTTTGACAATTTGCAGATTCGTTGGTTTGCCAGAGGAGGGACGACATGTAAAGCAAAAATATGTATATAAAAATGCTGTAAATAAATCAGTGAAAGAAAAAAATTGTATTTTGAGTATTGTTGATTCATTCACTCTGTTCCCTCTAAATAAATGTTTTTTTTTTTACAATTGGCTTTCCGTCACACCAACACAGACAGGTCTTATGGTGGCGATAGGATAGGAAAGGCCTAGGAGTGGGAAGGAAGCAGCCGTTGCCTTAGTTAAGGTACAGCCCCAGCATTTGCCTGGTATGAAAATGGGAAACCACAGAAAACCATCGTCAGGGCTGCCAACCCACTGTCTCCTGGATGCAAGCTAACAGCTGCACGCCCCTAACCACACAGCCAATTCACTCGGTAAAATAAAGGGTAATTCTCGCCCAGTGAGGAAAGCAACGGCAAAACTACCTCATTACTTATCATGACTTGTATGTCTTGAATATGGTTCAGCCATCAATTTTTGTAGTATGGTGGTGATTATTGTTTTAAGAGGATGTACAACTGGGCAAGCATTCTGCGCTAACACAAATCAGAGGAAAGCAGGAAGAACAAAGAATTGGTAAAAGAAAGGGAAGTGTGCAGGAATGAAAGGGGCACTATGCTTCGCAAGCGTTATACTGTCGGGGTCGGAAACGAACAGGAGTTGTTCAAGGTAGGTCAGATAGGAAAGATGAAAATGAGGAAACTGGCACAAGTAGAACCAATGCCAGTTTCAGCTAAGTGCCTTGCACAAATAGAACGAGAACCTGGATTGATGAAAGTGGTGGTGGTGATTATTGTGTTAAGAGGAAGTACGACTAGGCAACCATCCTCTATATAACACTAATCAGAGAGAAAGAATGGAAGGGGTCCGACACTTTGAAAAATGAAGTTATTAGCCAAAGAAAGAAGAGGGCCACGAAGGGCATGAAAATGAAAGACTCCCTAGCCCTCGGAAACCTAAAGCATCGGGGACCACATGAGGTCGAATAGGATGAAAGTGGATTGATGAGATCCCATCTAGGAAGGGGCAGCAAGAACTTCTAAGGTTGTAAACCAGAGGTTGGTTGACAGCAGTTCTCCAAGATTTATTTATTTAATAAATGTGCCACCAACAGAGACACACTCCAATTATAGGTGGCTTTTACAAATTATTTGACACAAATAACACAGAAATACCAAAAAGAAGAAAATATGAAAATGCTATGTAAATGAGATGATAATGCTCTGTATGAAATGGATGAAACAATATCTCATATACAGAAGCCTGTTAATACATCAAACAAAAAAATTGTAACCAAATCATGTGAATATTATACATGTAAACAAATCACTTCGACGAGTAAAATTCTTTTAATATATTTACATGTGTGTCGTATTCATAAGCAAAGTCAAGATCTATATGATACTTATTAAGTTATTGTATGCTTCACACATAAACGGAGAGTTCTTAAAAAATACAGTTTTGGAGACTGGAGTTATATACAATTGCCGAAATCTTAAATTTCCTTTTCTAACATTAAAGCATAACTCGTGAAGCAAACTTATCATCAATTAATGCATTAACAATCTTATAGAAATAAATTTGTTGAGCTATTACACGCCTACTGGCTAGCGATACATATTTAAATTCATTCAACAAAAATCCATATGAAACATAATTTCTAAAAGGGAATATCTGATATTTTTAATAATAAATATATCTTAAAAAGCGTTTCTGCACTCTTTCAACTTGATTTCAGCAAGATTTATAACATGGAAACCAAATTTTACATGAATACTCAAGTTTTGATCGGACAATACTATTGAAGAATAAGGCGAGTGCCTACGTGTAAGTGAAATCTCTTGAATTTCTATTTATAAAACCCAATTTCTTATAGGAATCATTAACCATTGTATTAATATGCTCTTTGAAAGATAAATTTCTTGTAAAAATTACCCCTAAGTCATGAAATATCCTATGACTTTTAGTGCCGGGATATCCCAGGACGGGTTCGGCTCGTCAGGTGCAGGTCTTTCTATTTGACACCTGTAGGCGACCTGTGCGTCGTGATGAGGATGAAATGATGATGAAGACAACACATACACCCAGCCCCCGGGCCACTGGAATCAACCAATTAAGGTTAAAATCCCCAACCCGGGACACTCTGAACCGAAGGCCAGTACGCTGACCGTTCAGCCAACGAGTCGGACCCCTAAGTCATTAACAGAGTGAACAACTGTGAGTTCTTCATTATTAATTTTATATTTATAATACAATGTATTTTTCTTATTTGAAATCATAAGGAAACAGCATTTATTCATATTAAGTTGCAAACAGTTTTCAATACTCCATGTGTATAAATCATATTGTAATTTCAACATATCAACATTTTTTATCTCTTTATAAAGTTTGACATCATCAGCATATAATAAACACTGAGAAAACCTAATTCTAGTGGGCAAATCATTAATATACAGTATAAAATAAAGAATAAAGCGCCAAGGTTAGACCCTTGTGGTACACCAGAAGTAACATTGTATGCATAAGACTCATGTTGATGCTAGCAAACATATTGTTTCCATGTACTAAGATAAGATGCAAGCAGTTTTAACCAAGGAGGGGTCAGGCAAAAGCATGACAATTTTGTCTTTAAAATACCATGAACTAATTTGTCGAAGGCTTTGGAAAAATCTGTGTATATTACGTCGACCTGTCCTCGATTATTCAAAACAGCATACACATATTGTGTAAATTTTAATAGATTATTCGTAGTTGATCTACCTGGCATCAAACCATGCTGATTAATATGTATACCGACCCTCACATGGTTAAATATACGCGTGTACATTATTTGCTCAAATACTTTAGCCGGTGCACATAAAATACAAACAGGGCGATAGTTTTCAATATTTTTACTGTCCCCCACATTTAAAACTGGATATACTTTTGGAAAGGTTTGTGTTTTTACCACAATGTTATATAAGGCTTGTAAGGGGAATTCCAACACATTCAAACATGCTTTTAGTACATACGGCGGTATTCCATCAACACCGCATGAACTTTCAGGTTTTAATTTTTTAATAGCTAACATATATTCCTTTTCATCCACGAATTCTAAAGATAACGGATAATTAACATATACATCAGATGAATCAGGAATATCATAGGTTGGTGGAAGTTTCGAATATACCGATCCAAAAAAGGTTGCAGAGCCATCAGTTATACTTTTGTTTTTATTAATTAAGATATTGTTAAATTTCATGCCTTGTTGCAGACCCTTCTTGGTATTTCTTTTGCATTTCATATAGCTCCAGAACTGATTGACATTACTTTTGATATTATCTTTAAGTCTAGAAATATAATTCTTATATGCTTCATTGATCATATATTTCGTTACTCTCCTTAACTGGTTAAATATTACCCTACTATACTCTGAATATTTCCCTCACTTTCTATGGATTTCCTTCAGTTTCAAGTTATATACTATGTCTTTAGAAAACCATGGAGGATATTTTTCTTTGTGTGAAAATTCTTCATTGGTACCATTTCGCAAAATACGGAGTGTACCTGAGCGTAAAAATACTCAACAGCCTGGTCAGCGCCTGTAAATTCTACAATCCTAGACCAATCCATTCGCTCGAATGTTTTATACATTTGAAAGAAATTAGCCCTTCTAAAGTCAAATAACTGCTTAGGTTGTTTAGGTTGTTGTGAAACACGGCTATGCTCTCTGTTTAATAGTAGCGTGACTGCAATTGCAGGATAACTATCCTCTTTAACTAAGGGGCACTCAACCAAGGATCTATATGTGGCATCAGCGCCCATATGACAGTTGGTAGCGAGGGGGGGGGGGGGGGGGAAGGGGGAGGGGGGCGCAGACCTGGGGGTATGTAGTATGTTTAATATTTTGCCTGTTGGTGGGGAACGGTACTACCACTTCTACGTAATACTAACTTTTAAATAATTTTCTTGAAAGGAAAACACCTGACTAGAATAGATTTTTGCCTTTCTCTGAGATCTAGGAGGGGGGGGGGGCACCTTGCCCCTGGGTATGGGGGCCCTTGATATGCGGGTCCAAAATTTACAAGATTACTTTGCTCACCAGTAATTAATGGCAAATTAAAGTCACCAACTATTATAAGATCTAATTTTAAAAGGTCCTCATTAACTTCAGACATTCTATAGAAGTCCAAATATGCTTCCAGTTTGGTTGCAGGTGGAAAATACACTGACATTAAACATAACTGTGACCATAAAATATTATTTTTACAAACTGCTTCAGTATCATCAACCCCCCCCCCCCCATGGCACTTACGTCCTTGAAAGGGCTTTGGCCTGCCCAGCGACCGCTGCTCAGCCCGAAGGCCTGCAGATTACGAAGGGCCGTGTGGTCAGCACGACGCATCCTCTCGGTCGTTATTCTGAGCTTTCGAGACCGGGGCTGCCATCTCACCGTCAGATAGCTCCTCAATTCTAATCACGTAGGCTGAGTACTATCACCAAAATCTAACATTATTTGTCTTGATACTATAGAACTTTTAACAGCTATTAATGCCCCTCCTCCTTTCTTTGTACCTCCACGATCCTTTCTATACACATTAAAGTCCCTACTAAACAGTTCGCTGTTAGCAACATGAGATTGTAATCATGTTTCCGTAATCAACAGAATATTGTATTCTGATTCACTATTGTTAACATAAAACTCTGAAATTTTAGTGTTTAACCCTCTTACATTCTGGTAGTAAATATTAATTGCATTAAAAATAATTTTTCTCAAAACACAAAAGTTACACAGTCTCATTTAATCCATTCACATCGTCAAGGGTTTTTAGACTAAAACATCTGCCGATCACCCTCTATTTTTCGGAATTTAACCTCCATGATCTACCCATAGAAAAGCATAATTTCTCTCCTTAATTTTTCGAGCTTGGCCAAGGATTCATGGTCTTCTGTCATTCTCTTAAGCTCCACATAGGACTGACAGCTCAGCTCCTCCACTAGTTGCCCGATGTAGCTCAGTCTAGGCCCGCCTCTATTTCTTCCTATCACAGAACCCTCCAAGATAATGACCATTAGATTTCCATTTCCTGATTATGTGTCCAAGTGAGATGTTCCTTGTGTCAAGCCTGGCAGCTCTCCTATTCTTCTTGGTACTTTTGGGTTGCTAACTCTGTCCAGGATATCTTGAGCTTTCTTCTTTAACACAATAACTTGAATGCTTCAACAATTTTTCTATCTGATACGCCTGTGCCCAGGTTTCACTTTCATAGAAGAACACGCTGTACACGTCTTGAAGTTGTTCTCTTAGTCCCAGTTTGTTGTTGTTAGATGTGAAAAGTTTAACTTTCTTATTGAATGTTGTCTTTGCTTGGTTAATTCTGCTAACCAGATCCCTTTTACTTCTACTATCAGTTGTTCTTTTGCTTCCTAAGTGAGTAAACTCTTCCACTTTTTGACATTTTTCCCATGCAGATTTATGTCAGCTTTGGTGCGGTGCCAGCTTACCACAACGATCCTTGTCTCGTCCATATTAATTTTCACGTTGTATCCAGTTAAGGTTCTATCCATTACTTCCAACATTGTATTCAGCTTCTCCTCACTCTCTGCTATTACGGCAATATCATCAACAAATCTAATCACTTCTATTTTCTCTCCTTTTATCATAACCCCTCCTATTTGCCCTACTTTTTTTCTCTTATGTCATCTAGAGCTTTATGGATGCACAAAAGCATTTGACTCTATCGGACATGAACATATCAAACGATCTCTTCGACAATCTGAAATTCCTCCTAACTTATGTAGATTAATTGAAGCATTTCTTACAAAGAACACAATTCAAGTGGAAGCTGATAATAAGAAATCAAAACCCATCGAAATTAAGTGTGGCGTAGCTCAAGGGTCCCCTATCTCACCACTGCTGTTCAATTTAGCAATCAATACTGTAATACAAAATCTCACCGACCATGACATATGCCAACGTTATGGCTATACTTTATCTGATGATCTACCGCCGTTATCCTCATTTGCTTTCGCAGATGACCTAGTCATACTCAGCAAAACTGAAAATGATGCTACTACCTTGTTAAATTTAGCTGAAAGCAGCTTTGCAGAAATTGGTTTACATATCCATCCTCATAAAAGCAAATCTATAATCCTGAAGAAAGGAAAATTAACTGAAGGAAACGTCACTACACTTGAGGGATCAACAATCCCATCGATAAAAACACACAATGAACGAATCAAGTATTTAGGAATTGACTTCAACAGTGAAATTTCTCTTGACAGGCATAAACTAATAAGCACAATAACTTCTGACTTAAATAATCTGGTAAAAACAAAGCTTCTAAAACCAGAGCAAAAGATCAAGATTATTAACGAGTTTGTTTGGCCGGGTTTGATCTATCCTCTACAATGTGCCCCTCTGACACAACTATCAAACACTTTTCTTAAAGATCTGGACAAAATTATAAGAAGTTCTGTAAAAGAAATAATGATGCTGCCAGATGATACTCCAAATTCGATGCTGTATAGTGCAAGGAAGGTCAGAGGGATGGGAATAATTTGCGCAGAATGAGAAGCAAATATACAGCATTACAATATTTGTAATCGCTTACTCCATGTTCAGGACGTTCATCTACCATACGTAAGGAAGTTACCTGAAGAACAAGATATGGCACTCCACAGACTTGACATAAAAAAAGAAAGTTTTCCTTCAAAGACTGACGGAAGAAAACTACGTGAAATCATGAGAAATCGATCCTTTCAGTCGTGGTGCCAGCTACCACATAAAGGAAAAGGAGTAGTGTTATATTCAGACTGCCCGAAAGCAAACTCCTGGATGACTCGTAAATCACCTCTGTCCTCTTCTGAATACATAAACGCAGTGAAGATGACATGCAACCTCACCGCAGTCAGGTCGGTTCCCGGTAGGTCATTCAACACAACCCGTTGCCGCCAAAATGGCTGCAACGAGACAGAAACCCTTGGACATGTGTTGGGATTCTGCCGGAGTACTGAGCTAATGCGCAACCATCGCCATCATCGTGTAAGAACGTCGATTGCTCAAAGCTTGAGACAGCGTGGATGGGAGGTGCACGAGGATGTTCACTGCATCTCTACCGATGACTCTAATCGGAGGGCGGACATCGTAGCCATCAACAGAGAGGACATGAAAGCGATGGTCTTAGATCCCACCATTCGCTTTGAAAGAGACCTTAATCAGGCACGGGATGTGGACCTAGAAAAGCAAGCTATTTATGTTCCATGCTTGTCTTACCTTTCATCTAAGTATAAAATACCTATTGATCGGTGGATTGTCACAGGCCTGCTTTTCGGAGCAAGAGGCACCCTCCCTAGTCAGACATCGAACTTCCTACAAAATTTGAAAGTTCCATTCTGCGAGCTAGAAAAAATAGTAATACAGATACTGAGGGACTCGCTGCAAATCATTCATTTCCACCTATACCTGAGAACGTGAGTTACATTCCTCCCCAACTAACCCTGGAAAAAAGAAGATAACAGCATTAACGATTAAATGTTCATCTTTTGATATTTTTAAACCATTGAAATTGAAACTGTATTCCGGATCCAAATGGTCACCCTCATTGGAGGACGGATGATTTATTCCTTTAATAAATCTCTCTCTCTCTCTCTGAGAAGGCATATCCCTGTTTTATGCCTTGTTTGCTGTTTACTTCATAGTCATGTTTACCACATCATCTTCTCTGTAGAGACTCCAGACAATTCAATCTGTCCCTATTCTTGACTCCTGCTTCTCTTAGCATTCAAAACAACTGGCACCACTCAACCTTGTTAAATGCTTTCTCTAAATCAACAAATGCAACACATGTGTTCTTGCCCTTCCTTAGGCATTTCTTCATTACTTGCCTTTACACCAGTATCGCATCCCTTGTGCCTCTTCCCTTCCTAAAAACAAATTCATCTTCAGTATTAAAGTGTCTTATCTGAGACACAATCCTCTTTAAGATTATGGCGTTAGTATTTTAGAAGCATATGTTAATAAACTGATGGTGCAATATTGTTCACAGCTTTTCGCTGAGGTCTTTTCTGGTATTGGAACAAGTAGGCAAATCTTGAAATCCAAAGGAACATCTCCAGCTTTCATATATGGCATACTAGCTTATATAATGCAACAATAGAGTGGTTTCCTACTGTTTTAATCAGTTCAGCAAAACTCACAGAAAGATTTAGGCCAGAGTCCTGCACAGCGACCCAGCCTATGAGCTGTTTTGGCAATAGATGGCAATATGCTTAAGTAGGTTCGAACATAATGGTCCGTTATTGGACATACGCAGTGAGCCAAAGTCAGTGCTGTGATAGTGCTATGGGCTGATTGCTGTACTGTATTTCTCATTAGCATATGGGAATTTGTATAGCGAGCAATCCGAATAGAAGTGTGAACTGAACATTTCGTTGCAAACGGTGCACGCATTATTGTGAGGAAGTAGTCACCTTCTGTGGTGGACTGAGTGGGACTAGTGATGTGGCCGCGTCAGAAGAGGACGAAGAAGTGATGGTGGTTATTGTTTTCTGAGGAAGTAAAACTATGCAACCATATTCTATTTACCCTAGTCAACGGAGATGGCTGCGCAATTCGGGTTGTGTTGCTGTTAGCTTGCATTTAGGGGATGGTGGATTCGAACCTCATTGTCAGCAGCTCTGAAAGGGGCTTCTCATTTTTGTACCAGGCAAATGCTAGTACTGTACTTTAGCTGAAGGTTGTATTTTCTGGGCTTTTAGTCTTTAGCCTAGGACTATATGACGGTCCTGATGTTTTACCGAATCTACGTTCGGCACCTTCAAGGGTTCCACATTACTTCGATGGCTACGAAGCTCTCAGTGTAATGGAATGGTATCAGAATTCCACCTCAGTATATAGTGCAGGCTGTGGTTTGCCATGGTGGTGGGGTCCCCTGATTGGCTGTTTTTTTGGCCGATGACAATGCAGGCTAGAGTGTGCTGCTCGCCTATTGGTCTTCCATTGTGGGGAGCTGGGTGGCTGTTCTTCGTCCAGTGATTGAAGCAGTGTGGAGCCTGGCATTTGTCAACCTGCCTCGGTGGACACAGGCAACTGATCACCCATCGCTTTCTCTGGCCTGCCATTGCCACCGTGTCCTCCAGGATTTAAGGTTTTTAGGACTGGAAACCAGGCTTTTGACCTGTTCAGATGCCTCCTTATGCTTGAAGCTGTTGGTGTGCTTCAGGATTTCGATGGTTTATCTTTGTAGTCAGGCACAGTAAGACTCATTAGTTGACAGTACTTTGGTGTTGTACTGTATGTCGTGGCCTGCTAGCAGAGTGTTCAGCAACTGATGACGTTTCTGCTTGTCTCAGCTGGCTGTGCCGTTGTGCTCCAATCAGTCGAGTGGCAATGTTGCATTTCATAGTTCTTATATACATCTGTCCGCAGCTGCAGAGGATCTTGTAGACACCTGCAGTGGAAAGAGGAAGGCACTTGTCTTTAGCAGACCTTAGCAATTCCTGGATTTTCTTCGTTGGCCTATACTGTATATGGCTTTTACTTCATGGGACTCCAGCAGCCTCCTTATTCTATCAGTTACCTTTACAATGTACGGCACAAAGGCTTTAGCTGTCAGCTGCTCATCTTCTTTCTCCCTGGTTATTGGACATCTCAGATTGAGTACTCACTGTATATCTTTATGGCTCTGTCAATCTCAGCACTTAAACGAGGAGCTCACCCACTCCAATAAGGACTTACATGCTCACGGATACAGCTGAAGTAATTCGGAAACCTTGAATATGCCAAACGCAGTCTTCAGTGAAACATCGGGACCATCATATGCTCCTAGAGTATGGCCTACAAGGCCAGAAAATACAGACATTCATCATATCAATGGCCGTAAAATCCTCAACTGCTACATATACCTTAGTTGCTTCGTTCCCAATCCTAGCCCTGTCATTTTCCATCATTTCCATGAGAGCTCCCTCTGTGGATAAGTGGTGGAGTGTCAGCCTCTGATACCAAGATCGTGAGTTCAAATCCGCCAGTGCTAGTCAGACTTTTTAAGGGTGGAGGAAAGAGCATTTGACACTTTACGTCATATGATGACAGCAGATCTCTAGTGACACATCTGGTTTTGACTTCTGGTTACTCAGGGGAGAACATTCACCATGCTTATCCATCGTGGTTGGCACGTGTACTAGGTGTTTACCCAAGAAAATTAATAAAACTTAGCCATAGATCGTAGAAAGATCCGGTTTACTCAGTCATCTGGTAGAATAAAACAGAATGTTGAAACTGACACGCAGGCAGTCTAGATGTCATTAAATCAAAATACCTGCACAAGGTAACTGATGCCATATGATTATCATCATTACCATCCTCATTGTTGCTCTAAGTCCTCTCTAAGCTGGTGCAATGCAAAATCTGTACCAAGAAAAGGAGCTAGAAGTCCAATACTTCAAAGAATGAAGGTATAAGCAAAAATGTAGAACTAAACGAGGCTAGAGAGCTTGTGGAAGTCTGGAGTTAATTCACAGAGGCTTGCAGACTGAATGCTTAAATGTGTAACAGTCTATAATGAAGATGTATTTCCTCAGACCAAAGGTTGGTTGGGTTCCCTTCAGCTGTCACATACACTCATGTTCATAATAACAGAACACCTTGAAAGACTAGAGATAGGAAGTTCATATTCATTAATATGTTCTGCAGAAACGATTAGCATTTCAGTCACCTAGGTTCAGAATGTGTCCTGTTGACTAGTAGGCATTGGGTCATCCATGGGTTCTGATAACTTGTTCCATGCGTGATGGCATGGACGCGTATAAGGTGCAAATGGCGTCCTGAGGTATAGCCATCCATGCTGCATTCACCTGGTTCCACAGTTCATCTTTGGTGGTTGGCATTGGGTCACAGCGCCACACCCGTCGTTTCACCATATCCCACACATTTTCGATTGGCGACAAGTCCGGTGATTGGGCAGGCCAGGGCAACAGTCTGACATCCTGTGATAACAAGAAGACATGTGTTCGTGGTGCAATATGTGGTTGCGTATTGTCCTGCTGAAATATGGCGTCTGGAGTATCATACAGAAAAGGTATAATAATAATAATAATCGTATGGCCTCAGCTACCGGGTGCAGACATTTCAATTTGACGCCATCTGGCTGTCTGCTCGTCAATTTCGACATTCCGTTTTACTTTAGGCCCCCCACTAGATGGCAGACCGAGTAAACCAAAACTCTCTTGGGCGTCTATGGCTGAGAATTAATTAATTTTGTCAGGTAAACACCAAATGTGTCACCAGAGATCTTTTACATGCTGACATCGTACGACATGGAGTGTCGACTGGACTTTTTTCCGCCCTTCAAAAATCCGACTACCTCTGCCGGGTTTGAACCCGCTATCTTGGGATCCGGAGGCCGACACTCTACCGCTGATCCACAGAGGCAGCTACAGAAAAG
The DNA here is from genome assembly GCF_040414725.1 of Anabrus simplex. Lineage (NCBI taxonomy): Eukaryota > Metazoa > Arthropoda > Insecta > Orthoptera > Tettigoniidae > Anabrus > Anabrus simplex. Next base: position 215,365,525 of record NC_090279.1, on the reverse strand, counting down.
GTATGGTTACGGGTTACAGGATATTATTCACTTAGGTCAAACTGGTCACAGTGCCCTGGAGACGCACCAACTGTGATTTGTGGTTGTACCTAATAGCACCCTACACCATAAGGCCTTGAGTTGGCGCTGAATGTCGTGTGCGAATACAGTCAATGTGATGCATCTCCCCCTATCTGCGACAAACCAAAATGCAGCCATCGGTTTCAAACAAACAGAACCTGGATTCGTCTGAAAACACTATCTGCTGCCATTCCTGTCCCCAGTGATGTCGCTTCATACACCATTACAGTCTAGCATGTTTATGCACATTAGTCAAAGGCGGAGAAGTAGACGGTGCGTCGGTAACCCAGACCGTAATAAACGGCGACGGACTGTCACTCCTGATAGTGTACGATGTGTTACGCTGTTCCACTGTTGTGCCAGAGCCGAGGAGGATGCAGATGTGTCCTACAATACCATGAAGTGTCGATCTTCTCGGGGGTGGGGCCTGGGTGGTGCAACCAAACCCATCTTATTGTGTTCTACGGCCTTCTGTGAACCATTCTGTACACACCCGTTGCACTGCTGACACACTTCGTCCCACACGAGCAGCAATTTTCCAGATGGATGCATCACGTTCTCTCATGCCAATAATGCGCCCTCTTTCAAACTCACTCATTTGACGGTACGATTCTCATATACATCTGCAAGGCATACTGCATGTCTGCTCAAGTCACACTGATCCATTACCTTCAGTTTATAGCGACAACGAGAGCCACAGTCCCATTTAACCAGTTGGTGGTGGTGCACCGCGATATCGATGTGGACCTTGAACCTGAGGGCCAACATGGTTCAAATGCTAATCATTTCATCAGAACATACTAATGCACATGTCCTGTGAATATGAACTTCCTATCTCGTTTTTCAAGGTGTTCTGGTTTTTATGAACATGAATGTATGTCTTAGGTGTCACTGAATAGGCATACTAGGGAAATAAGTGAGATAGTTTCCCATTGCTTTCCTCACTGAGTCTATTAAGGGCATTGTAATACATATGCTAACCAACACAACAAAATTCAGCACAAGAACTGGCTGTAGAGATGAAAATTATATGCAATCAAAAATGACATAAAAAATGCACCAAACCAGAATATGGACTGAAAACAAAATGAAACAATAATGTGCGTATTTCAGAATGTCAGTATGTCCAAAATTTGTTTTTTGTGAGTAGGCAATTCCTTGTATTGCAACTATCAGTATGAAAGCTGAAAAATGTGTCTGGAGATAGCTTTAAACTTCCTTTTTGGTATTTTGGCTTCACATCACGCCGACTCTGTGACTCAGATCTTAGGGCGACTTTGGGATGGTACAGGGATAGGGCTGGGAAGGAAGCGACCAAGGACTTACTATAATTTGCCTGGTGTGAAAATGGGAAATCATGGAAAGCCATCTTCAGGGCTGCTGACAGTGGGGTTCGAACCACACCATTTACCGAATGCAAACTAACATCTACACCGCAAATTCAAGTCGCTGTTATACTACGCCGTGGAAACCAAAGTAGATATTATGAACATTCAAAATAGAGCTTAATGGCTGATAATAAATACAGTAGAGACAAGACCATTTACAATAATATATTGTAGTTGGTCTTGGTAGAGACAATATGCGACACTGAGCGAGATATCGAGGGACAGCTATTGGAGCTCTCTCTAGTGAGTAGACCTGAAAACTCTGATTCTGTCATAAGAGCACGTGTATTTTTGTGTGAAGTTTTTGGTGTTATTTATGCGTTTTCAGTGAGTTGACATCATTAAATAGTAGCGTGTGTCATTCCTTGATATCTCCTCTCAACATGAGGGGAAAGGTACCTGCTCGACCCATATTTTAACTGTCTTAAAATGTAATACGCATATTTTATTGTATAGTGCAGCAGTTAACCTTCAATGCTGATGTGTTGTTGTAGGTGTGATCTGTGGGTTTTGAAATGTCACAGAAGTGATTTGGATACGGTGTACAAGAAAGAAGGGACATTACGCTTCTGTTCAGATCATTTCACGGCCAGCGACTTTAAAAATCCTCGACTATACAGCCAAGGGTATGTTTACATTTTTACTCTAATTGTACGTAAATATTCCTCAAAGCATCACTATCAACAAAATTTTCATACTTTTCTTTCTTTTATCCCTCTTCTCAGATTAAAGCCGGGATTTTATAGTTTTTCTTTCTGTTAGTAGGCTTCGTATTAAGAGGAAAACTGTCCAGCTATTAAATGTGCCGATATTTTTATTGACAAGTGTCTTAATGTGATGATACAATGTTTTTAAATGAGAGAAAAGACAAATCCAACCGTAAGAGTTCAGGCAAGAATGCTAAAGCTAAAAAAAGTAATGCATAAATGAAAGATCAACCCATTTCACAGCAGTCCATTTCACATCTTGTTTATATGTCTAATTTCAGTCTTTGAATAATAACCTTTAAATAATTCTTCATTCATTTATTCAGAATTGCTTTAGCAACTTCGAAGTTAATATCTCAATAACACTTTCTTTCTAGACGTAATTTATTTATCCATTTCCGTATATACATTTCCATTGATATTTGAATTTAGCGCGATTTTTTCAGGTCAAGTCACTAGGAGCGCCACCGTCGAATTGTCTCCCGTTTTAGCATTGTCTCTACTGTATTCGCTGCCGATTTGCTGATACGTATCGGGTATACATTAAGCACTGCTGATGTGTGTTTTTTTTCAGATGGCTTCTCCTAAACCTGAACATGCAAGCACAGCAGTTACAAGTTTCCTTTTACAAGAAAATCAACGAGAAAATAAACTTCGTTAATTTGTCGGGGTAATATATAATGCACAAATGTACCCCATAGCAAACGTATGAAGAGAACAGCCAGACCATAAAGAACCAAATTATCGCGAGTTCTAAGAAAACATTTTATTTTTTTATTTTTTAAAGACCCGCGTTATATATGCTTGCGGACTGCGGTGCTGTTTCCAACACACCACCGCCGTCTTTCACACCTTCCTATGATTTCCAGCTTCCAGTAATTTCCAGTAGTTGCGGGTTACGACAAGAACATCATTCGAGCAAATGAGCGCGTGGTTTCGGTTGCAGTGATGTTTGTGACTTCTGTGCAGTTGGTTCGGTTGGCTGCGACGTGTGTATTGAAAGTTGATTCGTAACATTTGTAACATACTCTTCGATTTGTATCTTCCTCGTGCTGTAAGAAGCAACGTTACGCACGTTATAGAAGTGTTTATTACTTTCGCTGAAACGAAGTTGACGGTAACACAGCGTTACAGTTGCTGCAGGTTTACGGAATTCGTGGTCAGAAATAGAGAAAAATGGTGAAGTACGCACTTCAGATTCAAGTTGAGGCTGAAAATATTGAGAAGATCGGAGTCGACAAAGATACCTTCAGCTGGTGGTTGAGGTTAGAGTGTAACGGTTGCAGAGAGAAGGACGAGAAGGAACATTACCTGACTCTGGCCGAAACATTCCCAAACAAAACAGGCCATGGCATTGTACACTATCTCGCTAAGTGTAAGTTTTGTTCACAAGAGCAAACAATTGAAATTCTTCCCGAGTCTATTCGGGACTATGTGTACGGCGAAGAACCACAATTTTCCACTATTGTGATATTCGATACTCGAGGAGTCAATCCGTACTCGTTCTCTTTCAGAGAAGATTGGATTATAACAGCCAAGGGAAGCTCAACAGTGTTCTCAGGAGTAGATCTTAGTGATGGAGAGTGGGCTGACTGGGATGAGAAAGGCAATCAGGAATTGGTGATTTATAAACTTGAATATCGTTTTGTTAAAGTGTGAACAGAGTACAGGACAGAACTTTAGACAGCTGATTTTTTATGGTTTGTAATGTGTTAAAATAGGATTGTGTTCTTTTTAAAAGTTTCCTGTATAGTTTATCCTCGTTCATAAGACTGATCATTGCATTTGCCAATTCAGTAATTCAAGCATTACATAATATTGTAATAGCTCATTTGTGAGTGTAATAAAGTTATGGCAGACTGCTGAAGATTCTAGTGTTTCTTTAGTTCTGTGTGTTACAGCATTTTCTTCTGTGAATTAGATGTGAATTGACAAATAGTTGCATTTATTTACATGATTTGGATGGGTGATATTTGTTCATGCAGTGGTGAGATGTCAGCTTTATATAGATTAACAGATGAAGTTCCTCTACCTTTTAGATTTTAATAACTTTCTTAAATGTACATTCTTCAATTTTATACATAGATTTTTAAAATGTGAAACTATTGTGGCAGCCTTTTGAATATTGTATGGTATAATGATCAAGTCTACACAGTATTTTGTTATCTTCTGGAGCTACTGCTATGGTTGTGCTATACACATGTAGGTAGGGTTTTATTTGGTGAAAAACTGATACATTCGGACAGTGAGGTATTATAGAAGTGACCCTTATCAACATATCAGCGATGAACACCACCCATCTATTGTACAATATTCAAAACTGCTAAATGGGAATGTCACAATTCAACTGATGTTACAAGTGATTAGTGTAGTTTTCATTGCCCATGTACAGTTAATATAATTCGGTTAAAGTGTGAAGTACAAGGTTTAGAAATGTGAATATTGGCAATCTTACCTCGTGTATCGTGTAGGAGAGAGAGGTATATTCATTGTTGGTGTTAGGAACCCAATATTTCACCCTCGGAAATATTACTTTTATAGGCAGATATTGGAAATTGTGCAACATTTTCCATATGCAGGGACACTTTTTTAATCTATTCAGGGCATTGTCGCTTGTCCTGTCACCTGTGCTGCGAGCCTGTCTTCCGCCAAGCACTTTGCCGTAATGCGGCCAGCGCTCGCCTGGCACCAAGTCATAGTGTTCTCGCACAAGGTTTCCTGTACTCTGTGGAGGTATTATGTATATTCATATGCTAATGTAATGAAGATGGCATTAGAACGGCACACTGAGCACTAAACACATGAGCACTTGACTAAACTGAACGTTACGCTGATAAAGATCTCAGCCGATTGCAAAGAGGGGAACTTGTGGCGTCGAGAAGCGCATTACGGCAAAATGCTTGGCGGGAGACAGTCTCACAGCGCAGTTGACATGGAGAGCGACAATCCCCTGAATAGATAAAAAAATGACCCTGTATATCCTGAGTAAAGAGCCACTACCATTGGCTGAAATTTTTTAAATATGGTGTCGCCCCCAGATTTCATTACCAGCTAGGCCTACCAAACAAAAATAAACTTCTTTGTTGTAGGTCAATGGTCTGACATGAAACAGATATTCTGCACCCCTGATGTGTTTTGTCACTATGCAGGATGTGCACAGACGAATAATTAATGTTCACATCTTGTTAGCTGCCGGTTGTGTGAGAGAGTAAGGTAAGTGACTAGAAAGAAGAGACAATTATCATGCATTGCACATTGTGCTGTTCTTGGCTGAGGTGGAATTGTGGCCTATAGCTTTACCCATTCAAAACATGCTTTGACAACTATGTTAGGAGAAAAAGTAAGGCTGCATTGATTGTAGAAACATTGAAAACTATGAAACAAGGATGTGCAATATTGGTTGTTTCACTTGTGCCTTGTTTGAAGGTTGTGAAATTGTAAGGTGGAGGGAGTAATTTTTTCCATTTGATGGGTTCATAACAGCTTCTTCTGTAATACCTGGCTGTACAGTTACACTGTAGGCAAAGAAATAATTTGTTGAAGAGGGGAACTATGTTGTGCAGTCATAAAATTAAGTCTGCCTTAGCGGAACAGATATCCTGAAGTTGGCAGATGTAAGTTCAGTGTAAGGATGTAACACTTGAGGAATATCGTACAGTGGTAGTGGTTACTCAGATAATGAGCGATCTTTGGTACCGGTAGGTAAATCAAAGGGTTATTCTTTGTAGTTACGGGTCCCAGCAATATTTTTACTGGTTAAGTTGGCTCAAACCTAAATAAATTGTTAATCATTAAACATACTGAAAATGTTCTCACTTTCAGTAGCTAATGTTACTGTAACAAGCAATTCATGATCAAATTTGCAGTATTTTTCAGGGTGTCTGTTTCTACTGAGATAACAGTACTAACTTCACCCCCTGCGGGTGGGGGATGCAGACAAAGGTATCCCCTTCCTGTCGTAAGAGGAGACTAAAATGGGTGATGGATTTGGAATCGTGAGAGTACCTGTGAGTAGTACACTATTTTAGGTCCACAATAGGTTTGTGATTAGTAGCAACAGAGGGTGAATCAGTATGGGTTTTACGGTACCCGTGATTACTACAACTACATGCGAAACACCACGGGCTTACGAGTGGTGCTGTAATGTGAGAAACACCATAGGTCTGCGTTACCTGTGCGTATTACATTACAGTGTTCTCCCTAGGACATTTTTAATGGGTGCACCGCCCTGCTGTTTTTACAGACCGCCCAGCTAACATAACCTAGGTATGTGCTAGTTACATAATATTAATACCTATTTGAGTTATTGGATGCTCCAAATTAAAATAATGTAAAACTGTTTATTCAAATGGTAAATCTTCATTATTGTCGGCATAATTGCATCAGAAATATAGGATTTTAAATATTTAGCTGTCGCTTAAGTGCGGCCAGTATCCAGTATTCGGGAGATAGTAGGTTCGAACCCCACTGTCGGCAGCCCTGAAGATGGTTTTCCGTGGTTTCCCATTTTCACACCAGGCAAATGCTGGGGCTGTACCTTAATTAAGGCCACGGCCGCTTCCTTCCCACTCCTAGCCCTTCCCTGTCCCATCGTCACCATAAGACCTATCTGTGTCGGTGCGACGTAAGGCAAGTAGCAAAAAAAATTTAGCTTGACTATCAAGTAGTGTCCTGCACAGTGTCTGGGTTTGCGTGGAATCTTGGGACTTCACAAACCCGTTGGCACTCCACAGAAATAGAATGGCAAGTCCTGGTGTTGCATGATAATGAATGAGCAGTAGAACACTATAAATTCAGAATACTCTGTTATGTCTTGTTTGTGATGATAATAATACTAAAATAGTTCAAATTTGCAGTTAATGTTTACCTGTCTGATATTACTGTTAATGCTGCCCTATGGGGAATACGTTGAAATTTTATCACTTTCATTTTTATGTAGTATTCCCCGCCTGGCTACTCATTTGTACCACCTGGTTGAAGAAAATTTCTGGGGAGAACACTGCATTACATGTGAGTAGTACCACAATGTGTGGAACACCGTAAGTCAACGTTACTCATGATTAGTACCGTTACATGAGAAATACCATTGTTCTTACTTTCCTAGCGATAAGTCCCATTATGAGGGGCCATTGACCTGGATTTTGCATCCCTTTAGACAACAAGCATCATCGATTCAAGATTCTGCTTTGGAAGCAGTTCCTTGGTCAGTATATACTACTGTTTTAAGATAGTTTCTGGGAAGGTGGGGCATTGCGGGTCTAATCCATTGACTGTTTTAAGTTCATAATTGTTGTTCATTGTCTCTCTTTTTTGAATTCTAGGCTGTGGATTAATTTTGGAGTTATTTTTAACTTCCAGTATTGCAATTTGGATCTGCCAATTATTTTAAATTCATATTCATCCATTCATTCTTCATCATCACTTTAATAATACATACAATCTAAAGTAAGCCTAACTACACTTTGCTCTTCATAATTTTGCTCCTCACTTGATCACTAGCAGAAATAATTCCAATACAACTGGTACGTTATTGGAAGTTATACATTTTCTAGTCAACTCATTCTTGGTTGCCACCATTTTGCCCCAGTGCGCCAGTTTGGACTCATCATTTGGTAACTAGCAAGTGGCTTCCACTACATGCACTAGCCACGCGTCTTGTTAGCAGTGCTAGTTTCCAACTGATGAGCCAAAACTGGCACACTGGGCCGAATTGCTGGCAACCAAGAATGTATTATTTGGAAAATTTATAATATTCAATAACAAATCAATTATAAATTTACTCATTCAGGACGAATATTTCAGGTTTTGTACGGGAATCCACATCTATACAATAGCATAAATCTTTTGGTTAAGACGCTCATTTATCGATTATTAGATGTAAGACTTGTCAGCCATTTGCTCCATAAAACCAGCGTTTCATCTGACACTAGACTCATCAGAGTGTGGTATGTCAGGCCCTACCCACTGACGCTGGGGAGTATGTATCAAATCCTTGATTTGATAACTGAAAAAAATCCAAAGAAAAGCAGCTTGGTTTGTTCTGGGTGACTTCCACAAAAGAGTAGCATTACAAAAATGTTGCCAAAGTTTGGGCTGGGAAGACAAGCTGCTCGACTAAGTGGTATGCTCTGAACTGTCGATGGAGAGATGGAATGGAATGACATTAGTAGATGAATAAGTTTCAGTGGTGTTTTTAAAAGAAAGAAGATGATGATGGAAGATGCAATTTAACCGGGCGCGCCAATTTCTGTCGCACTACCAGGCGCGCGGTTGACTTTGTCAATCAGTTAAGTTTTCAGTAGTTTACAGGCTTCCAATCGCATAAACATTTCATTTAACAGCGTTTTATCTTTTGTTTCAATGTTATTCTTCAAATGAAATCAAAAACTTGTATTAGTGATTAATATGAATGTACTTCAAGCAGATAATCATGAGCACGTGAACTAATTCTGATATGAACATGAATACTGCGCCTATTTAAAATGAGTTAAGCAGTAGATACGTAATTAAATTAAAATAATGGTCATATTTTAATATTTGCACAATTATACAATGAAATGATCAGATATAATAGCCAAAAATTACTGGATGAAAAATAAACTTTGTTACCATGTCCAGGATATCTTTCACACCTTATCCCCTGAGCAATGCCATAATTTCACTGCGGTTCGCAAATTTAGCATCACCCTTACGGCTGTAATTAACTTCCTCCCGCTTCCTAGAAATGTACAAATTAGTCCAGTATAATAGTTCATCAACCATCTCAGCGTATATCAACTGCATGAAACAGTCAATTTCTGTTGATACCTTCCTCGCCTCCCCTTCAGGTCCTGGCAGTATTTTTACAATATTCCTTGCTTTTATCCTCAAGTAAGTTTTGTAAAGTCCGTCGTGGACCATATTGTTCCTCCATCTCTCACGAAGATAAATTTCCTTTCGTTATCGTCTTCTCACTGATCCGATACGTTTATAATTTCCTCCTCCCCATTCAAAAAATCCGAAGCAGAGCCCTATATTTCATCGGGCAACTGGCTCAAAATGTCAGATGTCTTCATCATTCACAAAACAAAACCTAAAATAGAAATATACTACATGTAATTACGCCTGACTTTCACTAATTACCCGAAAAGTACAGAGGAAAGGAAATTTTAAAGAAATAAATTTTACTTACATGACCAGGCGCGCGGTTGACTTTGTCAACCAGCTTCGGGTTCCAAGATTTCGCTCGAAATAATTACTCGCGTATCGCTTCCGCTGTTGTCGAAATTCGACTGAACTGAAGGTCAAGAGTGAGAGCAAAGGTATTAGTTGCAAGGTGGTGAAAGACTGACAGTTCTGGGAATTACGGTGTAAAATAGAGCGCTGGTTGACAAAAACAACCAGCGCGCCCGGTCTAGGGTTAAGAGGACAAATTGGGGCAAATATTTGTTTATAGGAAGAGTTAGGGACTGGATAATTTACCAAGGAAGATGCTCAATAAATTTCCAAATTCTTTGCAATTTTTTTTAACATCGTTATGGCCTCGTTGGACCATGAATATTTAGGTTTTCAACAATGTTTATGTATCCCCGCCCACATGTCGTTCATTCTCTTAATGTGAGTGTTTCTTCTGTCCTGTGATCAGGGAAGACGTTTCACTGTTTTGACTTACAGGTACCCTCCAATCCTGGAGTTTTTGTTTAAAGATGTGCCTATCTAGGACATCTTGTTCCGTTATTCCGCTTAGCCTCAAATCATCAGCCATTTCTAGGTGAGATTCCAACCTAATGTTAGGATCTGTTTTGCCAGTCTGCTGTCAGAAATACAGAACACATGAGTGAAGAAATTCGGCCTCTTTTTCTTGATGACATCCGTTACTTTGCCCACTTGTTATGCACTTCATTTTTTCTGAGCTTCCATGTTCCTTTCTTTTTAATGGGTCCTAAGATCTTTCTACCTATCCTTCATTCTAGTTTATCCAGTTCTCATTTTGAGGTGTTATTTCCCCCCTGTGGGTGGGGGACACAGACGAAGAATACACCCACGGTATCCCCTGCCGGTTGTAAGAGGCGACCATGTATTAGAACCTGTGATTTGTACTACCACGCGGGGAACATCGTGGGTCACTTTTGCTTGCGCATAGTACCACTATGTTGGGTTTGTGATTAGTAGCAAACGAGAGCACGACGGCTTTTACAGTACCTGTGATTAGTAGCACTGTATGAGCGACACCATGGGATAAGGGAACCCATGGTTCTGGCTTGCCTATGATTAGTACCCAGTATATGATGAACACTACGGGATAGAACGAGTCCCTGTGGTTAGTACCCTTATGTGATGAACACCATAGATTTGCATTGCCTGTAAATGGCGCCGCAATGTGCGAAACAGCGTAGGTCTGTAATACATGTGCGAATTTCATTACTTGTGAGTAGTACCATAATGTGTGGAATACCGCGAGTCTACGCTACTCTTGATTAGTACCGCACAATGACAAATACCATGGTTCTACTTTCCTAGTGATAAGTACCATTGTGAGGGGCCACTGACTTGGATTTTGGACCCCTTTCGACTAAAAGTATCATCGATTCAGTATTGTGCTATAGAAGCAGTCCCATGTGACGCACTGTGGGTCGGTTCCACTTATTGTTTCAAATTCATATCCATCCATTCATTCTTCGTCCTCACATTTTGAATTGCGGTCAGTGGATGTTTTTGGGCTTTTGTCATTTCATTTTGTACTATTAGGGGCCGATGACCTAGATGTTAGGCCCCTTTAAACCATCATCATCATCATCGAGGTGTTATTTCTCAAATGTTGGATCTTAGCTCTCTTATTGTATCTCAAGAGTCTTCATATATGCTGCCTTCATTTTCATTAATTTTGCTTCCACAATTATTTACGCAAAGACTAGGTAAACAACAGATAGGGATGTTAACAGTGATGCTTTCACGGCCCGTACTTGTAGACACAATACAGGCTTTTGTGCTTATGCCGTGTCAAGAAAACAAGGTGAAAGTCTTATATAACAGGAATGAATCAAGGGATGTTCCACCATTCAACATATATATAATACATAACATTTATTAAGTGAAAACTGGTTTCGATTCCGTTGGAATCATCAGCAGTTCACAGTAAATAAATATATCAAAGGATCTTAACAAAAATCAACATGAAATCTGCCTTTAAATACATTTAAATAATTGACATGGGTTATATGACATAAAAACACATTAAAATATAAAGAATGTCCTAGGATCCAGGTCACAGATAACTGCAGTGCATTTGTACAATGTTGAACAGAGCTTTAAGATGATATATAAAAACTTGAAGTTGAGGGATACTGTGATTCTTATTTGTTACTGTGGATATAAAAACATGTTAAAAATGTTCAAATATTTGTCGTAGTTGAATCGTCAATGAAGGATAAAAACATGTGTCAAAATTGACGATCTTGTAAAGTGCTGTGTTAAGACAATTTGCAGTTAAAAGGATTAGCTGAGGAATTGGGGGAACATCCTTCGTTGTTTTATAAAATCTGCTTTGTTGTTGAAAATGTCGCTGTTATTCTTGTTGAAGTAAAAGTTGAACGATGGTATGGCCTTGGTTGTGTGGCACAGTATCGTCAAAGGTGGATGTCTGAGGAAGAAGCAGAAAGAAAAGAAATGAGAACTAATGTGTGTATTCGGATTTAATTAAGTGGTTTGATAATACTTACTCCCTTATTCCTTGTACTCAAAATGGGCACTGAAATGGCAAAAATAAGCACTAAAAACCAACACGAATATACCATCTCCTTGGCATTTAAAATGAATTGCATTATGTGTATGTGCCATGTGCCACTTCGTTCTCAGCTAAAGGTTTTATGTCAAGGAATAAGTAGTCGCCAAAATCAGGAAAAGGAAATAATGATTATTATTCTTCAAATTGAAGACACTGTTATCTCCTCCAGACAATAATTATGTCAACAGGACACTTCATATGAATCTTAGTTAGCACAATGGACAACCAGATATTGTTCCAAATTTTGAATAGTAAAACTTTGCCTGTTATTGGCTAAAATTGAGAAAATAACCCTGCCACTCCACATGAGGTCAGGAAACAGAATGTAAGAACACCTAGCTCTGGTGGTGGTACGTCTTTCCCTCCTTTCAGCCGGGATTCCTCTGCATTATACTGTGAAATTTGGCATTGATCTCATCTCCTGCCGCTCCATTAAGCTTAGCAGTGGTCACTTCCACCTCACGAACAATCCCTACAGCCTTCACAAGAAGTAATACTCTCTCTTCCAGCTGCTTTATTTTGTAAGGTAGCTGTTCAGACCTGGAAGAAATGTACGTGAGACCACTGAAAATCTTGGGGTTGGCCAGTGCTGGGTGCAGATTTGAGGCCAGCTCGCTCCAAGCAGGATCAGAGGACAGAAAGAAAGCTGTTGTCCTTTAATCATGATGATGATGCTTGTTGTTTATAGGGGCCTAACATCTAGGTCATCAACCCTTAATGGTACGAAATGCAATGACAGTTTAAAAGTATAAAATTCATCCACTGACCAGAATTCAAAACGTGACGAAGAATGAATGGATGAATATGAATTTAAAACAGTCAATGGATCCAACCCGCAATGCCTCACCTTTCCAGAAACTATATGACCGACCAAAGCACAATGCTGAATCGATGATGCTTGTTGTCTAAAGAGAATCAATATCCAGGTCAACAGTCCCTCATAATGGCACTTATCGCTCGTAAAGTAGAACCACAGTATTTCTCAAGTTGTGGTACTAATCAAAGGTAGCGTAAACTCACGGTGTTCCAAACATTATGGTACTACTCACAAGTATTGTATGTCACACAGGTACCGCAGACCTATAGTGTTTCTCACATAATGGCGCCACTCGCAAAAACCATGGTGCACCTCACATAGGTGTACTAATCACAGGGACTCGTACTATCCTGTGGTGTTCCACACGTAGTGGGTACAAATCACAAGCAACGCAGACCAACAGTGTCACTCATTACTAATCACAGGCAACGCCCAGACCCTGGTGTTTCTCACTTAATGGTACAAATCACAGGCAGCAAAAGCCCATGATGTTCTGCATGTATGTATGTTGAGTCCTCAGCCCGAAGGCTGGTTGGATCCTCAACAGCTCCGCCATCAGCTGTCATAGATGGCCTGGGCATCACTGAAGAGGCGTACTAGGGAAATGAGGAGTGAGGTAGTTTCCCGTTGCTTTCCTCACCGAGCCAGAAGTTGCTATTACATATCAGTCTGCCAAGCCCACTGAAATGCATGCACCAACCGACCCTATGAGCAATATTTTCACACCATTCATAGCAGGGACTGGCTGCAGAAGGAATGGCATTACTAGCATCACTCATACCTCAGTCACTTTCATTTTGTCAAAGCCAAGGATAAAGCTGAGACAGATCAATGAAAGTAACAAAATTGCTCTAGCCTATACCAGAAGACATAGTGCACTGTAAACACTACATCTTGCCAGCAAAGGCACATGTTCTGCATATAGTGGTACTAACCACAGATACTGGAAACCCACAGTGAACCACTCTGTGCTGTTACTAATCACAAACCTAATGTGTATCTCAAATAGTGATACTACTCACAAGTAAAGGCGACCCACGGTTTCCCCCGCGTGATGGTACTAATTACAAGTAGTTTCATGGTTCTATTTCAATCATTACGACAGGCAGAGGATACCGTGGGTGTATTCTTTGCGCCGCTTATCCACAGGGGGTAGATCCTTTAATCACATTTAAGTGCCATCTTTGGTAGCTGCCTGCATAGAATACCTGCTTTCTGGTAAAGAAAACTAACAAAGTAAAGATGAGTGGACAAATACGATTTCAAAACTTAATATTTGTCATTTTAGGCTCTTACATACGTATATCTTCAAAATAAGTATGTATTGGCACTATAAAACCCATGTGTTTTATTCACAAATCGACTGAAACAGATTTTACACTTATGAGCCTACAATTTTGGGTTGAGGATAAAAATAGGCATTTATGACAAAATCCTTGCCTTACTCCTGTCATACTAAGGATAATTCAAATTAATATTTAAATCTGTACAATTACTTAAAAAAAAGCATGATCCTAGAGTTTTGAAACAAGTTCTTACACCCAGCAATGTGAACTTGCAAAGAGACCATATTCACTAGGACTTCTCTGAGTAGAGAATCTGATATCTGCCTTAATCTCCAACATAAGAAAAACTCGTTTGTTTATACTTTCCAGCTAATTAGTCACTAACATCTGCTATATCGTTCAGTTCTGAGAACAAAGGATTAAGTGCCATTTTTATGACAGTCATAAACAGCAGTATTCCCTTTAACAAATATTGAAATATTTCTGTCTGAATATTCCCTTTTCATTTAAAATTAAGTGTTTGCGATCATAAGTGTAAATATTTCATGATATGCCTGTAGGTGAAACATGGGTTGTAAATATTTTAGTTAAATAAAAGAAAAATTAAGTGGTTGTCATTGATAGCACAGCTGGTCGTACTCAAGAGAACGACCAGCTGTGCTATGATCAACACCTGTACCAATGATTATGAAATACTACTGGAACACTGTCGAAGTAAAAGAATTCCTAAAGAACATCTTCCATTCACTTCAATAATATATCTGTATGTTGCAATCATAACTGTAAATATTCCGTGATATATCTGTAGGTGAGCTGGATACCGTGGTTCAAATCCCGGTCACTCCATGTGAGATTTGTGCTGGACAAAGCGGAGGCGGGACAGGTTTTTCTCCGGGTACTCTGGTTTTCCCTGTCATCTTTCATTCCAGCAACACTCTCCATTCTCATTTCATAGCATCTATCAGCCATTAATAAATCACTTTGGGAGTGGCAACCCCATCATATTAAGAGCCTATATCTGATTCATTCATTACATTCCTGACCTGGTCAATTACTGGAAGACAGGTTGTAGGTGAAACATGGGTAGTAAATATTTTAGCTAAATAAAAGAAATTAAGGGGTTGTCATTGACATTTACTACGCAGACATTATTTAGTTCAATTTTAGAGATGACCTGGGTCTGCACTTTACAAAACAATTAAAAAAATTGTTTCAAAAAGAATATTTGTGAAAAAGACTGCATCATCATTTCCCAACTCCAGTTTCCTGGGCGTGGTGTACAAGCGCTCGCCATCTCCTTCTGTCTTCATACATATTCTGTTCCATTACATCCTCCCATTTGTGTCCTCTCTACTCCACATCTGATCTTACAGTCTCTATCCAGTGTTTTCTTGGTCTTTCCTTGTGGTCTTCTTCCTACGAGATAAAGGTCAAAATATTTTCTGGCAGGTCTTTCCCTGTTCATTCTCATTATGTGCCCATACCACTGAAGTCTGCGTTTCTTTACGACACTGGAAATAGGAACCTCGATACCAGCTACTTTCCTATTCACTTCATTTCTGATGTTGTCCTTTCTGGTAGTTTGGTTCATGGTTCTAATGAATCTCATTTCAGTTGCTTGGATTCTACTGAGGTCTTTGTTTAGTAGGGTACATGTCTCTAAACTGTACGTGAGGATTGGTACGAAGTACGTGTGGTACATGATTGTTTTTGCTTTTTGTGGTATTTTGCAGTCCCAGAGAAGATTTCTGATTTAACTGTAAAAGTTTGATGCTTTCTGTGTCCTGCTGAGTATTTCCTGCCTAACAGTGTTTTTTTTTTTTTTTTTTGCTAGGGGCTTTACGTCGCACCAACACAGATAGGTCTTATGGCGACGATGGGATAGGAAAGACCTAGGAGTTGGAAGGAAGCGGCCGTGGCCTTAATTAAGGTACAGCCCCAGCATTTGCCTGGTGTGAAAATGGGAAACCACGGAAAACCATCTTCAGGGCTGCCGATAGTGGGATTCGAACCTACTATCTCCCGGATGCAAGCTCACAGCCACGCGCCTCTACGCGCACGGCCAACTCGCCCGGTCCTAACAGTGTTTTCTTTTGAGATTGTGCTTCCGAGGTACTTGAAGTGGGGAGCTGATTCGATTTTTGCTCCTTCGAGAAATATGTTTGAGCTTGTTCCTTCCCTGTTGATAGTCATTTCCACTGTCTTTGTTTTCCTCATTTTCAGTCCAAAATTTTTGAATGTATTGTTCCATTAGTTAAGTTTCTTCTGAACTTCAGCTTCTGCCTCTCCCCATAAAAGCACATCAGCAAATACCAGGGCGTTTGGTTCACTGTCCATTTTCTTGACAGATTTTATGACTTTGTCCATTACTATTACGAACAGGAGTGGTGACAGGGTACTTCCTTGTTGGACACCTCTCTTTGTTTCAAACCATTTTGATCACCCGTTGCCTATCCGAACACAGCTGTAGCACTTCTGGTATAGCATCTTGACTTCGTCAATTAAGTACTTTGGCACCTTTAGGTCTTCCAGACATTCCCATATCTTGTTTCGAGGAACACTATCATATGCTTTTTCAATGTCCACAAATGCAATCACAAGAATTCTTCTATATTCCCAGAACTTTTCTGTCAGCATTTTTACTGCAAAGATAAGATCCACAGTACTTCGACTTTTCCTGAACCCGTGTTCTTCCTCAAGCAAAGGTTCCACTATCTTCCTAAGTCTCACTTCTATGATCTTTTCCAGCAGCTTCAGTGTGTGTGACAACAGTGTGATGCGTCTGTAATTTACACATTTCCGTCAGTTGCCCTTTTTGAACAGTGGTATGATAACTCCTTTACTACAATCTTCTGTGATTTTGTTTCTTTCCCAAATCACTGATAACACTCTATATAGCCAATTCAAGCCCGGTATTCCAGCTGCCTTTATCGTGTCAGAGCTGAGGTCATCAAAGCCTGGGGACTTCCCACTTCACATGCTCTTTAGTGTTGTTTCTACCTCGAGCCATGTTAATGTGTTTTTTTTTTTTTTTTTTGCTTCATCTACCCTACAGTCATTGGTGGTGGTGTTGCCCCCATTTCTATTTAAGAGCATGTTGAAGTACTTCTTCATTTCATCCCTGATCCCTTCCTCCGTTCGTATTAAGCTACCATCATCTGTTTCCAGTGCAAGGATGTTTACGTATTCATTTTTACTGTTTACTATTTTGTATAGCAGTTTCCTCTATCCTTGTAGTAAAGTCATCCCAGTACTTCCCCTTTTCTTCCTAGATCGGTCTTTTAACAGCCAGTTTCTTTTTCCAGTATTCCTGTGCTAGATGTTCCAATTTTTAATTCATTTCATCCATCATCTGTTTCTCGAGGTCTAATTTTCTTTTCAGTATATTCTATCTTTTACTGCTGTCTTCACTCAAAGGTAAAATGACGAATATCTTGCATCTCAGTGTAATTGATGTTGGGGCCCTGAAGTTAAGAAACACTGGGTAAAACTGCAGTAATTTATGATACCTGGAGAATGGGAATATACCAACTAATGAAAATTATACTGTAATTCTTGTTCAAAGGCAACGCATAGTTATGTGTTTATGAAAGAAGGTTGCTTATTATTTAGGTGCTACTAAGATAAAGAGAACTTCAAAAAGACTTCCATTTGGTACTCTCCATAGCAGAGTCCACTATTCTCCTCAACTGAAGCCTGTTCGCAAGCACACTTCATACATTGTGTTTATCCCAAACTTAGCCTTTATCTCCTCATTCCAAGTACCCCTCTGCCATTGTTCCCACAGCAGTAATTCTCGGTACTTTCTTCTTGTATCGATTTTGGCCATCTTCGGACCATGTAAAATAACCTACTGCATTCATTTGGTTTGTTTCCTGCTTTCCAATAAGTCGTATTTTCACTGCGATTTTTCCTCCTCTCTTCTGTTCAGATGTTAGTTATTCCGTTCTTTTTCCGGGAAACCCTTGATATTTTGTATCAGTCTCTTAAAAGTTGTTCTGTCCTGCTGTTATTCCCATCTTTGCCATTATCTCTCTTTATACTTTGCATCCACTGATTGTCATCTTGTAAACATAATTAGAAATTTGTTTAGAGTCTGGCATTGTGTGATCAAAGCTGTCATATCTTATTTTACCATGTACCACGCAGGCATATATGGGAACGTTTTTGAGACATAAGAAAGTGCCCGATGACATCATAGCACGAGTACAACAATTATATGATGAAACCAAGTGTGTCCAGGTCCAGGATGGAAGGTCAGGTTGGTTTGAAACGAAGAGTGGAGTCCAGCAAGGAAGTTGCCTCACCACTTCTCTTCATAATCATAATGGATGAAGTTTTAAAAGCGGTTAAGAGAAAGGATCCAACAACTAATGCCCTGGTTTTTGCTGATGATGTAATGGTATGGGGTGAGACAGAAGTGGAAGTACAAACTAGACTAGATCTCTGGCATGAAGCTTTTACAACCTTAGGTCTCAAAATCGGCAAAACGAAGACAGTTGGCTGGGTGATGAGTAGATGGATATTGTAGACAACTTCCAGTACTTGGGTAGTGTTCTGTCATCAGACAATACCAGAATGAACCCTCACAGGACTCCTCGAACATACTTTGACCACAATGTTCCTGGGAAGAGACACAGAGGAAGACCTCGTGATGCTTGGGGAAAAAAAAAAGATAATGGAGGACCTTGAAATTAGAGATGTGAACTGGTGTCACATATATGAGCAGCATCTGTGGATGGATAGAACAAACTGGAGGAGGCTCGTACACAACCGTATGCGACTTGCTGGAGCAAAGAAATGATAAATGATGATGATGATTATGTTTTATGTTGCACTGACGCAGATAGGCCTTACGGTGACAACGGGATAGGAGTGGTAAAGAAGCAGCCATGGTCTTAACTAAGGTACAACCCCAACACTTGCCTGGTGTGAAAATCAGAAATCACATATTCAGGGCTGCCAACAGCAAGGTTTAAATCCACTATCTCCCGAATGCAAACTGCTCCACGCAGGCAGTTGATCAATTTCACGTGTTACTTGTAACTTAACTTCTTCCATCAAGTACGGAACTTAGCATGGGACATGGGAGTTCCTCAGAAGGCTAAGAGAATTATCTCCCGCCCATCATGACATATAGTCTGGTGAGTTGTGTCATACATAACTGCAAGCTGTTGAAATGAAGTTCCTTAGATGAGCTGTACAGAAAACAAGGACAGAATTAGGAATGATCAGATACGAAGAGACGTGCAGGTCAACCTGACCATGGAAGAAAGGCTGAAATAGCTAGGACACGTTAAGGGGATGTAGGTGACTCAAACACCAGGGAAGTATCTTGAAAAGATCGTTCTGGGACAAAGACCAGTTGGACACCCTAGAAAAAGATGGTTAGATAAGAGAAACATGGGATGCCCTAAGAGATAAAAGCGTACCAGGACCATAATAAATGGAGGCACATCATTCTTGCACATCCTACCCAGCTCGCTGGAAGGAATTCATGATGACTTCTAACTTAAGATCACAACTGCGAGCTCAATGCGTCAGCTTTGCTGCATCTTGATTCAATTTACTCAGTACACCATCATCCTGGGAGAATACACATCATATCTTCCCCACCAGGCATTCAATCGTCTAAGTTTCTTCCCAACTGATATCACTTCAGTCTCTGAAATGACAATTTTCATATCACCCTCACTGTATCTCTTTTCAAATCCTAAAATATTACATTGCAGGCTCTGAACTCACGTCTGCCATGAAAACTTATGACACTGCCTCTATGGGATACAGATGCACTGCTTTCCTGGTTGTGAACGGCACCTGTGCGTGTTTGTAGACAGCTGCACGTATTCCATACGGTTCCTGTCCCTTGCTTGGAGGTAGTAGTTTATCTGGTGTCCACTAGAATGCAGCAGTTACTGGGAAGTTCAAATTGAAAGGATAAAAAGGGTAGCTTCTCCTTGCCGTGACCTCTACTGAATCAGTCAATGTACTGGGTGCAGAGTGCACCAAATATGTCACACTGTCAGCTGTGTGATATCTTGGATATTTGTATATGGAAGAGAACGAGTTCAGAAATAGACAACACTGATGAAGACTGCTTACGAACTAGATAACATATCAATTGATAGTTCGGGTAAGATTTTTATTTGTTACATTACTTTCAAATGCAATTTATTCTGAATACAAACGATAGAAATTCTTCACCACTCCAGAAATTTGCACTTTTTCATTCAGACGAAGGGGTGCAGGCTGACGATTCACCTGTACCAAGAAAAGAAGTAGACTGTAGTACTAGGAGTGCAAGTTTGGACTGCGCATAGCCCAATGTTTTCAGGGCTACTAAACCAAAACAAGCTATTTTTAAACAGGTAAATTTTGTATTTTAAATGTAACTGTGTTTACTTGTGGCTTAAGAAGACACATGAAATGATTCATTTTTACTGTTTGAGCATGCTTAGCCGGGCTGAGTGGCTCAGACGGTTGAGGCACTGGCCTTCTGACCCCAACTTGGCAGGTTCGATCCTGGCTCAGTCCGGTGATATTTAAAGGTGCTCAAATATGTCGGCCTTGTGTCGGTAGATTTACTGGCATGTAAAAGAACTCGTGGAACTTCTGGTACCTCGGTGTCTCAGAAAACCGTAAAAGTAGTTAGTGGGATGTAAAACAAATATTAAAATAACATCATTATGAGCAGGCTTACAGTATAACTTGGATGTAAACGTTTTTTCTGGGACATTTAAAAATGTTTTTCATAAGACTGGTACAATTAAATTACTTTTGATATGTACCTCCTGATTAATATCTTCATTTTGGATGGCTGACAGTTTCATATGATACAAAAATGAGGTATGTGCTATGTTCTGGTGTTGTGTAATAATGTATGAAAATTCAGGGAAAAGACCCAGTTCTCTGCCAGGGTCTATGTTAAAGTGTTAAAATCAAAGATGGACGAAGACAGGGGGTTAAAAAATGTTCACCTTTTCCTAATATTCTCAATATTGTAACTACAGATCTGCAATCTGTCTTGTGTATTTAAATCAGCATATTTTATTTGGTTAGAAGCATACCCTGACGTGGCTAGGAAAACCAAATTTTAATCTCGTAAAAAAACCAAACCCCATGGCACTACAGCCCTGAAGAGCCTTGGCCTACCAAGCGACCGCTGCTCAGCCCGAAGGCCTGCAGATTACGAGGTGTCGTGTGGTCAGCACGACGAATCCCCTCGGCCGTTATTCTTGGTTTTCTAGACCGGGGCCGCTATCTCACCGTCAGATAGCTCCTCAATTCTAATCACGTAGGCTGAGTGGACCTCGTACCAGCCCTCAGGTCCAGGTAAAAATCCCTGGCCTGGCCGGGAATCGAACCCGGGGCCTCCGGGTAAGAGGCAGGCACGCTGCCCCTACACCACGGGGCCGGCATTTTAATCTCGTAATGGACATAAAATAGTCTCCCCCACCCCAGTTCACAGAGAGCAATACCTTTTTATAATGACATTTAGTCGTGTTTAAGTACTGGCTTGACTCAATGTGTGAACATCATCTGGTATTGTTGCAAAGTTAGCAACTGTGAGAATGTTTGGTATTTCAACAATGGAGAGTTAGTACGCATGTACCTGTAGTTTTCCATACAAAATGATTGACACGATTCTCCAAAGCATATTGTATATGGAAGTCTATTACACAAGAACCTAGTTTATCTAGCCGTCATTAATCCCGATCAAAAATAATAAAAAATTTATACTTCTACAGTATTTCTTTTACGCGGTCGACTCTTCTTGAATGTCTTTTCCGCCAAGGATAGTTAAGGACCTAATGTAACAGCTCTGTTGCAACCAATGGACCACGGTGTATTGGAAAACATCAAGCGGTTATACAGAAGGCAGCTGCAAAGCAAACTGATTGAAGAAGAGGGGGGGAATACGGTGTAACTGCGGTACTGAAATCAATAAATATGAACGACATTATTGCTATTGGTTTTACGTCGCGCTGACACAGATAGGTCTTATGGCGACGATCGGATAGGAGAGGGAAGGAAGCGGCCTTAATTAAGGTGTGAAAATGGGAATCCACAGAAAGCCATCTTCAGGGCTGCCGACAGTGGGGTTCGAATCCACTGCCTGAACATTATTTATACGTTCGCATCTGTATGGGATCAAGTTAGAGAAATGACAATTAAAAACTCTTGAAAACATTTATGGTTTTCTATCTGTGCATCTACTACCAAGGTTTGTGAAGTTGTGGACTCTTCAGAGTTCCTCGACACATTTGCACGGATTTCCGGATGCACGGACGTAGATGAGAAAGTAGTAAATGACTGGTTGAAACAGGACTAATTCAGGCTAGGCATAATGACAGATGAAGAAATTATTGCCTCTTATTCTTCGGCAGGTAATTATGAGTGATGGTGAATTTGAAAATGAAACCCCTGCTCCATCAGAAGAAACGACTCGTGGAGAAGCAACAATGCAGTTGGTTAAACTGATGGCCTATTTAGAATCCCAGACTGAAACCACAGCGGCAGAAGTGATGTTTGTAAAACATCTTCACCGGGCAAGTTGGCCATGCACCTGTGAGCTTGCATCCAGGAGATAGTGGGTTCGAACCCCACAAACGACAGTCCTGAATATGGTTTTCCGTGGTTTCCCATTTTCACACCAGGCAAATGCTGGGGCTGTACGTTAATTAAGGCCACGGCCGCTTCCTTCCCACTCCAAGCCCTTTCCTATAGTTGCCATAAGACCTACCTGTGTCAGTGCGATGTAAAGCAAAAAACCTTTGTGATTGTGCTGCACACAAACGTTATAAAAATGTACAACAGAAAAAACTCGCACATTATTTTCGTGCATAAAACAGTCGTAAATGTAAGGAAAGTGTTGTTATATATTTTTTGTACAATTTAAAAGGGTATTGCTGTCCAACTAATGTTAATAGATATAACATGTACTGTATTAGTTTTTTAGCGTTTCCGGATCATCGATAAACTGGATCAGTTCTGGTCCCATTTAAACCAGATAAACGAGGTTCTCGCATATTATTTAAAAAAAAATTGTTAAGGTTATCTATGAACCATGTTTACACAATCTATTAGATTTTCTATCTCTAAAGCAGTCCCTTTTCTTTGTGCTCCTTCCAGATGTTCTTAAATATTTGACTTCTGCTTTACAGCTCTTCCACCAAGATGTTGCACGACTTTGACTAGTTTCTCCGGTGCATCCCTCATTTGTTGTTTAATACATCAATTCTCAACGTTTATGTGCTTTAAAATATGTTATATACCTGCAGTACAATAGCATGTTTAATTCTAAGATAATTCCTTCACTTATGTTTATGTGTAGTGGACATTGCAGCTGTGATTTAAATGTCCGTGCTCAACCTAAAAGAATCACTGCAAATAAAATACACAACTTTGTAATATCTACAAGGACCAAAATATCATTAGGGTATCTCCTCCAAAGGTCAGTGGTGAAAATTCTGCTAGTGGCAATGTAAGAGAAAGTAATTAATGAGATTCCTGTACGAATGGGAAGGGCAATAAACTAGAATTCGCCGAGAGATCTGCTTTGACATTACTTGATAGGGAACCTTAACATACTGAAATAAACCAAATCAGATTTTAAAATTTTTATTTATTTTTTTCAAAAAGGAGGATTTCTTAAACAACTTATTCAATAAGAGTTCATGATGTTTCCATGGCAGTTGCAGCAGCCGCACTCTCCTCTGTGTACTTGCCCTTCTCCTTGCCAAGGGCTGCCAACCTTCCCTTTGATCGGCGGTCGATGATCTTCTTTCTATCCTTGTCCATCTTCAGTTTTACGATTACCGTTTTGGATGGGTGGATTCCAACGTACACGCTCGCTCCGTTAGCCTTCTCACGCTGGATTCGTTCGATGTAGATGACAAACTTCTTACGGTAGACCTGGACTACTTTACCCACTTGCTGTCCCTTGTAGTGTCCTCGTACCACCTGCAACAACAAAGCCATGAAGACTGTCAACTTCAAGCAACTACTACACTTTGTTTCTATTTCTAGCAATTTTGTATTTTAATTAAAATTTAGTCTTGGTCTGCATTATATTTGCAGAGCCAATTTAACAAGTTGATAGATCATGGATAGCTGTGTTTCGTGTATGTATTTTACTAAGATAAAATATAAAATTATTACCCACGTAACATCTGACAAGCAAATGGGTGGATTAGATTTGAATCCTTAGCACTTCTAGCATTTTAAACTCAAGTGTATGCTAAGTTATAAGTTGATGACAGTGTGTCTTAAATCATCATTTTCATTTCCCCGTCCAGTTCCTGCCAGCTCGGGGTGTTGATGATATACCATCACTCATTCTTAGGCTAATGTTACGATGGGGTCGCCACTTCTAAAGGCATTTTAGAACTACTGCCAGCTATTATTCACCCCACCCTAACATGGGAAACGCTGGTGATGAAATAAACTTGGTTTTGGTAAAACTTTACTGTAAGGCCCTCTACACAAATTACATTATTTTGTAAGGTAAATCATATAAATTTTACATCACATTATTTGTAGCAGACTACTATACTCATTGTCATGGCTAGGAACCCACCAACCCAACCCTATATGTACCTTTATAACAAAGTATAAATCATGCTACATTTTCCGTACCACCTGCATCAACAACCATTGCCATTTACTGAAATGTATAATATATTGCATCACTCCCAGAATTCAACGTAGTCTGGCTACTTAGCTGCAGGGCCAGCATACTGGCCTGATGTTCAGAGCACCCTGGATTTGATTCCCAGCTGGGTCATGGTTTTAACCTCAAGCTTAACGGCCATACTACAACCCACCATGGAACACTAAATACATTCCTCCACAAAGGAAAGACATGTGGCCGTCTGTAAAATTGTGCTTAATCTACAGGAGTGCTGACCCCACATAGTTGGAAAAGCTCTTTACTATGCATCCCTGATAATTCACACCCACTGTGTTGACATCACCACCAGTTTTCTGTCATGGGTAAGCAAACAACAAAAGAGAGAAGATCGGTAGAAGAACCGCACATTAACTACAATAACAAAAATCTACGAGGACCGAGCGAAAGGCTACACAGTTTGTATTGCGTAGCTGTGAGCTTGCATTTGGGAGACGGTGCGTTTGAACCCCACTGACAGCAGCACCAGACAAATGCTTAATCGACGCAACAGTTGCCTGCTTTCTTCCCAGGCCTATACCATTGTCGCTGTAAAAACAATCTTATGATCTAAAAAAATATATCTCAGAATATAGATCAAAGGGCAAAAGATATTGCACAGAAAACAATTATTACACAGGGAAATTATTCGTTGGCAGTATGATAAGGTCGGTTTCATTAAGGAGGGTTATACTCTTAACCCTGGGTTTGTTAACGCATTTCATTGAGCTACTTCGGCAGAGGATTAGTTAATGCCGTATTAACCCTAGCTGGAAACAGCTACCGTGCCGAATCAAGGACGTGGTTACATAATTAGACGTTATGAATACTTTTATGGCATAGTTCGCTTGTTCTTTCTTTCGCAGAAGTTTGTTTTCTTCAACAGTTCCGTGGTACCCTGTATTATGCTTTCGTAATAGACCTGATAGCAGCAGTGATTGAAAAAATGGAAGAGATTCCACAATTAAGAAAGGCATTGTTCACTGAGTTAGTCTCAAAGCATTATAGAATCCAAGAAGAATGATAAGAGATTAAAATAAAAAGAGGACACACAAAAATTACAGAGGAGTTTAAAAGCATTGTCCATGTGACAATGCAAACTAGCAAGACATTTAAACAGTTGTGCAAAAATATTAATGCTATAAATTAGCAGCTTTAATAGACCATTTTGAGGACTGCAGGTTTCCATACTCCAACGTTGTTTCTGATCATTATACGAAACTATGCCAGCAAGGAAGTGCACTGTCCCCACTACTGTTTATCACTGTACTGGACAATATAATGAAGAATGTCAAGGTAAAGTTAGGTGAACAATGCAGCAGCCTTTGCTGGTATGATTTGGGGTGAAACAGAAGAGGAAGTAAAGACCAGACTCAATGTATGGAAATCCCAGCCAGGAATATAACCTCAACAACAGCGAGATCAAGGCAGTGGTGATAGTCAACAGAGAAGGGCGTCCAGCATGTGTAAAACTATAGAGCGTTCCAACCTTAAATTGCAGTACAGCAGTAATGGGATAATTCCGTCTCTTTCCTTCTCCTGTGTTTTGCAGGTAGCGCTGTCCTACTCTAATGCAGCGGGTTTGCCAAATATCCGTAAATCAGAATGTTATCGTTTAAAATGGGTGAATATCGTGTTGTGTACAGAATTTCAAGGCGCATTTGATGCCGTTAACAAAAAAAATGTAAAAGAATAATTTAGTGTGAAAATGGCAATATAATGGAAAGTTTCGCCAAATGCAAAATCTTCATTGCATAGAACTTATCATGTCATAACTCCTATTTTATATTCATAATTTTCCTAATTTTTTCACTGCTGGTAAAGAAACATTTCAGCTCGATGTAGATAAGTTTATTTTTACATTTAAAAAATAACAAAATGCAGTTATATGCGTTTATTTTCAGTCATGTTCCGGGAATTTTATGTGCAGGCACGAAAAAGTCAGTCGCTGGCCAGCGCCTTTCCTATTGAATTTTCATGGGGGGTCAAAGCGAGGCAAATGGTCTTCAGATATTAAAATTATTTTTAAAACAAT
Source organism: Anabrus simplex (assembly GCF_040414725.1). Lineage (NCBI taxonomy): Eukaryota > Metazoa > Arthropoda > Insecta > Orthoptera > Tettigoniidae > Anabrus > Anabrus simplex. The sequence goes on along the minus strand of NC_090279.1, from coordinate 215,338,800 downwards.
CTCGAAGTTCTTATCTTGCTTAGTTCTTAATTTGTGATAGGAAGAATATATCCTTGAATTTTGGTTTCGCGCGTGACTCGGCTGGCTGGCTGTCTAGCTGGCTGAAGTACGGTAATGATCTCCCAAATATGCGCTTTTAACATTTCCAGACAGTCGCATGCAGTGCAGTGCTCATTTCGTCAGTAGTATGTATGATAGTGATTAAATACATATCAGTGACACATATACAATTCTTGAGGGCAAGTGTATTTCGTTTGTGTGGTTCGTGAGTTCGTGCTCGTGCGTGGGGATCTAATTTCTAAGAAAAAGTGCAGAAGGATCATGGCGTGGTTAACGCAAAGCAAACGGTCTTCGGATATGGAAGTTATTTTTAAATCATACCTCAAGTCTTTATCTCGTTATCTCTTAAGTTATGACAGGGAGAACGTCTCGTTTGTTTACGTTTCACGAGCGACTCGGCTGGCTGAGCTTTTAAATATACTGACAGCCGTGTGCAGTGGTGTTCATTTTATCAGTATTATAAGATTGATTATATAAAGATCAGTGATATATATATAATATTTAATGGCATGTGGCCTCCGAGGAGGCCGAGTGCAGGTCTTTCGAGTTGATGCCACATAGGCGACCTGCGCGTCTATAAGAATGTGGCCCTACCTGTGATGAATTCTAATGCTGAAGACGGCACACACACCCAGCCCCCGAGCCATTGGAATTAACCAATGAAGGTTAAAATCCCCGACCTGGGCGAAAATCGAACCCGGGGCCCTCTGGACCAAAGGCCAGCACGTTAATCATTTAAGCCATGGGGCCGGACAAGATCAGTAATAAATGTATAGTTCTTGAGGACAAGTGGATTGTGTTTGTTGTGTTTGTGTAGTCTGTGTAGTTGTCAGTTTGTGCTCTTGCGGGGGGTTATTAGTTCGAAGAAAAAGTGCAGAAGGATGTACAATGGATCGTCAAATTAAAAAGAAACGTTCCGTAGGTAAACTCAGGGGAAAAGAAAGCAATATTATAATGAGTGTCCTGGATTATTTTTTAAAGACTATGACTATGAGCAGCGCAGTCAGTGAAACAGCTAAAGCTACAGGTTGTTCCGAAAGAACAATCTATGCTATAAGGAAGGAACACACACACATGGTCCTTTGCGAACTCCCGCAAAAAAAGAGAAGGACGGCAGAAAAATGCAGGTAATGAACATGGTTTTGTTCATAATGCTGAACTAACATTTTTATGCCATAAAAACATAAGACAATTGGGCAAATTACGTGAACGAAGTAAAGAAAAATGAAAGAGATTTGTGGAAAGCAGACGAATTACAGGACGATGTCGACGATGAAAATTTTTTAATACGACTTTCTTCATCGTCCGTATCATCCTCAAGTTCATCTCCCGAAGCCGGTTCATCCAACGTGGGAACATCAGGCCTTGCAGAAAGGATAGAAGGTGTACGTCCAATGTCTGAGAGCAACGCCAGTGATTAAGGTACGTTGTATTTATTTTACCATCCTACAAATATTAATTTATGAATGAATGAAGTTAAAATTACAAAATTACAAACGAAAAATGTGAAACTGTGACGCCCTGTTTGAGTCACACTCGAGCGTGATCTTCACGAGTTGATTTCGCAACAGCGCGCTCCATCTACGCTGTACTGCAATTGAAGGTTGGAACGCTCTATAGGAGACCACCAGCTAGTGTGCGTGAATAGCTTTCCTTACCTTGGAAGTGTAATCTCCAGTGATAATTTAGTCAGAAAGGAAATTACAGAGTGCAAGAGGGATTAGAATTCTACCAACAAGTAAGAACACTTTTATGGGATGACATGATTCCAAAATTGGCCAAACCGATTATGTTTAATCATTTCATACCAATACTGACCTATGGTATCGAAGCATGCACTCTCACAAAAAGAGATTCATCAAGACTGCAAGCATCAGAGATGAAATTTCTTAGATCCACCATCCAGAAGACCAAGGTGGACAAGTTAAGAAACGAGGTGAGGAAAGAAGCCGGAATAAAGACTTCCCTATTAGACCGAATCGGCACATGCAGACTACGGTGGTACGGGCATGTGATGAAAGAGCCTACAAGAACAGCCAGAATAAGTTTGGAAAGACAGGTGGAGTGGAAAAGACCTGCAGACAGACCTAAAATCCGATGGATGGACATGATCAAGATTGATCTAGTTACCAGAGGATGGACAGTGGATGATGTTCTCCATGACAAGTTGTATATGGACAGGAAGAAGTGGAAGAGGCTCATTAACAGTACCTGGGAAACTGGAACTGTACAATGATGATGATATGAAACTACCCTGTGATATAAAATCTTAATCCAATCAATACCTGCAGTATCAGACAGAGAAACTTGTTTCTGTCTGTTGTGTATTTCAATGAAGATCTTACTGACAACTATTTTTGACAGTCTACAGCATACCTCTTCAGACAGATATTGGAACTCTTTCCTTCTTATATGGCTATTTCTGTTAAGGTACACCATTTAACATATCTAACGAAAGTAACACGGCATACAATGCATGATTTAAAGCAGCAATTTTGCCTTTACTATTGAGTTAACAGTTTAATCCGGATGAAAGGAGGCATTACTTGACCCCAACCTCAACATAGAGTTAAAATCAATGTTACTTCACGAAACGAATTTGGGTAACATAGCTATCAGCTTGCACTCGGGACTTAATGGGTTTGAATCCCGGTGGCAGCCCTGACGATGATTTTCCGTGGTTTCCCCATTTTCACACAAGTCAAAGGCTGTACCTTAATTAAGGCTATGGTTGCTTCCTTCCCTGTCCATTGTCACCAAAACACCTAATTGTGTCAGTGCGATGTAGAGTGAAAAATGAATAAGACTTCAGAATAAAACTTACAGACCTGCCATGGGATTAAAATATTTAATGAAAAATAAAATGTCTGCTAAACAAACTAGCAGAGTTACAGGTTCATTCAATCCCCCACCTCCCTAGGGGTTTAACGTCGCGATAATAAAGGTTTTCGGCGACAATGCTCATTCTGAAACATTGTTTCAGTATGTTAGTTTCCCAGACATGCGACAAAGAAAACACCATGAAAAATCTTTCCAATGTGAAAGGACCTATGATGTAGTTATATATGACAAAGCTTAAAGAAATGTAAATTTGGTTCTTCAGTAAATATTGCCTTTCAATTTCAGGTAAATGGCTTAGTACACATTATCTTGTTTAGAAAGGCTTCAATTGATAAAGTATGTAATACATATCGGTATTTAAAATACAGGTTTCCAAAAATATTTCATTTTTGTGGAAGAATTATGAAAAACAGAAAGATGATTTGAACATAAAGCTGTAAAGTACGGAGAGGCTGAGGAAGTCCCAAATTACCACAGATTGGACTTGTTAAAAACCGGTACAAGACAACAGACTGAACTTGGATTAAAACACTGATGTATGAGAATAATGCAAGGTTCAGAAAACTATGTTTTATCTTAAATTATGCCTATCAAAAGAGACCACATACTTGGAAATAAAAGTAAACCAAGTATTACCGGCACACTTTATATTCGTGCATTTGTGTACGGGGGTGAGGAGTAAGGAGGGGGTTGTCCCAGTTCCGATAGTGCTGCCAACTGAATGAAAATGAAATCTGAATTGAATTGAGAATATGATCGATCGACGCCAACAATTATGTCACATACACATTGTACAACATTATATAACACTTCTCAATGCGAATCTTGTTCCTAGCATGAATTCTATAGTTTGGCTTTGCTGTGTAAACAACAACAGTACTAGTACGTAAAGTGTACGCCAGATGTCGCAGAACAATGCTTAAGCGATTCATAGTTTGTGTTTCAAAGGTTGCCAGTACGAATCTCGAAGATTGCCGAGGTCAACTGATTCAGCACTAAGGTATAAATGCACCAAGATAAAGTGTGCCGATAATACTTGGCAACAGGAAAACAATCAAATCATCTAGTGGTATGATATGTACAAAGAAGATAATGCAAAGGAAGTTTAGCTGGGTGAAGGCATGTTATAAAAGTGCCAGTAGAAGCTAGGATGAAAATTTCAAGCATTCAAAAAAATAGTTACCAACACAGTGTGAGATTACAAGATTTAAAACACAATGACCAGCGTGAAGCATCCTGGCTGACCCTTTACAGTTTAAATCCTTAAAGCCGCAAACAAATGCTTCGCTTGAAATAAATCCAGCACTAATCAATCTTCAAAAGCAAAATGTTAAGACTGTTAGCCCATGTTGTCGATTTCAGTTGTTAGTTTCTTTAAAGCTGCTGCATCAATACTCTTTTGAGTGATCCTTATTACTATTATTATTAAAAGCAAAATGTTAAAGTATTAATGAACACTTAATACTTCAAGCATTAAACATATTTTCATTCCAGATCTGTAGTTTTTCAGCTGGTCGCACTTGAGTATCCACAATATGAAGGGATTCTGATGTTTGTTTGAAACAAAGTAAACACAAATTTTGTCCGTATGACTGGTATGAAAGATGGATCCACTGGAGCAACATTATTCAAATCTGGTCATTTACCACTCGTATAATAAATACAATTTCTGGGAAAGTCATTTCATCTGGTGTAACATTCCTATAGCTATGGTCTCGCGAGTGAGGAGATAATTCATGTGTACTGAAAAATTTGTTTCAAGAATAGGATCAATTTGGTGAATTACAATTCTTTTTTGGTATTACTTGTAAATGAAACTACTGTAGGAATATGTTACAAACATCAATTATTTACTGACTTTAAATAAGCTTACGACAGTGTACGAGGGCCTTAGTTGTTATATGCTGCACAACCAAAGCTTAGTGGAGATGACATTGAAGAAATCAAAACAAACAACACCCATGGTGCAATAGCCCCCTACCAAGCAACCGCTGCTTAGCCCGAAGGCCTGCAGATTATGAGGTGTCATGTGGTCAGCACGACAAATCCTCTCAGCCATTAATCTTGGCTTCCTAGACTGGGACTAGCCTCTCACCATCAATTGTAATCACGCAGGTTGATTGGACCTCAAACTAGGATAAAAATCCCCGACCTGGCCGGGAATCAAACCCGGGGCCTCCGGGTAAGACGCAGGCACACTACCCCTACACCACGGGGCTGACTGAAGAAATCAATCCTGATCTAAAGAGCAAGGTCAGATATAAACCTTTTAAGGATATACAAGGAGATGAACTGACAACATTACGCTACAATGCAGTGTTGGAGAAAGTCGTAAGATCTATTGAAATGAAATGAGGTAGGGGTCCATCTTTAATAGAACCTTGGATATGTTTCTGATGTCTTTACTGATAAGGGAAATTCCACAAACTTCACATCTGAAACCTACCTTGAAACTCTGGTGTATATAACCACTGAGCTTCAAGACCATGTACAAAAATCAAGCTGCCTGTGGTAAAACTTGGCTGAGGGTCAAGTTAAGTGGGTCTGGGGGTGTTAGCAGCCAGGACAGCTGTGAAACAGCGTGCAGACCTTTAGTATCCTGAGATATTATTGGCTAGTGAAAAGAATTGGATAGGTATTTTTCGGACACTATTCACATCCGGCACACACCACAAGTCACTTTCAAACTCTACAGTTTCATATTTTCACGGAGTGTGGTAGCAGTTGCCACACATGATGCAAGCTCTATCAAACACCATCAAAACTGCCCTGCAGCCGATAGGAACATACGTAATAGCCGAATTTCATGGACTGACAGTGTCCGTTTTAATTTTTCTATATAAGTAACAATACTTCTAAGGGCAGGCTGGCGAGTTCCTGGCAAGCATAAAGGAATGAATGCTCCTCTCATCTGCTTTAGGTATCGTTTCACATCATTTTTGAACGATTTCAATCTTCCTAAAAGTGCAAATGAGCTAGTAAACTGAAATAAACACCTGAATTATGCACATATGCAACAGGAAGGAGATACTAGTCGCTACATGTTGAACGGTTTAGTCCTCACCATGGGCAAATCAGCAATGAAACGGTGAGCTCCACGTAGCTCACCAAGACAGGGATGTCAATTTGGGCAACATTACTGTCTGCTCACGCAAGATTCCAACAAAATAACAGTAAAGCTTCTGTTGACCCTTTGTGAAAGACAGGTTAGACATACAACATAGCACTGATCGGACATTGCATGCAAAAATCTGAGTGACGACCAGAGAAGACCACTGGTCTGGATAAGTTAGCATACTGATTTGGACAAAACCACATTTGCTGGCGAGATATAGTGTGTACAGTGCACTATGTCTTCTGGTATGGGCTATATCAAATTTGTTACTTTCATTGACCTGTCTCAGACCCATCCTTGGCTTTGACAATATGAAAGTGACTGATATGAGTGATGCTAGTAATACCCTTGCTATGCAGCCAGTCCGTTATGAATGGTGTGAAAATATCGCTCATAGGGTCGGTTGATGCATGCATTTCAGTGGGCTTGGCAGACTGATATGTAATAGCAGTGGCTGGCTCGGTGAAGAAAGCAACGGGAAACTATCTCCCTCCTCATTTCCCTAGTACGCCTCTTCAGTGACGCCTAGGCTATTTATAACAGCTGTTGGCGGAGCTGCAGAGGATCAAACCAGCCTTTGGGCTGAATACCCAACACACAGGTTTGGGTAGGTTAGGATAGGGCCACGACAACACCACTGGTCTGGGGGCATAAATCTAGATCAATGCTTTACTTCTCGCAGCCCAGCACTCGCTACATTCAGCTGCGCGCGGAACGACTGTCGTTTGTTTACACGCTCGCGGCCTTCTCGGGAAGGATGTTGTGAAGCTATGCTCAGAGCTGCCAACCTCTGTACGGAGGAACTAATGAGTGAGGTGCTTCGATAGCTAGTGGCAAGACGATTAGTCTGGACGGTTAGGATTCTTACCGTGGACGAGACGATTGGTCTGGACGGTTAGGATTCTTGCCGTGGACAAGACCATTGGTCTGGACGGTTAGAAGCCGCGAAGCGGCCTTAGGCCCCTAGTTTCATGTGAAAACACGATTGGTCTGGACGGTTAGGATTCTTGCCGTGGACAAGACGATTGGTCTGGACGGTTAGGATTCTTGCCGTGGACAAGACCATTGGTCTGGACGGTTAGAAGCCGCGAAGCGGCCTTAGGCCCCTAGTTTCATGTCGAAACACGATTGGTCTGGACGGTTAGGATTCTTGCCGTGGACACGGCCATTGGTCTGGACGGTTAGAAGCCGCGAAGCGGCCCTACGCCTCTAGTTTCATGTGGAAACACGATTGGTCTGGACTGGTTCTTGCCGTGCGGACGGTTAGGATAAGACCTGGACAAGACCATTGGTCCGGACGGTTAAAGCCGCATTGTAATTTTACATGGTGTTTTTTTGTTTGTGCTTTTATTCAGCCGGGGTTGGTAATGCAATGTATTTATCAGCATTGATGGCAATGACGTCACATTCCGTTCACCATGACCAATGAGAATGCAAGAAACTACTTGAGCCATGGACGATGGCGGCTACTGTTCTTTATTAGGTTATAAAAGTAAATATATTTCTCGGGGCGGGCTGGTGGGTTCCTAGACATGGCAATGAACACATCTCTCCTCTAAAAGGAATTCCAAGTAAGATTTACATTATTTTCACTTCCCTATAATGTTATAAACGTTGGGCTGCGAGAAGTAAAGTTTTACCAAATCTAGTTCACTGAAGATCCACGACTCAATCTACAGTTACAATCTACCAGCCTATAACGTAATAAAGAGCAGCACCCGCCATTGGCCATGGCTAAAGCAACGTCTGCATGGCAAGAACCAGTCCAGACTTATCGTGTAATAATAATCACCATGACCACCAGCTATTGAAGCACCACTCACTCGTTAGTTCCTAAGTACAGAGGTTGGCAGCACTGAACACCATTTGACAACATCCTTCCAGAGCGTGTAAACAAACGAGTCGTTCAGAGCGCAGCTGAATAAAAAAAAGACTGAAGGAGCAAAGTGTGAAATACACTAAAACTCAATCAAGTGCTCCTTGTCATTATGAATTAATTCTGCATCAAAGGGAAACCACTGAAACAACATATTAATGTACGCTGAGCTAGCACTCGTCAGTCATTCACCATCTAGATGAAGTTGTAAAACACACATACCTGAGAACAAAATTTAACGATTGCAGGTAATGTATTTCAAATCTAATGGAGTTATAACAACAAAGAGCTACTCTGAAGATATAGTCTAACCAATAAAACCATTTCTAATATGAAAGTCATTAAGTAACTGTCAATTTCGGATACATTGTTCTTCTATGATCAACATCACTTTACATATTTGTATATATTTACAACTTTGTATCTACCGTCTTTGCAAACAAAAACATTAGGCCTATACAACTTGATCAAACATAAACATATTACATCATCCAGATTGAAAATAGCAATTCTAAACTGAAGGTTGTAAAATTATCCGGTTCAAAACAGGCAAATATAAACTGAATTTTACACAAAAACGACGATCAGTATTAAAAAATATAATTTCTACTAGAATAGCACGTATGTAACATAACGAGAGATTCAAAGCAATAGGTTAGAACACCACGTGGCTTACGTACCTGAACTTCGTCGTCCTTGCGAATAGGAATTGTTCGCACATTATATTTTTGTCTCAGCTCCTTGGACAGGGGAGCCGACATAATACGTCTCCGAATGTGAGATGGGGCTGTGAAGTGCCTCTTGCGGTTTTTCCTCCTCGATGCAGAAACTAGCTTGTTCAACTTCATAGTGTTGATCTACCGAAGAGAAATTACTGACGGAAGACAGCAACGAACTGCCAATAAGCGATCTATCAAGAAGTAAACGAAACTAACACCCAGGCTAGCGTTTATTTACGCTACCAGCATCAAATACGCAATATGTTACCTGTATAATAACGTCTGTAAAGTTACAAAATTAAGCCACGACCATGTTACGTCCGCCGATCGCCAAGTCCAAAGAATATTTATTTGGAGGCAAGTGGATATAGCAACTTCTTAGACAAGGAATACCCATATGAAGTAAAAAATATGCGAATTCGTAATCACTAATTTCTTTAAAACTAATTCTCTTTTCATGGATTGCGAATATTTCGAAAAGATGTATTAGTTCTTGCTAGTTAAACTCTACACACGAAATTCAAGTCAAATGAACTAATTAACAGCTCCATATTACGAATTTATAGTTGTGACAGAGGGCTGAAATGCGCCATTAAAAACTTCATCCTTTGAAGTGGAATCACAGTATTAATCATAATTTCATGAGTGCAATTAATGTCAAGAAAGAAGAACACTAGAAGTGTTTTATAAGGAAATAACATTTGCAACACTTGGAGAACGATTCCACTCTTGGCCGTATTGGTCACAGTGTTTCTTGGACAGTTTACAAACACAGTCAATTTCTGGATCATGAAAATGTTTCGTCGTACATAGTTTATGCTGGAAGCCATGGACAGTGTTTAGCTTAAGGTGTGCTTTACATCATATAGTTCGTTTCTTTCGAGTCTCCTGATAGCATAGCATCTCTTGCGTATACCCTCTCCAGATTTCCCTTCTCTTCCGTTGCCTCTCAGAAGCACTCTCGTTGAGTTGACAGTAGATGGCAGGAGGTACTAAATTCTGAAGCACCGAGATTGAGACGGCGGTGTTCTGAGACAAGGTCGAGACAAGGTCTATCTATACACACAGGTCAGGACACGAATGTTTCTTATGGAGGCGTCCTTTTGGGACGCACTGTAGGCATTCCCTACAGCATTTCCATGTTGCATACAGGCCTAAGCAAGTTTCGGACTTAAAGAATGGATTTAAGAATACCAAAACTGTTAAAATTAGTTTTGTTTGCTTCGGATTACATGTAATTAATAGTTTTCCTATAACCTGCGAATCGTGAAATAATGATAAGAAGATAGCTATTTTGTCATCTGTGAGAACTCAGGTTTCATATATTGTGAATGGTTGCAATGGAATTAAAAACAGGCTATATGACAAAATTATCATAATACATTTTTCAGCCGTTAGGCCTAATTTAGGGTACTCAAACAAGAACAAAGTACCGGTAATATAATGATCAAATAAGTGTGGACGGTTAAAATGTAATAATTATACATAGGTTAACGCCTAAAACAACATTATTACAATAAATATTACAGCCAGCAATTTAGATTACATTCCCTGTAACAATAAAACATTAGAAAACTGGGATACATCATAACGGTGTCCTGTCAATCGCTCCCAGCGTAAAATGTGTGACAATTGCTCCCAGTACGGTCCAGCTGTTCACCTTCGCGTTTTCATTAAAGAGTATTCCTGAGGGTTTTCCTAACCATCTTTCTTCACTATTTAAATCCAGCAGTTTTCTGCAGGCCAGCTACGGTGGTGGTGGTGGTGATTATTGTTTTAAGAGGAAGTACAACTAGGCACTAATCAGAGAGAAAAAAAGAAAGACAAGGCCCACGTAGGGCGTGAAAATGAAAGACTCCCTAGCCCTAATAGCTTCCGCGTCAGAAAAGAACAAAAGTTGACCGAGGGAGGTCGGATAGGATAGATGAAAGTGAGGAGCCTGGCACAAGTAAATGGAAGCAATGTTAGGATTCAGTTAAGGGCTCCGTGGTCACTATCACACGCTCCCCCTGGAGCCCCCTTTAGTCGCCTCTTACGACAAGCAGGGGATAGGCCTAACGTGTGTATTATTCTACCGCCTCAACCCACAGGGAGAGGCCAGCTACGTACGAGCAAAGTGTCACACTGACTGCGTGACCATCAGTTGTGTTTAGGACGACTACCTCCCATCACACTTTATCCAGGCTTTGGACTGGCTGCACAGAATATCTTTTGTATATAGGCGTGTTTAAAATCAGCTATTGGCTTCGTCAGTTACTTTGTGCTAAAACTAAGCTCCGTCATTTTAGATATGGTCAGTAATAAGAATAGTTTGATAGACAAGCTTTTTTTTTTTTTTTTTTTTTTTGCAAAAGCTAAGACTGTTCTATTGGCTGCCACTTACCACGTCGGCAATTCTGCATCTACTTTGCCTTCCTATTCTTGTCTCTCGGGAATCGAAATAATGTGGCCCCTTTAGATGAGTGACTTGCAATTTGCAGCGACGCAATAAACCATTATAATGCAGGCGACAGAAGATAGAGAGCTTTGGTCCCAAATTGGCTGCTACCGCAAAGATTTCTGGAATCGTGACCAAAACTGTGTGTTAGTATATGGACTTTGTTCTGAGGTTTTCAATTAGGAAATATTCTCTTGTTGATTAGTAGGCCAACCTAGAGGGAAATGGGCCGATTGCAGAAATTATATTTAGATTATGTTTACGGTTAAACAATGTCTAGGTATTGTTGCCGCATTGCAAAAACGTTATTTATCACTTAGACTGCCGAGAACACTGTTTAACCTGAAATCATACTGTAGAGGCCTGGTGCAGGTCTATAGGCGACCTGCGCTTCTGTGAGGATGGGTCCATGCCTATAACGGATTTTAATGCTGAAGACGACGCACTGAACCCCCGAACCAGAAGAATTAACCAGTAAAGGTTAAAATTCCCGAATCGAACCCGGATTTTCTTGCATCAAAATACAGAACGCTAAGCATGTAGCAATAGAGCAGGACGAAACTCTTGTCCTAGTCCCTAGATGGTGCACCCTTGCCAAATGGAGATGAGCCATTTTAACTTCATCCTTTCTTTCTTAATCTGTTTACCCTCCAGGGTTGGTTTTTCCCTCGGACTCAGTGAGGGATCCCACCTCTACCGCCTCAAGGGTCCTGGAGCGTGAGACTTTGGGTCGGAGGATACAACTGGGGAGGAGGACCAGTACCTCGCCCAGGCGGCCTCACCTGCTATGCTGAACAGGGGCCTTGTGGAGGGATGGGAAGATTGGAAGGGATAGACAAGGAAGAGGGAAGGAAGCGGCCGTGCCCTTAAGTTAGGTACCATCCCGGCATTTGCCTGGAGGAGAAGTGCGAAACCACGGAAAACCTCTTCGAGGATGGCTGAGGTGGGAATCGAATCGAATCCACCTCTACTCAGTTGACCTCCCAAGGCTGAGTGAACCCCGTTCCAGCCGTCATGCCACTTTTCTTTCCAACAAAAGCTAAGAATATTCTATTGGCTACCACTTACCACGTCGGCAAGCTGGGCTCACGGGGATGGCAGTCAATAGACTAGCCCTCCTGCCATTCTTAAATCTCTAGCAGTACCTGGAATAGAACCCGGATCTCCGATGACGGCTGCTAGTAGCTCTAACATTCAGCAAATAAAAAGGGTTATTTTGGGTTATGAAATATATTTAATTGAATAATAAGGTTTCAAACATGTTCATAGTTGTAGAGTACCATTTACAAATCAAGGCGATAGGTGGAAAGGTGTCACAGGGGTCGAGTGCGCTGTGCTTGCTATACCGTGAGCGTTTAGCATGTCATTTGTTTAAAAATGAAGGAAACCAATTTTTTTCACTATAATTATAAGCCGTTTACATGTATGATCGATTTAAAAAATAATCTTATAGCGGCCCGATAATACGAAAATGTTTCTGTTATATTTATTTTTAAAAAATGTCACCAGTGTGTCATATTTAACAGTTTGTTACCGGGTGAGTTGGCCGTATGGTTAGGAACGCGCAGCTGTGACCTCCCATCCGGGAGATAGTGGATTCGAATCCCACTATCGACAGCCCTGGAGATGGCTTTCCGTGGTTTTCCATTTCCCACCAGGCAAATGCTGGGGCTGTACCTTAATTAAGGCCACGGCCGCTTCCTTCTTATCCCTAGGCCTTTTCTGTCCCATCGTCGCCATAAGACCTATCTGTGTCGGTGCGACGTAAAGCAACTAGTAAGAAAAAAAGTTTGTTGTTATTTATACAGGGTGGTTGTAAACAACATGAACCGGGTATTTGACTGTTAGAGGGTTGGTCATGCTGATAAATGATTGGAACAAAATAGATAACTCTCGCCGTTGTCAGTTCTTTTTTTTCTTTTTTACCTATTTGCTACTATTGTTGATCCATATAAAAACAATAATGCTGATAATGAGAGAAAAAGTTCAAAGCTCTATCTTAAGTATTTTCTGAGAAAATGGGAAACATTCGCAAAAAAGAAAAAAAAACAATGTAGTTTATCAGAAATCAGACTTGAAAGTCTATGCCACTTACAAGACGTGAATGGTGACATGTTTCTTACCACACAAACACCACATATGAAGTCCGACTCGTTGGCTGAACGGTCAGTGTACTGGCCTTCGGTTCAGAGTGTCCCGGGTTCGATTCCCGACCGGGTCGGGGATTTTACCCGTAATTGGTTAATTCCAATGGCACGGCGGCTGGGTGTATGTGTTGTCTTCATCATCATTTAATCTTCATCACAAAGCGCACGTCGCCTACGGGAGTCAAATAGAAAGACCTGCACCTGGCGAGCCGAACCCGTCCTTGGATATTCCGGCACTAAAAGCCATACGACATTTCATTTTTTCACCACATATGAAGTAATATCATAGCAATCAATGTAGCCAACTTACGCAACAGAATGTTTAATATAAATCAACAGAAATTACCACTTTCTGGAGCAAATAGTTCCCAAGATATTTTGTCTTAACTGAACAAGTGCTCACGAAATCTGCAGAAAAGGCTTGTGCAGTGACATATTACTTTTAGATTTATAAATAGTTACAGTCATCCAAAACCAATGAAGCATACATTAAATTAAATTCCAAATAGTAATTTTCCATAAACAAGTAAAAATATACATTTTTTACCAATCCCACCGTTTGTAGCCCCCTTGACAACGGCTTGAGTGCCATGCCGAGAAATCAGCATCAAACACAGCTCAAAGGTCCATGTTCAAATCTCGCCCATGGCGAAATTTTATTCTGCTCTCAAGGCGGTTTTAAGGCACGTGTAGATTTAGCAACGCCGCCTCGTTAAGCCCGCGAAGTGATCTGATTGGCTGATGAAATGACAACGGTGCGAGTTATCCAATTATTTACCAGTATGACCAACCACCCTGTATATTATACGCGAATTTACTTAATTTACAATTTGCTCCTATATAATTCTTTCATGCACAGCATTAAAAACATTTTTTTTATAATCCACTACCTAAGTATTTCTCAGTGCCCACCCTGTTTTAAGATTCACTCACTGACAAAGAGTATGGAATGCTGACTGTAGTGGTAGCTCTCGCAGGAAACTGCTTCCTGTTCCTTGGCTAGTCACGCCCCCTCGTGTACGGCAAAGTTGACAAGGTACAGAGCCTGGAAGTTAGCTGATGTTTTGTGTTTGATGGGCACTTTTGGTAATATCTGACCGTACGTCAAATTTGTGATACAATGAAGATGCCTATTTCTTATGCAGTATACGGTTACACTAACAGGCAGCAGAAGAAAACAGATGTGAACTCACAAAAGCTTCATTTCCACATGTAAGCAGTCTAAGCACTATCTCACTGCAAAGCAATAAATATGGTATTTTAAAACGATAGTTACTATTTTCTTCCGGTTTGACTCTTGTCATTAAGTATTCTACGTTTATGGAGATATCTTACACTTTATTTTGGCATATTAAATGTCGTACGTTACGTTTTATAGGTTATAGTCAGAATGATATTGTTATAGAATTTATAACTTCAATTGCAAACTTCCGTGGAAACGTCCGGAAATATTAAAAAAGTGGGTTATAGCTGTGAGAAGGATAGATTGTACCCTAACAAAATGGGAGATGTTCGATACATTTTCAATTCTTTGAAAACATTTCAGAAAAGACGAGGGAATCTGCCACCTGGGTGGGTGCTCTAAATGCAGATCAATAGTGATTGATTATTTTGTAAAATGTATATATTTTGTTTATTAAGTGTATATTCCATTGTGAAGTTGTGTAGTGTGTATAGTCCGCACACTTTATGTTGGTGCATTTGTGTACGGGGGTGAGGAGTAAGGAGGGAGGTGTCCCGGTATCGATAGTGCTACCAACCGAAGGAAAATGAAATCTGAATTGAATCGAGAATATGATCGATCGATACGAAGTTTCTAAACCGTTATCATCTTAAGCCAACAACTATGTCACATACACATTATATAACATTATAAAACATTTCTCGATGCGAATCTTGTTCCTAGCATGAATTCTATACTTTCGCTTTGTTGTGTAAACAACAACAGTACTAGTACGTAAAGTGTACGCCAGATGTCGCACAGCGATGCTTAAGCGATTCATAGTTGTGTTTCAAAGGTTGCCAGTACGAATCTCGAAGATCGCCGAGGTCGACCGATTCAGCACTAGGGTGTAAATGCACCAACATAAAGTGTGCGGATAATATGTATAATATACACGCATACGCATGCTGCCTTTGTCCTTATAATAAATATGGTTCTAAAACTGATTAAAATGTATTTTCAATTGACCATCATTTGCAGATATTTCCTGTCTAAACCCACTAGACTATAATTTTGTATGCATACGTTTCTTTCCTTTTGCGTTTATTTTATTGCTTTTCTAGTGTAGGTATCGGTCTCGAAAACCAAGAATAACGGCCGAGAGGATTCATCGTGCTGACCCCACGACACCTTCTAATCTGCAGGCCTTAGGACTGAGTAGCGGTCGCTTGGTAGGCCCTGGTCCTTCGAGGCTGTTGCGCCAGGGGTTTGTTACTTTTTTTAGTGTAGATGTACGCATTTACTGTATTGTGATCTCTTGAAGGAAAAATGTTTGCAAATAATCAGGCCTAAAATATATTTTCATTTTATCCAATATTCTTAGCCATTTTTAGTTTCAAATCGCTATTAATCCTCTGAAATAAATATTTCACCGTAAATCAGGTGAAATCTGCAAGAGACATTCCGCCTAAATTCGCTAAGATACTTGTGTCTCGTCGCATGTACGTATACGTCAATCATGCCTCCATGCCGTACAGCTTGTCGCACTTCGCTCCCATACAGTATTACCGTACCGAGCTCGATAGCTGCAGTCGCTTAAGTGCGGCCAGTATCCAGTATTCGGGAGATAGTAGGTTCGCACCCCACTGTCGGCAGCACTGAAGATGGTTTTCCGTGGTTTCCCATTTTCACACCAGGCAAATGCTGGGGCTGTACCTTAATTAAGGCCACCGCCGCTTCCTTCCCACTCCTAGCCCCTTCCTATCCCATCGTCGCCATAAGACCTATCTGTGTCGGTGCGACGTAAAGCAACTAGCAAAAAAAAAAAAAAAAAAAAAAAAGTATTCCCGTACCTATAGTTAGATTTAATGGGAAAACCACCAAGTTGGCAACACTGACTCGAGCGGGACACGATGTAGTGTGCACTGTCTGACAGCACCCACGGAGCGTTGGTTCATCATCAACAACAGTCGAATACAGGACACACTTTACGTGTGCCCAGAGGTTAAAGTCCATGTGCGATGGCCAAGTAAAGGTCGGGTAACTCCACGCTGTCGTATCCCATTTTTCTCTCTATATAAGCAATCCATTTCTGAGTCCAAGATGTAAATTACTGATGACTTGGCATCCAGGAGCCCTTAATGTTAATTTTAAGAGCTACCGAAGAACTACGATATACATTTGCCTTCTCTGTAAGATGCAAGTCAGCTCTGGTAAGATACCAGGTGTATTCATGTATTTTCCAGTTTCACTAAGAGATGGTGCAGGCGAACAGTACGCAGCGTATGGATTTGTTTGTTCGTCTCACATTAACCTACCAACACACACAAGTTGAGTCCGCCAGACACTAGCGTCTGTGTTGTATCGTTCAGTGATCTGATCATATCGACGTTTGTGCCTGAAAAAGAACATTTGCGGCATGCATTGCTTTTCTTATTTAATCAAAAGAAAACAAGGCTGAAAACCGTGGTTCTTTGAATTTACATACAGTACACTGAATTTCATACCATCCAAAAGTTTAAAAAACAGCACTACCGTATTGTCTTAGGTTTTATTTCCCATATTATACTGTTCAGTGCTCACTCTTTACTGCTTAACGAAGAGATCAGTCACAAGACTGTTTTATTTTTCGACTTTTGTACGTGCCCATTCTGTTTCAATTTTCCTATATGTAATCCAAATAAAGTTTCAATGATTTCTAGTTGGTTATACACAAAGGTATGACGTTTCAACTTATTAATACAATGCACAGCTTGTTGATGAGTATGTGATTCCTTGGAGGAAGAAATGGTTTCTTCTTCTTCTTCTTCTTCTTCTTCTTCTTCTTCCCAAGACAATCATTGCTCTGAAGAAATCACTCTGTAACAATCCATCAGTTGTTCCAGAAATATCATTGTGGACTTCCAACACAGTATCGAAATCACTAAAAACGCCAATATCACAATTCTCTAGGATGGACTCCAAGGAAACATCTCAAATCCTCGGTTAACACATTTCACAATTGGTTCTTCCTTAAACGCGTACATCCATCTTTCGCCATCTTTCCTGGCTGTCAGCGGAGAGATGGCGTGGAATGACATTAGTAGTCGAATAAGTTTGACTGGTGTCTTTAAAAGTAGGAAAGATCACAATAAGCTGGAATTCAAGAGGACAAATTGGGGCAAATATTCGCTTGTAGCAAGGGGAGTTAGGGATCGGAATAACTTACCAGGGGATATGTTCAATAAATTTCCAATGTCTTTGCAATCATTTAAGAAAAGGCTAGGAAACAACAGATAGGGAATCTGCCACCTGGGCGACTGCGCTAAATGCAGATCAGTAGTGATTGACAGATCCAGCAAATTGCGTCGAGGGCCGTCACACTCCGTGTAAATCCAATTGCATTGTTACCCTTATCAGCCAAACTACCAGAAATAATCTGCCTTAACACTTTTTAAAAATGTTCTTGGGCAGGCATGACTATGTTAAAGTTGCTTGCACTAAACACAAAACAAAGTAGTTTTGAACCTATTCAATGGCTGCTCAATGTCCAGAGTTGATGGGTATCTAATCTATAGAGGATTATTTTACACGTAACTGTGTAGGGAAGTACACTGTGGACTCAGTATATGTCCAATCAAAAGGGATGTTCAAAGTGACGGGTTTCACTGTATCTATAGCACAATATGGAGAACTGGGGCGCCACAGTCACACTCTGGCGTTCAAGTATAATTCCACCTGAAAAGGGAGTCCTTGCATCTTTCATGAAATACTGAGTAATGTCGTTGCCACAGCAAGGATAGGATGATGCTAATGGGCAATTTCAATGTGAAAGTCGGAAATAGAACGGAAGCATGTGAGAAGGTGATGGATAAACGTATGAAAAAGTAATACACTTTTTCCTTTGCGAAAATCAAATGCTGATAAACCTGTCTCTCGGTTATGGCGGCTGTTAATTTCAGACGGCAACCAGCCATAAGACAGCCTGTACCGTTGCCAGGTAACGATACCTTACATCGCAACCTGCACGGTCACGCATTTGTCGCGTCACGTTACGCACATTTTCGGATGACCCTCAGTCATCTATATAAATAAAATCGTAAAGACAGTGTGTTTGTACATTGCCTATTTTGGCAAATTTTTCATTCAGTTATTCGTTTCAGATGTAATAAT
This sequence comes from Anabrus simplex, assembly GCF_040414725.1. NCBI lineage: Eukaryota > Metazoa > Arthropoda > Insecta > Orthoptera > Tettigoniidae > Anabrus > Anabrus simplex. The sequence goes on along the minus strand of NC_090279.1, from coordinate 215,320,291 downwards.
GATCATCTGCATATTTTTAAATCTTTGGTGTCTGTTTGCCTGAGTTTTTATAACTTAAAATCTACTGAATTTCTACGAAACTTCATATTTAGAATCCACCTTTCCTTGGGTAGATTTTAGCGTCAATATTGTTTCTAAATACCTGAATTGACTGGGGGTTTGTACTAAACCGAAACCGTGATTCTGCACTCCCGCAAAATATACACAACCAAGCTTAATGGAAATCAATTTCTAAACTATTTTTCTCCTGACCACCTTTTCGATAGGAGGATAACAACACAGTTATCAATAATGGACTGTTTTATAGGCTGCCATGTCATTTCGAGTTGGGTTAAATTGTTTAACTAAAGAGCCATTTTATTCTTTTCGTTAGAACAGATTATAAGAGAGGTTATCGTCAACGATTGGTTTCAAAGCGTTCAGCCATAGCGCCACCCCAGGTTTCAGATGAACAACAATATATACCCGAGAAATAGGGAGAATTACGCACAACGAACTGTATCGTTCAATAAACTCTGTGATCTGTCTCCACTTTGTTCAGCTTTGTCGTACCGCACGTTACTACCACGCACTTTCGTTTAACACGCCGTAATAAGCGTTTGAACACAGGAATGTAACTTCTCATAAATTCATGAAGGAATGGTGAAATGGATCACCAATTCCTGTTTGAAGAACGGGTACATATGGAAGGTGATAGGAATGGGAAGCTTTCACTAGCTTGTGGTTTTTAACGTCGCACGAACTCAGCGCAAGTTTCCGGCGACAGAAGGATTGCAAACCGCTAGGACTGGGAAGGTACAGTCCCCAGCATTTGCTTGGTGTGAAAACGGGAAGCCACTGAAAATCATCTTCAGAGTTGCCGACGGCGGGATTCGAACCCACCATCTCTCGAATGCAAGCTGACAGCTGGGGGTGCTAACCGCACGGTCAGCTCTCCCGGTATATTTTCTGGCACGTAAGCTATACACTAAGGGTACAACCTTACTCTTTCTCCCCTGTTAATACTGAAGGTAGTACTTTTTAGTTATTTTCTAATTGTTAGGTTCGATTCAGTGTCGCTAACCATACAGTTTAGCGACCCTACTTGCCGATACGACGTCTTACAGTTACTGTTAAGGCTAGTACACACCAAGCGACAAAGTTGCGGAACACGTGTATCGCGACAAGTTCCAGGGATGTCCTGCGACATTTTTTCCGTGTTTGGGACTGTCGCGATACAAAAGTTGCACGTCGCAGGTCTCCCATTCGAAATGGGATACATGATACAAATGTTGCGCAACATGATGTAGTCTGGACGTGTCGCGAGTAAAAGTCCCGGGACACGCCGATGCCAGTGTGCAGATAGCCGCCACGTGTTGGTGTTGTGTTTCGTGTTCTGTTGTTTTGCGATGGAAACAACTCTAAAAATCATTGAGGATTTACACACCCTCCCTTGTCTTTGGGATGTTAATACTACCGAGTATTTAAACAGAGACAAAAGGAGGGAAGCAATGGAGTCCATTCACGAGATGGAGAAAAAAGATTCACAACACTAAAAGCACATAAATCAATTTCTTGTGCCATTTTGCGCTGATTCCTATGGTGCAACGGGCTCTATAGATGTGGACGCGGGACATTGTATTGCAACTGTCCCCAGACATTGTCCCGCGACTTTGTCGCTAGGTGTGTACTAGCCTTTAGCCTGGCAAGTTAATGCTATGCTAGAGATGGGCACTATCGACTGATAACTATCGAACTAGTCGATAGTTTAAACTATCGTAACAGTCGACTACTTTAAAAAACAAGTCGACTGAATTCAGTCGCAGTCCGCGTCACGGATCTCTCCACGTTTTGCTCTCCAGCCAGCACAAAACAAGTCGACTGAATTCAGTCGTACTCCCGTCACAGCGACGCGGAAGCGAATGGAACTATCGGTATATGGTCATTTCGGATATGCAATATGTTAATTTTATAAGTACATACTTAATGTGGCGATTATCTCTTGTCGTTTATGTGCTCTTTATTTCGTTGCATATTTGTTTATATTAATTACGTTATTCATAAATAAGGCATAACTATAAAATAATGTGCATAAGTATAATAATAATCTAGAAAATACAGTACTAGTGTGTTTGGCTATTCTCATATATATCTTGATTGTGTACTACAGCAACACATTTTACATATTATTATTGCTAGCATTGTTCGGGAATAGAGCCTCATTGTCGTCTTTCTATGTTTCACTGTCCATTTAGCACCAAGAAAGGCAATTCGTATGATGTTGATTCGTATTAAGGACATCTCCATATTTATTAGGCCCGTGTACGGACGAGTACGTAAATCGGATTTTAACCTGCGCAACTGTGAATTCCTCGATAGTGTGATTATATAAGTCTGGGATTGGGGTATGCGCCCAAGGTACAGTAATGTTGTGGCAATTGCCAGGAATGAATGTAGAAAACCCCATGGAAAACTGCATTAAGGATATGGTATCCGCTGTAAGTGAATGGAATACGGACCTGGGATATCCAGGTGGTGCAGCTTGTTATTCCTAATGTGGAGTGGTGTAATTTGTAAGTCACTCAATATAACATTTATTTTGTTCTAATGGGTGTCTATACAAGTGATTTCTAATTATTGGTAATTTGCATTAAAATCAGTCGAATTCGTAAAAGTACGACTCTCCACTTTTGATACGGAGAGTTTCGACTGGAAACATTCGAATGTTTTTCATGGACTGACTGCTTGCGTTATGAATACTTTCTTTCGACTGAAATCATTCGACTGTTCAGTCTTCTCAACAGGAAGTAATGAATACTTTTGTTCGACTGAAAACATTCGACTATTCAGTCGATAGTTTGAAGGGACTATCGCCCGACTAGTCGATAGTGGTTTTCAGTCGATAGTGCCCATCTCTATGCTATGCAGTCGAAGTTTATTTCGTGATTTGCGAAGAATTACGTATTGCCAATGCCGTATTGTTAAAGTCACTAGCGTTACATTTGCGGCTATCATTAAAGCGTATTTTATTTTTCTGTGGGATTGTAAGTTTGTTGTACTTGGTGTCAAATGACGAACACAGCATTTTATTAATTACATTTCGTCCAGTGCTTACGTATACAATTCGAGTAGGATGTGTAGGAAGCAAGACAAATCTGCAAGAATTCCACCGAAAAGGAAAGCAACATTGCCTCCTCCATAGAGATCAGTTCACTTCAAATGGAAGGAAATTTCATTATCAACGTAACTTAACCTAACCTTATCTTCTCACGACTTGGTACGATTTGCAGACTTGTATTCTTATTGACTTACATGCAATATATTATTACAGCGTGGTGTCTCTTCAGTTCGACAAGCAACAACAAATTTCAAGAAGGGACCTTAATTGTTTACACGAGGCAAACCCCAAAGAATACAATTAGAGTAATGCGTGTATCAAAATAAAAACAGAAATATAAACATTACATTGAGTGACAGTGTGTATTTCCTCATTAAGCTTGAAAAACGACTTGGGTAAGGGAACCACCATTATTGATACTTACATTGAGGTTAGTTTGTTGATGGTTATGTCTCGTGTTTTCAATACGTAATTTGTCACGTTGGCAGCAGTGATGAGACAAAAAAAAGAGAATAGGGACGCGATATTTGCCTTTCAGTGTACCGGTAATAACCTTGCGTGCCTAGTAGGCCTACTATACTTCAATCAATCAATCAATCAATCAATCAATCAATCAATCAATCAATCAATCAATCAATCAATCAATCAATCAATCAATCAATCAATCAATCAATCAATCAATCAATCAATCAATCCTGATCTGCATTTAGGGCAGTCGCCCAGGTGGCAGATTCCCTATCTGTTGTTTTCCTAGCTTTTTCCTAAATGATTTCAAAGAAATTGGAAATTTATTGAACATCTCCCTTGGTAAGTTATTCCAATCCCTAACTCCCCTTCCTATAAATGAATATTTGCCCCAGTTTGTCCTCTTGAATTCCAACTTTATCTTCATATTGTGATCTTTCGTACTTTTAAAGACGCCACTCAAACTTATTCGTCTACTAATGTCATTCCACGCCATCTCTCCGCTGACAGCGCGGAACATACCACTTAGTCGAGCAGCTCTTCTTCTTTCTCTCAGTTCTTCCCAATCCAAACTTTGCAACATTTTTGTAACGCTACTCTTTTGTCGGAAATCGCCCAGAACAAATCGAGCTGCTTTTCTTTGGATTTTTTCCAATTCTTGAATCAGGTAATCCTGGTGAGGGTCCCATACACTGGAACCATACTCTAGTTGGGGTCTTACCACCGACTTATATGCCCTCTCCTTTACATCCTTACTACAACCCCTAAACACCCTCATAACCATGTGCAGAGATCTGTATCCTTTATTTACAATCCCATTTATGTGATTACCCCAATGAAGATCTTTCCTTATATTAACACCTAGGTACTTACAATGATCCCCAAAAGGAACTTTACTTCTGTGCTAGTACGGGATTAAACGTTACGAATGCATTCTTCAAGCTATTCACATGGGAAGATGCATAACATAACGAATTTTGAATTCAGGAAAACTGTTAGGAATGTGCCGTAACGCCATTTTTGTTCCGATGATTCAGACCACAGTCTGATCTGTAGTGAACTAAATATCACTAGGCCTAGCAAAGATAAAGCTAAATCTGTCTGCGAACGAATAAGGGTGAAGAATCTCCAGGACCAGGAAATTAGGCAGAAGTACACTGGTATGTTCATTGGAAATATCCAAAGAATAGATTGTCAGCAAGTTCAGGATGTAGAAAGAGAATGGGTGCTGTAGAAAGAGCAAGGGGATGTTTAGGAACAACTGTGTGTGAAGATGCGGAAAATAGAACTTCTTACCGGGCGAGTTGGCCGTGCGCGTAGAGGCGCTCGGCTGTGAGCTTGCATCCGGGAGATAGTAGGTGCGAATCCCACTGTCGGCAGCCCTGAAGATGGTTTTCTGTGGTTTCCCATTTTCACACCAGACAAATGCTGGGGCTGTACCTTAATTAAGGCCACGGCCGCTTCCTTCCAACTCCTAGGCCTTTCCTGTCTCATCGTCGCCATAAATCCTATCTAGGTCGGTGCGACGTAAAGCCACTAGCAAAAAAAAAAAAAGAACTTTTTGGTGGATTGATGAAGCCAGGGTGGCTTGTAAATGTAAACAGATGGCGTATCAGAAATGGCTCCAACCAAGTACTGATGCAAAAAGAAACAGATGTTGATTCAAAGAAGTCATGGGAAGATTCCAGTAATAACCTGGAAAGGCTTGTTCAAGCAGCAGGGAATAAAGAATATTAGAAAGGGAAATGATCTGTGTTTTGGGTAAATCAGGTGAGCTCATTGTGAATCCTAGGGAATCACTAGACAGATCCGACTCGCTGGCTGAACGGTCAGTGTACTGGCCTTCGGTTCGGAGGGTCCCGGATTCGATTCCCGGCCGGGTCGGGGATTTTAATCTTAATTGGTTAATTCCAATGGCACGGGGGCTGGGTGTATGTGTTGTCTTCATCATCATTTCATCCTCATCACGACGCGCAGGTCGCCCACGGGAGTCAAATGGAAAGACCTGCACCTGGCGAGCCGAACCCGTCCTGGGATATCCCGGCACTAAAAGCCACACGGCATTTCATTTTACTAGACAGATGGACGGAATATTTTTAAAAAAATCTTCTCAGCGTACAAGAAAATATTTCTGTTGACGTCGCAAGTAACCGAACTCGTGGGAGAACAACGGAGGCAGTGAAATTACGCTAGAGGAAGTGGTAAGGATGGTAAATAAAACACCTTTGTCATAAAGCGGCTGGAATAGATTAAATTAGACCTGAAATGGTGAAATATAGTGGAAAGGTAGGGATGAAATTGCTTCACAGAGTAACAAGATTAACATGCAATGTTAGTAAGCTCCTGTTTGGACGAAAGGAGTAATTACACCTATCTAAGTAATGGAACAGGGTTTGCAACAATTATCGAGGAAGTATTTCTTTGATCATTACACCAGGCAAGGTGTTCGCTGGCATTTTGGAAGGGATGGTGTGATCAGTGATTGAAAATAAGTTAGATGGAATCCAGTGTAGTTTTCGACCAGAGAGTTGCTATCAGGTCCAAATTTTCAGTATTCGCCAAGTAGGATCATAATTAAACATGCTACGAGATTAATGGACAGCTGTGTTTATATTTGGTGGACGAAGAGAAAGCATATGACAGAATACCGAATGAAATGATATTAGCCGTACTGAGAGATTGTGGGATTAACGATGGATTATTACAATCTATCAAATGCATTTATGATGACAATTGGGCTGCAGTGAGAATTAATGGTAGAATGAGTTCTTGGTTCACGGTACTTACTGGGGTTAGACAAGGCTGTAATCTTTCACCTTTGCTGTTCGTGGTTTACATGGATTATCTGCTGAAAGGTATAAAGTGGCAGGGAGGGATTCAGTTAGGCGAAAATGTAGTAAGCAATTTGGCCTATGCTAACGAGTTGGTCTTAATGGCAGATTGTCCCGAAAGACTGCAGTCTAATATCTTGGAACTTGAAAATAGATGCAATGAATATGGTATGTAAAGCAGCCTTGCCAAGACTAAATTGACGTCAGTAAGTAAGAAATCTAAGAGAACTGAATGTCAGATTGGGGATACAAAGCTGGAACAGGTAGATAATTTGAAGTATTTAGGATGTATGTTCTTCCAGGATGGCAATATAGTAAGTGAGATTGAATCAAGGTGCAGTAAAGCTAATGCAGTGAGCTCGCAGTTGCGATCAACAGTATTCTGTAAGAAGGAAGTCAGCTCCCGGACTAAACTATATTTACATCGGTCTATTTTCAGACCAACTTCGCTTTACGGGAGTGAAAGCTGAGTAGACTCAAGATATCTTATTTATAAGCTAGGATTAAAAAAACGTGAAAGTAACGAGAATGATTGCTGGTTCAAACAGGTGGGAACAATGGCAGGCGGGTACTCGGAGTGAAGAGATAAAGGCTAAGTTAGGAATGAACTTAATTGATGAAACTGTATGTATAAACTGACTTCGGTGGTGGGGTCATGTGAGGTTACCTAGGAGAATAATATACTCGGTTATGGAGGGCAAGAGAAGTAGAGGGAGACCAAGACTACAAAGGTTAGACTCTGTTTTCAATGATTTAAAGATGAGTGAGGCCTGAGGCCACAAAGATATTTACATATAGAGGATTGCGGCGGGTGTTAGTAAATTCAAAGAGGCTTGCAGACTGAACTCTGAAACGCACCACAGTCTATAATGAAGATGCATGAATGTCTGTAAGTAAAGTTTTCACATGTTCGTATCTGAGTTACGTGCAACCACACTATCTACCTTCCATTCCATTGGTGAATGAACGCATGCATTCCTCAGATTGTTTATGCACCTTACATCAGCGTCAGTCAACAAGAATCTCAGTTCACCTTCACTTAATGACGCAGTAGTCGAACCCTCTCTGACGTCATCTTAGACTGCAAAGAAGCTCAAAACAGTGCAGTCACACAGGATGGATCTTCATGGAGCTGTAACCGTGTCTGTACACTGCTCAGAATTTAAAAAGCATGGTATTCATGTATCAGTCGTGCCTACAGTAACAGGGAAGTGCACTTTCTGTCTACCTGCTTGTGTGTATGTACACGCATCACGAGGAAACGGATGAAGAGAATTTAATGAAAATCGGTATGCAAAGTCGGGGAATATGTCGCTACAATCTAGACCAAAAATAATTTTGTTCACGCTGAGTGAAATGGTAGTTTAGGGGAAGGCCTAAGATTTAATTCTCAAATATTTATGTTATTAGCGGTCGTATCTTAATGAGAATCGGTAGGCAAAGTCGGGGAATAAGTCGCTACAATGTAGGCTATAAATAATTGTATTCACGCTGAGAAAATTGTAGTTTAGGGGAAGGCCTAAAATTTAATTCTCAGATATTTATGTTATTAGTGGCCTTATCGATAAATACTACATAACGAAAGTTATATAATATTACATTTCCGATCATTTATGTCTTATACATTGTTACCGTACCGGCTATGATCGCAGAGATATTAATGAATTCGGATTATTGTTACTAAGTCCATATCAGCGCCGAGTCACGAGAAAATTGGTAAACAGAATTGAATGAAAATCGGTATGAAAAGTCGGAGAATGAGGAACTACAGTCTACGCTATAAATAATTATAAGACGCCCTAATATCACAGAGCGAAGGCCTACAATATAGAAAGCTCATACAATTGATCAACATAACATTACATTGACCATTGTTTGTTGTGATGTGCTTTGTGTCTTCTGTTGCCACTCATCTCGGACAGACAGGATTACTGCTGCGTACCGGGTTTCTTAAAATTTGCTTTACGTCGCACCGACACAGATAGGTCTTTTGGTGACGATGGGATAGGAAAGGGCTAGGAGTGTGAAGGAAGTGGTCTTGGCCTTAATTAAGGTGCAGTCCCAGCATTTGCCTGATGTGAAAATGGGAAACCACGGAATACCGTCTTCAGAGCTACCAACAGTGGGGTTCGAATGCACTATCTCCCGGATGCAAGCTCACAGCTGCGCGCCCCTAACCACATGGCCAACTTGCCCGGTCGTACTGAGTGTAACAGCCTGCCTTAATATTGGCGGGAAGTAGCTGGGGAGTTAGGTAACTTGCTTCTTTAGCATGCCATTCGTCTGGTTCGTAAATTTTCTGATACTACTGGTACGTAACACACTGGTTCATCATAGCATTCGAGCTATTCAGTCCCTACTCTGAGGCACTGATTGGAATGAGCAGTGTGCATATTTAATGGAATAATGACAGAGGAGTGTTCACGGCAGTCTGCGGCCTTGTTATTCCAGCTCTGGAACTTTGGACTGTTAGATCGGCACCGTAGTATTGTTTGTTAAAAGTGAGAAAATGTGCGGTTTTTTATTTGATCGAGTATTTTATATGATAACATTGATTTTAATTGCTACATTCCTACTGACGTTTTCGTAATGACCTATGTTGACTTCAGTTAGGAAAACCAAAACATCAGTCTTTCTGAGAATCCCGTAGCGAAGCACGGGTACATCAGCTAGAATAATACTTCGCTAGAAGATTAGTTTTATTTAGTTCCTCAACACAGTTTTTGAAAAGGTGTCATCACTCGTGAAAGAAGACGTAATGATATCGATTTTCAATACAACATATTCCTTGCTTTCGTGTTGCTTTATCTTCAAGTTACCGCAGGAATTCCAATTACGTGCACTCATTCCTTAAGATTCTGGACCATGACAAACGATTCATTCACTCTTGTCTTTCAAGGAAATGCAATTTCATTTACGTTCAACAGTTTCCGGAATTACACAGAGGAGTCTTATTCGTGCGAGCTTTAACCCATCCTTTCTAGAAAAAGTTCTTTAAGTAATAACTGACTTACTCAATTATCTAGTTTATTGCAGCATCCAAGATCACAGCCTTCTTCTGAAAGTACTGGCTTTTATTTCTTTCTCGGCAGTAAATACTCGCTATCTGAGCTACAGTTTCTGAAAGACTCTTTTTATAGTATTACTTTCCATTTATTTTTACTGCGTGCTCTCTAAAACAGCTGCTGATATGATACGTAGAAAAGTGAGTTGTCTTGCAATTACCAAATTCAGTTGAGGCATTAACATGAGAGAGGTAGGAAGAAAAAAGGAAATATAGAAATTTCGTTATTTCATGGAGAAAGTAGTAAACTGGCAGACTATACAAAGGGCACTAGGAAAGTTTTGCAAAACGCAAAAACGGTTGGCTGGACACCCCTGTTATGGTGAGGGATGAAAATAGGGGCGAAAACTGGTGTAGAAGACAGCAAGGCGCGACCTTCACACCAGTTGTTACCAAGCAGCGGGATCGAAAGCAAGTTAAGATGCCAGTGTGGTCTAAAGGTGAATTTCGCGCAATTATCCGCTACAAATTTGCTCGTAGATTAACTGCTGACCAGAGCCTGGAGGAAATGACTCCTGTACTGCTCACATCGGACAAAGAGTTCCAGAGGGGAAATTTTGGGGTTGAAGACGATCCTCGTTCTGGGCGACCGTCTGAATCAGTGACTGAGTGAAACATTGAAGCTGTGAGGAAAATGTTGCAGCAAGAGAGGTGGCTGACATTGACCCTACACATCCCTGCACCAGCTATTAATTCAGTTGTACGCGACCATCTCCATGTTAGAAAGTTTTGTTTCCCCTTTGGGTGCCCCATTCACTTTCGGAGGAACAAAGGGCACATCGAGTGAAATGGTGCCGAAAAATGCTAAAACAGTTTGAAAATGGGACTTCGCGTAACGTCAATAGCATCGCTACAGGTGAAGAAACTTGGCTTTATTATTACTATGTCCCAAGAAGATCCCAGAACAAGGTGTGGCTGTTTGAAAATGAGTGTACTCCTGTGACTGTGCGAACTCAAAGGTGAGTGAAAAAAAGGATGATTGCAGTATTCTTCACTAAACGGGGCATCCTGACTCGGGTTGTGCTAGAAACACAAAGGACAGTTACTGGGAAGTGGTATAGTGAGACATCTGCCTCAGATCATCCAGGCTGTCAAGCAGCTCCGTCCAAGGTCACGGCTCAACACTTGGTTCTTGCATCACGACAATGCTCCAGCACATCGTGCTAATGTAACAATGGATTTTCTTGCCAGATCAGGGTTGACTGTGCTTGATCACCCTCCATACAGTCCTGATCTTGCCCCATGTGACTTCGCACTCCTCCCAGAAGTGAAGATGAAGCTGAAAGGGCGGAGTTTTACATCCGACGAGGAGCTTCTGGCAGCATGGGATCAAGAGTGTGAAAATGTAACCGAAGAAAAGTGACAGAGTTGGTTCAGTGACTGGTTTCGACGTGTGGAGAAGTGTATTGAGTGTGGTGGAAATTATTTTGAAAAAGTCTAAAGCGTAAAACTTTCCTAGTGCCCTTTGTATTTGGTTCTACGATTGACGCAAGATGGAGCCTGTGTTAAGTCCACGAAGTTTAAAATGGAGAAGTCAGCCCGTGCCTCTCGTGCAGTTAGGTGTAACCTTTGCCATTTGTTGACAGTCAACCGCATGTAAACCTGTTTATAGGTATTATAGCGCATCATAATTCAGTTCATAAATTGCCTCCGAAACCTATTCCATTCAAAATGGTAAATCGTGGGAAAGGTAATAAGTCCTAAGAAGTGAATTTTACAGGAGAAGAAACAAGATAGTCTTGCCAGCATTGTGAAGCGGACGATATTGAACAACGAGTTATCAGTTTAACATACAAAGCTATGCCTGAGGCACAAATCACTGTCTAATCAGTTTTGTCAGTTGACGTGTATGATTCAAACACAAATTTCACGCTAAAACGCAAGACATTTTTCATCGAAGAAATCCAGCATTGCCTAAACGTCCTTTTCATTCGGTTCACACCGAGCTCGATAGCTGCAGTCGCATAAGTGCGGTAAGTATCCAATATTCGGAAGATAGTGGGTTCGAACCCCACTGTCGGCAGCCCTGAAGATGGTTTTCCGTGGTTTCCCATTTTCACACCAGGCAAATGCTGGGGCTGTACCTTAATTAAGGCCATGGCCACTTCCTTCCCACTCCTAGCCCTTTCCTGTCCCATCGTCGCAATAAGACCTATCTGTGCCGGTGCGACGTAAAACGACTTGCAAAAAAAAATTAATGCATTCGGTTCACTGATGAGTGGTATCAAAATCAAATCAGTCAATCAGTCTGCAGATTCCCTATCTGTTGTTTCCTAGCCTTTTCTTAAATGATAAAGAAATTGAAAATTTATTGAACATCTCCCTTGGTAAGTTATTCCAATCCCTAACTCCCCTTTCTATAAACGAATATTTGCCCCAATTTGTCCTCTTGAATTCCAACTTTACCTTCATATTGTGATCTTTCCTACTTTTAAAGACACCACTCAAACTTATTCGTCTACTGATGTCATTCCACGCCATCTCTCCGCTGACAGCTCGGAACATACCACTTAGTCGAGCAGCTCTTCTCCTTTCTCCCAGTTCTTCTCAACCCAAACTTGGCAACATTTTTGTAATGCTACTCTTTTGTTGGAACACACCCAGAACAAATCGAGCTGCTTTTCTTTGGATTTTTTCCAATTCTTGAATCAAGTAATCCTGTTGAAGGTCCCATGCACTGGAGCCATATTCTAGTTGGGGTCTTACCAGAGACTTCTATGCCCTCTTCTTTACACCCTCACTACAAACCCCAAACCCCTCGTGCAGTATTGGGAACCTACAATTCTACCTGTGAATTGGGAAACTACATAGAACACAGAACGAAGCTTTACAGACGCAATGTTCGGATTTTCTTGTTTAATTTTTTAGGAATACAATGCGGCAAAGGAACCATTAAACGAGTGGAAAAAGGTGCAAGCATTGAGAAAAATTGCAAACAGGTGGAACTAAAACACAGTCAGGGATGTTCATTTTATGTTTTCTTTGCAAGCTAACTTGGGCATTTTATTACCGTAGCAAAAAAATTAAGATGAAGCATATAAAATTCCTAGCTCTAGTGATAATCCCCTATGAATGAATGCATTCCGTAATATATGAGTCCGAACGGGTTTTTCAAGTTGTAAGATAACGTATACTGGCGCTTTTTTAAAGTTCAGGTTCTTCGTGGTCACACACAGTCCGTGTGCTGATGTTATGATGAAAAAATTGATGCGTAAAGGAGAAAAGACGAGATCTTAGCTCCATTCTCCCTCCTGCACTCTCTTCTCTATGATTTTGGGCGTTGCAGTAATGACCTTGGGTGTTAATGGGTTTCTTTTGTTCCCAGGACGTCGTGATGAGGTCATGTTGTGTTATACTGGAGTTCAGTGTGACTCAGTGTAGTTCATTCATCCGTGAATCACCTGCATGTCCTCCTATGGGACGTAGACGCCACAGTTTCCTCTAGTAAACACGTTGCGTTGGTGTGCTCAACGGTCTTTGAAGCGAGTTCTGTCAGAGACTTCTTATCTGGGTTCGTGAACGACTCATTTTGTCTTCACAGATGAACCGGCGATATATTTAGAAATAAGATGGTGACCAAGGCAGTGCTCATTGTACTGTATATTTACTGATTATTTTCGCCTGAAGTACGATTTGAAAAAGTGTTTTTCTCCTACAAGTGTAGCATAAGAACATTATTTGAGTGCTCATTGCTACATCCATTACTTTTTGACATAAATATGTCTTATGGCTGAGGTCAACCGAAAATTTGTGTAACGCGACGCGACATAATGTGTGGCTGAACTTTAATCATAGCAACCGTGCAGACTGTGATGTAAGGTATTGTTACCTAGCAACCGTGCAGACTGTGATGTAAGGTATTGTTACCTAGCAACCGTGCAGACTGTGATGTAAGGTATTGTTACCTAGCAACCGTGCAGACTGTGTGATGTAAGGTACTGTTACCTAGCAACCGTGCAGACTGTGATGTAAGGTATTGTTACCTAGCAACCGTGCAGACTGTGATGTAAGGTATTGTTACCTAGCAACCGTGCAGACTGTGTGATGTAAGGTACTGTTACCTAGCAACCGTGCAGACTGTGATGTAAGGTATTGTTACCTAGCAACCGTGCAGACTGTGATGTAAGGTATTGTTACCTAGCAACCGGGCAGACTGTGAGGTAAGGTATTGTTACCTAGCAACCGTGCAGACTGTGATGTAAGGTACTGTTACCTAGCAACCGTGCAGACTGTGTGATGTAAGGTACTGTTACCTAGCAACCGTGCAGACTGTGATGTAAGGTACTGTTACCTAGCAACCATGCAGACTGTGATGTAAGGTATTGTTACCTAGCAACCGTGCAGACTGTGATGTAAGGTACTGTTACCTAGCAACTGTGTAGGCAGTGATGTAAGGTATTGTTACCTAGCAACCGTGCAGACTGTGATGTAAGGTATTGTTACCTAGCAACCGTGCAGACTGTGATGTAAGGTATTGTTACCTAGCAACCGTGCAGACTGTGATGTAAGGTATTGTTACCTAGCAACCGTGCAGGCTGTGATGTAAGGTATTGTTACCTAGCAACCGTGCAGGCTGTGATGTAAGGTATTGTTACCCAGCAACCGTGCAGACTGTGATGTAAGGTATTGTTACCTAGCAACAGTGCAGACTGTGATGTAAGGTATTGTTACCTAGCAACCGTGCAGACTGTGTGATGTAAGGTATTGTTACCTAGCAACCGTGCAGATTGTGATGTAAGGTATTGTTACCTAGCAACCGTGCAGACTGCGATGTAAGGTATTGTTACCTAGCAACCGTGCAGACTGTGATGTAAGGTATTGTTACCTAGCAACCGTGCAGACTGTGATGTAAGGTACTGTTACCTAGCAACCGTGCAGACTGTGATGTAAGGTATTGTTACCTAGCAACCGTGCAGACTGCGATGTAAGGTATTGTTACCTAGCAACCGTGCAGACTGTGATGTAAGGTACTGTTACCTAGCAACCGTGCAGACTGTGATGTAAGGCATTGTTACCTAGCAACCGTGCAGACTATGTCTTATGGCCGGTTGCCATCTGAAATTAGCAGCCGTTGGTAGATGGCAATGGCCGTAGACATATTTATGATCATTTGATTTTTGCTAAGGGAAAAGTGATTTCTTTTGATTTTATACAAATACTTTGCACATGCAGGTTGCCAGTAGCGGCAAGGTAAGGTAGTAACTTTAATATAAAAGTCCTCCTTTTCTTTCTGGCCCTTTTTCCAAATTTGTTGGGGTTGGAGCTTCTTGTGCAATTAGACCTGTTTTAGGAACGGGGAATCGAACTAGGCGCCCTCTAAACCGGAAGTTACTTACGCTCTCCAGTCAACAAGCTGGACATAGCAATTCACTGCTATTGAAACCAGGATTAATAAACGAAACCAAGCAAGTTATCCATGCGGTTAGGGGGGCGCAGCTGGGAGCTTGCATTCGGCAGCTATAGGGTTCGAATTCCACTGTCCGCAGACCTCAAGATCGTTTAATGTGGTTTCCCATTTCCATACAAGGCAAATGCTGGAGCTGTACCTTATTTAAGGCCACATGCCAGGCGAGTTGGTCGTGCGGTTAGGGACGCGCAGTGAGCTTGCATCCGGGAGATAATGGGTTCGAACCCCACTGTCGGCAGCCCTGAAGATGGATTTCCTTGGTTTCCCATTTTCACAGCACGCAAATGCTGGGGCTGTACTTAAAGGACACGGTCGCTTCCTTTCCACTCCTAAACAAATTGTAAACAAATTAAAAAATAAAAACCTCATGCAAATAAACCAGCAACGTTCAGAATAGAAATTAAACCGTCTTATAGGCACAGTGCTTGAAAGACCAGGACGTCCTAAAGTCTGTGAAGTGCCTTGGATTTCCAAAGAACTGGTCATTCTTCCACTCTTATTTCTGATGCTAGAAATCTTTCAAACCAGGGCCAGTTTAACCGGAACAGGACATCGGGGAATAATTCTTCCTAACTTGATACGTATCTCCAGTGCTTGGGCGTGCTGAATGACTGTGCCTCTTTAAGTTCCATCCTCTCGTTTTCTTCCTTTTTTTCATTGCGGATATTTCCCAGTGTGCAGCGCGGGAAATGATTCAAGAAGAAGGGCTGGCTGACTCAGGAGTGGCTTTGTCGGTACTAACAATGACGTAGACATTGTTGTTAGACAGAGAGCATGTGTATGAGTAATATAACAGGGGAGCTGGACGTCGAGAGCGGCACTGCTTCGCCGTCGTGAGTTCAGACTACACTGCAGGTAAGAGGCGTTTTCATTTGTCAATAAGAATCTTTTAAAGGACGATTTTCATTATGTATTTCTATTGCTAAGCCATACAAATTATGCATTACTTTAATATTCATGATCTGGGCTCGTGATGTCAGTTTTCAAAGTTTAGTTTGGGTTTAACGTGCTGGCTACCATTGTAGGGAATTGCGTACTTTTTACTATCAACAGGGTGTAACAAATGCTTTTTATTCCCTAAAATTTAAGTGATATCCAAAGTCTATGAACATTTCTCCGTCAACCATTACTCGTATCCTATCTAAAAACTGCGCGGCTGTGAGCTTGCATCCGGGAGATAGTAGGTTCGAATCCCACTATCGGCAGCCCTGAAGATGGTTTTCCGTGGTTTCCCATTTTCACACCAGGCAAATGCTGGGGCTGTACCTTAATTAAGGCCACGGCCGCTTCCTTCCAACTCCTAGGCCTTTCCTATCCCATCGTCGCCATAAGACCTATCTGTGTCGGTGCGACGTAAAGCCCCTAGCAAAAAAAAAATCTAAAAACTGCACGTGATAACAGTTTAATTTCTGATATTTTATATTATATGTGCTTTTACTGCAAGAGATTTAATAACTCTACTCATATCCGAGTATCTTCGGAAATATTATTGTAGTCCTATCTAGAAAGTGTGCGCAACAAAATTTATACAAACTACAATTTTTGATCATTTATAATATTTCATGCATTTTAACATAAATATGTCTTAGAGCTGTAATGAAATAGCGTTATTGCATCCGGGAGATAGTAGGTTCGAATCCCACTATCGGCAGCCCTGAATATGGTTTTCCGTGGTTTCCCATTTTCACACCAGGCAAATGCTGGGGCTGTACCTTAATTAAGGCCACGGCCGCTTCCTTCCAACTCCTAGACCTTTCCTATCCCATCGTCGCCATAAGACCTATCTGGGTCGGTGCGACGTAAAGCCCCTAGCAAAAAAAAAAAAAAAGAAAAAAAAAGAAATAGCGTTATGAAACAAAATGTGTGAAGGAAGTGTAACCAAAGCAACCGTGCAGGCTGTGATGTAAAATATTGTTACCTAGCAACCGTGCAGGCTGTGATGTAAGGTATCGTTACCTAGCAACCGTACAGGCTGTGATGTAAAATATTGTTACATAGCAACCGTGCAGGCTGTGATGTAAGGTATTGTTACCTAGCAACCGTGCAGGCTGTGATGTAAGGTATTGTTACCTAGCAACCGTGCAGGCTGTGATGTAAGGTATTGTTACCTAGCAACCGTGCAGGCTGTGATGTAAGGTATTGTTACCTAGCAACCGTGCAGGCTGTGATGTAAGGTATTGTTACCTAGCAACCGTGCAGGCTGTGATGTAAGGTATCGTTACCTAGCAACTGTGCAGGCTGTGATGTAAAATATTGTTACCTAGCAACCGTGCAGGCTGTGATGTAAGGTATCGTTACCTAGCAACCGTACAGGCTGTTATGTAAAATATTGTTACCTAGCAACCGTGCAGGCTGTGATGTAAGGTATCGTTACCTAGCAACCGTACAGGCTGTGATGTAAAATATTGTTACCTAGCAACCGTGCAGGCTGTGATGTAAGGTATCGTTACCTAGCAACCGTACAGGCTGTTATGTAAAATATTGTTACCTAGCAACCGTGCAGGCTGGTTTTATGACTGGTGGTCATCTAAAATTAGCAGAGACGGAGAGACATATAAGGCATATTTATGATGGTTTATTTTTTGCAAAGGGAAAGGTGGTTTCTTTCATTGTACGTCTATCAACGGCGACTATCTCTGACTCAGTCGTCATGGTTGTACCGGGAAGAAACAAGGTGTGATAGATCCTAAAACGTTTTAACAATGACATTACACTGACTTAGTTTTTTCATCAGTCATGTTTTACATTTTTTGTTGTTCTGGATGGTATTTTTTTACAATGGAAACTAACAAGCGACAAATAAATTCCTATACAGAGTTAAAAAATAGAATTAGCAATTCAGTTCAGTTAATCTGTTTAACCTACTCATAATATTCTGACAGCAAGAGTATCAACACCAGAAATATGGACGTTAAGTAGAAAGACCTGCATAACGCAACTAAAAGCCGTAAAATAATTACACTGGCAGAAAGAGCACCATGAAATAAGGAATGCGGATATGTTGGCAATATATTTAATTTATTTAATTAATTAGAGGTACAAAACTACTGATTATTATCCGACCAACGCAAATGTGCCATGCTGGTCCATTAATAACCGGTGTAATCGCCTGACATTGTGTCGTACAGGTGCCGGATGTCAGCTTGTGCGATGGAGTTCCATACTTGTTGCACTTGGTGGTCAATACAGGGACGGGTAATGCCGGAGTTGTCGTCCAATGATGTCCCATACGTCCTCGACTGGGAACAGATCCGAAGATCGAACAAGCCAAGGTAACATGTCGACACTTGTAGAGCACGTTGGGTTACAACAGCGGCATGATCCTGTTGGAAAACTCCCCCGGGAATGCTGTTCATGAATGGCAGCACGCACATAGCCTCTCAGACACGAAAAAAAGTTCAAAATTATATTTTAGACAGCTTCAATTTTACGTTATTTTAATAATCATTTAGTCTGCCTCTCTGGTGTAGTGGTTAGTGTGATTACCTGCCACCCCCGGAGGCCCCGGTTGCACTCAGCCTCGGGAGGTCAACTGAGTAGAGGTGGATTCGATTCCCACCTGAGCCATCCTGGAAGTGGTTTTCCTTGGTTTCTCACTTTTCCTCCAGGCAAATGCCAGGATGGCACCTAACTCAAGCCACGACCGCTTCCTTCCCTCTTCCTTGTCTATCCCTTCCAATCTTCCCATCCTCCCACAAGACCGCTGTTCAGCATAACAGGTGAGGCCGGCTGGGCGAGGTACTGGTCCTCCTCCCCGACGGTATCCCCCGACCCAGAGTCTGAAGCTCCAGGAGACTGCCCTTGAGGCGGGATCCCTCGCTGAGTCCGAGGGAAAAACCAACCCTGGAGGGTAAACAGATAAATAAGAATAATCATTTATAAATTTAAAATCTATTTTTAGTTTGATAGAATTTTAATAACACTTTAGGGGGAAATATAAAACAAATTTCACTCACGTGTTTGGTGCGAACGTCACGTTACACCTTCCATCCGATGTGACTGCGAGAGGTTATTGAGGTGTTTCGAGGAGTGTGGTTTACTCTTTTTCACTTTTAAGATCTTTTGAAAAGTAGGCCTTTTTCAAGAATATGCTGTTAACGATGAAACGAGTCAGCAAACATTTTAGTTTCTCAAAATAAATTAAAAGAATTTTTAATCGATTTAGGGAATAAAAATAGGAATTTAGGTAAGTATAGGTTGTAACGCCAGTTTAGGCATATTTAGGTTCTGTAGGACCTTATAAATAAATGAAACTTAATTTTAAGTCATCTGTTAAGGAACAAAATACGTTTTTGTCTAAAACCCGAGGTCTAGTTATTACAGTTCCACTTCTTATCTTGTAAACCACTGAAATTTTGTATCAGTCTTTTGGAAGTTGTTCTGTCTTGTATTATATCTTCTATTATTGGAATTGTTGGCCTTCTGACCCCAACTTGGCTCACTCCGGTGGAATTTGAGGGTGCTCAAATATGTCAGCCTCGTGTCGGTAGATTTACTGACACGTAAGAGAACTCATGCCCAGCTAAATTCCGACACCTCGGCGTCTCCGAAAGCAGTTAGTGGGACGTATAAACGAATCAGTGTCAATCTCTGTCACTTGGACCAACCATTCTTACTTTTGTAAATTTGGTCGAACGCTCGTTTTGTCTATCTGTTGTTATCCATCCTCATTTTGTGACCAAAATATGTAATTCTCCTCTTTCTGATCTTGTGTGGCATTCTTTCATATTCTTCGTTTATGTGTAGATCTTTATTCCTCATGTCAACACTAAGAGCCGTACTAATAAAAAGTCCTTATACACTTGTTTTACACTGGTATAGTTATCCACGACCGCCTCTGTGGTGTAGTGGTTAGTATGATTAGCTGCCACCCCCGGAGGCCCGGGTTCGATTCCTGGCTCTGCCACGAAATTTGAAAAGTGGTACGAGGGATGGAACGGGGTCCACTCAACCTCGGGAGGTCAACTGAGTACAGGTGGGTTCGATTCCCACCTCAGCCATCCTGGAAGTGGTTTTCTGTGGTTTCCCACTTCTCGTCCAGGCAAATGCCGGGATGGTACTGACTTAAGAACACGGCCGATTCCTTCCCTCTTCCTTGTCTATCCCTGCCAATTTTTCCATCCCCCCACAAGGTCCCTGTTCAGCATAATAGGTGAGGTCGTCTGGGCGATGTATTGGTCCTCCTCCCCAGTTGTATCCCCGGCCCAGAGTCTGAAGGTCCAGGACACTGCCCTTAAGGCGGTAGAGGTGGGATCCGAGGGAAAAACCGACCCTGGAGGGTAAACAGATAAAGAAGGAGAATAAGAGTCATCCATTGAATAAACCTCGCATATGCGGTGCGTATTTCTTCATGTTCATGATCGCTTCTGCTCGTTATCTAGGAGCAAAACCTTTCAAGAAGCCGCATGGCAATACGAATACAATATATCAGAATGCTCGAATAACCAAGAACAGAACAGTAATACACATATATCAGCGGTATATTGCTCTCAGTAGTAATAATTATGTTACTGATAATAATTACAAACCTCATTCCGCGCTCATGTCTGTAGTGATGTGAGAACATGAAGTTCGCAAAATACAGAGCTATTTATGTCTCTGGTAATAATGACAGTTCGTCATCTAGGAGTTTTTACGAACTTGTCCAGCCTCCTATGTTACAAATATCGTGGAGATCATCAACGTTGTTTTCCATTCTTTCAATGTGTACTTAGGCCCTATTACCGACGCGAGTAATAGCTTTTATCTTAGTTTACCGGGCGAGTTGGCCGCGAGGTCAGGGGCGCGCGGCTGGTGAGCTTGCATCCGGGAGACAGTGGGTTCGAATCCCACTGTCGGCACCCTGAAGATGGTTTTCCGTGGTTTCCCATTTTCACACCAGCCAAATGCTGGGGTTGTACCTTAATTAAGGTCATGGCCGCTTCCTTCCAACTCCTAGGCCTTTCCTATCCCATCGTCGCCATAAGGCCTATCTGTGTAGGCGCGACGTAAATCCACTAGCAAAAATAATGTTAGTTTAATGTTACGTAAACCGAGATGACAGTTAAGTTTGTTCACCAACAATATTATCTCGGCTTAAAGTTTTACCGGAGATTGGTTGGCGGGTAAAATGGAAATCTAAGATAATAGCTTTCCGAGATGGCTGCTCGTAGACGGCTGGAATATCTAATTGCTAGAGAAAATCACAGCGACGAGTGATATGATCAAGATCATGCATTTAATAAACGTCCTGGGTGGATGGAAGTACGTACGAGGACACTGTCGGTGTTATCCACGATCGAACATAACCCAATACATGGGTAGGTCTAGGATGAATTCTCGATTATATCTTGTACGGCACACGACTGGTGACTTTGCTATGAAGAATTAAGGAATGCTGCCTTATATTTTGAGTGAAATATACAATGTGAAGGCTATAATTTGTTTTCTTATTCTTTATGTTGTTAATGCTTTCTGCCACCAAATTCAATAACAATTCGCTCTCTTGGAAAGAATATTGGCTTCTTTCTTCGTCTCCGCTCAATAGAGAACATCATTTATGCAAATTATTTACAAACCCCGAATGGAATCACTTGTTAACGTTGCGACAGTATGAAAGAATTGCGGTTCAAACTCAGACCGAAACGAAAATTTAGTTTTGGTAAACGGAGATAATAAATTCTGTGGTGAATAATGGGCCTTAACGTGTAAGTAAGATATTTTAACACTGAACACTCGTTGTTTCTTTTTCGTTACTCGCTGCTATATAACAAGAGTTCTGGTCTCAGTGAATAACTATAACAGATGGCTTATATACGGTTTATTAGTAAAACTGTAAGTAAACATTTCGTTGACAGCGAAACGTAAGCAACAGATGAACAGAATAATAATCCGGATTGTAGAAAGGAAAGAAAAAGCTCGAGAAAAACAAATTGGAATACTAGATTAAGAGCAGGAAGGTGGAACAGAAGATGGTGAATAGTCTGGATGTGTAGGCAGTAACACCTTAGAATGCAAAACTTACTGAAGCCACTCACAAGTACAGTCTACCCTGCATAACCGTGATGCTACGAGTTTTACATAAACATTCGGGGCACGCCCCATTAATATAGTCTACCAACACAGCGGTGGGGCTATGAGTTTTGCATAAACGTAGGCGTACGGCCCATAAGGCGACACTTCGGAGATAAAAAATGATATATACTCCACCAGCACAACGGTGATGCTATGTGTTTTGCCTAAACATTAAGGGTACGGCCCATTAATATAGTCTACCAGCACAACGGTGATGCTATGTGCTTTGCCTAAACATTAAGGGTACGCTCCATTAATATACTCTACCAGCACAGCGGTGATACTATGAGTTTTGCATAAACTTTGGGGGTGCGGCGCATCAGAAGTCCCTACAATTTATATTACTCTCGCTACACTACGGCACAGCCTGCGAGACGACACTTAATAATAACCAAATTAGTTTGCACTCTAATCTATCACCGCACAAAAATACGGGGTCTAATAATGAGCAGGAAAAAGAAGAATGTAGAAGAGGATGAAGCATTAGAAGGCTTACAGAATGACAATGTCGATGAGAAGAAGACATGGCTATGAAAACAAAACTGTCTCCATGATTCTCCGGAAAGGAAGGCAGAATCAACTCAAGGCAGTTACTAATTTCAACATTTTAGGAGTTACTTTCCAGACTTAAGTAACAATTTCAGCTCACACCTAACCAACGGACTGAACGCCACAATAAAGGCTATGACCCAGGCAAACTATCCGTCGCAATGGCCATAAAGGCAGACAAGACCAGTAGCGGTATATGGCTTGGAAGATGTGTGGCCCGTTTTACGAGCTAGGGATTAGTTCCATGTAAAGTACATCTGTTTGTCATTTGCCTTCGACGTAATAGTAATCAAACAGTGCTTTGTGTGTGACGTCGACTGAGCCAACACGTTCAGTGCATCTGGGGCGGCAGAGGAGACTCCGCCTGTCTGTTACCCCGATCTTTGAGCGGTAAGTTAAAGCAACACGATCATAGCGTAGTAATTATTCATGATGTCCTCGGTAGTTGTTTGTCTGTGTTTGTGCGAGCTGTGTCGTTTGCTTTACGCCGCACCGACACAGGTAGATCAAAGTGCTAGGACTGGGAAGGAAGCGGCCGCGGCCTTAAGCCCCAGTATTTTCCTGGCGTGAAAATGGAAAACCGCGGAAAACCATCTTGAGGGCTGCCGACAGTGGAGTTCGGACCCACTATCTCCCAGATGGCAGCTCGTAGCTGCGCGCCCCCAACTGCACGGAAAACTTGTCCGGTGTTTAGGTATGTAATAAATGTTTTCATTCCTCCCCTGAAGGGGGAGGCGGGCCTCTTAGACGGTGACGCCACCTCTCAGGCCAGAAGATTTGTGTCGGAGGAGGTGAGAGGGTTGGCGGCCGTGACCTATACTAGGCACTGCCCCGGCATTCGCCTTAGTGCAGGAGAATAGAAAACCACGGAAGACCATTGTCAGGACACCGGACGGTGAGAATCAGCCCTCTCCGTCTCCCGAGTACAGAGGCGTAGCCGTGGTCACTTGTGGGCCGACATGCACTCTCCACGAGCCGACCTGTGTATATAATACATTAATATACCATAAAGCGAAATCGTGCAGTGGCAATTTTAGTGAAGTAATTCAGTGTTCTCTAGCCTCACCTCGCCTAAACCGTCAATGACAGGCGACAAGTCCGGGACAGGATACACAAGCGGTCATGGTTTAGTTTCCAATAAAACATCAACATATTTTGGGATTAATCACGCAATAAATTGTTCAGTCACCTCAATAATACTATTAACATATATTATTATCAGCCAGTACTGATCTGCAGTCGCCCAGGTGGCAGATTCCCTATCTGTTGTTTTCCTAGTCTTTTCTTAAATAATCGCAAACAATTTGGAAATTTATCGAACACCTCCCTTAGTAAATTATTCGAATCCCTAACTCCTCTCCCTATAAAAAGATATTTGCTCCAATTTGTCCTCTTGAATTCCAAATTTATCTTTATATTTTTATCTTTCCTAATTTTAAAACCACCCCTCAGGCATCTTCGTCTATTAATGTCATTCCACGCCATCTTTCCACTGACACCTCGAAAGATACCACTTAGTCGAGCAGCTCGTCTCCTTTCTCCCAAGTCTTCCCTGCCCGAAACTTTGTAACAGTTTCGTAACGCTACTCTTTTGTCGGAAATCACCCAGAAAAAATCGATCTGCTTTCCTTTGGATTTTTTCCAGTTTTCGAAATGAAGTAATTCTGCTGAGAGTCTCATAGACTGGAACCATAACTCTACTTGAGGGGTCTTACCAGACACTTATATCCCCTCTCCTTTACATCCTTACTACAACTCCTGAATACCCTCATAACCATATGCAGAGTTCTGTACCCTTTATTTACAATCACATTTATGTGATTACCCCAATGCAGATCTTTTCTTATATCAACACTTAGGTACTTACAATGATCCCCAAAAGGAACTTTCACCCCATCAACGCAGTAACTAAAACTGAGAGGACTTTTCCTATTTGTGAAACTCACAACCTGACTTTTAACCCCGTTTATCAACATACCATTGCCTACTGTCCATCTCACAGCATTATCGAGGTCATTTTATAGTTGCTTACAATCTTGTAACTTATTTATTATTGTTTCGGGCTGTCAGTGGAGAAATGGCTTGGAATGACATCAGTAGACGAATAAGTTTAAGATTTGTTTTTAAAAGTACGAAAGATCAAAATATAAAGATAAAATTGCAAATAAACGGGACAAATAGGGGAAAATATAAATTTGTAGGGAGAGGTGTTAGGGATTGGAATAATTTAGCAAGAGAGATGTTCGATACGTTTCCAACCTCTTCGAAATCATTTAAGAAAATACTAGATAAACAAGTAACTGGGTGCACGGCCGACTGGATCCCTCGCTGCGCTCCTTATACCGGCCTTGTGAAGCCCAGCATAAAGCTGTAATTGGAAAGTTTCACCATAATGCTGCTGGAGCGCTGGCCTCCTAGTATACCGCAAATTGCCGCATTTCCAGTTTTATTTATATTGTTTTGCTGCCGTAAATTTTGCCAATGAGGTGCTTGTTGGTGTGATATCGAAAGCTGATAGTTATGCGCTAGTGAGTTTAATGTTTTATTGTGTAGTGTGGTAATTATATTTTTTAAATTGTGTTTACAAATCTTGGAATTTGTGACATTATTGTACCCCGTTTTGTACTTCGAGCAGAAATTTTCTGCAAACAAGAACAAATGTAATGAATGGCTCAAAGTGATTTATCGCTGTAACTTCGTCCTAAACAAGAATTTTAATTCACGGGCTATTTCGTTTTTTAAATGGTGTAGTGATTTGCTCTTTTTTAACTGTGTTTGGAAATATTCGAATATGTATTGCAGTGTGCCTTTTTGTATTTCAAACAGAAAAAAAGCAAAGGGATACTATTATTTCACGAATTTTCTGTAGAACAGGACAAAACTACGGAGTGACTCAAAGCAGTTAGCACTTTCATCTTAGTTTTCCGTTTCTGTATCGGGTATTTATCTTCTTTCTTAATCTGTTTTCCTCTCCAGGGTTGGCTTTTTCCTCGGACTCAGCGAGGAATCCCACCTCCACCACATCAAGGGTAGTGTCCTGGAGCGTGAGAATTCCGGTCGGGAGATACAACTGGGGAGGATGACCAGTACCTCGCCTAGGCGGCCGCAACTGCTATGCTGAACAGGGGCCTTGTGTTGGGGATGGGAAGATTGGAGGAGATAGAGAAGGAAGTGGCCGTGGCCTTAAGTAAGCTACCATCCCCGTACTTGCCTGGAGGAGAAGTGGGAAACTATGGAAAACCACTTCGAGGATGGCTGAGGTGGGAATCAATCTCCCCTCTACTCAGTTGATCTCCCAAGGCTGAGTGGATCCCGTTCCAGACCTCATACCACTTTTAAAATTTCGTGGCAGGGCTAGGAATCGAATACGGGCCTCCGGGGGTGGCAGCTAATGACGCTAATAGGGTATTTTTTACCTCTAAATTTTCTTTCATTGAATAATGCTTTAGGCGGAGTCGTATTTGCCATTTGACAGCAACATAACACATTTTAATCCAAGATAATCTGAACTTTAAAAACACTGACAAGTAAGAACCATTACTGTTATGACGACAAAGCTAAAGTATGAAGTGTTGTTACCCGAGCAATGAACAGTTTACAATGTATTTACTCAAAATACTTTTCTCTCGCTGAACTTTTATTTAAAATTCTTCTTCTTGTTTTTCCTATTTGTTTTACGTCGCACCGACACAGATAGGTCTTATGGCGACGGTGAGATAGGAAAGGGCTAGGAGTGTAATTAAGGTACAGCCTGATGTGAAAATGGGAAACAACGGAAAACCATATTCAGGGCTATCGACTGTGGGGTTCGAACCCACTATCTCCCGGATGACCGAGCTCGATAGCTGCACTCGCTTAATTGCGGCCAGTATCCAGTATTCGGGAGATAGTAGGTTCGAACCCCACTGTCGGCAGCCCTGAAGATGGTTTTCCGTGATTTCCCATTTTCACACCAGGCAAATGCTGGGGCTGTACCTTAATTAAGGCCACGGCCGCTTCCTTCCCACTCCCAGCCATTTCCTCTCCCATCGTCGCCATAAGACCTATCTGTGTCAGTGCGACGTTAAGCAAATAGCAAAAAAAAATTTTAAAAAATTAAAAAAATATATATATATCTTCCGGATGCAAGCTCACAGCTGCGTGTCGCTAACCACACGGCCAACTGGCCCGGTATTTAAAATTCTAGTGCAAGGTATGACTGAAACGTAATCTCAAACTCTACATATTGAAATGAAAATTTAAACATGTTTGAGTCAAAAATTTATGTTACTTTTACAACGAATATTGAAAAAGTAGGATTTTATGTTTTGTCCAGCCCCCTTTCCTGAGAACAGCACTTGAAGAATTTTAAAACTCTAATTGAACAATGACTCTTGATCTGAAGGTTAACATCAGGAGACAAAAGTATTGTGGTAAGTTCTGCTATGTATCTAAATGCCACGAAAATAAAAGCGATTACAATTTTTCCTCAATCTTAAGCAACATGAGTTGGACTACTCCATCTCTCCGCAGTTTCATTTCACGACATTATTTTGGTAAATATTAACGAAAGCAACCTTTAAAATTAATTAACAGCATCATAGCTCTAAATTATCTTAAATCGGCAATCAAAGTCAATAGCTTTTCCATAAAGAAGTATGCACTTCTAGCTTTAAGTAGATAGGCCGCCAGCGCCACGTGTCGAGCTGTGTAACTACCCGATTGTCAAGGAGCTAGCTAGAGCGACGCATCAAGTCGGCCGTGCTGGGTGACAGCCTGAAATGCAGATCAATGATGATTGATTGAGGTCGAAGTATTTTCTTGCAGTTCATCAATGTCCGTTATCAATACGTGCCCATACCACTCAAGTTCATGAAGCTTATCATCATATTCTGAATTGCTGTTTTGCTAAGGCGGGGAGGGTCTCTAATAATGATACTTATTAGATCCCGGATGTTTATACAGTAACAGGTTAGAATCCAAACCAACTTACCTGGTAGGAAGTTCCTCCACCAGCTCTTCCGTAGTGTAGCGAGAGTGACATAAACTGTAGGGGTTCTAATAAGCCGGGAACCAAATACTTATACAAATCTCATAGCAGAACTGTTGTCCGGGTAGCGTATACTTGTTATTTGCTTCAGTATATTTGCATTCTAACTTAATATATCCTAAACATGCGGGATTTAATAATAATAATAATAATAATAATAATAATAATAATAATAATACTGAGCTCGATAGCTGCAGTCGCTTAATTGCGGCCAGTATCCAGTATTCGGGAGATTGTGGGTTCGAACCCCACTGTCGGCAGCCCTGAAGATGGTTTTCCGTGATTTCCCATTTTCACACCAGGCAAATGCTGGGGCTGTACCTTAATTATGGCCACGGCCGCTTCCTTCCCACTCCTAGCCCTTCCCTGTCCCATCGTCGCCGTAAGACCTATCTGTGTCCGTGCGACGTAAAGCAAGTAAAAAAAAAAAAAAAAAACAATAATAATAAGCCAAAGTTATTGGGTTCGAAACTCGCGGCACTGTCCGATGAATGGAGCACGTGATGATATGAGAGTTAGTAGCGCTTGTCTCGTGGCTCGGTGCAGTGGGAGGTGTAGCAGTGTGCGAGCTGGTTCCTGCCTCTCACCACCCGCAGGTATGTGTTCCACTTCTTGTAATCTTGTAGTGTCTCCGTTGTTCCGCCTTTTCTTCTTCCGACCTTGAGTATAATAATGTCCGCCTCTGTGCTGTAGTGGTTATTGTGATTAGTTGCCACCCCCGAAGGCCCGAGTTCGGTTCCCACCTCTGCCACGAAAATTGACAAGTAGTACGAGGGCTGGAACGGGGTCTGCTCAGCCTCGGGAGGTCAGCTGATTAGAGGGGGCT
Source organism: Anabrus simplex (assembly GCF_040414725.1). Classification (NCBI taxonomy): domain Eukaryota; kingdom Metazoa; phylum Arthropoda; class Insecta; order Orthoptera; family Tettigoniidae; genus Anabrus; species Anabrus simplex. The sequence goes on along the minus strand of NC_090279.1, from coordinate 215,291,970 downwards.
TCGATTCCCTTCTTAGCCATCTTCGAAATGGTTTAGTGTGGTTTCCCACTTCTCCTCCAGGCAAATGCCGGGATGGTACCTAACTTAAGGCGACGGCCGCTTCCTTCCAATCTTTCTGTCCCCTGCACAAGGCCGGCAGGTTAAATACATTTACTTGGTAAATAACATAACACAAAGAACTAACTTAGCCCAGTGAAAGAAACGTTGGTATTATCTCCCGCGGCCTTAAGCCCCAGTATTTTCCTGGTGTGAAAATGGGAAACCACGGAAAACCATCTTCAGGGCTGCCGACAGTGGGATTCGAAACCACTATCTCCCGAGTGCAAGCTCACAGCTGCGCGGCCTTAACCCCACGGCCACTTTGCCCGGTACAATTACATAGAAGTACGGCATGATAATGCAATTAAAAATCATTTAGTATTTGAATACACACTATGAAACTAACAGACACTAAAGTGACTGCCAGATTGACAAATGCGCGCGGCAAGCAGGTGAATTATAACTCAGTGGCCACGACCTTGGCCAAAATTTGTACCCCTACTACCCTTCCTCAAAGCACATGCAACGTCTCCATACTTGCCGTAGTGCTATACAAATTGGTTAGCCGCGACGAACAGCATTTTGTGCGTATTTCCGTCAATAATTATGTTAATAATTAAAGAAAATAAACGAAGGAATTAGCAGATAAGATAAGAAGGTTTGTACAAAGAGCTTTTTTAAAATAATTCCTAGTTCCTGCTGGCTAAATTGGAATAGAAATGTAATGTTTACTCCTCGCCGCACCCCCTAATCGCCGCTACGGTTTGTAGACACACCAAAGATGTAGAAAAGGAAATCTAATAACTTATTCATTTATACACGTGTAGATTGTGACGGTGCTAAGCGTGTAATTTAAATTTCATTTTCCCTGTTCGAAATTGATACCATGCGGTAGTCCAATTTTATGACAGTCACGAACCACTTCCATGTATTAATAACGACTGGGGAACATTATCTACCCTCTTTATCCCTAGGACACTACTAGCTTTATCTTATTTCCATCTGCTTCGCCTTTAGCGGAGTTTTATTCAGTAATTAATAATAATAATAATAATAATAATAATAATAATAATAATAATAATAATAATAATAATAATAATAATAATAATAATAATAATAATAATAATCTATGGTCTCAGCTACCCTGTGCAGACATTTCAGTTCGACGCCATCTGGCTGTGTGCTCGTCAATTTCGACGTTCCGGTTTACTCTAGACTCACTAGATGGCAGTGTAAGCCGAACTTCTGCTGGGCGCCTGTGGCTGAGTGTTAAAGAATGTGTCTCACATGCCGCCATAGCACGACATATTAATGATGATGTTGTTATTATTATTAATCATCATCATTTGAAATCAAAACAGGAGTCAGACAAGGAGATGGATTATCTCCCTCACTGTTTAATTTTGTTCTGGAAAAAGTGATTAGGACTTGGCAAAATGAAACTAAAGGTATAAATGTTGGTAGATACATATAAAACAAAATTCACCTTAATCGCCTAGGATTTGGTGATGACATTGCTATCCTATGCAACAGCAGAACTGTAGAAAAGGTCCATTAAATAGCAGCCAAAACAGGACTCCAAATTTTTTATGAATAGACAAAGTACATGGAAGGGACTAGATGAGATCTCAACAGTCGGCCGTTAATCACCAAATTCTTCTCATTTTTAACTAATAATTTATACATGATGTATTGCTTCTGATACGAATAAATCAAACCATATGTGGAAATATCGCTCAAGTAGACAAAGTTAAGCATCTAGTGAAATTGTTGAACCAACAAACTAACAAAGAATTGAACAATTTCAAAGAACATACAAAATTACTTGGAATAGGTAGAAGTATGTCAACAAAGGCAAAATTACCACATTATAACACAGTAGTTAAAAGAGAAGTCCTTTGTGCATCTGAAACTGTTATAATTGGTGGCAAATCTCGAAAAACAAGAAAGAAAACTCCTCAGGAAAATCTCAGGGGCCAATGTGCGAAAATCGAATTAGCAAGAAAAAGAAATCACATAAACTCTATCAAGTGACAGAAAAAGTCACAGATGCAATCAGGAAACGACGATGGTCGCTTACATACATACATAACAGGCTCACAAATTAATTTAGCCTTATCAATGAAAATCACAATAATTGGCTAAAAGAAATCAGCAAATATCTAAATGAAATTGGAATCAATAAAGAAACCATTCAAGAAAGAATAAAATTCAGAATTTTAATTCGCAAACGAAAATTGTCTCTAAAGCCAATCCGACTAAATACAGGATGGACTGGACAGCGTAAAAAGAAAGACAGCGAGAGGATGAAGAGATATTGGGAAGAGAAGAAGAAAAGTGCTAATAAATTCAAACCAGCTGCTTGGTTCGGCATAACGAATCAAGAAAATAATAATAATAATAGCTTATGAGATTAGGCGTAAGTTACGACAGGCAATCAAGAGACAATGAACATTGATAGTAAAATGAGTTGTTGGTTCAAAGACTGTTAGGCTGCAATCTTTCACCTTACATCCTTCACTTATTGCAAGATGGCAGGGAGCGATCCTATCACGTGGAAATGTAGTTTTCCCACAACTTGGTTTCAATCGCAGATTGTGCTGAAAGCCTGCAATCTAGCAACTTGGAACTTCAAAATAGGCACAGTGAGTATGATACGAACATTAAAGTGTTACTAGTAGGTAAGAAACCTATCAGAACTGAATATCAGGTTGGAAATATAAAACTGGAACGTTTTTGTAAGACAACTCTTTTGTCGGTATCACCCAGAACAAGTCATGTTGCTGTCCTTAGGATCATTTTCTTCAGTTGTCGAAGCAAGTAGAACCATGGAGACTCACCAGGGACTTCACATCTTTACTACGACCCCTAAATACGCTCATAACCACGTGAAGAGATCTGTAACCTCTGTTAACAATCTCGCTAATGAAGATCTACACCTAGCTACTTAGAGTGGCTCCCATGACGTGCTTTCACCCTATCAACGCAGTCATTAAAACTGAAAGGACATTTTCCTCTTTGTGAAACTGGCAACCTGATTTTTGAACCCGTTTACAATCATGTCATTGCCTGCTCTGCATCCGGGAGATAATGGGTTCGAACCCCACTATCGGCAGGCCTGAAGATGGTTTTCCGTGGTTTCCCATTTTCACACCAGCCTATTGCTGGAGCTGTACATCAATTAAGGCCATAGTCGCTTCCTTCGAATTCCTATCCCATCGTCACCATAAGAGTTATCTGCGTCGGTGCAATCCTATAACTGATTCTGTATCAACTGTGATTGCACTTCTTTGATCATATCATTTCCGTACATAACAAAAGTAACGCTGCCTTTATCATGACAGGATCACGTGTTGCTTCACTCATTGAATCACTCTTTTGTTCTCATTTTCGTCGGTGTTCTCTCATGATGTGCCCTATCAAAAGCTATACAATGTATTTGCCCTCCAGAATGTGAAGTCTGCTATATCTTGAGCCTCACTGGAACAACATTTCCTAAAGCCGAACTGCAGCTGTTCGTCCTCCAACTTCTCTTCTTCATGAAATGTGCCCCAAGTATGTCAGGAAGGCGCCATTAATCCTCTTCATGGGATAATCCTCGGTTTCTTGTTTGAGGCTACGCCACGCGCAAGCCCAGTCTTCTCCCTCGAGTTAACAGAGAGCCCACATCACGTCAAGTGGTTCTTCCTGTTCTTATCTCATCATCTTTAATTACTGCTCCACCACAACATCTCATATCGTGTGCATCACAGAGGAAGGGCCGTTCCTTTAAAGTGATTACAGCTGTGGATATATTACATCAGCTTCGAGTCACTTCCGGGATTTTGACGTAAATATGTCTTATGGCTGGGGGGGGGGGGGATCATTGGAAAATTTGAGTAACGTGACGTGACAAAATGTGTGACGGAAGTGTAACCATAGCAACATTGCATGTTGGGATGTAAGGTATCGATGGATGGTCGAACAATGTCACCTGGCAACCTGTAGGCTGTGATGTGAGGTATAGATGGTCAAACAATGTCACCTGGAAACCTGCAGGCTGTGATGTGAGATATAGATGGTCGAACAATGTCACCTGGAAACCTGCAGGCTGTGATGTAAGGTATAGATGGTCGAACAATGTCACCTGGCAACCTGCAGGCTGTGATGTAAGGTATAGATGGTCGAACAATGTCACCTGGCAACCTGCAGGCTGTGATGTAAGGTATAGATGGTCGAACAATGTCACCTGGCAACCTGCAGGCTGTGATGTAAGGTATAGATGGTCGAACAATGTCACCTGGCAACCTGCAGGCTGTGATGTGAGGTATAGATGGTCGAACAATGTCACCTGGCAACCTGTAGGCTGTGATGTGAGGTATAGATGGTCGAACAATGTCACCTGGAAACCTGCAGGCTGTGATGTGAGATATAGATGGTCGAACAATGTCACCTGGCAACCTGCAGGCTGTGATGTAAGGTATAGATGGTCGAACAATGTCACCTAACAACCTGCAGGCTGTGATGTGAGGTATAGATGGTCAAACAATGTCACCTGGAAACCTGCAGGCTGTAATGTGAGGTATAGATGGTCGAACAATGTTACCTGGCAACCTGCAGGCTGTAATGTGAGGTATAGATGGTCGAACAATGTCACCTGGAAACCTGCAGGCTGTAATGTGGGGTATGGATGTTTGGTCGAACAATGTCACCTGGCAACCTGCAGGCTGTAATGTGAGGTATAGATGGTCGAACAATGTCACCTGGCAACCTGTAGGCTGTGATGTGAGGTGTAGATGGTCGAACAATGTCACCTGGCAACCTGCAGGCTGTGATGTGAGATATAGATGGTCGAACAATGTCACCTGGCAACCTGTAGGCTGTGATGTGAGGTATAGATGGTCGAACAATGTCACCTGGCAACCTGCAGGCTGTGATGTGAGGTATAGATGGTCGAACAATGTCACCTGGCAACCTCTAGGCTGTAATGTGGGGTATGGATGTATGGTCGAACAATGTCACCTGGCGACCTGCAGGCTGTGATGTGAGGTATAGATGGTCGAACAATGTCACCTGGCAACCTGTAGGCTGTGATGTGAGGTATAGATGGTCGAACAATGTCACCTGGCAACCTGCAGGCTGTGATGTGAGGTAAAGATGGTCGAACAATGTCACCTAACAACCTGCAGGCTGTGATGTGAGGTATAGATGGTCAAACAATGTCACCTGGAAACCTGCAGGCTGTAATGTGAGGTATGGATGTATGGTCGAACAATGTCACCTGGCAACCTGCAGGCTGTAATGTGAGGTATGGATGTATGGTCGAACAATGTCACCTGGCAACCTGCAGGCTGTGTCTTATAGCTGGTTGTCATCTGAAATTAGCAGCCGTTGATGGATGACCATGACAGGGAGACATATTTATGATAATTCGATTTTTGCAAAGGGAAACGTGGTTTATTTTTATTTATTTATTTAACTAATCTTGTGTATCCGTTGTATGTAACAGCAGCAGTAATCTAATGTAGATGAGTGGCAACAGAGGAGACAAAGCACATCACAACCTACAACAATAGTCATCCACTGTATTTATATTGTTGATAAAGTTTAGGGACTTCCCACATTGGAGGCCAACGAGCTAGAATGACAGAGAGGCGGGAGCGCTGCCTGGCTGAGGCTAGTTGAACGAACGTCCGCCATGTTTTCAGTGGTCACATAAGCAAGGGGCGAGGCTACAAAAACTATTGAAAATACGCATTATAGCATCAGTGGTGTAAAATTAAAGACCGTTAGCCGGAAGCATAGGGCATTAATAATCATAGAGTGCGAATTACGCCACTTCATCGATGTTACGGCGCGAGGCCAGCATCACGATCAGTTGGTTATAGGATAGTTCGAAAAGGAAATAAGCAGAACCGACATACAGTGACATACGATCAGGTCGCGAAATACGAGCACGAACCTATTTATTTACTTTTACTACGAACACATTCAAAGGTTTTCAGAGGATGGGAAAGGGTTAGGATTAGGAGGGAAGCGGCCGTGGTCTTAGTTAGGGTAGAGCCTCATTATTCGCGTGGTGTAAAAATGGGAAACCAACTCGCTCGGTGTATAATACACACGTCATAAATTCCACGAACACCAGGAAAATACTGTATTCACCATGCTTGGTGTACTTTTGCTGATATAGGCGTACAACAAATCAATGCCCAAGCACAACTCTTCAGGACCATTATGGAAAAAAGAAGAACCTGAATATCAAACTTCAAAACATCGTACACCAGCACAGCACCATATGGCAACAAGAAATGAAACAAGTACCAAGAAATCATCGATAATGACATTATCAATCCACCTTACTCAGTTTAGTACAGCTGTCCGCTGTCTGGCATTCTTGAAGGCGAGAATCTAAGTTTTCAGTTCTTAAAAACACACGATGTTTGATCGCCACGTCATCTCATCATATTCTCGCGCCAAGTGGCTTTGTTTTGACAACTTGAAACATGGCTGTCCTTTATCAAATTGCCTCCCTCTCGTTGGGCTCATAGAGCATTCAGTGCCAAGGCTTCCAACCCCCGTCATCCTTCGAGTCATATTTCATGTTCATTATCTTCCTAATCAATAGCGGCTGATAACCATGAGGTTTTGCACCGCTTTGACCACTGAACATTACTTCCAGGACAGCGTTGTTCGCCATTGATGGATTTAGTACAGTAACAAAACTCCATTATTATAAGTCATACGGCAAAAATGTATAGCGCATACAGATTTAAACATATATTTTTTAATAACTGTTGTTACGTACAGTTTTAAGATAGAACCAGTCTTTCCGGAGATATTTGGACATTCGTGAAAAATGTAATGTTTTCGAACATCTCCCATTATTATTTTCTTGAACACTAAATAGGTATGGAACGTGAAAAATTCGTAATTATATTTTTCATAACTTTTCTTGTTCTTTGTTTGTTTGTTTGTTTGTTTCTTCGTTATGACCATTGAAAGAGCGCGTATGAACTTGTTCCTTGGCTTGATGGTTTTCGCCTTCTTATCCTCCCGAAATCTCTTCATGAATCCACTGTGTTGCATCTTGCGTTCTTCCTACCAGTTTTCTTTTAAGATTTCTCCACGAATTTGTGCTTGGCTGCTATTGTACTAAAGCCTTCACGATCTTTTGTGATGTCGTCCGTGATATTAATTTCTTGGAGGTCTGCTTTAGTTTTTTAAAATCTTCTTTGAGTAGATTATTTTGAATAATCTTTCGGTGTGTCTGTCGCTGTCCATTCTATAGATATGGCCTTAGAATTTCAGGCGTCTCTTGCGTACGGCATCATTGAACCTTTCAGTTACCATGGTCGTGTGACTGCATGCGCGGTGAGAGGTGCGGAGGGTAAGTATCGCTTCTGCGCATGCGCCAGTCTCAAGTCTCAAGGCCTGACAATAAACACCGGTTCCAGCCGCGGTGATTCTTGTGAACTAAGAGCTGCTGTGTGGCTGCGCAATTTTGCTTTCGTTACACACTTATTGTCAGTACTGTATTGAATAGGTTGAACCTCCTTTCCAGTTATTTAATTTTTAACATCAATAATTTCAATACGGAACAATGACATTTTTATCTTTAAAAGAGCTCGCACTGTTTATCACGACTAATGTTTGTACCTTAGTGTTACTCGTGCCGTACCTCTCGTGAGCCGCACACAGGTCCGCTCTTCTCCCCTAAATCCACATTCCATGGGACTATACATTTTCCGGAGAATTTTCCTTTCTTGCTTTACAGTCTCTATAATTTTAGAGCGACCTCTGACGAGTATAAAGCTTCCGGCGAAACAACTGTCTTGTAACGTCAAACATTTCCATTACAACGCACAAAGTTTATATTTCCATTTTATCCCCTTAATAATTATTTCTTCCGCACGACCGATCTGGTTTACGTCGCACCGAAACAGATACGTCTTATCGCGACGATGGGACAAGAAAGCCCTAGGAGTGGGAAGGAAGCTGCGGTTGCCTTAAATAAGGTACAGTCCTAGCATTTGCCTGGTGTTAAAATTGGAAACCACGGAAAACCATCTTCAAGGGTGCCCAACGTGGGGTTCGAACACACTATCTCGCGAATGTAAGCTCACAGCTGCGCGATCCTAACCACACGGCCACTCGCGCGATAATAATAATAATAATAATAATAATAATAATAATAATAATAATAATAATAATAATAATAATAATACTGTTTATCCAACCCTTGCCCCGTTTCTCTACGGGGTCGGGTATGAGGTGAGATGAATTTCTCGTGGCGGGTTTTTTATGACCGGATGCCCTTCCTGACGTCAACCTGATCAGAGGAGTTAATGAGATGAAATGAATGACGTGATAATATGATAGTTGGAAGGGAGGGGGTGAAATTAGGTGCCGGCACATAGCCTACTCCTGTTGAATAGCACAAGAAGAAATACATTGCTCTCGTTGTGAAAGACGTTTTTGTTTGTGGTACGGTGAGACTCCTGAATCGTCAAAGGAGGACCTTACCCTCAGCACTGACTGAAATACCGAGCACCTTGACCACGATCGCCAATCTCTGTGATCAAGGTCGAGTACTGTTTGTAGTTTAACTCACGATGTTGATAAAATGCTCCCTCTATTCTATCAATATGCAGCAAACATACAAAAACAATGCATATTCGTCTTCAGGGTATAACTTAATGCAATAACGTTTTTGACATTTCGACACATTTTCGCTTCCTGGCTCCCTTAATTAAGGCCACGGTCGCTTCCTTGCCAGTCCTCGCCCTTTCCTGTCCCCTCGTCTCTATAAGACCTCTCTGTGTCAGTGCGACGTAAAACAACTTGTACTGTTGAAGGAGAATGTGGTTGTCAGATTGAGTGAGCAATTGTTATTTTTTTGTTTTGCAGACCAGAGATGCCAGCTGCTTCAGGACTGGTGGTGGTTGTGTTGGCAGCCCTGCACACAGTAGCTGGACACTCATACCACAAAGGACAATGTCGTAGTGTACAACCCATGCACGAATTCGACATGGACAAGGTGAGAATACGTCACAACGTAATTTCTTTCTTCTAGGTAAAAGCTGATGTTTCTAAGTACGATGAATTTGTGCTTTAGTTAAGGAGAAGAGTGATGAGTTCCGATTTAAAAAGTAATAATTTTGGATGGAAAATGTCTGACCCCGCGGATAATTACTCGAAAGTCGACGTTACAGTTTTGTGTGTATAACACACTTCTTGTGGTACTAACGTTGCGTAGCTTATGACAATATAGGTTTTAGGCTTATGCCATGTCCAGGAAACAAGGTGAAATTCTTTACGTTTCGCAGACACTTTGCAACATATCTTCAGAAGAAAAACTCGTCTATTGATGTTCAGTACTTCCCTGATGATGCTGAAAACCCCCCATGGTTGAGGGACGCAGACGAAGAATACACCCACGGTATCCCCTCGCCGCCGTAAGGGTCCCGAGGGCCTCTCAACATGGGGGCGTGGGTATGCGACCAACGGTGCCCTAGCTGAGTCCTAGCATCGCTTCCACTCACTTGTGCCAGGCTCCTCACTTTCATCTATCCTGTCCGACCTCTCTTGGTCAACTCTTGTTCTTTTTCCAACCCAGACGGTATTAGAGCACTCGAGGCCAAGGGAGTGGCCCTTGTCTTTCTTTGTCCGTTACTTTCGAAGTGTCGGTTCCCTTCCGTTTCTCTATCTCTGATCCGCTGTGGGTGGGGGACGGAGATGAAAACTACAGCCGCTGTATCCTCTGCCTGTCGTAAGAGGCGACTAAGGGATGATTGAATTATAACCATGAGACTACTCGTGATTTATACCATCACGCGAGGAACACCATGGGTCGACTTTACTTGCGAGTAGTACGACTATGTTAGGTACACTATAGGTTTGTGATTAGTGGCAGCAGAGCGTGGTTCACTAAGGGTTTACAGTAGCTGTGATTTGTACCGCTACATGAGAAATACCGTCGTTCTATTTTACTAGCGATAGGTACCATTATTAGGGGTCGTTGACCTGGATTTTGGACCCCTTTAGACAACAATCATCATTTTTTTAAGGATGTACTATTGTTTTAAGATTGTTTCTGGGGAACATTGCAGGTCGAATCCATGGGATCTTTTTAAGTTCATACTATCCTCTCTTTTTTGAATTGTAGTCAGTGGATTGATTTTGGAATTATTTTTAACTTTCAATATTGTGAGCTGGTTCCGCTGATTATTTTACATTCACATTTATCCATTCATTCTTCATCATCAAGTTCTGAATTCTAGTCAGTGGATACATTTTCGAATTTTAAACTGTCATTACATTTCGGCTCATTTCGTACCATTAGGGGCCGATGACGTAGATATGTTAGGCCCCTTTAAACAACAGTCATCATCATCATCATCATCATCATCATCATCATCATCATCATCATCATGATATCAACCTGAAAGCAATATTATCACGTAGATTAGAGATCATTCACGTATAAATGAAAAGTTTAGCCCAGGATGGAGTGAAATGGGTATGTAAACAACAACAACAACAATGTTCTGACACTTTCTTCGATCTGTTTGAAGATGTATGATTTTAATGGGGTACATCTGTCTAACAGGTGACAGAACAGACTATTCTAAGCAACCTATATGAAGAAATCTATTAAATGTAAAATAAGTAATAAATGTGAATATATTTTTGGATTTTTAATATGGCTGCAGATAAGGTAGAAGGGTTTGGGACGAGGCACGGACGGCGAGGAAACACAACCTTGGAAGGGAGGGCGACGTGGAGAAATCACAGTTGTGTTGGTATTCTATTTAGTGGAAGCCGATATGCAGTGCGTATTGAATTCTCAGAAACATTGACTGAAGTTCTGTGATTTACTTTTTTAGAGTCTAATTAAGATAGAAGTAATATTTTTAAGATGTTTGCTTGAAATACCATCTTCCACTATCTCTTGACTTGACGAACCTTTTTTTTTTCTATTACACAGTGTAAGTATAAGTTCTGTTCTAGCCCACTTGTTACCAACGTTTGTTTTCCCCTGTGTGGACAGTTCCTGGGGCGGTGGTACGTCCTGCAGAAGACGTCCACCAAAGTCCGCTGTCTGGTGAACGAGTTCAGCCCCGGTCGACTGCAGCAGACCATGATATTCGGGATTCCCGGGGTAAACAACGTGGTGAGATATCAGGGAGAGCTGACAGTGCCCGACCCGACTGTGTCAGCGGAGATGAAGGTGGACTTTCCTCTCAGTAAGTACCAACCTCCACAGCGGCGATTGGGGGGGGGGCACACCCCACTTTTTGGAGAAAACATTGCGTTTTTATTCCGTTTCAGGGAGGCGAAAGTAGAAATTTGAGGAATTATCAAAAACAAAATTTTTTACAAGCTCTGTTGTCTTATCAGTTAATTATTTCCTTTATTTTCTTTACTAACAAAATTATTAGCAGAAATAAGCGAAAATGGCGTTGGTGGCGGCCAACAGATTCGTATAGCGCCGCAGCAAGTGCTGTGAGAAAGAGTAGCATGGGCAAGGTCATGGACGCTGAGGTGCTTGTCTCTTTAGTGTCTGTTAGTGTGTAGTCAAATACTAAATGATAATCACGCTGAATTAATTGTAATACATGTGTACTATTGTTTCTTTGAAACTTTTCTCAAAAACTATTATTACCCCACTTAAGTTGCTAAACTGTCAACCATTGTCCTTCTGTCGAAAATTCGCGCAGAGAGCAAGAGAAAACTTATAATCCTATAGCCTTTTCTTCAGTTTTGATGTGTGTACCCCCTCCTCCACTTCTAATGGTATGATGATAAACGGAGATAAAAGTCAGGTTGTGAGTTTCACAAATAGAAAAAGTCCTCTCAGTTTTAATTACTGCGTTGATGGGGTGAAAGTTCCCTTTGGGGATCATTGTAAATACCTAGGTATTAATATAAGGAAAGATGTTCATTGGGGTAATCACATAAATATGATTCTAAATAAAGAGTACAGGGTTGTAGTAAGGATGTAAAGGAGATAGCATATTTGTCTCTGGTAAGACCCCAACTAGAGTATGGTTCCAGTGTATGAGACCCTCACCAGGATTACTTAATTCAGAAACTGGAAAAAATCCAAAGAAAAGCAGCTCGATTTGTTCTGAGCGATTTCCGACAAAAGAGTAGCGTTACAAAAATATTGCAAAGCTTGGGGTGGCCAGACTTGGGAGAAAGGAGACGAGCTGGTCGACTAAGTGGTATGTTCCGAGCTGTCAGTGGAGAGAATGCGTGGGAGGACACCAGTAGACGAATAAGTTTGGATGGTGTCTTTAAAAGTAGGAAAGATCACAATATGAAGACAAAGTTGGAATTCAAGAGTACAAATTGGGGCAAATATTCGATTATAGGAAGGGGATTTATGGTTTGGAATAACTTACCAAGGAAAATGTTCAATAAATTTCTAATTTCTTTGCAGTCATTTAAGAAAAGGCTAGGAAAACAACAGATAGGGAATCTGCCACCTGAGCGACTGCAGATCAGTATTGATTGATTGATTGATTGATTGATTGATAATTCCCCATTGCCGCTACTGCAACCTCAGCAGGCTCCTGTTTAGACTAGATATTCATTTTCCATTTTAGTCTGCTCTTGTTCTCCCGGCCTTCATCGTCATAGTACCTTTTTATAGTCCCTCCCATGTAATCTCTCTCCCCTGTTAATACTGAAGGTTGAGTTCGATTCAGTGTCGCTAACCCTACTTGCAGGTTCCACTATGTAGTCATGAGGATTACACGTACCGCCACTGCCGTTTTATGAATATCACTAGTGTTACATTTGCGGGTATAAGTAAAGTATATTTTTGTTTTGTTTTTCTGTACGATTGTACATCTGTTCGGGAATACCAGGTAAATGGAATTCTGGCATGTTCGAACAATGTGGTTGGTGTTAAATGATGAACGCAGCATTTTATCAATTCGGTCTTATTTCGTTCAATTCGTATGAATAGAATTCAATGAGGATGTATAAGGAGCAAGACAAATCTGCAAGAATTCCGCTGAAAAGGAAAACAATATTACCTTATCTATACAGATCAATCAGTTGAAACGGAAGGAAATGTCGTCATCAACGTAACGTAACGTAACGTAACCTAACGTAACCTAACCTAACCTAACGTAACGTAACCTAACCTAACCTAACCTAACGTAACCTAAACTAACCTAACCTAACGTAACCTAACCTAACCTAACGTAACCTAACCTAACCTAACCTAACGTAACCTAACCTAACGTAACGTAACCTAACCTAACGTAACCTAACATAACGTGACCTAACCTAACGTAACGTAACCTAACGTAACCTAACGTAACCTAACGTAACCTAACCTAACCTAACCTAACCTAACGTAACCTAACGTAACGTAACCTAACCTAACCTAACCTAACGTAACCTAACGTAACGTGACCTAACCTAACGTAACCTAACCTAACGTAACCTAACGTAACGTAACCTAACGTAACGTAACGTAACGTAACCTAACGTAACGTGACCTAACCTAACGTAACCTAACCTAACCTAACCTAACGTAACCTAACGTAACGTGACCTAACCTAACGTAACCTAACCTAACCTAACGTAACCTAACGTAACCTAATCTAACCTAACGTAACCTAACGTAACGTAACCTAAGGTAACCTAACGTAACGTAACCTAACGTAACCTAACCTAACCTAACGTAACCTAATCTAACCTAACGTAACCTAACCTAACGTAACGTAACCTAAGGTAACCTATCCTAACCTAACCTAACGTAACGTAACGTAACGTAACCTAACCTAACGTAACCTAACGTAACGTGACCTAACCTAACGTAACCTAACCTAACCTGACGTAACCTAACGTAACGTAACGTAACCTAACCTAACCTAACGTAACCTAACGTAACGTGACCTAACCTAACGTAACCTAACCTAACCTAACGTAACGTAACGTAACCTAACCTAACCTAACGTAACCTAACGTAACCTAACGTAACCTAACGTAAGCTAACCTAACGTAACCTAAGGTAACCTAACCTAACCTAACCTAACCTAACGTAACGTAACCTAAGGTAACCTAACCTAACCTAACCTAACCTAACCTAACCTAACGTAACGTAACCTAAGGTAACCTAACCTAACCTAACCTAACCTCGTCTTCTCACGACTTTGGTACGTTTTGCAGACTAAGCCTTTGTCATTTCTTATTGACTTGCGGCATATGCACTTCTAATATACAGGGTCTCCCTTATAAACCCAGACAGAGCGCACGGTGTTTGTAGTCTGCGCTACGGCAGCTGCCCCCGCGCGGCCGCCCTGCTTTAAGCGTGACTTACCTTGTAAATGTCGTCCTTCCTGGGTTGTATCTGGTAAGCACATTCTGGCTGATTCGAGTGAGTTGTGCCACTGTAATGTTTTCCTTCACTTTACCTCACAAATAGAAATCACACACTTTTAGATCAGGAGAACGAAGGGGAACTAGAGCAGCACTTATCACTCTGTCTGCAAACACTTTAAAATTTACATTTTTAGTGACTTAATACGCTCTACTGTCCTATGAACAATTATGAATGCAGCTACTATATCGCTACTGTAGTAAAACGACATGTTTTTATGTACTTAAAAACAAAGAAAATACGCTATGATGACAGTAGCATCTCTTCAAACAACCATGTTGCTACAAAAATACACAACTGTATCAATCATTATGGCACAGGCTATGTAGCTCAATGTTTCAACCATTAGCCTACTTGTGGACCAAAACAGGTAACTGGAGCGTGTCATAGTCCTGACTCAGGAACGTGGGGAAGTACGAGCCGACTGAGGGGAAGTCGCTTGGTTACGTCTCAAAACTCACGACTCCAGACAGCAGGTGCTTGCGATGACCGCACGAGGGATGAGGTGCGCGGTTACTCAGGCTTCCCTTACGACAGACAGGGGATACTGCGGATGTCATTCTGCCACCCCAACCCACAGGGGAAAAATAATCGCTGGTGAATGAAAGAGACCGAGGTGTATTATTATTATTATTATTATTATTATTATTATTATTATTATTATTATTATTATTATTATTATTATTATTATTATTATTATTATTATATTTTGCTCTTGTCTTAACACTAATATAATACACTTTTTACCTTTTACATAAATTTATAATAATGGCGTGTGGGATCCGGGGAGGTCTGGTGCAGGTCTTTAGAGTTGAC
This sequence comes from Anabrus simplex, assembly GCF_040414725.1. Lineage (NCBI taxonomy): Eukaryota > Metazoa > Arthropoda > Insecta > Orthoptera > Tettigoniidae > Anabrus > Anabrus simplex. The sequence goes on along the minus strand of NC_090279.1, from coordinate 215,276,735 downwards.
TCCCTATAGGTGACCTGCAAGTCTGTGAGGATGGGGCCCTTGCTAAGATGAAGACGGCACGAACACCCAGTACCCGAGCCGTAGGAATTAACTTATGAAAGTTAAAATCTCCGATCCGACCGGAAATCGAACCTGGGACCCCCTGGACTCCTTGGACCAAAGGCGAACATGCTAAAAATTTATGCATGCAGCCGGACGACATAAAATTAAAGTAGGTAGCATTGCCCGCTGCTAGTTAAAAAGAAAGTGGCAGTTGGTAGTACTGGGTCTTAGTTCCATTATGCAGCCAGAAAGTGGCATTTACTTGAAAAAGGAATTTTATTTGGAGATATTAAAGATCAAGATAGTTAATTCACTTATGTAGTTTCAACACTTCGAGATTCATTTGAAAAAAAGGCGTGTTTCTATTTTTCGTAAGAGTTCATCTACTCACTTAGGTATTTCAATAGATTGTCCACCCGACACACTTAAACCGAAAAAATTACTCATGATGCATGCGATTATTCTGTGCGATATAACTGAATGATATTTGAAACTCATGGAAGTTATTCGATTATTAAAAGTATTCCATTATCCCATCAGTAATAGGGTGGACATTTATCCATTCAAGGAAGAATTGGCCCTGCTTGTGAGTTTTGAGACTGGCCCAGGTAGAGAAACCTGTTCTTACTAATCCTCTTCCTGGAATTCGTGAGTTTTGAGACGAGAGGAAGTCGCTTGCCCTCAGGACTGCGTTTAAAGTAAAACGGAACGTCAAAATTGACAAGCAGAGAGCCAGGTCACTTCGAATGAAAAATATGTCTTCAAAGGGTATTTTACCTCTATTCGCAACAATGGTCAATATAATGTTACTGTTGATCAGCTTTCGATATTGTAGGCCTTCCGACTCTCGATTGTTAGAGCATTTTGTAAAAGCAGTCCTTGCTTCTTTCATGGACTTAGCAACATAAATCGAAGTTCATGAATATCTCTGTTATCACGGTAAACATGTGTGAGACATAAATAATCGAAAATTTAAGTCTACATAAGTTTAGTTATGCAGTATTTATCACTAGGACCATTAATGACATAAATATTTAAGAATTTCATTTCAGGCCTTCCCCTGAACTACCATTTCACTCAGCGTGAATAAAATTATTTATAACCTACATTGTAGTTCTTCATTCACCGACTTTACATGTCGATTTTCATTAAATTCTCTTCAGCCATTTCCTCGTGATGCCCTTACAGACAGACAGACAGACAGACAGACAGACAGACAGACAGACAGACAGACAGACAGACAGACAGACAGACAGACAGACAGACAGACAGACAGACAGACAGACAGACAGACAGACAGACAGACAGACAGACAGACAGACAGACAGATTCGTATACTATCTAAATCTCCTGCTCCTATCATTTTTGCCTTCTTCACGTGTCCAGACCATTTTCTATTTCCTGATACTGAGAACCTACAACCTGTTTTCCATTCAATGACCGGGTCAGGGATGGAATGATAATAATGTTATTGGGTTTACGTCACACTAACTACAATGTTACGGTTTTCGGAGACACCGACGTGCCGCAATTTAGTCCCGCAGGAGTTCCTTTAAGTGCTAGTTAATCTACGGACACGAGGCTGACGTATTTGAGCAGATTCATATAGCACCGGACTGAGCCAGGATCGACCCTGCCAAGTTGGGGTCAGAAGGCCAGCGACTCAACCGTCTGACCCAGTCAGCCCCACAGGGATGCAATGAATGAAGCCCCCATCTAGCGGCGAGGATGGGAATCGTGTCGGCTGCTGAAGCCTGTCGCACTCCTCTGGGGCAATGATTAATGACTGACAGATAAAATGAAATTATGGTGGAGAGTGTTGCTGGAATGAAATATGACATGGGAAACCGGAGACCCGGAGAAAAACCTGTCCCGCCTCCGCTTTGTCCAGCACAAATCTCACATGGAGTGACCGGGATTTGAACCACGGAACCGAGCGGTGAGAGGCCGACGCGCTGCCGTCTGAGCCACGGAAGCTACCCATTTCCTGATATTATGATTCGTAAATATTCTACTTCCAGATTTACTCATTCAAGATACCATTTTTCCTTTTATTTTTCGCTAATTTGTTCCCTTTCTTACTCTAGTTTTGTGGTGCACTGGCACCACGTAAAGTAGGAGATCTTAAAAGACACCCTCATCACAAAGTGTAAACACTTGTTGCAGACATAGCTGGGACCTCCTCCTACATTGTGTTCGACACGGACTACACCACCTACGCTGGCGTCTATTCCTGCCAGAAGCTGGCTCTCTGGTACCGACATTCAGCTTCCATCCTCTCGAGGACACCGACGTTGGACCCAGCCATTATCCAGCGGGTAATCCCCTTACTGTTTTCTTTTGGTCACGGATATGTTTTTGGGCTGTGGAATTAGCGTAAGTAATTTTGCATCGATAAAAACGGACACCGTAACAAGGCAACCAGTGTTCGTCACAACGACGCCATTTTGGTGGATGGAAAGGCACGTTGATGTTGGACGTACGAGATGTATAAAGAAACAAACCAATGGCGAACAATTTTAACGGGAAAACATTAATTCACATTCTGAACACTGAGGAAGGAAGATAACATTTTTTCTTTCGATTTCTCGGAACTCTTTATCTCCCCTGTGGCTGGAGTGAAAGCTTGCGTACCCACTGCATAGCGCTCTCCTGTCTTCTAAGCTCCAAAATATATCTATGATTCTGTGTTATTTCATGATTTTACCTCATTTTTCAATGTTGGATTTTCTTAGTTCAGCAACATCGAGATATACCAGGTGTATGGAAAGTTTTTGCCAGTAATTCTCAAGGGAAATTCATTTTTGTTTATTCAGAATATTGGTCATCGGCTTCTACACATTTCGTCTATTTTTCAGGCAAGTAATGAATATCATGCCAGAAAAGCTCCTTGTCTTTTCCGGCAAAGCATTCGTCGAGCCATTTTCCAACTTCCTTGAAATTGCTGGAGTGCTGCTTTGCGAGCGCGTGCCCCATTGATGCGAAGAGGTGATAGATGGCGCCAGGTCTGGGCAGTACGGCGGGTGCGGAACGATGTCCCATCCAAGCGATTTCACCGTGTCTTTCACTGTGTGAGACGCGCATTGTCGTGTAACAAAATTACTCTGCCATGTCTTTTGGCCCATTCCGGTCATGCGCGATTTAAATTAATCATTTGTTGGCGATAGGCATGCGCATTGACGGTTTCTCCGGGCTTCAAGACTTCATAATTCACAATATCGCTCTGGTCCCACCACACACAAAGCATGGTCTTCTTGTCGAAGCCATGATTTTCTGCGCTTCGAGTTTTCAAAATAAATCAATTTTTCGTCGCCATTGACAATTCGGTGCAGAAGTGATTTTCTTTCGTGGATCTGAAGCAGCATTTTACAGATGACTTAGCGATTTACCATTTGCCGTTCATTCAAATCGTGAGGGAGCCATTTATCGAGTTTATTGATCTTCTCCATTGCTCGTACACTTCTAATGATTGTTTCTCGTAACACATTTAATGCTTGTGCGAATTCCTGTTGAGATTGAGTTGGGTCATCATCCAGAGCGTGTAACGTCTTTCACAATGAAATCACCACGTCTCACATGTTCTAATCGATAGAGCGTGTTTCTATCAGCGAGCGATGACTTTGCACAACAACACAAATGTTCTATTTCAGGCACAAACGTCGACATGATCAGTGAACGATACAACACAGACGCTAGTGTTTGGCGGACTCAACTTGTGTGTGCTGGCGCCATCTCTTAGTGAGGCCGGAAAAGCCGCACTCTTGTAATTGGCTGCAGAGTTATAATGGTTCCGTAGATTTACTTATCAGAAATATAAGACAAATATTATGTGGTACACTTGGAATATGGGTCTGTGATATACGGGATGTAATTTAAGCGTTCGAGAGTAAAAGTAAGATCAATAAATGAATTGCGCAATGTGCTGGGAGAGTTCCTCAGCACCACATTCAAATTAAAGTGATGTTGTGGGTGCACCTTCATTTACTTCAAAGTACAGTACTGAGCCGTATCCTACCGGCCCATAATAATAATTGGAATATTATTTGACCAAACATGTGAAATTTATTCATAAAAGTTACAGTCTTAACATGTGAAAGCATCGTATCCTAAGATAGTTGATACCGGATGTTGAGCAAGACAGTGGTTTGCTGGATGTTGCTTCATATTTCCGTATGACCGTGAGATAGGATAGCGTACCTAAGCGCTGGCAAGGATCGACACGTGTATTAGATGCTGACCAAGCAAGATATTTCAGCCAATGGGAACTTAAGGATTTGGCAAACCTGGAGGCTACACCGCGCCAAATATTAATTCCAGGATGACCAACGTGCTCTGTGGATAAAGTCAGTTTTTGTAAGAGATCGGTTTTCCACAGTTTCTGAAGTCAGATATATTTGGAAATGTATTATAGATATTGGTGGAAGAGATTTGCTAGTGTTTGAGCTGTGTTTTGTAAATATATTACAATAAGTATTGTGTCATTATACATGACGAACTCTCTGATTGGTGGTTGGTTCAGACACCCCGGAACCCCAACATTATTGGCGTCACCGAAGCCTCCTCAGTAACCCTTAGCTCTGGAGAGCGTCATTCGGTAGTAAAAATTTGAGCAGTGCGGATGCACCAACTTTGTATCTCCGTGGTAAAGATTTGCACAGTGCGGATGTATTAACTCTGTGGCTGGTGATCGTGATTAACGTGGTATCATTCCTGTAACAGTAACTGAGTTTCATTGATACTTCAAATTGTGCAGTCGCAATATTTACTGTGCTTGAGCAAATGAAATAGTATAATTTTGGCAGAGTTTACTTTCAATTGATAAAGACGGTGTTTAGTGACCGCTGAGTAACAAGTGTAGTGGAAACGAGCTATTGTTTCACTATTTCGCGACGGGCGCGTATTCGCGTGGAACTTCCGTACCGAACCGTGGGCTGCTTTAAAAACTGTGTTTTTACCCTTTAAGTGAAGTGTGTTATATATATGTGAATCACTGTGTTAGCTGATCTGGTAAAAGAAAGGGTATCTCGGCTCGCAGCATTAAGCAGTGAAGAGGTTATCAATAATAGTCTTCTGTGTTCCAGTGAATTGTTTTCCAGCAAGATGATGGATACACCTGCAGAGGAAGGAAGTGCATTCACACATGTTAAGGATGTGATTAACATGGTATAGATCCCAAAAGCAGTGGGGATGTAAGCTGCTATCCTGGTTTCCCGAGAGTCATGTAGAATGTAAAGTAAGACGCATGTATTATTTACGGCATGATATGTAAGTTATGTTAAGGTACTAGGGCAGTGTAGATAGAATTTTTATTTTCATTTAAAGTAAGCCTGACGGCATGTGTTTGTTTAACTTTGTTACTATGATAGATTCGGATACGAGAATAATGCATGTTTATTTTATTTTCATTTTGCTTTATGAGTAGATGTTTGGGAAAATGAGGGATTGATAGGATCAGTTATTGTTGTAAATATAGTACTTAGCGTAGGGTATTCCGAGTTTTCCTTAAATATATGCTAGAAGGGCTAGATCGACAGGTTCATTTTTATATTACGTCAAACACGTATCAATTTATTTTATTTTGGTTATTCAGAGAGACAGGTATAGCTATTTTGCATGATGCATGGTTTTACAGAAGCTGCCAGAAGGAGCTGCAGAACGTCGTTGTTAAATTAAGATCTTTGAAGTTAAGTTGGATTCGGTTTGCCTGATGGTCTGCCAAGGACTCGAACTGCGTCTCATTATGTGGAAAGGCCAGTGGGATTCATGAGGAATAATGAGATAATAATTGCATGCTGAATTATAATGTATTGGTGCAGGCTGATGGTATGCCTGACAAGATAAGAGTATTGTGCAGATGTGTGTGTGCCTGCCTAGTGTCTTCTGAGTGTATATTGTGATCAGAATGGACAGTGTTAATTCCAGACTATTGAGTCTGATGTTGTTAAATGGCCCAAGCATGCTAAGAAGCAATGAATATACGTGAGTTTCCGTGTAGTTGTTGATGGGCGTTATCTCATGGCAAGCTGATTCCTGGCCTGTGTTATCGCTATGTGTGAAAGAGACAGTATTTCCTTGTGGCGGCCTCGGGAGACAAAATCCAATCTTTAGCGTAGTGGAGTTCAATATTTCTTTACAGCTCGTTATCTACCCGGAAGTACATGACGGATGACCGCGCTGTTGAGCGCTCAAACGCAGCAGAAGGAGGCAATGTTGCCCATTGCTTTCTTCATGATATCAAGGATTATTTATATGTTTTTCCCTTACAGGATGGTGTTTACATTATTATTTTATGATTGTGTACCTTGTCTCGTTGTTTTTAAAAGGAACAGCCCGAGTGCTGAAGTATCGTTGGTTTATCTAGTTCTGTCTAGATTTTTTTGTAGTGAACCGGGATTCACATTAGAAGCAGTGTAGCATTTAAGACTTTACTCGATATCCGATGTATATATATATATGTTTAGTTTGATTATTTGAATTGCTGTAAATATAGTGTAGGATTTGCCCCTAGTATTTTTCATACCTTACATAGCGTCCGATGCGTCTTAATTATTTTTCTTTCCGTCGTAATTTTTCTTATTATGTAACTTTTATTTTACGGAAATAGTTTGACGACTCTCGGGATTAATTTAATTTGAAACCGTATCGTTGGGATGCGATAGTGTGAAACTCCATACGGAAATACCACATGGCAGTGTTTGCGTACACTTGTTGCCATACAACATAAACATTGGACTATAAGAAGAAACTCAATCTTGATTTATATTAATGTTCTTTGTTGAACTTGTTTTTCTTTTTAATGTCAAATTTGTACAATCATTCCATTAACGTTTTTAATTTCGATTTGTTTCTATACTCTGAGTTTATTTTTTTACAAATTATTATTTTTTTCTTGATTTTATTATTTTCGTGTGATTTGATCGGGGATTGTATTATTTACAGACGAGTCCCACTTACGTCTAACACGGTGCGACGGTCATATACGTGTATATCGTCATCGCGGTGAACTTTATAATGAAGCAGCAGTCCAGGAAATGGACAGATTTGGCTGCGGCTCAGTCATGGTGTCGGGTGGCATCACAATTGATGGCCGATCAGACATTCAGATGATCATAGGCCAAACTTCATGCTCAGAGGTACATCAACGAGATTGTAGTGGATCACGTTATGCAGTTGTAGTGGGTCTCCAGTTTATCCTGTAACACAGCAATGCGAGAGCGCATTCAGCAGCAGCCTCCATTGAAACTCTACAGGGATTCGCGAGTCAAACTTTAGACTCGCCTGCTCTGAGTCCTGACCTCAATCCCATTGAACATTTATGGGATATGCTGGACAGACAACTTCGGGCCCGTCCTATAGCTCCTCAGACTCTTGAACAACTTGCAGAGGTCCTTATTGAGGAGTAGGACAAAATTACACCAGAAACTGTTCGTAGACTTGTCAGGAGCATGTCTCGAAGATGTGAGGCAGTAATACGGGCACATGGAGGGGGGGGGGTCTACCAGATATTGAAATGTTTCTTTCTGGGCTCTACGTGAATTAATTTAACAACTTTACACTTTGCTTTACGACGTTGTGTTGAATTTCTGGTCATAGCACCAACACGTGTGATAAGAAGTGAACAAGATATGCACATTTCTGTTAAATAGAGGTTTAATTTTCCAGATAAAACGTCTGTTTCACTCCAACAATTCCTAAAAAATAATTTAGGTGTTTAAAATGTTGTCCCTCTATTTTTTGAGCAGTGTATAAATCCTGTGTGTTTATGTGCAGCTGCGTCAACGGCTGGATTACTTCGGAGTGAGTTCTAGAGGACTGGACACCATCCAACAGACCTGCACGGGTTTCCCTGAGGACGGCATTGAGGTGAACATTAAATCGAAAGTCTTCAAGCCAAGCAGCGCGGCGGAGATGCTAGCCACTGGCCGGGACGTGATCAACGAGGTAGCGGGCATCGCCAGGGACGTGATCAACGTGTACAACGAGGTGCACAAGGTGACCGGGAAAAGGAAACGACGCGACACTGAGGACAGCGAGGAGCCGCCGGGTGAACCAGTCTGGATACCTTGAACCCGGGTACGAGTACTGCAGAGCGCATTGCTATGCGCAGGACGCTGGCGAAGAAGACAGTGCAAGGCTCCTCTGTGCATCGGGCGAAAACTGGTAGCCTAAATGTCGTACCTTTTAACTCATTTCTACAACCGTGACAGGTTCAAGTCTGCGCGTGTATTCAAATGGGAGATATTATTTCTGTAACAACTCATCTTGACTGTGATTCTCTAATAAATTATCTTCAAGTACCACTGGTGTGTTTACATATTATTTATCTGTTGACTACTTCTGCATTGTAGTTTGATGTATCCAAAGATGGCCATCTTGTTATTATTAATTTCAGCATTGGAGTTTACAGAGCCTAGCTCCAATTAACAAAAGACAGAACAAAATAAATGCATAGAAAATGAACAAACAACAAAAAGAACAAAACAAAATAGTATATGTCTCGCAGACAAACGGAACATCCGCAAATAACAACGCCATCAGCTTTCAAAATTCGAATTAGTACATTTAAATAATGTTATTAATAAGAAAACTACAGTAATTACAATTACTACAAAAAACCGGCATACAAAATATTTAAACTTAGAAATTTGGTCGGTAAGGTTCAATATCGTACGAGTATATTCTGCGAGTGAGTGTTTCTCCCACAACACAGCGGTGTGTCAGGTGTATGTATGTATTGAACATACCGGCAAACAAATAACATGGAATTCTGTGAACAATTCTTATTTACGAGGGATATAAATACAGTAGAGGCAGCAGATCGGGCATTCGCATAGGTGTGTTTATGCTGTGTGGCGTTGAAGTGAAGAGTGTCGATTTCATCACTGTAAAGCATGCTTTCAGAATGTGATCATTGTTCGTAGGTTGAAATGGAGGTGGCAAAACGCATCAGAATGTTATCGATGATTATGCGAAGCCTGTGGCGAGAATGCATTACCGTATATCACGGTTGTACGATGGGTCGAGTCATTTTGTGCGGGTCAGAACGAGACTGCGGATTTGCACCGCACAGGTGAAGATCAGATTGACATGCTGAGTGATCTCGTTTCCGTAGACCATTGATGGGCTCTCCGGGTTGGTCTCAGTCATCAAAATGGTTTAGCACATACTGACGAGATATCTTAATATGAGGAAAATTGTGTCCCGTTTGATTCGACATCAACTCAACGACGTACAGAAACGGCATCGTTATGCACTGGCTGGTATCCATGTGCACAGATACCGCAACGAATGAGACGTATTTCTGCAGGCTATTGTCGCACTGATGAGACGTGAGCACGAGCCTGAATTAAAGCGTCAATCGAATGAATTGTGTCACTCAGGTTCGCCACGTCCACAGGAATTTCGACAAGAACCCAGTCGGGCGAAGCTTAGGCTGATTGTGGTATACGACTGAGAGAGTGTTATTTTTACGCCACGGGATCTTATTGCATGACAAGGCACGTTGTCATGCCGCAAATATTGTCAAGCTCTTATTGCAGCGGTGGTATTCGGTGGTATTGGAACAGCCTCCATACTCACCGGACATGAGTCCTTGCGACTTCAACTTGTTTTCGAAGTTGAAGGAGCCCCTCCGAGGCCACCGATTTCGTGACGTGGCATCTGTACTCCGCACAGTCGCTGTCATCAACAGATAACGCCTTGCCAACGGTCCCCAACGGCTTCTCGTCATTCGGCGAAATGTAATAGAATTTGCGGGTAACTACACTTAAGAAATGAAAAGCAGTTCTACTTGTTAGTTCATTAAATATTGCGTTCTATCAGTACTTTGTAAACAGCCGACGTAATAACATCAGTATATTGACATAAATATGCCTCACAGCCGTGGGTCATCCCATACTTCGTGTAACACAATGTGCGAACGATGTGTTACTTAGCAACCGTGCAGACTATGTCATCTGAAATCAGCAACAGTTGATGGATGGCCATGACCGAGAGACCATGATGGTCCATATTTATTATGAACACTGAAAAGGATCCGCTGAAAAGAACGGCTCTAATTTACCCGCTGTGTGTGAAAGAGTCAGGGGAAGTGAGTACACGTCTGAAAGAATGCTTAGAGTGGCGCATTCACTGCGGACAGCAAGTACCAGCCAAGACCACTTCCTCGCAGTGAGGTACTCTCCTACTGCTCACCGCACGTCACAAGGCACAAAGCACGACATTGGCGGAGGAAAACCACCACTCAACTCTCAAAGCAAACGAGTCGTGGAACCCTGAGAGGTGTTGGAACGTACCCTTTTGCTACGAAAGAAAATGGAGAGGGTAATTTCCCTTGGATTACAATATTTATTTTTTGAAACAAAGGAGACAAACTGAGAAACAAAAAACTCATAGTACAAGGGAAATTTCATTTAATAAGACACAATTGCAGACATGCGCAATGCGCTTTAAAAATAATTTGATCACTAATTTCAGACCTATAGAAACCATAATCCGATACATGTCGACTAAAATGAGGTCTGGTCCCATTCTACACAAATGTACAGATAAAACCAAACACAAAGGAACAGTAAACTTCCATCTCTATCTAAAACTCTTCAGGTAATGTGCGTAGATTTTCCGTACGTATGCAAGGTGATACAGAAATACCGGAAGGCAAACCCGAGGGATAATTACAACATAATACAAAGGGTATTAAAACAATTCAGATCTGCATTTAGGGCAGTCGCTCAGGTGGCAGATTCGCTATCTGCTGTTTTCCTGGCCTTTTCATAAATGATTGCAAAAAAATTAAAAGTTAATTGAACATCTCCCTTGGTAAGTTATTCCAATCGTTAAATCCCTTTCCTATAAACGAATATTTTCCCCAATTTATCCTCTTGAATTCCAACTTTACCTTAATATTGTGATCTTTCCTACTTTTTAAAAACACCACTAGAACTTATTCGTCTACTGATGTCATTCCGCGTCATCTCCCCACCCACAGCTCGGAACATACCACTTAGTCGAGCAGCTCGTCTCCTTTCTCCCAAGTCTTCCCAGCCCAAACTTTGCAACATTTTGGTAACGCTTTTATGTCGGAAATCACCCAGAACAAATCGAGCTCCTTTTGTTTGGATTTTTCTCCAGTTCTTGAATCAAGTAATCCTGGTGAGAACCGCATGCACTGGAACCATACTCTAGATGGGGTCTTACCAGTGACTTATATGCCCTCTCCTTTACATCCTTACTACAACCCCTTAAAACCATCATAACCATGTGCAGAGATCGGTACCCTTTATGTACAATCCCATTTATGTGATTACCCCAATGAAGATCTTTCCTTATATTAACACCTAGATACTTACAATGATCCCCAAAAGGAACTTTCACCCCATCAACGCAGTAATTAAAACTCAGAGGACTTTCCCAATTTGTGAAACTCACAACCTGACTTTTAACCCCGTTTATCATCATACTGTCCATCTCACAATATTAACGAGGTCATGTTGCAGTTGCTCACAATCTTGTAACTTATTTATTATTCTGTACAGAATAACATCATCTGCAAAAAGCCTTATCTCTGATTCCACTTCTTTACACTTACCATTGATATATATATAAGAAAATATAAAGGTCCATAATACTGCTCTGAGGAATTCCCGTCTTAATTATTACAGGGACAGATAAAGCTTCGCCTACTCTATTTCTCTGAGTTCTATTTTCTAGAAACATAGCCTCCGATTCAGTCACTCTTTTGTCTAGTCCAATTGCATTAATTTTTGCCAGTAGTCTCCCCTGATATACCCTAGATAGGTCAATCGCGATACAGTCCATTTGACCTCCTGAATCCAAGATATCTGCTATATCTTGCTGGAATCCTACAAGTTGAGCTTCAGTGGAATAACCTTTCCTAAACCAAAACTGCCTTCTATCAAACCACTTATTAATTTCGCAAACATGTCCTATATAATCAGAAAGAATGCTTTCCCAAAGCTTACATGCAATGCATGCCAAACTGACTGGCCTGTAATTTTCAGCTTTATGTCCATCACCCTTTCTTCTACACACAGGGGCTACTATAGCAACTGTCCATTCATTTGGTATAGCTCCTTCATGGAAACGGTAATCAAATAAATACTTCAGATATGGTACTATATCCCAACCCATTGTCTTTAGTATATCCCCCGAAACCTTCATTTCCAGCTGCTTTTATACTTTTCAACTTTTGTATCTCATTGTAAACGTCATTGTTGTCATAGATGAATTTTAATACTTCTTTAGTATTAGTCATCTCCTCATCTGGACATTATCCTTGTAACCAACAATCTTTACATACTGCTGACTGAATACACCTTTTGAAGATCTTCGCATATACACTCCCCTTGTTCATTAATGATTCTTGGAATGTCCTTCTTGGAACTTGTTTCTGCCTTTAAGTACCTATACATACTCTTCCATTTTTCACTAAAATTTGTATGACCACCAATTATGCTTGCCATCATGTTATCCTTAGCTGACTTCTTTGCTAGATTCTATTTTCTAGTATGTTCCTTTCTCTTTCTCCTTACTTCCAGAGCCATTTCTAACTTTATTTCTTTCCAACCTGCACCTCCTTCTTAATCTCTTTACTATTCCTTATCACCTGAAGGTACAAAACTATTTTTACATTCCTCAACAATTGCTTTAAACCCATCCCAGAGTATGTTTACATTTTTATTTACCGTTTTCTACCGATCACAGTTACTTTTTAAAAACTCCCTCATGCCCGTTTTCATAAGCCATATGGTAATGTCTAATAGTCCTAATTTCAATATCTTCCTTTGTTCACATTTATTTTTAACTACCACAAAAACCGCTCCGTGATCACTAATACCATCTATTACTTTGGTTTCTCTATAGAGCTCATCTAGTTTTACCAGCACCACATCCAGAATAATCTTCCCTCTAGTTGGTTCCATCACTTTCTGAATCAGGTGCCCTTCTCATATTAACTTATTTCATATTTGTTAGTCATGGTTCCTGTCGTTCTCATTTCCTTCCAAATTGACATTTTGTAAATTGAGATCACCCGCTATAATCCCGTTCTTTTCCTTATCGTTTCCCACATTGCTGATTATCTTATCAAATAATTCTCAATCAGCGTCAGCGCTACCCTTTCCCGGTCTGTACTCTCGAAAGACGTGAAGTTGTCTATTATCTTTAGAAATGAGTCTTACACCTAGAATTTCATGTTTGTTATCTTTAAATTCTTAGCTTACAAATTCTTCTTTCATGAGAATGAACACCCCCGCTCCTACCATTCCTCCTACGATACACACTCAGTTCCGTGTGAAAATGTCTGCATCCATTATATCATTTCTCAGCCATGATTAAACTCCTATTACAATAGTAAATTTTTATGTCATCCCTACTTGACTTCCAGATCCCTGTACCCTTATCACCGCTCCCCAGACCACCCCATTTTCCTGAATGTTCCTCCCTACAACCCTTCCAAACAAATTTCCTAACTTATATGTGCCACTGAGGTTTAAGTGAAGGCCATCTGAGCGCAGATCCCTATCTCCTACCCACCCATCAGGATCTAGAAATCTCACACCCAGTTTCCCACATACCCACTTCATAGTCTCATTTAAATCTCCAATCACCCTCCAATCAGTATCCCTCCTACACAGTATTCCACTGATAACTATCTCTGCTTCCTTAAACTTCACCCGTGCTACATTTACCAGATCCCACACGTCCCCAACTATGTTGGTACTTATACCTGCTTGTCTTACGTGTTTAGTATCAGCGTGAAACACTACCACCTTCTCCTTTCCCTCCTTCTTCTCTTCTACTTTCCTCAATATCTGCCTCAACCTAATTCCTGAATAACACTATACCCAGGTTCCCTTTCCTTCACGCACTTTCCCCACATGTCTAACAATGAAACTCCCCATGACCAGAGCCTCAATCTTACCCACCTCATTTGATCCCCTCCAATCCTGGTCAGTCCTATCTTTCCTGACAACTGAAGAATCTACTTCCTCCTCCCCTTTCTCCCTCCCATGACCCTGTTCCACCTGTCTTTTCCTATCCACTACTCCACATTTCCCTTTCCTATCCTCTTCCTTCCCCCTACTTCCACACTTCTCAGCAACAGTTCTATGTTCCTCATCTTCTCTCGGTTGTTCTACCTGCAGTGATTAGTACCGATTGCTCACAGACACCTGTCCTGAATTCTGATCCTGAATGAAGCCCTTAGCCTGCAATCTCCTTACCCTTAAAACATTAGACCACCTGTCTTCTACAATTCCCCCCCCCCCCTTTCCTTCCCATCCCTCTTTTACACATACTGTATCCTGTACAATGTTTGAGGGAGGGCTACTTTCCTTCCTGTCGTCTGAGAGAATCCCAATTTTCTCCCTCAAACTCTCCAACTCCTCCCTCATACTCTTTAATCCCTGCCCACGCCTACAGTTCCTACACTTGCACTCCTTAGCCATTTTTTACTGAATAATGAAAAGTAAAGGAAAAATAAGATAACTTATTCTGTGCAAAATAAAAATGAAAGGAAATAAATATTGTCTAGGATAGTTCACAAAGATCACGCGACAATAAGGTAATTAACATAGGCAACTAGTACACTACAATACTACTTAGATATACGATTTTTTCCTACAAGACCCTAATAGGTTGAAAATTGCTGTTAATTACTGAAAACAGAAAATAATACACAAGAATTACACAATTCTAAACTGCAGTTACTGTAAGTCAACCCTAATTACTACAACAGAATTCAAGTAAGAGATTTACTACAGATTAGTACACAAATATTTCACAGTAATAGAATAAACACACTAATTTCTAATGAGATACTATAATACACTACAATAATTTTAAACTTAAAGGAAGTAGATTAATATTGTTACTTGGGTAGTAAAATAACTAACGATGGCAGAAGTAAGGAGGACATAAAATGCAGACTAGCACATTAAGGAAGAGCTTTCTTAAGAAAATAAATTTACTCACTTCAAACATTGATATCGGAATTTGAAAGATGTTTTTGAAGACTTCCGTGTGGAGCGTGGCTTTGTATGGAAGTGAAACATGGACGATAACTAGTTCAGAAAGAAAGAGAATAGAACCTTTCTAAATGTGGTGTTACAGAAGAATGCTGAAGGTGAGTTGGATAGATCGATTCACGAATGAAGAGATACTGAAGCGAATTGGCGAGAGGAGATCGATTTGGCTAAATTTGACAAGAAGAAGAGATAGAATGATAGGACACATCTTAAGACACCCAGGACTTGTGCAGATGGTTTTTGAAGGAAGTGTAAGTGGTAAGAACAGTAGGGGTAGGCCAGGGTTTGAATATGACAAGCAGATTAGAGCAGATGTAGGATGCAGTAGTTACGTAGAAATGAAAAGTTTAGCACAGGATAGGGAGGCATGGAGTGCTGCACCAAACCAGTCTATGGACTGATGACTAAAACACAACAATTTTAAACTACGTTTAGACGTATCCTAATTACAATAGGTTATTACTAAGCACAGATAGAAATGAAAATTACAATTAGGCCTAAAGTTAAAAATTCGCAAGAACTACTCAAGGATTACCAAAAATGTTAAACGCATAGACAGATTAATATTAGCACTACTCTATCCTACTATGATCTAATAGAAATGAAACCTTCCGTTTGGTTAATTACTAAAGTATCGGAACGGTTGCCGTACACAAAGGTACACACGAATGTAATGGGCAAGATACTATCTAATATACCGCATCTACACTATATCTCAACTGAAATTTGGTTATGTGATTATTACAGTGGTGGATTACTATTATTTTCCCTAGTCCGCGGGACGGAGAATGAAAGTGTCCTTATGCTGGATCTCAAAAATACTTCTGTCAAACCAACCCCAGGGTCTTGAATTGCAATTATTGGGTTATAGGAATTTTATTATTAGCTAACCGCTCATAAATAGTGAAAGATCGAAAGTGTGAATTATAAATTACGGATACTTTAACTGCCTACCTCAGAACTATAAATGATCGGAATACACGAATCAGCTGATTTTTTAAATATTTTCTTGATATACTACATCCTTTGTTCACGACTGTAGCCAATAATGCAATATTTGAATACGAAGAGCGACAATAATCAATAATACAACGACCGTTAACTATTTCACCAGAGAAATGCTGCATATTCTGTTGAAATCCTTTCTTTAAACAAAATGTACAACAGTATCGCGTTATTTAATACTTTCAGCCCCATGTGTATCAATTTGATACATGGTAAGTTATGAGCTCAGCCCCATGTGTATCAAATTGATACACCGTTAAACCCAGCCAGAAAGTTGATAAATTCACCCACAGCCCAAGGCTTACTATTGCATGAACTCGTTATTCTGGTGGCCTACAGGTGTTTTAAAACAAATAAAAACATTTTCTCATCTTGAACTCTCCTAAATAAGGTGTGAGTCAATAAGATGCACATGGGCTCTGAGTAAGTTATGTATGCACTTTTCGTGTGCGTCATTTTAATACACGCACAAAAATAGTTTAAAATATTATTTATTAATTTATTTTTATTTCAAACACTTCCATACAGATTTGGATATTGTTTTATGTTACCAGGGTTAGGTTAAGTTACGTTAGAATAGGCGAGGTTAGATTAGGTGACAAGAATTTGAAATTTAAAAAATGGACACAGGAATCAGCATTAGGCGTAAATACATACAAAACTCAGTAGATTCCTTCAACTGATTTCTTTTACATTTTACTAAGAGCAACATTTTACTTTCTGTTACTTCGCTACATATCTATGTTTCTTGAAAAAACAGTCCATACACATGTACTTGAATTCTGGGCAACCAAAGCACATTGTTCTTACTTGACCAATATACGACCCAGCACCGTCCTGTGGTCCCACAGCCCCAGGGAGAAGAAGACACTATGCTATTTCAATGTACGTGTGAATCTGAAAGCCTCACACTTTGAAGAACAAGGCCCTGTCATGTGTGTCAATATGATGCACATGGGGCTGAGCGCCTTACTTGGTGTGTATCAGAATGATTCACATGGGGCTGAGCGCGTGTTAATTAAAACATCGTGGGCTGGGAGGAAATGTGCCTTCCATACCTCTGGGGCTGAAAGTGTTAAAGAAGTTATTACGTTCGTGATAGGTGGAACAGTTGAACTGCTATTTCAAATACCCTGTCAATTGGCTGCACTAATATAACCGGTGCCGAAGTTACGACTCTTTTTAATGTCCCGTCTTCGTAAGTACTTTATCAACAAACCTACTGATATTTTAATAATAATATTAAAAAGAAAGATGTATTTCTTCTTTCACGCAGTCCTAAATTACAGCTTGTAATCTAGTGAACGCCTATGGAACCACTCAGTATGAAAATTGTGAGTAAGTACCACTAATCGCAGTTACTACAAACAAACAAACAAACAAACAAACAAACAAACAAACAAACAAACAAACAAACAAACAAACAAACAAACAAACAAACAAACAAGAAACACCAATATTTGTCGAACTAAATGTATCACACACACACTTTGCTAAATTTCTACAACTATTAACTACTTTATCACTAAGATAATAGAGAGCTCTTGGACAGCCAACCACTCGCTAGCGCATCCAACAATGGAATCCCATTTCCTACTACCAAATAGTATATTAAGTTCTATTATTATCGTGAGCACCCTCGCGATCGCCAAGTATCTGGTTAACACCAGGCTCCACCTCGCAGTAATCATTGCTTGGTGGACCTACTATTCATTTATGCTTACGTTCTGTATTGTTCGGTTCTGTCATTGTCATTTTGATGCCGTGAGGTATTCTTTATTAAGTGCTTGTTTTAATTGATTGTGTTATTGTTTAGTTTTACGTAGCTGGTAAATTGCAAAAGCTTGCTTAGGTTTGGAAATGTGGTTAGTTTACTCCGTTATAAAACGATCGATTATGTTATATACTGTAAGATCTGGAGGAAAATAAATAAATAAATAAATAAATAAATAAATAAATAAATAAATAAATAAATAAATAAATAAATAAATAAATAAATAAATAAATAAATAAATAAATAAATAAATAAATAAATATTATCTTAGCTGAGAAGCTAAGTCATTTCGACAAAATTAGCGGTGAATCAGAAACTTGAGGGCAAGCTCCTGCGTAAGAAAAAAGTTATCACATGTGAATGAGGTTAAAAACAGAAATAAAGGTAGAACAGTGCTTACCCTGAGACCGGATTTCCCATGAGAGGACAGAAGGACGAGCACGGCCGCTAGCTAAAATGGTCATATGATCACAGACATCAATCAGAATGCAGAATTCACCTTCGACTTTCACATTCACCAATTACATGTACTGTCTCTTCTTTCTTGCTGACATCGTGATAATAAATGTTCGAGAAAAGTCTTCGTTTAAGCAACGGGAAACGCGCTTCCAGAACTGCGCATGTAGTATACTGTAAGTGTGTTTCACAATAATTGACCAGAGACGAATATATTGAAATACAAGATAAGATTATAATTTTGAAACAACCCATACATAAGAGTTTTAAGACGGAATTTAAAATGATATGTATAGGCCCAGGTTCATGAGATTGAAACAATCATTCAAGTCCAAAAGTCCAAACAGAATAAAATCTTATACACAAAAAGGAATTAATACAATAAAATAATAAATTTCAAATCAATTCCCACTGCAGTCTTTATACTCCCACAATAATCAGACAGAATGCATTCCAGGAGCGTACAAACAACACAACTGATCCGCTTTATGTTTCTCACCCTTTCCCTTGTACACTGGAGCTACTATAGCAAATCTACATTAATTTTGTATAGCTCCTTCATGCAAAAAGTACTCAAATAACTATTTTAGCTTTCTAACTTTCAACAATCGTATTATAAATATCCTTATTATCATAAGTAAATTTCTGTATTTCGCCAGTATTAGTCGCCTCCTCTATGAGGACATTATCTTTAAATTCAACTACCTTTACATACTGCTGACTGAATACTTCTGCCTTCTGTAAGTCCTCGCAAATACACTCCCCTTGTTGTTTAATGATCCCTGGAATGTCCTTCCTGGAACCTGTTTCTGCCTTAAAGTATCTACAGATATCCCTCCGTTGCTCTATAAAATTTATACGGCTGCCAATTATGTTTGCCATCATGTTATCCTTAGCTGATTTTTTCGCTGAATTCAATTTCCTAGTGAGTTATTTCAATCTCTATTTACTCCCGCAACCATTCCTAACTCTAGTTCTTTCTAATCTGCAATCCCTTCTTAATTTCTTTATTTACCTAATAATGGGTCCTTACTACTCCTTACAGCTTTTAAAGGCACATATCTCCTCAACAATCACTTTAATCCCATCCCATAGGTTGTTTACCTTTTTATTTACCATTTGCCATTTATCATATTATTGCTTTTTAGCAACTTCCCCATCGCCCTCTTATCAGCCGTGTGGTATTGCCTAATAGTCCTACTTTTACGACATTCCTTCTCGGATGTATTATAAAATTTATTGCCATAGTGCAAGATAAGTTATCATTAGTTCCCGGATTTGTAGGCTCTAATAGATTAGAGTGCAAACGTACTAAAGCAAATAACAAGTATACTCTACGCGGACAACAGTTCTACTACGAGATTTCCATAAACTGTAGGGTCGCGGCCTATTAGAAGCCCTAAAACTTATGTTACCCTCGCTACATTACGGAGGAGTGGGTAGACGACAGTTCCTACCAGGTAAGTTGGTTTGTATTCTAACCTATTGCTGTCTAAACATCCGGACTCTAGTTAGCAGTGTGAAATACTGAAGTCAATATTCAGGAAAATACGAACGGAATTATCTACTTTTCAATACAGAAGTAAATTTAATAACTAAAAATTACACCATTTCATATGTATGGGACCGGTTTCGACTCTTGCGTAATGTCATCTTCAGCGATATAATTTTAAACCGGCAAGTTAATAAAAGTGTACAAAACACTTAAAGCCTAGAAAAAACATGAAAACACCTTAAAACACGATATACACAGAGCTTAAAAACACTTTATATGTCAGCCAATAAAAGCTTTGTCAAATTTAGTTTACGTTAACTTATTTGAAAGTTCCACGTGAATGGTTGTCCATCCTGAATGTCCAGTTTGACGTGGAGGATCCAGCGTTCAGCTCTTCTTGAACTGAGTTGATAAAATAACTGTTGATTCTTTGGATTATAAACAATATATCTGATATGTGGCTCTAACATGTGTCCACGGGTTCGGATTAAAATAAAAGGTGATGCAATTAGGTTGGATAGGTGCAAAAGTATTCTCTTGACCGTGTCGAATAAGATCGGATTACTAAGCATGTCGTCTCGGAACTCACGAGCCGGGCCAGTTCTTCTTTGAATGGATAAATGCCCACCCTGCCTTACATGGTGTCTGGTTTTCCGCCCGTGTGGGGGTCACCAAGTTAGTTGTAAGATTTGAGGGTGGTAGGGTGGGCCCTTGCATGTGGAATGGCCATCGCCCTGTGTAGGGATCCGCTTAGTATTAAGTTTTTGACTAAATTAGTTGTAGTTTTAGTTGTAGTGAAGTAGTTAGTCTTGACATGTAATATTGTTTCTTTATTTCCTTATACCGGTGGTTTGTAACTATGGTGGGGTAATTAGGATGTAATGTAAATAAAGATGTAAATGAAGGTAAATGCCCACCCTACTCAGAACTTTCTGGACATTGTTTATGGAAGATCAGAAATGTACAGATTAAACAGTGCATAAGGCAAGAGTGGAAAGAGCTGGAAAAAATTGTGTGCAGAGATCACTGACCTTACGGGATACACCTTTGCTCAAGCCCTGTGATAACATAGGTCGATCAAGACACATATTATAGATATTGTGCAGCAGTGAAATATGCAACAGTGCGCTTCCGCAAAGAGACCTGGAGATCACCTCTCTGATCACTACGGCATAATACAGTAAAATTGATAAAAAGAGGTTTTTATGAAGTGGTGAATATAAAATTATCATCCTCGTGTACACTGCGGAAAGAAGCCGAGCAAGTGTAAAATATGTTGAAGTACGCTCTCAGGACAGAGGCGATGAATACAACATACAACTGTACGCTTCGACGAAGAGGATACCGTGATGGTCATCTTCTGTGCACTCGGGAGAATAGCAAGACGAATGTCAAACAGACAGACGTTTGCATGCAGTAGTGATTTGATAACTCATCACGTAACACATAGTGGAAGGAGGATATGCACTTGCAATATATGTCAGGAGAATTTCAACGGAGGATAAGGTCAAGAAATTACAAGAAACGTCTACAACATTCGGAGAAGAAGCTAGGCAAGAACGAAGAGTGCAAGTTAACGCTTTTACCCAGAAACAACCTGAACCCTCCCTGGGATAAAAGTGTACACGTGTCATTAATGCAACAGTGCGTTTTCGCGAATTGTTGTTCCAGAAAAACACAATTGCATTCACTCGGGGGTGAGACTACACAAGTGTACAATATGCGGTAATACGTTATCATGAAAAAAACTACAGATTAACCAATATAATAATGCTCTTCAGGACCTGCTCACCTGATGAGCTAAACTGAGCACTGTCCCTGCATTGCAGGAGGCCATAGCCCTTAGGGGATTCATACGGCTAATTTATTTATTTATTTATTTATTTATTTATTTATTTATTTATTTATTTATTTAACGACTGTAGATATTTGAAAATGTAATCGGAATTGTGCGAAAAGGTCCATTGTTAGTGCCAGCCCTCTTGTAACTGGCGCCTCTCTCATCCAGAGGTCGGCGTGTCGTGTAGCCTGGCACTAAGTATACGCGAGAGGAGGTTGAGATACCCAGGTACACACTGGGCGCCTGTTTCACTTAAAATGTCACTTTACCGGCACACGTGGAGTTGAAAGTCTTTAAATATGTCAGCCTCATGTTGGTAAATTTACTGGCACGTAAAAGAACTGCTGCGGGACAAAAACCCAGCATCTCGATGTTATTAAAACAGATAAACGAAAGTGGTATTTTATCTGAGAAGATCTGGAGAAATTGCTGAATGGTATGGACAGAGTCATGGGGAAGGAATACAAGATGAAAATAAATCGAAAACGAAGATAATGGAGTACACTCGAATGATGCACGAAATATTAGATTAGGAAATGAAGCTTTAAAGGGAGTAGGTGAATATTGTTACTTGGATAGAACAAGAATCAACGATGGCAGAAGTAAGGAGGACTAGCACAAGTGGTGGACTGGGCATTATTGGGTGGAGAGAGAAAATATTGAATAGTAATTTCAAACTTTAACATTCGTGATTATATTTCTTTCTTAGATTTTTGTTTCTTTACAAATTTTAAACATGGTTAGACAATAACTAAAAAGCTCAAGAGCTCGAATAACAATATTAGAAAGTCTAGGATAATCAAATGACTGAGCTTAAGGCTTCCAGTTCGCAAATGTAACAAGAGCTGCATTCAATAACTTATCTCATAGAGAATGCTAGAGTCACAATCTACATTTCATCAAAACCAAACAGTATTCACTGACTTATCTGCTCAATAGTCTGGTTTGCCTTGAAATGAAATGAAATGAATAATAGAAATTGACTTTAACAGGGGTAACAATTACCCATTCTATGTGGCCTTAGTTAAGAACAAAGTTACTGTCTGAAAATTAAAATGTTGCAGTCCTTGAAATTCACACGAAAAATGCTTAAAACCCTATGTGGGCTTATGACCCTAAGTTACAGAGGCTAAGCCTATAATACGGAGGGGACTAGATGGAGAGAAAGTTTAAATTATCAAGGAAAGACATATTTTAAGTTTACGAAATCTTAGTCACCTCAAGACCAAGTGGAAGGGAAATACAAGAGGTTTCCCCACTCTGTATTCCCTAAGTTAAATTAAGATCTTTAACCAAACTGAGAATTTACATGGTCTGATAACAAAAAGAAGGAATTTGGAAACCTTCCTCTCGAGATTGCTTTCTGAGACTTATTACATGCTTACAAAATGTCTGCCATTACCTTGAACTGGTGGAACTTCCTCAGATCAGCGCGGCAAGCCCTCCCCTGCCTCCTGCACTAAGACACTCTACTACTGGACTGGAGTGATCAAAGACAACATGACCCGAACGGTCTCAGCTTTTACAGGGGAGAGGAAGGTTCCAGATTTCTCTGGGCCGAAGCCCTGACACACCCACAGTTTCCATTGGACAATCAAATAAATATCAATATTTTCTTATTGGTGAATTAAATGAAAGTACAAAATTCCCTATTGGCTGCAAAATTAAGTTGGCGGGAAGAGATAGAAGTGTTAATAAATTTAGAACACAAAAACAAAAATTACAAACAATTCAGTTTTACCAACTAATGACTACAAAATTTCCCTTGAAACTTAATAGTCCATCCTCACATCACGTTGACAGTAGAGACCTCTGTCGACAAGCGTTCACACTTCTTCTACTACCACATAGTTTGAAGTACAAATTACAGGTGGCGGGTGTAAAGAAATGTGTCCACCTCGAACATTGATGTAGGAATTAGAAAGACTTTCATCTGGAGCGTGGCGCTGTATGGAAGTGAAAAATGGACGATAACTAGCTCAGAAAGAAAGACAACAGAAGCTTGGTCTTACAAAAGAATGCCGGAGGTGAGATGGGCAGATCGAATGAAGAGATACTGAATCGAATTGATGAGAGGAGATCGATTTAGAAAAAATTTTCGAGAAGAAGAGATAGAATGATATGAAGTATCTCAAGAAACACAGGACTTGTTCAGTTGGTTTCTGAGGGAAGTGTAAGGGGTAGACGAAGGCATGAATATGACAAGAAGATTAGAGCAGATGTAAGATTTAATAGTTATATAGAAATGAAAAGATTAGCACAAGGTAGGGTGGCATGGAAAGCTGCATCAAACCCATCTATGAACGGACGACTCAACAAACGAAAATAATATAAGACGAGAACAAATTAAAATGAGGCGTTGGCGCATCTTGAACCGGAGACGTTCCCGGGGAAGTTACCTGACGAGCCAGTATGTAGGCTGTTACGTTTAAAGGACCAATGGCACGATCTCGTCCGTCCTTGACTCCAGGAATCAAGGTGGTTCTCAGTTTTGGTGTAGACTGAGGTAATCTCAGGGTAGAGTGTTTTTCCAGGAGTGGAAGTCTTTGTTTTAAAATCTCTGGACCTGCAAGGAATTGAACTCAATTGGACGTCAGAATGGTGATCCTCGGAGCAACGCCTTGCCAGAACACGGAAACCTGGACAGTATGTCCCGCTTGTGTGGCCGAGAGATTTGCCGTCTGTTAATTAAAACTGTGTACTGTACAAGGAAGAGCTGCGGGTTATAATCGAAGAAAAACAGGACATGCACTTCCTCGAAGCAAACAGGGAGTGAGAACGAACCACTGGGCCAGTAGACGTGCTTACGCGGAGTTCTCCTATCGCGGCAAGCCTTTCGCCACACGGCAATTCTGATAAGCCACTCTATTATGTTTTATGTCGCTTTATTTTCCGAATTTAACGGTACAACAGATCTCTTTGCTGTACCACGAGCCTCTCCAGCCCCTCTCGCAGTGCTTTAAGGCGTTCTCATATTTTTTCTAGGCTGTTATACTCTACTCGTTTAGATTTTACAAGAGGGCCCCGTCAGAGGATCACAACTTGTAACTTACGGCCTATAGGGCCGCGCGCTACTACCTTTGACACTCTGAGACAATAGGATGTCGTCATCTTATGGAATAGTCTCGGAAGAGGCTACTAAAAGGGGCACCTGACTTGAGAGAGCATAGGTTAGCGAACTCTGGGTCTTGAGCTGAGTCTAGATATGATGTGTGTGTGTGTGTGTGTTAAGCTGATATATGAGTATGAGTTTTTATCAGTCTAACTTTCGGAAATATGGCAAGAGTTGCAAATAGTGACTAAAAGGGGTTCTAGTAGGCTCTAAACTCCTGAGCGTAGGTTAGCGGTTATAGGACATCGATTTGTCTACTAAAAAATAAATTTTCTCTATGCGAACTCTTGTTACCTGTTTTTTGTAGTTTATCTGTAGCATACAGGAACGCTGATCAAGAAACCGCTAGCGAGAGTGTGTGGAAATACAGCGGACGGTGCAGTCAAAGCAGGTGAGATGAATCTGTCGTGGCGGGTTTTTATGACCGGATGCCCTTCCTGACGTCAACCTCATCAGAGGAGTTAATGAGATGAAGTGAATGACGTAATATATGATAGTAGGAAGGGAAAGGGTGGAATCCGGTGCCGGCACGTAGCCTACTCCTGTCGAATAGCACCAAGGGGTCTGCTTAAGGCTTAACGTCCCCATCCGACGGACGAATCACCATCAACAGCGTCATGTGCCCTCACTCCATATGAGCACTGCGGAGAGGTTTGGAATTTAATGCAGGCTCTTGGAAATTGTATACCACTACCTCCCCTACCCTGCCGCCATCATTCTGATGGTGATTTTCGACCAACGGGACTCGAACCGGCTAACCTCGGTGTCAGACCGTTTAGACTTCAACGCCTTAACGATAATGGCTACCAGGCGGGCTGATGCAGTCAAAGCAGGACATACTTATTAAGAGAAGGCTTCACAATGGTTTCAAACACGGAACATAGAATACAGAACACGTCATTTATTCTTCTTCTCCTCCTTCTTGACCTTTTTCTCAATATATTTGGATCAACACGACGAAAACACTTAGTTCCCAAGCCAGAAAACTTAATCATACGCAGTTAAAATCACGACCCACCCGGAATCGAACCCAAGGCCTTGTAAACCTAAGGTCAGTATACTAATCATACAGCCAAGGAGCCTTGTATCTAATAAAATCCTTAACCCATCCTGGAATTAAATAAATATGAAGTATTTAAATTATCCTGATGCAACACTGCTGTAAGAAACGACTAAAAGGGGTGCCAGGGGGGCTCTTAACTCTCAGCGTGGTTTACCGACTAGAGGACCTCGAGCTGAGTCTGGCATTAGTTATAGTTGTTTAACTTTCTCTGAATAGGTTACCACAAGGGAGCTCACAACTTGTAACGTATGACCTATTTGTTTTATCAGCTTAACTTTCAAGAATCTGGGTAAGGACTGCTATACTCTATTCGTATACATCCTAGCTAACTGTGCAGGCTTAACCGCACGCTGATCAGGTGTTAACCTAACCGGTTGCCCTCCCCCACCACGAGCTTAGCAGCTACACTGTGTTCTATCAGTACTAGGGAGATGATGTAAGACTTAACACATGTGCTTTATTAATAGGATTGTAACGTTGAAAGGCGACCTAAGGTCTTGGAGCTGAACTTGAAACAAGATGGAGGCTGCACATGGGACTAGGGAAATGGCGTAAGGCTTAATGCATTTGCCTTATTCATAGGGGTGTAATATTGGGGAGCATCTTTGAAGTTGGAAGCTAAGAGACTTATAGTAGCTTACAATATTGTTGACATGACTTAGAGATTAAAACATTGTGTTCAAATTGTTCGCGCTACACACGATGGGGGATCGAACTCAGCACTCATTCCTATAGACTGCTGAGTATCATAAATGTTTGTGAGTTAAATTCAAAAAACAACTAACGTTCGAGCTATAAGAAATCACCGACGTGAATGGGAATCGAACCCGTGTATATTCTGGCTACACATGGTACTAAGGGGATGGTGTAAGGCTTAATACATGTGCTTTATTAATAGGATTGTAACGTTGAAAGGCGACCTTAGGTCTTGGAGCTAAGCAACCGCATAAAGGCAAAAGGGCTAAATGTTGAAAGGGTGAAAAATGCAAAATGGCTAAAGGACAAAAAAGGCAAAGGGGCTAAAGTCTAAAAGGGCTCCTCGTCTTCTTCATCCGTATGGCAAAGGGGCAAAAGGGCTCATCCTCTTCCTCCTTATTTGCCTGCCAAAGGGTAAAAGGGCTCCTCCTCATCCACCTGGCAAAAGGACTTAGAACTGAACTTGGAACGAAATAGTGGCACGCGAGTAGGAAAATGGTGAAAGATTTAATACTTATGCTTTATCAACAGGGACATAGCGGCTGCACATTGTACTGATAGGACTGGCTTAATACATGTGCTTTATTGACAGGGTCAGCCCTTTTGCCAGGCGGATGAGGAGGAGGTTATATAAGGAAGGTCTGTAAGGAAAAAAGTTTTTTTGTACAGTATGGTGATTTATATTTTTGATGTCATTTGTACCATCCACCAACCCGGTATCTTAAGCATTGAAAGTAACAATATCATTAAAAATAATGTAATTCATGCAGTTTATGTAAGAACGGTCTATGTTAAAATAAATAAATAAATAAATATATATATAGGACTATTGCTCTTTTGCTTTTAAATAAATGGTTTAAAAACATCTAACGGTTGAATTACTGTGGGTATATGTTAGTTCTATAGGAGAATGTCCCCGCAGTGTGACGTGCCCGGCACAAGCAGAGTAGCTGACACCTAGCGGCTGAAGTCAAGAGGAGACAGGAATTAGGGTTTAGCATGTTAACGTGGGCTATGACTTATAGCACCCGACTTTGGAGGATCTTCACGAGGAGAACAACTTCCTTCTCCGTGTTCTGCTGTGGTGTCGCTAATCTGTGAACGGCAGACACATCCACGCACTACCGGTCGAGGTTTTATCAATACCAACCACGCCTGTGGAAGTGTACAATGCGATGCCAACTTCTTCCACGGACACAGAAACTCAAGCGGCAAGTCAAAGTCGTATTCTTAGGAGAGTAGCGGCGATTGGTGGTGGTGGTGGTGGGGGGGTAAGGACCCGGGTTTGTAGAATAGCGGGGGCGGGGTACATATACATCAAAAATATTTTAAGAAATACAAAATTTAAATGTTTATGCTCTCTGAGCAAATTTTGACAGAAAGGTAAAGGTTGACAACCTGCCAACTTAACTGTGGTAATAATAGTTTGTTTGAGATTTGCTTCACCAAAGGAACAATATTACACCTGTATTACAATTGAATCGTGAATTGCTAAAAGGGCGTAAGTTCACATTTTGGCGGTTTTCACGTATATATGTGTGAATCTGTTCCTCTCGGCATTAAATCCGGGACAATCTCGAGCTTATGCGGAGTAGACAGTTCTTTCATGGTGTGTCAAAACGTTGTTGTTTCTCTCTACATTGAGAGTTACAGTATTTGAAACACACATTCAAGCTAATTCGGCCAGGCATAGGAGACCTGAGGGTTCTGTTCCCATATCGAGCAGCTCCAACATACATTCCGCAGGATAAGGAGGAAGACGATTTTACAAAGTTATTCTAAAATGGAATAATGTGAATGGTTTGGAGGATGAGGGTGATGAAGACTGATTACACGATCCAGGGTTTTAATGGTCAGTTTTAAAAATGAAGAGGGGATAACTATAAAAAGAATCTGTATTGATATTAAGGAGGATTCGCTAATGTAAATATTTTTTGATTTCTTTCTACCTCTTCTGGTGATATTTCAGTATTTGTATGTGATAATGTAAACACTTGTTGGCTTAGATAAACTTGATACTTTCAAAAATGATTTGTTTTTTAATTCTCAGAGATTGACTGTGTTTCTATTTACGTAAACGCATTATATACTACAATTACCAATACATACTTGCCTAGAGGAACCCACCTCTATTCAGTTGACCTCCCGAGGCTGAGTGGACACCGTTCCAGCCCTCGAACCATTTTTCAAATTTCGTGGCAGAGTCGGGAATTGAACCCGGGCCTCCGGGGGTGGCAGCTAATCACGCTAACCACTACACCACAGAGGCGAACATTGTTTATATTTACCAGTTCAAATTACACGATAACAAATTTTAGAATAAATGTTTCTTTTAAACAGACTCTAAAGATAACATTTATTTTCACCAAATCATTTAATACATTGCACTAAGTATCGTGTATAAAATTTGAGAAATTTTCATTAAGGTCAATCAAATTATGGGCGTTTAAAGTTAAGTGGTCCAAATCCCCTACAATCTATCGTTTTCCCTGCCTTTGATTATTATTTCAATATAAGTTATACGTTTCGACTGGTTGCTCCTAGAGGTTATGGAAATCTAACATGCATTTTTGTGGAATAGAATTTATGTTTTTGCACATTAACTACCCAGATTTTTGTGTTTCCAGGAATGTCGGTGGCTCTTACGGTGCTAGGGGCTGTCTTTGGGCTGGTCCAAGGTCACACTTACCACTTGGGCAAGTGCCCCACAGTGGAGCCCTTGCGTGATTTCTACATGCCTGCGGTAAGATACTGCGTAAAATATAACGATGAATTTCATGGCTCCCTATAGAGTACTGCCACCCCCGAGTAGCGGATCGCCTGAAATTACGGAGAGAGTAATCATTTACAGAAATTGATTAAGTTTGATCCATGGATTATAGTTTTGTCTTACTAGGGGACCCGTGCGAGAAATCTCGCATGTTCATAAAGTATGTGGTGGAGTAGCCCCCTGGTGAACTAAGGAATACACAAATCAGTGCAATATTAGACCACTTAATGTAATCTTTGATTTTTTAACATTTATGGTTTCCACTTGAACGGAATCAAATGCAAGTGCATTATTATCCTGACGAATGTTCCGGAAGTAATTCTTGGTTTTATTATCATTCTTTCCTTAACTGATAATTACAGCGTATTATAATGAAATAAAACCGGCCTCCCAGCGGCGAAAATGTGAAGTGGATAATGGCGCGTATTTTCTTACAACAACAGTATTTGCAAATCGCACACTTCGTACAATTTTTAAAACTCGTATTTTAAATAAATAATCGATATTTATGAAATGAGAGTACACTTCGTCACTGCCAAAATCTGTTCTCTTTCTTTTGAATGCTCATTTGTCACGATCGGTTACTTGTGAGGGCCGCAAAAGGGATCTATACTACTGAAATAATATATATGATAATTATTTGACTATTACTACACTAAATATAATTTATTTTGTCCCAGACGTTAACAATGCTATATTGTCTAGGACAACATGATTCTATTTTCCCTTTCCTTAGTTTATTTAATGCTTACTTTTGTGTTACAAGTCTTTAGAAGGATCCTACCATTAACAACATACCTTATTTAACAATATCTTTATTAAGAATGGAAGTTAATGACCCGACAATACAACAATTTATATATTTTTAATATTGAGGCTTTCACGGGCCGTACTTATAGGCTTTTGGGCAAATGCCATATCAAGAAAACAAGCTGAAACTCTTTACGTTTAGCAGAGAACTGCGCTCTGCGTCTTCACAGAAGAAAATCTCGAGTGTTCACGAGGGAGACAAATGTCCACAGTGATCTTGGCGTGGTTGTGAGGAGTTTGGATTTTAGAATTGAAAATAATCTATTTAGACCATGTGAATACTTAAAAAGAGGAAATAATATTAAAGAATGAATTAGTTCTGACTTAGGTCTATAAAGGGTATAAACATTAATACATTTTTGAACGAGCTAAGAAATATTTTTTGTAAATTTTCTTCACATTTCTTAAGATATTTTTTTAAAGACGCCATTTTTGAAATCTCTGTTCTATAATGAGCCAACAGAGACCGATAAAGGACACTGAAAGAAGTTAAAACTTGTAAGCCATATCCTGAGACATAATGACTTCCCAGTAAACGTCTCCGAAGGAAAATATCAGGAAAGAAAGGAAGAGAAAGACCAAGGAAGACACTTGATGGGATGTAAAGACTTCAAGGAAGTGTAACAGAGAAGTGAGAGGAATGCTGTGGTGAGGGAGAGAGAGACAGAAATAATGAAAATAATTGTCTACTCTGTTGGAGAAGAAGTGGAAGAAGCGGATCTATTAAGAGTTTATAGAGCAACCGAAGCACTGAGCGTAAAACATCTGGGAAGTGAATATAAAATAAAAATAGAAGGAGAGAGAGAATTCTATACAATTGTTAAACTATTAAATAGAGTGCATTACATCAGGAAGAATAGCAATTTTTTTGTATTTTTGTAATTTAAAATGTATGTGGGGAAAGGAAATTTAAAAAATCAAAACAAATGCAAACGAGGATGAGGAAGGATGAGGATAAGAGGCCTGCGTGTCCTAGAATAGTGAATATAATTACCAGTAGGTTAAACAGAACATCAAATGTACATTGTTGTATTGTCGTATCATTATCTTCTATTCATAATTCAACCGATAAGTGTTGTTAATGGCAGGATAATCCAAAAGACTTGCGACTCAAAAGTAAGCACTTAATAAGCTAAGGAAAGGGGAGATACATGTTGTCCGAGACAATATAGCACTGTTAACCGTCTAGGAGAAAATAAATTATACTAGAAGACCCGAGCTACTCCACAGCATTCCTTATAATTAGGGCAGATAACTCGTCTTGATATGTCTGTCGTAGGGTTTTATGAACATTTAATAAGAAGCCCGTTATAGCATGCCGCAGTTCGACGTCAAACTGACACCATGGTGCCCTTTGTTTGCTAAACATCTATCCATATATTCGTTTCTTTATCCTTAATTCTTGATGTAAATCTTGGTATTGTTAATCCTAGTTCTTCTATACAGAGCGGTTGTCCTGTAAGCTCATAGGTTAGTCTCGAAGGAGCGTTTTTAGTCAGGAAGACAACTTTTATAACATACACGGCCTTCACTCTTTCTAATCCAGCTTCGATAGGTGTTCCCAGATAACGTCTAAGGCGTATTTCATGATAGGCTCTGTTTGTATGTAGACGTTTCTCTCTCAGCAAAGTGAAAGTTATTAGGAACGCTCTGCCATCTGTTGAGTATATTTGGAAGCTGGCAAAGGTTAGAGAATCAAAGAGTGTCTAGCAGGGAATATTCTTCCGTGATCAGAGAAAGTGGCAGGTGGTAATCAAACATGGCTGCATGCTATGACATTTAAAAAAATTATATTTGGTCGTAGCGTCGACTCTTGAGATCTTTTACCACTACTTGCACCATATGATACGAACCTGCGTGTAATTGGAATTGCGGAAGTGTCGAGTGTTGAATGTGAGGAAAGGAACGTTAAGGATGACATAAAAACCCAGTCCCCAGGCCAGGGATATTAATCATTTACAATTAAAAACCCCTGACCCGGTCGGTGACAGGCGGACGCAATGACATTAGTAAGAATGAACAACGCATACATCAGAATATTAATGAAAGTGTTAGTCACTTAGCAACCAGCTAAGTACAGAATGTATTGCGGGTTAGGGTAAGCCTTCGCCTGCAATATTGGAGTGATCATTTTATGATTACTCAAAGTTGGCTGAACTTAGAGTCCTAGCAATGTCTCATGATTCATTGGCAGGTAATTCTGGAGAGAATAAAAGAAACATGAAGCAAATAGGCCCATTAGAATGGACGAACGGATTTGCCAAAGCAGTTTTTAGTAACCATTTTTAATATATGGATTTAGCGTAATAATAGTCAAATAATTGTAAGAGGAAAATGTAATGCATGTATCAAACTTCAATGAATTGCATTAAAAGAGCGCTCGCTCCCTAGTTCCAGGCGATCCGGAGCTAGGAGATGGGAGTACTCTGTTCTATTCTATTCCATAATGTGTTCCAGTTCTTGGGGAAATGGTATGTGATCCAGGAGACAAACCAACGTAGTCGCTGCCTCGTCAACAATTTCCGTGTTGATAACGACACTAAAGGAGGCTACCTGCTGGAAGAGGTGAGTGATAATTGGTTACTGGGGCTCGTCAACATCGACAAAACCTACCGCAACACGGCAAAACTGAGCGTGCCCAACCCCGACATCCCTGCCGAGATGATCGTCGACTTCCCTCTGAACCTGGCAGGCACCGCCTCCTACATCGTCTTCACCACGGACTACCACAACTACGCTGGAGTCTTCACATGCCAGAAACTGCCCTCCACACATCGTCTGTCTGCCTCCATCCTGTCTCGAAATCCGACCCTCGACAATAATTTAATTGATAAGGTGAGCCTAAAAATATAACCTATTTGGGGAATGATCAACCTTGTCATCCTATCACATGCTCACTGTTCTTACATACTGTACACGTGATGAGAATCTTAATCTCATGTGATCAGGATAATATAAAAAACGGTGCAGAGAGGACATACAGTGAGTGGCCAAAAGTCATGGGAAGACACTGAATATGATGTTAATAACCAGTTGCTTCTCCACGAGCCCTCAAAATGGCAGCAATACGGCCAGGCATTGACACTACAAGGTGTTGGAATGGTTCTGGAAGGATCTGGACCTATGTATCTTGCACTGCTACCCACAATTGGTCTGTGTAGTTGGTGCGGGGTTCGTGGAGCGTACAGCAGCACAGACAGCACCCAATAAATGCTCGATTGGATTAAGATGGGTGATCTGGAGGGCCAATCCATGGTCATAACTTCACTCTAACCACTTGCGTGCCACTACACAGCGGTGACATGGCGCATTGTCTTTCTGAAACATGGCATCTCCATCAGGGTACTGTAGGGCCAGAAAGGGATGCAGATGGTCTGAAAGAATATCCACGAAACGTGCACCTGCCAGTGCTCCCTGCAGCCGGACAGTGGGGCCTAATTGTGACCATGAGAACGCCATCCAGACCAGACCTGATCCACGTTCCGCCTGGTCACAACCTTGTTGACACGCAAGATCCATAGCTTCATGGGACATACGCCACACTCTCGCTCGATACAGCTGGAACCGGGATCCATCGGATCATACCACACTGTTCCGTGGTCCACTGCCGATGGTTGCGGGCCCATGCACGTCGTTGAGCTCTGTGTCGAGGTGTCAGCAAAGGGACACGAGTCGGCAGTCGGCTGGTGAAGCCTATACGGTGCAGTTGCCTCCTTACAGTCCTGGTACAAATGGGTTCCTGACTCCCAACGTTCAACTGGGCGGTGATCTGACACACAGTAGCCCGTGGAGCATCAGTATGGTTCTGTGGAGGCGACGTGATGCCCGTTCGTTAAACACCTGTAGTCTTTCCGTGTGGTTGTTTGCGCGGGCGGTAACATTCTCATTGCGCCCCTTTGGCACTGTTGACCTCGTAAACCGGAATTCGCGTGTGAGCGATGCGCCGATGATCATTCCGCGTTCAAAGTCGGTTAACTCGCGACTGCTCAGCCACGCAACGCTCAGGGGTCATACACGGCACATTTTCTAATCGGACACCCCTTTGGCCACTCAGTGTAATGAAACTGAGAAAAATAATATAAAGTTCAAAAATGACCATTTATTCATCATAGATAACCCTGTCCGGAGAAGAAATGATTATTAAATATGAAATTTACCATTAAAACTATCAAATTTCCACTCAACATGTTTCTCATAATTCGAATCACTAGTTTAATATTGAAATGGCGTATGGCTTTTAGTGCCGGGAGTATCAGAGGACATGTTCGGCTCGCCAGGTGCAGGTCTTTAGATTTGACTCCCGTAGGCAACCTGCGCGTCATGATGAGGATGAAATGATGATGAAGACCACATACACACCCAGTCCACGTGCCAGCGAAATTAACCGATGATGGTTAAAATTTCAGGCCTTACCGGGAATCGAAACGGGAACCCCTGTGGCCAAAGGCTAACACGCTAACTATTTAGCCATGGAGCCGGACAGAGTCACTTCAATTAAAGCAAAATTTAGACCATGTAATGATTTTAAAAAATTAAAAATTAAAATATGTGTTGTTCAAATACAATTATTTATGATTATTTCAAAGACTACTAATCTCTGAGCTCTACGCACATTTGAGGATTCGAATATTCAATCTTTAAACGGATAAATCTTCACGGCGCATGAAAAGACGCAGTCGGAACCCTGAAATACGCACCCATAAGAATCATTTTTAAATGTTGCTTTTAGCATAAGAATGTTATCATTCATTCCGAAATACACCTGTCACAATTACACCGACAGTAGATGTGTTTACAAATATCACAAATAGAACTCCGGTGTGACATTCTGAAAAGTTTGATGTCTTTTTTTTTTTACGGTGTACAATATGTTACTAGGCTTCAATGAAAACACTCTTACAGAACACATTAAGTGATTCGCATGTACCGAAGGCCAGCGGCCGGTGCAACGGATCTCAGAGAACAAAGAGGATATGACAGCACACAGTAAGCTATAGGTTACTCCGTGTTAAGAAAACAGTATCGCTCTTATGACAAGGTTGACTTCAGTAGCGGCGCTAAGAAGCTCCCCCCTCCTCCCCCTTTCCTGACAAGGAAAGTTACAAGTTTATTTCGTAGTACAAGGTTTATATTATTACAATGAACAGCAACGATAATGATAATTGTTGTATACAAGGAACTTGGTATACAGTAACACAACATAAAGTTTATTGCTTCAGTAGTTTTATACAGTATTTACAACAAATATAATGAAACTTGTCTTGAAGCTTGATTGATTGCACGCAGTTAATGCTGATATTAAATGATAGACTGAAAGTCTGTGGCATATATACATTTACAAAGTGAGAGTCCTATGTACACATTAAATCCTATCTTGAGGAGATAGTTTGTTCCACTGGGAAATGTCCTTAGATAGTCGAAACTATCTGCTGTGGGATAACAAGTGTAACTTGTAGAGAGAGTTGCGTTAGCAGAATGCTAGTATTAGACTTAGGCTTGGAAGGAACTTGCATTCATATTCTAATTCGCAGATTGCAAAGATAGTCGTCGGAGCACTGGTGAGGACTTGAGAGAGTAGCAGAATGCTTAACTCGGAGCTCGACGTGGCTACGGGAATCAGGAAGATGAGGCAATGTCCGGAGGTGAGACCTCACAACCAGCAATCAGTCCACGTGTTCAAGACACATTTTTAAGAGGATGCCTCCGTGTTTGACTTGCGGTGTGGTGTGGCCGTTGGACACTGGGGTAGTCCTGGTAAGGCGAGGAACGTCGCTCCTTATATAGCGATGGCTGACGTCACAGACGAGCATGCCAGGCGCAGTGCAGTCACCTCGTAGGCTCTGGAAACATCGGTGATACGGCGGGCTGCGGAGCGTGCAGGCGCGGAGCTAGAGTGCGGAGGACACACACAACAATAATAATAATAAACTGGAGAAGATGGCATCATTGCGGAACTTCCGAAAAATCTTGGACCTAACTCCCTCAAAGGAACTCACTAAAATCATTACAGATATCTTTTTTTTGCAAGTTGCTTTACGTCGCACCGACACAGATATGTCTTATGGCGACGATGGGAAAGGAAAGGGCTAGGAATGGGAAGGAAGCGGCCGTGGCCTTAATTAGGGTACAACCCCAGCATTTCCCTGGTGTGAAAATGGAAAACCATGGAAGACCATCTTCAGGGCTGTCGACAGTGGGTTCGAACCCACTATCTCCCGAATACTGGATACTGGCCGCACTTA
The DNA here is from genome assembly GCF_040414725.1 of Anabrus simplex. NCBI lineage: Eukaryota > Metazoa > Arthropoda > Insecta > Orthoptera > Tettigoniidae > Anabrus > Anabrus simplex. The sequence continues at coordinate 215,240,383 of NC_090279.1, read as the reverse complement.
AGCGACTGCAGCTATCGAGCTCGGTATTACAAATATATGGCAATCGGAAGAATTACCTCAGGACTGAAAGTGCGCCCTCATCCACCGATTACACAAAAAGGGAGATAAGACTGACGTGAACAATTACAGGGGCATTTCTCTTCTCCAAGTGGCATACAAAATTCTTTCAGCTTGCCTTTTGAAGAGAACGCTAGAACAACTTGAACAAAATATTGACGAATTTCAAGCAGGCTTCCTCACTGGTCGTTCGTGTGCAGAACAAATATTCAACTTGAAGGCAACTCTTAAATACAAAGCATTGAGGAACAAACCGGTCATCTGCATTTTTGTCGACTTCAGGAAATCGTACGACTCGGTTGATCGACAGTCTCTCTTCGTTATTCTTGAGGAACTGGGGCTTGATTCCAAGACCCTCATTCTCATCAAGGCAACATTCACTGATACTATCTCCAAAGTTAAATTCATGGGGGAGATCTCTGAACCATTCCCGATTAAAACTGGCATCCGATAAGGTGACGGCTTATCACCGCTTCTTTTCAACCTCGTCCTAGACAAAGTCATCCGCGAGTGGGAGAAGGCATTGAAAGACATGGAATCCTGGCGCTCCATACGACTAGGACGACCCAAAGACGGTATTGAGATATCCTGCCTCGCTTTTGCAGATGACCTGGCCATACTGACAGATGATATAGTCGCAGCCGTTAAACAAATTGAAACCCTTAGCGAATGTGCTGGAAAGGTATGCCTACAAATTTCCTTTGAAAAGACCAAGTTCTTCTGCTCAAGACTTGACATCGAAAATTTGAACACGACTATGGGCAAATCAACCGAGTACCACACTTCAAATACTTGGGGGAAATATTTGAACCAACGGGAGGCGAGAAGGCTACCCAGAAAATTCGCCTAACAAAAACTTCCGAAAGCCTACGGTAGGGTTCACAACATATACAATAAAAAGTGCGTGGCCCGCCATGCAAAGATCAGACACTACAATACAGTAATCAAGCCCGGAGTCTTATAGGCCAGCGAGACCCTTACAGTAAACGGGAAAGGTGACCTAGAAAACATTTTAAAAGAAGAAAGAAGAATCCTGAGGGAAATTCTCGGCTCCCGAAAAACAGAAGATGGATGTAGACTGAGGTCACGCAAAGTGACAGAAGAACTTTCCAACATTGCATCGGACATCCGCAAAAGACGTCTGAAATGTTATGGGCACGTTCGCAGACTGCCGGCAAGTAGACTGACACACAAGATTCTCTTCTACATGGAACATCTAAAACATATTCCATGGGTACTGGAAGTGAAGAAGGATGTGGAAAAAGCCCATATGGACTCAACTGACACCGCGGACAGAAACCTCTATAGGAAAAAAAAATATGGATGGAAAGTGCAACCAGAGAACGAAGTGAAAAAGAAGACTGGAGCAAAGTGGACAGAAGAACGAAAAAGGATCCACGGAGAAAGGATGAGAGCTGTTTGGCAACTCAGAAAACAGAATCGTTAGAGCTTTGCGTGATCCATTGGGTCCATACGAACATAATAATAATAATAATAATAATAATAATAATAATAATAATAATAATAATAATAATAATAATAATAATAATAATAATAATAATAATAATAATTGTTACGGAGATATCCGTGGTAGGTAGAGGTGAAAGAAGGTGCGGGTGTGAATGGGTTTCAAGCTACAAAATTAACGTGCAATGTAAAATTAATTTAAAATTTAACTAGGTTATATTTTCTTTTCAAAAACAAGAGATAACAATCATAACAGGTACAGAGTAGCAAAAAAGTAGGTACAATATTACTGGATTCGGGCTCAGTGCCCTTACTTCATAACTCTTGGGCAATCAGCCCCGCCTTACTCCAAAAAAAAAAAAATTAGCCAAGGGGCAGAAAACCCCATTCATGCCCAGGAGCACTGGCTCCAAACATTACACATAAAGCCTGCACGAGGCATACAGAAACAAATTTCAAAGAGCGATCCGCTCTCAAAATTGTAAGCCTATCACAAGGCCACACCAAACTCTACCTTCAAGCTGTCCTCTAAGGACGTATTCACAGGGGTAAAATACCCAACCTACGGAGGTCTATTACATGAAAAGAAGGTTGATTACATGACCTCTAAAATAACAATTTGAGAGGAGGCGATCTTGCACTCCTAATACACTTTGTTTTTAAAACCTAATCTGGCTCTGGGCCGCTAACGCAAGGGCTAATCCCATACTACAGAGGTGACTTAGAGAAGAACACTTTACATTACATAAACGAAGAATAGTTTGAGAAAATAAGTTCACCTCAAAACAAATGTGAGTGGGAGCTCGAGAGGGTTAGCACTCTCTATCCCAATATGTAGCTTTACAAGAAAAAGATGAAAAGAGTAATTACATTTTAGGAAAAGGTTACATGATGGAAATGCTTCGAACCCGCCGCGAGTGTTAAACTGCCGACCTAGCAAGAAAAGAAGTTATTAATAGGCCATTACCTGGTGTTGAACGGCTGAAGAAGAAAGAGGCGCTTCCCGCCTCCTGCTATATACTTAATACACTGAAAGATGGAACAGAAGTGGCCCGGAGACCCCAAAATCAGCAGTTTATATACTCTCGCGGAAGTTTCTAGGCGTTAGGGGAATGAAAACACCCGCCCACAATGTTTTTATTGGATAGGACCCCGCAACAGATACAAGTTGGGGGAAGATACACCAGATTGGTCAGAAATTACTAAAAGAAATTCGGGATTGGATAAATCTAAAACAAGGGGAAAAAGAGGGGTATACAGCCAACTTAAACAATAACAGAAAGAAATTTAACAAGAAACAAACTTTTGAAATAAAAATTTCTCCAACAAAATAGTTCTTTGACTCCGCACTAGGGTGCGCTATTGTTGATCTTCAGTAGTGTCCTCTAGAAGAGAAAGTTCACACTTCTTACTTCAAGCGAAACAAAAACACATCAAAAGTGACACAGTTCAAAAACTCAAAATTTTCCACGTGGTGACATCTTCTGAGAAAGTAGAGAATTAATAGAATAGATAAAGTTCAACCTTCCTCCAGAAGAGGAGTTTCAACTGGCGCAACTTTTAAATAAACGGTGTAGAGGTGTACCGCCCGGTACAGACCTCCCCCCCCAAAAGTTCCTCCAGGGGTGACACATGAAATCAGTTTGAAACAAAGTCCAAGTAATGATGTTGATACGAAGATAGATAGCAGAAGCATTTACAAGATTTCTTAATTCAGTTTCAAAATGTTGTTGTTGCAGGTGAATGAAAGTCTTTATGTTTGTAGAATTTGAATTTCTGAAGATAAACTTTTAATACTTAAAGGTGAAGAAAAATTTTGCAATGTCCACCAAATATTGTTGTTGAATTCCCAAGTGTAGTTATTGCTTATGGTGACTGTCCATGTAGTTGATGTAGATTGAGTCGGATGGCCAGACCGGCCGTTGCAGCTTGCGTCCAACGGAGGCCGCTCGGACCCCTCAAGTACCCTGAGATACCGCTCGCCCGCACTATGAGGGGAGCAGAGGTGTTGAAGTACGCCGCGCCCGCGGTGAACAGATACAGGCTGCGGGCATGTAGCAGGTCGTGCGTCGCACATCAGCCTTGGCCGGGAGGAGAGCTCCGGCTCGCCGTGCACATGTCGTCCTCGCTGGAGAGGAGGGGGCCCATCCCCCTCCCCAGTCGCTGCACGGCGCTGCGCGGCTGCGGGGGCGCTGAAACATTAAAGCTAGGCGGCAGAATTGTGTTGGACAATCATTTTCTTTGAGGGTACTGGCTTGTGGAGAGGTTGAGGGGCCAGCGGCGTGTAGATATCCATGGCATTTACTATTATGAAGCCACAGTGTAAGGTGGAGCAGGAGACGGGAGCGTGGTAATGGCCGTGGCAAGAACAGGATGGCAGTTTAACGGGTCGGGGCAGGTTTTACACAAGGCTTACATCTAAAACCAAAATATTACAGAAGGGGCAGAATGCCTTAAAAGTGAAACTCAAAAAAAAAAATATAACCTTCATATCCTTTCAAAATAATATGAAGCAAGTTAACACAGAAATTACACCGGTTTCACCTGGGACAGGTGAACTCTAAATATCCTCTCGGTGGCTGGATTACTTAGCAATAAGGTAACCGGCGTAAGAAAATCGAGAATGATACAAGGCCCATGAAATCTGGGGGCAAGCTTGCCCGCGGGAACAAAATTTTTGACCATAACCTGGTCACCTACCTTCAAAGTGGTGGGTCTCCGTCCACGATCATACCTTTCCCTAACCTTTTCATGAGATACTTTAAGATTAGCTTTAGCCTTCTTCCAAAGATCTTTAATGTTGTCCGGATCTATTGTCTCGGGCAGAATGTCATTCAGAGACCAGAGGTTAGAGAGCGGCGTGTTGGGAACGAACTTAAACATCAAAGAAGCTGGAGTAAATTTGTGTGATTCATGAACCGCCGAATTCAAAGCCAAAGCTAACCAATGCAGGGACGTGTCCCACCTAGAATGATCTTCATGATGATAGGCAATGAGTGCGGACCTGAGATTACGGTTAACCCGTTCAGCCAGAGATGGTTGAGGGTAATAAGCAGAAGTAGTTACATGAGAGATGGACAAGTCAAAACAGAATTTACGAAATAAATTTGATGTGAACGCCTTAGCATTATCAGATACAATATATTGACACGGACCAAAAGAAGCAAAAATAGAATTTAAGCAAGTAATGGTTGACTGAGCGGTAGCCAGCTTAGTCGGAAATAACCAGGAAAATCTTGTAAAACCATCTACACACACAAAGATGAACTTGTTGGCATTGCCCTTTGACTGGGGGAAGGGTCCCACATAATCAATATACAGGCGTTCCATGGGGCGCGACGCTTGATGAGAAGACAAAAGGCCTACTTTAGTGGACATGGTGGGTTTACTGATCAAACAAGATTTACAAGCTTTTACGAGTTCCCGAATTTCACCGTCCATACCTTTCCATATGAACATTTCACGAATCTTTTCACGAGTTTTAAAGATTCCAAGATGCCCCCCCAATGGGGTCTCATGATAGTATTTGAAGATCATAGGTACAAGAACCGCTGGAACAACAACTTTCATCAACTTATCATGCCTCGAAGGGCAACATAGAACACCATTCCTCAGAACATAAGGGACGACATGTTCCCCAGAAGAAAGGGTTTCCATTATCGGACCCAGCGTCGGATCTTCACGTTGGTATTTCTCGATATCCCTAAAGAGCATGGGAGCATCTGTTAGGATGGCATTAACCTCAGATAGTATGGACTCGGAAGGTGATGAACTGTCGACAGGTTCATGGGTCTCGACGTCGTTAGAAAACATACGGCTGAGTCCATCAGCAACAACATTTTCAGTACCTCTGATATGTCGTACATCGAATTGGAAGGCAGAAATACGGATGGCCCAACGGGCTATACGACCAGTACGACGCGGCCTACCTAAGACCCAGCTTAAGGCTTGATTATCTGTCTCCAAGTCGAATTTGACATGTTCCAGATAGAGACGGAACTTTTCTAAGGCAAATAAAACTGCCAAACCTTCAAGCTCATATATGGAGTACTTTGCTTCTTGAGCCGAGAGAGTCCTAGATGCATAGGCGATGGGGCGCCTCCCTAGTTCAGTCTCTTGAAGAAGGACTGCAGCTACCGCCGACGACGACGCGTCGGTTTGGACGATGAATTTCTTCGAGAAATCAGGCATAGCAAGTACAGGGGCATTACAGAGAGCTAATTTAAGGTCTTCAAAAGCGGCTTGTTGAGACGGTCCCCACTCGAATTTGATGCCTTTCCTACGGAGAAGGTTTAAGGGCGCCGCTCTATTAGCAAAATTAGGAATGAACTTCCTGAAGAAATTCACCATGCCAATGAACCTGGCGATACCTTTAATGTCCTTGGGAGGTTTAAAATCACGGATGGCCTGTGTTCTAGAATGATCGACTGCTACACCATCAGGTGACACAATATGCCCTAGGAATGACATAGAGGGCTTAGCAAAGGCAACCTTGGACAACTTAACAGTTAACCCAGCCTTACGAAGGCGATTCAGAACTTCTCGCAGATGATCTAGATGTTCTTCAAAAGTCTCGGAAAATACGACGACATCATCCAAGTAGTGATATAAGTACTCAAATTTGATGTCGGAAAAGACCCTATCTAGTAGCCTAGTGAGCACAGCTGCCCCCGTGGGGAGCCCGAAAGGCACGCGGTTGTATTCATATAAATTCCAGTCCGTGGCAAACGCTGTAAGATGTTTAGACTCTTCGGCAAGGGGAATTTGATTATAGGCCTGATTCAAGTCCAAGATGGTGAAGAACTTGGCCTTACGAAACCATGAAAAGCAAGAATGAAGGTCGGGAAGGGGCACAGATTGCAACACCACCTTCCGATTGAGAGCCCTGTAATCAATGACAGGCCTGAAGCCTCCTTGGGGTTTCGGGACTAGAAAAATAGGCGAAGAATACGCTGACTTAGAGGGCCTAATAATACCATCCTTCAACATCTGATCGATGATTTCTTTCAGAGCCTTCATTTTAGGTGGAGATAGCCTATACGGTGGAAAACGGACAGGAATCGAATCCGTGACCTCAATTTTGTATTCAATAAGGTCAGTAACACCAAGAGTATCAGAGAACACCTCGGGAAACGACTGACACAGTTTCCGAATACTATCAGCCTGCTCCTCAGGTAGATGTCTAAGGTCTAACAACATCTCATCCTGGGTAGGCGAAATAGATGAACATGATACAGAATTACACTTTAACAAGGGAATTCTACAATTGGACGCAAATTTGAATGTGCACGACCTACTCTGGAGATCGAGCACAAGACCAGTGTGAGAAATGAAGTCCGCTCCCAATATGATGGGGCAAGACAAACGCTTGGCCACAAACAATTTGATCTTCCATGTAAATTTAAAAACCCGAATTTTGACATGTAAGGAACCTAGAATTTCTAATGGAGATGAATTAGCCGAAACATATTTAACAGGAGATGAGTCATAGTCAGGGAGTTTACAAACAGATTTCAATTTAGAATACCAATCAGCCGAAATAATGGAACAAACACTGCCTGAATCTAAGAGAGCTGTTATAGGCTCGTTATTTAACTCAATCTTAAGAAAAGGAACAGGTGCGGGGGTATCCGCCGCAATCCTAAGACACTCTTTAGGGCATTCAAAAGATGAATTTGAAGGCTGGTCGTTCTCTGCATTTACAACCTGTTTACTAGGGGCTAAGTCTCGGGAAGATGGATTAGTCGGCTCAGCCGACGCCACTAGTCACTTTTTATTATTGGCATAGCTGGAATTTGCACCAGAAGTTGAGCAGGAGGGGGTGCTATTTGAGTTTGGGCAATTCTTGGCGATATGTGAGAAGGCCCCACACTTAAAACAGCCTTGTGATGACCCTGCTCCATTCCTTGTCCCACTTGACTTGATCAGAGGACACTTATTCCGCAGATGGTCAGGCGACCCGCAAGCATAACATTTACGGGGATTGACTGGTCGGCGAGGTGGAGGCCGAGTGTTACTAAAGGAAGGCGGGGGTTCTTTCGCGACACGCAAAGAATCGGCGTATCTAACTCCTTCCGCTGAGACGGCCAATGCTTCAAGTTCAGAGAAGGTTTGCGGACACGCCGCGAAACACAAATATGACCTGTAGGATGGCGAAATACCTTCTACAATAGCCTGCACAATCTGATCTTCAGGAAAGTGCAGAGCAAACACCCTAGTGTAGAATTTGATATCTTGAATGAAATCAGCCAAGTTTTCATCCAAGCGCTGTACACGGTAATAGTACTTCTGAATCAGGGAGGACCTGGCCCTAGCCGGGATGAAGTTAGCTAGCAAATGGGCATGGAAATCCTCAATAGATGATTGCTCGGCAATGGCTCTTACGATTTTATCAGAGAGAATACCAATAGCATACGGATAGATAATTTGCAAAATTTGACATGGCGAAAGAGAAAAAACAAGAGCATGATCCTGAAATTCCACTAGAAATCTTAAAAATGAAATTACATCACTGGTGGTGTTGACGGAAAACTTAGAGATACCTCTAAGCAACATTGCCAATGGATGAGGCAAGCTGCTAAACCCGGGCGACATAGTAGGTAAAGGTTTCAATGGCAAGGAAGTTAATTCAGCACGTACATTGTTCAACGATGTGCGGCGTTCAGACTCGTTGTCCGATGGGGCAGAGATAGTTTGAGCAGCAACGGTTATCCTATTGCCTTCTCCCTTAGCAGGTTCTTCCTCACTACTTACATTCACTATGGTGGGCTGATCAGATTTGGGAGGAACTTCCCCAGTTAACAATTGAGTGACTTTACTAGACAATTCAGAGATAGTTTCAAGGAGCGTATTAGCTTGCTTCCTCTGAACGTCATTCACCTTCAGAGACAACAGATCATTAACTCTATTTGCAAAGTGATACAGCCTGCCTTGCACACGCTTAATTTGATTAGGAGACGGATCGTTTTCATCAAAAAAGCTGACTACAGATGCTAGCCCAGTAATATTCTCGACGATCGTGGAAAGAGAGTCATCAATTTCTTTCTCTCCCAAATTGGGGATGGAAATGGGCAAATCAAGGGACTCTCTAAGCTTGTTGGTGTCGATTGCAACCGTGCCTCCAGATTGCACATTTCTGATAATTAACTCGTATATCAACTCCTCTTTGCGCAAGTAGTTAAGGAGGAGAACATCGCGAGGGCCGGACATGATGACAGAACAATTTAAAAAAAACTCAAAAAATTCCAGCAACTGAGAAAATTGTTAGAGTTCGAATTAAAGCAATGTTTAGCCGTCAAAAGGGGCTAAATTGAGACCCATTCAACCACGCTCTGCTACCACTTGTTACGGAGATATCCGTGGTAGGTAGAGGTGAAAGAAGGTGCGGGTGTGAATGGGTTTCAAGCTACAAAATTAACGTGCAATGTAAAATTAATTTAAAATTTAACTAGGTTATATTTTCTTTTCAAAAACAAGAGATAACAATCATAACAGGTACAGAGTAGCAAAAAAGTAGGTACAATATTACTGGATTCGGGCTCAGTGCCCTTACTTCATAACTCTTGGGCAATCAGCCCCGCCTTACTCCAAAAAAAAAAAAATTAGCCAAGGGGCAGAAAACCCCATTCATGCCCAGGAGCACTGGCTCCAAACATTACACATAAAGCCTGCACGAGGCATACAGAAACAAATTTCAAAGAGCGATCCGCTCTCAAAATTGTAAGCCTATCACAAGGCCACACCAAACTCTACCTTCAAGCTGTCCTCTAAGGACGTATTCACAGGGGTAAAATACCCAACCTACGGAGGTCTATTACATGAAAAGAAGGTTGATTACATGACCTCTAAAATAACAATTTGAGAGGAGGCGATCTTGCACTCCTAATACACTTTGTTTTTAAAACCTAATCTGGCTCTGGGCCGCTAACGCAAGGGCTAATCCCATACTACAGAGGTGACTTAGAGAAGAACACTTTACATTACATAAACGAAGAATAGTTTGAGAAAATAAGTTCACCTCAAAACAAATGTGAGTGGGAGCTCGAGAGGGTTAGCACTCTCTATCCCAATATGTAGCTTTACAAGAAAAAGATGAAAAGAGTAATTACATTTTAGGAAAAGGTTACATGATGGAAATGCTTCGAACCCGCCGCGAGTGTTAAACTGCCGACCTAGCAAGAAAAGAAGTTATTAATAGGCCATTACCTGGTGTTGAACGGCTGAAGAAGAAAGAGGCGCTTCCCGCCTCCTGCTATATACTTAATACACTGAAAGATGGAACAGAAGTGGCCCGGAGACCCCAAAATCAGCAGTTTATATACTCTCGCGGAAGTTTCTAGGCGTTAGGGGAATGAAAACACCCGCCCACAATGTTTTTATTGGATAGGACCCCGCAACAGATACAAGTTGGGGGAAGATACACCAGATTGGTCAGAAATTACTAAAAGAAATTCGGGATTGGATAAATCTAAAACAAGGGGAAAAAGAGGGGTATACAGCCAACTTAAACAATAACAGAAAGAAATTTAACAAGAAACAAACTTTTGAAATAAAAATTTCTCCAACAAAATAGTTCTTTGACTCCGCACTAGGGTGCGCTATTGTTGATCTTCAGTAGTGTCCTCTAGAAGAGAAAGTTCACACTTCTTACTTCAAGCGAAACAAAAACACATCAAAAGTGACACAGTTCAAAAACTCAAAATTTTCCACGTGGTGACATCTTCTGAGAAAGTAGAGAATTAATAGAATAGATAAAGTTCAACCTTCCTCCAGAAGAGGAGTTTCAACTGGCGCAACTTTTAAATAAACGGTGTAGAGGTGTACCGCCTGGTACAATAATAATAATAATAATAATAATAATAATAATAATAATAATAATAATAATAATAATAATAATAATAATAATAATAATAATAATAACAGTTGAACCACGAGTTTGCCCTCTCTGTCTCTTCAAATTGTCCGCCAGCTCTACTGTACTGTTGCCTAATTCAACATTCATCAAATATCTGATGGAAGAAGTTTCAGTTAACACCGTCCGGTTGAAGAAATTTTGTTTGTGTAAATTTGATCTTGTATTCTGTATGCTTTGTTTATGTTGCCACCCCTGCTAGTAGAGTGTCCTCCAATCACAATGCTCCTCTCCAGAAAACCTATCATCCAATCACGTCTTCTCTTTTTTTTTTCCTTCTCGTATGTTCGACCATCGCCCTCTACTATGGCTGCGCTAATACGCCTTCTCACTCGCCCGGTCACACATGTAGTTACCAGTTCAGGCGCTTGGAGCGCTGAGAAGCTGGCATTAGCCTGCTTTACGAGACTCGTTGCTAAGAGTGCCGGTGTAATTTGAGCCTGTGTTTACCTTACTTGGTGTTTTTATTTGTTCGTTCGTTTGTTCAACACTAAAATCGATACACATACACAGTGATAGTCTTAAATATAAGGGAGTTTATTCAAATGTACAGGAAACACATAATAACAATTGCCTTACCCTCATATTAGAGAAGAAAGAATACAGTGGGGTACGTTACTTACGTATCAGGTACATCAGAATATGTATGGTTGAGCCATGTGAGACTCTCTCTGTGTTTCCTTATTTTTTACAATACCATCAGCATGAAATAAGAATGCCACCGAATTAGGAAGTCGCCTCTGTCACGCAGAAAAAGGCTATGACACCAGGGTATTACCCTTTTATATTTGGGGTCAATGGAGTGACCTCGAATCAAAGTGTCCTCCTCCTTTTTTTTTACCACATTACCTCCATTTTTTGTGGCGACAACAATTCCCAAAGAAAAATCTATTATCCTTCAGGTACAAAGAAATCATAATCAAATAAGAAGTAAGGAGAGGGCAGGTGGGCGAGGCAAGGAAGTGAATACGTACATGGAAAAAACATAATACATACGAAATTTCCATGTTGCCTTTAAAATACACAAATGAAGTTAAAAGATGCGAGAGCCAAAAGCAAAACGAGAGAATGGCTGGGAAAGCCAGAAACAAGAATGAAATAACAAAAGATAAATCGAACACACAAAAAGAAAACAATGTAGATTCAGATATCAAACTCATTCAAACGAACACACATAGAGACCAATTCGTAGGGCGGAGGGACAAAGCATGTCGTAATAGTTCACAACACGTATAGTCAAAACAATCAGTTTGCTCGTGAATCCAGTCTGGTAAAACGAACACAGAACCAGGCCAATAGAGAAACACCAGTAACAACGTATCATGCAGTCAAAACCCTCGTTATCTGTTCACATCTATAGCACACACCAAGAGAGGACGAGCAAGAAAGCACCAAAGGGTGTCGAAATGCCCATGCATAAACAAAATAGGTCTCCACACATGTACACACACACACACACACACACGAACCAATCAAAACATAACGGGATCTACACTGCCCTTGGTCTCCGAACAGAACATATAAATTGGCCGACATACGAGAATATAAGATCAATGAGAAAGAAGTCTGCAATAAAATTAAAGTATAACAAAGACATAACCCCAGAAAACACTTAAAGACAACCATGGCAAGAGGACCAAAAATAGCAAAATAATAAGGAAAAGAAAATAATTACCTGATGGATAATAAGAACAAAAAGCTTCTGGAAAAAACCGAGAGTTTCACAGTACCATATTTAAAGCGGTTAAGTATCTTTTATAGGATACAAAGCCATGTCAGGAAAATCATTCGCCATTTCCTTTTTCAAAACTGAACAAGAACAAATAAGAGGGCAGATAAAAAGGACAAGACTAGGCAGAAATAAAGAATGACGAATCTGAGAATCTGTCTACGTACAGATGAGTTGTTCGATAATGCAGACACACTCTTTGGATGATCAGCCGATACAATAGATCGCAAGGCGCGATACATGTCAAAGAAGGGAAATAGCATAATGAATAGTAAGGTGTGGTTGACATCTCACAACATTATTGTATGGTGGAGAAATGTAAATAATTACATCTTTTTGTTTTCCCGGCTTTTCTTACAGATTCTGCACCAGTTGAGGTCTTTCCACGTGAGCGACTCCCTGAATGAGATTCCTCACGACAAGTGCCCTAATGAAAAGGAAGCCCTCAACATACACATGCACCACGACTCCATCCCCGGCAAGTTGGTTGGTTTCGGGCGAACCGTCGGCCGCCACGTTGATAATGCGGCGCGAGGGGTGGGTAAATTAGTCTCGTCCGCACTTGGCGCGGTGAAGAATCTTTTCGGCTAGGGATAAGTCGAGGACGTCAACAGACGCAGCCGTGTCTGGGTTTATAGTGGAGCAGCGAGGGGTGAGAAGAGGAGAGTGCGTAGTGTTTGAGGACGACTATCCAGTGTTTACTCAATCTAATCGCAGCTCTATCGAAGTATCGTAAATTGACATGTCTTGAAAGTAGTAATGTGGTTACATTTTTCTTCGGTTCGGTTTGGCCTTCTAGGGACCACAGGGCTCATCTTAACTCTAAGCAATGGTCTTCTGTTTTTTCTCGGCCCAATACGCTTTCATTTACTGCCTGCTTCCTTCCATCCGCCCACTTAGGTCCGTGTACTCTTTTTGTCTGTGAGGGACAGTGGGAAGGCTCGCTGTAGGATGACCTGTTGGTACTGAGATCGGTTCTCTGTGGTCTCTAATGGAATATGTAGTTCCTCTAGGTCTGATTTTACTGAGGTGATGGAAGCCTTTTCCCTACTTGTCACTGTGAGAATTCTGTTGGTGAGCCTGCAGGGTTACAGGCGGATCATGTGCCCGTAGGTCAGCCGCCTTTTCCTCATAGAAGTGACTACGTCTTCCTGATGCTCGTACAGATCATCCTCTCTTATGGGTCTTAGTATCCTCCTCAAGATCTTCATCTCTGTAGGTTCTAGTTTCGTGAGTGAGACGTTTCCTTTCATCAAGAGGCAGTACAGAGGAGTATAGAGTTGTAGTGCTTCAGCTTTAGGTTCTTGTCGTCTATATCCACTCTTGCTTGCTGAGATCCATTCTCCTAAGTACTTGACTGCAGGAACTTCACTTTTCGTGTGTATCGTATCGTAATCTGTTTACCCTCCATGGTCGGTTTCTCCCTCGGACTCAGCGAGGGATCCCACCTCTACCGCCTCAAGGGAAGTGTCCTGGAGCTTTATACTCTGGGTCGGGGGATACAACTGGGGAGGATGACCAGGACCCCGCCCAGGTGGCCTCACCTGCTATGCTGAACAGGGGTCTTGTGGGGGATGGGAAGATGGGAAGGGATAGACAAGGAAGAGGGAAGGAAGCGGCCGTGGCCTTAAGTTAGGTACCATCCCGGCATTTGCCTGGAGGAGAAGTGGGAAACCACGGAAAACCACTTCTAGGTTGGCTCAGGTGGGAATCGAACCCGCCTCTACTCAGTTGACCTCCCGAGGCTGAGTGGACCCCGTTCCAGCCCTCGTACCACTTTTCAAATTTCGTGGCAGAGCCGGGAATCGAAGCCGGACCTACGGGGGTGGCAGCTAATCACGCTAACCACTACACCACAGAGGCGGACCACTTATCGTGTGGTTATATATTATTATAATTATATATAGCCAGAAACCCAAGGCAATGTAATGATCATCCTGTTGGCCAGTAAACGGGGAATTCAGTCGTTTATAGGAGAAGTTGCGTTTACATCCGAATTTGGGCAGTATTTTGGGATGTCTATTCCAACATTCCATTATATCCCGCAGTTTGTCAGACACTTGTAGCCTGTAACTCAGATGCTACCTGTTCCCAAAGCTTGTCCAATAAGAGCCGACGTATAGAAACTGCGCTTACTGATTGCTCAGATGAAAAAGACTTTTAAAGACGTGAACAAACACACATGGTCTACGTTATACAAGAAAGCTACGCTCTGAGGAAGGAAACCGCGTATCCAGGGAAACGACCGAGGGTTGCCGAACTTACCCGACGCCGCCATGTGAAACAAACTAATCAGTGAGCGCACAACAAAACTAAAATGATGACTGCCAGGCTGAGTGGCTTGAACGGATTTCTGACCACAAGTTGGCAGGTTCGATAGTTAGCTCGGTAAAAGTAAAATTCACAGCAACTCTGCTACAAGGCTGTATTGTATTCTTGGAATTGCATAGCACGAAGTTCACCTAAGTGTGACAACAAGCATAAAAATAGTCCGTGCAGTTAGGCTACCACATTTACCAGTACTCAAATTGAAACGATTCCCCACCCACAATGTAAAGCAAACTACTTCCCGTGTGTTCAGAATGACGTACTAGCGAAAGCTTCCGGCAATGTAATGCCATAGTAACTTCTGGGAGCTGTGGCCAACAGTAACAGGGGATGTGGCGGACCCTTGTGGTCAACTGTAATACTATCACTTGTTTGAGGGTAGTTGTAGACTGAAAGGCACATACCTTGCCGTGCTCCTCGCTTACGGAGGTATCTGTGGATAAACCATGACGTCATCTCCATGCGCATGCGTATAGTCTTCAGGCTCGTAGCAACGTCTCCAGTGTGCTCCCTGCATTGTCAGTCGGAACGAACAGCTGTCAGTGCAACGGAGCTCCGATATAAGTCGAATACTTTCGATCGATTGATGAAATCAGGCAGAAACAAAGGAAACAATTTTGAATTATCCATGAAAGCGTGAAAGTGCATTAGAACTGGGTGTTCACTGCTCATGTGCTCCTGAGAGCCCTCCGCCACTCTTCGCCACATCGTTTCTCACAGTTCTCCTCTCCACTATAATTCTACACATGCTGTTACATTATTTTGATTTCTCTGTTCTCGCCCTCTGCGCTCCACTATAACCGCACCCTAAGGCAGTGATGACTCGTGAGGGGTGTCCCAGATATTTTCCTAAAGGAATGAAGAAACATGCTTAACCAAAACTTACCTTGCCACTTCATTTCTTGACACCGAATTCTATCCTCCTGAAGTCATCATCATCCACCTTTGGTTTCCGAGGTGTGGTGTAAAAAGCTCACCACTTCCTCCTGTCAGAGTATATGTAGTTTCTGTTCCTCTATGTCCTCCCACTGGGCATTCCTCTTGCTGATCTCCAATTTCATTGTCTCTGTCCATGGATTCCTTGGCCTCCTTGCTGGTCTCCCTCCTTTAACTTCTCTGTCAACGTAATTCCTTGTCATTCTCGTTCTGTCTATCATAACACGGACAAACCATTTAGCCTGTCGCTGGCGTGTATCAGGGTTATCAAGGTTATCAGTGAAGCCCAGACCGCAAGTGAGAACAACGGAAAAATGAAAGAACATTATAAGTGTCTGACCCATTGTTCCATTTACAAAAGTAATGAGGAAAAACGTCGTACTTATTCCTAAGAGCAAGGCATCACAGACTCTATGTGCCTCTCTTCACGCGGCTTACTGCTGTATGCCCGACAGGTGCGGCGACCGGAGGCTTCGCTCCGTCAGATCGCCACTGCTAGCGGTACTCATCGTATGTACTTCCTCACCTCATACTCACAGCTAACAGAGCGCTGGTATTTCACTCCCGTGTACTTCTACATCCTTGTAGGAAGACACTGCAGGGGTAGTGTAGTAGAAGTAATATAGTTTTCCTTTTTATAGGTAGATCTGTTGAAATGTAATTCGGTCTTTCAGGTTTAGTGTTCTCTTTTGTTGGTTGGAATAGATGCCGTGATCATGGGTCGGACACCACTACTGAACTCTCGACGAAGCTAATAAACCAGTCAACCACTGGTAATGCCGTAAAATTAAAACTTGCATTTAATAATAATAATAATAATAATAATAATAATAATAATAATAATAATAATAATAATAATAATAATAATAATAATAATAATAATAATAATAATCATAATCATTGTATGGCCTCAGCTACCGAGTGCAGACATTTCGATTTGACGCCATCTGGCTGTCTGCTCGTCAATTTCGACGTTCCGTTTTACTCTAGGCCCACTAGATGGCAGACCGAGTAAACCGGATCTCTCTTGGGCGTCTATGGCTGAGATTTAATGAATTTTGTCGGGTAAATACCAAATGTATCACCAGAGATCTTTTACATGCCGACATAATACGACATGGAGTGCCGAATGGACTTTTTTCCGCCCTTCAAAAATCCGACTACCTCTGCCGGATTTGAACCCGCTATCTTGGGATCCGGAGGCCGACACTCTACTACGGATCCACAGAGGCAGCTATAATAATAATAATAATAATAATAATAATAATAATAATAATAATAATAATAATAATAATAATAATAATAATAATAGCGGATGACATCTGTATAGGTTTGGTGGTGTCCTAATGAGGATGAAATGAACGGCGAAGACATCATAAACACCCAGTTCGCTAGCCAGGGGAATTAAGAATACGATGCGGTTGGTTCTGAGAACTGAACCGGGGCCATCGGACTAAAGCCAATCATTCTGTCCATTCAGCCACAAAGCCAGTCTTTAATTTGCTAAACCTTACGCTACCATCTCCACTGATCAGGTGTTGGGTATTGACAGTAGCAGAGGCCAGGGCAGTAGCTTGTGAAGCAGCCTTGACAACGCAGCAGGCTTCTCCGTTGGCTGCAGCTCAAAACGTTTAAGGCTTCACGTTCACCAAACCAACCATCGAAAAGGGGTAACCTAAGTCTAGTTCCCAGCATACGTCATTGTAGCCTGCGTCTTTCTAAAAGCTCGGTAACAGGTATTTTGATGCCAGCTTCATTTCTAATCTTGTCTTTCCTGTTCTTTTGGTTCAGTGAAAATACTGAACTCCCTTCCCTTTGACTTCACGATGGATGTGCCGAGTGACGGAGCTGGTTAAGTGATTCCTCGACTTTAAGTGAACACTATTTCATGTATGCAATGCTGCTAATAAAGTATCTGATAAAACATGTAATAAAAAAGAGAGAACAGGAAAGTTTAGTACTTTTTTATTTTTGTCCCTACCCTTACGAGCAAACTTTGAGGTGTCACAAGAAACAATGCTAGTCTTTATTTTTGTTTATTGTATGGTTTGAAAATAAACTTCAAGGTCATAAAGCAGCAGGAATAAATGAAATCAAACATGGAATGTTAAAATATAGTGGAAAAGGAACTATATTGCCTTTTGTTCCTAGTGGTGGTGGTGGTAGTGATTATTGTTTTAAGAGGAAGTACAACTAGGCAACCATCCTCTATATAACACTAATCAGGGGGAAAATGGAAGGGGTCCGACACTTCGAAAAATGAAGGTATCAGCCAAAGGAAGACAAGGGCCGCGAAGGGCATGAAAATGAGACTCCCTAGCCCTCGCAAACCTAATAGCGTCGGGGTCGGAAAAGAACAAGAGTTGACCAAGGGAGGTCGGATATGATCCGGGCACAATTAAGTGGAAGCAATGCCAGGGCTCAGCTGAGGGCCCTGTGGTCGCCAAACCACGCTCCAAAGTTCAGAGCCCCTGGGGACTTGTTCCTAGTGTTTTGACGTCGCACTAAAACATCGGAGGTGGTGGTGGTGATTATTGTTTTAAGAGGAACCATCCCTTATAGGCTATAACACCAATCAGAGAGAAAAATGGAAGGGATCCGACACTTCAAAAAATGAAGGTATCGGCCAAAGAAAGACAAGGGCCACGAAGGGCGCGAAAATGAAAGACTGTCTAGACTTCGAATGCTCTGATAGCGTCAGAGTCGGAAAAGAACAACAGTTGACCAAGGAAGGTCGGATAGGACCCGGGCACAAGTAAGTGGAAGCAATGCCAGGACTCAGCTAGGGGCCCCGTGTAACACATCGAAAGTTTTAGGGGACGAAACGTAGCGGCCTGGTGTAAAAATGGGAAACGACGGAAAACCATCTTCAGGCCTGCCGACAGTGGGGTTCGAACCCACTATCTCCCGAATGCAAGCTCACAGTTGCGCGCCCCTAACCGCACGGCCAACTCACTCGGTCATTTCAGTTTCAAAGACCGCGCGTTCTTCTCTACTTCATAGTTACTGCAGCCAAACACAGCACATACCTTTCCCCTCATGTTGAGAGGAGATATCAAGGAATGACACACGCTGCTATTTAATTATGTCTACTCACTGAAAACGCATAAATAACACCAAAAACTTCACACACAAATACACGTGCTCTAATGACAGAATCAGTAGTTCTCAAGTCAATCCGCTAGGGAGAGCTCTAATAGCTGACCCTCGATATCTCGCTGAGTGACGCGTATTGTCTCTACTGTATTTAGTTTTGTGCACCGGTTACCACGACAACTACGTTGTTTCTTGTTAACGTTTCGATATTTAGAGCCCATGACAACGAATATACACAGGTAAACAGGCAAACACTACTAAATGTTGGGCTCAACGCGAGACGAGCTGCTATTGGTTAACGAAATGACGTCACCGTAGGAGCAAAGCAGCCGAGCCCTGAGCAAATCAGTAGGAAACTCATAACAATATCAAACATTGCAGTTTCTCAGAACTCACGGCAGATCAGACATAAAGATTACTGCTCTTATAAGATGGTACAGCATAGTTTTCATAATTTATATTACGAATAAGGCGGAAATGTGAATACCTGATGGTACACTGATCAACGCTTGAAATTTATTAACGTTTCCAAGTTCCTCAGTACTTTAAGGAAAGTCACGCGCTCTCAAATCTGTAAACATAAATATTTAGAGATATGCAATGTTGACAGTAAACGCTTAGGAAATAGAAGGAATAGAAGATTTGGGAGAAAGAAGACGAGCTGCTCGACTATGTGGTATGTTCCGAGCTGACAGTGGAGAGATGGCGTGGAATGACATTAGTGGACGATAAAGTTTGAGTGGCTTCTTTAAGAGTAGGAAAGATCACAATATGAAGATAAAGTTAGAATTCAAGAGGACAAATTGGGGCAAATATTAATTTATAGGAAGGGGAGTTAGGGATTGGAATAACTTACCAAGGGAAATGTTGAATGAATTCCCAATTTATTTGCAATCGTTTAAGATTTTTTTTTTTTTTTTTTGCTATTTGCTTTTCGTCGCACCGACACAGATAGGTCTTATGGCGACGATGGGACAGGGAAGGGCTAGGAGTGGGAAGGAAGCGGCCGTGGCCTTAATTAAGGTACAGCCCCAGCATTTGCCTGGTGTGAAAATGGGAAACCACGGAAAACCATCTTCAGGGCTGTCGACAGTGGGATTCGAACTTACTATCTCCCGAATACTGGATACTGGCCGCACTTAAGCGACTGCAGCTATCGAGCTCGGTAATCGTTTAAGAAAAAAGCTACGAAAACAACAGGTAGGGAATCTGCCACCTGGGCGACTGTCCTAAATGCAGATCAGTAGTGAGTAATTGTCAAATACCATATGTTAACATACGATATACTGACACACTTCGGCAGGTAGCGAGTTTAAGGCTAACACATATTATAACACCAGCAGAAGCAAGTTCATATTCGAAACCATGCATAGATGTCTCTACTCTTTAAAAACAGAATGAGAAAGAAAAAGAAAACATTTAATAGAACACAGTTCTACCTGTGATGTCAGATGTCATGAAGTGGTTGTTTTTGACAACGAAATCCACTGTTGTGCCTTTCGCTGATGATCTGCAATGGATTTTTCAGTCCTTGCTCGAATGTTCATTTGTCGCATGCGTAAGAATGTTCTCGTTCCAACATGCATTTTTACTATTTCTGGTGGCACAACGGGGAATTTACTGTCAATTATTTGACACAGTTTGCGTATAATGTAATGCAGTAATATTAAATGCCGGTACGCTTGACAGTTCAGCACGTCCTTGAGTGTCCGTGAAAATTAATTCAAATTCCTTTATTTGGTTTAGCCATTCTTCCGATGGAACGAGTAGACCTGCCCGAGATAAGACTTCTATCAATCCTACAGGGATTGTACCAGAAGAAATGAAAAGCATTTTCCCGGTGGGACTCCCCATTGACCTGCCATATTTCCTTCCACGGTAGGTGATGCAGCCGGCGGGGTTCCGAAATCCCTCTTCAGGAAACGAATGATACTTGATATCTCTTCCTTTAGTCTTTCTGCTGTATGACAGACAGCCACTTACTGCACATCCAGGCATTGTTGTCAGTTACTTCGACCCGTTATCATCTGCTAGACAACATTTCAGAAATGTTATTCACACTCAAAGTATCGCAAAAAAGACACGCAAATGTATACACTGCAATGATACTATGAACGCACAGAAATTTCGCTCCAGCTACTATTATATTGTTCACGCAACTAACGAAAAGAAAATAACTTCATCTCGCTGCACGAAACACAGCAACTTATCACAGATCTCACAGAAACGAACTACGATACACATACACTACGCAAAATACAGCAGGCCACTATTCAAACCAATTGCAATATTCGGAAAGAAATTACATATTGATATTACGTGGAAATCGCTTTCTTGTAAGACAGACAGCTGCACAGTCACGAGCAGGAGTAACCAGTCTGGGTAAACAGGCAACGTGACAATATTTTCACTCAAAACACGCAGTTATGGAAACGACGGAAGCTGCCATTACCAAAGAGTATTACTACTGGATACAAAGAATACCATGTGGAGCCATCTGCGGAGAGCTATTCTGCAAGAACGAGCCCCAAATTTGAATTCAAACATCGAAAGGAACCATGAAATTCTCCGTGCAGCGAAGCCACGCCCACCTCAGACCGAGACACGGGTGCACTGTTCCCTTTAAATCAATTTTCTGAGTATATTTATTCACGAAACATGTAATAACTATACATTTTTTAAAGTAGAAGAATTAAGTTTTCACCGGGAAGCAAAAATGAAAAAGTGAAAATTCCGTCCAAATACGTCATTTCAAACGTATATGAATACCTTCGGACGACACTGTTTAAAAATACAAATGAAAGCCTAACTTAAGTATATGGACGTATTCTGAAGAAGAAGCAGTAAAATCGCGTCAAATTCTCAGAAACAGTGAAGGAAATAAGAAAGAAAAACTGTTTATAGGACATACATAACATTATTGAATCCACAAAAAAGAGAAAAGCTGCAGGACCGGATATGATATACAATGAATACCTGAAAGACACGGCTTATCTACTAGCTCCAATTTGGACGAAACTTTACAATAAATGCATAGAAACAGCCAAAATCCCAGATCAGTGGAGACAATCAATAGTAAAGGTAATTTTCAAAGGCAAAGGAGACCCAAAGTACACAAATAAATACAGAGGAATAGCCCTGGAAAACAATCCTTTTAAGGTATTCACAAAACTAATCACAGAAAGAATAAGAGACACAGTAGAAGAGCACCTCCCAGAATCTTAATTCGGATTTAGGAGAGGAAGATCCACTGTCGCAGCGGTGGAACTATTGCTTAATAACATATGGGAAGCCATCGAAAAGAAGGAAAAATACTATACAGTCTTTATAGACTTCACAAAAGCCTTTGATCTCCTGGACCGAGCATTAGTACAAAGGAAGCTCGAGGAAACTCTAGGAAGAGACAGCGTCTGGACAAGAATCATAAACTCCATAAATGAATGGAACAAGATAAGAATCTCGGACAGCCTAGACCTTTCAGAACCAATAATTCAAACAAATGGTGTACTCCAAGGCGACCTACTAAGCCCTCTGCTGTTCATCCTAGCAGCGAAGGACATTATGGAAATTGCGCAAAATGAAGATGTAGCAGCATACGCCTATGCGGATGATATTGTGATTGGCTCAAAAAGCTTACTAAAGAACACTACAGACGAAGTGGGAAAATGGTGCATTGAACACAAGTTCGTAATTAACACTGAGAAGACGGAAATGATGGTGTTCAGATCAGGAGGGCAAATATCAAAATCGACAAGAATCACCTTAGACGGGAAAATAATATCGACCAGCAAAGAATACAAATATCTAGGGATAACACTCCAGCCGTCTGCGAAATGCTTCACTACACACACAATAGAGAAAGCGACACAAGCAATTAGAGCGATAAACGACATAAGCTTCATCAGAACACTAAGTCTTGACACAACAATGGCGCTCTTCAAATCGAAAATTGTTCCAGTACTTACGTATGGGACTGAAATTACATGGACACACCTGAATGAAAAGAACTTAGCAACAGTGGAAAGAGTTAAAGCAACATACATCAAAAGAGCAATCGGAGTGGCAAAATCAACAAGATCCAGATTAGTCTACCTTCTTGTGCGGAAAACTTTCCTCATAGAGGATTTAAGGACAAAGTACCCCCTGCCTAACACAACGGCATCGGAGAACCTACTAAGGACACTAATAAGGAAAAGAGAAGAAGTACCCACGAAATTCTATGGAACTGGGGCCATGATCGATCGTACATGGACAGCAGCAAATTTTGAGACGAGGCACGTGTTTACAAGACTTGCAGTACATGGATTCCACCGTACGACATACCACGAACCGTCAAACTCATGCAAGTGTACATTATGTGGACGATATCACTTAGAACTCTGCAACAAGAGGACTAGATCAATCAGAGACTATGCGTCCGATGGTGCAAGTGTTAAATTGTTATAACACCCTTCACTAATGTATGGCTATTTTGCTGCAATAAATGTTTTATTTATTATAAGCATGCAGCACAGGAAGATTTAACAAATACGCGTACATTAATGAAATACGCCACATAAACTGATTCGCAGCGGCAAACAAGAAGAGCAACGACAAGGCCGTGATTTCATGAAATAATATTCACTATACAGCACCATCAAACAACCATTAAAGCCAATTGAAGTATCTGCAGACATATTGGAGAAACATTGCTGTTACGGTATATGAAGTTATGTTATGCGGAACCCAATTACAGTATATAATATTCATGTATGCCTTTGCTGGCGAGATGTAGTGTTTACAGTGCACTGTGTCATCTGGTATGGGCTACATCAAATTTGTTACTTTCATTGACCTGTCTCAGTCTCATCCTTGGCTTTGACAATATGAAAGTGACTGAGGTATGAGCGATGCTAGTAATACCATTCCTTATGCAGCCAGTCCCTATTATGAATGGTGTGAAAATATCGCTCATAGGGTCAGTTGGTGCATGCATTTCAGTGGGCTTGGCAGACTGATATGTAATAGCAACGGCTGGCTCGGTGAGGAAAGCAACGGGAAACTACCTCACTCCTCATTTCCCTAGTACGCCTCTTCAGTGACACCTAGGCTATTTATGACAGCTGTTGGGAGAACTGCAGAGGATCAAACCAGCCTTCGGGCTGACTACCCAACATACATACAATATTCATGCTAGAAGACTGTATAATGTCACAGCTGATCTCATAATTGTATTCTGCATTCTCACTCCAGTTTTTGAAGGGTTCCATGGCTTAGTAACTATTGCATCCTATATCTGCTCTAATATGCTTGTCATATTCATACCTTGGTCTACCTTACCGTTCTTACCACCTACACTTCCTTCAAAAACCAAGTGCACAAGTTCTGGGTGTCTTAAGATGTGTCCTGTCAGTCTATCTCTTCTTCTCGTCAAATTTAGCCAAATCGATCTCCTCTCACCAATTCGATTCAGTATCTCTTCATTCGTGATTCGATATATCCATATCACCTTCAGCATTCTTCTGTAACACCACATTTCAAAACCTTCTATTCCCTTTATTTCTGAGCTAGTTATTGTCATGTTTCACTTCCATACAGTGTCACCCTCCAGACGAAAGTCTTCAGAAACATCTTTCTAATTCCTATATCAATGTTTGAAGCGAGCAAATTTCTTTTCTTAAGAAAGCTCTTCCTTGCTTGTGCTAGTCTGCATTTTATGTCCTCCTTACTTCTGCCATCGTTAGTTATTTTACTACCCAAGTAGCAATATTCATCTACTTCCTTTAAGACTTCATTTCCTAATCTAATATTTCCTGCATCACCTGCCTTCGTTCGAATGCACTCCATTACTTTTGTTTTGGACTTATTTATTTTCATCTTGTACTCCTTACCTTACCAGTGTCAGATAAAATAACAATATCATACGAAAATCTCAAGGTTTTGATTTCCTCTCCTCGGATAGGATTCCCTTTCCAAATTCCTCTTTGATTTCCTTTACTGCCTGTTCTATGAAAACACTGAAAAGGAGGGGGGGGGGGAAGACTGCAGCCTTGTCTCTCTCCTTTCTGAATTGCTGCTTCTTTTTCAAAGCCCTCGATTCTTATCACTGCAGACTGATTTTTATACAGATTGTAGATAATTCTTCGTTCTCGGTATGATCCCAATCATCTTCAGAATCTCAAATAGCTTGGTCCAATCAACATTATCAAATGCTTTTTCTAGATCTACGAACGCTATGTATGTGGACTTGTCCTTCTTAGTTCCATCCTTTAGGATCAGACGCAAAGTCAGCATTGTTTCACGTCTTCCTACATTTCTTCTGAAACCAAACTAATCTTCTCCCAACTCAGTTTCAACTTGTCTTTCCATTCTTCTGTAAATAATAATCATGTGTATAGATAAATAATAACAGGGTTAGGATGTCTGCAGTTAAAGCCTACATTGATAGATATGTGTTTAGAATCTTCAGAATGACTTCAATTACGTATTCTCGCGAGTGATTATTTATGCCAATGATATAAGGGAATAGGTAGTCTTCATCAAATATAAGACAAACGCCTAGTTAGGAAGTGTAATAAAGTGTTAGTGTTCTAATGAAAACAAAGAATCCCAATTAGCCATGTTATACTGAAGCATATGTGATATGTTTATAAGAGGGTCTTCAATACGCAACGCCAATTGATATTACGATGTCTAGAGGTTATATGTTACCGTAATAAATTAGGATATGCATTAAATATGGAGATAAGGGCAGATTGAAAACATGTTAACGTTATTTGATAGGAATTTGTTGAATGTAATAGTATGACGAGATATGAGACATAAATAATTTATTTGAAGAGTAAGGAAAGTATTTGCTGACGCACAGGAGCAGTATATTGTCTGAGAATCCATATCCTAGATTAACGGTGACGTGGTTATACAGACATATACGTAAGGAATGTCATGATTGTAGGGCGAGATCATCAAAAAAGGAATTCTTATATGAATAATTGGCTATGCACTTGGATATTTAAACTTAATATTACTATTTAAAAATCCAATTCTTCGCAAATAATGATGGCACAACAGAGATTAACATGGATAATTACTATCATATTGTGTGATAAATATAATCGAGAGTAGATGCTATACAGTGTCTTTAAAAATGATTTTCCCTAGGCAAGATACTTAAAATAACTCGCACATTAGGTCATTTATTAATACATTTGATCACATTTGAGAATATTATCATCCTGTTAGATACAACAAATGATTATTTACGTTAAAATGAATTGATAAAAACTATGATGATGGTTAACATAGTAATTTTAACTTGAATAGAAGTGAATTTGTGCTATCGAGTGAGAAACCTATCTTTTCCAGAAGTTTATATTGAAATGCTACGAAATAAAATATCAGTTCTGTGTTAATAACCCTTGTTCTAAGCAAAGTTAATGAAAACTAATGTAAAATAAGGAAACATGTTGCGATTTGGGTGATTCTTGAACAACAAACGATACGATAATATACAGAATGACCCTCAGATCGATACAGCCAACAATTTCCCATGTGAAGATGCAATTTATATATTTTAATGGATATTTTATTGACTACAATTAATAATGCCGGCCCCGTGGTGTAGGGGTAGCATGCCTGTCTCTCGTCCGGAGGCCCCGGGTTCGATTCCCGGCCAGATCAGGGATTTTTCTCTCGACCTTAGGGCTGGTTCGAAGTCCACTGAGCCTACGTGATTAGAATTGAGGAGCTATCTGACGGTGAGATGGCGGCCCCGGTCTCGAAAGCCCAGAATAACGGCCGAGAGGATGCGTCGTGCTGACCACACGGCCCCTCGTAATCTGCAGGCCTTCGGGCTGAGCAGCGGTTGCTGGGCAGGCCAAAGTCCTTTCAAGGGCGTTAAGTGCCATGGGATTTGGTTTAGTTATAATTAATAATCCGTTTCAATTGTAATTCATTGTGAAAATAGTGAAAGATAGGAGAGGCAAGAAGCCAAATAGCATAACTGATGCCGATTATATGAGCACAGATGATTATTACATATGAGAAGTATGAATATTAATGAAATTTTAAACTTAATTCTCACATTTTACCTTTCTCATCCACTTAATTCTTACTTTCTTGAATAAATGACATTGATTAAGGTTAATATGATGTGTTATTGATGTTTTCCATAGAAACAAAGATTAACTTAGATTTATGTTGTAGAATTATCCATTTTGTTGCAATTTCATGATACGTCAGATGGAGACGTCCATCAATTCCGATGATAGATTTGCATAGGGTATCAGCGTTGTTTGAATCCCACGAGCAATCAAACAAGTTTTTACGATAAAAAGGCGTTGTAACGCACGTACAAAAATAATGAACCCTGAGATCTAATCGTGATATCTTTACGCCAGCTATCCTGGACGCGGGATGGGCGTATATATTTGGATGAGAGGTACACTGGGACATGCGCATGTACTTTCATAATCTCGATCATTTTCGATGTTCTTTTTCACCCCTTCTAACCCCCATATCGACTGGGAATGAACTTTGACGTAAACGGCATGCAGAGTGCCGCAGTTCACCTCAGCTACGCCCTAATTTTTCACTAATATCGGTAATTTTCGGATATTTTTGCATTTGCCCCCACACTCATTTTTCCACATAGTAAGTTACATGTTTATCTAATTTAGTTGAAAGCTATGCTAGAACACACACGCATTTATCCGTAATCTCTCTCATTTTCACCCCTTCTCACCCCTTATGCCAATGGGGACTGAGCTTGGCCTCCGGAGTGTCACATGACCCGTGATTCTACATTAACATTGGTCGTTTTGTATTATTTGTATATGTCTCTTCCTAACCGATATGCTAGGGGTGGCTTACCGCCACATGTTTGTTTTCAGATAATAAGTCGTAAGTGTACCAAGTTTGGTTGAAATTGCTCCACTGGTTTAGGAGGAGATGTGGAATTTACGTCCATGTTCAGATTATAGTACTGTATATACAATCGCCTTTTCTCGTTCCGCCCCCAAAGCCCTCGTTTCTCTTCGTTAGGACTGGGTGATAACTCGTGTCATTCCATTGTTGACATTCTACACTTTCCACAGTTTCTTAAATATTTTTTCACATCGAATGCACGGCTATATTTTTCAAATATGGCAGACCGTTCAAAGTTAATCCCATGACATGAAAGTACATCTCGATCACGGCATGTTGGATTGCTATTTCCAAATTACAGACACGGTCATGAATCTCCTAGCAAGAAAGGAATCTCATAAAACATGGCGGCGTGTTTCCATCCTCCTATATACATCATTTCTTACCAGACTATCATGATACAGCGACAATCTGTCCATGAAGTAGATCCAATCAAATTAATTACATAAAACTAATGAAATTCTCCAGCTCATTTTTTGAGAAACCGACATCACTAGTTTACTTCACAAGGCGCACAGTCTGGTGTCTGACTCTCTACGTCTGAAGTTCTGAATTCGTCACATCACAAATATTTTATCAGCTCGTGTCATCCATTGTTCACAAAGCCCTGTGCTGTGGGTCATTCATCTTCCGACTTCACTGTACCCTTTCTCCACAGGTCCACACTTCCTCTCAGAGGTATTATAATACCCTTTTCATCTCTACCTCTGTGGATCAGTGTCGGCCTCCGGATCCCAAGACAGCAGGTTCAAACCCGGCAGAGGTAGTAGGATATTTGAAGGGCGGAAAAAAGTCTATTCGACACTCCATGTCGTACGATGTCAGCATGTAAAAGATCTCTAGCGACACATTCATTAAATGTCAGCCATAGTCGCCCAAGAGAGTTTCGATTTACTCGGTCTGTCATCTAGTAGGCCTAGAGTAAAACGGAACGTCGAAATTGACGAGCAGACAGCAGGACACGGTAGCTTAGGCCATACGATTATTATTATTATTATCTGCGAACTGTAATGTATTAACAACTGCAGAATACAACAGACGCTGAAGGTGAAATGCCAGATCAAGCTCAACGTTGCTGGCAATTACGTACCGTATTTCATATTAAAAGCAAAACAATGAACTACCTAAAATCTCCATTTACACGGTTGCCACGTTTAATCATAAGTTCTAAACTTCAAAATTTCGGGGTGGGGCGATTTATCCCCCAATCACTCCCTCTGTGTAATCCCCTGCGTGACCGGGATGTGAACCACGAAACCCAGCGACGACAGGCAGCTCGATTTGTTCTGGGTTATTTTCGACAAAAGAGTAGCGTTACAAAAATGTCGCAAAGTTTGGGCTGGGAAGAACTGGGAGAAAGGAAACGAGCTGCTCGACTGGGTGGTATGTTCCCAGCTGTCAGCGGAGAGATGGCGTGGAATGACATTAGTAGACGAATAAGTTTGAGTGGCGTCTTTAAAAGTAGGAAAGATCACAATATGAAGATGAAGTTGGAATTCAAGAGGACAAACTGGAGCAAATATTCATTTATAGGAAGGGGAGTTAGGGATTGGAATAACTTACCAAGGGAGATGTTCAGTAAATTTCCAATCATTGAAATCATCTAAGAAAAGGCTAGGAAAACAACAGATAGGGAATCTGCCGCCTGGGTGACTGCCCTAAATGCAGAGCAGTAGTGGTTGATTGATTGATTGCCAGCGCGCTGCCGGGTGAGCCACGGAGGCTCTTCATCCCGTCTTGTATGACTAGATCAGATCATACAAAGATGTTACGCTGACTGCTAACGTATAGACTTCATTTCATGTAATTAAATAGTGTAGGAAAGAAACAAAAAAGTGATTCTTATGTGCGCTCATGACTTATTTCACTATCTAGCCGTCAGCTGTAGGGTATAGGCCTTCACTGTTCTCTTTTCGTCGTTACTTTAAAAGGGCTCTGTTTCTATGCACTCAAGGACGGCAAAGAAAAGAGCGATATGTGATGCTGATACTAGCACAGAGGGGCACCTACACAGATGAACCAGGTCATTAAACCAGTGCCGACGAACGGCAAGGTCTGGGTGTAATTACAGTATATCGCATTCCACATACACTGGTGTTACCAGCCAGTTCCCGGAAGTGCTGCGTCAACCATTTGGGTGCCGCTGACGTCATCGCGAGTAACCTTCCAAGAAGCCTTTGTTCTAGAATGTGATCAAACACAGTGAGGCTCTACAGATCTTCGCCTATCTTCATAGGAACTCACTAAATTTTAATAGTCAGAGCCTCCTGTTTGAAGATTAACATATCAGTCTCGATATTCTAGCAGTCAGAGCCTCCTGTTTCAATATTAACATGTCAGTCTCGATATTCTAGCAGTCACAGCCTCCTGTTTCAATATTAACATGTCAGTCTCGATATTCTAGCAGTCACAGCCTCATGTTTCAATATTAACATGTCAGTCTCGATATTCTAGCAGTCAGAGCCTCCTGTTTCAATTTTAACATGTCAGTCTCGATATTCTAGCAGTCACAGCCTCATGTTTCAATATTAACATGTCAGTCTCGATATTCTAGCAGTCAGAGCCTCATGTTTCAATATTAACATGTCAGTCTCGATATTCTAGCAGTCAGAGCCTCCTGTTTCAATATTAACATGTCAGTCTCGATATTCTAGCAGTCACAGCCTCCTGTTTCAATATTAACATGTCAGTCTCGATATTCTAGCAGTCAGAGCCTCCTGTTTCAATATTAACATGTCAGTCTCGATATTCTAGCAGTCAGAGCCTCCTGTTTCAATATTAACATGTCAGTCTCGATATTCTAGCAGTCACAGCCTCCTGTTTCAATATTAACATGTCAGTCTCGATATTCTAGCAGTCACAGCCTCCTGTTTCAATATTAACATGTCAGTCTCGATATTCTAGCAGTCAGAGCCTCCTGTTTCAATATTAACATGTCAGTCTCGATATTCTAACAGTCAGCCCCTCCTGTTTGAAGACGAGGGCCGTTTTAAGGTAGGTACCTGTGAACCTAGCGACTATCGGATTGTTCCGCTTCTTAGGGAAAGTTCTCTATTTTTATATACAGAGAACTTAAGAAAACTCAATACTCTGGCAGAGGTAGACGACGAAGAACGCAAAGATGAAAGGCTCCGTACTGCTTGCAGACCTAATAATTTTGGGGTCGGAAGAGAATGAGAAATAACCAAGGAAGGTCAGATAGGAGAACTGAAAATGAAGAAGCTGGTAAAAGTACAAATAATATCTCTTGGGTCCCTTCATAGTCCTCTCCTTCTCCTTCCGTCGGTTTTTTCAAACCGTGGTGGGGCTTCGGGTCCGAAATGTGTCACCCTGTTTTACGACCGTATGCCCTTCCTGACGTCAACCTTATGTATTCACACTGTGTGTTCTTGTGGTGGTTGGTAGTGTGATCTGTTGTACCTGGGTGTGTATTTGAGACAAACACGCAGTCCTCGAACTAAAGGAATTAACCAATCCTCAACCCCGCCGGAAATAGAACCCAGTGCTCCCCGAACTGATGCTGACCATTCATCCAAGAAGACAAGCACGACAGGCGGGCAATATCGTAGATACAGGATGTTTTCACTGCTAATTTTACAGCTAATATTTACATGGAATTAGTTTTCACTTGTGATGTGATTCGATATTTGACAAGGTGCGGCAGAATGTCTTGCATTGGGGTTGGTGGCCGGCATTCTGAGGGACTATTGTGAGGGTTTTATTTAGCGCATGGCTTTCAGTGCCGTGGACATGTTTCTTAAGCTGGCTTCTCTCTATCTCAAAATATTTAGTAGAGCCTTCTCTATTTCCTCTTTATTACTATTTTTTCCATACCGAGACACTGCACTGAGGCTGATGAGCGGCGCTACTGTGCGCTAGGTCAGGTGGACCACGCGAGTGTGTCAGTGGGAAACACTTCTCTACTACTAATCACACAAGGACGTTCCGTCTGATTCATTCATAACTTCTCGGAACATTACTAGTCCTCATTCATGAGTCATCGTACGATACACTTCCTAGACCGATATCAACAGTCCGGATTTTGATATCATATCGAAGTGCGAAATACAGTATATGCCCGCCTGGTGGCCATTATCGTTAAGGCGTTGAAGTCTAAACGATCTGGGTTCGAGTCCCGTTGGTCGAAAAAATTTCCCCATCAGAATGTTGGCCGGCAAAGAAGGGAAGGTGGTGGTATACAATTTCTAATCACTAGATTGCGTGCCGAAAGCCTGGATTAAATTCCGAACCTCTCCGCAGTGCTCATATGACGCTGTTGATGGTGATTCGTCCGTCGGATGGGGACGTTAAGCCTTGAGCAGACCCCTTGGTGCTATTCGACAGGAGTAGGCTACGTGCCGACACCGGGTTTCAGCTTTTCCCTTCCTACTATAATATATCACGTCGTTCACTACAGCTCATTAACTCCTCTGATGAGGCTGACGTCAGGAAGGGCATCCGGTCATAAAACCCGCCACGACAGATTCATCGCAACTCATACCCGACCCTATAGAAAAACGGGGCAAGGGAGCGGGGTTTGGTGACCACAGTTCCTCCTAGCTGAGTCTGGCACAGCTTTATTTACTATTGCTTTACGTCGCACCGATACAGATAGGTCTTATGGGGACGATGGGATAGGAAAGGCCTAGGAGTGGGAAGGAAGCGCCCGTGGCGTTAAGGTACAGCCCCAGCATTTGCCTGCTGTGAAAATGGAAAACCACGGAAACTGTCTTCTGGGCTGCCGACAGTGGGATGTAAGTTCATAGCCCCGCGTCCCTAACCGCACAGCCAACTCGCCCGTTACTCCGGTACTAGCGAATTTCATCTCATATAGAATATATTTCAATTCCTAAAGTTGGCTTTAAAATTAGGATTTCTAACCTTTGTGAAGTAGAGTAGGTCCGAGTGCTTCACTAATCCTTTCTCAGGATCTGCGATGGCCTTTCATTGGTGGGAGTTCATAGCACTCTCTATCTACCGTGCTCGATAGCTGCAGTCCAGTATCCAGTATTCGGGAGGTAGTGGGTTCCAACCCCACTGTCGGCAGCCCTGAAGATGGTTTTCCATGGTTTCCCATTTTCACACCAGGCAAATGCTGGGGCTGTACCTTAATTAAGGCCACGGTCGCTTCCTTCCATTTCCTAGGCCTTTCCTATCCCATCGTCGCCATAAGACCTATCTGCGTCGGTGCGACGTAAAGCAAATAGCGAAAAAAAAAAAAAAAAAAAAAAAAACCAAACAGTACAATTGATGCTACTTAATAGGGGTTTGAAGACAGATTACCCCTTGTGGGTGGTGGACGCAGACGAAGAATACAACTAACTGTCGTAAGAGGCGACTAAAAGGGGCGACACTAGAACTATGAGACTACTTGTGATTAGTCCCATTACGTGCGGAACAGCATGGGTTTTTATTGTCTGCGGGTGTTACATGTGTCATCTACATTCTCTATGATTAGTACCACTAGAGGAAGAACACTCTGGCTCTGCTTTACCGGTGGTAGCTATTATAAGGGGTCTGGATTTTGGACACCTTTGGACAACAAGCATCATCTCCAAAATAAGGAATTGTGAATCGGATCCACTGACTGTTTAGGATTCATGGTCAGTTTTTCATCATCATTCGTTTTATATTGTAGTCAGTGGATACATTTTGAAGTTCTAATTATCGTTTCATTTTGTTGCACCTCGTATGATTAGGGGCCGATGACCTAGCTATTACCCCCTTTAAACAACAATTATCATCATCAAAGACAGACTCTGTATTAAATTTATTTAGTAACATTTTATGTTTGTTTCACTTTCAGCGCATGATGGCAACAGGAAATTAGCTACAATACTTTGTGTAATATGCTCTTCGATTCACAGGGCATACCATTATTGTTTATAAATATTTCAAGTATTTTGTTTATGTCTTCAATTTGATTATTTAATACTGTCAAAATTAGAAAGCAGTAGAGTATATAAATGATTTCAAGCAACAACGATGTCTATCATAAAATACAGAGGTATTTTATTGTCTCATGTTATAACCGTAAGCCATAATGAAAGGAATATACTGAGGTTTTGTTTTGCAAATTTAGTTCAGTAGTACTGTTGCGATCTGCCTCTGTGATGTAGTGGATAGTGTGATTAGCTGCCAGCCCCAGAGACCCGGGTCCGATTCCCGGCTCTGCCACGAAATTTGAAAAGTGGTAGGGCCTACGACGGCTGAAACGGGGTTAACTCAACCTCTGGAGGTCAACTGAGTAGAGTGGGGTTCCATTCCTTCTTCACCAATTCTCCAAGTGGTTTTCCATGGTTTTCCACTTCTCCGCCAGGCAAATGCCGGGATGGTACCTAACTTAAGGCCACGGCCGCTTCCTTCCCACTTCTTTCCTCATCATTTCCAGTCTTCCCACCCCGTCCATAAGGCCTGTGTTCATCACAGCAGGTGAGGTGGCCTGGCCTAGGTACTGATCCTTCTCCCCAGTTGTATTCCCAAACCAAAGTCTCACGCTCCAGGACACTGCCCTTGAGGCGGTAGAGGTAGGACCCTCACTGCGTCCGAGGGAAAGTGAGTAAGAAGGTTTTTTGGGATGATGTTATTCTCTATAGAGTGATAAATAAGTTACAAGATTGCGAGCAACTGCAACGTGACCTCGATAATGTTGCGAGATGGACAGCAGGCAATTGTATGTTGATAAACGGGGTTAAAAGTCAGGTTCCGAGTTTCACAAATATGAAAAGTCCTCTCAGTTTTAATTACTGCGTGATGGGGTGAACGTTCCTTTTGGGGATCATTGTAAGTATCTAGGTGTTAATCACATAAATGGGATTGTAAATAAAGGGTACAGATCTCTGCACATGGTTATGAGGGTGTTTAGGGGTTGTAGTAAGGATGTAAAGGAGAGAGCATATAAGTCTCTGGTAAGACCCCAACTAGAGCATGGTTCCAGTGTATGGGACCCTCACCAGGATTACTTGATTCAAGAACTGGGAAAAATCCAAAGAAAAAAGCAACTCGATTTGTTCTGTGTGATTTCCGACAAAAGAGTAGCGTTACAACAATGTTGCAAAGTTTGGGCTGGGAAGACTTGGGAAGAAGGAGACGAGCTGCTCGACTAAGTGGTATGTTCCGAACTGTCAGTGAAGAGATGGCGTGGAATGACATTAACAGACGAATAGGTTTAAGTGGTGTCTTGAAAAGTAGGGAAGATCACAATATGAAGATAAAGTTGGAATTCAAGAGGACAAATTGGGGCAAATATTCGTTTACAGGAAGGAGAGTTAGGGATTGGTATAACTTACCAGTTTCCAATTTCTTCGCATCATTTAAGAAAAGGCTAGGAAAACAAGAGATAGGGAATCTGCCACATGGGCGACTATCCTAAATACGGATCTGTAGTGATTGATTGATTGATTGATTGATTGATTGATTGATTGATTGATTGATTGATTGATTGATTGATTGATTGATTGAAAAACTAACGGTGGACGATAAACGGATTGAGAAAGAAAGAGAAGTATACTACAGCGTATTTTATGTAGATATTTCGCAGTTTGATCTTACATAATTACTCTGTTTTGTGATTAATCTTGGTAAAAAGAAGTAATCTCGGTGACTTCGCGTGTTGAATTCGCTCAGTTCTGATGATGGCCCAGTTACCGAGTGATTCACTGTGTGCGCGCGCGGAGGATGTGGTTGTTCTGCGTCAACGAAACTCTTTGGATGACTCACGCGTCCTCTACCCAGACCGCGCGTGCCTCTCTGTATAAAAGCGAAAATCTGGCAGAGGAAGTCCACAATCTGAGTTGTAGTGCGCTGTGAGTGTCTTTGTTGTTCGACACATCGTAGTCGGTAAGTCAAAGCCTCCTGTCATTATGAATGCTTGTCTGGTTGCTAGGTTACACAACTGTCACGTTCGGAGTGATTGATACCGCCGTCTTCATAGGGTGCAGTGAAAAATAGTGCATTTTTCAGTGAATCGAGGGGATATGGAGAGATTTAATACTGATAAAGGCATAACTTTTACCAATTTCTGTTATCATTTATCGTATGACTTTTAGTGCCGGGAGTGTCCGAAGACATGTTCATCTCGCTTAATGCAGGTTTTCTATTTGACTCCCATGGGCGACCTGCGCGCTTGGATATGGATGATGATACGAGATAAGGAGAGGGCGAAACCCGGTGTCGGCAGATAGCCTAGACGTATTCTACCCTGCTGGCCAACATTCTGATGGTGAATGTCTTTCCACCTGCGGGGCTTGAACCACTAACTTTTGTAACGATTAAGATCAGAATAAAGATAAATCGTAAATAAAATAGTAACATCTGCTGTCATCATATTAACCATATATTTTCTATGGTTAATCTCAGCATTAGTTGTATTTTTACGAACTTCTAATGTGATGAAGGAACTTCATTTCATTTCATCTGTCATTTATTAATCATTGTCCCAGAGGAGTGCGACAGGCTTCGGCAGCCGGCACAATTCCTATCCTCGCCGCTAGATGGGGGCTACATTAATTCCATTCCTTTTTTTTTGCTAGGGGCTTTACGTCGCACCGTTACAGATAGGTCTTATGGCGACGATGGGATAGGAAAGGCCTAGGAGTTGGAAGGAAGCGGCCGTGGCCTTAATTAAGGTACAGCCCCAGCATTTGCCTGGTGTGAAAATGGGAAACCACGGAAAACCATCTTCAGGGCTGCCGATAGTGGGATTCGAACGTACTATCTCCCGGATGCAAGCTCACAGCCGCACGGCCAACTCGTCCGGTAATTCCATTCCTGACCCGCTCCAATGACTGGAAACAGGCTGTGGATTTTCAGTGTTAGTTGACGTTGGTGCGCCTGCTGTTGTTACAAGAACGTGCACATATTTCATACTAGCCTTAGCATGTACCTGCGGCTTCACCTGCGTTTACTAATTCAGCCGTTAGACCTAACCAAAATAAGAACATTATTTTTATGAACATACATATATTTTTACATAAATTGCATGAATTGCATTATTTAACTTTTAATTATACTGCTACTTTTAATGCCTAAGATATCGGGTTGGTGGATGGTACAAAAAATATGAAAACAACATAAAATACCGTACCATATTCCAAAAAAAATATCCTTATAAAGCTTCGAAATAAAGTGTCTTTCCATCTGAAGCGTGTTTGCCTTTCCAACTCTTGGACAACCCACGTACAGCTAACCAGAGGAAAGCAGAGAAAGATAAAGTCCTACAATTTACGGCGATAGTCCTCGTGCCTTGTTGATATAAAAACTCAAACGAACGGGAACGGCACACGTCTAAATTGAAACGGTATACCGAAAATGGCCTCCTGTCTTAGCGATAGCGATATCAGGTGACAGGCAGCACTTTGGATTGTCATACCACACACTTTTCAGCTTGTTTTTCGTTCATAACTCACCAACGATGGCGAAAATTAAAAATCCGTCTCTGAGGTGCATTTGGGCCCTCTTCCATCTACCTGTGTTAAAAATTTCAGATCTCTGCGTGCTGTAGATATATCGCGGGCACACGCACCGACAAACACTTCCCTTTATTATTAACGGTATAGATTCTTTGGACTCACGAAAGCTTCGGGTACTCTATGCAAAGAAGTGAAAAATCGAACAGTGTACAGTATTTTCGGACAGAACAGAGCTTATGCCTAGCTGTTAGCAGAAACTACAGTAAAGGAACGTTGATCGTACCGCATGCCTTGTTTAGAAGCTATGAAGTAAATACATCTGCTAATATTTCAAACGATTTTAACACCTCAGTTGCAACAAGTGCTAGACAATAAGGAAGAGTCTACGCCCTGCTGTCGCTAGCAAACATAGTGACGTGTTTTTAAGACAATGACTGCGAGAATTGGCGTCAGACCAACATGTGTTACGTCATGTGTGCATGTATCGTTGCCCCGAGCTTCACGCGAGGGGAGCAAGAGGGGAAAGCATGTAGGAGGGTAGAAATGGCCTTGGCGTGGCCGCATTCTTCAGAAACTTCTTGTTCCTATACCAGCTAGGGGCAAATATCTTCTGTTATCTTCCGCTGTGACGCAGAATGGTTTCTTGTATGTATGTTCAGTCTTCAGCCCTAAGGCTGGTTGGATCCTCAACAGCTCTGCCATCAGCTGTCATAGATGGCCTAGGCATCACTGAAGAGGCGTACTAGGGAAATGAGGAGTGAGGTAGTTTCCCGTTGCTTTCCTCACCGAGCCAGAAGTTGCTATTACATATCAGTCTGCCAAGCCCACTGAAATGCATGCACCAACCGACCCTATGAGCAACATGTTCACACCATTCATAGCAGGGACTGGCTGCACATGGAATGGCATTACTAGCATCGCTCATACCTCAGTCACTTGCATATTGTCAAAGCCAAGGATAAGACAGAGACAGATCTATGAAAGTAACAAAATTGCTCTAGCCTGTACCAGAAGACATGGTGCACTGTAAACACTAGGTCCTGCCAGCAAAGGCTCTCTAATTGCTCGCCTCGCGAGGAAAGAACCGGGACTCGAAAGGACAATTACGAGCCGTATTCAGACGTTGTGTTGTAGACATCTTGACAACAATGTCGTGCGCTCCACTTTTTGAGAAGGAATTCTAAGGCTTATTTATTTATTTATTTATTTATTTATTTATTTATTTATTTATTTATTTATTTATTTATTTTTACATTTTTTTACGTCGCACCGTTACAGATAGGTCTTATGGCGACAGTGGGATAGGAAAGGGCTAGGAGTGGGAAGGAAGCGGCCGTGGCCTTAATTAAGGTACAGTCCCAGCATTCGCCTGGTATGAAAATACGAAACCACGGAAAACCATTTTCAGGGCTGCCGACAGTGGGGTTGGAACCCATTGTCCCCCGGATGTAAAAACACAGCTGCGCGCCCCTAACCGCACGACCATCTCACTCGGTATTTATTTATTTAACCGAATTTCTGCCCACTTAAAAAACATCTCCTTTAATTCCCAGTCTGATTAGTAAGTTGGAAGTGTTGGTCATTATTGTTTTAAGATGAAGTGCAACTAGGCAGTCAGAAGGAAAGAAAATGGAAGAGATCAGACACTTCGAAAAAAATAAGGTATCTGGCAAAGAAAGACAAAGGCCACAAAGGGCGTGAAAATGAAAGACTCCATGGGCCTCGAATGTTCTAATACCTACCGGGCGAGTTGGCCGTGCGCGTAGAGGCGCGCGGCTGTGAGCTTGCATCCGGGAGATAGTAGGTTCGAATCCCACTATCGGCAGCCCTGAAGATGGTTTTCCGTGGTTTCCTATTTTCACACCAGGCAAATGCTGGGGCTGTACCTTAATTAAGGCCACGGCCGCTTCCTTCCAACTCCTAGGCCTTTCCTATACCATCGTCGCCATAAGACCTATCTGTCTCGGTGCGACGTATAGCCCCTAGCAGTAATAATAATAATAATAATAATAATGTTCTAATACCGTCGGGGTCGGAAAAGAGCACGTGTTGACCAAGGAAGGTCGGACAGGATAGATAACAGTGAGGAGCCGGGCACAAGTAAGAGGAACCAATGCCAGGACTCTGGATAAGAGCCCGGAGGTCGTCAACCGACGTTCCTTTTAGTCATCTCTTGCGACAGGGAAGGGATACCGTTGATGTTGTTCTACTGCCCCCACCGACAGGGGGATGGGTGTAGTAACAGGAGGACATTCGGAATGAAATGATCAAGGCTGAGGTAGGAATAATCTGGATGTACGGAACAGGTTTCGATGGTGGGGTCATGTCAGGAAAATGGGGGATAATAATGTACTCGGCCACTGAGGGTAAAGGGGACAGAGGGAGACCAAGACGACGATGGTTGGATTTAGTTATTGATTATTCTATGATAAGAGATGTAGAACTGGACGAGGTCATGGACTTACTTACAAAAATAATATGTTCGAGGCGCGTAGTAGTTAATTGAGAGACTTGCAGACTGGGCACTGCAAGGCATAACAGTTATATATAATAATAATAATAATATGGATTTAATGTGTCTTCAATGGTACGTTTTAAGATGCACTGAGAGACAAAGGGCCGCTACTGATTCTGATTGCTACGTAGCCAGTCGAGAGAGGACAGAAGTGAGAATCGGCGACAGTGCCAGCCTTGATGAGGAAGTTGTTGAGGTTAAGGAAGATAACCCTTCACTTCCCAAGGCAATTATAACAACATGTTATTGTGTTTCTTAGCTTCTCTTTGCTCCCAGGAAAGCTGCTGCTGTTGTTGGAGGGGCCGTGCTTACTCTGCTTTGTTAACAAGTCTAGAAGGCAGTGACTTAGAGCGCTATTTAAGGTTGCCATACGTCCTGAAAAAGCGGGATTGTCCTGAGTATCAGCATGAGTCCCGACATCCTGACTGAATGTTTAAAAATCCCTAAATATCCTGAATTTTAAAAATCAAAGCAAATTATTTAAAATTTTGTTCAGATGCTTTTGGAAGGGCATGTCCCATCTGTAACTTAAAAATCTATGCAAATAATATTGAAAATTATATATATTTTTGGAGTGGTCGTTAAAGTAGGTATTTTACTTAAGGTATGCTTTCTTATTATTTCTCTACTTGATTTTTAACATTATCATCATATAACAAGTGTGTCTTTCGGTTATGGATGGGACACTTCACATGGAATTAACCAAATACACTCGTTTGCGTCCCCCTACCACTGATACATGGGGGCAAGTGCTGCCTTTGGAGTCGACGCCTATGTTTGGAACTTGACGATGTTGGTGTCCTGAATTTCATCCTGAACCTTATGGCAACCTTAGCTATTATTGCATTGCTATGGGAACGAAAGGCCATGCTTGCCTCGTGAAACAAGGTTTTAGCCCTAGAATAAAGAGCTACACAGAAGGGTGTGGTAGTTAAGGACAAAACCATCCGGAACGGTGTGTGAAGTGGGCGATATTCCCACAGTGGCTCTGCTTCCGGTGTGTTTATTTCGTGCGGAAAACACAGTATAGTGATGCGTTGGACTAAGGGACTCTGAAGCTACTTTTCGTTTGTCAGCCGTTCGGATGTGAACACAACAGTAATATAGCTTAACTGTTGCTAAATGTAGTTTCAGTGTTGTCGACATGGCCATTTCTTCCTCCTCAATCCTTGACCCTTGACATGGTGGCATTTATGGTTTTACTGTCCTGATTATAATTGTCAGTACACTTCAATTCTTTGCCAGACATTTCGTTTTTATGCTCGATTAGATGTATTAAACTCGAAAGTGGGCTCAATTCTTGTTCTGCCTGTTTGTAATGTCATCATGGAGAAACGGCTAAAGATCATCTCTCGAAATTCCGTATTTAACTTCAGGGATAACAGTATACGGTGTGTTTGGAAGATACAACAATTTTTTCTGCTAGTTATTTCTGGATAGACATGATGTCAGAACCTACTTAAAAAAATGAAGTTGAAAATTTCATGTTTGTAGCTCAGGTAATGTTGAACGACTTGGAGCTTTGCTGAAATATATTACATCATTTTCCTGTTGGGAAACGGGATGAAATAAACCTTAAGAAATGAAGGTCATGAGTAAAGTCCGAATACTGATGACGTAAATAATATTACGAAATGCACTTGAAAATGTTAAAAATTAGTGTTTAAGAACCCTTCAAAAAATAATAGGTTAGACACAAACTTACAAATTACATAATAAAAGTCTTTTATTTAGAGGCTGCTCGACGACAAAGAATATTGGTTGAAAAAGAAACAGTTTGAAAATGCATACATACATACATACATACATTATCATTATAGACTGTTATGCCTTTCAGCGTTCAGTCTGCAAGCCTCTGTGAATTTACTAAACGTCGCCACAATCCTCGATTTGCAATTAGTGTTGTGGCCTTATTTAGTTCTATGCCTCTTATCTTTAAATCGTTAGAAACCGAGTCTAACCATCGTCGTCTTGGTCTACCTCTACTTCTCTTACCCTCCATAGCAGAGTCGAAATAACTCGAAATAATAAAAGACGAATTTGAAATAAAAATCTGCAAAAACTTTTATAAGAAACAACATGAGAAATTATTTTCTAAAAAAATTAAAATATAAGTATGATTGAGAAAAAGGGACTCGAAAGAAGCAAGTTGTTTTACGTCGCACCGACACAGGTCTTATGACGACGATGGGATAGGAAATGCCTAGGAGTTGGAAGGAAGCGGCCGTGGCCTTAATTAAGGTACAGCCCCAGCATTTGCCTGGTGTGAAAATGGGGAACCACGGAAAACCATCTTCAGGGCTGCCGACAGTGGGGTTCGAACCTACTGTCTCCCGAATACTGGATACTGGCCGCACTTAAACGACTGCAGCTATCGAGCTCGACTACTTAATATTATACTGAAATGTTTAATTTGTATAACTACTAGTTAACGCTTTCATACGTAATTTAATAAAATATGATAACATGACAAACAAACGG
The DNA here is from genome assembly GCF_040414725.1 of Anabrus simplex. Taxonomy (NCBI): domain Eukaryota; kingdom Metazoa; phylum Arthropoda; class Insecta; order Orthoptera; family Tettigoniidae; genus Anabrus; species Anabrus simplex. The sequence continues at coordinate 215,198,549 of NC_090279.1, read as the reverse complement.
AACAAAATGACGCTAAAGAGACAAAAGTCTTGAAAACATGACCGAAAAATTCTCCAAAATCAAAGAAAATACTCTTAAAATTAAAAAATACAAATAATGCAAAACAAAAATAATATATTTATAATCGAGGTGTCATGAAAAGAGGAGCATTGCAACTGAACACTCGATAAAAGTAAGACTTGTCAACATCTGGGCACTAGTCATGAAAATATACGATCGACAAGATATGGAGATGACATCAGAAGGCTGTGAGCTTGCATCCGAGAGATCGTGGGTTCGAATCCCACTGTCGGCAGCCCTGAAGATGGTTTTCCGTGGTTTCCCCATTTTCACACCAGGCAAATGCTGGGGCTGTACATTAATTAAGGCCACGGCCGCTTCCTTCCAACTCCTAGGCCTTTCCTATCCCATCGTCGCCATAAGACCTATCTGTGTCGGTGCGACGTAAAGCCACTAGCAAAAAAATAAAACCCAGTATCGATTTCTAGGGTGCGTGGTAAATGAAAATCGGCTAAGTGATAGATAAGAGCAATTGTCATGGCAAAGGAAGCATTTAACTAAAAGAAACGCTAGTCATAGTCGAATGGAATTAGAATGAAGGAAAATACTTGTGGAATGTTTCGTATGGAGTGTTCGGTGGTGAAGTATGGATGTACGGAGTTAAGGTTAGGATCGAAGCTTTTGAAATATCAGTTTGTTGGAGAATAAAAAAATAAAGAACAAAACAAGTGGCTACTATATGGTCCTGTGGTCTTCGGATTGAGTGAAAAATGAATGAACAAGTATTAAAAAGAGTGGAAGAGCAGATAACTCTCGTGAATACTGCTTTAAAAAGAGAAGCCAACTGGATAGCCTATATTACGAGATGTGGTAGTTGATGATGACAAGTTTCAGAAGAGAAATAAAATCTTGTATTTCTAATTTGCTGGGAGAGCTCTGTTTGTTTAAGTTATCTTCAATAATGGAGAAAAGTTTGGTTGTGGGCATGCTTGGATACATATTTACTATGTCGAAAGAATGAAGGGTATGGTTGGGTTGTACATTAAATGACTTCATTTTTTTCAATTAGTTGAGGATGGATTTTTTAGAGAGAAATTGATAGTTCTTAGTTAAAAATCGTTGAGCAAATTGCGCAATTTTATATAGAGGACTGGGTTTATTGTTAATAATAGGCTGGATAGGAACGTCAATTTTATGTATTTTAGGGAGGGCTTTAACTGTGGGTAAACCTGGATTCATATTTAATAGTTTCGATTTTTCTAGATCTGTAAAAAGAAAAGATATATTCTTTAATGTTTCAATCAATCAATCAATCAATCAATCAATCAATCAATCAATCAATCAATCAATCAATCAATACTGATCTGCATTTAGGGCAGTCGCCCAGGTGGCTGATTGTTGTTTTAAGAGGAAGTACAACTAGGCAGCCATCCTCTATTAGCACTAATCAGAGGGAAGAAATAGAAGGGGGGTCAACACTTCGAAAAGTGTAGGTATCGACTAATGAAAGGCAAGAACGATAAAGGACGTGAAAATTTAAGACTTCCTAGGCCTTGACTACTTTAACACCGTTGGTGCCTGAGAGTTGATCAAGGAAGGTCAGACAGGATATATGAAACTGAGGCGCCTGGCACAAGTAAGTGGAAGCAATGGCAGGGCTCAGCTAAGGGCCTCGTGCTCACCAACCTACGCTCCCAAGTTGAGAGCCCCTGGGGCCCCTTTTAGTCGTCTCTTACAACAGGCAGGGGATATCATGGGAGAATTCTACCGCCCCGACTCACAGGGGGGTTTATACGAGAGGGGGAAAGGGCTTCTAACAATAGCTCTCGAAGGTACTGTAGGAGGAGAAAAGAACGAAAAAATGATGAAGAATAGCAACGGTGAGCCATGTGAAGAGGCGAGGAGAACAGATGTGGGACAGGAGGAGGTGCCTGGGACCTGCCATTAGACAGAGCACAATGTGATGATGGTCACATTAATTGTGTTTCATATTTCTCTTATTGAAAAATAGTATAAATGAGGTGATTTTCTCCCTGGTGCGAAGTCTTACCAGGAATAGAGGGTGGGAAAGCATTTTAAGTACCGTACATCAACATTCCGCCTTACACTTTGTTCAGGAGACCAAGTTCACGCCCTACATCAGATACACTAAAACATCTCATGTACTTCTTGTCTAGATGGCGCAATATTTAGGTTGCGAAAACGAGACCATTCAAGAGCCTTCGGTCGCGTGTTCAGAGTCAACCTACAGACGATTTAACATATTACAATGGTTGTGTAGGTTGTGATTGCGGAGGACATTCCTCGCTTCCCATATAGAATTCTGTTGGCTGCGTAGTGTAGCTAGCTCATATGTCCGAAGCCCACTTTCGGCAGCGCTGAGGTGGTTTTTCTTGGTTTCCCATTTTTACATCTGAGTTGTACCTTATGATCACGGTTACCCATTCCCATCCAATCGTCGCCATAATAATCTGTTCTGAATTGGTCCGGCGTTAAAACACTAGCAAAAGTATGTTCTGCCAACTCGGTAGATCAGTATTCTGCAATATCTGTACTTCAACCATCTAAATTTATAACTATAGAGTTTTCCGACCCTGGTTCAGCCCGGTGCAATTGGAAGATGCTCAAATACGCCACCACACAAAGAAACTGACACAAAACTTTGGCACTCCAGCGTCACTAAAAACCTTAAAAGTTGTTCGTTGGACCTAAAATCTATAACATTATTATTATTATTATTATTATTATTATTATTATTTTATGACCACATAGGATCACTTTAGTCAGTCCGTCGTTCAGGTCTCTTTGAAGGGATTGTTCGGGCTTTGCGGTCCTCCCAGTACTTCTTCAGATGCTCCGATCTTCATGCCCTTTCCTCAGTTGAAAATATGCGTGTTGTTAGTTTGTTTTCTGTAAGGGTAAAGTGGAGGTTTGTATTCTTGAGTTTTCTATTCAATTTTATCTTATTGGTGGTGTCTTCTGTTGTAAGGCCTATTTCCTTCAGATCCTCTCTTACTTCTCTGATCCATTTGCATCCTGTTGTGGTATTTTTTGAGACGAGATTGTGTTGTACTAGTTGTTTCAGAAGTCTCGGATCCTGCATCCTCATGATATGTCCAAAGAATCCCAGTCTCTTCTTACGCATAGTATCTGTAATGGGTTCTAGCTCTTTGTACACGACTTTGTTAGGTATTAACCGCCACTGTCCATCTTTCTGATATTTTTTGTTGATACAGGTTCTTCCAATCCTCCTTTCAATTTTCTGAAGTCTGTCAGTCTTTGATTGTTTATTCAGGTGAAAAAGTGTTTCTGCTGCATATGTAGCTTCCAGTTTTATAACTGAGTTGTAGTGTTTTATTTGTGTATTTATTGATAGACATTTCTTTTTGTAGATATCCCATGTTAATGTTTGTGTTTTAGCTAATCTATTTGTTCTTACTTGGATTGAGATTTTTTCATTTAAGTTATGTGTTATTACTTCTCCAAGATATTTAAACTGAGTTACTATTTTGATTTTATTACCATTTATGGCGACTTCTTTTAGTTGTGTTGGTTTTTGGGGCATAATTTCTGTTTTTTCAAATGATATTTTGAGGCCAATTTTATTTGCAATGTTTTGAAGTTCTGATATCTGGGTTTTTGCTTCTTTTACGTCCACTGCTTGTAATGCTAAATCATCAGCAAAACCCAGGCAATTTGTTTTCATTTTTCGGCCAATCTTTATTTTTGGGGGACATTTCCTAAACCATTACCTCATTACCATTTCTAGAGCACAATTTAATAATAGTGGTGAGAGCCCATCTCCCTGCCGTAGTCCAGTTTTAATTTCAAATATCTCTGACGTTTCACCCCTAAACTTCACTTTTGATTTGGTGTTGGTGAGAGTCAGTTTTATCATGTTTATTAATTTGGGGTGTAGTCCAAGGTGTCTTAAAATTTTAAACAGAGATTCTCTATGGATTATCGACATGGATGATAGATGTCATACGAAATGTTGCGAAAACATTGTTTACATAAAACCTGTATTATTTATGTAAACAAGTAAATGTATCCAAGTTTATGCATTTACAAAGAGTATATACATATTGTTCTTGAAATGTGGTGTTACAGAAGAATGCTGACGGTGAAAAGTTTAGATCGAATCACGAATGAAGGGAAAGTGAATCCAATTGGTGAAAGAAGAACGTTTTAGCGAAATTTGACCGGGAGAAGAGATAAAATGATAAGACACATCTTAAAACACCCAGGACTTGTTTAGTTGGTTTTTGAAGGTAGTGTAGGTGGTAAGAACGGTAGGGGCGGACTAAGGTATGAATATGACAAGCAGATTAGAGCAGATGTAGGCTGTAGTAGTTATGTACTTGAAATGACCAACGTGTCCTCTTAGGTTTCTTCCCAGTTGACATCAAGTTACTCTTGGAAAAGCTGTACAGTATTCAACATTGTCTGTTACGTAAAGTGCAGTAGCTGGTTAGTCTAACCTCTAGGAATATGACCGGCGGGCCTAGCAGAGAGAGAGAGGTGCGTCATGTCTCATGTGGTGTTTCTCATGTTTCCAGGAATGTCGGTGACTCTTCTGGTACTAGGGGCCCTCCTCGGGCTCGTCCACGGCCACTCCTACCACCTGGGCAGTTGCCCCTCAGTGGAACCCATGCCCGACTTCCAGATGAACAGGGTGAGTACAGTTCTGTTGTCCTAAGCCTAAAGGGCTTCAAACGTTTCGCTAATGAACAATTTACTAAATTACGAACCGCATCGCTTTTAAAATCATAGTGTCATGTTTTTATATTGTGCATTGATACCAATTTCAGTTCTTTATATATCTTACAGTTAAGGTGTTTGTAGTGGTGGTGGTGATTACTGTTTTAACAGGAAGTACAACTGGGCAACCATCCTCTATTAACACTAAACAGAGGGATAATTGTAAGAGGTCCGACGCTTCTAACAATGAAGATATCGTCAAACTAGAAAGCCTAATACCGTCGGAGTCGGAAAAGAACAAGAATTGACCAAGCGAGATCGCATAGGATAGGTAAAAGTGAGGAGCTTGGCACAAGTGAGTTGAAGCAATGTTAGGACTCGGCTAATGGCCCCGTGGTTGCCAACCCAAGCTACCACGGCTCTTGGAATCTCTTTTGGTCGCCTCTTAGGACAGGCAGGCGATACCATGGATATTATTATTTTACCACTCCTCCCCACAGGAGATTCAGAGTTAAGGCTACATTGTTAAGGAAAACACGATACTGCTAATTCACGAAGGATTTCAATAAACTTTTGAGGTACGGGCCGACCCCCGTGGTGTAGGGGAAGCGTGCCTGCCTCTTACCCGGAGGCCCCGGGTTCGATTCCCGGCCAGGTCAGGGATTTTTACCTGGACCTGAGGGCTGGTTCGAGGTCTACTCAGCCTACGTGATTAGAATTGAGGAGCTATCTGACGGTGAGATAGCGGCCCCGGTCTAGAAAGCCAAGAATAACGGCCGACAGGATTCGTCGTGTTGACCACACGACACCTCGTAATCTGCAGGCTTTCGGGCTGAGCAGCGGTCGCTTGGTAGGCCAAGGCCCTTCAAGGGCTGTAGTGCCATGGGGTTTGGTTTGGTTTGGTTTGAGGTACGGCTACTTCACTCGAGAAATGCATAGAGTGATGCCTAAACATTACTATGGCGAAAAAAAACCCCCACATAAAATGCCCTTTAGGCTTAGAACGGCATAATTGTTGTTGATTTGTCCATTCCAAAGTCGTGGTGGTGGTGGTGGTGATTACTGTTTTAATCTTTGGGCAAGCATCCCCTGTTAAAATCTATCAGAGGAAAATAATGGAAGGCGTCCGACACTTCTAAAAAATGAAGGTATCTACCAAAGAAAGACAAAGATCACAGAGCGTGGGGTGGCGACAGTGGGGCCCTTAGCTAAGTCTTGACATTCTTTGTACTTATTTGTGCCAGGCTCCTCTCTCTCTCTCTCTCTCTCTCTCTCTCTCATCTATCCCGTCCGACCTCCCTTGGTCAACTCTTGTTCTTTTCCGACCCCGACGGTGACAGCTTTCTGAGGCCTAAGGAGTCTGTTGCCTTTCTTTGGCTGATACCTTCATTTTTCGAAGTGACGGACCCCTTGCTTTTTTTTCCCCCTGATTAGTGTTATATAGAGGATGGTTGCCCAGTTGTACTTCCTCTCTTAGCTACCTTGAGTGCACCAGAGTGATAACTGGCGGGCAGTGCGTTTCTATGGCAATGTGTGTTATGTTCCAGTTCCTGGGCAAGTGGTACGTCATCCAGAAGACATCCACGGGTAGTCGCTGCCTCGTCAACAACTACAAGGTGGATAACGAGACGGGAGGCTACCTGCTGGAACAAGAGAGTGAACATCTCCTGCTGGGGCTCACCAGTGTGGACCACATCTACCGCTACACGGGGAAACTCAGCGTGCCCAAAGCCAACACCCCTGCTAAGATGGTAGTGAACTTCCCTCTGAGCGTAGCAGGAACCGCTTCCTACGTCGTCTTCATGACGGACTACGAGACCTACGCCGGGGTCTTCACGTGCCAGAAACTGGCCTTCGCACATCGTCAGTCTGCCTCCATCCTGTCTCGAAAACCGACCCTCGACAAGCAGACGCTGGACAAGGTGAGATTTTCCCACATTATTCAGCGAGATGCATGCTGTTTGAATATCTGTATAAGAAACCGCTAACTCTATAAAATAATTAGTCTGACATAATTAGACCTCGAATTTTAGAACTGGAAAGAAAATAAGTTTTTAGGTACCAAAGTTATGAATATATTACTAAATCGGCACCAAATATTTAAATGAGCTTTGAACGTTTTAAACAAAGTTTTATTTATAATTGGTTGTTGTGAACCGTCATTCAGAGGTTGGATGTTGTGACTGGCAGCACAAGAGAATAGCTAAGAATAGTTCTAGCTGCCGGGCGGAAAGGCTCAGACGGCTTAGGCGCTGGTCTTCTGAGCCCAACTTGGCAGGTTCGATCCTGGCTTAGTCCGGTGGTATTTGTCACTCCTCATTTCCCTAGTACGCCTCTTCAGTGACACCTAGGCCATCTATGACAGCTAATGGTGAATCTGTTGAGGATCCAACCAGCCTTCGGGCTGAATACCCAACATACATACAACATACGCCAGCCTCTTGTCGGTAGATTACTGGCACGTGAAAGAATTCCTGCGGGACAATACTCCGGCACCTCGGAGTCTCCTAAAGTAGTCCTAAGTAGTTAGTGGGGCGTATAAACAATAACAGAACAGTCCTCGTGTCATGCAGCGCAGTGCCCCATCATGAGTGCTGGTGGTGGTGATAATTGTTTTAAGAGGAAGTACAACTGGGCAGCCATCCTCTATTAACACTAATCAGAGGAGAAAAGAGCAAGCGGTCCGACACTTCCAAAAATGAAGGTATCGGCCAAAGAGACACAAGGGCATGAAAATGAAAGACTCCCTAGGATTCGAAACCTAATACCATCGGGGTCGGAAAGAACAAGAGTTGACCAAGGAAGGTCGGATGGGATAGATGAAAGTGAGGAGCCTGGCACAAATAAGTACAAACAATGCCGAGATTTAGCCAAGGGCACCACTCTCGCCAGTCCACACTCTAAAGTTCAGAGCCCCTGGGACCCCTTTTAGTCGCCTCTTACGACCAGCCACAGGGAGAGTGCCCCATCATGAGCCAGTAGAAGTGAAGATTGTCCAATGTTACGGAATAGTCACAAACTAAAATTATAGTTTTATTGATATGAATTTACTCGTATCTGCCTCTGTGTTGTAGTGGTTAGTGTGATTACTTGCCACCCCCAGACGCCCGGGTTCGATCCCCGGCTCTGCCACGAAATTTGAAAAGTGGTACGAGGGCTGGAACGGGGTCCACACAGTGTCGTGAGGTCAAATGAGTAGAGGGAGGTTCGATTCCCTCCTCAGTCAACCTAGAAGTGGTTTTCCCTGGTTTCCCACTTATCCTCCAGGCAAATGCCGGGATGGTACCTAACTTAAGGCTACGGCCGCTTCCTTCCCTCTTCCTTGTCTATCCCTTCCAATCTTCCTATCCCCAAGGTGAGGCTGCCTGGGCGAGGTACTGGTCATCTTCCTCAGTTGTATCTCCCGACCCAGAGTCTCACACTCCAGGACACTGCTCTTGAGGCGGTAGAGGTGGGAACCCTCGCAGAGTCCGAGAGAAAAGTCAACCCTGAAGGGTAATAATAATAATAATAATAATAATAATAATAATAATAATAATAATAATTTACTCTTACCAATAATGTAACTCCGTAAGGTAGAGTAGTGCATGTTTTCGCAAAAGTCAGTAGCACCATAGGCACGAACTGGAATCTGGAGCTATCTGAAGCTGAAAGTAAATACTGTAAATTCTGTTCATTGTTAAGTTCGATATGTCTAGCTTGGCCTCTCTTGCTTGAGTCATTCGCCCTGCTTGTGCTTGAGTCATTCTCTCGAAAGAGGATACAGCTGATTCATCAGAAATTAACAACCTCGTGTGAACTTCCTGACCTTGCTGCAAGACTTCGCACTAAATAATACATGCGCTGCTGTGCTCTTGTGGCTTGGACTGGGCTAGACAGTGTTATGGCTGATTTATCCTGCCATTTCCTACAGCAAAGTGGAACGCTCACAGTTCAAAATGTACACGTTAGCTGATGTCACTGAGACCAAGCCCTAACTGCCACAAAGGTGGGCCCGCTTGCAGAATTATAGTTGGGCTCCGTCGAAGAAATTTATAAAACATAAATTTAACTGCAGCAAATATAAACAGAACTTCTGTCTTTTGTTTTAATCTGTTTGTAACTTAACTGTACTCACATCGAAGTCTAATGAAATTGTGGGCCATGCGGCAGCTTTCTGGGATGCACAAGTGTTGGGGATTTCACTGACATCAGTGGATCTTGTCCTTTTACATTCCACGCTGAGCAGGCTTATTTCAATGAATCTATCTTGGGTCATATCCTTTCTAGTTCTTTGTAGTTCTAGTTTCCAAAGTGATCGTTGGGTGAACAGGACGAGTTAGAACCTGGTTAAACACCAACCGTGTACCTGGGACACTTGCTGCTATGTTAAGTCGGTTACAGAGGTTGTCATGGTGAATCCTTCCTTTGGTTACGTTTTGTAGGAGAGTATGTCGCTCATATTACGAGAGACGGCTGTGCTAGACTCAACAACACCACGATGCCTTCGTTTGGAAACACCAAATAAGGCCTTCAAGGGCTACCGATTTAACTGGAAGACGCCTTTGATGTGTTTTTCGAAAAAATATAGTGACGAACGGGCTAAAGGGAGACGAACAGTCGAAAAGAAGACACAGTGTCCCTTACACAGAGGAATGCAAGCAGGCCAATTCACAAAGAATGAAGGAATTCTAGGCTAAAAAGAAAACAAAGTTTGCTGTCAAATGTAACAAGACTTAAGGTGATCCCCGATGGCAGCAGCAAATAAATAAATAAATAAATAAATAAATAAATAAATAAATAAATAAATAAATAAATAAATAAATAAATAAATAAATAAATAAAATAAATTTTTAATAATTGCAGCTAGATACACTTATCTAATATCTACTTATGAATTGTATAAACCCTGTTTTTCAACAAGAGCATCGTTTCCCGTTCAGAATGGCATTTCGGTAAATTTATTTATTTATTTATTTATTTTCTCGCGGGGAAGTCTGCAGGCACGCGAGTGTCTTCACCCAACTGAATCCCTGTCTGCCATTTTAAACCTTTCAGGAAGTGATCCATGGAAACTATCAACATTAAGACGGAACATTACACCCATGTCTTTTTCTTGTTCTTCTACCGAGTGAGCTGGCCGTGCGGTTAAGGGCGCGCAGCTGTGAGCTTGCATTCGGAACATAGTGGGTTCGAACTCCACTGTCGGCAGCCTTGAAGACGGTTTTCCGTAGTTTCCCGTTTTCACAACTGCCAAATGCCGAGCCTGTACCTTAATTACGGCTACGGCCACAGATGCGGCGTAAAGCCACTTTTAAAAGAAAAAAATCTTCTTCTCAAAGTGTGATATCCAATCCCTCAAATTTTTGCGATGACCCTGGAGAAAGTAGCCCTTTCTTTAGCCAACTTGAAGAGTGGTTCGGTGTTGTTGATGTACGTCCAGTAAGCTCTCGCTTGTCTTCTACCTCGTAGAACATGGCCAATTCCCTGGCTTTCTTGATGTGTTTGCCAGCTCACACTCGGCTCTTCATCATTGGTTACAAGATCTGTCCAGGCTATTCTGAGCATTCTCCTGTGTAACCACATTTCAAAGGCCTCCAATCTGTACACGAAAGAAGCTTTGACAGTCTAAGTCTCTACTTCGTAAGGCGGTGTTGACTAGATATCAACCTTGTCTAACCTTTGCAATTACTTTTGAACCAAGAACTCGTTCTACCATCATTTGTCATTGTAGCCTAATTTGATCCCATAATCCTTCAGTGTGGCCAACATATAGATCTACGAAACATAACATTTATGTACTTGTTTATTTTTCAGATCCGTAACCGTTTGAGCTCTTACAATGTGGACCCATTTGACCTGAGCATCATTTCCCACAAGGACTGTCCCACTGGCGAAGGAGTCAACATAGACATCAACCCAGACACCTTCAGTCCAGAGAACATCGCCGGAGTCGTGCGCACTGCAGGAGACAAGCTGGGAGACGGCGTCGAGTTCGTGGCGGAGGGAGCCAAGAACCTTTACAACCGTGGAAAGAAAGGATCAGGGGACAGGGATCGCGAGGAACTCAGTAATACCAATGATAGCAACGACGCTGAGTGGCTGCCTTGAACAGGGGTCTCTCGTTTGACCACAGCACAAAGAACATAACCTGGCGATGGCTCAAAATCTGAGCCTATTTCTATAAGAATGTCGGCCTGTCTACTTAGTGTCCGAGCTGAAAATAGAATATGTTGCCTAAATGATGATGCAACGCTCTTGTTAGAATGTTAGAGCTTATTGCATTGTTTCTTCAATCATTCCTCTTTATCAATTAAAACCAGCGCATCCTTGTTACATGTTCAATTTTGAAAAAGCTTGTTTGGATTGTAGGTTATTGGTACAAGATACAGTCTCTCAAGAACTGTTCTAAGCAATTTGTTCTTGTAAGATACTGTTTTAATGATATTCCTATATCAGTTTTGTTTAAGTGCTTAATAAATCATTTTCATTATACAACGTTTGTCACTCTCTATTTGCTGAAGAGAGAATTCAGTAAATGCTAGAAAATAATTCCAGAGCACTGCATATTTGTTTAATTAGGCTACTCGTAGTTTGGTAGAAGCACGTTCGATTCGACGAAATACATTAGGAATTCACAGTCAAAAGCCTGGGCATTCTTACGTGTACGTAACATATGAGACTATGCCTTTAAAAGATCAAAGAAGTGGGGAAGATTCACAACTAGTATTAAATGTTTAGAACACTGCCACACTCTCTGCTTTCTTCTTCTTTTAAAGAATTAATGAGTGCAAGCAGGCACATTGTATAGTATAATTGTTCAGAAACAAAGCTAAACTACAATGGCCATCTTATCCAAGGTGTAAACAGTGTTTATCATGGAGCTTCTGGAACACTGTTACATGCCTCATACTCAATGTAAACAAGCATCACTATAAGACATAGCTCACGCATTTTGTCAGTGGAGGTACCTAATGGAGATTGTATGAACTACAATGAAGTGCTTGCCGTCTTATGTTCTTTGTACTGTGGCCAGGAAATGTCGACAACGAATGATGAACGTTCTGTTGGACCAAAGACTTTAGTTGTTAACTGTTTCAAAGATAATCATGAACAATGAAAAACATCTCGATTTAATCTTGTTCAACGGACGAGATGAAAAACTCGTCTGGTTTGATTAATTGTTGTGTATGTATGTGTGTGTGTGCGTGTATGTGTGTGTGATGTGAAATTTAATGGGACCATGATATTATGAGCGTAGGAAAACATATTGTTTTAAATATCCATGTTTTTGGCAAGACTGATCAATGTAGAACTCCTAGTCCTACCAGAGCATTTCACAAGATGTTTGTAATGCTTCACTTGTTAATAAAAGCGGAAAAGAAATATCCTTTGTGTCTTTATTCTGTTTATGTGCTTGAACTCGTCCTTCCTGTGTGATGAATATCCTGTTCCTGGGAGAGATAAAGGATGAAAGGAAGTTGTCCATCCTTTAATAACTTGTTTTTTTGCTAGTCGCTTTACGTCGCACCGACACGGATATGTCTTATGGCGGCGATGGGACAGGAAAGGGCTAGGAGTGGGAAGGAAGCGGTCGTGGCCTTAATTAAGGTACAGCCCCAGCATTTGCCTGGTGTGAAAATGGGAAACCACGGAAAACCATCTTCAGGGCTGCCGACAATGGGGTTCGAACCCACTATCTACTGGATACTGGCCGCACTTCAGGGACTGCACCTATCGAGCTCGGTCCTCTAATAACAAGGTACAGTTCTGTGATATCGCTTGGGAAAGAGAAGGGTAAAAAGAGCTGGAGAGATGGAACTGTGAAAGAGAATAAGAGATGATCAAGACACCAGAGACTTATGAGCATAGTGTCCAATCAGTACGACTTTTGGCCGTGATCGTTAAGGTGGCGTTAGCTGGCAGGGTACGACAGATTGCGTGCCAGTGTTCGCATGGAGCGAGGCGAGGGTATATGACTCTGTTGATGTTGAATGAGACATTAAACCTTGAACAGACTCCTTGGTGTTATTCGACAGGAGTAGGTTATGTGCAGACACCGGGTTTCACTCTCTCTACACCTCCCTATTAGCATCCCACATCTTGACGCGCAGGTCGCCCTTGTACGTCAAATAGAAATATCTGCTCCAGACGAGCTGACACTTCCAGCACCAAAACTCATGTAAAAGCCATACGATAAATTAACAAATAATAACTTCGAACCGCCCTGAACATGGTTTTCAGTTCTTTCCTTTCATTAAGGCCACGGTCGCTTCCTTCCCATTCCTACCCTTTCCTATCTCATCGTCACAATAAAACCTATATGTGTCGGTGCGATGTAAAATAAAAGTGTAATAATAATAACGTTAAGTTTGTTCGCTATTTTCATCCCAAACACTTTAAAGTTACGACGGGAGCTCGTCCTCGTTTTTAGGTGAGGAGAGAACTGCTGGAGGAACTCAGGAATAACAATATTGACCGTGGGAATCACTTGGTAACATAACGCAACAGATTGTTATTGGAATTGACTGAACGAAGAAATGAGGAAACTCGCAACTTCATTAAACTGCAGACTATAAGCAGATCCGGTTTCATTTTATGACACGGAACGTGTTTGATTAGGTGGTAATCATTATGTTCTGCTATGATGTGGCAGTTTTATTCTAGATACTAAAATCGAGAAAAGAACGCATGCCAAGTAGTGAAAATGAAAACCTACAACCTATTTTCCAATCATTGGCCGGGTCAGGGGTGTAATGAATGAAGCAGATATAGGCTATTAGTACAATGGGTTCGCCACTCCCGAAGTGATTTATTAATGAGTGATAGATGTTATGAAATGAGAATGGAGAGTGTTGCTGGAATGAAGAATGACAGGGAAAACCAGTACCCGGAGAAAACCTGTCCCGCATCCGCTTTGTTCAGCACGAATCTCACATGGAGCGACCGGGATTTGAACCACGGTATTCAGCGGTGATAGGCCGACGCGCCGTCGTCTGAGCCACGGAGGCTCTCATGCCAAGTTGTATGCTGCGTATCTCTTGGATACAAAGAATTTCAAATTAGGAGGTTCTTATTGCAGGAAGAAATAAAAAGAACTAACGATTATGATAAAGGAAAAAGAACATGATATTTGGAACATTTTATATAAAACAAAAGTGACTGGGGGAATCGAACGGAGCTGCGTTAGGGTGACGTCTGCACGTTTTCAGTAGAACACACATTGCGTGATAGTTGTGTATTATCGGCACAGAGTATCCAGTGAGTAAAAAATCCACAGCTTGTTTCCAGTCATTCGACCGGGTCAGGGCGTTGCCTACGGAAAAAACCTGTTCCACCTCTGCTTTGTCCAGCACAAATCTCACATGGAGTAACCGGGATTTGAACAACGGAACCCAGCGGTGAGATTTTTTGGGGGACAAAATGTCACTCTGCCTCCTAATATGAATTTTGAGGGCAGAAAACGCCTTCCCCCCCTCCAAAGGCGGCGCCACTTGTATTAATTTCCTGCAGCTATCTCGAACAGTACTAGAGGCCTCCCAAGCTCGCTGCCGGCTCACTTTGCGAAATGAGCTTCTTTAAGGCTCATTATTATTATTATTATTATTATTTTTGCTAGGGGCTTTACGTCGCACCGACACAGATAGGTCTTATGGCGACGATGGGATAGGAAAGGCCTAGGAGTTGGAAGGAAGCGGCCGTGGCCTTAATTAAGGTACAGCCCCAGCATTTGCCTGGTGTGAAAATGGGAAACCACGGAAAACCATCTTCAGGGCTGCCGATAGTGGGATTCGAACCTACTATCTCCCGGATGCAAGCTCACAGCCGCGCGCCTCTACGCGCACGGCCAACTCGCCCGGTAGGCTCATTATTGGGGTTCAACCTGAACCGCACAGTGTTGTCAAATGAAGTCATTCACTTTGCGCACTTTAAAAAAAAAATATATATATCAGCGCCATTGTGCAGCGCACTTCTCAAAGACTTTCAGTTTTTTTATGAGAGTAAAAAGTGCAGTTGGCAACAGCTGCATGTATATCGCAGCTTACATTTAGTCGGTTCTATCAGTCCAACACGCTCGACTACGAGATTACCTGTTTAGGGTGATCGGGTGACTGTCGGCGCATTCTTAATTTTGTGTCCGCCTCGGTGGTTTAGTAGTTAGCGTGATTAGCTGTCACCCCCGGAGGCCCGGGATCGATTCTCGGCTCTGCCACGAAATTTGAAAAGTGGTACGAGGGCTGGAACAGGGTCCACTCAGCCTCGGGAGGTCAACTGAGTAGAGGGGAGTTCAGTTCCCACCTGAGCCATCCTCGAAGTGATTTTCCGTAGTTTCCCACTTCTCCTCCAGGCAAATATCGGGATGTTACTTAACTTCAGTTCACGGCCGCTTCCTACCCTTGCCTATCCCTTCCAATCTTTCCATCCCGTACAATACAAGGCCCCTATTCAGCATATGAGGTGAGCCCGCCTGGACGAGGTATTAGTCCTCCTGAACAGTTGTATCCCCCGACCCAAGGTCTCACGCTCCAGGACACTGCTCTTGAGACGGTAGAGGTGGGATTAAGAAAGAAATGAAGAAAGAAAGAAAGAAAGAATGAAAGACGATTTTCTTTGGTTTGCAAGAGCAGCGATCTGGTCTCTGTCACTATTGTGTAGCACTCCAGTATTAATATTACCAACCACAGTTTAATGATTGATAATGAGTTTATGATAGAGACTAATGGTCCGACTCGTTGGCTGAAAGGCCAACGTACTGGCCTTCATTTCAGAGGTCCCGGGTTCGATTCCCGCCTGCTTCGGGGATTTTAATCGCTTCTGAATAATTCTTCTGGCTCGGGGACAGGGTATATGCGTCCGTCCCAACACTCTCCTCATCATATTCAGACAACATACCACACTACCAACCACCAGAGAAACACGCTAGTGATTACATCCCTACGTAAAACAGCCGTAAAACAGGGCCAAATCCACATGTGCGACGCAGTTCGCACCCGCGACCCCACAGGTGTGGGAAAAGTGGAATAAGAAGAAGAAGAAGAAGATAGAGACTAATGGTATTACGTTAAAATAACTAGCGAGGATATTAATAAATTGAAGTAGTGCAATAAGGTTGTATAATGAACTGTACCTTTAAAAGAAATAGTGACAAAGATCACTGGCTGGAACTAAATAAGTTTGCTCATATCTTGGGTCATATCTAGCTATTTTTGGAACCTCCGTGGCTCAGGCGGCAGTGGGCCGGCTCCTCACTCCTGGGTTCCATTGTTCAAATCCCGGTCAATCCATGTGAGATTTGTGCCGGACAAAGCGGAGGTGAGACAGGTTTTTCTCCGGGTACTCCGGTTTTCCCTGTCATATTTCATTCCAGCAACACTCTCCAGTATAATTTCACTTGTCAGCCATTAATCATTGCCTCAGAGGAGTGCGAAAGTCTTCGGTAGCCGGCCCAATTCCTATCCTCGCCGCTAGATGGGGTCCTCATACGTTACATTCCTGACCCGGTCGAATGACTGGAAACAGGCTGTGGATAAAAATAAAAATCTAGCTATTTTAAGAGCATATTTGGGAGATTTTTAGATCAAAACATACGGATCCTACTCATGAGCTTGTGTTAGCTTCCTCGGTTGGAGCAATCGGAGACTGCAAGAAAAGTCAGTCACGTCTTACAGCAGGCTGTGGATATCTGCGATGTATTCTGTGCTCCTCCTCGCAAGGGAACTCAACATTCAATTCATTTTGATATTTCATCTTCGCATTGATTGTCTTTTGCCGGGCTGAGTGACTCAGACGGTTGAGGCGTTGGACTTCTGACCTTAACTTGGCAGCTTCGGTCTTGGCTCAGTCAGGTGGTATTTGAAGGTGCTCAAATACGTCAACCTCGTGTCGGTAGATTTACTGGCACATAAGAGAACTTCTGTGGGACTAAATTCCGGCACCTCGGCGACTCCGCAAACCATAACAGTAGGTAGTGGGACGTAAAGCCAATAACATTATTATTTATGATTGTTCTTTTCCTTTTACGAACTGTCCCTTTAAACATTCTGCTTCTTAATCTATTGCTTGTCTACTTTACATCTTATTCTGCACAATGCTTATTTATGAGTGTGTAAAATTAATTCGAAAATGTGATAATAAAGAAAACTCGTGGTGGCGCAGTTCTTTTCAGGCACAGCCCCATTGGAGGTGAGCTGCTTGCACCACATACCAGCCCTCCTGCCATTCTTAAATTTCTGGCAGTACCGGGAATCGAACCCAAATTGTAGATACTTCATTGGAGATCACCTTCAGAAAGGGTCTGTAAGAAGGGCGTTAGTTCTTTTCAGTTGATAAGGATTCCTCCTACGGTTTGATTTTTCAATTTCATATAACTCCTTCCTTGTCAGCATCAGTTTCAGTTTCCTCAGTTTTACCTACTGCATTGATGGGGTGAAGGATCCTTATGGGGATCATTGTAAGTACATAGGTGTTAATAAAAAGAAAAGTCTTCATTGGAGTAATCACATAAATGGGATTGTAAATAAAGGGTACAGATCTCTCCACATGGTTATGAGGGTGTTTAGGGTTGTAGTAAGGATGTAAAGGAGAGGGCATGTAAGTCTCTGGTAAGACCCTAACTAGAGTATGGTTCGAGTGTATGGGACCCTCACCAGGATTACTTGATTCAAGAACTGGAAACAATCCCAAGAAAAGCAGCTCGATTTGTTCTGGGTGATTTCCGACAAAAGAGTAGCGTTACAAAAATGTTGGAAAGTTTGGGCTGGGAGAAAGAAGACGAGCTGGTCGATTAAGTGGTATGTTCCGAGCTGTCAGTGGATAGATGGCGTGGAATGACGTCAGTACACGAATGAGTTTGAATGGTGTCTTTAAAAGTAGGAAAGCTCATATTATGAAGACAAAGTTGTAATTCGGGCAAATATTCGTTTATAGGAAGGGGAGTTAGGGATTGGAATAACCAAGGGAGATGTTCAATAAATTTCCAAATTCTTTTCAATCATTTAAGAAAGGGCTAAGAAAACAAAAGATAGGGAATCGGCCACCGGGGGGCGAATACCCTTAATGCAGATCAATATTGATTGATTAAGTAATTGAATCGATTATTTCAGAAACCAGTCAAGCGCCAAGTCTGTCATTTTTGGGAAAATGAAAAAAAAATGTCCAGCATCAGACAAAATGTTATAATAGGGGTTTTAATATTTTAGCTTGAAAGTATTCTATCTTTTAATACTTTCTATCTAAGGAAAATTATTTTGTGCTTATTAATTATGCTGTAAAAAACTCCAAAATTTTTCCACTTAACTGGTTTTTGAAATAAACGAGTGTTGCAAACATATTTTTATGGGATAATTATTAAATTTTGAAAGGATTTTGTCATGAAACCCGTATTTGAGGAAATATAAAATATTTTAATAGGTTTAGACTACAAATATAATTATCAAAAGGATGAAATCAATAATGCCTGCTCATCATGACAGGAGATAAACAATCCTCATAAATAAACTCCACAGCACATTCTGTCTGTGTAGTAGGCCAGGTGTTCATATCTCATCACATCTTCTTGATATTGATGGGCACCTAAAACAAACAGTAACAAAGAATAATGTAGGGCTCAGACCTAGTACTTCCTTGCCTGAGTAAGAAATATAAACTTCTCCTTTTACCCTTGCATTCCGAGTAATATTACGCGTGTGAGTTTGTTTGTCTACCACTCCTCGTTTCCTTTTAGATACAGGTTCGTCTCCTGAACTTTCAGACATATCACTACGATTATAAAAACACTGCACTAAACGAAAGAAACACTTTTTCAATCAGTTGTTCACAAAAGTGTCCGCCTCTGTGGTGTAGTGGTTAGCGTGATTAGCTGCCACTCCCGGAGGTCCGGGTTCGATTCCCGGCTCTGCCACGAAAATTTGAAAAGTGGTACGAGGGCTGGAACGGGGTCAACTCAGCCTCGGGAGGTCAACTGAGTAGAGGTGGGTTCGATTCCCACCTCAGCCATCCTCGAAGTGGTTTTCCGTGGTTTCCCACTTCTTCTCCAGGCGAATGCCGGGATGGTACCTAACTTAAGGCCATGGCCGCTTCCTTCCCTCTTCCTTCTCTACCCTTTCCAATCTCCCCATCCCCCGACAAGGCCCCTGTTCAGCATAGCAGGTCAGGCCGCCTGGGCGAGGTACTGGTCATACTCCCCAGTTGTATCCCGCCGACCAAGAGTCTGAAGCTCCAGGACACTGCCCTTGAGGCGGTAGAGGTGGGATCTCTCGCAGTCTGAGGAAAAATCCAACCCTGGAGGGTATACAGATTAAGAAAGAAAGAAGCAAAGGCAGCAACAGGTGAGTCTTTGCACGTAGCTTGTATGCCGAGTCTCCATTCTTGTCAAAGCCTTGCTATGAATATCCAGAAGTAAGCTGTAATGCAGGCACAACCTTGACCACGAACTAAGAGCAGTGTTTATTGCCGCTGAACAGGAAGGGGCGTGCCTTCCTTGAAGGAGACATACAATTACTTTTAATAGCATGTTTCTGGATAAGCTCACGAATTCCTTTCTGATTTGTTCAAAACAAGATGGATGGTGCTGGTGATTATTGTTTTGACACTAGAAGGACCGATGAGACAAAATTGTCTCCTTTATATTTTTACTGCGGTGTAGGGGTAGCGTGTCTGTCTCTTACTCGGAGACCCCGATTTCGATTCCCGGCCAAGTTAGGGATTTTTAATGCTAACCGCAAATAGGTCGGCCGCCAGCGCCACGTGTCGAGCTGTGTAACTACTCCGATTACAGTGCGTAGACCCGATTGTCAAGGCCGGTAAGGAGCTAGCTAGAGCGACGCATCAAGTCGGCCGTGATCTAATCGATCAGATAACGATGATTAAGAAAATGATTGTAATTTTGTAATTTCATTTACCTAAAATTCGTAGCTCACAACCGTAGGAAGTTTTCAACATTGAGTTAACTGTGGATTTTATCTGGATCTGAGGGCTAGTTCGAGGTCGAGTCAGCCTGCGTGATTACAACTGAGGAGCCATCCGACGGTGAGGTAGCGTCCCCGGTCCAGAAAGCCGAGAAGACTCGTCGTGCTGACCACAGGGCCTTCGCGCTGAGCAGCGGTCGCCTGATAGGCCATGGCTCTTCAAGGCTGTTGTGCCAGTGTAGACATTTAAGTTGATATAGATGACAGTTTATCTTCTTACCGAGCTGGTTAGCCGTGCCGTTAGGGTCGCACAGCTGTGTGTAGTGGGTTCAAACCACAGTGTCGGCAACCCTGAAGATGGTTTGTCGTGGTTTCCCATTTTCACACGAGGCACTGTACTTTAATTACGCCCACGGTCGAATCGTGCTCACTTCTAGCTCTTTCCGTCGCCAAAAAATCTATCTGCGTCGGTGCGACCTAAAGCAACTTGTAAAAATAATCCACAGTTCTAGCCCTTCAGGCAAGCAAAACAATTCTGAGGCTACTAATTTTAGACAAATAAAATATAATAAATTATGAGAATATGTTCTTTATTTATTCCTGAAAATTGCAATCCTTTTCTTAATCATCGTTATCTGATCGATTAGATTAGCAGTTTGCGTTTTTCAACCACTATGAGCGCTAATGTGAGTCAATGCAGAATTTCACTTAAGCTCTTATAACTACATTCCATGCGGACAGCTTTCAAAGATAAAATAATCACCGGGAGGTATTGAACCAAGGAACACATTACAGACAGAATTATGTAAATTAGTTAATTTGGTAGGATTAGAATGAAAAAGACAACGAGTAGAGAAACAAGCTGTGATCCGGAACTGTAGGTAGTGATTTTCGATATTCATTTTTTCCTTTGATAGAGCTACTCAAGACTCACAATTAACCTTGTCTGGACCTTTAGCCCTTCAACTTTCGACAGAATTCAGGAAATTCCTTAATTTTACGTTTTCCTTAGAATGGGGACCCTTACTTGTGTGCTAACATATACTTAATTTATTTCTATTTTTTCTTAGATTCTTGTATGCAACGACACCAACTACGGAGTCCAATGTCTTGTCCATTATTTGACTCTAAAGTACACCGTATAAGCTGGTGCCTGTAGGTTGTCATTACATGCGTTTAGTAACATTACAGAGCCAGGCGGCTAAGCGGTCTGAGTCACGTAGCTGTTAGCTTGCATTCGTGTACAATACAATACAATACAATACAATGGATTTATTTTGTCTGGCAAGATTAATAAGGCCATTAGGCCGTCTCTTCCATCTAACCAGAAAATACAGTTTCTACATGTGCAAAATTGAAATTAATACACTTACAATTGAAACATCTTGCAACCACTAAACAATACAATATTATGATAAAAAATAAAAATACGAAAAAAATAAGAGAATGATGATGATGATGATGGTGATGAAGATGATTATTTACACAATTATGACATGATTAGCTAATTTCTATTATCCTTGGTAATAACAGTGGGATTATATAAAGTCTATAGTTTGAGGAAGGCTAAATCTACAATATTTCCATAGCATTACTTAGTAGGTAGCGGTGACAAAGTTGCCTAAAACTAGCAGGCTCCTCTGACAGAGACGGGTAGTGCATTCCATTGTCGTGCCGAAGAAATAACAAATGAGTTTGTGTATCGTATGGTGCGGTGAGGTGGAATAGATAAGAGTGTATCAGATTTTGACCGTGTTCCAAAACTGTGATTTGGATGAGAGGTGGTGAAATTGATTGTACAAATAGGGAGGTGAGCATGAGGAGAGTATTCGACGAAGAAGGCATAAAGCATGAAGATTACGGCGCTGTTTGAGTTTTAGCCAACCGAGTTCATCGTAGGCAGGTGTAACATGGTCAAAGTAACGTAGGTCACATATGTAGCGAATACAGGCGTTTTGCGCGCGTTGTAGTTTGTCGTTAAGAGTAGCAGTCAGGTCGTTGTCAGTAGTCGAAATGAATACCAGAGTGCAAATGAGGCGTTCTTTTAGTACTCGAGAAAATATGTTGCGGAATCTTCTAAGTGAGTTAAGTGTCGCAAATACTTTCCTGGAGATGCTGGTAACCTGCTGCTTCCAAGAAAGATGTTCGTCTATCATAACGCCGAGATCTTTGACAGATTCACTGAAATCAATGGGTGAATTTTCTAGGTAGAGTTTTGGTAAAGTGAATTTGCTTATAGTTTTTGAACAAAGTCGAGGATGTGAAATTATTATAGCTTGAGATTTTACGTTATTTTACGTGTATAGTGGATTTGAACCCCAATGTCTGCAGTCCTGAAGACGGTCTTCTGTTCTTTCCAATTTTCACACCAGCTACCTCATTTAAGAGCACGGCCGCTTCCTTCCCACTTCTAGCCCATTCCTATTGCATCGTCACCATAGAACCTGCCTGTGTCGTGTCATGTAAAAAGATACATAGAGTAAAATTTTACTAACTTTCTTGGCTGCTGGACCAAGAACTTACGAACAGTAACAATTCAACGCACAATTTATTGTTAAAGTTGTCAGGAACTATCCGAAGAAAATACATCTGACAAAAGAGCACTATTTATCAGAAGATGGCATTAATTGAGACATGTGAAAAGAAATGAGAACGGAAGTGGTTTCACATCCTTCAAGAGTACAAACCAGTTCCGTACCTGTAACAAGTGTACTAGACAGGGATAAATAATTTTATTTAGGTAAATCTAAGCCTGTGTGATTGTTTTCCGCACATATTTGGTCTATTTCTAGGAGCATACGGAGATCGCCTTCCCCCATCTATTTTCAGCGTCTTTGAATTTATTTAAATGTTGAAAACAGACAAAGTAGGAGTCGCCATACTACGAAAAACGTCAAATTAAGCAATTTCCTCAATTGTGCCGAAAGTTGAAGGACTAAAGGGCTCAGAAAGGTTTCAAATTGTGAGTCTTCTTCTTCTTCTTCTTCTTCTTCTTCTTCTTCTTCTTCTTCCGCTTGTCCCACAGCTGCGAGGTCGCGGGTGCGAACTGCGTCTCACACATGGATTTGGCCCTGTTTTACAGCCGGATGCGCTTCCTGACGCCAACCCGATATGGAAGGATGTAGGCCCTAATCACTATTGCGTGTTTACGAAGTGTAGAATGTTGTCTGAATATGAAGAGGAAAGTGTTGGCACGAACACAACACCCAGTCCCCGAGCCAGAAGAATTAATCAGACGCGATTAAAATCCCCGATCCGGGACCGTCTGAACCGAAGGCCTCAATGCTGACCATTCAGCGAATGAGTCGGACAGTCTTGGATGGCTCTATAAAAAAATATCGAAAATAGCTTCCTACCTAAATGCAGTTCCGGAAAAACAGCCTAAAATAGCTCGTTTCATTACTCGTCTTCTTTTTGTTTCAAATCCCAGCCAAATTAATTTATTTACATAATTCTTTCTGTAATGTAGGGGCTGCCTCGCCGAGGCGGTAAAGGTGTGCTCGGTTCACCCAGAAGGACGTGGGTTCGAATCCCCGTCAGGAAGTCGTAAAATTTAAGAAACGAGATTTCCACTTCCGGAGGTGCATATGGCCTTGAAGTTCACTCAGCCTACACCAAAAATGAGTACCAGGTTAATTCCTGGGGGCAAAGGCGGCCGGGCGTAAAGCTAACCACTCTACCCCATCACGTGCCGAGTTTAACAGTGGTGGAAGCCTTTACCTTCCACTCCTCCAAGGGCCTTCATGGCCTGTACGGAGGTGACTTTGCTTTTGCTTTCTCTAATGTGTTCCTCATTTCAATACTCTCAGGTATTTTTTGATATTTTGAAAAAAAGTCCTCGCCGAATGTAGTTATAAGGGCTTAAGTGACTCACCTTAGCGCTCGTAGCGGTAGACAAAGGCAAACTGCTAATCTAATGACCAGATAACGATGATTAAGAAAAGGATTGCAATTCTTAGGAATAAAGAAGCAATGTATTCTCATACTTCATTATATTTTATTTACCTAAAATTCGTAACTCGCCGGGCTGAGTGGCTCAGGCGGTTGAGGCGCTGGCCTTCTGACCGCAACGTGGCAGGTTCGCTCCTGGCTCAGTCCGGTGGTATTTGAAGGTGCTGAGAAACGTCAGTCTCGTGCCGGTAGATTTACTGGCACGTAAAAGAACTCCTGTGCGACTAAATTCCGGCACCTCGGCGTCTCTAAAATAAATAGTTAATGGGACGTAAAGCCAATAACATTATTATTATAAGTCGTAGCTCACATCTTATTTTCAACATTGAGTTGCTTCCCCGAAGGGCTAGAACTGTGTTTTTTTTATTTTTATTTTTTTTTATCTCATCGGGCGTACGGCTTATCTGAGTTCCATGTATTTGAACATTCAAGTCGAAATGTGTTGTGGAATAAGACTGCTGAGATTTTGCCCGTCAAACTCCAAATCTTGGGCGACAGTACTGAGTTATTCCATGAAAACGGAACATGAACATAACTGTATAGGCGTAATTTGCTGTTTCACAACCTACTTGTTTTTAATAGTAGCTTAATTTCATGACAGTGGCAGGGAACATTTTGTTTTGTTATTGTTGGAGGCTAGAGGGCAAGGAAAGCTGCAGTGTTCGTGGGGGTGGAAACAGCGAGGTTCAGAAATAATATACAATATATATTGGTATTTGGTTACATATTTTCTATTAGTATGTATGATGTGAATGTTTCAGTTGACTAGAAAAATGGATGGAGATCGCAAGAATATGTTGCGAAGTATAAGCCTATACTCACGGAAACGACGAATTTACGCGAGAAATGGAACGTTACGGGATTAACAACTATTTATTGATAGTGTTCGGTTTTATAAGGTACTGACAGTTTCTTAAGTAGTTTAAAACAGCACGTTATTCAAGCGCAGCAAATGCCCATCGCCTCCAAGTCCCACCCAAAGTGTGACGTCACCAGCATTACAGTATGACCTGGACCTCACGAAGACAGTGACATACCACGCCACGTGACCTGCGACCCTCCAGCAGCGCTAAGATGACACAAAGACATGTCGATGAAAGTAACACACTTGCTTTAGCTTGAACCAGAAGATATAGTGCACTGTAAACACTATCCAGAAATAGAACTGGCTGGAATTTAAAATAAGTAAGGGAAGCAGCAGATACTTTACAATATCTGAAACATGTATCATTCTGTGAAAACAATGAGTTTTCCTGCTGTTAGTCTTCATATCACTCGAATCCAGATGGATATGAATGTAAGAATTAAATTAACAATTACTTTGTAATTTGTTAACAGCAGCGACTTCATATGGATGGCATAAACATGGCGGATAATTCAAAGGACACCAACAAGCTCTGGCCTGATCACCTTCCTTTCAGTTGCTGTCTCGTGCTGCAGCCTGGCGATCAAATCCGAAACTAACTGCTTATCGCATGTATTAATGTCTTCAATAAAAAAATACCTTGCATACGAAGCATTGTAAGAAACGTCCAGTGGTGTTGCAATGAAGGAAATAGAGTCGCAACCTGCAATAGAAGACTGTTCAAATGGAAAGAAAAAAAAAAAAAAACAGTGGCCCGTGGGGGGATCGAACCCACGACCTTCGCGTTATTAGCACGACGCTCTAACCAACTGAGCTAACGGGCCGACGTGCTGTGTAGAAGAAATATAAGGTAATATTCAAGTAGATTTATCTTTGGCGCACAGATTTAGAACAGAGTCGCATGGTTTCAAGTTCTTACCATATACCACGCCCGCCACAGTTATTGAACAAGATAACTTGATCTACTAATGTATGTGATGGACATACAAATGCTCCGATGATCCGCTGGGGTCACAGTGAAGGTTCGGCTACAATCTGGAGTCTTTCTACCCCCCTCCGATAATAGGCACGCATATACGCGCAGGTACTTGTGGAGATCGCAATAATCACATCATGTTAGATACAGAATTCACCTTTACTAACGTTCACAAACTAAGGGGTTCTGATTAATAATATGTGGATAAAACCATTAGTGGTTAGCGTGATTAGCTGCCACCCCAGGAGGCCCGGGTTCGATTCCCGGCTCTGCCACGAAATTTGAAAAGTGGTACGAGGGCTGGAACGGGGTCCACTCAGCCTCGGGAGATCAACTGAGTAGAGGTGGGTTCGATTCCCACCTCAGCCATCCTGGAAGTGGTTTTCCGTGGTTTCCCACTTCTCCTCCAGGCGAATGCCGGGATGGTACCTAACTTAAGGCCACGGCCGCTTCCTTCCCTCTTCCTTGCCAGTCCCTTCCAATCTTCCCATCCCTCCACAAGGCCCCTGTTCAGCATAGCAGGTGAGGCCGCCTGGGCGAGGTACTGGTCATACTCCCCAGTTGTATCCCCCGACCAAGAGTCTGAAGCTCCAGGACACTGCCCTGGCGGTAGAGGTGGGATCCCTCGCTAAGTCCGAGGGAAAAACCGAACCTGGAGGGTAAACAGATGATGATGATGATGATGATGATAAAACCATCACAATTTATTGCGAATTGCCACGGTCGTGTCGTTTTATAGTGAATTTCACACCGATATATTTTAAGGCTGTTTCCTGTTGGATAAAGTTTTGTGGTTCAGTTAAATTTCTGAAATGACATCCAGAAATATTCCTGAGAATGAAGCACTTGGTTATCCTGTAGGCAAACCTAATGTAACGGGTTCTACAGGTGTGCTCTGGAGAACAAAATAGGCGAATTTTTGTCCTGGGGTAGAAACGCCGAGATTTTACACCCAACCGTCGCCAAACAAGGATGGGAAGAGGGTAGAGGGTGTCTGTCATTATCTGTCTTTCTTAATCCGTTTACGCTCCAGGGTTGGTTTTTCCCTCAGACTCAAGAGGGATCCTACCTCTACCGCCGCAAAGGCAGTGTCCTGGAGTGTGAGACTTTTCGTCCGGGAGATACAACTGCGGAGGAGGAGCGGCACCTCGCCCAGGTGGCCTCACCTGCTATGTTGAACAGGGGCCTTGTGGGGGGATGGGATGATTGAAAGGGATAGACAAGGAGGAGGGAAGGAAGCGGCCGTGGCCTTACGTTAAGAACAATCCCGGCATTTGCCTGGAGGAGAAGTGGAAAACCAGTCTACTCAGTTGACCTCCCGAGGCTGAGTGGACCCCGTTCCAGCCCTCGTACCACTTTTCAAATTTCATGGCAGAGCCGGGAATCGAACCCGGGGGTGGCAGCTGATCACACTAACGTCTACACCACAGAGGGTTTGCCATTATCACCACTGTTTAATTTCTTTCTTCTTATACGGCAGCCTCGTTTTACTGACACGTTAAAGAATTCCGGCGGGATAAAATTCGGGCACCTCGGCGTCTCCAAAAACAAAAAAGTAGTTGTGGGAAGTAAAAATCAATAATATATATTTCCTCTTAGATGTGGTTGTGAATATGGTACGAACAACCATTTCTGTTTCCGTTAAAACATGTGCTAAACGATATTCCAAGGAAGGTTTTAATTCGAGTGATGGAATCCTTTATTGCAACTTTTGTTATATTCAGGATTGATTAAGAATGAAGCTACACGTGTGTTCATACCTCACCTTTATCAGAGTTCAATTAACTTTTAATGTCAATTATGCATTTATGGTAGTGGAAAGTAATAGTCATTTTGAGTTAATACCGGTACTGCACTTCCAAGATAATTAGCCTTCCATATTTATTCGAATCTAAAGAACACTTTTTTTTCAGCTGTTTAATCGCCGAAATTAGAATGCGCGGTAGAATCGTATGCCTCGGCTCTGTTCGGCTTAGCTCGGGTCCATTTCCGCTTGGCGCGCTTTCGTGTTTCATTTTATCGATGCTGTATTTTAGGTGGCACTGTTGATAATAAAAGCCTTCATTAGGACTTGCGTTGTGAGTTTGACTTAATGAAAATATGGAAGCCAAATAGCGAAAGGTTTCGTACGAAGCGAGCTTCAAGGGGAAGGCAATACTTTATGGAGAAAAACATGAAAGGTAGACTGCAAGAGAAGTCGGTGTAGCCGAGAGCAACATTCACCTCATGCGCCAACACAAAATAGCGATATTATTTGCTTCTAAAGCGGCGAGAAAGAAATTCACGGAAAGGAATGCAGACTGAGGTATAACGATAAGGTTTATGAAATTCTTTCAGGAGATAGAAATTAAATAAACCCACTGTCATATAAAGTAATATTAACGTACCTATATTTTAATACTGGGATGGAGCTCATTGTTGTATGCAGTAAAATTAACTTTTGCACCTGCTTTGCAGTTGCATGCAGGCATTTTTATTTATTTCAAGCCACGGAGCGAACAGCCACGTGCCTTGTGCCACGTAGCTGCGAGCTTGCATTGGGAAACAGTGGGTTCGAACCCCACTGTCGACAGACCTGAAGATAGTTTTCCGTGGTTTTCCATTTTCACACCGGGCAAATGCTGGGGCCATGATCACTTCCTTCCAGATCCTAGCCGTTTCCTATCCCATCGTCGCCGTAAGACTTAATATGGATGGGTGCGACGTAAAGCAAACATTGTAGAAAAAAATTACGAGTACCGGTACTTCCAGTCGAGTAAATTTTCATACATCTCCGCCAAGAGAAAGGTTATCAGAAGTCCGGAGAATCCCGGACATGTCATACAATTTAATCTTCTGTTCGGTATTCGGGAACAGTGTTGTCAACTTATATTTTCAAGATCCGCTAAATACTACTAAAAACCCGCTAAGATCCGCCAAGAAATCCGATCTCAAATAATGAGCAATAATAATAATAATAATAATAATAATAATAATAATAATAATAATAATAATAATAATAATAATAATAATAATAATAATAATAATAATAATAATAATAAAAGTGAATGTCTGTACTCACCTGATCTGTGAGTTTCACTGGGATTAACCCCCTGCCTGCGAGCCGGTGAGCTAAAACTTGTAGGCGTTTTAGTGCCGGGTGCAAACTAGGTGAATCCCCTGCCTCAAGGGCCACACACAGAACAGGCCAGTTCCTTCATAGCATAAATATAAAAGCTACTCTCTCACAGTTTCATTATCCGTCGTCATTCGCCAACTAGGGGATAAGTACCCTTTCCCCACGCATTACAAATTTATGATACCATGATCACATAACATCAAATCCAAATAGGGGCCTAACATGTTTTCCTCATGTGACTGCTAGCTCCTGATAAGAAACACGGAATAGCTCAGAGACAGAAGTACAACTTTTTTTAAAAACGTAAAAGGGATAAAACATTAAATTCCGGTATAATAAATCTGGAATTCCGCCAAAAAATCCGCTCTCCGCTAAATTATATATTTCTCCGCCGACAGTCTTCTAATTCAGCCGAATTTAGTGGAAAATCCGCCAAGTTGGCAACACTGTTCGGGAATAATGTTTTAAAATTCATAAATGTCCTCCTGTTTTAGAAATGCACAATATTCAGTCATTAAAAATGTACGAGTGATTTTCAACAATGACAGAAAGAATAAATTTGTAAGTGCAGTAGTTTGACAACAGTTTTTGGACGTGAAATAGTTTTTCAGATGGTTACTGTGCGTGTAACTGGTAATCAACGGTTGTGGTCTTAAAATATCGTTAGAAGCGACTCGGAAGTGAGAAGGGAGAGCGATGCTGCGTGATGCTCGGAGAGGTTGGTAACTGGAAGAGTGTTGTGACAACATTCGTGCATTGCATTCTTTCAATACTTTGTTAAACATAACTTCCGGATTGTTTGAAGCAGACGAACGTGATCGTTAGGGCTAACACTGTTGTTAGCCGGTTCGAGTCCCGTTGGTCAAAAACATTTTCACCAACAGAATGTTGGCCGGCAGGATAGGGGAGGTGGTGGTATACAATTTCCAAGAGCCTGGATTAAATACCAAACCTCTCCGCAGTGCTCATATGGAGTGAGGGCATATGACGCTGTTGATGGTGATTTGTCCGTCGGATGGAGACGTTAAGCCGAGCAGACACCTTGCTGCTATTCAAGAGTAGTAGGCTATGTACCGGCACCAAGTTTCACCCTCTCCCTTCCTACTATCATATATCACGTCATTCATTTCAGCTCATTAACTCCACTGATGAGGTTGACGTCAGGAAGGGCATCCGGTCATAAAAACCCGCCACAACAGATTCATCTCACCTCATACCCGACCCCGTAGAGAAACGCGACAAGGGTTGGACAAACAAAGATCGTTTGGAACACACAGTGCCGGTGTGTGTGGTATGAATGATCTTTTGCATAAATATACCAGTATAACATGCAATACATATTGCTTATGTCCATATTTTTTGCTTTTATCGAATAATTTCCTGGTGTCCTACATTTTCAGAGCATTAAGTAACCTAGTAACCTCGCCGCAAGCATAAAACAGTCTCCAAGATCTCCGCTGACATCAGTATTAACACATGTAAATGATAAAAATCAATCTCCGTAAACACCTGTCCTGCTCATAATCTATTTCTTACCCGCAATGTCGGTGACTGCTTACTTTGCCGGAATTGTAAATGGGTCCAGGGCGCCAATATTTTGGGGTGCAAAGTTTGCCAGAACTTAATAATTTATTTTGGTTTTTCTATAAGGAAATACTATTTTAATGTTAATTTATTTATCACCATTTTTTAATTTTTATAATTCACATTACGTCGCACCGACACAGATAGGTCTTATAGCCACGATGAGACAGGAAAAGCCTAGGAGTTGGAAGGAAGCGGCCGTGGCCTTAATTAAGGTCAACCCCAATATTTGCCTGGTGTGAAAATGGGAAACCACGGAAAACCATGTTCAGGGCTGCCCACAGTGGGGTTCAAACCCACTATCTCCCGAATGCAAACTCAAACCTGCGCCCCCCTAACCGCACGGCCTACTCACCGGGTATTACTATTATTATTACTAGGGCTCGGATGTTTAAGACCTAAAAATAAGGCAAATAAGCAAGCAAATATTACCTCAAAAGTGACTAAATATGACCCGAAAATGATTAATCTAAATATGGCTATTTTAAAATAAATTATACATCGAAACGGCAATGCCTTTGATGAATATTTGTTAACTAAATTATTTATTCTTACTTTCATGTCAATTTTCTGAATATACATGTTTAGCAGTTATTCACAGTCGATTGCGCTTGATTCACTCATCAAACATTTGTGAATGCATACCTATAAAGTACTAAGTTCGTTAAGATCACACAACATTTTAAAAGTATAGACATGTTTGCATTCTGCATTTCGAGAAAAATAGAAATCAATCTACTTTTAAATATTTTTGGGACGTTTAAGCCCAGATTTCATTAATATTATTCAAATGCGTTAACATTTTAATTGAGCATCACGAAGCGAATTGATGATGCTTGTTGTTTAAAGGGGCCTAACATCTAGGCCATCGGCCCACGAAGCAAATTAAGCAGATGTCTTTCAATACATTATGGTAGAAAAATGGGTGTTTCAATCTGCAGCTAAGGCTAAAATGTTTTATACACTAATTCGAAACAAAACAAAACAAAAACGCGTGATTTCACAAATGCTACAAGTTTAGAAGTAAGTGGAGAGAGGCTGAGGTTCAAATATCTAAACAAAGACAAGTGAGCGATTGCTGGGATGAGTTTTTCACGATTGTTTCTGTCTCTTCCTGGGTGACTGGGTTGCCGAGTACAGCGGGTGAGGTCTATGACTTTCACTCTATACAAAGAGTATTCCACTTATGTGATAACGAGAAGCAGTTTTGTGATCACTAGTTCGCACTCGGTGAGTCGAAGATTACTTTGCACAGCTACAGCTGTCGTCAAACCGCCGAAATATGACATTTCTACGAAAATAACTAAAAATATGACCTTATGACAAAAATAGCCCAAATATGCATTTATATGACAAATAAAAATCACTTAATTGTGACATTAATCACCTGATTTGCACCAAAATCCAACCCGGCAAGAAAATACATGCAAAGAAAAAATATGACTTTTCCTAAACATCCGAGCCCTAATTATTACCTATTCTCAATTTCATGGTATCGGGATCTAAACATATTATAGTAGACATGACTCATTGGCTTAATGGTCCGCCTTGAGGCGTTCGGTTCAAAGGGTCCCGGGTTAAATTCCCGGCCGGGTCGGGGATTTTAATCGCGTCTGGTTAATTCTTCTGGCTCCGAGACTGGTTGTTCGTGTTTTTCTCAACACTTCTTCTTATTCTTTTCCTACCGCTTTTCCCAAACCTGTGGGGTCGCGGGTGCAAACTGCGTCACACATATGTAGATTTGGCCCTGTTTTACGGCCAGATGCCCTTCCTAACCCCAGCCCGATATGGAGGGATGTAATAACTAGCTTTCTGTGGTCGTTGGTAGTGTGGTGTGTTGTCTGAATATGAAGAGGAGAGTGTTGGGACGGACACAAACACCCAGTCCCCGAGCCAGAAGAATTAATCAGAAGCGATTAAAATCCCCGACCCGGTCGGGAATCGAACGAGAGACCCTCTGAACCGAAGGCCAGGACGCTGACCATTCAGCTAAGGAGACGGACTGTTCGTCTCAACACTCTCATCTTCCTATTCAGACAACACACTACACTACCAACCACCACAGAAACACGCAATAATAATAATAATAATAATAATAATAATAATAATAATAATAATAATAATAATAATAATAATAATAATAATAATAATAATAATACGACTGACAGAAATAAATACTTTGTCGTCTCTCCGTGCTCCTGCACGATCGAATTCTCTAGCTGGATAAACAATCCTGGACAATAATTTTTTGGATGGCCTTATTGGGTTATCAAACACACCTACATAAGTACCCTCTTATTTCGCAAGGTCACCTGCAATAACCAATTATAGCAAGATTACTGTCCCACATTCATTTGCATGTCAGTATTGCGGGTTGGAGAGCTTCGATAAAACTCATTGGTATTGGTACAGTAGGTTCTTATCCTGTTTTCATGGGTTCATTTAATCCCCAGAGGAATAGTGCAAGAGTTTCTGCGTAGTATGGGCGGCTTTATTGAGCTGGTGAGTTCCATATACAGGGTCCCTCTTCTAAGCTCAGACTACGCCAGTTGTAGCATGGGAGACATGCAAGTGTTCGACCTGGCAAGCATGAGTCGCCAGTCTGAATATCAGCTGTTATCATTGCAACACCGTAAACGTTACTTGAAGTACGAGGCGGTTCGACGGGTACGCGATGTATTTGTTCAGCAATTTCCTGGTAAAGTGACACCTTCATGAGCACAGATTCACATAATCGTAAGTACAGTACTGCCTCAGTGCTCCATAAAAAACATGCGCGCTCATGGACTGTTGATGACATTGGTGCGAATCACCGAATAAATCACAACAAGTAGGGCTTTCGGTTTCTTCTGCAAACAGAGCTACACTAGTGTCCAAAAGTTAAGTGTAAGTTACGAGTAAGCAGGGCAACAGGAAATAGACCGTAAATCGTACCTCACGTGTTCGCTCTTCATAGGAAAGGAGTGTTCCCTGCCTTGACTAGCGGCGTAACCGCAAGGTAAACACAGCCAGTGCCTGCGCCCCATATTCCCTTAGTCGTGTTTTCAACCTGTTGTCCCGGTGTCCCGACGCCTCTTTGCCCCGTTTTGTTAGAAAATGAATTTTAATTTTAGTCTCTATTGTCGTCAATGTAATATTTTAAATGGTGCCGCTTCCGAACCCGGTGTGCAGACTTAGGGATGATAAAAATCATATAAGAATGATGTGCAATGATATCTTAAGTAGCAGAAAGGAGAGATCCTTCCTTCATGCTTGCCAGAAACCCACCATCCCGCCCCAGAAAGTATTGTTACTTATATAGAAGAATTAAAACTGAGACTGTGTAAATGAGCTGATCGCGACCATGTGCTGTGTTCCTATTGGCCGGCCAATGTTCGCGACGAGTTCCCATTCGCCGGGCAAGCTTTCTAATGCCCCCGACAGAGCTCGCATCGTGTGCAAGTACAGGGCTGCCATATTCGCTAAAAGTTAGAGAACCATGCATTTCAGATATATACTGTATAAATTATACCTTAAAATGCTTGTAGAAGAGGGATGTGTTCATTACCAATGCCACGGACCCACCCAGGCACATTTACTTTTATAACGTAATGGAAGAATTCATTCGTCGACATGATGTCATTCCCAGAATTATTAACTCGCTGATTCCATTACCAAACCGTGTAAAATAAAAACACGGTGTTACCTCGCACGACAAGAAAAAGAAAATGTAGCTCTAACCTATCTTTGCAAATCCAGGCCAAGCTCTGTCATGAGAACAGTGGCCACACTCGCTTCGAGAGGCTCGTAACTATCGCCGCGGCGCATACTGCCCGCACGGCAAGAAAAAAAATGTAATTTACTATTATCGTATAATGTCGTAACAGCAGATCGCTGGTAGACGCTCCTATCGGCAATCTTGTGAACGAAAAAGAAAAGAGCATCACCCGCCGCAGAGCCTCCCGAGTCACGCCATGTTGGATGTCTAACCTCACTTTCGCACACTGGGTATGGAAGCTTTACGTTTTAAATTATTATAGATACTGAAATTCGTGTATGGCAAGGTACCTGTTTTTATGTCCATAACAACTAAGCTAGCTGAGTGTAAAGAGGGAATATAGGAGGCTGTGACAATATTCGTTACGAGCAACAACAAATATGGCAACCCTGCTACTCTGCCTGCATTTGTTTTCCTTGCTTGAAGCGAGTCCCTGGTTAATTCTCTCAACAACAGCAGTTGGAGTGTCGTATGATGCAGGATTAAAGATGCCGGAACGAAAATGTATGTTCACTACTGCGTTGCAAGAAAGGTAAGTGCCTTATTAACTTAGAATTTATAGCGAATTTAATGCAATTCAACTCCCAGTAAATATGTATAGATCAACAGATACTTATTTTCTATCGTAGGTACACGTTCATAAAGAAACCACTGACCGATTGTGATTGTGATGTTCGTTGCACCATTTGTAACACCGAATTCTCTGTGTCCCATGGAGGGAAAAGCGACATTGAACAACATCTAAAATCAAGGAAGCATAAAAACGCAGAAATTGCGGCATCGTCATCCGAAATTGTAACTTCATTTTTTCGGCCAACTTCAGCAACAGACCGTGAACTGCACTTGGCTGCAATTGAAGGAGCCTGGGCTTACCGCATGGTTGAAGAAAATCATATCTTTCGCTCAAATGACTGTGCTTCGAAACTAATAAGAAATTGGTTTGAACAGAAATTCTCTTGCGCTCGTAAGAAGTGTGAAGCCATTGTTGTGGACGTACTTGCACCTCATTCTTATGAAATATTGCAGAAGGAATTGAATGAAGTCAGGTTTGTTACAGTGTTTACAGATGCTTCTAATCATGGGGAGAAAAATATTTTTTCCTGTTATGGTTAACCACTACAGGGTGTCCGTGTTCGAATTTTGGAAATTAATGAACGTCCTGGCGGAACAGCAGATATTGTTACCGTACAGATTATCTGATTGACGAGTTCGCAAAAAACAATCTTAACAACAAGATAATTGCATTCTGTGGTGACAATACTAATAGTAATTTTGGTGGGACAGCACGTAAGGGTTCCAGAAATATTTTCCATAAACTTAGGATGTTATTACATCGTGAAATCCTGGACGTTGGATGTGCAGCGCATATAGTGCGCAACACAATTAAGACTGTTGCTGATAGTTTACCTATCGATGCAGAACTTGTTATTCACAAAATATATTACCATTTTCACTCATACACTATAAGAAGTAGAATCACTAAAGAATTTCTGCAGTTTTGCTGAGATTGAGTACCAGAAATTGTTAGGTTACAGTAACACCAGGTGGTTAGCGTTGATGCCAGCACTTGGAAGAGTTCTTGCAATTTTTGAAGAACTGAGATCATATTTTCTGAGTCAGGAAAAATGTCCAATGATAATGAAAGATTTTTGTGAAAACCCATTGGCGAAAATTGTTCTTTTTCTGCACAACCAAGCTACAACTTTCCACCAGGCAGTTCTCCAAGTAGAAGGTGAGTTTACAACAGGAGTTGAAGTAGCCATGGCACTTTCTATGTTGAAAGTAAACATGACTCAGAAAAAGGAGAACAGTTTTATCCCAGATGTTGTAAAATGTGCTTTGCAAGAACTACAAGATGAGGGTAAGGTGAAAGTAGAGGATTTCCAAAAAATGGCTAATAGTTTCTATGATTCATGCATTCAGTACTTAAAAGTCTGGACTGACAGATTTGAAGTATATAAGAAATTTGAATGGATCTTGCTTAACAATATCCTTTATTAAAATTGTATCTGGGGAATCAAATGTTGATGATTATGCTATTTTCAGTGAATTTGTTTATCTCAAGCAATTTGCTACTGCAGACAAAATCACTCAGTGGAATAAAGAAGGAAAAGAAGTCCATCTGAGATGGGTGGAAATGTGTCAGTATTTCTCTTCTCAAAAACTATCATTCAGTACTTTTTCTAAGGTTGTAGAATTTGGGTTATCCTTGCCAGGTGCTAATGCACCTGTAGAGAGAGTGTTTGCAAGTATGAACAAAATATAGACATCAGAAAAAAATTAAAAGTTGGAACGCTGAAAGCATTGTTGCTTACCAAGTCAATCTAAAATAAAGTTGCTTTGAGTTTTTCAATTACTTGAAGCAAAATGAGAAACTTCTGAAGAAAATCCATTCTTCAGAAAAATATGTCCTCTAGGCTAACTGTATAACATGTTGTAAAATGTATGCGATTTTTATAGTAATTGTAATGCTTTAAATGTTCTACCTTCATTAGGCCTATTATAATAATTTTGCCTTATGTTTGTAATAAATAGATAAACAGGCATATAGTTTTCTATTATAGAAAATTATAGACCAAATAATACTTTTTTTAAAGTCAGTTGATAAGTGTTCCGTTTTCAGCTTGAGAAAATGTGGTCACATTATCTTAATGGACGATAATGCCCGACCGCACCGCGCTGCTCTGGTGGATGAATTTCTGGCTGAGAAAGACATTCATCGCATGGACTGGCCAGTGAGATCTGCGGATCTGAATCCTATAGAACATGCCTTGGATGCATTGGGGAGGCGAATTGTATCTCGTCAGCCTCCACCAAGGACCCTCCAAGATCGCATTACCCTTTCGGAGGAATGGGATCAACTGTCACAAGAGTTCTACCTGACAGTAGATGATAGCCAAGAGAAGGTGACAGGCATTGAGAATTCTCGTAATTTCACAGCTCATAGTAGTTGATAGCCACAAGAAGGTAATTAAGGTACTGTTATCTAGTAACCGTGCAGGCTGTGACGTAAGGTACTGTTACCTAGCAACCGTGCAGGCTGTGATGTAAGGTACTGTTATCTAGTAACCGTGCAGGCTGTGATGTAAGGTACTGTTATCTAGTAACCGTGCAGGCTGTGACGTAAGGTACTGTTACCTAGCAACCGTGCAGGCTGTGATGTAAGGTACTGTTACCTAGTAACCGTGCAGGCTGTGACGTAAGGTACTGTTACCTAGCAACCGTGCAGGCAGTGACGTAAGGTACTGTTACCTAGCAACCGTGCAGGCTGTGATGTAGAGTAGTGTTATCTAGTAACCGTGCAGGCTGTGACGTAAGGTACTGTTACCTAGCAACCGTGCAAGCTGTGATGTAAGGTACTGTTACCTAGTAACCGTGCAGGCTGTGATGTAAGGTACTGTTACCTAGCAACCGTGCAGGCAGTGACGTAAGGTACTGTTACCTAGCAACCGTGCAGGCTGTGACGTAAGGTACTGTTACCTAGCAACCGTGCAGGCTGTGACGTAAGGTAGTGTTACCTAGCAACCGTGCAGGCTGTGATGTAAGGTACTGTTATCTAGTAACCCTGCAGGCTGTGACGTAAGGTACTGTTACCTAGCAACCGTGCAGGCTGTGACGTAAGGTACTGTTACCAAGCAACCGTGCAGGCTGTGACGTAAGGTAGTGTTACCTAGCAACCGTGCAGGCTGTGACGTAAGGTACTGTTACCTAGCAACCGTGCAAGCTTTGATGTAAGGTACTGTTACCTAGTAACCGTGCAGGCTGTGATGTAAGGTAGTGTTACCTAGCAACCGTGCAGGCTGTGATGTAAGGTAGTGTTACCTAGCAACCGTGCAGGCGGTGACGTAAGGTATTGTTATCTAGCAACCGTGCAGGCTGTGATGTAAGGTACTGTTACCTAGTAACAGTGCAGGCTGTGATGCAAGGTACTGTTATCTAGCAACCGTGGAGGCTGTGACGTAAGGTAGTGTTACCTAGCAACCGTGCTGGCTGTGTTGTAAAGTATTGTTACCTAGCAACCGTGCAGGCTGTGACGTAAGGTAGTGTTACCTAGCAACCGTGGAGGCTGTGACGTAAGGTAGTGTTACATAGCAACCGTGCAGGCTGTGACGTAAGGTAGTGTTACCTAGCAACCGTGCAGGCTGTGACGTAAGGTAGTGTTACCTAGCAACAGTGGAGGCTGTGACGTAAGGTAGTGTTACATAGCAACCGTGCAGGCTGTGACGAAAGGTAGTGTTACCTAGTAACCGTGCAGGCTGTGATGTAAGGTACTGTTACCTAGGAACCGTGCAGGCTGTGATGTAAGGTACTGTTATCTAGCAACCGTGGAGGCTGTGACGTAAGGTAGTGTTACCTAGCAACCGTGCAGGCTGTGACGTAAGGTATTGTTACCTAGCAAACGTGCAGGCTGTGACGTAAGGTAGTGTTATCTAGCAACCGTGAAGGCTGTGACGTAAGGTAGTGTTACATAGCAACCGTGCAGGCTGTGACGTAAGGTACTGTTACCTAGTAACCGTGCAGGCTGTGACGTAAGGTACTGTTATCTAGCAACCGTGGAGGCTGTGACGTAAGGTACTGTTACCTAGAAACCATGCAGGCTGTGACGTAAGGTACTGTTACCTAGTAACCATGCAGGCTGTGACGTAAGGTACTGTTACCTAGTAACCATGCAGGCTGTGACGTAAGGTACTGTTACCTAGTAACCATGCAGGCTGTGACGTAAGGTACTGTTACCTAGTAACCGTGCAGGCTGTGATGTAAGGTACTGTTACCTAGTAACCGTGCAGGCTGTGATGTAAGGTACTGTTATCTAGCAACCGTGGAGGCTGTGACGTATGGTAGTGTTACCTAGCAACCGTGCAGGCTGTGACGTAAGGTAGTGTTACCTAGCAACCGTGGAGGCTGTGACGTAAGGTACTGTTACCTAGTAACCATGCAGGCTGTGACGTAAGGTAGTGTTATCTAGCAACCGTGGAGGCTGTGACGTAAGGTAGTGTTACATAGCAACCGTGCAGGCTGTGACGTAAGGTACTGTTACCTAGTAACCGTGCAGGCTGTGATGTAAGGTACTGTTACCTAGTAACCGTGCAGGCTGTGATGTAAGGTACTGTTATCTAGCAACCGTGGAGGCTGTGACGTAAGGTAGTGTTACCTAGCAACCGTGCAGGCTGTGACGTAAGGTATTGTTACCTAGCAACCGTGCAGGCTGTGACGTAAGGTAGTGTTACCTAGCAACCGTGCAGGCTGTGACGTAAGGTACTGTTATCTAGTAACCGTGCAGGCTGTGACGTAAGGTAGTGTTACCTAGCAACCGTGCAGGCTGTGACGTAAGGTAGTGTTACCTAGCAACCGTGCAGGCTGTGACGTAAGGTACAGTTATCTAGTAACCGTGCAGGCTGTGACGTAAGGTAGTGTTACCTAGCAACCGTGCAGGCTGTGACGTAAGGTAGTGTTACCTAGTAACCGTGCAGGCTGTGATGTAAGGTACTGTTACCTAGTAACCGTGCAGGCTGTGATGTAAGGTACTGTTATCTAGCAACCGTGCAGGCTGTGACGTAAGGTAGTGTTACCTAGCAACCGTGCAGGCTGTGACGTAAGGTAGTGTTACCTAGTAACCGTGCAGGCTGTGATGTAAGGTACTGTTACCTAGTAACCGTGCAGGCTGTGATGTAAGGTACTGTTATCTAGTAACCGTGCAGGCTGTGACGTAAGGTAGTGTTACCTAGCAACCGTGCAGGCTGTGACGTAAGGTAGTGTTACCTAGCAACCGTGCAGGTTGTGACGTAAGGTACTGTTATCTAGTAACCGTGCAGGCTGTGACGTAAGGTAGTGTTACCTAGCAACCGTGCAGGCTGTGACGTAAGGTAGTGTTACCTAGTAACCGTGCAGGCTGTGATGTAAGGTACTGTTACCTAGTAACCGTGCAGACTGTGATGTAAGGTACTGTTACCTAGTAACCGTGCAGGCTGTGATGTAAGGTACTGTTATCTAGCAACCGTGGAGGCTGTGACGTAAGGTAGTGTTACCTAGCAACCGTGCAGGCTGTGACGTAAGGTAGTGTTACCTAGCAACCGTGCAGGCTGTGACGTAAGGTAGTGTTACCTAGCAACCGTGCAGGCTGTGACGTAAGGTAGTGTTACCTAGCAACCGTGCAGGCTGTGACGTAAGGTATTGTTACCTAGCAACCGTGCAGGCTGTGACGTAAGGTAGTGTTACCTAGCAACCGTGCAGGCTGTGATGTAAGGTACTGTTACCTAGTAACCGTGCAGGCTGTGACGTAAGGTAGTGTTACCTAGCAACCGTGCAGGCTCTGACGTAAGGTACTGTTACCTAGCAACCGTGCAGGCTGTGATGTAAGGTACTGTTACCTAGTAACCGTGCAGGCTGTGATGTAAGGTACTGTTACCTAGCAACCGTGCAAGCTGTGACGTAAGGTACTGTTACCTAGTAACCGTGCAGGCTGTGATGTAAGGTACTGTTACCTAGTAACCGTGCAGGCTGTGATGTAAGGTACTGTTACCTAGTAACCGTGCAGGCTGTGACGTAAGGTACTGTTACCTAGCAACCGTGCAGGCAGTGACGTAAGGTACTGTTACCTAGCAACCGTGCAGGCTGTGACGTAAGGTACTGTTATCTAGTAACCGTGCAGGCTGTGACGTAAGGTACTGTTACCTAGCAACCGTGCAGGCTGTGACGTAAGGTACTGTTACCTAGCAACCGTGCAGGCTGTGACGTAAGGTACTGTTATCTAGTAACCGTGCAAGCTGTGATGTAAGGTACTGTTACCTAGTAACCGTGCAGGCTGTGACGTAAGGTACTGTTACCTAGCAACCAGGCAGGCTGTGACG
Organism: Anabrus simplex; assembly: GCF_040414725.1. Classification (NCBI taxonomy): domain Eukaryota; kingdom Metazoa; phylum Arthropoda; class Insecta; order Orthoptera; family Tettigoniidae; genus Anabrus; species Anabrus simplex. The sequence continues at coordinate 215,157,864 of NC_090279.1, read as the reverse complement.
TAAAGTATTGTTACCTACCAACTGTACAGGCTGTGATGTAAGGTACTGTTACCGAGCAACCATGCAGGCTGTGATGTAAGGTACTGTTACCTAGTAACCATGCAGGCTGTGATGTAAGGTACTGTTACCTAGCAACCGTGCAGGCTGTGATGTAAGGTATTGCTACCTAGCAACCGTGCAGGCTGTGATGTAAGGTACTGTTACCGAGCAACCATGCAGGCTGTGATGTAACGTACTGTTACCTAGCAACCATGCAGGCTGTGATGTAAGGTACTGTTACCTAGTAACCATGCAGGCTGTGATGTAAGGTACTGTTACCTAGCAACCGTGCAGACTGTGACGTAAGGTACTGTTACCTAGCAACCATGCAGGCTGTGATGTAAGGTACTGTTACCTAGTAACCATGCAGGCTGTGATGTAAGGTACTGTTACCTAGCAACCGTGCAGACTGTGACGTAAGGTACTGTTACCTAGCAACCATGCAGGCTGTGATGTAAGGTACTGTTACCTAGTAACCATGCAGGCTGTGATGTAAGGTACTGTTACCTAGCAACCGTGCAGGCTGTGATGTAAGGTATTGCTACCTAGCAACCGTGCAGGCTGTGATGTAAAATATTGTTACCTAGTAACCATGCAGGCTGTGATGTAAGGTACTGTTACCTAGTAACCGTGCAAGCTGTGATGTAAGGTACTGTTACCTAGCAACCATGCAGGCTGTGATGTAAGGTATTGCTACCTAGCAACCGTGCAGGCTGTGATGTAAAATATTGTTACCTAGCCACCATGCAGGCTGTGATGTAAGGTACTGTTACCTAGTAACCGTGCAGGCTGTGATGTAAGGTACTGTTACCTAGCAACCGTGCAGGCTGTGACGTAAGGTAGTGTTACCTAGCAACCGTGCAGGCTGTGACGTAAGGTAGTGTTACCTAGCAACCGTGCAAGCTGTGATGTAAGGTACTGTTACCTAGCAACCGTGCAAGCTGTGATGTAAGGTACTGTTACCTAGTAACCGTGCAGGCTGTGATGTAGAGTAGTGTTACCTAGTAACCATGCAGGCTGTGATGTAAGGTATTGCTACCTAGCAACCGTGCAGGCTGTGATGTAAAATATTGTTACCTAGCAACCATGCAGGCTGTGATGTAAAGTACTGTTATCTAGCAACCGAGCTGGCTGTGTTGTAGAGTATTGTTACCTAGCAACCGTGCAGGATGTGATGTAAAATATTGTTACACAGAAACCGTACAGGCTGTGCTGTATTGTTACCTAGCAACCGTGCAGGCTGTGATATAAAGTATTGTTACCTAGCAACCGTGCAGGCTGTGATGTAAAATATTGTTACACAGAAACCGTACAGGCTGTGCTGTATTGTTACCTAGCAACCGTGCAGTCTGTGATGTAAAATATTGTTACACAGAAACCGTACAGGCTGTGCTGTATTGTTACCTAGCAACCGTGCAGGCTTTGACGTAAAGTATTGTTACCTAGCAAGAGTGCAGGCTGTGATGTATTGTATCCTAGCAACCGTGCAGGCTATGATGAGAAATATTGTTACACAGAAACCGTACAGGCTGTGCTGTATTGTTACCTAGCAACCGTGCAGGCTTTGACGTAAAGTATTGTTACCTAGCAAGAGTGCAGGCTGTGATGTATTGTTACCTAGCAACCGTGCAGGCTGTGATGAGAAATATTGTTACCTAGCAAGAGTGCAGACTGTGATATGAAATATTGTGACGTAGTAACCGTGCAGGCTGTGATGTGAAATATTGTTACCTAGCAACCGTGCAGTCTGTGATGTGAAATATTGCTACCTAGCAAGAGTGCAGTCTGTGATGTGAAATATTGTTACCTAGCAAGAGTGCAGGCTGTGATGTGAAATATTGTTACCTAGCAACCGTGCAGGCTGTGATGTGAAATATTGTTACCTAGCAACCGTGCAGGCTGTGATGTGAAATATTGTTACCTAGCAATCGTGCAGAGTGTGATGACGAGTATTGTTACCTAGCAACCGTGCAGGCTGTGATGTAAAGTATTGTTACCTAGCAACCGTGCAGGTTGTCTTATGGCTGGTTTCCATCTGAAAATAGGATCGTTGATGGATGACCATGATTGGGAGACATATTTATGATCATTTCATATTCGCAAGGGGAAAAGTGGTTGCTTTTGAATGTGTATTTTCTTTCTTTATTTCTTAGTCTGTTTACCCTCCAGGGTTGGATTTTCCCTCGGACTCAGCGAAGGATCCCATCTCGACCCCCTCAAGGACAGTGTTCTGGAGCGTGAGACTTTGGGTTGGGGAATGAAACTGAGGAAGATGACCAGTACCTCGCCAAGGCAGCCTCACCTGCTATCCTGAACAGAGGCCTTGTGCGGGATGGGAAGAGGGGAGGAACCGGCCGTGGCCTTAAGTTAGGCACCATCCCGGTATTTGCCTGAAGGGGAAGGGGGAAGCCACCGAAAACAGTTATCTTGTTCAACAATTTCGAGAATTGCTGATAAAGAATTCGAACTCAGTTGGTTTCCCGAGGCTGAGTGGACCCCGTTTATTTGTATCTGAGAGATTGTTCTTATTGTAGTTATCTTTAGTGAGTTGGTATGCTAGTTCCAGTTTCTTTGCGTTTGATTTGTTTGCTTTCTTATCGAGTCCATTAATCTGAATTATTTCACTTAGGTATTTAAATTTATTAAGCTTGCTGATTTTCCCGTACTCTGCTTTTAGCTCTGTTGGCGAATCCCTAACATTTGACATTTTATTCACTTCATTTCAATTATTTTCCCATATATCGGCAATTTCGTAGGAAGGGGCAGAGGCATTTTGTTAATGGCCTGGGGCAGGAACAAATGGTAAAAACGGTCCCGAATAAGGCTAGGGTGTGCAATAAATAAAGCAAGGAGTAGTAACCCTTGTACTACAGAGAACAGGAAGTGGGATTCTACTGTCATCAATAGAGCTTCCTTCATTTACTTGAGACAACTGAAGATGGAAATGTCGGCGAATTGTGGTTTTGACATGTGTTTCATTTTATATATTTCTACACATTCTTAGTAATTTTACATATCATGTGAAGAATGTAATATTTTTGTACATCTCTAGGCAAATATTTAAAACAACTAAAAATTGTGTCAGCTCGTTTAATTTACAGACTATAGTAAAGTAATTGGCGAATTACATTTCATATAGAATATATTTCAATTGCTAAAGTTGGAAAAATTGTGTTTGCTGACCATTTGTCTGTGAAGTACAGTAGGTCCGAGTGTTCAACAACAGCACTAATCGGTCAGAACATTTCTAAGTGGCCAAAAGTCACGGGAAGACACTCAATGTGATGTTAATAACGAGTTGCTCCTCAATATGGCGGGACATTGACACTACAAGGTGTTGGAATGGTTCTGGAGGGATTTGGACGCACGCGTCTTGCACTGCTGCCCACAGTTGGTCTGTGTAGTTGGTGCGGGGTTCGTGGAGCGTACAGCAGCAACGACAGCATCCCATAAATGCCCGATTGGATTAAGATCGGGAGATCTGGAGGGCCAATCCATGGTCGTAACTTCACTGGAGTGTTCCTGCAACCACAGAGCGCTGACATGGCGCATTGTCCTGTTGAAACATGGATCTCCATCAGGGTTCTCTACGGCCAGAAAGGGATGCAGATCCTCTAAAAGAATGTCCACATAACATGCACCTGTCAGCGCTCCCTGCAGCTGGACAATGGGACCTACTTGCGACCATGAGAACCGCCCAGATCAGAACTGACCACCACCCGCCTCGACACAACCTTGTTGACATCTATAGCTTCATGGGGCATACGCTACACTCTCGCTCGATACAACTGGAATCAGGTTCATCGGACCATGCCATACTGCTCCATGGTCCATAGCTGATGTTCGCGGACCCATGCACATCGTTGAGCTCTGTGTCGAGGTGTCAGCAAAGGGACACGAGTTGGTCGTCGGCTGGTGAAGCCTATGCGGTGCAGTTGCCTCCTCACAGTCCTGGTAGAAATGTGTTCCTGACTACCAACATTCAACTGGGCAGTGATCTGACTCACAGTAGCCCGTCGAGCGCCCAGTATGGTTCTGTGGAGCCGACGTGATGTCCGTGGTCTTCCCGTGTAGAGGTTTACGCCGGTGATATTGAAGGAAACACGCTCGGCACTGTTGACCCGAATTCGCGGTAATCTCTGCAATGCTATGACCACGTTTAAAGTCGGTTAACCCGCGACGTGTTGCCATTTTCACGAAACTGGTGTCTGTGACAGACTGCTCAGGGGTCATCCACGGCACATTTTCTAATCGGACACCCCTTCCCGTGACTTTTGGACACTCAGTGTATACTCCCCAATCATTCCATTCACATCCTAAAGGCAAGGTCTTGTCGCTGCAACCACATTTGTCTCTCCTCTGCTGAGCGTTTCAGGTCAACACATTTTTTCAAATTCAGCCTGTCCATCACGGAATCCAGATGCTTCTTTCTCGGCCTTCCTTTTCCCTTCTTACCCGGAACTTCTCCTTCCAGCATAGTCGCGAGGAATGTGTTATGGCGAAGTGTGTGGCCAAGGAATTTGGTTTTCCCCTTTCTCACAGTGTTGATCAATTCCCTTGTTTCATCTATTTCCTTAAGGACCGTATTGTTTGACTTTTTCTCTGTCCAAGTAATTTTCAGCATCCTCCTCCATATCCACATTTCCATTGCTTCCAGGCGTTTTACGTCCTGTTTTGCTAAGACCCATGTTTCGGAACAATACAACAAAACACTCCACACAAACATTTTGATAAATTCTTTCCTAATTTTAATGTTAATGTTCCTGCTTGTCAGAACTGTTTCTTGTTATTTAAGGCTTGCTTAGTTAGAGCAATCCTCCTCCTGATTTCTGCGGTGCACCTGCTGTCCTTCCCAAGTAGCAAAACTGACTTACATGTTGTACATTTTCATCATCTACCTTAATGTTTATTGGCGTTTCCTCAGTTGATTTCTTCACAGCTAATACTTTTGTTTTCGAGCAGTTCAGTTTCAATTTTAATTCTTGTAGTGTTGATATTAAAAGTCGTAGCATTTTACTTATTTCCCTCTCTGAATCTGCAATTAATGCAATGTCATCGGCAAACCTTATACAGTTGTCCGTTAATTTTAATTATTTTTTGATATTTGAAGTATTTCGGATATGCCTTGTAATTTTATTATTTAATGCTGTCAAAATTATAAATCAGTAGACTATATAAATAAAGGAATATACGAACATTTTTTAAATTTAATGCATTAGTGGGACCGAAGACTGAAATTTTCAACTACAATTTTGCACATATTAGCATGACATTTTTTGAGCACGTTCATGAAGTAAATATTACGTACAATACAAAGTTGCAAAGCAGTGTGTTGATTCAATTTTCTTCAATTATTATTTTTTGATATTTAGTTACGAGTTACCGGTACTGAAAAAAGTTCCCTGAGACACACTTTTGGTTTCTATGACTTCGGTATTTGATAATGGTGCTTACATGCATATATAAACATCATTTACTTAAACATGTATCAGACTGGAAATGTTTGAAATTCTGGTTTGTTAATTTCTTTACAAAAATTATATACTGCCGTAATCAAATCAATCAACAATTACAATTCTTTACAAGTATCTTTTGTTAGTTGAAGATATTACGATAACTCCAGATAGCTTCATATCAGTCAGACAAGAACTGCCACTATATGGAGCTTTTCACAAGAAGCAAAGCATTGAAAAAATAAAAGGTGAGAGTTTTGAATGCACCTGTTATTTTTTTTTAAAGATTATGAGGTAAACAGTAGAACACCGTAAAGCGCTGACACCATACAACTGTCATTTGTCAAACCTTGGAGCCAAATTCGAACGGAAACGACAAAATATTGTCAAAAAATTCGTTAATGTGCCATCAGTGGCAGACACCCCCACACCGCAGCCCATTATAATGTCGGTACGGCCTTTAAAATTGGTGAAGCTTGAACTATTCCGCCATTTCCTGATAATAGAAGGAATGGTGTTATTTTTTAGCAATAATTTCGAAATTCAATTTTTTGTAAGGAAACCAGGAAATTTTGGTCATCGGTCCCCTTAATACTAATACATATTTAATTACGCATTTCACTGATAGTTACTACACATTTTACACTTTGTTATGACTTAAACAGCTGGCCCCGTGGTGTAGGGGTAGCGTGCCTGCCTCTTACCCGGAGGTCCCGGGTTCGATTCCCGGCCAGGTCAGGGATTTTTACCTGGACCTGAGGGCTGGTTCGAGGTCCACTCAGCGTACAGTCGCTTGGTAGTCCAAGGCCCTTCGAGGGCTGTAGTGCCATGGGGTTTGGTTTTATGACTTAAATATCCGGGCCCAAGTCATGAAGCACACGTCGTGGGGGAAGACCACTGTGTATAATAATCTCAATGTCATGAACTTGTTTTATAAGGTCCTGAAGACATGTTGAAATCCGTCCTTGTACCTTCCGCCTGAAAGTCTGTGCGCGGAAGGCCGATCTTAAGCTGTTAGCTGGAGGCCAGGACGGTGTGTTGAACTAGATCATTATTTTCAGACTGAGAGCGCTAATTGTAATGAGGGTACCGACCTTAGTCTTCATGGGGGCGTGTCATGGCCGCTAGAGGGATATACGAGGTGCCGACACCGCGAGAACCTGCTAGTTGGTGACAAGTGTATCGCCATGGTGACAGCTCGCTGCGTGAGCGCATTGCGTGTGGTAAGTAACACCTGTCTTTGCCTTTCTCATACTAACTTGGAACTTTCCATACCTCAAACAAAACAAGACATTTGCTGTTATGTATCGTGCGTACGTTGTTTTGAACGGGAATAATTCTGTTCCACAATTTCCTTGCCTCAAAGGCAAGAAGATCATCACGCGAGAGTATTTGTTTCTGTATCTAGTGTTATGACTGCATGCCATGTGTTGTCTACAGTGCTGCCAACACTTGATTACTTAAGTGCTAATGGCTACGGAGTAGTGGCACCGTGCCACGATTTAAAATAAATAAGTACCAGTGGCACTGCTGTATAAATACATATATGTGAAATGTTTACAAGAATAAAAAGGTATGTGACGTGAATATTTACCTTAAAGGGCAACTTCTTATTTATTGTGTTAGTAAGCGCAAGAACACACATCAATCAAGTCTGCTTTTCTACATAGAACAATGTGGCGGGCACTGTTGTGTGCTCACGTGACTGCCAACGGCACGGCACGTACAGGCCAGAGCTGTGCCGGTGTCAGCGGTAGTGCGTCAAGAGACATCGCTTCTGCAGTACCTACAAGTTCTGCCGGACCATGCCACTCTCTACCCGTTCTTCGCTACGGAATTCTTCATGCTATACAGACTTGTAGGTTACGTAGTGTACACATTGTGAGTAGTAAGATTGTATTAAATTGCATAGCTCTCAACGTTACCCTAGAAACGCGACGGGGAAGTCACCAAACGTCTTTTCGTAAGTGAAGACGGGGTTATTTTCACTGTAATGGTAAGCCCTCTTGTCTACCATCAGTCACGGTCAAGTTGGGGAATTTTCGTTATGACATCTTAGCGAGCACAGAAGAGAAACTGAAGGAATGGATGGAATATGTACCCAATCATTTCTTGGACCGCAGAAATGAGGATCATGGTGCTTGGGCAGACGATGGCGCGGGTATCACACGTGCAGAAGTATGCCATAAGAACAGCGAAGAATGGGAAGTCTCCAGGCCCTCATGAGGTGTATGCTGAGATACTGAAACTACTTGAGAAAGAAAAATCCCTTTCATTATTAGTTGACCTATTCGACAGTATCACCGCAGTGGAACCATTCCTCGAGACTGGCTCAAATCAACTTGCGTAATATTGCCTAAGTTAGCCAATGCAAAATTCTGCAATGAAAATAAGTTAGAACAATTAGTTTGATGAGCCACGGTCTGAAAGTATTCCTAAAAGTCTTGCATTCGAGAATTTACCATAAATGTGAGGAGAATACCGGAACCTCACAGTTTGGCTTCAGACATGGTTTTGGTACTAGAGAGGCAGATATTAGTCCAACGGTGTCGGTATGTCAATGTCGAAGTTTTTGCTTGTTTCATCGACTACGAAAAAGCCTTCGATACAGTCCGTCATGACGAACTTATGAACATTCTTCGATAATTAAGACTTGATGGGCGGGACATCCGTATTATTGGTGATTTCTACTGGAACCAGAGTGCTGGCATAAGAATTGATGGTCGTGTCTCGGAAGAAGTCTCAATTATGAAAGGAGTTCGCCAAGGCTGTACTCTTTCCCCCATGCTTTTCAACATCTATTCAGAAAAGGTTTTTTCAAGATGCTCTTTACGGAAAGACTCAAGGAGTTGTGGTTAATGGTTTCATCATAAATAACATCAGGTATGCCGATGAATCTGTGCTACTTGCAAGCAATCTCCAGGATCTATAGGAACTGTTTAATACTGTCACTGAAGCCAGCAACGCCATGGGCTTGAGGCTTAATGTATAGAAGACCAAGTGGATGGTTATAAGCAGGAAATAATAAGGCATTAGAGGTAATCTCACATCAGCAAAAGACCAGATCGCAAGAGTGGCAACATTTAAATACCTGGGATGTCACATGTCAGTGATGACTGGGACCTTGCTCATGAGATCCGATGCAGAACTGAGCAGTCCAGAACTTTTTTCAGAGACCTAGAACACTTTTGACAAGCCGTGACCTTTCCATTACACTACGGACACGACTACTCCAGTGCTACGTCTTCAGCATTCTGTTGTACGGCATTGAGGCATGGATACTGAGACCATGTGCAAGAAGTTGCAAGCATTTGAAATGTGGACGTACCGAAGGATGCTGAAGATACCTTCGACAGCTAAAATGACCAATATAGAAGTTTTGCACCGTAAGAACAAAGAACCAGAAATTCTCACTACCATCAAGAGAAGGAAGCTAGACTACTTTGGTCATATGATGCGGAACAGTAAATATCACCTACTGCAAGTAATACTCCAAGGGAAAATTAAAGGAAAACGTGGTCCGGGGAGAAGTAGGACATCGCGCTCGGCAACTTGAGCCAGTGGTTTGGGGTGACAGAGCTTTCTCTGTTCAGAACAGCTATGAACAAACAACATATCATGCTACTGATCGCCAACGTTCTGCGAGGGCATGGCACATGAAGAAGAAGAAGAAGATGTAGTATTTATCGATAGGATCACTAATAACATAAATATTTGAGAACTACATTTTAGGCCTTCCCCTAAACTACCGTTTCACTCAGTGTGAATAAAATGATTTATAGCCTAGATTTTAGTGGCTCATTCCCCGGCTTTACATACCAATTTTCATTAAATTCTCTTCAGCCGTTTTCTCGTGATGCGTGTACATAGAGCCAGCCAGCCAGCCAGCCAGCCAGCCAGCCAGCCAGCCAGCCAGCCAGCCAGACAGACAGACAGACAGACAGACAGACAGACAGACAGACAGACAGACAGACAGACAGACAGACAGACAGACAGACAGACAGACAGACAGACAGACAGACAGACAGACAGACAGACCTATTTCAAACGCTAACAACCAGATGACGGTTACTGCGTTGGTCAAAAGAAAACTAATTGATCCTCAAAAGAAGAAAATAGACCTCACGTTAGCAAAAAAGATCTTCATGGATTTACAGCCGTACAGTTTGGTTGAGGACACTGGATTTGTGGAGTACACTCAAGCTCTGAACCCTGACTATGAACTCCCGTCAACATATGTTTTAAATCATTCGCTGATAAACTCTCTGTACGAATCTTGTCAGCTTAAAGTACAAGAGTACCTTCATCTTGCACCTCCTGTCTGTCTAACTACTGACTGTTTGGCATCATTTAATACGGAAAGTTTCATGGCTGTCACCGGCCAGACACTATGACCATGTAAAGTATTGTTACCTAGCAACCGTGCAGGCTGTGATGTGAAATATTGTTACCTAGCAACCGTGCAGGCTGTGATGTGAAATACTGTTACCTAGCAACCGTGCAGGCTGTGATGTGAAATATTGTTACCTAGCAACCGTGCAGGCTGTGATGTGAAATACTGTTACCTAGCAACCGTGCAGGCTGTGATGTGAAATATTGTTACCTAGCGACCGTGCAGGCTGTGATGACAAGTATTGTTACCTAGCAACCGTGCAGGCTGTGATGTGAAATATTGTTACCTAGCAACCGTGGAGGCTGTTATGTAAAGTATTGTTACCTAGCAACCGTGCAGACTGTGATGTAAAGTATTGTTACCTAGCAACCGTGCAGACTGTGATGTAAAGTATTGTTACCTAGCAACCGTGCAGACTGTGATGTAAAGTATTGTTACCTAGCAACCGTGCAGACTGTGATGTAAAGTATTGTTACCTAGCAACCGTGCAGACTGTGATGTGAAATATTGTTACCTAGCAACCGTGCAGGCTGTGATGTAAAGTATTGTTACCTAGCAACCGTGCAGGCTATGATGTAAGGTATTGTTACCTAGCAACCGTGCAGACTGTGATGTAAAGTATTGTTACCTAGCAACCGTGCAGACTGTGATGTAAAGTATTGTTACCTAGCAACCGTGCAGACTGTGATGTGAAATATTGTTACCTAGCAACCGTGCAGACTGTGATGTAAAGTATTGTTACCTAGCAACCGTGCAGACTGTGATGTAAAGTATTGTTACCTAGCAACCGTGCAGACTGTGATGTGAAATATTGTTACCTAGCAACCGTGCAGGCTGTGATGTGAAATATTGTTACCTAGCAACCGTGCAGGCTGTGATGTGAAATATTGTTACCTAGCAACCGTGGAGGCTGTGATGTAAAGTATTGTTACCTAGCAACCGTGCAGACTGTGATGTAAAGTATTGTTACCTAGCAACCGTGCAGGCTGTGATGTAAAGTATTGTTACCTAGCAACCGTGCATGCTATGTCTTATGGCTAATATGGCTTGTTACAGTGTTTTTCACATTTAGAAAGACATACTGAGGACAATTTATCTGTTCGGCTTAAAGGCACACAAATGAATGGAACATCGACGAGAAAGTTGTAATTGTTGTGTCCGACAATGCTCCGAATATTGTTCGCGTAATCGAACGAAGTAAATTTACTAAGTTCGGCTGTTTTGTTCGTAGTGCAATTTGCGTTGAAGCAGAGTGAGTTACAAGTTGTTCTGAAGAAAGTGAGAAGCACGACAGCAAGGGCAGAACGACCTCCCACGATGTTCCAGCTGTGTGCAACTCGACATTTTACATGCTCGAACGCTTCCACAAAGTTTCAAGTGCTGTGAAAAGCACGGCTGCTGTAGTGGAAGAAGGCTCATTGTTCGGGACATGTGTGCAGTTTTGAATGGCGAAATAAGTGCAGACAAATATGTATCGGCGTCGAAGGTGGTTCTTTTAAGAAAGGGATTACTTTCTTCCTGCCAGAAAATGAAGTTTCATGGCTAGTGGTCGATTTAAACAAATACTGCTGAGACATTGAGAAGTGCCTGTACATTCTTCGATCCTAGGTTCAAGAAAGAAAGCGTGTTATACGACCTTCTTGATGCCGGAAAGATAAAAAAAGATGTCATCGCCGATGTAGCAGACCTACTTTGTACTTTTAATATCCCATCCGGGAGATGTTCGCGGAGAACTGGGAGTCCTGTTGCTACAGACACAGTTCCTGATGAAGATGAAATAGGCGTATTTTCACCATGGGCTACCTACAAATTTCAACACCCATGTCTCAAGCTATTGTAGAAGTAAACAGGTAAGCAAACTGCTGCTATCATTTCAATAACTTTAAAATATTCAGAGTGGCATTCTACTAACACAGAAACTCGGTTATTGAACACTCAGATTAGAGAAATAATGTTTATATTTGTCTTTTTATTACAGGTAGCTAGACAGGCAGATCCGAACGTATGTTTTCGAAAGCTGGTCAAATTTTGACTAACAGACGAAACAGACTGTCAGTAAATGAAGTGAAAAAAACCCCACTGTTCTTGAATGTGAATGGAAAACGTATCTGAGGGTTATTTTGTAGTAAGTTATGGATGGATGGCCAGACAATGTTACCTAGCAACAGTGCAGGTATGTCTTACGAGTATGACTGATTGTCATCTAAATTAGCAGCTCTTGACGAATGGCCATGATCGAGAGACATATTTCATCATTTGAGTTTCCCATTGGTAACTTTGACACCATTATTATTGTTATTTTTATTATTATGATTATTGACAACGTTGTGCGCAACTAAGTAGCGGGATTGAACTTATTTACGGAGATAAATTCGCTTTCTTGTCTTTTTTGTCTTTCTTGCCTTCATCATCGCACTGTGTTTTTTCTTCCGTCTATGCAGTGGCGGTTCTCATGTTCGGTTTTTCAGAAAAATGGTGTTGATAGTGCGTTGCTCACCGTATGGTCGATGTGCAGTGTAAAACATTCAGAAGGAAACAAAAGTACAGGGAATAGACAGTATGGGAAGTGGTTGCAAAGTGTTTGTTGCATTTTCTTTCTTCTAGTTTCCTATGCGATGTTATTGCACGCATTCTATTGAAATTTAGTCTTTTTTCGTACTGTACGGTTTTATGATAAACAATACGGTTTATTTCGAATTTCTGCGCGGTTTTTCAATTTTCGGCGGTTGGAAACGCTGGTGTGATATTTTCTCAGAACGGTGCTATAACTCAGATTTTCTTGTTTTTAATTAGTTAGTGATACGCCTCAAGTGATCCAGTTTCTAAAGTGTATAGTGCTTCAGGCTTAATTACAGTATTATAGTGTTTCAATTTACCGCGTTCCGAGACAGTGATTTCTTGCTGAACCTGGTCAATGTGATGTCCCTTTGTTTACTTCACGATTTATTTGCATGAGGGATTTTGTCAAACTGAGTTACAAGGGGCTGCTTGTTTAAGTATGGAGGAAAACCTTCCACGCATCAAGTTTTCTCATTCGAGTCCAGTTTAACATACAATTACACGAAGTTTTTCCAGGACTGACTTGCTTCTATCCTATTATTGTTATTATTATTATTATTATTATTATTATTATTATTGTTATTATTATTATTATTATTATTATTATTATTATTATTATTATTTTAGGACTCGAAAACTGAGGAAAAATCCTCTTTTTCTCTCGAATGTTGGAGGACGCAGCCCAACATTATATATGCTCATTGTGGGTCGTTGTAGACCAGAAAAAAAGGTGACTTTATTTGTCCTTTTTTTGCCTTTTGCGGCGCTTATTGGCTTATAGGTCCTTTTCAGAATTTTTTAGGTCCTAACGGCCTTTCTCCTTCTTTTGACTGCATTTGTACTGCCAATTCTCAATCCGAATCATCCTTAGTTCATACATCACCTCTTAAACATCTTTTCTCTACTAAATAATATATTTGAACCAGATCTGAAGAGAGAATTGAAATGAAATAGTGAAACTAATGCTTGAAAAACCACGGGGAGGTTGTGGGTTTCATAAATAGGAAATGTCCTCTCAGTTTTAATTACTGCGTTGATGGGGTGAAAGTTCCTTATGGGAATCATTGTAAGTATCTAGGTGTTAATATAAAGAAAGATCTTCGTTGGGGTAATCACATAAATGGGATTGTAAATAAAGGGTACAGATCTCTGCACATGGTTATGAGGGTCTTTAGGGGTTGTAGTAAGGATGTAAAGGAGAGGGCATGTAAGTCTCTGGTAAGACCCCAACTAGAGTATGGTTCCAGTGTATGGGACCCTCACCAGGATTACCTGATTCAAGAACTGGAAAAAATCCAAAGAAAAGCAGCTCGATTTGTTCTGGGTGATTTCCGACAAAAGAGTAGCGTTACAAAAATGCTGCTAAGTTTGAGCTGGGAAGACTTGGTAGAAAGGAGACGAGCTGCTCGACTAAGCGGTATGTTCCGAGCTATCAGTGAAGAGATGGCATGGAATGACATTAGTAGACGAATAAGTTTGAGTGATGGCTTTAAAAGTAGGAAAGATCACAATATGAAGATAAAGCTGGAATTCAAAAGGACAAATTGGGGCAAATATTCGCTTATAGGAAGGGAAGTTAGGGATTGGAATAACTTACCAAGGGAGATGTTCAATAAGTTTCCAATTTCTTTGCAATCATTTAAGAAAAATGCTAGGAAAACAACAGATAGGGAATCTGCCACCAGGGCGACTGCCAAAAATGCAGATTAGTATTGATTAATTGTTTGATCATGTGCAACCGGGCGAGTTGGCCGTGCGCGTAGAGGCACGCGGCTGTGAGCTTGCATCCGGGAGATAGTAGGTTCGAATCCCACTATCGGCAGCCCTGAAAATGGTTTTCCGTGGTTTCCCATTTTCACACCAGGCAAATTCTGGGGCTGTACCTTAATTAAGGCCACGGCCGCTTCCTTCCAACTCCTAGCCCTTTCCTATCCCATCGTCGCCATAAGACCTATCTGTGTCGGTGCGACGTAAAGCCCCTAGAAAAAAAATGATCATGTGCAAGATAAGTGGAATATTGACAGGAGAAAATTTTGAAGTGAGTGTTTTTGAAGAGGAAGATGTCATTTGCTTCAAGTATAAACGCTTAAAATCTGTTTATGCGTACTTTGTGGATGTTTCGCAACGTGCTGTCTGAAAAACGACGATCCTATACACCCCTGGAGATGACTATTGTGATGTACTGCAAAGCCAACTGAGGTAAGGTTTCTGAATTCCGATTTCAGTAACCCTAGTGTGGTTAAGATAAATATGATTCCAGTTATACTAATTTCAATTTCTTTCCCCAGGATATCCATTGCGGGTTCGCTGAATTCATTGGAAGTGGGAAAAATATTTCATTCTAAAGTCTGCAACCACTTTTTTTTTAACGAACAAGGAATTCCTTTCTTTAAACGGAAGAGAACACAATAAAATATGAAGAACTGAATTGAAATTGGCACGTGGTCCTTAGCAGGCCTCATCGGAAATAAAATAATAATAATACCGAGCTCGATAGCTGCAGTCGCTTAAGTGCGGCCAGTATCCAGTATTCGAGAGATAGTGTGTTCGAACCCCACTGTCGGCAGCCCTGAAGATGGTTTTCCATGTTTCCCATTTTCACACCAGGCAAATGCTGGGGCTGTACCTTAATTAAGGCCACGGCCACTTCGTTCCCAAGCCTAGCCCTTTCCTGTCCCATCGTCGCCATAAGACCTATCTGTGTCGGTGCGACGTAAAGCAACTTGTAAAAATTATGTTATGGCTTTACGTCCCACTAACTACTTTTTACGGTTTTTCGGAGTCGCCGTGGTGCCGAAATTTAGTCCCGCAGGGGTTCTTCTACGTGTCGGTGAATGTACCAACACGCAGCTGACGTATATGAGAACCTTCAAAAACCGCCGGACTGAGGCAGGATCGAACCTGCCAAGTTGGGGTTAGAAACCAGCGCCTCAACCGTCTGTGCCACTCAGCCCAACTATTATTATTATACTCATCAAACCAAACAAAAAGCATATTTGAGCTTGAAGTTGGTGTAAATGTGTAAGTATTGAGAACTTATATTTTAGGGTGTATATGACAAAATGCGTTCGGAACTAAGCTAGACGAGTATCGGTAAGAACTCGCTCACCCCAGTCAAGTTGATTGTAGATGAATTGACATCGCGGCTCGTAAATTGCCAAGGTCAGGGTCGGGGGAGGCTTCAGAGACGTCTACCGTCGGGGCGCAGAACTAGGGCGGCGGCAATCGATAGGGTCAGGTGTGGAAGTCGTGCAGTGAGGGAGGGTTTGTCGTTCACGGCTGGCAAAATGAAGGTGAGTTCTCGTGTTGTGTAACAGACGTGAGCTGTTCTCTTGATCATGTTATTCAATTAAGGAAGAAAAATAAGGTGTATTGGTGGCCATAAAGTCTGCAACTGTATTGTGTGTGTTTACAAAGCAAGAAAAACAATGTCAAGCAGTCGAATAAGGGAGGAATGAAAGAGGAAGGTGTTAATAATAATAATTATTATTATTATTATTATTTTTTGGTTCGATTTCGCCTTCTAGTGAGGACGATGATCGTCTTAACTCTTAGCTATGTTTTTTCTTAGCCCAGCACGCTTTCATTTTCCGGCTGTGCGCCTGCTTGCTGCCATCCGTCCACTTAGGTCCCTGTACTCTTTTTGCTTGTGAGGGACAGTGGGAAGACTCCCTGTAGGATGACCTGTTGGTACTGAAATCGGTTCCCTTTGATATGTAATGGGATCTGAAGTTCCTCTAGGTCTGACTTTACTGAGGTGATGGAAGCCTTTATCCTACTTGTCACTGTGATGGTGATCCTGCAGGCTCACAGGCGGGTCATGTGCCCGTAGAAGGTCAGTCGCCTTTTCCTCATACACGTGACCATGTCTTCCTGATGTTCGTACAGATCGTTGTTGTGCCATCCTCCTTTCTCATGGGTCTTAGTATCCTCCTCAAAGATTTTCCTTTGTGTAAGTTCTAGTTCCCTGAGTGGCCCCTTTCCTTTCATGAAGAGGCACTCAGAGGATTGGAGTGCACAGGGTCTAACTACTGCTTCAGCTTCAGGTTCTTGGAGGTGTAGGAATGATAGGCCCTCTCTGACTTGGTACACCTGGCGTCTATGGTCAAAATAATAATTAGAGCCCAGATTTTTATTCATTGATAGCTTAGAATGCTAACTTACTGAAGCGAGTAGCAAATATAGTCTACCTTCACAACGACTAGGTTACGGTCTTTGCATAAACATTAGGGGAACGGCCCCATCAGAACCCCTGTAATTTATGTTACTCTTGCTACGTTATGGAAGAGCGGGTGGCCGCACTTCCTACTAAACAAATTAGTTTCCATTCTAAACGGGCTTTAATACTACTACTACTAATAATAAAATTATCTTTTATGTATGAATAAAGACTGTACCAGTACAGAAGAGAGAGAGAGAGAATAAGAAATATCAAAGAAGGCAATAGAAGATAATTATATAATAATAATAATAATAATAATAATAATAATAATAATAATAATAATAATAATAATAATAACAAGTAGGAAACGAAATTTAAATAAGTATAATAAGGTAACAATCGTAATAAACAACAATATTAAGTATGAACGGCAACAATAATGGGCAAAGGTCGGTTAACAGAGTTAGGAAAAGGAAAGGTCACGGTTTTGCAAGGACATTAGAAAATTAGAAACCTGGAAAGGACTTCAGAGGAATCTCATAATTTTGTGTTTGAAGGATGCGAAAGGTGTGGATATGTCAACATCGGGTAGTGAGTTACCAAGGGTTGGGAGACGCTGGAAGGGTCGCGTGCTGAGTGTTGGACAGGGAGGGGAGGTATATTTAGTTCGTAAATGACACAGGTAAGTACATTTCTGCTTAATTACCTTCGTACTGGAACAAAATGTAATAAGGAACAAAGCACTGCAGGGGCATACTTTGCACAATGAAATAACATTTTCATTTCCAGATGGTAAATTTGAAGTAGAGTTATATACCACCAAGTTACCCCACTCTAGCCTGTGCAGTTCTAGTTCATTATTCTTTCTTTCTTTCTTTCTTTCTTTCTTTCTTTCTTTCTTTCTTTTTTCCTTCGATTTTGCCCTATTTTGGACCACGGTTGGTCCTTTTTCCTTCTCCCAGAACTTCTTCATCATTTTTCTCTGGTTCCCCTTCCTCTCGCCTGACCACATGTTCTTGGACTTTTCATTTTTCTTCCTGGAGCCCCTTGAATTTATCAATTTTAGCTCGAAATATATTTGTATTAAATATTTATTTTGGATTGATGCCAAGTTTCAGCATGACTTTTCTTGTTTCTTCTACGCATTTAGTAGTTACTTTTAATTTGATGATGTAGTTAAAGACTCTCCTTCATTCCTCTGCGGTGCCTACTCTCCTCTTACGTATGATGTGTGTGAACTCTGTCTGTATACATCTTCATTCTTTCTATTCGTCCATCTTTTCTTTTTTACGGGTCCTAAGATCTTCCTCAAGATTTTTCTTTCTTTCTTCTCCAGCACATACATTTCCCCTTTCTTATTTAGTATCAGACATTCTAAACTGTTCAGTTTCTCTGGTTTTATAACCATGCTCTGTAGGACACCGTTCTTTTGTTGTATTTCTGTACTAATCTGTAGGCTAACGCTATCTTTGTGGCCCTTCCCTTATTTCCTTCTTTATCAAGCCCATTCGGCTGGATCCATTCATTAAAATATTTAAATTTATTTATGACCTCTTAACTTTCCGGTACTTTGTTTCCAGATGCTTTTCTTTATTATGTTTGTATTTTATGTTCTTCGTATTTTCATATGAGATCCTGAGTCCTTGATTTCTCTACCATTTTTCGAGCATTATCTGGGCTTCTTCTTTATTATTATTATTTATTTTGTAATCGTCCAAGTACAAACAATATATGTCAGTGCGCTGGATTTTTATTTCTGTTATAACATATTTTAGAGTAACGATGGAAGAGAAACACTGATCCAACAATACTGTTTGAGAGTAACAACTCACAGGCCAAAGCAGGTGATTCTGAGACACTACCAAGCCTGTTTCAAGTACTTTGAAGAAACGTATCACAAGCCCACCAGTTGCTCTTCGGTGCGCATTATCAGTTCGTTTTGGTCTCTTCTTTTGTATTTGTTCACATGTTTTACGTAATTCTGAGACAACATTATGTTAATTCATTGCCAGCGGCAAATCCCCATTTATACGGTTCACTGGTAGTAGTGCCCAGCCCGCCTCGTGGCCCCGATCGTTAAGGCGCTGAAGTCTAAACGGTCTGTCACCGAGGTTAGCCGGTTCGAGTCCCGTTGATCGAAAACGTTTTCACCATCAGAATGTTGGCCGCGAGGATAGGGGAGGTGGTGGTATACAATTTCTAATCACCAATTGCCTGCCAAAACCGTGGACTAAATTCCAAACCCCATCGCAGTGTTCATATGGAGTGAGGGCAGATGACACTGTGGATGGTGATTTGTCCGTCGGATGAAGTAGGCTACGTGCTGGCACGGCTAATATCACCTCATACCCGACCCCGTAGAGAAAGGGGACTAATGAACTAACACTAGGCGGCGTTGTTGGGGCAGGCACATAGCATGTGCAATGTTATCTCACTTCTCAGCTTCTTTTCGCCAATATTTAGGCAAGCTGCTTTACACGGGACACATCCCATCTATCGGAGATGAGTGGCAGCAGAAGAGACAAATCACATCACCGCAATGGTCAATGTAATTTTACTGTTGATCATTGTTATGAGCTTTCCATGTTGTAGGCCTTCACATTTAGTTTTCTTCCGACTCGGGTTATTAGAGCATCTAATATAAAGACACTCCTTCCTTCTTTCACGGCCCCTTTTGTCTTATTCATCAACTGATTGTTCATTTACAATTAGAAATTTTTTAATAATCATTTTCACAATTTTCCTTGTCGAAATGGACCGATGACCGATATTCCCATGTTTTCTTTTACAAGTTGTGTTACGTCGCACCGACACAGAGCGACGATGGGACACGAAACCCTAGGAGTGGGAAGGAAGCAGCCGAGACCTTAATTTGCCTGCTGCGAAAATGGGGTTCGAACCCACTGTCTCCCGCACTTACGCGACTGCAGCTTTCGAGCTCGGTATATTCCCATGTTGGCAATACTCAGTGTTGATATGGACTAAGCAATTAAAGTCTAAACTCATGAATTCTATTGTCATAGTCGGTACGGTAAAACTGTACTGCCGGGCTGAGTGGCTCAGACGGTTGAGGCCCTGACCACAACTTGGCAGGTTCCATCCTGGCTCAATCCGGTGGTATTTGAAGGTGCTCAAATACGCCAGATTCGTGTCAGTACATTTACTGACACGTGAAAGAACTGCGGGACTAAATTTCGGCAGCTCGGCGTCTCCGAAAACCGTAAAAGCAGTTAGTGGAACTTAAAGCAAGTAGCATTATTATAATAAACCTGTATAGGACATAAATGATCAGAAATGTAATTCTACATAACGTAGTTATGTATTGTTTATCGTTAGGACCACTAATAATATAAATATTTGAGAATTAAATTTTAGGCCTTCCCCTAAACTACCATTTCACTCGGCGTGATTAAAATTATTTATAGCCTAGATTGTAGTGCGTCATTCTCCGACTTTACATAGCGATTTTCATTACATTCTCTTCTCCCATTTTGTCGTGATCCGCGTACCTACATACATACATATAGACAGACATGAAAGAAAATCAAAAAGTGAATTTCCTTGTTACTGTGGAAAAGGCCAGTACAGAAATAGCATTTTTTTAAATTCTGAGAAGTGTACAGACAAAACTCTTATTTTATATAATACTTTTTGCTAGTGGCTTTACGTCGCACCGACACAGATAGGTCTTATGGTGATGATGGGATAGGAAAGGGCTAGGAGTTGGAAGGAAGCGGCCGTGACCTTAATTAAGGAACAGCCCGAGCATTTGCCTGGTGTGAAAATGGGAAACCGCGGAAAACCATCTGCAGGGCTGCCGACAGTAGAATTCGTATCCACTATCTCCCGGATGCTAGCTCACAGCCGCGCGCCCTTAACCGCACGGCCAACTCGCGCGGTATTTTATATACTATAGAGATGTAAATAAAAATAAAGTTTTCCTGATCGGAGATAGCTGTATAACAGAGGAATTTCAAAATTTTTAAAATACGCAAGCTCATTTATCTTAAGGTACATAGTTTGAAAATTGGAATGGCATTAAGTAGGCCTATATTACTACCTTGTTCTAGGCAGCTATCCCTTGTGGATTTTCTCTCCTTTACGAACACATTAATAATCATTCTAATGCACGATAATGGTTTAGTGTGGCCTTTACCATGACAATAACATTTATAACAATGAACACGGCAGAAAACATGCATTTTGACTAAGTACGTCTTTCGAATAAAACGTACTGGAAGGTACATAAAAATATGAACAGTTTATTACGACTCTTTGTATGTTACGTATAGAAATACCAAATGCAGCCTCTACATTCTACACGGCCGTGGAGCGAATTCCTTGACTTGGATGTCTCGCTCAGTGTCGCGACCTCAGAGAGAACGTTCTTGGCACGATAACATATTTCCTGTTTTCTCGCTCGTTCCAGGCGTGGCTGCTCGGGCTGCTGCTGTCCTCAGTTCATCCCCAGTCTCTCACCATGTCCGCTGTGCTCATCACGGACCCGACAATGACTCGCATGGTGGCGCTCACGGAACGTGGTGGCAAGTGCACGTACTCGCTTGACAGGTGAGTTTACATTTCTCGCAACAGGTGGCCTTACTGATACCACAGCCGACTAGCTAGCTGATACTGAACTTCTTCACTGGCTTTCTATTCCTTGAGATTCTTCGCCCAACATTGGTTTTGTTCATGCTGCGATGGCTTTTTATTTTATTAGTCCTACGGACCTTCTCATGTGATTGTTTGCGATGGAATCAATCAATCAATACCATCTGCAATATCAAACCTTAATGAAACTTGTCTTTAGAAACGGCCATAAAACTCTTTCTTCTAAAAATCAGCCCTATAGCAACATATGGCTTGGAAAACATTTGGGAACATTTGAGTATGAAACAGTTAGATAAAATCGAGAAGTTGAAGACAATCTACTTGAAACGGGCTCTGTGCCTCTCCAAATATTCTCCTTCCCGGCTCGTGTATGAGCTATCCAGACAGGGATTTTATGTGGAAGAGCTAAGGCTACAGTTGTTATTTCCAGCAACAACACCCTATATACATCTGCTTCGAGACCTACGACCGAAGAAGGCTGACATCTGGGAAGATTTCTACTCTACCGATGCCATGCTAAATCGCGAGTGGGTTCAAGGTGGATATGAACAGCGACACCTGCTGACAAGGTTCTCCGTTCATGGGTTCCATTATAAACTGTGTAATATAAAGCGTTATCATGAACCAGGTTCGAACTGTGTATGTTTAAGATGTGGTGCACATTGTACTAGGTACCATGTTTTAAGTTGTAAACAGCGATCAGAATCACTGGTTAAATTTTGCAACGAATATTAATGTTTTATATCGTAATTCTTTGCACATTGTGCGCGTTAAATAATTTATTATAATGAAGCTATCGATAGCCTACTGGTTAAATCTGTGAAAATAACTTCTCTTTCTGCTCTGTTGATTCGATTAAGAAACCTGAGTTTTGACATTTGGTTTTAAATCTAGCACGGTGTATTACAGGACGTCTTTTGTGCTGTGAGCCAGGATGTCACTCATATCAAATACAGTAGAGACAATACGCGACACTCAGCGAGATATCGAGGGACAGCTATTAGATCTCTCTCTAGCGGATTGACCTGAGAACTACTGATTCTGTCATAAGAGCACGTGTATTTGTGTGTGAAGTTTTTGGTGTTATTTATGCGTTTTTAGTGAGTTGACATAATTAAATAGTAGCGTGTGTCATTTCTTGATATCTCCTCTCAACATGAGGGGAAAGGTGTGTGCTGTGTTTGGCTGCAGTAACTATGAAGTAGAGAAGAATGCGCGGTCTTACTTCAGTTTCTCTCGTGACAAGAAAATGTTAGTAATATTGTGTTTGCATATATATTCTTCCAGCGACAAACGGATTTTTATAGTACTTCATAATCTTCTGACCTTCTCGATCCATATTTTAACTGGCTTAAAATATAATACGCATATTTTGTTGTATAGTGCAGCAGTTAACCTTCAATACCGATGTGTTGTTGTAGTTGTGATATGTGGGTTTGATTTAATTCAGGAAAATACATATACATATGTGTGTGGCTGGTTGTGTTCCAAGTTACTCCATTTGGAATGTCGTAATGCGTTGTAAAGCACTAAAGAAAATATGGGTGATTTAAGAAATGTACACATTTTGTTGAAACAATATGATGATGCAAATTTTGCTTTACCCTAATGTAATGGCAAGTATTGCTTATAGGGAAAGTTTGAATGTTTTTGAGGCTAAATTATAGAGTCTCTTTCTGTTAGTAGGCTTCAAGTTAAAAGGAGAATTGTCCTGCTCTTAAATGTAAATTCATGGAATCATGTATGTGAGGAATGTGCCGATATTTTTGTTGACAACTATTTTAATATGATGATACAATGCTTTTAAATGAGAAAAAGGAAAATCTAGCCGTGAACGTTCAGGCAGGAATTCTAAAGCTAAAAAAGTAATGCATAAATGAAAGATCAAGCTCTTTCACAGCAGTCCACTTCACATCTTGATTATATGTCTAATTTCAGTCTTTAAATAATAACCTGTTAAATAATTCTTCATTCATTTATGCAGAATTGCTTTAGCAACTTTGAAGTTAATATCTTAGTAACACTTTCTTTCTGTACGTAAAAAAAATTATCCATTACCGTATATACATTTCGATTGATATTTGAATTTAGCGCGAATTTTCAGGTCAAGCCACTAGGAGCGCCACTTGCAACTTGTCTCCCATTTTAACAAGGCTAAATCCGGAAGTGTCGCGTATTGTCTCTACTGTATTTGGTCATATTAAGGCAGTTGCATTCACGAATTAAGTGTATTCATACAGAAGGTCGTTCGGGATCTCTGGGGGCGATGTTTGAAGAGTAATTAGCTTATGAAAAGTCATGTCTCCAGCAACGATCACGCTCAAACTATAGCCCGACAACGTACTTCGCATTGCAGCAGACGTTTCTGCAGGGCTGTCATGTCTATCATCCCAATCCTCCACAGACTTTCCAAAGGCCATCGATAGTTCGTGGACGTCCATTTCCTAAGGCCTTTTTAGGGGTCCAAATGCACAAAGGTCCATGCATGATTCATCGGGTGCCTTCACCGGAATGTCAGTAAAATAATTACATGTATTCCAGTTTCCATCTTCATTCTCTCTAAGAACAGACGAGTGGAAAGAGAGGTGTGGCTGGATGCTTTATCTTGATGTACCCATACCTTATTTTTCGCCCTCTCACACAGTGCTGGGATATCTGTGTTGTAAATGGGCGCTAAAAGCAGTTTCTGATACTATGTTCACTGTCACACCGACACAGACAGGTCTTATGGTGACGATGGGACAGGAAAGGCCTAGGGGTGGTGAGGAATTGGTCGTGGCCTTAACTGAGGTACAGCCCCAGCATTTGCCTGGTATGAAAATGGGAAGCCACGGAAAACCATCTTCAGGGCTGCCGACAGTGGGGTTCAAACCCGCTATCTCCGGAATGCAAGCTCATAGCTGCGCACCCGTAACCGCACGGCCAACTCACTGGTCTTAAAATAATAATCACAACGACAAAGAACACCGCCACCACAACTTTCCCCCTACTTCTCTTATCTTCCATGGTCGAGTAGGTAACATAACCTCCTCCATTCGCATTACATGATCCTATCATCGAACTCGATAAGTTCATTCCTAACTTAACATTTATCTACTCATTTCGTGTATTCTCCTGCCATTGTTCCCACCTATTATTATTCTCGCTACCTTCATGTCTGTTACTTCTGACTTATGAATAAGATATTCTGAGTCCACCCAGCCTTCACTTCCGTCAATCAATCAATCAATCAATCAATCAATCAATCAATCAATCAATCAATCAATCAATCAATCAATCAATCAATCAATCAATCAATCAATCAATCAATCAATCAATCAATCAATCAATCAATCAATCAATCAATCAATCAATCAATCAATCAATCAATCAATCAATCAATCAATCAATCAATCAATCAATCAATCAATCAATCAATCAATCAATCAATCAATCAATCAATCAATAGATAAATAAATAAATAAATAAATAAATAAATAAATAAATAAATAAATAAATAAATAAATAAGCATACATCTGAACTGAAGTTTTTTCCCACTCTTGCGTATTACGAAGTGTGGGGCTATCGTCTGATGTGAAAACATACATTCACAAGTTTACTTTTATAGAGGGAATCTCGTGTTCTTGTTACAGATCGTACATAAGACGGCGTGTGCTGGACGCCCCACGCTACATGGTACGAGAGGAGACGGAAGATGGAATGGACGCACTCATGGAGGCCTGTCAACAACGGGACGATAGTTCTGGGTTCGTCTATCCAGGTGAGTAATTGTACCGTACCTTACGTGTGACGGACGTGTTGTCGTATTCCTAGTGAGCACAATTGTTAATTTTCTCATGTCACAGATCCAAAGACTTACGTAAATCTTTATGAACATCTACTTTTACGACTAGAGTATGAAGAACATAGATTAACTTCATACAAATGATATCTTCAAACACTAATGTGAGAAAGGGCAATTTGTGTGCCTTAGTAACATAGCACTCTGAGGTTTATATGATATCAGAGCAACCTCTAAGAGAGGTACGTGTGTTGAATTTCATTGCATTCATGCGCGAAAAGGCAGATTCACAAACCTACATTTCAGGTTTCAGTCAGTATAATTCCAAAACTGAACTGTTCCTACGACCGAAAGCAACCATCCAGTGCAGATTATGATTTCCAGCTGCAGAGAGCCTCCATTGATCTCAGAGAGAAAAGCTGTTTACATTTTGACATAAATATGTTTTAGGGATGGGGTCATCCGAACATTCGTGTAACGTGATGCGACAAAATGTGTGACGGTAGTGTAACCATAGTAACCGTGCAGGCTGTGATGTAAGATACGGATGGATGGGCAGACAATGTCACCTAGCAACCGTGCAGGCTGTGATGTAAGATATGGATGGATGGCCAGACAATGTTACCTAGCAACCGTGCAGGCTGTGATGTAAGATATGGATGGATGGCCAGACAATGTTACCTAGCAACCGTGCAGGCTGTGATGTAAGATATGGACGGATGGCCAGACAATGTTACCTAGAAACCGTGCAGGCTGTGATGTAAGATATGGACGGATGGCCAGACAATGTTACCTAGCAACTGTGCAGGCTGAGAAGTAAGATATGGATGGATGGCCAGACAATGTTACCTAGCAACCGTGCAGGCTGTGATGTAAGATATGGATGGATGGCCAGACAATGTTACCTAGCAACCGTGCAGGCTGAGAAGTAAGATATGGACGGATGGCCAGACAATGTTACCTAGCAACCGTGCAGGCTGTGATGTAAGATATGTACGGATGGCCAGACAATGTTACCTAGCAACTGTGCAGGCTGTGTCTTACAGCTGGTTGCCATCTGAAATTAAGAGCCGTTGATGCATGTCCATTACCGAGAGACATATTTATGCTCATTTGATTTTCAC
The DNA here is from genome assembly GCF_040414725.1 of Anabrus simplex. Taxonomy (NCBI): domain Eukaryota; kingdom Metazoa; phylum Arthropoda; class Insecta; order Orthoptera; family Tettigoniidae; genus Anabrus; species Anabrus simplex. The sequence continues at coordinate 215,131,741 of NC_090279.1, read as the reverse complement.
AAAAGGAAAAGTGGTTTCTTTTTCAGACACATTTCATCCCTCGAATTTGTATGTACTTTTTTTAAACAATTCCCTTTACGTCACAACGACACAGGCAGGTATTATGCCGACGATGGGGCGGGAAGGAGCTAGGAATGGGAAGGAGGAAGGCGTTAATTAAGGAACAGCTTCTGTATTTAACTGGTGTCAGAATGGGAAGCCACCGAAAACCATCTTCAGGGCTGTCGATATTAGGGTTCGAACTCACTATCTCCCGAATGCAAACTAATAGCTTCGTGACCGAACCACGCGAACACTTGGTCAGTTTGAATGGTTTCCTTATTATATATAAAATTAAGTATTTTGCCAGAGGCCAGTCTTAAGTGTGTCGCAAATTGAACAGCCTGTTTTAACGAGCAGTCATCAGCCTCAACGGAATCCTGGAGCACAGAACGCTGTCCATGACCTCGGCGTAGGCTACAGTACTCCGCCCTTTACTTGCTCAATTGTGCTCCTTTAACAAAACGTTGAAGGTTTATTCTCCATTTCCGCATCCGTTCGAACGGTAGAGGAGTGTCAATCGTGAATAAACTCCGTGTTCTGCTTAATTTTAAAAGGAAACTCTACATTGCGAGGAGTCATGTGCACAGCGCGACAAATCCTCTCAGGCGTTATTCTTGGCTTACTAGACTTAGGCCCAGTTTCATCAACACATGTTAGTACTTAACAAGGTGTTAAATCATTTTAACATACGATTTAAGGAAATTTGCGTTTCATCAACAAATGTTAACATTAACAAATGTTAAACTGCGTATTAAAGTTAACATCAGCCATTTCCAATGTTAAATGGCTAACATTAGCATTTAGCAACCTGTTCCAAAATGGCTGCTGTGAATTTCGCTTTCGAGGCGGAATTGCTCTATTTAGATCTTTTACAAAACAATCCTGATCGAAGAAGAGTTCAGCGACGTAATGACTTTGAAAATTTGACGGATCTGAAATTTCTTCATAGATATAGGTTATCGAAAACAGTCCTTGCTAAGGTTGTTGACGAAATTCAAGTGAGGTTAGAATATCCTACGAAGAGAAACTTACCTCTTTCTCCAATGTTGCAGGTACTGATAATATTACGAGTTTTTGCTACTGGTTATTTTCGCATAATGGCCGGGACAATGCTGGAATTTCTAAAGCCACTGTTAATAGAGTTGTTTGTCGAGTGTCTGCAGCAATAGCATCCATGAGAAGGAGGTATATAACATTCCCTTCAGTAGAAGAGCGTCAGCAAATTATCCGCGACTTCTATGAAATAAGCCGTTTTCCTGGTGTTTGTTCTACGTGCAATATATTGCACACATGTAAGAATCCAATCACCTGGAGGCAATTGGGCCGAAATATATCGTAATCGAAAGGGATATTTCTCAGTTAATGTTAATGTTCAGGTGATTAGTGAGCCTAACCTCCAAATCAGGAATATACTTGCTAGGTGGTCTGGTTCTGCACACGACAAAACAATATTTAATAACTCCCATATCGGAACACAGTTTGAAGTGGGACAATTAACGAAGTGATTTTGTTAGGTGACAGCGGATACCCACTAAAAAAAGTATCTGTTTACCCCATTGAAAACCTCGCGGACTTTTCCCGTGCCTCGTCCTTCTCTTTTATCGTCAAGCCATCTGTGCGCTTGCACTCAATAACTTATATATATATTTACTAACTAATTCAATTAACAACTCTTCTTCGAAGGAGGAAAAATTAGAACTACGATTCCGTTTCACTTCACGCGCCATATTTTACAGCTGTGCTCAAACAAAAGCGCATCGGAGCGCGTTGTAAAACAGCATTTTCGTACCACTGCCTCCTTGATTCGCACCAGTTCGCGATATTGGGAGAGTTAACAGTCGATTAGTTAACATTTCACAAGAAAAGTTTGATGAAACGCAAGAAACCTAACAAGATGTTAAATTTCTAAGTCCGTATTAACTAACTACTTGTTAGTATATATTTAACATGTGTTGATGAAACCGGGCCTGAGGCCGCCATCTCACGTAGGCTGAGTGGAGCTCGAACCAGCCCTCAGATCCAGGTAAAAAACCCTGACCTGGTCGGGAATCGAACCCGGGCTAAAAGACAGACACGCTACCCCTACACCACGGGGCCAATTTCGTCTCGAACTCAGGATAATAATACTAATACTAATACTAATAATAATAATAATAATAATAATAATAATAATAATAATAATAATATATTTCATCCGTTTACCCTCCAGGGTTAGTTTCCCTCGGACTCAGCGAGGGATCCCACGACTACCGCCTCAAAGGCAGTGTCCTGGAGCGTGGAACATTGGGTCGGTTATACAACTGGGCAGATGGACCAGTACCTTGCCTAGGCGGCCACACCTGCTATGCTGCACAGGGGCCTTGCGGGGGAATGGGAAGATTGGAAGCGACAGGCAAGGAAGAGGGAAGGAAGCGGCCGTGGCCTCAAGTTAGGTACCATCTCGGAATTTGCCTGGAGAAGAAATGGGAAACCACGGAAAACCACTTCGAGGAGGGTGGACGTGCGAATCGAGCCCCTTCTAATTAGTTGTCCTCCCGAGGCTGATTTGACCCCGTTTCAGACCTCGTACCAGTTTTCAAATTTCGTGGCAGAGGTGGAATCGAACCCAGGCCTCCGGGGGTAGCAGCTAATCACACTAACCTGTACTCCATAGACGCAACATATTATTATTATTATTATTATTATTATTATTATTATTATTATTATTATTATTATTATTATTATTATTATTATTATTATTATTATTATTAGCAGTTTCCCTCTGGCTCCGCCCGCAATGTACAATGTATGATGTTGTTCGTTACTCTCCTCACGGATGTATTTGCAAAGTTCCGACTTAATGAAATAAAGCACATGATCTGCTGCGGTAATAGAATGTAATATTATGTCAACAAAACACTTGAAAATACATCAGACAAAGAAATTGAATTAAACGTTCCTTGGAACAACACTACGCGCCGAACTATTAAAAAGCCCTTCAAAGATCTTCGTCATGGAAGCAAATGTACTCATAACTTTTCTCAGAATCTACCAATTTAAGTAGTTATTACCTCAAAAGAAAGCGCTTGATCCACTGAGCGTTTTAGACCAAAACGAACTGCGTACCTCAATTAGAACCACAGATATGTTTGTTTCAAAGAAACAAAAAATTGAAAAAATGAAATAATTTGAGGAAGGTGGAAGTTAAGTGATTTATAGTGCCTGATGACAAATTTGTGCATGAATACCTTTAAGATAAAACAAAAATGAAGGAAATCGACCGGATAGAATGGCCGGACTGACTGACTTTAGTTTTCATAATTTTTTTAAATATATAGATTATTATTATTATTATTATTATTATTATTATTATTATTATTATTATTATTATTATTATTATTATACAGCCCCGAACCACCGAAATTAACTCTACGCAGTTACAATCTTAGCTTGTATCCGGGGCATAGTGGATTCGAACTCCACTGTCGTCGGCGCTGAAGATGGTTTTCCCATTTTTCTCCAGGCAAAAGCTGGGACTGTACCTTAATTACAGCCGCTGACTTTCATATTGCACCATCGCCACAAGACCTATATGTGTCAGCGCGACGTAGAGTGAAAAAAAGTAAATAATCGACGGATAAATGGAACTCATAATCGGGCGGCTCAAAAGCCAGAAAGTTCGTTTTAAGCTATGGAGTCATACCATGACGCTTCAGTGCCTTCTTTCCATAAACGTTTATTTAAAACTAAAGCATCTCTGATTGGCTGAACTCCGGCTCGCTTACTAACAAGTTCTGAACTTCCCTCCACGTTTACTCTTTGTTCGCGTGCTGTTGTCTGGACTGTTCGCGCCGATCACGCTTTATTTGGGTCGTGATGTGTCCAACGCGAATGATAATCAGATCCTGGATTTTTAGGCAGTAGCTAGAAAGCAAACAAGGAAGTGTCGTCTCGTGCGTTCTTCGTAATGTAGTGAGATTAACATAAATTCTAGGGGTTCTGATGGGCCGGACCCCTACTGTTTATGCAATACTCATAGCATAACCGTTGTGCAGTTTAGTGTGTACTTGTTATTCGCTTCAGTAAGGTTGCATTCTAACCCATTACTGCCTGTCATTCTGGGCTCTAATGGTTATTTCTAATAAAATATATCAGTAAAATTGCACGCAAGAGGTGCACCTCACTCGTAACGTAAAACATCGCGCTCTCTGGCTGCCTGACAGAAATATCTGAAGCACCCAGAAGGGGAGGAAAAACTTCACGTGTAGTGTTATTTGAGTGACTACAAAATCGAGTCAAACTTGCAATGAAGTTGGCAGTACGAGTCCACTTGACCCCGTCTGGCCTGGGAAGGGTGTCATAAAGCCGTTGTGTCCCCTCCTGGGGCAAGCTGGCCACTGGAGTATCTCAACACCTCACAGACAGTTCATAGAGCCACATACCGGGGTGTATGAGAGGTAACACATGAGGACGTAGAATGTCTGTGACGTACCGCTGAGCTGTCAAGAGTTCCCTCAATCACAACCAGCCGTTGCCTGAAGTCATACCCCATGGCTTCCCACACCATGACGCCAGGTGTACCTCTCCTAAACGTTGGAATAATGGGATCTCCTCCCCCCCCCCAGGCCACCGCCATACTCGCAGACGATGGTCATATGTTGTAGTGCAGAACCGCTATTCATCGCTGGACACAATGCGACGCCTTTCATGAGTAGTGAATGTTTTCTGGTGACGGTACCACGCAAGGGACGGTAATTCCCCAGTCCAGCTGACCAGCAGTCTCTGACCAGTGGTGCGGAAAGACACAGAATATTGCAGAGGTGTCAAAATACGGCGATCATCCCTTGTGGTGGTGAGTTGTGGTCGGCCGGAACCTTGACGATGAGTATACGTGCCCTTATGTTCCAACATCTGGCCCCTGTCATATCAGAGAGCCCCACAAATCTCAACATTCGACCAACCGACCAAATGGAGACACAAAATGAGCACCTTTCAAACTCTGTCAGATGCTGATAACTGTCTCACACGTGTATGCTCCGTGTTCTTCACAGTGACGACTCAACATCGGACGCTGTACACGCTCCTGGTATGTGGTGGCCGTTCTACCCGCCAATGGTGCGTACGTGTACGCAGTTACATTGACATCCGACCATTTTTCTGAGTGCTTCAATTTTTTTCTCACGCAGTGTATGTGATTCGAAACTTGTGTTTTTTGTAGACAGTGCTGCAACGCTGTATTGAGGGAGGTCCACCTTGAGAGGGGCTCTGCTGTGGACCAGGCACTACCGTGCTGCAACGCTGTATTGAGGGAGTTCCACCTCGAGAGGGGCTCTGCTGTGGCTCAGACACTACGTGCTGCAGGGCTGTATTGAGGGAAGTCCACCTCGAGAGGGGCTCTGCTGTGGACCAGGCACTACCGTGCTGCAGGGCTGTATTGAGGGAAGTCCACCTTGAGGGGTTGTCTCTTCTGTGATCCAGGCACCACGTGCTGCAGGGCTGTCTTGAGGGACTTCCACCTTGAGAGGGGCTCTGTTGTGGCTCAGACACTACGTGCTGCAGGGCTGTATTGAGGGAGGTCCATCTTGAGAGGGGCTCTGCTGTGGTCCAGACACTACGTGCTGCAGGGCTGTCTTGAGGGAGTTCCACCTTGAGAGGATCTTTGCTGTGGTCCAGACACTACGTGCTGCAGCGCTGTCTTGAGGGACTTCCACCTTGAGAGGGTCTCTGTTGTGATCCAGGCACCACGTGGCGCTGTGCTGTCTTGAGGGAGGAGTACTTTCAGGGGCTACGTGTTTTGTTGCAGGCACAAAGTGGTGCGGTCCTGGCAATAAAGCTGTGTCCTACGAAGACCTCGGCCGTCTGGAGGCTGAGGACAGGTGCTGCCGTGAGCACGACCACTGCCCAGCCCAGTTGGCGCCCGGAGAGTGCAAGAACGGTATTTGTAACGACTCGCCCTTCACGAGGTCCCACTGCGACTGCGACGCCCGCTTTATGCGGTGCCTGCAGACTGTGAACTCGTCCGCGGCTAACACCATTGGAGCCATCTTCTTCAACGTCGTGCAGGTCATGTGCTTCAAGGAGCGGCGAGCTTGCGCCTCGGAGTGAGTACACAATTTTCTACCGTACTTCTTATCTCTGCTGGAAATATGTAAACGTCAGATTAGGACGCTATGAGATTATGCATTTGTCAAAGGGATATCACGGGCGCTATCAGGATTGAGATTAACCCATTGGATGGGCGTCAAGAGCACTTCCATACGTCTTTAGAAGTTTTCGAAATTCAACGTTCATTTGTAAGTTTAATTAGCCGCCCATTGCGGGTGGCTACTTTCTAATCGATTCTGCCATCTCTCTTTGAAACTCTTTTCTCTACCTTAGGTTTGAGTATCATTCATATTTTAATAGATTATCTGACCTTCGTCAGGCCAATATACGCGCTCGTGGTATTGGTTTGTGAATTAGGCAATTTCTTCAGTATACAGGATGCCCAGGAGGAAATAGCAATATTCTAGGATGTGGTAGTATTCGCCATTGTGATCAAAACAGTTCATATGAAAATGGGATCAATATGACACGGTCGTCAAGAGAACCCTGTTTGAACGTAAACGTTGATGACCTGTTAAACTCTTTGTATTTTTGGTTAGTACCATTCCCTGGCCACCCAGGTTTCCCTACCTCAACCCCTTCGATTATTGTTTATGGGGCTGGGTGAAGAGTGAAGTCTACCGAAGATAAGTTAATACAAGAGGCGAACTGCTCGCTCGCGTAATGGATGCTTTTGCTGGCGTACGGGAAGGTTCACGATGATCTTCGACGGGCAACACGTACCGTAAACATTGCTTGGATGGGATAGACACTGAATTCGATCACCGAATTCGTTTATAAGAAGGTAATGGCAATGGTGCAGTGAATGAGTCTGGGAAGGTCAACCAGATGGAAAGGGCCATTCGGAAGGCTAAGATAAAGTAGAATACTACCCCCATTCCGTTATGAATAGCTTCTTTATTTGCTGGTAGTTCATATTAGCAGTAACACATTGAAAGTTTCGGCGATGCGAGAATGGGAATGGGCTAGGATCGAGAAGGCAGCGACCGTGGACTTAATTAAGGCATAGCCCCAGTATTTGCCTGGTGTGAAAATGGGAAACCATGGAAAACCATGTTCAGGGCTTTGGAAGGTGAGAGTCGAACCTTCATCTCCCGAATGAAAGCTTAGGATAGTTTATATCCGTCATTTATTTTTATTTATTTATTTATATTTTCATGCCTTTCTGTACAGGTTATGCCAAACCATATTATCTACCTGCATAAATATATTGAGAATTTTAATTGTTTAAAGTTAAAAGTAAGTTTAATTGAATTTAAAGTTAACGTAAAATGTAATTTAACTGAAATTTAAATTTTCAAAAATCATTTTAAAATTATTAAATGAATGTACGGTATTTACTATGATCACAAACTAAACCTTGAACAATTTAAATTATAACTACTAACTTCATATTTACATAATATTTATGTAATAATCTAACTTTTGAGGGTGCTTCTTTGTGTCATTAATCTCATAACACTCTATCACAGAAGTTTGATATCTGTACATGTTTCAGATAACACAAAATCCTATATATTTCATAGCAATGATGGCACCTGTAAAATATCATTGATATCGTAATTAATTATCGTAATGTCAGTTCTAATTTAAATATTTAATAATACTAAATTAAATTAACAATTTTTAAAATTAATTACAATCAATTAATTATAGTGTGGCTGTTCAGTTGATGGATTCCTTCCGCCTAGTATTTGAAGATTTTCTCTTCAATGGGGCAGGTGAAAGGGAGTAGGGAATCCCTACCGCCCTTTTGGACAGTTACAGGGAGGGAAAATGAAAATAATATATTCTTCGGACAAGGCAAATCTTAATATACTTGAAGTGCAAGAGTGCTTCAAGGAAGATGGGGTAGAGGAACGCCGTTCGTCTACGGGATCAGGTGTGAAGTGAGATGAATGTTCGTAGCGAGGTTTTATGACCGAATGCCCTTCCTGACGTCATAAACATTTAGGGAGCAGTTCATTCTCTCTCTCAGTATGTTAACCAAATTTTACCGCCATCTAACGTTCATTCGCAAGGAACGAATCACTCCCATGGGCATGCAGATTCAAAAACATCCGTGAATATGGTCTACCACTCCACTGATAACTACCTGCCTCAAGGTTGCTACATTCTGCGACACACAACATGTAAAATAAATAAAATTAACTGGAAAATATAGGCTACGTGTAACTTCATGATTAATCGTGGTGCCGGGCATTTCACGATGCCAACAACACGAAACCCTCGACTCTCGCGCCATTATGTTCGCAGATACCGGACTTACACAAAATTGAGAGCGGCTCATTAAAAATTGAATATATCAGTGAGAAATTATAACACAATATTCCTAAACGTGCTAATCAAACATGGTACTTCTTTATAACCGTGTTCCAAATTTCATGTTTCTTGAGAACATGATTTAAATTCAATGTCGAAATGCATATTTCCGTTTGAATAATATCAAATAAATGTATCTTAATTATGACCTTAATTTCGTGAAATTGAATAGGGTGGTTCAGGTTCAGACTTGGGTTCGCCTACTTTCTGTCCTGACGATGGAATGTGTGTTGGGTGAGAGTACTGCATGTGACATGGGGCACTACACTCTGGTTATGGTTTCTTCCTCCACCTCACTTACCCCAGCACTGTATATGCAATTGCACAGCACCTTGGTTATGTTCCAGTCCATGTAAACTCGAGTTCCAGGAGATGCCGGTCTTCAAAGACTCCTCCAGCCAGCAGCCGCCACTCACTCTACTATTCTCCGCCATTTCCAAGTTTCTTGGCCACACGTGACCAATATGTGGAGGAGGACACACGTCCTCTCGAATCGCCATTATGAACGCCGGGAAGGTATGCATAACCACTTAATTGAGCGGACGGATAAGTTGCCGGCTTGACTCCTAGTCATTCTAGTGCAAGGACACCTGTGTAACGCTGCTGTAGAGCGGGTTGTGGCCTCCGCAGGCTGAACATTCCTGATGTATAGATTACATTACACGGCAAGCCATTTCTATGTGTACACGCGAAGCAATACAGAGATCTGGGTCCGCCTGACGATTTTTATCAATCTGGCGTATTCTTCTCTGTTTTCTGCAAGGTGGAAGAGGTTCTCAGGGTTAGTTTAACTGTCGCGTCTTGTGAATCCACCAAACCCTACTGTGATCTTCCACCGAACTCTTCAATTAATGCGCCGTTATTGTCCTGAAAATGAAGATTGACGCAGAAGCTACCACTACTTGTGGAGATGAGGATCAAAGAACAGTGAAAACAGGGCAGTATCTGCAGTTGTCACTTCCTAGCTCTGCATCGATCTGAATTTTAGAAAATTAAATGCTCTACTATAAGCTTATTTAAGAATAAGATATAGATCATAGTCACGTAGCAAGCTGTGAAGGCACATACGAGAGTTGGAACTTTAATAATGGCAACTATTTGATTACATCTGATGCACAAGAGATACATGTTATCAAGTTTTACTGTGCTTCAAAGTAGTCACCAGCATTGTGTACAACCCATCGCCAGCGGGGAATCTGTATTGCCTTGCAGAACAGTGGCACAGTGGGTAAAAGCTTTCAATAACGGATCCTGAACTGTGGCATGTATGCGTCGCCAGGTCATCCTAGTACGCTACTGGACACAGTGAGCTGGCGCGAGGCACCGGATTAGCGCATACGACTGTGATTCACATTTTGAAGGAGCCCCTGGGCATGAGAAAAATCGTTGAAGGCTTTTACCCAGCGTGCCACTGTTCTGTAAGGCAATACAGACTCTTGAAGACCTTGACGACAATCACATTGAACTGCATTCGCTTCAGAACTGTTCCAGAGATCCGTCAGGCAGTAGACCGCTCCATTCGAACTAACAACACAACAGGCGCTGCTAAAGGTATCCTAGGACTTCCACATCGCTGGAAACGGGTTGTGACTACTTTTAGGGACAGTAAAACTTGGTAACATGTATCTATTTTTGTAATTAAATAGTTGCCACTATTGAAGTTCCAACTTTCGTATTTGTTAGAGTGACAATATTTTATTTATTTGTAGCCCATATGCAACATAGAAATATATACTTGAGTAACAACGATTTTTAATTAATTGATTCCTTTCTTCACATATTTCCGAGACGATATTTGGTTATTAAAATGAACAATTTTTAAGCTTTTCACCAAGGTTGTCGCTGTTCCCTATCCTGGCTGTTTTATCTGCGATTTTGATACTGACAGTCATGTCCTTGTCATTTCTATTGCTTGTAACATTGTGTTTTATGCTTATTTGATTATGCTCCCTGCAAGCAATAATAAAAAACCAGACATTGAACGCTCCTGAGAAGTACAAAATAAACAAACCTTCCAGTATTCACAAACTCGGCACTAAGCGTTCAATGTCTGGTTACCTTTGCCTCCAGGGATGAACCTGCAACTCATTTTCGATCTTGGATGAATAAATATTAGGAAAATTTTGCGTATTATGAAATGAAAAATCATATTTCCAAGTTTTTAGACTTCCTGACTGGGAATCGAAGCCATGTCCTTCTGAGTGAACTAAGAACGTATTTGTCACCTCTGATAGGCTACCCTCCGCAAAATATTATTTCGAACCCCCTTCCTAAAATTCTGACATAGTTTCCTACATCAATCAAACGTACTAGAGTTATGTGATACTTATCAGAACTGGCATCCACCATAAATGTTTCGAAGCTGCGTTGTTTCCCGGATGCTGTTATGACCGGTAAAGTGAGATAAAGTTGCAGCACTGTACAGAAATGAGGGACACTATTAGCAGTGGCAGAGTTTTATTACTATCAGAAGTTCGGGCAGTGCTTTTACAGTTCACAGGTCAGAAACTTTCATTTCCAAATATCTGTACCGGGAACGATGTTTCAGTTATATATTTCACACTATCAGTTCCAAAATCACTCTGTTGTGTCGAGATGTCACTTCAATACATTTCAAAATCATTCTGTGCTGAAATGACACTCAGACAAACATGGCATTCTGCTGCATTCTCACATCAATTTTCAACCGATACGCGGATTTATCACATTACGTAACACTATTGGTATTGGAACCTGTTATAGAACCTGCACGTACACGCTTGAAGAGACAATCAATTTTTCTCAATATTTTAACAGATTCTTCCACTTAAACATTTAGATGTATTGCTCCTTGAACTTATAAACTTGTGCATACGTCACAAGTCACAAACTGAGCTGACCACAACTGACTCTGATTAATTGCGGGTTTCCCTCTCAATGATGCAAGTGTGGGTTCCGAGTTCAACAGGAGGGGAGAGATGTAGCCTACAGCCTCATTGATTGCGGGAAAGTACCTCGGGAGATATGGCGACACTGACTGACAATCAGGTTCACTATGTTTGTGCTTGTGTGTGAATGTCCCTTGCCAGCCCAGCTCAACTGCCAGTTAACAGACAGCTCGAAGATTCTACAAATTACAATATTATTCTACAATATTATTTGCAACATGAATCACATCTGTAAGTAGGGGATGTTTAAATGGCATATCAGTACCAAAAAAAAATCATGATTTTAACTTAGAAGTGAAGCTTCCATGGTGTGAAGAGGTATCTAGTTCTTGTTGCGGATTGAGCCGCGTTGTTGTTTTCTGTACATTTCGTACCGATTGCTGACGTTTCGAATACATTCCACTATTCTTTTTCAAGGCGATTGAAGTACCCAGTCTCCCAGGCAGCAATCAAACTTTTGATTATTACATATTGCCAATGTTGCCAACTTATATTTTCAAGATCCGCTAAATACTACTAAAAATCCACTACAATTCCGCCAAGAAATCCGATCTCAAATAATGAGCAATGATAATAATAATAATAATAATAATAATAATAATAATAATAATAATAATAATAATAATAATAATAATTTCAGATGTCATTCGAAAGCGAAGAGTTAAATTTTTTGGACATATTTCAAGAATGCCTGATGACAGACTTCCTAAGAAAATCTTTAACCACTTCAATAAGAACAATAGGAAAGGCAACTCTTATGAAAGATGGTTTGTTAACACGAAGAAAGATTTGCAAGAAATGAACAACAAACATCAAGACATCCACAATAGAATCTTCCTAGAGCCAGAAACAGCGACCAAGAAGAAGAAACAACAATGGACGGCTGAAAGGAAAGAAGCAGCAAGCAGGAGGATGAAGGAGTACTGGCGCCAAAGAAAATTTAAATCAAGAGGAGTTACTTATGTGGTCCACGGCTAGAGAAAATCGATAATAATAATAATAATAATAATAATAATAATAATAATAATAATAATAATAATAATAATAATAATAATAAAAGTAAATATCTGCACTCACCTGTTTATTGAGTTTCACTGGGATTAAACCCCTGCTTGCGAGTCGGCGAGCCAAAACTTGTAGGCGTTTTAGCGCCGGGTGCAAACTAGGTGAATCCCCTACCTCAAGGACCACACACAGAACAGGCCAGTTCATTAAACGGTCTTCCTTCATAGCATAAATAGAGTATAATTGCTACTCTCTCACAGTTTCATTATCTGTCATCATTCGTCAACTAAAAGATAAGTAACCTTTCCCCAGGCATTACAAATTTATGATACCACAATATCATAACATAACATCAAATCAAATAACATGTTTTCCTCATGTGACTGCTAGCTCCTGACAAGAAATACGGAATAGCTCAGAGACAGTCTGGAGTACAAATTAAAAAAAGTAAAATGGATAAAACGCTAAATTCCGCTATAATAAATCTAGAATTCCGCCAAAAAATCCGCTGTCCGCTAAATGGTATATTTCTCCGCCGACAGACTTCTAATTCCGCCAAATTTAGCAGAAAATCCGCTAAGTTGGCAACACTGCATATTGCATAATTTAGCACAGAATAGGCTCGCTGGTTTCATTTCAAATATAAACGAAATTACTTATCCAGGTATTCTGTACTATAGCATGGCTTTGCGGGCCCCCTGCACGGCTACTTAGTTACGCCCCTGCCCGCTGGTAACATGAGTTACGTCATTATGTCGAACATGTTCCGACAACACGATCTCCTGCTGTACCTCATGTTTCAGGTACATACAGCTCAGTAAGTTGGGTGGCCTACACTAACAGGCGCTACGCTCGAGTACATTTTCTGTTCAAACTCTTCATGTGTCGGCAACGTCACTGCAGCGCAGCGTTTCAGTATTCATACACGCACATAATTCAGTGGAGAGTTCTGGACGTCAGAGTTACGCTGTCTTAAGTGAGATTTACAGGAGAGTGGGGAAAGCCGCTGAGGAGGATATTCTGCTACGTTTAAGTTAGGTCGAATCCACGGTTCTGACCATGATAAACTATTATAATTGCCAATATATAAGGATGAAATGTACGATCATTTACCATGGTTTATCGCCGTGTCGTCCTTGTACACGCGATGCTGTCACATAGCTTATCTTAATTCCTGTGAAACACACAATAACCATAACAAGCCACACACGATAAAAAACTCAAATTACGATAATTTGCATTTACGATAATTTGCCTCCGACATTCAGCGTTCTCTTTAAGTAATACTTGAATAACATTAACTCGAGAATGATGTATTTTTTCATTCAGGAGCTGTTAAAGTAGAAATAATTATCTTCTTGGTAAAAGAGAAGAAGCAGCTACTGCGGGGTTGTTTGGCGAAAGACTCTCCCTTTGCATGCTAGACGGAGTACGTAAACAACCTCGAAGAAGGAGAGTATTTGGGTGACCTTTGGTCAGGGCGTATACGAAAAAATGAGTAGAAAGGGTAAACGCAAGAGTCATTTTTACGTGCAGAATATAGTACACAACATGTGTATAGGAAGATTGTCATTTTTCGGACGTTTGAACAAAGAAAATACTGACAGCGGTCCGCCTCTGTGGTGTAGTGGTTAGTTTGAGTAGCTGTCACCCCCACAAGTCTGGGATCGATTCCCGGCTATATCACGAATTTTTAAAAGTGGTACGGGAGGTGGAACGGGAACCACTCAACCTAAGGAGGTCAACTGAGTAGAGGGAAGGTTCGATTCCCTCCTCGGTCATCCTCTAAGTGGTTTCCTGCCCTTTCCTACTTATCCTCCATTCAGATGCGGGATGGTACCTAACTTAAGGCCACGGCTACTTCCTTCCCTCTTCCTTGTCTATCCCTTCCAATCTTCCCGTTCTCCCACGAGGCCCCTCTTCAGCATAGCAGGTGAGACAGCATGGGCAAGTTACTTGTCCTCCTTCCCACTTGTATTCCAGACCCAATGTGTCACGCTCCAGGACACCATCCTCTAGGCAGTATAGGTGGGATCCCTCGCTAATTCCGAGGGTAAAACCAACCCTGTAGGGCAAGCGGATTAAGAAAGAAAGAAAGAATAGTAACAGACTGACAAAAACAAATTTTAAATAAAATCATAAAGCTTAAATTACAAGCATCATGGTTTACACAGGCATTAAATTACCTCAAAGAAGCAAACTTTGACGTTAAGGACACTCAAAAAGGAAGTTGTTTATGGAAAAATTAAATAAAAGATCATGGCGGATGGACAAGAAAGAAAAAGGAAGCAGCCACATAAAATAAAACAGCTTCAGAAACAGACCGATAAAACAGGTGTGGGCAGTGAGGAAGAAAGAACAAGTGTTATTCAAATAAATGCATAAAATACTCGTACTTTGAGAGCAAGAGATTGCTCGCATTAAGTTTGTAAGGGCTGTTTGTTTAAATCCCTGCCCGTTGAAGGAAGTTACGATACACTTTTAGTTTTCTAACAGATATTGCTGAACTGTAGCGGAACAAAAGTCTATCCCAGACCGTAATTTTTGTGAACTGTACACCTAATTGTGTATTACCCTGCAAATGCTACAGTGGTGTATTTAACGGATGTTTCAAGAGGACTAGTAAATACTGTGGTCTATTTTCACTCAATAAGTAATATAAGCGTGTGGAATTACAGCTGTTTGTATGGTCTGCATAAGAAGCGACTTGCGATAATTATTAAGGATACACAAATGGCTTATTGGCAAATTTATCGATGCAAATATCTACGTAAAATGTTCTCGTAGTAGTTCAACCCAAAATTATTTATTGACGCCCTAATCTTCTTCGTTTAGAGTACGTGTTCTAAATCCACAGTTCGGGAAAGCAACTCAGTGTTGAAAGCATCCTAGTTATAAGAGAATATATTCTTTATTTATTTCTCTTAATCATCGTTATCCGGTCGATTAGATGAGCAGTTTGTCTTTTTCTGCCACTACGAGCGCTAATGTGAGTCGATGGAGACTTTCACTTAAGCCCTTATAACTACATTCGATGTGGATCTTTTTCAAAAAGTCAAAATGCGGCTGAGGGTATTGAAGCAAGGAACACGATACAGAAATAATTATGAAAACAAGTTAATTTGGCTAGGATTTGAATCAAAAAGAAATCGAGTAATGAAACGAGCGATTTTGAGCTGTCTTGGCGAGGGACCAGGTCAACTCTTCATTTGTAGACTTCGCTTTTGAAATATCAAACAGATACAAATTAAAAATTGCTCCGAAGGAGCTTTATTCTTTTACCATAGGCTTTTTGGATACATGCTGACAAACATAAATACGTTCATCATTATAGACAAACATCTAGTTGTTGGATGTATCTGATGGAATTCGGGGTTGCCATTAGGAATTCCTCATACTCTCCTCCGTAAGTCTTCCCTAGCATGTTGAATTGTGCGCCGCAGTCACGTGCGGGCGAGGATTGAACTCCCCACTTGAAGAGTGAGTTTCTACATCTTCGTGCTCTGTTATCAACCGACTGAGTGCTCTCCATACCATGCGAGGTAGATCAAACCCACGGACCGCCCCACAGGAGCAAGGTAACATCTCACATGTTTCTGGAGCATTTTGAAGCGGGATGTGAAATCTAGTGGGACTATTTCCAAGTGTGAAAGGACTCAACGCCCTTTTCAGTGCCAAACGTCTACAAAACGTGGACTACACATAAGAATATGCATCCAAAATCATTTCCCTGTCTTTGATGGGTTTTGTGAAGTTGTGTGTAACTCCACACACAGTGGCACACCGAACACATGATTATATGTCCTCCTGAGACATGTGTAGTGAATAAACGTTCGCTCTCTCATATAAACAGAAGTTAATTAATGCCTTTTCTTTTTGACTTGGAGGGACAATTTACCTCGTCCGGTTGTAGCCAGCGCGCAACTAATTGGCTAATAATTTTTTTTTGTATAAGTTTGCATGACATAAGGTGGCTATTTCTCGCCGCACAAGGTAACGTATGCTGTTCCTTATTTCCAGGGACCAGGACGAACTCACGCCGTGCTCCGAGTGGGAGTTCAGGCCGAGCGCGAGGTACACCCCATTGCCGCCCATATTCTAGCTGCAGAGCAGAGCAGACCAGCCGGCGAGACTTATTGCAAGAATCCACAGTTTTGAACAGATGAATACAACAATTCAGCACGTCCTAGGAATCTTTGGGATTCGCTACAGACTAGACATTACGGCGCCGGGCTGAGTGGCTCAGACGGATGAGGCGTTGGCTCAGTGCGGTGGATATTTGAAGGTGCTCAAATACGACAGTCTCGTGTCGCAGATTTAATCGCACGTAAAACAAAAAGTAGTTAGTAAGACGTAAAGCCAATAACCTTTTAATTATTTAAACGAACGGCAATGTCTTACCAACGTCTCTCATACAGTGATTGAGTGAAAAGCTTATTCATAATTAACTGACTATTTTGGAAGCGATAATCGAATCTTGAAGATGTCCGTCAGAGGCCTAAGCGAAACCTCAGTAGAGGTTCCTATTTAACAAATATCAAATACCTGAATACTTTCAGGTGTTAACAATAATCATAATAATAAAGGGAAAACTTTATGGCGCTACAGTCTTGCGAAGGGGTCGCTACTCATCCCTAAGGCCTGCAGATTACGAGAAGGGACCTGGTCAGATCGACGAATCCTCTCGGCCGTTATTCTTGGCTTTCTAGACCGGGGCCGCCATCTCACCGTCTTCAATTGTAATCACGTAGGTTGAATGGATCTCGAGACAGCGAGACAGTCCTCAGAACTGGATAAAAAGCCCTGGGTATCGAACCCTAATAATAATAATAATAATAATAATAATAATAATAATAATAATAATAATAATAATAATAATAATAATAATAATAATAATACAATAGAATCTCACAAACTCGACCTAATAACTAATAAAACAACTTACATGTACGTGCAGACAAATGTGGTCATGTTGGTTTAAAACAACTGAAGCTTCATTGTTGAAATAGCTACCCTTCTTTGCTCTAATTTTTCCATAAATACAGTAAATACAGTGTCCACTTTGTGTTCAGCATCAACAAATCTAGGCTCTTGTCTGGCGTCCCGATTTCCATTATCTATATCTAGGTCTCGATTCCTGGCGTCTTCGGAAGGGATTTAGACAGGAAATGGCGCATGGCAGCTGGAAGGACAAATTATGGTTTTGGCCTGCATCGAAAGCCTAATTTATTTCATAATGTTAATTTTACGTCCCACTAACTACTTTTGTGGCCTTCAAAGACGCCGGAATTTTGTCCCGCTGGAGTAAATAAACGAACATGAGGCTGGCGTATTTGGTCAATAGACAAAGGAGTCTTAGGCAATGGTAGATTGGAATGCAAGTGTAATCTAGCCCGCGCAACGGATATGAGCTATCAGAACCCCTAAACGTTCTGCAACTCACCTACACACCTGTAAAGCGGGTAGATAACGCTTGCGCCTATTAGTGCCTTCAACGCCTTTCCCTATTGAGGACCTTCACATATCATAGTAGTGAGCAGGGTGTGAATCCTACAGCTTGATTTCAGCGGACCAGTGATCTATCGCCTGAACTGCACACAGCCCGGCAAGGCCTAATTTGAGACTGGGTGGGAAATCGGCGTTGAAAGGAGATACCGGTACTTCTCTGAACGAGAAATAACGAAATGTCATACGTTCATTTCGACGTGAGACTGAAAAGGAGGAAAACTGTGGATTCTTCCTATGTTAAGCAGTGTTGTTGTTGTTGTTGTTGTTGTATGTTAATAAAGGGCCTATTTTAAGCCACACTGCAGGTCGATGGCTCTCGCCTATCGCTTCATTAAACACAGAGATTTCTTTTGACGTAAATATGTCTTAGAGTTTCGGGTCATCCGAAAATTTGAATAACGGATCTAATAAAACGTGTGGCGAAAGAGTTACCTAGCAACCGTGTAGGCAGTGATGTAAAGTAATGTTACCTAGCAACCGTGCAGGCAGTGATGTAAAGTACTGTTACCTAGCAACCGTGCAGGCAGTGATGTATTATTACCTAGCAACCGAGCAGGCAGTGATGTAAAGTATTGTTACCTAGCAACCGTGCAGGCAGTGATGTATTGTTACCTAGCAACCGTGCAGGCAGTGATGTATTGTATTGTTACCTAGCAACCGTGCAGGCAGTGATGTAAAGTATTGTTACCTAGCAACCGTGCAGGCAGTGATGTAAGGTATTGTTACCTAACAACCATGCAGGCAATGATGTATTGTTAACTAGCACCCGTGCACGCAGTGATATATTGTTACCTAGCAACCGTGCAGGCAGTGATGTATTGTTACCTAGCAACCGTCGATGGATGGCCATGACAGGGAGACATATTTATGATCATTTAATTTTCCCATAAAGACAATTGACACCATTGTTTATTTGGTTAAGTTATCAGAGTAGTCGGTTCAGTTTGTAGGGTCATGGATTCAATGCCCGGCTGGACCGGGAATTTTTATCAAAGTTTCATTAATTCCTCTAGCTCGGGCTGTTGTTGATGGTCATAATACGCATCTCCATTCACGCACAACCAAACTCGTCAGAAATACATTGATGAGCTATTGACTGCGTTTTGGTGAAATTGCTCTGTGGTTGGCTAGGTGACTGTAACAGTACAGGGATCGTTCGCGTGGGATGAAATAGGACACGTGATTTTAGATCATGACCACCTACTCGTTCGATGAACACTCCACGGATATGCGGATACTTGCCTGGCCTTCAAGTTCACCCGACCTCACTCCTGGGATTCTGTGCAGAGGCATGTATGGTCTCTGAACACTGCTCCACCCAATCTGCGTGCGTTACCAGACGGTTAGGGATTAATATGGCTCCTCAACGGTTCCGTTGTCTTTTGGTGTCCAATGCGACGCACAACAGGGCGAAAAGAGATGCTACTCCAATTAGTGTCGGCGTTAAGGGCGGCATTCGCGCGTAAAACTGAGCCTAATATACAAGACGTGCCGACACGAAGTAAGTGGGAAAATGACAAGAAGCAGAAGAAGAAGAAGAAGCATAGGATTATGGCGCAGACGGCTAACCCAGTTGGGAATGGCAGTCAAACTAAAAAACTGATCAAGTTGCTATGGAAACTTCCTTATAAGTACCCAAGTTCCCCTGCGTTTGAGGCCAAATCAAGCAACCATGGTACTCCCTGCCTACCTTAAGAGGTAATTATATAGGAAACCTGAATCGGGCTCTCAGCTTGGGGCAGTGTGTTAGTGACCATGGGGTCCTAAGCTGAACTTGGTACGGTTTCCATATTCTTTTGTCAATCTCCTGACTTCAACTTTTTATTCGATCTACACAGGTGAACTGGTATTCAACGGAGCAAGGATTGGTAACCAAGGGGTACTTGGCTGAGCCTACCACTTATAAGCGTCAGTCTTCTAACTTCCTTGTTCTCTCGATCAGCGGTGACGCCGTCTCTCGGGCCAGGAGAACGCTGAAGGTGGCTGTCGTATATACCAGGAACTGCCGAGGATTGCCTTAGTGCAGGAGAATGGAAACATCCAGAAATCCATTCTCAGGGCAGCTGACGGTGTGGACCAGCACCGAATACAGAGGTGTAGAGCCGTGACCACCCGTCCTCTGCTCGGTTGGCCGGACGGAGTGCAGAGCTGTCAGGCCACGGCTTCCGCCCTTCGTGACTCTTCCCTTTCTTTGGTCATTATTTCATCTTTTGAGCAACCTCAGCTCCTTCTATCAGAGTTATGAAGGAATCCTTGCCCAGTTGAACAGCACTTCCTCTTAAAACGATATTCAACACTAGAGCCTGGATGTTTATGCAGTATGTAAACCAACTTACCTGATAGGAACTGTGGTCTACCCGCTTTTCTGCAATGTAGCGAGAGTGACATAAGTTTCAGGGGTTCTAACATACCGGAACCCTAAAATGTATGCAAATCTCATAGCAGAACTGTTGTCCGGGTAGAGTATACTTGCTATTTGCTTTAGTATGTTGCTTTCTAAACAATTACAGCCTAAACATCCAGGCTCTATTCGTCACTACCAACAAGCTGCTCGAGAATTTTCCAGAATGATGTCGAGACGTTTACTGTGATGGAGAAGGCTGGATAGAGTTTCGTACAGTGAAGAGCTCTGATGGGAAGATAGGGAACTACTACTAAGAAATGATGCGAAAGTGTTTCTGTTTTCGGCCGCTAGAGTTCACTAATACGTTTATTACAGATTTTGTAACTATTGTATTTCCGATGTTTTCTTACACGTTTTAAGGCTGTTTAATTCACAACACTTTCTCCTCGGTTCGCCTCTGGTTCTAGGCACCGTGATAATAAATATATCGGGCAAAGAAAAGGACCTCTTGGAAACCTTCAGGTAAAGAAAAGGAGGAAAATTACTAAAGAGACAGAGATGATGACCTCTTGGGACATTGCTCTATCAAAGAAAGCAACATGAATTCAAACTCTAATTGTGAGAGAATTATTCCTCGTGGACACACATGTTTTCTCTTGTCAACATACGGAACAATTGTCCTCAAAACGTAAAAAAATTTCCGTTGTTTTCTTTGACATGGCAAAATTCCAGAAAGTGATCCTATCTAACAATATGGGCCGTTGATTCGGTCATTGTTAGAAGACACAATGTCATTCACTTTATGAAGATGGAAGCACATGTTCATATTACAAGGAACTACTCCGCCGTGTTAAGGAAAATGGCAGTTATTACCTCAACTTGATAAATGAGATCAAAGTTTAATTAATTTCTCATAACCTTCTAGTCATGGATGACGTTGAAATAGACACATTAAACGCTTTAGAGTTTTGTCAGTGAGCTGCATAAATTCTAGTTCTGATAGTTATGCAAACCTCACTGCAGAACCGTTATGCGGGTACAATACACTTGCCCCTTGGTTAAATACGTTAGCATTCTAAGTTGTTAGTAATGGAGCGTACAATTCTTGCTGATAATTTCTTATTAAAGTGGAATTTCGTTTAAAACACACTGAAAACAATTCACAGCTTCTTACTAGAATGATTACCAACAATAAAATGTACGGGGTGGCAATCTGCAGACACTGCTACCTGTCACTGAAGATGTCCAAAAAAGGGCAAAGGCAGTAACTGATTTTTTCCTTATAGTTTTTAACAAGACTCATGTTACTGCTTTTCAAGGTTGAATTATGATGAGACGATTCCAACGATAGGAAAAACTCCCCTGCAGTTTCTGCCTTTTTCCTTAGCACGACACTGCTGTAAGACTGTTCTTGGTAAAACCGGCGGCTGAAATTAATGTTCAGTGTTAAAGACTCTGACTTTTATTGTTGTTTTTTATGTTGTCTATGTTGTTGTATGCATTGAAAATAAAGTATTATGCATTAATGGCAACTATAAATATCTTCATTTTTCCTAAAAATAAACCTTGTACTTTTCTTGTAACAATGGTTAAGTTGGACATTTTTGTATTTTCCTTTCAATTTGAGGAAAGATAAAACTAAATAATTACACCCTTACACAGGGAAACAACAAATCTTTACAATTGAGTGAGAAGACCAGTTTATTTCTATTACAGTAAAATCGCGCTTGTCCGACATTCGCTTATCCAACACCTTCGTAAAATAATCGTCTAAATTATGCACTCGAATTGCCAAATCGCGGAAAACTTTGTTAATTCTGACAAGAAAAATATTATCTCAGAAAACGTGGATGTTATGTCGTCTTCGTTCAAAGAAATGCATGGATGTGGAAATGCGAAGACATCGTCGGTGCCAAAATAAGACACAAATGATGATCCAAAGCGTGACATGGTGGCCATAAAAAGTCTAATATAAACCTTTTAAGAGGAGGTATGAATGAACATCAGACTTCTACATTTTTCAAGCTGTTGTCACGTACGTAGGTCCTTACTAGTAAGCTGTTTACTACATTTAATTCATTTACGTTATTGGTTTCGAAGTTATTCTTCTGGTCCAAACTCAAAAATGTATGGAGGCATACACTTGCGCTCCTTGAAAACCAAGATTAAAACCTTTCTTGGGCGATGATGCAGAGGCTAATCCCAAACTACTGAGGTGACTAGATGGACAAGATTATTAACAATTTACAAGCGAAAAACAGTTACAAAATCTAAGTCACCTCAAGATTTATTGAAGGGGAACTCGAGAGGGTACGTACTCTCTATCCCTCGTTTTCAGTTTAAGTACGTGATTTACTTGAACTATTACATGAGCAGAAAGAAAGATTTACATTTTAGAAAATTTACAGTTACATTACGAAAGATAGGGAACTTGCCCCTCGGGCCGGCTTGCGGAGATACGTACAGAGATAGAAACATGGTGGCCATTACCTGGGCTGATGTTCTGCCTTCCGAAGAATGAGGACCACCGCCTCCTCTCTTAACACAACACACTCAGTAATGCTACGATCAATAAGACAAGTTAACTCGAAAAAGCGACAGCTTTTATACCCGAGAGGAAGGTTCGAGAAGGCTCTGGACTAAATCCGAACACATCCTCTCATTTTATTGGATAGACAAAAAGTTACAAGAAGCCTATGATTGGATGAAAATTAAATACTCAAAATTTATGATTGACCAGACTCCCAAGCTGGCGGGATGAGTAAGAAGTGTTGCAAACCTTGAAGTATCAACAATAAGGAAAGTCAATTGAGTTCAGAAAACCTATAAACACAAAATTTCTTTAACTTTCTAGTTATTCCACTTTGCACCAGAGTGCATGGCATCAGTTCTTTAATAGATGCATCTATGGAGAAAAGTCCTAGTTTCCTGAAATAGTGTTGCAACCAGTGATATACCAAAACAAAACAAAAGAAATCCAATCAGTTTAGGAAACTTTAAGATAACATATTACTCTATCATTTTAGTAGTGCCATCTTTTGATCAACTTCTTGTACTAGATGTTTCAATTTTTATATGATAGATAGCGTTCTTCAAGGCGCTTCATTTAAATGCACGGGGTTGAGGTGTACTTCCCGGTACAATAATAATAATAACAATGAATAAGTTATTCAAGACATCTGACTCTCTCCAGTCACCAACAGCTAAATCACTACGTCCAGGAGTAGGAGTGAAATGTGCTCAAGAAAGAAACGACGTCCATTGTAGTCCTATACAAATAATAATAATAATAATAATAATAATAATAATAATAATAATAATAATAATAATAATAATAATAATAATATGCGTCGTTTACTCGGAAGCTTTATACGTCTCAGAAGCCACATCCTTTGATGGTCACTCTAAAATTATAGAAACGGAAAACCAAGAAAGAAAAATTCTCCTAAAAATGTATGTTCCCACGAGGGAAAAGGGAATGTGGATTAAGAGGAGAACAGCGGACTTGACAGGTTCACTGATGCAAGGGACGTCTGAAATTCTATGGCCATGTCTATGGAATGGATAGCGACAAGCTCACGAAAATATGATTTAAAGTAATCAGCTCAAAGAAGGTGAAAATAAACCTGGCTAGAAGAAACTAAGAAATTAATATCACGGATGACATCACAGAAGATCGTGGAGCCTTTAGTACAATCTAAAAAGAAAACTGGTAGGAAGTGGTCCACTGCACGAAAGATGCAACACAGTGGATTCATGAAGAGATTTCGGGAGGATACGAAGGCGAAAACCATCAGGCCAACGAACAAGTTCAAATCCTCTCTTTGAATAGGCATAACGAAGAAAGAAGAAATAATAATACGACTTTCGGAGACGCTCAGGTGCCGGAATTTTGTCCCTGAGGAGTTCTTTCATGTACCAGTAAATCCACCGACACGTGGCTGACGTATTTTAGGACCGGACTGAACGTGACAAACTGGGGTCAGAGGGCCGGCGCCTTAACCATCTGAGCCACCTAGCCCGGCTAAGCATTTATATTCGACGCCATTTGCGCTACCCGCGGGTCAATTTTCACGTTTCGTTTTACGCGACCAGACGAAAGAAAAAACCGACATCGTAAGGCGTGGATTCTCCCGTTCCAATACAATTTCCTGAGATTGAAATGACTACTTCAGCGACAGCTGCCATTATCTCACATCCATAAACTGTGGCGTTAAATTTATTTAGTCATAACTCGATGGGCTTTACAGGGCCTTAAAAATAATTTTACTGATCGAGCTGGCCGTGCGGTTAGGCGCGTGGAGCTGTGACCTTGCATTCAGGAGATAGTGGATTCTAATCCCACTGTCGGCAGCTCTGAAGATGGTTTTCCGTCGTTTCCCATTTTCACACCAGGGAAATGCTGTACTTTAATCAAGGCCACGGCCGCTTCGTTCCCACTCCTAACTCTTTCCTCTCCCAACGTCGCATTAAGACCTATCTGTGTCTGTGCGACGTCAAACAAACAGTAAAAGAAGAAAGAAAATAATTTAAACCTCATTAGTTCATCAAATGAGATTGGCATCAGGAAGGGCATCCGGTCGTGAAATGTGCCATGAAAATTCATCTCCCTTAATCCCCGGCCCCACATCAAGGAACGGGACTTAGTGGTAGACATACATTACTACAACTTCATCCCAAGCGCAGTCTGCCATAAGGACAAAATATATCGATTAAAAAACTAAAATATCCGCCTCTGCGCTGTAGTGTTTAGCGTGATTAACTACCACTCCCGGAGGCCCGGGTTCTATACCCTGCTCTGCCACGAAATTTGAGAAGTGGTACGAGGGCTGGAACGGGGTCCACTCAGACCTGGGAGGTCAACTGAGTAGAGTTGATTCGATTCCCACCTCAGCCATCCTCAATGTGGTTTTCTGTTGTTTCTCACTTCTCGTCCAGGCAAATGCCGGGATGGTACCTAACTTAAGGCCACGGCCGCTTCCTTCCCTCTTCCTTGTCTATCACGCCCAATCTTCCCATCCCCTACCAGGCCCCTATTCAGCATAGCAGGTGAGGCCGCCTGGGCGAGGCACTGGTCATCCTCCGAAGTTGAATTCCTCGACCCAATGTCTCACGCTTCGGGACACTGCCCTTGGAAGCTAGAGGTGGGATCCGTCGTTGAGTCTGAGGGAAATACCAACCCTGGAGGATAAACAGATTAGAAAGAAGAATTAAACTAAAATACAGTAATAAAGGGGAAGGAGTAACACCTCGCAAAAAACAGGGCTCATATTGCACCCTGTCCGAATTACAGACGAAGAAGGCGACCAACAGATTTCACAGAAATAGAATACATAACCTCAACGGTGTTGAGTTACAATCCAGACACACCCACTGGAAAAGAGCAACAACTTTAGTGGTATCTTGAGCTGATCCCAACAACTCCCATTAACTCGCATGATGGAAACATTTTTTACGCAAACTACTCCATGTGGGAGCCTCAAGAGGAAATCCACCACTGCTACAAGCAGTGCACTTGGGCCATCGGATTCTGGAGAGCCCAAACCACCATGCATAGATGAGTCGGAGCATCTAGGAAACCCATTGCCATCACACGCATCCAAACTGAATACACCAAAATTAAGACCTAAACGAAAACACATTTCTTTGGCACGCTGAACATAAATTCACTCCTAAAACAGGAAAACTTAAAACAACTTACAGACTTAATGGACCAGCAAAATATTCTGATCATGGCACTTCAAGAAACAATATTCACGGATGAAATAGCGATATAATCAAGCAACTATAGAATCCTGAAAGGCAAGGTTGGCATAAGGATCATGAAGAACATGCCACACTTAGGAACGGCATTTGTAATCAATAAAAGGATTCTAAATTCGGTTGTAGACTTCCAGTCTCTAAATGGAAGGCTCTTAATACTAACCATTAAGTCTGCAAAGAAAATATACACCCTCATTAATGACATGCGCCAATTAATGACGACAATCGAACTAACCCACAAAAGGTTGATGACTTTTGGGAAGAATTAGAATTGGTGACATCAAAAATTCCTGATAATCATGTGAAAATACTACTTGGAGATTTCAACGCACAGGTTGGACGAGAAAAAGTCTACAAGATAATAGTGGGGGATTTCCCAGCTCATAGAAGAACCAACAGAAATGGGCAAAGACTTACGGAGTTCTGCAGGAACTTTAATTTGAAACTGATGTCCACCCATTTCAAGAAGCTTCCTAGGAAACAAACGACGTGGGCATCACCAAACAAACTATTAGGAGAATATATACTTGATCACGTTGCAATCTCCCATAGAAGTCAAAAAGAAATCATGAATGTTAAAGTTAAGAAAGGAGCCAACATAGAAACAGATCACTATTTAACAATAATCAAGATAAAGTTTTTCCCAGCAGCAAGAAGAAACGCACAAACAACAAATTACTAAGATTCGACACACAAAAGCTGAAACAGAACAGCAACAAGTACCAAGAACTGACGAACATTGAAACAACTGAATGGAAGCAAATGCAGCAGACCAAGATAGGAGCAGCCAAAGAAACAACATTACTCAAGAAATCACGAAAACATCCATGGTGGAATGAACGATGTGAACAAAGATGGAAGGAGTGGTACTCATCAAAGAAAGAGGAAGATTACAACAGCTTCAAAGAACAGAGAAAATAAACAGCAAAAATCGTAAGAAAAAGAAAAAAGAAAATTGGAGAAAGAACAACTGGCTGAAATAGAACAAAACATCCAAAAGAATAACACGAGGGACTTTTACAAGACGTTTAAGAGGAGCCTTTCTAAATACCAACAACCGA
The DNA here is from genome assembly GCF_040414725.1 of Anabrus simplex. NCBI lineage: Eukaryota > Metazoa > Arthropoda > Insecta > Orthoptera > Tettigoniidae > Anabrus > Anabrus simplex. The sequence goes on along the minus strand of NC_090279.1, from coordinate 215,104,685 downwards.
GCTTATGTTTCAAGAAAGATGATGGCACCATCGCAACAAACAATGAAGAAAATTGCCAACTGTTAACGGCGGAATACTTTAAGCAGCTACTTAATTGCCCAGTGCCAGAAGAGAAGCTCGCAACAGAACCCAGACTCCTCCCCTGAATATCTTGCACGACGCTTTTCTTTGGTCTATTTTAAATTCATATCATTCGTCTCCAGACCCACATCTCAGACGCTTCGACTTCTGATCTCCGATTGTCAAAGATTCACAGCCATACAACAGCACTCTCCATTCGAAAGACATCTCAAATTTCTTCCTAATTCCAAAATCTAAATTTGCACTGACCAAAACGCCAGTTTGGGTCAAATACCATCACTGAATCACTATCATATAGCTGACACCCTGTGATGTAGGAAGTTGTTTGGCTGGGGACAGCAGGTATGCATATTTATTTTGTTTTCATAGCATGGTTGCTTTAAAAAATAATCATAAGCATTAGCAGGTTTTGCTTGTAGACGCGACTAGTATGACTCTGTATCGCAACGAATCTTTTAAGGTAGACAGTGAGAGGGGCTGGGAAGGTGTGGGTACGATTATCAAATCACAAGGTCAGCGGACGGGACATGAGCTAGCGCAGTGCTCGTGGGTCTTCGCGACATGCAGGTGAGTTCGCGCAGTTCGGCAGGTGCTCACGTCCTCACGGCTGTGTCTAATAGTATTCGAATTTCAATATAGAAACCAATTTCACTGAGGGAACCTCAAGCTGCAAAGGGTCGATGCAATTGTGCTGTATTTCGATTAAAGATATTAGTAGAGGAGAAGTTGATGGAACAGTGTATATTTCACAACTTTATGTAATTTTGATATCACGGCAAGGGAAGAGGGAGGAGGTTTGTCTGTTGGCTTGATCCTATGTGATATTCAAACATTTCCTGAGCTTTCACAAAGCGACTTTAACTCCTAAACCACTCATATTGTTGTTGTTTGAGCCAACAGTTGGAAGCAGCTCTCCATGCCACCAAATCCTGTCATAAACTTGTCATTTCTACATAAGTACTGGATGGTACATTTGCTCTAATACCTTGGTCTTCTCCTTGCCACCTGCACTTCCCTCAAACCCCAACTGAACAAGTGTGGGTGTCTTAAGATGTGCCCTATCATTCTACTTCTCGTCAAATTTAGGCAAATCGACCTCCTCTCTCTCTTTTTCTTACAACTGGCTTTACGTCGCACCGACACAGATAGTTTTTATGGCGACGATGGGATAGGAAAGGGAAATGAGTGGGAAGGAAGTGGCCATATCCTTATTTAAGGTACAGCTCCAGCATATGCCTGGTGTGAAAATTGGAAACGACAGAAGACCATGCTCAGGGCTGCCGACAGTGGAGTTCGAACCCACTATCTCCCGGTTGATCTCTCACCAGTTCGATTCAGTATCTCTTCAATCATGATTCGATCCACCCATCTCACCTTCAGCATTCTTCTGTAACACCACATTTCAAAGGAATCTATTCTCTTTCTTTCTGAACTAGTTAACGTCCATGTTTTGCTTCCATTACGCTATAGTTAAAGTGAAAATATGAAGGAGATCGGGACAGACAAAATGGCCGGCGGCGACTTCAAACAGAGTTAATGAACGTAAACCCAGATTGACATCATAGCCATGTAAAAAAATCCCAAAACGGAGTCTGGATTGTTTTAAAAAATAAATTAATTCTGAATCATTTTTTGACCGAGAAAAAATAGCACGCAAGAAAGCTGAGAAGAAAACAAATCATATCAAATCATCGCGATAAATCAAGAAGACACGTTTAAAAGAACATTGAAGAGGAATTCTATTCTAAAACAGTGAGAAATAGGGAAGAAAATCCGATATTTAGCTAGCTGAACTGTGACATCGGGGAGAAACAGGAGGACTATCAGCACCTTTAGGCAATCCGCTGTAAGAAGAGAAAGAACTGAACCAACCATTTAATATTTACTGGCCAGAGAGAGGGTGTTGCCCTCTAGGTGGCCCGCCCCACCCCTTCAGGGTGGGGAATGAAAACATTTGATAGATAGATAAGATTTACATTATCCTAGAGAAATTGGAATCAATAACCAGAAACCAAATATATATTTTCATCATAAATAGTTGGAGAAATAAGAACATTAGAAGCTAAATGTACAGCATAAACATGTATTGTGTCATTCGAATTGTATCTTATGATTTCATGATCGAGCTTGACACCATGGGCTCTTTCTCAGACGTGGTAGTGGATTGCCCGAGATTACATAATTTGGCTCAAAATGACTCATCGTGACCAGAGATGACGTACAGCTACCGGCCGCGAGGATCGCATATAGCAGCTGAGAAGGAGAGGTCAACTCAGAGGGGCGAAGGAAGCGAGATAAGTTTCTTGTTTTCAAAATTCTATGTGTCATTATGTAGAGAATGATTACTATAGCTCAACTGCACGTCACATTTGCCAAACATGACCGTCAGAACTAACCTATTTCATGTAAACTGACGAATTATATTTGTGCTAGTCAATATGGTGTAGGATGTGACATCGTTATAAGTGAATTCTAACCTTAGCCATAGTTTTGCTAGTGCCAGTAGAGAGAGTGTTATGTATAGATAGATATAAGATCCCAAATCATAAGGAAAGGCTATGTTGTTGTAATTCAAAGAATATGGGGAAGAATACATGCTGTGTGAAATTTAGATGGATTTTAGGAGGTAATAATATTGACGACGGCTATATAATGCAAAGAAGAAATAGATCCTATATGAATTATGGGCAAATGCAGAAGCAGTATCTTCGAGGGAAGTTTAATGTTATGATAAATGAAAGCTTATTAAGAAGATTGAAATGAGGAAAGCAGTGACTACGAAGTGACAACGTTGAATTGAAATGTAATAAATACGAAGGTAATTACGAAGAAAGAAGAAGGTATTGTGAAATTAAATGGGAGTATGTTCGTATTGAATATTCATTGTATGGCAATATTTATGTCCAGAAGTGTGATCACAGCGTATTCCCATCATAACTAATAATTCATAGTAATGTACCATAGTCAGCTGATAGCCTGCATACTTGAAATATCTGTCGATATAAGGGACTGTAATAGGATTATTGACACATTTAGAGTTTCTCCTTCCCAAACCACGTTAAGGCTGAGGTCATGAAGTAATTAAGTAAAATGACACAACAAAATACATGGAGAGGACAGTTTATAATATTGCCAAGCTAGAAAGCTTGGCACATATTTGACTTCAAATGCGAATTTACTGTTAATGTAAGATAGGTTTGGCATATTGAAGTTTATTGATGTAACAAATGAATTTAACGCATGAGTGATAACGAGGACTTGATAACAGCAAACAGTGGCCGTATACGAGAAACTTCTTGAGCATTCCTAAACCCAAGAAGTCAACGGAGGTCATAATAAGGTTGCAGGTGGTAAAATTTCAGATAATAAAGATATAAAGTAATAAGAATTCACATCTAAATAATGGAGATCAGATTAGGTTCAGTCGGAGTAGATCATACCTTAGGTAGTACGTTGTACTGAGGATATTAAAGAACATCATACTAGTTAAATATGATGCTAAAATCCAGTTTTCAGTTAGACGAGTAAACGAAGTTTGACTAAGAAAAGTAGGTTTAGAATGTTGAGAATTGTCAGGTTTAGACTATAAATGACCAGTTTAACTCATATGAACGCACATTGAAGAAGAAATAAGCCTATTTCAATTATCAATATCAATCAAGTAGAATGTAAGGCACGTAGGCTTAGGTGTACAAATGAAGAGTCAGCGTTTCAGCGGTTGCTGATTCAGTCGAAGGAAATGACTTGTACAGATCCACACTTTTTCTTCCATTATTCTCCTAGGTAACCAATCCTCTTCCATTCGCCTCACATGGCCCCATCGCCGAAGCCGGTTTATGCGTGTAGCGTCATCTATCGAGTTCATCCCTAACTTAATCTTTATCTCCTCATTCTGTGTACCATCCTGCCATTGTTCCCACCCGTTTGTACCAGCAATCATTCCCGCTGCTTTTCATGTCTGTTACTTCTAACTTATGAATAAGATATCCTGAGTCCACCCAGCTTTCGCTCCCGTAAAGCAAAGTTGGTCTGAAAACAGACCGATGTAAAGAAAGTTTTGTCTGGGAGCTGACTTCCTTCTTACAGAATACTGCTGATCGCAACTGCGAGCTCACTGCATTAGCTTTATGACACCTTGATTCAATCTCACTTACTATATTACCATCCTGGGAGAACACACAACCTAAATACTTGAAATTATCGACCTGTTCTAGCTTTGTATCACCAATCTGACATTCAATTCTGTTGAATTTCTTACCTACTGACATCAATTTAGTCTTCGAGAGGCTAATTTTCATACCTTACTCATTGCACCTATTTTTCAAGTTCCAAGATATTAGACTGCGGGCTTTCAGCAAAATCTGCCATTAAAACCAAGTCGTCATCATAGGCCAGACTGCTTACTAAATTTCCACCTAACTGAATCCCTCCCTGCCATTTTATACCTTTCAGCAGATGATCCATGTAAACTACGAACAGCAAAGGTGAACAGTTACAGCCTTGCCTAACCCCTGTAAGTACCCTGAACCAAGAACTCATTCTACCATCAATTCTCACTGAAGCCCATTTGCCAACTTAAATTCCTTTGATTGATTTTAATAATTTACCTTTAATTCCATAGTCCTCCAGTATGGCGAACATCTTTTCCCTCGGTACCCTGTCATATGGTTTCTCTAGATCTACGAAACATAAACACAACTGCCTATTCTCCTCGTAGCATTTTTCAATTTTTCTGATCCTGACAGCCTCTCTGTGGTCTGAAACCACACTGGTTTTCATCCAACTTCCTCTCAACGACTGATCGTACCCTCCCTTCCAAGATGCCAGTGAATACTTTGCCTGGTATACTAATCAATGAGATACCTCGATAGTTGTTGCAATCCTTCCTGTTCCCATGCTTATAGATAGGTGCAATTACTGCTTTTGTCCAATCTGAAGGTACCTTACCAACACTCCACGCTAATTTTACTACTCGATGAAGCCATTTCATCCCTGCCTTCCCACTGTACTTCACCATTTCAGGTCTAATTTCATCTATTCCTGCTGCCTTATGACAATGGAGTTTATTTACTATTCTTTCCACTTCCTCAAGCGTAATTTCACTAACACCATTTTCCTCCTCCCCATGAGCTTGGCTGTTCGCAACACCACCAGGATGATTTCTTTTTACATTGAGAAGATGTTCAAAATATTCCCTCCACCTCTCCAGTGATTCCCTGGGATCTATTATGAGTTCACCTGAATTACTCAAAACACTGTTCATTTCATTTTTCCCTCCCTTCCTATGATTTTTTATTACTGTCCAGAAAGGTTTCCCTGTTGCTTGACCTAGCCTTTCCAGTTTATTACTAAAATCATCCCACGACTTCTTTTTGGATTCAACAACTATTTGTTTCGCTCTGTTTCTTTCATCGACGTACAAATCCCTGTCTGCCTCGGCCCTTGTTTGGAGCCATTTCTGATAAGCCTTCTTTTTAAGTTTACAAGCTGCTCTCTCTTCATCATTCCACCAAGATGTTTGCCTTTTCCCATCTTTACACACAGTTGTTCCTAGGCATTCCCTAGCTGTTTCTACTACAGCACCAGTGTAGAAATAATGATTAGCTTGGTGTATTATGATAGAATAAGATAGCTAGAAGTAAGGTTTCGCATACATGACTTGGGTATCATTGCCAAGATGTGTAGGATGGAGACGTCCATGGTGAAGATTAAGGTTGATGATGTAGTATTCGATACGTCAGGAAGTCGTTCTTTTTCGGATCCCACGTTAAATCGAGCAAACTATGACAATCGCAGGGAAGCTGGCTTGTAATCCTTTACGTCGACCTGAACGCGGACGGCGTAAAGTATTTCTAATTCCCATATTAATGATCGAAGTGAGCAAATGTCTTTTTGTAAGAAAGACCTTCCTTGCTTGTGCTAGTCTGCATGACATGTCCTCCTTACTTCTGCCAACATTAGTTATTTTACTACCAAGTAACAATAATCTTCTACTTCCTTTAAGACTTCATTTTCTAATCTAAAATTACGTGCATCATCTGAATTCGTTCGTCTGCACTCCATTAGTTTTGGTTTGGACTTATTTAGATCTTCTGCAGTCTCAGATAAAATAACAATATCATCAGCAAATCTCAGGGTTTTGATTTCCTCACCTTGGATTGTGATTCCCTTCTCAAATTCCTCTTTGACTTCCCTTACCGCCTGTTCTATATAGACATTGAAAAGTAGGGGGGACAAACTGCAACCTTGCCCCACTCCTTTCTGGATTGCTGCTTCTTTTTCAAAGCCCTCGATCCTTATCACTGCAGACTGATTTTTATACAGATTGTAGATAATTCTTCGTTATCGGTACCGTATCCCAACCACCTTCAGAATCTCAAAGCGCGGGGTCCAATCATCATTATCAAATGCCTTTTCAAGATCTACGAACTCCATGTATGTGGGATTGTCCTTCTTAATTCTTTTCTCTAAGATCAGACCTAAAGTCAGGATTGCTTCACGTTTTCCTAGATTTCTTCTGAAGCCAAATTAATGTTCTCCAAACTCAGTTTCAAATTGTCTTTCCATTCTTCTGTAAATGATACGTGTTAACATTTTGCAGGTGTGAGATCCTAAACTAATGATGCGGTAGTTTTCACATTTGTCAGCACCGGCTTTCTCGGGAAAACGTATTATAACATTCAGCCGATCGGATGGCACTTCTCGTGTCTCATACATCTTACACATTAAATGGAATAACCTTGCCATGCTGGTTTCTCCTAAGGCAGTCAGTAATTCAGAGGGAATGTAATCAATTCCAGGTGCCTTGTTCCTGTTTAAGTCTCTCAAAGCTCTGTCAAATTCTGACCTCAAAATTGGTCCTCCTGTTTCGTCAGCACCAACAGCCTCTTCTTGTTCCAGAACCAAATCATCTACGCCTTTACCTTGATACAACTGTTGGATATGTTCCTGCCATCTTTCTGCCTTGTGTTCTTTCCCTAGAAGTGGTTTTCTATCTGATATCTTATTATTCATATACCTAGTTTTTCTTTCTCGAAAAGTTTCCTTGATTTTCCTGTATGCTGCATTTACCTTCCTTAGGACCATACAACCTTCAACATCCTTGCACTTCTCCTTCAGCCATTCTTCCTTAGCCGTCCTGCACTTCCTATCCACTTCATTCTTTAATCGCCTGTATTCCTTTGTTCCCTCTAAATTTTTTACATTCTTGTACTTTCGTCTTTTATCAATCATGTCTAGTTTCTCCTGAGTTATCCATTGATTCTTAGTTGATATTTCCTTTCTTCCTAAAATTTCTTCAGCAGCCTTACTGATCACACTCTTCACGACTGCCCATTCTTTCTCTAATGTGTTTACTTCAGTCTCTTCATTTAGACCTTATGCAACATGTTCCTTGAAACAGTCCCTCACTGTCTTTTCATTCAATTTCTTTAGATTCACTCTGCTAGCATTCCTTTCTTTCTCCAAATTCTTCAGCTTCAGATGACATTTCATGACCAACAAGTTGTGGACATTGTCCACGTCTGCTCCTGGGAAAGTTTTGCAATCCAACGACTGTTTTCTGAATCTTTGCCGAATAATACGAAGTCTATTTGATACCTTCCAGTATCTCCAGGTCACGCCCACGTATACAGGTGTCGTTTGTGGTGTGTGTCCCAACTATTATCAAGGACTACGTTATGATCGTCGCAGTATTCAATTAGCCGACTTCCTCTTTCATTCCTTTGTCCCAATCCGAATTCTCCTACTATATTATCTTCTCTTCTTTGCCCTACCACTGCACTCCAGTTTCCTAACACAATTATATTCTCTTCACCTTTTACATATTCTATTAAATCTTCTATCTATTCATATGTTATTTTCATTTCTTCATCATCCGCTGAACTAGTAGGCATATAGTCCTGCGCTATTGTAGTGGGCAATGGTTTGGTGTCTATTTAACCACAATAATCCTTTCACTATGCTGGTCGTAGTAGATTACCAGCTGCCCAATTTTCTTTTACATTATTAAAACAACTCTTGCATTTCTTCACATAAGGGCACCACACGCAAGCAACACAGACACACGGTGTTCCTCACATAAGGGCACCACACGCAAGCAACACAGACCCATGGTGTTCCTCACATAAGGGCACCATACGCAAGCAACACAGACCCATGGTGTTCCTCACATAAGGGCACCATACGCAAGCAACACAGACCCATGGTGTTCCTCACATAAGGGCACCACTCGCAAGCAACACAGACACACGGTGTTCCTCACATAAGGGCACCATACGCAGGCAACACAGACCCATGGTGTTCCTCACATAAGGGCACCACTCGCAAGCAACACAGACACACGGTGTTCCTCACATAAGGGCACCATACGCAGGCAACACAGACCCATGGTGTTCCTCACATAAGGGCACCACTCGCAAGCAATGGACATACGGTGTTCCTCACATAAGGGCACCATACGCAAGCAACACAGACCCATGGTGTTCCTCACATAAGGGCACCATACGCAAGCAACACAGACCCATGGTGTTCCTCACATAAGGGCACCATACGCAAGCAACACAGACCCATGGTGTTCCTCACATAAGGGCACCATACGCAAGCAACACAGACCCATGGTGTTCCTCACATAAGGGCACCATACGCAAGCAACACAGACCCATGGTGTTCCTCACATAAGGGCACCATACGCAAGCAACACAGACCCATGGTGTTCCTCACATAAGGGCACCATACGCAAGCAACGCAGACCCATGGTGTTCCTCATATAATGCACCACTCGCAGGTAACCCCAGACGCATGGTGTTCCTCACACAGTGAAACTAATGACGGGCACGAATTCGCGATGCCTGTCAGGAAATTTCACCGTAAATGGTGAATTCCGCTGGCACGGGGGCTGGGTGTATGTGTCGTCTTCATCATCATTTCATCCTCCTTAGGATGCGCAGGTCGCCTACGGGAATCGTACCTCCAGGTCACAATTATCAGCTCGAGGTCGAAGTCGCTTAAATTGTCGCCACGTCTGACATTCACAGGAGAAGTCAGCATGTTATCGTAACTTTGTAATCACCAGATTTTTACGCACTAATGCGTTAGAATACCAACCAACTCTCCTGGTAGGAACTATCGTCCACCCGCTCTTTCGTGGTATATTGAGAGCAACATAAGTTTTAGGGGTTCTAATAGGCCGGCACCCTATTGTTTATGCAACCCTCATAGCAGAACTGCTGTCCGGGTAGAGTAAATTTGTTATGTTTGCATTCTAACCTTTTACAGCGTAAACATCCAGGCTGTTAGCGATCACATGGTATCGCGTCATCACGCCCAACCAACCCGTCACAAGAGGAACACCATGTGAACACCCGATCTCTGGTTATTATCAAGAAAGTGTTTTTCTTTCTTGTAGCTGAGACTGCTTCTTCACCTCGCCCACCTCTTGATCGGCGTGTCTTGCTACTCGCAGTCGCTGGTCCGGCGATTGGAGGAGCGCTCAATGGCGCAGTACAGGCGCACCATTTTTCCAGGTAGGTTCTGCTTTCAGTGAGTCACGGTTCCATTTTTCAATAAAAAATGCATCAAAATGCCGTGTTTAATCTGACATGAAGGTTTGATCCTTTGACCCCTCAATCTATTACTTAGTTCGTTGATTCACTTAAACTCTTCTAGAATTCTTCAGATGCAGCTGTTCTTGAAGACGAACCAAACTCGTCAAATATAATTAAAACCTGAAGAGGCGAAAATATCCCTATAATTCTATACATATAACTTCTTTCTGAAATCTACATTAAAAAAGAGTTTCCTTTTGCGAAGGCAAACGATCTTGAATATATCTCTCAATAAATGAAACTCAATATTCTATGAAGGAGAACTGGAACTTTATGTCGAACGAATTTAACAGGTAGCCGCAGCATCTTTGGCGACCAAGGCCTTCAGTAACGACTAATGTGACGCCACTCCCGTTACGTATTTTTTTTTACACAAATATTAATTTTAATGCACTGCGGAAATCTGACATCTGCTCTTTGACCCCGTATTCTATTACTTAGCTCGTTGATTCACTTACACTTTTCTTCAGATGCTGTTATTCTCGAGGACGAACCTAAAGCGTCATATTTAATTAAAATCTGAAGGCTTTACATGCTAAAAACCACCAATAATTTTACACTCCATAAGCTCACACTTTTGTAAATCTATGAAGATCTCTGCATCTTCTTCTTCTTCTTTTCCTGCCGTTTTTCCCCACACCTGTGGGGTCGCGGGTACGAACTGCGTTGCACATGTGGATTTGGCCCTGTTTTACGGCCGGATGCTCTTCCTGACGCCAACCCTCTATGGAGGGATGTAATCACTATTGCGTGTTTCTGTGGTGGTTGGTAGTGTAGTGTGTTGTCTGAATATGATGAGGAGAGTGTTGGGACGGACATATACACCCAGTCCCCGAGCCAGAAGAATTAATCAGAAGCGATTAAAATCCCCGACCCGGCCGGGAATCGAACCCGGGACCCTCTGAACCGAAGGCCAGTACGCTGACCATTCAGCCAACGAGTCGGACATGAAGATCTCTGCATCGAAGAATAAAAAAAGAGTCTTAATTAATTTACATTTCAAATATCTTGAAGTTGAAAATTATAAGGACAAAATGTTGAAAATCCTTTTATAATCAATCACGTCAGTCAAAATAGTACCGTACGTGACACGCATACAGGCCATATATCCGGAGCTTCTTTTCTCCAGCTGTCTGGATAACGGGTTAGTAAGGTGTCCGGGATTCGACTTCTGACCGTGTCGGGAACAGGAATGCCAGTTATCCCGATTGAAGGTAGTCAATATTAGTAAAAATCTCCTCTTCTTGTTCTTGCATCATACCCTCTTTGGATGTTGGCTGTAATCAGGGCGATCTGCTTCTTGTTCTCAGCAACTCAGGCCATGATATTCTTCTTCTTCTTCCCCTACTTCTCCTTCCTTCAATTTTATCTTGTAAGGTAATCTCAAGGAGCGTATTATATGGCCAAAATATTCAAGTTTCTCCTGTTTGATGTTGTGCATCACGTCTGGCGATCAGATCCCCTACAACTTATGCAGGTCACCTACATAACCATAGAACGGTTAGCCGATACTCTCGCCTTGTTCAAATACGTTTGCATTCCAACCTTTCAAAGCCTAAAATCATTTCCCCAATGTTTTAAGAAGAATTTTTTTAACATTTCGCTTTAGGTCACACCAATACAGATGGGAGAGGGAAGCAAGCAGCCTTGGCCTTAATTAAGGTACAGCGCCAGCATTTGCCTGGTGTGAAAATGAGGAACCACGGGAGAGAAAGTACAACTGGACAAGCATCCTCTATTAACACTTTATCAGAGGGAGGAATGAAGAGTTCCAAACTTCGTTAAATGCAGAAACCTAATACGATCGTGGTCGGGATTGAACAAGAGTTGACCAAGGGACAGGATAGGTGAAAGTGAGGAGGAATGCCAGGACTTATCTAGAAGAACCGTGGTTGTCAACCCACGCTCCAATGCTGGGCTGAGACTGTCAAAGAAGGCCACAGCTATGTAAACAATTAATTTGTAATAGCCTTGTTCTCAATTGTAACTGCACCGCACTTCACGGACGTGTTTATTTAATAATTGTTGCGAAAACACCTCATCGCTCTCAAGGTGACTTATGCAAACGTAATGTATAGGGCCCGGATTTTTATGCAGTAATAGGTTAGAATTCAAACTTACTGAAGCGAGTTGCCAGTATAGTCTACCTTCACAACCGTTGTGCTATGGGGATTGCATAGATATTAGGGGTAAGATCCATCAAAACCCCTGTAATCTATGTTACTCTTACTACGCTATGGCAGGGCGGGTGGCCGACACTTGCTAATAACCAAATTAGTTTGCAATCTAACCTATTACTGCATAAAAATCCGGGCTTTAGTAATGTACACTAAATGACTACCGGAGGTCGTGAGGGCGAGTACACGGCGGGTTTCATAACCCTACTGTAGCAGGCGTTCTTCAATGCCGAGAAGAGATTATCACAGGTACTGATGAAAAGCGAGTCTCAAGTTGATATCGTGGAGCTCGAACAAGGCCGTAGATTTTCATCACGTAAAACCCACGTGCATTTTAAAGAACGCAACATAGGAATAAACGAGGGGCGAAAAAGAAGAAGAATCAGAAAGTTAGGAGGAGAAGAAAAGGAGGGAGGACTCGTAGAAGAAAGGCAAATAAAAAACAAGATATAAACGGGAATGAAGTGAAGGAGAAGAAAAGTGAAAGGACAAATAACAACACGATGAATAAGAAGGCCAGGAATATAATAATAATAATAATAATAATAATAATAATAATAATAATAATAATAATAATAATAATAATAATCACACGTATTCCTTTTCTTTACATCTTGATTTAAGTCGCACTGACACAGATAGGTCTTATGGGACAGGAAAGGGCTAGGAGTGGGAAGGAAGCAGCCGTGGCCTTAGTTGAGGTACAGCCTGGTGTGAAAATGGGAAACCAGGGAAATCCATCTTCAGGGCTGCCGACGGTGGAATTCGAACCCATAATCTCCCGAAAACTGGATACTGGCCGCACGTAAGCGACTGCAGCTATCGAGCTCGATAATAAGCAAATTGAAATAGGAAGAATTGGTTAAAAACAAAGAGAAAGAAAAAATTGAGATGAATAACAACATAAAGAGAAAGAGGAGTAGAATAAAATGAAGAGGCGGAGGAATGGAGGGAGATCAACTAGACGAACAGGAAAATAAATACTGGGACACAAGGAAAGGAAGTTAATGTCTATTAGAAGAATGAGGGTAAATTTGTTTCTGTTGGTGATCCTTTAGCTTAGTACATTTGTTTAAAAACGTTGTCTTTGAGAGTTCTTAGTAATGTTTAAAATAATTCTGATGTGGGGCATAGCATCCTCTGTCTTTCGTAAGAGGATCTGAAAGGGAAGATTATATATACGAGTCTCTCATCTTGAGAGGCTGCAGTTCGGTCTGACACTATTTCACCTTCCTTGTCTCACTCCGACCACAACGAGACTGAAGGAAATACTACATTATGGAGCCCGCCGTAGACCTCACCATATTTCTATCAATAATTTCATTCTTCGAAAAGTGTGAACTCTCGCATTTCTCTTCTCCCCCCCCCCCTCCCCACTTAATTTCGTGTGGCTATTCATAGGCTTGTCCACCCCTCCTACGAAGGTCGGGGCATCTGTGTGTATGAGAAACTGCATGTTAGTGTGTTAGAGGTTAGATTTGTGTGTGTTGTGCAAGTTGCAGGGATCTTAGGGTCAGCACAGGCGACTAATCATCTAGCCTAGGGAATTAACCATTTATAATTCACACAGCCGATCCGGCTGAGAATCGAACCTGCGGATCTCTGAATCAATGGACACGGTGACCAGCACCCCCCCCCCCCCCCCACACACACACCAAAAAACGGGGATAAGGTATTTGAGAAAAGAGATAACAGACGAATAGAAAGAAGGGGAGATTTTTTGTCATAAGTTTTAATCTTTGCATTAAGAAGGTGTTTTTATCCCTACACTACCAACAGATCAGAGGGGAGTGAGCGGCCTACTAAGAAATGTTGTTTACTTTAGTGTCAATCCCAAGTGAGTTATATGGATATATGTCTTATTTTATTAATTAGATATGATTCACCACCTCTATGGTTTAGTGGTTAGTGTGATTAGCTGACCCCTCACCTCCGGAGGCCCGGGTTCGATTGCCGGCTCTGCCACGAAATTTTAAAAATTTTACGACAGTTAGAACGGCGTCTACTCAGCCTAGAGAGGTCAAATAAGTAAAGCGTGGCTCGTTTGCCACCTTAACCATCCTCGAAGTCGTTTTCTGTAGTTTCTCCACTTCTAATCCACGCAAATGCCGGGATGGTACGTAACTTAAGGCCACGGCCGCTTCCTTCTCTCTTCCTTCTCTATCCCTTTCAATCTTCCCATCCCCCCAAAGGCCCCTGTTGAGCATAGCAGGTGAGGTCACCCGGGCGAGGCACTGGTCCTCCTTCCCAGGTGTATCTCCCGACCCAAATTCTCACGCTCCAGGATACTACCCTTGAGGCGGTCGAGGTGGAATCCCTCGCTGAGTCCGAGGGAAAAACTAACCCTGGAGGGTGAACGTATTAAGAAAGAAAGCAAGAAAGAAAGCAAGAAAGAAAGAAAGAAAGAAAGAAAGAAAGACAGAAATAAATTATTAATCCAAAACTTCAGAAAGGATAATTGTTTCCAGAGGTACTTAAGTTTGCTAAAGATCGCTTTAACTATATCCAGTTTTAAATTTACATCAGCATGTTCTTTCTCCGCCTTCACAAGATTAAAACTACCTACTCAGTAACATGACTCAAAAGGGCAAAAGATGTACATAGGTCGATCCTCCGAACAAATAGCATTAAAAAAACCTGACGCAAGGGAAATTGAACGACAATGCAATCATGTATGTGCATAATAAAGAATAACCTCAAAACTGTGGCGAACATTTAGATCAAACGATTGATTTTTCGTAGGAACACAGTCTTTATCAATGATAAATAAAAATTCCGCCAAGATTTAAATTTTCCTCTGAAGACTTAACATTTTTAGTTTCTCTTTTAATATTATATTAATAAAGGCCAGAAATCAGGGAATTTGCTCTTTTTAAACTCAGTTTGGTATTATTCTACGATAAAATTTGACTAACTTATTATATGTTTTTACGTTAAGATTTGAGAGACACAATTTTTAGTTCCTTAGCTACCTTCCTCTTAATATACATACAGTATATTTAGAATGTAAAATATCTTACGGCATTCGTTCGTAAGGTAGCGGGACCTAATTCTGTCCCCTTTCGTAATTTCGTCCCCCTAGGGTTGGACGGTTGGTACCGCACACAAGTAGCCACATTTTCTTGTTGTGTGCACCACATTTAGTTTCCGTGTACCAGGAGGATTCATTTTCATGCTGAACTGAGTTAGTAGAGCTTGTTATTCCTAGAGTGAACACTGAAATGTATATGAAATATTGGACATTTCAGTCGTGTGCTCTAGTTCCTGGCATGTAATCGCTACACTGAGGTGGCTGGCATGAGTTACTGTAGCGGCCGTTAAAATAAATTAGGGAATGTTCGTATTTTCGTCCCCTTTCATTTTATATGTTATTTATGAAGTTAAGTATTATTTTCAGATCGGAAAACGCAACCGGTGGGATAAGGAGGATATGGAAGAGGCTATTAAGGCAGTGAGGGACAAGATAATGGCTTACAAACGTGCAAGTAAAACGTTCAACATTCCACGAGCAACGCTGAAATACTATGTTAAAAGGATTACCAACAAAACATTTTTTATAAACGGCCTTCAAGTAACTGATTACATGGAAAGTGTTTGGTAAGGTTAGAAGGGAAAAATATTTTAAAATTAATTGTGCTTTTATTAAATTTGTTGGGGGAGGAAATTAGGAACACATTTTTGGTAGTTTAGTTCTTGTAGTGTTTATGTCAAATATTGACTACATTACAGTTTCATTGTAACTTGCCGTAAGTGGAGAATGTATTCAGTAACATATACACCAATTTCTAGTCTTCTCCATAATATCCCTGAGTTTCTGTTGAGAGGAATCATTATTGGCACAATGCCTTACTCATTCATTATTATTGGAAAATAGTTTATGTTTTTCCAACAAGTCCTACTCGTTGAAAAATACCTAAAACTGCATTTTCATGAGGGTTAAGTTTCGACATTTTCCAGGCCCTTTTTACAATTCCCTTTACGTCACATCGACGCAGATAGGCCTTATGGGAGAGGAGTATGAAGGCAGCGATCGTAGCCCTACTTAAAGTGCAGTCCCAGCATTTTCCTGATGTGAAAATGGGAAACCACGGATTAACATCTTGAGGGTTGTCTACCCACTTATCTTCCGACTGGACTGTGAGTTACAGCACTTCGGCTGCGTGCACACCGAGCGCGCTTCGCATAGTGTGTCGCGTGTAGCGTGATATGCTATGCATAGCGCAAGGCGTGCTTGCTGTTCACACCGAAAACTCTACGCCGTGTTCTCAGCTTAGTTTAGCGCAAGGCGTTTTAGGGTGCTCATAAACTAATGCCGTTGTCCAAGTACACTAGAAACAGTTGAAAATTAGAAAGTAGAATCGAAAGTGGGTTCATGAAATTAATGAAGAATGAATTACTTTCGGAGAATTCCATCGTTTGTACGGAGATGCAAGATTTTATCGCGATAAATTTTATGATTACTTAAGAGTGACAAAAAATACTTTTGACCTTCTAAACCCTGCAACTGAAATGTGGCGACAAGTAGCAGAGAAGTATTGAGAAAAATTCAATTTTCCAAATTGTCTAGGAGCACCGGGCAGCAAACACGTGGAAATTAAATTTCCGGCTAAATTACGCTCTTTATATAATAATTATAAATAGTATTTTGCAATATTGTTGCAATTAGCATACACAATTTTTCATCGTAACAAAGGTGGAGTAAATGTGTGACAAATATAATTCATAAACAGAAATATTTACTTCCAAGCCCACTACTAGCCTGCAGAGTGATATTCTTCACGTTACCACCCTCCATTGGCAAAATTATAAGCCGATATGACAGAGTTTGAGAGATTCTATGCACTTTATCACAAAGTGTCCTGCTACATGGCTAAATGGTTACCGTACTGGCATTTGGTCACAGGAGTCCCGGGTTCGATTCCCGGCAGAGTCGAGAATTGTATCATAATTAGTAAATTCCATTGGCACGGGGGCTGGGTTGTATTTGTGTATTCATAATCATTTCATCCTCATCACGACGCAGGTCACCTACTGGCATCAATTCAAAAGACCTCCACCTGGCAAGCCGAACTTCTCCTCGGACACTTCCGACACTAAAATCCATAGGCTACGCAATTTCATCCTGTCACAATGTTAAGCCCAGTGAAGTGTGACGGTAGAAGTAATATTACTGTATGTGTTTACTGTAGGAATGCGATAAAACTGTTGTAGATACTTAAGTCCACTTATTTTGCAAAACAGTTACATTTTTATAGTTTTTGTGTGTTGGGTTCCACATTTCTTCTCTTTAAAACACTGCATGAATAATTTCTTTTTCCATAGCTTCAGAACCAGCTAGGTAACGCTAAGCAATTAACCAACACTGCGCGTTGTCTGGCGCTTCGCTTAGCTGTATGGTAGGCGTTCAGCGCAGCAAAGCGCGGACGGTGTGAACACCTAGCTTAGGAACAAAGCACTGGTTATGCTTAGCGTGACGCTTAGCGTTGAGTAACACGCGACACACTATGCGAAGCGCGCTCGGTGTGCACGCGGCCTTCCAGTAATTCTAAAACTCTGCGTCGCTTTGCTGCCTCGTAGCGCCTTGTTGTTTGTCTACCGGCACAACAATGAACCTGCACTGTCATGTTTAAGGAACCTTGTGGTGTGGTCACGGGAATAAATCCAAGGGCGAGGACGACCTGGGCCGGTTCAACGACACCGATGCATGTTGCAGAGAACACGACCACTGTCCAGATAACATCCCCGCCGGGGGCTCGAAGCATGGACTCGTCAACACAGCGTCCTTCACCAAGTGAGTTTAAGTAACATTTTCCTCCTTTCTCCCCATCAAATTCTGTTTCTGATGTTCATGGAGTTGTATCTTGCTTCTCCACGTGCCTGTTTCTTCCCGGACGGTGTAAGCTGGTTTCCACAGCATTTCCGTTTGGAAAACACCTTTTACACTTAGAAAACAAATCCCAAGTAAGGTACACTTCTTTACTGAGCACCCAAAGAGGATATGTCATGAAAACGTAAAAATTAAGAAGGCGGGAAAACAATTGAAGATCGTTAAAGCAGACTCAGTCTAGCCAATGTGACGAACAGAAAATCCCAGAAGACAACAAACTTTAACACTCTCAGTTACACGAAGTAGAACATGAAATATTCTGGAAAGCAAGAGGTGGGCGTTGCTTTACGAGAAGCAGACGTACCCGTGGTTACATTAAACAGGTTTTTTTTATTTCAAAGTGCTCCTAATAACATTTGCCGGAATCGGGAAAAAGAGGGGACTTTTTCTGGCCTAAAAACAAAAATAACCATTTTTAGTCATTTCATATTACCGAATTCCCTCATACGCAGTGACATAAAAACTGGAAAGAAGGAAAAAGTCAGTGGCGGTTCGTGCTTGAATGGCTTTTGAGCGCCGCCCCGCCATCTTTTCAAGAACACCTCAATCTGTAACTGATTGCAGATGTAGCGAAGTCGAACTTATGATGGAGTGCTATTCAGGTATACAATGCGTTATCTTTAATATTTTGGCTGTAAACATTTCGCAAAGGCTGTCAGACCGCGGGAGCCTCTCAGCAAGCACGGTGTCTTCTCTTTAGCCTTGAGGTGGCCGGGCTGAGAGCCCTCAGTACGTCCCTAGAGTTTAGCGAGTGTACAGGCTTGTCAGGGGAAGAAGAGGAGAAAGAAAGACGATACAGGCTTGTCAGGGGAAGAAGAGGAGAAAGAAAGACGATACAGGCTTGTCAGGGGAAGAAGAGGAGAAAGAAAGACGATACTGGCTTGTCAGGGGAAGAAGAGGAGAAAGAAAGACGATACAGGCTTGTCAGGGGAAGAAGAGGAGAAAGAAAGACGATACAGGCTTGTCAGGGGAAGAAGAGGAGAAAGAAAGACGATACAGGCTTGTCAGGGGAAGAAGAGGAGAAAGAAAGACGATACAGGCTTGTCAGGGGAAGAAGAGGAGAAGAAAGACGATACAGGCTTGTCAGGGGAAGAAGAGGAGAAAGAAAGACGATACAGGCTTGTCAGGGGAAGAAGAGGAGAAAGAAAGACGATACAGGCTTGTCAGGGGAAGAAGAGGAGAAAGAAAGACGACACAGGCTTGTCAGGGGAAGAAGAGGAGAAAGAAAGACGATACAGGCTTGTCAGGGGAAGAAGAGGAGAAAGAAAGACGATACAGGATTGTCAGGGGAAGAAGGGGAGGGAGAAAGACGATACAGGCTTGTCAGGGGAAGAAGAGGAGAAAGAAAGACGATACAGGCTTGTCAGGGGAAGAAGAGGAGAAAGAAAGACGATACAGGCTTGTCAGGGGAAGAAGAGGAGAAAGAAAGACGATACAGGCTTGTCAGGGGAAGAAGAGGAGAAAGAAAGATAAACGCTGTTCTTCCTTGGTGCAAGCAGAGAGTGGCGTAGCCAATTTACGTCGCAACACTGAAACCTACCACTGACGTAGACAACGGTGCCATCTAGCGGATCACAATGCCATAGAGCCAACCTAAAAAGAATTAAAGCAAAAATTACTGATACTAACTTACCATTGTATTATTCTGACAGAGCAACCGAATATTCAGCCAAGATGGCAGAATGAGAAGAGGAGGAATATGATTACTGCCCTGGATGTTTTAAAATTGCTACTCGAACATCAAGCTCATTTATGCTCTGTTATGCACCATTTTCTCGGGAACTACAAAGTGTGCTGACGGGACATCTGTGACGTATACTGAACGGGGATGTCACGGCGATATTCACTATCCAAGTATTTCTAACTCAACACGTAACAGCAAGTATAGGTCAATGTCTGGGTGTATTCAAGCTGCCACGGTGTGCGGGCCAACTGTGGAGATGTTTATTCGAGGCCGTTACTCTGTCCGGCTGACTACCGACGATAGTTTTGTCATAAAGTACAAGTGTTCGTGTCAAAATTTGTAAGTGTCGGAGGTGAAAACTTTGGACTCTATTTTTGTGTGTTGACTATCTCGAGTCGTCAATAGTTGACAGATTTGTGTGTTGAACTGGAAAAGCTCGAATAATTAACATTATTTTTCAGAGAGTAGTATGAGCTAGGGGATTCTAAAACACCACGTCAGCTGAGTCAGCACCCGAGGTCATAAATGTTATTTCTGTGAATGAAGTGTGCCGAGAATTAAAACTCGTGTGTGTTCACGCGTAGTGATAAAATGCACGTGTGTAAGGCTAGCTCACAGCATTCGCTTGTCCTACAATCAATCCCGTATTTTGCGCGTGTTCGGTTTTACGATAGAGAGTGTTGTGTGTATAACATCAAAGAAGTGTAGAATAGAAAATAAGAAGTTGTGCGTTTGTTATCATGTATAGTCTGTTGTTATCTTACACATCAGAGAGTTTCAGTGTTCGATTCCATGCATGTAATTTTTTACGGTAACTGTGTTATGATTCATGTGTAGACAGCATACGAAAGTAAGGGGTGAAGTAATTTTATTCTACCATTAATCAATGAGAACGGGGTTTGTTTCGATGTCTTGTATCTATTTGAGGTTTTTTTTATTTTTTTTAATGCAGAATAGAGAGAACAGAGTTTGAATCCATCATTGTTTACTCTGCCACGGTGACTAAATCAGAGAGATCAGAGTTCGAATCTATATTTGTAATACAATTTTTTTCTGTTGCATGTGTTAGAGATTTTGTTCACGCGTCGGATAGAGACGTAAAGCCGTAGCGACGGTGTTTTCCAGTTCAGAACACGATGGGAATGTATGCTGACTATTCAAATCTTTAATGTAAGATAACAACAGTCTATATATGTTCTAAGCACAAAATATTTTGCTCTTGGTAGAGGGCATAGCACAATGCATTTTCCGGTTCAATGTAACAGGATTTATTGACAATATGTTTTGTCTTGTTCAGGAGGGGAGGTCACGCGTTGGATGGAGACGTTAAGCCTTAGAGACGGTGTTTTTCTTTTTATGTTCAGAACACGATAGGAATGTATGCTGACTATTCAAATCTTTACTGTAAGATAACAACAAACACAAAAGAATTGTTCTTCTTGGTAGAGGGCGCTGCACAATGCATTTTCCCGTCCTCTGTAACAGGATTGAACCTGTACAGATTAGGAACATGTTTCATCTTGATCAGGAGGGCATCTGTCTGTAAAAGTGTCTCAGATAACGGTAAAACTGTAAGGAGGCATTGAGCTGACCTCCGTGACGTCACGCTAACGGATACCCTCCAAGATGTTGTCAGGGAAGGCGCATGTCGAGAAGGGCAGCTAGCCATAAAACTAGGGTACTCTGAGTTTATACCCCTTCTAAGATGGTGTCGGGAAGGGATATGTCGAGAAGGGCAGCTATCCTTAAAACTAGGGTGCTCTGTGGTTAGGCCCCTCCAACATAGTCTCGGAGGGTCCTTTTAAGCTCCAAGATGGTGTGGGGGAAGGGCATGTGTCGAGAAGGGCAGCTAGCCTTAAAAGTATGGCCTTCTGAGGTTAGGCCCCTTCTAGGATGGTGTCACGCATGCACGCATGGCTGTCTCGTTACGATGACAGCAGTGAGGTTAGGGTCGTTCAAAAATTCCTCTAGTCAAAAGCACGTGGGTAAGTCCCGCCAAGATAACATCTGTCGGGTTAGGGATCGTTCAAAATTTCGCGGAAAAACAAGTTCACGTGATTAGGACCTGTCAGGATAACAGCAGTGAGGTTAGTCATGCACGCTAATTCAAAATTTCGCGCCGCACGAGTTTAGGAGCTGTCAAGATGGCGGCTGTCATCTTAGTCACGGTCACTTGATCAAATTCCGCACCAAACAAGTGCACGAGATTAGGAGCTGTTAAGAAGGCGGCTGTCAGGTTAGCCACGTTCACTTGTTCAAATTCTGAGCCCAAATAGCCAAAAATAGGATCTGTCAAGGTGGCAACAGTAAGGTTAGCCACATTCAATTGTTCAAATTCGGCGCCAAAACAATTGCATGAAGTTAGACCTATAAAGATGCCTACTGTCATCTTGACAGCTGTCTAAATTCCGTACCCCACGTGGTGAAGAAGGCAACAGTGAGGTTAGGATTTGACAAGATGGCAGCAGTGAGGTTAACGACGTTCACTTATTCAACAAGGGCGCATGGGTAGGACCTCTCGAGATGGCAGCTGTATAAATTTTGCGCCCACGTGGTTAAGATGGCAGCAGTGAAGTTAGCGACGTTCTCTTGTCCAAAAGAGTAAGGATGACAGATGTCAATAGCACGTTGCTTTGTTTGCAAACAGTAGTACGTGACTTGTCACTTGGTCATGTGGTCAACGACTTTGTCAGGGGTCAATGACCTCGGGTACTGACTCAGCGCAAAAAATGCTGATGAGGTGTTTTAGAATCTCCCTAGCTCATACTACTTTCGAGGGAACAATCGTGAATTATTACTGACTTGCATAAACTGCAACGTAATACCAACAGTAAAAACCGTGCTTTAATTCATTTCATAAGACTGTGCCTTAGTAACAATATTTATTTCGTAAACACTGTGCTTTTATTTATTTCACAAGACCTCAACGACAGAATTTGTATCGCAAAATCTGTGCTTTAGTTTATTTTTGTAAAACTGTGCCTTTGTGTCAGAAAAGGTTCAAGATTTTGTGAACCGTGATACTCTATTAATTTTAGTTACGTCGACAAGTGTATCGAACGACTATCATTTTATTTACGTTGAACTTTGTTAATCTCTTTATTTCGTGGTGAACTGTGGGACTTGTAGGTTCTACGAACTGTCTTGTGTAATCATATTCAGTGCAGAGCGGTAGAGGAGGGTCATGTCATTCTGTGTGGTGCCTATACACTTCATTACTCCCTTCGCGGGATCTAAGTGGAATTAAATTCTAAACAAATAATTCCACAATGAACACAATCGATCATCAGGCGTCAGACTCACGGGTTCGATCCCGATCCTCACCGGTGCTTCAAGATCCGTCAACCGCCGTAGGATAACGTGGTGCCATGGTGCTGAGAGGAGATCCATGGCGAGTGGCGACCTTTGTTTGGACTTTCTCAAATCCATCCTTCACGTCTGTAAGAGGTTATATATTTCTTGCCTAACTTCAATAAACAATAAATTTAATTCTAAAATTAACTTATTGAAATGCCCTTCTCTGTGTAGTTCCTAGCATGGACCGTACACGCCCTGGCAGCAATCCATGCTCTCCGCTGGAGTACGGGCGTTCCGGTTACAGTACAAACACATGCACTGTGGCAGAAAGGGTTTGACTTCATTAGTAGATGTTCAGGTAATAATTAAATAAGAACCAAAAATGTTTTAAAAGATGCTCAAAAATTTGCGCGATTATAATGTTTTCTTTATAAACATACATTCATCTTCATTATAGTGAACCCGAGTGACTTAGGCCCATAATCAATCATGATTTGATCGGTAAAATAATATGGTACATTTATTGAAATACAGAGGAGTGTATTTGAAAATATTTCGTTTAGGTAATGTCGAAATCAGAGCGAAGGAAGGACGACAGACTGGAGCCTGACGGATTAGCTCAACACGACAACTTTTAGCTACTTCACAGCAGGGAATATCATTAGTTGGCGTACAAGGAAATACAGAGTCCACAAATAAGTCTTGGTCAGAAAGAGGAAGGGGGAGAGTCATACAAAGAAAACCCACCACATGAGTAAGACCTTGGGATATTTTTGGTAGGACGGAAATTCCATGACCTCATGGAAAATTACAGCGGCTGAGTGTACGTTCGCTAGCCTAAGTTCGAGCAGGTGGAGATTTAAATCACGTGACCGCTTGCCGGCCAATAGTAAAAATTTGATGGGAGACTCAGTGATACCATCTTAAGGAATGATGGATGAGATATTTTCGTAACTACAAAAGTATTCAGTAATAAATTAATATGAGTACGCGGATGGATGTAATGAATTTATTAGATGTCACGCATGGAAAAATAATCAATACTTAATGGCAAATTAAATAAATTGAAGGCTGGATTTCTTGGAAACCGGACAGCTTGAATCTCATTGGCTGAAAGAAGACCACGTTGTCAGGGACGCTTACAAAGGCGCGAAATGTGAGGAGCGAAATCCACCCATATCTCCTAAATCTGTGATCACCTGGAGTTCATATTTTATCCAGCAGATATGCTAGCGGAGTGGATTAATTTGATGTAAATTTTAACTTCCAATTCGGAGTGCAAGTACCGATATTAAAAATCCACCCCCTCCCTAAGGGGTATGACGTCAACGAATCCGCGGGAAAAAGGCTTCATCCATATATACGGAGCTGAATTGACGCTCGCCAGCCACTTGTCTTGAATCGTTGGAGCTGAATTGACGGTCGCCAGCACACGTGAATTGAAAATCGGGAGTTGAACTGTTGGTCGCCGGTAACTTAGAATTCTACGGACGTACAGTCATTTAATGGCGCGAGCATCCGCCAGTGTTTGTAAAGTGTGATCGCGCTCAAGCAACATGTTAAATCTGGAAATAGTTAACGTAGGATAGTGTTTTTTTTATTTATGAATAATCAGTGACGTAAAGTAATTACCCTGCAAGAGAGTAGTATAAAATATATCACCATAAGTACGTACATAATAGACTGTGTGACGAACAGTACTTTAAGGAAGTAGTAGCCTGTACTTAGCTATACCGAACCGATGTAATGAACACGTCAAGAATGCCGTATGAATCGGGCGTATCGCGACGGGCGAAATAGTTGACACCTCGTCGTACGTGTCCAGGTCCATTGTGCGGTAGGTGGACGAAGATTAAATAGTGTAAATATATTAAATTCTTGGGTCTAGGATAGAAATTTGTTGTATCCAAATTAAAGTATACAGTGTTAACGTAGTAAATGGTGAAGGTTTGTGGTAATCAAGATATGAGTGTAAAATAATAATGTGCCAGGAAATCTTTTGTGAAACTACGCCATCAAGGATGGAGGAGTAAAACGCAGAGAGGGGCTGGATGAAGCCTCTCGTCTGCAAAGCTGCAATGGAATACCGATAACTAAGATGAGTACTAAACTGTAAAATATATTTGGGAAATGTTATCGTGATGGGAAAAATGGGAATAATTTGGTCATACTTGGTTACCTTCTGTAACAAGATGGGTCGCTTAACGACCCCATCCTAAATTTGTAGCACGGACAGTAGTAAATCATAATAATGTAAATAATCGGGTCTTTTATGTATTCAGTTTGTTGGAGATGTAAATTTGTATATATAGTGTAGTACGTTAAGTCATGCATGCATTCATATTTCTTTGTAGTCGATAATTTTCTTTACATTTGATTTTAATTATGCTAGTTAAATAAGACCCGATATGTGCTTTTATGTTTTGTCATTTTAACGAGCCATTTAATGACATGGAAGGAAAATCCAGCTTCGCCATACCAAGTGTGTTTTGTTGAAATTAATATGGTCATATTTTCAAAGTGAAGTTGTTAAATTTGTGAGATGCGATTAATATAATATTTCCAAGTAAATCATATCTGGAGTGATTAGTGCCAGAATAAATTGAATTTGTAAAAGGGGTTATGCGTTAAACATAATAAGAGTGGACTACCGTATTACAGGCGAAATTATTATTATTTTTAAATATTAATAATAATAATAAATAAATAATATAACTATTTTTTTTAAAGAAGATATTTTTTTTTTAAATATGATTTGGAGATAATAATAATTTATGTGATCAAGTGTTGAGTTTATTGGGAATCATTTAATGACGGGAGGTCGTTTTTAATTTGGAATTAAAGTGCGTGATAACTTAATTTGATCGATTAATAATATTGAAATGTAGATCGGTGTTAATAATCCGTACATGTTAATGAACGTGTGGTTTAAATTACGGTCCAATTTTTTTTACGTATAAGTGTCGCGTTTTGAAGTTGCGATTCATTAGCCGGAACATGTAGTGCTAATATTACGAGACCATGATTGTCAAATTTTGGTAAATATAATTTCAAGATGTTACGATTATTTGTGGAGAATGAACTAAGGCATAGATCCAAATGAGATAGAAAATGTGAAAGAATTTGCAGTCAGATAATAAAAGGTCGTACGATGTCCGAAATGAATAAATAAGTCAGTTGATAATTCTGTGAGGAATAAATAAATGAATCGAGGAATATTGAGATAGAGAGGAAAATAAATTCCGTACGAGAGACACTTAGGATATTGATATGAGTGTAAAATGTACGGGCAGTGTCACAGAGAAATACTGAGTTACGCAGCGGGTAGAATTCGAACCCGTGACAGCATGTACGAAATAAATAGACTGCACAGTTATTCGTTGAGATACAACGGATCTAAGAATAATGAGAGTTCAGATTCCACAGAAATGATCGTATATTGTATTCATTGTAATAACGAGTGAGGACAATCATGATGTCGTGATAATAATAATAATAAATATTGCAGATAAATTGCAGCCTTAATTAATTGAGCGTTGATAACGATGTTAAACGGGAATCTAATTGAGAATATGCAACCGATAATAATAACAATGTAAGGACGATGTTAAATCATCGCGATCAGATTAATAATAATTGTCATAATAAGAACTGCAATGATGTTTGGTTGATCAGTGAATGTTTGTAATTGCGACCGATATCCTAATCTATATGTTTTGGCGCAAGTGACCGGTTCATTAATGATAATAACCTTTTTAAGTGACGTGAATAATAATAATATCTTGAGTCACCTATTCATTAATAATAATAATAATCACGAGAGGGATATAATAATAATAACAGTAATAACCATTTGTGTTTGCATCCCGCATAATAATGATGATATTAATCAAACGTGACAGTGCCAGGAACCGTTGAATAATAATAATAATAATAATAATAATAATAATAATAATAATAATAATAATAATAATAATAATAATAATAATAATTTTGAGGATGATAATTTCATGAAGATTGTGACGAGCGTGGATTAAATTATTTGGTGACAACGTCCCTCTATTCGTATGTTGAATAATGAGAATGATAATATTAGAGTCATTTGGTACCTCTTTATTGTACGGTTTCCGTACGGGACGATGTTACAGTCATACTTGCGTGTTTGTTTACTTCGCTCGCGATGCGAGGGAGGTCACTGGCCACGGTATTTCCCACCGCTTCTCGTTATCTCATCTGTGGCAGTAGTCTACTGAGGCTAACTGGAAACAATTCAGATCACATGTAAATAATATGTAAATGCTAAATCATTGGTATGGCATCAGCTGGATATCGTAAGATAGGAACTGTCCGTGGAATCCAGTTTTCGCACTTCACGAGAAACATTACCCAGTCCGAGTACCGGTCTCGGAAAAATGTATATAGCCGGAGTACATCATCTTAGTTAAATCGGGAAGCCGACCGTAACATGGGTTATGCTCGGGCTCCCGATAGAAGGAAGCTATATCCTTGAGTAACGGTTCGATTCAAATGGAATCGATCCGTAAATTATACCTCCAAAATGTCATTTTATTTCAGAAGCAACGCAGCAAGATATTGATACCACTTGCGGTATGGCAAGTGATTTATATATGTAACATGTGTGTAAATTCAAATATTGTTGCCACGTGTATCAAAGTTTTATACGTCAAATGGCGTAATAAACCGCTCCTTCTGGCAAATTATTTCAAAGGAAACCACTCTCATATTCTTTTTATTGTAGTTAGATGATGCCCTTTTTAAAGTAACAGTCACTTCCTAGTCCTATCATGGAGTCCTTAAATCCAAGTTACAATCGAGCCTTCCCCCTTTTAATTTTAAGTTGCTCCGTTCATCCCCGTGTTCTATTATGCCGTTATATTTATATTTGATGATTTAAATAATGAACCGACACCCCTGAGATAAATGCTAGTCTGGGACTCGGGAGGTGGACGGGTGCAAAATGGCTGGCCCAAAGTGGGGCTTTAAGAACGGCAAAGTGTTGCTTTAAGAACGGCAGAGAGGCAAATTTTATTGCTAATCAATTTTTATATTTTTATGCTTTTTTTTTCCAAATTTTATATTTTTAAATTTTTGATTTTTATTAATTGATGACCGCATCACGGTCAAGTGTGTGTTCACTTGTAACGTAGTATCATGCTAGAGTAAGGTTAGTTTCGAACGGAGCTAGATTTGACTAGTTATTAATATAATCCATTGCTAATCTCTTCAAGTTTGGCAATGATTCAAAATTCAATAAGCTCGAAGATTTGATGTTTCTCTTTTTCCCATATGAAATTTAATATTATTTTGGTAATTCAGGACTCCATTTAAATGTCATTGGACATGAGATGAATATTATAAACAGCTGTTTAGGAAGGCTTGAAATGGTAAAAATATTACTGAGCACCAGTTCAAGTTATTAGTTAAAAAGAGGTTGAGATGGTATAAATTAAAATTAACGTATTTCAGGGCAGGAGATTTCCAATTTCACCGTTGTTTTTAATGTTGTTGTTGTTGTTATATTGGAGCGGTTTATTGTGGAATCTTAGGCGCAAGCCAGCATTCAAGTTGAATGACCTGCAAATGTAAACAAGTTTAAAAGTCAAAATTTTTTTTTTGTCAAATGAAAGTTAGTGTAGGGGTATAATGTCATAGGATAGGGCCTAGACCCAATAGCGTATTCCTTCGTGTGCAGCAAGGTGAGAGGCCGATCGGCCCTTTTGCTTTCTCAAAAAAAAGTTATAATGTCTGACGACGGTGGGGAGCGATCCCAGGACATAGTGGTAGAAGGACAGGGAGAGATGAAAGCTCTCACGCTAGAGGATTTAATGCGGAACTTAACTCTGAACATGGAACGTAGGTTCGATCAAGTACAGGCTAATAGTGTTTCATTAGAAAACAAAATAGATCAAGTACAGGCTAATAGTATTTCATTAGAAAATAAAGTTGATCAAATGCAGGCTGATAATGTTTCAACTAAACATGAACTTGCAGAACAAATGAAGGTTAATAGTGTTTCACTAGAAAACAAAATAGACCAAGTACAGGCTGCGTGTGAAATAAATAAATCAGAACTCAAGGCACAAATAGATGCAGTTCAGGCCGCGAGCGTAGCGATGGGACAGGAACTTAGGGACAAATTAACTCAAGTCCAGGAAGCATGTCACTTCGCGAAAGACGAATTAAAAGTGCACATGGATGCGTACATTACCATCGTTAATGAAAAGGTTGACCGCGTTAGAGATGAGGCTCAAATGGAACGCGCAGAAATTAAGGAAAAATTGAACGCTAGTGTCAAGGAACTCGCCGCTCTGCGATTAACTGATAAAAAAGACATAGAATCACACATAGAGGAAATTCGGGATGAGTGTAGGAAGGAGAATGACATCGTCCGGGGACAAGTAGAAGAAAAATGCGCGCAGATAGCTGGCACCTTGGACAAGCATGACAAGGGCATGAACGAGTTACGTGGGGAAGCCGCACGTACACTTGTCATCGTAGCAGGACTGAAAAACAAAGTCGAAGAACTAACTATAAATTTAGAAGACCGTAGCCAGAGAATAACTAAGTGCGAAGACGCAAACTTAGCGTTATTCCAGCGGACGGAAGATCTAATCGAACAGGGCCAATCATTTGCAGACACGGAAGTTCGCTTGTTAGAACAATGCAAGGCGTATAATGGGCAAAATTCCGGCACAAAAGAAATAGCAAGTTGTAATCCCGACGGAATGGATGACATCCGAAAAGACTTGGAGATGTTGAAGGCTAGGTTGGAACCATCAGCGTCTAGCCAAGATTTTAACCTCCAATATCGCGAATACGAAACCCATGATAACCAGGGGATTCATAAGAAAGGAGGCCTATCCCATGCTGATACACACGGTTTCAAGTTTGAAAACAGAGATGGGTCGTCTACGTCATCAAGTGCTATCCCGACATCGGTGGTACACGTCATTAAGATGTCTGATGACAAGCCACCAAAGTTCGATGCCCGTGGGCATGTCACCCCGAAAGGTTTCATCCGGGAAATCGCCGGTTATATAAGTGAGAATAAAATACCAGTAGAGCGACAACTGCGAACAGTCGAGAAATTCCTAGACGGAGCACCAGCTGTATGGTTCAGGGCTTTCTTGTATACTTTTGAAGATTTTGAAGGATTTCGGCGGGCTTTTCTCCAAAAGTTCTGGAGTATTCAGGAACAGCAGGAGTTAAGGCTGGAAGTATACTCCAGACGATATTCAACATCTTCACCCACGAAATTCTCAGATTACTTTGTGGCACAATTTCACAAGCTACGAGAGCTTGATAATCCAATGAGCGAAACAGAATTGATTAGCGCCATTGGAAAACAATTGCCATTCGAGGTCCAACGAATGATGATAGCGTCAAATGTCCAGACAGCTGTCGATGCGGAGGCTTTATTACGTCAATTAGACCTCACAACGCATCATTCGAACCCAAGACAAATTAGGAGCAGGGACCAACAGGTGAATAATATCGAACGGACAATCGAACCGAAGACCACTAGTACGAAGAACCAGGGAACTAGTACGGATCCGGAACCTCGTCGAGCATATAATACGGAGTGGAAGCCGCGACAATGGACGAGACCAAGGAATTTTGCGGAAGGCAACCGGCAAACCAACCAAGGGAACTTTCGAGCTGACAGGGGATACCGTGGATTCCAGAGAAGTAATTATAGGCCGTATCCAGCTAGGAATCAAGGGAACCCGCGATATTACCAGGGAGGATCTCGTCAGGAGAAGGATGACAGATATCAAGAGTCTAGGCGGTACATAGAAGAGCTGAACAAGAGAAAATGGAAGGAGGCGATCCATGATCGGGGCCGTGATGAGGAAGCGACAGGAGCGGAGAGCTTGCAATTCCAAAGAGCAAGGATAGGTGGCAGCGCCTTGAACCCAAATGCACAGACGTTCGATTCGGGACAAGGAAACAAAGAGATGTGACTAGAAGCAGAGGATGAACGAGAGGAAGCAGATGACGAGCCGGAAGAAGATGATGTCGAAGAAGAGGATGAAGAAGATGACGGAAGGGAAGAAGAAGTCCAAGTAATCCATACACCAATTGAAGCAAGGCCATGTCCAGAGTGTGGAGAGATAGACAGAGACGTGCAGGAATTTGTCAATGCGATCCATGATATCGAAAGACAGAACGAGGAGTTAAGGGTCAGGAACCAGATGTTGAGAGACGAAATCAATAGCCGTCGCAGAACAGAGGATCCAATGTCAAATCATGATAGTGATGATATGGACACATCATAAAAAAAAATCTCATGATGCTCACTAGATTTTTTTTACCTGAGCAAGAGGAAGATGAACCCGAGTGACTTAGGCCCATAATCAATCATGATTTGATCGGTAAAATAATATGGTACATTTATTGAAATACAGAGGAGTGTATTTGAAAATATTTCGTTTAGGTAATGTCGAAATCAGAGCGAAGGAAGGACGACAGACTGGAGCCTGACGGATTAGCTCAACACGACAACTTTTAGCTACTTCACAGCAGGGAATATCATTAGTTGGCGTACAAGGAAATACAGAGTCCACAAATAAGTCTTGGTCAGAAAGAGGAAGGGGGAGAGTCATACAAAGAAAACCCACCACATGAGTAAGACCTTGGGATATTTTTGGTAGGACGGAAATTCCATGACCTCATGGAAAATTACAGCGGCTGAGTGTACGTTCGCTAGCCTAAGTTCGAGCAGGTGGAGATTTAAATCACGTGACCGCTTGCCGGCCAATAGTAAAAATTTGATGGGAGACTCAGTGATACCATCTTAAGGAATGATGGATGAGATATTTTCGTAACTACAAAAGTATTCAGTAATAAATTAATATGAGTACGCGGATGGATGTAATGAATTTATTAGATGTCACGCATGGAAAAATAATCAATACTTAATGGCAAATTAAATAAATTGAAGGCTGGATTTCTTGGAAACCGGACAGCTTGAATCTCATTGGCTGAAAGAAGACCACGTTGTCAGGGACGCTTACAAAGGCGCGAAATGTGAGGAGCGAAATCCACCCATATCTCCTAAATCTGTGATCACCTGGAGTTCATATTTTATCCAGCAGATATGCTAGCGGAGTGGATTAATTTGATGTAAATTTTAACTTCCAATTCGGAGTGCAAGTACCGATATTAAAAATCCACCCCCTCCCTAAGGGGTATGACGTCAACGAATCCGCGGGAAAAAGGCTTCATCCATATATACGGAGCTGAATTGACGCTCGCCAGCCACTTGTCTTGAATCGTTGGAGCTGAATTGACGGTCGCCAGCACACGTGAATTGAAAATCGGGAGTTGAACTGTTGGTCGCCGGTAACTTAGAATTCTACGGACGTACAGTCATTTAATGGCGCGAGCATCCGCCAGTGTTTGTAAAGTGTGATCGCGCTCAAGCAACATGTTAAATCTGGAAATAGTTAACGTAGGATAGTGTTTTTTTTTATTTATGAATAATCAGTGACGTAAAGTAATTACCCTGCAAGAGAGTAGTATAAAATATATCACCATAAGTACGTACATAATAGACTGTGTGACGAACAGTACTTTAAGGAAGTAGTAGCCTGTACTTAGCTATACCGAACCGATGTAATGAACACGTCAAGAATGCCGTATGAATCGGGCGTATCGCGACGGGCGAAATAGTTGACACCTCGTCGTACGTGTCCAGGTCCATTGTGCGGTAGGTGGACGAAGATTAAATAGTGTAAATATATTAAATTCTTGGGTCTAGGATAGAAATTTGTTGTATCCAAATTAAAGTATACAGTGTTAACGTAGTAAATGGTGAAGGTTTGTGGTAATCAAGATATGAGTGTAAAATAATAATGTGCCAGGAAATCTTTTGTGAAACTACGCCATCAAGGATGGAGGAGTAAAACGCAGAGAGGGGCTGGATGAAGCCTCTCGTCTGCAAAGCTGCAATGGAATACCGATAACTAAGATGAGTACTAAACTGTAAAATATATTTGGGAAATGTTATCGTGATGGGAAAAATGGGAATAATTTGGTCATACTTGGTTACCTTCTGTAACAAGATGGGTCGCTTAACGACCCCATCCTAAATTTGTAGCACGGACAGTAGTAAATCATAATAATGTAAATAATCGGGTCTTTTATGTATTCAGTTTGTTGGAGATGTAAATTTGTATATATAGTGTAGTACGTTAAGTCATGCATGCATTCATATTTCTTTGTAGTCGATAATTTTCTTTACATTTGATTTTAATTATGCTAGTTAAATAAGACCCGATATGTGCTTTTATGTTTTGTCATTTTAACGAGCCATTTAATGACATGGAAGGAAAATCCAGCTTCGCCATACCAAGTGTGTTTTGTTGAAATTAATATGGTCATATTTTCAAAGTGAAGTTGTTAAATTTGTGAGATGCGATTAATATAATATTTCCAAGTAAATCATATCTGGAGTGATTAGTGCCAGAATAAATTGAATTTGTAAAAGGGGTTATGCGTTAAACATAATAAGAGTGGACTACCGTATTACAGGCGAAATTATTATTTTTTTTAAAATATTAATAATAATAATAAATAAATAATATAACTATTTTTTTTAAAGAAGATATTTTTTTTTAAATATGATTTGGAGATAATAATAATTTATGTGATCAAGTGTTGAGTTTATTGGGAATCATTTAATGACGGGAGGTCGTTTTTAATTTGGAATTAAAGTGCGTGATAACTTAATTTGATCGATTAATAATATTGAAATGTAGATCGGTGTTAATAATTCGTACATGTTAATGAACGTGTGGTTTAAATTACGGTCCAATTTTTTTTACGTATAAGTGTCGCGTTTTGAAGTTGCGATTCATTAGCCGGAACATGTAGTGCTAATATTACGAGACCATGATTGTCAAATTTTGGTAAATATAATTTCAAGATGTTACGATTATTTGTGGAGAATGAACTAAGGCATAGATCCAAATGAGATAGAAAATGTGAAAGAATTTGCAGTCAGATAATAAAAGGTCGTACGATGTCCGAAATGAATAAATAAGTCAGTTGATAATTCTGTGAGGAATAAATAAATGAATCGAGGAATATTGAGATAGAGAGGAAAATAAATTCCGTACGAGAGACACTTAGGATATTGATATGAGTGTAAAATGTACGGGCAGTGTCACAGAGAAATACTGAGTTACGCAGCGGGTAGAATTCGAACCCGTGACAGCATGTACGAAATAAATAGACTGCACAGTTATTCGTTGAGATACAACGGATCTAAGAATAATGAGAGTTCAGATTCCACAGAAATGGTCGTATATTGTATTCATTGTAATAACGAGTGAGGACAATCATGATGTCGTGATAATAATAATAATAAATATTGCAGATAAATTGCAGCCTTAATTAATTGAGCGTTGATAACGATGTTAAACGGGAATCTAATTGAGAATATGCAACCGATAATAATAACAATGTAAGGACGATGTTAAATCATCGCGATCAGATTAATAATAATTGTCATAATAAGAACTGTAATGATGTTTGGTTGATCAGTGAATGTTTGTAATTGCGACCGATATCCTAATCTATATGTTTTGGCGCAAGTGACCGGTTCATTAATGATAATAACCTTTTTAAGTGACGTGAATAATAATAATATCTTGAGTCACCTATTCATTAATAATAATAATAATCACGAGAGGGATATAATAATAATAACAGTAATAACCATTTGTGTTTGCATCCCGCATAATAATGATGATATTAATCAAACGTGACAGTGCCAGGAACCGTTGAATAATAATAATAATAATAATAATAATAATAATAATAATAATAATAATAATAATAATAATAATAATAATAATAATAATAATTTTGAGGATGATAATTTCATGAAGATTGTGACGAGCGTGGATTAAATTATTTGGTGACAACGTCCCTCTATTCGTATGTTGAATAATGAGAATGATAATATTAGAGTCATTTGGTACCTCTTTATTGTACGGTTTCCGTACGGGACGATGTTACAGTCATACTTGCGTGTTTGTTTACTTCGCTCGCGATGCGAGGGAGGTCACTGGCCACGGTATTTCCCACCGCTTCTCGTTATCTCATCTGTGGCAGTAGTCTACTGAGGCTAACTGGAAACAATTCAGATCACATGTAAATAATATGTAAATGCTAATTCATTGGTATGGCATCAGCTGGATATCGTAAGATAGGAACTGTCCGTGGAATCCAGTTTTCGCACTTCACGAGAAACATTACCCAGTCCGAGTACCGGTCTCGGAAAAATGTATATAGCCGGAGTACATCATCTTAGTTAAATCGGGAAGCCGACCGTAACATGGGTTATGCTCGGGCTCCCGATAGAAGGAAGCTATATCCTTGAGTAACGGTTCGATTCAAATGGAATCGATCCGTAAATTATACCTCCAAAATGTCATTTTATTTCAGAAGCAACGCAGCAAGATATTGATACCACTTGCGGTATGGCAAGTGATTTATATATGTAACATGTGTGTAAATTCAAATATTGTTGCCACGTGTATCAAAGTTTTATACGTCAAATGGCGTAATAAACCGCTCCTTCTGGCAAATTATTTCAAAGGAAACCACTCTCATAATCTTTTTATTGTAGTTAGATGATGCCCTTTTTAAAGTAACAGTCACTTCCTAGTCCTATCATGGAGTCCTTAAATCCAAGTTACAATCGAGCCTTCCCCCTTTTAATTTTAAGTTGCTCCGTTCATCCCCGTGTTCTATTATGCCGTTATATTTATATTTGATGATTTAAATAATGAACCGACACCCCTGAGATAAATGCTAGTCTGGGACTCGGGAGGTGGACGGGTGCAATAGACCGTTATGCCCTTCAGCGTTCATTCTACAAGCCTCTGTAAATTTACTAAATGCAGCCACAATCCCCTATTGCAACTAGGGTTGTGGCCACATTTAGTTCTATACCTCTTATTTTTAATTCGTTAGAAACTCAGTCTAACCATCGTCTTTTTGGTCTCCCTCTACTTCTCTTACCCTCCATAACAGAGACCATTATTTTCCTAGGTAACCTATCTTCCTCCATTCGCCTCACATGACTCCACCAATGAAGCCGGTTTAGGCGTATAGTTTCATCCATCTAGTTCTGTCCTAGCTTAGCCTTTATCTCCTCGCTCCGAGTACCCTCCTGCCATTGTTCCCACCTGTTTGTACCAGCATAAATTTTCGCAACTTTCATGTCTGTTACTTCTAACTTATGAATAAGATACCCTGAGTCCACCCAGCTTTCGCTCCCGTAAAGCAAAGTTGGTCTGAAAACAGACCGATAAAAAGATAGTTTCGTCTGGGAGCTGACTTCCTTCTTACAGAATACTGCTGATCGCAACTGCGAGCTCACTGCATTAGCTTTACTACACCTTGATTCAATCTCACTTACTATATTACCATCCTGGGAGAGGACACATCCTAAATACTTGAAATAATGTACCTCTTCCAACTTTGTATCACCAATCTGACATTCAATTCTGTTGAATTTCCTACCTACTGACATCAATTTAGTCTTCGAGAGGCTAATTTTCATACCATACTCATTGCACCTATTTTCAAGTTCCAAGATATTAGACTGCAGGATTTTGGTACAATCTGCCATTAAGAACCAAGTCGTCAGCATAGGCCAAACTGCTTACTACATTTCCACCTAACTGAATCCTTTCAGCAGATGATCCATGTAATCTACGAACAGTAAGCTGGCTCCATGGCTAAATGGTTAGCGTGCTGGCCTTTAGACATAGGGGTCCCGGGTTCGATTCCCGGCAGGGTCGGGAATTTTAACCATCACTGGTTAATTTCGCTGGTACGGGGGCTGGGTGTATGTGTTGTCTTCACCATAATTTCTTCCTCATAACGACGCGCAGGTCGCCTACGTACGTCAAATCAAAAGACCTGCACCTGGCGTGCCGTACATGTCCTGGGACACTCCCGGCACCAAAAGACGTACGCCATTTCATTTACGAACAGCAGAAGTGAAAGATTTCAGCCTTGCCTTTCTTTAAGAACCCTGAACGCAAAACTTTTTTTTTTTTTTTGCTATTTGCTTTACGTCGCACCGACACAGATAGGTCTTTTGGCGTCGACGGGAGAGGAAAGTCCTAGGAATTGGAAGTAAGCGGCCGTGGCCTTAATTAAGGTACAGCCCCGGCATTTGCCTGGTGTGAAAATGGGAAACCACGGAAAACCATCTTCAGGGCTGCCGACAGTGGGGATCGAACCCACTATCTTCCGATTACTGGATACTGGCCGCACTTAAGCGACTGCAGCTATCGAGCTCGGTGAACGCAAAACTAATCAACCATAATAATATGAATTACTATAAATCTGCTATAGAGTATTAAGAACATAATATATTTAATTATAAGTACAAATATTCATGACTGTGTCATCTAGATGACAAAAAAAAGGTACACAAAGGAAGCAGTGTATTTTTTTTCACTGTTCACTGGATCAATCAGTCTCTTATAAATTCAACATATGTATATCCACAAGTCATTGTAACAAGACTTCAAAATCTCACAAAGGTTGTTCAAGTAGGTTAGATGATATTGAGGATACATCAGTGACCCGCGTTTACACTACCAGGTCCCCATAAGCTTCATAATGGGTATCTCAGTTTCACTTGACCAAATAGTGGAATCACCTCACCTGTTCAATTTATAAGTCAGCTTCTGGACAACGTCTAAGTTAGTGAAAGGTGCAATTTTTGTTGATGCAAGTTGCTTTTACGTCGCACCGACACAGATAGGTCTTATAGCGACGATGGGACAGGAAAGGGCTAGGAATGGGAAGGAAGCGTCCGTGGCCTTAATTAAGGTCAACCCCAGCATTTTCCTGGTGTGAAAATGGGAAACCACGGAAAACCATCTTCAGGGCTGCCGACAGTCGGGTTTGAACCCACTATCTCCCGAATACTGAGTGAAATGGTCTGTTGCAGGTCCCACTGCGATTGTGACGACAGGTTCTACCAGTGTCTCAAGGATGTGATAGCAAGAACCAGGCCCTTGGTAGCAGTAACTGTAGGAACAGTTTACTTCAATGTTGCAGCACCTCAGTGCTTCGATGAAGACTACCCCATCGTGAAGTGCCTCGAGGAACACGGGTAAGTCCAACATTGCAGCTGAAACTCCCATCGTAATCCGTGCCAACAATGCGTGTTTCTTTATTTTTAAAGGATATTAAAATGCCAGTATTTACTTCTGTAACATGTTAAGTTTTTGAGATATGCTCATTTTAAAAGATCACACCCTCTTTCACTTCTTTTCACACCCCCTTAAGTGGATTTTCCGAAAACAAAGTAACTTTTAAAGGAGATTCCATCTACAAATTTTAATGTCTTTAACATCTTCAGTTATTGAGATATAAGTACCCTAAGTGCGACAGGCTTCGGCAGCCGGCACAATTCCTATTCTCGCCGCTAGATGGGGCTCCATTCACTCCATTCCTGACCCGGTCGAATGATTGGAAACAGGCTGTGGATTTTCCGAAAACAAAAAATACGTGTTTCTTTATTTTTAAAGGAAATTCCAAATACCAATTTACGAGTCTTTGAACTGTTCTGTTTTTGAGATATAGATATTCTCATTTTAAAAATTCATCCCTATTTTCACCCCTTAGCAAAGAAATATCCAAAAATCTCCCCTTAGTGAGCACCTACACTCTAATATGAATGTATCCCCAAAATTTCATTTCTTTATGTCCAGTAGTTTTGGCTCGGCGATGATGAATCAGTCAGTAAGTGAGGACATGTTATTTTATATACATAGATTATTCAGACAAAAAAGCCTCCGTCGCTCCGGTCTCCCTGCGCTGGGTTCTATGGTTCAGATCCCGGTCAGTCGATGTGAGATTTGTGCTGGACAAAGCAGAGGCAGTCAGGTTTTGCTTCGAGTTCTTGGTTTTTCATGTCATCTTTCATTCCAGCAACACCCTCCAATATCATTTGAGGCGTTGACATGGGAAAGGTTGTAAAAAAAAAAGTCGAAGTTTAGTTTTTCATGGAAAACGCAGTAGGTCTAAACGCTCACGCCAAAGACATGGAAATGGTAGAACTTCAACTGGTACGTAGACTAGTTTCTACGATTGGCGCTAGACCGGAACCTGTGTTAAGTCCACGAAGTCTGGCATCGAGAAGGTAGTGTCAACCAGTGCCTCTGGTGGAATTAAGTATAACCTTTGCCGTTTGTTGAAAGTCAACTGCATGTGAATCTTGTTGATAAATATTATAATTCGTTATCATGATACTTCAGTTGCCAGAATGCCTCCGAAACTTATTCCATTCAAAATGGTAAGTCGTTACTGCCAGCATCTTGATATGAGGACCGTCTTATCACGCGTTCATCTACATGCAGACCGTATAACCAGTTGGAAGGATACTAACCAGCAGCAAACTGAAAAAAAAAAATTATTGGCTATGCTGGATTTCTGGATAAAAATATCATTTGATTTATCATGAAATTTCCGTTTGAAACAAACAGGTCACTTGACAAACTAATTACACAGTGATTTTTTCACAACGTACAGCATTTCAACGCGAAATTTGTGCCTGAATCATAATTAACATAAATTTGTATGTTAAACTGAAAAATTGATTTTTCCTTGATTTTACATGATATATTTTCAGAAAAAACAACTGCTTCAGAATGTTGGGAAATAACTTCTGTAGAATTCACATTTTATGACTTACTACCATTCCCATGTCAATGCCTCATTTAATTTCTTCTGTCAATCAATCAATCAATCAATCAATCAATCAATCAATCAATCAATCAATCAATCAATCAATCAATCAATCAATCAATCAATCAATCAATCAATCAATCAATCAATCAATCAATCAATCAATCAATCAATCAATCAATCAATCAATCAATCAATCAATCAATCAATCAATCAATCAATCAATCAATCAATCAATCAATCAATCAATCAATCAATCAATCAATCAATCAATCAATCAATCAATCAATCAATCAATCAATCAATCAATCAATACTGATCTGCATCTAGGGCAGTCGCCCAGGTGGCAGATTCCCTACCTGTTGTTTTCCTAGCCTTTTCTTAAATAATCGCAAAGAAATTGGAAAATTATTGAACATCTCCCTTGGTAAGTTATTCCAATCCCTAACTCCCCTTCCTATAAACGAATATTTGCCCCAGTTTGTCCTCTTGAATTCCAACTTTATGTTCATATTGTGATCTTTCCTACTTTAAAGACATCACTCAAACTTATTCGTCTATTGACGCACTCCCACACCGCCTCTCCACTGACAGCTCGAAACGTACCACTTAATCGAGCAGCTCGTCTCCTTTCTCCCAAGTCTTCCCAGCACAAACTTTGCAACATTTTTGTAACACTACAGAACAAATCGAGGTGCTATTCTTTGGATTTTTTCCAGTTCTTGAATCAAGTAATCCTTAATTATTAATCATTAATAATTGCCCCAGAAGAGTGTGAAAAGCTTCGGCAGCCGGCACAATTCCTATCCTCCCGCTAGATGGGGCTCCATTCACTCCATTCCTGTGGATGTTCATTGACTGAGCACAGTGATTGATTGAAGCTTAAAGTCATTATTGTTAGAGTTCCTGAGTTAAAGCATTAAAAAATCAGAGGTTTATCGTTTTTGTTGTCAGATTCTGTGTTTTTTAGTACCTGTACTTCTCGAATTTAGCTTTTTATAGAAAACTGGTAAAAATGGGCATAATTAGTGAAATTGCACACATAATAGTCGGGAGTAAAACCATACTGTTTAATCACACATTGCTCGTCATGCAGATTTGAATACAAACATCAAGAAGTATTAACACACCCATGAATATGCATATTTACAAATGTACAAACACAATTTCAAAGTGCAATGTACTATTCTGAATGTATTCATTTATCACAGTGCGATAGACCTACAAGGAAGAGGAATTTCGATGTTGATTGAAGTACAACATGCCAAATATTTGAATGGTGTCCTCGTTCACTGGAGACCGCTCGACCGCTTGACGCCACGCTGAAATGAAATGGCGTATGGCTTTTAGTGCCGGGAGTGGCCGAGGACATGTTCGGCTCGCCGGGTGCAGGTCTCTCGATTTGACTCCCGTAGGCGACCTGTGCATCGTGATGAGGATGAAATGATGATGAAGACGACAGAATCGAACCCAGGACCCCTGTGACCAAAGGCTAGCATGCTAACCATTTATCCATGGAGTCGGACGACGCCACGCTGTTCGCGTGTTGGTTGGGAAAAAAAATCGCTCCTTGAGTAGCGCATGGCTTCTTCTCTTGCAGTGTTTATCCAAAACATCTTTCTTCTTCCATTCAAGTATTTGATTACAATGTCGACACATCAATATATCTGTATCGCTTACATAAAAATGTTCCGATTTGTAAGTCTCGGCACGCTGTTTGATCGTCACTTTACTTCTACCCCTGGTTACCATGGCTACCGTACTTTAAAAGAGAACTACTACTCAACACCAAGAATAATCAACTCTGATCAAGGGTCAACACAAACTGAATGAACGCATTAAGCTCTTTGATTGGTTGTCCTTTGCAATGCTATTTGGCCGTTCAAAGATATTCCACACAGTGAAAGATTTAAGACGCCGTAATGATTCTTTCTCCTGAAACAAATAACAACGTATATCTTATTTTAAACAAAGATATACTCTATGTTAACTTCTCATAAAACCGAGAATTTCGCATCTATTTCGTATAAGCTGTATAATTTCGCATTTTGAATCAATTTCGCATTTTATCGCTAATTCCAAATCACTAAAAATCACTCGTAGGGGTCATATAAGATGAAAGCAGATACACTGACAAAGTTTCAACATATCTCGCATTGATCACAAACTCTAATTATTGTATGATCGGGCGAGTTGACCGTGTGGTTAGGGGCGCGCAGCTGTGAGCTCGCATCCGGGAGATAGTGGGTTCGAACCCTACTGTCGGCAGCCCCTGAAGATGGTTTTCCGTGGTTTTTCCCATTTTCACACCAGGCAAATGCTGGGGCTGTACCTTAATTCTGTACCCGAGAACCAAACTATCTTATTCTTTTGCCTGTTTGAGATAACGCGGAGTGTAGATGACGAAAGAGCGCTTTATTGAGCTAGACTATGGTAAG
Source organism: Anabrus simplex (assembly GCF_040414725.1). NCBI lineage: Eukaryota > Metazoa > Arthropoda > Insecta > Orthoptera > Tettigoniidae > Anabrus > Anabrus simplex. The sequence goes on along the minus strand of NC_090279.1, from coordinate 215,062,767 downwards.
TCTGGTAAAACAATAAGTTTACGAATTAGCAGTGTCAGTATAATCTTTAGTCCTGAGAATCCTGTGAGCCAACTTATTCCAAATCCACTTACGATACTTTGGTTCTTGCGATAGCCTAAGTCCGTTTAAGATAGTTTGCATTAAGATATTGTGTTACCATTGTAGTTCAAGTCACATTATTGACAAGGATTTTGTTGACTTAGGTGGGAATATTACCATTGTTGCATGTTCTACTCGGTTTCATTCATAAGAAGCAATGAGTCGTGGACGGATGTTGGTTGATCTTGCACTGCTGCTAAACCCGTGTCCAGGAGGTAAGAATAATATTGATTAGTACAATATATTTCTATTTCTATGCTCTACAGATATTGAAAAGTAAATTGTTGACGTTTTAGAAAAGAGGCTTCGTCTTTATGAGCCTCAGAGTAATTAACTTGTTAATCAATTTCTTTTACAGGGTTTAATGACAATGACAATGAGCTTAAGGGAACAGAAACTGCCTTTCCTTCTATGAATCTACAAGTAGATAAAAAAAGTGGAAGTAAGTATTAAGTTCACCGCACTTTATAATCATGAAAGGTTATACTGTATTTGAGAAAACGTTGTTTGTAAGAGCCAATGCAATTTGTTCAAGAACTGTTATTTGTTCGCGTGCTTTTATTTGTTGAATACTAGACAGGTGGGCAAAAGATAAAAAGATAAAAATCAACACAGAGAAAACAGTCAAAAGGACATTTCGGTAAGGTGGACGAGAGGCCGCAAGTGATTTTTTTGCTATTGGCTTTACGTCGCACCGACACAGATATGTCTTATGGCGACGATGGCACAGCAAAGGGCTAGGACTGGGAAGCGGCCGTGGCCTTAATTAAGGTACAGCCCCAGCATTTGCCTGGTGTGAAAATGGGAAACCACGGAAAACCATCTTCAGGGCTGCCGACAGTGGGATTCGAACCTACTATCTCCCGAAGACTGGATACTGGCCGCACTTAAGCGACTACAGCTATCGAGCTCGGTAGGCCGCAAGTGAGAGGATATACTTAGGATCTACAGTCCTCAAGACTGTCAATACATTTAAGTATCTAGGACTGACCATGCAAACAACAGCAACAACCTATAGAATTTACATAAAGTCTAGAGCAACGGCGGCCACCAAAGCAATACATGTTATTAACAATTATCAAGCTTTCACTAGAAACTGCTATGAAACTATTCGATGCGACAATTGCGCCAATTGCCACATATGGACTGGACATTATATGGGATAAACTGGGTCTGGCTGAGCTGAAGACAATTGAAGCAGTGAAGTCGCGCTTCCTGAAAGCTACACTGGGAATATCAACATACACAAAATCAAGGCTTGCATGTGAGCTTGCAAAGGAGACCTTTTCCATCGAGGACCTCCGAATGAAGCGAGGGCTTCCATCCATAGACGCTTGGGAAAAATTACTGCAGGACGGAGTGAAGAAAAGAGAAAATATCTGGCTCGATTTTTAATCAACGGAGGCGATGATGAATAGAACATGGACAAAGACTAATCAAGACATGCGACATTTCGTTAACTCGATGACGGTCCATGGGTATCACCATAAACTGTCCAACACCGAGTACTTCTTTGACCCTGACGAAACCTGTGTTTGCAAGCTGTGCAGTGAGCATTGCGGTCGATATCACGTAACCACATGCAAAAACCGGGGATTATCCATTGTGAACTTCTGTAATAGTGAGAGGTGACAAACTTTGTTTATACCTACCATACACAATTTGTGTGATGTATCTTTATTAATTATGATGATTAATAAAGAGTTTATTATTATTAATATAGTTTTTGTCCACAGGCCCCTACTGTTACGATGCCCGATTTTGTGAAGAAGAAGAAGAGTACGGAGAAGATAGTGGAGGAAAGGTGTACACTCAATTAGAATGTGTTAAAGTGAATTCGCATTACACTGACGTAGGTTACAATGATCAAGTCTCCACGCCTATTTACCCGCCGCTTGTTGCTGAAGAGAATGCCGTACCAATTTTCAAGGGCTTGTGGGTAGTTATGGTAAGAGATCACAGTCCCCACAAGAGCATTCGTTGGAGAGTGACTTTAATAATACCCCATCCAGTGCCCTTTCTTCTGTTCGTGACATCAAGCAAACAGAGAGCGGAACATTTTTGCTCCCCTCTCGTACAACTGGTGCTAGATTGGTTCCGTACTCAGATTCTGAAGATGAAGATGAAGAGTTTGAAAATAATAAGAATGGTTGTAGGAAAAGGTAAGGAAGTACTCTTTTGTGGAAGAAGAATGTGAGGAAAGTAAAGTTATTAGGTGCAGAAGAATGTGTCTCTTCATCTGGGAAGTTAGTTGTTAAGCGTGTCCTTCGTTCTGATGTAGAAACTGCAGAATGAAATGTTCTAAAAAGGTAACTGAGGTTGAAAGACAGCAAATATTTAATGAATTTTGGAGCGCAGAGAAGAGTTGGCACCTTAAAAGACAGTACATTATTCCCCTTGTGGAGGAAAAGCCAGTTATAAGGCATAGGCCACGATGTCATGAGACACAACGGCAAAGAACAGCAACAAATATTTATCATTTAAACGTTTCAAACAATAAAATCCTCTTTTGTCAAGGAATGTTTTTAAATACACTGAGGATAAGTATTCAAATGGTGTAAACTGCCTTGAAAAAGGCCACTGGATGTGGTATGAAATAAAATCTCAGAAGAGCTTTGTCATGACATTAGAGCACATATTGACAGATGAGAGTCATTACAGCAGGGAACGAACGAAGAGGAAGTACATAGGAAGTGAACTGAATCTATCTTTATACTGCCAAGAATGCACCAAGGAAGGAAAAATAGCAGCAAAAGAATGGCTGTTTCGAAAAATATTCAGTGAAGAGTATAACATCGCTTTTAAGTTGCCAGGTAACGATACGTGTGACAAATGCGATGAATATAATATCCAGATAAACCAACAATCGTCCACACAACATGAGATATCTGAAATTATAGAAAGGAAGAAAGAGCACTTGGAAGAAGCCACCCGCCGCTACAAGATGAAAGCAAATGACGAGAAAACTTGGGGCGGAGACGAAAAAGTCGTCGTGGTGGACCTACAGAAATGTTTAGCGACATCAGATATAACAAATTCAGAGTGCTACTACCTCAGGAAGTTATGGACACTAAGACATTCCTAATGCATGATGTGTGATGAAACCTGTGGAGGCCGTGGACGAAATGAGATGGCTTCATGTTTCTTGAAATGGGCAAATAATCATCTAACAGATGAAACACACATCCTCACTGTCTGGTCAGATAACTGCTCAGGTCAGAACAGAAATCATCAAATGATTATCATGTACTTCTGGCTTATTTCAAAATGGAAAAATCTGCAAGTTATTAACCACAAGTACTTGTTGCGTGGGCACACCCACATGGAAGTGGATACTGTACGCAGCATTATTGAAAGGAAGAAGACAAGGATCGAGACACAAAACATCTTTACTTGCAATGATTGGATAAACTTAGTAGAAGAAAGTGGAAAAAATTCGAAGTTGAAAGAATGTATTTGTCATATTTCAAAGATTTCTTGGTTTTTTCAAGCAAAGACAGCAACATGATTGTTCTGAGGAAGAAAAACACCCTGAGAGAAAACGCACATATTCCTGAAATGGTTTGGATCCAGGTGAGAAAAGACAAACCATACGCCTATAAATACAAAACCTCGTTCCAGGATGAAATGTTCAAAGAAGTCGATTTGAGGAGGAATACCACAAGTGCCAGGACATCTTTCGCACAAACTCTTCCTGTTATTAGAACTGATAAGAGGTCAATTAGTAAAGAAAAGTTTAAGGACTTGTGCAACATTTTGAAGTAGGTTTCAGAAGAATATCACTTGTACTTCAGGAATCTCAAGACTGAAGAATCCGTTACAGAAGACTACCCTGACTCGGAATAAAAATTGTCTGGTTAGCAGTTTTGGCTCATGATATATAAACTTTGTCATAAGCGCAGTAGCGCTCAATGCTGTACTGAATTTTATTGATGTTTTCTTCCTTGTGATGTTTATATGTTTATAATAAAGTCAATGTGAAAGGAGTTAGCGCTATAATTGTATAGTTTAACATGTCTTTCTCCTATCCTAAGTCCTCTCCACATCCTGACAAACCCATATCTCAAGTGCACAAAAGTATTTAAGAATGAGAGAACAAAACCCGTCATCACAGTATTAAGTACAATTGCCTATTATTATATAAATGTTATTTCAGTCTTTTGTTACGACCTTGTAGGGAAAGTTGCGAGTAAAGTTCGTTTTCTGGTTCTACAGTTAAACTTACCATTTGAACTTAAGATAGTCTGGTTCTCAGGTACAGAGTTAAGGCCACGGCCGCTTCCTTCCTATTCCCAGGCCTTTCCTGTCCAGTCGTTGCCATAAGACCTATCTGTATCGGTGCGACGTAAAGCAAATAGAAAAAAAAATTAAAAATTGTATGTTTTAGGCTGTTTCGACGGCGGTGTGTGTCATACGAACTAGACAAAAGTCGTCCCAAGGAATGGCAGTGGTTCGACGCCAAGTTCTTCTAGCAGAGTCTCTAGTCTCGAGTTCCTAGAAGACGGAATTCTGGATGCACAATTTCAAGAAGGACCCTACTGACATATCTTTCTGTTTTATGTCTTTGGTGAACTGTTCGCTTGTTCTTTAAAGGAATAATAATAATAAAGTTATTGATTTTACGTACCACTAACTACTTTTGACTGTTTTCGCAGTCGCCGAAGGGCCGGAATTTTGTCCCGGAGGAGATCTTTTACGTGCCAGTAAACCTACCGACATGAGCACCTTGAAGTACCACCGGACTGAGCCGAGATCGAACCAGGCCAGAGACTGAAGTCAGCCTGGCGTTGTTTGACAGTTGTCAGCTGTTACGAGCGCTACGTCCAGCCTCGAGGGGTGTACAATACATGCTGATAATTAAAGCCCGGATTTTTATGCGCTAACAGGTTAGATTGCAAACTGATTTGGTTAGTAGGAAGTGTCGGCTACCCGATCTTCCACAATGTAGCAAGAGTAACATAAATTACAGGGGTTCTGATGGGCCGTTCCCCTAATGTTTATGCAAACACCGTAACCTAGTCGTTGTGAAGGTAGACTATATTTGCTACTGGCTTCAGTAAGTTTACATTCTAACCTATCAATGAACAAAAATCCGGGCTCTACAAATTATAATACTGGTTCTTACTGCACGACAATGCAAGACCTTACACTGCTTTATCTGCCACTGTCGTCCCATATCCACCCGACCTATCACCTTGCGATTTTTTCTTGTTTCCGCGAGTGAAATTGCGACTGAAGGGAAAGATATCGCAGCTGACAATTGTGTACAGATAGCCAAGGGAACTACTTCGACAGGAGCTAAGATCATTACTTGGTAAGTGAAACTTTTCTATCTCTTTACTACCTAAGTCCTGGAACTTTTCTGACATTCATATTTCATATATGATTAAATGAGTTCAACACGGCGTTTAGATAACAAGTACGAAACCACAAATCATTGTGTACTGTAGATAAGGTAAGGGTTATTCTGCCCGAAGGCAGGTCCGAACCTCCGCAGAGGTGTTCCTGAGTCGGAGTTTACGTGCGGTAGGGTGGCCAGTTCCTTTCCGCTCCTCCGTTCCCTAACCCCCCACCAGCAGCGCGTGGCAACCCATCCAACTCCTGACCGCGCCCAATGTTGCTTAACTTCGAAGACCTCACGGGATCCGGTGTTTCAACACGACTACGGCCGTTGGCGTGTACTGTAGAAGGAAGATATTTTTTAAGGTTATAGGCTACAAACCAAACCAAACCCCATGGCACTACAGCCCCTGAAGGGCCTTGGCCTACCAAGCAACCGCTGCTCAGTCCGAAGGCCTGCAGATTACGAGGTGTCGTGCGGTCAGCACGACGAATCCTCTCGACCGTTATTCTTGGCTTTCTAGACCGGGGCCGCTATCTCACTGTCAGTTAGCTCCTCAATTCTAATCACGTAGGCTGAATGGACCTCGAACCAGCCCTTAGGTTAGGTAAAAATCTCTGACCTGGCCGGGAATCGAACCCGGGGCCTCCGGGGAAGAGGCAAGCACGCTACCCCTACACCACGGGGCCGGCTTATAGGCTATAAAGAACAAATAAAAGGAAATGTTTTTAGCGACTGAACCTGATTAACTCTCCCTTGAAAAATCGTGAAGCGAAATAGTGACTAATACTACTTCGCTACGCTTCTGAAGCCCAACAACATGTTAAAACATACATGGACAAAGGAAAATACGATACTGTTAGAGCACCATTCGGCTTTCCTGTTCTCTGCTGTGACGCCCTTGTAGTCACGAGAATGATCTACAGGGTGTATCAGGCAGTGGCGGAGGGTGGGGGGCACAGTACTTTTCCCCACAACTCTTTCTTCGCTACTGACCAGTATCACCGCACTCATTCACGACTTCCGCGCGAAAACAAACTAATTCAGTACTGCCAAACCTCGCAAACGCGGGATGCAAGGCAAAGGCTCAATTTGAATCATAATTACTGGTCTCAAATATTACATATCAATATAATTATTTATTACTTGTCTTAAGTAATAGGGAAAACAAGGTCATAAATTATTATTGAATGTTACTGTATGCGGCCATGGGGATTTGCTATTTGCTTTACGTCGCACCGACACAGAGAGGTCTTACGAAGGCGATGGGATAGGGAAGGCCTAGGAATGGGAAGAAACTGGCCGTGGCCTTAATTAAGGTACATTCCCAGTATATTCCCGGTGTGAAAATGGGAAACTTCGGAAATCCATCTTCAGCATTGCCGACAGTGGGGTTCGAACCCACTATCTTCCGTTTGCAAGGTCACAGCTGCGCGACCCTAAACGTATGGCCAATTCACCCGGTCATGGAGATTTGGCTGGTGCATGATCGTGAGGACATCTTTACTGCTACGGACTCTGGCCACGTGAAAGACTCTTCCCGCACCCTTCCTCCCCCCAGAAAACGCCCACCAGCACGCTTCCCCCTTACATATTAACCCCCTCACCCACACTATATCCTCGGACGGAAGCTGCAGAGTCCGTGCCTTATCTTGAACCTGAAAACCAGTGAACAAGTCAGTGACCTGAGTTTGATATCAGTCTTCCTTATTTACAGTTTCACAATGAAATGTAATGAGATGAAGTTGGGATCGGAAAGCTAAATGAGAGAGTTATAAACAATAAACTAAGGTCGTTGGGACATGTAAAGAGGATGGAGGAGAATGTAATTCTAAGCCCGGGCGAGTTGGCCGTGGTGTTAGGGGCGCGCAGCTGCGAGGTGGCATCCGTGAGATAGTGGATTCGAATCCCACTGTCGGCAGCCCTGAAGATGGTTTTCCGTGTTTTTCCATTTTCACACCAGGAAAATGCTGGGGCTGTAACTTAATTAAGGCCACGGCCGGTTTCTTCCGATTCCTAGGCCTTTCCTCTCCCATCGTCACTATAAGACCTCTCTGTGTCGGTGCGACGTAAAGCAAATAGCAAAGAAAAAGAAAGAATTCCAAGAAATACTCTGGGGACAAAGTGCGAGGGCAAGAGAGCAAGAGGAAGACCTAGAACAAGGTGGATTGAATCAGTGAAGAGCGGCATTCAAAGACGAAATTTAGACTGGGAGAAGATCGTGGAAGTGTAATGGTTGAAGGAAAGAGGAAGATGGAGAAGTGCCATAAATACCCCGATCCGGCAAGAGCTGTAGAAGGGGAAATTATGATGATAATTAATGACATGTACATTTTAAAAACATTATTCGAGTCCAATATTTGACCTCAAATGTCGAGAGAAAAAATAACCCTTTCGTTCTCCAGGGACGACACTGTCCGGGAGTCCTTAAGGGCCGGCAGCTACTGTTTCCAGGGAAGATAGAGGACGTCAAATGAGATAAGAAACATTAGTCCGGAAACGATCGAGTCAAGAGTTAAGAAAAAATCCACTCATTTGAGTTCGTTTACCTGCACTAGTTTCACAAGCTGTGCGGGCATTGTCATGAAAGGAATAACCATTCTTCGTTATATTTGGAAGAAAGTTACGATGTTTTAACCATTGCATGTAGACCAGAGGAGCCTGGCGACTGACTTGCGCTATAAGAAAGGAGGACATAAAATGCAGACTAGCAAAAGCAAGGGAGGAATTTGCTCACTTCAAACATTGATATAGAAAGTAGGAGGATGTTTTTGAATACTTTCATCTGGCGCCTGACATTGTATGGAAGTGAAACACGACGCTATTTAGCTCCGAAAGAAAGAGAATAGAAGCATTTGAAATGTGGTGTTACAGCAGAATGCTGAAGGTAAGACTTGTAGATCGAATCACGAATGAAGAGACACTGAATCGAATTGTTGAGAGGAGATCGATCTGGCGAAATTTGATCAGAAAAAGGGATAGAGTCCGCCTCCGTGGTGCAGTGGTTTTTGTGATAAGCTGCCACCACTGGATGCCCGGGTTCGATTCCCACCTCAGCCATCCTCGAAGTGGTTTTTCGTGGCTTCCCACTTCTTCTGCATGAAAATGTCGGGATTGTACCAAACTTAAGGCCACGGCCGCGTTCTTCCCTCTTCCTTGCCTGTCCCTTCCAATCGCAACCACCCCCACAAGAACCCTGTTGAGCATAGCAGGTGAGGTCACCTCAGTGTATGCCGGACCGAAAGTCTCATCCTCCAAGACGCTGCCCTTAAGGCAGTAGAGGTGAGACCCTTCGCTGAATCCGGGGAAAACCAACCTTTGAGGTAAGGGATTAATTAAATAAGAGTATTAATAATATAGAAGATGCAGTATAATAGGAGCTGTTCAGTTGGTTCCCGAGGGAAGCGTAGCTGGTAATAATGGAAGCGATAGGCCAAGGTATGAGTATGACAAACAGATTAGACTCGATGTAGGATGCAGCAGTTACGTAGATATGAAATGTTAGCACATGATAGGGTGACATGGACAGCTGCATGAAACAAGTCTATGGACTGATGATCCAAACAAGAAAGAAAGTTGAACGGTGAGCAAAATTGGTAGTCTTGGTTTCTTACTGGATATGAACTTAGAGAATGAGCATAACATGAGCAGGTTTCATGTGGAGTCCCTTCATGGCGCGGTAATGAAATGGCGTTTGGTTTTTATTGCCGGGAGTGTTCGAGGACAAGTTCAGCTCGCCAGATGCAGGTATTTTGATTTGACTCCCGTAGGCGACCTGGGCGTCGTGACGAGGATGAAGTGATGACGAAGACAACACATGCACGCAGCCCCCGTGCCAGCGAAATTAACCAATCATGGTTAAAAATTACCGATCCCGGCGGGAATCGAACCCGGTACCTCTGTGACCAAAAGCCAGCACACTAACCATTCAGCAATGGTGTCGGACATTGCGCGGTCACAGGCAATGAAAACCTTCACCTCCCACTTCGTAGCCTATGCGACCTGAAGGAGGTTACAGGTGTTGTTTCTTGAGATTGAAATTACGACTTCACCGACGTGAGTTCTCTGGTACAGCTGTCATTATCTCACATCCATAAACTATGGCGTTAAATTTATTTAGTCATAATTTGATGGGTTTTATAGGGCCTTAAAAATAATTTTACTGATCAAGCTGGCCGTGCGGTTAGGCGCGTGTAGCGGTGAGCTTGCATTCGAGAGATGGTGACTTCGAATCCCACTGTTAGCAAATCTGAAGATGGTGTTCGGTGGCTTCCCATTTTCACACCGGGCAAATGCTGGGGCTGTACCTTAATGAAGTGCACGGCTGCTTCGTTCCTACTCCTAACGCTTTCCTATTCGAACATCGCCATAAGACCTACTGTGTCAGGGCGACTTAAAGCAAAATTGTAAAAAAATATGGATAAGCATCAGCTGATATTGGCGTCAGGAAGGGCATCCAACCGTAAAACGTTGCATGAAAATTCATCTCACCTAATCAGCAACCCATATAAAGAAACGAGACTTAGGGGTAGACATACATTACTACAACTTCAGAAACTATTAGAAAAATACGACTGAAATTTTATGGCGATATTCAAAGAATGGACAGTGAAAGACAAACCAAAAAATATTAAATTACGCCTCCTCAGTAAAAGTAAAGAATAACTGAATAATCGAAACTGAAAAGACCTTCAAGAAATCAGCATAACAAGTGAAATTATATGGGACAGCGTAGTGGAAATACGTTTTTGAAAATCATTATTTGTAAAAATTGAAAATGAACAGGGGTTCTGAAATACATTATGATGTAAACTTCCTTAAATGCTATACCAGGCGGTTAGCGAGCGCCGTACTTCCTACTTACAATTGCCCCTCATGCACGAGTGATGCATGGGATGCCTAATCACTTGCTTCCGAAGGTGCGCTACAACGACCTGTATTGTAGATATTGTGAAACAAATAGCAGTCATTTTACTGCGCACGTTCCATAACAGGGTGCATTTGTAAATACGCCAAAGGCGCAGAAAAGATTCAATAATTTCTTAATTTATACACGTGTAGACACTCCACCCTATAAAATAGTTGTTTCTTTGAAACAAAAACTAATACTTAAGCTCTGTAAGTCTTTAGGTTCCTTCAATCGTGAAATTACCAGCGGTTCACCTCACTGTAGCAGTTGGTTCATCAGTTGGAATACTATACCTTATAATAAAAATATCGTTGGTCCGATATTGGATATTATAAATTTTGCAGCCGACTCATTCCTGGTTGCCAGCGTTTCGCCCCAGTGTGCTAGGTTGGGCTCATCAGTAGGTTAATGGCACACCTACGAAGACGCACGGCTAGTTCATACTGTGTAGGCTACTTGGAGCCACCCGCACTATGAGAGACTGTCTCATTTACCAACTGATGAGCCCAACTTAGCACACTGGGGCGAAACGCTGGCAACCAGGAATGACTCAGCTGCAAAATTTATAATGTCCAACAACGCACCACCTACATTGGTATTATGAATTTACTCATTCGGAACAAATGTTTCAGGTTCCCTATGGGAATCATTCCAGGACTCTGACGCTAGTGCGAAATTGGGCGAAATACGTGCAGACGTCTGTTTGGAGCTCTGCCTGCATTCTGACCAGATTCTCCACAGATTAAAATGATGTTTGTGTATTCGTAGTTGCTGAACACAACAGCCATTGCCGATATGCAGACAGCAAATGTAGTCCTGCTGTACACTAGTACATACACAAACCCAGTACTAATCCAAGGGGTTGCATTAGACGGGTAGCGCCGTGAAACATGCTGCGAGCGACAGTCCGGTTGTTATCCCTTCATATTCTGACATAACCTGCACGCTGCCAGTAGTGCCCCTGTTAGTAGACATCCCATTCATCATTTGTGCGTGCGGGACATTTATGAGTAGAAAGTACGGCGCACGCGAACCGCCTGGTATGTGTTTTTTGATGCTCATCAAGTAATAGGCTAATAGAGACGCCGCAAGTTTTGACCCGTAGGGATTATTTTACGAGCTGGTAACTCTACAGAGACGAGGTTGCTGCATTTGGCCAGCATGGAAGCCGCTACCAGCCTTTCTAAATGAATCCATATTATATAATTTTTTGTTTTCATGTAATTGTGAGAGTAATATAGCTTCTACAACGATGTAAGATGTCTCATTCCATTTGTTATAAACTCAAAAAGTGTTCAAAATTGCTACAAATGTAAAATATCCCTTTATAAAAAAATGAATGTTGATTCGAGTACCATCACCGATTCACCATCACATACCTGACACACCATAATACAGGAAGTTCAAACTTCACATAATTTTAGGTACAGATAGAGAAACGGTTTAAAAATCCACCCTTAAGGGGTTGTATTGGGGGTTAAACCCACCAAAATTAAAATATTAACTCCTACAAAACCGTCCAAATTTCACAATGTTAATTAATAGGGAGTTTGAATTCATTCCAGAAAAAAATAAAAAAATGCATTCGTTTAAAGAAAACTGACTTATGAAGCTGAAATTCCAGTATCGAATCAGTCATATCAGTTGACCGCTAGAGTTTCTCAACTCAATTACACCTTCAGGAATGCCACCACACAAACTCACCCTGAAAGCTGGTGCAATTGCCTTGCTTATCAGAGGTATTAGCTTGGACTCGGGACTACTTAATGGAGTTCGCATGGTGGTACGTGACACATGGAACAATCTGTAAACGATTTATGTATAACTTTGTGCTGGGAGGAGAGTTTGAGTAAAGGGACGAGTTTCTGGACTAAGCGGTATGTTCTTAGCTGTCAGAGGAGAGATACCGTGGCGTAGAATGACATTAGTAGTCGAATAAGATTGATTGGAGCTTTTAAAGACAGGAAAAATCATGGTTAAATTTATCATTACATGATGTGATCGGTTTAAGTCGCGAAATCAGCAGAACTCTCCAAGTGGAAGAGCAGGTACAATCTGAATTGAAGAGGACAAATTGGAGCAAATATTCATTTGCCGGAAGAGGAACTAAGGATTGGAATAATGACTGATATATTTCCAAGTTCTTTAAAATAGTTTCAGAAAAACCTTGGTTAAAAATTAATAGGATATCTGCCATCTCAGCGACAGTCTTAAGTTCAGAATACTTGATTAATAAAATTGGAAGTTATTACAGGTGCTGGAAAGGCAAGCATTGTTTTCATACCGGCAATTAAATTAGTTTCTACCGATGTAAAGACGCTTTTGTCCAAGACGGGCGGCAATTCCCGTTAAGAATGTCATCTGCAATGAGGATAAATGAAGTCCAAGGACAGTTTTTTCAAGAAAGTAGGAATCTATCTCCGCAAAACTGTGTTCACACACGGTTAATTGTGCGTAGCATTTAGCCGCGCGAAAATCTAGGGGACGCCGAAGTTAAAGTAAACAGTAAAAAACACTGTTTGTGCAGAAATTTTCCTGTGTGATTCTGTTCATAATACAACAGGTGTAATCATCGTCATCATCATCATCATCATCATCATCATCAATGTCTAAAGGTAATTGTTCTCTGTCCTCAGATCCTCGTTTCATTTAATATTGGGAACCAAAATGAAGATTCTGTGCCAATTCTTGAAGAAATATTTTCCTCCGTCGTCCTCGGCCTTTCTTTCCCGTGATTTTTACTTCCAGCAGATTAGTAAGAAAGGTGTTATGTCGCAAGATATGGCCAGTGCATTTAGCTCTTCTTCTCTGTATTATTAGCATCATTCTCTCTTCCCTTGTATTTCTTGCAGAACGCTTGTGTTTGTTCTCTTTTTGATACATATCATTCGTCTCTAGACTCACGTCTCAAACGCTTCGAGTTCTGATCTCTGATTGTCGAAGATTCACAGCTATACAATAGCACACTCCATACGAAAGACATCATAAATTTCTTCCTAATTCCAAAATCTAAATTTGCACTGATCTAAACGCCAGTTTGGGTCAAATAACATCACTGACTCACCATCATATACCTGACACCCCGTGATGTAGGAAATTGCTTGGCAAGGGACAACAGGTGTGCATATTTTTAAATTTAAACACATGCCATCAACATTTTCCATGTCATAGCATGGCCGATTAAAACATCATAAGGATAAGCAGGTTTTGTAACAATATTCATCTACTTCGTTTAAGACTTCATTTCCTAATCTAATATTACCTGAATAATCTGACTTCGATCGACTGCACTCCATTACTCTTGTTTTGGACTTAGTCATTTTCATCTTGTACTCCTTGCCCAAGACTCTGTTCATACCATTCAGCAGCTTCCGCCTGTGCAATATAAATGTTGAAACCGAGAGGGGAAAACTGCAGCCTTACCTCACTCCTTTGTGGATTGCTGATTCTTTTTCAAAGCCCTCGATTCTTATGACTACAGACTGATTTTTGTACAGATTGTAGATAATTCTTCTTTCTCGGTATCTGCTCCCGATCGTATTCAGAATCTCAGATAGCTTGGTCCAATCAACCCCATGTACGTGGTCTTGTCCTTTAAGATCAGACATAAAGTCAGAATATCTTCACGTGTTCCTACATTTCTACTGAAACCAAATTGATCTTCTTCCAACTCAGTTTTTACGTGTTTTTCCTTTCTTCTGTAAATAATACGTGTTAAAATCGGTAAGTATACTGAGATCAGAAACGACTTATTTCGATAAGGACTGCGTGATTAGTCTCTAATAAGCTTCCCATTTTTAATGTTGATGTTTTACTACATACTGTAACATAGATATGATTGTCGAGGGCTCGCTACTTCACATACCGTCATCAACTTTTCTGTAGAGCTTATTACGCCCAATAATTCTACACGTACTTGAAGGGGGTTTCAGACCACAGAGGAGCTCTCAGGATCAGATTTTCAGTACGAACTATGCGATGTTTATGTTTAAGAGATTTTGTAATTTAAAGCGTACATTTTCATCAGGAACCTTAGATATATTTGCTTATGCTGATGGTGTCACCATGATTTTCGACCACGACACAGATTTCCAGCAGCTAGTAACACAACTAGAGACTTACGGTCACTATTCTGGAGCAGTTATTAACTTTCAGAAGAGCAAGACAGTGCTGATAGGTGATAGGGCAGCGAGTACAGAGATCTTCCGCCATGGATGAATGTAAAAGAGGAAATAAAGATATTAGGAGTGATATTTTTAAATAGCGTGCAGAAGATGATTCAGAAGAACTGGTCCCATGCCCTCACCACTGTGAAAGGCGTCCTACAACAAGCTAAATATAAGTTACAACTCCTGCAGCAAGGAACAGTATGTAAATGTATATGCGTTCAGCAACACCTGGTATATGAGCTAAATCTTGCCAATGCCACGAATGATAGGCTTCAGCAATAGGATGGTACATATGGCAGGGTGCAATATTACGGATCAGTAGAGATACACTTTCACTGGCTAAATCTGAAAGAAGACTCGCACTTGTTGACGTGCATACAAAAGGCAAAGCACTCTTCTTTATACGAAATTGGAAAGTAATGCAATCACCTGCACACACCACATCAAAAATATCCCTAGAGCTATGGTGCAACCCCAGCGAAAGTAGTAATCCACCGGCAGTGTATGATATCAATCACCACGCGCCGCATGCACGATACGATGTGAATTGAGTTATATCTCCCGGGACCTTCTCTTACATCTCCAGAAATAACAACGAACATCGTAAAGACGGCGCTGATGGTCAAATCGTACCGTGTTTGGAGGGATGCATGAAAGCGTGCAGTTCCCGACGCACCTCGTAACACATAAAATACCCACATATAGTAAGCTACACCGCATCTATATGAAAGAGAAAGAAAACGAACTGTGCACGTTGTGTCGGAACTGTAGTGAACCATACATCACAGACTTGCTCAGTGTGAAATCATCCAGCAGGTATGGAGAAAATTTAAGGGACTATTACAAACCGTTATAAATCAGTGAGACATCTACATTGGATCTGAATGGTTAATCCATCCGACCTTCAGTGTGACGCCATCTGAACTGAACAGTGCTGCTACTAGGATGTTATCTGCACAGCGTTACACACTTGAAGTCCTGGCAGTGAAGAAGATATCTTCTCGGATATGAGTGTCTGGATAAGGAAAGCTCTTACTTGTCCGAAGAAAAGGAAGTACCTGGAGAAATATGCCAGTGAAGTAGCTGGCCCATGTTACCAAAATGCAAGTGCGGTTTCACACTATGAGCGCTCCAGTACTGCAGTGTGAGAAAGGAAAAGCGATTGTGTTGAATTTGCTTAATTAATTTGAAGTTAGTGTGGAACCATTTATATACAAAATGTTTTGACTTTTTCCGCTTGTACTAGTTATTGTTCAGTTACTAATTTGTTGTTTGTCAGTTAAGGAATATAAATAATTAAAACAAAATAGATCTAGAGAAGACATATTATGTCAAAGTACAAGACAAGAGATGTAAGCCGCAATGGGGATATAGGGAGGTTATTACAGGCAATCAAAGATATTTATGATGATAACAGGGCATTACTGATAATTTATAGCTCATGTATTCTTGGTTCGAAGTACTTTCAGGGGTTAGACACATTTGCTGTTCATGGTTTAGAAGGATATTCTGATGAAAGGTTTAAAGTGCAGAGAGAGATTCACTTAAATGAAAATTTAGTAAGCAGAATTTACCTAGACACGTGATGTAGCTTCTGCGGGTGATTTGAGGGGAGGTTTTCAACCTCTTTTATTTTAATGTAATTTTGTAAACGGGTGGTTTTCAATGCAGAATTTTCAGTGAAGTCTCACGACTCTGGTACTATTCCTTACGGGGAAATATGTTATGTAGGGGAACAATGAGTGATACCGCTCTGTTGTTTCCCCTTCAACCTTGCAGCGGGTGTCTAAAGTTGTGAAATCTTGTCTCGGCCATAAATGTTCCTCCTTTAGTCACACCTGATAGTAGAGGATTAGCCTCTGCATCATTGGGCCATACGCCCTCTTAGGGTTTTAACAATTTCTATAAGAACTGAAGGTGTTTTGCCTCCTTGTATTTTGTTTACGACCGATTATGTGCAACCATTTTCTTTTTCAGTTAAGGCCATGTAGTATGGGCAATTATGCCCCCTGTTCATTCGGTAACTGTTTCTGCGTCTTGGTTCCCTTTAGGAACAGTGCTTAATGTTATTGAAATTGTGGAGTAATTGTTGAACACTCTAAAGTGAGGTCACCCGATGGGCCTCCTAGTGTAATTTCTGCGAGGCTATTCTATATTTTTTCGGAGCTCAGACTCCGGAAAATGCACCTTCTTGCAGCAAAGCGTGCTGTTGTAAAATATTGTCCCTGTCAAGAGCAATAAGGCTCTGTTCTATGTAAATTAACTGCCCAGTTTTTGTACCTGATTTTCGGACTCTAAGTCCCCGATATTATTAGAGATGACAAGCTCATTAATAATCTGTTATTCATTCGGATTTTCTATCTCTCAATTTTAAACTAGAAGAAAGGAAAGGAAAGAAATGAAGTTTCTAAATTTGTTGTGTTAAGTTCTGCTCTAGTTAATTCCTTGTCCAGTCATTCAACCAGGCACTTCTTATTTCTCTGTGAATCACTGAAAAGCCGTAATAATAACAATAATCAACGACATCATCATCATCATCATCATCATCATCATCATCATCATAGCTAGAGGACCACAGCATTCCTTATAAACAGGTGAGATACACCTGTCCTAGTCACATTGTTTTCCCTTCCCTTTTCAACGGTTCTTTGAACATATAATAAGAAACACGTTATGGTATGCCGCAGTTCGTATCAGAATTCATCCATTCTAACGTCATCATGCGGTCTGTTTGGTAAAAATATACCCATACATTCGCTTTTTTTTATCCTGCAGTTCTTGATGTAAAGCTTGGTATTGTGTCGTAGAAGACAATGATATTTTTAATCACAGTTGTTCTGTATAGAACGGTTGTCTTGTGAGTTCATAGGTTAGTCTCGAAGGAGTGTTTTTTAAAGATACACGCCTTCATTCTTTCTAGTGTAGCGAGGTTATCCTTCGGTAGGTGTTCCCAGATAATGTCCAAGCCATATTTAAGCGTAAGGAATTTCATGTTTTTATCCGTATTGAACTGAGACCACAATTAAATAAGCTTATAGTAGGTTCCACCTTTACAATGTTGTTATCTGATGTTTACAACATTATTTATTACAAATTACAGGACATATTTCGGTGTACAATTTTTAACACCATCATCAGCTGCATGAAAAGTGTATAGAAACTTGGCGATCAAAACAATGAACAGCATATTATCATACTTAACTCCTTATATGCAGGCAATAGAATGTTGTTATAATTAAATGTAACATCTTATTATGTTAGGTTAAAACTAATTTGTGTGACAAGGAGATTCTTGCAGGTCAAAATATAAAATTCTTCATTTGGTATATGAATGGTCTTCGGTTCCTTAATGTCTATAATATTATACACTCGTAATATTGGTTTCACATGCGATCCTAAATTAGAGGATTGGAGTTGAATGCAGTCCGTTTGACATTAAGATATTCATTTTTTGTATATGTTATTTTGTTGAATTAAAAGTTCGTTGTATATAGAAGAATTATTAGAACTGAGCCGTCTTCTTATTTTTGTTGAGTATTTTTAATGCTGTATATGTAGTGGTTGAACTGTGATATTAATTTTCCCTATAGGTGTTAAGCGGGCCACGATTCTCAGTTCAATAGGCACCTGTAATGATGAAACCTTATGTTAAAAGAAAAACGAGAAAATTGATAGAGAAACTGATTGAATTATTGAAACGCCTGACTCACCTCTATAGCTGTGCACCTGTGTACAAGGCTGTAAAATATCGTAGATTCTCAGCGGTAGGCCAGCATATCCATGAGTATAAACATAAATTTACAGATATAAGTGAAGACCTTGAGATCATGGAAACACTGGCTAAAGGACAGAGGTTTGACATTACGGAAGCATGTTTAATACGCCTAGATCAATATTATAACGCCAACCTTAATCTGAACGAAATCTCGGAAAAACTAAGATATTATTTGATTGTCTGTTTCTATTACTCAACAACTTAAAATTTTCAGAAAATTCGAACGTCTTCCGTACTTTACGTAACAACTTTGCGTATTACAGTCTACGTCCACAACGCCCCCCCTGACCTCCTCCTAAACAGCCAATGTTCTGAAAACACCCCCTTATCGTCCCTACTTCTCCTTCCCTAACGCCTCATCACACCGTACAAGACACAAGGAGACACACTCGTTGTGCTGCAGCCGTCAAGCGAGGTACACAGCTTCAGACGTGAGTCAGGCGTTTCAATAATTCAATCAGTTTCTCTATCAATTTTCTCGCTTTTCTTTTAACTTAAGGTTTCATCATTACAGGTGTCTATTGAACTGAGAATCGTAGCCCGCTTAACAATTATAGGGCAAATTAATATCACAGTTCAACCACTACATATATATAGCATCAAAAATACTACGTTTTTACTCAACAAAAATAAGAAGACGGCTCAGCTTAATAATTCTTCTATATACAACGAACTTTTAATTCAACAAAATAACATATAAAAAAACGAATATCTTAATGTCAGACGGACTGCATTCAATTTCAATCCTCTAATTTTAGGATCGCATGTGTAACCAATATTACGAGTGTATAATATTATAGACATTAAGGAACCGAAGACCATTCATATACCAAATGAAGAATTTTATATTTTGACCTGCAAGAATCTCCTTGTCACACAAATTACTTTTAACCTAACATAATAAGATGTTAAATTTAATTATAACAACATTCTATTGCCTGTATATAAGGAGTTAAGTATGATAATATGCTGTTCATTGTTTTGATCGCCAAGTTTCTATACACTTTTCATGCAGCTGATGATGGTGCGAAACATGTCCTGTAATGTGTAATAAATAATGTTGTAAACATCAGATAACAACATTATAAAAGGTGGAACCTACTATAAGCTTATTTAATTGTGGTCAAAGGCATATGTCATGATGGGGTGTGTTTGTACGAAGACCTTTTTCTCTTAGCAGTATTTAAGTTATTGGGAACGCTCTGTCATCTGTTGAATATATCTGGAAGCTGGGAAAGTTTAGAGAATCAAAGAGTATCTCGCAGGGAATAATATTCTTCTGCGATCAGAGGAAGTGTATACTCTTTGGATTCAGAATATTAACGAAAGTGTTAGTCGCTTAGCAACCTGCTAAGTACACAATGTATTGCGGGTTAGGGTGAGCCTTCGCCTGTAATTATTGGAGTGATCGTTTAATGATTTGATTTTACGATTAATCAAAGTTGGCTCAACTTAAAGGTCCATCAATGTCTCATGATTCCCCGGCAGGTAATTCTGGAGAGATTGAAGCAAATAGGCCCAGCAGAGCGGAGCGACGGATTTGCCAAATTACTTTCTAGTAAAGTATTTAAATATCAGGTCCCAACAGTCAGTCGTTAGTCACGAAATATGGAAATGTCGCTCAAGTAGACTAATAATTAAATATATAGGGCAAATGATTGAACCAGAAGGGTTAAATCAGCAAGCTAACAAAGAAAGAGTTACAAAACTTCAAAGAGAATACAAAATTACTTGGAACAGTTACAACAAAAGAATTACATCAAAAACGGCTCAATTGAACCTTATAACGCAGTAGTTAAAACAGAAGCAATTTATCCATCTGACACTATTATAATTGGTAGAAAATCTCGAATGAAGGTGATCGAAAAACAAGAAGAAAAAAAAGGAAAATCTTAGGACAAAAATGCGGAAATTGAATTTGGAAGAAAAATATATTACATGAAATCTATCAAGTTACAGAAAAAGTCACAGATACAATGTTGAAACGGCGAATGCAATTTTATGGTCACTTATATAGAAAAGATAATGTGAGGATGACAATAGTACATTATGGAACAAGCCTGTAATTAAGACACGAGTATGTTTACAAAACGAGGGAAGCGTGTTTTATAGTTCCCATTATAGGTGACTTCCACACGACTGTTTATCATCGGCGATAATTATTATAACTCTATTTTTTAAAATATTCATTAAATTCTCCCGACATGGCGCTTTACTGAACAGAGCGCATGCGCTGGGTTATTCATTTTCCGCGAGTGGATCAGAGACCTTCACAACGTCATATGTTTCAATCAATCAGTCACTACTGATCTGCGTTTAGGGCAGTCGCCCAGGTGGTAGATTCCCTATCTGTTGTTTTCCTAGCCTTTTCTTAAATGATTTCAAAGAAATTGGAAATTTATTGAACACCTCCCTTGGTAAGTTATTCCAATACCTAACTCCCCTTCCTATAAATGAATATTTGCCCCAATTTGTCCTCTTAGACGCCACTCAAACTTATTCGTCTACTAATGTCATTCCACACCATCTCTCACTGACAATTCGAAACATACCACTTAGTTACAAGTAACTATTCTCATTTTGGTTCCGTATTGAATATGATGTATATCACAAATATTATTATAATATTTATAGATCCACCTGTTCAATACAATACAATACACTATTTCATGTGGTTAAAATTGATACATAATACATAAAAGTCATAGGTACATGTTAAAACCCATTTTTATGGGCATCATCAGCCTATATCAGTGTTAAAAATTAATGGATATGGGATCTTTCTAATCTTATAAACTATAGAGTAAAGTGTTGGACAATGATCTCATAAAATGTTATACTATAACTTATAAAATAGGGACATTGCACAGAAGGTATGTTAAAAATACTGTGAATTAACAGTTTTTGAAGATTATAACGTGGTTAATCATGGATATTTGAGCGTTTAAAACCAAAATGGATCGTCTCCTTATACATCATTAGAACTGTAACGGCCTTGAGTGTAAAAGCACAATCGTCCAAGGGGGATGTTTGCTCCATTCCCATAGCATGAGTTCAAGATAGTAAAATCAATGTCAGTTATTTATGTTTTCAAAGCTTGATAGAAGTTTATCATGACCTAGCTTTATTTCAAATACAAATTGTTTACTGTACAGTTGGTGAAGTGAATGTGCCGTGTGGTTGTGGAATATTGGAAGTGGAAGGTGCATTGATATGTGTCCTCATCAGGATGCACGAGCGTCAATCCAAGAGACACTTCCCATACGCCATTTCATGGCAGATTGTGCCGAAAACCTACAATCTAACTAATATCTTGCAACTTGAAAATAGGTGCAATGAGTATGATATGGAAATTATCCTTTCCAAGACTAAACTGATGTCAGTAGGTTAGCAATCTAAGACAAATGAATGTCAGATTGGCGAGCTAAACTGGAACACGTAGATAATTTGAAGTATTTAGGTTGTGTGTTCTCCCAGGATAGTAATACAGTGAGTGAGATTGTAGTAAAGTTAATGCAGTGAGCTCGCAGTTGCGATCAACAGTGTTCTGTAAGAAGGACGAAACTATCTTCACATCAGTCTGTTTCAGACCAACTTTACGGGAGTAAAAGCTGAGTGGATTTAGGGATCTTATTTATAAGTTAGAATTAACATCCATGAAAATAGCGAGAATGATTGCAGATACAAACAGGCAGAACAATGGCAGGAGTGTACTGGGAATGAGGAGATGAAGGCTATTTAGGAATGTCGATGAATGAAGCTGTACGCATGTGAGGCGAATGGAGGAGGATAGATCACCTGGGAGAATAATGGACACGGTTATGGAGGGTAAGAGAAGTAGACGGAGACCAAAACGACGATGGTTAGACTCAGAACCAGTTGCAAATATAGGATTGTGGTGACGTTTAGTAAATTCACAGGATCTTGCAGAATGAACGCTGAAAGGTATAACAGTCTATAATAAAGATATATGTATCTGGTTCAGGAGATACATATTTCATTAAATGTATATGTGACACTTTAACCTAATGCTGCAGCAGGGTAAATTAAAAGTTAGTGTGTGTCTGGCGGGTCTATGTGAGTTAAAACTAACGGGTAGCAAAATTCACAAATTCCAAGAAGAGGATTAGTAAGAGTAGGTTTTTATAGCTGGGCCAGCTCTTCTTTGAATGGATAAACGCTCACCCTGGCCGCACAAGACTGTAGATATTTGAAAATGTAATCGGAATTTTTGCGACCGAGCTCGATACCTGCAATCGCTTAAGTGTGGCCAGTATCCAGTAATCGGGAGATAGTGGGTTCAAACCCCACTGTCGGCAGCCCTGAAGATGGTTTTCTGTGGTTTCCCATTTTCACATCAGGCAAATGCTGGGGCTGTGCCTTAATTAAGGCCACGGTCACTTCCTTCCCACTCCTAGCCCTTTCCTGTCCCATCGTCGCCATAAGTCCTATCTGAGTCGGTGCGACGTAAAACAAATAGCAGAAAAAGCTAATTTATGATGGCAAAATACTCATTTTCTTTCACTGATAGAAGTATTTTATAAGCAATTTCAATGCAGTGCTTAATTACTACCAGTTAAAGATATTACTCACATGTAGATAGTTAATTTACTGTCTGCTGTTACACATATGAAGAAGTTTACAAAGAGTGGATTACATTCTATGTGCGGCACAGGAGTATTAGGCTACAAGTTTATTAGTATTGTTTGATGTAGCTAAATCTTTGTGAATACAAATTAGAGACAATAACTATCAATGAGTACAATGAACAGTACCGGTACCTACGCTGTGGAAAGAAGTCGTCTTCACAAGAATACAGACTGCACACTGTCATATATCGCGTAACGCGTTTTCCAATTAACAGCGCGGAAGCCCATCTTTCTCTCTGAACTTTTTGTACAGGAAAGTAGTGAAGAGATTTCGCATCCGTTTTATACGATTTGCAACCGTATACAGAGCAGTACCTCCTCAAATTTGACAATTTTCTTTCTGTTTCCATCACGACGTTAATGCTTCGCCATGTAAATAAACCTCACCAGTCACTATGTTGCAGCTTCAACATTCTACCGCGTGGCTGCGCCATCCAACTTTTCTGATGTCAATAAGCGACAGGAGGTTGAGAAACCCAGGTACACAGTGACCGCCTGTTTCACTTAAAATGTCACTTGCAATTATAACTTTACCAGCACACGTGGAGGAACACTATACTGTTTCGCCCGACTTGTTTTCTCTCTGCTTATGAAACCTACAACCGATGTATAGTGAGAGGTGACAACACACGTTTCTTCGGCAGTGTGGATATTTCATTACACGGTGTTGGTCGTTTCCCACTCAATCACTTTTTGTTCATATCATCACCCAACTCCACATCACTACGTAAGCTACATACATGGACATAATTAAAGTGATTTGGTATAATTCTGAGGATGTTCTTGTAGAACGAAACATGTCATTCTTTGTATATAATATGCGATTTTTACAGGTAGGCTTATAGTGTTTTAATTTGCATCTAAAACTGTTGTGCATATGACAGATTGGAAAGTGTTTATTACATTTACATTGTAAATTAAATTTAGTTTACCCTTTTGCGAAGTATTGAACCATGTTTCGCACTGCTCGATGACACCAAGCAGAATAAGTGGGTGAAAATCAGTGTTATACTGGGAGAATTTGGTCCGTGGTAGAGTGATAATTTCCGTTAACAATACATGGAAAATCCTTGGACGGACAATCAGGAGTTGAAGGGCAGCGTGAGTTACGGTGCACCTCACCACTCGTGCGGTCATCGCTGTTCGGAGTCGTGAATTCTGAGCCTCATTAGAATGTTAATTTAGCTACCAGTTTGTAGTCGTGAGTTTTGAGACGTAATCGTGTATGGGGCGCTGAACCGTACAAGAGCTGCACCTCCAGGTCTCAATTATCAGTTCGAGGTCGCTTGTTACCACGTCTGACATTCACAGGATAAGTCAGCATGTTATCGTAACTTTGTAATCACCAGATATTTAGGCAGTAATAGAATATCAACCAACTCACCTGGTAGGAACAGTCGTCCACCCGCTCTTCCGTAGTGTATTGAGAACAACATAAGCTTTAGGGGGTGCAATAGGCCGGGAGCCTGCTGTTCATGCAAACCTCATAGCAGAACTGTTGTCCGGGTAGTGTATACTTGTTATGTTTGCATTCTAACCTCTTAGTGATCACGTGTTATCACGTCATCACCCCCCAGTGACATTACAAGAGGAACACCACGTTAATATTCGATCTCTGGTTGTTATCAAGAAACCATTTCAATTTTTTTTTTCTAGCTGAGACTGTTTCTTCACCTCGCCCAAGTCTTGGTCGGCGTGTCCTCCTACTCGTACTCGCCGCTCCGGCAATTCCAAGATCGCCCACTCGTGGAGTACCAGCGCACCGATTTTCCAGGTAGGTTCTGCTTACAGTGAGTCACGGTTCTATTTTTCAATCAAGCAGCTTCAAAATAGCGATAAAATACCGTGTTTAATCGGACATGAAAGTCTTACATCTGTTCTTTGACTCCACATATCATTGTTTAGTTCTCTGATTCACTTCAAATTTTCTAGAATTCTTCAGATGCAGCTATTCTAGAGGACGAACTAAGAGCGTCATATTTAATTAAAACCTTTAGAGGCGAAAAAACCAATAATTCTATACATCTATTTCTAAAAACTACATAAAAAAGAAACGTTTCTTTTTGCGTAAGCTACTGATCTTGAATATATCTTTCAATAAGTGAAACTCTATATTCTATGAAGCAGAAGGAAGGAACTTAACATGAACTCGCAGCATCCCAAGGCATTTCCATACACGTTACGTTCCTCACGCTGTGTCAGAGGAAATGCGGACTCGTCTGTGAAGAACACAGGTCTCTATTGGCCAAGTGCCAGTTGACGTGGGTACGAGAAAACAGAAGGCGAAATGCGCTCGAACAGGACGTCTGGTTCATAGGGAAACTTCTCTCAACCTGTTCCTTACTGTCTGGTCAGACAGCGTGACTCCAGTGATCCTCCTGAGGTCATGTTGCAGTTCTTTGGCAGTTGCTGAACGACGCCACAACGGCCAGATGGTCAGATATCGGTCATCCTGTGGGGTTGTCTTGCGTCCACGACCTTGTCCAACCCTCCTTTTGAACTGGCCTGTCTCATTGTATCCATTCCACAAGCGTTGAATAACTGACGGAGAGACATTGAGATCCACAGCAACACGACGAAAATACCAACCTTCCAGGATCAAAGTGACGTCCCTTGCGACTTGAACTTCGTTAAGAAGTCTCATGGGATGTGCTGGTTTACGTACAACGTGCTTAAATGACCGCAGTAGTCTGTGTTCCTCAGAACGACACATGGACGCATCACTATTCACTTTGTTTTGAGAGGTCACCTGGCATGCCTACAGATAGAGTATAACTTCGAGTAGCTGTACGACCATTGAAACCCCATCTGCCAATTAACGTTGACATACCAGACGTTAAAAGATATTTTCCCCTAATTTTTTTTAACAGTGTATATAAATTTATTAGAGCCTCCGTGGCTCAGACGGCAGCGCATCGGCCTCTCACCGCTGGATACCGTGGTTCAAATTTCGGTCCCCCCTTGTGAGATTTGTGCTGGACAAAGCGGAGGCGGGACAGGTTTTTCTCTGGGTACTTCGGTTTTCCCTGTCATCTTTCATTCCAGCAACACTCTCCATTATCATTTCATAGCATTAATCAGTCATTAATATCACCTTGGGAGTGGCGACCCCATTGTAATAATAGCCTATATCTGGTTCATTCATTCCATCCCTGACCCGGTCAAAGACTGGAAAGCAGGTTGTGGGTTTTTCATAAATTTATAAAGTTAATAATTATTTTCAGATGTGAAAACGCAACCGGTGTGATAAGGAGGCTATGAAAAAGGCTATTAAGGCAATGAGGGACAAGATAATGTGTTACAAACGTGCAATTAAAATGTTCAACATTCCACGAGCAACGCTGAAAGACTATGTCATAAGGAATACCAAGAAGACAATTTTCATAAACGGCCTTCAAGTAATTGATTACAGGGAAAGTGTTTGGTAAGGTTAGAAGGGCAAAATATTTTAAAATTAATTGTGCTTTTAATGAATTTGTTGGGGGACGAAATTACGAACACACTTTTGGTAGTTTAGTTTTTGTAGTCTTTATGTCAAATGTTGACTACATTACGCTATACAGTTTCATTGCAACTTGCTCGTAAATGGCGAATATATTCAGTAATATATACCTATTTTTAGCCTTGCCCATAATATTCCTGAGTTTCTGCAAGTCCAAATCCGCTCAGGGGACTAAATTTTGGCAAAATGCCTTACTCATTCATTATTGTTGAAAAAGCGCAAAATAAGACAATAGTTTATGTCTGCAGTTTCGACCCGGATAGGTCCTACGGGATGGGAAAGGGCTGCGAATGTGAAGGAAGCGAACGAGCCGTTCTTAAGGTACAGCCCCAGCATTTTCCTGATGTAAAAATCGGAAACCATGGAAAATCATCTTCAGAACTGCCGACAGTAGGGTTCGAACCGCGGAGCCCCGTGCTCGGTTGGACTGTGAGTTAAAGTACTTCCTGTAATTCTAGAACCCTGCATAGCTGGGCACTTCGCTGCCTCGGCCAGTATCAACGCCTTGTTGTTTGTCTGCTGGCACAACAAAGAACCTGCATGTAAACCAGCGATGTCTCTAATGTTTAGGTCCCTTGTGGTGTGGTCCGAGACCTACAACCATCTGGGTTGGTTCAAGGACACCGATTCATGCTGCAGAGAACACAGCCTCTGTCCGGATAACATCCCGGCCGGGAGCTCGAAGCACGGACTCGTCAACGTAGCACCTTTCACCAAGTGAGTTCAAGTAACAATTTCTTCCTTCCCCCCCCATCAATTTCTTCTTCCTTTGTTTCTGATGTTCAACGCAGATGGAGTTGTATCTTGCTTCTCCACGTGCCTGTTTCTTCCCGGACGGTGTAAGCTGGTTTCCACAGCATTCGAAAACACTTTTTACACTTAGAAAACAAATCACAAGTAAGATACAATTCCTTACTGAACACCCAAAAGGATATGACATCAAAACGTAAAAATTAAGAAGGCGGGAAAATAATTGAAGATCGTTAAAGCAGAGTCAGTCTAGCCAATGTGACGAACAGAAAATCCCGGAAGACAAGAAACTTTAACACTCTCAGTTACACGAAGTAGAACATGAAATATTCTGGAAAGCAAGAAGAGGGCGTTGCTTTATAAGAAGTAGACGTATCGATGGTTACATTAAACAACCGTAATTATTTCAAAATGTTCCTAATAACATTGTGTTATATACTGCCATAATCGGGAAAGAGGGGGGAATTTTTCTTGCCTAAAAAATAAAATAACCATTTTTAGTCATTTCATATTACCGAATTCATAAAGAACTGGAAAGAAGGGAAAAAGTCAGTGGTGGTTCGTGCATGATGGGCTTTGGGCGCCGCCCCACCGTCTTTTCAAAATGACTTAATATAATTTCACTCTGTAATGATTGATTAAAGAGACGGGCAAATGTAGTGAAGTGCTCTTCATTTATGTTTATTATTTTGGCTGGAAGCATTTCGCTCTGTTATTTCCAAAGAAGATATGGCAAAGGCTGTCAGACCGTGGCAGCCGTTCAGCAAGCACGATGTCTTGAGGTGGTCGGGCTGAGAGCCCTCAGTAGGTTCCTAGAGTTTAGCGAGTGTGCGGGGTGCGGGAGGAGAAAGAAAAGAAAGAAAGATAAATCGACCGGGTACACATATACGTAGTCAAGTCAATAAGTATCGGCAATTTCGCTCTAACTGTCTTTAGGTTGGCTCCACGGCGTTGTGTGCTAGCCAGCCGCTAGATGGCACCGTTGTCTAAGTCTGTGGTAGCCTTCAGTACTACTTGCGCTGGTGTGACGTCGAATTGGCCGCGCCACTCTCTGTTGGCGCCAACAAAGCACAGCTTTTAGAAATCCGTTCTTTTGTGGTCTGTGAATCATGGCTAATGCGTAGATGGTTATTGAGGACCATATCACGCACTTGTTCAATATTGGCTGCAGATGGACGCCTGGAGCTTTCCTTATCCTTCACACTTGTGTGACCCCACTGGTAAACACTTCGCTGTGGCAAAACATTGCCCCCGTATTGTGCTGAACGTCTTCTATGAATTTCTGCTCCTGGTACACCCTCAGACCACAAAAAACGGATTACGGAACTGTGTTCTTCCTTGGTGCAAACAGAGAGTGGTATGGCTATTTTTACGTCGCAACAGCACAAGCTGTACTGATCTGATAACGCTGAAACCTATCACAGACGTAGACAACGGTGCCATCTAGCGGCTGGTGAGCACACAACGCCATAGATCCTACCTAAAGACAATTAGAGCAAAATTGCAAATACTTAATGACTTACCCTCGTATTATGCCGACAGAGCAACCCAGTATTCAGCCAAAGAAGGCAGAATGAGAAGAAGACAAGGAAAGAGAAGAAATGAAGAGGAGAAAGATGATTATTGCCCTGGAATGTTTTAAAATAGTACTGTAAGGAAGTTCTCACTCGAAATTCTAACTCATTTTTCTAAAAAAAAGAAAATGGCAGTTATACACCTTTTTCTCAGGCACTACAAAGTGTGCTGGCGAAATGTACGTGGTAAAGTTAAAATGCGCTTAAGAAAGAACAGCTCAATAACAAAACTAAGCATAAATAAAACATACGGCAATTTTTTTTTATCAGCACAAGTTATGCCATGACGTATCGCTGCACACCACAACACCAAACTCTTCAGTAAAACCGTCTGTACTGTACCAAAATAATAGAACACTCACAAATACTATGAAATATACAATCAACTCTCACTCAACACCAGATAAGTTCACACTGATTTGAAGCTTACAAACGCACACGCAAAAGATAAACATTGTAGATGACTTCAGTACAGAAGTGAGCGGCGTGCGGTTCACAGAGCGAGCCTTGTACCAGAGCAACACAGAAGAAGGCCATTGTGCTCCTTCCCTACGAATATATTTATGTAAAATTAAACGTTATATAGTTATTTTAATAATTCACTCGCAAAAATGCCTCATCGTTTCTATCTGTCGTCCATAATACATTACAAATTACAGTGTAATATCCCACAATCACGAGGAGTTATGGTTGTGTCAGAGGGGTGTAGGTCCGTAAGAGCAATACTACTATCTTATCGTGGAATGAGCTATGGTGACAATTCTGTTACAGGTCACACTGCGATTGTGACCAGAAGTTCTACCAGTGTCTCCGGACGTGGTAAAAGGTACCTTTTCTCTGACAGCAATAACTGTAGGGAAAACTTAATTCGATCTGATGGGACGTCAGTGCTTCAAGCAGGACTACCCCATCGTGAAGTGCATCGATAACTACATGTAAGTACACTAATTCATCTTTGGTACAATACGTATTTATTGCAGCTGAAACTCCCATCGTATTCGATTTTATACAATTACTGTCTGTTACGATTAAGCGGACTTTCCAAAAACTAAAAAGACGTGTTTCTTTATTTTTAAAGAAGATTCCAAATATTTTACCAATTTTCTCGTCTGTAACATTCAGATTTTTATGTAAAAGTATCCCAATTCAATCCAATTCTCATCCCCTTTTACCC
This sequence comes from Anabrus simplex, assembly GCF_040414725.1. Classification (NCBI taxonomy): domain Eukaryota; kingdom Metazoa; phylum Arthropoda; class Insecta; order Orthoptera; family Tettigoniidae; genus Anabrus; species Anabrus simplex. The sequence continues at coordinate 215,032,825 of NC_090279.1, read as the reverse complement.
ATCTCCCCTTAAGTCAATTTTCCGAAAACCAATAAATACATATTTCTTTATTTTTAAAAGAAACTCCAAATACAGTGCCAATTTTCGAATCTTTGAACTGTTATGTTTTGGAGATATAGATATGCTCATGCTCCTTAGCAAAGAAATATCCTAAAATCCTCCCGTAGTGAGCATCTACACTCTAATATAAATGTACCCCGAAAAATGTAATTTGTTTATGTCCAGTAGTTTGGTCTCGGCGATGATGAACCAGGCAGTCAGTCAGTTAGGACATGTTATTATATATATATAGACTTGCTTTCGCTCGTTGGGGACCCCGCCCAATTCTTCTACATTCGAAGGAGTCATTTGGAAAATTACTGTAACGAAAGGGTACGTCGTTACGAAAAACGGGTCGCGCCACCCGACGGCCCATTTATTCGCGTATACTGTATGTTTGGTCCTATAATATTTTATCGTGCAATTTATAGCAAAGATAGAGGTGAACGTTTCGGCCTGGTACTAAATACACACGATTCCCACAAGATTAGAAATTATTTTCCTAACCTAATGGGCAGCTATAGTCTTGAAGCTTAGTAGGTGTATCGTGGTTGAAACATTCTACATTTTTGTTCTTTGATGTCTTGTCGTATCTGCAACGGGTACACCGTAGATTGGTTTAGAATCTTAGATTATGAGTACAGTGTACACATTTTCCTTTCGTATTTTCATTCTTAGACGGTGCTAGAATCATGAATTTTAGTAGGTAGAAAACGCGGATCCTGGACCAACATCCACTTTTAACAATTCACACAAAAAGTTTGCGTATTTTTTCTCAGAATTTCATATCCCCCCCCCCCAAATCACCCATTTTAAGGAAGAATATCCACATTTAATATTTCTATAAAATAAAAAATCATCAAAAATTTTAGGAATAAATAATTTTTTTAAAAGGTTGGTCTAGGTCCATCATCAACTTCTTAAGAAATCCGGAAAAAAGAGAGGTAGCGGAAACATGGTAGTTGAAGGTAAAGTAAGGTGACTTTTGTACCTATCTGAAAGCATAGCGCAATGCTTTTTGTACCTATATGACAGTAAGGAATGGCGTTTTTCCTACCTATATGAATTGGCTCGTATTTATCAACAATTTTCATTTATAAGCCGAAGAGGCGGAGCTATCTTGAAACAAGAAATGACACTTTAATGACAGATAAGCATTTTCAACCACAGAAACGTAATGCTGGCAACTGGTGAATATTTCAGAATGTGCCACGATCAATTAGCGAAATTTAATAAATCCGTTGTTTAATGTCTTCTCCAATAGCTCAGTTGGACGAGGCAGGGATATGTTGGTATCCGTTCTTTAATATACGAGGCGCCCGTATATTGAAGTTCGAGTCCCAAGAGTTCCAGAAAATTTGGGCAAAAAAGAGGCAGAGTTAGAGGAAAGAGATGAGTAATTAGAATGATAGGTTAATTCCGCCCTTGCGGCCTTTGAGTCGTTAGAAGATAGATTTAGTCCGAGGCTGCTTGGAAACGAACAGATTCCTTGGCGGAATAACTTGGAGAAGCTGCCGCTTCGTGAAAGTTGTGAATGTGTTTGACCCTGTGTCGTAAATGTAATCATCTGGTAAGTTCAAGAATGGGAAGTAAAAAATTCCCCTAGGGTCCGGCGAGGATAAATTAGAAAACCGGCGCCGGCTTCGAAAAAGACGCTAGTGGGTTTCTCCGTGGAATAGGAGTTTCGCAATTTTTTTCCTTACAACCGCGATATCTCTTATCTCTTCCAGTTGATTACATACGTGCTGCGCTCACATATCAGCTAATTACAAACGAGGAAGGTCGTGGCTCGCAAAATGTCACCTCGGAAATGAATATTTATTATCACTTATGTGTATATCAATATCCGAGGCACACTAGTTCAATCCTAAGGACAAGTAAATTTTTTAATACCTATAATTCAGCCACTTATGGGCAGATTGTAATGAGACAAATTTTATTGAACTTCATATTAATAAGCCATTATATTAAAGACATATTAAAGTTATTATTATTATTATTATTATTATTATTATTATTATTATTATTATTATTATTATATAAAAATATAACTATATAAGTGAGTGTGTTATCAGGAATATTAGCATTAAATGTCGCACAGAGCTTCATGGTCGTTTTCTGAGCCGTTATCACATTTCTTCGCCTAGTCATATTGGTAACATAAATGGGGTAGTAATTAATCAACTCCCGAGGATTAACAAAAGAAACCGACTTTAAAGCAGTTACGCGCTTAAATTCAAAAAATTCATTATACACTTTGAAATAAGTATTAGGAGGACTTCTATTCCACATTTCGTCTGGAAATATCTTGTTTCATTCATTTTTCACGTAAATATTTTGAAGTTGAGCATGGTCAAACTTAGAAGAATCTAGATCTTGATTACCTTTTCTGTCAGTTTGAAATACAACAAAAATAAAATACGGCATATCAAACTGCATTGAATTGTAGTAGTTTGTATTATCTGTATCGAAGTTCCTTTTCCCACTAACGCCAGAAATGTCTTGAGTTTGTAGGTCACAGAATGATATAGGTAATTTCGGTTCACTTAGGACTTTTCCTTTTTTTCTTGGTCATAAGGAGGTTCGTATTTTACAATTGGTATTCTTATTTGCGTAGAATTTACAGTAACTTTTCCTTCTTCAGGTCGAGTTCCAGCGACATCGTCTCCTGCTGCATTTTTAGTGAACCACCTATATAAAGCATCTTTTGCATTTTGACTTCGTGCAAAAGAAACAGTCAAATCGCCTTCCCACATTACTTCTTTATAATATTTACAAAGTCCACCCAAGATTCTTAAGGGATATAAGACCTCATTTTTTGCTGCAGTTTATTATCATTAATAGGGCCCGGATGTTTATGCAATAATAGGGTAGTATGCAAACTTACTGAAGTGAGTAACATGTAGAGTCTACCTGCACGACGGTAATATTATGAGGTTTGCATAAATTAGGGGTCCTAATGGGCCGAACACCTAATGTTTATGCAAACCTTACCGTCCTGCAGGTAGACTCTACTTGTTACTCGCTTCAGTAACTTTGCATTCTACCCTATTACTGTATAAACATCCGGGGCCTAATCATTAATAAAATTACCCTCATACACGATATTATCATTTTGAGTGGAAGTTAGGCGATAAAGAACTGTTGAAGAAGTATTTGGATGATCAATTCGACAGACAGTATATCCTCGCTTTTTTAAAGTTACTGTTTGCCATAACTGAGTGGAAAAATTACCAGTCAGTTTCACATTTCGTTTTTCTTTATAATTAGTATAATCAGCTCCATCAACATGAGTTGCATCGAAAGTAACATAGGAATTGTTATAAATGCAACCATCTCCAACTTTAATATCTATTTCTACATCCTTGTTAGGGAAATTTTAATTATTTTTAGTTTTTCATTGATAGGAAATGAGTGCCACTGGCAAGATACATTATTTCATTTCAAAAATCACTGTTATACTTGCGCCATTGAAATCTATTAATTCATCATGTTCATTGGTTATAGTTATTTTTAAGTTTTGAATTTGTCTGGCCCCGCGGTGTAGGGAGCAACCTGTCCGGCTGTCACCCGGCGGCCCCGAGGTCTATTCCCGGCTGAATCAGGGGTTTTAATTGTAAATGATTAATATCTTGGCGTGGGGACTGGGTGTTTGTGTCATCCTTAACGTTCCTTTCCTCACATTCAACATTCTACACTTCCTCCATTACAATTACACGCAGGTTCATATCACATGGTGCAAGTAGTGGCAAAAGATCTCTATAGGTTGACGCCCCGAACAAATAGCATTTAATTTTTTTTAATTATATCGAAAACTGAACAAAATATTGGATATTTTGGTTCATAAATTGTTGGTGTCCCAAATATTAAATCAGATTTAAAAGAATAAATAATATTTGTTTCGCGGTGAAAATGTTCAGAATATTTTATAAACAAACCATCAGCATAATTAAAATGGATTTTAATAATTTCGAATGGAATTATTTTTGGTAAGTTGTGAGCAAATGTTTTGGTTTTTGGTTCTACAATTTTATTATTTTAACCTAAAACTGAACCAATACTATCTTCTTTAACAAAATATATTTTATAATCACTAATTACTTCTAATCTATATAGAATTTTATTTTGTTCAATACTTATCTTGGGTCAACGTAAATAAATAAATGAATACTGGATTAAAGCCACTATATTTATTTAATGAAGGCGAGCTTTCAGCCAAATTGCATTGGCCTTATAAGGGCATGTTAATTTCATCAAGAAGGCTAGTCTGGCGATTGACTTGGATATTTTCTCTGTCGGTTGCAGGTCAAGAGCTATAACTCTACCAATATTTATTTTTCTGTCGCTCTACAACATAAAGTCCACCAATTAGTTTATGGGAAGTGAAGTAAAAATAATAAAAAATTCAACATTTGGAACAACAATGCGGAAATAATCAGAGAGCCTAACATTCTCGACATTTTCATGTAATCATGATGTTGCCCGGGTATTTTTGTGACTTTATTTAAACACTTAGCCCCTTAATATCAGCGGGATAAGGACTTCAAGAGGCGAACTTCCCTCAGTCAAGACAAGGAGCCATTCAGGGAGTTAGAACTGTGGAAGTAGCACGATATCCTGGATTTCTTGGATTAAAAATATAATTTGTTCTATCGTGAAATTTCCGCTTGAAACATACAGGCCAAATAACAAATTCATTACTCAGTGATTTTTCACAACGAACACTCATGTTCACAAGAACAGATCACCTTCAAAGAGTAGAGATAGGAAGTTCGTACTCACAGGAAATATTCATTAGTATGTTCTACAGAAACGACTAGAATTTCAGTCACCTAGATTCAGCATGTGTCCTGTTGCCTAGTAGGCACTGGGTCCTCCATGGGTACTGATAACTTGTTCCATGCGTGATGGTTATCCACGCGTCCTGGGGTATAGCCATTCATGCTGCATTCACCTGATTCCACAGTTCATCCTTGGTGGTTGGCACTGGGTCACAGCGCCGTCATCAGCGACATCATGTGACAACAAGAAGGCACGCGCATTGTCCTGATGAAATATGGCGTTTGGTGTGCCGTGCAGACTACGGGTCGCAGGATTTCATTCACGTAGGTCAAACTGGCCACAGCGCCCTGGACACGCACCAACTGTGATTTGTGGTTGTGCCCAATAGCACTCAACATCATAAGCCCTTGAGTTGGGGTTGTATGTCTTATGAGAATGCAGTCAGTGTGATGCCTCTCCCCCTGCCTGCGGCGAACCAAAATGCGGCCATCATTTTCAAACAAATAGAAATAGTCAAAGGTAGGCGGAGAAATGGACGATGCGCCGGAACCCAGACCGTAATAAATGGCGACGGAGTCTAATTCCTGATAGTGTACGATGTGTTCCACTGTTCCACTGTTGCGCCAGAGCCGAGGAGGACGCAGATCTGTAATGCAGTACCATTGGGATGAGGTGTCCATCTTCTCGGAGAAGGGGGGTGGTCTGGTTGGGGCGACCAGACCCATCTTGTCGTGTTCTACGGCCTTCTGTGAAACATTCAGTACACACCCTTTTGCACTACCGACACACTTCGTCCCACTTGAGCAGCAATTTCCCGGACGGATGTATCACGTTCTCTCATGCCTATAATGCGCCCTCTTTCAAACTCACTCATTTTACGGCGCGGTTCTCGCATGCAACTGCGAGGCATCCTGCACGTCTGCTCATGTCACACTGATCCATTACCTTCGAATTTATAGCGACAACGAGAGCCGCAGGCATATTTTACCGGTGCTTAGGGATATCGATGTGGACCTTGAACCTGGGGCCGACATGGTTCGAACGCTAATAACATACTAATGCGTATGTTCTGTGAATATGAACTTCCTATCTCTAGCCTTTAAGGTGTTCCGGTGTTTATGTACATGAGTGTATTTTACGAAAACATTTGTGCCTGAATCATAATTAGCATAAATTTGTGTTGTAAACTGATAAACAGATCACTCCTTGATTTTACACGATCCCACTATCGGCAGCCCTGAAGATGGTTTTCCGTGGTTTCCCATTTTCACACCAGGCAAACGCTGGGGCTGTACCTTAATTAAGGCCACGGCCGCTTCCTTCCAACTCCTAGGCCTTTCCTATCCCATCGTCGCCATAAGACCTATCTGTGTCGGTGCGACGTAAAGCCCCTAGCAAGAAGAAGATTTTACACGATTTATTTATTTTCAGAATGTTGGATAAAGTATTTTTTCTTCTCCTGTAAAATTTACATTTTATGACTTCCTACCAATGCCGTGCAATGTCTCATTTAGTTTCATCTGTCAGTCATTAATCATTGCCCCAGAGTTGTGCGTCAGGCTTCGGCAGCCGGCTCAATTCCTATCCTCGCCGCTAGATGGGGCTTCATTCATTCATACTGTTCCTGACCCGGTCTAATGATTGGACCTAGGCTGAGTATTTTCATTATTCAGGCACTGCGTATATGTTCCTTGTGAGATTATATCCAGCCCAAGTCATTGACTGAGCGCAGTGATTCATGAGCTCAAATATATTATTGTATTGTATGTTTCAGGCTGCTCCCATGGCGGTGTATATCATACGAACTAGACACAAGACGTCCCAAGGAATGGCAGTGGTTCGACGTCAAGGTCTTCTTCTAGGAGAGTTTCTCCTCTGTTTATTTCGAGTTCCTAGAAGACGGAAATCTGAATGGACTATTTCAAGAAGAACGCTCCTGACATATCTACCTGTTTTGTCTTTGGTGAATTGTTCGCTTGTTCTTTAAGGGAATAATAACAATGTTATTGTTTTTAAATCCCAATTACTACTTTTGACTGTTTTCGGAGACGCCGAAGTGCTGGAATTTTGTCCCGGATGAGATCTTTTACGTGTCAGTAAATCTACCGACGTGAGGTTGTCATATTTGAGCACCTTGAAGTACTGCCGGACTGAGCCAAGAACGGACCTGTCAAGTTGGGATGAGAAGGCCAGAGACTCGATCTTCTGAACCACGCAGCTCGGCGTTGTTTAAAGGGACCTAACATCTAAGTGAGTCGTGTCAACGCCACGAGCTCAGTGACAGTTGTGCGTACATGAGAAACCGCTGACACGAGCGCTAGCCCGGGACGTTATCAGAGAGCGCAAGCCTCGAGAGGTGTACTCGGTGTATGCATAAGTTTTTGTCGGTTTTGTTGGTAAAGAGAAGGTGTAATTTTCAAGGGAAATTCATTTTTTGTTTACTGAAAATTTTGGCCATCGTGTTCTACATACTTCGCCCTCTTTATACCGTGCCAGAAAAACTGCATGTCTTCTGCCGCAAACCATTCGTCCAGTCATTTTCCAACTTTTTCGAAATTGCCAGTGTTGCTCTGCGAGCGCGCGCCCCATTCATGCGAAGAGGTGATTATCAGATGGTGCCAGGTCGGGCGAGTACGGCGGGTGCGCAAGGATGACGCATCTAAGGGATTATAATGTGTCTTTCACTGGTTGCGCTGTGTGAGACAGTGCATTGTCGTCTTACACAATCACTTTACCATGTCCTCTGGCCTATTCTGGTGGTCTTTCGATCAATGCATTTGATGGCGATAGTTATGCGTTAGCGGTTTCTCCGGGCTTCAAGTGTTCACACCGGGCACAGAGCACTGTCTTTCAGATTGAAATCCCCACGTTTAAATGGTCAAAACCATGTCTCACATCTTCTAACGGATAGATCGTGTTCACCATATGTTTCTACCACCAAACGATGACTTTCCACAACTTTTTTCTTTTGATTAATTAGGAAAAGCAAATGTTCTTTTCCAGGCACAAACGTCGACATGATCACTGAACGATACAACACAGACGTTAGTGTTTGATGGACTCAGCTTGTGTGTGTTGGTAGCTTAATGTCAGACGAACAAACTGATGTATGTGTCAAGTTCATACGCGTCGTACTGTTCGCTGGCGCCATCTCTTAGTGAAACCGGAAAAGGCTTATGCATACACCTGGTACATTACACGTTCATAGGTACGGTACTACATGCATGTATTGTTCCATATGACACACGTAATTAAATGAGTTCAACACGGCATTTAGATAACATCTGCGAAACAAATCATTGTGTACAGGGAAGATCATTATTAAAGTTGCAATCAATCAATCAATCAATCAATCAATCAATCAATCAATCAATCAATCAATCAATCAATCAATCAATCAATCAATCAATCAATCAATCAATCAATCAATCAATCAATCAATCAATCAATCAATCAATCAATCAATCAATCAATCAATCAATCAATCAATCAATCAATCAATCAATCAATCAATCAATCAAGCAAGCAAGCAATCAATCAATCAATCAATCAATCAATCAATCAATCAATCAATCAATCAATCAATACTGATAAGCATTTTGGGCAGTCGCCAAGGTGGCGGATTCCCTATCTGCTGTTTTCCTAGAAAGAAATTGGGAATTTATTGAACACCTCCGTTGGTAAGTTATTCAATCCCTAACTCCCCTTCCTATAAATTAATATTTGTCCTCTTGAATTCCAACTTTACCTTCATATTGTGAGCTTTCCTACTTTTAAAGACGCCACTTAAACTTTATCGTCTACTAATGTAATTCTACGTCATCTCTCCGCCGACAGCTCGGAACATACCACTTAGTCGAGCAGCTCGTCTTCTTTCTCCCAAGTCTTCCCAGCCCAAACTTTGCAACATTTTTATAACGCTACTCTTTTATCGGAAATCACCCAGAAAACATCGGGCTGCTTTTCTTTGAATTTTTTCAGTTCATGTATCAAGTAATCCTGGTGAGGGTCCCATACACTGGAACCATACTCTAGTTGGGGTCTTACCAGAGACTTGTATGCACTCTCCTTTACATCCTTACTACAACCCCTAAACACCCTCATAACCATGTGTAGAGATCTGTACCCTTTATTTACAATCCCATTTATGTGATTACCCCAATGAAGATCTTTCCTTATATTAACACCTAGATACTTACAATGATCCCCAAAAGGAACTTTCACCCCATCAACGCAGTAATTAAAACTGAGAGGACTTTTCCTACTTGTGAAACTCACAACCTGACTTTTAACCCCGTTTATCATCATACCATTGCCTACTGTCCATCTCACAATATTTTCGAGGTCACTTTGCAGTTGCTCACAATCTTGTAACTTATTTATCACTCTATAGAGAAAAACATCATCCGCAAAAAGCCTTACCCGTGATTGCACTTCTTTACTCATCGTGTATATATATACGAAAACATAAAGGTCCAATAATACTGCCTTGTGGAACTCCCCTCTTAATTATTAAAGGGTCAGATAAAGCTTTGCCTACTCTAATTCTCTGAGAATTATTTTCTAGAAATATAGCAACCCATTCAGTAACTCTTTTGTCTATTCCAATTGCACTCATTTTTGCCAGTAATCTCCCATGATCCACCCTAACAAATGCTTTAGACAGGTCAATCGCGATACAGTCCTTTTGATCTCCAGAATCCAAGATATCTGCTATATCTTGCTGGAATCCAACAAGTTGAGCTTCAGTGGTATAACCTTTCCTAAACCGAACTGCCTTCTATCGAACCAGTTATTAATTTCGCACACATGTCTAATATAATAAGAAAGAATGCCTTCCCAAAGCTTACGTGTAGCGCATGTCAAACGTACTGGCCTGTAATTATCAGATGTACCCGTGCTTGGCTGCGGTGTTCTACGTTGTATACGGATATCGAAGGAAATTACTGTTCACGCAGTGAATACGATTTTTACAAATACCATGTCCCTAGCGTTATCCAAGAAACAACATGGGTAGGTCCCCAAACGTTGTTTACAATGTAAAGTGCGAGTTTCGGAGTTGTGATGATAACGGCAGGCTCACTTGCCTACTGCCATTCACAATCGAGCTGGGAAGTTTTCCTTGTAATGGAAGGTCCCCTTGTCTACTGTGCGTTCACAATCGACTTGAGGAGTTTTCTTTGCAATCCAATGGCAGGTCCCGTTTCCTACTAATCGGGTAGGGGAGTTTTCAAGAAAATTGCACGCTCCCTTGCCTTCTCCCAGTCAAATCGGGAAGGGAATTATTCACTACAATATCTGGCCTGCCTTTCTAATGACCGTTACAAAGGAGCTGGTGAGACAATCCATTCCTACTGCCAGTCACGATCGATTTGTAAAGTATTAATATAATGGCTGACACACGCCTTCTAAATCGCTACACATCGACTTCAACGAATAACACGAGTATACAGATCCACGTGTGAAATTATATGCATGTTTACATACTGCAGACCTTCATTTACAGATTAACTGCTGCTAAACTGTACGTTATAAATTTCCAATAGACATAAATAGACATAAATTTCCAATTTCTTTGAAATCATTTCGGAAAAGGCTAGGAAAGCAACAGATAGGGGATCTGCCACCTGGGCGACTGCCCCAAATGCAGATCAGTATTGATTGATTGTTATATCGACAAAGGAACTGCACCATAAGACGCCTGTTTTAGCGGCCTAATCGTTGATTCTATGACATATTATCGTATCTCCTCTATTTAAGGGTTAGACTGAGTTAGAAAGTGTGAATAGGGAGTGGTATGGGTAGGGTTTTCACACACCGCATTACTTTCGGAATAGTTGTGTAACAAATAGAAATATAGAATTTGGCTCACATATGGCTACTGGGAGGGCCAATGTTCTTGCCGAATTTGATGATGCCGTCTTTCCTATCAGTGTGTCAACATATGAATTATGCGTGTAAATACTACATTAGGGATAGAAATACGACAAAAAGTCACAGGACCAACGTTGTAGATCATTCCAAATTGAACGGAGATTGTGCCATCATTGTTGTGACACGACTTACCGTTTAGCCACGAAATAAATCGAAACGTCGTTAAAATTGCCTCAATATTTCGATATTTTTTTGGGGATAAAAGTTTAAAAATTTAACATCTTGGAATTTTCCCGTCGGTTGCAGGCTTGCCAAGATTTAAATTTTCTAGCTCGTCTGGCAGATTGTGCCGCCACCTTGATTTTGGGGAGAGGGGTACAAAAAGAGGACTTTCAGGAAAAGAAAGCTAAAGTATGTGCAGGTGGTCATTATTACACCTGAAACGGATAACTGTCTGATAATTTCGCCGAAATAGTCAATGTACAGACAGACGGTCGTTACGATTTTATTTATATAGATAAGTATCATAATAAAAATACTTCAAACCCTACAGTATATCACTTCATTTAAAGCCCCCTTAAGTGGATTTTCTAAAAAAAATAGGTGTTTCTTTATTTTAATGATAACTAGCAGTTTCCCGCTGGCTCCGCCCGCAATGTACAAAGTATGGTGTTGTTCGTTACTCTCCTCACGGATGTATTTGCAAAGTTTCGAGTTAATGAAATAAAGCACATGATCTGCTGTTGTAAAAGACTGTAATATTGTCAACAAAACACTTGAAAATACATCAAACAAAGAAATTGAATTGAACGTTCCTTGGAACAACACTACGCGCCGAACTGTTGAAAAGTCCTTCAAAGATCTCCGTCATGGAGATAAATTAACTCATAACCTTTCTCAGAATCAATAGTTGTTACCTCAAAAGAAAGCGCTTGATCCACTGAGACAAAAGTTGAAAAAATTAAATAATTAAATAATTTGAGGAAGGCGGAAGTTAAGTGATTTATAGTACCGGATGACAAACCTATGCATAAATACCTTTCAGTTAAAAAAGAATGAAGGATATCGACCGGATAGAATGGCCGGCTGACTTTAGTTTCCACAATTTTTTTAAATATGTAGATTCCTAATACCAATACATATTCAGTTGTTGAGATATCAGTATCCTAATAAAAATATCTCAACCCCATTTGCAGTGCTTTTTACCCCCTCCTTAAGTGGTTTTTACGAAAAAATACGTGTTTCTTTAATTTATAAAACAGGTTAATAATACCAGTGTTCACACCTGTAACATGTTAACTGTTTTTTTTCTATTTGCTTTACGTCGCACCGACACAGATATGTCTTATGGCGACGATGGGAGAGGACAGGCCTAGGAATTGGAAGGAAGCGGCCGTGGCCTTAATTAAGGTACAGCCCCGTAATTTGCCTGGTGTGAAAATGGGAAACCACGGAAAACCATTTTCAGGGCTGCCGACAGTGGGGTTCGAACCCACTATCTCCCGATTACTGGATACTGGCCGCACTTAAGCGACTGCAGGTATCGAGCTCGGTGTTAAAATTTTTTGAGATATAATGTAGATATACTCTTTTAAAAATTCACCCATTTTTCACTCCTGTTCACCCCCCGTTACGTGGATTTTCCGAAAACAAATAAATACGTGTTTCTTTATTTTGAAGTAGATTCCAAATGCCAAATTCTACGTCTGTAAACTGTTACATTTTTGAGATATGGATGTACTCGTTTGAAAAATTCAACCCACTTTTCACCCCGTTAGCGATGGAATGACAAAAAAATCCTCCCTTAATGATCACCTACACTCTAATATAAATGTGTATCCAAAATTTCATTTCCTTATGTCGCGTAGTTTTGGCTCGGCGTTCATTACAACCAGTCGGAGTTAGCCTTTTATATATAGAAGATAAGCTATAAATAACAAATAAAGGCCAATGTTTTTAGTGACTTAATCTGCTCAAGTCTCGCTTGAGCAATCGTGAAGCGAAATAATGACTGATACTACGCTTCTGTAGCACAGCAACATGTTAAAATATACAAGAAGAAAGGGAAATAGGATACTGTTAGAGCACCATTTGACTTTCCTTTTCTCTGCTATAACTCCCTTGTAGTCACGAGAATGATCTACAGGGTGTATCAGGCTATAGCGGCCGGTGACCTCTCACGTGGGGTGGGGGGCAGAGATCTTTTTCTCACTACTGTACTCTTTCCTTGCTACTGACCAGTACCACCGAACTCATTCAAGTCTTCCGCTGTAAAACAAACTAATTCACTACTGCCAACCCTCACAAATACGGGATCCAAGCCAGACGACCAATTTAAATGAAAATTAGTGGTCTCAAACATTACATATAAAAAAAAGACTATTTATTATTTTTCCTCTGGCCAATGCTGACGACTTGGTCTTAATGGCAGATTGTGCCGAAAGCCTGAAGTCTAATATCTTGGAACTTGAAAACAGGTGCAATGAGTTTGGTATGAAAATTAGCCTTTCCAAACCTAATTGGTGTCAGTAGGTAAGAAATTCAACAGAACTGGATGTCAGATTGATGATACAAATCAGGAACAGGTAGATTATTTCAAGTATTTAGGATGTGTGCTCTGCCAGGATGGTAATATAGTAAGTGAGATTGAATCAAGGTGTAATAAAGCTAATGCAGTGAGCTCGCAGTTGCGATCAACAGTATTCTGTAAGAAGGAAGTCAACTCCCAGACGAAACTATCTTTACATCGGTCTGTTTTCAGACCAACTTTGCTTTACGGGAGCGAAAGTTGTGTGGACTGAGGATATCTTATTCATAAGTTAGAAGTAACAGACATGAAAGTAGCAAGAATGATTGCTGGTACAAACAGGTGGTAACAATGGCAGGAGTGTACTCGGTTAGGAATGAACTCGATGGATGAAGCTGTACGCATAAACCGGCTTCGGTGGTGGGGTCATGTGAGGCGAATGGAGGAGGATAGATTACCTAGGAGAATAATGGTCTCTGGTATGGAGGGTAAGAAAAGTAGAGGTAGACCAAGACGACGATGGTTAGACTCGATTTCTAACGATTTAAAGATAAGAGGCATAGAACTAAATGAGGTCAGAGCACTAGTTGCAAATCGAGGATTGTGGCGACGTTTAGAAAATTCTCAGAGGCTTGCAGACTGAACGCTGAAAGGCATAACAGTCTATAATGATAATGTATGTATGTTATAATACAAGTAATAGGGTAAACAAGGTCATAAATTATTATTTAATTTTATTGTATGCAACCAGGGGGATTTGGCTGGAGCATGCTCCTACAAGAGTTTGTGAGGACATGTTTACTTCTACACTGCCCCACGAAACAGTCCACCAGCACGTTTCCCGCTTGCGGAAATGAAACATGGACGCTAATTCGTTCAGAAAGAAAGAGAATAGAAGAATTTGAAATGTGTTGTTACAGGAGAATGCTGAAGGTGAGATGTGTAGATCGAGAGGAGATTTCTTTGGCGAAATTTGATCACAAAAAGAGATAGATTCCGCCTCTATGGTGTAGTGGTAATTGTATTAGCTGCCACCACCCTGGGCCCGGTTTGTATTCCTGGCTCTGCCACGAAATGTATGGTGGAACGAGTACTTGAAGTGGGCTCACTCAGCCGCGGGAGGTCGACTGAGTGGAAGGGGGGAGGGTTCGATTCCCACGTCAGCCATCCCTGAAGTGATTTTACGTGGTTTCCCACTTTCCTCCAGGCAAATGGCGTGACTGTACCAAACTTACGGGCACGGCCGCTTTCTTCCTTCTTCCTTGTCTATCCCTTCCAATTTCATCACCCACGAGGTCCCTGTTCTCCCCACTTGTGTCCCCGACCAAATGTCTCACGGTCCAGGACACTGCCCTTGAGGCAGTAGACTTGGGATCCCTTTCCGAATCCGGGGAAGAACCAACCCTGTGGTGTAAAGGGATTGATTAAATAATAATAATAATATAGAAGGTGCTAGGACCCATCTAAATATACTCAGCTGGTTTTTGAGGGAAGCGTACTTGGTAGCGATAGAGCAAGGTATGACTATGACGAACGGATTACATTAGATGTAGGATGCGGCAGTTACGTAGATATGAAAGTTAGCACAGGATAGGGCGCCATGGAGAGCTGCATGAAACAAGTCTATGGTCTGATGATCCAAAGAAGAAAGAAAATTCAACGGTGGACAAAGTTGGTAGTCTTGGTTTCTTACTGGATATGAACTTACAGAATGGGCCATAAGATGGCGCGGTCACAGGTAATGAAAACCTTAACCTTCCACTTCTTAGTAGGAGTTTAGAGTTGTTTCCTGAGACTGAAGTTACGACTTTGCGTACAGCTGCCATTATTTCTCATCCATAAACTATGGCGTTAAATTTATTTAGTCATAACTTGACGAGCTTTATCGGGCCTTAAAAATAATTTTACTGATGAAGCTGGCCGTGTGGTTAGGTGCGTGGAGCTGTGAGCTTGCATTCGGGAGAGAGTGGGTTCGAATCCTACTGTTGGCAACTCTGAAGTTTTACGCTAATGAAGTCCACGGTCTCTTCGTTCCTACTCCTAACGCTTTCCCATCCTAACTTCGCCATAAGAGCTATCTGTGCCAGTGCGACGTGAAGCAAATAGGAAAAAGAAGAACATTTTAACCTCATTAGCTCATCAACTGAGATTGGCACCAGGAAGAGCATCCGGCCGTAAAACCTGTCGTGAAAATTCATTTCTAAAGTCCGGATTTTTATGCATGAATAGGTTAGAATGAAAACTTCCTGAAGCGAGTACCAAGTATAGACTGCCTTCGCAAAGCTTATGCTGCGGGGTTTGAATAAACATTAGGGGTGCGGCCCATCAGAACCCCTATAGCTTATGTTACTCTTGCTACATTGTGGAAGAGCGGGTGGCCCACACTTCCTACTACGCAAATTAGTTTGCAATCTAACCTGTTACTGCATAAAAATCCGCGCCTTATTCATCTCACTTAATCCCCGGCCCCATATCAAGAAACAGGTTTAGGGTGGACACTACAACTTCAGCCCAATCGGAGTCTGCCACAAGCACAAAATATATCGATTAAAAACATCTAAGGTACAGTCTTCTTCTCCTTAGCATTAATTGCAGTGTCTGCTGTTGTGCACTTACGTTTCAAGTTGATGCGATCTTGTACATCTTTAGGAGAGTTTTTCACCATATGTGGGTTCGGATCCCGCTGGTGTCTGGTTGGCCATTTTTGTTCTGTACTTAACATCTCTTCAACACGTACTAAATGTACCTAACACGACCTAATAAATTGAAAGTCGGTTTCGAAAAAGTGAATGTTTTCTTATTCCCCTATTGTGACAAAAAGTGTTCTAAGAGTGCTGATTACATACAGATTTTCTTAAAACTTTCAGGGATACTTCAGCGTTGTATGGGGACAATGTTGAATAATCATGCTCTTTTGTTATGATGATATATTTGGTGCAATTTCACTTTGTGTTTTCAAAATAACAAAAATTCAAACCAACAAAAAGTTTACCTTCTATAAAGTTACAATATTTTCAGTTTTTGTATGCCTTATATCGTGAAAGAACCCTTTATAATGAAAATGGTGCATATAATGTTGGCTTGTGTTCAAATTTACGAATTTTATAAACTATTTTCTAAACCAGTACAGTTTCAGCATTAACGCATGGCACTAGAGAAATTTACCATTATCACTAGTAGGGTTGGCACCCAGTATGGTCGTGAAGCTGTAACCATACATTCGATGACAGTTTTCCTTGTTCTCCCAATTAAGCTGTTCTAATTCTATGGGTGTACGTTAATCAGCATCCCAGCGTTAAATATATATGTGCTTTTCGACGCTCATCATGTAATAGGCTAACAGAGACGCCGCAAGTTTTGACCCGCGGGACTTCTTTCATGTGCTGGTAACTCTTCATAGACAAGGTTGTACTATTTGAGCACCTACACTGGCCCGGATGAAAACCGCTACCATCAGATTTTCTCAAGTCAGCCTTTCTAAATGAATCTACATTATATAATTATGTTGTTTCCACGGAATTGTGAGAGTAATACATATAGCTTCTACAACGATGCGAGATGTATCATTCGATTCGTTAAAAACTCAAGAAGTGTTCAAAATTGCTAGAAACTGTCCGTTTATAAATTAAAAACCAAATACCATCACTGACTCACCATCATATGCCTGACACTCTATAATGCAGGAAGTTCAAACTTTACACAATTTTTGCTACTCATAGAGAAACGGTTTAAATAATTCCACTCTTAAGGGATTGTATTGGTGGTTAAACTCCCAAAATTAAAATATTAATTCCTCCAAAACCGTCCAAATTTCACAATGATAACTAAGAGGGAGTTTGAAAGCATTCCAGTAACAAAATCAATTATTCATTCGTTCAAAGACAACTGACTTACAAAGCTGAAATTGCAGTATCTTATCAGTCATATCAGTTGACCGCTAGAGTTTCTCAACACCTTCAGGAACGCCACCACACAAACTCATCCTAAAAATTGGTGCAATTAATATGCTTATCAGATATATTAACCTGGACTCAGGACTACATAATAGAGTTCGCATCGTGGTACATGACATAATGGAACAATTTATGAACGATTTATCTATAACTTTGGGCTGGGAAAGGAGTTGAGAGTAAAGAGACGAGCTGCTGGACTAACCGGTATGTTCGTAGCTGTCAGAGGAGAGATAGTGTGGCGTAGAATGACTTTAGTAATCGAATATGTTTGAGTGGAGCTTTCAAAGACAGGAAAAATCATAACATGCTGTGGCCTCTTTAAGTCGTGAACTCAGCAGAACTCTCCAGGTGGAACGCTGAATTGAAGAGGAAAAATTGGAGCAAATATTCATTTGCCGGAAGAGGAACTAAGGATTGGAATAATGTTTTATATATTTCCAAGTTCTTTAAAATCATTTCAGAAAAGACTAGCTAAACATTTAGTACGATAATATCTGCCACCTCGGCGACAGTCTTAAATGCAGATTGATTGATTAATGAAATTGGAAGTTATTACAAGTGCTGGAAAGGGAAACAATGTTTTCATACCGACAATTAAATTAGTTTCTGCGGATATCCAAGATGCCTTTCTCCAAGACGGGACTGCAATTCCCGTTAAGAACGACACCTACAATGAAAATAATGTCCAAGGACAGGTTTTCAAGAAAGTAGGAATCTACCTTCCCAAAAGTGTGTTCACACACGGTCAACTATACGTAAGTTAAGGTAAACAGTACAGTATTCAGTAAAGAAAACAACCCATTGCTTATACAGAAATCTTCCTGTGCGATTCTGCTTGATAATACAACAGGTGTCTTCATAATTATCATTAATGTCTTAATGCAATTGTTTTCTCTCTGTGCCATGTCTTGAAGGAATATTTTCCTCCCTCGTCCTCGGCCTTTCTTTCCCGTGATTTTTCCTTCCAGCAGATTGGTAAGGAAGCTATTATGCCGCAAGATGTATCCAGTGAATTTAGCTCTTCCTTTATATATTTCTAGCATCAGTTCCCTCCTCCCCTGAATATCTTGCACAACGCTTTTGTTTGTTCTATTCTTAATTCCTATCCTTCGTCTCTAGACCCATATCTCAGACGCTTCGAGTTCTGATCTCTGATTCACAGCGATACAATAGCACACTTCATACAAAAGACATCACAAATTCCTTCCTAATTCCAAAATCTAAATTTCCACTGATAAAAACACTTCTCTTATTAAGAAACGCCAGTTTGGGTCAAATACCATCACTAAATCACTACCATATAAATGATACCCTGTGACGTAGGAAGTTGTTTGTCAGGGGACAACAGGTATGCATATTTATTTCATTTTCATAGCATGGTTGGTTTAAAAAGTAATCATAAGCATTAACAGGTTTTGCTTGTAAATGCACTAGTATACCTTCGTATCGCTACGAATGTTTTGAGGAAGCTGTGGGTACGACTATCAAATCACAAGGTCAGCGGACGGGACATGAGCTAGCGCAGTGCTCGTGGGTCTTCGCGACATGCAGGTGAGTTCGCGCACGTCCTTATGTCATCGGCAGGTGCTCACCGTCTTCACGGCTGTGTCTAATAGTAATCGAATTTCGATATTGAAATTTAGAAACCAATTTCACTGAGGAAACTTCAAGCTGCAAAGGGAAGATGTAATTGTGCTGCATTTCGAATTGAGATATTAGTAGAGGAAAAGTTGATGGAACAGTGTATATTTAACAATTTTATGGAACTTTCATACCGCGGCCAGGGAAGAGGGAGGAGGTCTGTCTGTTAGCTTGATCCTATGTGATATTCAAACATTTCCTGAGCTTTCACAAAGCGACTTTAACTCCTAAACCACTCATATTGTTGTTGTTTGAGCCAACAGTTGGAAGCAGCTCTCCATGCCACCAAATCCTGTGTTAAACTTGTCATTTCTACATAAGTACTGCATAGTACATTTGCTCTAATACCTTGGTCTTCTCCTTGCCACCTGCACTTCCCTCAAAACCCAACTGAACAAGTGTGGGTGTCTTAAGATGTGTCCTTATCATTCTACTTCTCGTCAAATTTAGGCAAATCGACCTCCCCTCTCTCTTTTTCTTACAACTGGCTTTACGTCGCACCGACACAGGCAGAGCCCCCAGCATTTTCTGATATGAAAACGGGAAACCGCGGAAAATCATCTTCAGGTCTGGTTCGAACCCACTATCTCCCGGAAAATCTCCTCACCAGTTTGATCCAGTACCTCTCCAATCGCGGTTCGATCCACTCATCTCACGTACAGGATTCTTATTTAACACCACATTTCAAAAGCTTCTTTTCTCTTTCTTTCCGAACTAGTTAACGTCCATGTTTCACTGCCAGACGAAATTCTTCAAAATCGTATTTGTAATTCCTAATTTCTATACCTATGTTCGAAGTGAGTAGAGTTGCTTGTGCTAGTCTGATTTTATGTCCTCCTTACTTCTGCCATCGTTAGTTATTTTACTACCAAGTAACAATATTCTGTACTTCCTTTAAGACTTCATTTCCTAATCTAATATTACCTTAATCATCTGACTTGGTTCGACTGCACTTCTTTACTTTTGTTTTGGACTTATTTATTTTCATCTTGTACTCTTTACCCAAAACTCTGTCCGTACCATTCAGCAATTTCTCCAGATCTTCTGCAGTCTCAGATAAAATAACAAAATCATCGGGAAATCTCAGATTTTTTATTTCCTCTTCCTCGATTGTGCCAACGGCCGTAGCCGTGTTGAAACACCGGATCCCGTGAGATCTCCGAAGTTAAGCAACATTGGGCGTGGTCAGGAGTTGGATAGGTTGCCACGCGCTGTTGGTTGGGCGTAAGGGAATGGAGGAGCGGAAAGAAGCTGGCCACCCTACCGCACGTAAACTCCGGCTCAGGAACACCTCTGCGGAGGTTCGGACCTGCCTTCGGGCAGAATAACCCCTTACCCTTACCTACCTCGATTGTGGTTTCTTTACGAGCTGATCTATAAAAACGTTGAAAAGGAGGGCGCTAAACTGCAGCCTCACCTTACTCCTTTCTGGATTCCTGACTCTTTTATCATAGCCCTCGATTCTTATGACTACAGACTGATTTTGGTACAGATTGTGGTTAATTCTTCTTTCTCGGTATCTGATCGCGATCGCCTTCAGTATCTCAGACAGCTTGGTCCACTCAACATTATCGCATGCCTTCGCAACATCTATGAAGGCCATGCACGCGGGCTTGCCCTCCTAAATTTGGTCCTCTGAGATCAGACGTAAAGTAAGGGCTGCTTCACGTGTTCCTACATTTCTTGTGAAACCAAGTTGATCTTCTCCAAACTCAGCTTCAACTGGTCTTTCCTTTCTTCTGTAAATAACACGTGTTAAAATCAGTACGATACTGAGATCAAAAACGACTTACTTCAATAAGGATTGCGTGATTAGTCTCAAAATAAGCTTTCCCTTTTTGATGTTACTACATACTGAAACATAGGCATGCTTTTCGAGGGCTCTCTACTACAGATACCGTCATGAACTTTTCTGTAGAGCTTATCGCGCTCAATAATTCTGCTACACTTACTTGAAGGTGGTTTCAGACCACAGAGGAGCTCTCAGGTTCAGATTTTCAGTACGCACTAAGCAATTGAAAAATTATGCGACGTTTAGGTTTCATAAATCCAGAGAAGGGATACGTAAGAGTACAAGAGAAAAGATATTAGTCGGATTGGGGACATTATGGGGTTATAGGGAGGTTGTTAAAGGCAATCAAAGATATTTGTGATGACAACAGGACAACCGTTATGATTTATATCTGATGTGTTGTTGGTTCGATGTACTTAAAGCGGTTAGATACTTTTGCTGTTCGTAGTTTACAACGATCATCTGATGAAAGGTATAAAGTGGCAGAAGGGGTTTCACTTAAATGAAAATATAGTAAGTAGTTTGGCCCATGCTGACGACTTGGTCTTAATGGCAGATTGTACCGAAATACTGCAGTTTAATATATTGGATCTTGAAAATAGGTGCAATAAGTATGGCACGAAAATTAACCTTTCCAAGACTAAAGGGAAGGAACCTAAGAGAGTTGAATGTCAGTTTGGGAATACAAATCTAGAACAGGTAGATCATTTCAAGTACACTGACTGAGCAAAAGTTATGGGATAGCAGAGCACTGATGCGCAGGTGTGTTGTCTGCGCACCACACGCCCCCTGTGCCAGCGGCAGTTGTATAGGAGACCCTTTGAGCAGTGGCTGTGCATGTGACAGGTGTAACATGGAACGTCGTCGTGAGCTGACACCGTTCGAACGGGGTATGGTGGTCGGTGCCCGACGGATGGGAAGTGCGATTTCGGAAATGGTGAGGGAATACGACTTCACACGATCAACCGTGTCCAGGGTGTATCGTGAATGGCTGAATGCGGGTGTCACCGTCCACAACAGACGAACGATCGGCCGTCCAGCCACCCTTGATGACCGTGACCGGCAACATCTGAGACGGATTGTCAATAGTGACAGACGGGCAACCGCGCAACAAATCACGGCTCAATTCAACACAGGCCGTGCTAGACACGTCTCCCAGTGGACAATCCGTAGGAATATGGGTTCTATGGGGTATGGGAGCCGGCGCCGCACACGAGTGCCACTGTTAACCCAACGTCATCGGGCACAACGACGCGCATTTGTCGCCAGTCACCAGGGATGGACACTGGAACAATGGCGTAACGTGATATGGTCGGACGAATCACTATTTCAACTGCAGCATGCCGATGGAAGGCACCGTGTATGGCGCAGATCACATGAAGCGATGGATCCTGCCTGCCTCGAAGGTGTGGTCCAGGTCACTGGTGTCTCTGTTATGGTCTGGGGTGCATTTTCCAGGTATGGAATGGGCCCCCTAGTTGTTCTGGTAGAGACTTTGAATGGTACGCGGTATATTGAGCTGCTCGGAGACCATCTCTACCCATTTTAGCGCCCAGACGGTTCTGCGGTGTTTCAAGATATTAACGCGCCGCCATATCGCTCCCACGTCGCTCGGGAATGGTTCCGGAAACATGCAGCGGAGGTCCAACGACTGCCATGGCCACCCAGGAGCCCCGATATGAACCCTATCGAGCATATCTGGGATGTCCTGGAACGCAGGCTCCGTGCCATGGATCCTGCACCCACGAACAGACCAGCATTGGCGGCCGCTACAGGGACTTGTCGACTCACTTCCACGGCGTCTCACTGGAGTTCGCAGGGCCAGAGGAGGCCCCACACGCTATTAGGTGACTATCCCATGACATTTGCTAAGTCAGTGTATATAAGGTGTGTGTTCTCGCAGGATGGTAGTATAGAAAATGAAATTGAATCAAGGTGCAGCAAAGATAATGAAGTGCGCTCGAAGAAAGAACCGAGTCCTCAGATGAAATCATTTTTACACTGGTCTATTTTCAGACCGACTTCGCTGTAGGCGACTCACAGTCGGGTGGGACATATACGAAGGTAATGAGAACGACAGCTGGGACACGCAGCAAACGAAACCTCCCCTGGTTCCCATCACGATCCCCGTAATAAAATAATGCTTCTGTATGTATTTTTCACTATCTGCCTTTCTTCACACCGACACAGACACGTCTTACGGCCACGATGGAAAAGGACAGGGCTAGGTGAGGAAAGGAAGCGACCCCTGCGTTTGGGGTGATGTTACACTGTATTGAGTAGTAAATAAGTTAGAGTATTCTGAAACAACAGACCTAGGCAATGTTGTGAGGTCAGGTTGTAAGTTTCTAAATAGAGGAGGTGATGGTCAGTCTCGCAATTGGTAAGGTATTTAAAGAAGTTATGGATACCTGAAATAAACATATCGCTGTGTATGCAGATGACGTTGTGTTAGTGGCTAGAGAGATATCTGAAAGAAATCCAAGTATGTGCATATGACTCTTACAGACGTTAGAAGAAGTCAAGAAAATTTTACAATAAATAGGAATAACTTTGACAATATAAGAAGTTTTGAGTATTTGGGAAACATAGTGACGAATAAAAAATAAGGGAGGAAATATTTCATAGAATAATAGCTGGAAGCCAGCCCCGTAATGTAGGGGTAGCGTGCCTGCATCTTACCCGTGGGCCCCGGGTTCGATTCCCGGCCAGGTCAGGGATTTTTACCCGGACCTGAGGGCTGGTTCGAGGTCCACTCAGTCTACGTGATTAGAATTGAGGAACTATCCGACCGTGAGATAGCGGCACCGGTCTAGAAAGCCAAGAATAACCGAGCGAGAGGATTGTCGTGCTGACCACACGACACCTCGTAACCTGCAGGCCTTCGGGATGAGCAGCGGTTGCTTGGTAGGCCAAGGCCCTTCAAGGGCTGTAGTACCATGGGGTTTGGTTTTAATAGCTGGAAATAGGGCCTATTACGCGAATCAGACACTATTTATGTCTCTTTTTCATCCAGACCTACAAAACTTAAAATATATAAGACCCTGATTAGACCTGTAGTGACATATGGCTCAGAAGCCTGGAAACTTCTAGCTGATGATAGAGTAGTACTTACTTTTGTAATTGGCAAACCATTTTTTTCTGAGGATTGATTTGTTCATGTACCGCAGTTGTAAACACTTCGGCTGGTAACTTCTCGATTGTAATCAATCTGTCAGATTCTTGGAAATATGTTCTCTAGCCGATTAAAACTGAGGGTGTGTACAAGAATCCAGTCTATCACAACAGAGTTCTGGAAGCTTCCCTTATGCTACTATAAAAACAGGGCACCGTGTGGAAGTCTTGTCTGAATTGCTCCAGTGCTTGGGAGTGCGACTTGACGGAGGCCTAGGAGGCAGGGGCGAGGAAGATCCAGTGACACAATGTAATTGGCAGAATTTACATAGACACGTGATGTAGCTCCTGCGGATAATGTGAGGGGAGGTTTTCAACCTCTTTTCTTTTAATGTAATTTTGTAAACGGGTGGTTTTCAATGTAGAATGTTCGGTGAAGTCTCACGACTCTGGTTCTATACCTTACGGAGAAATATGTAATGTAGGGGAACAATGAGTGATGCCGCTCTGTTGTTTCCCCTTCAACCTTGCAGCGGGTGTCTAAAGTTTTGAAATTTAAAAATTCCCGAAATCTTGTCTCGGCCATAAATGTTCCTCCTTTAGTCACACCTTATAGTATAGGATTAGCCTCTGCATCATTGGGCCAGATGGCTTGGGCGTTAAACAATTTTTGTAAGGAGTGCAGGTGTTTTGCCTCCTTGTATTTTGTTTATGATACGATTATGTGCAACCATTTCCTTTTTCCATTAAGGCCATGTAGTAAGGGCAATTATGTCCCCTGTTCATTCGGTAACTGTTTCTGTGTCTTTGTTCCCTTTAGGCACAATGCTTAATCTTATTGTAAATATGGAGTAATTGATGGACACTCTAAAGTGAGGTCACGCGATGGGTTTCCTAGCGTAATTTCTGTGCACCAAAGGAAACGGACTGCCTATGCGAGGCTATTCTATGTTTTTTCGGAGCTCAGACTCCCGACTAGTTGACCTTCTTGCAGCAAAGCGTGCTCTTGTAAATTATTGCACCTATCAAGAGCAATAAGGCTCTGTTCTACGTGAATTAACTGTCCAGTTTTGGTACCTGATTTTCGGACTCCTAAGTCCCCGATATTATTAGAGATGACGAGCTCATTAATAACTTGTTATGTTGTCTGGTATTCGTTCAGATTTTCTATCTCTCAATTTTAAACTAAAAAAAGAAAGGAAAGAAATAACATTTCCAAATTTGTTGTGCTAAGTTCTGCTCTAGTTAATTCCTTGTCCAGTCGTTCAACCAGGCGCTTCTTATTCCTCTGTGAATCACTGAAAAGCCGTAATAATAATAATAAAAAAATAATAGTCATCATCATAACTAGAGAACCCGAGCTATTCCTTATCAATAGGTCAGATAACTGCCGTAGTCATACTGATTTGCCTGCCCTTGTTAATGGTTTTACGAACATTTAATAAGAAGCGCGTTATGCTATACCGCAGTCCGTATCAGAATTCATCCATTCTTACGCCAGCCTGTCGTCTTTTTGGTAAAAATGTATCCATATATTCGCTTTCTTTATCTTGCAGCCAAAGTATTACTGAGAGTACTGAACAGAAGACTTCGTGGAAAGCTAGACAATTGTATGTCTGAGGAACAGTATGGCTTCATGAGAGGTAACGGAACAAGGGATGCAATTGTACTATTAAGAACATTAGGTGAGAAATGTTGAAAGAGAAATATATGCTGTGTTCATTGACCTGGAAAAAGCTTTTGACAGAGAACAGTGGAAAAAGTTAATTGACATTCTAAGCAGGAACGGAGTCGACTGGAAGGAGAGAGGGCTGATTAAGAATCTGTATCTACAGAATAAGATAAGAGTGCAGATAGGGTATGAGATGACAGAGGAAACCACAGTTGGAAAGGGAGAAGTTGGTGGTAGGAGAGTAGAATGTATTCGATTTGCTGATGACATGGTCCTACTGGCAGAGGGTGAACGAGCTATGATGGCGATGCTAACAGATCTAAATGCTGTCTGTGAAGAATTTGGAATGAGAATTAATAAGAAAAATACAAAACGTATAGTGACAAACACAAGAAAAGTGAAGACAACCATAAAGTTAGGGAAGGAAATAATAGAACACGTGGATGGTTTCAAGTACATGGGAAGTGTAATAACAGAGGACATGAGGTGCAGTCGAGAGGTGAAAACACGTCTTGCGATTGCGAAGGAAGCATTTAATGAGAATAGTAGCCTTTTTTGTGGAGTCGTGGATAGAGACTTGAGGAAGCGATTCGTGAAGTGCTTTGTATGGAGCTGAGACATGGACAATGAGAAAAGAGGACGAAAGAAGACTGGAACCATTTGAGATGTGGATTTGGAGGAGAATGGAAAGTATGCAATGGATAGAAAAAGTAAAGAATGAAAAAGTCTTGAGAAGAGTTGGGGAGAGGGAAATATATTAAAAGTAATCAAGAAGACAAAGCACAGTTGGATTGGTCATTGGATGAGGAGAAATTGCTTGCTTTTAGATGCTATAGAAGGAACGGTAAATGGAAAAAACAAAGAGGACGGAGAAGATACCAGATGATGGACAGTATCAGGATAGAATACAAGTATGAGGAAACAAAGAGGATGGCAAGAGACAGGATTGCGTGGAGAGCTGCCTTATGACAGATGATGATGATCCTGCAGTTCGTGATGCAAAGCTTGGTATTGTGTCGTAGAAGGCAATGGTATTTTTAATCGAAGTTCTTCTATTTAGAACGGTTGTTTTGTGAGCTCATAGGTTAGTCTTGAGGGAGCGTTTTTTTGCCGGGCTGAGAACTTTTTGAGATACATGGTCTTAACTCTTTTCAGTGCAGCCAGGTTATCCTTCGATAGGTGTTCCAAGATGATGTCTAAGGTATATGTCATGATGGGGTCTGTTTGTACGAATACCTTTTTCTCTTAGCAGTATTTAAGTTATTATGAATGCTCTGCCATCTGTTGAATATATTTGGAAGCTCGGAAAGGTTGGAGAATCAAAGAGTATCTGGCAGAGAATAGTATTCTTCCGTGATCAGGGGAAGTGTGGTCTCTCAGGCTTCAGAATATTAATGAAAGTGTTAGTCGCTTAGCAACCTGCGAAGTACAGAATGTATTGCGGGTTAGTGTAAGTCTTCGCCTGCCATTATTGGAGTGACCATTTAACAACTAGGTCTTATGATTACTCAAAGTTGGCTCAGCTTGAAGACGTACCAATGTCTTGTGATTTACTGGCAGGTAATTCCGGAGAGGATGAAACAAAAATGAAGCAAATAGGTCCAGTAGAACGGACGGACGGATTTCCCAAAGCATTTTATAGTAAACTCCTTAAATATATAGATCAGGTTTTAACAGTCTAATCGCCAAATATGGAAATGTCACTCAAGTAGACTAATAATTATCTAAGTGAAATTATTGAACCAGCAGGGTTAAATTAGCAAGCTAACAAAGAGAGAATTACAAAATTACAAAGAGCATACAAAATTATTTGGAACGGGTACAATAAAATAATTATATTAAAAAACAACATGAAGACATTATAACGCAGTAGTTACAACAGAAGCAATTTATGCACCTGAAACTATTATAAATCCAAAAACAAGAAGGAAAATGTTAGGACTAAAATACGGAAAAGGAGTTTAAAAGAAAGAGAGATCACATGAAATCCGTCTAGCTACAGAAAAAGTCACAGATACAGTCATGAGACGACAATTAAAATTTTATGGTCACTTATATAGAATGGATAATAACAGGCTGGAAAAGACAATTTTTAACTTTACCTTATCAATTGAAAGTCGCGATAACTGGCTAAAATAAATCTGTGAAGACCTAAATGAAATTGGCATGAATGAAGAAGCAATTCAAGATAGAACAAAATTCAGAACCTTAATTAACGAACACAAATTTTCTGTAAAGCCCAGCCGACTAAATACAGGACGGACTGAACAATGTAAGAAAGCGAGAGGATGAAGAGATATAAGGAAGAGAAGAAGAAAAGCCAAAAAGAAAATCTAATAAGTTAAAAATCGTCGCCATAAGAGCTATCTGTGTCGATGCGACGTAAAGCCACTAGCATAAAAAAGTTAAAAAACGCTCCTTAGTAATACTTAAGGACAGATTACCAAAACGGGGGCATAAAACGTAGTTTAGGGACATTTCTTGTATATATATGTTTTTATATTACTTCTGTTGTAAATAATTGTAGATATGTGTGTAGTTTCATAATAAAGAGGTGACTCCTTGCTTAGGCTAAGTCAGCCCATTATACTCTAGAATTTCAAGTGGATAAAAAACAAGGGTATTAATCAGATAAACATTAACTGGCAATACTTCAAATGTTAAATTCCTAGGCGAAATACCTTAGCCTTTTACTATTAATACCGAGATCCATCAAGGAGACGGATTATCTCCGTTCCTGTTCAATCTCGTACTTGAGAAAGTAATCAGGGCCTCGGAAATGTACATTAAAGGAATAACCTTTGGCAGACTACTTAAAAATAGAATTCACTTGCACTGTCAGGACATTGGATGAAATTGGCCAATGAAATTGGCTCTCTCGCGGTTTGCTTCTTTATCCAGCCCATTAGGTTGTATTATCTCATCAAGGTATTTGAATTTAACAACTTTAATTATCTTATCATTGTTTGTTGTTACTATGTATCCTGGGGCTTCTTTTATATTGGTCGTGAAATGTGCCTTTTCAAATAATATCTGCAGGCCAGTTTTCATTGCTACCTCTTTTAAAGTGACAACTTTTATTATAGCTGATTCAATATATTCTGATAACAGTACAAGGTCGTCAGCAAATGCTAAGCAGTTGATAGTGATATTCTCTTTCTGGTATCCTATCCACACTTGGTCTTTAATGCCTTTTTTCTGCGAGTTCTTTTTCCCGTTCTTTGATGACCTTATCCAGGACACAATTGAACAGCGGTGGGGCTGGGCAATCTCCTTGGGTTACGCCTGTCTTCGGTAGTGTGTTGAGAGCAACATAAGTTTTAGGGGTTCTGATAGGCCGGCAACCTATTGTTTATGCAACCCTCATAGCAGAACTGTTGTCCGGGTAGAGTATACTTCTTATGTTCAGTGTTGCCAACTTAGCGGATTTTCTGCTAAATTTGGCGGAATTAGAAGACTGTCGGCGGAGAAATATACCATTTAGCGGACAGGGGATTTTTTGGGGGAATTCTAGATTTATTATAGCGGAATTTAGCGTTTAATTCATTTTAATTAAAAAAATTATACTCCAGTCTGTATCTGAGCTATTCCGTATTTCTTGTCAGGAGCTAGCAGTCACATGAGGAAACCTGTTATTTTGATTTGATGTTTTGAGATCGTGGTATCATAAATTTGCAATGCGTGGGGAAAGGTTACTTATCTCTTAGTTGACGAATGACGACGGATAATGAAACTATGAGAGAGTAGCATTTATATTTATGCTATGAAGGAAGACCGTTTAATGAACTGGCCTGTTCTGTGTGTGGCCCTTGAGGTAGGGGATTCACCTAGTTAGCACCCGACCTTAAAACGCCAACAAATTTTAGCTCGCCGACTCGCAAGCATGGAGTTAATCCCAGTGGACCTCACACATCAGGTGAGTACAGATATATTATTATTATTATTATTATTATTATTATTATTATTATTATTATTATTATTATTATTATTATTATTATTAGTATTATGTGCGTATGGACACAATGGATCACGCAAAGCTCTAACCATTCTGTTTTCTGAGTTGCCAAAGAGCTCTCATCCTTTCTCCGTGGATCCTTTTTCGTTCTTCTGTCCACCTTGCTCCAGTCTTCTTTTTCACTTCGTTCTCTGGTTGCACTTTCCATCCATCAATTTTTTTTCCTATAGAGGTTTCTGTCCGCGGTGTCAGTTGAGTTCATCTGGGCTTTTTCCAGATCCTTCTTCACTTCCAGTACCCATGGAATATTTTTTAGCTGTTCTATGTAGGTGAGAATCTTGGGTGTCAGTCTACTTCCCGGCAGTCTGCGGACGTGCCCATAAAATTTCAGACGTCTTTTGCGGATGTCTGCTGCAATGTTGGAAAGCTCTTCTGTCACTTTGCGTGACCTCAGTCTATATCCATCTTCTGTTTTTCGGGGGCCGAGAATTTTCCTCAGATTATTATTATTATTATTATTATTATTATTACTGCCCATTATTTGAGATCGGATTTCTTGGCGGAAGTTTAGCGGATTTTTAGTAGTATTTAGCGGATTTTGAAAATATAAGTTGGCAACACTGGTTATGTTTGCATTCTAACCTATTACAGCCTAAACAACCGGGCTCTTAGTGATCACGTGGTATGGCGTCACATGCCAACCCGTCACAAGAGGAACACCACGTGAACATTCGATCTCTGGTTATTTGTTCTTTCTTGTAGCTGAGACTGCTTCTTCACGTCGCCCACCTCTTGGCCGGCGTGTCCTGTTACTCGCACTCCCTGGTGCGGCAGCTCGAGAAACGCTCACTGTTGCAGAAACTGCGCGCCATTTTTCCAGGTAGGTTCCGCTCACAGTGAGTCAATCAGTCAAAAAAGCATGACATTAATGTCTGACTCTTTAACCCCTTAATTTATAACTTAGTTCGTTGGTTCACTTAAAAATTTCTAGAATTCTTCAGATGCAGCTATTCTTGAGGAAGAACCAAAAGTGTCAGATTTAATAAAAACCTCAAGAGGCTGAAATATTCCCATAATTCTATACATCTAACTTCTTTCTAAAAATCTGTATTAAAAAAGAAGAGTTTCTTTATGCGAAGGCTAATGATCTTCAATATATATTTCAATAAATTAAACTCAATGTTCTATCAAGGAGAACTGCAACTCTATGTCAAACGAACTTAACAGGTAGCCGCAGCATTTTGGCGAGTAAGACCTACGGAAAGACTAATGTGACGTCACAGACAGTACACTTTCTATTTCAACACACTCTATACAGATCCACAGCCGCAGCATCTTTGGCGACCAAGTCCTACGTTAAAGACTAATGTTTTTACGTTAAGGTTTGATAGTACAGTTTGCAGTTCTTTACCTTTCTTCCGTTTTAATGTAAATACAGTATATTATGAATCTAAAATATCTTACATTTTCATGATTAAAACTCGCCTTTACGTTTTATGTGGATTAACGTGGACATTCTTTTGTAAGGTAGCGGGGCTTAATTCTGTCACCGTACCTAATGTTATTATTGATCAATTGTATGAGCTATCGATATTGTAGGCCTTCACATTTAGTTTTCTTCCGTCTCTGAAATAACACTCTTATTGTAGTCCGCACGGTAAAACTGAATAAAAATAAATGATCGGAAAATATATTCCCTACAAATTCTGGTGTGTAGTACTTTTAGATAGGACCAATAACAAAGGTACCGTATGTATTTTAAAATTAAATTTTTAGCGCCTTCCCCTAAACCGCCACTTCATCCAGGATGAATAAAATTGTTTATAGCTTAGACTGTAGTTTCTTATTTCCCGACTTTACATACCGATTTTCATTAAATTATCTTCAGCCGTTTTCTCGTGATGCGTGTACAGACAGACAGACAGACAGACAGACAGACAGACAGACAGACAGACAGACAGACAGACAGACAGACAGACAGACAGACAGACAGACAGACAGACAGACAGACAGACAGACAGACAGACAGACAGACAGACAGACAGACAGACAGACAGACAGACAGACAGACAGACAGACAATAAGGAAAAGTTAAAAGTGCATTTCCTTGTTACTATGGACACGACCGATACAGAAATACCATTCTTTTAAAATTCTGAGCAATGTACAGAGAAACCTCTCATTGTATGTACGCAATTCAAAAAATTAGGGGAACATGTTTTTGAACTACGCCATGCTCCACAAATAAACCTCACACCCAGGTATATGTTACCAACTAAACCTTTAATCTTTACCGTTGAAGTATACAAAAGAACATGGATGGATTCGCGTTCATTTTCAGAACACAAACGGAAATGTCCAAATAGGGGCGAAAACAAAGTGCTAACAGTCCTCCAGGGTGGATTTGTATCACAGTTGGAGAGCTTCAGTATGGTGCATGTCCGCCACGAGCATTTATCACAGCTTGGCCTCAACGTGGCATGCTCCGTATAAGTCGACGGAGGTCACGTTGCGGTATCAGGTCCCATTATTCAACGAGAGCCTGTTCGAGGTCTTGGAGAGTCTGTGGTGGAACAGGACGCCCATGATCACTTATGTCGAGCCTATCCCACACATGCTCGATGGGATTAAGGTCCGGACTCACTGCTGGCCATTCCATCTCTTGAATGTACAGTTCTAGGGCAAGACAGCTCTCGTGATGCGCGCTACATGAGCCCTCGCATTGTCGTGCATGAGTACGAATTCAGGGCCAACACCCTATGCAGCAACCAACACATGCTATAGCAGTATCTGCTTGATGTATCCCGCAGCGGTAAGATTACCACGGACGACGGCAAGATCCGTACGACCATCAAGACTGATGCTACCCCACGCATCAGATTACCTTGCCCGAATCAGTCGCCTTCCTGGACAACATTTGGCATGTACTGCTCACCACAGCGTCTCCATACACGTTGACGTCCATCACGCTGTGTTAGGACAAATCTGGACTCGTCTGTGAACAACACAGGTCTCCATTGGCGAAGTTGCCAGTTGACGTGGGTACGAGTAAACAGAAGGCAAGCTGTGCAATGTTGCTGCGTTAAACGAGGCACTCGAACATGACGTCTGGGTCGTAAGGACACTTCTCTTAACCTGCTCCTTTCTGTCTGGTCAGACGCAGTGACTCCAGTGACCCTCCTGAGGTCTTGTTGCAGTTCTCTGGCAGTTGCTGAACGACGCCGCAACGCCCAGATGACCAGATATCGGTTATCCTGTGGGGTTGTCATGCGTCCACGACCTTGTCCAACCCTCCCTGTGAACTAACCTGCCTCATTGTAGCGATTCCCAAGCGTTTAATATCTGACGGAGAGACATTGAGATCCACAGCAACACAACAACAAGTCCATCCTTTCTGGATCAAAGTGACGGCCCTTACGACTTGAACCTCGTTAAGATGTCTTATGGGATGTGCTGGTTTATGTACAACGTGCTCAATTGACCGCAGTAGTCTGTGTACCTCACAACGACACACGGACGCACGCTATTCACTTTGTTTTGAGGGGTCACCTGACGCCTACAGATGGAGTATAACTTCGATTTGACATATCTTGAGTAGCTAAGGTCACAAGGTATTCTCTTACCACCACTGGAACCCCATCTACCAAATTAACGTTCACATAAGTTACCAGACGTTACAATACATGTTCCCCGAAATGTTTGAACTGTGTATATACAGTAGATTTATGTTAATTATTATTTTCCGATGGGAAAGCGGAAGCAGTGTGATAAGGAGGATACAGAAAAGGCTATTAAGGCAATGCGTGACAAGAAAATGTGTTACGACCGTGCAAGTAAAACGTTAAAAGGAATACCAAGAACACATATTCCATAAATGGCCTTCAAGTAATTGATTACTGGGGAAGTGGTAAGGTTAGAAGGGAAAAACATATTAAAATGAATTGTACTTTTAATAAATTTGTTGGGGGATGAAATTAGGAACACATTTTTGGAGAATATATTCAGTTATATATATATATACACCAATTTGTAGCCTTGTCTATAATATTCCTGAGTTTCTACAAGTCCAAGGGGGAATAAATATTGGCACCCTGCCTTACTGATTCCTTATTGTTGGAAATACGCCTAATAAAATGATAGTTTGTTACGATTTGAGTATGTAGGACAGAATATGCATCACCATACAGTTTATCGTAACGAGTTTGAATATATACTCAGCAGTGACTAGTTAAAGATATAACAACCAGCTATCCAATCAGAAACAAGCTGGGATTAATGAGGAGTCCCTGGAGGGAACAAGAGGAATAAGTGTAACATTTAGCCAAAACAGTATATTCTTTCCACTCGTAACGTAATCAAATAGACTCAATATTTCACAGTGTTGAAAGATACAACACCAACGTGTGAATGAAAATGGCCTAATTACAACAAATTCATAGACCATTTACAATTGATTTACATGAGGCAAAAAAAATCTTGCGAACTTCCAAGCCTCAGGCTAACAAGGAGAGTGAAAACAATTTGAACACAGTAAAAGGGGAAAGCGTGTAACAGAGAACGTGATGAGAGAATGGGGCAGAATCACAACACCGGGAGTCGCCCATGTGAAGTGCCAGAGTTTGTTCACAGTTTACTTGTTAAAGTCCAAGCCCACATTCAATCATTCAAGCCTCACCACTCAGTGCACCATCTTATAGCTATTATTTTGTATGCAGAAGATATGCTGAAGTTAAAATACAACTTAAACTGCCCATGCTCACGAAGTCAAAGTTACGCCAGCATTATAATGTCCACTGGGAACTCGTAGGACGACCCTCCAACCTCCCTCGGTGTCAGTGCTGGACTGAAGAGCGAGCGGTCGGGGGAAGAATTTATAGGACGAAAGAAGGTTCGTGAAGCACACAGGTCTTCGAGAAACAACAGATAGTGACGTAAGCCAGTGGTAGTTCAGTACGTAGTGGCGTGTCCAGCAGGTCGGGCGATGTGTGAAGCAGCAGCGGGAATACGAGGTCAAGTAGGTGAGTGCTCGTTACACCATTAAACAATCATCATTGAAAAACTGCATTTTCATGAGGGTTAAATTTCGACATTTTCCAGGCCGTTTTTACAATTCTTTGTACGTCGCAGCTAGGTCTTATGGGATAGGAAAGGGCCAAGAGCGTGAAAAGGAAGCAAACGTAGACTTTCATATGGTACAGCCCCAATATTTTCCTGATGAGAAATGGGAACCATCTTCAGGACTGCCGACAGTAGGGTTTGAACCCACTATCTGCCGAACTGCGCAGCCCCTTATACTGTTGGACTGTGAGTTAAAGCACTTTCTGTAATTCTACAATCCTGAGCCCCTGGACTCTATGCTGCCTCGGTTTTTTCTTCCGATTAGTTTTACACCTTGTTGTTTTTCTTCGCGGATTTCTGCTGGCACAACAATAAACCTGCACAATGATGTTTCTGATGTTTAGGAACCTTGTGGTGTGGTCCTGGGAATATTGCCAGAAGCACCGGCGATCTGGGTCTGTTCCTATACACCGATTCATGCTGCAGACAACACGACCACTGTCCAGATAACATCCCCGCCGGGGGCTCGAAGCACGGACTCATCAACATAACACCCTTCACCAAGTGAGTTGAGGTAACATTTTCTTCCTTTTTTTCTGATGTTAATAACACCCGAACGCAGATGGAGTTGTATCTTGCTCAGTAATTTCATCAGAAATTGCTTCTTCAAATGCCAGTTTCTTCCGAGACGGTATTAAGCTGGTTTCCACAGCATTTCTGTTTGAAAATGGAATATTTTACGATACACTTCTTTACTGAACACCGAAAAGGATATGCCATTAAAAGGTAAAAATTAAGAAGGCGGAAAAACAATTGAAGATCGTTAAAGCAGACTCAGTCAAGCCAATGTGACGAACAGAAAATCCCCGAAGACAACTAATTTTAAGAGACTCGCTTACACGAAGTAGAACATTTTATATTCTAATAACATTGTGTTATATATTGCCATAATCGGCAAAGAGAGGGGAATTTTCCTAGGCTACTGTAAAAACGAAAAAAACATTTTTGGTAATTTCATATTACCCGGTGACATAAAAAACTAGAAAGAAGGAAAAAGTCAGTGGCGGTTCGTGCATGATAGGCTTTCGAGCGTCGCTCCACCGTCTTTTCAAAAACTGTAACTGATTGCAGAAAGAGACGGACAAAGTAGCGAAGTCGAACTTATGATGGTGTGCTATTCAGTTATATAACGTTATCTTTATTATTTTGGCTGTAAACATTTTGCTTTATTATTTTCCAAAGAAGATACGGCAAAGGCTGTCAGACCGCGGGAGCCTCTCAGCAAGCACGATGTCTTCTCTTTAGTCTTGAGGCGGTCGGCTCTGGCAGGAGAGCCCTCAGCAGATTCCTAGAGTTTAGCGAGTGTACGGGGTGCGGGAGGAGAAAGAAAGAAAGAAAGAAAGAAGGAAAGAAAGAAAGAAAGAAAGAAAGAAAGAAGGATAAATCAACCGAGAACACATATGCATATTCAAGTCAATAAGTATCGGCAATTTTGCTCTAATTGTCTTTAGGTTGGATCTATGGCGTTGTGTGCCAGCCAGCCGCTAGATGGCACCGTTGTCTACGTCTGTGGTAGGTTTCAGCGTTATCAGATCAGTACAGCTTGCGCTGTTGAGAGGTTGAATTGGCCGCGCCACTCTTTTCTTGCACCAAGGAAGAACAGTGTATCATAATCTGCTTCTTGTGGTCTGAGAAGGGCTTGTTATCTACATATCTCCAAAAAATGTCTACTGAATGCACTGCCACATCGAGCTCTAACCCACGAAAAAGTTTTTACGTTTGCTAAACAACTTGGAATTCGATATTTTTGAGGTGCATATATGCGCGATCAACTACCAGCGTGCCGACGTGAACGTGAGAGTTCTGCGGACCTGGAACTCATTACGTTGCCTACGTAAGACGTAAATATAAAGTATGGTATTTCGATAGCTATGGAGAATTCTCTCCTTCTTTTTGAGCTCATACGTTATTTCGGAAGCAGTGCAGACATTGTTTACAACAAATTACGTGTGCAAAAAGTTGAATACACGCATGTGCGGACGATTATGTAGTATGTTCTTATATCAAACCCAGACAGTAGACAAAGAGCATTAGTGTGCACCTGGTCACTAACGGTGAAAGAACGTTCGCTGTACGCGGAGAAGGGCGTCAAACAACCGTCTACTTTAACCCACCGATCGAACTCAGTTATCGGCCACATAGTCTTGGACTAAAGTCGTTTGAAAGCTACAATAAAATCTATAATGTGAGTGATGGCGTAAAAAAGTTCTATTACGATGAGTATGTGCTAATGCTACCACCAAGCAGTTATTCAGTAGATGATATTCATGACTACATTGAAAGTACGTTAATTGAACAGTTTAGAGAAGAGAGTTTTAGTAATCATAATTACAAGTTCTCAATTACTGTAAGCAACATCACAAACAAATGTGTTGTTGATTCATCATTTAAGATTGACTTCAAATCACAAGCTGATTCGGTTGGACCAATGCTTGGATTTTCACCAAGGGAGCTCCTACCGAACGTACATTACGAGTCTGATCAACCTACAACCCTCTTCGATGATCATCATGTGAACATTACTTGTAATATTATTACAGACTTGAACAGTAATCAACAACGTTTGCACGTCCTGCACAAGTTTATATTTGCAGAGGAATGTTGATGTACTATTCGTGAGCAACCGGCGGTAGTTCTTTATCATCCTGTGTCTGTAAAACACATTAGTAACATCACTCTTAGGCTTGTCAATAAACATAATCAACTTATTAATTTAGGTCAGCACACATACTTAGCTTACAAACTTCATCTTAAACCAGTATGAAAAACATCTATAAAATACGGTGTACATTCCGAGGACAAACCACATGTTTGTGGAGACTCAACGAGTTAACAGATAACCATAAGCAGATACTCCAAGATTTAGGTTATATGATACTACAACGAAATGGAAGAAATCCTAGACATTATGAACACAGTAGAATCTCATGAAGGTATAGTACGAAGTGAGCTCAATTCTTATCAACCTTTTACGTTTGGATTCAACAACAATGATGAAATTCGCTTTATCATTTATCAGCAAGATGTATACAACCTACCACACGAAAGCTACCTCTATACTGAGGGACGACTAGATAAGTCAGATGGAAGTGGACCAAGCACATCACAAATAAACAACGATGGTCTAGTTTTTCTCTTTTCTGAAGCGCGATATGAAGTAAATAATGTCGAAATAGTTAGATCGAAGAATGTTGGTATTACAAGTGCAATGAAATTCTACCCTTCTTTTTGCGATGAAGAAAGTAATCTTTTACGGATGGCAGTTTGGTGTCCAAAAGCTACTAAAACTGGATGATTAATGAGGACGGAACTCTTACAGGTATGTTAACATTGAAACATATTATTGGCTTCGCAGAAGACTTCAGACGTATTATAATCAACGCAAAACAAGAGATAATCCTGATCCGTGATCGAAGTGATTACAATTCTTTTAAAGCAGCAGATACACCAGTAGACTCGAAAATTACACTTCATCGTATATTGTGGAGAATTCCACAAGTAACATTATAATAAACAAGTAATTTACACTGGAACAGGTTGGTAAAATATACCTTATCTAAAAACACAGATTGTACATGTGAATGCCGGTTCACAACAAAGAGCTTTAAAAACCATCAATCTTCAAAACAGCTTACGGGCTGTCTCCCCCATTTAACAGCAAGACAACATATATTCCAGCACATATCATAAATAGCAATCTTGAAAATAAAACAATGCAAAATATCACAGTGCATAATAAGAAGACAACGGGCAATAGCCGTCTCATCCAGCTGCATTTGTACGTAACACAACGCCCAACGTCGTTTCTCCTTTTCCACCTGCTTGGCTAACAGCCCTAAATGTCAAAAAGCAAATCTACTCAATAGGTTATTGTTTGAAAGTTAGTCTTAGCACGGAAGTGACCTTTCATTTCACAACAGGGCTAATATTTATCTAAGCTGATTACATTACTTCAGTAGCGAGCTCATCACAGCTTCTCTCGTGGGCACACATGAACACACACACATTGCTGGGAGACTAACATCTTTCTCAAATACACATAGTAATCTCATTGCCTGACAAATCACTCAAGGCTTCATTTCGCATTTCAATAATATGTATCCCCGTGCAAACACTGGGCTGACTCTGGCCTCTCATATTATATACAACATTGTCAAACGTGCACAACGCACGTGCCCTTTAATTCACTTATAAATCAGCATGCATTTCATATTCATCCAACGCGCACTATCATAAGCCCTTCAATAACGATCCACGGTTCGACTTCCTGCTCAAACTTTTCCCAAACAAGCCTCCAATCTATTTCAATGACCCTGCTTAAAATCAACGACGTGCATGCAACACCTTCATTCTTGTAGACACTGAAAACACATGTGCTGAATCTATGTTCTGTAATTACTAAATGAAATTAATTTCAACGTAGCGAGTGTATTACTTTTAAATATTCTGATGATTGCCGCTATCTAACCCTTCACACATAGAACACAGGACTAAAAATACATAGCAATGCACAAAAACACACAGAACAAATACCAAATGACCCTACAATTCCCTCGGTTCCCAACTATCTAGCTATATACAGAAAATAAAGAAAGCATGCAATCCAACCCTGTCCATATTTACATCAGGCTGAAAATTACATTAAAATCCCTAACCTAATTCTCACTAGCATTAAATGTATATCATAAATCATGCAATTAAAAAGAGATCACACCACTTAAGTTCTGCAGCTCACATGAAGCCGCCAGCGAATCACATTGTCGCTGTGTCTGGACTCCTTACTCCATGATCATCACACGAGGCATACCTACTTCAGTCCTTGGCTCGGTGCACAGCATTGAACAAATACAGGCTGTAAATAACAAAGCCTATGTGCGAAAATTAATGTTAGCACATTGCACACTTTAAACTGCAAATATCTCAGGTTCAACGCTTGTCCATAGTAGCGGCACAACGTTTCATGAAACGCACTCGAACACTTTACCACGCGTTCGCGACCCGAACGATGATAATATACGTGAGCGTTTTTCGCACTTTATTATCAGTTTGCGGTAAAATAGTTAATAGGTTACACAGTTAATGCGAGAAATAGTGCCATCCTACACTTGCCAAAGGAATGCAATTACTTTATTGTTCAATCGTGCAAAATTATACTGTTACTGGTCTGTCTGACCACACAAAGAAAGTTCTGCCCACGTGTCGACCGTTTCTCGCGCCACGTACACTTCTCACAGCACAAGAAAGTAGCAAAAGGAGAACGCTTCACCTTGCGCCGAGCTGAAATATTCTTCACCGAGGTCGTTAGCACAAGGGGAATCCCCAAGCGTTTGAACAAGCAACCAATGAGATATCTGGTCCTGATTAACGGCTCTGTATTTCAATTAAATAATTATCAAAAACACTCAAGTACTTAGATTAAATACTCACTTGGATTTCATAATTTTCTCCCAGATATTTGTCACACTCAGTCCTGTGGAATACCTACAAATAACGGTTTTAAATACCACATCACGATGCTCACAGCACTATCACAATAAAGTTGGTCATTCAGGATACTTCGCCTCGTGCTTCCCTGCATTCAGATTAGCCACACCCCTAGCTTCTCACTGCCTATATTCAGCTGGTGGTGTGATATTCCCTTACACATGCATTCGATGCTGGCTTGCTTCAAAATTTGTAGCTTCATGTGGTCGGTGTAAAATTACTAGCTAGTCTCTCTCACATTTGTCAGTCCGCCTGACTTCCGGTCTCGACTCCAACTTGTTACGTTTGAACCATCCGACTGCAGTCCATGTTAAATATATGATTAAATGTACCAAACCAGCCGTCTGGGTACGGGACAGTATCGCTGCACACCAAAACACCAAAATCTTCACTAACAACTTCTGTACAGTAAAAATATAATAGAACGCACAAATAGTATGCAATGTACAACCAGCTCTCATTCAACACAAGATAAGTGCACACTGATTTGAAACTAAAAAATACACAGGCAAAAAAATAAAAACTGTATTTGACTTCACTACAGAAGTGAACAGTGGGCGCTTTACGGAATGAGGGACTACATGAGGCTTGAACCGGAGCAACACAGTAGAAGGAAAATGGAAAGAAGGCAACGAAGTGACGCCTGATCCTGCCTTTGTGCTTCTTCCCTATGAATATATTTATGAAAAAGAAAATGTTATGTAGTTATTTTAATAACTCAGGGCAAAACTGCCTCATGGTTTTTTATCTGTCTTCCATAATACATTACAAATTACAGTATAATATCCGATAATCACAAGGGATTATGGGTGTCTCAGAGAGGGTGTGTTCACTCCTTGTAAGAGCAATACTGTTTTCTTAACGTGGAATGAGCTATAGTGACAGTTTTGTTGCAGGTCGCACTGCGATTGTGACCAGAGATTCTACCGGTGTCTCCAGAACGTAGTACGCTTTACCTTCTCCCCGGCAGCAAAAACTGTAGGAGAAACTTACTTCGATCTGGTGGGACCACAGTGCTTCAAGAGGGAGTACCCCATCGTGGCGTGCTTCGAGAGCTACGTGTAAGTCCACTATTCTTTGATAATTAAACATTGGTACATTAAGTATTTATTGCAGCTGAACTTCCTATCGTATAAGATTTTATACAATTACTAGCTGTTACCCTTACGCGGACTTTCCGAAAACTAAAAAGACTCCTTTCTTTGTTTTTAAAGAAGATTCCAAATACTGAACCAATTTTCTAGTCTGTAACATTCAACTTTTTTTGTAAAAGTATCCCAATTCAATCCCATTTTCAGCCCTTTTCACCCCTCTCCTCTTAAGTGAATTTTCCGGAAACCAAAAGAAATACGTGTTTCTTTATTTTAAACGAAATTCCAAATACTGTACCAATTTTCGAGTCTTTGAACTGTTCTGTTTTTGAGATATATTCATTTGATCCCCTTTTTTCAACCCTTAACAAGGGAATGTCCAAAAATCCTCCCTCAGTGAGCACCTACACTCTATTATAAATATATCCCCCAAAGTTTACTTCTTTATGTCGAGTAGTTTGGGCTCGGCGATGATGAATCAGGCAGTCAGTCAGTTAGGACATGTTATTTTATATATATAGACTCGCTTTCGCTCGCCCCCAATTCTTCTACATTAGAAGGGGTCATTTGGAAAATTACTGTGACGAACCACTACGTCGTTACGAAAAACGGATTGCGCCACCAGACGGCCCATCTATTCGCGTACATGTTTGGTCGTATAATATTTTCTCCTACAGTTTACTCACGATTTATAGCAAAGAAAGGGGTAAACGTTTCCATCTGGTGGTAATTACGTACGATTCTTACAAGATGAGAAATTATTCTCCTAACCTAATGGGCAGCTATAGTCTTGAAGCTTAGTAGGTGTACATTTTCGTTCTTTGATGTTTTGTCGTTTCTGCATACGGTACACCGTAGATTGCTTTAAAATCTGAGATTAGGAGTACAGTGTCCACATATTCCTTTCATTTCTCCATTCTTACACGGTGCTAGAATCATGCATTTTGCTCACATATGACCCACGGACGTTCCAATGGGCTTGCCGAATTTCATGATTCTATCGGTCTTGTAAGTGTGCAAAACAATAAAATCAACTATGGAAAATGTTAAAAATGGACGTAAAATCTGAAAATGTAGTTCTGTCTAAGGCATAAGGATCAAGATACGACTAAAAGTTATAGATCCTTTCATTCATGATGGGTTCCGAATATCTTGTCCATTTGGCTATACAACTTACTGTTTAACCAAAGAAACCTCGAAACAATGGTATGCACCGTCATGAAATTTACCTCCAATTTTCGATAATTTTTGGAGGTAAAAAGTTAAACATTGGACCTTTTTGGAATTTCTCCGTCGGTTGCAGGTCAAAAGCTATAACTGTGCCGAATTTTAATTTTCTGCCGCTCTGCAACATTACGTCCAGCATTTAGTTTAGGGGAAGTAAAATAAAATAACAAAAAATTCAACATTTGCAATTTTTCCATAGGTTACAGCCTAATAGCTATAACATTGACAAATTTCAAGTTTCTACCTCATCTGGTAGTGGTTAATCAGTCAGTCAGCCGTACGGTTTTATATAATATAGATAAGCGTTGAAGATGTGCACGTTTAAAAGTCCA
Organism: Anabrus simplex; assembly: GCF_040414725.1. Classification (NCBI taxonomy): domain Eukaryota; kingdom Metazoa; phylum Arthropoda; class Insecta; order Orthoptera; family Tettigoniidae; genus Anabrus; species Anabrus simplex. The sequence continues at coordinate 214,990,224 of NC_090279.1, read as the reverse complement.
GTCCTTCATTTGGAAATTTATTGGGGCGGAACGGTCCGTCGTATCGGCAAACGGATTGCGGCATAAGACGGCCCATTTTGTAGCCTACATTTTTAGTCCTAACACGTTTTATCGTATCTGTTTATGCGCTGAGCCCGCGGTGTAGGGGTGACGTGCCTGCCTCTTAACCGGAGGCCCCGGGTTCGATTCCCGGACATGTTAGGGAATTTTACCTGGACCTGAGGGTTGTTTCGTGGTCCACTCAGCCTACGTGATTAAAATTGAGGAGCTATTTGACGGTGAAATGGCGGCCCGGTCTAGAAAGCCAAGAATAACGTCCGAGAGGATTCGTCGTGCTGACCACACGACACCTCGAAATCTGCAGGGATTCTGGCTGAGCAGCGGTCGCTTGGTAGCCCAAGGCCCTTCAAGGGCTGTAGTGCCATTCGGTTTGGTTTTTTGGCATAGACACAGGTAAATACTTCGGTCTAGGTCAAATTTCATACGTTTGTCACAAGTTGAGAAATTATTTCGCCAACTTACCAGACAGCTACAGTCTTGAAACTTGGGAGGAGTATCGATCACGAAACGTTCTGTAATTTTCTTCTTCGTGATCCTACCCGTCTTATAAGTGTTTCAAGCAGTGAAATAATATATGGAAAAGAAACAAAATTGACCGAAGATCGGAAAATCGATCTAAGGTAGGAGGAGTCGAGATACGACAAAAAGTCACACGACCAAAGTTGTAGATCTCTTCATTGCAGGGGCCAGAGTGCTATACATTCTTTGATAGGAACACAGTTAAGTACAAAATATGTCGAAACGAAGGTCTGCACCGGCATGAAAATTGCCTCAATATTTCGATATTTTTCATCATCATGATCATCATCGTCTGTTTACCCTCCAGGTTCGGTTTTTCCCTCGGACTTAGCGAGGGATCCCACCTCTACCGCCTCAAGGGCAGTGTCCTGGAGCTTCAGACTCTTGGTCGGGGGATACAACTGGGGAGAATGACCAGTACCTCTCCCAGGCAGCCTCACCTGCTGTGCTGAACAGGGGCCTTGTGGAGGGATGGGAAGATTGGAAGGGATAGGCAAGGAAGAGGGAAGGAAGCGGCCGTGGCCTTAAGGTAGGTATCATCCCGGCATTCGCCTGGAGGAGAAGTGGGAAACCACGGAAAACCACTTCCAGGATGGCTGAGGTGGGAATCGAACCCACCTCTACTCAGTTGACCTCCCGAGGCTGAGTGGACCCCGTTCCAGCCCTCGTACCACTTTTCAAATTTCGTGGCAGAGCCGGGAATCGAACCCGGGCCTCCGGGGGTGGCAGCTAATCACGCTAATCACTACACCACAGAGGCGGACATTTCGATATTTTTGTGGGGTAAAAAGATAAAGATTGGAACTTTTTAATAATTTCTCCGCTCGGTACAGGGTAACAGCTATAATTTTGCCGAATTTCAATTGTCTAGCACACCCGAAAATTTTTGGCTGCCATTTTGTTTGAGGGTGGGGATAAGTATGAAAACATTGAATTTTTTGGAATATTTCCTTGGGTTACAGCGTAATAGCTATCTGACTGCCGAATTTCAAGTTCCTACCTCATCTGGAAGTGGTCGATCATTTATGTCAGTGAGTGAGTCAGCTGTAGGGCTTTATATAATAGAGAATATTCAGACAAAAAGCCTCCGTCGCTCGGGCGGCAGCGCCCGCTGGGTTCCGTGGTTCAGATTCCGGTCACAAAGCAGAGGCGGGGCGGGTTTTTCTCCGAGTACTCCGGTTTTCCATGTCATCTTTCATTCCCCAAAACTCTCCAATATCGTTTGGGGCATTGACACGGGAAAGGTTGTAAAAAAACGAATTAAAATGTCGAAGTTTAGTTTTTAATGGAAAACGCAGTAGGTCTAAGCGCTCAGCCAAGGACATGGAAATGGTAGAACTTCAACTGGTACGTAGACTAGTTTCTACGATTGGTGCTAGACGGAACGTGTGTTAAGTCCACGAAGTCTGGCATCGAGAAGGTAGTGTCAACCAGTGCCTCTGGTGGAATTACGTATAACCTTTGCCGTTTATTGAAAGTCAACTGAGAGTGAACCTTGTTGATAAATATTATAGTTCGCCATCGTGATACTTCAGTTGCCAGAATGCCTCCGAAATCTATTCCATTCAAAATGGTAAGTCGTTATTGCCAGCATCTTGATATGACGTTCATACTAGTTCTTTGTTTACCGGGCGAGTTGGCCGTGCGGTTAGGAGCGCGCGGCTGTGAGCTTGCATCCGGGAGATAGTGGGTTCGAATCCCACTGTCGGCAGCCCTGAGAGTGGTTTTCCGTGGTTTCCCATTTTTACACCAGGCAAATGCTGGGGCTGTAAGGCCAAGGCCGCTTCCTTCCAACTCCTAGGCCTTTCCTATATCATCGTCGCCGTAAGACCGACCTGTGTCGGTGCGACGTAAAGCCATTAGCAAAAAAAAGTTATTTGTTTTCAAAAATAGGTTCTACGTGTGGCCAACAATCATTCCAGAAGAAATAATCAGAGAGACTGAACATTTTCGACCTTTTCATGTAATCATGTGTCGCCTGGGGATTTTCGTGAGTTCGCCGTGGAAAGCAAGCGATGTTTAAATACTCAACGCCTTACTATTAACACTGTGAGCGGGATACGGATTTCAAGAGGCGAACTACCTCAGTCAAGACAAGGAGCCATTCAGGGAGTTAGAACTGTGGAGGGAGAGGACGGTCCCATCACGCGAGCAACAACACACACACGTTATAACCACTCATCAGCGAACAGGAAAAAGGGCTCATTGGCTATTCTGGATTTCTTGGATGAAAAATATAATTTGTTTTATCGTAAAATTTAGCTTGAAACATACAGCTGACAAACTGATTACTCACAACGTTAACTCATGTTCACAAAGACAGATCACATTGGAGAAGTAGAGATACGAAGTTCATACTCACAGGAAATGTTCATTAGTTTGTTTTGCAGAAACGATAGCATTTCACTCACCTAGGTTCAGCATGGGTCCTGTTGCCTAGTAAACACTGGGTCCTCCATGGGTACTGATAACTTGTTCCTTGCGTGATGTCATCGACGCGTATAAGGTGCGAATAGCCTCCTGATGCATAGCCATTCATGCTGCATTCACCTGGTTCCACAGTTCATCTTTGGTGGTTGGCATTGAGTCATAGCGCTGCACTTGTCGTTTCACCATATCCCACACATTCTCGATTGGCGACAAGTCCGGTGATCGGGCGGGCCAAGGCAACAGTCTTACATCCTGTGACAACAAGAAGGCGCGAGTTCGTGCAGCAACATGTGGTCGCCCATTGCCTTGCTGAAATATGGCAGTCTGGGGTGTCGTGCAGAAAGAATATGCCTACGGGTCGCAGGATGTCATTCACGTAAGTCAAACTGGCCACAGTGCCCTGGACACGCACCAACTGTGATTTGCGCTTGTGCCCAACAGCACTCCACACCATAAGGGCTTGAGTTGGCGCTGTATGTTTTGTGCGAATGTAGTCAATGTGATGCCTCTCCCCCTGTCTGAGGCGAACCAAAATACGGCCATCATTTTCAAACAAACAGAACCTGGATTCGTCCGACCTATCTGCTGCCATTCCTGTCCCCAGTGACGTCGTTCCATACACCATTGCAGTCTAACATGTTTGTGCACAGTAGTCAAAGGTAGGCGGAGAAGTGGACGATGCGCCGGAACGGCTACAGACTCTCATTCTTGATAGTGTACGTTGTGTTACACTGTTCCACTGTCGCGCCAGAGCCGAGGAGGACGCAGATCTCTCCTGCAATACCATTGGGATTAGGTGTCCATCTTCTCGGGGGTGGTCTTGATGGTGCGACCAGACCCATCTCGTCTTGTTCTATGATCTTCTGTAAACCATCCTGTATACACCCTTTTACACTGCTGACACACTTCGTCCCACACGAGCAGCAATTTCCCGGTTGGATGCATCACTTTCTCTCCTGCCAATAATGCGCCCTCTTTCAAACTCACTCATTTGACGGCGTGGTTCTCGCATAAGTCTGCGAGGCATCCTGCACGTCTGCTTATGTCACACTGATTCATTACCTTCGGTTTATAGCGACAACGAGAGCCGCAGGCACATTTTACCAGTCGGTGGTGGTGGGCAGAGATATCGGTGTAGACCTTGAACCTGGAGGCCGACATGGTTCAAATGCTAATCATTTTTTCAGAACATATTAATGCATATGTTCTGTGAATATGAACTTCCTATCTCTAGTCTTTCAAGGCGTTCTGGTCTTTCTGAACTTGAGTGTATTTTACAGCAAAATTAGTGCCTGAATCATAATTTATCATACATTTGTGTTGTGAACTGATAAACAGATCACTCCTTGATTTTACACGATTTATTTTCAGTAACGTCTGCTTCAGAATGTTGGATAAACTATTTTTGTGTTCTCCTGTAAAATTCACATTTTATGACTTACTACCATTCCCATGTCAATGCGTCATTTCATTTCGTCTGTCAGTCATTAATCATTGCCCCAGAGGTGTGTGGGTCAGGCTTCGGCAGCCGGCACGATTCTTATCCATTCATTCCATTGCAAACAGGCAGAGTATTTTCATTATTCAGACACTGCGTGGATGTTCCTTGTGAGATTATATCCAGCCCAAGTCATTGACTGACCACAGTGATTCATGAGCTGAAATATATTACTGTATTGTATGTTTCAGGCTGTTCCCATGGCGATGTATATCATACAAACTAGACACAAGTCGTCCCAAGGTATGGCAGTGGTTCGATGCCAGGATCTTCTAGGAGAGTATCTCCTCTGTTTAATTCGAGTTCCTAGGAGACGGAAATCTGAATGGACTATTTCAAGAAGAATGCTCCTGACATATCTATCTGTTTCATGTCTTTGGAGAATTGCTCACTTGTTCTTTAAAGGAATAATAACAATGTTATTGTTTTAAGTCCCAATTAATACTTTTGACTGTTTTCGGAGACGCCGAAGTGCCGGAATTTTTCCCGGAGGAGATCTTTTACGTGCCAGTAAACCTACCGACATGAGTTTGACGTATTTGAGCACCTTGAAGTACCACCGGGCTGAACCAAGAAATACCCTGTCAAGTTGAGATGAGGCCAGAGCCACGCAGCTCGGCGTAGTTTAAAGGAGCCTAACATCTAAGTGAGTCATGTCAACGCCACGAGCTCAGTGACAGTTGTGCGTACACGAGAAACCGCTGACACGAGCGCTAGCCCGGGACGTTATCAGACAGCGCAAGCCTCGAGAGGTGTACCCGGAGTATGCAAAGTTTTTGTCTGTTTAGTTGGTAAATAAAATACGCAATTTACAAAAGGAATTCATATTTTGTTTACTGAAAATTTTGGCCATCAGGTTATACACACTTCTTCCATTTTTATGGTACATTATGAATACCATGCCAGAAGAACTGCTTGTCTTTTGCGGCAAACCATACGCCGAGCCATTTTTCAACTTCCTCGAAATTGCCAAGTGTTGCTCTGCGAGCGCGCGCTCCATTCATGCGAAGAGGTGATTATCAGATGGCGCCAGGTCGGGCGAGTACGGCGGGTGCGGAAGGATGTCGCATCTAAGGGATTATAATGTGTCTTTCACTGGTTACGCTGTGTGAGACAGTGCATTGTCGTCTTACACAATCACTTTACTATGTCTTCTGGCCCATTCCGACCGCCTTTCGATCAATGCGTGATTTAAATTAATCATTTGTTGGCGATAGCGTTATGCATTCACGGTTTCTCCGGGTTTCAAGAGTTCACAATACAAAACACCGCTCTGGTCCCACCAGACACAAAGCATGGTCTTGTTGCCGAAGCGATCTGGCGAAACCATGTCTCACGTGTTCTAATAGCTGGAGCGTGTTCGCTATATGTTTCTACCAGCAAACGGTGACTTTCCACAGACTTTTCCTTGTCATTAAATAAGAAAAGCAATGCATGCCGCAATGGTTTTTTTTTTCAGGCACGAACGTCGACATGATCACTGACCGATACAACACAGACGCTAGTGTTTGATGGACTCAACTTGTGTGTGTTGGTAGCTTAATGTCAGGCGAACAAACTGATGTATGTATCAAGTTCATACGCGTCGTACTGTTCGCTGGCGCCATCTCTTAGTGAAACCGGAAAATATTTTTTTAGAATTTGCTTTACGTGGCACCGACACAGAGAGGTCTTATGGCGACGATGGGAGAGGAAAGGCCTAGGAGTGGGAAGGAAGCGGTCGTGGCCTCAATTAAGGTACAGCCCCAGCATTTGCCTGGTGTGAAAATGGGAAACCACGGAAAACCATCTCAGGGCTGCCGACAGTGGGGTTCGAACCCACTATCTCCCGATTACTGGATATTGGCCGCGCTTAAGCGACTGCAGCTATCGAGCTCGGTAAATCAAAATTACTCGCCTCAAATATCACATATCAGTGTAATTAATTATTAAATTTCTTCTGTCCTATCATGACGACTTGATCTTCATGCCAGACTGTGCCGAAAGCCTGCAGTCTAATATCTTGGAACTTGAAAATAAGTGCAATGAGTTTGGTATGAAAATTAGCCTTTCCAAGAGTAATTGCTGTCAGTAGGTAAGAAATTCAACAGAATTGAATGTCAGATTGGTGATACAAAGCTAGAACAGGTAGATTATTTCAAGTATTTAGGATGTGTGCTCTGCCAGGATGGTAACATAGTAAGTGAGATTGAATCAAGGTGCAATAAAGCTAATGCAGTGAGCTCGCAGTTGCGATTAGCAGTATTCTGTAAGAAGGAAGTCAGCTCCCAGACGAAACTATCGTTACATCGGTCTGTTTTCAAACCAACTTTGCTTTACGGCAGCGAAAGCTTGGTGGATTCAGGATATCTTATTCATAAGTTAGACGTAACAGACATGAAAGTAGCAAGAATGATTGCTGGTACAAACAGGTGAGAACAATTGCAGGAGGGTACTCGGAATGAGGAGATAAAGTCTAATTTAGGAATGAACTCGATGTATGAAGCTGTACGCATAAACCGGCTTCGCTGGTGGGGTCATATGAGGCGAATGGAGGAGGATAGGTTACCTAGGAGAATAGTGGACTCTGTTATGGAGGGTAAGAGAAGTAGTGGGAGATCAAGACGACGATGGTTAGACTCAGTTTCTAACGATTTAAAGATAAGAGGTATAGAATTAAATGAGGCCACAGCACTAGTTGCAAATCGAGGATTGTGGCGGCGTTTAGTAAATTCGAAAAGGCTTGGTGACTGAACGCTGAAAGGCATAACAGTCTATAATGATAATGCTTGTTATAATAAAAGTAATAGGGCAAACAAGGTAATAAATTATTATTTAATTTTATTGTATGCAACCACGGAGATTTGGCTGGCGCATGCTCCTACAGGAGTTTGTGAGGACATCTTTACTGCTACACTGCCACGGACTCCGCCCAAGTGAAAGACTCTTCCCGCACCCTTCCTCCCTATGAAACCGTCCACCAGAGCGCTTCCCCCTTACATCTCAACCCCCTCACCCACAGTATATCCTCAGACGGACGCTGCAGAGTGCGTGCCTTGTCTTCAACCTGAAAACATTTACCAGTGAACTGAAAGCCAGTCACCTAAGTTTGATAATAGTCTTCCTTGTTGATGAAGATTTACAGTTTTACAATGAAATGCACATTTTAAAAACATTATTCGAGTCCAATATTTGACTTCAAATGTCGAGAGAAAATAAAAGAACCCTTTCGTTCTCCAGGGACGACACTGTCCAGGAGTCCTTGAGGGCCGGCAGCTACTGTTTCCAGGGAAGATGGAGGATGGCAAATGAGATAAGAAACATTAGTCCGGAAACGATGGAGTCAAGAGTTAAGAAAAAATCCACTCATTTAAGTTCGTTTACCTGCACAAGTTTCACAGGCTGTGCGGGCATTGTCATGAAAGGAATAACCATTCTTCGTTATATTTGGAAGAAAGTTACGATGTTTTAACCATTGCATGTAGACCAGAGGAGCCTGGCGACTGACTTGCGCTATAAGAAAGGAGAACATAAAATGCAGACTAGCACAAGCAAGGGAGGAATTTGCTCACTTCAAACATTGATATAGAAACTAGAAGGATGTTTTGAATACTTTCGTCTGGCGCCTGGCATTGTATGGAAATGAAACATGACGCTATTTATCTCTGAAAGAAAGAGAATACAAGCATTTGAAATGTGGTGTTACAGCAGAATGCTGAATATAAGATGTGTAGATCGAGTCAGGAATGAAGAGGTACTGAATCGAATTGGTGAGAGGAGATCGATTTGGCGAAATTTTATCACAAAAAGAGAATAGAGTCCGCCTCCGTGGTGCAGTTGTTATTGTGATTAGCTGCCACCGCCCGAGCCCTGAGATCGATTTCCAGCTCTGCCATAAAATTTAAGGTGGTACAAACATTGGAACTGGGTCCACTCAGCCGCGGGAGTTCAAGTGAATAGAGGCGGTTCGATTCCCACCTCAGCCTTCCTCGAAGTTGTTTTTCGTGGTTTCCCACTTCTTCTCCAGGCAAATGCCGGGATTGTACCAAACTTAAGGCCTCGGCCGCTTTCCTCCTTCTTCCTTGCCTGTCCCTTCCAATCCCAACCCCTATAAGGCACCTGCTGAGCATAGCAGGTGAGGTCGCCTAAGTTGTATCTCCGATCCAAAGTCTCACGCTCCAGGACACTGCTCTTGAGGCAGTAGAGGTGAGAACCCTCGATGAATCCGGGCAAAAATCAATGCTGGAGGGTAAAGGGATTCAAGAAATAATAATAATATAGAAGACATAGGACACATCTTAAGACATTCAGGAGCTGTTCAGTTAGACCGTGGAATGAATATGACAAACAGATAATACTGGATGTAAGGTGCAGAACTTGCAGGATGGGCCATAACATCTGCAGGTTTCATGTGGAGTCGCCATTCATGGCGCGGTCACAGATAATGAAAACCTTAACCTTCCACTTCGTACCTATGCGACCTGAAAGAGGTTTACATGTGTTGTGTAGAAATGTGGAGACGTTGCTACTAGAAATGTCATGTACTGTTAGGAATGTTACATCACTGATGTTTTAAACAATCTCACGTTTTATATTAATGAGGTTGGTTACTTAACTCTTCGTCTAATGTTTGCTTAGCAAATGTGACGTGACGGTTCGTGACTCAAGGTTGTGTGTTGCTTGAAGCCCGCACCTCGCTGAGCTACTGGCCGTGCTCTGACTCTCAAACAAGAGAGCTTCTTCAGTTTATGTGCCTCCACAGGGTCCGGGTATAGGGCCATGTTTTCTAGCTATATCCACAAGAACCTGGACTGCCATAACGCGAAGACAATAGCAAAGTTTGCAGTTCACCACCGCGGTGCGATCCGACCAATTTTCGCAGCAGCGCAGCAGATTATTCTGCATTTAGGAAAAGGCTAGGAAAACAACAGATAGGGAATCTGCCACCTGAGCGACTACCCTAAATGTAGATCAGTATTGATTGATTGATTGATTGATTGATTGATTGATTGATTGATTGATTGATTGATTGATTGATTGATTGATTGATTGATTGATTGATTGATTGATTGATTGATTGATTGATTGACACATGAATCCGAATCCCACCATCGACTGTCCTGACCCAGCGGAAAGGTTGGACATACGGCTAGAGTTTCACACCTTCAGGTATGCCACCACGTTCTGAAAGTTGGCGGAATTGTTATGCTTATCAGAGACATGAACTCGGGCCCATGATTACTTAATGGACTTGGCATGGCGGTACCTGACTATCTACAACTTTGGCCTGGGAAGATTTGGATGTAAGGAGACGAGCTGATAGACTAAGCTGTCAGAGGAGAGATGGTGTGGTGTGGAATGATATTAGTAAACGAATAAATTTGAATGCAGCATTTTAAATGTAGGAAAAATCATAGTAGGAAGATGAATTGGAATTCAAGAAGACAAATCGGGGCAAATATTAATTTTTAGGAAGAGGAACAAGGGTTTGGAGTAATTTTGATATATTTCCAAATTCTTTAGAATCATTTAAGAAAAGACTGGGTAAACAAATGGTAGGATATCTGCCACCTTGGCGTCAGTCTTAAGTTCAGATTGATTAATGAAATTGGAAGTTATTACAAGTGCTGGAAAGGGAAACGTTGTTTTTACGCCAAGAATTAAATTCGTTTCTACGGATATACAAGATGCCTTTCTCCAAGACGGGACTTCAATTTCCGTTAAGTATGGCATTTTCAATTAGAATAAACAAACCCAAGGACAGACTTTCAAGAAAATAGGTATGTATCTTCCCAAATCAGTGTTCACACAATTTCAGCTATATACAGCATTTATGCCAGGGTGGACCAAGCGCGGAAATTATCAACCTTTATGAATTGTCGTAAAAGCAGTCCACCATTACTATCGCTCGGTCTGGTTACCGCTATTTCTTGACGCTTGTTTTCCTCGCTAATATTCCCCTCGGAAGAAATTCGAAGTGGTATTCAGGAGTAAGTGGTAATTTCGACAGTCACTTGTCTTTATCTAGAAGGCAGTGATCGTTTCGACAGTCATTCGTCGCTGGTTTGCATTTCCTGTGGCAATATGAGCTAACAATGGGAATATCGAGTATTTTACTCGATGGTGACGATTGTTAAGCAGTAATTCGGCGCTCCTCCAGAACCCCAGCAGATGTCCAAGTATTTCGGTCTCATTGCAACCGCTTTGGCGGTAATGGGTTGAGCTGAAAGTTCTGCCGGGAACCGATCTTACTGCAGTCAGGTTACACGACATTTTTATAGCATTATGTATTCGCATGAAGATAAAGATGACTTGCGACACATCCAGGAATTTGCTTTCGGGTGATCGGCGTACAAAACCACTCACCTGCTTTTCTGGGGTAATTGACACCATAACTGAAAAGATCGATCTCTCATTATCTCTCGCAGCTTTCTTCCATTGGTTTTAGAGGGAAGACTTCCTTTATTGATGTTTATTCAGTTTATGGAGCACACATGTTACAATGGACAACCAGATATTTTTCCAAATTTTGAACAGTAAAACTCTGCCTGTTGTCGGCTGATATATTTTTAAATTGAAATAATTAACATTCCACTTTACATAGAATCAGGGGACTACGTAAGAGCAGCTAGCTCTGCTGGTAGTGGTGCTACGTCTTTCCCTTCGAGAACAGCAGCACCCTTCCAGCCGGGATTCCTCTGCATTATACTGATCTCATCTCCTCTCACTCGATAAATGTGACTAATGGTTGCCTCCACCTCACGAACAATCCGTACAGCCTTCAGAAGAGGTAATTATCTCTCTGCCAGCTGCTTTATTTTGGAACGTAGCTGTTCCGACTTGGGTGAAATGTATGTGAGACCGCTGAAAAGCATGGGGTTGGCCAGTGCAAGGTCAAGGGGACAGGAAGGACGCTGTTGTCCTTTAATCACATTTAAGTGCCTGTCTTTGGCAGCTACTTGCATAGAATACCTGCTTTCAAAGGGTATCTGGTAAATAAAACTAACAAAGTGGAGATGGGTAAAAAAATACGATTTAATAACTTACTGTTTGTCGTTTTAGGCACTTAACATGCAAATATCTTCAAAATAGGCATTTATTGGCACTATAAAACCCATGTATTTCCTTCACAGGTAGACTGAAACAGATTTTAGACTTATGAGCCTGCAATTTTGTGTTGAGGATAAAATAGGCATTTATGACGATATCCTCGCCGTAATTTTTACTAACGCCTGTTTGGCAAGCGAGAACAGGTACGCATATCTATCTTGTTTTCAGAACATGGGTGATTTTTTAAAAATAATCATAAGGATCAGCAGGTTTTGCTTCTACAGGCGACTAGTATGACTCTGTATGTTTTGAGGAAGGTGTGGGTGCGACTATCATATCACAAGGTCAGCGGACGGGACATGAGCTAGGTCCTAGAACACGGCGCAGTGATCGTGGGACTTGGCGAGATGCAGGTGAGTTCGCGCACGTCCTTATGTCATCGACAGGCGCTGACCGCCTTCACGGCTGTGTCTGATAGTAACCGACTTTCAAAATATTTATATGCAGTTTAGAAAGCAATTTGACTGACGAAACTTTAAGCTGCAAATGTTGACGTAATTGTGCTGTATTTCGAAATTAGAAAATAGTGGATCTGTCTTAAGGGAAAAGGTGATAGAGCAGTGCACGGGATGCTTATATCGTGGTAAATGAACAGGGAGGAGTGCAGCAAGTTTCCAGGTACGACACTGATCAGTGCACCAGGGAAGGTGTCCACAGTCTGTCTGTCTCTTACCTCATTCCAATCTATATATATGATTTTTTTTCTGTGCATTGATCACAATTTAAAAAGAATGGTATTTCTGTATCGGTCATCGGGCTCCATGGCTAAATGGTTAGCGTGCTGGCCTTTGGTCTCAGGGGCCTCGGGTTCGATTCCCGGCAGGGTCGGGAATTTTAACCACCATTGGTTAATTTCTCTGGTACGGTGGCTGGGTGTATGTGTCGTCTTCATCATCATTTCATCCTCATGACGACGCGCAGGTCGCCTATGGGAGTCAAATCGAAAGACCTGCACCTGGGGAGCCGAACATGTCCTCGGACACTCCCGGCACTAAAAGCCATACGCCATTTCATTTCGTTTCATTTGTATCGGTCATGTCAACAGTAACAAGGCAAGGCACTTTTTAATTTTCCTTCATGTCTGTCTGTCTGTCTGTCTGTCTGTCTGTCTGTCTGTCTGTCTGTCTGTCTGTCTGTCTGTCTGTCTGTCTGTCCGTCCGTCCGTCCGTCCGTCCGTCCGTCCGTCCGTCCGTCCGTCCGTCCGTCCGTCCGTCCGTCCGTCCGTCCGTCCGTCCGTCCGTCCGTCCGTCCGTCCGTCCGTCCGTCTGTCCGTCCGTCTGTCTGTCTGTCTGTCTGTCTGTCTGTCTGTCTGTCTGTCTGTCTGTCTGTCTGTCTGTCTGTATGTATGTATGTACGTTCATCACAAGAAAATGGCTAAACTACAATCTAGGCTATAAATAATTTTATTCACGCTGGGTGAAATGATAGTTTAGGGGAAGGCGTCTAATATTTAGCTTTTAAATATCTATGTTACTGGTCCTAACATAACAAAAGTTGCAGAGAATACAATTTCCGATCATTTATGTCTTATGCAGTTTTACCATACCGACTTTGGTACGAGATTTCATGAATTTAGACTTTCGTTCCTTATTCCATAGCAACGCGATATATTATTAACCCTAGAACTGTTGCAGGTTTATTTGTCAAATGCTGCAGTTATTTTCCTCAATATCCAGTATGAAATTAAAATCATCCCTGAAAACTCATATTAATCCCAATAAATCCGTATTATACACCAACAGAAAGCTGAAAGATTGATCAATAAGAAGATGTCAGAAATAATTTTAAAAATTGTGACGATTTCTAACTATCGAAATATAAAATTAAAATTTTCTTTGAACAAAGGGAATTGTCGAAATATTTTGGTCTAAGAAAATAATTTGTGATATATAATTTGTTCCTGAAACATGATATCCTGAAATACATAAGTATGTTCTTACATTTTCCCTACACAATTCTTCACTTTTCATTTCAAAAGCTAAGTAAAACACATTTTTTTCTCGAAACTGATTTTGAGTTCTTTTCACGAATTTTGAACCTACAGCTTATTTTGGTATTCTTAGGGCAATTCCTTTTTTTGTGTTGCGATCAAAGTATTTATAACATTATACACAAATATCAACAGTTCACACTTATCCCTTCACTGGTTTCTTCAAATATTGACGTACTGCCAATAATAATATAACCTGCACCAATTTGAACATCATTCCGGTTATCGGAATTTTCCATTACTTCCGAGGCACCCCGTACTTTGCTGTCACTTTCATAACTTTCAGGAATAATTTCCTCGTCGGAATTAACACAATAATCGCTATCACCATCAGTACCGCCGCTAAGATCTTCGGAAATCAAGCGCTCGATTTCAGAATAGTCAACAAAGCGGGCGGCCATCTTGATTCTAAGAACATATGAAAATACTTTCAATTCTACAGCTAAATGAACTTCTCCATACTGTTGCTTGCTTTTCAAAGTCTTTCAAAAGTGAAGATAAAAGTATCAGTATTTAACTGGTATCTATATTAGTGCTATCTGGCGTCCAGTTATAAATCTGTGGCAGAAGAAAGACACCGTCTTCCAGAAAGACGGTCCGCAGTTCTAGGGTTAACATGGAAATATTGTAATAGTGTTAATTGGCGATTGTTTTTGCAATGTAAAACCGCACGGTCATCAGTCCTTATCGACAAAGAAAAATGTGACGATGGTTATAAAAATTGAGATAAAGTCGTGAAGGGACGATAGCTTGAAGGATAAGACACGGGGGAGTGGTGAAAGAAGGAGAGATGCTCTAATATCCCGGAGTCGGAAGGAAACTAAATGTGAAGGCCTACGATATGTAAAGCTCATAAAACTGATCAACAATAACATTACATTTACCATTGTTGTCGTGTGATTTGTCCACGGCCGACTTGATGCGTCGCTCTAGCAGGAGCGCAGCGAGGGATCCAGTCGGCCGTGGATTTGTCTCTTCTACTGCCAGTCATCTCCGAGAGATGGGATTACTGCTGCGTCCCGAGTGAAACAGCTTGCTTGAATATTGGCGGAAAGTAGCTGGGCAATTAAAGTGTCCCGTGAGCGCCACTTTCCCTGTGCTTTCACTAAACGACGTGAACTCTTAAACCACACATTTTCTAGTTGTTGGTTAAGTTCACAAGTCAGCAAACCTTATGACATAGTAGAATAAATATTATTTTTACAAGTTGCTTTACGTCGCACCGACACAGTTAGGTCTTATGATGACGATAGGGCAGGAATGCGTTAAGAGTAGGAACGAAGCGGCTGTGGCCTTCATTAAGGTACATCCCCAGCATTTCCCTCGTGTGAAAATGTGAAATCACGGAAAACCATATTCAGAGCTGCCAAAAGTGGGATTCGAACCCACTATCGCCCGAATGCAATCTCACAGCTCCGCGCGCCTAACTGCATGCCCAAGTCGATCAGTAAAACCATTTTTAAGGCCCTATAAAACCCATCAAGTTATGACTAAATAAAGTTAACATCAGTGTGTATGGATGTGAGATAATGACAACTGTACCAGAGAGCGCACGTCGGGAACGTTTGAAATTGGAACGAGACAATCCAAGCCTTACGATGTCGGCGTGTCGAAAATCTGTGATTAAAAAATTGGTGTTTACCAAACAAAATTCATTAAAACCGTGATCAGCCAACAGAAAACTGCTTTCATTTTGCCTTCTCTATACACTAAAAACATTATTCATACAGAATTCTACTGAGAGATTCTGCTTAATAGTACAGTAGGTATCATCATCATCATCATCATCATCATCATCATCAATGTCTGAAGACAATTGCTTCCTGTCCTCAGCTCTTCGTTTCATTTCATATTAGGAACCATAATGAACATTCTGTGACAAATCTTGAAGGAATCTTTTCCTCGGTCGTCCTCGGCGTTCCTAGCCCGTGATTTTCCCTTCCAGCAGATTGGTAAGAAATGCATTATGTCGTAAGAAATGGCCAGTGAATTCAGCTCTTCTTCTCTGTATCGTTAGCATTAGTTCTCTCTTCCCGTAAATTTCTCTCAGAACTATTTTGTTTGTTCTCTTTTCAATCCATTTAATCCATAACATTCCTCTCCAGACCCACATCTGAAACGCTTCCAGTCTTGACCTCCGATTGTCCAAGATTCACAGCCATACAAAAGACATGACAAATTTCTTCCTAATTCCGAAATCTAAATTTACTAGACACCACGCCACACGAAGCTCTATCGCTCAGTTATTGCGAGATGCTGGATGCACAGTACACGAAGAGGTTGTCGGAGAACGGCAGTACCCGTAGGATTGATATGATCGCCTTCAGAAATAACAACAATGGATATATTATTGATCCAACGGCTCGGTTTGAATCGGACGCTAACCAACCCAGTGAAATACACGAGGAAATGAAAAGCATCTACGAACCAACTATCGCCTTCTACCGACGTGAATACGGGCTGGATAACATCGAGGTTATAGGCCTCATGATCGGTGAAAAAGGAACAATTCCTAACTTCTTCAAAGAATTCTGCTCAAGAATCAATCTATCAGAGTCGTTAACGAAAAATGTGGTCTTTAAAGCCAGAGTCTTAAATGTCTTCATGTCCTTAATGGGGGAAGGGTTTATTCTCTGAATGAACGTGTGTATATGTTTGGGCCAAACACCATCACTGACTCACCACCATACACATGACACCCCGTAATGTAGGAATTTGTTTGGCAAGCGACAACAGGTGAATTTGTTCTCATTGCATGGTAGTTTTTTCAATAATTATACGGATGAGCAGTTTTTGCTTTTACGAGCGAGTAGTGTGACTCTGTATCGCTACGAAGGTGTGGGTGCGACTATCATATCACAAGGTCACCGGACGGGACATAAGCTAGGTCCTACAACACAGCGCAGTGCTCGTGGGACTTCGCGATATGCAGGTGAGTTCGCACACGTCCGGTGCTCATCGCCTTCACGGCTGTGTCTATTCGTAATAGAGATTCAAAAGATTTATTTCTAATTTAGAAAGCAATTTGAGTGAGGAAATTTTAAGCGTAATTTATTGCTTTCCAGTCTGTGGAACACACAAGTTAAATCTTACTCTATAACATACGCTATTAAACAAGACATAAACATACACACTACTAAATAAAGAATGACAGGTTTCGCTCTTGAAAGAAACATCATCAGATTCTATCAAATCACACTCAAATATTTTTAATATTTAATACTTAGGAACTTGAAATCTGGAGTTTATGCTAATCTTTATGATAAATAAATATCTACCATGCAATAAAAGCAAATTAACACGTTGTCGCTTGCAATACAACTTTCTACATTACGGGGTGTCATGTGAGTCAGTGATGATGTTAACTCCCTTTCTCTTTACTCCAGCATTTACCACACCTGTCATTGTTTGTTTAATAATGTTTTTTTACAGATATGTTATTTAACTTGTGTGATCCACAGAATGAAAAGCAATTAAGCTACATTCAACTGAGTCGACAGTGAAATATGGCTTCCTTAGTGCCGAAACTTTAAGCTGCATAGGGTTCATATAATGGTGTCTTTCGAAAATAGAAATCAGCACGTCTGTTGTAAGGGAAAAGTTTACAGAACAGAGGAACATCGCGGCAAGGGAACAGGGAGGAGTGTAACAAGTGTCGAGCTACTTCACTGATCAGGCAACGTGTCCACAGGTATTTCAAAGTGGTTTTCCACTTATCGTTCCCGTGTGATATTTAAACATTTCCTGTGTTTTCACTAAAAGACGTTAACTGCTAAACCACACAAGTTGTTGTTGTTGTTTATGCCATCAGTCCATACACTGGTTTGATGCAGCTCTCTATGCCACCCTAACATGTGCTATATTTTTTCATTTCTACGTAAGTACTGCATCCTACATAAGCTCTAATCTGCTTGGAGATGTTTTCAGTGTGTTTTAAAAGAAATTCCACTTTAGTATCCGTTGCTGTAGAACTCCGCTTTCGCTGCTAGATAGCACCACCATCGGAGCGTCGAAATTGCTAGGAAGATTTCCACTTTGGCACCACTTCACAAGGTCCGTATCACAGTCGCTGAGGCCATTTTATCATTATTATTTTTGTTATTGGTTGGTCATCAGTTCGTAGATTAGTTTGATGCAGCCATCCATGCCACCCTATTCTGTGCTAACTTTTTCATTCTTCGTAACTGCTACACTCTACATCTGCTTGCCATACTCATACCTTGGTGTACCTCTACCGTTCTTACCCCGTGCACTTCCCTGCAAAATCAACTGAACAAGTCCTGGGTGTCTTAAGATGTGTCCTATCAGTATCTCTTCATTCATGATTCGATTTATCCATCTCACCTTCTGCATTCTTCTGTAACACCACATTTCAACATCTTCTATTCCCTTTGTTACTGAGCTAATTTTAGAGTTTTGATATCCTCTGCTTGGATTGTGATTATGCCTATTTGTTTTCCTTACCGTCTGTTCTATACAAACGTTGGAAAGGAGAGGGGACAAACTGCAGCTTGCCTGACTCCTTCCTGCATTGTTGCTTATTATTCAAATACTTCGATTCCGATCAGTGCAGAGTGATTTTTATAGACAGTATATATATATAATCACCAGTCAACATTACCAAATGCCTTTTTTTAGATCTTCGAATCGCATGTACTTGGGCTTGTTTTTCCTTAATTAGATCCTCTAAGATCACACGTAAAGTCAGGATTGCTTCACTTATTCCTTCATTTCTTCTGAGCCCCAACTGATCTTCTCGCAACTCAGCTTCAACTTTTCTTTCCATTCTTCTGTAAATAATACGTGTTAGAGGCAGTAAGATTACTTGAGATGAAAAACCAAGTTATTTTGGTAAGGACTGCGTGATTAGTTCCAAAATAATGTTTCCATTTTTAATGTTGCCTTTTTATTACATACTGTAACACAGACATGCTTTTCGAGGGCTCCCTACTACGGATACCGCCATGAACTCTTCTTCAGAGCTTATTATGCTCAACAATTCTTCTACCCTTACTTGAAGGTGATTTCAGACCACAGAGGACGTCTCAGCATCAGATTTTCAGTACGCACCAAGTAATTGAAAAATTCTTCGATTTTCATAGATCTAGAGAACGTATATGTCAGACTACAAGAGAAAAGAGTTAAGCCGGAATGGGGACATTATGGGATTTTAGGAAGGTTAATACAGGCAATCAAAAATGCTTATGATAATTTATAGCGGATGTGTTCTTGGTTCGAAGTACTTTCAGGGGTTACACACCTTTGCTGTTCGTAGTTTACATGGATCATCTGCTGAAAGGTATAAAGAGGCAGAGAGGGATTCACTTAAATGAAAATGTAGTAAGCAGTCTGGCCTATGCTGACGACTTGGTCTTAATGGCAGATTGTGCCGAAAGCCTGCAGTCTAATATCTTGGAACTTGAATATGAGTGCAATGAGTTTGACATGAAAATGAGCCTTTCCGAGACTAAAGTGATGAAGTAGGGAAGGAGGCTAAGAGAACTGAATGTCAGTTTGGGAATATAAAGCTGGAACAGGTAGATCATTTCAAGTGTTAAGGATGTTTGTAGTATAGTAAGTGAGATTGAATGAACGTGTAGTAAAGCTAATGCAGTGAACTCGCACTTTCAGTATTCTATAAGAAGGAAATCAGATCCCAGACGAAACTATCTTTACATCGATCTATTTTCAGACCAACTTTCTTGTACGGGAATGAAAGCTGGGTGGACTCATATCTTACGATACTGCGATGTTTATGTTTCGTAGATCTAGAGAAAGCACATGCCAGAGTACCAAGAGAAAAGGATGATAGTCGGAATGGGGTCATTATAGGATTATAGGCAGGTTATTGCAGGCAGTCAAAGATATTTATGATGACAACAGGGCAACTGTGATAATTTATACTGGATGTGTTCTTGGTTCGAAGTACTTTCAGGGGTTAGACAAAGCTGTAACCTGTGTTGTTCATAGTTTACAGGGAGCAATTAGTGAAAGAGAAGCGTTCACATTCAATGAGGTGGAATATCGACGTCTTTGACTTAATGGCGGACTGTGCTGAAACCCTGCAGTCTAATATCTTAGAGCCTTAAAATAAGCACAGTGAGTATGACATGAACATTATCCTTTAGAAGATTAAAGTGATGTCGGTCGGTAAGAAATCTAAGGGAACTGAATGTCAACTTTGGAATACAAAGCTGGAACAGGTACAGTAAGTGAAACTGAATTAAGGTGCAGCAAAGATAAAGCAGGATCTCGAAGAAAGAACCGAGTTCTAAGATGAAATTATTTTTACATTGGTCTGTTTTCAGACCGACTTCGTTGTACGCGACTCAAAGCCGGATAGACTCACGTTATCATAACAAAGTTAGAAGTAACGGTGAGAACGATAGCTGGAACACACTGATGGGAACAAACAACAAACGAAACCTCTGGTTTATATGTAACGGAGCCATCAAGTTCCCTTAATAAAATAATGCTTCTAT
Source organism: Anabrus simplex (assembly GCF_040414725.1). Lineage (NCBI taxonomy): Eukaryota > Metazoa > Arthropoda > Insecta > Orthoptera > Tettigoniidae > Anabrus > Anabrus simplex. Next base: position 214,970,156 of record NC_090279.1, on the reverse strand, counting down.
ATCTGTTTTACTTCGCACGGACAAGTCTTAGGACAGGGCTAGGTGAGGAAAGGAAGCGACCCCTGAATTTGGGGCGATATTACACTCTATACAGTAGAGTATTCTGAAACAACAGACCTAGACAATGTTGTGAGACAATGCTAAACGAGCTGGGAAATCACGTTACAGTATAAGTTTTACCAAGAGGAAAGTCCTCTAAATTTTAATTAGTTTGATAGTACCTCACCGGGCGAGTTGGCCGTGCGAATAGGGTCACACAGCTGTGAGCTTGCATTTATGAGATAGTGGGTTCGAACCCCACTGTCGCCAGCCCTGAAGATGCTTTTCAATGGTTTCCCATTTTCACACCAGGCAAATTATGGGGCTGTTCTTAATTAAGGCCAAGACCGTTTCCTTCCCATTCCTAGGCCTTTTATGTCCGATCGTCGCCATAAGACCTATCTGTGTTGGTGTGACGTAAAGCAAATAGCAAAAAAAAAAGAAAAAAAAAAGAAAAGAAAATAGTACCTCATTGGGAACAGTTTAAGTAGTTACGTAAATGAAATGGCGAATGGCTTTTAGTGCCGGGAGTGTCCGGGGACATGTTTGGCTCGCCAGGTGCAGGTGTCTTGATTTGACTCCCGCAAGCGACCTGCGCGTCATAATGAGGATGAAATGATGATGAACACAACACAAACACCCAGCCTCCGTGCCGGCGAAATGAAGCAATGATGGTTAAAATTCCCGACCCTGCCGGGAATCGAACCCGCGACCCCTGTGAGCAAAGGCCAGTACGCTCACCATTTAGCCATGGAGCCGGACAGTAGTTAGGTGTTAATATAAGGATTGATCTTCACATGGTTTTGCCGGACTGAGTGGCTCAGATGGTTGAGGCACTGGCCTTCCGACCTCAACTTGACAGGTTCGATCCTGGCTCAGTCCGGTGGTATTTGTAGGTGCTCAAATACGTCAGCCTAGTGTCGGCATATTTACTGGCACGTAAAAAACTCCTTCCGGCACCTCAGCGTCTCCGAAAATCGTAAAAGAAGTCAGTGGGACGTAAAGCAAATAACATGGTTGTGAGGGCATTTAGCTGTTATAGTAAGGATGTGGCCCGGGAAATACGTCAGTCTGACTGACCATCGTTAATGAATAGGAGAACTGTCCGTCACAGGAAATGCTGGAAACCCTGATTTCGATGCACCCATCGCTTGCTGTCACCTCCTGAGTACGTCACTGACAACACAAAATGGTACTCGCGATGAAACAGCGTGCTATGCGAAGCACGATTCGGGGAAAACCTGTGCGCAAGAGTTCAAGAGTGGAAGTGTTTTAGCAAAGTCTGTAATGCAATACTTAGTGGCAAAATGGCATGAAACGGGCTCTGCAGCGAATAAAAACCGTAACTTTCCGAAAAGAGTTCAAACATCAGAAAACTTTGCTCGAGTGAAGGGAAGTCTGAAAATCTCAACGTCAGTGCAAGTGGTAATTACGAGATCGTCCTGTGTTGTTTGAGTCATCAGTCCATAGACTGGTTTGATGAAGCTCTCCATGCCACCCTATCCTGTGCTAACCTTTTCATTTCTACGTAACTATTGCATCCTACATCTGCTCTAATCTGTTTGTCATATTCATACCTTGGTCTAGCCCTACCGTTCTTGCCACCTACACTTCCTTCAAAAACCAACTGAACAAGTCCTGGGTGTCTTAAGATGTGTCCTATCATTCTATCTCTTCTTCTCGTCAAATGTAGCCAAATCGATCTCCTCTCACCAATTCGATTCAGTGTCTCTTCATTCGTGATTCGATCTATCCATCTCACCTTCAGCATTCTTCTGTAACACCACATTTCACCACGTCCTATCGAAACATAAAAAAGGAATGGACCTTCATCTGTATCCTAAAACGTCGAGACGAAACTTATTTGTTGAGCACGCGCAGACATTCCCTGTAATGGGCAGGTCTCTTGTCCGTTAACAAGGGTCAATACCGCGTCAGCATTATAAAAAACATCAGGGCCACTTTGACTTTCGCCACCCTGTATACAGCACCGTATTATTATTCTTCTCCTCGTTTCCAATGGGCCTACTTTGGACCACACTTATTCAATTGTTGCACTTCGAATATTTGCCCTGTATTGTTGCATTTTCTACCGGTGTAACTCCTTACTTTCATCTGTCCAGGGGATATCTTTCTTCGGGATTTTTTTCTGAAATCCATGGACTTCTTTCAGGGTGTGTCGTACAGACCATCATGGGCGCCCATATGACAGTTTCTAGAGGGGGGCCCAGACCTGGGGGTACGTAGTAATTTTAATATTTTGGAAGATGAATGGCGATTTGTATTCTGCGGTAGAAATACCCACGGTACCCGCTGCCTGTTGGTGGTGGACGGCACTACCGCTTTTACTGACTTTTAAAACATTTTCTTGAAAGGAAAACACCTGACTACATTAGATTATTGCCTTTCCCTGAGAGCTAGAGGGGGGCCGTGGCCCCACCTTGCCCCCGGGTATGGGCGCCCTTGCAGACCATCGATCTTGAAGATCTGATATTTCCACTTCTTCAATGGCCTCCTCAGTTTCCGTCAGCCACGTGGTACGAGTCTTCTTGTTTTGGCAGGAGATGAACAGGCGATTGGTCAGTCTTTTGGGAGACAGTCTTAACTATATAGCCATAGAGATCCTCTTTCCTTTTCCTAGAACAATCAGAGAACCTTTCTATATGTTTGTAGAGCTCGCAATTGTGCCGTGTATGGAATTCTTCATCTTCCTTTACCGGACCTAAGGACTACGACATTAAATTTTTGCATGCAGTGAGCCTTGATGTTTTCGCACTAATCTCGCATCCTCTGACTATCTTGTTCCTTCTCTCCCTGTCTTCTTTCGTGGTAGTTTGTCCTGGAATCCCTTCTGAGAGTTGAACGGTCTCTGCTGTTAGCCATGGCATCTCGATCTTTCTATTGTTCCAGCAAGTAAGAAGGTGGTTAGGCAGTCTGTTGGATTCATCCTTGAGGTATAACCGTAGATGGTTAAACGTGTCTTTTTGGCCACATCTGTTACTTTTTCAGTGTATCTGTACAACAGATGCTTGGGTGGCCCATTATTATTATTACTTTTCACTTTAACGCTAAATTTAAGCTGTCATCAGGGAATGAACACCTGCACAATGACTTGCACACAAGCACGGAAGAGCTTTTTACAATATAAACGGAGGAGTGATTTAATGTACTATTTAAACGACCCAATGTTTTCCGTAAGCATAATACACATCAGGTGTACAGTGTGACTCGGGAGTAGTTGGTTATCTCTGGCGACGGAACTCGTGTCTGAGAATGAAGAAGGGAATGAAATGAAATGTCGTATGGCTTTTAGTGGCGGGATATCCCAGGACGGGTTCGGCTCGTCAGGTGCAGGTCTTTCTATTTGACACCCGTAGACGACCTGCGCGTCGTGATGAGGAGGAAATGATGATGAAGACAACACATACACCCAGCCCCCGTGCCATTGGAATTAACCAATTAAGGTTAAAATCCCCGACCCGGTCGGGAATCGAACCCGGGACCCTCTGAACCGAAGGCCTGTACGCTGACCGTTCAGCCAACGAGTCGGACATGAAGAAGGGAAAGTAATGTATACATATTAGAAAATAAAGTGCCCGCTAAGTGCCTGTCCGTGTTTGAGTGGGCTGTAATAATAATAATAATAATAATAATAATAATAATAATAATAATAATAATAATAATAATAATAATAATAATAATAATAATAATAATAATAATACTTTTTGATTCAAACCCCAAAACCACAATTTCCTGGTTTAGAAATACCAAAGAAGACCTGCAAATGCTACATATCTCAGCTGAAGACGCCCTTAACAGAGATCTCTTCCGCAAGAAAATATTGACGAACGGGCTAAACCGAGACGAGCAGCCGAAGGGAAGACACGGTGCCCCTTGGACAGTGGAGCGTAAGCAGGCCCACTCACAAAGAATGAGGGAAATTTGGGCTCTAAAGAAGGCCAAGTTCAGTGTCAAATGCAACAAGACTTAACGTGGTCCTTGATGGCCCCAGCGAATTATATATAATAATAATAATAATAATAATAATAATAATAATAATAATAATAATAATAATAATAATAATCCCGAGTGAGTTGGCCGTGAGGTTACAGTTCTGCAGCTGTGAGCTCGCGTTCGGGAAATAGTGGGTTGGGAGCTCTCTGTCGGTAGCCCTGTAGATGGTTTTCTGTGCTTTCCCACTTTCATACCAGGCAAATGCTGGGATTGATGTTGAGTAAGGCCACGGCCGCTTCCTAGTCACTCTTAAGCCTCTCCTGTCCCATCGTCGCTGTAAGTCCTATCTCTGTCGGTGCGACGTAAAGCAAATACTAAAAAAGAAAAAGTATTAATATTGATAATAGTCGCATGACTTCAGCCAGCGTGGTGCGAGCCTTCTGAAGTTGCGGAGTTCTGCATTTTATAAAGAACAGGGATTACAGCTTGGCCAACCCTGTAATTACTTTGAACCAAGAATTTGTTATATAATTTTTTTACGGTCACCTCATGTACCAGCACAGCTCACGCATCCGAATTCAATGCTAACGGAGGGCGTTTTCAACCTTTTATGTGAGGAAGAGTTTCATATGATATGCTGCTACATTCTATTCCTGTGCGTTTCGCATTATTTATGTACTACGTAGAGTTATAGAAAATGACTTCTAACATTTCCGCACCCGTGTCCACATAACATGTTTTCTTCTCCTACGTGTGAGGAATGCGACGTGAAATTTCGGCCCTCATTGTCACTCTATGAAGTATTTTCCACCAATTTCTATTCTTTGTGTTATCGATATCAGCGCACCTGACGTCATTTCCCTCAGGGACAAAGTATATCGCTAATAACTTAGTTAACTAAGCAGTGACCAGCGTATCGTACTGTCGTGAGACCTGGGCAATGTACACGGAGGAGCAAAGCAACGCCTTATAATTATTGAGGGGGACACATATCTTTCCTTCTCTTATCCACTCTCTTGCTTTTTTCACTGTATAACAATGATTATTAATTTATCGTATGGCGTAAATGAACATTACTTATAATTGTACTTCGAGATTAAATATGTGTTGCAGTGCCTCTAATGTGGTGTCCAGAGTTCGCTATTGTAAGATCTTCTGGGGCGCTAACAAGTGAAGAAGGTGTAAATATGTACTAGTCATACGATTCAAGGATCAGATTTTCAGTATCCGTCAGGTAACTGAAAAATGCTACGAGAGGAATAGACAGGTGTCTTTATGTTTCGTAGATCTTGAGAAAGCATATTACAGAGTACAGAGGAAAAAGTTCTTCACCGTACTGGGGGACTATGGGATTAAGGGTAGATTATTAAACTCAATCAAAGGCATTTATGCTGACAATTGGGCTGCAGTGAGAATTGATGGCAGAATGAGTTCGCGGTTCAAGGTACTTACAGGGATTAGACAAGGCTGTAATTTTTCACTTCTGCTGTTCATAGTTTACATGGATCATCTGCTGAAAGGTATTAAGTGGCAGGGAGGAATTCAGTTAAATGAACATATATTAAGCAATCTGACCTTTGCTGACGACATGGTCTTAATAGAAGATTGTGCCAAAAGCCCGCAGTCTAACACAGGCGCAATGAGGATGGTATGAAAATCAGCCTTTCCAAGACTAAATTGATGTCAGTAGGTAAGAAATCGAAGAGAACTGAAAGTCAGATAGGTGATACAAAGCTGGAGCAGGCACATCATTTCAAGTATTTAGGATGTGTGTTCTCCCAAGATTGTAGTGTAGTGAGTTTCAATCAAGGTGCAGTGAAACTAATACAGTGAGCTCGCAGTTGCAGTATTCTGTAAGAAGGAAGTCAGCTCCCGGACATAACTATCTTTACATCGACCTGTTTCCAGACCAACTTCGTTTTATGGGAGTGATAGCTAGAAGTAACAAGCATGAAATTATCGAGAATAATTGCTGGTACAAACAGGTGGGAACAATGGCAGGAGGGTACTCCGAATGAGGAGTTAAAGGCTGAGTTAGGAATGAACTCGATGAAGATGTACGCATAAACCGGCTTCGGTGATGGGCTCATGTGACGAGAATGGAGGAGGGTAGGTTACCTAGGAGAATAATGGACTCGGTTATGGAGGGTAAGAGAAGTAGAGGTAGACCAAGACGACGATGGTTAGACTCGGTTTCTAACGATTTAAAGATAAAAGGTATAGAACTAAACGATACCACAGGACTAGTTAAAAATAGAGAATTGTTGCGGCGATTATTAAATCCACAGAGGCTTGCAGACTGAGCGCTGAAAGGCAAGATATTTGGGTACGAATGTATGTCTCTGGTTCAAGTCACAAATTTCTCTTAAAATGCATACGTGAGAGTTTATCTACTTTTAGTAACCAATTTGATCTAGTCCTTTTCTTTTAAGCTTTTGACCTCAAAGCTAATGCTGCATCTGTGTAAATTAAAAGTTCATCTAACATGTTGCTTCGTGCGTGGCTCGCGAAAACTGACCACAAGCCTGTGTCCTGCCCCGAGTACTGTCTTTCCTGCCATCTGAGAACTGCTCTGGCAAGACGGACAATAAGAGTACGAACATGTCGAAGATACCCGCTACCATTCACCCTCGCGGATCACATGGAGCTCTAACGCAATGACAAGAAGTTTGTGAAACCATCTCTGTAGAAAGGAAGGCATCGATGTAGCTTGCTCCTGATTCGCTTGTCTAGGCTGAGGTCACGTGATATATCCAGCCATATAGCCAAGGTTCTGTGTGTAATTTTGGAGCTGTTATAATATCCTCTTGCTGCGTTACAGGTTATTTTTGGTTCAGATAATATTAACAGACGCAGTATTTAATTTTCCAGCTCTATGGGATGGAGGCATTTTCATTTCTCTTGTTCCTCACGTGAAGAACTTGTCACCTCGAGAAAAATTTGTATTTCGAATGGAAGTGCAACGAACACTCTTTGAACTTGCTTCCCCTCAGCAACAGTCGGCTCAACATAGAACAGCATTCACTACGTCAATCTGTACCATCTCATCACTACGAACCTCCGTATAACTGGTTCTGCTACACAGGTTCTCAAGAGACTTGATAATAAAAAGCATGAGTTGTAGTGTGATTTACAATTAACGTTTACTAAAACTATTGTTCCTACAATTACTGTTTAAAATATTCTTTCGAAAATTAAAAATACATTGTTACAGTATTAATTTAAAATGTTGCTGAAACTAAACTACAGAGACCTCAACCTGAAGACGATATTAAAAAGTTGATAGTGGACCTATCCTGGGCAGTATTCCTTATAAATAGGTCAGATAACTCTTCTTGATATGCCTGTAACATTCATATTGTTTTGCCTGCCCTATTCAGTAGTTTTGTGAACATTGAATACTGGTACACTTCTTTCCATACAATAAACACTGCGCCTCGACCATTCGGCCGTATCGGGATCTTAACATTTTCAGACGATCTTGCCTGAGATAGCACAACCATGTTCGGGTTAGTAGACACCCACTTTTTCAAGAGTTTGCCCTTGCGATTTATTGATGGTCATACAGAATGCTAGTCGACATGATACCTTCCCGTCTGTGCGAACGTAGACTGTTTCCTCTGAGCAGCATGCAAGTTATTAGGAACGTTCTCCCATCTGTTGAGTATATTCAGAAACTCTGGAAGGTCAGACAATCAAAGCATATCTAGCAGAGAATAGTATTCTTTAATCATCAGAAGAAGTGTACACTCTTTGGCTTCACAGGTAGTAATCAAACATGCAGTCACATTACTAAGGATGAAAATCTCATATATCAGAATATTAATTAAAGTGTTGGTCGCTTAGCAACCTGCTAAGTGCAGAATGTATTGCGGGTTAGGGTAAATCTTCGCCTGTAATAACTGAATCATTGAATGATTTGATTTTATGATTACTCAAATTTCGTTGAACTTAGAGACCTATCAGTGTCTCATGATTCACCGGCAGGTAATTCTGGAAAGAATAAAACAGAAATGAAGCAGATAGGTCCAGTAGAACGGGCGGACGGATGGATATGCCAAAGCTGTTTTTGGTAAACTCGTTTAATATATAGATTTCTCTTGTGCAGGATGAAAACATAAGAAAGAAAATAAAGAGTTCACTAACCTTGCTCAATTATAAGTTGTTTATATTTCATTTAAATTTTGATTTTAGGCCGTACATATTCTGCACGCATCTTACATTATCGTCACGACCAATCTTTCCTCTGCTAGAATTTGATTTCTGTGGTAATTACTATATATACTCTAAATACCGGAATATCTCAAGGGACATTCTCGTGTAGGAATTAAATATGTCCAGATTGTGTTTCATTTCTTTAAACGAGTTGTTGTATTCTCCCAACTCCTCCCTTCTTTGATTTATAGGATGGAAACCCCACTGATGGCTTGAATGATTTGAAAGTAGCCACCATCTTGTGCTTGAGCACAATGAATCACTGTTTTCACTATCACTTGAATGCATTGTTCACTAACGATAATAGCACAACACCACGATGTAAACCTCGACCGCGAACAGCGATGCATCTCGCCATGTCGTACACTCACGGTCTATGGGCCCTGCACCGTACGGGAACAGTCAAGAAGAGCTCCTACTGACGAGATACTGGCATCGCACCTCCAGGTCCCAATAATCTGGCCATTGTTGAAGTCGCGTAAGATACCGCCATGTCTGACATTCGGCATATTATCGTAACTTTGTGATCACTAGACTCCGGATGTTTAGGCAGTAATATGTAAGAATGCAAATCAACTTACCTGGTAGTAGTTGTTGTCTAGCGGCTCTTCTGCAGTGTAGCGAGAGTAACATAAATTTTAGGGGTTCGAATAGGACAGGACCCTATTGTTTATGCAAACCTCATGACATAACTGTTGTCCGGGTAGAGTATACTTGTATTTGCTTTAGTGTGTTTGCCTTCTAACCTATTACAGCCTTAAACATCCGGGCTCTAGTGATCACGTGGTATCGCGTCACTGGCCACGAGCTATCACGCCGTCAAAGACGAACACAACATGAGATTCCTATCTCTGGTTATTACCAAGAAACTGTTCTACTTTCTTCTAGCTGCGGCTGCTTCTTCAGCTCACCCACGTCTTGGTCGGCGTGTCCTGTTTAAATCACTCGCTGGTCCGCCAGTTGGAGGACCGCTTCCTGGAGCAGTTCAAGGACGCCCTTAGACCCATCTTTCCAGGTAGGTTCTTCGTACAGTGAGTCAAGTGCTTCCACAGTTCTATTTTTCAGTCCCAAGAACTTCAAAATACCGATAAACATACCGTGTTTAATATGGAATAAGAAGTTGATAGTAATTTAATGCTCAGTAGAAATCTCACATCTGTTCTTTGACCCCATATTCCATAGCTTACTTCGTTGATTCACTTACAATTTTCTAGAATTCTTCAGAATCAGCTATTCTAGAGGACGAACCAAAAGCGTCAGATTTAATTAAACCCGAAGGGTTTACATGTGAAAATACACCAATAATTCTATACATCTAAAATTATTCTTTCTAAAATGTACAAAATAAAGAAACGTTTCCCTTTGCCAAAAGCTAATGACCATGAGTATGTCTTCCAATAAATAAAACTTAATGTTATACCAAGGAGAAACTGAAACTCTAAGCCAAGGATTTCACTTGTAGTCGCGAGCATCTTTAGGACCAAACCCTACGGTAATGACTAATGTGACGTCACTGACAGAACGCTTTATATTTCAACACACTCTATTTATACAAATCCACAGCCGCGGCATCTTTGGCGACCAAGGCCTGCGACGTAGATCTTTCTTTTCCTTATTCAATTTGTTATTCTGTACAACTAACTACAATGTATTCATAACGACACCTAAACTCCAGCTAAGCGCGCGAGTCAACACAGCGCCATCTTATAACAGAGTATGCGTGTGACGTCACGTATTTACACAAATTTTTTCTCACTTTGAAGCGCTATTTCATTAAAAGTACGTTTCAGATTTTCAATTTTTTTCAACTGAGACAGTAAATATAATCGAAAGTTAAATACTCTCACCGATGTACGCGGACTACCCAAACAAGAGTCTTGACATTTTTCTTTCCGTGTTCCTGTTGTAGAGGAACGTAAGTCTACTTTAAAAGGAAGAGATCCGACACTTCGAAAAATGAAGGTAACGGCTAAAGAAAGAGAAGCATCACGAAGGTCCTGAAAATGAAACTCTCCCTAGGCCTCAGAAAACCAATACGATCGCAGTCGGGATTGAACAAGAGTTGACCAAAGGGTAGGATAGATGAAAGTGAGGATAATTGGAAGGAAAGAACCGTGGTTGTCAACCCACGCTCTAATGCTGGGCTGAGACTGTCTAAGAAGGCCACGGCTATGTAAACAATTAGTTTGTAATCGCCTTGTTCTCAATTTTAACTGCACCGCACTTCACGGACGTGTTTATTTAATAATTGTTGCGAAAACACCTCATCGCTCTCAAGGTGACTTATGCAAACGTAAAGTACACTAAATGACTACAGGAGGTCGTGAGGGCGAGTGCACGGCGGGTTTCATAACCCTGCTGTAGCAGGCGTTCTTCAATGCCGAGAAAAGATTATCACAGGTACTGATGAAAAGCGAGTTTCAAGTTGATATCGTGGAGCTCGAACAAGGCCGTAGATTTTCATCACGTAAAACCCACGTGAATTTTAAAGAACGCAACGTAGGAATAAACGAGGGGCGAAAAAGACGAAGAATCAGAAAGTTCGGAGGAGAAGAAAAGGAGGGAGGACTCGTCGAAAAAGACGAATAAAAAACAAAATATAAAGGGAGGAGTAAAGTGGAAGGAGAAATAATAAGAAGGTGTATATGAATGCCAGAAATAAAAGAATAAAACGGGAGAAGACGGAGCTGAAAGTAACTATGGATAGAAATATTTAAAAAAATATTTCTCGGGGAATTGTATGACCCTCATGTATGTGGTCATAAAGGAGCCTGGTACACATGAAGTTTTGTCTGAGTACTGATGTTACGCTTATCAAAGATCCTTCGTCGTAGACTAGCACAGTTTCACATAGTATTGAATTTCAGCATCTATATTAACATTTGCTGAGAGGTGACTAACAAGGTAAGCAGAGTTTTGAATTTTCTGCAAGATCTCGTCATGTACTATCATGGTACGAGCAGTAGCATTGCAGATTGATGCAATATCTGTGTATTTTGGATGTTGTGGCTAGACTGTTGCTCTTGCTTGCTTTTGTGAAAGCATTTAGGAAGGTCTGTAGATCTTCTTTTCCATCAAGTATTGCTCATTCAAAAATACCTAGAACTGCACTTTCATGAGGGTTAAATTTCGCCGTTCCTCTTTTTGAACTGTGCGTTTTTACAAGTCACTTTACGTGCCTTCGACGCAGACAGGTTTTATGGGATAGGAAAGGGCTAGGAGTGTGAATAAAGCGACCGTAGCCTTAGTGAAGGTACAGCCCCAGCATTTTCCTCATCTAAAAATGGGAAACCACGGATAACCATCTTCAGGGCTTCCTGCAGTGCAGTTCGAACTTACTATCTCCCGAGCCGCGCAACCCATTGCTCGGTAGGACTGTGAGTTAAAGCACACTCAATAATTCTAAAACCCTGGACCCCTGGGCACTATGCTGCCTCGGCTTTTTCCTTCCGATTAGTTTTAGCGCCTTGTTGTTTTTCTGGACGGATGTCTGCCGGCACAACAATGAACCTGCACAGTGATGTTTCTGTTGTTTAGGAACCCTGTGGTGTGGGCCCGGGGATCGAGCCAAGAGCCTCGAGGATGTGGGTCTGTTCAAGGGCTCCGATTCATGCTGCAGAGAACACGACATCTGCCCGGATAACATCCCCGGCTGGGGCTCGAAGCACGGACTCGTCAACAAAGGACCCTTCACCAAGTGAGTTCAAGTAACTTGTTCTTCCTTTTCTTTCTTTCTTTCTTTCTTTCTTAATCCGCTTACCCTCCAGGGTTGGTTTTTCTTCCTCGGACTCAGCGAGGGATCTTACTTCTATCACCTCAAGGGCAATGTCCTGGAGCATGAGAAATTTGGTCGGGGAATACAACTGGAGAGGAGGACTAGTACATCACCCAGGTGGTCTGACCTGTTATGCTGAATAGTGGTCTAGTGGGGGGATGGGAAGATCGGAAGGGATAGACTAGGAAGAGGGAAAGAAGTGGCCTTGGCCTTAAGTTAGGTACCATCTCGGCATTTGCCTGGAGGAGAAGTGGGAAACTACGGGAAAAACTCTTCGAGGATGGCTGAGGTGGGAATCGAACTCGAACACCCCTCCACTCAGTTGAACTCCCGAAGCTGAGTAGACCCGTTCCAGCCCTCGTACAAGTTTTTAAATTTCGTGCCAGAGCCGGGAATCAAACGCGAGTCTCAGGGGGTGGCAACTAATCACACTACCCACTAGACCACAGAGGCGGACTGTAATATAATTATTAATATTCTGGCTCTTGGCTCAATTTAAAGTCAATGGAACATTTTACTTCTTTATCTCAAAAGAATATTGGTTACAAGCCGAGTTAAATTAGGAATTCCTTTTCTTTTTCCTTTTAAAACTCACTCTAAACTTCAACCTCCAAGAGCGCCATAGACATATGTTGTTTTTTCCCTTCTTTCCACTTTTTGTGCGACTGCGTACAAACTATATAATGGCTACATAAGGTCGTTCGGGATCTCTGGTGACGATGTTTACAAGGTAATTAGCTTCTGAAAAGCCATGTATCCGCCAACGATTGTGCTCAAATGGAAACCTAGCTATAGCCCGACAACGTAATTTCCATTGCAGCAGACTTTTTCCCACGGCAAGCGTGTCTATCTTATCTCACTCCTCCTGACAAGCTGTTCAGAGGTCATTGATAGTGCGTAGACGTCTATTTCCTAAAAGCCCTTTTTAGGGGTCCAAATGCACAAAAGTCCATGGGTGACCCATGGGGTGCCTTCACCGGAATGTCAGTCAGTAAAAGGAATTGCACGGATTCCAGTTTCCATCTCCATTGACTCTAAGAATAGATGAGTCGAACAAGAGGTGAGGTTGGATGTTTTATCTTGATGAATCCATACGTGATTTTTCGTCCTCCCTTAACGTGCTGGGGTATCTGTGTTGTAAATGGGTGTTAAAACCTCTTGCTGACAGTATGTACAGTTCACCTTCATATTATTAGTTACACGGGGAATGGTTAACTTACCTGGCATTCTTCTCTAGGGCGGTAGTAAAGCGAGCAGGCTTTGTTACAGTTACTAAGGAACACAGGTTATGTGAATGATTGTGATCCGCGAAATATCACTGTAATATCTGTCACAAATGGAAGATAACCATTGATTTTACTCAAATAAAGTCTCAAATCGGAGGCTGATTAAGAAATACCGTCGTTACTAGCGAGAAATATGTATACGCACTTACGGGCTGTAAACAGGACTCCATTATGTTGCATTTTACTGCTCGCGGCGTCTTTTGTTTCTTTCTAGAGGTCCAGGGGTGCTCCATATGTCGAGCGCGAGTATTTTGTTGAAAGAAAAATAGCATGATCCCTGGGCCAATAAATTGTTTAATGAATCAGTTAGGGCACATGAAATGACAGCCCTTCAAATTACATCAAATGAGAAAAATCGATAAAACGACACCAGAGAACTTCAGTGAGCAAAGACATCACACATGACAGTGTTAGACAAACAAAACACTTACGGAAGCGCTGCGACGTAGCAGAAACAGTAGTTGTAAGGCAGTAAAGTATGTATTCTCCAAAATAAAATATTTCGTATTATTTCTTAATCAACCTCCTATTTGAGACTTTATTTGAGTAAAAGCAATTAATTTCTTCCATTGGTGACAAATATTAAAGTGATATTTCGTGGATCACAATCATTCACGTAACCAGGAACATACATGCTTCGTCTAATGTCACAACATTTTTCCATCTATCCCCTGCCCGATTGCCCTCATATAGCTTTCTTGAGTTAGTGTGACATACCGAAATGTGATGAGGCAACAGCTTGTGAACTCGGTGCTTATGCCGCTTTTCTAATTGCAGGTCCGTGTGTCAACTGTTGAAACAGACAACGCCAACTTACGTGCGATAGTCCACCTGAGACAAGGGCCTCCACTTTCCTCACCACTTATGGTGAACGGCCCGTGGCTGGTCGTGGATTTGCCTGTTTCCCCCCCTCTGGCATTAAGCCCAGTTGGCATTTGCCTTTTTTATTCAATACACTGATCCCGTTTTTTTAATATCAAGAAATCGCGATTCTTGTCCGTTCCTTGGATTGCAGAATAGCTATATTTAGAATCGTAAAGGGCTGTTATGTAGCCCTGCCAGTAAGGATCAACCCGCTTCGTCATTGTTGCACCTAATGTGACGAAACTCTACACACACTCCCCGCTTTGACGTACTCAAGCAACACCACCTATATACACTGACTGACAGAGCAAATGCAACACCAAGAAGGAGTGGTCAGAACTTTATGCCAATTGCAGGGTAGACTGACGTCACTGAGGTATGCTCATGATGTGAAATGCGCCGCTGTGCTGCGCACGTAGCGAACGATAAATGGGACACGGCGTTGGCGAATGGCCCACTTCGTACCGTGATTTCTCAGCCGACAGTCATTGTAGAACGTGTTGTCGTGTGCCACAGGACACGTGTATAGCTAAGAATGCCAGGCCGCCGTCAACGGAGGCATTTCCAGCAGACAGACGACTTTACGAGGGGTATGGTGATCGGGCTGAGAAGGGCAGGTTGGTCGCTTCGTCAAATCGCAGCCGATACCCATAGGGATGTGTCCACGGTGCAGCGCCTGTGGCGAAGATGGTTGGCACAGGGACATGTGGCACGTGCGAGGGGTCCAGGCGCAGCCCGAGTGACGTCAGCACGCGAGGATCGGCGCATCCGCCGCCAAGCGGTGGCAGCCCCGCACGCCACGTCAACCGCCATTCTTCAGCATGTGCAAGACACCCTGGCTGTTCCAATATCGACCAGAACAATTTCCCGTCGATTGGTTGAAGGAGGCCTGCACTCCCGGCGTCCGCTCAGAAGACTACCATTGACTCCACAGCATAGACGTGCACGCCTGGCATGGTGCCGGGCTAGAGCGACTTGGATGAGGGAATGTCGGAACGTCGTGTTCTCCGATGAGTCACGCTTCTGTTCTGTCAGTGATAGTCACCGCAGACGAGTGTGGCGTCGGCGTGGAGAAAGGTCAAATCCGGCAGTAACTGTGGAGCGCCCTACCGCTAGACAACGCGGCATCATGGTTTGGGGCGCTATTGCGTATGATTCCACGTCACCTCTAGTGCGTATTCAAGGCACGTTAAATGCCCACCGCTACGTGCAGCATGTGCTGCGGCCGGTGGCACTCCCGTACCTTCAGGGGCTGCCCAATGCTCTGTTTCAGCAGGATAATGCCCGCCCACACACTGCTCGCATCTCCCAACAGGCTCTATGAGGTGTACAGATGCTTCCGTGGCCAGCGTACTCTCCGGATCTCTCACCAATCGAACACGTGTGGGATCTCATTGGACGCCGTTTGCAAACTCTGCCCCAGCCTCGTACGGACGACCAACTGTGGCAAATGGTTGACAGAGAATGGAGAACCATCCCTCAGGACACCATCCGCACTCTTATTGATTCTGTACCTCGACGTGTTTCTGCGTGCATCGCCGCTCGCGGTGGTCCTACATCCTACTGAGTCGATGCCGTGCGCATTGTGTAACCTGCATATCGGTTTGAAATAAACATCAATTATTCGTCCGTGCCGTCTCTGTTTTTTCCCCAACTTTCATCCCTTTCGAACCACTCCTTGGTGTTGCATTTGCTCTGTCAGTCAGTGTATTATGTAGGTGGTGTTGGCTCAAGTTGTTAACAGTGCCACCAGCGACCTTCAAACTCTTCACCAGAATTCCGAAACGACCTTCTGTAGCAATCAGCGTCTCTGAAACGCCTGGCAATCCTACGTTAATATTCACAAACACAGAAATCTAATTCTAGATTCCTTCTTGGAACTCAATGTTTCATGTATAAAAGTTTGTTGGTGTATAATTTATTTGAAGGGAAGGCATTCTTTCTTTTTATATTAGACATGTTTGCGAAATTAATAACTGGTTCGATATAAGGCAGTTCGGTTTTAGGAAAGGTTATTCCACTGAAGCTCAACTTGTAGGATTCCAGCAAGATATATCAGATATCATGGATTCAGGAGGTCAAATGGACTATATCGCGATTGACCTGTCCAAAGCATTTGATAGGGTGGATCATGTGAGACTACTGGCAAAAATGAGTGCAATTGGACTAGACAAAAGAGTGACTGAATGGGTTGCTATATTTCTAGAAAATAGATCTCAGAGAATTAGAGTAGACGAATCTTTATCTGATCCTGTAATAATTAAGTGGGGAATCCCTCAAGGCAGTATTATTAAACCTTTATATTTTGTTATATATATAAACGATATGAGTAAAGAAGTGGAATCAGGGGTAAGGCTTTTTGCGAATGATGTTATTCTGTACAGAGTAATAAATAAGTTACAAGATTGTGAGCAACTGCAACGTGACCTCCATAATGTTGTGAGATGGGCAGCCGGCAATTGTATGTTGATAAACCGGGTTAAAAGTCAGGTTGTGACTTTCACAAATAGGAAAAGTCCTCTCAGTTTTAATTACTGCGTTGATGGGGTGAAAGTTCCTTCTGGGGATCATTGTAAGTATGTGGGTGTTAATATAAGGAAAGATCTTCATTGGGGTAATCACATAAATGGGATTGTAAATAAAGGGTACAGATCGTTGCACATGGTTATGAGGGTGTTTAGGGGTTGTAGTGAGGATGTAAAGGAGAGGGCATCTAAATCTCTGGTAAGACCCCAACTAGAGTATGGTTCCAGTGTATGGGACCCTCACCAGGATTACCTGATTCAAGAAATGGAAAAAATCTAAAGAAAAGCAGCTCGATTTGTTCTGGGTGACTTCCGACAAAAGAGTAGCGTTACAAAAATGTTGCAAAGTTTGGGCTGGGAAGAATTAGGAGAAAGAAGACGAGCTGCTCAACTAACTGGTACGTTCCGAGCTGTCAGCGGAGAGATGGCGTGGAATGACATTAGTAGACGAATAAGTTTGAGTGGCGTTTATAAAAGTAGGAAAGATCACAATATGAAGATAACGTTGGAATTCAAGAGGACAAACTGGGGCAAATGTTCATTTATAGGAAGGGAAGTTAGGGATTGGAATAACTTACCAAGGGAGATGTTTAATAAATTTCCAATTTCTTTGAAATCATTTTAGAAAAGTCTAGGAAAACAACAGACAGGAAATCTGCCACCTGGCCGACTGCCCTAAATGCAGATTCGTATTGATTGATTGATTGACTGATTGATTGATTGATTGATTGATTGATTGATTGATTGATTGATTGATTGATTGATTGATTGATTGATTGATTGATTGATTGATTGATTGATTGATTGATTGATTGCTAAGCATAAACAATCTGATGTTTACAACGCGTAAGCTATTGAAAGGTGTATCACCTTCACAATTCTGTTGCAGGTCGCACTGCGATTGTGACGACAGATTCTTCCAGTGTCTCAAGGATGTGATGAGAAGTACAAAGTCCCCGATAGCACCTCAGATAGGAATAGCTTACTTCAATGTGGTGGGACCTCAATGTTTCAAGGAAGAGTATCCCATCGTGAAGTGCACCGAGAAACACAAGTAAGTCCACTACATTTTGCAAATTAAACATTGATACAATAAGTATTTATTGCAGTTGCAATACCCATCGTATTTGATTTTATACAATTACTAGCTGACATGCCCGTGATTCGCTACAGAATGAGCAGGCCGCAGATAGCCGTGAACACTTCTGCCATTATTCCGCTAAGGTTGCACGCTGCTCATTCCAGTCAGCACCTCAGCATCGAATACCTTGAATACTGTGATGAACCAGTGTGTTACGTACCAATTTATGATCCAGAGGAATGACATGCTAAAAGAAGAAATTTACCAGATTCCCCAGCTATTTCCCGCCAGTATTCACACAGGCTGTTTTACTCGTTATGCATCAGAGATGAACGGTAGCGGAGGAGACAAAGCACATCGCAAAAAACGATGGTCAATGTAATGTTATTGTTGTTCAATTTTATGAGCTTCCGATATTATAGTCTTTCACATTTATATTGCGCACGTCTTTACTTCTAAATTGACGTTTCGCGAAACAAATGAGCATCGCCTTACCTCTGTTGCCAGTGCACTACCGCCGCAAGAACAGCTGATGCAATACGACCGCGGTAAACAGCCCTCGTAAAACGTAATACCGTACTCAGGAACGCTAATGAATCGGGATTGGAACGAAATTCACAAACACTACACATTACAACAACATCCGACACTAAAAAGAAAATACATTAATAAGAATAAGGGAGAATGAAAAAATAACACATCACTCACCGCCAGTGGCTGGCACAGAAAGGAGGTTATAGCCTACAAAGGGAACACTCCACTGACCACAGAGTCTCTTTCCTGCCAGTTGTTTTTCCGAACTACACTGAGGCATTCTAAACACGCACGAACTAAGCACACTAACCAATACACGGACGTAAATAAAACTACAGCTATTTGTATACACTCAACCACTAAACCTGTATTTTACTAACTTATACTATGCTAAACTGTAAACTACGCTATACTAGAGAGATAAAGACTAATGTGAAAAACAAAAATTACTGAAGGAAAATGTAAAAGATCGCGAACCGTATCGAATACATTACACGCTGAGCGAGATAGGTTAACCACGAGCTGAATGTAAATATTAGAGTTGGCAACTAGGTTTCGCGATCCCACCAGATACAGTAGAGACAATACGCGACACTTCCGGATTTAGCCTTGTTAAAATGGGAGATAAGTCGCAAGTGGCGCTCCTGGTGGCGTGACCTGAAAATTCGCGCTAAATTCAAATATCAATGGAAATGTATATACAGAAATGGATAAATAAATTACATCTGGAAAGAAAGTGTTACTAAGATATTAACTTCAAAGTTGCTAAAGCAATTCTGGATAAATGAATGAAGAATTATTTAACAGGTTATTATTTAAAGACTGAAATTAGACATATAATCAAGATATGAAATGGACTGCTGCGAAAGGGCTTGATCTTTCATTTATGCATTACTTTTTTTAGCTTTAGCATTCCTGCCTGAACGTTCACGGTTAGATTTGTTTCTTTTCTCATTTAAAAGCATTGTATCATCATATTAAAACACTTGTCAACCAAAATATCAGCACATTCCTTACACACATGATGCAATGATGCATGAACAATTTTCCTTTTAACCTGAAGCCTACTAACAGAAAGAAAATCTATAAATTTAGCCTCAGAAACATTCAAACTTTCCCTTTAAGCAATACTTGCCATAATGCCATTTCATTAGGGTAAAGCAAATTTGCATCATCATATTGTTTCAACAAAGTACGTACATTTCTTAAATCACCCATATTTTCTTCAGTGCTTGACAACGCATTACGGCATTCCAAATGGGGTAACTTGGAACACAACCAGCCACACACATATGCATATGTATTTTCCTGAAATAAATCAAACCCACAGATCACACCTACAACAACACATCGGCATTGAAGGCTAACTGCTGCACTATACAATAAAATAAGCGTATTATATTTTAAGCCAGTTAAAATGTGGGTTGCGCAGATCAGGAGTTTAGGAAATACTATACAAATCTCTTTGTAATTGGAGGAATATATATGCAAACACAATATTTACTTACATTTTCTTGTCACGAGGGAAACGGAAGAAAGACCGCGAATCCTTCTGCACTTCATAGTTATTGCAGCCAAACGCAGCACAAATCTTTCCACTCATATTGAGAGGAGATATAAAGGAATGACACACGCTACTATTTACTTATGTCAACTTAATGCAAACGCATAAATAACGCCAAAAACTTCACAAACAAATATACGTGCTCTTATGACAGAATCAGTAACTCTCAGGTCACTCCGCTAGATAGAGCTCTAATCGCTGTCCCTCGATATCTCGCCGAGTGTCGCGTATTGTCTCTACTGTATTTGATCACACGCTGCCGAAATAAGTCGATATGAATGGCAGCTGGGGATTGGTTGGATGTCTATGTTTCAACACATAGCCACCAGACAGAGCCAAAATCGGCCAAAACGTCAATCTAGAAGTAAAGCTGTGCGGAGTATAGTTTTCTTCCAACTTTGTGATACGAATTAGGGCATCTTCCTTCATGACTTCCTCTTCTCGTATTCTTCAAGCGATCGTTTTCCTTAAAGGGTGTTCCTTTACGTTTATGTCTCATTTTTATAATCATTCTCGCATTTTCTCTTGTGGATATGGAGCCATGACCACGCGCTTTCACACCTTAATACAATCATGACAAAAACCCTCGCCAGTAAGCACGACTGAACAATATCTTCATGTTAGCAACGTTCGGCGTTGACATGGACATAGCAACAAAAATCGAAATTAATGAATTTCTCAGTTATCATAGCCAGTACGCTAAACATGTATAAGGCATAAATGATCGGAAATTTAATTCTATATATCCTTCGTTATGTATTATCTGCGCACCTTTTAGCGATTGATTTACACCCTAGTGCTGAATCAGTCGACCTCGGCAATCTTCGAGATTCGTACTGGCAACCTTTGAAACACAAACTATGAATCGCTTATGCATCACTGTGCGACATCTGGCGTACACTTTACGTACTAGTACTGTTGTTATTTACACAGCAAAGTCAAACTACAGAATTCACTCTAGGAATAAGATTCGCATCCAGAAATGTTATATAGCGTGTCTGTGACACAGTCGTTGGCTTAAGATAACAAAGGTTTAGAAAATTCATATCGATCATCATATTATCGATTCAATTCATATTTCATTTCCATTCAGTTGGCAGTACTAACGGAACCGTGAGAGCTCCCTCCTTACTCCTCAAACCCGTACATAAATCTATCCCTAAAAAGTGCGCAGATAATGGTATTTATCGAAAGGACCACTAATAAGATAGATATTTGAGAATATGAGAATTTTAGGCCTTCCCCTAAACAACCATTTCACTCAGCGCGAATAACATTATTCATAGCCTAAATTGTAGTGGCTCATTCCCCGACTTTACACAGCGATTTCCATTAAAGTCTGTTCAGCCATTTTCTCGTAATGCCCGTACATACATACATATATACATACATACTGACAGACGCGATGGAAAATTAAAAATTGCATTTCCTTGTTCCTATGGACACGACTGATACAAAAAATACCATTCTTTTAAAATTCTGAGCAATGTACAGACAAAACGCTTATATATATAGATTACTCTGACAAAAAGTCTCCGTGGCTCAGGCAGCACGCGCTGGCCTTTCACCGCTAGGTTCCGTGGTTCAAATCCCGGTCACTCCTTGCGAGAGTTGTGCTAGTCAAAGCCGAGGCGGGACAGGGAGTAAAAAAATTGAAATTTAGCTTTTTCTCGGAGAAAGAAGTTAACGGCCATGCCAAGGACATGCAAAAGGTAGTAACTCAACTGGTACGTAGATTAGTTTCTACGATTGGCGCAAGGCAGAACTTGTGTTAAGTGCACGAGGTTCGGAATAGAGAAGGTATAAAATCACCCGTGCCGCTGGTGGAATTAGGTATAAGCTTTGCCATTTGTTGAAAGTCAACTGCGTGTGAACCTTGTTTATAGCTATTATAGTTCGTCATAGTGATACTTCAGATGCCAGAATGCCTCCGAAACCTATTCCATTCTAACTGGTAAGTCGTTACTGGCAGCATGTTGACATGACGTTCATATTAGTTCCTTTGTTTTTATAAATAGGTACTAGAAATGGCTGAAAAATAACGTATCAGTTACTCTGTCACAGTTACATGCCTGTCACTGTTACAAATGTAACGAAGACAAAAAATAACAGGTTACCAAGTAACGACAACAGCATAACTTATTAGTGAAAACAGTAACTGGGAAGTGGGAACTGTTACTAGTAGCAGCTTACAGACACAGAATGTGAATATTGAATTTTCACGACCGCATTGTAATCGAAACAGACTTTCAACGTATTAGGTCGTGTTACGTACATGTAGTACGTGTTGAAGAGATGTTAAGTACAGAACAAAAATGGCCAGTCGGACACCAGTGGGATCCCACAAACAGTAGTTTTAGTAAAATTATTTTTTTCATTTTCAAGGTCATGGACTTTAACTTTTTTCTGGTCGGTGCAAGTCCTTACAGCGTCTGCGCTCCAAGTAATACTAGGAGCGCAAGCGCCGCTGTTGCCATAGTAAAGTGACGTCTGTATTTATTGTTTTCAGGTTTTTTCTTGCTAATATAGTGTATAGAGGGTAAAAATCTATGCACCTGTGTTTTTGTGTACAGGCAAATACCTGTTTTTAAAAATGTTAATTTTTAGAAAATTATCTGTTACTTGTTGAATGACCCTCGTAGGTATAAAAATTTCGATTTAGAATTTGAAAATTAGTGTTTGATCCCACTGGTGTCCGGCTGGCCATTTTTGTTCTGTACTTAACATCTCTTCAACACGTACTACATGTACGTAACACGACCTAATACGTTGAAAGTTTGTTTCGATAACAGAATGTGACCTTCAGACTTCACATAGTATCCATGTCTTCCAAGTGAGAGCGCCTTTACAGAAGATTGCTTTAAGTCAAATACACTATAGTGTATAATATACTCTATCGTGTATTTGTTTAAGTTGCTGCTGTCATCTGGTAACTAAGGTGTAAACTGTTATGACATTCAACTGCTCAGAGGTAATCGTTGACTCAGACATCGCGCAGGGCTACCTGGATTATAATACCTTATTATAAGTTTCACCCGTATAATTTTTCTTGTACCATAAATAAATTAGTATGCTAACTTTCCATATTGATATTACAGATAACATAACATTACTTCATTTTACTTAATCGATCCTCTTGTACCGATGTGTGTCGAGCTTTGTCAGACAGATAATGTTTTCCTGTCTTCTATCCTTGATCGGGACATTGTCAAACTCACTCCTATAGCTTTCAGGAAAGATTCTATGTTCTCTTCTCATTTCATCCGTTGTCTGCCCCTCGTTAACTTTATAGGTAATAAGAATGCGTGTTTTGCTGCACCGACTTTCAACAGTGTAGTGATGCGTGCGCGCATGTGCGAGGGAATGAATGGGACTTCTCAACACTGCTGTAAGTAGACCAGCTCGAAGCCGTGACCAGTCTGTGACCAATAAAAGATGAGTAACGTTGTACGTTATTTTTAACTGTTACTTTTCACAGTTACTTTATTGTAGCAGTGACAGATGTAGCAGTTACACAAAAATAACAGTTTGTCACACCTCTAATAGGTACTAAGTGCGACCAACAATGGTCCCAGAAAAAAATTGCAGAAATGATCAGAGAGGCTGAACATTCTTGATCATTTCATGTAATCATGATGTCGCCTGGGGATTTTCGTGACTTCGCCATGGAAAGCAACATATATTTAAATATTTAACGCCTTAATATCAGCAGGGATAAGGACTTCAAGAGCCGAACTTCCCCTCAGTCAAGACAAGGAGTCATTCAGGGAGTTAGGACCGTCGAAAGAACACAATATCCTCAAAAGAGGGCAGTCCTATCACGCGATCAACAACACACAGAACTTATAACCACTAATCAGGGAACCGAACAAAGGACTCATTGGCTACGCTGGATTTCTTGGATAAAACATATAATTTGTTTTGTCGTGAAATTTCCGGCTGAAACGTACACGTCTGCTCACAAACTGATTACATATTGATTTTTCACAAAGTATTTTATCGCACAATTTTTGTCTGAATCACAATTAGCATAAATTGTATGTTAAACTGATAAATGGATTACTCCTTGATTTTATATGATGTATTGGCAGAAGTTCAGTAGGTAACTGCAGCGTAGGCGTCTAGGCGCGATTGCACTGTCACTTGTTTCTTTCTGGCCGACTTTTCTCGATGGTCGTGATCGTGCGGTACACAGGGCTGCCAACTCCTCACCTTAAGAACTAGTCGTGCATTGCTAGGTGCGGCAAAGGGACCGGAAACCGGCTGTCCATGCGGTGAGAGCAGCTGAAGTAATTGATCATGTCTGCTAGTGACAAAGCTGTATTGTGCACTGTTTCTTTACAGATTGAACTTAGTTGCGTTTTTCTGATTGGTAACGGAATGCTGATTGCTGGGAATTACGCCATATCCGATATCATAGCCAATGGAAAAGTGCGCTTGAGCAAAGAATAATGGCGTGCGATAAATTATATAGGTTACAAAAGTAAATGTACTTCTAGAGGACGGCGGGCGGGTACCTGGCTGTCGCCGTGAACACATCTCTCCTTTACAAGATATTCCACATAAGATTTCTAACATGTCAAATCCCTTATGGTGCTATAAAACTCATATTGCACATACTGAATTTTTACCAATTTATTTTCAGAAAAATTTGTAAATTCACATTTTATGGCAATGCCTCATTATTCATCTGTCATTCATTAATCATTGCCCCAGAGGAGGTCGAAGGTCGATAGACTTCGGCAGACGGCACAATTCCTGTCCTCATCGCTAGATGGAGGCTTCATTCGTTCCATTCTAGAGGTGTGACAAACGGTTATTTTTGTGTAACTACTACAATATAGTAACTGTGAAAAGTAACAGTTAAAAGTAACGTCCAGCGTTACTCACATTTTATTGGTCACAGCCTGGTCACGGCTTCAAGCTTGTCTCCTTACAGCTGTTAGGTTTGCCCATGCGCATGCATCACTACATTGCTGAAAGTCGGTGCAGCAAAATGCATTCCTATTTGCTATAAGTTAACGAGAGGCAGACAAAGGATGAAATGAGAAGACAACATAGCATCTTTTCTAACATCTAGAGGAGTGAGTTTGACATTGCCCCGTTCAAGGATAGAAGACAAGAAAACATGATGATGTGTCTGCCAAACCTCGGCACAAGTTTTACAAGAGGATCGATTAAGTAAAATGAATTCATGTTATGTTATCTATAATGTCAATATGAAAAGTTAGTATACTAATTTATTTATGGCACAAGAAAAATGATACGGGTGAAACTTAGAATAATATTATAATGTAGGTAGCCCTGCGCCGGCCCCATGGTGTACGGATAGCGTGCGTGCCTCTCGCCCGGAGGCCCCAGGTTTGATTCCTGGCCAGGGATTTTTCTCTCGACCTGAGGGCTGGTTCAAGGTCCACTCAGCCTACGTAATTAGAATTGAGGAGCTATCTGGCGGCGAGATGGCGGCCCCGGTCTTGAAAGCCCAGAATAATGGCCGAGAGGATGCATAGAGCTGACCACACGACCCTACGTAATCTGCAGGCCTTCGGGCTGTGCAGCAGTTGTTGGGCAGGTCCTGAGTCAACGTTTACTCCTGAGGAGTTAAATATGTCATAACAGGTTACACTTTAGTTACCAGATGACAGCAGCAACTTAAACAAATACACTATAGTGTATTTGACTAAAAGCAATCTCCTACGAAAGCGCTCTCACTTGGAAGACATGCGTACTATCTGAACTCTGAAGGTCACATTCTGTGTTTGTAAGCTGCTACTAGTGACAGTTCCCACTTCCCAGTTACTGTTTTCACTAGTACGTTATCCTCGTGTACTTACTTACATGCTATTTTCTGTCTTACTTACATTTGTAACAGTGACAGGCATGTAACTGTGACAAACTAATTGCTATGTTATTTTTCAGCCATCTCTATTCCATTCCTGACTCGGTCGAATGACTGGAAACAGGCTGTGGATTTTCATTTTCATTATTCAGGCACTCCAAGGATGTTCCTTGTGACATTACATCCAGCCCAGTTCATCGACTGAGCACAGTGATTCACTGATGTTCTGACCTCAAAGGTGCTGGCCTTCTGACCCCAACTTGGCAGGTTCGATCCTGGCTCAGTTCTGTGCTCAAATATGTCAGCTTCATGTCGGTAGATTTACTGGCATGTTAAAGAACTCCTGCGGGACTAAATTCGGGCATATCGGCGTCTCCGAAAACAGTACAAGTAGTTACTGGGCTGTAAAGCTATTATTATTATTATTATTATTATTATTATTATTATTATTATTATTATTATTATTATTATTATTATTATTAACTCAAACATATTATTGTATGTTTCAGGCTATTCCCACTGCGGTGTAAGTCATACCAACTAGACACAAGTCGTTCCAAAGAATGGCAATGGTTCGACCCCAAGGTCTTCTTCTAGAAGAGTCTCTCTTCTGTACAGCTGTTTAATTCAAGTTCCTAGAAGACAGAAATCTGAATGGACAATTTCAAGAAGTACCTGACTGATATATATTTCAGTTTTGTGGCTTTAGTGACTTGTTTGGTTGTTGTTTAAGGGAACAATAATAACATTATTGTTTTACACCCAACTAAGTACTTTTGACGGTTTTTCGGAGACGCCGAAATGCCAAAATTTTGTCCTGCAGGAGATCTTTTACGTGCCAGTAAATCTACAGACATGAGGTTGATGTATTTGAGCATCTTCAAATACCACTAGATTGAGCCAGGATGGATCCTGTCAAGTTGGGCACAGATGGCCAGCGCCTCAACCATCTGAGCTAGTCAGCCCGGCGTTGTTTAAAGGGGCCTTACACAGTGGTGGCGATAAGGACCCTGCGGGGTGGGGGGCCCATGACTGTTTCTTACTTCAGTACGGTAGTTGAAGTGTGATTTTACATATTGACAAAGCTACACCATACAACAAAGTATTATTTGTATTACAGAGGGTTATTCCACACTTAGCCATCGTACTGCAGAGCTTCTTTCATCAATAGGAGTATGGCAGTTATTTCTGAAAGAATGTGGGTTTCCCAACCTGTTCCAATAATAATCAACCCTTGGTGCCACGCACAATAAACAACAAGGCTTTTAGTTTGAAAAATGTATTAATTTTGATATCCATTAACGACCTGAGTGAGAACTAATTCTTTTCTTAATATTAGTTCCTGTTTGTGTGTATTCACTTGATATAAATAGAGTATATCTGATTGATTTTAAAAAAAATTTAAATTCAATATTGGGGGAAATGAGCCCTAATAAATGTCAAGTCTCAGGTCTTAAGCGTTATAAAAATGGCAATGGGATACATTCCAAACTTTGAACTCCATGCAAATCAGAGTCATGAAAATGTATGCAACCAAGCAAATAATGAATACTAAAAAAATGTTCATTTCCACTGATGTGTTTAATGTTCTTTTATTAGGGGGGACGAGGGGGCAGTTGCCCCCCCCCCCACTTTGTGGAGGAAACATAACATTTTAAATAGATTTTATCTGGCTGAAACTGGAAATTATAAAAACAAGCAATTTTTACAAACCTTGTTACCTTATCAGATAATTATTTTCTTAAATTATTAACAACATTATTAGCAGAAATACTCACAAAATGTAGTTTGTCGTAGATTACCAATTTGTATAGCGCCACAGCAAGTAGTGGAGACTTTGCATGTGCTTTGAGGAAGGGTAGCACGGGTGCATTCTTTTGCCAAGGTCATGGACACTCAGGTATGTTTCACCCACTTGCCATGCACATTTGTCAGTCTGGCAATCTCTTTAGTGTCTGTTAGTTTCTTAGTGTGCAGCAAATGCTAAATGATTTTTAATTGTATAATCCTGCCAACTTCTTTTTTAGTTGTAATACATGTGTAAATATTGTTCCTTTGCTGAAAGTGTAATTGTATAGTATTGAGTCAAAATCTCACAATATATGTATATATTGCTGCACTTACAATGATAAACTGTCAACCTTTACCTCTCTGTTGAAATTTCCTCAGGGAGCATTAAAAAACCGTTTTATGGCTTCTTTTCAGTTTTGATATATCCCCCCCTCCACCGCTCGCTATATCCCAAAAACCTGGGTACTTATTGTTGTCTGTGCATCCTTTTGCCCCTCACACTTCTAATTCCCAATTGCCGCTACTGCTCTTTTTGGTAGTACTGGGTAGCATACAGTGCTACATTTTCAAAGAAATTTTAGGGGAAATACTCCTGGAAATACACTGTTGGGATTTTAGGCTCTTGCAACTGAATCTCTCCACAAGGAAGATCTTTCGATTTGGACCATACAAGAAAAAGGATCACATTTAAAAAAAACTGATATCCAGCAAACAGTCAATGTTTTGGAGCACGTACATAAGACATTTTCTTCTAATGAATCAGTACAGTGCAGATTCTTACTTGCTGCATCTTATGAGATTAATCAATAACAGAGCTGGAAGTGGACATTTGCTCACTGATAGATGCAATCTGACGATGTTGAGTGCGGTTCTTCAAAATCCATTCAATTGTTCTGCGTATCATAAGTTATGAGTTTCATTATGGTCCGTATTGACAACTGATTACTATCAAAGCGTAGAGAAGGGTCCACCTATTCAGTACCATATGCTTGTATATTGTCTTATAAAAGTGGGACTAGTTTCCACCCCATAAATATTGGGTCATCTTCAGCCATGCTACAATTGGAAGACATGTGCACACATATAACCCATAATAAATTAAACACTTTGGAATGCCCCAATTTACAATCTTAATTTAATACTTGATGAAGTCCAAACAACACATCCAAACTTGAAACTAAATGACACATCAGAACTGCTGTGGTTCATGCCGAACTATGTCGTCGCTCCTACAGCAGCCAAATGTTCGTGAGTTCACCTGGGAGTTGGCATGCCCATCTGCATAGACAAGCAACTTGATTTATAATTTATATTTATGATTTATAATTTATTTTTCAAGTTTGGATGTGTTGTTCGGACTTCATCAAGTTTTAAATTACGATTGTAAATTGTGGCATACCAAAGTGTTTAATGTATTATTGGTTGTATGTGTGCCTATGTCTTCCAATTGTAGCATGGCTGAAGATGACCCAATATATATGGGGTCGAAACTAGTCCTAGTTTTATAAAACAATGTATAATAGGTGGACCCTGCTCTACCCTTTGATAGTATTGTTCTGGGTATACAAGTATTTGTTTATTTGCAATTTCACTCCATTTTGCAATTGTAAAATAGTGTTTTAATCAAATAAAATGATTAATTTACCACATTTTCCTTTCTGACTGGTGTGTCTGTGGACCATGGTACGGTTGTTATGATAGACATTGCCCTAGGACAAAAGCAGGGCATTCTACGTGGGCTAGTGGTTTAAGTGAAGGCCATCTGAGCGCTGATCCCTATCTCATGCTCACCCATTAGGATCTAGAAATCTCACTCCCAGTTTCCCCATATACCCACTCCATAGTCATATTTAAATCCTCAATTACCTTCCAGTCAGTATCCCTCCTACACAGCATTCCAATGATAACTATCTTCGCTGCCTTAAACTTCACCCTGCCGCATTTACCAGATCCCACACATCTCATCTATGTTGGTACTTATACCTGCTTACCTTACATTGTTTTAATCTGAAATATTTGCATTTATATTGTGTATAAATAATTCTATTATTAATTACCAATTTAGGAAAAAGAAATATAGTCAGAATATTGTACAATGTACTGTAGTTCACAAGCGGAGAATGGAAACTCTCTCAGTATATTAACAGATGAGGCATATGCAACACAGCCGATTCTCGAAAGATGTTCGGACACTTGCAGTACTTCAAGAGGAGCCTCCTTCTCCAGTAGTTCACAGACCATGAAACAGTGAATTGTAATGTTCAGGAAAACATGATTGGTTTATCATTCTTTACACAATAAGTTCTTTATTCATATCAGTTGACAAATTAAGATAACACTACAATTTTATACCACCTCACTGACCCATCTTCATTATTACAGTACAGTAGGTACTGGAACATTGGAAGCCCACCAAAACTTTCAGAACACTTACTTCTTGGTAGCTTAGTGTTCATGAAAATAAAGGTACAAGGTTTAGACCAATGAAGAGTTGAAGTCTTCCTGCAAACGAAAACACTATTAGATTATTGAATATTACAGACACCAAGGAAGGTCCACAGAGTGGGGAGCAACTGAGCAGTCACTTGAAGACAGGCAGAGAAACAGTCTGAACATAACTCAGGACCTAACTTGATCATGAACAGACTAAATCACTGCCCATACACTAGAGTTCAGCACCCCACCAACAACAAGCAACCAACCTTGGTCCTGAAAAAAATAGATCTGTGGAAAGAGAAGGAATTATGTTAGTAAAAGAGGTGTCCTAGCGTGCACCCCTCCATGACAAATAGGACAGAACATGCCTGTATTGTGGTATCCAATTCTTCGTGGCTGAATAGACCCTGGGCAAACCTATGAAGAGCATAGGCAATGCAGCTTTGATCGCCCTTACGACCAAGCTTTCCATCGAAGAAGAGACAAAGCGGAAAGGTCAACCCCCTCCCCCTACAACGATGGGTGCCACTATGCGGAGTGGACACATGTGCGGAACTATGGGTACGCACGGTCTCTAATGTGGGTTGCTCTAGACTTACAACTATGACTCACATTCATCCAGGACTGCTACCCGCACGTCCCACGTCGGTGCATCCTACCAACAGCGTCACTGCTACTGCTACCCCTCAACCAACCAGTGACGCTGCCTTCGTCAGCACTTCTTGCTGCAATAAAACAACATAGCACAGCACAACCCTCATAGAGACCAGGATATTTTAAAAACATTTGTATTTAGTGAAGGGTGTGCTGTGCTTTGAAATAACATTCAACAAATCCCACTACAAGATGCTCAACAGTCTGTAGAGGCTGATGGCAAGTAGCTCTAGCAGCGTCCACAAACTGTGTCCAATAGCACGAGTCCTCCTGCAACCTAGTTAACGATTCCTGAGAGGAGCTGTTATGGATCAGACAGTTGTTGGAGTGAACTGTTACAGCTTATCTGAATGTTCTTGAAGGGAACAATTCAGGAGAACAAGTGCTATACCAAAAAGCTCACTCACCAGTTGAGGTCCCACGAAGTGGAGCGATCCGATGAGTCTTCTCTCTTGATGCTAGTGTAGGGCATAAACAAAATAGTTCTTTAGACAGCCTTGCTTCGTTGGCACCGTTAGGATCCACTCGGTTGTCAGAACTATAGTGTTTACTTTGTGTGTTCCTTGTGTGTGTGTGTAACTGTCCTAGCACTAAATACTACTGCCTGAAAAGGAAGGAGGTGAAGTCTACCCGACTACTGTACATCTCACGATCCTATCTTCGTAAAGCTTTCACCTTGATGGCTATTTGTATAACTATCTGTCTATCCTATCAGCGATGATGTCATAACATCCTACAATTAAACCTAACAGCTATACAAAGTAGTACTAGGATGATGTTCTCTGGATGCAGATATAGTTATATAACTGCTCTACAAACCTTACTAATTTCTAGAAATCTTCTTCTTGCTTACTAGCTTACAAACATTTTATAAAGAGGGCACACATGTTGAAGTGAACAACAGCTAACTGTTCCTAACATCTAGGGGAGGACAGTGAAGGCTTGATGTGGGTTCTTCGTGCGTTCTTCAGAGTTACACACAAGCTGTAAAATGAAATAAATTTCAGTGACATTATATACTAGATATGGAGGCATAGTTGGCCGTAGAAAACAATGAGCACATGTTATATGATACTAAAATCTAATATTTTATATAACTTAGTTTTAATAATTATCAGAATATAATTCACCTACCATGTGAATACAAACCCTGTTGATACTCACAACAAATTATACCTATCTGAGAGGAGTGTAACTTCAGAGAACTTATGCAGTACACACAATCATTCTTTTTCGAGTGACTGCACATTCTATATGTATGTAATTGTCACACAGGCAGTAGAACAGAATAAAATAATACTCATGAGGTAAACAGATAGGAGTTACTATAAGCCATCTCATAATGACATATATTTTGTTGCTATTTGCTTTATGTCGCACTGACACAGATAGGTCTTATGGCGACGATGTGATAGGAAAGGCCTAGGAGTGGGAAGGAAGTGGCCATGGCCTTAATTAAGGTATAGCCCCAGCATTTGCCTGGTGTGAAAATGGGAAACCACGGAAAAACCATCTTCAGGGCTGCTGACAGTGGGGTTCGAACCCACTGTCTCCTGGATGCAAGCTCACAGCTGCATGACCCTAATGGCAACATTCGTTTCATGTCCTACTAAATTTCCTTTAAGGTCAAATCCACTATGTTAGTAGAGTGTTGTTGCTACCAAGGCCGATTTACTCTAGCATCTCCGAATACCACCAGAATGAGCCAGGCACAGCCCACCAACTTGTGCAAAGAGCCTGCTGTCTTACCCACTTAGCCTGAATCCCGGCTCTCAGGAATTATCTTTAACAAGACTACATTTTTACATTATTTATCTTGGGGGGTAAAATTACCTACCAGTGACTTTTCTTACATATTAGAATACTAGGTTAAGGCAAATGTTGTGAAAAATGGAAGGAAGGATGAGGGTAGATAGGAGGTGGTAATTTTCCATGTTAGTACCAACAACATAATGCAAGCAGAAATAGTACTATCAAAGATTTGGATGTTTAGACCTGGTTAAGACAGCACAGAAGAAGTTTAATGAAGCACAGATT
Source organism: Anabrus simplex (assembly GCF_040414725.1). Lineage (NCBI taxonomy): Eukaryota > Metazoa > Arthropoda > Insecta > Orthoptera > Tettigoniidae > Anabrus > Anabrus simplex. Next base: position 214,937,562 of record NC_090279.1, on the reverse strand, counting down.
GTTATCAGTCGGTTACTGACTTGAGGGAGATTGGGAATTTAAATGATACTATAGAAAGGGCATGTGGGAAATTGGGAGGGAGATATATAGATCGTAATATGTGGTTTGGAGATAGGGATCTACGTTCAAATGACATCAGTTGAAAATCAATGGCACATATAAGTTAGGGTGTTTGTTTGGATGAGTAATAGGGAGGTATAGACCGGGAATCAGGTTGGGCTATGGTGCGATGATGATAGTGTGGGAAGCATGAAGTCAAGTAAGGATGACAAAAACTTGTTAGTGTTAATCTGTAGAAGAATTGTAATGAAAGGTACAGATTTGTTAATTTAATAGATACATACTTTACCTAAACCTGAAAAATGATTTTATAGACGCAGAAATATTATCATGGAATTGGAGTGTTTATCATAGAGACAGGTTAGGTGCAGTAGGAGGGAGAGTATTCATACTGGTGAAAGAAGAATTTATCAGTTACAAAAAGTGTTAACAATGACAAATATGAAATTGTGAGTGTAGGACTTATGTCTTGATGTTTTTGCAGTGTACAGATCTGGAAAGGTAGGTGCTGACATTGATGAAGAATTATTTGATAAGATAATCAACAATGTGGGGAACAAGACAGAAAGGAATGTTATTATAGTCGCTGATCTTAACTTACCAAATGTTAACTGGGAAGGGAATGCGAATTACAGAAAGCATGACCAGCAAATGGTGAATAAGTTATATGGGAAGGACAGCTAAATCAGAAAGTGATGAAACCAAATAGGAGAAGAATATTCTGGACGTCGTGCTGATAAATCCAGATAAGTTCAGCAGGGAAACTGAAGTGATAGATGGTATAAGTGATCTTGAAGCTGTCCTTGTTGTGGTAAAAAATAAATGTGAAAGTAATCTTTAAAACTAGGGCTATTAGTCAATACCGTACCATATGGTTGGTAAGAGAGGTACGGAAAATTTAAAAAAAAAAAAAAAAAAACAATTATGATCAGTGGAAATGGAATGGGTTTAAATATAATAGCAAAATAAAGTGATTGAGAAGAAGGTGCAGATTAGAAATAAATAAAGATAGGAATGGTTGCAGGAATAAGGAGAGATACTGGAAATTACTAGGAAATTGGATTTAGCTAAAAAATCAGGTAAGGATAACGTGACAGCTAACATATGAATTTCAGGGAGTAATGGCAGGATAAGTATAGGTACTTTAAGACAGAAACAGGTTCCAGAAATGACATTCTAGGGATCATTAATGAACCAGGGAAATGTGTTTGTGAGGTCTTACAGGAGGCATTCAGCAGTATGTAAAGATTGTTGGTTAAAAGAATAATATCCAAATAGAGTAGACACCTAATACTGACAAATTTCTGAAATTACCTACAAAGACATTTACAATAGGATACAAAACTAGAAAGGCAAGTGGGATTGATAACATTTCTGGGGATGTGTTAAAGGCTGTTGGTTCATGTTGTGGGTTACTGTAGTCTTATCCTAGTTTGTGAACCATGGGCAACAGCTGAGTGGCTTAGTATGTGTTCCTGAGAGTCGGGATACTGGTTGCTATGGAATGGGAGTAGGCTTCTCGGACATATTCTCAGTCATGTCCTTGTGCTCAGGCGGCTAGGATTACACAATCCACCGTGGTCAATCAATCAATCAATCAATCAATCACTACTGATCTGCATTTAGGGCAGTCGCCCAGGTGGCAGATTCCCTATCTGTTGTTTTCCTAGCCTTTTCCTAAATGATTGCAAAGAAATTGGAAATTTATTGAACATCTCCCTTGGTAAGTTATTCCAATCCCTAACTCCCCTTCCTATAAATGAATATTTGCCCCAGTTTGTCCTCTTGAATCACAACTTTATCTTCATATTGTGATCTTCCTTACTTTCAAAGACACCACTCAAACTTATTTGTCTACTAATGACATTCCCCGCCATTTCTCCTCTGACAGCTGAGAACATACCACTTAGTCGAGCAGCTCATCCCCTTTCTCTCAATTCTTCCCAGCCCAAACTTTGCAACATTTTTGTAACACTACTCGTTTGTCGGAAATCACCCAGAAAAAATCGAGCTGCTTTTCTTTGGATTTTTTCCAGTTCTGGAATCAGGTAATACTGGTGAGCGTCCCATACAATGGAACCATACTCTAGTTGGGGTCTTAACAGAGACTTATATGCCCTCTCCTTTACATCCTTACTACAACCCCTAAATATCCTCATAACCATGTGCAGAGATCTGTACCCTTTATTTACAATCATATTTATGTATCTATTCATGAGGTTTATTTTGGGCTTATGCCGTGTAATTAATTGTAAACACACTCTACGTGTTTCAAAAGGAACCTTGCCTTTCTTTATCAGGAGACAATAAAGAAATGAAACAACGCTAGGTTGCTAGGAGAAAGCAACAAGGAAACTTGAAATCATGCCCTAAGATGTAAACAGGGACGCCATTTTAGCCCCATGCTAGAGACAACGAATGGCAACAGCTAAGCATTACTCTCTAATGGTTCTGATAATAGGTAGCTATGATTCACTGAGGTTGTAACCTGTATCGCGGTTGAAATTATCTGGGTGTTTACATATTTCAACCACCTCCCTGATAATTATTGGGCAATATTGCTTTATACCAAACCAAACCAAACCAAACCAAACCAAACCAAACCAAACCAAACCAAACCAAACCAAACCAAATCTACCTAATTGGCAAATGGTACACTAAAATACATTATATGGGCAAGAACATCCACTTCTTGGAACAAGACATCATGACCAGGTGTTAAGGCATGATCAGCATCTGCTGATTTATCAAGTTGGTTGAAATACGTAAACACCCAGATAATTTCAACCGCGATACAGGTTACAACCTCAGTGAATCATGGCTACCTATTATCAGAACCATTAGAGAGTAATGCTTAGCTGTTGCCATTCGTTGTCTCTAGCATGGGGCTAAAATGGCGTCCCTGTTTACATCTTAGGGCATGATTTCAAGTTTCCTTGTTGCTTTCTCCTAGCAACCTAGCGTTGTTTCATTTCTTTATTGTCTCCTGATAAAGAAAGGCAAGGTTCCTTTCGAAACGCGTAGAGTGTGTTTACAATTAATTACACGGCATAAGCCTAAAATATACCTCATGAATAGTTACATGGGCCGTGAAAGTTTAAATGATCATATTTATGTGATTACCCGAATGAAGATCTTTCCTTATATTAACTCCTAAGTACTTACAATGATCCCCGGAAGGAACTCTCACCCCATCAACACAGTAATTAAAATTGAGAGGATTTTACCTATTTGTGAAACTCACAACCTGACTTTTAACCCCGTTTATCATCATACCATTGCCTACTGTCCATCTCATTATCGAGGTCATTTTACAGTTGCTCACAATCTTGTAACATATTTACTATTCTGTACAGAATAACATCATCTGCAAAAAGCCTTATCTTTGATTCCACTTCTTTACTCATATCATTGATATATATATATAAGAAAACATAAAGGTCCAATACTACTGTTTTGATGAATTCCCCTCTTAATTATTACAGGGTCAGATAAAGCTTCGACTCTAATTCTCTGGGTTCTATTTTCTAGAAACAGAGCCAACCATTCGGACACTCTCTTTTCTAGTCCAATTGCACTCATTTTTGCCAGTAGTTTCCCATGATCTACCCTATCAAATGCCTTAGATAGGTCAATCGCGATACAGTCCATTTGACCTCCTGAATCCAGGATATCTGCTATATCTTGGTGGAATCCTACAAGTTGAGCGTCCCAAACTGTCTTCTATCAAACCAGTTATTAATTTCCCAAACACGTCTACCTTAACGCGTTAGAGAAGAGACCCTCACTGGTACTGTGTGTAAGTAAAGGTAGCATTCAGCTTTACAGAAAGTTTCCTCGAGCACTCTCAGAACGTTTTAAGCCAGCCTCAAACCTATGGGAGTAATGGAGTCCAAATTCCATTTGACAGGCTAGGGACAACTCAAAACGACTTTGCAAACAAAATGGAATTCGATGGGGAGCTATCAGTATTAATGGGGCTTATGGAAGAAAGAAAGTAGAACTGGCTGAGTCAGCAAAGAGGATGCATCTGGATGTGTTAGGAGTTAAGGATATTTGGGTAAAAGGAGATAATGAGGAAGAGATAGGAGATTACAAAATGTACTTAACAGGTGTTAAAAAGGGAAGGGCAGAGTGTGGGTAGAGTTGTTCATCAGGAATACTATTGCACGCAACATCGTTTCTGATAGGCACGTAAATGAGCAAATTATGTGGATAGATTTAGCAGTTAGAAGAATTAGCACACAAGAATTGTCTCAGTGTATTCACCATGTGAGGGTGCAGATGAGGATGAATTTGACAAGTTTTATGAAGCATCAAGTGACATTGCAGCGAGGGTCAAGAGCAGGGATAGGATAGTGCTGATGGGCAATTTCATAGCGAGAGTAGGGCGATTGGTAAATGTGGGGAAGATATGGAAGCTAATAGGAATGGGAAGCATTTGCCGGATCTGTGCTAATATGCATTTAGCAGCTACGAATGTATTCTTTTAAGCATAAGGCTATTCACTTTACAAGTAACTAATCTCATTTTGTTCTGTATTGAAGATAGAATGAGTAAAATTCTTTCAAGAATAAAATTACTGTGTCCACCTATTCAATACAATTATGAAATGAAAAATGAAATGGCGTATGGCTTTTAGTGCCGGGAGTGTCCGAGGACATGTTCGCGTCATGATGAGGATGAAATGATGATGAAGACGACACATACACCAATTATGGTTAAAATTCCCGACCCTGCCAGGAATCCAAACCAGGACCCCTGTGACCAAAGGCTAGCACGCTAACCATTTAGCCATGGAGTCGGACAATACAATTATATTTTTTATGCCCAAAACTAGGGCGAAACATGTCCCTAACTAGTGTTTATAATTCATGTAGGATTTAATCACTACAAAATTTAACTGTATTGAATAGGTGGGCACAGTTATTGTATTCTTGAAAGAATTTTATTTACTCATAAGGCTATTCACCACTACACATAGGTGGGTAGGGGCAGCAGATCCATAACAGACTATATAATAACTGACTTCGATTTCAGGTAACCTGTCAGGAATGTGAGGGTATTCCACAGATTTTCTGATGATATGGACTACTATCTGATCTGTAGTGAACTAAGTAGGTATCTCTACACGTAGGATAGAGAACGGGAAATCTATCTCTAGATGAATAAGGGTAGAAAATCTCCAGGATGAGGCAATTAAATAGAAGTACATGGACATGATTAGAGAAAAGTTCCAAACAATGGACTGTAATCAGGTTCATGATATAGAAAGAGAATGGGTGATTCCCTATCTGTTGTTTTCCTAGTCTTTTCTTAAGTAATTGCAAAGAATTTGGAAATTTATTGACATCTCCCTTGGTAAATTATTCCAATTCCTAAATCCCCTTCCTGTTAATGAATATTTGCCCCAATTTGTCTTCTTGAATTCCAACTTTATCTTCATATTAAGATCTTTCCTTCTTTTAAAAGCACCACTAAAACTTACTCGTCTACTAATGTCATTCCACGCCATTTCTCCACTGACAGCTCAGAACATAGCACTTACTTCTTAAAATATGTAATTTGTTTATTACGTTACAAAAGAAAATATTTATAAAATCCTCCTATCAATACAATTCAAGTCATCTGTTAGATGAAGCTAAGTCTATACATGTTTCAGCCTAATCTCAAGGCCATCTTCAGTAGTAAAACAATGATTACATAATATACAAACAAATTAAAAAACGTAATGATGTGAAGTGACAGTGATCATGATTAGTGAGTTAAAAACACATTGAGGTGCAAAGTCCTCTCGTCTAATAGATCTTGCTGACTGTTAAATAAAACACTATGCTGAGGAGTGTAGTGAGACCGTCAATACTACGAATAAAACGTGTAACATTTGTAACAAAAAAGTTGTCGTCTCGAATGGAGATGACCTTGTCGGTCTCAAGTCACATTTTTTGTTACAAATGTTACACGTTTTATTCGTAGTATTGACGGTCTCACTACACTCCTCAGCATAGTGTTTTATTTAACAGTCAGCAAGATCTATTAGACGAGAGGACTTTGCACCTCAATGTGTTTTTAACTCACTAATCATGATCACTGTCACTTCACATCATTACGTTTTTTAATTTGTTTGTATGTTATGTAATCATTGTTTTACTACTGAAGATGGCCTTGAGATTAGGCTGAAACATGTATAGACTTTGCTTCATCTAACAGATGACTTGAATTGTATTGATAGGAGGATTTTATAAATATTTTCTTTTGTAAAGTGATAACCGTCAATACGGAATGAGATTCATAACTTGCAATTTGTTTATTAAACACTTGTAACATACCACTTAGTCGAGCAGCTCGTCTTCTTTCTCCCAAATCTTCCCAGCCCAAACTTTGCAACATTTTTGTAACACTACCATTTTGTCAGAAATCACCCAGAACAATTGAAGCTGCTCTTCTTTGGATTTTTGCCACTTCTTGAATCAAGTAATCCTGGTGCAGGTCCCGTTCACTGGAACTATACTCTATTTGGGGTGTTACCAGAGACTTATATGCCCTCTCCTTTACATTCTTACTCATCTTCATCATCATCATCATCATCATCATCATCATCAGTGTCCCACTCCATGTACCCGGGTGTGGTTAACAAGCCTCCTCCAGTCCTATCTGACCGTCCACTTTTCCTGCTCTGTTATCTCTGCCACATCCAATCCAGCTTTTCTAATGTCCTTCCAAATCTGATCCACCCACCTTCTTCTTAGTCTTCCAACTGGTCTCTTTCCTTTAACTTTTCTTTCCAATTCCCTTCTTGCTACCCGTTCCTTTCACATGTCCAAACCATCTCAGTCTTGTTTCTGTATGTTCTGTACTAACAGTTCTATATTTAGCTCTTCTCTGATTTTAATATTTTGAATTCCATCTCTTTTTGTCTTTTTAACCAATGTTCTTAAAAATTTCATTTCTACTTACTATCTTGTCTCTTATTAGTTACCAGCGTTTCTAGTCCGTATGTTACGATTGGTATGAAATACTGTTTATATATTGATAATTTTGTAATCTTGGGTACTTTGTCATCCCATAAAAGCTCTCTGACTTGATGATAAAATGTTGTACCTTTACTTAGTCTGTTATTAATTTCAGGGTTGATTTCATTACTTCCATTAATAATGCTACCCAGATATGTAAACTGTTCTAGATTCTCAAACCGTTCTCCATCTATGTTCACCTGGCTTCTTTTTTCCACAGTGCATGACTACAGTTTTCTTTTTACTAATTACCATTCCAATCTCCTTCAAATTTTCATTCCAAATGTCCAGTCTCATTTTTGTACTTCCTTTTCTCCCTTTTTCCAAATCACCGGATCATCTGCAAATGCCAAAGCATTCACTTCATTACTACTGATACTCTGTTTTACACGTTTTATGATTTCATCAATCAATATAATAAACAATAATGGCTACCGTGCACTTCCTTGCTTGAGACTTTTTTTTGTATAAAATGTTTCAGAGTCACCACTCTCCACTTGTACACTGCTTTTTCTCTCATGATACAACATTTTTATCTTGTTAATTAATGATTTTGGTACATTCCTTTTCAGTAGGCATTCCCATATATGTTTTCTGTTAACTGTATCATAAGCTTTTTCCAAATCCAAAAATACGAAGATGATTTCCTTGTCCCTTTCCAGGTGTTTTTCCATTATCATTTGCACTGTAAATATCAAGTCTATTGTTGATCTATTTGGTCTAAAGTCATATTGTTCTTTCTCTGTGTTTCTGTTACATCCCTCAGTCTTTTGTCTATGACTTTCTCCATTATTTTGAGCCCACGTGATACTAGGGTTATACGTCTACAATCTTCACATTTCTTTCTATTCCCTTTTTTGAAGAGTGGTACAATGCTTCTTTGCTGCCAATCTTCAGGTATCCTTTCATATGGCATTGAAGGCTCGATATAGCCACTGTAGTCCAATGCTTTCTGCTGCCTTTATCATATCAGCACTGAATTCATCTTTCACACTTGCTTTACCTTTGGTCATTGCTTTCACTGCCCTTTCAAGTTACAACCATGTAATCGGGTTCTCTTCTTTTTTTCCATCTATTATTTCCATTTTCTTATCGCCTTCTTCATCCGAGCAGTCGTCCTCATTATAAAGTTTTTCAAAATACTTTGCCATCACCTTCTGAAGACCCTTTTCATCATGTACTGTGGATCCATCTTCTCTCTCTAATGCCTTGATTTTTTCTTGATTTATTATTTTCGATTTTATTACTCCGTATAATAGTTTCTGATTTCCTAGACTATCTTGTTCAATTTTCTTCATAAACTCTCCCCAACATTTCTCTCTTTCCTCCTTGATACTCCTCTTTACTTGTAGTTTCAGTCTTTTGTACTCCACATCTAACCTTTCTATCTTATTCTCATCCCTCTTTTACGTTTTTTGCTTTTCCTTATCCATTTCTTACTTCACCTTGTTCTTTCTTTTATTTATTTTTAAAATTTTGTCTGTCCACCACCGTGTCTCCTTTTCCTTAACCTTTGCTTTTGTTTTCCTGCATACTTCAATTGCTGCTTCCGCAAATGTCCGTCTTAAATTGTCCCACTCTTCTTCTCCACTTCGTATTTCCGTGTTAGGCAACTTTCTTTTTATACAATCTTGGAATGCCATTCTTTTATCCTCCTCCAATTCCCAAATCCTGATCTTTGGTTTCTTCTTCAGTATAATTTTAGGGATTTTTTACTTGTTTTAATTCCACAATTAATAATCTATGATCATCTTCCATACTTTCACTGGGGATTATTTTCGTATTCGTGATGTATCTTCCCCATTCTCGGTCTGTTATTATAGAATCGATGAGTGTTCCATACTGTTCATCCCAACTATATCGGCTGATCTTATGGCTACTCCTCTTCATAAACCATGTGTTCGTTATTATCAGGTTATTTCTGATACAAAAGTCCAACAGTTTCTCTCCACCTTCATTTCTATCACCATACCCATGTGGGCCCAGAACATTCTCATATCCCATTCTATCAATTGCCAAATGAGCATTCAGATCTCCCATTATCATGATCCCATCTTCAATAATATGTGTTTCCAGTTCATTGAGGAAATCTTCTTTTTTCTTCCACGCTACATCCTGTCTGTGGAGCATACACCTGTACTATCTTCTGTAGCTCCTTGTTTACGTGTATGTGCATTATTATAATTCTTTCATTTACATACTCAACTTCAGCTATTGGTTCAACATTCTGATTCACTACCAATCCCACTCCATTTCTTTTCTCTTTACTGTTACCCATCCAGTACAAGGTGTACCCGTTTCTTAGTTTCTTCATTCCTTTCCCTTTCCATTTTACTTCACTTAAACCCCGGATGTCGAGTTTTCGTCTCACTATTTGGTCAATTCCTTCCCATTCATTGTTAAAATATTTATTGTTCCAAATCGGGTTTTATTCTCTGATCTAACACTTGCACGAACATCAGCATTACCATCACACTGTGCAACTGTAGTTAGAGACTTGTCAATTCTATTTCCATTTTTAAACTTTCATCCGAGGCTTGTATTATAGTTGAAAGCCAGTACAAATTTACTCATCTGCTGACCTGCTAAGTCTAACGCATCTGAGGATTTTGTTTTGGGGTTTACTCCCTTAGCTTTTGAAGATCCATATTCTCTACAAGGCAGTGGTTTCCTTTCCTAATTTTCTCCAGAGAGGATGGGTTGCCTCATCCACCATCTTCGCCATTCCGAAGATCTCCTACTCTGCCTAAGATGCTGTTAAGGTCTTCACCCGTAACCCTGGGCATGGGTTCTACGTTATACCTCGTGAGACTGGGTTCCTGCCTGAAATTAGTTCTCCTTCACACCAGCCTACTGATGTGGAGGATACCTACCCCCGCAACATGGATGCGTCAGACAAGAATTACTCAAGTGAAGATCTTTCCTTACTGTGATCCCCAAAAGGATATTTCACCCCATAAACACAGTAATTAAAACTGAGGGGACTTTTCTTATTTGTGAAACTCACAACCTGACTTTCAACCTTGTTTATCATCATACCATTGTCCGCTGTTCATCTCACAACATTGTCAAGGCCATTTTGCAGTTTCTCAAAATCTTGTAACTTATTTATTACTCTATACAGTATAATATTATCAAGAAATTACTCATATCATTAATTTTTATATATATAATAAAACATAAAGGTCCAGTAATACTGCCTTGAAGAATTTCCCTCTTAATGATTATGGGATGGGATAACACTTCACATAATGTAATTCTCTGAGTTCTATTTTCTAAAATTGTAGCCATTCAGTTGGATGTTCTCTTAAAAGGATGCTGGGTCCCAGGAGGTTAAGAAAAGAAACACTGTCCTCTTTCTATTTTGTGGAACACTTTCCTCTTTTCATTGCCAGGAGAAAATAGAGGACCCCTTTTGGATGATTGTAGCCTTCTCACTCTAAAAACTTGTTCTGTGCATACTTCTGCTTGCAGGTGACCTGGCAGGTAAAGTAGAAGAGATTTATAATAAGATTTATGTATGTACATTTCTTTTAAGTTCTACTTTCCCTGAAAGCAACCATTGGCAGAGTTCCAAGACCATAAAGGGATTATTGGTATGGTATTATGGATACTCATATAATGTAATGTTTCTCTTATATAGTTTGTCAGTGCTATATGGATTGTAATAATTATTAGAATGTGTGTTATTTAAGAATGTTCCACTTTTTCAAATGGGACTGTGCCTATTGAGATTAACAAAATGAAAACAGAGTAACTTACAATGCCAATGGTGGTTTTTTCTTTCAGGATTCTAGTACAGGAAATTTATGAGTTATTCATCTTCCTTCATTCCTCTTCCATCATTTTCTCCCAGTCCAAGCTTCTTCTTGTTGACCTCTTCAATGTTGTCAAATTGGTGTCCTTTCATGCCCCTTTTCATGTGTGGAAATAAGTAAAAGTCGCACGGAGCCTCGTCAGGTGAGTAAGGTGCGTGGGGCAGTGGAACCATGCCATTTTAGCCAAGAAATGTCTAACAGAGATGGCTGTGTGTGCAAGTGCAGTGTCATGGTGGAAGAACCAGTCTCCTGTCTGCCACAAATCGGCTCTCTTTTGAAGAACACTGTTGTGCAATCTTCTTAAAACTTCAAAATAAAAAGGTTTGATTGACGGTCTGACCTGGGGACGAGAGGGGAGCTGTCAACCATTTCTAAAGATGACTACGAAAAATGTTTTGAACAGTGGAAGCATCAGTGGGACAAATGTATTAGTTGTAATGGAGAGCATTTTGAAGGGGATAAGATTGTTCTGTGAAAAATTTTAAAATAAGTTATATATAAATTTTAAAAATAATTTCATTTTTTTGGGTACCCCTCATACATCATCATTATGGACTGTAATGCCTTTCATTCAGTCTGAAAGCCTGTGTGAATTTACTAAACGTTGCCACAATCCTCTATTTGCAACTAGTGCTGTGGTCTCATTTAGTCCTATATCTCTTATCTTTAAATCATTAGAAACTGAGTTTAACCATCGTCGTCTTGATCTCCCTCTACTTCTCTTACCCTCCATAACAGAGTCTATTATTCTCCTAGGAAACTTATCCTCTTCCATTCATCTCACATGACCCCACCACCAAAGCTGGTTTATCCGTACAGCATTTATCTCCTCATTCCGAGTACCCTCCTGCCATTGTTCCCACCTGTTTGCACCAGCAATCATTCTCGCTAATATCATGTCTGTTACTTCTAATTTATGAATAGGATATCCTGAGTCCACCCAGCTTTCACTCCCATAAAGCAAAGTTGGTCTGAAAACAGACCAATTTAAAGATAGTTAAACAAATAGTTTACTCCTATTAGTTCTCTCATTTAGGTTTTCCATTCCAAACTGCTGTCTCACATCTTTGTTTCTCAATCTGTCTTTCCTTGTCTTTCCTCTCATACTTGTTAGGTATTTCATTTTGCTGGCTTGAATTCTACTCTCCTCCCTGCCTGTCAATATCCATGTCTCAGTCACGTAAGTCAATTATCTTTGTACACTTCCACACAAGGTTTCTTACACTCTGGTAGAATGCACCCTCTTGCTATTCTCCATGTCCAGCCTTGTATTCTGCATTCCCTAGGTTTTTGAAACTGTTAACAATTTCAAGGCCAATTTTCGCAGTGCCTTTCCCTTGTATTCTCCTCTTGATATCACCATGGTCTTGCTTTTCTCTGCGCTCATCTTCATACCATTCTCTTCAATTTTCTTGTTCAGTCCATCAATTTGTATTTCTTTGTTGTTCATTCCCCAGACCACAATATTGTAATAACTTCATCTCCCTGTTCCCATATGTTTCCTTTGCCTCCTTTACAATTCGTTCCCAACGATTAGAAACGATTAGAACCCCTGTGACTCACCTGGCTTAGTCCAGTTTCTTTTTAAACCATTCTGTCTCCCCAACCAAAGTCTGTACACTGCTGATCAGTAGCGCATGCTGGAATCGAGATGTGGGCTACCACTAGACTTAGGCTCCCCTTTCGATATTTGGTTTAGTTAATGTCAAGCCCTAAGCGTTCTGTGCTGCAGCCAATAGCCAACGGAGAAGCCTGCTGTGTCTTCAAGGCTGTTTCACAAGCTACTGCCCTGGCCTCTGCTACTGTCAATAATCAACACCTAATCAGTGGAGACAGTAGCATAAGGTTTAGAAAATTAAAGTCTGGCTATGTCGCTAAATGGATAGAATGCTTGCCTTTGGCCCGATGGGCCCAGTTCAATTCTCAGAATCAACCTCCGCATACTCTTAATTCCCCTGGCTTGGGGACTAGGTGTTTATCAAGTCTTCACCATTCATTTTATCCTCATTAAGTCACCACCAAGCCTATAGGTGCGTGGGGCATCCACCACCATTATTATTATTATTATTATTATTATTATTATTATTATTATTATTATTATTATTATTATTATTATTATTATTATTATTATTATTATTATTATTATTAAATTAACATTTCAAATTTTATAGTTTACAAGCAGTCATATCTATAATTCACTAAGATAACACTAAAACTGGAAGGTTGCATTTCTTTTTAGCAGATCTACCTATAAAAAGAAAACTAACTATATCACTCCTACAACAGTAGTAAAAAAATACTGAAATAGTGTATGGCTTTTAGTGCCAGGAGTGTCCGAGGACAAGGTCGGCTCGCCAGATGCAGGTCTTTCGATTTGACTCCTGTAGGCGACTTGCGTTTCGTGATGAGGATGAAATGATGATGAAGACGATACATACACCCAGTTCCTGTGCCAGAGAAATGAATCAATTATGGTTAAAATTCCCAACCCTGCTGGGAATCGAACCTTGAACCCCTGTGACCAAAGGTCAGCTCGCTAACCATTTAGCCATGGAGCCGGACAGCAAAAAGGAGTTCAATGCCAACACTCTGTTATCTGTATAATTAAGTCAGAAGTACGAGGTAAGGAACACATGTGTCAATTCAGCAACTTCTGGAGAACTTTGAGTCTTTGAGATGTCTCTCCTTCATTAGCAGTGGCGATCTGACGGACCAAAGCCTAGCACATCTATTCCCTTTGTCCCAACACCTATCGGGCATTCAGCAGCGAGCATTGCGAGGTGAGGTGAGGGGAGAGGGACACAGCGCCTGGGCTGCAATATCTTTCTCCGATGCCTTGCACTCAGAAATATGAGTGATGTTTGTTTTATCTCATTTTGTTCAAGTTTTGTAAATGGAACTACGTGTCAGAGGTTTACATTATAACGTGCTTTAGATTTCCATCATTCTCATTTGAGGTTTAGGCTTCACCGATAGCCTCGGTAGCCCTCAGTACACGCCACTGCTGCTGACACAAATTTTGTACATTTCTACAATTTGTACACCCAGTCTTATTTTGATGATGTTTCCCACACCTTCTTCAAGGAAGTATTAATGGACCTTTATGTTTTCTTTTATATATGATATGAATGAAGAACTGGAGTTGTAGATATGAATACATGTAATAACATAAACACAATGGCAGGTGGGGGGTGGGAAGAGGGAATAGGAGATAAGGACAAACATGGAAACCAAAAGGCCAAGTACAATCTCCATCTCTTTATTCACTGCCATCCTCACACAGATAGGCTTTCTCCTCATCAGTCTTGACTTCCATCCCATCTCAGCCCGCAACGACCTCATGGGATCCTTTACTCCTTTTGTGTTTGTCTCGTTTGCCATTCTTTTACCATTTGTATTTACCTTTGTCTTGTATTTATCTACCTTTTATCCCACATCAAGACTGAAGATCTATCAAGATGGCCCTTCAATGAGTGTTAATATCTGCCCTTTTGATCAAGCTGGAATCAGGCACAAACTCATTGGCGCTGAGAAGAGATGGATGAAGAAGAACTGGGTTGGTGAGGAGAGAGGTAATGTGGACATCGTCCTTGTCTCCTATTTCTGTTACTCGTGTACCCACACAGATCTCTCATTGTGTTCATTCTATTTGTACCAGTTTCCACAATTAAACTGACGGTGTTCAGCGCGGTACAGTATGGGCTGTAATGATCGTAGGACTGTGAAATTTCATAGATACGCTAACTAAGCAATGCCACAAAATATATGTTCCAATTCTTGCCATCAGGTGAAAATATAGCTCTCTAAGCAGTCAGACCACCAGGCGAGTTGGCCGTGCGGTTAGGGGCGGGCGGCTGTGAGCTTGCATCTGAGAGATAGTGGGTTCGAATCCCACTGTTGGCAGCTCTGAAGATGGTTTTCCGTAGTTTCCCATTTTCACACCAGGCAAATGCTGGAGCTGTACCTTAATTAAGGCCACACCCACTTCCTTCCAACTCCAAGGCCTTTCGTATCCCATCTTCGCCATAAGACCTATCTGTGTCGGAGCGACGTCAAGCCACTAGAAAAAAAAAAGCAATCAGACCGTGCAATATTCTGTAACTCTGACGTCAGTATATTCTTCCAGTGGAATTGCATTGTGTCAGTTCCTTGGTTGTTGCTTGGTGATGCATGTTGACTACTTTTGTGAAGCAAATTTTCTTTGAAATTTAAGAATGTTGAGTATTTCTATATGAAATGTAATGGCTATTGAGAACAGAGACCATGCACTGCAGGAATATTGCTGATAGGAGGTCCCATGTCAATTAATGGGCTAAAGAATATCATTAAGAAATCAGAGGACACAGGTGAATTATGCGTCGCACCAGGGAGAGGACGGCAGCCCATTCTCATGGAAGTTGTTGACGAAGTTGCTGTAGCTGTAGCAGACCATACAGCACATACCCTCAGTTCTGTAACCAGTGCTTGAGCTGTGTCACATGAATTGTCGCTACCCTGGTCAACAGTTCAAAAGATTTTGTTGGTGCATTGGTGGAGTTTGTCCTTTGATTTCTGGCTTCAGTGGAAGTGGACAATGGTGGATTGATGAGGTACACTTTACTCTGGACAGTGCAGTGAATGCATAGAAATGTCATATGTGGGGTTCAATTCCTCCACTTATTGTTGCAGGAACAATCATTGCATTCGGCTTACGTGACTGTTTGGTGTGTTTTTACAAGCTCCTTCATTCTTGGTCTGTTCTCCTTTGAGGATATGACCCCTCGTGGGCCTGTTAGATGTACAGTAACATCGGCACGTTATAGGGACCTCCTTGTGCAACACAGGATTCCAGCTTTGCAGAAACGCAACTGTTCCAACACTGTTATCTTCATGCAAGATGGGGCAACACCACATATCATTCCCCAGGTGAAAGAATTGCTTCCAGAAACCTTCAGTAACGACCGCATCATCTCTAGATATTTTTCAGATGCGTGACATTAAATACCCCCCAACCTAAATCCATGTCCATCTCTTGGAACTTACAACCTTATTTACATCTGAAAAAGAAATTCAGACCAGTGTTATGTCATTTTAATTTGTGGATAAATTTAGTTGAAACTGAAGAATTGGATGGTTAAAATGGCTAGCATGGTCGGATGGGATTAAATGGAGGAAATTCCGATTTATGTGAGAGGTCTCAGAAATATAGCAGACTTAAGGAAAGGAGAAATTTTCAAGAAGAGAGCAGAAAATATTTTAAGTTCAACATAACGACTAACTTAAGAGGTGTTATTTATTTATTTATTTATTTATTTATTTATTTATTTATTTATTTATTTATTTATTTATTTATTTATTTATTTATTTATTTATTTATTTATTTATTTTACGAATTGAAAATTATTATATTTTAAGTGTTTCACTAAATGACAAAGTAAAGGTAAATTTAGACACAAAGAAACATTTCATTTATTTTTTAGATGTAAATAATGACGTAAGAGCAGAGCAGATTTTAAATTTTAGCATATAGTGAATAATTTAATAGATTTTATTCATTTATGATTTGAAAATTTATATTTTAAGGTTTGTAATAAATGACATAGTAAGTAAGTAAAAGTTGAAACACAAATAATTTTTTTAACAATTTCAAGATTGATATATAATAGTTCTGTTGATAAGTATATTTGTGCCAATGTACCAAGTCCAAAGATTAATTGATGTTTTGGCACCGCTGAAGAAGAGAGTGATTAGCTCTCGAAACATGTACGGTAATTAAGTATAAGGAAATACGTAAATTATTGACAAGGCGGGAAAATGTTCTATAGAAATTGATGCCACTCTCATTTCATCCGATATGCTGTGCACAACTGTCGACTATACTGTGTTATGGATACAATATGTTGCTGACTTGGGAGGCCATACCAAACAGTGTTTATAACCATAAATTCTAATAAACCTGCCAGAACCACCGTTATCATGTGTTTCATCATTCCTGCCCTTTCTCTGCGACCTTACCACTGCTTAAGCGCCATATTGTCACCTGGTGGCAAGACTTGGAACTAATGATTTTTGTGGCATAATTCGCGAGCGCATTGCTTAGTCTTGGTTTGAGACCAAGAGTGCAGTTCATCACTGTTATGGACAAGATAATGAAGAATGTCAAGGAAAAGTTATGTGAACTGAATGCAGTGGCCTTTGCTGATGATATAATGATTTGGGGTGAAACAGAAGAGGAAGTACAGACGGGACTCAACATATGGAAATCCCAGCCAGGAATATAACCTCAACATCAGCAAGACCAAGGCAGTGGTGATGGCAGTCAACAGAGAAGGCCATCCAGCAAGTGTAAAACTAGGAGACCACCAGCTAGTGTGTGTGGATAGTTTTCCTTACCTTGGAAGTGTAATCTCATCTCCAGTGATAATTTGGTCAGAAAGGAAATTACAAAAGGGATCAGAATTCTACCAATAACTAAAAACACTGTTATGGGACAACATGATTCCAAAACCAGCCAAACTGATGATGTTTAACAACTATTTCATACCAATATTGGTATTGAAGTGTGCACCCTCACAAAAAAAAGATTCATCAAGACTGCAAGCATCACAGATGAAATTTCTTAGATCCACCATCCAGAAGACCAAGATGGACTTACTTACTATGTCATTTATTACAAACCTTACAATATAAATTTTCAAATCACAAATGAATAAAATCTATTAAATTATTCACTGTATGCTAAAATTTAAAATCTGCTGTGCTCTTGGAACTTACGTGCTTATTTACATCTAAAAAATAAAGAAAAAAGCCTATTAGACCAAATCGGCATATCCAGACTACGGTGCTACAGGCATGTGGTGAGGATGGAACCTACAAGAACGGTTAGAATGAGTTTGGAAAGACAGGTGGAGGAGAAAAGACCTGCAGGAAGACCTAAAACCCAATGGATGTACATGATCAAGGTTGATCCAGTTACCAGAGGATGGATAATGGATGATGTTCTCCATGACGAGTTGTATATGGACAGGAAGAAGTGGAAGAGGCTCATAAACGTTACCTGGGAAAATGGAACTGTACAATGATGATGATGATGATGATGATGATGATGCCACACATGAAGGCAACTACGACATTGCAGCATACTTCGCAGTTACTGCTTTCGCTGCTCAAATGTCAGACTCCAGCTCTCATGGGCCCAACTATAGGTGTTAACATAGGGATTTTTTTTTTTCAAGTGTAATGACATTAACAAGCTTACAAATAAATGTTACAGATCCCTTCACTTGGTTACGAGGGTATTTAAGGGTTGTAGTAAGGATGTAAGGTAAGGATATTCCTTTCCTATACTTGTGTTGAGAAATAAATAAATTCTGTCATCCGGAAAGAGAAAAAGCGTGTGCCCTACATGACAAGGGTAATAGTAAAATCCAGTCAACAGAAATTAAATTCATCAGAACAACAAACCAAAACACCGGGAAGGA
Source organism: Anabrus simplex (assembly GCF_040414725.1). Lineage (NCBI taxonomy): Eukaryota > Metazoa > Arthropoda > Insecta > Orthoptera > Tettigoniidae > Anabrus > Anabrus simplex. The sequence goes on along the minus strand of NC_090279.1, from coordinate 214,919,211 downwards.
GGCTGGCATCAAAATAACTGTTACCAAGCTTTTAGAAAAAAGAGGCTACACTGGTTTGGACATGTTATGAGGATGGAAGGAATATTAACAGCAAGGAATTAGTTTGACACAGAAGTGAAAGGGGAGAGGCCAAGGAATCAATGGATAGACACAGTGAAATCAGAGGTCAGCAAGAGGAATGTCAAGTAGGAGGACACAGAGGAACAGAAACTATACTTTGACAGGAAGAAGTTGTGAGTGCTTGTACACCGCACCTGGAAAAATGTAGCTGGAAAATGATTGCCCTCTTTTGAGAAACTATCACTTTGAAGACAAACATTTCTGTGCCATGATATTTCAATTTTAATAAATAAAAAAAACTCAGAAATTTATTTAGATGTTTAAAATACATTTTTAATTTGTTTTAAGTTTAAAATATGAACAACATTTGTTTATTACTTCTACCTAACTGATACATATATCAGAAAGAATGTAATTCCACCCAAACTTTCATAAAAGAGAGGGAAACCTTCAAAGTGACATTCACCCCTGGTAAGTGTTTGTAAGTGGGAAAATGAGGTAAGCATTCTAGGGTTAATTGAAGCATGCAGCTGAAAAAGGGTCTATTTTACATTTTTACTCGTGTTGGGTATTTGGCGGAGTAAGTTCTAAGGACACGATTTCCACAAGTTATGTTAGAGCATTAGCTTGTGTGGAATAAGGGCCTACATGCGCACTTGCATACCGCCAGGCATACTGAAGCTCTCCAACCTTTTCAAGCACATAACTCGAAACACGCTAAGTGTAACGTAGACCTTTAATCGGTCGCACACTTCAATTGCGAAGAGTGAGGCGTTAGCAACACCTGAAACTGTAAATAATGTATTTAACACACACATTTTTTAAGATGCAGTAGCAGTCCATCCAGTGGTCTGACACTGTGGTTGCCCGGTTCGAGTCCCATTGTTGGAAAAAAAATTCACGTTCAGAATATTGATATAGATTTAGATTCCCATAGGCAACCTGAAATATTTATCCTGAATCAGTAAATTTCTAATTTCAGTATAAATGGTCCATTATTGGAAATTATAATTTTTCTGGCTAACTTGTTCTTGGTTGCCAGTTTGTACTCATCAAGTTGGTAACTAGCATACCTACCAAGACACATGGCTAGCGAATATAGGGGAGGCCACTTACCAATCACTAGATTGCGTGACAAAAGCCTTGGATTCGAATCCCAACCTCTCCGCAGTTCCCAGATGGAGTGAGGGCGCTGTTGATAGTTATTTGTCCGACGGATGGAGACATTAAGCCTTGAGCAGACCCCCCTTGGTACTATTAAACAGGAGTAGGCTATCTGCCGGCACCGGGCTTCAACCCCCTCCCTACCTAATTTTTGCTAGTTGCTTAACGTCACACCGACACAGATAGGTCTTATGGCGACGATGGGACAGGGAAGGGCTAGGAGTGGGAAGGAAGCGGCCGTGGCCTTAATTAAGGTACAGCCCCAGCATTTGCCTGGTGTGAAAATGGGAAACCACGGAAAACAATTTCCAGGGCTGCCGACAGTGGGGTTCGAACCTACTATCTCCCGAATACTGGATACTGGCTGCACTTAAGCGACTGCAGCTATCGAGCTCCCCTACCTAATTGATATATCACATCATTCATTTCATCTAATTAATTCCTCTGATGAGGTCGATGTCAAGAAGGACATCCGGTCGTAAAAACTCACTACGAAGATTCATCTCACATCATACCCGATTCCATAGAGACACAGGACAAGGGTTGGACATGTTTTCAGACACGGTACCATAATAAACAACGTATGTCTAATGTTATTTTGCTTTACGTCCCACTAAATAATTTTTACGGTTTTCGGAGACGCCGAGGTGCCGGAACTTAGTCCCGCAGCAGTTCTTTTACGCGCCAGTAAATTTACCGTCACGAGACTGACGTATTTGGACGCCTTCAAATACCACGGGACTGAGCCAGGATCGAACCTGCTAAGTTGGGGTCAGAAGGCCAGCACCTCAACCGTCTGGGCCACTCAGCCCGACGAAATAAAACCAAATGAAGGATAGAAGGCAGCAAGAATCAAGTTGAAATTAAAGACATTGCTTTCAGAAGAACCATACTTCGAAGATTTTATGCTTAAAAGATTTCGATCTTAGCGAATATTCCATTTAAATATAAATATTTAGCCTATACTAAGAGCACTCTGTCCCTGATTAAGAGAATGCGTTCTTATTTTACATTACTTACAATTCAAACTCACCTGTAAGGGTAAACACTACTATATATTTTACTTAAACATGCGAAGAATAAAAGAATACAACAGAAGCTGAATAATGCCGTGAAATAAACGAGAACACTTTGGAAGACTGTAAACTCAGTTCGTGTTCCCGCCTGACACAGTGGCATAGCAGTGTTGCCAACCCTCAGACTAGAGTCGATTGTGGTAGCACGTGACGTACCAGGTTGAGATGTGTAGATGAGGAGTTTTGCAGTGAACGCACTCTCTCTCTTCCAAAGCCAGCGTGTCTGTTATTTCTAAGTTGACATGTAAATATCATAATCAAAAGAAAGAAAAACTATAGTGAAATAGATGACTTCGTTAAAAAATGTTTTACGTCACATAATTTTCGAGGACTGATTTGCAGTATTAACTAAAGGCAAGTCCGTGAATTTGAATCGCGCGCCCGGAAGTACCAAAGAAGCCAAATTTTCTAGAAAATAAAAGTTTTCTCCGCCAAACCGATTGCACCATCGTTCTTAAAATAACACAAAGAGCATCCCTGATTTTTAGTCGGTATATTTCCGATACACTTTGTATAAGGGAGACATTTGTTGCTATGAGATTGGTGGCAGTTCGATTCCTCAACAGCGTCTGGCACATCATCTCTATAGAGCTTGGAATTTTAGGCGTAATAGATTGCAATGCAAATTTATTGAAGCGAACAAATATACTTGTAGACACGCCCGCAAAATGGTTATGCTATGAGATTTGCATAAACATTAGGGGTACGGCCCTACAATTTATGTTACCCTCGTTACATTATGAAAGCGCGCGTAGACGACACTTCCTATTAGTAAAAATTAGTTTTGCCTAAACATCCGGGCTGTACTCATCACTACTTGCGAATTAGAGTCCCACGAGTACTTTTTTCTATTAAACAAAGGCTAATGACTGCAGCATTCAATTCCGCGGAGATGACCACTTAAGTGTGACTCCTCGTGTGGAGTTCTCCGTTCTCACACGGCCATGAGGCGACTAAAAGGGAGCCTTGAGTGTGGGTTGGCGAACACGCATTCTCTAGTTGAGCCTGGCATTTCTACCACTTACTTGTGTCAGGTCAGGTGGAACACTTTAATAATTTCCTCGTCTCACCTTTCTTGGTCAACTCTTGTTTTCTTCCGGCTCCAGTTTCATTAGGCTTGCAAGGCCGAGAGAGACTTTCACTTTCATGTTCTTTGTGATCCTTCCCTTACCTCCATTATTCGAAGCCGGTCCAGTGGTCTGCAGTAAATGTAGTGAGTCTGCATCTTACTCGCAGGACCGGGGTGAGTCCCGGTCAGGTCAGAGATTTTTACGTTGAACACAGGCTATTGACGGTGAGATAGCAGCCCTGCTCTAGAAAGCCAAAAATACCGGCCGAGAGGGGATTCGTCACTCTGACCACGCGTCACCTCAGTAGTCTGCAGGCCACTGTGCTAAACAGTGGTTTCTCTGCAGCCCAAGTCTCATCTGGCTTGTAGTAGCACCATGGGGTTTGATGGAATTGGGCCTCTTTTATTTATTCTCGGATTAACAGGATATAGTTGTCCAGATGAACTTTCTCTCAAAACCATAATGTAGTAGTTGCTTTTCCATGGTTTCCCAGATAGGTCTTATGGCGACGATGTGATAGGAAAGGGCCAGGAGTGGGAAGAAAGTGGTCATGGCTTTAATTAAGGTAGGCCTACAGCCCCAGCTTTTATCTGGTGTGAAAATGCGAAACCACGGAAAAACATCTTCAGGGCTGCCGGCACTATAATTCGAACCTACTATCTCCCGGATGCAAGCTTATCGCCAAAGCCCAGAATTTTACGCAGTAATAGATCGCAGTGCAAACTTACTGAAAAGAATAACAAGTATAGACTAGCCTGCACAACTATTATTAGAGGATCGAATCAAGAAGGACAAGCCCACGTACATGGCGTTCGTAGATCTAGGAAAGGCATTCGATAATGTAGATTGGTCCAAGCTATTTAAGATTCTGAAGGTGATTGGGATCAGATACCGAGAACGAAGAATTATCTACAATGTATATAAAAATCAGTCTGCAGTGATAAGAATTGAGGGCTTTGAAAAAGAAGCAGCAATCCAGAAAGGAGTGAGGCAAGGCTGCAGTTTGTCCCCCCTCCTTTTCAATGTTTCCATAGAACAGGCAATAAAGGAAATCAAAGAGGAATTTGGAAAGGGAACCACAATCCAAGGAGAGGAAGTCAAAACCTTGAGATTTGCCGATGATATTGTTATTTTACCTGAGACTGCAGAAGATCTCGAGAAGCTGCTGAATGGTATGCACGAAGTCGTGGGTAAGGAGTACAAGATGAAAATAAATAAGTCCAAAACCAAAGTAATGGAGTGCAGTCGAACGAAGGCGGGTGATGCAGGAAATAGTAGATTGGGAAATGACGTCTTAAAGCAAGTAGATGAATGTTGTTACTTGGGTAGTAAAGTAACTAACGATGGCAGAAGTAAGGAGGACATAAAATGCAGACTAGCACAAGCAACGAAGAGCTTTCTTAAGAAAAGAAATTTGCTCACTTGAAACATTGATATAGGAATTAGAAAGATGTTTTTGAAGACTTTCGTGTGGAGCGTGGCATTGTATGGAAGTGAAACATGGACGATAACTAGCTCAGAAAGAAAGGGAATAGAAGCTTTTGAAATGTGGTGTTACAGAAGAATGCTGAAGGTGAGATGGATAGATCGAATCAGGAATGAAGAGATACTGAATCGAATTGGTGAGAGGAGATCGATTTTGCGAAATTTGACGAGAATGAGAGATAGAATGATAGGACACATCTTAAGACACCCAGGACTTGTTCAGTTGATTCTTGAAGGAAGTGTAGGTGGTAAGAACGGTAGGGATAGACCAAGGTATGAATATGACAAGCAGATTAGAGCAGCTGTAGGATGCAATAGTTACGTAGAAATGAAATGGTTAGCACATGATAGGGTGGCATGGAGGGCTGCATCAAACCAGTCTATGGTCTGATGACTCAAACAACAACAACAACAACAACAACAACAACAACAACAACAACAGGGCTAGGCGTACAGTGTGTCAAAAGCCCTAGAATTATCACTTTTCCATACTCTCCTCGATGTGTCTGTGCGATGTAAACTACTACCGGTATCAAAAAAGTAGTAGTACTGTAGTACTAGCAGTTGTTGTTGAAATGGCATCGTTCATTTAATGCACCCTGTAAATTATTGGCTGCCTGACCGAGGCGGTAAAGGCGTGCTCGGTTCGCCCGGAAGGACGTGGGTTCGAATCCCCGTCAGGAAGTCGTAACATTTAAGAAACGAGATTTCCGCTTCCGGAGGTGCATATGGCCCTGAGGTTCACTCAGCCTACACCAAAACTGAGTACCAGGTTAATTCCTGGGGGCAAAGGCGGCTGGGTGTAGAGCTAACCGCTCTACCCCATCACGTGCCGAGGTTAACAATGGTGGAAGCCTTTACCTTCCACTCCTCCAAGGGCCTTCATGGCCTGTTCGGAGGTGACTTTGCTTTGCTGTAAATTATTGTTGTATGGTATCCATCAATCAATCAATGATCTGCATTTAGGGCTATCGCGTTCAGGTAGCAGATAGCTTTTCAGTTATTCACCTAGCCTTTCCTTAAATGTTTCCAAAGAACTTGAAAATTTATCGAACATTTCCCTTCATAAATTATTCCAATCCCTTACGCTTCGTGCTATAAAAAATACCTATTTGCCCCAATTTGTCGCCTTGAATTCCAGCTTCATTTTCATATTATGATCTTTACTACTTTTAAAAGCTCCGCTCAAACTTATTCGTCTACTAATGTCATTCCATGCTATTTCTCCACAGACAGCTCGGAATATACGCCTCAGACGAGCATCTCGTCTCCTTAATCCCGAAGTCCTCCCAGCCCAAAGTTTCCAACATTTTCGTAACACTACTCTTACTACTACTACTACTACTACTAAACGTTTTCATTCCTCCCCTGAAGGGGGAGGCGGTCCTCAGACGGTGACGCCGTCTCTCAGGCCGGGAGATTTGTTGCGTGAAGGTGAGGGGGTGGGCAGCCGTGGCCTACACTACGAACTGTCCCGGCATTCGCCTTAGTGCAGGAGAATGGAAAACCACGGAAAATCATTCTCAGGACAGCCGACGGGCGAGGCCAGGCGAGAAATGCAGCACTGTGCCCCAGGCCCGTCTCCCGAATGCAGAGGCGTAGAGGCACGGTAGAGCCGTGGCCACCTTTCCTCTGCTCGGTTAGCCGGTCGGAGTACAGAGCTTATGGGACAACAACTCACTCTGCATCTACCGACCCACTACTCTTTTGTCGAAAATTATCAAGAATAAATCGTGTTACTTTCCTTTGAATAGGGTAACGCGTTTTGCTGTAGTAAAACTGAATAAGTTACCGTCATAATCAATTACTTTCTTCCCGATTTCTGTAAATGTGCGAAAAGCGATCAGTAAATTATTCTTACAAAGAAGAATTATTAAAACTGAGAGTGTGTAGCGTTTTCTGTCTTCCTTTTGGCTGACAGTCTTGAAGGTTGAAGTTAAGTTAGTTATTGTCTCCGGTAGAGCTCGCATTTCACCGGAGCTGCCATATTCAGTAAACTTGTGTCTAGCGCCTGACAATGTGAAGCCACTCGGCTACGCTCGGGTGAGATCTGTCGGCTATACTCGGCCGTGCTCGGGGAGATCTGTCGACTATACTCGGCCGTGCTCGGGTAACATCTGTCGGCTATATTCTATTGGCGCACATTAAGATAGTAATGGAATATCAGTGTCCAAATATTAGGCAATATCCTCGTTACAATTACTAACTAGTATATTTGTTATGGACTTTGCAATATTGAACTTTCCGATAGCAATGGGACACCAGTATTCAAATATTACTACAATATGATAGAAGCTTGAGACATGTTTCGGCATGAGAGATGTCGACAGAGATGAACTGGGCGTTGAAGTCAAGCTGGCTAAGAAACTACTATGTATTCTATTCAAGGGATTGGCAACATTTTATAGAATAGTCCCCCGGTTTCATTATATTTCACTTATTCGCTAACTGGAAAGCAGGTGGCAAAATTTACATTAGATGCCATTGAAGCAGTCAAAGAACATGGTTTTCAAGTTTTACGAGTTACTTTACTTCGCACCGACACAGATAGGTCTAATGGTGACGATGGGATAGAAAAGGGCTAGAAGTGGGAAGGAAGCGGTCGTCCACTTAATTAAGGTACAACCCCAACATTTGCTTGGTATGAAAATGGGAAAGCACGGAAAACCACCTTCAGGGCTGCCGACAGTGGGGTTCTAACCACTATCTTCCGAATACAAGCTCACTGCTGCGCGCCCTTAACCGCACGGCCAACTCACTCGGTGGTTTTCAAGTTCTTCGAATAGTAACCGATAATTGACAGGTTAATGTTTCAATGTTTGAAACATTAAGTGGGGGACGTGGTACTTTTGAAGCATGAAATAACACATCCATCCGATAATGGAAGGTCACTATTTCTTTGTTATGAATCTAGTCATCTTTTGTATCGCTTCTGACAATTGTCTCTGATTTTCTTATTGCAGCTCTGCATTACCTTCCTCGAAATGAATTACTAAACTGCTCCAGTCTCATGAAAGACAAATTCACGAGAGAAATATAATGTGACACTTGTAATGATGGGCTTCCACAGTTCTTTTTAGAAATATTTTTAAAGGCACTTTTAATTAACACTGTCACAAATTATTTACAGAAGTGCGAGCGATTTATAAAATTCAATAGAAACCTCTCAACAGGAAGATTTTAAAACTTAAGTGAAATCTATGAAACATACTCAGCATTAATGTGGTAACTTTTTATTCATTTACCTACTTTCAAAAACCTTCGCATACTGGAGTTGCATGGTTGATTTAAGAAGGTAGTGTAGAAATTAAGATTTGTAAATATCGGTGTGAGCTATGATGGGATTTAAGATTAAAATAATTTCTACGAACTGTGCGCATTTGAAAGTTGAGGAAGCAGGGCAATGTAGGGAGCTTAACTGCAAACGTGGTGGGTGATTGTCGAACAATATTAGCTTGTCGACACGGCTGACTTGATGCGTCGCTCTAGGGCGCAGCGAGGGATCCAGTCGGCCGAGTTTCCGACTACCATCAGCTGCTTATCTGCCGGCCATATTGTATTTCATAGGTCACGGACCGAACTTAGCCGAGTTACTCCGAGTGGCTGCACATTGTCAGGCGCTAGACATAAGTATTCAGTAAAATTAAGAAAAGCGCCCAGTTTGAAATTGTCATGGCGTGTGCGGGATGCGACCGTTACAATTCCTTACGTTTTTGCAGCATCTAGCGATAAAGTGAAATTGTCATGAGTGTGCGGGATGCGACCTTTACAATTCCTTACGTTTTTGCAGTATCTAGCGATCAAGTGAAATTGTCATGGCGTGTGCGGGATGCGACCGTTACAATTCCTTACGTTTTTGCGGTATCTAGCGATCAAGTGAAATTCATCGACTTTTTAATTAGTCACGGGTTAATAAAGTAATTTATTCGTTGTGCAGTGCGTGTCAAGTGTTGGGTACGAAATTAATTTTGTAACCCCCGCGAGAATGAAAGTAAGTCATTATTCATAATTCAATTTTTCCTGTCATCACTTTTTAACGAACAAACGCGAGCGATGTTGTTGTTACTTGCTGGACCTAACCTAACCAAACCAATAATGTCCAGCCAATACTGCTTGTTGTGCAACGAATGCTCTTGTCACTATTACGTGCACGCCCACTTTGCTTACCGTGCGAGTGTAATTCAACTTTTGTCCACTCTCGAATATAGAAATGTGTCTTATTGGATTTCTAACCTATTCTTTGGATACCCTCAATTGATCTTTATGCTTTAAAAATATCTAATATTACATTTGCAATTAATAGGTATTTTGGTAACACTTTTCTGGCTGGGATGACAAAATAATGGAAAAATGATGTGAAAAAATACCGTAAGTAGCAGAGATGGGAGAAACTTTCTTTATGCTTGCCCAGAGTCCAGCAACACTGCCCCTCCTAACCTTTCCCCTGTGGGTGGGGGCAGTAGAATAACACCCACAGTATCCCCTGCCTATCGTAAGAGGCAACTAAAAATGGGTCCCAAGGGCTGTGAATTTGGGAGTGTGGATTAGTGACCACGGGACAATTACCTGAATTGTGCCATGCTCCTCATTTTAATCTATCTTATCTGACCTCCTTTAGTCAACTCTTGTTCTTTTCCAACCTCGATGGTATTAGAATATTCGAGGCCTAGGGAGTCTTTCATTTTCACTCCCTTTGTGGTCCTTGTCTTCCTTTGGCTGATACTTCCTTTTTTCTCTCTCATTAGTGTTATACAGGGGATGGTTCCCTAGTTGTACTTCCTCTTAAAACAATAATCACCACCACCACCACACACTGAGATGCGCAGGTAGCTGGTGGGTGTCGGGTAGAAAGATCTACACCAGGCTTCTCCAGACACCACACCACATCAGCCAGTTACTAGCCCATGGTCTAACCAATTGCCGTGTCACTAGCCGATACTGTTGCAGGCAGGGGATACTAGGAGCCTGTGGGCCTCTTCGTGCCCCCAGACTGATGGTCCTGTCACTCATCACACATAGGTTGACAACCTTGTGTGGCGTGTTATTACGCCATGCGAATCACACTATGTCGGATTCCTAAACCCTCTCTCGCACCCCGTTAGTAAAGTTGTAAATTCTAACTAGTGGTCCCCCTGTGGGTGGGGGCGGTAGAATGACACCCACGGTATCACCTGCCTGTCGTAAGAGGCAACTAAAGGGGGGTCCAGGGGCTCTGAAATTTGGAGCGTGGGTTGGCAACCGCAGGGCCCTTAGCTGAGTCCTGGCATTGCTTCCACTTACTTGTGCTAGGCTCCTTACTTTCATCTATCCTATCCGAAGTCCCTTGGTCAACTCTTGTTCTTTCCTGATCCTGATGCTATTAGGTTTGCGAGGACTAGGGAGTTTCATCTTCATGCTCTTCTTTGGCCGATACCTTCATTTTTTGAAGCTTCTGATCCCTTCCATTAGTAAAATTCCAGCCGTAGTACACATTTTTAATGTTATAAGTACCTAAATGGAAATCAATGAAATCTTACTTGCAATGCATCTCAGAGGAGAGATATGTTCATTGCGATGTCCAGGAACCCACCATCCTGCCCTAAGAAGTACATTTACTTTCATAACCGAATGAAGATTATTACACGCCATTTTCATTTCTGAAGTAGCTACTGGCATTTCTATTGGCCAACGTAAAGTGGCAGGTGATCTCATTCCTGTCAATAATGTTAATCATGATCTGTTACCAACCCCAGCACAATAAAAGCACAAGGAAATGTAACATATTAAGGAAACAATGCCGAATCCCAGAACCGAGAACCACTTCAGACCAATGGTCTTGTCCAGGTCCGCACGGCAAGAGCAACTCCTCACCAATCATGTAACAATAGTTACTACCACCAGCTATCGAAGCACCACTCATTCATTAGTTCCTAAGTACAGAGGTTGGCAGCACTGAGCACCGCTTGACAACGTCCTTCCTGAGAAGGCTGCGAGCATGTAAAGGAACAACATTTGTTCCGTGGGTGTGAAAGTCTTGTCACTAGGGCTGGACATCTAATCTTCCATTTTTCCCTCTGTTTAGTGTTATATAGAGGATGGTTACCTAGTTGTACTTCCTCTTAAAATGATAATCACCACCACCACCACTACCACTCTAACCAGTGGCTATCTTTCGCTAGCCTTGCAGCTCAGTATTCAAGAGGCAGACAGGCTGGTGCCCACCGTCAGCTGTCCTAAGAAGGGTTCTCTTTAGTTTTTCCATTCGCCTGCACAGGCCACGGCAGCCAACCCTCTCACGTTCTTTGTGCATCACCTAAACAGCTCCAAATCACCTTGACCTCTTCACGCTAGGCATTGATTTTTTTTTTAGTAGTAGTACCTTAGGGTGAGAGCGGTTGACGGACCTGATTAATCTATTAAGGTTTTATAAACAAGCAAACTCTGAGAGGTATAAATCAGGAATGAACTGGTTTATTTCCCTGCTGTGGGTAACTTCACTCTTTCAATTTCAATGATATTTTTTAAATCATAAATTGCAAAATACCATTTGTAAAAGAAAAAAAAAAAAATCTGTAGGAAATGCCACCCATTTTGCACTAAGTTTTACACCCATCAAATGGGTCACAATGCTGTGGGCTTATATTTATGATTTTTGATATCATCGTCATTACCATAATCATTTTCCAACTCCAGTTTCCCATGTGTGCTGTACAAGTACTTGCCACTTCTTCCTGTCAATTTATAGTTTCTGTTCCTCTATCTCCTCCCACATAACATTCCTCTTGCTAACTTCTGATTTCACTGTGTCTGTCCATGTATTCCTTGGACTCCTAACTGCTCTCTCCCCTTTCACTCCTCTGTCAAAGTAATTCCTTGCTGTTCTCGTTCTGTCCATCCTCATAACATGTCCAAACCAGTGTAGCCTGCGTCTTCTTGAAAGCTCTTAACGGGTATTTTGATGCCAGCCTCCTTCCTGTTTGCTTCATATCTGATCTTGTCTTTCCTGGACTTTTGGTTCATTGTTCTAATGAATTTTATTTCTGTTGAGCGGATTTTACTAATTAGTCTTGGTATGTAGGGTGCACGTTTTGAGTCCATGGGTGAGAACCCGAGTGAAGTAAGTATAAAACATGGTCAGTTTTGCTTTCTTGGATGTTTTATCATCACACAGTAGATTCTTAACCTGAAAATAAAATTGAAGTCCTATTAAGTATTTCTTAGTTTATTTGAAATTAGAAAAGATTGTAACAGTGTTTCCTTCAGAGAAATGTTTGAAACTGTTCCTTTCCTGTTGATAATCATTTCAACACTTTTTGATTTTCTGATGTTTAGCCCATATTTTTTAAACTTGCCATTCCAGAGATTTAGTTTTTCCTGTACTTCTGCTTCATTTTCGCCCCAGATCAGAACATCATCTGCAAATATTAGAGTGTTATATCATACAATATAAATTTCATGGCTATCCATGTTGATGATTTGTTAATTAATATAATAACACTTTTTCACCGGAATAAACAGTCAAAGAGTGACAGACTTAAGAAAATTGAAAGGAGGATTGGAGTAACCTGCATCAACAAAAGACACCAAAAACCTGGACAGTGGCAGATAATAGCTAACAAAGTCATGTATAAAGAGCTAGAACCCATTACAGATACTATGCGTAAGAGGAGACTGGGATTCTTTCGACATATCATAAGGATGCAGGATTTGAGACTTCTGAAACAAGTAGTACAAGACAATCTTGTCTCAAAAAATACCACAACAGGATGTCAATGGATCAGAGAAGTAAGAGAGGATCTGAAGGAAGTAGGCCTTATAACAGAAGACACCACAAATAAGATAAAATTGAATACAAAACTCAAGAATACAAACCTCCGCTTAACCGTTAAATGAAAAAACCAACAACACATGTACTTTCAACCGAGGAAAGGGCATGAAATTCAGAATGTCTGAAGAAGTCCTGGGAAGACCGCAAAGCCCGAACAATCCCTTCAAAGAGACCTGAACGATTGACTGGCTAAAGTGATCCTATGTGGTCACAAAAGAAGAAAAATAATAATAAGAAGAACTAAATTAAAAGGGAAACTTTCCACCTGATCAATACACAAAGACTTACAGTTGTAAAATTAGAATCTTACATTTTATGTATTAGTACTAGTTTTGACCCTTGCCTGGGTCATTCTTAGCTAGACATGTGTGTAAAACTCAAAAACTATAAAATAGCACTAATTGAAATAATTTACAGAAAACGTATCACAATCTAGTCACTGTTCATCAAGTGTTCTAATGATAGGTGAATTTGACTTAGACTTGCTGTTGCACTAGATATAATTTTAATGTTACTGGGTTCTGTACGTTCAAACTAGGCCTATACACTTAAAAAGGCATACTTTTAGGTGAGGTGCTGTGAAACTTTGATTTTGCAGTTTTAGTTCGTTACACTGTTGTTTGGTAATTGAGCTGAGGGAATATCCTTGAGTTTGTTGATCACTGATGGTGAAACTGAGAGTTATTATTGGACTAGGGAATTGCCAGTGTGGACTGTAGCTATTTTATGTCAAGTGTTGAACTGAATGGGAGGATGATCCCTCAGCTCCGTATGATCTTGTTTCCAGCAGCTGTGCCTGCAGTAGGTATACTACTAAACTAACTAACTACTAACCTAGATGTTAGGCCCCTCTAAACAACACTTTTTAAAAGACTGCTATTTAAACCTGAACCCGATAACATGGTTGGAACAACTTGAAAGGGCAGTGAAAGCAATGACCAAAGGTAAAGCAAGTTGAAAAGACTAATTCAATGCTGATATGATTAAGGCAGCAGGAAGCATTGGACTACAGTTGCTATACAGAGTCCTCAATGCCATATGGAAGGATGAAAGGATACCTGAAGATTGGCAACAAGGATGCATTTTACCACTGTTCAAAAAAGGAAATAGGAAGAAATGTGAAAATTATAGAGGTATAACCCTATTATCACATGGGCTAAAAATACTGGAGAAAGTCATAAAAAAAGGACTGAAGGATATAATAGAAACACAGTTAGAGGAAGAAAAATATGGTTTCAGACCAAATAGATCAACAATAGACTTGATATTTACAGGGCGAAAGATAATGGAATAACATCTGGAAAGAAACAAGGAAATCATCTTCGTATTTTTGGATTTGGTAAAAGCTTATGATTCAGTTAACAGAAAACATGTATGGGAATGCCTACTGAAAGAATGTACCAAAGTCATTAATGAATAAGATAAAAATGTTGTATCATGAGAGTAAAAGCAGTGTACAAGTGGGGAGTGGTGACTATGAAAAATTTTATACAAAAATAATGGTCTCAAGCAAGGAAGTGCTCTGTCGCCATTATTGTTTATTATATTGATGGATGAAATCATAAAACGTGTAAAACAGAGTATCAGTAGTGATGAAGTGAATGCTTTGGCATTTGCAGATGATGTGGTGATTTGGGGAAAGGGAGAAAAGGAAGTATAAAGGAAACTGGACATTTGGAATGAAAATCTGAAGGAGTTTGGAATGGTAATTAGTAAAAAGAAAACTGTAATCATGCACTGTGGAAAAGAGAAAAAGAGAAGCCAAGTGAACCTAGACGGAGAATGGTTAGAGAATGTAGAACAGTTTACATATCTGGGTAGCATTATTAATGGAAGTAATGAAATCAACCCTGAAATTAATAACAGACTAAGTAAAGGTACAAAATTTTATGATCAAATTGGAGAGCTTTCATGGGATGACAAAGTTCCTAAGAGAATGAAATTAACTTTATATAAACAGTATTTCATACCAATTGTAGCATATGGACTAGAAACACTGGTAACTAATAAGAGACGAGATAGTAAGATCAAAGCAGTAGAAATGAAATTTTTAAGAACATTGGTTAAAAAGACAAGAAGAGAGAGAATTCAAAATATTAAAATCAGAGAAGAGCTAAATATAGAACCGTTAGTACAGAAGATACAGAAACAAGACTGTGGTGGTTTGGACACGTGAAAGGAACGGGTAGCAAGAAGGGAATTGGAAAGAAAAGTTAAAGGAAAGGGACCAGTTGGAAGACCAAGAAGAAGGTGGATGGATCATATTTGGAAGGACATTAGAGAAGCTGGATTGGATGTGGCAGAAGTAATGGAGCAGGAAAAGTGGAAGGACAGAAAGGAGTGGAGGAGGCTTGTAAACCACACCTGGGTGACTGGAGTGGGACATGATGATGATGATGATGATGATTTACTTCTTCCACGATTTTCTGTCATACAGGCTCAGCTGTTTTTAATTTCTTTGGTGAGATCCAACATGGACACTTGTCAGCCAGGTAGTTACTTTGTCTTTAAGCACGACCCTGCTAGCTCATCACAGCATGTACAGTTTTCCAATGTGAATGGGATACCATTGCAACAGAACACTGCAGTACCTGGCCTTTGCGAATGATGTTGTTCTGTTCGGGAGAAGAGTGAACTACCTGATAGAAGCTTTGCAGCACATGAGCAAGGGATTACAGCAACTGGGCTTGCAGATAAAGTCAAAACCAACTACATGCTGTACATCCGAAACAAAGCAAGATTTCACGGCGTGAGAGGTCTGGAATGTGGAGGCGACACCCACGAGAGTGGCACAGTTTAAGTACCTGGGAGCCCTCATGGCTGAGAACAACAAGGTCAGTGAGGTGGTATCTGGGAACAGCTGTTACTTCATCTTCCAGAAGTTACCGATGTGCCGTTCCTTTGCTGGAGGAACTGTGAGAAGTGGGTGAGCAGTAGAGAACATTATGAAAGCTGCAGTAATCAACCTCATGTCACTGACTGGAAAATCAGAAGAGGTGATTGATTTTATGGAGAACGAGAAGACAGAAGTAGTGTCCGGCCCTTAAGGACTCCTGGATGATGTCCTCCCTAGAAAACATAAAGGGTTTTTTATTTTATTTTGACATTTGAAGTCAAATATTGGACTGAAATAATGCCAAGAGTGTTAGCCTATGTTTCATTTTAAGACCGTAAATTCTCATCAATAAGTTCGGCAGTACGTTATCAAACTTAGGTGACTGGCTTTCAGTGCACAGTAAATGTTTTCAGCTTGAAGATAAGGCACGGACTTTCGAGTTTCCGTCCGAGGATATAGTGTAGGTGAGGGGATTGAGATGTAAGGGGGAAGCGCTCTAGTGGACAGTTTCGGTGGGGACGAAGGGTGTGGGAAAAGGTGGGCAGAGTCCGTAGGAGTGTAGCAGTAAAGATGTTCCCACAAACCCCTATACGAGCATGCGCCAGCCAAATCTCCATGGTCCCATGCAATAAAATTAAATAATTTATGATCTTGTTTGCCCTATTATTTACATTTTAAGAAGGAAAAAGTAATAAATAATTATATTGAAATGTAACATTTGAGACGAGGAATTTTAACTCCCGTTTTGTGAGGGTTGGTAGCAGTAGATTAGTTTGTTTTCGCCCATAAGACTTGAATGATTGCGGTGGTACTGGTCAGTAGCAAAGAAAGATTTGTGGAAAAAAGTACTGTGGCAGCATCCCCGACCTCAGAGTGCACGGACCAGCACTGGAATACAGCTATGATGGGACTAAGTGAGGTTAAGTGGAGAGGAAAAGGAAAGAGGAGGGGATACACTCCCAACTGGAGTGGATGACATAAGGCAAGCATTACAAGTTGTCCATTTCATGACCGTATCGATGAAATAATCAAGAAGTTAGTAAAATAACCACCTAATAGATACTTTATTATTGCCTCAGGCAAAATTGAATATAAATTAGCACTTACAGGACATGTTTCGACCACTTAGTGGTTCTCTTCAGCTGTATAAAGAAAGAATTGAGAAGAAAAAACATTAGGACAATAAGCACAAATAATAAAAGTTCTTTGAGACACCTTTGTTAAAAAATGGAGGTCATCAGAACAGGACATCTTGCCTCTCGTTCTTGTTTGGAAAAGATGTTTATTCTACGCTGTCTAGAGGGTTTGTCTTTGAGCACAATCTGGTGAAGTAACGATGTGACACAGTTTGACAGTTCATGCAGGGATTTTAACTTTCCTTGGTTAATTCCAGTGGCCCGGGGGCTGCGTGTTCGTTCTGTGCCCAACATCCCTGCAACTCACACACCACACATAACACTATCCTCCACCACAGTAACACACAGTTATCTACACATGGCAGATGCCGCCCACCCTCATCGGAGGGTCTGCCTTGCAAGGGCTGCACTCGGCTAGAAATAGTCGCACAAAATTATTATTAGCAGATAAGTTAATCCATGTAAACTACGAACAGCAAAAGTGAGAGATTACAGCCTTGTCTAATCCCTGTAACTACCCTGAACCAAGAACTCATTCTACCATCAATTCTCACTGCAGCCCAATTGTCAACATAAATGCCTTTGATGGATGTATAAGAAGGAAAATAAATAATGAGCCCACACAAAGCAGATGAAAGGGAAAAGAAAAGAGAGATAATAACACAACTACAGGAGATAAGAAAAAGGTTCAAGGATTACTCTGATGATCTCCTGAAAAGGAGAAGTGGTGCAGATGAGATGATAGAGGTAGAGAGGGACGATACAGAATCTGAGAGTGAAATTGCAATGGAAGAAGTGGAAACTGCTGTCAAAGAAATGAAAGTGGGAAAATTAGTGAGATTGGATGAATTGCATTTGGAAATGATAAAAGCAGCAGGACCTGTTGCTCTACAATGGCTATTTAGAAAGGAAAACCAGGGCTAAATGACTTGATTAAAGTAGTAAAGGGGGACAATACAACACAATATAGTTTATTGATGTTAAACAACATTCAGTTGCAATAGACAAAGTTAGATACAATATATACCATAAGATACAGTATAAAAAATATAAATACAGTACATCTAATTGTCATTAAACAGAGCACTACATATAAAATGTTTAAATAGGCCTACACTGTAAAGTAAAAACAAAGCTCATCATGACACTTTGGGCTATTAGTCTATTGAATAGTAACCATGGAGCTGAGGGACAGGGAACTGTTGCTGAGATGCCTGGAAGTAGGAGGAAGGGAAAAGTAGGAAAGGGAAATGTAGAGTAGAGGATAGGAAAAGACAGGTGGAACAGGGTCATGGGAAGGAGAAAAGGGAGGAGGAAGTAGCTTCTGCAGCTATCAGGAAAGATAGGGCTGACCAGGAGGGGAGGGGATCAAATGAGGTGGGTAGGGTTGAGGCTCTGGTCATGGCGGATTCCATCGTTAGACACGTGGGGAAAGTGTATGGAGGAAAGGGAACCAGGGTAGAATGTTATCCAGGAATTAGGTTGAGGCAGATGTTGAGGAAAGTAGAAGAGAGGGAGGAGGGGAAGGAGAAGGTGGTAGTGTTTCACGTTGGTACCAACAACGTAAGGCAAGCTGATATAAGTACCAACATAGTTGGAGATGTGTGGGATCTGGTAAATGCAGCACGGGTGAAGTTTAAGAAAGCGGAGATTGTTATTAGTGGAATACTGTGTAGGAGGGATACTGACTGGAGGGTGATTGGGGATTTAAATGAGACTATGGAGTGGGTATGTGGGAAACTGGGAGTGAAATTTCTAGATCCTAATGGGTGGGTAGGAGATAGGGATCTGCGCTCGGATGGCCTTCATTTAAACCGCAGTGGTACGTATAAGTTAGGAAATTTGTTTGGAAGGGTAATAGGGAGGTACATTCAGGGAAACGGGATGGCCTAGGGCGCGGTGATAAGGGAACAGGGAACTGGAAATCAAGTAGGGATGACATAAAATTGTTAGTGTTAAACTGTAGAAGTATTGTAAAGAAAGGAATAGAATTAAGTAATTTAATAGATATATATTTACCAGATATTGTAATAGGAGTTGAATCATGGCTGAGAAATGATATAATGGATGCAGAAATTTTCTCACGGCACTGGAGTGTGTATCGTAGAGATAGGATAGGAAAGGTGGGAGGGGGAGTTTTCATTCTGGTGAAAGAAGAATTTGTAAGCTACGAAAAAGTTAAAGATGAGACACATGAAATTCTAGGTGTAAGGCTCATTTCTAAAGATAATAGGCAACTTGATATATTTGGAGTGTACAGATCGGGAAAGGGTAGCACTGATGTGGATTCGGAATTATTTGATAGGATAGTCAGCTATGTGGGAAATGACATGGAAAGAAATGTGATTGTAGCGGGAGATCTGAATTTGCCAGATGTCAATTGGGAAGGAAATGCGAATGACAGGAAGCATGACCAACAAATGGCAAATAAGTTAATATGGGAAGGACAGCTGATTCAGAAAGTGATGGAACCAACCAGAGGGAAAAATATCCTGGATGTGGTGCTGATAAAACCAGATGAGCTCTATAGGGAAACTGAAGTAATAGATGGTATTAGTGATCATGAAGCTGTTTTTGTGGTAGTTAAAAATAAATGTGATAGAAAGGAAGGTCTTAAAAGAGGACTGTTAGGCAGTACCATATGGCTGATAAAGCAGGTATGAGGCAGTTTCTAAAAAGTAACTATGATCGGTGGAAAACAGTAAATAAAAATGTAAACAGACTCTGGGATTGGTTTAAAGAAATTGTTGAGGAATGCGAAAACAGGTTTGTACCTTTAAGGGTGGTAAGGAATGGTAAAGACCCACCTTATTATAATAGAGAAATAAAGAGACTAAGAAGGAGGTGCAGACTGGAAAGAAATAGAGTTAGAAATGGCTGTGGAAGTAAGGAGAAATTGAAGGAACTTACTAGAAAATTGAATCTAGCAAAGAAGGCAGCTAAGGATAACATGATGGCAAACATAATTGGCAGTCATACAAATTTTAGTGAAAAATGGAAGGGTATGTATAGGTATTTTAAGGCAGAAACAGGTTCCAAGAAGGACATTCCAGGAATAATTAATGAACAAGGGGAGTGTGTATGTGAGGATCTTCAAAAGGCAGAAGTATTCAGTCAGCAGTATGTAAAGATTGTTGGTTACAAGGATAATGTCGAGATAGAGGAAGAGACTAAGGCCAAAGAAGTAATAAAATTTACATATGATAACAATGACATTTACAATAAGATACAAAAGTTGAAAACTAGAAAAGCGGCTGGAATTGATCAGATTTCTGGGGATATACTAAAGACAATGGGTTGGGATATAGTACCATATCTGAAGTACTTATTTGATTATTGTTTGGTCGAAGGAGCTATACCAGATGAATGGAGAGTTGCTATAGTAGCCCCTGTGTATAAAGGAAAGGGTGATAGACATAAAGCTGAAAATTACAGGTCAGTAAGTTTGACATGCATTGTATGTAAGCTTTGGGAAGGCATTCTTTCTGATTATATTAGACATGTTTGTGAAATTAATAACTGGTTCGATAGAAGGCAATTCGGTTTTAGGAAAGGTTATTCCACTGAAGCTCATCTTGTAGGATTCCAGCAAGATATAGCAGATATCTTGGATTCTGGAGGTCAAATGGACTGTATCGCGATTGACCTGTCTAAAGCATTTGATAGGGTGGATCATGGGAGACTACTGGCAAAAATGAGTGCAATTGGACTAGACAAAAGAGTGACTGAATAGGTTGCTATATTTCTAGAAAATAGATCTCAGAGAGTTAGAGTAGGTGAAGCTTTGTCTGACCCTGTAATAGTTGAGAGGGGAGTTCCTCAGGGCAGTGTTATCGGACCTTTATGTTTTCTTATATATATAAATGATATGAGTAAAGGAGTGGAATCGGAGGTAAGGCTTTTTGCGGATGATGTTATTCTCTATAGAGTGATAAATAAGTTACAAGATTGTGAGCAACTGCAACGTGACCTCGAAAATGTTGTGAGATGGACAGCAGGCAATGGTATGTTGATAAACGGGGCTAAAAGTCAGGTTGTGAGTTTCACAAATAGGAAAAGTCCTCTCAGTTTTAATTACTGCGTTGATGGGGTGAAAGTTCCTTTTGGGGATCATTGTAAGTATCTAGGTGTTAATATAAGGAAAGATCTTCATTGGGGTAATCACATAAATGGGATTGTAAATAAAGGGTACCGATCTCTGCACATGGTTATGAGGGTGTTTAGGGGTTGTAGTAAGGATGTAAAGGAGAGTGCATATAAGTCTCTGGTAAGACCCCAACTAGAGTATGGTTCCAGTGTATGGGACCCTCACCAGGATTACCTGATTCAAGAACTGGAAAAAATCCAAAGAAAAGCATCTCGATTTGTTCTGGGTGATTTCCGACAAAAGAGTAGCATTACAAAAATGTTGCAATGTTTGGGTTGGGAAGAATTGAGAGAAAGAAGAAGTGCTGCTCGACTAAGTGGTATGTTCCGAGCTGTCAGCGGAGAGATGGCGTGGAATGACATTAGTAGACGAATAGGTTTGAATGGCGTCTATAAAAGTAGGAAAGATCACAATATGAAGATAAAGTTGGAATTCAAGAGGACAAACTGGGGCAAATATTCATTTATAGGAAGGGGAGTTAGGGATTGGAATAACTTACCAAGGGAGATGTTCAATAAATTTCCAATTTCTTTGAAATCATTTCGGAAAAGGCTAGGAAAGCAACAGATAGGGAATCTGCCACCTGGGCGACTGCCCTAAATGCAGATCAGTATTGATTGATTGATTGACTGATCATAACTACCAGTGTTACCTACCTGTTAGGAAGGTGCTGACTTACACATTCACCCCTTGACAATAGCGTTCCTTTTTTTTCAAATTCAGGTAGTGAATAAAAACTCTTTAATATCAGCCATTTTTCTAGATATGTTTTGAAGTTACTTAAGGGCATATCTTTCCACTGGGTAGGTACTTACTGAATAATTTAATCCCATTATATGTATAATTGTCGTGTCTGTTTCAATCTAACGTGTGGTAAATCTAAATCATTCCTTCTCCATGCATCGTATGAATGTACATTTCTACGTGATGTTGGATCATCAAGATTATCTTTGATATTAAGGATGCAATGAAATATGTATAGTGAGGGGAGAGTCATAATGAAACATTGGCCTGCATGACTCCTTACTGGCCTTGCCTTTTATACATTTTTTTTCTTTTTTTTCTTTTTTTTCTTTTTTTCATTTAAACATATTTTGCGCGCCTGTCGAATCCCCCCATAATATGGTACCGTATGATAAATGAGAATGGAAGAAAGCATAGTAGGTGCACAACATCTGATTACTACTAACTGCCTTTTTCAGTCTTCAAAGTAAAAATAACCCTCCAGACAGTCTATTACATAACTTTTGTACATGAGTGTACCAGGTTAACTTAGAATCTATACATATTACCAATGATTTAACAGAACTATGTTCATTCTCATCTAAGGTTTATTTATTTAAGTGAAAACAAATAACTCCTCTCTTGTTACTATTTAAAAATAGTTTTTTAGCCTGCAACCAATTGGATGATTTGTGTAGCATCTCTAACCTTTCATCTAAAACATTTGTTAAGTCCTTACCAGTTGTTATGACAGTGATACCATCTGCATAGAGTACTGACCTGCAGGATAAATTACTTACAGTATCATTTATATACAAGAGGAAGAGAAAACGTCCTATAACAGATCCCTGAACTACTCCTGTTTCTCATGTGGTACAGAAACAAAAGCTTTACTAACAATGTAGCACACGTTATGTGGTGAGACACAAAAGCCTGTATTACCTTGGTCACAACAGTTTCTACAGCTTTAATGGTGGATTTACCAGTTCTGAAACCAAACTGCCCATGTGACCTTTGGACGTCTCTCACATCGTGTATTCCAGAACAAAGATCTAAGTATCTGCACGAAAATAATGGTGTAGGAAGCTGTTGTTATTTCTACGTTACTCTACATGCGTGAAACCT
Organism: Anabrus simplex; assembly: GCF_040414725.1. NCBI lineage: Eukaryota > Metazoa > Arthropoda > Insecta > Orthoptera > Tettigoniidae > Anabrus > Anabrus simplex. The sequence goes on along the minus strand of NC_090279.1, from coordinate 214,896,582 downwards.
GGACCCTATATTGCCAGGACATCAAGAAACTGGAAAGATTTCATCAAGAAAAGCTTAGATCCATCATGAACATCAAATGGGATGAGTATATAACTAATATAGCAGTTCTCGAGAAGGCAAAGCTAAACAGTATCTTTGGTCATTGGCTTAGATGGGCAGGCCATATCCATCATATGAGTGACAGCAGACTCCCTGTATGGTGAACTCAGCACTGGTAATGGTGCTCCTCTGAAGCGATATAGAGACCAACTTGAGCAGACCATGAGAAGAGGACATATAAACTCAAATATTTAGCATACTCTCGCACTGGATTGCCCTTGCTGGCATGCTACCATATTGGCTGCAGTTGCACAGTTTGAGCAGGAACATTGAAGACAGGAAGAGAAAACTCGCCAGAGAAAGAAGCTACGTCAAACACTGCCACGTCCTCCACCTTCCATCGGAAGCAACATGTGTGGCCGCATGTTTTATGCAAGAATTTGTCCAATAAGCCATCAGTGTCACCTTCATTCTGTGGACTAAGGATTACAGAACTGCAGACAAGAAATGAAAACTCAGATACGAGTATCGGCTGATGATGTCGATCTGAAGCCATCTCTTTCCAGTTTTGAGTCAGGTATTTTATAACTGTTGAATTCTTCAGTCTTCTAAAACTATTTTTGACCTGGTCATTGACTGGAAAACAGGTTGTAGGTTTTCATTCATTCATGTGCCTTTGAATTCTAACTTTACTTCATATTATGACCTTACTTTCTTTTAAGAACTCCATTGAAGCTTATTCGTCTACTTATATCATTCCATGCCATTTCTCTGCTGATAGTTTGGAAAGTCTCTCATAGTGCATTGGTACTGCTGGTGGCTCCAAGTAGCCTACGCAATGGCCTCCACGGTATACATCAGCCATGCGTCGTGGTGGGTGTGGTATTTACCAACTGATGAGCCCAATTTAGCACACTGGGGAGAAACGCTAGCAACCACGAATGAGTTAGCTGGAAAATACATAATGTCCAATAATGGACCAACTATATTGGTATTATAAATTTACTCATTCGGGACAAATATTTCAGGTTCCCTATGGGAATCAACATACATGTCAACATACCACTTAGCCAAGCAGCTTGCGTCCTTACTTTCAAGTCTTCCCAACCCAAAATTTGCAACATTTTCGTAACACTATTCTTTTGTCAGAAATCACCCAGAGCAAATCGTGCTGCCTTCCTTTGGATCTTTTCCTCCTCTTGACACAAGTAATCCTTATGATGGTCCCATACACTGAATATCGAATAAATGAAAATGGTCCAACAATAGTTTATCATAACTATGACACTGGAATATAGAATTATTTGTGAACTGGATGCAATGCTCCAAATGATCTACATCCAGAAGAATAAACCCATACTGTTACATTGAGATAATCTTTATCATTACCATTGTGGGAGTCCTGGAGGGTGGTAATAGAAAATATTGGTGATGTTTTGAGTGGAAGACCTGTAGTGCAAGATGTTCTATGAAGGTTCACTTTGAAAATCGTAGAATTGTAATAAATGGTGGAGCAAACAATTTACATTTTCAAAATGTGAAAGAAATAAGGGTTACAGATATACTGAACAGCATAAAGGAAGAGGGCAAGGAAAACCCAATCCAACCACCCATCTCTGTTGTGAGACAAGTACTTGCTGGAGTTAATAACGAAGAAAATTGAGTAAGTCTTCCACAGATGACTACAGTAAAAAGAATGGTTTCATACCAGAAAAATCAAAATCGCCCCCCTCTTCCACACTCAGTAAGGAAAATTGTGATTGTTGAACCATACAGCAAGACATTGAGAAAGCATATGATTGTCTGTCCAGGAACAAGGTATGGGAAGCCTTGCAGAAAAAAGGTGTCTATGTAGAAAGAGTGAGGGAGATGTACCATGGGAGTGTCAGTTGTGTGAAAGCAGGAGAGGGAGCAGACCGATGTGAGGGAAAAAGTGGATTGAGACAAGGAAGTGCTCTGTCACCTTTCCTCTTCACTGAAGTAATGGATGAGTTAATGACAAAAGGGGCAAGGAAAATTGGGAAAGGAAGAATGAAACTGATTTTGTTAGCAGACGACTTGTTAATCTGGAGATAGTAATTAAGGTCAACCTAATGAATACTTGTATTACTTGTGATCAATTATAATTGGTCAGAACATATTTTGGCTTGTTTCAGCCATCTTTAGCTGACAAAGCACGGTAAACAATAATCATTCTCTTGTAGACTAAAAGAGATACATAAAATATACATTAAAAACATATGAATCTTCATGAGGACGACTTAACATGTTCACTGTTGACATTAAGCATGAGTGCGTCACAAGTTACCGATGTCTCTGGTGTGCATCGTGAGTTACATGTGACTCATGATAAGGAAGTAGTTCTGTGAGCTACCAGTCGATGATCAAAGTATATTACTTCGAAATAATGGGCATCTGCAAGTTATGTCAAGTTCTTACATTCCTCAGCAGCGCAATCCACCAGCGTTTGGTTTAATGGCGATAATTATCCAAGTCCACTAGTCACCCACACCTCGCGAAGCACAAAAGAGTGCGTTAACATCACTTTCTATGTGATGGTAAAGGTGGATACACATGAGTATAAATGCATATTTAGACAAACGATAAATTAACATACAGTACTTGTGTGCTTTATAATAGAGGCACTGCATATAACATTGTAAAATAATATATTTAAATAATATGATTGTCCATTTGAACCCAACTGTCTATTTTCTTCACTGATCTTGAAATTCGCTAAAATATTTATACTCATGATTTCACTAATTCTATTATTATACAAAGACAATTTGTATTTGGACACAGTGATGATGATGATTATGCTTGTTGTTTAAAGGGGCCTAACATCGAAGGTCATCGGTCCCTATTTGGACACAGTAAATTCAATTTCAGCATTTATGAACTTTATTGAAACATCCAGTGCACATGAATGGTTTGTTTGGGTATTCGTATCAGTATGTTGTCACTTGGTTTGTTTCCTTGATGTGCTACTTTCTCGCCGAGATTTATAGCAAACTACGCATTGCCTTGAAGGTTTACTGATGACAAGTTCTGACTGTGGTCCAACAAGGCTTTTTGCAACCTCCTCTTGACATTGCATTAGTGGCATTTTCTTGCAGGTGTCATGGTGTGAAGTATCCAAGCATTAACCAAGGCTGTCCGAATGATAACTTCTAGGGCTACTTTCCTGTACCATTTTTATCCTTTCTGTAGACCTGAATAATAGGAAGACGTTTGATCACTGAAATCAGCCCCTGTTTTAGCTCCATTCTAATCAAGAACAGAGAGAGGCTTCCTGACAGGTTCACTGTCTCTTTTTTCCCTTCCAGAGTCTACCAGACAGTCAGTATGGCTCGGCAGTAGAACAGGTCGCTTGATGACCTAAGTACTGTGGTGACACATCTTATCACATTTTCTGTTTCACTATCAGTGGTAGTCCATCTCTATTGCTACGAAGGGTCCCACACACACATATTTTTCATTCCCCAGAAGTTCTTCTGCCAGAGGTACACTGGTGTAGAAATTATCAGCATAGAAGATACAATCTTCATTTAGAAATCCACTTAAAAGTTATTACAACAGAATGAGCATATCCCACTCTGCTTTCACTCACACCAGATTTTCCTGCATAGATCTTCCTCCTAACAGTGTAGCACTCCCTGCATATTTGTGAGTTTTGTTAGGAATATACATTCTGGAAACTAAACAGCCTCACTAAGGAGATAGTTTCATCTGTAACTATTTCTTTCCCCACTGTCAATGCATTCTCAAAATTTTGGTTTAATTTATCAAGGAGGGGTTGGATTCAATAGGGACGATCGCCTGGTTAGTGGTTAGCTTCGTTGTCTGTGAAGTGCCAGAATCTCAAGAGAAGAAGGAAATGATCCCGTGGCATTACCTATCTAATAAGTCACACATCTTGTAAGTCATTCTTAGACCAGTATGAGTTAATAGTTGGGTGGGAAACAAGACCTGTACACATGATAATTCCTAGAAACTGTTTCATTTCCTCAACATTAGTTTCCGTCCATTTCAAACTTCTGGACTTGTTTTTCTCATTGTAATTTTCTTTAAATTGAATAGCATACGTATCAGTTTCTTGAACCATCATTTCTAATAGGCTGTCATCCACAAAGTGAGAGTATATATCAATGGGCTGTCCCTTTCTAACTGCAACTGAACCTTTGCTTCCCCAGGAAAAACAGTGAACCTTAAATCATTCCTGGTTACATCACCCCAACTGCAGTCTGATTTTCCTGATTGTGTTTCAGCTTGTTCACTGTCACTTTCCCTGTGGTTATCAATTACCTCTATGTCAGTTCCAGAGGACACTGGTGAATAAAAAAAATTGGGATCCTCATTATCACTACATTTGCCATCGTCATATCCTAAAATATCCCTAATATCTGACTCCTTAAATGTTTTTTCTAAACGAGATCTCCTGGTTTGTTGTGATGAGCCCGAAGTGGTACACTCTCTGGGTGGCTGGCAATCTGCTAATGTACGTTCTATCTGAAGCAGTTTTCACACACACGCACACGCACACACACACACACAGACATGCACACTCACACACAAAGCTACATTTAATTGGGGATTGCGTTCCGATATAATGAGTATCATTTGCAAAGGAGCAATACTTCCCTTACTCTCGTATGGAGTTCCTGTTTGGGTAGATGCCTCAAATATATAACTATATAAATACAAGCTATAGGCCTAATGTCAACAAACTAAAACAAGTACAGATGGTAGTAAATATTAAAATTACGAAAGCCTTCAGAACGATGTCACCTAAAGCATTATGCATTATGACTCCAATTAATATTCAACTTATGGAGATTGCAAATTATTACAATATTATCAAAGAAAGAATTAAACACATGAGAGATACTCCTGAAATTGACTCTACAAAGAATTACAAAATTTGGCCTCCCCCAGCTGAAAACATAATAATACAATACAAAAAAATAAGCATACAATATGCAATCCAGATGTACACAGATGGCAACAAAACGGAGTCGAGTGTCGGGTCTGGAAAAGTTTATATATATCAACTCTGAACTAACTCACCAACTTACGTTAAAATTATATAATGGATGCTCAAACAATCAGGCTGAGCAAGTTGCTCCAAAAGATGTGAACTTTGTAGAAGTGTTATAAACTCAGTTGGCCACTGGCTGGTGAAGAATTACAAATCCCTGGACAAACACCTAAAGGATTTTTATAAATTGTAAACAAAATAAATTTCGACATCTTACTAGGTGTATGCATAAGTCTTTTCCGGTTTCACTAAGAAATGGCATGAGCAAACAGTGCACAGCATATGAATTTGACACAAATGTCAGTTTGTTTGACATTAACCTACCAATACCTACAAGTTGAGTCCGCCAAACACTAGCGTCTGTATTGTATTGTTCAGTGATCATGTTGACGTTTGTGCCTGAAAAAGAACATTTGTGGCACGTATTGCTTTTCTCATTTAATCAAAAGAAAAAGGCTGTGGAAAGTCATCGTTTGCTGGTAGAAACACATGCTGAATACGCTCCTTGTCCTTTGGAGACATGACCGAAGGAACTTCATTTCAGTGGCTTGTAGGCAACTTTGTGCAGATATAGTCAACATTGGTGCTTCCAGTCCATATGTTAGAATTGGTATAAGATATGTTTTGTACAGCATGAGCTTGCAAACTTGCAGAAATGAGTCATCCCGAAGTAATTGACGAATGGAGTGGTAGAATTTTGATGCAGCTTGTATTCTATTGCCTATTTTATGGTTTATGGTGTTGTCAGAAGAAGCAAAACTTCCTAAGTATTTGAAGTTATTGATAATGTCTACTTCTTCATTGTGCACTCGCAGGTGGACTGCTTCAGGATTTCAACTCATCACTAAACCGACGGTTTTAGTTCGGCTGATGGTCATTCTCATTGTTTCAAATTCTTCTTTCCAAGACCTAGTTTAGCTTGAATTGCTGCTTCTGTCTCACCCCATAGCATAACATCATCAGCAAATACAAGTGAATTTGTTGTCTGATCTTTCATTTTCACTGCTTTTATAACCACATCCATTATAGTAATGAAGAGAAGTGGTGATAGACAACTTCTTTGTTGGACTCCGCTTTTTGTTTCAAAACAGTTTGACCTGCCTCCTTGAATTTGCACACAGCTCTTTGTCTCTCGATGTAGTTGTTTTACTCAAGCTATAATCTCATCTGGCACTTCTTTACGCCTCAGACATTACCATATGTGCTTATGTGGTACATGATCAAATGCCTTCTCAATATCCAAGAAAACAACTATCATCATCATCATTATCCCATTCCAATCACCTGGGTGTGGTTAAAACAACTATAACCGTTCTATTCTTATCCCAGTATTTTTCAAAGAGTATTCTTGTTGAAAAAATGAGGTCTAGCATTGATCTGTTTGCTCTAAATCCATGTTGTTCATCATGTTTAGGTTCAACAAATTTTCTGATTTTGATCTCCAGGATGGTCTCATATATTTTTAACCCATGAGATAGAACGGTTACGCCTCTACAGCAATTACACTTCTTTAGGTCACCTTTCTTAAACAGTGGAATAATCACTCCTTGCCTCCAGTCACTGGAGATTTAATTTTTTTCCCAAATTTTATTTAGTACTCTGTACAACCATTGTATTACAGGTTCTCCAAGTGCTTTGATCATGTCCACACTGAACTTATCCAATCCTGCAGACCTGTTGTTTTTCATTTTACATTCTATTTCCAGTCAGGTGAAACTTTCTACATTGTAATTTATAGGGTTTAGAGGGTCATCTTGTGTGTCGTCAATTGTATTAAAGTTCAGTAAGTGATTGAAATATCTACTGAACTCCTGTAATATGTAGGTCGAGTCATAAGTCATGGCAACTATATGTTTTCTCGCGAACAGGAGACAACACGGAAAATATAAGATATGCATTTGGAAACGTACAGTATGTAGTTGCGTATGATGTCACTAGATGGTGTATGTAAACAATAGTGTGGATCTAAGCATGCCCCCAAGTTCAGTGTGTGAGTGAGAGCGTCACAAAATGGAAGTCAACAAGCAGGAGGAACGATCGTGTATTAAAATAGCAGTTCTCCGTGGTAGAGATGCACGCCAATGCCATGCAGAGCTGCGGGAAGCATTAGGTGTGCATGCCATCCCCAAAGTCAAGAAGCCATTACATTGACAATGGTTTGCTGACAAAGAGGACATTGTAACAGCATTTCGGAGAGAGGTGTCAAACATTAGCGGTACACATGCAGTGAATGGTATTCAGCGCCTGCCCCACCACTGGCAATGCACAGTGGAAAACTTGGGTGATTATTTTGAAGGTCTGTAACAAGTGGAAACCTGTCCTTTGTTCATAGTCTTGTGTATTTGCTGTCTATACCATAATAAAACAGTGTTTACCAATGGCCTGTGTTCTGTCATTTTCCTACGAGAATCTGCTGCAGTCAGAATTTGTCTTCAGGCACTATGCGTAAGTACATGCCCTATATTTCCAAATGCATATCTTAGATTTTCTGTGTTGTCTCCTGTTCACAAGAAAAAAATAGTTGCCATGAGACTCTGACCTGCGTATTTAATTTTAATTCCTAGTTACCTCTCTGTTTGGAAGCTCTACTGTGTTGATAGTGCTATTATAATTTCTTTTGTTTTTAACAGTGCTATACAGGAGCTTCGTGTGTTTGTCTTGCCCTATTCTATTGGCAAGATCTTCTTTGCATTTCTGTTTCTCAATATCAACCATTCTTTTGACCTGTAATATTTTTTCTCTGTAAAATGATAGTTCCTCGATTTCACTTGGATTTCCTCACACTCTGGCACGGTACAAAGCTCTTCTTGTGCCATTTCTAGCTTTGACAGCAGCTTTTACATCCTCATTCCACCATGCTGTTCCTTTGGATTTTCTTATTTGGCTCTGCTTTCCACATACCCTCTCAGCCATCTTTACCAATACTCTCCTCAGGTTATCCCATTCCTCATTTGCAGATCTCAGATAATCTTTTGGTAACATCTTCTGAACATTGTCTCGAAACATTTCCTTCACCCTTGGTTACATTCATTTGGTAGAGCTCTTTCATGCAAAAATATCAAATAAATACTTCAGATATGGTATTATACTCCAACCGATTGTCTTTAGTAGGCTATATCCCCTGAAATCTTATCAATTCCAGCTGCATTTCTAGTTTTCAACTTTTGTATCTTTTTGTAAATGTTGTTTTGCCTTAAAGTACCTATACATACTCTTCCATTTTTCACTAAAATTTGTATGACTGCCAGTTACACTTGCCATCATGTTATCCTTAGCTGACTTCTTTGCTAGATTCAATTTCCAAGTAACCATTCGGAGCATAGAGGACATGTTAAAATAGAAGTGGCATAACTAGGTTATGTTATTCTTAGTCTAACGTCATTAATTGTCTAAAGATGAATACTATAGGTAACGTAGATGATTCAGAGATCCATTTAAATGATCTAGGAGGACTAAAACAGAAAATTCATAGCACTTGTATTCTGTATGTTAATGCTCAAAGTCTTCATAATAAGTGGCTAGAACTATGCACTGTAATAAAACAAACCCAAGCGCCTGATATTATAATAATTGTAGAAACATGGCTATATCCTGAAGAAGAGAAATATTTATGGAATTCTTATCTATATTAAATCAGAGCACCAAGCCAAAGAATTGTTATCAGTTAACTGTATAGATAAACCATACAATATACTATTAATAGAAATCAGTGGGTTTCAAAGGGAAATACTTAGCTTGCTATAACCCACATTATAAATTCAGTAAGTCCTTTCTAAGTGAGGTTGAAGAAATATGGAACAAGAGTTGTGGGCGCTTTTGTGTTACAATTGGCAATTTTAATATTGATAAAATATCACAAAATCAGTAATCTACTGAGTTGAGTGAACTAACCAGAATGCTGTGGCCAACTGGCCTGTAATCATATTATAATGGTTATAGCGTCCACCATGCCAAGTCGCTACGCGACGGGGGCATCATCGTTTCGGCCCGACCCCCCTTACGCTCGAGCGCGCCAATCACGAGCAACACTTGGTGCTAGGCCGGCCCTCTCACCTCCGTCCACGGTCCCACAGCAGAGGACGACGGAAATTACTCGACGATTAATCTGGAGTCTTCTATCTCGCGAGGCTCCTGGATACATCTAGCATCCGGACTGTTCTGGAAGGCCCAGAGCAGGTATGTAAGGAGAGGAGTAACTTGGAGTGACAGTCAGTGAGAGTCAGTTAGAGAGTGAGTGAGCGAGAGTGAGATTGAGTTCGGTGGTGTGAGTTAGCGAAGAACGCAGTCAGTGATAGCCTGGGCTGAGATGTCAGCCTGATGGAGTATCTGCCTGTTGGAGCCGAGGACTCGTTCCTGTTTCCCTAGTGTCGTGTGTGTGTGTGTGTGTCCCTTGAGGCTGGCTGCTGGAGAAGAACCTTGGGTGTTCTGGAGCAGAGCGAAGGGAACACTGGGTGCTGAAGTGTGCTGACTGCGAACGGGGTTCGACGGACTGAGTGAACAGCGGATACTATCCCGACCTGTGAGACTGACGTGTAGGCTGTGGACCGTGACAGCACTAACGAGTGTGACTGAGTGGCTGAGTGAGTGTAGTGTAAATAATCGGGCACTCTGTGTGTGTGCGTCATTGTAGATGGAACATGAGAAACTAAGAAAGAGAGAGTAATGAAAATCATTTTATTTTCCGTATTGAAAGAATCTCAATAATAATAATAATAATATAAAAGAATTTATTGGACTCCAACCTATTCAATACATTACTGGATGTTAACATTTTTTAACGATGTTTAACTAAAAAATGTTAACATCCAGTAATGTATTGAATAGGTTGGAGTCCAATAAATTCTTTTATATTATTATTATTATTATTATTATTAAAGAGAGAGAGCGCGAACCGTGTACGTGTGTAAGTAGTAAGCTCGGCTATCGTCTGTGTGTGTGTAAATCTGTAATTGTAGTGCTAAGTGAATCAATCTTAGAATAGGACGCTACCAGGTTCTGTACTCATTTATTTATTTATATACCCCACCAACACATTACAATATATACCCACTGGAGTGACTGAAAAGAGTTATGCACTTATGGATCATATTTATATTAATGCACCCTGTAAAAAAAATAGTATATAATGTTTACAGTCAATTCATTGATCACAATGTACTGGTCTGTGATCTTGACATTCCAGTAAGAGATAGTAGTAGTATTTTTAAATATTCCACAACACTCAAGGGTCTGCCTGGCCGAGGCGGTAGAGGCGTGCTCGGTTCGCCTGGAAGGACGTGGGTTCAAATCCCCGTCACGAAGTCATAAAATTTAAGAAATGAGATTTCCACTTCCGGAGGTGCGTATGGCCCTGAGGTTCACTCAGCCTACACCAAAAATGAGTACCAGGTTAATTCCTGGGGGCAAAGGCGGCTGGGCGTAGAGCTAACCACTGAGCCCCACAAGTGCCGAGGTTAACAATGGTGGAAGCCTTTACCTTCCACTCCTCCAAGGGCCTTCATGGCCTGTACTGAGGTGACTTTGCTTTGCTTGCTTTTGCCACAACACTCACCCTAAAAATAGACATTAAAAGCACCATGAAGCTTTTATCTAAAAATCCTTTGATATTTGATGCTAATGACAACTGTGAAACTATTGTTAGTAAGTTAGCAGGAGCCAGCTTATCCAGTTTTAAGAACATAACTGAATCAAGACATTAAAACTCAGGATGTCCATGGATGACTCCTGAACTTCTCAATCTCATAAAACTTAAAATATATGGGAAAATTAAGTGTCAGCAAGCATTATAGGTTGGGAAAGGGATGCCAGTATGTGTCAGTTTATCTAAAAGATGAATATAAAATACTCTGTAATAAGGTCACTAAACTTAAAAGAGAAGCTGGAAGTTCTTATTACAGTAACAGGTTAGTTTCTAGTAAAAATCACTGGAAATTAGTTAATGAGATACTTCAAACATCAAATAGCAACAATAGAGATATTCAAAACGGGCCTCCGTGGCTCAGATGGCAGCCTCTCACCGCTGGATACCGTGGTTCAAATCCCGGTGACTCCATGTGAGATTTGTGCTGGACAAAGCGGAGGCGGGACAGGTTTTTCTCCGGGTACTCCGGTTTTCCCTGTCATCTTTCATTCCAGCAACACTCTCCATTATCATTTCATAGCATTTATCACTCATTAATAAATCACCTTGGGAGTGGCGACCCCATTGTAATAACAGCCTATATATGTTTCATTCATTGCATCCCTGACCCGGTCAATGACTGGAAAACAGGTTGTAGGTTTTCATTTTCAGAGATATTCAACTAAAAATTAATAATAATATAATCACCAACCCCTGTGATATTTTAACAACATTAAATTAATTTTTTTAATTACTGGAATCTAGCTGTTAATTTGCCTACAAGCAATACCAGTAATCTACATAGTTATCACACAGCGCCAAGAAATTCTTTATTCTTGTATACAATGGACAACAAAGAAGTAGTATGTATGATAAAAGAACTAAAAATTTCCAGTAGTTGTGATTGTTATGGTTTAAGCAACACAATTCTCAAACAGTTATCAACCGCGTTAGTTCCATACATCACTGTGTTTATTAACAAATTGATAGCTGAAGGTACAGTTTCTACATTGTTAAAAATTGCCAAAGTTATGCCCATCCATAAAGGCTTAACTAAATTAGACATGAACAACTACAGACCGATCTTACTGTTCCCATTTTACTCAAAATTTTTGAAAAAATTGTTAAAATAGATGATTAAAATTCCTTCTTAAGAATAATTACTTTTATAAGTATCAATGTGGCAATGCTGACGAGGATATTATCATCAGACTGCAGAAAGGTCTTGATTCATGAAAATTACCTTCTGGGTTATTTATAGACTTAAGAAAAGCCTTTGACACAGTTGATTGTGAGATCATGATCAGAAAACTGGAAGAAGCAGGAGTAAGAGTTGTGGCGATGAACAGGTTTAAGGATTATCTCAGTAAACGATCACAGTTCTTTTCATATAGAAATGCAAAAAGTTTATCTCTTCCTATATCAATTGCAATTCCTGAGGGTTCAGTACTGGGTCCAATTTTATTTCTAATATTTGTGAATGATATAGGCTCCCTAAAATTACAAGAACAATTATCTCTTTTTGAGTATGATACAAATATATTTTATGTTGGTACTTCTGCTAAAGAACTTGAGGTAAAAATGCAATATGAGATTAGCTTATTACAACCTTGGCTTTCGAACAATAGATTATCCACCAATCTTAGCTAGACCAACTACATGATTTTTCACAAGGTCTCATGTGCAACTCCCCTTGATCTTACATTAACATTTGTCGATCATGTTTTACCAAAAGTACAGTTTACTAAATTTCTAGGTTTAAAAATAGATGAAATGCTTGACTGGAACGAGCAAGTTAAAACCATATACAAAAAAATAACTCCTGCTCTTGGAGTGCTTCACAGACTAAGATATAAATTCACCCATAAGTTTTTAAAATCTATTTATCATGCTTTCACTGAAAGTCACCTGACTTATATGATTCATGTTTGGGGATGCTGCAATAAGGAACTCTTTAAGAAAGTTGCCATTTTACAAAAAAGAGCACTAAAAATACTTTATAATTTACTGCCCTGAACACCTACAGAGTATTTAAATAAGAAATTCAGACTTCTAACACTCCACATTTTACACGATAGAGCTTCAGGTATGATGATATATAAAATTAAGCATAATTTGGTTCATACAACTATCTGTATCATAAATTCTGACATACACTCATGTAACGCTAGGCATAGAATCTCAAGGATAATATAATAAAACCACCTCTTCTATACTTTCCACTTTTAATGTGATTTGAATCTACATGAATGTATGTAGACCTATCAGGTCAGGTACATGTTTCATCCATTATTTGGGCATCTTCAGCCTGTAGACAACCTTTAGGTCAAGGTTTGGGACCTTTTTAACCATACATAGTATAGTATACAAACGTTAATAATTTCTTAAGACTAACATGCCAGGGTAATAATTTTAAAAATGTGAACAAAACATAACTGTGGGTAACAAATTAATCATCAATCAATCAATACTGATCTGCATTTAGGGCAGTCGCCCAGGTGGCAGATTCCCTATCTGTTGCTTTCCTAGCCTTTTCCGAAATGATTTCAAAGAAATTGGAAATTTATTGAACATCTCCCTTGGTAAGTTATTCCAATCCCTAACTCCCCTTCCTATAAATGAATATTTGCCCCAGTTTGTCCTCTTGAATTCCAACTTTATCTTCATATTGTGATCTTTCCTACTTTTATAGACGCCATTCAAACCTATTCGTCTACTAATGTCATTCCACGCCATCTCTCCGCTGACAGCTCGGAACATACCACTTAGTCGAGCAGCTCTTCTTCTTTCTCTCAATTCTTCCCAACCCAAACATTGCAACATTTTTGTAACGCTACTCTTTTGTCGGAAATCACCCAGAACAAATCGAGCTGCTTTTCTTTGGATTTTTTCCAGTTCTTGAATCAGGCAATCCTGGTGAGGGTCCCATACACTGGAACCATACTCTAGTTGGGGTCTTACCAGAGACTTATATGCACTCTCCTTTACATCCTTACTACAACCCCTAAACACCCTCATAACCATGTGCAGAGATCGGTACCCTTTATTTACAATCCCATTTATGTGATTACCCCAGTGAAGATCTTTCCTTATATTAACACCTAGATACTTACAATGATCCCCAAAAGGAACTTTCACCCCATCAACGCAGTAATTGAAACTGAGAGGACTTTTCCTATTTGTAAAACTCACAACCTGACTTTTAGCCCCGTTTATCAACATACCATTGCCTGCTGTCCATCTCACAATATTTTCGAGGTCACGTTGCAGTTGCTCACAATCTTGTAACTTATTTATCACTCTATAGAGAATAACATCATCCGCAAAAAGCCTTACCTCCGATTCCACTCCTTTACTCATATCATTTATATATATAAGAAAACATAAAGGTCCGATAACACTGCCCTGAGGAACTCCCCTCTCAACTATTACAGGGTCAGACAAAGCTTCACCTACTCTAACTCTCTGAGATCTATTTTCTAGAAATATAGCAACCTATTCAGTCACTCTTTTGTCTAGTCCAATTGCACTCATTTTTGCCAGTAGTCTCCCATGATCCACCCTATCAAATGCTTTAGACATGTCAATCGCGATACAGTCCATTTGACCTCCAGAATCCAAGATATCTGCTATATCTTGCTGGAATCCTACAAGTTGAGCTTCAGTGGAATAACCTTTCCTAAAACTGAATTGCCTTCTATCGAACCAGTTATTAATTTCACAAACATGTCTAATATAATCAGAAAGAATGCCTTCCCAAAGCTTACATACAATGCATGTCAAACTTACTGGCCTGTAATTTTCAGCTTTATGTCTATCACCCTTTCCTTTATACACAGGGGCTACTATAGCAACTCTCCATTCATCTGGTATAGCTCCTTCGACCAAACAATAATCAAATAAGTACTTCAGATATGGTACTATATCCCAACCCATTGTCTTTAGTATATCCCCAGAAATCTGATCAATTCCAGCCGCTTTTCTAGTTTTCAACTTTTGTGTCTTATTGTAAATGTCATTGTTATCATATGTAAATTTTATTACTTCTTTGGCCTTAGTCTCTTCCTCTATCTCGACATTATCCTTGTAACCAACAATCTTTACATACTGCTGACTGAATACTTCTGCCTTTTGAAGATCCTCACATACACACTCCCCTTGTTCATTAATTATTCCTGGAATGTCCTTCTTGGAACCTGTTTCTGCCTTAAAATACCTATACATACCCTTCCATTTTTCACTAAAATTTGTATGACTGCCAATTATGTTTGCCATCATGTTATCCTTAGCTGCCTTCTTTGCTAGATTCAATTTTCTAGTAAGTTCCTTCAATTTCTCCTTACTTCCACAGCCATTTCTAACTCTATTTCTTTTAACATAATTAAAACTTGTCAGTCCTATTCTATCTAACTTAACATATGTCTAAAACTAATATGGATCTCTTCCTCTATCATAAGTTTTGGGTAAAGAGGATGTTACAAACCGGGGTTCATTTGACCCTCCTATATCATTTCATGTTCTTGACGTACTGTAACTAGTGTCAGAACGTGTTGTCAACCACAAGTGGAGATTTAAAACTGATTGTTAGTTGTAGGCTGGTCAAGATTGTTGTGAATGAAAAATATAAAATTTAAATTAACAGTGTTTTTTACACAGTTAAAACTTGTCAGTCTTGTTTTATTTAACTTAAAAATATGATCAAAACTAAAAATGGATCTTCTTCCTCTAACGTAAGTCTTGAGAAAAGAGGATTTTGATTCTGGGGCTTATTTGACCCACATATTTCATTTTCAGTTCTTGACTTAACTAACGTTGAAATGTGTTGTCAAACGCTAGTGGAGATTTAAAACTGATTGTTATGCATAGACGTTCTATGCATAGCGTCATCTTCAATACAGAACGATAATGAGAGTTGTTACTTGTAACTCATGTAACTCTCGAGGAGATACATCAATTTCAAAATTTAAACAAAACATAAAAAATCAATGTACAAAAGAAAATGAGCAGTACATCTTACAAACCATGTAATGTGCAGTGGTCTTATATATTTGTAAGGGTTTCCTCTTCTCTAAGACTGTAATGTATTTAGAAATAAGGTATTATTTTATTGTAAATATTTTGTAAACTCTAAGAATATTTAAGCCTTGTATTGCACCGTTAAGAGCCTTGGCGCAGGTGCCCTTTCTTGAGTAAATAAATAAAAAAATAAAAAAGATTAAATTTCCTAGTAAGTTCCTTAAATTGCTCCTTACTTCCACAGCCATTTCTAACCGCATTTCTTTCCAACCTGCACCTTCTTCTTACTCTCTCTAATTCTCTGTTATAATACAGTTACCACCTTTAAAGGTACAAACCTGTTTTCACATTATTCAACAATTGCTTTAAACCCATCCCAGAGTCTGTTTACATTTTTATTTACCATTTTTCACCAATCATAGTTACTTCTTAAAATCTCCCTCATGCCTGTTTGATCAGCCATATGGTGCTGCCTAATAGTCCTACTTTTATTAAGATCTTCCTTTCTATCACATTTATTTTTAACTATGACAAAAATAGATTAGTGATCACTAATACCATCTATTACTTCAGTTTCTCTATAGAGCTCATCTGGTTTTACCAGCACCACATCCAGAATATTCTTCCTTCTTGGTGGTACCATCGCTTTCTGAATTGGCTGTCCTTCTCATATCAACTTATTTGCCACTTGTTAGTCATGCTTCCTGTCATTTGCATTACCTTCCTAATTGACATTTGGGAAATTGAGATCACCCTCTACAATCATGTTCCTTTCCATATCGTTTCCCACATAGCTGATTACCTTATCAAATAATTCTGAATCAGTGTTAGTGCTACCTTTTCCTGGTCTGTACACTCTGAACACATCAAGTTGCCTACTATCTTTTGAAATGAGCTTTACACCTTGAATTACATGTTTGTCATCATTAACTTTTTCGTGGCTTACAAATTCTTCTTTAGCATAATCAATACTCCTTCCTACCATTCCTATCCTATCTCTATAATACACACTCCAGATCCGTGAGAATATTTCTGCATCCATTATATCATTTCTCAGCCATGGCTGAACTCCTAATACAATATGTGGTAAGTATATATCGATTAAATTACTTAATTCTATTCCTTTCTTTACAATACTTCTACAGTTCAACACTAACATTTTTATGTCATCCCTACTTGATTTCCAGATCCTTGTATCCTTATCTCCGCTCCCTAGACCACCCCGTTTCCCTGAATGTACCTCCGTATAACCCTTCTAAATAAATTTCGTAACTTATACTTACCACTGTGATTTAAGGGAAGGCCATCTGAGTGCAGATCCCTATCTCCTACCCATCCATTAGGATCTTGAAATATCACTCCCAGTATCCCACATACCCACTCCATAGTCTCATTTAAATCCCCAATCACCTTCCAGTCAGTATCCCTCTTACACAGTATTCCACTGATAACAATCTCCGCTTCCTTAAACTTCATCTGTGCTGAATTTATCAGATCCCACACATCCCTGACTATGTTGGTACTGCTTGCCTTACCAATGTGAAACATTTCCACCTTCTCCTTTCCCTCCTCCTTCTCTTCTACTTCTACTTTTCTCAACATCTGCTTCAACCTAATTCCTGGATAACACTCTACCGTGGCTCCCTTTGAGATTGGTTGTTTTAGGATTTCACAGAAATAGGAGGAACATTGACCTTGTACCACAGAAATGTGTACTGTTATCATCTCTAGTGTTCATAATATTGTAGTGCAACATGTCTTGTGCAGCAAATACATAAAATACACTTAAAAAAAAAATCATAGCTCGAAGGTATAAAAAACGACACTGAAAGGAATGCTAGTTTTGATAATCTAACAATGTGAAGTCCTACTAGGAAGTTATCTTTTAATATGGTTACCTTGAACAAACGCAGGTGATGCAGGAAGTATTATATTAGGAAATTAAGTTTTAAAGGAAGTAGATGACTTCTGTTACTTGCATAGTAAAATCACTAATGATGGGTGAAGTAAAGAGGACATAAAATGCAGACTAGCACAAGTGAGGAAGGCATTTCTTAAGAAAATACATTTGCTCACTTTGAACACTGCAGATTAATTTGTTTTTGATGGCCGACCTATAGTTATTCCCTATGTGTCATCTTCCCATGCCCTGATAACATTTTCAAGCACAATATTGAACAATAACAGAGACAGGCCATCTCTTTTGCAAAGTCCTGTTGTAAATATCAAACTGGTCAGAAAGTTCACCTTGATGGCAGAAGTAAGGAGGACATAACATGAAGACTAGCACAAGCAATGTGGCCCTTTCTTAAGAAAAGAAACTTCCTCACTTCGAACATTCATACAGGAGTTATAAAGATGTTTAAAATACCTTCATCTGGAGCGTGGCAATGTATGGAGGGGAAACGTGGACTAGCTCAGAAAGAAACACAACAGAAGCTTTTGAAATGGGGTGTTACAGAAGAATGCTGAAGGTCAAATCAAATCAAATCAAATCAAATCAAATCAAATCAAATCAAATCAAATCAAATCAAATCAAATCAAATCAAATCAAATCAAATCAAATCAAATCAAATCAAATCAAATCAAATCAAATCAAATCAAATCAAATCAAATCAAA
Source organism: Anabrus simplex (assembly GCF_040414725.1). Lineage (NCBI taxonomy): Eukaryota > Metazoa > Arthropoda > Insecta > Orthoptera > Tettigoniidae > Anabrus > Anabrus simplex. Next base: position 214,878,246 of record NC_090279.1, on the reverse strand, counting down.
TCAAATCAAATCAAATCAAATCAAATCAAATCAAATCAAATCAAATCAAATCAAATCAAATCAAATCAAATCAAATCAAATCAAATCAAATCAAATCAAATCAAATCAAATCAAATCAAATCAAATCAAATCAAATCAAATCAAATCAAATCAAATCAAATCAAATCAAATCAAATCAAATCAAATCATTTTATTTGAAATGAGGTGTCTACCTCGGTGGCAATTTAAATTTATATTGCTTTTTTAAAAAAACCATTTTGGTACCTAACAAGGATAACAATCTGGTGCGTCTTAACCAGAGCCCCTTTTGCCATCGCTTTTCAGAGTTTCTGAAGGTGAGATGGATAGATCGAATTGTGAATGAAGAGATACTGAATCGAATTGATGAGATGAGAATTATATGGCAAATTTTGACCAGAAGATAAAAGAGTGACTGAATAAGTAACTAAATATCTAAAAAATAGGACTGAGAGAATTAGAGTAGGTGAAGCATTATCTATTCATGTAATGATCAATAAGGGTCTCCCTCAAGGCAGTATTATTGGACCTCTCTGTTTTCTTTTGTATATAGTCTATAGGCCTATATAAGTTTATGAGTCAAGATAATAATAATTTCGTGTGGCTATTTGTAGCCAGGTGCAGCCCTTGTAAGGCAGACCCTCCGATGAGGGTGGGCGGCATCTGCCATGTGTAGGTAACTGCGTGTTATTGTGGTGGAAGGTAGTGTAATGTGTGGTGTGTGAGTTTCAGGGATGTTGGGGACAGCACAAACATCCAGTCCCCGGGCCATTGGAATTAACCAATGAAGGTTAATATCCCCGACCCGGTCGGGAATCGAACCCGGGACCCTCTGAACCGAAGGCCAGTACGCTGACCATTCAGCCAACGAGTCGGACATGAGCCAAGATGAAGATGATGTTATTCTGTATACAGTAATAAATAAGCTACAGGAATGCGAGCGCCTGCAAAAAGACCTTGACATTGTTGTGAGATGGGCAGCAGACAGTGATAAATGGGCTTAAAAGTCACGTTGTGAGTCTGACTTCTTGTAAGACGCAGAAAGTACTTGGCAGACGTTCCATTATATTATCGAAAGTAGTTCGATGATCGCTTTACAAGTGCCAGTAGTTTCCAGATTTGATGCGCAACGCTGTGAGAACACGATTTCATTAGGTACCCTAAGGTTCAGGCGGATATTGTCACGTCCAGCATTTCATGTGATGAACCGGCGATTCTGTTACTAATGAAGAAATACCAGGTGTATGCATCAGTCTTTTCCGGTCCACTAAGAGATGACGCCAGCGAACAGTACGCAGCATATGAATTTGACACAAACGTCAGTTTGTCCATCTTACCAACACACACAAGTTGAGTCCGCCAAACACTAGCGTCTGTGTTGCATCGTTCAGTGATCATGTGGACGCTTGTGCCTGAAAAAGAACATTTGCGGCACGCATTGCTTTTCTTACTTAATGAAAGGCTATGGAAAGTCATGGTTTGCTGGTAGAAACATATGGTGAACACGCTCCATCGATCAGAACATGTGAGACATGCTTTCGACAATTTAAACGTGGTGATTACAATCTGAAGGACGGTGTTTGGTGCCTGGTGTGATCAGAGCGGTATTGTGTATTATGAAGTCTTGAAGCCCGGCGAAACCGTTAATGCACAACACTATCGCCAACAAATGATTAATTTAAATCACGCATTGATCGAAAGATGGCCGGAATGGGCTAGAAGACATGGCAAAGTGACTTTGTTACATGACAGTGAAAGACACCTTGAAATCGCTTGGATGGGACATCCTTCCGCACCCTCCGTACTGCCCCGACCTGGCTCCATCTGACTATCACCTCTTGGCATCAACGGGGCACGCGCTCGCAGAGCACCACTTCAGCAATTTCGAGGAAGTTGGAAAAGGGCTTGACAAATGGTTTGCCTCAAAAGACAAGCAGTTTTTCCGGCATGGTATTCATAACTTACCTAAAAGATGGGCGAAGTGTTTAGAAGCCGATGGCCAATATTTGAATAAACAAAACATGAATTTCTCTTGAAAATTTCTTGTTTTCTTTACCACAAAACCCGGCAAAAACATATGCATACACCTGGTAGTTTTCAAGTTGGAAAGTAAAACACCAGATTGGTAGGATGCCATTGCGATAGATAAAAATGACACTATCCTTTTGTGGTGTGTAAGTCTCTGATCTGCTGGTGTGTGTGTTGTGAATAAAGCCGAGATGTGTTGCCCGCTGGGTTGCTTGTAATCTGCAGTGTGGCGGACGTAGATAGCAAGGAGAACAAATCGGATCGAGAAGTTGGGGGCTGTGCTGCTCAGCTTCTGAGAATCTGTTTGTTTGTAATGAACATTCCTGCTGCGAACGAACATCTCCAGCAGTTCCAGTTTCCAGGGGTGTGCAAAGTGTCTCTAGTGATTTCCATGTCGATTGACCTGGGAAAGATGAGAGGGATTCGTTTCCTAGTTATCTGCTAGTCTGGGATTCCAACTCCAGTTATTATTCCCGAAAAGTATTTATTTATTTAGGTATGGCTTTTAATACCGGATGTGTCCGAGATGTTGGCTCGCCTGGTTCTGTATTTTTACTTTTTACAACTCGCTGAAGACAGCCCGCTTCGCTGGGTTATTTTGTACATCCGTGCGGTTTTCTCTATAATAATATTCATTCTTCCTCAAATAACTGAGCTTGCCAAACCGACAAAGAATATCATACAATATAAGGTTAGTACAGAGTACAGAGTAAAGAACAATCATTCTAATGTACAGAAAACAAAGAAACAGCTGATGAATTTATTTAATTAAGTGGATGGAGAGAGTGCCTCCGTGGCTCAGGCGGCAGCACGCCGGCCTCTCACCGCTGGGTTATGTGGTTCAAATCCCGGTCACTCCATGTGAGATTTGTCCTGGACAAAGCGGAGGCGGGACAGGTTTTTCTCCGGGTACTCCGGTTTTCCCTGTCATCTTTCATTCCAGCAGCACTCTGCAATATCATTTCATTTCATCTGTCATTCATTAATCATTGCCCCAGAGGAGTGCGACAGGCTTCGGCAGCCGGCACAGTTCCTATCCTCGCCGCTAGATGGGGCTTCATTCATTCCATTCCTGACCCGGTGGAATGACTGGAAACAGGCTGTGGATTTTAATTTTCAAGTGGATGGTGAGTAGAGGTGATGCCTCACGATCGCTATCGAGGTTTTAAATGTTTGTATGCCCCACCTCACGATGGTCTCATTCGGTACATGAAAGCATCGTAAATAGGTGACCAGAAGTTTGGGAATGGTGCCACTTGCACTCAGCATGAGCCCTCGTGTGCTTTTTTTGGGTACATAAATATCTTGCATACTAAGTAATGTCATCAAAATACGTTCTTATACGCTACATTTGATGTCTTATTGTCTGGTGTGTGCACAGACAGATTTTCTGCTTCTCCGTCATGCGAGAAAGCAACGTAGAGTTGACCATGTAAGAAAAAGGAATTTTTCAAATTAACTCCGCGATAGCGGAACGTTTGACCCTGAGCCTTATTGATAGTCATACTATAAACTAATCTCACTGGGGCCGGGCTGAGTGGCTCAGACGTTGAGACGCGGGCCTTCTGGCCCCAACTTAGCAGGTTGGTCCTGGCTCAGTCCGGTGGTATTTGAAGGTGCTCAAGTAAGTCAGCCTCGTGTCGGTAGATCTACTGGCAGATAAAAGAACTCCTGCGGGACTAAGATCCGGCTCCTCAGCTTTTCCGAAAACCGTAAAAGTAGTTAGTGGGACGTAAATTCATTATTATTATTATTATTATTATTATTATTATTATTATTATTATTATCACTAAATATTTTAATAGGTTGAAAGAAAATGACAAATCATTTGAGATCAATGGAATTCTTGCTATGAAAACCGATTTTCCTTTTTCTTTGTCGGTTAGGATTACAGCCTATCGTTAAGGAGCTGTTTCAGTAAGTATCTACTTTATATTAAAGAATTACATAAAATACTCACAGATGTACTCAACCAGTAAATTGTTATGGTTCTGAGATCGCTATTCTTCTTCCAGATGAATCAAATATGGTACATAAAACGAAGGAGATCACAACACAGCCTTCTAGAGTACATTCTCACTCATTTTAATGCATTTAATGATGCGCTCAGCCACTTTCAAGGCCCACATCTCCCACACCACCACAACTACCGACAAGCAACCACTATAGTGCACACTGGGAGACCCGAGGCTGCTAGCACACACAAACACCACTGCTATGCGGTGAACAGCTGAGCGTGCAAGGTGAAATATACGGACACACACCTATTTGCTTTACGTCGCACCGACACAAATAGGTCTTATGGCGACGTTGGGATAGGAAACGCTAAGGAGTTGGAAAGGAAGTGACCGCAGTCTTAATTATGGTACAACCCGAGCATTTATCTGGCGTGTAAATGGGAAACCACGGTAAACTATCTTGAGGACTGCCGACAGTAGGGTTCGAACCCACTGTATCCCGAATGCAAACTCACAATTGCACGCCGCTAAGGGCGCGGCCAACTCACACGGTGGCTCGTCTGGTGCAGGCCCACAAGTGACATCTACATCTGAGCTTGAGATGATGGTTATGAGGCAGGGAGAGGGTGAAATCCGGTGTCGGTACGTAGCCTTTTCCTGTCGAATAACACCAAGGGGTCTGCTCATCGTTTAACGTCTCCATCCGACGGACGAATTACGATTAAAAACATCATATGCCCTCACTCCATATGAAGTGCATAGAGGTTTGGAGTTGAAACGAGGCAATGGGATAATCGAATACTTTTAATATTCGAATAACCTCTCCATCATCCGATTATTTAGATAATCCAATAACTAATCGAATGAGTTTAAATATCATTCAGTTGTATCGTATAGAATATTCCGATGGGCCATGAATTTATTTTTCGGTTTAAGTGTGTCGGAGGGATAATTGACTGAAATAACTTCAGAGGTCTCACGCTATTATTATTATTATAATTATTATTATTATTATTATTATTATTATTATTATTATTATTATTATTATTATTATTATTATTATTATTATTATTATTATTGTCATTGATGCTTTCACGACCCGCACTTACAGACATGATATAGTCTTTTGGGCTTATGCCGTGTCAAGAAAATAAGGTGAAATTCTTTACGTTTCGCAGAGAACTGTGCTCTGCGCCATCAGAAGAAAATCTCGACTGTCCACGAGAAAGGCTTCTTAAACAATGACACTTTGAAATTTAGACGTTATAATAGAAGTGGAAATGGTACGTTCATTCGTCACCAGATGGCTCCCCGGACGCGGCACAGCGCTAGCGTTCGAAGCGGAAGCTGACCGAACCATCAGAATCAGTCTAAGAGGGTCACATAACATGTGTACGTAACATATGACATTGACACAAGCCTGGAATGAAACATCTGGCGCTGAGGAACGTACGAATTTGGAAAACATCGAAGACGAAATAACAATAGTGAAGGGACAGGGAAGGGAACTACCTACATAAATCCTTAATGGCTGATAACCAGTGTCCCCGTTGAAATTGTTAGGATTTCTACGCGTTTCCACAGCTTCCCGTATAATCCTGGACCTGTAGTGTCTGGTGTGGGTAAGAGCACGAGCATCTTGGAACATGACATGATAACCCGACGATAGAGCGTGCTCAGCTATTGCCGATTTGTCGGGCTAGCCTTTCTCGTGGACAGTCGAGATTTTCTTCTGATGACGCAGAGCACAGTTCTCTGCGAAACGTAAATAATTTCACCTTATTTTCTTGACACGGCATAAGCCCGAAAGCTATACAGTAACATGTCTATTATTATTATTATTATTATTATTATTATTATTATTATTATTATTATTATTATTATTACTAGCGAATAAATGCACTCTTATGAAAAAGAGAAATACGCCATTTTCCAAACGTATCTCGAAATGTTGAAACTACGTAAATTAGTGAATTTACTGTCTTAATAACATCACTTTTAATTCGATTATTTCGAATTTGAATTGCCTTATTCATTCGAATGTAATTTTGGATGAATAATCGAAAAAAGTAATCGGACGTAAAAAATCATTCACTATTTGATTCGAATATAATGAAATAATGGAATAAGCGATTATTTTGCATTCGATTATCCCATCACTAGATTTGAAATGGTATACCGACACCCCTCCCCTGCGAACCATGTGACTTTGCCGCGGTGGGGAGGCTTGCGTATCCCAATGAAGCAGATAGCCGAGCCGCAGGTGCAACCACATTGGATGGGTATCTGTTGCGAGACCAGACTAAGGAATGGTTCATCGAAAGTGGGGTAGCAGCCTTTCGGAACTTGCAAGGGCGGCAGTCTAGATGATTGACTGATATGGCCTTGTAATAATACTCAACATGGCTTAGCTGTGTTGATACTGCTACACGGCTGAAAGCATTGGGAAACTACAGCCGTAACTAACTTTCGAGGACATGCAGCTCTCTCTGTATGAATGATGTACTGATGATGGCTTCCTCCCGGGTAAAATATTCCGGAGGTAAACTAGTCCCCCATTCGGATCTCCGGGTGGGGACTACACGAGAGGGGGCGATCATCAGGAAGATGGATACTGACATTCTGCGAGTCGGAGCGTGGAATGTTAGAAGTCTGAATCGTTGTAGTAGATTAGAGAATCTGAAAAGGGAGATGGATAGACAAAAGTTAGATGTAATTGGTGTAAGTGAAGTACGCTGGCAGGAAGAACAGGATTTTTGGTCAGGCGACTACCGAATTATCAACACAAAATCAAACAGGGGAAATGCAGGAGTTGGTTTAATAATGAATAAGACAATAGGGCAGCGGTTAAGCTATTACGACCAGCTTAGTGAAAGAATTATTGTTGTCAAGATAGATACCAAACCTATGCCCACCACAATAGTGCAGGTCTATATGCCTACTAGCTCAACGGACGATGAGGAAGTCGAAAGAATATATGAAGAGGTAGAAGATTTAATACAATATGTAAAAGGTGACGGGAATATAATTGAGATCGGAGACTGAAATGCAGTGGTAGGCCAAGGAAGAGAAGGTAATACAGTAGGAGAATTCGGATTGGGACAAATGAAAGAAAGTGGAAGTCGGCTGGTTGAATCCTGCACTGATCATAATTTAGTCCTTGCCAATACTTGGTTCAAACACCACAAAAGACGGCTGTATACGTGGACGAGACCTGGAGACATCGGAAGGTATCAAATAGACTTCATTATGATTAGGCAGAGATTCAGAAACCAGGTGTTGGATTGCAAAACTTTCCCAGGAGCAGACGTGGACTCTGACCACAACTTGTTGGTCATGAAATGCCATCGGAAGCTGAAGAAATTGAAGAAAGGAAAAAAAGCAAAAAGATGGGATCTGGACAAGTTGAAAGAAAAGAGGGTGAGGGATTGTTTTAAGGAACATGTTGCAAAAGGACTAAATGAATGAAAAGACTGAAGGAAACACAATAGAGGAAGAGTGGATAGTCATGAAAAATGAAGTTCGCAGGGCTGCTGAAGAAATGTTAGGAAGGAAGAAAAGATCAACTAAGAATCAGTGGATAACTCCGGAGATACTAGACCTGATTGATAAACGACGAAAATACAAGAATGCTAAAAATGAAGAGGGCAGAAAAGAATACAGGCGATTGAAGAATGAAGTGGATAGAAAGTGCAAGGTAGCTAAGGAAGACTGGCTGAAGCGGAAGTGCAAGGATGTCGAAGGTTGTATGGTCCTCGGAAAGGTAGATGCTGCATACAGGAAAATCAAGGAAACCTTTGGAGAAAGTTAATCTAGGTGTATGAATATTAAGAGCTCAGATGGAAAGCCACTTATAGGGAAAGAAGGAAAAGCAGAAAGATGGCACGAACATGTCCAACAGTTGTATCAAGGTAAAGATCTAGATAATTTGGTTCTGGAACAGGAAGAGGTTGTTGATGCTGATGAAATGGGAGACCCAATTTTGAGGTCACAGTTTGACAGAGCTATGAGCGACCTAAACAGGAACAAGGCACCTGGGATTGATGACATTCCCTCTGAATTACTGACTGCCTTAGGAGAAACCGGCATGGCAAGGTTATTCCATTTAGTGTGTAAGATGTATGAGACAGGAGAAGTCTCATCCGATTTTCGGCACAATGTTGTTATACCTATTCCCAAGAAAGCCGGTGCTGACAGGTCTGAAAACTATCGAACCATTAGTTTAGAATCTCATGCCTGCAAAATTTTAACACGTATAGTTTACAGAAGATCGGAAAAACAAGTTGCAACTGAGTTGGGAGAAGATCAATTTGGCTTCAGAAGAAATGTAGGAACACGTGAAGCAATCCTGACTTTACGTCTGATCTTAGAGGATCGAATCAAGAAGGACAAGCCGACGTACATGGCATTCGTAGATCTAGAAAAGGCATTCGATAATGTTGATTGGACCAAGCTATTTACGATTCTGAAGATAATTGGGATCGGATACCGAGAACGAAAAATTATCTACAACCTGTATAAAAATCAGTCTGCAGTGATAAGAATCGAGGGCTTTGAAAAAGAAGCAATCCAGAAAGTAGTGAGGCAAGGCTGCAGTTTGTCCCCCCTCCTTTTCAATGTTTACATAGAACAGGTAGTAAAGGAAATCAAAGAGGAATTTGGAAAGGGAATCACAATCCAAGGAGAGGAAATCAAAACCTTGATATTTGCCGATGATATTGTTATTTTATCTGATACTGCAGAAGATCTCTAGAAGCTGCTGAATGGTATGGACGAAGTCTTGGGTAAGGAGTACAAGATGAAAATAAATAAGTCCAAAACAAAAGTAATGGTGTGCAGTTGAACGAAGACAGGTGATGCAGGAAATATTAAATTAGGAAATGAAGTCTTAAAGGAGGTAGATGGATATTGTTACTTGGGTAGTAAAATAACTAACGATGGCAGATGTAAGGAGGACATAACATGCAGATTAGCAAAAGCAAGGAAGAGTTTTCTTAAGAAAAGAAATTTGCTCACTTCAAACATTGATATAGGAATTAGAAAGATGTTTTTGAAGACTTTCGTGTGGAGCGTGGCATTATATGGAAGTGAAACATGAACGATAACTAGCTCAGAAAGAAAGAAAAAAAGAAAGAGAATAGAAGCTTTTCAAATGTGGTGTTACAGAAGAATGCTGAAGGTGAGATGGATAGATCGAATCACAAATGAAGAGATACTGATTCGAATTGGCGAGAGGAGATCGATTTGGTTAAATTTGACGAGAAGCAGAGATGGAATGATAGGACACATCTGAAGACACCCAGGACTTGTTCAGTTGGTTTTTGAAGGAGTTGTAGGTGGTAAGAACGGTAGGGGTAGACCAAGGTATGAATATGACAAGCAGATTAGAGCAGATGTAGGATGCAGTAATTACGTAGTAATGAAAAGGTTAGCACAGGATAGGGTGGCACGGAGAGCTGCATCAAACCAGTCTATGGACTGTTGACTTAAACAACAAACAACAACATACCAACACCTTTCCTACGCTGCCGGCCAACATTCTGATAGTGACAATTTTTCTAGCAAGGAGATTGCTTGCAACAACTAGTGGCTTAAGATGAACGTGAAAAAGACAAAGTTCACGAGTTTCGTTCATCCGGACGGGACTCGTGCTTGGATCGGAGGAGATCCAGCGTGTACCTTGGGTGTAATCAGAATGAACAGCGGACGCTCATCCAAGGGATCAAGACAAGCATTAAGCATGCATTAAGCACCTTTATTAAAATGAAGCTCCTCAGCAACCTCAGTGGTCAGGAGATATGCATTTCTCACACTACTGACTGGAATGGAAGGGTGGATTCTAACCCAAGCCCTGTGCAGAAAGCTGGAACCCTTCGAAATATGGGTCTTATTTGTATTTTTTCTGAGCTAAACATGTCTAGGTTCTGTAGTGCCATCCCAGAAAGACGAGTTTTGATAAGCAAAGACATTGTTGTTTATGTTATTTATTATTATTTATTTAATATATAAAAACAACACAGGAACCCTATTTTACCAAAGGTAGATTGTGGTTATCGTTTCAAATCATAACAAAGCGCATTCTTATACATTTAGTCTACAAATAATTTTGTTAATGAATGTGAGAAACTGCACAGAACAACATTCTCTCTTGAGTACATGATGCAGTGTTTTAGAAAGTTCCAGCTTACAACCATTCAGGCGGCATTGTAAAAAATATCTTCTCATTTCCAACTCTGGACACTGAAATATCCAATGATTCACTTCTGAATTGATCCTCAGAAGCATACGTAGCCGTCTGTAACGTAAAGTTTAAAGCGTTCAAATTAAGATTTAAATTTTCCATGGCCAGTTAAAAATTGAGTGAAAACAAAGTTCGGCTCTAATGCTTTACACAACAGTCGATTTTGAACTTTCGGCAAAGATATTTCCAGCGTAACAGATCCTTTCAAACTACATGTCCATGTTTGTTAAGCCACTGTTTTTTCTATATGTTTGTTAGTGACTTATTAATTATGTGCTTAGTCTCATTTTGTTACGTAATTGACAGTGAACGTTTTATCTCTCATCCCGACGGCATAAGGAAGGCAGTTCACTCAATTAAACAAGGGCATCTCAAGTCGCCGGAGAGAACGTCATGACGTTTGGAAACCCTCCTCTTTCTCCCATCAGACGGATTCATTTTTATGCGCTGAAGGGCTCGTAAAAATGGAAGATGAAACGAGATTTGTTTGAAGTTCCGCCCGTCTTGTTCTGTCGTCCCAGTCATTCTCCTAACAGGGTGATTTATGTCATCTGTTGGAGCAGATTCATGGGTTAGAACGTGTGGTCTTCTCTGTGTGTTTCTTGCCTTTGATTATACTGTATTTACATTCACGAGTCTACTTGCTCTCATTCCGGGCAAAACTGTTCATGCTAACTCCGGATACATCCCCAAAAGAAAAACATGTCGGTGGTAAAAGCTTATCAGTAGAGTCGGATGTTTGTGTGTGTAATCGGTTGGAATGCAAAGTTACTAAAGCATATAACAAGACATATACTCTACCCGGACAACAGTTCTGCTGTGAGATTTGCATAAATATCAGGGCCTCGGCCTGTTAGAACCCCTAAAATTTATGTTACTCTCTCTACACTACGGAAGAGCGGGTAGACGATAGTTCCTACCAGGTAAGTTGGTTTGCATTCTAACCAATTACTGTCTAAACATCCGGACTCGACTTATCAGATGCTAGTATAGTATACTTTAAATCCCTCTTAACGAGAAACCTTTCTGGCTGGCATGGTTTGTGGTTGTCCCAGAATTCCTGGCATGCCGTCATTAACTGCCGACAAGAGTGAGAATATCCCCTCTGCAAAAAACGAAAAGAAAAAAAACCACTCCGCTTTAATGTCATTTCCTTTTCTGCACCTTCTTCCTTGATGGATTAGGCCTGCCTGTCTTGTTTGTAGCTTGGCAAATAAATAGATGAGAGGCGTACCAACTTTTAAACATCAAATATCGTCGCTTTTTTACGCACAGGCGACTGTGCTTTGTTTACATTGTTGACACGCTCGTCCCTTGCATGACAGAGCGAAATATCGCCATGTCCCCTTATTTCCTAACTTTTATTTTTAAATTCAAAAAGCACTGTATTAGAACAGCAGGAACTTTGTGTTCACAGAAAGCTCCTCACTTCGTGTTGAGTGGTGTGTTTATTTTATTCTCACGTACAAGGCAATGCTTAAAATGTCATTTCTTTACCTTTAAGAGCGCGGCTGGCTTTCATACACCCGTGTGAAGTTTCTGGAAGTATTTCTTATACCTTTATTTAGAATTCTTGTGATTGAAGTGGAGTAGAACCACAAACGAGGAAGCAAAATGAATATCAAATAAATTGAAGGGCCACAAAGAAAGTAATCGTGATGAAATGAAATCAGACGATATTGGAAACGTAGCCCATGAATTCGCTCACATATGTTTACTTATTTAATTAATTATAATATTTATGTCTTCATGAGGTGATGGTCTTAATGGTAGATTGTACTGAAAGCCTGCAATCTAATACTGTATCTTGTTTGGGAAAAACTGTTCTGATCATAGTTTGTTGCAGTAAGCATTATTATTTCTCTAATTTGAATATATATTGGATATTTTTAGTAAATTGTTTTGACGCAAGTACGTCTTGCCGCGACAAAATGTGTGATGGAAGTGTAACCATAGCAACCGTGCAGGCTGTGATGGTCAGACAATGTTACCTAGCAATCGTACAGGCTGTGATGTAAGGTACTGTAACCTAGCAACCGTGCTGGCTATATCTTATGGCTTGTTGCCATCTGAAATTAGCAGCCGTTGATGGATGGCCATGACCGGGACACATTTAATTAATTAATTAATTAATTAATTAATTAATTAATTTATTGCACACTACAGGACTTAGTGTCCTAATTACAGTGGAAAGCACGTTATATAAACTGCACTTAACATGGCGGTGCTTGTATATAAACTATATTCTAATTTTATCTAACCTAATCTATAATATTCATATAAATGTCGAAGTACATTTCTAAAATTAAAGAGTCTTATATTAATACGATGAAAAAACATACGACAAAGTGAAATGACAGAAGAAATGAAGCAATTCACGTACAAGCCTAATATTATAGAATTTCACCTTACAATACATAGTTCTTAGATTTTCCCTATTTTTATGAATTCATACAATTGCGCGATGTTCAATTAGAATCTCGCGCATTGGCAGACTTAAGTCAAGGCCATTAATTTTACGAATAGCGAAAATAATGGCCTTGACTTAAGTATTTATGATTATTTGATATTCGCAAAGTCAAAAGTAGTTCTTTTTTTGTGTAGAAACCTATTTGCATTCTCCAAACGGTTTCAATGGTTTTAGAGGGATATTGCGCATGGTCCAACAACGGAATATCAGATTTACGGCTTATGTATGCGACCAGAGTTTGGATTTCACTGCTCTATTGTTATCATCATCATTTGATGGTCCGAGTCCTGTGTGATATAACAGTCCGTACGGGAACAACTGTTTGTTGACATCTCTAGGACTTCCCTTTGTAGGTTTGATCATCGTGCGGTAGGGTTAGGTGGTCACCATTTCTTTGCTTCTGTACAGCAGCATGGGTTTGAAGCCCTGTGCTCTGTCCCTGCATCAGAGGATTACAGTTGGTTTTAGGTCAACGTAGTGTGCAGATTACACCAGCTGCTCAGTGCAGTCCTCACGTAATACGGCATCTCTCTGAGGGGAGTTGCGATGTCCAAATTTATCGATGTTAAAATTGAGAAGTTTATGTCTCTCTGTGTCTCAGACTTCCGTGGAACGAATTTTCAGTTATTATCAGTGTCCGAATGTCTACCCGCTCTTTCGTAGTGTAGCGAGAGTGGCATAAGTCTTAGGGGTTCTAACAGGCCGGCACCCTACTGTTTATGCAAATCTCGTAGCAGAACGGTTGTCCGGTTAGAGCATACTTGTTATTTACTTTAGTACATTTGAATTCTAGCCTATTGCAGCTAAACATCCGGACTCAACTATTATTTGTGTATATTTAGCATCTATTATAAATTCACTCAAGCATGTTCAAATAATGGAAGGAAACGAAGTAGTGAGAAATCAAGTTGTATAAAGAAAGAAAGAAAGAAAGAAAGAAAGAAAGAAAGAAAGAAAGATGAAAAAGGAACGTAATAGGATAAACACATTGAAAAAGCATTGTGGGAAGCGGGAACGCTAGAGAGAGCAGACGAGGAGAAACACTTAGACACTAAAGGATAATGTCAATCTTTTAACTAATTTGCTTTACGTCGCACCAACATAAATGTTCCGTGTTTTTGTGGTGATCAGTACTGTGATGTGTTGTGTGAATAGGAACGTGTTGGGATAGATACAAACATCCAGTCCCCAAGGCGTATGAATTAACCAAACACAGTTAAAATTCTCCGGTCCGGCCGGGAATCGAACCCGGAGCCTTCTGAATAGGAGACAAGTTCGCTAAGCATTCAGGATAGGACCCGGACTTATTTGTTTCTTTAATTTAATCTTAAAAACATATTGTTAAACTTCCCTTTGGGGAGAAACAAATAAACATGTATATGTCTTTCAATAAAATGTGCGACGCGATGTTACCTATCAACCGTGCAGGCTTTGATGTAAGTTATGGATGGATGGCTAGACAATGTTTCCTAGCAACCGTGCAGACTGTTATGTAAGGTATGGATGGATGGCTAGACAATGTTACCTAGTAACCGTGCAGACTATGATGTAAGGTACGGATGGATGGCCAGACAACGTTACCTAGCAACCTTGTAGGCTGTGATGTAAGGTATGGGTGGATGGCCAGACAATGTTACCTAGCAACCGTGTAGACTGTGATGTAAGGTATGGGTGGATGGCCAGACAATGTTACCTAGCAACCGTGTAGGCTGCGATGTAAAGTATGGGTGGATGGTCAGACAATGTTACCTGGCAACCGTATAGGTTGTGATGTAAGTTATGGGTGGATGGTCAGACAATGTTACCTATTAACCGTGTAGGCTGTGATGTAAGGTATGGGTGGATGGTCAGACATTGTACCTAGCAACCGTGCAGGCTGTGATGTAAGGTATGGGTGGATGGTCAGACAATGTTACATAGCAACCGTGCAGGCTGAGATGTAAGGTATGGGTGGATGGTCAGACAATGTTACCTAGCAACCGTGCAGGCTGTGATGTAAGGTATGGATGGATGGCTAGACAATGTTTCCTAGCAAGCGTGCAGACTGTTATGTATGGTATGGATGGATGGCTAGACAATGTTACTTAGTAACCGTGCACACTATGATGTAAGGTATGGATGGATGGCCAGATAATGTTACCTAGCAACCGTGTAGGCTGTGATGTAAGGTGTGGGTGGATGGTCAGACAATGTTATCTAGCAATCGTGCAGACTGCTATGTAAAGTACGATTGGATGTTCAGATAATGTTGCCTATCAACCGTGCAGACTATGATCTAAGGTATGGATGGATGTTCAGATTATGTTACCTAGCAATCGTGCAGACTGTTATGTAAGGTACGGATGGATGTTGAGATAATCTTACGTAGCAACCGTGCAGACTATGATGTAAGGTATGGATGGATGTTCAGATAATGTTACGTAGTAACCGTGCAGACTGCTATGTAAGGTACGGTTGGATATTCGGATAATGTTTCCTAGCAACCGTGCAGACTGTGATGTAAGGTATAGATGGATGTTCAGATTATGTTATCTAGCAATCGTGCAGATTGCTATGTAAGGTACGGTTGGATGTTCAGATAATGTTGCCTATCAACCGTGCAGACTATGATGTAAGGTATGGATGGATGTTCAGATTATGTTACCTAGCAACCGTGCAGACTGTTATGTAAGGTACAGATGGATATTGAGATAATCTTACGTAGCAACCGTGCAGACTATGATGTAAGGTATGGATGGATGTTCAGATAATGTTACGTAGTAACCGTGCAGACTGCTATGTGAGGTACGGTTGGATATTCGGATAATGTTTCCTAGCAACCGTGCAGACTGTGATGTAAGATATGGATGGATGTTAAGATTATGTTATCTAGCAATCGTGCAGATTGCTATGTAAGGTACGGTTGGATGTTCAGATGATTTTGCCTATCAACCGTGCAGACTATGATGTAAGGTATGGATGAATGATCAGATTATGTTACCTAGCAACCGTGCAGACTGTTATGTAAGGTACGGATGGATGTTGAGATAATCTTACGTAGCAACCGTGCAGACTATGATGTAAGGTATGGATGGATGTTCAGATAATGTTACCTAGCAACCGTACAGACTCTGATGTAAGGTATGGATGGGTGTTCAGATAATGTTACCTAGCCACAGCGCAGACTGTGATGTAAGGTACGGATGGATGTTCAGATAATGTTACCTAGCAACCGTCCAGACTGTGATAAGGTATGGATGGGTGTTCAGATAATGTTTACCTAGCAACCGTGCAGACTGTGATGTAAGGTACGGATGGATGTTCAGATAATGTTACCTAGCAACCGTGCAGACTGTGATGTAAAGTATGGATGGATGTTCAGATAATGTTACGTAGTAACCGTGCAGACTGTTATGTAAGGTACGGATGGATGTTCAGATAATGTTACCTAGCAACCGAGCAGACTGTTATGTAAGGTACGGATGGATGTTCAGATAATGTTACCTAGCAACCGTGCAAACTGTGATGTAAAGTATGGATGGATGTTCAGATAATGTTACCTAGCAACCGTGCAGACTGTGATGTAAAGTATGGATGGATGTTCAGATAATGTTACGTAGTAACCGTGCAGACTGTTATGTAAGGTACGGATGGATGTTCAGATAATGTTACGTAGTAATCGTGCAGACTGTTATGTAAGGTACGGATGGATGTTCAGATAATGTTACCTAGCAACCGAGCAGACTGTTATGTAAGGTACGGATGGATGTTCAGATAATGTTACCTAGCAACCGAGAAGGGTGTGACGTAAAGTGTGGTGGATGGCCATGACATATAGTTCTCAAGCTGCTGTTGCTAGGTTATACGACCGTCACACATTTTGTTACATAACATTATTTCCTTACAAATGTTTTCGGATGACCCCTAGCTCTAAAACAAATATGTGAAAATAAATGCGTTAAATTGTTCGTCTTATCAATAACCTTCTTTTCGTAAATTTGGGACTTTCCACGTTTCTGTTAATTTGGCCAACATGGATTAAACTACTCAGTTAATCGGTTATCCACGTTTCTGTTAATTTGGCCAACATGGATCTAACTACTCAGTTAATCGGGTAGTGTTTTATTCTTATGTAATTATTCAGTCGGTCGATATCATCCTGGAAGGAGGTGCGCAGGGACATAAAGCAACACGCATGACGGCTGCTCTCACCCGGCTGGAGTTTAGTCTGGCGCGCTCCCCGCTTTGATCATAACTTTCCGTCAAGTCTTCTCTTATCTGTCTGCCCTCCTTTGTGCCCACCACTCACTGGCCTGCACATGCCTTATTTAATTTGGAGCGATAACCCGTGGACGCTTCATGCATCGTTTAAGGCGACCGCCAACTTGTAGCAGGTGGAGTGTACTACTACTAACTCAATTTATCCGGTGTAGTGCATTCTTGGAACTTGCCCGGAAAGGATCGTTGAGCATCATACGGGACAATGACCCTGTGCTATTGTGGGGTGCACTCTCTGATTATGTACAGCGAGGTTACTGTTTGCTTCTCAAATAGAGACGCCGTTGACCATATGAATCCCTAAGACAAGCTGTTCGAAAGAAAAAATGGAAGTTCTACAACAATGGTAATAATCATCAGAATTTTCATTTCTCGTTGTGCACCTCCTGCCAGGTCGGGGTGTTGATGGTACTTTTCCACCGTTGCCTCCCCTTCAACCACTCCTCTTCAGTAATTCGATGGTGCGTCAGCAATACCTCGTATCCCACAATGCTCTTCCTCAACGCTCGTCACACCTCTCAGCCACCCATGAATATGCTTTCCATCAGAACAATGTTCGTTGCGTTCATTTTATTTATTTAATTGTGAAACCAAAACAGCAAGAAGCCGAATTAATGAAAAATATATTACAATGGAGTAGCACAAGGCAAACATAAACAAAAATAAGTGGAAGACCATGAGGAAAAGTCATCTAATGATAAAAGTAGAGGAAGAAGTTGAAAACTAACAAAATAACTGTAGAGACACAGCAATTAACAATGAAACAAAGGCAAAAGGAACAAGGAGGAAAATTAAAGATTGAATGTAAAACGAAGAGAATAACTTATACCTAGGTACAGTAAGGTAAATACAGGTGTAACGGTATAGTACAATAAGATATAAATAAATATTACATTATGTACAATAGAGGGGATAGCAATGAGAATATAAAAAAAGCAATATGAAGATAATGAACTAGGTTAAGTTAAGGAAAAATCGATTAAAGGAGGCATACGGAGGAAAAAACGTCCAAGTTCCTGTCAGATGATAAAGAGTTAAGGAGGTTTGGAATGCGGATAAATAAAGTTCTTGAACAGGAGAGAGGCGGGAATACGGAACATGAAGGGGTGGATTTATCCTGGTTTTGCGAGTTTGAACATGTAGGGAAAAGAAGGATGCACGTTCAGGAGTACGTAATACACCGTTAACAGCGTTATGTAGGAATCTTTGCCAATGTGTAATGGAAAATGAACCATAGCGTACAGTGCGAATATATATTTTCGTGAAGTATTTACACACTCCTACAAACAATTAACACAACGAACTTTGTTCTAATGGACTGCATATCCATGCGTGACTAGTATTGCTCGCGCACCGTATTCCATTTCAGTCTTCTTTTTCTTATACAGTTTTTAACAGAGCCTATCCATCTTACTTTGGGCCTCCCTCTTGCCCTCTTTCACACCATCTTAGCCCCCAACACTTGTTTAGGTATCCTTCCATCCTCCAGACTTGTCCAAACCATCTCAGTTTATTCTTATTCATCCTATCACTAAGTTTTCTACCCCTCTCTCTTTTCCGATCTAAAAAATTTCTTACTCTGTCTCTCATTGTCTTCTCTGCCATACTCCTGAGGAACTTCGTCTCACTGGCTTGAATTGTACTCTCATTTCTTGCTGTCAAAGTCCAAATCTCTGGTGCATACGTTAATATAGGGGTGTAGCACATGTTGTACATTATCTCTTCACATTTTATAGGAACTTCCCTGTTCCACACGTATTTCCCACTTGTACCCTTCTGCCGATTTCCTTATCCAATCTTCCATCTTGCATTATTTCGCTCCCCAAGTATTTGAAGCATTCAACCAATTCAAGGTTTTGTCCCCTGATACTAACGATTCCTTTTCCTTCTCTTTCCCTCTTGTCATCACTACTGTTTTACTCTTCTCCACACTGATTTTCATACCATAATTCTCAATATTGTCACTTAACGCGTCTAGTTGTGTTTGAACTTCTGTATTGTTGACTCCCCAGATCACTATGTTATCCGCAAACAACAGTGTTTTCTTGTCACCTCCATCTCTTGCCTTTGTTTCCTATAGAATTTCATCCATAACCATTATAAACAAAAGTGGAGACAACTTACTCCCTGTCATAGTCCAGTTTGGTTTCTAAACCAATCTGTTCTGAACACAACTGGAACAGTTTTTATACACTGCTTTCACTGATTCCTTTGATTGCTTTCCACATCCTTTTCTTTGCAGGGTTTCCCCACACCTTTTCTCTTTTAACACTATAGTATGCCTTCAGTAGATCGAGGAATACCATTACCAGATCTTATGCATATTCCCACTGTTCTTCCATCAGTAATCTCTATCGTTGACCTGCGCTGTCGAAAACCATACTGCTCTTCTTCTTCCACCCTTTCTCTCATCCGTCTTTCTATTATTCTTCCCAACATTTTGTCTACTTGTGACAATAGTGTAATTCCTCGATACTCGTCAAATACCTTCCTGCCACTTTTCTTAAGTATTGGTATTATTACACTTTTAGACCAATCATCAGGTACTTGCTTTTTTCACTCCATATACACAAGAACAACGACAAGGATACCAAATGTAAATAACGAAGAAACAACCCAAACATTACTAGAGGCCACATGTTTGGCAAAATGTTCCTTTTCTAGGTCGGATCAGTTTGAGAAAGGAACGAAGGAAATAACCATAGAGATGTGGTCCGCAGGAAATAATTAAATTTTAGAAGAAAAACACAGTTCCTCAATAAGAATATGCCATGTCAGAATTGATCACTCGCAGGTCGTCATACAGCCTCAATAATTCTGTCAGCTTTTGCTTCTCAATTTCCTCCACGACCTCAACTGTTGTTCGGGCAGAGTATATTTGTTATTTGCTTTAGTATGCTTGAAAACCATCTTACCTGGTAGGAAGTTCGTCTACTCGCTTTTCCGTAATGTAGCGAGAGAAACATAAGTTTCAGGGGTTCTAACAACCCGGGACCTTACTGTTTATGGAAATCTCATAGCAGAACTGTTGCCTGGGTAGAGTATACTTGTTATTTGCTTTTGTATGTTGGCATTCTAACCTATTACACCCTAAACATCAGGGCTCTACCAATGTGAGAACTAGAAATTTGAGCGCCCTGTTCTTGGTTTTGGTGCACACACCACAAAGATCGTCTAAGTACAGCGATTTACAGAGAAAGGAACATTCATCCAGCGAGAGTCCCAGCCAATTCCCCGTGCCGTTCATTAAACACAGCGAACATACCACACCGCGCCAAGAGTAAAAGAAAGATAAATGATTCCTACAACTTAATTGATTCTTCTCCCTGTGTGTGTGTGCTAGTTCCCATTTTCGTTTTTAAATAATAGCTCTTGGGACAATCCCTGCGTGTACCCGGCTCTTCTTCCATTTGATGATAAAAGTTGAATTTTTTTTTCTCTTTCTCCCGCTGTGCTCCTCAGAAGGGATTTATATTCAAGTTAATGGTCTTACGAGAAATGAGTAAGATCCAGAAGGCTGTGAGAGAAAAAGAACGGCATTGAAAAGTCACTGCCAGCAAATGAAGGCGCGAACTCATTCTTGAAGATGATTATTGTGGTCCAGGCGTCAGAAAGAATTCCATTCCGCTTTCTTACGGTTATAAGTGGAGTCCGAATCTTTAGGCAGTAATAGGGCAGAAGCGAGTAAGAAGTATACGCTAGCCCGCTCAACGGTACTGCTATGAGATTTGTATAAAAAGTAGGGGTAGGATCTATTGGAACCCCTAGAAATTGTGTTACTCTTGCTACTTTGCGGAAGAGCAGGCTAGAGGACAGTTCCTACTAGCCAAGTTAGTTTGCACCACCTGTGGGTGGGGGACGCAGACGAAGAGTACACTCACGGTACCCCTTGCCTGTCGTAAGAGGCGACATTAAAAGGAGCGACCAAGGGATAGTGAAATTAGAACCATGAGACTACATGTTCTCTCTTATTAATCCACACCGTCCAGCAGCGTTTCTACTCTCCAAGACTTGAGCAGCTGTACGGGTGGCTAGGAGCGTGCAAGTGTTCGACCTGGCAAGCATGAGTCGCCAGTCTGAATCTCAGCTGTTATCAATGCAACACCGCATTTTCGCATGAACAAGTTATTTTAAGTACGAGTCGGCTGAACGGGTACGCGATACATTTGTTCAGCAATTTCCTGGTGAAGTGCCACCTTCATGAGCACAGATTCACGTAATTGTAAATACATTTTGAAACTACTGGCTCACTGCTCAATAAAAATACCATGCGCACACACGAACACTCATTAGTGCGAATCTTGAACGGCCACTGAATATATTACTCACAAAATTTGCACAAGAATTAGGGGTTTCGGTTTCTTCTGTACACTGAGCTACAGAGCTGTTACACATCACACCGTACAGGTTTGCACGGGTACATTGTTTAAAACCTGCTGATCCAGCCAAAGAGTGAGACATTGTGAGTGGTATCTTGCATCATTGAATGATAGTTTATTCGACCCGCAGCTTGTGCTCCTTTCATATGAAGTCTTGTTTCAACTTAGTGGTCGTGTGAACAGTCATATTGGTGTGCAGAAAATACTAATGGTGTTTATGAAGGATGACACTTCCAGCATCTTTTATAAGGTAAGATTTCATATAAGATTGTGTATACGCTTAAAGCAGGGCGGCCGCGCGCGACATATGTTGGGCTGAGGCAGCTGCCGTAGCGCAGAGTACAAAGATCGTGCGCTCGGTCTGGATTTATAAGAAACTCTCGTACTTGTGATAAGTACCACTATGTGAGAAACACGACGGGTTTGTGTTACCTGTGAGTGGTGTCATTGTGTTTGACGTACCATGGGTCTACATTACCTGTGATATAGTACCGCTATATGAGGAATACCAATATGTAAGTCGCTTTACGTCGCACCGACCCAGATAGGTCTTATGGCGACGATGGGACAGGAAAGGGCTGGGAGTGAGAAAGAAGCGGCCATGGCCTTAGTTAAGGTACAGCCCCAGCATTTGCCTGGATTGGAAATGGAAAACCACGGAAAACCATCTTCAGGACTGCCGACAGTGGGGTTCGAACCTACTATCTCTCGAATACTGGATACTGGCCGCATTTAAGCGACTGCAGCTATCGAGCTCGGTGAACACAATTATGATGGTCCCGTGACCTGAATTTTGGACCCCTGTGGACAACAAGTATCGTCTATGGAAATAAGGAATTGTGAACTCAATCGACTGAATGTTTTGAATTCATGGTCATTTATTTCATCATAATTATTTTTAGATTCCAGTCAGTGGATACATTTTGAAGTCTTAATTATCATGTCATTTCGTTGCACCCCGCAGCATTAGGGGCCGATGACCTAGCTGTTAGGCTCCTTCAAACAACAAACGTCATCGTATTAGTTTGCTTTCTAACGTATTACTACCTAATGTTGCGGGCTGTAGTTATAAGAATATTGTGAGTCACTCCCGCTTCCGCAAGTCCCTAAAAGAGACCTCACAAACTGACAGTGTAAAATGGAACATCTTGATAAAAGAAAACTCTCTACTATACCAGGACAGCGAAACTCCATCGTGCAAGTAATTGAGAATATTTTGGCGTTTAACCTGTTACCATTTAATGTCAGCGTAACTCAATATAGCCTCATTATACAAAGAAACGGGTTTCCCCAAGGATACTCACTCAGTCCGTCATTACTGAACATATTGGCCTACGATGTAGTCGAGGAAGTGTCGTTAGAAGAAATAACAATGCTGTTTATGCGTATGACATGAATCTTTTCTCGAAAAGTAGACAGGACCTACTCCCTGTTGGTGGGGGACGCGGACGAAGAATACACCCACGGTATCTCCTACCTGTCGTAAAAGAGGTGACTAAAAGGGGCGACCAAGGGATGATCGAATTAGGACCATAAGACTACTTGTACTTTGTACCACCATGCGGGAACACCATGGGTCGCTTTAACTTGCGCGTAGTACCACCATGTTAGGCAGACTCCTACATAATAGGTTTGTGATTAGTAGCCACTATGTGAGGAACACCACGGGATATTACGAGTCCTTGTGGTTAGTACACGCATGTGATGAACACCATAGGTTTGCGTAGCCTGTAAATGCCGCCGCAATGTGAGAAACACCCTATATCTGTGTTACATGTGCGCATCACATTACCTGTGAGTAGTACCATAATGTGTGGAGTATCGCGAGTCTACCCTATTTTTGATTAGTACCGCAACATGACAAATACCATGGTTCTACTTTCCTAGCGATACGTACTATTATGAGGGGCTGATGACCTATATTTTGGGCCCTTTTAGACTAAAAGCATTAACGATTCAGTATTGTGCTTTAGAAGCAGTCTCTTGGTCAGTAATACTATTGATTAACGTTAGTTTCTGGGAATGTGGGGCATTGCGGGTCGGATACCTACACTGACTGTTTTAAATTCATATCCATCCATTCATTCTTCGTCCTCACGTTTGGAATTCTGGTCAGTGGAGGATTTTGGACTTTTAAATTGTCATTACATTTCGTCTCATTTCGTACCATCAGGGGCCGACGACCTAGATATAAGCCCCTTTAAGTAACAATCATCATCATCATCTAGGGAGAACGTAAAAGAGGGACTAAACAAAGTTTGTGTGGTCCCAAAATAATGATCTGGGCATAAACACCAATAAAACAAAATTTATGAAAATTAGGAACGCAGGAAACACTTCCAAGCTAGTTTCTATTGCGGAAACTATTTCACCATTTATAGCTGGTGAATTTTTATAAGTATCTCGCATTAACACTCAACGTCAGGGGGATATCTTCACAACGTATATTGAAGAAACGTGCACTGCTGTCATCAAAACCTCTTTAGACATAAAGAAATTTGAAAGAAACTATTGCTTGACACAGCTATAAGCCTATTTCACATCAATAGTGCTTCGATAGCAGGCTATGCAGTTAGCCAAAATTTGGACTCGCCTGACGCCTGCTAATCTAAGTAGATTAGAGGCAGTGAAAGTAAGTTACTTCGATTATCCAGGATGACAAGTATCAGACTGGTCTACCTCTTGGCTGCCGCAGGCGGGGAGAGAGCGACAGTCTTAATTATTATTATTATTTGATAAATTACCAATGAGGATCATGATGCAATTTCATTTTTTCCTTTATCTGAAATTTTCTCTTCTTCCAGTACTTCTTCATACAGGCTGTTTTTTTCTATTCGTTCTTCCAGGCTCTTCCCGTCTTTGCAGTTCTTTAGACTTGAAATCCTTCCAAATTTTGAATCGTAGTGTGAAATGTTTTCCTGCCTAACATCTGAACTTCCTGCATGTTGGACTTCTCTAGATCTTTACGAACTTCCCTAATCCATGCCATCGTTGTCTTCTTGTTCCAGAGGTAGTCGAGCAACTTTTTGGTTTGTTTGGTTTTGTTCATTCTGTTCCAATGTCCGAAAAATGTAAGCTTCTCTTTTTCATAGTTTCTGAAGTTTTCTCCACTTTTTTGTAGATTTAATTGTAGTTCCGAAGTTTCCATCCGGTTTAATCCAGGATTGGGGCCAAGAATTTTCGTATTCTTCTTTCTAGGATCTTCACCTTCTCCAACTTGCAGTTCACCGAGAGGCATTCTCTGACATACAGGCATTCTGTTTTTACTAAGTGTTGTAATGCCTTATTTTGGCATTATTATTATTATTATTATTATTATTAATCTGAGACAGTCATATCGGTACGCTATTTTATTACATATTCGGTTTTCGGACTCCAGGGCCCATCATCAGTGTTAAAACTATTTATAACATTTAAGTCCGAATGGGTGTGTTGTCAAAATGTATTCAAATGAGTTAAAATGGATCCCCGTTGAGATCAACTGTATGATAAAGGAAAAGAAAGAATAAGTGCTAGAGTTTGAACATGATAAATATAAACCTTACAACGTTGTTATACAAGGTGCGGCATACCATAGGAAAGGCTGGCAGGTCCTGGTGCTAAGGCTGTTGGTCGACTACTAAACAGACGTTCAGCTTTAAGTGCAGAGTGCGCTGGAAGCGCGTGATATTACGTCACCTCAAAGTTGTGAATAATGTTACTTGTAACTGTTTCTTTTAGAATTTTATCGGGTTCCCTTACGTGTTTGACTCAAACCCGTAATTACCTTTGAAAATTAATTTCATCTCCATTTCGAAACCTGAAAATTTATTATTATTATTATTATTATTATTATTATTATAAAAAATGTGTTCCGCAAAAGCTGAGTATCTGTTATACTTTACTTCCTTGAAATGTTCATGATATTTTTGATTTAAGGTTCGTCCATTCCTTCCTATGGAAAACATTTTCTAATCGTCACCAGTAAGCCTATATACTGCGGAATTGGTGTAGACATACTTTTTGTTCATACTATGAGAATTACAGATATGCTCTGATATTTTGTTTCTTGTTCTGAAGGCTGTTTTGACATTGAATTTCCTTAAAATGTTCGCGATTTAAAAAACTTCATTTCCAAAATATGTTGCAAATTGACTGCGATCTTTTTCTTTTTTTCATCATTTTGTTTTTTACGTATAATTGTGTCTTGACAGCAATATCAAATTCATGGAAAAAACAATAGAATACATTTCGATATTTACAGGAAAACCACACAGTTTGTTCCCACCATTAACAACTCCAAACACCCAGGAACTCATATAAACAAACAGCATACAGCAGCTATATTAATATATTATTAAAAATACTAATAGTATAGAAAACAAATTTTAAAAAAATAGAGAAGTGAAACAAATTGCTAAAGCAAATGGCTACAATCCATAAATTATAGGTTCTTGGTATTTATGTCCTATAATGTTTACGTTACCGCCTCTGTGGTGTAGTGGTTAGTGTGATTAGCTGCCACCCCCGGAGGTCCGGGTTCGATTCCCGGCTCTGCCACGAAATTTGAAAAGTGGTACGAGGGCTGGAACGGGGTCCACTCAGCCTCGGGCGGTCAACTGAGTAGAGGTGGGTTCGATTCCCACCTCAGCCATCCTCGAAGTGGTTTTCCGTGGTTTCCCACTTCTCCTCCAGGCGAATGCCGGGATGGTACCTAACTTAAGGCCACGGCCGCTTCCTTCCCTCTTCCTTGCCTATCCCTTACAATCTTCCCATCCCTCCACAAGGCCCCTGTTCAGCATAGCAGGTGAGGCCGCCTGGGCGAGGTACTGGTATTCTCCCCAGTTGTATCCCCGACCAAGAGTCTGAAGCTCCAGGACACTGCCCTTGAGGCGGTAGATGTGGGATACCTCGCTGAGTCCGAGGGAAAAAGCCGAACCTCGATGGTAAACCGATGATGATGATGATGATGATGATGATGAATGTTTACGTTAATGGTTGTCGCTTTCCAAAAAATTAATCAAGGCAATGGACATGCATGTTGTGTATGACTATATGTTGGTACTATGATTCTTGGACATGGAACAGTATGGTCCGGGAATGAATAGGAAATATGGACATAGAAAAGAAACTATTGTTGATATCGGGTGTTTTAAATGGATCTCTTACCTCCTTGTCATTCACAGCATAGCTCCGGGTATGTAGCATTCGCTGAGATCCCTAAGTAATATTTTAATAAAAATTGACTTAGAACAGTATGGTTCTAGACCATGGAAGTATTGCTGCCTCTGTGGATCAGTTGGTAGAGTGTCGGCCTCCGGATCCCAAGATAGCGGGTTCGAACCCGGCAGAGGTAGTTTGATTTTTGAAGGGCGGAAAAAAGTCCATTAGACACTCCATGTCGTACGATGTCGGAATGTAAAAGATCTCTGGTGACACATTTGGTGTTTACCCGACAAAATTCATTAAATCTCAGCCATAGATGCCCAAGAGAGTTTCGGTTTACTCGGTCTGCCATCTAGTGGGCCTAGAGTAAATTGACGAGCAGACAGCCAGATGGCGTCAGATTGAAATGTCTGCACACGGTAGCTGAGGCCATACGATTATTATTATTATTATTATTATTATTATTATTATTATTATTATTATTATTATTATTATACGTCAGTACGAAAATTTATACGTTGCAAGCCCCACACTTGGTCATTTTCCTTTACGAAGCTCTAAGGACCCAATCGCTTGCATTCATAAAGCTAGTGCGGAGGTGCGCGTAAACGCTAATTCCATATTAAGAGAAGAATACCTCAGTATCATTACTGATCTTTATACTTGCCTGCCATTGTAGGTCATGGCTTGCAATCATTACTCTGTTCGATTCAATAATGAAAGCCGCATTAACTTAATTATTGAAATGGACTATTAAGACTCCCTCTGTTCCATATTAATACAGAGCCGATAGAAAGTCGGTCTATCAGTAGTTGAAACACGATTACATAACACGCGGGCATAAATTTGCAATTAGATTATGTTCATTCCATCTGCTTTTGAATATTCATCTGTTTGTTTTGAATAAGCTCATTAGAATTTCCACGTTCGTTCGGAAAATGGTTGAGCATTATTAAGTGCGATGGATGGCAGAATTAGTTTGTTAGGGTGTTACAGGTTGAATAGACGAATGGAAAATAAATGAACTATGGATTAGTATTCAGTAAAAATCGACGTTAAGACAGCTGCTACTCAGTTCATGAATGAGGAGATTGTGATTACAGGATCCTAATAGCAGTATGGCGGGGGTACACATTCTAAAATTATCAAGCAACAGACTGTTATTGGCTAGAATCTAGATTTATATGCAGAAATAATTAAACTAACCACAAGTGACGTCTGCTACTGCTGCTGCTACTACTACTACTACTACTACTACTACTACTACTACTACTACTACTACAAAAGTTTCCTCTTAGACGGTAACACCATCTCTCAGGCTGGGAAATTGGTAACGTGAAGGAGATGCACGGAGAAGGTGAGGGGGTTGGCGGTCGTGGCCTATACTAGGAACTGTCCCGGCAGTCGTCTTAGTGCAGGAGAATGGAAAACCACTGAAAAACATTTTCAGGACAGCCGACGGTTGGGGCCAGCCGTGAGGTCCAGCCCTGTCCCGTCTCCCGAATGCAGAGGCGTAGAGTCACGGTAGAGCTGTGGCAACCCCTCCTCTGGTCGGTTGGCCGGTCAGAGTGCAGAGCTGTTGGACCACGGACCAGCCGTTGCCACTTGAGGGCCGAGACCCACCCTGCATCTACCGAACACAAGTAACGTCTAGTTCACTATCAGGTCATGTGTGGTGAGTTGTATAACATTTAGGCGTATTAATATGTTTTACCCCTTATCTGTATGCAAATCTCATTGCAAAATCGTTGTGCGGGATGAATGTTCAATGGGGTAATAAAAGATGGGATTGTAAATGAATGTCACATATTTCTTCACATGGTTACCTGCAGAGTTCAGATGTTTAGGCTGTAATAGGTTAGAATGTAAACTAACCTACCAGGTCAGGGGCAAAATATGTCTATAGGTCGAGCCCCGAACAAACAGCATAAAAAACAAGAACAAAACCTTACCTGGTTGGAACTGGTAGGGAGTAATATAAGACTAAGGGGTTGTAATGGGACGGGACCCTGCTGTTTATGCAAATCGTATAGCAGATCTGTTGTTCAGGTAGAGTATGCTTGTTATTTGTTTTAGTATGTTCGCATTCTAATCTATTGCAGTCTAATAATCCGGCCTCTAGTTAAGAGGGTATTCCGGGGTTGTAGTAATAAGTAAATGAGAGAGCGTATGAGTGTATGAGACCCTCACCAGGATTACTTGATTCCAGAACTGGAACCGATCCAAAGGAGAGAAGCATGATTTGTTCTGGGTGATTTCCCGAACAAGAATAGTGTTACGAAAATGTTGCAGACTTTGTGCTGGGAATATTTGGGAGTAAGGCGACTAGCTGCTTGACTAAGTGGAATATTCCGAGCAGTCACTGAAGAGAATCAGTAGAATTACACTGGTAGAGAAATAAGCGTGAGTGGAGTTTTTAAGAGTAAAAAATGTAATAAAATGAAGACAAGGTTGGAATTCAAGAGGACAAAATGGAGACAAATATTTGTTTATAGGGAGATGAGTTAGGGCTTGGAATAATTTGTCAAGGGAGATGTTCAATAAATTTCCATCCTCTTAGGAATCGAAATTAACTGAAACAAAAGTATTTTTTCATTCATAATAGAAACTGATAAAAAGACCTAGTAGAGTTACAAATGACAGAAAATTCAGTATTCGATCGAACAGCTAAAGTAATAACTGAATACGAAAATACAAGGTTCTAAGACAAATCTACATTTAAAGCCAAACCTATTATCTCTGAAGGAACGAAGATCAGAAAGAATGAAGAAATACTGGGCACTAAGAAAAGGCCAACATACAAAGAAGTGATTGATTCAATGTGCCCCAAAGAGGGTGAAACGAAAGAAGAGGAAGAAGAAGACGTCATTAAAACAGAAAAAAATATACCGTACCTTATGACCAAGTGGGTGCTGGTGGTGTCACGATTCTAAGGCAGACGAAGCAATTACTTAAAGGGATAGATTAGGCACAGACAGGAAAGACCGTATAAAACATACTCGACCGGATCTTTCGTACACAATTCTGCTTCACGGAAACGTTTACTGACTTGCCTATATCCAGGCGTGAGATTATTTCATTTAACCTATGATTAGAGCCCGGGTGTTTAAAGAGCGAAATTTTACTGTACATACAGATTCATAGATCATTATTCTAAATGTCCAACTCGCTGGCTGAATGGTCAGCGTACTGGACTTCCGTTCAGAGGGTCCCGGGTTCGATTCCCGGCCGGGTCGGTGATTTTAACCATCATTGGTTTATTCCAACGGCTCGGGGGCTGGGTGTTTGTGCTGTCCCCAACATCCATGCGACTCACACACCACACATAACACTATCCTACACCACAATAACACGCAGTTACCTACATATGACAGATGCCGCCCATCCTCATCGGAGGGTCTGCCTTACTAGAGCTGCACCCGGCTAGAAATAGCCACACTAAATTATTATGCTAAGTTTAGCAACACATATCTTCACTGTTGTATAGTATAACTGATATACAGTGTATATGTGATTCTTGTCCAATAACTGGTACATATTGGCAGTATCTCGTGAAGACCTTGTATCACAACTTCACATCTCTGATCGACTTTTGACCAATGACATCCCCTGTACCCTACAATTTCTAGAAAGGAAATGCTGCGTTTTATGCTTTTCGTGACAACATACCTGCGTGAGTGTACATTTTCTGCTCACACGAATGAAAACGAAGTACATAAACGGAACTGATGTAGAGGCTGATCTTCGCTTCGGGTGACTACGCTTGGTCTTTGGAAAATAGCACACTATCCGTCCCATTGATCCAACAACTGTACCAAGCGAATTTTCTCAAGTATGGTTCCTCATCCAGACTATTGTAATTATTAGTCGAGTGTCACATTGTTTTACAATTTATATGCATACATAAAGTATCTTTATACAAATGATGTTACATTTAAATTTAAAAGAAAGTAAATACTAGTCCTGAATTATATGATTACAATCAAACATGATAACATTACAATATTGTTTTTTATTCAGTGAGTTCAGTATTATATTCCGTGAGTAGAAGATCCATGGACATGAATTCGATTTGCTATGGGGGCCTCAGACAGAAATAAGTTTCGGAAACCTTGTTCTAGCCTATTACTGCCTAAATATCTGGACTCTATAATATTTGTACTCGGACATACAAGAATCTAGTTCGAATCCTGGTCAGTACTTGTGAGATTTTTTGAGAACGTCTTGTGTCTGTGATTTGGATTTCACCTAGAACTGAAGTTTGCGATGTTAATTATCCCTTTTTTTTGTAATCACGGCCTTTATAACGAGACTTCTCATTTGTAACCTGTGTAGCAGCACACTTCTATCAACCAATCGGAAAGTCTTTATTGTTACATAATAGATTTGATGACGGGTTTTATGACCCAGTATTTTCGCCGGAGCCCTATTGTGAGGCTCGTAAGTTTATAGCCGGAACACGCTGTCATAATTATCTCAAATTTCCGCCCAGCCGTTAATGGTTTAGATAGAGCATAATTTATTACATTTTCATACTGCTCTGAGTAAATGCATAGATTTATGTACGCTCTGTGGCTGCAGAGGAATTACCTTGAAATGCGCGTCCAGCCGGAGCGGTGTGGAGCTCTCATGGATAGTGGCAGGGTTATCGCCCTAAATACTGCAGGGTCACTTTGATGACGATTTGGTGTTAATGGCAGGTTGTGCTGAAAGCCTTCAGTCTAATACCTTGGAGCATTTTTACAATTTGCTGTGTTCTGAGCAGGCGTCGGATGTAAGGCAGAGAATACACGACACCGAAGTAAACGGAGATGGAGATTAATTTTAAAGTTCCTGTTACAGAGGATTTTACTCTTTCCATTGAATGCAGCTCTTGTCTGTTCAGTCTGAGACCCCATTTCAACAGTATTGTTTTTACTGTGATCAAGTACGCCATAAAAAGCGTTGGACTTGATCCAGTCATGTACCAGCTACTATCAAGTTAACGACTCAGTGACATGTTTTCTTACAGCCGGTACGTTGATCTTTTTCGTGTTTAAACCCACTATGGGTATCCCCTGCCTGTCGTAAGTGCCGATTAATAGGGGCACCAGGGGATCTGTACTTGAGAGCGTTGGTTGACTACCACGGGGCTCTTAGCTGAGTCATGACATTGCTTCCACTTACTTGTACCAGACTCCTCACTTTCATCTATCCTATCCGACCTCCCTTGGTGTACTTTTGTTCTTTTCCCACCCCGACGGTATTAGAGCACTCGAGGCTTAGGGAGTCTTTCATTTTCACGCCCATAGTGGCCCTTGTCTTCCTTTGTCCGGTACCTTCATTTTTCGAACTGTTGGACCCCATTAATAGATTATGGCTGCCCAGTTGTACTTCCTGCTAAAAGAATAGTCTCAGGTTCATGGCTATCTATCAACGGGTGCTAAATTCAGATAATAATAATAATAATAGTAATAATAATAATAATAATAATAATAATAATAATAATAATAATAATAATAATAATAATAATAATAATAATAATAATAATAATAATAATAATAACTCTAGTGTGGTTTCGACGGTGGGATGTGTGTTTTCCAGCACAAAGGAAGCTCCTCTCTGTAGTCACGTATCCGTTTAATGACGAAATCAGTTATCCCCAATTAGATTTTGTCGATATGTTTAATTGTAACCGGCGGCGTTGGATTAATCCACTCACGGCTTGTTTGATGATCGCAGTCCGCTTCAATGGGTTAGAAACCACAGCGAGTGAAATAATTTCTTCGATATCATTTTTTCAAAAAAGTAAAAGCGTTGATAGTTTAAAATTAATCCAGTTGACCGCCGATGATCGGACAATGGAATTGTAATAATATAATATGCACCGTATCCGATTGTATGTACATTTTGTGTGTATTTTAGACCATGAACCTGGAGCTGATGAATTATTAAATTCCTGGAACTGTTCCAGGTTGACAATTTCTCGTAAGAATGAAAAGTTTGAAGTACAGAATGAAGTGCAGGATACGCACTAGAGCCCGGATGTTTAGGCCGTAATAAGTTAGAATGCAAACCAACTTACCTGGTGGGAACTCTCGTCTACCCGCTCTTTCGTAGTGTACCGAGGCTAACATAAGTTTCAGGGGCTCTGAAACGCCGGGACCCAACTGATTATGCAAATATCATAGCATTATTCCCGGAGTCAGAAGTTTTAATTTTTCAGTCGTGAGATTGGTAATAAACTTATTTGGTGTTGGTTGCTCCCTTTAGCGTGTTTTTCCGAAAACCCAAATCACAAATCCATGCTCTCTTCAAGTTCCAAAAAACGTTATGCCTGCGAGACTTGACATATTTATGGCCATTCAGATCTTTTCTTTTCTTTAGCTATTACAGCAATTCTTCTAATAGTCGGAGTTCATCCACAATCACCCATTATTTTAATTACTGTATTTTGGGACTGCTGACCTTGCTTTTTCCCCTTAAAACAACCGCCATCACAACCGATGTTCTATTAGGTTCGGGAACTTTTTAATACAATCAATCAATCAATCAATCAATCAATCAATCAATCAATCAATCAATCAATCAATCAATCAATCAATCAATCAATCAATCAATCAATCAATCAATCAATCAATCAATCAATCAATCAATCAATCAATCAATCAATCAATCAATCAATCAATCAATCAATCAATCAATCAATCAATCAATCAATCAATCAATCAATCAATCAATCAATCAATCAATCAATCAATCAATCAATCAATCAATCAATCAATCAATCAATCAATCAATCAATCAATCAATCAATCAATCAATCAATCAATCAATCAATCAATCAATCAATCAATCAATCAATCAATCAATCAATCAATCAATCAATCAATCAATCAATCAATCAATCAATCAATCAATCAATCAATCAATCAATCAATCAATCAATCAATCAATCAATCAATCAATCAATCAATCAATCAATCAATCAATCAATCAATCAATCAATCAATCAATCAATCAATCAATCAATCAATCAATCAATCAATCAATCAATCAATCAATCAATCAATCAATCAATCAATCAGAAAGTACTCGTCTGCATTTAGGGCTGTCGCGCAGGTTGCAGATTCACTATTACCTAGTCATTTCTAAAATGATTTCAAGGAAGTTTGAAATTTACTTAAATTATTCCAATCCCCAATTCCTTTTCTAAAAACGAATATTTGGCCCAGTTTTTTCTCTTGAATTCGAAATTTATCTTCTTCTTTCCTACTTTTGAAAACTACATTCTAGCTTACTGTTCTACTAATCTTATTCCAAGCCATCTCTCCACTGACAGGTCGGAAGATACCGCTAAGTCATTTTGCTCGTCTCCTTACACCCAAGTCTTCCCATTCCAAAATTTGCAACACTACTCGTTTGTCGGAAATCATTCCCTCTATTCCAGGGCGGATTCCAAAGCGTTGGAGATACGCTTGCACATTACACGATATTAATGCTGTTGTTAACAACAGTAGCCGTCTTGGGCAGCAGAACACGAGCAGTTTGGTTACTCGCGCTTCGCTACCACCGATACACTCTGCATTTAACTTACAAGCATACGACTCAAGTTTGTAATTAAATAGGCAACCCCAAAATTCTATGTACAAACTTAGAGGTGTACCAACATACGCGAAACAAAACTTTTGTATACGAAACTATGTACAGAGGAGCAGTCTTTGCACTGTTCTCTTTTAAATAACGCCAGATATACCAAAGGAACTGGAGGATTATTATTGAAGCGTCTCTCAACCAGGAAGTTTAGCATGTATAGAGGAAGAAATTCTCAAAAATCACATTTTGTTTTTTTATTTCCTTCAACACAGTAAGCTTTCTTGAACAAAAGAAAATATATGTGTATATATGGAATATATGGTGTACTTTAGCAATAGTGCAGTTTAGTACTGTGAGAGAAGGGTACCCCAGGGCTCAGATTTGCCACCAGCCATTCTCATGGTTTACGTAATGGTATTGTGGCACAATTTTATTTTGAATGGCTATTTAAATATTCCTGCACCATTTCGTTATTACCCACTCCACAAGAAGCTATGCACCCGCAAATCATATTTGATCCATCTCGATGACTTAGGGTGGGTTGTCGGTTGTCGGCTAACATTACGTTTGCGAAGGTGATATATTTTTGATCTTTAGCTACATTTTTCTTAGAAACCATTAGAGATGGAGGAATAAAATGTGTAAACTTCTTTAACTGCTTAAAAAGGAGAATCTGCAAAAAGTATATTTTCTGTGAAATATAACTAGAATGGCACTAACTACTTTTAAATTTCTGAACATGAAACTTCTTTTTGAGACCTAGTTTGATAGGGTAAACCATTCTTTGGACACACTTGCAAATATTCATCGTAAGTGCTAGTAACTTGCACAAAATGATGATTTCTCATAGAGTTATATTTTCCGTGAATATAGTTCCTAAATTTGTGGAGGGAACTAGATGTTTTAAATGTGATTTGCTACTCTTGGAACGCCTGTTGGTAAACTAATTGAAGGAGGGATTATTAAGGATATGTTTTGTTAGAGGGTGAACATAATTGAAGAGTTTTAGAGTAAATATTTGAATAGAAATGAACCTCCGAAATGGGCCTTGAAACATGCAGTATTCAAATCCAGGGTGCCTTACATTTTAGAAGGGGGACATCCGTTTTATTCGCCAAAAACACGGGACTGATGGTCAAGGTGCCTCAAGCTAATATAATGAACCAACTTCTTATCGTTGAAACCGAAGAGAAACGCGATGACTAATGTAGGTCGAGCAAGGAAAATGAACTGGAGGAAGGAGTGCGGATTTTTTTGTAACATAAACGAAACGAGGGTAGAGTGCAGGAAAGTATGGATGGTGTTACAGGGTATAATAAAGATCACTTACATAAGAGAAGCATCGCCTAACGTTTAAGTATTTAACAAGAAAATTGAAATGTTTTTTCTTTTCTAAAGTGAAAAAAGGAGGAAACAGGAAATACAGCAGCGTTATAAAGATAATGTTTGATTTACGTGCGGAGTCACCTCGGGAAGACACTTTAAACTGCACCCTCTCTCCTTCCTTCTTCCTCCATTTTCTTTTATAAGACTTTACAGCCGGGCGGTAATCGCCCCATTGAATCTTAATTTATTGGAGCGCCCAGCTTAGTGCTGTGAGGGCAGGGTACCCCAGGGCTCAGATTTGCCGCCAGCCATTCTCGTGGTTTACGTAACGGTATTGTATTACTGCACATTCCATCCCTGTGGTACTACTATACTGCTATGTAGTGCAGTCAACAAGAATTCTGAGCTGTTTGTTCTGTCATATTCGACTGATTACAGGTTTGGCTGGGCGATGAGCTACATTATTCGACTTTCATGTAGTCAATTCTTGATCTCTTTGAAAACCCATAGTCTTCTGTTCTCCATGGCTCGCGAAGTATACAGTAATACACACACTCTTTTTTATGGTTTCGAAATGAGGACGATAGCTTGTAATTCGATTGCCACTGACAATTTATGAAATATTTTTAATTGAAAAATTAAATGGCTTGAGTCGGCCCCGTGGTGTAGGGGTAGCGTGCCTGCCCCTTATCCGGAGACTGGTGTAGGGGTAGCGTGCCTGCCCCTTATCCGGAGACCGAGGGTTCGATTCCCGGTCAGGGCAGGGATTTTTACCTGGATCTGAGGGCTGGTTCGAGATCCACTCAGCCTTCTTGATTAGAATTGAGGAGCTATCTGACGGTGAGAAAGCGGGACCCGCCTAGAAAGCCAAGAATAACGGCCGAGAGAAGATTCGTCATCATACCACATCTCGTAATCAGCAGGCCTTCGGGCTGAGAAGTGGTCGCTTGGTAGGTGAAGGCCCTCCAGGGCTGTAGTGCAATGGGGTTAGTTAGGTTTAGATAGAAATGGCTTGATCTGTGTTTTATTGACTATAACGACCTACTTCAACTTGGTATTATATTTATGAACATAATTTCTGAGTTAGAGTTTATCTGTTTCTCCATATAGGCCTACTTTACGAAGTGTATTGTGGACATCCTAAGTTATACCTGAATAACATAACGGACTGGACGATAGAAAATACATTATATCTATACATTCCAAAATGTGTGTCCATGTCGTTCATCCGAAGTAAAACACCAACCCTCTTCACTTGGAATTCAGGGTATGAAGTGCTGAGACACATAAAATAATGGAAAGGCTTCGGACTATTATTAGGCCGACAGCTAACATTTACTCCTCAGGTACAGAAGATGGTCACTGAAGCATGTAGAAATTAATGATTTGAGATAAGAAATGTGAAGCCATTTAAAATCATAAAAACGTGTTGAGTGTTTTAAAGGGGTATTGTGAGGAATTTAACTTGACCTTGTTCTGTCGGTTGGCAAGAGAGATTCTGTGTATCAAATTGACAAAATAAGTACTTGAAATATTTACATTTTAAAAGGACATCTCAATATCGACAAATTTTATGGTTTCGTACAACGAGCTTCAGCTAAATTTAGAAATGGCGAGTTTAGAAGGTCGAAGGCATAAGGATGCGGTAAAGTTCATTTACAAAATAATGAAATCGCAAATTAATAATTCTGAAATTCCATCTGTTGTACCCAAATTTAAGATTTCATTTAACGTTCTGAAACAAAGTTAGAACTTTTCGCCATCAAAATCCACTACTTAACAGACTCTGCAGTATCTATGACAGTGCATATCGCTGTTTATTTCGGTACAAACATGACACATTTTTAAAAAGAAAAAAGAAAGAAATAAAACAGAATTTTCCACTAGCATTGAGAGATAAAGAATTAAAATTTTTGATAAAACACTGTGTACAGTATATTAAAGTATACTGGAACAAATACTTGTAAGCCCGAGTCCAAACTAATACGATATATTAGATTAGATTTAAGTACGTTGGGCTAGATAATGTTAAGTAATAATTATTTGTAATTTTATTTTGTATATTTTTATATCTTTACCTGCGTGGCCCCCCCTCTAACTGTTTTGAAAATTTAAAAGTATTCTAAGTTATTCCTTATACCATCAGGTATCTGCCAGTGAAAGTCCCATCAAAATAGGTCCAGCAGTTTCGAAGATTAGCCGGAACAGACAGACAGACAGACAGACAGACAGACAGACAGACAGACAGACAGACAGACAGACAGACAGACAGACAGACAGACAGACAGACAGACAGACAGACAGACAGACAGACAGACAGACAGACAGACAGACAGACAGACAGACAGACAGACAGACAGACAGACAGACAGACAGACAGACAATATAAACTTTTGTTTTTAGTTATAAGTTACCGTATATACTTCAATATACACTTAGTAAAATGTTGTTATTTGGGCATTATTTATTTATTTATTTATTTATTTATTTATTTATTTATTTATTTATTTATTTATTTATTTATTTATTTATTTGTTGAATCAATGATTAATATAACAGGCTTTCGCCAAATTGAAATGTTCACAATATACAAACAAGAATTACACTACTAAACATGAACTGAATACAAACAAATAAAAATACAAATTGAAGAGTACAATGAACTACCCAGTTTATATTTGGGGATTCCAAACAAGAGAAAATTGGTAATACAATACAAATATATAATAAATACACAATAAATTAGTTTTTCAGTGGTGCGTAATATAAAGTAACACATTTAGTTCTTTCTTTCTTTCTTTCTTTCTTTCTTTCTTTCTTTCTTTCTTTCTTAAACCCTTTACCATAGTCGTCATAAGACCTATCTGTGTCGGTGCGACGTAAAGCAACTAGCAAAAAACAAAACAAAAAAAAACAACCCTTTACCCTCGAGGGTTGGTATTTTCCTCGCAGTCAGCGAGGGATACCACCTCCACCGGCTCAAGGGCAGTGTCCTGGAGCGTGAGACTTTAGGTAGGGGATGAAAATGGAGAGGAGGACCAGTACTTTTCCCCACGCCATGCTGATGAGGGGCCTTGTAGAGGGAGAGATTGGAAGGGGGAAGGAAGTGGCCGTCGCCTTAAGTTAAGTACCATCCCGTCATTTGCCTGGAGGAGAAGTGAGAAATCACTGAAAACTACCTCGAGGATAGCTAAGATGGGAATTGAACCCCCTTGTACTCACTTGACCTCTGAGGTTGAGTGGACCCCGTTCCAGCCCTTGTACCACTTTTCATATTTCGTGACAGAGCCGAGAATCGAGCCCATGCCTACGAAGATACCAGCTAATTACACTAAACACTACGCCACAGAACACATTTAGTTATGAAGTTAAATTATACGAACAGTCTTAGACGAGAGAAGGAATACGAAATAAACATGACACAATTTGCAAAAGAATATCCTGAGAAGAGAAATAGAGTGTTTAACTTATAAATAATGTAAAAACTCTGGATTAAAATAGAAGAGTAGAAATTTAACAGTAGAGTGTGTAGATAATAAAGAAACAAACAAGTAGATGAATGAAATCAGACAAGTACACAACACTGTGATGATCATCAACAGTATATCATTTATGGGAAAGAATTAGATGCCATTTCAACGTTGATTTGATTCATACAAAAGATATTCACACTAAATGTATTACCTATGTCGACCATGGTGTTGGAACGGGATGGAAATGGGAAATAAGTGACCATGGCCTTACAGTATAGCCCCAGCATTTGCGAGGCATGCAAGTGAGAAACCACGCCTTAATGAGTTTTTATTTAAATTAATTAAATTGTATTAAATACCATCGGCTGGTTCTTTTTATTTTTACCAAGAGTTTATTTGGCAAAGCGTTCACCAGTTAGGTGTTCGTTAAATTTAGATTCCACTGTTAATATGATGGCCACAGTAAGGGAGACATTATTATGTTGTACAAGAGTGTCTTGTATTTTTAGCCGCCGTGTACCGCAACCTCTGGTTGAATGACAGGTGATGAGAACAAGTTGGTCGTCATGGCAACGACGAGTCGGCCAGCCGTGCGCTGCTATATTACATGTGCATGGCCAGGATATAGACGAATATAACATTAACCAGATATTACACCCTCCGGAGCTCACCGAGGTCACACATGTTTTCAATCCGGACCTAAAGTTGAAGGATAAGTGATAATATGTGATAAACAGTAATTAAATTAAGTGAAGATACCTACATAGTACAGAAGGGGAACAAAATTAAACAGGAACGATTATTATTATTATTATTATTATTATTATTATTATTATTATTATTATTATTATTATTATTATTATTATTATTATTATTATTTTGATTCGTTAAACCCAACTAAGGAGCAAGTTTGAACTTATTAGCACTGTTTTGGTTTTTATTATTTTCTTCCCAATATCTCTTCATCCTCTCTCTGTGTTCCTTTTTACGGTGTTTAGTCCATCCTGTATTTATTCGGATGGCCTTTACAGAAAATTTGTGTTTCTGAATAAAGGTTCTCAATTTTATTCTATCTTGAACAATTTCTTCATTAATGTCGATTTCATTTAGGTTTTCACTAATTTATTTTAGCCAATCATTGTGATTTTTCATTTATAAGGCTATGTTTAAAATTTTCTTTGTGAGCCTGCTGTTATCCATCCTGATTGTATCTGATTTTTTTCTGTAACTTGATAGATTTCATGTGATTTCTTTTTTCATCCAAATTCCATTTTCGCATTTTGTTGTTAAGATTTTTTCCTGAGGATTTTGCTTTCTTGTTAATCGATCATCTTTATTCAAGATTTGCCACGAATTATAATAGCTTCAGATGAATAAGGTGCTTTTGTTCTAACTACTGTGTTAGAATGTCGTAATACAGTTGAGCCTTTCTTTGATACAGTTCTTTTATTGTATCTGTTCCAAGTAATTCTGTATGGTCTTAGAAGTTTTGCAGTTCTTTCTTTGTTATCGTGCTGATTTAACCCTGCTGGTTCAATAATAATAATAATAATAATAATAATAATAATAATAATAATAATAATAATAATAATAATAATAATAATAATAATAATAATAATAATAATCTGTTTACCCTCCAGGTTCGGTTTTTCCCTCGGACTTAGCGAGGGATCCCACCTCTACCGCCTCAAGGGCAGTGTCCTGGAGCTTCAGACTCTTGGTCGGGGATACAACTGGGGAGTATGACCAGTACCTCGCCCAGGCGGCCTCACCTGCTATGCTGAACAGGGGCCTTGTGGAGGGATGGGAAGATTGGAAGGGATAGACAAGGAAGAGGGAAGGAAGCGGCCGTGGCCTTAAGTTAGGTACCATCCCGGCATTCGCCTGGAGGAGAAGTGGGAAACCACGGAAAACCACTTCCAGGTTGGCTGAGGTGGGAATCGAACACACCTCTACTCAGTTGACCTCCCGAGGCTGAGTGGACCCCGTTCCAGCCCTCGTACCACTTTTCAAATTTCGTGGCAGAGCCGGGAATCGAACCCGGGCCTCCGGGGGTGGCAGCTAATCACGCTAACCACTACACCACAGAGGCGGACAATAATAATAATAATAATAATAATAATAATAATAATAATAATAATAATAATAATAATAATAATAATACACATTTTTGCAAATTTGTACCCAACAAAGGAGTGCGATTGAACTCTTTTAGCACATGAATTAGCTTTCTTCTGTTTCCAGAATCTCTTCATCCTCTTGTTATGATATTATTTCTTCCCTTCTTCCACCCGTGGAATTGTGGTTCTCATCTTGGGTTTTTCAGGAAAATTATGTTTGTTCACCAACATTTTAAAGCTAGCTCTGTCCCATATAAAATTTCAGCTGTTATGCTGATTTATTGAAGGTCTTTTTGAATTTCAATTATCCAGTAATTGGTAACTTTTCGTGAGGAAGCGTAAAGAACATTTGGATTCAGCATGTGAAGGAGATGAATGTAGTTGAGAAATAACACCAAAGTCGGCGGGAAACGAAACACTGAGTTCGATAGCTGAAGTCGCTTAAGTGTGGCCAGTATCCAATATTCGTAAGATAGTGGGTTCGAACCCCACTGTTTGCTGCCCCGAAGTTGGTTTTCCGTGGTTTCATTTTTTTACACGTGGCAGATGCTGGGGTTGTACCTTAATTAAGGCCACGGCCACTTCCTTCCCACTCCTTGCCCTTCCTGTACCATCGTCGCCATAAGACGTATCTATGTCGGTGCGACATAAAGCAACTTTTTTTTAAAAGGAAAGGGAAACGAAACGTGTTCTCACCAAGTCTCTAAAATATATTGTATAGTATATGAGTATTTATTTTATAATAATGATGTTTTACTCAGGAAAGTAAACGTTGCTACAACCTGCTGCTAGATACCCACTTCGTTTCCCCCAAATCGCGTCTTTTTATTACTTTCCTACTAGCGCAAACCGCAACAGTTGATTCTAAAACCACACATTCTGTCTTGTTCATGTCCAGTTCGAAAGCAGGTCCCGCCACGATACTAGCTTATCTTGGACATTCGGTTGCTCGCTCTACCAAACTGCGAATTGTGAACGGTCCTTGCTATATTCAGCCGAAAGATAATGTTTGCTGAAGAGCAACGAAAAGCCAGCGTATGTAGGGGCTTAAGGGAGTGGAGCAAGAATATCTCGTCTATTGGAAAGATTTGAAATATCCACCTCTATCGATCTCTAGTCCTCGAAATGAATTTATCTCGACATTGATAATGCATAAATGATTATTAAATTAGGTTTAATATCAGAGCAGGATTTTA
Organism: Anabrus simplex; assembly: GCF_040414725.1. Classification (NCBI taxonomy): domain Eukaryota; kingdom Metazoa; phylum Arthropoda; class Insecta; order Orthoptera; family Tettigoniidae; genus Anabrus; species Anabrus simplex. The sequence continues at coordinate 214,836,060 of NC_090279.1, read as the reverse complement.
AAATCTTAGTTCATGATAAGAGTACGGTGGAGGCAAGAAAAACAGAGATGGGGGTGAAGAGTACATTTATGAGGCACGATCTGGCTATCAATTCAAATACATTCTTTTATTTTCCAAGAGGGAGAGAGAGGGAAAAGCGTCTTGGTGAATAACTCATCAAAAAGAGAGACTCCAAGACGGAGGAATATTGATGTCGTGAGGGAAGGGGGAGTTGATTAACTTGGAGTCATATCATATTTCAGGCAGAGGAAGGGAATAGCCAATTACATTACGAGAGATGGCTATAAGTGAAGAGAGAGGGAATAGGGAGCCTGACACTGTGGACTGCGGGTTCTGCTAAGCAACGCCATTTCCGTTTTGTCCACGAAGGGTGCTGATGAAGTGGAAGGTAATCGTAGGATTGCTGTATTAAATTGGTCAAAATTCGGGACATGTAAAAATTATAAGTAAGACTATGTGAAAAACATGGGTGAAGGGAAATGATTGGCATCCCCGGTCCTACGGATTTAAGTCTCCAAAAATTAAAAACAAAGTTGTATTAATAATAATACAATAATTAATAATGAACAAGACATTAATAATTAAAACAGTACAGCACTGTTGCTATACCAGAAGGATTATATACTTCGGAGATCTCAGAGAGGTGGGTATTACGGAGGATGACAGGATTAGTTTCAGAAGAATGGTAAAAAGCTATCAGGGTTTTATGGTGGAGACATAACCCAGAGGTCGGAGAGGCCCTTTTCCAGAGGAGCGGAAGAACGCACTGATCGATAGGCTTCAGAGATACTGGCAGGATGTCAAAGCCGACAGACGAACAAGACACAGACACTGAACATGAGATTGGTTGTTAACAAACAGTTCATAGAGGGACGATTCGAAAAACAAAAAACAAAAGAGTTATAAAATATCCACTTAATGCCAGCCAAAACAGGACTCCAGATTTCTTATAAAAAGACAAAATATATGGAAGGGACTAGATCAGGTTTCAACAGTCAACCGTTAATCGTCAAATATGGAAATATTGCTCAAGTAGACAAATTAAGTATCTGTATGAAATTAATGAACCAGCAAACTAACGAAGAAGGAACTGCAAAACTTCAAAGAGCGTACAAAATTACTTGAAAGAGATACAATAACAGAACACTATCAAAAAGGGAAAAATTACGACATTATAACACAGTAGTTAAAGCGGAAGTACTTTATGCATCTTGAATAAAGATGATCGAAAAACAAGAAAGGAAAATCCTCAGAACAATCTTAGACCCACAATGCGAAAATGGAATTTCGATGAAAGATCACATGAAATCTATCAAGTTACAGAAAAATCACAGATACTATCAGAAAACGTCGATTGATATTTCATGGAAACAAAAAAAAATTATCAATGAAAAACACAATGACTGGCTAAAAAGAAATCAGTGAAGAACTAAATGAAATTGGCATTAATGAAGAAAGTATTCAGGATAGACTAAAATTCAGAACCTTAGTTCACAAAGACAAATATTCTGTAAAGCCCAGCCGACTAAAAACGGCATGGACTGAACAGCGTAAAAAGGAACACAGCGAGAGGATGAAGAGATTTAGGGAAGAGAAGGAGAGAAACAAAAATAAGTACTAATAAGTTCAAACGCGGTACTTAGTTGGGCATAACGATTAGAAAATATACCAGAACATAAGAATTTAACAGAAACAATAAGAAATGGGAGATTGCTATTTTTTGTACATATCTATAGAATGGATGATAACTAGAGCCCGGATTTGTGTGCAGTAATAGGTTAGAATGCAAACTTACTGAAGCGAGGAGCAAGTATAGTCTACCTTCACATCGATTATGCTACGAGGTTTGCATAAACAGTAGGGGTACGGCCCCATCAGAACCCCTAGAATATATGTTACTCTTGCTACAATGTGGAAGAGCCGCTAGCCGACACCTCCTACTAACCAAATAAGTTTGTAGTCCAACCTGTCACTGCATACAAATCCGGGCTTTAATGATAACAGATTGACAAAACCCGATATCAATTGGCTTTGGGAGAAAAAGTCAACAACGAGCTTGATAAAAGAGGTCAAGAAAGATTTGTAAACAAATAACAGAAGAAGAAACTGTATAACGAGAGATTTAAAAAAAACGGAAGTTTTAGGAATGGAAGAATTCGAGGGAAGAATGAAAAAAATCCTGGTCCAAAGTGGTCTGAGGAGAGGATAATAAAGCACATTGCAATGATGAATAATACTGGAAAGAACGGAAGAGAAAACATCAAGGAAGGAGGAATTGAAATTAATAAATGGTTCCTAGTAGGCCTCATAGTAAATAATAATAATAGTACTAACAATAATGCAAGGTGATGGTTTATCTCCGCTCCTATTCAATTGCGTCCTGGAGGAAATAGTAGTAAGAGTTTGGAATGAAAACTGAAAGAACACAAGATATCACCAATAACACTGGGAGGAAAGAACAGAGGTGTTGAAATAAACTGTCTTGCATTTGCAGATGATTTTGCCATACTTTCAGAAAACGTGAAAAATGCAGCAATACAAGTCATTCACTTGGAAGAAATAGTTAACAGAACAGCTTTAAGAATTTCTGTAGAAAAAAACTTAATTTATGAAAAATATAAAAAAATGCTCTAGAATTTGTAGTAACAGATGTTGGTCGATTAAAGAAGGTAAAAATTTGAAATATTTCGGAGAAACAGTTCAGAAAATTGTTTTGAAAAATCCACTGTAGAAAAAAGGATACATAACTAGGAATATCTATAACAAAAAGTGTTTATCTAAAAACCTCAAAATACAATAATACAACACAGTAATCAAACCGGGAAATACGCGAGTGATTGTCTGGTACTTATTTACAAGCTGAGTAATTTAGAAGTAGTGGAAACAAAATTGTACGGAAAATACTCGGTCCGCTTTGAACTACAGAACTCTGGAAATCAAAAGTAATGATGAAATATAGCGGAACATAGAAAACAATAACAGAAATAATGCTGAATGAGCTTCTGATATTTTTGGACATTTATACAGAATGGATGACAAGAGGTTAACCAAACAGATCTTCAAATATCTTTGGAACAACAACCTGGATTCATGAAGTCGAGAAAGATCTGGAAAGGGATAACATAAGGGAAGAAGAAGCGGCAGACAGAGATAGATTTTTAGAAAGAAATTGTTAAAAATGGAAGGATTCCAAGGTCGTGAGGGAAAGAAACAGGCTGAAAATGGTCCAAGGAGAGGAAAAGGAGACATAGTGAGAAGATGAAGGAGAATTGGAGGAAGAAGAAGGAATAACAGAGGATGACGCATTGAAATTGTCACGTGGAGCATATTGCTAGGAAACATGCACGTTTAGTTGGCCAGTGTTGTAAGGAACTGTTTCCGGTTGCCGTTTGTTGTAATATTAGATCGAATTCGATTTTTAAAAAAGCTTGATTAACAAATTATGGACCAGTTAGTTTTAATATGTTATATGACGATATCTCTACGATGGTTTGGGTTTTAAGTACTTTGGAATACACAGTACATACCAGGTAGCCCTCCAGCCCCGTATTTTGTGCTCACAAGTGTCCCACATGCACTTATGATGAACGGGATATCTAATAATTGATTTTCACAGGGGCTGAAAATATGTTAGCCGTACCAAGGGATTATGGGATTAATGGTGGATCGTTACAATCAATCAAATGCGTTTATGTTGACAATTGGGCTGCAGTAAGAATTGATGGTAGAATGAGTTCTCCTTAAAATTCGCACATCTAGCACAACACTTGTGCTATGGATTGTGCATAAAGAGCAGGGGGCATGGCCCATCAGACACCCTAGCATTTACAGTATATTACTCTCGCTACATTAGGGAAGAACGGGCTAAACGACATTTCCTGATAACAAAATTAGTTTGCAGTCCGACGGCCTCTCACCGCTGGGTTCCGTAGGTCAAATCCCGGTCTTTCTATGTGGCATTTGTGCTGGACCATGCGGAGTCGGAACAGTTTTCTCTCTGGGTACTCCGGTTTTCCCGGTCAACCTTCATTCCAGCAACACTCTTCAGTATGATTTCATTTCTTCATCAGCCAATACTCATTGCTTCGGCAACCATCACAGTTCCTATCCTCGCCGATAGATGGGGCTTCATCCAATCCATCCGTGACCCGGTCGACTGACGGGAAAGATGATTTGGATTTTCATTAGGTTACAATGCAAATTTACTGAAGGGAGCAACAAGTAGGCCTATAGACAACTGGTACAGCATTTATGCTTTGAGTTTTTCATGAACAGTAGGGGCACGGCCCATCAGAAACACTAGAATTTATGTTATTCTCGCTACATTACGGATGATCGGGCTAGACGACATTCCCTACGAGCCAAATGAATTTGCATTTTAATCTACTAGCAAACTCATCCCCGTACAGGCCATGAAGGTTCTTGGAGTGGTTGAAGGTAAAGTTTTCCACTATTCGTAACCTCAGCACCTGATGGAGTCGAGTGGTTACTTCTTCGCCCGGCCGCCTTTAATACCAAATCGAAAACCGAACTCCATGGCCCAACAGCCCCGAAGGGCCATGGCCCACCAAGCATCCGCCGCTCAGCCCGAAGGCCTGCAGATTACGAGGTATCGTGTGGTCAGCACGACGGATCCTCTCGGCCGTTATTCATGGCTTTCTAGACCTGGACCATCATCTCACCGCCAGATAGTTCCTAAATTTTAATCACGTAGGCCTAGTGGACCTCTAACCATCCCTCAGATGCAGGTAAAAATCCTTGACGTGGCCGAGAATCGAACCCGGGACTTTCGGGTAAGAGGCAGGCACGCTACCCCTACACCGCCGGGTGGGCTCCTGGCCACTTTTACCTCAATAATTAATCTAGTATTTACTGCATGGTGTAGGTTGATTAAATCTCAGGACTATATGCACCTCCGGAAGTATAAATATCATTTCTTAAATTTTTCGACTTCCTGGCGGTGAATCGAACCCACGTCCTTATGGGTGAACAAAGTATACCTCGGCGAGGCACTCCCTCATTCTAATTTATTACTGACTAAAATCCGGGGACTAATCATGACCAATTTTTCTGTAAAACGTACAAGAGATTCATCGAGTTTTATGTTTCAGGCCTTCTCTGATGCCCTCCTCCTGCTGAATATTTTGTAAGAACTTATAGCTAATATCACACACCCCTTTATCCAAAAAGTAAATAGTCCTTCTCATGAAATGCCCTATATCCCTTTTCCCGTGATGCTGTAACGGACAAACTTATGAAAATTAAGCTGAACGCGACATAAGTTATTTGTTCTGTCCGGTAAAAAAGCAACTATCAAGTTAATATTAAAAGTGTAAAGACAGAAAACGATTTTACATATATGTAAGTTACATACTGTAGTTGATAGTTATTACAATATGCTGTAATGTACCCAGAATCTGCGGCTTGTCCCTGTACTTGGCAACGAAACGCGGCGTGCAGTAGCTTCTCATTATTAATGTTTCAAAAGTTGTGTGAAATATGAACAGTAAACTGCACCTTGGCTGTAAATTACGTACAGTTTATGATGCGCTTTAGATCAAAGGGCGGTCCGCTGTGATAAGTGGCCTGTATGCGTACACTCTTGAGGAACAGCGCAGCGCTCTCCCAGAGGACATGCATATTGTGTACACTACGTATTGTTAAGAACGCTGGTTCGTATGAGCATGGGTATTATATTCGTTATATTAAGCATTTTCTCCTGTTATCTTAGGACTGTGGCTGAGCATCTTTTCCGTTCTTAATTTTATTTAGTGTAAGAAGAGATCAGTATCTATAAATCAGTTCTGTTCAGGCTGAAATATTTTAGACCTTCTAATGGCTATTCGGTTGAAAAATATAATTTAGGCTTATTCCTTCCCATTTTATACGCTGCCATTATGACAAAGCATATCGTACAAGTCTTCGCATTCGTGTTACTGATACGGTCATCACTGTAGATGTCGGATGTTTGGGCTGTAATAGGTTAGAATGAGAACATACGAAAGCAAATAACAAGTATACTCTATCCGAACAACAGTTCTGCTATGAAATTTGCATACAATTTAGAGTCCCGGTCTAATAGCTAACACTTATGCTACTCTCGCTATACTATGGAAGACCGGGAAGTTCCTAACAGGTATGTTGGTTTGCATTCTAACCTATTACTGGCTAAACATACAGGTTCTAGTGATCAGTCCATAGAGTGGTTTGATGCAGCTCTCCATGCCAACCTATCCTATGCGACCTTTTTTCGTTTGAACATGACTACTACCTTGTACATATTAATGTGTTTTTCATAATCACATCTTCGTCTGCCACTACCGTTATTACAGCCCACACTTCCCTCAAAAAATAACTGGTTAATTATATTTAATTTTTGGTCTGGTTTCAGTAAATAGAAAACTGTTAGGGAATTCAGATCCTTTTCTAAACTGGTAATAGTTTTAGACTGGTCGAAATCAATTTCATCTTTCATCTCAGCTGATATAATCTATATTAACGTGAAAGAAAAAACGAGGTCTGGCTTTAGATACAATGGTGCGAATAGAACAGTATTCGGGAGATAGTGGGATTCAGCTCCACTGTCGGCAGCCCTGCGGATGGTTTTCCGTGTTTTCCCATTTTCACATCAGGAAAATGCTGGGGATGTACCTTGATTAAGGCCACGGCCGCAACCTTCCCACTCCTAACCCTCTCCTGTCCCATCGTCCTCATAAGACCTATCTGTGTCGGTGCCGCGTTAGGCAACTTGTAAACATATAAAATCGCGTTGACGTGGAGAAGGCTTATCTACTGTCCTTTCATACCTTACTTCAGTGAGAGATATGAGCTGAGCACAATATTGGTTGATTGATTCATTCCAGGCACTGCTATAACCGCTGAGATGTTAGAGGACATATTTGCCACACCCTCCATTGTGAATAATCATTACTGTCGTGACTGCTTTGAATACTTCTGGACATTTCTTGAATTTAAGCGCAGCATTCGCCAAGAGCCATAGCAATGTTTTTAGTTAAATCGGAGCTTTAATATTATCACCATATGAATTTTTTGAACGGGAATGTAACATGACTCTGTAAATGTTAACAAAATTTCTACACATGTCCATGAATGCAATTTTTGGGTAGTCAAATTTATTTGAACAACCCAGAATTATCCTGCACTTAAAATGAATATTCGTACTGTTTTAACGCTGGCACGGAAAGCTGTCTTGTGGTAAATATCAGAACTGTGAGAGGCCGGTTAAAGAAAAACCCAAAACTTTCATCCTCTCAGCTTTATTAAAGTTTCCGGCCAGCACATTCCAGAGAACTCGGTGGGACGAGTGAAGGATTTAATCTTTAAAAGTTAGAGTAGACAAGAACTAAGTCTTGCCACGGTTGATCACAACAAATTAGGTGTGAAAAGGCGTGATGAAATGTATGAAAGTTGTAACGGAGTTAAGTCGGCAGTGAAGGGAAACAGATGGAGGTAAACAAAACGAAAGGAAAAGAATAAATGTCGTAATCTTCGGAAGTGTGATTTTATGACGTCACAAGTTTAAGTCGTGGCAACTTTGATGTTACGAGGTACAAGCATTGCGTTATAGGCATGTGTTGTAATGGAGAGGAAGATGAATGTGCTTTTGATGTAAATATGTCTTAGAGCTGGGGTCATCCGAAAATTAGTGTAAAGAAATAGTGAAAGCTGCACGAAATCGTGTTACCTAGCAACAGTACCTTGAGAGCTGCCCAAGAAAGTGTTACCTAGCAACAGTACCTTGAGAGCTGCCCAAGATAGTGTTACCTAGCAACAGTACCTTGAGAGCTGCACAAGATAGTATTACTTAGCAACAGTACTTTGAGAGCTGCACGATATAGTGTTACCTAGCAACAGTACGTTGAGAGCTGCACGATATAGTGTTACCTAGCAACAGACCTTGTGAGCTGTATACCGCCTTTGGGTGGGAGTGCAGACGAAGAATACACCACGTTATCCCCTGCTTATCGTAAGAGGCGACTAAATGGGGCGACCAACGAATGATGGACTTAAAATCATGAGACTACTTGTGATTAGTACCATTACGTAAGAAACACCGTGGGTCAACATTACTTCCGATTAGCACCACCATGTGAGGAACACCATGGATTTACGTCATCTAGCAACAGTACCATTATGTGCGGAACACCACGGGTCTAGGCATTGCCTTTGATTAGTACCACTTTTTGCATCCCACCGAGGCGGGGCAGCGGGCGCTCCGCTGCACAGACCTGTGTCTGCGGGAGTAGCTGCCGAGCGCTGCGCTCGAATGGGTCTGCGTCACCTACGAGTAGTACCACTATATGAGGAACACCATGGGTCTGCGTCAACTATGAGTAGTACCACTATATGAGGAACATCATGGGTCTGCGTCACCTACGAGTAGTACCACTATATGAGGAACACCATGGGTCTGCGTCACCTACGAGTAGTACCACTATATGAGGAACACCATGGATCTGCGTCAACTATGAGTAGTACCACTATATGAGGAACACCATGGGTCTGCGTCACCTACGAGTAGTACCACTATATGAGGAACACCATGGGTCTGCGTTAACTATGAGTAGTACCACTATATGAGGAACATCATGGATCTGCGTCAACTATGAGTAGTGCCACTATATGAGGAACACCATGAGTCTGCGTCACCTATGAGTAGTGCCACTATGTGAGGAACACTACGGGAATACCTGCGCCAGTGATGAATCATGTGAGGAACATCATGGATCTGCGTCAACTATGAGTAGTGCCACTATATGGGGAACACCATGGATCTGCGTTAACTATGAGTAGTACCACTATATGAGGAACACCGTGGATCTGCGTCAACTATGAGTAGTGCCACTATATGAGGAACACCATGAGTCTGCGTCAACTACGAGTAGTACCACTATATGAGGAACATCATGGATCTGCGTCAACTACGAGTAGTACCACTATATGAGGAACACCATGGGTCTGCGTCACCTACGAGTAGTACCACTATATGAGGAACACCATGGATCTGCGTTAACTATGAGTAGTGCCACTATATGAGGAACACCATGGGTCTGCGTCACCTACGAGTAGTGCCACTATATGAGGAACACCATGGATCTGCGTTAACTATGAGTAGTGCCACTATATGAGGAACACCATGGGTCTGCGTCACCTACGAGTAGTGCCACTATATGAGGAACACCATGGATCTGCGTCAACTATGAGTAGTGCCACTATATGAGGAACACCATGGGTCTGCGTCACCTACGAGTAGTACCACTATATGAGGAACACCATGGATCTGCGTTAACTATGAGTAGTGCCACTATATGAGGAACACCATGGGTCTGCGTCACCTACGAGTAGTACCACTATATGAGGAATACCATGGATCTGCGTCAACTATGAGTAGTGCCACTATATGAGGAACACCATGGGTATGCGTCACCTACAAGTAGTACCACTATATGAGGAACACCATGGATCTGCGTCAACTATGAGTAGTGCCACTATATGAGGAACACCATGGATCTGCGTTAACTATGAGTAGTGCCACTATATGAGGAACACCATGGGTCTGCGTCACCTACGAGTAGTGCCACTATATGAGGAACACCATGGGTCTGCGTCACCTACGAGTAGTACCACTATATGAGGAACACCATGGATCTGCGTTAACTATGAGTAGTGCCACTATATGAGGAACACCATGGGTCTGCGTCACCTACGAGTAGTACCACTATATGAGGAACATCATGGATCTGCGTCACCTACGAGTAGTACCACTATATGAGGAACATCATGGATCTGCGTCACCTACGAGTAGTACCACTATATGAGGAACACCATGAGTGTGCGTCAACTATGAGTAGTGCCACTATATGAGGAACACCATGAGTCTGCGTCACCTACGAGTAGTACCACTATATGAGGAACACCATGGATCTGCGTCACCTACGAGTAGTACCACTATATGAGGAACACCATGGGTCTGCGTCACCTACGAGTAGTACCACTATATGAGGAACACCATGAGTCTGCGTCACCTACGAGTAGTACCACTATATGAGGAACATCATGGATCTGCGTCACCTACGAGTAGTACCACTATATGAGGAACACCATGGGTCTGCGTCACCTACGAGTAGTACCACTATATGAGGAACACCATGAGTCTGCGTCACCTACGAGTAGTACCACTATATGAGGAACATCATGGATCTGCGTCAACTATGAGTAGTACCACTATATGAGGAACACCAGGGGTCTGCGTCACCTACGAGTAGTACCACTATATGAGGAACATCATGGATCTGCGTCAACTATGAGTAGTACCACTATATGAGGAACACCAGGGGTCTGCGTCACCTACGAGTAGTACCACTATATGAGGAACATCATGGATCTGCTTTAACTATGAGTAGTACCACTATATGAGGAACACCATGAGTCTGCGTCACCTATGAGTAGTGCCACTATGTGAGGAACACTACGGGAATACCTGCGCCAGTGATGAATCATGTGAGAAACACCATGGATGTGTGTTACCTATGAGTGGTACCATTATGTGTGACATACCATGAGTCTACGCTACCTGTGATAAATACCACTATAGGAGGGGAACCATTGATGTGCTTTATCAGGACCTAGTGTTTACAGTGCACTATGTCTTCTGGTATGGGCTAGAGCAGTTTAGTTACTTTCATTGATTTGTCTCTGTCTTATCCTTGGCTTTGACTATATGAAAGTGACTGAGATATGGGCGATGCTAGTAATGCCATTCCTTCTGCAGCCAGTCCCTGCTATGAATGGTGTGAAAATGTTGCTCATAGGGTCGGTTGGTGCATGCATTTCAGTGGGCTTGGCAGACTGATATGTAATAGCAAATTCTGGCTCGTGAGGAAAGCAACGGAAAACTACCTACCTCACTCCTCATTTACCTAATACGCCTCTTCAGTGATGCCTGGGCCATCTATGACAGCTGATGGCGGAGCTGTTGAGGATCCAACCAGCCTTAGGGCTGAAGACTGAACATACATATCAGTGATTAGTAACATTATGAAGAGCCGATGACATGGATTTTGGACCCCTTTGGGCAATAAACATCATCTCAGATAATACGGCATTGTGAGTGGGATCTACTCATTGTTTTGAGTTCATGATCATTTTATCATCATCCTTCGTTTTAGATTGTAGTCAGTGGATACATTTGGAAGTTTTAATTATTGTGTCATTTCGTTACACTTCGTACCATTAGCGGCCGATGTCCTAGCTGTTAAACAACAGACATCATCATAGATCTGTACCAGGTGCTCTCCAGTCCCGTACTTTCTATTTGTAAGTGTTCCGCAAGCACTTGTGGTGAAAGGGATGCCTAATCTCTTATTTACAAAGGCGCTGTAAACGTGTTGTATTTCGGTCGTGAATAAATAGCAGTCATTATACTACACACTTTCTGTAACATTAGTTTACACATCAAAACTGAAGAAAATAAAGTTCAGCCATTAATTTACACACATACAGACATTCCATTCTGCAAAATATGTTGCTTGTATGTCCCTTGAACGATCCATTAATTGTTACGGCAACTCTGTTCGGCGAAATACATGTATAGAAGGCAGCCGGCTGTATGAATACTCCTGCGCATACCGTCTACGAGCTTCGGCTGCATTCCGACCACGTTCTTCATAGATTCTTATTATGTGTTTGTATTCGTCGTTGTTGAACACACCCGCCACTGTCGACGTGTTGACAGCAACAGTGGTGTTACTCTACCAAACACCAGCCTAGTACTGAGCGTTCGAAAACGAGGGGGAGCATTCGATGGGTAGCTTTGAGGAACATGCAGCGAGTGGCTCTCCGGTTGTTACATCTTGGTATTCTGATGTAACGTGCCTGTAGGCAGTATTACCCCTGTGAAAATCAGTTATTAGACATCCAATTCATCATTAGTGTATGCGGGATATTTACTAGTTGGAAGTAGGGCGCAGGCGGGCCACCTGGTGTAAAGAGAGCTGTATGGTTGCTAGGTAACATCGCGTCACGTTTTATTCAAAGACGAAGGGAAGGTCGATAAAAAATTTCTACAAAATTTGGCGACCGTCATAGATAAGTGTATTCTCGATAATCGCCGCACGGAAATGTTCTTCTGTGTTCTTCTAGTGACAGTTCTTCAGGTTCTTAGGCCGTCGTTGAGGATCCCGATGTCCTACTCAACGCCAACCGTGCATTAAGAGAGTTATTTACAATTGCGTGTTGATAGCGCTGTGTGTGTATTGAGACTACCACAAGTACCCAATCTCCGAGTCGAAAGAATTAACCAAACGCAGTAAAATTCTCCCGACCGATCATGAATCAAACCCAGGGACCTCTGAACCATTCATCAAATAGCCGGACTGTTTTTAGTTACTAATTACGTGACCGAAATATTGAACTTCCATCTTTTGGTAGGAAAGAATACGTATGTCTTTTTGCTTAGCCTCCAAATTGATCACCTTTTTTGTCCATGCCATACCTAACATCCGCTGGTAAACCCACATTTAAAAAGGATTCCATATTCCTTTTATACGCAAGATCTCTGGATCATATGATTCAGGTTTTTGTTGCGGTTACAGAGCATGTTATTTGTTTTAACATGTCTGGTTCTCACATGTTCTTAGTCATATTTAGACGTTCCATTCACAAACGCACAATGGTATCTGTACTCTTGTACACTGTCATGAGCTTATTCTTCCTTATATTGATTAAAAATCTTCAATTTTGGCAAAAATGGTGACTGTTCGAAGCAGGACTTGGAGATCTTCCGCGTTAAAGGCATGTAGATGCATTCTACTCCTAGCATGTCTAGTGTTTCTTTCAGTATCGAATGTACATATAAATTTAAAAAAAGAAGATGGAATAAGACACAATATTGCAGGACAACACGTCTGATCTGGACTTCCTTGCACACTATGTTGTCCCTCGCCATATGAATGAACATTTGCACCAATCTGTCCACTTGAATTCCAATTTGATCTTCATATTACACATGCATACTCATTTTAAAAGCTCCGCTCAAGCTTATTCGTCTACTAATGTCATTATACTCCATCTCCCTACCCTTGGTGACTCGCTACCTGATAATGACATATTCACACCTTTCACATCCTTCAAACAAAAAATTAAAAGATTCCTTTCAAGTCCCCTCCATTATCTTCCGTCCATCCAGCCTTCGACATTTCTTATTCCTAATTATGTAACCGACACTTGCCAGTTATCGTAGCCATTGTTGTAACATTGTTATTGTTAGTATTAGTTAATAATTTATTGTTGATACTTAATATTGTTGTTTATTCTTTCTTCTTTCTTCTTTCTTAATCCGCTTATCCTCCAGGGTTGGCTTATCCCTCGGACTCAGCGAGGGATCCCACCTCTACCGCCTCAAGGCCAGTGTCCTGGAGCTTCAGACTCTAGGTCGGTGGATACAGCTGGGAAGGATGACCAGTACCTCACCCAGGCGGCGGCCTCACCTGCTATGCTGAACAAGGGTCTTGGTGGGGGTTGGGATGTTTGGAAGGGATAGACATGGAAGAGGGAAGGAAGCGGTCGTGGACTTAAGTTAGGTATCATCCCGGCATTAGCCTGGAGGACAAGTGGGAAACCACGGAAAACCACTTCCAGGATGGCTGAGGTGGGAATCGAACCCACCTCTACTCACTTGACCTCCCGAAGCTGAGTGGACCCCGTTCCAGCCCTCGTACCACTTTTCAAATTTCGTGGTAGAGCCGGGAATCGAACCCGGGCCTCCAGGGGTGGCAGGTAATCACACTAACCACTACACCACAGAGGCGGACATATTGTTGTTTATACCGATTGGTATCCTTTGTACTTATTTTAACTTACTATTATTATTAGTGTAAAATAGTCCTTCATAAGCTGTATCTAATAAATAAATAAATAAATAAATGAATAAATAAATAAATAAATAAATAAATAAATAAATGAATGAATAAATAAATCTCTCCACTGATAGCTCGAAGCATACCACTTATTTGAGTTTCTCGTCTCCTTATTCCCAAGTCTTCCCAATACAAGGTTTGCAACATTTTCTTAGCACTACTCCTTTGTCGGAAATCATCCCGAACAAATCGTACTGCTTTCCTTTGGATCTTTTCCAGTTCTCGTTAAAGTAGTCCCGGTGTCATGTAGAATTATCATCCGAATTTTCTATCCTGTCGCCATGGACATTTTATAGTGTATGGAAAAATATGCTACGTTAGGGAAGCTTACTGCACGAAGAAGCCAGGGAGAAACGAGCGAGCGGATGCGCAGTTTGCGTCACATAGCTGTCAGCTTGCATTCGGAAGATTGTGGGTTCGAACTGGAGTATCGGCAGCTGTTCCCCATTTTCACACTAGATACATTCTGGGGCTGTTGCTTCCTTCCCCCTCCTAGCCTTTTCCTATCCCATCGTCACCGTAAGACCTATGTGTATCGGTGCGACGTAAGGAGAAGAACAACGGAGAGTATGTTTGTGCAGAGTTAGGAAAGTCTGATAAATATGGTGAAATCCACTGTGCGTAGTTTTACGGAGCGAGTTCGCTAGGCATTGGCTTGCATTCCGAACATGGTGGGTTCCAAGCCCACGGACGGCAGCCCTGAAAATATCTCTATAAGTAAGAATACTTTTAATGGAGGATTGCTGATTTCCTGACAAGTCTAAAGCAAGAATTCCTCCTTTACGCTACTTCAGATACAGTAATACTGAGTTCGATAGCTGCAGTCATTTAAGTGTGGCCACTATCCAATATTCGGGAGATAGTGGGTTCGAATCGTACTGTCGGCAGCTCTGAAGATGATTTTCCGTGGTTTACCATTTTCACACAAGACAAATGCTGGTGCTGTACCTTAATAAAAGCCACGGCCACTTCCTTCCTATTCCTAGCTTCTTCTTGCCTATCTGTGTCGGTGCGACGTAAAGCAACTTATAAAAACAAAACCCAGATACCGTACCACGTCACTTTTCTGTGCTCTTTTACTGGCGAATGGTTAGCGGGAGCGCCACCAGTGACAGCTTTGTATGGAAAGGATCACCCTGCAAGTGCAAATATCTTGTAATTTTGTTCTCAAAGTGTCTTATCAATAGGTAGTAATGGGGTGGAGTGCAGACCAACTTAGCGTGTATGAACTGCCGTCTACCCGCTCTTCGTAGTGTAGCGGGAATAACATAACTTTTAGGGGTTCGAATAGGCCGGGTCCCTACTGCTTATTTCAAATCTCATTACAGATATGTTGTTCTGGTAGAGTATACTTGTTATTTGCTTTCGTATATTTGCATTGTAACCTATTACAGCCTAAACATCCGGGCTCTACCTCATCATATATACCCGGGACATTTATTCAGTAATAGGTTGGAATGCAAAACTAATTTGATTATTGAGAAGTGTCGTCTATCCGCTCTTCCGTAGTGTAATGTGAGTAACATAAATTCCAGGGTTTCTGATTGCCCATACCCCTAAGGTTTATGCAAAGCTCTTATCATAAACGTTGTGCCATTTGTGTATACTTGCTACTAGCTTCAGTAAGTTTGCATTGTAACCTATCACTGCCTACAAATCAGGGATCTTCTTATCAAAACACCTGATAGAGAACCTGCCATCCCATTGAATTACCCGGCGCAGAGTTCAGCGCACAGTTCATGTTACCTGACATGTGCTATGCGTGTCACATCGAACCGCCTCAAGGAGTTAAGTGCGGCGTTTAAAGGCCATTTGCTGTAATTTCTCTTCTCGTTCTTTTGTCGGCTCGAGTGTATGCTGAGTGTCTGGGAGGATCGCTCAGTACAACCTCACTCCAACCACCACCACCACGACCACCACCCTCTGGGAGAGCTCCACCTCTTCACTTACCTCAGCGCTCTCTCCCGACGACCATTAAAACATAAGATTATAAAAGTTTATAATTAAAGTTACGAAGTTTGCAGAGAGGGAGTTAATGAAAAGTTGTTCCTAATGGAAGAATTATGACCAAGGAAGCAGGGCAGCCACCCTTCTAATATAATTCCATTCCGACCAACAATTGCTCACAATAACGGGCAGCAAGATTCAGTGCTGGAATGTTCGCCTAAAATTTTAGATACGGCAGATGATTCTTAATCAATCTCGTCACGTTGATGCTTGAAGCATCTGAATTCGATTCCTCTTTAATTCTATTAATTTAAAACTTAAATGCATGGTTTTCACAATGGTGCTCACGGTGGGCATTTCATCCCGCGGGCACACAGCATATAAGTGGGGGGGACGAGCGATCAGTGTGTGCGCTTCATCGACTGCAATGTTCTGATTACGTCACAAGCCGTGAAAGTCAATGGATGGTGAACGGTCATTTAGTTATTATTTTATTTTTGGTGCACACATTGAGGTAATTTTCAATACAATTAACGTTCGGTGAATATTGAATGTAAGCATTGAAAATTCTGAGAGACAAAGCACATCCCTATGTCACGCCTTTTCTTACTGTTATGTTTATGTATAGAATAAGGAGTTTGCGGTACCTCAAAATATGTTTGTACTCTACGCAATGAATTACAATTCTAACTATTTAATTTTAATAGGAGTATGATTTAGAAACTTTCCTAATATAATGAGGAAACTCAACGAACAGGGAAAATCACAAAGCATTACTACACTGTGTAAATTCACGCATAAACTTGTTTAAGTACGTACATGTATATATACGTTTTACTGAACGAATGACTTGAAATTTACCTTTCTTAGTAGAAAAATCTGTCCTTCCTATCTAGAATTTGAAAATCATAGCTTGGACACTTCGGCCCGGTTTACTTGTACATTGTAACACGAAACTTATAACGTGTCAGCTTTCTTCGAAAGTCTAAATATAGGACAATAAATCCAGATATATTTCTACGATTACTGGTGTCTTAGTCAATACGAATTCATTATGAACAGTGGCAAATGTGCGAAAGAACCAAGTATCCACACACAGAATTATTAAAAAAAGGCAGCAATCGGAAAGTATAGTACATTAATTCTTTTAAAATTCGAAGTATACATACCACCGAAAAACCTAGGCTCAATATATCTAAAAGGATAAGAGAATAAAAAAAGGAAGACTTACAAAAACTTCAATGAAAGGAAGTAGTTTTATTTAGTGTCAGAAGTAGAGTTGCATATAAAGATGTACAAAACATGTCTATAGAAAATAAATAAAAATAATTTGTGCACCAAAGGTTCATATTGTGGTGCGCCAGAAATTAGCAACATCGAATATGTTCCTTGTCACTTCAAGCAACTCTTTCGTAGTACATGCGGCAGGACAAAGATGGACCGTACTATGCGCTTTACCACAGCCACACAAAACGGAATGCCCAGGATATCCCTACTTGTGCAGATTGGTCTTGCACCTAGTAACACCTGAGCGCAGCGTATGTCCAGCTGGTAATTCTTCACAAGGTGTTTTTCATCGTCCAATGTGCTCAACCCTAGCTCGCCACGGAGTGAGTCTTGCGTGCTGTTCTGTTCCTTCAAGTTTCTGTGTGGTATTCAAGAGACGTCTGCGTGAACTTAACCGTGATGGTGCTGGTTGGAGTCCATACAGTGGATTTTAATGATGCGGTCTTATCCTTAAGGGCTGCTACCTCACGTCGGACATCAGGAGGTGCGATGCCAGAAAGATGGTTCAGTTTTTCTGGTGGTGTATTTCTTAGACAGCCTGTGATGATGCAACGTGTTTCACTGATTGCCACGTCTACTTTTTTGGTTTGGCAGGATTTGTACCATACTGGGCAAGCGTACTCTGCTGCCGAGTGACATAATGACAGTGCCGAGGTGCTCACTTTGTCTGGATGTGCTCCTCAAGTTCTTCCACTCAGCAATGAAGTTTTCAAATGAAGTGTTAGTATCTACAGCGCAAAATAAATACTTACAGTCTAACAATGACACCGGTTAGAAAAACAAACATCTAAAAAACAACAACAAAAACTTGGGAAAGTAAAGCAAAATATTGTTTGATAAGAGAAGAAATACTGCAATGAATAGGAAAAGCTTTCTTCGTGAGCGCGCTTTTGTGGCGATGACAAGTATGTCTCCATGGCAACGAGATAACATAATATCTTATTCAACTACAAATAGACTCGAAGATGAAAACGTAACATTTACAGACAGGTCTATACCGTCATATATCTTTTTGAGCCATTAATGCTCATTATTTTATCCACGCATATTTGAAGTATATCGTTGACAGTTTAGGCATGGTAAGCCGAGAAAGCGTCCATAAGGAAGTGTGTGTGTATGGGGGGGGGGTGTTTGACGTGGGGAAGGCATATTCCGTCCCCGCACGTAATTTCGTCCTCCTAGGTATTTCCAGTTTGCACGGTTGGTACCTTATGTCTAGCCGCGCGCATACGGGTAGCATCATCCCGTTGTCTTGTGGGAGCTGGTTGTGTGAACCACGTTCAGTTTCCGTGTACAAGGAGGACTCATCTTTCATACTGAGCTGACTTAGTGAAGCATTCAAATTAAGAGCCTATTATTTCTAGAGTGAACACTGATATGTGTGTGAAAAACTGGACTGCAATTCACTCGTGTGCTGTAGTTCCTGGCGTATAATCGCTACGGTTAGATGGTTGGCGTTAGTGACTGTAGCGGACGTTATAATAAATCAGGGAATGTTCGTAATTTCGCCCCCTTCATGTTATTTATTATGATTTTCAGATGGGAAACCACAAGCAGTGGGAGGCAAATAATGGGTTACAAACGTGCAGGTAAAGCGTTTATCATCTCACGAGCAACGCTGGAAAACTATGTCATTAATAATAATAATAATAATAATAATAATAATAATAATAATAATTGCATGTCCTGGTATAGGTTTTTCGATTTGACGCCCTATTGGAGATCTGCGCGTTTATGTGGAAGAGGCCCTACCTATTATGAATTCTAATGATGAAGATGGCACACACACACACCCAGTTCTCGAATCATCGGAATTAACCAATGAAGGTTAAAATCCCTGACCCGACTAGAAATCGACCCGGTATACTCTGGACCGAAGGCCAGCACCCTAACCGTTTAGCCATGGTGCCGGACAATGTTAAAAATAATGCCAAGGAAACATTTCTCATAAATGGCTTCCAAGTAATTCTGTGTAGGGAAAGTGTTTGGAAAAGTTAGAATGAAAAAGTATATTAAATAATTTTAATTGTCAAAAATTTGATGGGGGACGAAATTACGAACACATTTGTGGTAGTTTAATTTTTGTAGTGTTTAACTAACCATATGGCACTACAGCCCTGCAGAGCCTTGGCCTATCAAGCGACCGCTGCTCAGCCCGAAGGCCTGTAGATTACGAGGTGTCGGGTGGTCTGAACGACGAATCCTCTCGGCCGTTTTTTTGGCTTTCTAGACCGGGGCCGCTATCTCACCGTCAGATAGCTCCTGAATTCTAATCACGTAGACTGAGTGGACCTCGAACCAGCCCTCAGATCCAAGTAAAATCCCTGACCTGGCCGGGAATCGAACCCGGGGCCTCTGGGTAAGAGGCAGGCACTCACTCCTACATCACGGGGCTGGCTTTTGTAGTGTTTGTTTCTGTCAGATATTGACTACCCTGCGTTTCATTCTAACTTGCCCGTAAGTGGAGGATATATTCGGTAATATGTATGCCAAAATTCTAGCCTTGTCCATAATATTCCTGAATTTCTAAAACTCCAAATCTGCTAGGTGGTGGTGGTGATTATTGTTTTTAGAGGAAGTACAACTGGGCAACCATCCTCTATATAACACTAATCAGAGAGAAAAAATGGAAGGGGTCCGACACTTCGAAATATTAAGATATCGGCCAAAGGAAGACACGGGCCACGAAGGGCGTGAAAATGAAAGACTCCCTAGCCCTCGCAAACCTAATAGCGTCGGGGTCGGAAAAGGACAAGAGTTGACCAAGAGAGGTCGGATAGGATAGATGAGGGTGAGGAGCCTGGTACAAGTAAGTGGAAGCAATGCCAGGACTCAGCTTAGGGCCTCGTGGACGCCAACCCACGCTCCAAAGTGCAGAGCCCCTGGGGCCCCGCTTAGTCGCCTCTTACGACAGGCAGGGGATACCGTGGGTGTTATTCTACCGCCCCCACCCTCCAAATCTGCTAAGGAGACGAAATATGGGCCCCCTACCTTATAGTCTATTTCTCTTCCGGTTCAATAAATTCGCCATGCTCGGCTCCCTTCTGTTGCAGATTAATGTTTCATGTACCTAAATGTCCAACGATGAAAACATGTATCAAAATTCGTTAGATCTACACGTATCTGGCGATTAGCCTGCACGAAACACACATAGGCACCTAGTGGGGACTGTAACATATCCCTTTTGTTCATGCTTGTACTCGCGACATAATCCTTTGTTTTTTTTTTTTCTTTTCCAGTCGATTACTTTTTGAGTCAGGGCGTGCATCTCTTCGCGGCTAACACACTCTGAGCTAATATGATTATGTGTACTTACTGTTTCCTTCGTCAAAGTATTACATTATCTCGTTGCCATGGAGACCTACTTGTCATCGCCATAGGAGAAGCCGCGCTCACAAAGGAGCCGCCAAGTTTATTCTCGATACAGACAGACGCTCACTCATACACTTTTATAACGCTTCTAATTAATGAAACTAAGGAAGAGAATAATAATACTTCACTCAAGTTCTTCGTAATGTGACATTACAAGGAAATTACGTACAAATGCTTTCGTAATTTGGGTGTCTGTGAGTAGTGTCACGTCCAGTTTGCTTAACGTAGACCATATTTAAATGTAAAAACATTCAAAAAGGGAATGAATGTATGGTATTGTATGTGCTAAGAAATTATTATTATTGTTTTTATTATTATTATTATTACTGTATGTTCAGTCCTCAGCGCTAAGGCTGGTTGGATCCTCAACAGCTCTGCCATCAGCTGTTATAGATGGCCTAGGCATCACTGAAGAGGTGTACGAAATGAGGAGTAATGTACTTTCCCGTTGCTTTCCTCACCGAGCCAGAAATTGCTATTGCATATCAGTCTGCCAAGCACACTGAAATGCATGCATCAACCGACCCCATGAGCAACATTTTCACAGCATTCATGACAGGGACTGGCTGCATAAGGAATGGCATTACTAGCATCACTGATACCTCAGTCACCTTCACATTGTCAAAGCCAAGGATAAGAGCGAGACAGGTCAATGAAAGTAACAAAATTTCTGTAGCCTATACCAGAAGACACATTGCACTGTAAACACTAGGTCCCGCAAGCAAAGTTATTATTATGATTATGATTATTATTCGCTTCACGTCGCGCCGACACAGATATGACTTATGGCGACGTTGGGAGAAGAAAAGGTTAGGAGTGGGAAGGAAGCGGCTGTGGTCTTAATTAAGGTACAGCCCCAGCATTTGCCTGGCGTGACAATGGGAAACCACGGGAAACCATTTTCAGGGCTGCCGATAGTGATGTTCGGACCCACCATCTCCCGAATGCAAGCTCACAGCTGCGCGACCGTCACGTCACTTTCTCGGTTTGGAATAGTTTAAAGTCCATCTCAATCCTCCTCACCCTCTCTTTTAATGCCTCTTTTTCATTTCTACTGCGAGTGAGAATTTCTCCCAGGTATTTACATTTATGAACGCGTTGGGTGTCCCTAAACTGGATCACAATTCTGTCAGTGTCATCTACTTTGTCTCAGTCTATGAATGCAAGTGTTTGTAGTTCTTCAACTTCCTTTTTGGCTCTAGTAGGGTTGACTGATATTAGAACGACGTCATCTGCGAAGGACTTACTGTCCAGCAGGAGGGCATTCTTTCCCCAACTTATCTTTACCTCATTCTGAGTTTCATTTTCAGTCATTTTAGATCTCCAATCCCTGATGACATTTTCTAGGAAGCAATTATTATTATTAACAAAACTTTAGTACTGGGGATATCCCGTTCGTATTGCATACTTACAGAAGGTGACAACGAAGTAAAGTTAAAACCTAAATTACCGAGTGAGGTGGCCGTCCGGTTAGGGTCGTTCAGCTGTGAACTTGCATTCAGGAGATGGTGCGTTCGAATCATATAATCGGCAGCCCGGAAGATGGTTTTAAACGGTTTCCCATTTTCAATCCAGGGAAATGTTGGGGATGTATCTTAATTAAGTCCTTTCCCATGTTTGAGTCGTCGAAAACCTTTGATATATTAGTGAGATGTTAAACCATAATCAAGACGGAAAATAAAATAAAATACATAATAAAAAAGTACAAAACAACCCATGAAAAGCAAATTTTACAAGAAATTTCACGATAACAAAATAATAAGAAAGGAAGTAGGTCAACGTTGAGAGAAGACAGAAAATGACCTGACAATTGGAAATGGCATAGGAATTGTATACCATAATAATTAAAAACAACAGTAAAGAAATCAATATGATATTTGTGGCAAATAACTTATTCCATTGCAAGTAGTGCACAATGCAATCACATAGAAATTGACGCACGACTTACTAAATAGCTTGGGATGACGTATAAGCCTGAATGGTGTTTCTAAAAGTGGGAGAGATCATAATATGAAGATAAATTTGGAATTCAAGAGGAAAAATTGGGGGAAATACTCGTTTATAAGAAGAAAGTTAGCGCTCGAAATAATTTACCAAGGGAAAAGTTTTATAATTTTCCAAATTCTTTGATACCATTTATGAGACGACTAGTCATACAAACGATATGGAATCTGTCATCCGGGCGCCCGCCCTAAATGCAGATCAATGACAAGTGACAGAGTTCATTTATACATATTTCTATATTTTTTAAGAATGTAATATGAAGTCCTTTTTTCAATAGGAAGAGTTTTGGGATGCTGATCGATATTGAAGAAATGATTGTCTGATGTAAAGTGTTTGTTGCACTGCAACTCTAGAGCTTATGTTCTTTCGTCCTGATTTTTAAAGTGTCATCCTGTTTCTCCGAAGTAAACGGAGTTGCAATCACCGCACTAACTGATATACAACACTTCTATTTCCTTTACTGGTAGTATCCTTGTTTTCGATAATTTAGGGGAATAAGAACCACATTTAAAAGCTAGTCAATGAATCTGCTATGTAGAAGAGTGGAAGAACTGTCCACTTCAGACATAAATGGGACGTATGGCCGCGGGTCATCTGAATATTTACGTCACAAAATTTGCAATGCAAGATGTGTGACGCGATGTTGCCTAGCAACCCTGCAGGCTGTCATGTGAAGTATTGATGGATGCCCATGACTTGGAGACTTATCAATGAGGCCTCATCTCATCACGCTCTAGAGTAAAGGTGGGCAAGATTAGGCCTAGTGTCTCGTTCTGCTCAGTGCATAAGAGAAGGGTGAGGACATAAAATAATATATTGTGTGTACAAACAAACAAATTTAATGTAATTATTGTGACGTGTGATCACTAAATACTCTTTTGACTGCTACCTCTACTCATACAAATATTGTAGGCCAACATAAAGGCTTGGTTAGTAATACACCATAAAGAATGAACTACAAACGAACTGTACGACTGTATTGTGTAAATATAATGTACTCAGCCAGCTTCATTGCTGTGGCTTTGCTTGCGCCTTGACTCCGCATATCACCGTCTAGTCTTTACAGCACAAACTATTAGAAGTCAGCTGCTCTTCCCGCACTCACGATATTAGCTCAAGGCTGTCTTACTGCCCACCTATGCTCCAGAGAACAGGTTATTTCATTCGTGGTAGTTTAATACACCCCGAGTATGTAGGTTCCCCCCTTACGATCCTCTGAATCCTTCACTTGTTGTCTCCAAATTCCATACAGATGTGTCTCGTAAACGATTCGTTAATGCACATAAGTTAATCGTTATAAAGTAGAGCCTGGATGTTTAGGCTGTAGTAGGTTAGAATGCAAACATACTAGAGCAAATAACAAGTATTCTCTACGCATACAACAGTTCTGCTATGAGATTTGCATAAACAGGAGGGTCCCGTTCTATTAGAACCCCTACAACTTCTGTTACTCTCGATACACTACGGAAGAGAGGGTAGACAGTAGCTCCTACCAGCTAAGTTGGTTTGCATTCTAACCTACTAATACCACCCAAACATGCGGACTTTATTTCGCTGTTTGAATTTCATTTATTGAAAGACATATTTCATATCAGGTTGGAGTGGCCAGTGCACTCACAATATATAGCCCAGTGCACTTTCCGGATATCCTTTAATGAATCAGAGTTTGAAGCTGCTTTCCCTTAATGTTCGCACAAACGGTCATACGGACAGACACATAGACAACATTTGAAGTGATTTCACTTTCGACATCTGTGTATCTAATCCAACATTAAAACGAAGAATGAAGAGAACAGACAGAATTATAATTCTATTTCTACAGATACGGTCACAGTATAAATTCAAACTTTCATTTTAAAAATGCCATTTTCATGGTCTATGAAGGGATGGTTTTGCCTTTTGATAACTGGTGACGTGGCAGGCCCTTAACACGAATCGACAATGACCTGGAATGCATATTCATATTTTAGTGTTGGTGCCTCGTTGGATTCCTTACCAGCAAAGTGTGAAGTGGGCGGAGAGAAGGAAATGCAGTCGCTGCGGGTGTGGATGAGGCACGCCACCACACAATGGGGCGGAAGTTGTTTTGGAGCACGCCGCGTGTCAGATCCGGCCGCGAGGAGCGCTCTCGTTGTTATCATAACAGGGGGTTTAGGAAACTGTTTCACGATATAGCAGCACCCTTCTCGTATACGACCATTCGCAAGTTCCTACAACACAGCAGGGCGAGCGATTGAAAGAACAAGGTGATCATTTTATTTGGGCCCGCTTGCAGCGGCACCGTTGCCTTGGATACGCAACACTCACCTGTCGACACTCCGGTCACTTCAGCGGGCCGTGACTCGGCTGACTTTGCATTCCGAGCTCATCGCTTCGATAGTGTGCAGTTCTGTCGTTCAACAGCGAATCTGCAGTGCTGGTTAGTTCTGCTTTCTTCTCTGATTCCTGGCCTTTACCCCAATACTTGAGTTGCACTGTAACGTACACGCACCGTGTTTGTACTCTGCGCTACGGCAGCTGCCTCAGCCGAACTTATGTGGCGCGCGGCCGCCCTGCATTAAGCGTCTATACAATCTTATATGAAATCTTACCTTATAAAATATGCTGGAAGTGGGTTATACAGGCATTGTATCTAGTAACTACATTCTGACTAACGCGAGTGAGTTGTGCCACTAATGTTTCTGATTTCATTACAAATAATTTCTTTCAGATCCTCCGATGTGTGAGGATTTGTTCGATAAACTTATTCTTTCAATTTACCCCACAAGTACACACCACAGTCTGTTAGATCTGAAGAATGAGGGGAAATAGATCACCACTGATCACTCTGTCTGCAAACACTTCCGAGATTGTAAGAAAGGAATCTTCCGCTGTATGAGCAGAGGCCGAATCTTCTTGAAACCACCCACGCGATTTTTCTTCTTCCGTTATTTGATGGAAGAACGCTGTCAAAATGTCGTCTTGGTACCTCTCTGCATTTACTGTCATCTCGATAAAATATCCAAATTATTCGTCTTGCACTAACAGCATACCTAACACCAATCTTCCTACCATAATGACGGATTTCACAAACACCATTAGGACTTTCTGCACATCAATAGCGAGAGTTACGACTGTTCAGACGACCATTGAGCAGAGATTTAGACTGGCGACTGATGCTTGCAAGGTCAAGAATGACGCGCGCGCCTCCCAAACTGAAGCTGCCGTAGCCCAGAGTACAAACACCACGCGTTCGGTATGGGTTTATAAGGGACACCCTGCATATTCATACTAGCAAATGTACCCGTGCTTCGCTACGGTATTCTTCACTGTTTACGGATATTGAAGTAAATTACAGTACATGCAGTGAATACGATTTTTTTTAAAAAAAATGCATGTCTCTTAGCGTTATCCAGAAACATAAGGGGAAGGTTTGCATACGTTGTTTCCAATGTAAAGTGCGTGTTGCGAAATTGTGATGATAACGGCAGGCTCACTTGCCTACTGCCATTCGCAATCGAGTAGGGAAGTTTTCATTATAATGGCAGGCCCCTATCCTACTTCCAGACAGATTACAGTTGAGGAGTTTTTAATATAACGGTAGGCATCTTCCCTAATGCCAGTCAAAATTGAGTTGTGCTGTTATCATTATAATGGCAGGCCATTTTCTTAATGTTACTCACGCCGAGTTGGTGAGTTTCCGTTATAATAGCAGGCCACTATGCCTAATGCGAGTCACATTTTAGATGGGTAAATTTGTTCATAATGGCAGGCGCAGTTACCTTCTCCCAAATACAATCGGTTAGGGGAGTTTTGAAAAAAAATGCATGCTACCTTGACTTCTGCCAGTCAAAGCGAGAAGGGAATTATTCATTACATTGGTAGTCCATCCCTACTAATGCCAGTTACACAGGAGTTGGAGAAGGATCCCATTCCTACTGCCAGTCAAAGTCGATGGGGGAGAGTAATGATTACAATAGCAGACGCCCTCCTGCTGAGTCACTATCGATTTGTAACTTATTAATAATAATAATGACAGACACACCCTTTCTACATAGCTACAAATCATTTCAATGAATATATATAGATCGACATACGAAGTATATGCATGTTAAAAATATTGCTAACCTTCATTTACAGATTAACTGCTGTTAACGGATACGTCATATCGTCAAACAGATTGTACCATAAGACGCTTCATTTAGATGTCTAAATGGCTGGTCTTATAATATTTTCTCCTGTCTTATCTATTTATTGGTAAGATTCAGTTAGAAATGTTGAATAGGGTGAAATTTGGGTAAGGTTTTCTCACAGTGCGTTACTTTTGGGTACATATGTGACAGCTACGATCGGAGAATTTGGTTCACAAATGAATTATACGTGTACAAAGTGCAAAATGTACGTACAATCGAGAAATAGAGACAAATCCAACGCATAAAAAATAGAGGTACGACAAAACGTCATAGGATCAAAGTTTTAGATCACTTCAAATTGAACGGAGATTGTACCATCCGTTTTGTGATAGGACTTACCGTTTAGCCACGAAATACCTCTGCACCGACATTAAAATTGCCTCAATATTTCGGTATATTTTGGGGGTTAAAAGTGAAATATTTAAAGATCATTGAAGCCTTCCATCGGATACAGGCTAAGACATAAAATTTTGCCAAATTTCAATATTCTACCTCGTCTGGCAGATTGTGACGCAATCTTGCTTTGGAGAGGGGGAAAATGAGGATTCCAGGAAACTAAAGCTTAAAAAAACATGCAAATGGTCTTTAATACACGTGAAACGGATAACTGTACGAAACTTTCGGCAAGATAGTCAATGTACAGACACACGATCGTTACGATTTTATTTATATAGATAAGGAATCTGCTCCACATATAACATCTTTTGGACTATGTCCGCTGGACGTAGCCTGCAAAAATTGACCTCTCATGATATCTCCCTTATTAATCCTCTTATAAAAGCTAAAAGTACGCAGATAGTCATTTTTGCACCTGAACTTCAGCCATCAAGTTCATTCCCAACTTAGCCTTTACCTTCCCCAGTCCGAGTACCCTCCTGCCATTAATCCCTCATATTTGCAGGAACACGCGAAGCAATCCTGACTTTACGTAGGATCTTAGAGGATCAAATTAAGAAGTACAAGCCCTCATACAGGGCATTCGTAGATCTAGAAAAGACATTGAATAATGTTGATTGGACCAAGGTATTCGAGATTCTGAAGGTGATTGCTATCAGATATCGAGAAAGCCACGAACCTAATACCCTGGCGGAGCAGGGGGAGAGGTGATAGATACTCCCACGTGGCGCGTCCCAGCTGGCGGATAGGGTGTCCTAACCGGCTTGCCGGCGGACTGAGCGAAATGAAATAGCTCTCGCGGACCAAACACAAAACCCCCTGTGGGTGGGAGGCGCAGACGAATAATACACCCACGGTATCCCCCGCCTATCGTAAGAGGCGACTAAAGGAGCGACCAAGGGATGCTCGAATTAGAACCATGAGACTACTTGTAATTAGTATCACCACGTGGGGAACACCATGAGTCGCTTTTACTTGCGCGTAGTACCGCTATGCTAGGTATAGAATAGGTTTGTGATTAGTAGGGACAGTGTGTGCTTTCGGCTTTTACAGTACTTGTGATTAGTACCACTCTATGAGCGACACCATGGTTCAGTCTTGCCTATGATTACTATCTATGTGAGGAACACCACGGGATAGTACGGGTCCCTGTGGTTAGTACACTTATGACGAACACCGTAGGTTTGCGTTTCCTGTAAATGGCGCCACAATGTGAGAAACACCATACGTCTGTGTTTTACTTGTGCGCATTGCATTATCTGTGAGTAGTACCATAATGTGTGGAATACCGCGAGTCTGCGCTACTTTCGATTAGTACCGAAAATGACAGATGCCATGGTTCTACTTCCCTAGCTATAAGTACCATTATGAGGGGCCGATGACTTGGATTTTGGACCCCTATAGACTAAAAGCATAATCGATTCTGTACTTTGGTTTAGAAGCAGTCCCTTGGTCAGGAATGCTATTGTTTAACATTAGTTTCTGGGAATGTGGGGCATTGCGGGTCGGATTCACTAATTGTTTTAAATTCATATCCATCCATTCTTTGTCCTCACGTTTTGAATTCTGGTCAGTGGAGGATTTTGGTCTTTTAAATTGTCATTACATTTCGTCTCATTTCGTACCATTAGGGGTCGATGACCTAGATGTTATCCCCCTTTAATCAACAAGCACCATCATCATTATTATCAGATATCGAGAAAGAAGAATTATCTACAATGTATACAAAAATCAGTCTGCAGAGGTAACAGTAGATGACTATGAAAAGGAAACAACAATCCAGAAAGTAGTGGGACAAGGTTTCAGTTCGTCCCTTTGCATTTCAATGTTTATATAAAACAGATGGTAAAGGAAATCAGAAGGAAATTTGGAAAGAGAATCAGAATCCAAAGAGAGGAAATCAACATTTCGAGATTTGTCGTTGATATTATTTTATCTGAGCCTGCAGATGATCTGGAGAAACTGCTTAATGGTATGGCCAGAGTTTGTGGAAGGAATACAAAATCAAAAACAAAAATACTGGAGTGCAGTCGGAAGAAGTCCTTTGATGCAGAAAATATTAGTTTAGATCAGGAAATTAAATCTTAAAGCGAGTAGGTTAATATTGTTACTTGGGCATTAGAATAACTAATGGTAGTAGGAGTAAGGAGGACATAACATTCAGACTAACACAAGAAAGCAAGCCCTTTCTTATGAAACGAAATTTGATTACTTCGAACTTTCATAGAAAGATGTTCTAAAGGACCTTCGTCTGGAGCGTAGCATTATATAGAAATGAAAGATGGACGGTAAGTAGCTCAGAAAAAAGTACTAAAAACTTTTGAAATGTGGCGTTACAGAAGAATGTTGAAGGTGAGTCGGGTAGATAGAATCACGAATGAAGAGGTACTAATTCGAAGTGATGGTTTTTTTTTGCTAGGGGCTATACGTCGCGCCGACACAGATAGGTCTTATGGCGACGATGGGATAGGAATGAACTAGGAGTTAGAAGGAAGCGGCCGTGGCCTTAATGAAGGTACAGCCCCAGCATTTGCCTGGTGTGAAAATGGGAAACCACGGAAAACCATCTTCAGGGCTGCCGATAGTGGGATTCGAACCAACTATCTCCCGGATGCAAGCTCATATCCGCGCGCCTCTACGCGCACGGCCAATTCGCCCGGTCGAATTGATGGAAGGCGAATGATTTGGCGAAATTTGACCAGAAGAAGAGACGCCTAGGACTTGCTCAGTTGGTTCTTGGAAGATGTGTAAGAACGATATTGGTTGACCATGGTAGAAATAACATAAACCGATTAGGATTACAATAGCTGTAGGATATAGTAGTTCTTTAGAAATGAAAAGGTCAGCGCAGGATAGGGTGGCATGGAGAGCTGCATAAACCTGTATATTGGTTGATTATTCAAACACAATGCATTTTCGAATATTATAACCAATTTGTGTAATTGTTTTGTAGGATTCTGATCCCCTTTAAAGGAAGAAGAATTTCATTAGGTTAAGTAGGAACAGTGAGGTATTCTGCCGTGCAAACAACACAAACTCAGGATAAAACACATTCTAGACTTCATGTTGTTGGCATTCTCGTGCGGCGCGCAGTGTAGAGCGTCATTTGTTCCTCTGGTGTAGCCATAGCGACGGCGAGGGCAATAAGAGGCTATCGATAATATTTCAAGAGAAGTAAGCCTTTAACCCGGCCAACAGATTAAGTGTGCTGAATTATGGGGCCTAATATCCCCACCCGCACTAGCACCGCCGTTTTTGGCCTGGGAAGTGCCTTGTCAACCGTCTCCAGCGATGTCTTGCACACACCAGAATAGATTACGGTACATTTGCAAGCTTTGAGTTAGCTTGTCCTGTTTTACTCATCCTGTATCATATTGCTTTCTTACGGAGGACTTAGCACAAGTTACGATCAGGATTGTTAATGAGTTGTGGTTCGTGAGGATTGAATTGAGATGTAAATTATGAATATACGCCAATGATGTGCCTTGGTCAGTTATACGTGTAACATCTCCCCAATGATAGGCAACACTTTTAACGCCTGCGGCAGTGTAGTGTGCCGGGAACAGGGAGAACTTCCTGAAATGTACTTAATATTCTACTTGGTTGACAGATGTCACTACCTTTGATTTTGAGTGCCACCTATGGGCTTGGAATGTATACGCGTTAGTAGAATATTTTAGTTATTCTTGGGTTGGTACCCGTGAACTTAAGACATGGTTTCTAAGTTGCCACTATTATCAGTTCTATTCAAACCAACGTATCAGTGTCCAGCTCGACCCTATAAATACTGTTAATCTGGTAGCTTATTTATTTATTTATTTATTTACTGGATTTATAATCACAGTTACAGTGGCAATTGTTTACATGTGTGTATTTTTTAATGCTTCCAATCAGTCTAATAACAGAAACCTAAACTATTCTAATATTATATTTACAATGAGAAAGAATCAATATATCATATCTAATCTAATGTAAGAGTGTAATAAAAAACGTAATTTCATATCTAAGCTATTATTTTCTTCTAACACTTATATTTATAGAAACGGCTTAATGTAGAATGTTTAAAATACATTTTGTGGTTCAAAGCAGCATTGCAAGTCATTTAGAGAGTTTTCACGGAGATGGTGAATTGTTGTAAAAGAAACAGGTCTATAGGTACACAGAACTCTAATGAATTATTTTTCTGAACTGCACTGTTGCAGACATTGCACAGCCTGTATAGTGGGGATTTTTTGTGAGCGGTTGTTCTGACATTTCTATTCTAAAACTTTACATTTGTCCTTGCATCAAAGCGGAGCACGAGAAAGCTAAAAAGGCATAAAAAGGTCAGGGTTGACATTAATAGAATTTACGGTTTAGTACAGAAACTTCATGTTATCTTTTTATCTCCTCAGTTCCAAGCTTTCTATTTCGAAATTGATGGATCTCTTTGAATCATATACTAACCGACCAAATGGTCGTGCAGCTGAGAGCTTTAAGAGGGAGGAATAACTGTTCGCTAATATGTGCTACCAAACATTGAACGTATCTTCCCTGCATTCATTTTTATTCGAATTCAGAGTTTCAGATCAATACACTTTGAGCTTTTTTTATCTGAATGAAAGTTAACGTGAAAGGAAATGTTGTCCATTTTGTCCACTCCGAACTTCTGACAGACACTTTGTAGTGTAGGAAATTACCTTAGTGACTACCTGTAGGGAGATGAATGTTTTTGATGACAGTTTCACCTCTCGGAGAAGTAATGATTTCCCGGCGAACTCCTGTACCGCGGAATTCCGGGGAGACCTACATCCTCTGTCGCTGGCTGCATTTCCGAGCCCAATGCGAGGTTAATATGGAGCGCGCCTTCTAGCCGCACAGAGTTGTACACTCGGCTAATCCTTCATGCACTGTTCTTGTTGCTAGGGACGGACCGTCCGGCTAACCGCTCCCACGAGCAGCTGCTGGAAGCTTATCAAATATTCCTATAATCAAATAAAGGTCGGTAGCTGAGGCGTAGATTGTTTTATCTAAACAATAATCATTCAATTCAATCAATATATCAATAATTGATATGCATTTAGTGCTGTCAACCAGGTTGCAGATTCCCTATTAGTTGTTTACGTAGTCTTTTCTTAAATTAATTTTTAAAAAATGAATGTTTTTGAACGTTTCCCCTGATAATTTATCCAGTCCCTAACTCCCCTTCCTATAAATAAATATTTTGAATTTCAACTATACCTAATATTATGGTTTTTCTTACCTTTAAAATCTTCGCGCAATCATTGTTCTTAACTACTTCTGTTTCGTAGAAACCGTCAGGTGTCTGATGGGCATTCTCTCTCTTTTCTTCAAGGACGGCAGTCGATGAGGCTGTGTCTGGTAGTCCGAATGTATGTTTGGTGTCTTCCAGAAAGTATGTTTCGTCTGCCATTATGTATGCCATTTGGTTCTCTGTAAATTTTGAGATCTGTAGGATCTGTTTCAAGTACCTGGCCTGTATATTTTCTATTCTTTTAATGTTTGCAACATCTAGTTTTTGCCATATTAATTGTATCCCACATGTAACTACAGGGGCAATTTAAAGCTTGAATAGTGCCATTGCAGTGCTCATTGAGAAGAAGGTCCCAAACTACAAACTACGCTATATATACACACACGCTTCTGTGTCCACGGACTCCACGGGGAAATTTGCCTAACCACCAAATTCCATACCCCAGACGAAGAACGTATCTGCCGTCTCTATGGCATGACCTGTTCTATGTACCACTTGATGAACTGTATTAAACAAACACAACTTATCAGCACACTTGCTAAGGACTGGTAAAAACGAACTGATGTACCAGAATAAAAAAATAATGACAAATCTAACCTTTAACATATATGTACACATTGTGTTTAATTTCAATAAACAAAATCTTCACGCAAGCTTATTCGTCTACTAATATCGTTTCACGCCATCTCTCCACTGACAGTTCGGAACATACCACTTAGTCGAGGAGCTCGTCTCCTATCTCCCAAGTCTTCCCTGCCCAAAATTTGCAATATTTTCGTAACACTACTCCTTTGTAGGAAATCACCCAGAGCAAATCGTTGTGCATTCGTTTTGATCTTTTCTAGTACTCGTATCAAGTAATCCTGGCGAGGGTCCCAAACATCGGAAACCATACTCTAATTGGGGTATTACCAGATACTTATACGTCTTCTTCTCTACGTCCTTAGCCCAACCCCTAAATACCCTCATAACCAGAGCCCGGGTGTTTAGGCAGTAATAAGTTAGAATGCAAACCAACTTACCTTGTAGGAAATGTCGTCTACCCGCTCTTTTGTAATGTAATGAGTGTAACATAAGTTTTAGGGGTTCTAATAGGCCGAGCCCCTACTCTTCATGCAAATCGCATAGCAGAGCTGTTATTCGGGTAGAGTACACTTGTTATTTGCTTTAGTAAGTTTGCAATCTGAACTATTACAGCCTGAACATCCGGTCTCTACTCATAACTATATAAAAAGATCTGTAACCTTCATGTACAACCTCGTTAGTGTGAACATCTAAGTACTTCAATGATCCCGGTGAGGTACATCCCCCCACCCCACCATCAACACAGTAATTAAATCTGAGAAGATTCTCCTCTTTCCGAAGCTTACAACCTCACATTTCTTCCCATTTACCGTCATGCAATTGTGTGCAGTCCATCTCACAAAACTCTCAAGGCATTTTCACAGTCGTTCAAAATCCTGTAACTTCGTTACTACTCTGTACAGCATAACATCGCCTGACTTATCTGTGATTCCAGTTGTTTACTCACACCATCTATATGCGTAAAGACCGTGTTTCTATTTAATACATTCAGATGTTATACGTGTATTTTTCATAATCTGTGCTCCTTAAGATGTGGATTATTCTTCTCACTTATTACTTCAGTTTTATCTTTACTCCATTTCCTGTATTTTCATAGTATGGAAATATCCTTGTTGTTCTTTAGGTAATTATTTTCTCTGTATGTCTCTTTTCTTCGTGTTTTTATTCTTCTTGTTTTAATTTTCATTGTGATTATTTGTACTCACATACGTATTACAAGTAATGGTGTGTTAAAAAAGTACTGTGCTGGGCCTGCTGATTTTCAGAAAACCGAGCTCGATAGCTGCAGTCGCTTAAGTGCGGCCAGTATCCAGTATTCGGGAGATAGTGGGTTAGAGCCCTATTGTCGGCAGTCCTGAAGATGGTTTTCCGTGGTTTTCCATTTTCACACCAGGCAAATGCTGGGGCTGTACCTTAATTAAGGCCACGGCGGCTTCCTTCCCACTCCTAGCCCTTTCCTGTCCGATCGTCGCCATAAGACCTATCTGTGTCGATGCGTCGTAAAGCAACTAGAAAAAAAAAAGATTTTTCAGAAACTGCGAAAAAATACCGAGAAAGCACAAAAAACCATAAGAAAAAGGAGATTGCAATTGTTTGGACATATTTACAGAATGGATGATTCCAGATTAATAAAAAGTAATTTCAAGTACCTTTGGAACAAAAACGCAACAACTTATTGGATTCAAGAAGTAAAGAAAGATTTACAAAGAAATAATATGAGAGAAGAAGGAACTATTGACAGGGAGATTTTTAGAAATAGGCCAGTAAGTATGGAAGGATTCCAAAGAAGATTGAACAAGAAACCTGGCGCAAAGTGGTCCGACGAAAGAAAGAAACAACATAGTGAAAGGATGAAAGAATACTAGAAGGAATGGAAGAGAAAACTACCAAGTATGAAGAACTGAATTGAAATTGGCACGTGGTCAGAAAGAAGAAGAAGAAGAAGAAATAGAAAATCAAAGTCACCTCCGTACAGGCCATGAAGGCCCTTGGAGGAGTGGAAGGAAAAGGCTTCCAGCATTGTTAACCTCGGGACGTGATGGGGTAGAGTGATTAGCTCTACGCCAGGCCGCCTTTGCCCCCAGGAATTAACCTGGTACTCATTTTTGGTGTAGGCTGAGTGAACGTCAGGGCCATATGTACCTCCGGAAGTGGAAATCTCGTTCCCTATTTTTAACGACTTCCTGACGGGGATTCGAACCCACGCCCTTCTGGGCGAACCGAGCACGCCTTTACCGCCTCGGCCAGGCAGTTCCTAAGAAGACTAACTAACTAACTAAACTAAACTAAACTAAACTTAACTTAACTTAACTTAACTTAACTTAACTTAACTTAACTTAACTTAACTTAACTTAACTTAACTTAACTTAACTTAACTTAACTTAACTTAACTTAACTTAACTTAACTTAACTTAACTTAACTTAACTTAACTTAACTTAACTTAACTTAACTTAACTTAACTTAACTTAACTTAACTTAACTTAACTTAACTTAACTTAACTTAACTTAACTTAACTTAACTTAACTTAACTTAACTTAACTTAACTTAACTTAACTTAACTTAACTTAACTTAACTTAACTTAACTTAACTTAACTTAACTTAACTTAACTTAACTTAACTTAACTTAACTTAACTTAACTTAACTTAACTTAACTTAACTTAACTTCTGTATCATTCGGGCAGCCGATGCGAGGAAACCACTTCTGAATAATATTTTTCTAATGAGTTATTCCCCTGTGGGTGGGGGCGGTAGAGTAACACCATTGGTATCCCCTGCCTGTCGTAAAAGGCGACTGAAACGCGCCCTTAGCGGAGTCCTGGCATTGCTTTCCCTTACTTGTGCCGGGCTCCTCACTTTCGTCTATCCTTCCCGACCTCCTTTGGTAAACTCTTGTTCTTTTTCGACCCCGACGTATTACGTATGAAATCCTATGGAATTCCTTAATTTTTACGGCCTTCGTGGCCCTTGTCTTATCTTGGCGGATAGTGTCCGATCTCTTCCATTTTTCTCTCTGATTAGTATTATATAGAGGATGGCTGCCTAGTTGTACTTCCTCTTAAAACAATAATCACCGAGCGAGTTGCCGTTTAGGGGGCGCGCACTATGACCTTGCATCCGGGAGATACTGGGTTCCAACTCCACTGTCGGCAGCCCTGAGGACGGTTTTCCGTGGTTTCCTATTTTCACACCAAGAAAATGCTGAAGCTGTACCTTGATTAAAGCTACAGCTGCTTCCTTCCCACTCCTAGCAATTTCCTATCACATCGCCACCATAAGACCTGTCTATGTCGGTGCGAAGTAAAACAATTTGTAAAAACAATCACCACCACCACCACCAATGAATTACCTTACACTCCATTCCAGTCCCAGAATAGAACCCAGGTCTCTCGGCCAGTGCCTGTTGGAACATATGTGGGGAAGAGCCAGGGGTATGTAGCAAACACTTTACAGTATTTCAACAAGTTGGAGAAATGTTGGACAAGGCTCTGTTTGTGTTGTCGCCAGCAACTTGTTCTGAACAGAAGTTCGGAGCAAGTTAGTGCGAGAACAGCCAGCAGGTAACAGCTCGCCTTGACGAGATTAAACACTAAATAATACACAGGCACAAAATGACTGTCAATGGCTTAGCGCGGTTATTTCTCTTAATTACTCTGACGAGATTTATCGTCCTCTGTTCCTTGATTAACGGGGATGAAGTAATGGGCTTAACGGTCGCGAGTGATTTGTTTCTCTTTGGTTTTAAGGAGGATTACTGGTGCGTGGCGCCACATTGCGGTGAAACTTTCTTTCCAGCAAAAACTGATGTCGAGATGAGACGTCTATGGAGGGAGGAACAGGAAGCCGAATTCAAGTGGTTCGATTCCGGGTTGATGGAACGCAGCTTCGGAGGTGATTTTGCCGTTACTTTCTCCAGAAGTATACAGTGTGTTACAAAAATTCATAGCACAATTTCAGGGTCGGATTCCTCTCATATTGAGAAAGAAAACTGTGCATGTAAACATGGGTCTGACAACGCGTACTTTCCGAGATATCAGGCTCTGTCCTGGCCTAGCCATAATGTATTGAAGTACTCCAGTCATTAGTTTAGGAGAGGTGTTCAAAACATCCACGTTCTTCCTTACTTCAGACTTATGCTCGACGTCGCGTGAAGTTACGAACGCGCTCGAATATGCCACTGTGAGTGACACCACACAAGGAATTCCAACGGGTTCATATCAGGTGATCGTGGAGGCCAAGAAAGTTTATGTAAGGAATCCTAACGTGAAATTATGCCATGTATTTTTGAAACACTCTGAGTAAGCCGTACCTTCAGTAGTTGTAGTAGGAGTTTGCATGTTCTGCTAATAAGTGAGGGGGCTCATATTTTGTCCCCTAGCAGATTTGGACTGTAGAAATTCAGAAATATTATGGAAAAGGCTAGAATTTATATATATATTATTGAATTGCGCGCAAGTTACAATGGCATTTCTTATAACGTAAGGTAGTCAATATTTGACATGTAAATAAACACTACAAAAACTAAACTACCAAAATTGTGTTCGTAATTTCATTCCCCACCAAATTTATTAAAAAGTATATTTAATTTTAATGTATATTATTCCTTTCTAACCTTACCAAACACATTCCCTATAATGAATTACTTGAAGATGGTTTTCCACGCTTTCTCGTTTTCAAGCCAAGTAAATCCTGAGGCGGTACCTTAATTATGGCCACATATGCTTCCTTCCTACTCCTCACCCTTTCGTATCATGTCGTCGGCATAAGACGGCAACGGTGCGATGTGGAACAAGCAATGGATACCAAAATTCGGATAAATTTGAGCGTTTGTATTTTTTTAGATACGACGGTTACGGATATAACTGTATATAAGACATATAGTACTATATTATATCTGTAAAACACTGGTCAGTAACGGAATGGCATGTTTCGTTCTAGAAGAACATCCTCAGTTTCCATAAAATCACTTGTAACCATTCGTATATATGTTCCGTATTGTTTATGTTGCTTAAGGTTGTCAGTGATGGTGAATTTGTGATGTTATGAACAAGTAAGACAAATTCTATGAATTTAGAAATCCGTTATTGACACTTGAGAAAGTGTTATCTGTACTTGTCTTAAAACCAGCTCTGGCTTCATGTCCGTTACCTCCTGGACTGAATCCAGGTCATTGACTTCAACTGTGGGTTGTTGACACAAACTTGTCTGTAGGGTTGATAGGGGAAGGTGGGGGGGGGGGGGGTGATATCTCTATTCAACTACTTGGCTATAGTGTATTCTCAACGTGTATTAGGAAGTAGATGAATGATAATAATTTTTGTAAGAAATAAATGAACTAAAGAGAACCTTGTATGACTTTATTTTTAGTAAAGAAATAATAACCTACCAGACGGTCTCTCGTAGAATTTATTACAGATAGGTATAACCTAACGAAGACTGCAGATGTACTTTGCGTCAGAGTAACCTCTGGTGGGATTAATTAAGTGTTAATGAAAAATAGTGGTGAAATGATGTTTTACCGAAATTGAATTTAAAAGAGGGAGAGAAAGGGCGGCCTTAATGGCTCAGTCCGGTGGTATTTGAAGGTGCTCAAATACGTCAGCCTCGTTTCGGTAGATTTACTGGCACGTAAAAGTACTCCTGCGGGACTAAATCCCAGCACCTGGACATCTCCGTAAACCGTAAAAGTCGTTAGTGGGACGTAAACCAAATAACATTAATTATAAAAAGAGGGAGAATTATTCAGATGTGTGTGATCGTTGAGGTTGGTTTGGTTGACCTTCTTTTTGCGATGTGCAATTCTATTGCCTCCTTCATATTTAGTGTTTAGCTTTCATTTTCGTTGTCTAAAATTTTAAGATCTGTATTGATGTCTCTGAAATTATGGGGCTATCATAAGCGTGTTCTCCTAAGATTGAATGGCGATTTTACCTAACATGTTTTTTGTATTATTTGTAGAAATTGCATTTTGTTTCGCCTACATGAGTGGTGTTACAGTTTTGTTCTTGGCAAAATTTAAGTTCATGAACTCCTGGATTTGAATATGCCTTGACGATCACGGCCATCAGGCGGGCTATGCGTGAATGCGATTTTGGTTTTATTATTGCTGTATTATTATTATTAATAATAATAATAATAATAATAATAATAATAATAATAATAATAATACATTGATCAAACCTGAGTGTCTGCGCGCAAGTGAATACCTCAGAATGACAGGAAAGGCTGGACTGAGTGAAACAGAGAATTATGAGCGAAAGATCCTTCGCAAAATAATGGGTCCTAAGATAACAGATGGAGAGTTTAGACTACGAGGAAGAGAAGAGCTGTACAGGGGTCATGAACGGCTGATGGTGTCAATAAGGAAACGACGACTGAAGTTCTACGGACATCTGTTCAGGATGGATGCAGATTTTTAATGTATTGGACAACAGACCTAACGTCTCCGATAAATGGTTCAAGGAAATAA
Organism: Anabrus simplex; assembly: GCF_040414725.1. Lineage (NCBI taxonomy): Eukaryota > Metazoa > Arthropoda > Insecta > Orthoptera > Tettigoniidae > Anabrus > Anabrus simplex. Next base: position 214,796,636 of record NC_090279.1, on the reverse strand, counting down.
GAAAGGACCTCAAGAGCATGGGACTGAATCAGGAGGAAATCTCTAACCGATCAAAATACAGATCAGTGATCAACAACTTTAAGGGCTTGAAGCGCAGCGATTTTTTATGTATAATTGTCCATTTCTTAGGCCGTAATTACTCTCAGTTTGATTTGGAGTCATTGCTATAACTGCTCCTTTTCATATATTTTATATAATCATTATTTGTATTTGTAGATGGCATCAGTGTCCCATCTCGTGGCGGAGATACTTCATTATTCCTTGTCTTAATTTCACTCCGTTCCCAACGCGTTCCTCTGTTATAATAGTTTTTTTCAACCTATTTAAATGTGATTTGAATTGGTGGATCGCTCTGTTGACGTAAGTCCTAAAACTTTTACTTTGTGTGCTTCTGTATGTGAGTCTTGGAACTTTGATCTTTTTTACTTGGTTATCATGAAGCCTTTCTTTATGAGGTCATGGGAGCCGGTCGACTTTGTACTTAGCATGACTTTGCCCTTACTTTAATACGTGCTACTGCGTCGTTTCTGTTTGTTTAGTTTTGCATTTTGTTCTCTTTCTCTCCGCTTTCATTGAGTGATTGATACATGATCTATCTGTGGGAGATTGCATGCTTGTTAGTTTTCATATGTGCCCTTTTTATAATGATTCTTGATCGCATCGTCAGGGATTTTAATATTGAGTGGGATTTTGCCCGATTGAATGAAGGTCTCTAGCCTTCCTTCGGAAATTAATCTTGATAGAATTTTGACGACGAGACTTGTTGCCAGAGACTTACATATGTACCATTTGTATAGTTACGTGTTTAATTGATGGAAAACGAAGATGTCTTGTTTATAGGACACTTTGGCATGGTAAGTGTTCGAGAAAACCGATTGCTCGTATCCCTGGAAATATGTATTCACCTTACTTGCATTTGAAGGAGAGTTTACTATACGGCACATACGCATGGGAGACTGTGAACTCTGTGTGTTCATTGAGTGCATGTGAGAAATAGATCGTGTTTCATTAGTGTGTGAAAGAAGTGGTTTTAATTATCTGCTTTGGTTTTATTCATTTTCCTCATTTTCTGGTTTCTTTTCTCGCCTGGGCCCACCCCTTTGGCTTGTTATGTTTATACTTTCGACCAACTCTGTAGTAACACTGTTTGTTTGCCTTAATATTTTTAATCTCGTGGTGGCTGCCATGTTGCTTTCTTCTTATGCGCGAGTCACAGGATTTCCTCTCTTGCATCTGAGACCTTATGCGTCGCCAGTTTTTTCCTTTATCCTAGTAATAACTTTTAGATTTCCTACTCTGAACCATTTCTATTTTTCCTTTGAATTCATCTCAGTAAACCTTATTTTCTCCTTTTATTATTTAAATTTCTTTTAGGTAGTCGAGTAATTGTTATCCGTTTACTGGTTCGTGTCTTGATTTAGGGGAATGGGTTCAACCTCAAACTTTTCTCGTTTGCTCTGGTCGGGGTCCAGTTACCTGCATTTTTATCGCATACCCCTACTACGTTGATACCCCTGCTGATACGGTTACCCTTTTAGCACCACGTATCATGCTATATTCTGTCTACTAATTTTTTGTGAGGGGTTCGGTTATTGTGCGCTATGGGTTGGCTCAGGCTCCCACGATGAGCAAAAGCAGAACAGTGGCTGGGAAGAGCGGCCAGAGAAAGAATGGAACGCTTTTGGGCTGTAAAGGCTACCAGAAATGATTTATGGTTACTTAACATGGTCTCTAATGGCCCTAAACGACAATAATAATCTTAAGAATTGTAATTATGAAACAGAGTGTACCCAAGCAGGCCTTCAATCAAAATCCACACATTGCTGAAGAACAAGACTGCTAGGCCGAACAGATACAGAAAAAACAGAAAAAAAAGACCTTCGAGAAACTAGAACCGCCAAATCTACAAGTCCGGGTTCAGCGAGAAATATTGCACAAACAGAGGTGTTCGAGGAAGAAGAAAGAAAGACAGCATGACAGGAATTATCCGAGCAACGCAAAATATACCCACTCGTCGCACTGGAAAGAATACTGGGCTAAAAGGCAAGCCAACAAATGTTGATTCCGTGGGCTCCGTTCGCGAAGAAAACACAGATGACAACATTTATTTTTGTTTCAATTTCACACACGGACGGAGATGTAGTTTACATTTGTTTTATTATTATTATTATTATTATTATTATTATTATTATTATTATTATTATTATTATTATTATTATTAGAGCCGTATCTTTAGGCAGTTATAAGTTATAATGCAAAGTAATTTGGCTAGCAGGAACTGTTGCCTCTCCCCCTCTTTCGTAATACTGGGAGAGTAACATAAATTTTAGGGGTTCTAATAGCCCGTGCACCTAATGCTTATGTAAACTTCAAAGCAGAACTCTTGTGCAGGATAGTGTGTACTTGTTACTCGCTTTAGTATGTTTGAAATCTAACCTATTTGGACCTAAACATCCGGGCTCTAATTATTATTATTATTATTATTATTATTATTATTATTATTATTATTATTGTAATAATACAATAATTGGGTATAATTACACTTATGAATCGGAATTGATCATCATTTATAAGCAATTTTTTAAATTTATTTATTCGGATATAGCCAAATGGATATTGTAATGTACTGGTATACATCATCTCTGCTATCTGAATCTGATGTCGTAGCGTCATCTGGCCTGAAATTCCACGCCTGCATTGAGTTCGACATTACTGCCCTAATCCAAGGCGGTGGTACGTGTTCCTAGGGGCGTATTTATCTACCAAAATATTTTGTTCTGGTTAATACCTCGTCTGAACTACCCGATCATTGAATTGTCCCTATCAGGATTTGAAAACACATCGGCGGAGAGATTGATAGCAGGCAGCAGGGGCTGAGCGTACGATATCTGTTGAATGCGGTGCAGTATCGATTATAGTCGCGCAGAGAGATCGATCGATAGCGCGCATAACCACGCCCGTTCTGCCGGAGTGCAAAAGCATCCCACTGGCTAGCGGCCTGATCTTTCCGTTATCATAACTAGATACTGACGAAACAAACAAATGACAATCCAATTAAGACTTCGTTACCATGGAGATCCACCGCCTTGAAATGAAAAAAAAAACAACAACCAAAAAACCAAACAGTTGACTGTACTTCAAAGGCTTGCTGTAACAAGGACGTAGGGGTCGGTTAATTGTTCATGCCCTGGAGAATTGTATTTAATTAATAAACAAACATAGCCTTCGCCTAAGTTTTCCTGGGTTCGACACCCTGTGTGCGATTTAGGATTTTTTTGACTCACAGTTTGGGAAGTATACCTTGCGTCGTGTACACATACATACATCTTCATTATAGACTGTTATGACTTTCGGCGTTTAGTCTGCAAGGCTGTGTGAATTTACTGAACGCCGCCACAATCCTCTATTATAACTAGTCCTGTGACCTCGTTTAGTTCTGTACATCTTATCCTTAAATCTCTAGGAACTGAGCCTTACCATTGTCGTCTTGCTTTCCCTTTACCCCTCTTACCCTCCACAACAGAGTCCATTATTATGCTGGGTAAATATATTCCATTCGCCTCACATAACCCCACCACCGAAGCCGGTTTACGCGTACAGTTTTATTCATATTCATTATTAACTTAGCCTTTATATCCTCATTCCGAGTAGCCTTCTTTCACTGTTCTCACCTGTTTGTACAAGCAATCATTCTCGCAACTTTCATGTCTGTTACTTCTAATTTATGAATAAGATACCCTGAGTCAACCCAGCTTTCATCCCCGTAAAGAAAAGTTGGCCTGAAAACAGACCGTCCGGGAGCTGACTTCCTTCTTACAGAATACAGTTGATCACAACTGCGAGCTCACTGCATCAGCTTTAGTGCATCTTGATTCAATCTCACTTACTATATTACCATCCTGGTAGAACACACATCCTAAATACTTGGAATTATCTACCTGTTCCAGCTTTGAATCCCCAATCTGACATTCAGTTCTTTTAGATTTCTTACCTACTGACATCAGTTTAGTCTTGAAAACGCTAATTTTCATACCATGCTCATTGCACCTACTTTCAAGTTTCACGATATTAGACTGCAGGCTTTTGACACAATCTGCCTTTAAGGTACAGTCGTTAGGGTAGGCCAGACTGCTTACTACATTTTCACCTCTTTGAATCCCTTCCTGGTACTATATACCTTTCAGCAGATGATCCATGTATACTATGAACGACAAAGGATTACAGCCGTGTCTAACCCTTGTAAGTACCTTGTACCAAGACCTCATTTTACCTTCAATTCTCACTGCAGCCCAATTTTCAACATAAATGCCTTTGAATTTTAAAATCTACCCTTAATCACTTAGTCCCCCCCAGTAGTCCTACGACGAATACCTTTTTCCTCGGTAGTCTGTCATATGCTCTCTCTAGATCAACGAAAATCGACCAGCCTTAAGAGAAATCAATTTCAAAAACGTCTTCTCATGTACACCTTCTCGATAGGAGGATTAATAAGGGACATATCATTAATGAAATATTTTACAGTCTAAGTCCTAGAAGACATAGTCTAAAAGCAGTTGCAAGTAGAGCAGATTTTTATCTTTATAACCCAAATCATAATTACAGTGTGCCTGTACATTGATTACTTTGGCGAAATTTTCTTATGATTATACGTTTCAGGCGTAATAATAACCATCTACATATTTTTTTTTTTAGCCTTGATGTCTGCTCGTTTGAGTTCTTATATAATTGGAACATTACAGGATATATTTCAACCAAACTTCATTATTAGAATCCACCTGTCCTTGAATATGTTTAAGGTTCAATATTCTTTGTAAATCCGTGAATGGACTGGGGATTTATAGGAAGATCTAAATAGTGATTTTGCTGTGCCACAAAATATACATGACCAACCTGAATGAAAAGCTATCAATCTAATGGAAATCTATTTCTAAAACTTGTTACAAATATTAAGACACGTAATTTTTCAAGGAATTAAAAGTACTGTAGAATTCTGGATTTGGATATGAATAATGTATTGCGGCTGCGATGGGTTAATGACAAAAGGAGACTCTACATACTTTAGAACGAAGCAACTACTAAATTGAAGTAACAATTTTTCGCTTAATCCACGCATGCGCCGTGCACACAATGAAGGTCGCATCGGTGTGGTGAAGACAACATTCCCTGTCTCTGCTATCACTAGAATCCAGATTGTACGCAGTAATAGGTTACAATACAAACCAACTTACCTGGTCGATTTTGGATCCCTTTGGATAATAAGCATCGTCCCAGTTATTTACATAGCATGAACTGGATCCGCTGATCGTTTTTGTTTCACTATGCTGTTTTACTTCATCATTAATTTTAGATTCTAATAAGTGGATACATTTTGAAGTTTTAATTTTCGTTTTGTTGAACTTTGCACCATTAGGGGCCGAGGATCTAGTTGTTAGGCCCCGTTAAACAACAACAACAATCATCTAAACAAGTAACTTTCTTGGCTATCGTTAAATTTAGGTTTGATGAGTCGCTTCGTTATAAAATGTAATAAAATTACGAGTTTGACGTCAACGATGTACAGTAAAACCTGTCTAAACAGGAATTGCTAGGGACCCGAAAGTATTTCCATTTCATGCAAGTTTAACCAGTGTTTTAAGCTTATTGTGTCCCGGTATCAATACATGTATGGAAAAATCTAATTTGGGGAATTTGCTTTGAAAAGGAACAAATGTTATGCTGCATTCAAATATTGTAGAGTGCGGAGATCGTTACCTTTGTCATAAGATTAAAAATGAAATTGTATTCTATAAAGAAAGTAATAAATTGAAAAAATGCAATGTTGTTACCTATGATTTATACCTCTCCCGATTTAAAACGCTAGCTAAAATGCCTCTGGTAGACAGTCCTTTTCCTGAGGACTTTCTCCTCTTTTACAAAAGTAGTTGTGTGTAAAGTGGGCAGACAGGGACTCCATCCAGTGGGATGATGTGTTCCATGCAGTACAATGTTGTGAACTGTATCGTCTTCGTCCTGATCTATTGGAGTCTCACAAACAATTAAGCAGTTACACTGCCTGAAAAAAAATGTAGCCCAGAAGAAATGGTACACGTTCATACTATCGGCGGGTTTATACTTTATTAGAGTTGCGTTTCTGTGTGACAGGTAGAATGGACACCAGAATGCATTAGTCTTGTTCGTGTTCAGTGTTGTTACTAGACCTGGTAGGGTGTACAGTATAAGGGTCGTGAAGTGCATCAGATGTTGACTGATACCGTATACTCGCCTGAGACAGCATTATCAGCACCTGGCAGAGTTTGAATGTGGCCTCATTTTGGGTGTCTATATGGCCGGCTGCTCTAATCGTGCAATATCAAGATTAGTAGGGCATTCGGATGGTATAGTGATCCGATGTTGCAACGTGAGGGCAGGCATACTCGTTGTCAAGGTTCCGGTAGACCTCGCCGTATTGTCATATCTGCGCCTGCCATCCGAGAGCAAGTCATGGACTCTCTGCAATATTCTGTGTTATCCCACACCATTGGTCGGAGACTTGCTGCAGCCGGACTGGGAAATTACCGTCCCATCCATGGACTTCCGTTAACACCACAACACAAACGGCTGCGTTTTTAGTGGTACCGTGAGGGGAAGCGTGGACTGCTGATGAATGGCGTCCAATTGTGTTCGGCAACGAGTCGCGGTTGTGCACTACTCCAGATGACCATCGTCTGCGAGTATGGTGGCAACTTGGCGAGAGTTCCCTTTCTTCCAATGTTTTGGAGAGGCACAGCAGTGTTACTCCTGGCGTCATGGAGTGGCTCTCCATCGGTTATGACTTCGGATCTCGGCTGGTAGTGATTGAAGGAACTCTGACGGCACGACGGTACGTCACTGGACATCCTGCGTCTTCACGTGTTTCCTCTCATGCGACAGTATCATGGCGCCATTTTCAACAGGATGATGCTCGTCCACACACAGCACATGTCTCTTCGAACTTGAGGTACTCCCGTGGCTGGCAACATCCCCAGATATGTCGCCGATAGAACATGTATGGGACCAGTTCGGACATTAACTCCATCGCAGTGCCATTATCCAGGAAATCAATGTCCAGTTACATAAGTTGTGTCCCATATTGACTCAGGAGAGGATAGAAGGACTTTATGACACCCTGCCAAACCGAATCAGTGAATAAATCCAGGCTAGAGGGGTTACAGCTTGATACTGATAACTGGGCTTGTACCGCCAAGTTCTTTGTACATTTGAATGGATTTTGTAATAGACGTAGTAATATCACATATCTTCTCAACACTTGAACTGTCATTTCGTTTCCTCCTTATCTTCTGGGTGCTTCAAGTTGTTCGTTGGGTAGTGTATATACAAGTTTTATTCTCACCTTGGAATTAAAGCATATACGCTGACTGACAGAGCAAATGCAACACCAAGAAGGAGTGGTCAGAACTTTATGCCAATTACAGGGTAGCCTGACGTCACTGAGGTATGCTCATGATGTGAAATGCGCCGCTGTGCTGCGCACGTAGCGAACGATAAATGGGACACGGCGTTGGCGAATGGCCCACTTCGTACCGTGATTTCTCAGCCGACAGTCATTGTAGAACGTGTTGTCGTGTGCCACAGGACACGTGTATAGCTAAGAATGCCAGGCCGCCGTCAACGGAGGCATTTCCAGCAGACAGACGACTTTACGAGGGGTATGGTGATCGGGCTGAGAAGGGCAGGTTGGTCGCTTCGTCAAATCGCAGCCGATACCCATAGGGATGTGTCCACGGTGCAGCGCCTGTGGCGAAGATGGTTGGCGCAGGGACATGTGGCACGTGCGAGGGGTCCAGGCGCAGCCCGAGTGATGTCAGCACGCGAGGATCGACGCATCCGCCGCCAAGCGGTGGCAGCCCCGCACGCCACGCCAACCGCCATTCTTCAGCATATGCAAGACACCCTGGCTGTTCCAATATCGACCAGAACAATTTCCCGTCGATTGGTTGAAGGAGGCCTGCACTCCCGGTGTCCGCTCAGAAGACTACCATTGACTCCACAGCATAGACGTGCACGCCTGGCATGGTGCCGGGCTAGAGCGACTTGGATGAGGGAATGGCGGAACGTCGTGTTCTCCGATGAGTCACGCTTCTGTTCTGTCAGTGATAGTCACCGCAGACGAGTGTGGTGTCGGCGTGAAGAAAGGTCAAATCCGGCAGTAAGTGTGGAGCGCCCTACCGCTAGACAACGCGGCATCATGGTTTGGGGCGCTATTGCGTATGATTCCACGTCACCTCTAGTGCGTATTCAAGGCACGTTAAATGCCCACCGCTACGTGCAGCATGTGCTGCGGCCGGTGGCACTCCCGTACCTTCAGGGGCTGCCCAATGCTCTGTTTCAGCAGGATAATGCCCGCCCACACACTGCTCGCATCTCCCAACAGGCTCTACGAGGTGTACAGATGCTTCCGTGGCCAGCGTACTCTCCGGATCTCTCACCAATCGAACACGTGTGGGATCTCATTGGACGCCGTTTGCAAACTCTGCCCCAGCCTCGTACGGACGACCAACTGTGGCAAATGGTTGACAGAGAATGGAGAACCATCCCTCAGGACACCGTCCGCACTCTTATTGACTCTGTACCTCGACGTGTTTCTGCGTGCATCGCCGCTCGCGGTGGTCCTACATCCCACTGAGTCGATGCCGTGCGCATTGTGTAACCTGCATATCGGTTTGAAATAAACATCAATTATTCGTCCGTGCCGTCTCTGGTTTTTCCCCAACTTTCATCCCTTTCGAACCACTCCTTCTTGGTGTTGCATTGTCACTGTCAGTCAGTGTATTTTTGAAATACCCTCTGTTTCCTGAGTGCATGTATCACTCCACACTCATGTCGTCATGTTACATACAGCGTTTGCTCCTGGCTCACGTTATGAGTTTGTTGGAACAAAAATGTTAGCAGTTATTCTACAGCACAGTTTCAAATATCAGGTTGATTTTATTACATCAGAATAGAAAAAAAGGAATGAAGGCTGCATGCGGGTTTCAGTTTCGCCAAGTGGAAGCTGTTATTGTACAGTTTGTGAAAGCTTTCGTATACGTCCACAACTCTGGGACCGAACTGGAGTACGTACACTCGGTAGTTAACAAAAGGGGATGACAAGTGCCGGTTGCCATGGTGACCGAGCAGAGAGTAGCCAGAGCTTTGTGTGATGTGTAATAACCTGTCCATAGCTTGTCATCGCGCAATCAATTGTCTTCTCAATAGATCTCAATGATTTAGAAACCATTACGATCCGTCTCAAACAGTCTGACACTTTGAGGTTCCCGAATGACGTACTGTTAATGTCATCGTGCCCGATTTGTCCAACTTTGCATTTAAAAAACTTGACCAAAGATAATAATATGGATAGCTTCTATACTTTTGAATGTATTTAGCTGAAATATTTAATGCACATTTTCGAAACTATGTTTGATATTGCGATGCATTTTTGTTACATAATCATTAATATAAATTTAAAATCAAAATATTCAAAATCGAATAGCGCATCTTTTTAAGAACGACTCAGTATTTTTTTCTCACATTTTCGTCACACATTTAGTTAGACTCAACTTCAAATCCTGTGGGACAGGGCGAGTTGATTGTGCGGTTAGGGGCGCACAGCTGTGGGCTTGAATCGGGGAGGTACTGGGTTCGAACTCCACCGTCCGCAGCACTAAAGATGGTTTTCCGTGGTTTCCTATTTTGACACCAGGCAAATGCTGGGACTGTAGTTTAATTAAGTCGACAGGCGCGTCCTTCCCACTCCTAACCCTTTCCTATCCCATCGTCGCCATAAGACCTATCTGTGTCGGTGAGACGTAAAGCAAATTCTTTGTCGAATAAGTTCGTATTTAGTCGTAGTCGAAATTCTCGTCCCGCTTTCTTAGCCCCTGGTATTTTCTCTCGTTTTAACGTAGACTTACATTTCTCGATAATGGTAAATGGGAAACAAATTGACGATGTTTGTTGTTTTAAGGGGCCTAACATCGAGGTCATCGGCCCCTAATGGTACGAAATGAGACGAAATGCAATGACCAAATAAAAATACACACAAAATCCTCCACTGACCAGAATCAAAACGTGAGGACGAAAAAATGAACGGATGGATATGTTAAAACAATCAGTGGAGCCGACCCGCAATGCTTCAGTCTCAGAAACTGACGGAAAACAATAGTAATACTGACCACGGGGCTGCTTCTATAGCTCAATACTAAATCGATGATGCTTGCAAGCTAAAGGGGTCCAAGATATAGTTCATCGCACTCTCATAATGGTACTTATTGCTTGGAAAGTAGAACCATGGTATTTGACATGGTGTGGTACTAATCAACAGTATCGTAGACTCGCGGTATTCCACACATTATGGTACTACTCACAGGTAATACAGACCTATGGTGTTTCACACATAGCGGCACCATTTACAGGCAACGCAAACCTATGGTTTTCATCACATACATGTACTAACCACAGGGACTCGTACTATCCCGTGGTGTTCCTTACTTAGTGGGTACTAATCATAGGCAAGCCAGAACCCTGGTGTCGCTCATATAGTGCTAGTAATCACAGGTACCGTAAAAGCCTGACCTCACGGTGCTCCTGATTGCTACTAATCACAAACCTATTTGGTACCTAACATAGTGTACTACGCGCAAGTAATAACGACCCATGGTGTTCCCCGCGTGGTGGTACTAATCAGAAGTAGTTTCATGGTTCTAATCCAATCATCCCTTGGTCGCCCCTTTTAGTTGCCTCTCACGACAGGCAGGGGATACCGTGGGGGTATTATTCGTCTGACTCCCCCACCCACAGGGGGTAGTGTGTTTGGTCCGTGAGAGGTATTTTATTTCCCTCAAATCCGCCGGCAAGCCGGTTAGGACCCCCCTATCCGCCACCTGGGACGCGCCACCTGGGAGTATCATCTCCCCCTACTACGCCTGCGTAGCAGGTTCGTGGGGGAAACAAAGTAAGACGCTTTTGATGTTTGGGTAGAACGCGTGAGAGTATACAGCTTGTAATTATATTTAATGTAACAATTAACAGATAAAAGAGGAGGCTACCGGTTAAAAAAATCTCAAACGTAGATAAATTTTGTGCGAAATATATGACGTCACACGGATATTCTGTTATAAGATGGCGCCGTGTTGACTCGCGCCCTCAGTTGGAGTTTAGCTGTCGTTGTGAATAGATCGTGGTCAGTTGTATAGAACAAAACAAATTTAGTACTGGAAAAGAAAGATTTGATTGTGATTCGGCAAAAAATGCCTAAAGATAGAATTTCTCCCAAACATTACTTTAATTTGAATGTTGTGCCGAGCAATTTTCTCAGCACATTGGGCAATTCATTTATTGATCTTACTTTTACTCGCATTATTATTCCCGAACTCTTCAATTATGTCTCTTATTTCTCACACTATACCCATATTCCAAGTGTACCACGTTCTTCTGAATAACATTCATTATCCAGATAATATTTGTATTTTATTTTTAATAAGAAACCAAAACCCTGCGGCAGTTACAATTGTAACAGCCCACCGCCAATTTTTCACTGTTTTCTAGTGAGCCTTTCCTGTTTAAGGAAATGTATTCGATCGTTCGCTTACAAACTTTCTGGATTTATTATTATTATTCTTGCCCGTTTCACCCACTTTGGGGTACGATAGATCAATCAATGGTTTGTGAGTCGTGTTTTTCTGTCCTCCCAGTACTTTTTCATCCTTTCAGATCTTGCCTTCGTGTCTTCTTCAGAAATTCTGTATACTCGTTTGGGCTTCACCCTGTCCTGAAACCTCTTTATTTTATCTTCGCTTATTTTCTTCGCGGATCCATCTACAAACATCTCTTCTGTAATTTGGAACTCTCGTAGGTCCTCCTCAGTTTCCTTGGTTTTTTTAGCTTCGTTTGGGCCTGCTATGGATCGCGTGGTTCTTATCTTTAGCAGCTTTCTTCTTTGACCAGTACTCCTTCATTCTTGCACTGTGAATGTCTTTTCGCTCCTGAATCCATTTCACACCTCCTCCCGGCCGTACCGTTTTTTCTGTTAGTGACTGGAGAGAGTTTGATGTTCTGATCAACGTTCTGTACCTATTGCTGTCATAAATTTCACTGGGAGCAATGTCCAATTCTTGAAGGTCTTTTCTGACGAGTCTTGCCCACTTGGCATTAGTCGCTTTCCCTCTAGAGATGGTGTGGAAGATTCTGGAGGTGAGCCTCTGATTGTCCATTCTCATGATATGACCATAGAAGTTCAATCTCCTCTTCCTCATAGATGTTGTAATGCTCTCCAATTGTTGGTACAGTTCTTTGTTGTGCCTGATTCTGTACTTGCCTTCTTCTTTAATAGGGCCCATGATTTTTCTCAGGATCTTCCTTTCCTTCAGCTCCAGTTTTCTAAGTTGCCCTTTTCTTACCGTGTTTAGGCATTCTGAGGCGTATAGTACTGATGGTCTCACTACAGTAGTGTAATCCCTGATTTTGAGGTTAAGTGAGAGGGATTTGGATTTGTACATACTCTTACATAGGTGGTAGGCATTTTCCAATTTGATGCATCTGCTGTTCATGGCCTGATCTTCATTCATATTTGAGGTTATCCATTCTCCTAGGTATTTGAAGGAGTTAGTCCTTTGTACTGTTTTGTCCCCCAGTGGGATTGATTTGGGTGCATCTTTGATGTTGGTGATAAACTGTGTTTTGTTGATGGCGATCTTCAGCCCTACTTTAGCTGCTATGTGGTCGAGAGAGGATAGTTGATGGATAGCTTCCTCCACACTGGATGACAGGAGTGTAAGGTCGTCTGCAAAGGCTAAACAGTTGACTGTTAACTTGTCTTTCTTGTAGCCTATTCTCAATCCAGAGCATTTTCGTCCACTCACGAATGACTTTTCAAGTAGGAAGTTAAAGAGGATTGGAGATAGGCCATCCCCTTGTCTAACACCTGTTTTGATCTCAAAGCTCTGGGACAGTTCCCCTCTGAATTTGATTCTGGCTGTAGTGTTGGTAAGGGTTGCTTTCACTAGATTCAAGGTTTTCTTATCTAGTCCCAGTTCAGCAAGTGCCTGGAAGAGTGACTCTCTATCTACTGTATCGTAGGCCTTCTAAAAGTCAACAAATGTTGCCACGTAGGGTGAGGCGCTTAGGTTTTTGTAAGTGATGATGGTTTTGAGGTTCAGGATTTGCTCGGCGCATGACCTTGACTTGCGAAACCCAGCCTGGTATTCTCCGATGCAGGAGTCTAGCTGAGCCTCTACTCTTGTGAGTAATACTTTGGAGAGTATCTTGTACGTCACTGATACAAGGGAAATCTCTCTGTAGTTGTTGAGATCTGATTTGTCGCCTTTTCTCCTTGGTTTATTATTATTATTATTATTATTATTATTATTATTATTATTATTATTATTATTATTATTATTTATCGATAAGACCCCCTGTGGGCCACGATTACACAATCTTCCTTCTGTCACGCAGACTGATACCCTTCTCTTTACACTCTCGCCAAAGATTCTTGAGTCTTTGACTTTTTCTTGCTCGCTCTTCCACCGAGATGTTCCCTGGCTTCGCATGTTGCTCTTCCGACGCATCCCCCATTGCCGCAAACTTCTTTCTAAATGATGTCCTTTCTTTTATATCCTCCTCCTTCATACCTATTTCTGCCATTATTATTATTATTATTATTATTATTATTATTATTATTATTATTATTATTATTATTATTATTATTATTTACTTATGCCCATTCATAGAGCACGTTGAAAGTTGTTCATTGGCTTGATGACTTTCGCCATCTTATTCTTCCAAAATGCGTTGCCTCTTCCGTTCTTCTGACTACTTTGTACCAGTCCTGCTACTACGTTTGACCACAAAAGTGTGTTTATTTTACTGAATCCTGAAAACTTCGCGTTTTCTCATGTTCTCTTCCCCGATGTTCAATTCATTCAGGTCCCTTATTCTTTCCTCCAGCCAGTTTATTCTTCTGTTTCGGGAATTAATTACATTGAATAATCCTTTTATGAGTCTATTTTTACATCCTAAAAATGTGTCCGAACAATTTCAGTCGTCCCCTCCTACATCACTGATGGAACTATCTGTTCGCCTTTTGATCCACATTCCATTATCTTGAATAGGGCCGAAAATGTTTATGTGAATTTTACGTTACAGTTTTTCAATATCTGGTATTTCAGAATGACCTCCTAAAGTTAATGTTCCTCATGCATATAGAGCTTCTGGTAGAGTAACTGTTTTCTAGTGTTTCAATTTAGCATTACGTGACATTCGTCGTTTATTATAGTGATCCCACGTTCCTCTAAACACCTTCTGAAGTTTTGAGAAACTTCCTGTATTGGCCAAACTGTTTTATCCCGAAGGATTATTATTATTATTATTATTATTATTATTATTATTATTATTATTATTATTATTATTATTGAAATGAAATGGCATATGGATTTTAGTGCCGGGAGTGTCCGAGAACATGTTCGGCTCGCCAGATGCAGGTAATTTGATTTGACTCCCGTAGGCAACCTCCGCATCGTGATGAGGTGGTGATTATTGTTTTAAGAGGAAGTACAACTAGGCAACCATCCTCTATATAACACTAATCAGACGGAAAAATTGAAGGGATCCGATACTTCGAAAAATGAAGATATCGGCCAAAGGAAGACAAGGGCCACGAAGGGCGTGAAAATGAAAGACTCCCTAGCCCTCGCAAACCTAATAGCGTCGGGGTCGGAAAAGAACAAGAGTTGACCAAGAGAGGTCGGATAGGATAGATGAAAGTGAGGAGCCTAACACAAGTAAGTGGAAGCAATGCCAGGACTCAGCTGAGGGCCCCGTGGTAGCCAACCCACGCTCCAAAGTTCAGAGCCACTGAGGCCCCTTTTAGTCGCCTCTTACGACTGGCAGGGGATACCGTGGGTGTTATTCTATTGCCCACACCCACAGGGGGAATCGTGATGAGGATGAAATGATGATGAAGACGATACATACACCCAGCCCCAGTGCCAGCGAAATTAACCACTGATGGTTAATATTCTCGACCCTGCCGGGAATCGAACCCGGGACCCCTGCGACCAAAGGCCAGCACGCTAACTATTTAGCCATGGAGCCGGACATTATTATTATTATTATTATTATTATTATTATTATTATTATTATTATTATTATTATTATTATTATTATTATGTCCCACTCGTTGGCTGAACGGTCAGCGTACTGGCCTTCGGTTCAGAGGGCCCCGGGTTCGATTCCTGGCCGGGACGGGGATTTTAACCTTAATTGGTTAACTCCAATGGCACGGGGGCTGGGTGTATGTATCGTCTTCATCATCATTTCATCCTCATCACTACACGCAGGTCGCCTACGGGTGTCAAAGAGAAAGACCTGCACCTGGCAAGCCGAACCCCTCCTGGGATATCCCAGCACTAAAAGCCATACGACATTTCATTATTACTATTATTATTATTATTATTATTATTATTATTATTATTATTATTATTAGTTCAACATGGACTTGTGTTGATATGAAGTGCTATTGCAGGACATAAGTCGGATCAGTTTATAAATTACATCCTGTACATGGATTGATCTGCTATACGAAGGATTAAATAAAAATATTTCACGTTCGTTCTGCGTGCTAGCGGCATTATGAACTGTGGTTTCTTGAAGTCTGAAAGCTTGTTGTGTAAGTTTAAGTCCTTCTGAACATCCTCCAGTGGGCCACGCCTAAGACAACAATAGGGGGAGGGGGCTGCCAAGCATGCACCCTGCTCTCTCGACGGAGCCAGATTTTCAATAATCTCCGGCAGGCGCGCTAGGAATGCAGCTGCAGGGTGGGATGTTCCTTGTCTGCTAGTTGGCGTTCTTCACTTCTGTGTGTACTCTTGTCCGAAGTCCAAGGATACTTAAGATATTTAGCTACAAATCCTCTTCGGCTAGATTCTGGTGAACTCGTAATGTTTCCTTATCACATTTCCCATAAAGCAAAAGTGCTCTAAAATCGAGTTGCTTGATTGAAGTGCTAAAAGTGTGGATTGTGTCCACTTGTATATATATTAGCAGTTAACCGCGGCTTTGATCGACTGGATTTCTTAATTGGATAAAAGTGATCGTCCCTCGGTACTATACTAAGACATTATCTAAAATTCCCTAAAGTATAAAAACTCGCCTAAAAATTGAGTTTCATTTACCCCAGAAACTCTATGTAAACCACGTTTTTGGCATTGCCTTTTGGGACTAAGATGACCATGCGACATAGAACTGTACAAGTGAGAGACAGTCTTCACTCAAGTCAAAAAAAATGTTTCTTTATTTTCAAAGGAGATTCCAGAAACCAATTTTCACGTCTGTAACATCTTCAGTTTTTGAGATATAAGTATCCGCATAAATGGTATTTAACCCCATTTTCACCTTTTTCGCCCGACGGGATATTCCGAAAACAAAAGAAGTGTTTCTTTATTTTTAAAGGAGTTTGCAAATACCAATTTTTACGTCTGTAAAGTTATAAGTTTTTGAGATATAGATATACTCATTTAAACAATTCACCCCATTTTCACCTCCTTAGCTACGGAATATCAAAAAATTCTCCCTTAGTGAGCTCTTACATTCTGATATAATGTATCCCCAAAATTTCATTTTTTTACGTCCAGTAGTTTTAGCTTGCGCAATGATGACTCCGTCAGTCAGAACATGTTATTTTATCTCTATATAGATATATAACGTGTTCTGATCTTAGGCAGATATTCACACAGGTGTTCTCCATGCACTCCTGTCTGCAGCCTTCCTCTTAGTTTCTTTGTAATTTCCTGCTATTTTTACACCGTCCACTATCACCATCCTCTAACATTCCATTTACCTTCTAGAGCTTCCATCAGCAAACACTCTCTTCGTGGCCATTTCCTGCTCCTTGTGTGGATGTTTTGTAATACCGTCCTCTTCTATCCAATACATGGTCGTCCCGTACCCTTTCCGTCCAGGACATCCTTCACATCCTTCTCCATAACGACATCTCAAGTGCTTCTAGTCTCTTTTCATCTACCTTACTTAGCAATCAGGTCTCCGCTTCATATAGCGCCACACTCCAAACAAAGCATTTCACCAGGTTCTATCTTAACCACAAGTCCAAACGTCCACATAGGTCACCGACATTGTTCTTCTAATCCAATATTTCGTTCGTAATAACAATAATAGTAAACGAAACTTTATTTAATAAAATTTAAGGACCCTGATTTATTTAAATTTTTTACATAAAATTGAAACAGACGGTTTTTAATATAGGCATTCATTTTTGAATGCACTAGAGTTCTTTTCCTATTTTTCTCCTTACTGATTGCAGTTTGGACAGACGTAGGTGACATGTGTTTTGCGAATATATTTGTTACATTTTCAATAGAACATGTTTGTTTTATTGTCACTGCTTGAGTGAAAAAACTTACACCGTTGATGGCTCGTAGGTTTTTGTTGTTGTTACTCTTTCTGATACACTAGCCATATCTTTAGGGTTTTAGATGCTCCTGATCATTTTCGAAGATTCCTCCATTCGTGATGTAATGTTCTCTTCCCAGTGACTTCCCACGAAAGGACTAAGCGAATAAAGATAAGTGGGAAAGAAATCTACAGTATTAGATTTGCTGACGACATTAACATACTAGCAGATTCTGAGAAGTAATTAAATAGAGTGTTGAAAGTTCTGGGTGATATATTGAGACATTACAAACTTGATATCAATAATAAAAAAAACAAAATTTTAGTTGTGAGCAAAGGTGGGAGGGGAGTTAATACAAACATAAGAATAGGATATTCCAAAGTAGACCAAGTGCAATATTTCTGTTACTTAAGAAGCGTTATAACTGAAGGCAAAATGTGTACCAAGGAAATTATAGGAAGAACAGCTGTTGCTAAATAGGTCTTTAAAAATAAAATAAATATAAGTCTAAAAACAAGAAAGGCTTATGTAAAATACTTGGCCTGGAGTATACTACTTTATGGTTGTGAGAGATGGAATATTGGAAAAAAGGGAAATAGTTTCATTGGAAGCAACTGGAATATGGATTTCGAGGAAAATGAAGAGGAAAGAACGGAAGAGGAACACCAAGGAAGATATACTTTGAAGATGTGAAAATCTTGGTGGAATGTAAAGACTACAGTCTCCGTGGCTTAAGCGCCAGCGCACCGGCCTGTCATCACTGGGTTCCGTGGTTTATATCCCAGTCACTCCATGTGAGACTTGTGTTGAACAAAGCGGAGTTGAGACAGATTTTTCTCTTGGTACTCCGGTTTTCCGTGGCAACATTCATTCCAGCAACACTTGCCGAAGAGGAGTGTGACAGGCTTCGGCAGCCGGCACAATTCCTATCCTCGCCGCTGGATGGGGGCTTCATTCATCCCATTCTTGACCTGGTCGAATGAATGGAAATAGGCTGAGGATTTTCAAAGACTATAAGGAAGTGAAGAGAACAGCAGGATTGAGAAGGGAATTGTTGCAGCCTTTAGTGTATAATGATGAAGTCAAGTTGCCAAGTATTTTCTCGTGGAAGTGTTTGTTCCAGATATATTCTCTCCTACTATTGAATGCCCAAGTAAATTACGATTTCATACTGGTTAGAGAAAATAATGATAACTAAAACACTGTAGCGCGCTAGTTTGTCAGATGAAAAGCGCCGATTGTCTGCATCCTCAGTGGACTGGAAGTCACCACATCTCTTATGAAGCCGCCTAGCGGGCCGTGAATGAATTACGTACACGAGAACGCTCCCTCCCTCTCCCTTCTTCCTCTCAACTCCTTAGATAATCCAAGATCATCTTGAGGGTTCTCTAAGACACTAGATCTCTCTCATTCTTCTTTATAAATGTACAAACTCTGCTTCATTGGATTCGAAAATCAAGTCAAGGATAAAATTTTATAGCTTGTTTGCTGCAACGTAAGTGTGCTTACTTCTGAATAATCACAAGGTAATGCTTGACTGGTGATTTCTTTTGTGTCGTCTCTGGCGATGTGGGCACAGTGGATAACGTCTTAACTACGAGGATGCTGAAAGTAGTATAGTGTTAGACACTGACATCGTAGTAGACCTATTGTTTAACATTCATAACTGGACCCCAGTTGTTAGACAGTAACATATTAAATGCAAAGTAGTTCGGTTACTAGGAAGTGTTATTTTTTCAATTTGGTTTATGTCGCAACGGTACAGATCGGTTTTACGGCGGCGATGGGATAGGAAAAAGGATAGGGGTCGGAAAGAAGCGGCCGTGGCCTTAATTAAGGCGCAGCGCCGGCATTTGATGGTGTGAACATGGGAAACCACAGAAAACTATCTTCATAACTCTCGACAGTGCATTTTGAACCCAATATCTCCGGAATGCAAGCTCACAGCTACGCGACCCTAACCGCATGGGTAACTCGCTCCTTATATGAAGTGTAATCGGGCCGCATTTTCATAATGTAGCGAGACTAAGATAAATTCTAGGAGTTCTGATCAGCCGTACCCCTAATTGTTATGCATACCTCATAGCATAACTGGTGTACAGGCTTGCGTATAGTTGTTACTCGCTTCAGTAAGTTTGTATTCTAACCTCTTACTGCATAAAAATTCGCGCTCTAATCGTAGCTAAAACAAGCAACGATAGAATAATAGTTACAGTAATCATAAACATAATTTCGTATGCGAATTTTTGAATAATGTGAACAAAATATCTTTATATTTGTGAATATAATTCATTTCAAAGTTTTAGCAGGAACTCTACTGCTATTTTTATACATATCAGCAAATAAATGACATCTCTTCACTGCCATTGTGAGGGAGAAATGTGAATTTTTTCACGTGAAGACTAGTTTTGAGGGCGCAATAAGTGCATTATTTTACTGATGCTTTACATTTAAAGCTTCTGACCATTCCTCCCTGCTGGAGATATTTTGTTTTGTTTTCGCTGCCATGATCGATCTGAAAACGTTTTGAAACGTGTATCAATTTGATTGCCACTATACTTGTTAAAATTTAGTACTGAATTATAATACTCTGTTTTCAGTTCTGGCGTTAGTTTAATTGAACCGAAATATGTGATGGGTAACGACTACCACCATGCAAATATTCAAAAGCTTGAAGGAGATGGTCACTGATGCCAACCGTCATGCATGAACGGGCTGTTTCTTGATGATTACGACTGCTGCAAAGACATCTGCAGGTATAATATTGGGATACGATCTGTTATAACCCCTACTATTTATGTGACTCACTCTACACAACTGCGCAGCGGGCAACGGCCTTACATAATAGGCTATCGGTTCGTATCAACACTCAGGTCTTCGTTATATACTTCTTTTCATCTCTCAATCTGCAAGCCTCTGAGAATTAGCTCTCCACAAGTCTCTTTGCAGTAAGTTTAGATCCACACCTCTTATATTTAAATCATCAGGAACTGAGCTGGACAGTGGTCCTCTTAATCTCCCTCTGCTTTTCTTACCCTCCATGATCGAGTCAATTAATCTGATAGGTAATCCATCTTCCTCTATTCGCCTCACATAACACCCCACTTATACGCGCAGCTTCATCCATGTACTTCAATTCTGTCTTAGCCTTTATCTCCTTTTTACGAATACCCTCTTGACATTGTTTCCACCTATCTGAACTGGAATTAATTATTATTATCGATACCTTCCTGTCTGTTGTCTCTCAAATACCTCTGATGTACCCAGCTTTCACTCACGTACTGAAGAAATGTTCAGATGTATAGATAATTTCATTTGAGAGATACTTTTCTTGCAGATTACCCTTCATCGTTACTGCGTTTATTTCTAATTCTTCTTTCTCCGTTTTTGGCCTACTTTGGACCGCGGCAAACAATTGACTTTCTGGTTAGTCCTTTCTTCTTCTCCCAGAACTTCATCATTTCTCCGTGGTTCCTCTTCCTCTCCTCTGACCAAATGTTCTTGGAGTTTTCATTTTGCTTTCGTTGTAACTCGTTGAATTTATCAATTTTAACTCGAAACATATCTCTATTGAATATTACTTTTGGATTGATGCCAACTTACTTCATGCCTTTTCTTGTTTCCTCTACCCATTTAGTAGTTGCTTTTAATTTGATGATGTAGGTAAAGATTTTCTTTCTTAGTCGACTCTCGTTCATTCTTGTGAGGTGCCCATACAACTTCAGTCTCCTCCTACGTGTGGTGTCTGCGATCTTATTTGTCTGGCTGTATAGATGTTCACTTCTCCTCTTCCTGCATGTACCATCCTTTCTTTTATTGGGTGCTACGACCATCCTCAAGATTTTTATTTCTTCTATAGCTCATCCATTTCCCCTTTCTTATTCAGTATCAGAGATTCTAAAATCTTAAGTCCCTCTGATTTTATAACCGTTGTTTAGTGTCTGATCTTTGCTCTTTTATTGTATCTATTCTGTATTAATCTATAGGATAAATCCATCTTTCTGGCCCTTCCCTACTTTGCTTCTTTATCAAGACCGTTCGGCTGGATTCAGTTACCAAGATATTTAAATTTATCTGACCTCTTGACTTTCCCATACTTTGTTTTCAGAAGCTTTTCTTCATTATGTTTGTATTCTATGTACTCTGTCTTTTCGTATGAGATCCTGAGTCTGCTCTCTCTGCGACTTTTTATTTATTTATTTATTTATTTATTTATTTATTTATTTATTTATTTATTTATTTATTTATTTATTTATTTATTTATTTATTTATTTATTTATTTGTGTCTTTTTGAAGTGACGAAATTAGGCTCTTTGCACAATCTTACATTTTACGAGATACAATTTTTTTATGTTTTTACAGTATTAATTTAAAATCCCGAGGAAATCAGTTACAATTAATGAGGAAAACATATTAATCAGATAAGGAGTAATAATAGAATTAATTTCTATTACTGAAATATTACAGGATAAATAAGGAGTGGACAGAAACAGGAATATATCAAATTGATAATTAAAGAATGTGTAAGTTAATTCTACAGTGTCTACTAACCAGCTAAGAGGAGAACTTACTCTAATATGAGTCAAAAAAGAAGTGAATGAATAAGACTATGGTAAAATCTAACCAAATGAGTTGGCCGTTCGGTTACGGGCGTGAATTTGTGAGCTTGCATTCGGGAGATAGTGCGTTCGAACCCCACTGTCGGCAGCCCTGAAAATGGTTTTCCGTGGTTTCCCATTTTCACACCAGGCACATGATAGGGCTGTATCTTAATTAAGGCCACGGCTGCTTCCTTTACAGTCCTAGCCCTTCTCTGTCCCATCGTCGGCATGAGACCTGTCTGTGTCGGTGTGATGTAAAGCCCCCCTCGTGGTCCAATGGGTCTCTTGTGCCCGCCGATCTTCTTTGGTCCTTTGTCCCTATACTTCTAGTGGGCTTCCATTGTTTTTTCAACTGTTTGTTCGTAGGCGACTTTTTCTCATCTAGTGAGTTTTGTCTAAGTCGTTAGTTGATCCTGGCGACTGGAGTGGCTATGCGCTAACTTCCAGTATTTCAGGGAAGGTAGGAGCAATTGCGAATGTGGAGTGATTGAAATGCGGTGGTGGCGACCATTGATTTATGGGCAAGGGTTATGTGGGTACTTTCATTTGGAGGCGTTGGGATCTAGAGGAGTTGTGGGGCGTGTGATATTGTGGTTAGGCACACAGTGTTCTTGGTGGGAAACTTGGCTTATGTTGTGCTGGTGAAGAAGAAGAGGAGCTCTATTGTGGGGATAGATTGTGTCAGGCGGTTTAGATTCTGTGTAGGAGAGAGGGTGAGATTTAGGTTTACAGAAGTAATGACGGAAGTTGTTGGTTGGATGGTTGTGGGTGGCGCAGGTGTTTGCTCGCGATATAGTGAGCTTTTATTGCCTTTTTAAGGAATGGGCAGCCTGGGTAAGAAGCGGCGTGATTCCCTTTACAGTTGGCACACTTTGCCTGTTCTCGTAGGACTGGGCAGACGGTGTGATGGTGATGATCGCCGCATCTATTACAGCAGGTCTCATTAGGACAGCTTGAAGCGGACTGATTTAGCTGTAACACATGATATTAGAGAAGACTGCGGGCGGGGTTTGTTGAGATTGGTGTGGATTCGTTTTGGGGTAGGTGCAGATTGGTAGATAGGGGAGGGGATATTTGAGGTTGTGACATGGGTATTGCTTGAGAAGTTTCTGATTGTGAAAAATCAGTTTGGGTAGGTCTGGTGCTGCGGGTTGTGTGGTTTTAATGCTTTGGTTTTGTTAGGTTTACTTTTGATTTCCTTGGTTTGTGTATAAACTGGGCGGGATGGTCGAGGTGAGGTTTGTGTTCTGGTGTCCATTAGGGACAAAGTTTGAGTGCCGCATTCCCAGAATGTAAGATATTCCTCTGATGGTTCTTCTTCTTATGGTACTGCTGGTTCAGGGTCTTGGAGGGAATCTGAAGGTTGTATAATTATAAGGTTGGGGATATATGGGAGTGGAGTGAGACTATGAAGTATGTTCTTCAGGAGGAAGTCTCGGATTGGTGTGATCATTAGCGTGTCACTTTGAGATTGTTTTATCACTGCAGCATGGGTTGGAATGATATCTGAAATGGCACCAAGTATTGCGCATCGGTTCATTGGAACAGGTCCTTGGATACCAAGAGGGATCATGGCTATGCTGCATTTAGGTGAAACGGGGAATATGGAGTTATTCTTGACATATCTGAATGGGTTTCCAAGTTTAGGTCTTCCATGTCATGTTGGGAATTAGTATTGGCGGTTGACCTGTGTGAGAGTACAGGCGACGGGGGTCGAATGGAGTGAGAGGGAGATTGACTTGGGGAGGAGAGGAACTGTGTAACTCATCGATGGCTAATGTAGCAAAGCTTGGGGGTTGAAAGGGTCCCGGCTTCTCGGTCCACCAGGCTTGTTCTGATTTCTGAGCATAGAAGGCATTTCGGGAGTATTTCTTGATGGGAATTCGTTTGGTAGGATTAGAAGGAGTGAGGATGAAATACTGGAAAGGTCAACTGCACTTGCGGACCGGGCTGTATGAACTTCAACTTGTTGTCCGAGTCGTGTCAGGCTAGTTTTGTACGTGGATTACGCCACGGGCAAGGCGCAAACTCAGGACACCAAGCTGATCGGACAAATTGCTGGGGGCCACCAGGGTGGCTAGTGGCTGCAGTTGTCTCCGTAGACTGTTCGCAGCTAGCGGCTGCTAGCGGCGGAGATTTCCTCTTCGGGGAAGCTATCTCCGATGTGCTCTCTACCGCTTCTCGTAGTGAGGGAAAGTCTCAAGCTGTACAGTGTAGAGATAAGGTCAGCAGCAGTCAGTGTCAGTATTCATAGTGAGAGAAATGGAGCAAGAGGTAGGACCATCGCGTGTAGTGAAGCACAAAAGAGGAAAACCGCTCAGAAGTGATCATAGGCAGTGCATTGTGAATGTGTTCAATAAACTAAGTGAACAGAATTCAGGTTTAGTCGTTTATTCAGAAGTTCAGATCTTCGCACTGTTGTATGTGATGCGCAGCCCTGTACGTCCGAACACGAGACGTTGATGGGGTGGAGGTCGGTACTGTACGTTCAGCGAATCACAACTTTTTCTTTGGCGGTGGGTATATAAGGCAGGCGGGCTGACGTCACAGACTTGTCTGCGTGCTGGTTACGTCGTGATCCCGAACACTTGCTGTGTAGCGCGCTGAGATGGAGCCAAAACAGATAATATTAAATGAGAAGAGTAAAACCTAAATCGTATTGCCTAAGATACTTACATTTAATGGATAATTTTTGGTAACATTTACACATTGTTCACTCATACAATCATTCAAGTCAGCTGTATGTACTCTGGGGGAAGGCTGTTTTAAACGTCATAGGCGAACAAGAGTTTTAAATATCTACCGGGATCGTATTCCATAACCCGTACCAGCGACCAGGAATGATATCTTTGCGGCGGCTAAGAAACAATACCTCGTATCTCTCACAGTGCTCTTCCTATCCATTATGTTCCTTCAGACATGTCACGCCTTCCAGCCACTTATACATATCACAACATTTTCCGTTGTGTTCATTTTCGTATGTTTGTGTATAAAAGAAAATTAACCTTATATACAGTATATAAGGGCAAGGTTCGTTTTCCTTTACGCGAAACCATAGGATAAAGAAGACAACTAAAATTGTTTTGATGGACTGCATATCCACAAGTGGCTCCGAGGTGTGATCAGTGAACATAATGGATAGGAAGAGACTTGTGGGATGCAAGGTATTGCTTTCTAGGTGACATATAGGTATTCGTTCGATGCTCTGCTATTTCGAAAAGTGACACGGAGCTAATATTAACGAAGACAAATCTAAAATTGAGCGCTTGTAATACTGCATAAATTTGTTGACCGTTGTAATTACGCTGACTGTACACAAACAACTCCTTTGAAAGGAAAGACTAATGCTCGGTCAGTCTCCTACTGTTGAGGCCTACTTGAGTGAATTACAACTCCTGGTAACTTCGCTTAGCAACGCGCACGAACAGAAGCTCATCGTGTTTCTATAGAGGTTGCCATAAAAGGGGTTAAGCAAGGAGATTACGAGCTCCTTTTGAGGGGACTAAATCTTACTCCAGACAGTTATAATTACACTGTATTAAATGGTTGGTTTGCGATGTTCTGTTGTTATCAGTGAACGCCAATTCACAGACACTGGCTGAGTTTGAACGGGAAGACAATGAGCCTGTCGCGCTAACAGAACACGTCTGTCATACAGGAGCGATAAGCTGCAAAGCAGATGTCAGTCAGCTCGACAAATCCGCGAACGAACTAATGGAGACCAAAGCTAACTTAATTTGTAATGAAAATAAATTCGTAATGCATCGACGATTTAGTTACTAAATTTAAAAATGTTGTTTGACTACAATTCCATCCATTCTTTGAATTTATTTCACCTCTTTTTCTCTCTCTAATGTGCCATCAACAGTCATAGAACGTCAGTCTTAACTTTTAAGTCTCCAAAGTCATATTTTCCAATTTTTCATTCCTAAATTTTTGCAAAATTATCAGAAACATGTTTGTCAATTCAAAGCCAAAATATCGTATGTATTGAATGCTTTGCATAGATGCAAAGCTATGAAATTACAGGGGATAAAACCGCGCTTTAATCTCACGGAATGTCCATACTCATGAATACTCTGTTACAAACTTGATGTTAGTATTGATTCAACATTCAATGTTTACAGTTTGTTTTACTCTAGTATTAAAAGCCTTAAAATAATATTTACTTCTGTTTCGTCACAGAAACCGCTTGATGTCTCACATATGATGAGATGATGATGATTATTGGAGCCCGGATGTTTGTGCAGTAATAGGTGAGAATGCAAACCAACTTACCTGGTAGGAACTGTCGTCTACCAGCTCTTCCTTCGTGTAGCGAGAGTAACATAAATTGTAGGGATTCTAGCAGGACTTACTCTTAATGTTGATGTAAAACTCATAGCAGAACCATTGTGCACCTGCCGTCGAGGCTTAACCATAACCCTGACAAGCTACCTAATACAGGTCTGGTCTCTCATTTAGTCTGGTATCTTACCCTTCATCTCACCGGCTTGCGTGACCCTACCAGGAGCCGAAACCCCCAATATCATTTGGAAGGTCCATCTAGGATCCAAAAACTTAATTTCGATAGACCACCTGACGAGTAAAAGTACCCAAAGCGTACACTCCGATTTTCATTAAACTAATGTCACTGAAAATACTTCAAATTGTTGACGAATGATACTTATATTGTCGGCACTCATGAACGTATTGCAAGAAACAAATGGAGATTTAGGTCCGAGAGTGGATGAACATTTATTTGAACTTGTGGATGTTTATGTAACTGATTTTGGTCTCCTATCCCTTTCAGACCGAGTACGCACAATTGTGCGGGTTCGTATTTTAGTTATCCCTGACCATATTTGATGTTTTTTCGGCGCTACACCGGACTGCAGTGATTGTGCAGGACACGTGGCGTGTATTTAAATTGATTTTAGTATGCGCTTGACCGCCAGGGCGAAGGAAGAAGAGTTTAAAAGGCACAGTTGATCGGCGAGATGGCAGGAAGCAGTAGTGCCGAAAGTAAGTATTTATTTACTGCGTTTATATTAATCTAGAAGCTTTACTGAATACCGGAATATATTCAATGAAGTGTGTACATTGGTTAGTGAACGTAAATTTTGAAGCTACACCATCGTACGTGATACAACGAGGTTTTGAATTTTGATACGCACAATTGTGTGGGTCCTGTTTTTCGGATGTTAGTTTTTATTTTGTAAAATAAACTATTAATATGTGTATTGAGGAGCATTTTAGTCAGTTCTTGACGTACAAACAAAAATTCACACCTCCAGTTTTCTTTCAGGTCTGAAAGGGCTATACTAACAAAGGATCATCTAAAAATATGTTTAGAATTGTATCCTTCACATGAGTCAATGAAAGGACATTTTTTTCGTAGATTCTTGGACAACTTACAGTGATGTGAACACTAATGTAATTTCTCCGTATGGTAAAGAGTTGGAACTACTGACGAGTTCTAAACAAACTACTTCTTTTACTAGAACGCTCGATTTGTATGGGTTCGGAATCTGGAAAAAAATTTAGGAAGT
The DNA here is from genome assembly GCF_040414725.1 of Anabrus simplex. NCBI lineage: Eukaryota > Metazoa > Arthropoda > Insecta > Orthoptera > Tettigoniidae > Anabrus > Anabrus simplex. The sequence goes on along the minus strand of NC_090279.1, from coordinate 214,769,082 downwards.
TTTCTGTTCATGTGCTAATTGTCACCCTGCATAAAACTTTCATAAGCGCAACAACATGATCAAAGGGCAATCTCTCGTTCATAACGAGTTTCCTCACCTAAGTTGGTAGACGTACCAGTTCAGTTATGTTTTTCCAGCAGGGTAAACATATGTCAGGAGTATGAAGATTTTCTCATATTAATCCACTTCTTAATGCCATGAAGACAATTGGTTTGTAGTTTTAAGTCATAGAGAAGTAGGCTGTTGTAATTAGGTCTGTTTTCATTACACAATGTTTCAGCTCATATAGTCCTTCCTTAAAGATTTCGTTGCGTCTCTGAAATAATGATTCAGTTACCTTTATCTGTAAGGAGGGGAAAAGAACAGCGCAATTGGGGCTGATGTAGGACGTTTTGACGATGTTTCTGTCTCCATGGTAACACCACTTTGTAGTTGCCTGCGGACGGTATGCAATACGTGTCTGCAGTGTTGCACATACACTATGTATTTTACGTCATAAAACTATGGCTAGCGCTAAAGTAGCACACCGTACTCAATGGGCCAGGGCTTTGATTCTCGGTTCAGTTCCCCCGATGAGCTTCATTCTAGTAAACTGTTCCGGTAAAGACACGTAATGCTATGTTATAAAAGCGAACTAGCGGGCAGACTCATTGCAGGACGTTCAAGTATCTTGATCTACACCATGAAGGATTCTATTCTTCTTCTTTGTTCAAATACCAAGTGTTACATTGCACTATTCGTCATCAGTAGGGCTACCATAGAAGTTAGCCAAGCACGACCATTGGGACTGCTAGCTCTGTAAAGTTTCGGCCTTTTCTAAATTTGAATATCTGTTTTTCTTAATCAACACCAAAATACTGTTTCCAAGCCGACATGCCTCTTCCATAGTTACCGATGACCCAGCGCTGAGGAGGTTTCACTTCTGACCTACCGTATATCCCAGTAGGACAGAGGGTTTCACCCCCTCCTCCCCCGATTAGAGTCGGTAACATTTATTGGCAATACAACGTACTCCCCTGAAAGAGCTTCCATTAACTTGATCTCTTAGAAAGAAAAAGATGGTTCTAAGTCACTGTCTCCAGCATGCAAGTTGCTAGCTACATCATGCAAACTACTCGGCCTGTTTCTCTGTTTTATTATTATTATTATTATTATTATTATTATTATTATTATTATTATTATTATTAATATTATTGGAAATAGGTACACTTTTAACGATTTAAATCCTAGAAGTGGTGTGGCAAGTATGATAGAAAAGCTTGGGTGGGAGACACTGGGGACTAGAAAGAAACGAACACGGTTATGTGGTATGTATGATGCCTACACGAATAAGCCAGCTTGCGGAAAGTTAAACAGTCGAGTAGAAAAGGCCATTTACATAAGTAGGAGAGATCATCCACATAATGTAAAAGGTAGATCGGAGAAAACTAATTATGTAAGTATTGTTTGTAAATATAGGAACTGATGATTGGAATGGTTTACCTGCAGCTGTCTCAGAGCCTTTTCCCAAAAATGTAAGATGCTTCAAGAATAGACTCCAGCATTCTGTAAGTTGTGTGTAAATGTCTGTGCGATAGTGTCATATTTTAAAGCAATGCTGAAAACTGTAGTATTAAGGCATTTGAATTATTTGAGGTATGTTTGAATTTGTATATGGACGTGCCCTATTTAGTAATTTAGTTATCAATTGGGCCGCTCAATGTACTGTAATTCACAGTGTAAAATTATGAAATACGTAAGGTTCGTGTGAATTGGTATATGATGATGCTGGATTTAGAATGTTAAACTGGTAGTATTTCCTGTAATATTTTTCCCATGTACTCTTGTTGCACTTGATGATGTTGTTGTGTTGTTGTTATTGTTGGGTAATTGTGTTTTAACTTTACTGTACTTTATTATCATAAGCGATCATTGTCGCCGGGATATTTTCCAGTTGCGATGTATTTGTTAATAATAATAAAGTAAGATTTGAGTTCTTAATTTTCCAAGTGTTAGAGAGCTGGTAAACATGGATAAAGGAATACGTCCTAGAACATGTTGACCAGCGATAGAACCAGTAAACTCACCCTGAAATAACACGTCTATTCAGAAATAGACAACTTGATAAAGTTCAGTAAGAGGAAACCTTCAATTACAACTTCATAATTGGGAATTGCCAAGCTTGTTCATTTATATCCTTCTTTATAAGGAACAACGTCGCTAATTTGCGATTTAATGAGTATCTTAAGAAGTCCCTTTGATGTCAAGAAATACAATTATTTCGTCTTGTTTACGTATTCTCGCTAATTATCTCCGATGTCTTAAGAATTATGTTGCGTATCCATTCTCAGGGTAAACGAATATCGCACTAATGAAGAACAGACAGTTCCTCTCGATCGTTCGCTGCTAAATTACATTTGCTACTGCGAAAATACTGGATCACTAGAAACTCACTTTTCGCATAACACACACCAAAGTAGAAGGGGTTGTCTAGCCGAAGGGGTAAAACTGGGATCATAGAACTCGAAACTCTAGCCAGACCGACACTGTTATTTTTCATTATTTTGTTATTTTCATTTCAAAATACAAAGGTGTTAGGTAATTTTTACTTTCTGTAACCTCGCACTGACTCTGTTAAGTATTTGGGTACTATGAGGACAGGATAGGGCTAGTTCTTGAATTGTATTACCTACGGCCTAGTTAACTTACAGCCTGCAGTTTTTGCCTGATATGTGCGTGAGAAACCATGGAAAAACCATGGAAAAACCATGGTCAAACATGCTGAGGGTTTGACCCATACCACATACACTATAATGCCATTTATTTCATACTCAGAACTTACCTACACTGACACCTCACGCAGGTCTTCTTGTACACTGATTCAAATAATCAGAATGTGGTCGAACTCAAGCCTCGTATTTCTAGAATCCCCATGCCATGAGGTGGGAGTTCTTTAACGGTGACTCTGTAAGACACAGATTGCTGTTTGCTTGCACGGCCAGTCTATTACCCGGTATCAATGGATCGTCATCTGAGCCTTTGGAAATATAAAGTTTTTACCCCTTCCTCATGAGTGAAAACATCAGCAAGTTGATTAACATTCACCGAGAGCGTTGGTCGTACGTAGCTGTGAGCTTGCATTTGGGAGATATTGGTTCGAACCCCACTGTCGGCAACCCTAAAGATGCTTTTTCCGTGGTTTTCCATTTTAAAAGCGGACAAATGCTAGCGTTGTACCTTGGTTAAGGCCATGGACTCTTCCTTTCCCATCCTTACGTCACCGAAAACATTCGATGTATTTTTTTTTGCTAGTTGTTTTTCGTCGCACCGACACAGTTAGGTCTTACGGCGACGTTGGGACAGGAAAGGGCTAGGAGTGGGAAGGAAGCGGCCGTGGCCTTAATTAAGGTACAGCCCCAGCGTTTGTCTGGTGTGAGAATGGGAAACCACGGAAAACCATTTTCATTTGATGTATTAGTGCGAATAGAAAAGAGAAAAAATGTGTTGGTAGCAGTGTTGCCAACTTGTATTTTCAAAATCCGCTAAATACTACTAAAATCCGCTGAAATTCCGCCAAGAAATCCGATCTCAAATAATGAGCAATAAAAAGAGCAATAATAATAATAATAATAATAATAATAATAATAATAATAATAATAATAATAATAATAATAATAATAATAATAATAATAATAATAATAATAATATCTGCACTCACCTGATCTGTGAGTTTCACTGGGATTAACCCCCTGCCTGCGAGCCGGCGAGCTAAAACTTGTAGACGTTTTACTGCCGGGTGCAAACTACGTGAATCCCCTACCGCAAGGGGCACACACAAAACAGGCCAGTTCATTAAACGGTCTTCCTTCATAGCATAAATATAAATGCTACTCTCTCACAGTTTCATTATCTGTCGTCATTCGTCAACCAAGAGATAAGTAACCTTTCCCCACGCATTACAAATTTATGATACCATGATCTCATAACATCAAATCCAAATAGCATGTTTTCTTCATGTCAGTGCTAGCTCCTGATAAGAAGTAGGGAATAGCTCGGAGACAGACTGGAGAATAATTTTTTTTTAAAACGTAAAGTGGATAAAACACTAAATTCTGCTATAATAAATCTAGAACTCCGCCCAAAATCCGCTGTCCGCTAAATTATATATTTCTCCGCCGACATTCTTCTAATTCCGCCAAATTTAGCGGAAAATCCGCTAAGTTGGCAACACTGGTTGGTAGCTCTCAGTGTATCACCGAAAACTGTATCCAGCATTTTCAAGGGAACCACTCTCTCCGAAGGTCATTATCACACTGAAAATATATTCTCTATTCATCGAGGTACTGGCGGAGAAAGCCGAAGCTCATGTTTTTGCCACGTTACAAATAGAAAGTAGTCTTTTGACAATGCCACATTTTAAAGGCACTAAACACTTACTAGAAGCTGTGTACTAAAAACTCATTCTTGTGCTAGCGGCCATGTACAAGGGCTGCAAATAAAGGAATGTCAACGTAGTCCGGACACTCGCAGGAGATCGGGCATGCGCAAATACGGTATTGGAGCTGCAGGTGGTGCTATTGTCGATGTGCTGTGTGCATTTCATGAGCATCCAATTGGGAGTGTTGTTACTGTGTGGCGTTAAAGTGAAGCGTGTCGATTTCACCGCTCTAAAGCATGTTTTCAAAAGGTGACCAACTTTGTTGGATTTAAATCGAGGTTACCCGCGACAAAAATGCATTTCCGTATACGACGATAGCACGATGGGTCAAGGCGTTTTTTGCGGGTCAGTATGAGACTGCGGGTTCGCATCATCGGTGGACTGTCCGGTAATTATCTCAGTTATCACACGGTGTGGTACATACTGGCGAAATGCCTTGCGTCCCGTTGAGTTCCACATCAACTCACGACGTTCAGAAATGGCACCGGCATCCACCTGAACACATACCACAACGAAGGAGACGCATTTCTGCTGCGTATTGTCCAAGACGCGGGCACGACTATTGAAGCCTGAATTAAAACGTCAATCGAATAAATGGCGCATGTCCACAGAAATTTGGACAGGAACCCAGTCGGGTGAAGCTTATGCTGGTTGTGGCATACGACTACGATGATGTTATTCGTACGCATGCTGTGCCTGAGCGACAAACCGTCGGCATTGACTAATATTGCCGATTTCTGGAGCGAACGCCCGTTGTCAAGTCGAAAACAATGTCAAGCTCTTATTGCAACGGTGGCTTTGGGAGGTCTTTCTTGGAACAACCTCCGTACTCACCAGACGTGAGTCCTTGTGACTTCGACCTGTTTCCAAAGTTGAAGGAACCCCTCCAACGTGGCCGATTTCATGTCCTGGCATCTGTACTCCGTGCAGTAGGGCGTTCCGTCACTGTCATCAACAGAGAACGCCTTGCGAACTTTACCCAGTGGCTTCCCGACATTCGGCAAAAGATAATAGACTTTGCGGGTGACTACACATTGGGGGAATGTAATGCAGTAGTACTTGTGTTCATTAGATCTTGCGCATTGCCACTACATTATTTACAACCCTCGTGTAAACCAGGAGGCTTTGGAACAGAATAAGTGAATAAAGCGGTGATTTGAAAGTCACCAAGAAGTGAGCACGTGATATAGCGTACCTGGACGGAAATCTCTCTGCGGCCTGGCGGGATCTCAAAGCCCCCGCTACTATCTAATGTAATTGGCTGGGTCGTATAAGAAGACGGCCTGTGTCTTGCCTGGATACGCCACTGATCCATGCGTAACAATGTCGCTCTGCTGACTCGGCTGCACGCCAGTATCAATTCCACAAAGTGAAGGCCCTCTCCTCCATTATGTGTTTCTTCTACGCTTGATTATAGCCAGGAGTTCCTTCGTATCGCATTGAGAATCCATAGCATTTTCTTTTGGGGATGCACGTACCAGGGAATTTGACTATTTGCGTTTAACGAAGCCTCCTTCATTAGTGTCATTATTATTATTATTATTATTATTATTATTATTATTATTATTATTATTATTATTATTGTTATCAGTGTATGTATATTACTAGCTGTTACGCGCGGCTTCGCTCGCCTGAAGTTCGTAATTTGATAAAACTAATCGTTCCTCCTTACTGCGCTGAGATATTATCTGAAAATCACTAAAGTACAAAAACTCACCAAAAAATTTAATTTCTTTTACCCCGAAACCTCTTTGTAAACCACGTTCGTGGCATTTTCTTTTCAGGCTAAGATGACCATCTACTGGCACAGCTAACTCTGGAACATGTGACATAAAACTGTACATATGAGGAACAGTCCTCTCTCAAGTTGGATATTAAAAAGTGTTTCTGTATTTTTGAAGAAGATTAAAAACTACCAATATTAAAGTCTGTAACATCTTCAGTTCTTAAGATATACGTATCCTCATAAAAAGAATTCAACTCCTCCTTCACTTCTTTCCGCACACACCCCCCCTCCCATTAAGTCGAATTAAAATAAAGAAAAATGCGTGCTTCTTTATTTTTGAAAGGCAATTCTTAATACCAATTTTTTACTCCTGTAACATGTTAAGTTTCTGAGATATGCTCATTTTAATAATTCATCCCCCTTTTCACTTCTTTTCACCCCGTTAGCAGGGTTTTCCGAATAAAATACTTACTTTCTTATTTTTAAAGGATATTCCATATACTAATTTTTACGTCTGTAATAGCCTTAAATTTTTGGTATGTAACTATCCTCATAATAAATGGATTCAACCCATTATTGACATATTTTTACCTCCACCCCTTAAGTGGAATTTATGAAAACAAAAAATACGTGTTTCTTTATTTTGAAAGGAGATTCCAAGTACCAATTTTCACGTCTTTGAACTGTTAAGTTTTGAGGTATAGGTATACTCATTTTAAAAATCCAACCCCCTTTACACCCACTTAGCGACTTACTAGACTGTAGTATAAATGAACCCCCAAAATGTATTTATGTCCAGTAGTTTTGGGTCAGCGATGATGACTCAGCCAATTAGGATTATAATTGATTTAATGACTACTACGGAGCGCTTGTGACTAGTTTCCTTTTTGGAAGTTCACGTTCATTCTCAATATCTGTTGAGCCCGGATAGTAATTTTTCCTTTCTGTCTTGCCAGAGTCGTTTCAGGAATTAAATACTTTTGTGTGGTGGAGACCGAGAACTAACCAGAATTAGGAGTGGTCTACGAGATAAAGATCAGAAAATGCAGTATAATCTAAATCTTTATGGACTTCATTGAGCCAAATACTTCCAGTCTTATAGCTGTTCTTGTTGGCGAGTCTATTGTTGTCTTTTCGTGCCTACCTTGCCTGCCAGCTTTGCCATTTCCAACTGTCGGTATATTGGGAGTTCTCTTTTAGTTGGAAATTTCGGTCCGGGAGTACTCTAAATCCATGAATGTTTCTGAGTCTTTCAGCTTTTTCCAGGTCGTCCACGATACCTTCCTTGTTTATTATCAGACTGATGTTTAACGGACAAAATTAATTAAAATTGAGCCGTAGGCCTAGTAAGCAGTCAATTAAAGTGTCAGCACATGTTAGCTGAGACAATACTATTATTATTATTATTATTATTATTATTATTATTATTATTATTATTATTATTATTATTAACAGATTCTCCACTGCGTATCAGAATTGGGGTCTCACTATGGCTGTGTAGAGACCGATCTTTCCATTATTTGAAATGCAGTTCTAGTTGTATCGGTTGCGTTGAGTTTCGTAGGCCTCGTCTTTTTATGAGGAGGGTACCGTCTCTACCATTCGGATGAATCCATTCACCGAGATATCGGAAAAGATCAATTTCCCCAATCGTTCCATGGGTAGTCTTGAAAGAGCCTTTTCCGGGAAGCAAGTTCTAGAAGTTCTGGGTGATTTTCGACAAAAGAGTAGCTGTACGGTAATGTTGCAAAGTTTGGGCTGGGAAGACTTGGGAGAAATGAGACGAGCTCCTCCACTAATTGGTATGTTCCGAGCTGTCAGTGGAGAGATTGCGTGCAATGACGTTAGTAGATGCATAGTTTCGCGTAGTATTTTTAAAAGTAGGAAAGATATGAAGATAAGTTGGAGTTCAAGGGAGAAATAGGGGCAAATATTCGTTTATAGGAGGAGGGGGTGTAAATTGGAATAATTTACCAAGAGAGATGTTCAATACATTTCCAATTTCTTTGAAATCATTTAAGAAAAGGCTAAGAAAACAACAGATAGGGAATTTGCCACCTGGGCGACTGCGCTAAACGCAATGGTGATTGATTGAAGTATTTGGTTTTAGTCATACGATATTCATTTCTGCTTTACATGGTGAAAAAAAAAATTATGCGGACAATCACTGAAAGACACGCAAGTAAAACTTTTACCCGGAAGCACTGGTTGGAGAGAGCACTCAGTGTTAATGTAACAGCATAACCACCAGTAGCGTTACCCTGCGAGTCATATACGACTATCACAGCAAACGGGGTTCGAAAAAGTCTTCGTTGATCTGTACACAAACGATAGATCGCAGGAGCATCGCCATAGTGGTTTGTTACGAGTAACACACACCATGTAGGATGGTAATATGTGTTAGATTAGGATTGGGTAGTCACCAAGCGTTTCTCGCTATGTATGTTATTCCTCCTGTTGAGTCAGTCACACAACCATTCACCCTCTGATTGTTATTATTATTATTATTATTATTATTATTATTATTATTATTATTATTATTATTATTATTATTATTATTATTATTATTATTAACAGAGGAAGTCAAGATCTACCTTGAAGTCTACAAATCCTATTCATCCCCCTTTTCAGTTTTTCGTCGCTTATCATTATCAGTGAATAGAATGATCACCCCTGGAGATTTTATTATTCGTGTTCCTGTACGTGTGTGTGTGTGTGGGGGGGGGGGAGATGAACGTAAGGAATAAACAATATTCTTCTCGCACTTCTTCCACTTCTTCCTCTTCTGTATTTTTACTCCTCAACTGAAAATAGCGCACTGTACGATGAGGAAGAAGTAGAATAAGATGATTTATTTTGCTACAGGTTTAACGTCGCACTAATACATCCAAGGTTTTTGGAGACGCAGGCATGGAAGGGTACAGCCCCAGCCCAGCATTTGCTTGGTGTCAAAATGGGAAACAACAGAAATACATTTTCACGGTTGCCGACGCGACTGTGGGATTTGAACCTACTATCTCCCGAATGCGAGCTCACAGCTCACAGAGCGAGAGAGAGAGAGAGAGAGAGAGACTACTGGCGAGTACGCCGGGCGGTTAGGGGCGCGCAGCTGTGAGCTCGCATCCCGGAGATGGTGGGTTCGAAACGCACTGTCGGCACCCCTGAAGATGTTGTTCCGTTGTTTCCCATTTTCACAGTAGGTAAATGCTGGGGCTCTAACTTAATTAAGGCCACGGTCACTTCCTTCCCACCCCTAGTCCTTTCCTATCCTGTCGTCGCCATAAGGTCTATCTGTGTCGGTGCAACGTAAAGCAAATCGTCGGACTGAGACTGAGGGGGGGGGGACGAGGAAGAAACAAGGAAAGAAACAGAGGAATCAATTAATTAATCAGTCACCATTGATCTGCATTTGAGATAGTCGCCCAGGTGGAAGATTCCCAATCTGTTGTTTACCTAGACTTTTCTTAAATAATTGCAAAGCATTTAAAAGTTATATGAATCGCTCCCTTGGTCGGTAGGAAAAAACAAAAAGAAGGGAAGAAAGAAAGAAAGAAAGAACGAAAGAAAGAAGCACTCTTCTTCTCTTTCTTTTAATTTTCTTCTTCAAGAAGAAGAAGAAGAAGAAGAGGGGAAGAAGAATAAGAAGAAGAGGAGGAGGATGTCAACTTCCTCTGAAGGTGCCACTAGTGGATTTCACGCGGAAAGCTAAAAGGAAAGTGGCATCAAGGAGACAATAATGGCAGGAAAATGTTCAGGCTTTTTACTCGCATAGACGGGTAGATGGAGATAACTACATTACTCCTAGTTCTAATACCTCACAAGCAATAATAAGACGAGGTATTTTAACGATAAACATAATCTTGCGCTGTGCAGAATTCACTCACTTAGTATAAACTCAATTCTGCGCTGTTGTTCTGGGAAACAAAACGAAGACGGCTTTCTACCGCGAACGGGCCTCAGCTTGCGAGTAGCACAAACTTTAACGGAGCGATCGAACGCGATCCTAGCAGCATACATTTTTCTCTCGCTGCCTTTAAAAAGTTCTTCCCTATTTAATTTAAAAAAGAGGCGCGTTATTAATACCAATAATTGTAAGGAATGCGGCTGGATATAGAAAGGGAGGGGAATTATCTGCTCCATGATTTGTGTTCGCGTAATAACAGTGGGGAGCGCTAGTCATTTGTTTGAATGGGAGATTACAAAGCCACGTGACCTACTTCGATCGCCCCATTGTTGAGATTCCATTCCAATAGTCGAGGAACGAATATTACTGCTGCTGTGTTTGAGAGGCTAACTCGCTTCTTAACGTCTGTGTGGGTGAGTTTGTTCTCAGCTTTCTAGAGCAACAGTTACGATTGGATGAAAGTCTTAGTACCCTTTTGTTATTTCGTTCGTAACTCCATTATTTATTTTAATTCAATTTACTACTGTTCTGCACTTAGGGCTGTCGCCGAGGTAGGAGATTCACGATTGTTTACCTAGCCTTTTCTGAAGTGATTTAAAAAGGATGGAAATTTATCGAAGTTTTCTCTTGGTAAATTATTCCAATCCTAGTTCCTCTTCCTGTGAATGAATCTACATCATATGCAGTTTTCAGCTGTTATCCAACTTACCTGTTACGAACTGTCGTCTAGACGCTCTTCAGTAGTGTAGCGAGAGTAACATCAGTTTTTGGCGTTCTAATAGCCCTGGACCGTAATATTTATGCAACTGTCATAGCAGAACTGTTGTCCGGGTGGAGTATACTTAATTGCTTTAGTATGTTTACATTCTAACCTGTCCCAGCCTAAACATCTGGGTTGTACTAATTCCAATCCCTAGTTCCTCTTCCCGTGGACTAATCAGCATGTTGGCCAGGCCTGCTTGGAACATAAGCCTCTCCATCTTATCTTTTCTTTCCACCATTTCTTCCTCTTCGCTCTTGCTTAGTCCTCTCCTCTTCTCTGTACACACTCTTCCACCTGTCTCTTGGTATTTCTCTTATCCTATTATCTCCATTTCATGCATCTAAGTCTAGATGCCTCTATCCTGTTCTGCAGTGGCTCTTCTTTTACTATATCCCTAACCTTCTCATTTCTCATCTTATCCATTTTGTCACTCCTATCCTGCTTCTCAGAAATTCCATTTCACTTGCCTGTACCTTTGTCACGGTTCTCTGCCTTATTACCCAAGTTTCTGATGCGTACGCCAGGACAGATACATAGTACGCCCTTTATCCTCCCCTGCGAACCATGTGACCTTGCCGCGATGGGGAGGGGGGTGGGGTGAATAGAACTTGCGCGTTCCAATGAAGCAGATAGCCGAGCCACATGTGCAACCATATGGGATGGGTATCTGTCGAGGGATCAGACTAACGAATGGTTCATCGAGAATGGGGGTAGCAGGCTTTCGGAAGTTGCAAGGGCGGCAGTCTAGATGATTGACTGATATGGCCTTGTAATAATACTCAACATGGCTAAGCTGTGTTGATACTTCTACACGGCTGAAAGCAACGGGAAACTACAGCCGTAACTAACTCCCGAGGACGTGCAGCTCTCTCTGTATGAATGACGTAGGCTACTGACGATGGCTTCCTCCCGGTAAAATATTCCGGGGGTAAAATAGTCCTCCATTCGGATCTCCGGGTGGGGACTGCACGAGAGGGGACAATTACCAGGAGGATGGATACTAATATTTTGCAAGTCGGAGCGTGGAATATTCGAAGTATGAACCGTTGTGGCATGTTAGAGAATCTGGAAAGGGAGGTGGATAGACTAATCTTCGATGTAGTTGGTATAAGGGACATGCGTTGGCAGAAAGAGCAGGATTTTTGGTCAGGCGACTACAGGATTATCAACACAAAATCAAACAGGGAAAATGTAGGAGTTGGTTTTATAATGAATAAGAAAATAGGGAATCGGATAAGCTACTACGACCAACATAGTGAAAGGATCATTGTTGTCTAGAGAAACACCGAATCAGTGCCCGCCACAATAATGCAGGTCTATAAGCCTACTAGTTCAGCGGATGATGATGAAATCGAAAGAATATATTGTACCGGTTACGACCTGTACATGCGTATTTTTTGATAGTTAATTGCATTCAATCATCACGCGTGATATTCCGAGCAAGCCTGGTTTGTTTACATTCGGTGGAACGAGCGAGCTAGTCGAGGACAGCTGTGTGTGAGACGTAGCTGCAGGGGCAAGTTAGATCACCCGCCTGACACGCCAAGTATAGCTGGCCTGACCTGGTATGTTCTGGATTCAAGCGTCACACCTTCACGAACATTCGATTAAGAAAATTTTAAAACTCCTCTAATAATTATGGTAACGACTTGAGCGACATGTCATTTTGAAGGGAATCACATAAACGTCGCGAAGCGTGAATCTCAAGTAAATTCGTCGAGGGATTCATGAGATAACCAGCTTCAAGGGATCACGCTATATGATAACGTAGAAGCCCCGAATCCGAATATAAGGAGGGCTCACTTTAGCCTGATCAGTCAGTCACAGCCGAGTATTCAGCCTGGCTCTACACGATGCCGTAGTCGTCAGAGGCTATCTTCGAGTAGTTACAGTCTTCATGCGGAACTTAAACCATCACGGCCATATGGGACTTATCAATTGTGCGCGCGTGAACTCTAAAATTATTCAAAGTCTTTATGAGCATAGACTTGTAATATCTGTGAGTGTTAAGGAACAAATCATTCTAAGTCTTTAGGAACAGTGACTTGCAATTTTTACCAGTGATGAACTCTAAAATTATTTAAAGTCTTTATGAACATGGACTTGTAATATTTGCGAGTGTTAAAGAACAATTTATTCAAAGTGTTTAAAGACAGTGACTTGTAATTTTCGCCAGTGATGAACTCTAAAATTATTCAAAGTCTTTATGGACAGTGACTTGTGATTTTCGCCAGTGATTATTCAAAGTCTTTACAGACATTGACTTGTAATTTTTACGAGTGATGAACTCTAAAATTATTCAAAGTCTTTGTGGACATTGACTTGCAATTTTCGCCAGTGATGAACTCTAAAATTATTCAAATTCTTTATGAACATGGACTTGTCATTTCCGCGAATGTTAAGGAACGAATTCTTTAAAGTCATTATGGACAGTGACTTACCAATTATTCAATGTCTTTATGAACTTTGACTTGTAAATTCTGCGACTGACGAAGAACACATTTTCGAAGTCTTTGTGGACGTTGAGTCTATCAGCCACATTGGACTTAGGTGATGAGTGATTATCTACAACATCGTCAGAGACCATCGGAGATCATCCAGAACATCGGAAGTTCGAGACTTACTCATACACGACCAACCTGCCAACGGAGTATTTGGCATCTTCCGGAACGTGTTCCAGCCTGTTCGGCTCGGTGAGTTGGAGACCCGGACCATTAAAAGGACGATGTTGAAGACAACCCCTATCTACAATGAGGTGATGTGCAATTTGATATGCATTTCATGAATAAACTCTTATTCAATCTGATTAAAATTTTTCTTGTAGATAGGACCCTGCCTCCTGTACCAAGCCCTAGCTAGTGTCCATCCATTTTCGCCCTGAGAACTATTTCATGCTTACGTTAAAATTAAAATCTTAAAGTCGGGCTCTTTTACTGGTACAATATGAAGTGGTAGAATATTTAATACAATATGTGAAAGGTGAAGAGAATCTAATTGTGATGGGAGACTGGAATGCACTGGTAGGGCAAGGAAGAAAAGGTAATGCAGTAGGAGAACTCTGATTAGGACAAAGAAATGAAAGAGGAATTCGGCTGGTTGAAATCTGCATCAATAACAATTTTTTCCCTGCTAATACGAAGTACTTAGTTCAAACACCACAAACGGCGTCTGTGTACATGGATGAAATCTGGAGACACAGGAAGGTATGAAAAAGACTTCATAATGATTAGGCAGAGATTCATAAATCAGGTGTTGGCTTGCAAAACTTTCCCAGGAGCAGACGTGGACTCTGATCACAACTTGTTGGTCATGAAATGCCGTCTGAAGTAGAAGAAATTGAATAAGGGGAGGAATCCAAGGACAATGGATCTAGACAAGTACAAAGAAAAGAATGTGAGGTATTGTTTCAAGAAACATGTTGCACAAAGATTAAATGAAAAGGCTTAAGGAAACACAGTAGAGGAAGAGTGGAGTGTCACGAAGAAATGAGGTCAGTAGGGCTGCTGAAGAAATGTGAGGAAGAAAGGATAGATCAGCTAGGAATCAATGGATAACTCAGGAGATACTAGACGTGATCGCTGTACGGCGAGAATACAAAGAATACAAAAAGTGAAGATTGCAGAAAAGCATACAAACGATTAAACAATGAAGTGGATAGGGAGTGCAGGACGGCTAAGGAAGAATGGCTGAAGGAGAAGTGCAAGGATGTTTATGGTTGTACGGTCCTAGGAAAGGTAGATGCTGCATACAGGAAACTCAAGGAAACATTAGGGGAAAGGAAAACTAGGTGTATGGATATTAAGAGCTCAGGTGGACAGCCACTTCTAGGGAAAGAAGGCAGGGCATAAAGATGGCAGCAACATATCCAACAGTTGTATCAAGGTAAAGATGTAGATGATATGGTTATGGAACAAGAAGAGGCTGTTGGTGCTGATGAAGTGGGAGTCACAATTTTGAGTTTTCTACGGAGCTTCGAGATACTTAAATAGGAACAATGCACCTGGAATTGATGAGATTCCCACTAAATTACTGACTGCTCTAGGAGAAAGCAGCATGGCGAGGTTATTCCATTTAGTGTGTAAGATGTATGAGACAGGAGAAGTGCACATCTGATTTTCGGCAGAATGTTGTTATACCTGTTGCCCAGAAAGCCGGTGCTGACAAATGTGAAAACTACCGTACCATTAGTTTAGTTTCTCATGCCTGCAAAATGCTAACACGTATCATTTACGGAAGAATAGAAAGACAATTTGAAACTGAGTTTGGAGAATATCAATTTGGCTCCAGGAGAAATGTAGGAACACGTAAAGCAATCTGATCTTAGAGGATCGAATCAAGAATGACAAGCTCACGTAAATGGCATTCCTAGATCTAGAAAAGGCATTAACTGGACGAAGCTATTTCAGATTCTGAAGGTCATTGGGATCAGGTACCGATAAAGAAGAATTATCTACAATCTATATAAAAATAATTCTGCAGTGATAAGATTCGAGTGCTTTGAAAAAGAAGCAGCAATACAGAAGGGAGTGGGGAAAAGCTGCAGTTTGTCCACCCTACTTTTCAATATTTATATAGAACGGGCAGTAAGGAAAATCAAAGAGGAATGTGGGAAGCGAATCACAACCCAAGGAGAGGAAATCAAAACCTTGAGATTTGCCGATTATATTGTTATTTTATCTGAGACTGCAGAAGATCTCGATAAGCTGCTGAATGGTATGGACGGAGTCTTGGGTAAGGAGTGCCAGATGAAAATAATTAAGTCCAAAACAAGAGTAATGGAGTGCAGTCGAACGAAGGCAGGTGATGCAGGAAATATTAAATTAGGAAATGAAGTATTAAAGGAAGTAGATGAATATTGTTACTTGGTAGTAAAATAACTAACGATGGCAGAAATAAGGAGGGCATAATATGAAGAGTAGCGCAAGCAAGGAAGAGCTTTCTTAAGAAAAGAAATTTGCTCACTCAAACACTGATATAGGAAATAGAAAGATGTTTTTGAAGACTTTCGTGTGGAGCTTGGCATTGTATGGAAGTGAAACATGGACGATAACTAGCTCAGAAAGAAAGAGAATAGACGCTTTTGAAATGTGGTGTTACAGAAGAATGGTGTAGGTGATATGGATAGAGCGATCACAAATGAAGCGATATTGAATCGAATTGGTGACAGGAGATGGCTGTGGCTAAATTTGACGAGAAGGAGAGATAGAATGATAGGACACATCTTAAGACACCCAGGACTTTTTCAATTGTTCTTTTGAGGGAAGTGTAGGCGGTAAGAACGGTAGGGGTAAACCAAAGTGTGAATATGACAAGCAGATTACGGCAGATGTAGGATGCAGCAGTTATGTGGAAATGAAAAGTTTAGCACAGGATAGGGTGGCTTGCAGAACTGCATCAAAATAGTATATGGACTGATGACTCAAACAACAAACAACGTCTTGTATATCACTCTTGTTCTTCTCTGAGGGACATCTTTGCTCATTTCTTCCACTACCATTTGTGATATTTCCCAGGTACTTGTTGTTGTTCCCCTCCAAGCAGGTCTCTCCTTCTTTGTAGGTGTGTTCACTACCTCGCTCATTTTGGCATTATACTTCGTTGCATATTCCACCTCATCCTACCGTGTTCCTCTTCCTTTTCTCCCCAGTTAACAAAGTCATCACTTTCATTTTTCCTTACTCAGTCTTCCTTCCCACTTTTGTCATTAACTCGTCCATTGGTATACTCAAGAGCAAAATTAACAGAGCACTTCCTTATCTTAATTCACCTTTTTTTTCTCTGTGAACGAATATTTCCCCCAATTTGCCATCTTGAAAACCTACTTAAACTTTTCTGATTCTAAAAACTCGATTCAAGATTATTCGTCTCCTAATGTCATTCCACGCCATATTCCCACTGACAGCCCGGAACATATCGCTTAGACGGGTAGCTAGTCTCCTTATTCTCAAAGATCGTAAATTTTTCGTAACACCGCTCTTTAGTCTGACATCGCTTAGAAGAAATCGTGCTGCTTTCCTTTGGATCTCTTCCAGTTTTCGAATCAAGTATTGCTGTGAGGGTCACATATTAAACAGCCATATTCTAATTGAGGAGTTTACAAAACGTATAAAATCCAAAGTAAAACTTTACATGAGTGGGAAAAATGCTCAGTGAAAAATTTCAAATGAAAATTAATTTTAGCACTTTTATTACGACTAGAAGAGCCTCCTTGGCTCAGGCGGCAGCGCGCCAGCCTCTGAACGCTTGGTTCGGTGGTTCAAATCCCGGGCACTTCATGTGAGATTTGTGCTGGACAGAGCTGAGGCGGGTCAGGTTTTACTCCGGGTACTCCGGGTTTCCTGTCATACTTAATTCCAGTAACACGTTCCAATATCATTTCATTTCATTTCATTTCATTTCATTTGTCACTCATTAATCACTGCCCCAGAGGAGTGCGACGGGCTTCGGCAGCCGGTACAATTCCAATCCTCGCCGCTGGATTGGGTCTTCATTCATTCCATACCTGACGCGGTCGAATGACTGGAGACAGGCTGTGGATTTTCATTATTATGACTAGAGTCTGGATGTTTAGGCAGGTTACATTGTCTGGCCATCCATCCATACTTCACATCACAGTCTACACGGTTGTTAGGTAACAATATTTTACATCGCAGTCTAAACGGTTGTTAGGTGATTTTGTCTGGCGTTTACATCACAGTCTGGACGGTTCCCAGGTAATAATACTTTACATCACGGCCTACACGGTTGCTATGTAATAATACTTTACATCACGGTCCACACGCTTGCTATGTAATAATACTTTACATCACGGACTACACGGTTGCTAGGTAATAATACTTTACATCACGGTCCACACGCTTGCTATGTAATAATACTTTACATCACGGACTACACGGTTGCTAGGTAATAATACTTTACATCGCGGACTACACGGTCGCTAGGTAACAATACTTTACATCACGGACTACACGGTTGCTAGGTGACAATACTTTATATCACAGCCTGCACGGTTGCTATGTAATAATACTTTACATCACGGACTACACGGTTGCTAGGTAATAATACTTTACATCACGGACTACACGGTTGCTAGGTAATAATACTTTACATCGCGGACTACACGGTCGCTAGGTAACAATACTTTACATCACGGACTACACGGTTGCTAGGTGACAATACTTTATATCACAGCCTGCACGGTTGCTAGGTAACAATACTTTACATCACAGCCTGCACGGTTGCTAGGTAACGATACTTTACATCACAGCCTGCACGGTTGCTAGGTAACAATACTTTACATCACAGCCTGCACGTTTGCTAGATTACTTTTCCCTCACACATTTTGTTACATGACACTATTTGGTTACACAAATTTTGGGGAACCTCAAGCTCTATGATATATTTATATAAAAAATGCTTGAAGACATCCACGTTTTGTCCGTATGGCATTCAGTGAAATTTCTAATGGTTCCCTAATGCGAAATGGTAACATTACTTCCCTTATGTCCGTCCATATGGCTAAATGGTTAGCGTGTTGCCCTTGGTCCAGGGATTACCGGGTTCGATTCGCTACACTGCGGAAGAGCGGGTAGACGACAGTTCCTAACAGGTAAGTTGGTTTGCAGACTTCTCACTTGCTCCAATGTACAACTAAAGCGAAGACTATGCAGGTTGGAATGAACAAAGTCAAGGATATACGCACTGTACTAGGGGCATCGTTTTATAATTAAGAAACGCAGAAAAATGCAAAAACTATGCTTCGTACGATTGAAGCAAATTATCCACACCTGAAAGCAATAATCATTCCATACTCATTAATGAAATTGAGGTTATTTTCCAGAGAATGAACTGCTAGGTTGTATGATAGAGGAAAATCCATCTGTAAAGTAAGCTATCACAGGAGGCCTTGCAGGCTTAAAGAAGCGTTTCTTGAGGACATCGATAGATAGCGACAAAGAGTACGCTCTTGTTGATTTTAGCACCGGAAATTTTTTGGACATCTTGAAGTGGCGTTACTATGGTTACGGCTGGCAATTCCGTGATCATTTTCTAGGTGGTGGTGGTGGTGGTGATTATTGTTTTAAGAGGAAGTACAACTAGGCAACCATCCTCACATTTTCTAGGAAGGGGAGTTTTTAAAATATATCTGAAACAGTTGATTTTAGGACATTAAAAGTTTGTTTTCGGGGTCCTTCGTGTGTTATTTCTTGAAGTTAGGAGCGTATAAATTAGCTGTATCGGTTCCTTTTACGACATTTTCGATATTTTGCCCAGTTGTTGTTTTGTAGCCCCCTTACAACATGGAGTTAAATTTGAATTTGCCAATGTAATGCAACTATGACCTGCCCGAATATGGCGTGCGCCTCGGTGTAAATTTTGGCACTGATCAGTGGAGGCGTATGGATGTAATCCAGGTCCACCAAGTCATTCACACGTGAGACTTGCAGAAACATCATCTCACCACCATCCTTGCGAAAAGCGTGCTGTGCTTAGTACCCTAATCAGCCAGCAGAGCAAGGGAGGTATGTGAGGAGGATAAATTAAGCGGTTAAGTTGAGTTCCCAACCAGAACATTTCTGAGCAATTGATACTCAATGAAACAGAGTGACGAAGCCTGTGAAGCAGCTAATGTACAAAATATGTAAGGTTTGTGGTAAATAAATAATAGTAATCCTATGGCAAAATATGTCGCGACCGGCCGAGTTGGCCGTGCGGTTAGGGGCGCAGAGTTGTGCTGTGAGTTTGTATCCGGGAGATAGTGGGATCTAACCCCACTGTCGGCAGTCCTCAAGATGGTTTTCCGTTGTTTCCCCATTTTCACACCAGGCAAATGCTGGGGGTACTTACAGTGACGGCCGCTTCCATCCCACTCCTAGTTCTTTCCTATCCCATCGTCGCTGTAAGACCTATCTGCGTCGGTGCGACGTAATGTAAAATTGAAGGAAAAGTCACGTGGTTCTTGTCCTTTGAATCTCGCCTTGTTGCTATGCGTACAATCTGTCACGGAGAGGATTGGTAATATTCTCAGAAGGCACAATATCAAGACCATTTTTAATCCTTATATCATGATAGGCTTGCGATCTATTAATGATCCTATTGGTTTAAACTGTGCTGGAATATGTATTGTTCCTTGGTCCTGCGCATCTCTTAATGTTGGACAAACATGTAGCAACGAGGGTTAAGGAACATTGCAGGCACTTATCAGTCAGAGAAGTCTGCTGTGGCAGAACATGCCATATATAATGACCATCAAATCATTTGTAAGCAGAAATGTTTTACACTTGGAATCGTTTGTGAGGTTATAGACATTGCTAAATACCCGAATAATTTTAACGAAAGGGACGGCTACACAGGCTGTCCCAAGAGGATGGTCAATATTCGGGCATGTGCCACGAGCGATGGTATGAAGCGAAAAGCGTCATATAGACATATGCCCTTTTCGGAACATTAGATTTTAGGCTAATGGCGCGGACGTATGTGTCTTATCGACCCAACCTCTTGGAAGTTTTGAAATGGGTATAAGTTTTCTGCGTATAATGTTCATCATATGCGTGTTCGTGAGACACTGATACGTACAGACAGTCGCTGTACGCTGCTCCATTTCAACAATGACAGGTTGTTGAACTAGACGTTCAGAACAAAAAAAAGAGAACTTGGAAGAATACCTGTTTCACGCAATGTCCTGAAAACTCTTGTAAACACTCAGCGATTTGGAATTCGACGTGTCAGAAAGCGCCGACGGTATTTCTGAACAGCATCAGGAACACTACCATCGCAGAAGCCGTAAATATACACCATATCTGCGTATTCTTCATTAGTGTGGATGTGTGGCGCGTGTACGAACACAGTTAACCGATGCTTGTCTCCGATACACTCTCAATCCCTCGCACTACTTCACTCACAACACACCGTGCACTATTACGCGTTCAATGGCCTAGTTTAATGGCAGAAGGATATCCCGAGAAAAGAGGTTGAAAGCACCGAGGTAGGTTCCGATGGAATAACGCGTCAAAGAAGTTGTACGTCGCTAGCCGAAAAACAAACGTGCATTATATGTGTTATATTCTAGGAAAGCATTCAGAATAGGGCATATGTCCATATAAAGTTTCTCTTCAGATGTTCTTTCCTTCGACACCCTGTATATTGAGTAGATCACGGCTACCCTGCGTGGTTAACTCTTCAACATATTTTTCCTTGACTCTGGATGCCCTGGAAAGGACTGCATTTCCAACATGGTCTCTCTATCTTGAGTCTAGTTACTGTGGAGTGACAGTTGCTACTATCATCTTTGTTATTGTTCTGAAGGTTATCCTGGCTGCAGGATTGAAACACGTCAGAATATAGTAAGTATTAGACGAGATTTAACATCCCATAAAATAAAAGGGCCAGTCAAATTAAAACAGATCACCTGCTACAACATGACCATGGAATGGTTTTGTTCAAAAGTAATTACCGAAAGCGTTATTACATTTATCTCACTTGGAGATGAGACAATCAATTCCAGTGTTGTAGGTCGCTGACGGATCCACAACCACGTCCACTCTTGCACTTCCTCGTCCGAATGAAACCGACGTGCACGAATGTCTTTCTTACTCCGTGATTTGTCGCCATCAGCACGTCCTATCACATCAGGAGTACCCGCTCAATGGGCAGAGATGTGCGCCCTTCTCGGAATCTCTTAGGTCACTCGTGTACCGTCGTCATGGACATACACTGTTCGCCACACAGAGCAGACATTATTTTCGCATACTCCAGCACCCTCAGTCACCAGAAAACGAACCAAACTTTCCTGATCTTCCTAGCTTGCCCGCATTTCTACAGCTGGACGAACACAATAGACCAACAAAGACATAACCCAACAACGGTGAGTTGTCACTGTGCACTTCTCCTACCACAGCGATGGCAGTATCCATACGTAAGAACAGTGTTGCCACTTTTCTAGCGGAATGTGTGTTATGATGGGTGATAGGTTTCTATTTGACTGCCTGATGTCATATTTATTTTATTTGAAGGGACTTTACAGCCAGACACGGAATTGAAAACACATCAACCACGTATATCTTTACTGTCTCGGACATTCAAGTATAAGGGGAGTTCAATATATATTGCAACACATTTTATTTCTCGGCCAGTTTCGGTTTAAACAATTGGAGTATTCCCGCTTCGTCTCGTACAGTTTCATTAATTTCCGATTGGTGGCTGCGCTATAACCAGCCTTCAAAACGTAACGGAGAGAGAGCAGTTATAGAGTTTCTTTTCCGGGAAAACTAGGGCATTACAGATATTCATAGGCGCTTCCAGAATGTCTACGGAGCCTTCTTCACGACAACGCAAGACCTTAGACAAGAGTGAGCACGTGACAGGAGCTCACCAAACTTCAGTGGACTGTTCTTCCTCATCCACCCTATAGCCCGGATCTCGCGCCTTCTGACTTCCATCTGTTTGGCCCAATGAAGGATGCACTCCGCGGGAAGCGCTACTTGAATGATGGGGAAGTTATCGATGGTTCCGACATCGACCAGTCGAGTGGTAACATGCAGGCATACAGGCCCTCACATTACGGTGGCGTACGGCCGTAGTATTGAACGGAGATTATGTTGTAGCAAATGGATTGCGGAGTAATCTGGTGCATTTGAATCCTCAATAAAACCAACCTGCTTTTATGATAAAGTTTTGTTGCATCATGTATTGAACTCCGTTCGTAATAAAATCAAAGGGAATATTTCATGTTTCAATTTCCCAACCAGATGGAAAGCACTACATTCTCAATACTTTTAAAGTCTTAGAAAATATTTAACGCTCTAATTTTATTCGTCTGCCTTCTATTGTTTGCGATCATTAATTTCCAATTCAAACGTTAGCATTACTATGTTTACTCACTTCACTGATAAAGTTAATTAAAATTAAAAGAATTATATTAGGACTTGTGCTGCACTGCCTACTCGGCGGAGTTTGTCATTATACAATAAGGAGTTTTCTCTGTCTTTTTTTTTGCGAACAGAATTAAATCTAGAGTTCCCTTAATTTATTGTGAATCTCTCTCCAATAAGTAGTCCGCGGATAGGAGAAAGAAAAGTTCGATTAGGATTTGTGTTTATAACAAAGAGAAGTTCAGTAATGTAATTAGAGGTATTCTTCTCGGGCAGAACAATTGAAGCACATTTCGGAGAGGTTTGTTGCTATGGCCACCTGCAGGTAGTGCGAGGTGGAATGTATCGGCCACGTCACAGGTACAAAGAGCTTTGTCAGATCTTGCCTACAATGTGCGTTAATTAGATCATAACACTTCCTACCGTTAGGTTGGTGAAACGTAATGAGTAGCAGCCAATAATTTTAATTCGCGCCGCTATTGCACCAGATCCCCTGACCATGACTAAAACCCTTCAAGGCAAATGAGATCTCGATCAGAAAAGACAGATGATTCTCGACTAAATCCAGAATATAAAGTTGAAATTGGAGGTATAAAAATAATATTTGCACATTGGAATAACAATTAATTATGCTCAAAAATATTATTATAATAAGAGCCCAGATATTTGTGCACTAACAGGTTAGAATGGGAAGAGTATTATAGCCCGCCTTTCAGTAATGTAGTGGGAGTAACATAATATCTAGGAGTCGTTTTAGCACTTACTTCTAACGCTTATGTAATCTCATAACATAAGTGTGTGTGGTGTGGTGGTGGTTATGGTTGTGGTATTGGGGGTTAGCTCACCTAATGGTTTGTGACGTAACATAAAATTCAAATAGGCAGAATTCGGATATATTATTAACTTAGTACCATATTTTATAATAGTGAGCAAATAAGCAATAATAATAATAATAGCCAATAAGCTGAGTTAGGGAAGCGTGTAAAAACCCAAAATATTCAAAATTAGTATGTGGAAAGACGATAACAAGATCAATAACAATTGTATTTTGAATAAATAAATTACAAACAACAAGAGAACCAAAATACTAGCGTAGCAGTAACAACCTCAATTAAGACTTGCGAAAAGTATAAAATATCATCAGTAACTTGAACTGGCCACAAAACATTGATTACAATAAAGATATGTCAGATAAAATCATATACCTAAGTACAATTACACAATATAATGCACCTGGAAAGAAGAACTCTTTACTAGCGAAGTAAAGGGGGATCACAAGCAGGGTTGGGAAACGGGACTTCGCCGAGCAACGAAAAAAGACGGAATATTTAGAAAAGTATCACCACATAAAGAAAGAATCTGTAAGGCATTGACGGAGAATATTGGACTTAATTTACCAAGAGTCAGACATCGTGATGCTTCAATTGCAAAACTACTTAGGGCCTATATGAAGTAATCGAGCATAGCACTCGCACGTAATGCACAAAGTTACGAGAATATATGAATAGAAGCACCAGATCCAGAAAGGTTCCGAGATAAGAAGTCGCAACAAATACAAACATGTCAGTGCTCACCAAGTGTCTCCAAATAAAACCTCCTGGGTGCAGAATGATAATAACAAGGCGTAACCAGCACGAAGCATGGTGAGATGTTGAGCCCTCTACACACAAACCACAGTCAACTGAGGAAGTGACGGAAAGTCTCAGTATATATAGCGCAGGTGGAAGGTTCTGGAGACATACGAAAATATTCGAGAAAGTTGGCAGACAATGACGTATTCGTGACGTGACGACGAGGTGGTGAGCGAAGACAGAGGCCTGCGGCCTTCAGTAGTATGACAGGCAGCGGTGCGAGGTGTTGGTAGTATAGCGGCGATGCAGAAGTCAATGACAGAGCTAAATTAAGTAGCATGTAGACTTTTGGGGGAAAGTTACAGCCGGTGAGGGTATACTTGTTACTCGGTTCGGTGATGGTAATGTATATTTCAGTTAATTGACTTAATTGTAATACTTCGGCCAAGTCCGAAGTAGCCCGTGCGTTTATTGCCAGTAACGATGCTGCTAATCAAACTCGAACGCATTAAAATATTGTGCCTGTATTCACCTTACGGAAGCCTGTTCTTCTAAACATAGGAAAGACGATAAATAAAGTACGCGGTACATAAGGCTGTCTACTAAAAACCAAATATCGCCGTCGTAATCTCTTTTTGTAATGGCTCATTACTGTTGCCAACTTGACTAGTTACATATTGAAATCATGAGAAATAACCATCAACAAACTAACCTCATAACGGAGGTTCTTGTTCCAAAGTAAATGATCAATCAAGATATTCATAATTGAATCTGTTTTCAAGATCACTGAGGAATTAAGCACTCCCTCTCACCCTCACTCGATTTAATGTTATCTATTTCTGCTTTTACTTTGATATACGTATTACATACGGTAATATCTAAGTTAATAATATATATGAATTCTGCATATTTGAAGTTCATGTTACGTCACAAGTCAATAACGGAGCTAATCCGCAATACCATCACTGCCGCCGCCACCACCACCACCACACCGCACATGAGATTTACATTATTACAGATGGCGCTGGACAGCAACACGTCAGGTAAAAATGATGGCACATTATCACATGATATGGGATTTTATTGAGACGAACAACGAATGCACAAACAAGCCAACAGATGGCGCTAGACAGCAACTCGTCAGTGACGACGCAAGAGACTGGTATACGGTATAAAAAAAGAGCTGTCGTGAGAGAGGGCGTCAGATGCTCATGCAATCGCAGCATGTCATGTTTGGCCTCCTCCGTCTCCTGACGTCAATCCGTGTGATTATTGGTTGTGGCGTTACCTGTCGCAAGTCTACCGCGATCGCTCGACCTCATTAGGCATACTTAAATACAACATCCGACGGTAATTTCCACGGATATGCTGTATGGAGCTGTTCACAATATTTTCTCTCGGCTACAAGTATTGTTGATGAATGACGGTCGATATGTTGAACATATGTTATAAGGAACATCGTCTTTGCTAATCCTGAACAGTTACACTAATTATTAGTTGTGTATCGTACAAAGTGCCATCTGTTGGTCATTTTGTATACTTTATTTTGGTGTCAATAAAACCCCATGTCATGTCATGTCACCATGTGTGTCAATTACTACCTCTCTACCTCCATTATTCCGTGAACTATTGCCTCGTCAAATCTTAACGAACTTTTGGAACATCCTGTATATGTAATAGCCAAGTCGAAATAGCAGTCAGCATGCGCTGACAGGTTCACACATCCTTTTTTTCGTAGCTGGAATACAAACATTTCTTTCGCGTTCAGAATAATTTCCCTGGTATGACCCCTGCTCCATTCAATTCCGCGATGGCTCAAGGAAACATTTTCTCTTCTCGTGTCTATGTAGCAGATGTTCTTAGAACGACCCTTTAACAACGAGTTTCTACCACATTAAACCGAGGTGTGTGTTTTTTTCGATACCTGTGACTCCTCTTTCTTTTATGATTTCCCCAAAGAATTGGCTGTGCATTTAAAGGCAAGTGCCGGTTGCCTGGTTACGCTGCTGTGCGAGTCTTGCGCGCTTTACTTTACGACTTGAGCGGGCTTCAAGGAATCATTACCCTCCCACACTTCATGTCACCACTGCAGTTGTGGCACGTCGACACTTTGAGTGAGTGGAAGAGTTCTCTAGGAAAGGAAGAAGTTGGTGAATTCCTCATCCAGCAAGCAGAGTTGTTTGATGTATAACTGGAAACTTTTTTATATTTTAGAGAAAGTAGTTCGTCTCCTTGGAAGTGAAGCCTGCAGATATATTCAACCTGTAAATGAGTATATCGCTGGGTTATCACTTTTTGTATACCGGTTAATATTTCCTGATATTGAGTGACTGCCTACACTTATAGGTCAAAATACACCGAGCTTTAGTTTGACTATTAGTATGTGTATTAAACTCCTCTTCAGATCAGTGATAAAAAAAGGCCGTTGCATATGTAATCAATATACCTCGGATTTTTAGGTGGTAATATGTCAGAATGCAAAGTACCTTGGTTTGTAGGAAGTGCCATGCAACCCGTTGTACCATAATCTAGGAAGAGTAGAATAAATTCAAGGAGTTCTATAGGCTGTACCCCTAATATCTATGCAAAACTCATAGCATAACCGTTGCACAGTGTAGGGTACACTTGTTACTGGCTTATGCAAGTTTGCATTCTAACCTATCACCACCTAATAATCCGGATTCTAGTAATCAATACTGAAGTTTTAACTGAAGCAAGCTCAAAGCCTCGCGACTCTGAACGCATGGTCAACTCGCTCGGTAATTGTACGATGAAACTGCTGCTGTAGTTCCTGTTTCAGTTAAAACATTACCGTCACCCCGCCACTGGTTTTGGAGCTCCGAGCTCTATTTTTAGGAGGAGGTGTTCATATGTTTAGATTGCAGATCCTCGCCTTCAAATTGTCCATTTTACATATATTTTTCAACTCTTTTTATGTGCCTCCTTGCATTGTGTTTCCTATCATATTGGTGTGTTATTTTCAGGATATCTTTCAGTACGTAGGAGAATTAAAATTAACTATCCATTGCTCTGATCACGCGAATTATACTCTTGAATTTGCAATGAGGAACTTTAAAAATCCGTAAAGAAGACAAAACTGAAAATGGGTATTTTCGATATTTCTTGTCTGAGAAGAAAATCAAGGTCATCATTATTTTGTTCTTTTTGCATTCTGTCACACCGACACAGATTGGTCTTCTGGTGACTATGGGATAGGACAGGGAAGGAAGCGACCGTGGCCTTAATTACCGTACAGCCGCAGCAAATGGGAAACCATCCTCAGGGCTGCCGACAGTGGGGTTCGAACCCACTATCTCTCGAAAGCAAGCTGATAGCTCCGTGGCCCAAACAGCGCGACCACTTGCTCCATAAATAATTAATTATGCATGCGTTAAGGACTAAATCCCTGCATGACTTATTATGCAGACCATATATTGTGTGAAATAATCCGACGCCTACCTGTATCGGCAACCAGGAAAACGTTGCTGTGAAGCAGTATTGTATACTGCAAACAAGTATGAAATATCAGCCCGAGTCTGTTTTCTTTTCATTGCGTTCTGTCGGTATAAAATCCGCCCCTTCTTGTTTCCCTTATGTGCCGCAGAGTCGTACTTCCCCACTGCACCCTCATTGCAAGTGATAACAGCATCACATACACCAATAACTATGGTACTATATTCTATAAAACAGTTTTGGTAGGCGTTCCCACACACAATTATTGAAACTTTCATTAACATTTTGAGTCTGGCCATGAAGACATTTTTTCAACACTCTCTCTTCACTGAGATCTCTGAAAACAGGTCTCATGGCACTAGGAAGTGAGTGTTTGTGTTGATAACTAACACCACCTGGTAAAGATTTCTGGAAACCACACCATGACTCGTCACCTTTTGGGCACAACAGATGTTGTGGGTATGAGTCAGTAGATGCTTTATGTAAAAATATTGCCTACACAGCTGACCTCATGTCCTTCAAATTATGGGTATTTCTCCTGATAGCTAACCCATAGTAAGTCTGAATCAAGTCTATTTCTGAGTCAGTTAATCTACCAGCACCACGTAGTTGTTTTTTGTCCTGCAACACTTTACCTTTCAAATCTTTTTTTAGTTTCCTAAGTCTGGCACCCATTCTCTTCTGCACATGACCCACACATTCAAGTTTCTCTATATTTACATTAGGGCCATAAGGCTGTGCTTCACTGAATAACTTATATCCTTTGGAATCCCCATCCCCTAGGTAATTCACATACCGCATTCCTCTCTCATCAACTGATCGAAGGAAGAGTTCTTTAGCACCAGCTGCTTCCATGCCCCCACTGGAGCCTTCATAATTCTTTACACATTTATGATACTTGATGTTTAACCTGCACCCTCTGCAGTATTTTGTGAGAATTTCAAAGTCCAGTACCTTACCTGTGTCACTAGATGTGACAGCAACTACTCCATGAGAGGAGGTGTGGCCTCTCTTCTGCCATGTCCCATCTAATCCCACAGTAATGCCACTATCACCATCGTTTTCTTGGATAGCTTCTGTTGCTGCAGTTCTAATTGTTTCATTACTCACTTCATGCAGATGTTTCTTTAAAATCCCATAGTAATTACTAAATTTCTTAGGTGGAGGGGTTAAGTCTAACATTGCACAGAGACTCTCTGCAGCTTTCTGCCCTTTACCTATGCACCGCGTGCCATTCACCATTCTTAAATTTATATTAAAATAGCTATCTGCAGTTTTTCTGAAGTCCTAGTTGACTTATTTATGTTACAATTCTGACAGCTAATAACCAGTTTAGAAGAAAGTCCTTTCCTAACACTTGTATCTTCAGTGATAAACAAAGAGTCTTCACATTTACAGTATTTACAACAGGTGTTATTGCTAATGAATTCTGATAATAACTGTACATTAACAATAATATTACCCTTACCAGTACTATTTACAGAATCACTGTCAACAACTTCTTCACCCAAATACGTCAGTTTTCTACTTGAACAGCTTCGAATATTTAGGCCTACATTATCACTTCGACTACTTTGTTCTTGCAGGGTAGAATGAACACGAAGTTCGCAATCGTTTACTTTAGTATATTTATTGCCCTGGAATTTACGTTTCTTGTACACACTACCGACCCTAGGCATTATCAGTATTTTATAACACCACTTATAGCTTGAAGATGAAACCAACGTGCAACAAAAATCTTCTATAACTTCAAATGAACCAACTTGTTTACAAACACACAATACAAAACAAAAGAAGACGTGGCAGCGCATGCCCAGACTACAGCAGATTAGCCTACATAAAAACAAATTTAAAAAAATTACTAGAAAAGTTTATCACCACAGGGGAAGGAGAAATTTAGATCAGAGTGCAATGGGGCGTGGCATGACTCAACTTACAGAGACGTGCACTCCTTTTAAATATTTTTTAAGAACTAAATATGCACAAAACAATATTAAAATGCATACCATTTTGTTCAGAAAACTTAGGAGAATTTAATACAATAAAAATCCAAAAATTCATTTTTTGACCCACTTCCCAGTCACATTCATCCATCTGCACTGAGAAGGCAGGATGCTGATCTTCCAGTTCATGACTACATTCCAAGTGCAATATTCAGACATCCAGCAATGAAATCTGCTGTTGAACTTTTAAATACGGGCTTCAATATAAATGATAACTGGGAAGGAAAAATGGATCCAACATGCACCACAAGACATTATGACTGTTTTAAATACCCAAATTAATCCAGCTGGTTTTGATCTGCCTCGAGGTACGTGGAAAACTGCCAACAGGATTCGTACAAACCATGGAGTATGTAATGACTTCCTCTACAAATGGAGCAACATTTCTGATCCATCTTGTGTTTGTGGAGCGACTTTCTGGACCATCCAACACATCGTGCAGCAGTGTGGTATTACGTCATACTCGGGAGACCTGAAGGACTTTCTAACGCCGATGCTGTTAACTGGATAGACAAATTAACTTTCACTATATGAGTGCATGCATTGTGGTTGTATACTCTTTTTCATGTCTAATAACTCCCTAGTTATTTTAGTATATCATTTATATATTGTTGCACTGTATATTCCAATGTGTTGTCATACGCTAAATAAATAAATAATAAATAGATAATAATGGAAACAGTTCGCATGTGTGTTCAGAGGTTGGTAGCTTTCACTTTATACTTCTGCAAGGGCCTTCGTACCTATGCGGAGATAGTTACTTTGCTTTTGACGTATGTATTTCTTCGTCTTCTGTCTCTGGCGGTGCGCGGAATTACTGAACAATGTTTTTGTCGTTAGAGACGGGAGTGCTCGTTAGCAATGCTACGTGCGATATGTATTACATCCATAGTGGGACCTGCCATTGTCCCTGCACGTATCTGGTCCCTGGCCTTCTTTATATGCCACGCGGCAGTCATGGGTTAGAAATAAAGCATCATCTTTATTACCGTCTGGCGCTCGACGCAATTCATGTCACGTAAAGCTTGCTGGGTAAATATTTTATCACTTTGCAAACCGCCTCCTAAGAAACTGGCACTGGTCAAGTGTGGCGGAAATCTGTTAGCCGAGCGTAGCAACAAATCTTTTGTGATTTTCTGAACGCTACCAGGATTTTCACACATAATTTCTTCACTGCTTTTCTGCTTATCAGCGTTTTGTTGTCGAAATGTCGTCGTGCAAGATATCGGTAGTGTTTTTGCTGTCGAAGTGTCTCTCACACGTCATATTATTCTGTAGTTACGCTTCGTCAATTAACTGTGTGTGGGGCTTTGAAATGTGGATGTACTGCGGAATGGTTGAAGGCCTGTACTCAACTTACCCGTTTGCAAGTCGCGGTGCACTGACCTCGAGACATAATGATCTAGAACACTGCATAGCCTTGGATGGGAGGGCGACCTGGAGAAATCACAGCCATGTTGACGTTCTGTTTCGGAGAGAGAGAAGTATCCTCTGCCCGTTGACTTCTCGAAGGTAAAAGCATTGAAGCAGGTATAGTTAGAAAGGTAGTAAAATTTTGGTTAACATTAAGCAGGGGTGATGGGAGAGAAATTTTGAATTTATCATACAACCACCAGACGAAACACTTAAATGATCACCCCTTGTTGGTGGGGGGCGCAGACGAAGAATACACCCACGGTATCTCCTGTCTGTCGTAAGTGGTGACTAAAAGTGTGACGAAGGGATAATAAAATTAGAGCCATAAGACTACTTGTGATTAGTACTGTTATGAGTGGCTGGTGACCTGGATTTTGAACCCCCTTTTTTTTTTTAATTCGTTAGGGCCATCTATGGACCACGGTGCTTGTGTTTTAGCTGTTTCTTGAAGTCATCGTCGTTGTTTGCCACAATTGGTGTTCTTAGCGGCTGGTTTGGCAGCTGTTTTCTTGTTGGTACCTCGAGCTTTCCTGATGGCCCAGTAGTCCTTCATTTTCCGGCTAAATTCAATCTTACGTTCCTCAGACCATTTCCTGGTCTCGTCTTTTGGTCTGTGGGTAACTTCTGTGAGGGATGTTACAAAGGATTTAGTTTTAAGAGTTGTATCATAGTTACTCCGATCAGCTATGTCGTTTTGATTTATGTGGAGTTCCGAAAGGCCCTTCTCCACTTGCTTCATCCACACGAACCCAGTAGCTTTGCCCTTGTTAGCAGCCTTGAAGATCCTATGAGATAATCTATTTGAGTCCATTCTGGATAGGTGTCCGTAAAAAGCCAGTCGCCTTCTTCTGATGGCATCTATGAGATTTTCTTGGTGTTTATATAGCTCACGATTTGGTTGATACCATCGGCTTCCATCTGGTAAAATTCTTGGTCCCACTATCCGTCTCAGGAACTTTCTTTCTTGTACCTCGAGGGCTCTTAGTGGGGTCTTCTTAGTTAAATATAGACACTCTGCTGCATAGAGGACTGACGGTCTGATTACTGCATTGTAGTGTCTTAGTTTGACATTCATCGACAGATTTTTTGAAGCATACAGCTTTCTACAGGCATGGTAAGCCTTATCTAGTTTGAGTCTCCTGTGTTCAAGAGCCATTGTTTCGCTGAGGTCCTCTGAGAACCATTCCCCAAGGTACTTTACACTTTTGACTCTCTTGATGTAGATATTATCACTGACTCTCATCTTTCCAGGGGCATCTTTGATGTTAGTAACAAACTCGGTCTTTCCTATGTTGATCAAAAGACCCGTTTTAGCCGCTATTGAGTGCAGTGTTTGGAGCTGAGTAGTAGCCTCCTGTATGTCATTTGCCAATAAAGTCAGATCGTCTGCAAAGGCTAGGCATGGTATCCTCAGGTTGTCTGCTTTAATCCCCATCCGTAATCCAGTGTTCTCTGGAAGGAATCTCATCCACTCTCTAATTATCTTTTCCAGAACGCAGTTAAATAATATACATGAGATGCCATCTCCTTGTCTCACCCCTGTTTTAATGGCGAAACTCTCCGAGAGTTGTCCTCTAAACTTTACTCTGGCTGTGGTATTGTGCAAGGTTGCTTGCACCAGCCTGTTGATCTTGTCGTTAAGTCCTAGTTCTCTTAATGTATTGTAAAGAGTAATTCTATCTACTGAGTCGTATGCTTTCTGGAAGTCGACAAATATAGCTACCCATTGTCGAGCTCTTGATTTGCTGTATTGAAGGATGGTCTTCAGATTTTGTATCTGCTCGGTACAGGACCTCGATGCTCTGAACCCTGCTTGATATTCTCCTAACTCTTTATCCAACTGTCTTGTGACCCCCTTTTATAACAAGCAACATCTCAAAAAAGAATGCATTGCCAATAATTGGATCCACTGATTGCTTTGGATTCATGGCCATTTTTCATCATCATATGCTTTATATTTTAGTCAGTGGATACATTTTGAAGTTTTAATTATCTTTCATTTCGTTGCACCTCATACCATTAGGGGCCGGTGACCTAGCTGTTAGGTCCCTTTAAACAACAAAAATCATCATCAACTTAAACGGTGCATATTGACAAATGAACTTTGAAAGGATTCTCGACAGATTAGAAATGGAATACTACCGGGGTAAGGAGATTAGAAACAAAGATATAATAAATTCAGTAAGAAAGTAACAATTAGAGTGAAGATATTGAGAATCAGGCAATTATGGCAATACGTAAGACTAAAAGAACATTATCAGAATTGTGTGAAATTATGCAAAACATGTCAATAAAGAAAGAAGGACTTTCAAACAGAGAATTAAGAGGTGTGCTGTGGTGGGTAATGGGGACATGTAAAAATAAAGGACAGGGTGAGAAACATAACGAAAATCATTGTTTGTTTCGTGGAGATATAATGGAAGAGATCCATGTATTGAGAGTATGTAGGAGAACCGACGCACTTAGAGTTAAATATTTGGGTAGTGAATCATTATCATAATCATCATCCAATCGTCTTCCATCATTTTGTTCCAGTCAAGGTTTCTTCTTCTTGCACTCTTTATTGAATCGATCCACTTTGTCCTTGTTCTTCCTCTCTCTCTCTTTCCCTATACATTCATCTTCATCATCTATTTTAGTATCCTTTTCTCCTCCATCCTCTTTACGTGTCCATTTAGGTTTACCATTCCGACCTCCTTTCACACATCTTCGTTTTTGAATCTGTCTTTCCTTGTATTTCCTTCATACTTCTTAGGTATTTCATTTCGCTGGTTGAATGCTACTCTCCTCCCCACTTGTCATTGTCCAGGTCAATATGGGTGCATTATCTCTTTACACTTCCAGACTAGGTTTCTTACACTAATCTCCATGTTGAGCCTTGTATTCTGCATTAATTCACTCCCTATGTATTTGAAACTGTCAACAATTTTCACAATACTTTTCCCTTGTCATTCTCCTCTTGATATCACCATAGTTTTGCTTTTCTCTGCACTGATCTTCATATCCTGTTCTTGTTCAGTATGTCAACTTCTTCTTGTACTTCTTTGCTTTTGTTCCCCACCCCACATTACCGTCTGCAAATTCTAATAACTTCATCTCCCTATTCCCACATGTTTTGTTTGTCTCTTTTACAGTTTCGTCCATAACCATTAGAAACATAAGAGGTGACAACACACTCCCCTGTCTCAGTCCAGTTTTGTTTTTAAACCGTTCTGTCTTTCCAAAGTTAGTCTGTACTCTGCTGACACAGTTTTCAGTCAATGAAAGAATCACGAATGATCTGCATTTATGGCGGTCGCCCAGGTGGCATATTCCCTATCAATTGTTTACCTAGCTTTAAAAAAATAATTTCTAACGGACTTTGAAATTTATCGAACATTTCCCTTGATAATGTATTCCAGTCCTTCACTCGTCGTCCTATAAGTGAATATGTACCCCAATCTGTTCTCTTGAATTCCAACTTTATCTTCATATTATTATCTTTCCTACTTTTGAAAGCTCCACTCAAGCAGCTTATTCGTCTACTTGTGTAATTCCACGCCATCTCACTTCTGACAGCTAGAATTATGCCGAATAATCGAGCATCTCGTCTCCTTACTCCCAAGTCTTCCCAGCCCAAAGTTTGCAAAATTTTTGAAACACTACTCCTTTGTCGGAAATCGCCCAGAACAAACCGTGCTGCTTTGCTTGGAATTCTTTGTGTTCTCGTACCAAATAGTCCTGGTGAGGATCTCGTACACTGGAGCCGTACTCTAGTTGGGGGTCTTACCAGAGATTTATACGCCCTCCCCTTTACGTCCTTACTACAACCCTTAAATAATCTCATAAACATGAGTTTGTGTACATTGCTTGCACCATTTCTGCAGTTTGTGTACTCAGTGCCTTTTTGACCATAGTTTCACCACATCCCAGGGAACACTATCCTATGCTTTCTTTTTTTGCTAGTTGCTTTACGTTGCACCGACACAGATAGGACGATGGGGCAGGGAAGGGCTAGGAGTGGGAAGGAAGCGGCCGTGGCCTTAATTAAGGTACAGCCCCAGCATTTGCCTGGTGTGAAATTGGGAAACCACGGAAAACCATTTTCAGGGCTGCCGATACTGGGGTTCGAACCTACTATCTCCCGAATACTGGATACTGGCCGCACTTGAGCGACTGCAGCTATCGAGCTCGGTATACGCCTTTGTTAGATCTATGAATGTCAAGATTGGGTTCACTGTGGATCTTCCACTTCTAAATCCAAACTGCTCCTCCTCCAGCTCTCCTATCTCTCTTTTCATTCTCGTCTTTAATATTCTTTCCATTGTTTTCACCACTTACGCAGTGAATATAAAACAAAAATAGAAATAGAGAAAGAATTCATGCAATTGTTAAGTTATTAAACAAAGAATGGATTACGGCGGGGAGAATAGCAAAATTCTATTGCTTTTACATAAATATGCGGCAAAGGAAATGAAGAAGAGCACTAAGTAAAGAAATGAAGTATAAGATATATGCAGTACTGTACAACATCTGGTACAAAGAACAAGTGTAACAAAAATGGGATAATAATTTTTGAAATGAGTATAAATATTATTAGGCTTAAATATAATAAGAACTTTAATTTAATGTGTGTATCAAACAAATGGTTTGCAATGAATTATTAGTCTCTCGCCAGTTGCAGACTATCGGGAGTTAGGCGTTGGGAGTAATCTGTTCTATTTTATTCTCAGAGACCTTGAACGAATTTTCGTGATTTATTTCGCCTTATCTATGTATATTCAAAAGGTTTACTAAAATCAGCTTTGTCAAATCCATCCGTCCGTTCTACTCGACATATTTGCTTAATTTTTGTTTGATTCTCTCTAGCATTACGTGCCGCTGAATCATCAGCCATTGATAGGTCTCTTAAGTTCAGTCAGTATTTAGTAATCCTAAAATCAAATCACTAAATTACCGCTACAATCATAACAGGCGAAGGCTTATTCTAGCCCGCAATGCATTCTGTACTTAGCGAGTTGTACACAGTTACGTAAAAAAATAACGACATCTACAGGCGAACCTTGTAATTTCAACCAAATTTGGTACGCATATGACTTAATACTGCGGAAGTGAGACACACCCCTAATGGTGGAGTGGGGAGGGTAACACATATCAAGATAATCGATAGCGATCTACATTATTGTAGTGTTGAATCCACAGTTTTTGGGGTCGCTGAAATAGTGTCACTCTGCATAACATTTAAGTTCAAGTTCAACGACCATCGCTCTGTTCAGAAACAAGTGGTGAGAAAGAAAATGATCGAGATTATGGATGTATATGTGTATGTTCCAGCATTGCTCTCAACCAAACTTTACACACACACACGACTTACTACCTCGAGAAAAATACTGTGGGGATAAGACACGCCTAACAGCCCTATGTTTGGAGGTTGGGAGGAAATGTCATGTAAAAACCATCAAAAAAGACCAATATTACTGTCGGATTTTTTATTATGGACACTCGAGTTTAGGTGTTAGTTACAAATGAACCGATAGGCCTATTTAAAAATAAGTTATATAAAAATTTTCCTTGTTTAATTATTCATTAGCGCCTAAAATACATATTTTTTAAG
The DNA here is from genome assembly GCF_040414725.1 of Anabrus simplex. Classification (NCBI taxonomy): domain Eukaryota; kingdom Metazoa; phylum Arthropoda; class Insecta; order Orthoptera; family Tettigoniidae; genus Anabrus; species Anabrus simplex. The sequence goes on along the minus strand of NC_090279.1, from coordinate 214,732,366 downwards.
TTGATGAATTCGTTTTTTATTTGTGGTTGTAGTAAATATTGTCCGGGTTTTGGGTTTCTTCTCTAGGAACCTCTCACTTAAAAGTATATACATGGAAAACTACTCAGCTGATGATACTGAAATTTTTATATGTTATAGCCGCATGTATTCGTAGTGTAATACTGAAGTTGCAATATTTTCATAATAAAAATCCGACAGTAGTGTCGAATCCACACTTTTCTGGATCACTGAGATGAATTGTGACGCTTTGAATGCCGTTTATGCCCAAGTTCATCCTCCATCGGTGTTGCGGGTGAAAAAGGGTGAAAAAGAAAATGTCCCAAATGTTTGAGATTACTGTTGAATCCACAGTTTTTGTATTCGCTTGGCTGATTGGGACAGTTTTAATAACAGTTGAAATCATGTACGTCATGTCTATAGGGCGACGCGTTAATACATACAGTTATCAGTAAAGCCCGGATTTTTATGCAGTAACAGGTTAGATTGCAAACTAATTTGGTTAGTAGGAAGTGTCGGCCACCCGCTCTTCCATAATGTAGCAAGAGTAACATAAATTATAGGGATTCTGATGGGCCGTACCCCTCATGTTTATGCAAAGCCCATAGCATAATCGTTGTGAAGGTAGACTATACTTGCTACTCGCTTCAGAAAGTTTGCATTCTAACCTATTACTGCATAAAAACCCGGCCTCTAGTTATCACCTATTATTTATTTATTATTTATTTATTTATTTATTTATTTATTTATTTATTTATTTATTTATTTATTTATTTATTTATTTATTTATTTATTTGGAGAGATAAACTATTTTCGAAACAATATAGGCTACAACAGCTCTATGCGAAACAACATAATGCAGAACTAAAACTTTTAATTAAACACAATAATAACTCTAAAACAACAAACTACATCACAATTAAAAATCTACTGAGATTTACTTAACACATAATTAAGAGTTAATACAAATCCTTAAAGTGGACATTCAGAAAGTACCCGGGCAATGCATGGAGCAGTTCCACATGAAGACAGGTTATCTGAGCTATTTATAACGAATGCTGTGGTGCAGCACGGGTCCTCTAGTTCTAATTAAGATAGGAGTAAAAGTTTTGAAGATGTTTGCTTAGAGTATCATTTTCCACCACCAGTTCCAATGACGTAACTTATTTTAATTACGTTCTCTCTTATCAGGGACATAACGATGCCATTCGTCAATTACTGGAGATTTCATTGGCCACTTACGAATAGAATTGTATTGAGTTGACTTACTAACATGTTTTTAATTTTATCCAAAGTCAAATTTTTGGTAGCGGGACGTTGTAGCGAAAAGCCAGCGCAACATTCCACAGTTGTTACCAACTGTGTTCTTTGTAAGTAAAGAGACCGGCACTTCTTCTTCTTAAGACATCGTCGCCGTACGGAGTTTGGTGGTCCATGTAGCCAGCTCTGATCTTGAGAGTGCAAGATGAAAAGCTTCTTCTGATGTACGTCTGTGCCATCTTCGAATGTCCTTTAGCCATGGATTTCTCTGTCTACCAACGCACCGTTCTTGTTGTATCTTTCCTTCAACATTTGAAATTAGCGTACCAGTTGACGAAAGATGCGTACAACTAGAAATCATTAAGTATGAGAACAAAACTAAGCCACTATAACACCGTGATCAAAACAGAAGGAGTATACGCTGCCGAGACCTTGGATTTAATAAGCAGAGGATTGCTGGAACAATTGGAGAAGAAAGATTGGAAGATTCTAATGACGATTATGGGGCCTATATACTGTATGTTGGACGACAACGAACATTAAGACGTAACAAAGAGACTGCGGGAATTATAGAGTCGATGAAGAAGAGACAAATGCAATTTTATGGACATCTCCTATCTATGAATCAAGAAAGACTGACTCTAAAACTCCTCACACATTTCGAAGGGGAAAAAAGTGTTCCCAGGTGGTCTATGGAGATACATGCTGGTACAGAGATAATGGGCATTAGTCTTGAAGACATCCAAAACTGGAACCACTTTCGTCGATTAGTTTCAGACTTCAGAGGGTTCCTAGAAGAAGAAAATAAATCTTCAAAAGTTATTTTTGCAGAAGAAAGAAAGAAGCAGATAAGTCAACGAATGAAGCTATATTGGCAGAAGATCAAAGCCAGGGGAGGGAAAAGATCATCCAGGATACCGGAGTTGTCAAAATCGAACAGAACAAGAAAAAGAAGAATTGGCTGTAATAATTGATACCGCTCGCCCCTCATAACATGCCCTATGTATTGTGTTTTCCTTTGTTTTATAATAAGTAACAGTTCTTTTTGATTTTTCATCCGATGAAGGACCTCAACATTTGGAATTTTCAATATCCAAGGTATGCGCAAGAGACCGCGATACAGATGCATTTTAAATGCTTGGATCCAGGGTCCAGCTTTCACATCCATATTGGTGAATAGGAAATGTGCAACAGCGGATCATTTTCGGATTCGTAGCTGAAGACAGGTACTGGAAGTCACAAAATATCAGATATATTTCACTCACTTACGAAGTACAAAAGGATGATAACCACAAAAGTTATGAACAGTTTATCAGTTTCATGTGGTAGCGGCACGTTAGCACTCACCACTATTTTCTTACGTTACTCTGAAGTGGTCGCCGAGTGGCTGGCACAGGTAATGTTTGTTGACCTTACCCATTGACGCACTCACGATGTTGACCTTCCCATCGTAGATTGTGCCGATAAACCGGAGAGCTGTATCCATGGTAACCTACCTGTCAGACTTTCATCCTGGATCAACCAAGGAGTTCCCTGCAGGAAGCCCGTAACTCTCAGAGATTTTCACACTTTTCTTCGCGATTCATTTTCATTTATCTCCTGCCAGTTGCGTAACAATGTAGATAATTATAGTGTTAATAAAGAACGCGGAATGCAGCGTTATAGTCGCCGATGATTTAGGGCAGGACTCGTCTAACAGTCAACTGTGCGTCTAAATGTTAGAATGAATCAAAAGCAAGTGCGTGCGTATATGATTGTCCATCCCTTGTCCCATTTCTCTAGGACAGTCGTATTCAAAGTGTGCTACCACTAGGGGTACGCAAATTTATCTTACATTCTCATTCCAGTGAGCAGTTCAGGATAGAGCTGAGCTTGCTCATTTTCAATAAAATCTTGTTTTGTTTTAGTGTTTTCGTTTACCACTATTTATTCTAAAATATATCAATTTGTACCTCCCATTGGCTAGCTGTGCAAAAATGCTTACTCATGCTGCATTGCTCTCCTGTTTTTGGTGATTCCACTCCCGGAAAAACCACGTTTCTGCATCTGTCTTGTGAAGCCTTTCCGCGTTGCCTGAAAAGCGAAGAGAAGGCTCCAATTGTCGAATAACTGGGCTATCGTTAAAGAATGAAAATGCCAGGAACAGTTCTTCTGTAAAGTTCACTCCGAAGGAGTTGGGAGGTTTCGTTTGTCCGGCGACGATATATTATTATTATTATTATTATTATTATTATTATTATTATTATTATTATTATTATTATTATTATTATTATTATTATTATTATTATTATTATTATTATTATTATTGGGTAACAGGGTGGTGTGGTTGCTTAGCTGCTTGCCTGTCATCCCGGTGACCGTGGTTTGCTTCCCGGCCACAACTCTTTCATGCTCCAGTGCGTGCAGAGTCCCTGAGCAAGCGGGATAATCTTCGGAAGATGATGATAGTTAATATTATTTGGCATCGAACAACAATAATTTGTTATTTCTGGTATAATCACCATATACTCGTACTTCAGGGGTACGAAGGTAAAACGATTGGAGTTTCGGGGTACGCCAACAAAAAAGTTTGAGTGCCACTGGTCTAGGGGTCAGGTATTAAGTCAGGTGAAGTATCGTTGATAGTTTTTACTGCCGGATGCCCTTCCTAACATCATACTCATCAGAGGAGTTAATGAGATGAAATGAATGACGTGATATATGATAGTAGGGAGAGGGTGAAACCCGGTGCCGGCACATAGCCTACTCCCATCAAGGGATCTGCTAAAGGCTTAAGTTCCTCATCTGGTGGACGAATCACTATCAACGGCATCATATGCCTAATCCGTATGAAATGGCGTATGCCCTTTAGTGCCGGGTGTATTCGAGGATAAGTTTGGCTCGCCACATGCATGTCTCTCGATTCGACGCTCATAGACGACCTGAGCGTCGTGTTGACGAAGAAATGATGAAGACAACACATGCGCCCAGCCCCGGTGCCAGCGTAATTAACCAATTATGGTTGAAATTCCCGACTCCGCCGGGATTCGAACCAGGGCCCCTTGAAACAAATAGCAATGGAGCTTGGCCCAAGTCATATGAACACTTATGAGAGGTTTGGAGCTGAATTATGCTTTAATAGATACAATCTATTGATTAGACACAACAATCTTGAAAATAAATTCTGGTCCTTTCTACAAGAAAAACAACTTTCTTTGAGACAAGCAGCTTTTCGTTTGATAGAATTTTCTCCTATTACCTGCATATTCAAAGCAACCTTCTATAGAATGATCATCAAGACATTTATCTTAAAAGTGGTTGAAATTTTTTATTGGTGGTAACTTTCTGAATACAGCTTACATATATGCATAAAATACGTTTATTATTATTATTATTATTATTATTATTATTATTATTATTATTATTCGAATGTATACGAAATTCTCTGTTTTACAGGAAACACAGGCCATTCAGATCTCTCCCCTATTCACATTTGTGTATAATATTGAACAACATGACAATCTACAGGAAGCTATCCTTCTTACAAGGTATGACTGTAATGCAGTAACAAAATAGATGTTTAGGTGAACGAACGCATTCTTTACGCTGAGGCCATTCCAGTGAAGAAATTATGCTATAATGATACGAATATTTCTTCCTTCAACATAATGTTACTCGCGATTTCTACGACTGCCTAAACATTTCCTATGCATGCTGGAAGAAAACCGGTGTGCACGGAATACTTTTTCTGCTAGTCAACAGAAAGCTGTCTGAAGGATCCCTCAAATCCCAGAAGATCACTGCTGTTGATGGTGGCGCCAGGTCGTAGGGACTCGTTACTTCTGACCTCTTCTTGCTCCACGAACCAATCCCGGTAACTCTCCAGTTTCACTTTCCAGGCGGCTGGAACAAGAAAATTACAATTCTTAAAGCGGTGCATAACATTCAGATAACTAAACTCATGACAACCAGCGAACAGAGAAAATGGTGTCAGATTTTCCTATGATCATAAATATGTTTCTCGGTCATGACCATCCTTCAACAGCTGTTAATTTCAGATAACCGCCCGCACGGTTGCTAGGTAACAATACTTTACATCACAGCCAGCTCGGTTGCTAGGTGACACTGCCGCACATATTGTGTTATATGACACTATTTCGTTACCCACATTTTCAGAAGAACCCCAGCTGTAAGACATATTTATGTCAATATACAACGCTCTTACTAACCTGGAAAGAAAGAGCAATCAAAGCGTTTAACATTTACGGTACCCAGGATGATGGCTAACACAAGAACGGGATGTAATGTATTCTAATTGGTTTCAAGAAGTCGTCATCATTTTACACAGTTACCATCCTCCGGCCACGCTTGTTGTTGATTGTGGAGCATCCCCTTCCTACCGGCAACCTTCCAAGCAGGCCTGTCCAACGGGGCCCCTGGCATACTTTTTTACCGCCCTCCAAACGCAGATTTAGTTTTAGCAACTTAAACTGTAGGGAAAGGTTCAGGATTATTTTTAAAAATAAAAGTATCCGTTAAATTATTCTCTGACAGTCCTGAGCTGGCTTGCTAGATTTCTCGAGTACGTGGTTATCTGGTGAACTATTCGATGAAAATTCACGTTCGAATTCGCAAGCGCGAATTTTGAATTTTCTTCCTTGTTACGACATGCACAGTTAGACAGACTTACCTTTAAGATCTTGCAATGGCCCTGATTCTCCTCCGTATTCTGTCGGCAGAACTGCGATGGGGATGCGCTCATGTAAGGATGATAATCCAGCCTCCCGACCGTGGACATGGATCTGCACAAAAAACAAAGTATACAATAGTGATAATAATAACAATCTGTATAAAAATAATTCTGCAGTGTTAAGAATCGAAAGGGCTTTGAAAGCAATCCAGAAAGGAGTGAGGCAAGACTGAAGTAGAGAACAGGCGATGAAGGTTGGAAAGCGCATAGCAATCCAAGGAGCGGAAATCAAAACCCTGAGTTATGTCTATGAAATAGTTATTTTATCTGAGTCTTCAGAGGATCTGGAGAAATTACTGAATGGTATAGACAGAGTCTTGGTGAAGGAGTCCGAGATGAAATTAAATAAGTCCAAGACAAAAGTAATGCACTGCAGTCAAACGAAATCAAGTGATGCAGGAAATATTAGATTAGGAAATGAAGTCTTAAAGGAAGTAGATGAATATTGTTACTTGGGTAGTAGAATAACTAAGGATGGAAGAAGTAAGGAGGACAAAAGATCAAGAGTAGCACAAGCAAGGAAGAGCTTTCCTAACAAAAGAAGTTTGCTCACTTCGATCGTTCATACAGAAATTAGAAAGATGTTTTTGAAAACTTTCGCCCTGAGTGTGGAGTTGTATGGAAGTGTAACTTGAAGGATGACTAGCTCAGAAAAAAAACGAGAATAGAAGCTTTTCAAATGTGGTGTTACAGAAGAATGCTGAAAGTAAGATGGGTAGATCGAATCATGAATGAAGGTATACTGAATGGAATTGGTAAGAGGAGATCGATTTGGCTAAATTATACCAAAGAAGTTATAGAATGGTAGGGTACATGTTAAAATTAAAATTTCGTGTGGCTATTTCTAGCCGAGTGCAGCCCTTGTAAGGCAGACCCTCCGATGAGGGTGGGCGGCATCTGCTATGTGAAGGTAACTGCGTGTTATTGTGGTGGAGGATAGTGTTATGTGTGGTGTGTGAGTTGCAGGGATGTCGGGGAGAGCACAAACACCCAGCCTCCGGGCCAATGGAATTAACCACTGAAGATTAAAATCCCCGACCCGACCGGGAATCGATCCCGGGACCCTCTAAACCGAAGGCCAGTACGCTGTGCATTCAGCCAACGAGTCGGACAGGCTTTTGAGGGAAGTGTAGGCGGTAAGAACGGTAGATGTAGACCAAGGTATGAATATGACAAACAGATTGGAGTAGATGTAGGATGTAATAGTTATGTAGAGATGAAACGGTTAGCTCAGGATAGGGTGGTATGGAGAGCTGCATCAAACCGGTCTATGGACTGCTGGCTCAAACACCAACAATAACAGTAATAATTGTTTTTCGTCCCGTTGAAGCCGAGATGACTGCATTTTGTCCCCCAGGAATTCTTGTATGTGCCGGTAAATTGAACGGCACGAAGATGGCGTGTTTGAGCACCTTCAAATACCATCGGATTAAGCCGCGATACGACTTTAACTCAGAAGGTCAGAAGGTTCACAGTATGGCGAGTGTTTTCTAATCGAATGATTTCCGCGTTAACGAGGTGATAAAAGATGCAGAGGCAAGTGGGGAAAGTAGTATGCTTCGAACAGCTTATTGTATCTTCTAAATTGACTGATCCCGAACGACGTGACCAACTCTTGAACGTGTACTGCCAGAGATCTATGAGAACAATTGTTGTAGTACATACGGGCCGCACACTATCTACAATCAAATACAGTGCAATGAAGAAAACTCCAGCTTGTGAATAACAAATAATTTAACACCCCTCACAACCAGGTAACTAGTCGCGCGCTCCACTCGGGCGCCACTGTGCTCAGCAAGAATTTTGAAGCTTTTTGCCAGAAAACAGGAACTCTATCTTTTGTGCATGCGTGCCCAACTTTTCCGATGTGCTGTGGAAAGAACAGCCAAGACATCACTTCCGAGCGAGCCTTCCTTCGACCACTTAGAGGCAACACTGATCACACCAGCACTTCCACCGAAATGAGACCGTGGCAGGTGGTTCCCTCTTGACTCAGCGGTAGTATTAAAGAGGGGATCGCTCAATGCAAACGGGAAAACAAAATACTGTGCAGGAAGACATCACCCGTTCCCGCCAGGTCTTTTAATACTCCTTTAATTACAAAATGTTTAGTTCATAATTTTCACTACAACAACATTTATGTTTTGCTGGCTTTATTTCAATGATTTTGATAACGTTGAGTTCTGTTTTTGCACGTTCAAATCAAATGCCTCTGAGTTCGTGAATGTTTTGTCATTGCAGGTGTTATTGTGTCTTTAATTAGTTTTGTATGAGGAATGTGTATATTTTTTGGGTTGTTGCGTGTTTGTTCGTTATGAAAAACTCAGTGGAGAGCCTCTTGCAAACCACATATTTTTTTAAATATTTTTATTTTTTGATGGGGGGATGGGTTACAGCACACACCTGATTTTCTGCACAAGTCGCCACTGGCCACATATAGCTTTACAATGTTATATCAGGCTCAGACTGTAGAGCGCTGGTCTTCTGAGTCAAACTTCGCAGGTTCGATCCTCGTTTAATCCCATCCCATCGTTACCATAAAACCTTTCTGTGTCGGTGCGACTCAAAGCAAACCGTAAGAAGTAATCGCATAATCGTTTATGCAGTCATTTTTTCATAATTTTCCGTAGGCATGGGATTTATTTGTGACACAGTTGCAGCTCAACACTCTCTGACACTAAACAACTACAGCAGAACAGTAAATATCTGTATGTAATTACAAATACAAGTAACTAGATATGGGAATTATAGGCACGACTAGTTTAGAATGCAAACCTATTTAAACAAGGCGCAAGTGTAATGTAGCTGCTGTACAGTAATGCCGGCGAGCTGCATACATTTTAGGGGTTCTGACAGTTCAGATCGCTGATGTGTATGCAAACCTCAATGCAGAACACTTGCATTAAAACTTATCGGTGCCTATAATTCCCATATCTACAAATAACTAATAATAATAGTAGGAGTAAAAATAATGTTATTATTAAACATTTCGGCCAATTATAGACCACTTAGGAACTAAGACTACGGTACACTATTTGCCTTTTTCCTTTCTTCCCAGAACTTCTTTATACGTCAGCTGATCGCTTGTCTCTGTTCCTCATTTGAGTTTGACGTCGAATTTGCGAAAGCGAAAAATCCACAGACGTTGTCTGTCGCCGGAAGTCCAGCCTGTTAGCCATGATATTATCAGTGATCGGTAGTCTTTGTAGATTCCGTCGTATCTCTTCCAGCCAACCGATGGTGTGTATTAATTTTGAGATTAATTCTTTGCCTGCCGTTCTTCATTCTGTGAAGGTGATCATAAAATTGAAATAATGACAATAATATGGTCTTGTTTGTTGAAACGATGGAGGCAGAAAGGGAGGAAATCCTTGAACTGGAGAAACGAGCACTTAAAATAGGACTTGGAATCGAAAATCAAACTAAAATCATGACTAACAACAAGCACTCACATAAACACCTCAAAGTTCAAGAACAAAAGATTGAAATAGTAAAATAATTCAAATATCTCGGAGAATGGATTGATTGGAATGCTGTGGAATGCAAAGAAATGGAATCGAGGGAAAATAAATTTGAACTGGCCTTCCAGCTAACAAAAGATACATACAACAAGAAATCCCTTTCATGGTGGTCCAAAATTAAATATTTTCTGACTCCAACTTGGCAGGTTCGATCCTGGCTCAGTCCGGTGGTATTTGAAGGTGCCCAAATACGACAGCCCAGTGTCGGTAGATTTAGTGGGACGTAAAAGAACTCCTGCAGGACTAAATTCCGGCACCTCGTCGTCTCCGAAGACCTTAAAAAGTAGTTAATGGGACGTAAAGCAAATAACATTAATAACAGTGATTAAACAAGAAGCGCTATACGCAGCACAAACACTAAACACGAATTTCAAATACCAGATGGAGAAACTCGAGCTAAAGGAAAGGAAAATGTTAAGAAAGGTCATAGGACCAAAATTACTGGATAATAAGTTAATATACATCAATAAAATTGAAAATTCTCAGGTACTGTGCGAAAAGGAACGATAAATATCTACGGTCATCTTCTCAGAATGAACTCTAATAGATTAACCTCTTTAACGAATCTTTGACTTCTTGCGTAACCGCAAAACAAAACCCAACTGGTTTAAAGAAACTGAAAGACACCTGGTAGAATTAAAAACCCGAAAAAAAAAATATTCGATCGAACACCTAAAGTAATAACTAAAGACGAAAATATTCCAAGACAAATTTACATTAAAAGCTAAACTTATTATCTCGGAAGGCGAGAGAAACGAGGATCAGAAGGAATGGAGAAATAGTGGGCGCTAAGAAAAGAACAACACACAGAGAAATGATTGGTTCAACGTACCCCAAATAGGGCGAAACTAAATAATAATAATATTACCGGTAATAATACATTATTTAATTTTACAATGATAATGAATGCACAGTGACACGAAGTAACTATATTTATCCATTCATTCATTTACTTCTTCGTCGATTTATCAAGCAAGTCTGTGGGATCTACTCAGCTCGTACTCACGGCAAACCATCTTAATCTTGCAGGTAGAGAATTCCGTGACCTAGACTCGACGCTACGATCATAATCTCAACAGTCACGTAAGACTTTTTTTTAGTCTTGTGCTTACCTTATTGACGGAAGATAAAAACAAGTGAATAACTTATTGGATTCAAGTTGTCTCCATTGGAACCGCACTGTATTCTCTCGCCCAGTGATTACTGTAATTCGGACCGCTCCTCCTTCTCGAAGCTCAAAGACGATTAAACTGGAGAGAAGACCTTCCTCAGCACAATCCACAAAGTTATCAACTAATTTACATGGAAATGCACTGGTAATACCATCAGGACGCGGTTAATACTCGGTGTTCGCCTTCCACGAGAAAAAGAAAACTTAAATAATTTAGCCTTAGCTTTGTGGACATGAGGGAGCTGGAGAAACGAAGGAAAATGTTCTACAGTTCCACACTGAACTGCATGTACACAACATCTTTGCCTGCTATGGGATAATGATCTACACTGAAGAATGTAGTGTCCTTATTATTCACCTCAAATATCTCCTGACCATTGGCGATATCAAGCCTACCGAGCTCGATAGCTGCAGTCACTTAAGTGCGGCCAGTATCCAGTATTCGGGAGATAGTAGGTTCGAATCCCACTGTCGGCAGCCCTGAAAATGGTTTTCCGTGGTTTCCCATTTTCACACCAGGCAAATGCTGGGGCTGTACCTTAATTAACGCCACGGCTGCTTCCTTCCCGGTCCTAACCCCTTCCTGTCTTATCGTCGCCATAAGACATATCTGTGTCGGTGCGACGTACAGCAACTAGCAAACAAAAAAAAAAAAAACGATATCAAGCCTCAGATTATTTTACAGCAATACGTTATCCAAACACGTTTTTGAATGAAAAATTTGCAATGTGATGGAGGGAATCGCACTGCAACGTCAGAATGTTCAAGTGAACATACAGATCTTAAAATAATTTGTTTCATAGAAAATAGTAATCCAAACTGATCATAAAAGATTGGGTTGTAGACGAATTAATGCTATATAAGTTTGTCGTACTAAGTGAAGCCTAAAATCACCTGGTATCACAGAATATTTGAACCTGTAGATAAGATGTCACTGAAACCGATGTTTCTGTAACTATGTTAAACTGTATTACGTATTGAAATAAATTAGATACATTCATTACAAAATTCTTTTAATATAGAAAGAAGAGATACTCAAGTATGGTATTTTTATGCTTGTGATGATGTTCGAAGGGTAATTAGCTTAGGAAAAGCCATGTCTCCACCAACAATCATGCTCAATAGGAAACACAGGATTTCTGTCTGTAGCCCGACAAAGGAATCTCCTGACACGCTTTCCACAGACCATTGACAGTGCATGTACCTCTATTTCCTAAGGCCTTTTTAGGAGTCCACATGCACAGAAGTCATTGGGTGATCCATCGGGTGCCTTAATCGGAATGTCAGTAAAAGGAATTTCCAGTTTCCATCTCTATTGTCTCTAAGAACAGAGGAGTCGAACGAGAGGTGTGACTGGATGCTTTGTCTTGATGTATCTATACCTGATTTTTCGCCTTTCCATACAGTGCTGGGATATCTGTGTTGTAAATAGGTGTTAATTTTCCTAATGCTAATGGCTTCACGTCGCAGCGACACAGAAGCTGGAAGGAAGCAGCCGTGGACTTAATTAAGATAAAGCCCCAGCATTTTCCTGGTGTGAAAATGAGAAACCACGGAAAACCATCTTCAGGGCTCACAGCTGCGCGCTCCTAACCGCACGGCCAACTCGCCCGGTAAATGGGTGTTAAACCTCTTGCTAATAGTATGTAGAGTTCACCTTCACATTATTTGCGACACAGTGAATGGTTGACTTGACATTGTAGCAGTATCCAGCGATGATCATATAACCCCACTGAAAACTTTCCTGGCATTCTGCATACAATGTTTTATATTTTCTTGTCTCTTGGGCGGTTGTAAATCGAGCAGTGTTTGTTACAGTCACTAAGGTACAGATACGCTTCGTCTAATGTCTCCACATTTCTACATCTGTCCTCTGCCAGACTGCCCTCATACAGCTCTCTTGCGTTAGTGCGACATTCCGAAATGAGACGTAGCAAAAGCTCTAATTGCACGTCTTTGTTGATTACAGTGTTAACTGTTGAAACAAATATCCCCAACTTTGGGAGACAGGTTTACCAACTGAGACAAGGGCCTTCACTTTTCCCGACAGGATTTAAACCTAGTTGGCCTTCAACTTTTTTATTCAATACAGCACCGATCTCGTTCTTTGATATCAAGAAATCATGCAGAATAGCTATATTTCGCATTGGAGAGGACTGTTACGTAGCCCTCCCAGTAAGGGTCAATCCGCTTTGGCATCGTTGCAGCTAATGTGACACACGTTCTCAGTACTGGCGTGGATCAGCACTCCCCGTTTCGACGTGCTAATTTCGATAACAGCGCCGCCATCGGCCTTCAGACTCGTCACCAGGGATCCCGAACGATCTGTATTTCTAGTGATCTTTACGCTGTCTATTTTTAGTGATTTACTTAGACCTAATATTTACAATATTGCTACGAATAAAACTCCATCTGTTTCATTACCCTAATTTATTTCAGGATGACCCAATAAATGCACACACGCACACACACACACACACACACACACAATTCTAATCAGCTATGAATGGCTGCACATACTAATTGCTGTCTATTTACAAGTCCCTCTTCCTTACGGCATAGTAGGCGGTCCAGCCCGCTGCTACACCGACGGACGCTTAATTCTTACTTTCACTTTCCCCAAGTCCGGTCACCTCAGACAGCTGTGTGTAGACCGCTGGATCTGAACACAGGGCTTCGAGCCACTCGACACAAGATGTCTGTTAGTTGGTTCGACTCCACAGACAGTCCAGTAATTCACACAGTCACATGTAGTGAACAACTCAGCAGTAGTCACCAGCAGGACGATACTCACAACAGCGAACATTAACACAGGTCCATTTACTCTCACAATCACGATAACGGTTTTCCTCGCCGACGCACGCCGAGCCTCAGTCCACAGAAATACACGAAGACACAGTACAATCTTCCGTTCCGTCGTCTGCAGCCCACTCTGTCTCTCTCCGACACCGCAACAACAGTTCCTCGTTCAGACGTCGGTGGGATACTACCGACAGTCAACGCGTCTGTCGCTCTCAGGCCAGCCATCGAACCCCAACACACTGACTCCACCCGGGAGCCCTACTCTGACCCCGAGTCCAGCACCAACACTGGCTCCACTACGGAGCCCAAATGTGACGGACTGTCTGCGGCTAGCCTCCCATTTTATAGCTCGGGTGAACTGAGCCAGAATTTTTACGAGGTGGCTAGAGGCAGGACATTCCCGTAGAATCTCCAAGAAACTCACAGGTAAGCCAGCCGACGAGAACAATACACGGAAAAGGCCGGCTCCACCTCACAAGCCAGCTGGGAGATACCCGGTCGTCTGAATCACTAGCTCCTTCCTGGAAGTATCAAACGGGGCTGGCACGTAACAATAATTTTCTGCTTTTAAAATTCGTTTCCGAAAATTATGTCGAATAATACTTGTTTTGTTTATAAAAAGTGCCTGCTATTGAGAAGCAACATTTCCGTATATGCTCATGATGTTCTGCCGGGAAATTAAAAACGTCCGCTGTCTGGATGTGCCGCCTACTCCGAAGTGTCCCTTTGGACACGTTTTACTGATAGGGGCTAAAACAGAAAAACGTGTGAATTATATTATCCGTGATATTAATGGTAAGCGTATAAAATCCATTAATTATAAAATAAACTTTCCTTATTTTAAAATAATTATTACGTAAGGAGTGTTCTGCAATAGGATTTGTTATAAGCAACATAAAAGGATTTACCGTTTCTCTTTCTTTGTTCCAAAGTTTCCCGAACGGATGAGCTGTTGGTTAGAACTTGACGCCTGAGGCAAGCGTTGCTATCTTAATCTGTTATTGTTAATTTTCTACGTGAAGAATTTATTGAAAGCCATCTGGAAGGTAGCTACATTTCCTAAGGCAAAGAGATAATTGAGGAAATACAGAATGAGACATACTCTATCAGATAGGCACAGTGGAGCCGCTTTCAGCAACACAGCTCACTTTCTGGTAGCCGCAATCCACCGTGCCAGTAAGGAGCAGAGCGTGATTTTGTAACCACTATTTGGGTCAAGATGTTGGCTGTATTGAGGGATTTATGTCATCAGGGATTGGCTATTACAAACAGCCAAGAACATTTATAATCACAATCATATTACAGCGACAAATGATGGTAGAGCCCGGTCAGGCGGGCTAAGTGGTTCAGACGGTTGAGGCGCTAGCAGGTTAGAGCCTGGCTCGGTCCGGTGGTATTTGAAGGTGCCCAAATACGTCAGCCTCATGTCGGTAGATATACTGGCACATGACAGAACTCCTGCGGGACTAAATTCCGGTCCCTCGGTCTCTCCGAAAACAGTAGAAGTATTTAGTGGGACGTAAAGCAAATAAGATTATTGTTAGAGACCAAATATTTAGTCTGTAATAGGTTAGAATGCAAACATAGCATAATGTGTTGGCTGGGTAACTAAATAAAGACACAACCTGGTATCTTAATAAGATTTATTAACTAGTTACTAACTACTAAGGTCGTAATATTGAAAGATGCGTTATGACGGTTCTTACAGGGAGGTCCGTTTAGTGCCTGCCTGGGTGAGAAGACGGGAGTAGCGGGTTATGGTTGCCATGGAAACGTGGGCGGACCCATAGTGGTTGCCATGGAGATAAGCCTGCTGGCCGACTCGTGTTGATTGGAGTTGTCAAATTCTCACTTCTGAGTTACGTACAACAGAACACAGCGATCTGAATGAATAAACAGGTGAGCCAGAAGCGAGGGGAAAGGAGAAAAAATGCAAGAATATACTATTTCTCTCTTAGCCCCCACTGTTTATTTACTCTAATACGGACTCCGATCATTCACACTACAGGCTCACACAGTCACAGTCCACAGTTCGCAGCCCGCGCACGACAGTCGCGCAGTTCATATAGATGTTCGCTGTTCACACTCCGGTAGATCTCGGCTCAATGTCCCATGTCTTTTTCCACACTGTAACAGAGACACGACTCCCTCTCACAGCACCTGGCCACACACACGATTGCAGACGACGGAAAGAGTCCTCAGCTACAACAAGCTAGCACATACAGACTGATTGCGCTCTTCGCCCTCGCCGCTCACTCACTGACTGAACCGCCAACTCCAACTCCTGGCAAGTCACTCCTGTCTTATATACCTGAGCCAGTCATTCCAGAGCAGTCCGGATACTGGATGTATCCAGAAGCCTCGCGAGGTGGAAGGCTCCAGGTTAATCGCCTCGTACTCTAATTTTTATATTACGCTGCACCACAACGGGTGGAAGATTGAGGGGGCCGGCCTGACACATAAGTCTGAACATGACTGGTGTGGCTTGAATTGGTGGACGGGCCAAATGGTGACGTCGTGCGCTAGCCGCTCGCGTTGGAGGTTGTAATGGCGGACTAAGAGGCCACAAACGCAGCAATACTAAAACGAATAACAAGTATACTCTAACCGGACAACAGTTCTGCTATGAGATTTGCATAAACAGTAAGGTCCCAGTCTACTAGAACCCCTAAAACATACGTTACTCTGGCTACACTACAGAAGAGTGGGTAGACGACAGTTCCTACCAGCTAAGTTAGTTTGCATTCTAACCTATTACTGCCTAAACATGCGGACTTTACTTGTAAGGGTTACACAAGGCTGGTATCTATCACCTGTGTTGTTTGTATTTTACGTGGATCATTTACTGAAAGGCAGCGAGAGATTCACTTTGGTGGAAAATTAATAACCAGTTTTGACTTTGTCAATGATTTGTTCTTAATGACAGAGTATATAGAATGCCTGGGATATTATATTGTAGAAATGGAAAGGAAATATAGGGAATACAACATAAAAATGAGCATTTCCCAGACTGAAATTGAAGTGTTTATTTGTCATAGCTGCTGTGCTGAAGTGTCAATGTTTGGACACCAGTGAATCGATTGGAAGTCTTTGAAATGTGGTTGATGAGATCCCATAGCTAGACCATGTCACCAACGAGATCATTCGAAGTATTAATTCTTGCAAGAAACGGGAAAGCAGACTATTTTCATCACGTCTTCCGGTATGAGAAATATAGCCAGATGCAACATATCGCTAAGATGAGGATAAACGGTTAAACATGGAGAGAGAAAAGTTATAAACTGTCTTCAGTGTCATGTCTCTCGAGCGATTGGCTGCACGGTTTGGTTTCTTAGCTGTCAGCTTGTATTTGGGTTGCCACTGCTTCATAGTGAGACGTGGTCACGTGAAAAGAGGGATAGTTATCTAGGTATTCCGCTCCTAAAATCACCAGCACTATCAATACCAGAAGACACAATAACTCACCCTGGCGGCGACTTTCGGCTTCAGAACTGTCCGCACCACGGCCAGCAGCTTGTCGACGAAATTGGGTGCGTTCACAAAGTGCATGGCGCTCACTCGGACATTGAATGCACTCTGCGAAGAAATAGAGAAACCTTAAATTATTTATCACCGAAACTAAGTATAATCTGCTTACAGAGAATTCTGCAAACTTCACGTACATTTATTGCAGTTCATTAAATAATGGTTACATTTTAAAAGCTATAGTATTTAACTTCTTTTGTTAAATTTGTGTATTAATTTTTTCTACTACATAAAGTTTGCTCTATAAATAATGCAACGCAGTGACTAAAGCCTAACATTGTTTTTAAATATTAATTTTCTATTTTTTCATTGAACATACGTTGAGTATCTAGTATTCTAATAAATATGCAGAATTATCTCGCCATTTTACAGACACATATAAAAGAGATAAAACTGAACATTTGAGAAATTCTAACAATTTACAGACATCATTTATTAAATGCTCTACACATGCTCAATCATAAAATTGAAGATTAATAATTAAAACTATATTAAGCTTTAGCAACAACTTTACATTTCCGAGATGATAGATGAAATAAATGAAGTTCGAATGCTTAAGGCAGTAATAGGTTAGGATGCAAACCACCTTACTTGGGAGGAACTATCATCCACCCGCTGTTCCGTAATGTAGCGAGGGTAACATACATTTTGAGGGTTTTAATAGGCCGGGACCCCACTGTGTATGCAGATCTCATAGCAGCATTGTTATCCGGGTAGAGTACACTTG
Source organism: Anabrus simplex (assembly GCF_040414725.1). Taxonomy (NCBI): domain Eukaryota; kingdom Metazoa; phylum Arthropoda; class Insecta; order Orthoptera; family Tettigoniidae; genus Anabrus; species Anabrus simplex. The sequence goes on along the minus strand of NC_090279.1, from coordinate 214,714,634 downwards.
TTATTGGCTTTAGAAAGTTTGGATTCTAACCTATTACGTGTAAATTTTCGGTCTCCAATGGCGAAGAAAATTATTTACTCACTGTGGCGCACAGTTCCAGCTTCCTCATGATGGGTACCGTGAACCTGACCAGGTGCGCTATGCTCAGCCCCTCCATGTCAAGGAGGAGAATGTCTCCCAGGGACGTGTCTTCCGCCAGCCGGATCTCGCTGATCATGAGCGCGGCTTTACACAACTGCAAGGGTTCCACGGTATTGGCGGGTACTGGTGCCATCTTGAACACCGACACCCTGTAGCCGTCAGGAGTCAGTCGGGGTAGTGGCACGAACGTTCTGAAATATGACGGCATACATTCATTACTCAAAAGTGTGACGTGAAGTGTTATCCAAATAGCGATCAGTAGTTGCCGGAGAAAAGTGGTTAAGACATTTTCATGTAAGGCAAAAATATGTTATAGCTCAAAACGTGTTGGATGAAAACTGAAGACCAACTACGTACGTTAATAAAGTTTACATCATTTTAAACTATGAGGATGAATGCGTAAGACAACGTGATGCATATGATGGCCACCCAGTTATGGTATGTCATTAGCAATCGAATGTCACTTACCACCTCCCGCCTGGTGTAGCTTGGATATAGATGTCCCACACAGACGAGTTACATTATTTTGATGTATCTTGCCCAGATTTCTCAGTATACAGGAGAAACTCAACTAAACACCGCCACAATCCTCTATTTTAACTAGCTCTGTGGCGTCGTTTGGTTCTAGACCTCTGATCCTTAAATCTTTAGAAACTGAATTTAATCATCGTCGTCTTGGTCTCCCTCCAGTTCTCTTACCTTCCATAATAGTCCATTTCCATCTTAGGTAACCTAACCTCCACCACCAGCCTCACATGAAATCACCACTGGAGCTTCATCAATCGAGTTAATCCCTGACCCATCCTTTGTCTCCTACTTCTGTGTATCCTCCTGCCATTGTTCCCAGCTGTTTTTATGAGCGATCATTCTGGCTACTTTCGTGTCTGTTACTTCTAACTTGTGAAAAAGATATCCTGAGTCTACCCACCTTTCATTCCCGTAAAGCAATGTTGGTTTGTAAACAGACCGACGTAAAGACAGTTCCGTCCGGGAGCTGACTTCCTTCTTACAGAATACTGTTGATGGGAACTGCGAGCTCACTGCATTAGCTTTACTGCACCTTGATTGAATCTCACTTACTGTATTACCATCCTGGGGGAACGCACATCCTAAATACTTGAAATTACCTACCTGTTCAGCTTTGTATCTCCAATCTGATATTCAATTGTCTGAGATTGCTTACCTACTGACATCACTTTAGTCTCGGAAGCTTAATTTTCATACCATACACATTACACCCATTTTCAAGTTGGGGTAAATTAAAAAATGAAGAACTTTTTGATTGAAAATTGATAAAATATTGGCCTTAACAAAGGTGTTCAAATGACTCATACGCGGGTAATTTGGGAGGAAGCTAGACTGATTTAGGAATTGAATTAGACCAAATGGTTTCGGACCGCGCGAGTTGGCCGTGCGCGTAGAGGCGCGCGGCTGTGAGCATGCATCCGGGAGATAGTAGGTTCGAATCCCACTATCGGCAGCCCTGAAGATGGTTTTCCGTGGTTTCCCATTTTCACACCAGGAAAATGCTGGGGCTGTACCTTAATTAAGGCCACGGCCGCTTCCTTCCAACTCCTAGGCCTTTCCCATCCCATCGTCGCCATAAGACATATCTGTGTCGGAGCGACGTAAACGCCCTAGCAAAAAAAAAAAAAAAAGGTTTCGGAACACTTGAAGGACCAGCTCCGTACTGAGTAACGGATTTACAGATCAGGTTTTGTCACTTACTCAGAATAACGTGTGGCAGTGCACATACCTGATTTTAGAATGCTCTGTTTAATGGAATGAAACCGGGCGAGTTGGCCATGCGGTTAGGAGCTCGCATCCGGGAGATAGTGGGTTCCAACCCTGAAGATGCTGGGGCTGTACATTAATTAAGGCCATGACCGCTTCCTTCCCATTCCTAGGCCTTTCCTGTCCCATCGTCAGTATAAGATCTATCTGTGTCGGTGCGACGGAAAGCAACTAGCAAAAAAAAAAAAAATATGGAAGGAGATGGGTAGTAGTTTTAATCGTTACAATTGTCAGTTTGTCATCATTATATCGTGTACACTGAACCACGAATTTATATGTAGATCTGTACTGTATAGTTACAATTTATGTTAGGTTATCTGAGCAAACACTACCATTAAGTGAAATGTTTCACCTACCCTTACCCTCTTATTAGAGTGTTCTATACTCGAAAGTATTCCCCCAATATCTCCAACTCCAATAAGAACAATCACACCCCTCCAAGTCTTTCTTGTGGGGAAGCTCCGTGTAGTTTTCACCACTTAATTTTAAACGTTCATAACTTTATTGACCATAATGAAAATTTCTCCAATTACGTACACGATAATTAGTACAATGTATCAAATATTTGAGGTAAATAAATGTTAATATTATCTTTAGGATTTTTTAAAAATTATATTTATTCCAAAATTTGTCACCGTGTAATGTGCTCCGATAGCATGTAACTCCGACCTGTGATCGTGTATTTGGACTGTTAAATATAAACACTTGTAAGTTATTTGATGTAAGTATTATGAAATCCTAAGCAATAAAATACGACACTATCGAAATGTGGTCATGACTTGTGGAAGGTAGGACAATGATAAAAGTAATTCATCCTGTAATTTGGCGGAGTTTTCATGAGCCCACGTTTTACAACTATTGCACTGAGTCCAATAGTCATCATTAGACCTCGGTTTATTACGTGGAAATAAGTTAGAATGCAAAGTAATTTGGTTTGTAGGAAGTGTGATGCAACCCGTTGTACCACAATGTAGGAAGAGTAGCATAAATTCAAGGAGTTCCATAGGCTGTACCCCTAATATATATGGAAATCTCATAGCATAACCGTTGTACAGTGTAGGGTATACTTGTTACTGGCTTAAGTAAGTTTGCATTCTAACCTATCAGCACCTAATAATCCGGACTAAGACTCATCATAATACATGCCACATGAACTGCAAACAGTTTTTCATTTTTATTGTATCTGTAGTGAACAGTTTCTTGACCGTTGCTCAGCTCAAAAGCCTGCAGATTACGAGCTGTCGTGTGGTCAGCACGACGAATCCTCTGGGCCGTTATCTTTGGCTTTCTAGTCTGGACGTTTCACCGTCAGATACCTTCTCAAACTGTAATCTCGTAGGCTGAGTGGTCCACGAACCAGCCTTGAGATCTAGGTAAAAATCCCTAACCTCGCCCGGAATGCAACCTGGGGCCTGCGGCTGAGAGGCAGGCACGCTCTTACTACAGCGCGGGGCCGGACTCAAATTATAAAACAAGTTCTTTTAGAATCACCAATAAAAGTACGAAGAAACGTAATTATTAGAATTGTTTCAGCAGTCCAAATTTCACACTCTCCGAGAGTCCAAATTACAGTACGCGATATGCAAAGATTTAATGAAAAACTAAATAATTTGAGTAATACCTAAAAATTTATGAATGAAAGCTTAACACCCTTCCTACTGAAATAACTAGTTCACAGTACACGTATCTGACACCGTACAAGCTTACAAGAACTGAGAGTATTAAGAATGTTTTGCTCTTCCCCTTTCAACTTTAAGGGGAGTAGTCAAGGTCCACATCGGCAAATTTTTACATTTTCACTTTTTACATTGCAGTAACGTGTGAATCATTCTGTTTAATGTGGCATTTGTTTCATTAAAATATTCGAACATTTACTATTTTAAATAATTTATTTAAATTATTGGTGCACTTCTATTTCAGGACACGTTGTGTTCAATGTATCACTGATTTACACGCATCTCAGGGACTATTCACTCTAGAAGGCTGTGGTTTTGGCGTCCCTTGAAGAGCAAGTTGGTCACCCTGTTTGAGCTGCAATCGTAAGATGTAGTGTTGTTTTGGCGGAGGTTTTTAAAACTGCAGTAGGTGAGCTTTTCCCAAACTTCTACTTTTAAATGCAATTTACTCGAAATAACCTTTTCCGAAACAAATGTTCCCTTTTCTCAGAAATTACTGGGTGAATTTTGGTGAAATGTTTGCCAAATATTTGTGGTACTGTTGTGGTAGTATGGATCTACTTTGGTTGACATTTATTGAAAAGTTCATTTTTATAATAAAATATCTGCAGAAAATTTTTAAAATTGGGAATATTTAAAATAATCATAACTTTTTTCATAGCATATACATTAAAACTATTCTAGATCTATGTATTCAAAAGACATGAGTTAACATCATATTAAAAAATCATCTTTCTACATTCAATGGCTGCTGAGATAAAGGTTCATTTATTCTGCTGTTTTAACATTGACGAGATACAGCATTACGACTCCTGTCTTGTTGACGTTGCCTCAGACAGGGGGTTACCAAAGACCAAACTTGCAAATACCAAGAATTTTATCGGTCCAATTTACACGGACGTCCTCGAAGTGGGCCCTGTCTTAATCATCCAAACCTCAGATTTCCGAAGACAATGGCGACTCCGTGAAAGAATCACAAATTCGACCAAGAATACCTCAAGTACTACAGTTTTACGTTAAATGAAGGTTGTTATTCTTATGAAAGGTGTATTATGATTAGGCATTTACTTAATTTAGATGTTTATGGGACGAGTTCACGTGTTGAAAGTGTTTGGGTAGGCTCTGGTGCTAAAGCGCAAGTTCGTGACTCACAGAACATCGATGGCCGCCTGTAGCGATTCACCGAGCGGATCTCGGTCTCTCAGAATCTCGGGCAGCAGGTTCCTGAGAGAGAAGTACTGGTCCAGACACTGCTGAGCTCTAACGATGCTGAACTTGCACGTGGTGAGCACTCGCTCCAGTCTCCGGCCATCTGAAAACAAAATGCCGTACTACAATTTACTTTCGTATAATTACAGTCCGGATGTTTGGGCAGTAATAGCAAACTAACTTATCTGGTAGGAACTGTCGTCTACCCGCTCTTCCATAATGTAGCGAGAGTAGCATACGTTTTATGGGTTCTTATAGGACGGGATCCTACTGTTTATGCAAATCTCTCATCACAAAATTGTTGACCGGGTAGAGTATACTTGTTATGTGCTTTAGAATGTTTGTATTGTAACCTATTACAGCCTAAACATCCGGGGTGTACTTAACACAATTCTGTGGAAGGTGAATAGCTCTCAACGTGATGAATGCGACGGTTATTCTGGTGTATTCCAACATCTTTGTGCTTAATGTGCATGTGATTTTGCTCTGATAAAACCTATCTTCAGTGTGTAGGAATTTATACTACCTATGTAAGAACCACCGGTGGTCGGGGGGGGGGGACGTGTAAACTCCTAGAAGACCGGGTGAGTTGGACGTGCGGTTAGGGGCGCGCAGCTGTGAGCCTGCATCCGGGAGATAGTGAGGTCGAGCCCTGAAGATGGTTTTCCGTGGTTTTCCATTTTCACACCAGACAAATGCTGGGGCTGTACCTTAATTAAGGCCACGGCCGCTTCCTTCCCACTCTCAGGCCCTGCCTATTTCATCTTCGCCGTAAGACCTATCTGTGTCGGTGCGACGTAAAACAAATATCAAAATATTAAACATTTTAAAGGGGTAACGTAAAATCCTAGACTACTTCTGCAATTTCTACTATGCAATCACTAGAGTCCGGATGTTCAGGCAGTAACAGGTTAGAATGCAAACAAACTTTCCTGGTCGGAACTGTCGTCTACCCGCTCTTCCGTAGTATAGCGAGAGTAACAGAAGTTTTAGGGGTTCTAATAGGCCGGGATCCTACTGTTTATGCAAATCTCATAGCAGAACTGTTGTCCGGGTAGAGTATATTTATTATTTGCTTTAATATATTTGCATTCCAACCTATTACAGCCTTGACATCCGGACTTTAGCAATACCCGTGGGATATTGTGAACTGCAACACTACACTAAAATATGAACTTCCACCGAAGTTCACTAGCACCAAATCTTACTTACTAGCTTTATCAGACATAAGACAATCTGTGAGATATGCGGATTATGTGACAGTTTCTTTCCTTTATAGAAAACACTCGCAGTGCATCGCAGCACTAGCTGGTACTCGTGCCTCACATTTCAGGACGAACCAACTCCATTACAATTACACATTACCTTGGCTTTTTTGCGAAATATTCTTCTTATTCTTCTTTCCTTAAGGCCTCTGTAGGACCACGGGCAGCTCGTTTATGGTTTGCATTTTCTTCTTCTCCTTCCAGAAACCCTTCATCCTCTCTCCTTCTTTCCCGTTCTTCAGCAGATATTTCCAGTATCTTCTTCACTTGTCTGCCCCACTGGTGCTTCTCTGTCCTGTGCCCGTACCTTTCTCTCTCATTGAGCTCTAGTGTATATTTATTTATCCAGTTCTCTGTCCGTTCCACCTTGGTCCTTCCTCGGTACAGACAACCCTCTTAGTTCCCGTCATTCCTCTTGTCCTACCGGTTGTCTCCCTTACTATCCTTCTCCATCCTTATTTATTTCTTCGGAGATCGTCCTCGTGTTTCAGTACAGTTCGTCCCTTAATCGTTATTCCGATCTTTCACCTTCTCTTTTTGTTCCAAGAATCTTTCTCTGCAGAATTTTACCATACTTCTTTCTCCAGTTGCTCTGCCCCATGTCTTCCTAGTGTCATCGTCTCGGGTGAGTTCCTGGCTGTTTCCTTGTAGTCTGTTGATATGTTTCTTTTAGTGTACGCTTCCCTGGTCGCAAGGTAGGTTGTCCACTTCTTCTTCTTCCTCACCCTGTGTTTTATCCCACCGCAGCTCCTGTTCCTGTACGTTCCATTGCAAATACGGTATCCTAGAATTCCTATTTTCAAGAACTTTCAACTACTGCCGGAAAGAAATACTTACTTCCTTTTGAAGAAGCATATTTGGTTCAATTTCTCCGTATGTACAAGTGTTACGAATAGTATAGAGTGGAATGCTCTCATCTCCCAGTTTCGGTCCACTGGGGAAGGAATAATCATTTATAGTAATCCATAGTTTTTTCTATACACGTATTCTTTTCCTTAGTACTTTTTATCTAATACTACATGAAACATTATGATTAAACTTATTAACAACTTCCACCCAATTTGTACATTGTAGTTTTTAAAAAGTATATTAATTAATAAATTATAATTTTGTTAAACAGACCAGGGAAAGCATGCATCTTATTCTACGCTCTCTAAGTTGTATTAGTGCTTACTTTTGCGTAAAATTTTAGAGCTCAGTCTTCTAGAATGTAAGTGCTTGGAGCGAATATGCTCCTTGAAATAGTGTACTTTGTAAATTATTTTGCCGATAATTTTACCTATTGTACCCGATTTTTGACTTATAATCCAACCTTATTAAACGAGCTTACGATCTCTTGAACAGTTTTGTTGTTGCTTATTCAGACTATCTATCAAATTTTAAAATCAGAAAAAAAAGGAAAGACATAACATTTTAGAATGTAATGCTTTAATTTATTCTCTGATTTTTTCCCTGCCCACCCAGTCACCCCGGCACCTTCTTACATCTCATCGGTCCACTAAAACCTCCGAAAATTAATATTAATATTTTTTTATTTATTCCGGACTATATATCAGTCTCTTTTCGGACCAGCTTTCCTTTAAGGGAGCGAAATCTGGGTGGACTCAGGATATCTTATTCATAAGTTAGAGGTAACAGACATGATATTAGCGAGAATGATTGCTGGTAGAAAGAGGTGGGAACAATGGTACTGGGAATGAGGAGAAAAATGGTAAGTTATGAATGAACCCGACCGATGAAACTGTTCGGCTTCGGTGGTGGGGTCATGAGAGGTGAATGGACGAGGATAGGTTACCTAGGACACTAATGCACTCTGTTATGGAAGTTAAGAGAACTAGAGGGAGACCAAGACAACGATGGCTAGACTCAGTTTATAACGACTTAGAAATATGAGGTATAGAAATAATGAGGCCACAGCACTAGTTGCAAATAGAGGATTGTGGCGACGATTTGTAAATTCATAGAGGCCTGCAGGCTGAACGCCGAAAAACATAACGGTCTATAATGATGATGTAAGTATTTATTCTGGCAAAGTTAGGAATGTACTCCCTTTCTTACACTTAACCAGACTTAGCCTAGAACACTGTTAATAACTACTAATGACAATAATATGAAATCAATATTAACAACAATAACAGTAATACTATGAATAAAAGTAATAGCACGTAGAAGAATAATATCATCTGTATAATGTACATCGTACCTAGAAGAAATGAAAACCTACTACCTTTCTTCCAGTCATTGACCGGGTCAGGGATGGAATGAATGAAGCCCCCATCCTGCGGCGAGGATAGGAATTGTGCCGGCTGCCGAAGCCTGTCGCACTTCTCTGGGGCAATTATTAAAGACTGATAGATGAAATGAAATGATAATGGAGAGTATTTCTGGAATGAAAGATGCCAGGGAAAATCGCAGTATCCGGAGAAAATCCTCTCCCACCTCCGCTTTGTCCGGCACAAATCTCACACGGAGTGACCGGGATTTGAACCACTGAACCCAGCGGTGCGAGGCCGACGCGCTGACGCCTGAGCCATGGAGACTTCACCTAGAGTACATTAAAAAATATAGGAATAATGAATAGTATATATATTTGAGGTGCCTAGTATCAAACACGGACAAAAGCCATTTTGTTAATTTTTCAGTAGAGCCACATTTTTCTTTCTCTATGTTAACCTCCTGATACGAGTGTGAAACTTTTTGTGTGCCACATTGCCAGCCCTGTGAACAAGTAAACCATTGTCGACACTTAATAATTTCATTCTAAGCAATATAAAACACGTTCAAATATGACGATGTACATTTTTGAAACTAAGATTGACTTTTGTCCACTTTTGAAACAAACTATCCCAATATTTTGAAAAAAGTTGCGGGATGGCATGATAGTAAACTTCTGTTTTAAAAGAAATGTAATGAAAAAATGAAAGAAATAAGTTTTACCTTATACTTTGTTAACAACTAACATGATATTTATCTGAACTTATTGTGGTCGTCATCTTCTCCAGATCTTTCTCAATGAGTCCAAAAGTCCTATCTGACAGCAAATATGAGTTTCCAATAACTGGAAATAGCAGTTCTCATTTCTTTTCCTCATTCTCCAGCCACTTATAAACAGACACATTGTCAGGGCGCAGCTTGCTTTGAGATGTGCCTGTTACAACAGACAGTTTGTAACAGTAAAGTTCTCTGGAATAATAAGCCGACTGATCACTTAATTTTGGAGAAACAAGGTTCTTTTGGCAATCATAGGACATTAAAAGAGAGTCCTCTTCTTTTTTCTTAAGTTGTCGATAAAAATTCTCTGCTTGTTTTTTGCGGATAGTTCTCTTCAAAGTTAAGGTTGTTCTTTCCTCTTCATACTTTCCAAACTGAATACATTGCTCTAGTTCCAAGCATGTAGTGCACTCATCTGTGCATGGAGAAGAAAACCCGAAATTTAAGCTGGTATTAAAAATGTACCTAAAGTAAGCTCCCTTTACTTGCAATTCAACTTATGGTGGACACTTCGAAACATTGCCTTTCATATTAAACGAAAATATTTTCCCAAATACTTATGTTATAAGTAAAACACTGAAAAAACATGAGCACTAAACTTCCAAGCACGCACCGACAAGAGAATGTAAACAAATGGTCGCCATGCCAGTTTGATGTCACTTGTAGCAATCTGGCTCAAACGGTCATGTCCGTTTTTTATAGAAACTCTCTTTGGAGGTGTCCGATTATGAAAGAAACTGCATATTTCTTTGTTAAAAATTAAGTACAAATATTCGTTTATGAAAGACATGGGCCACTAATTCAGAGAGAGCATTAAAAATACTATAATTTTATATTCTTAACTCAATTTTGATATGGGTGGCTCATGTCCGTATTTGATATTAGGCACCTCACTTTAAAAATATATAAATGTGTAAAATGTACCGAGATATCGCCTTCAATTGATATGTGAAGAGAAGGATTAGTAAGAAGAAAAAGAAGAAGAAACAATATAAAAGTTTAAAATATATTGAAGATTGTACCACCCACCAATAATCAATAAAAATAATAATAAGAAGATCTGTTAAATGAATGAATGCGTGAATGATTGAGTGGATGAATGGATGAATGTACTGAAATTCTGTTAAAAATCTCCTCTCTCAGTTACGGATAACCACGAACTTGGCAGAGAGTCTCATGAATGAATGAATGACTGAAAGAATTGATGAATGACTCCATGACTGAATTCTTTTATTGTGAATAATTACTATGCAGCGAATTATTCACCCTCTTACATACTTTCGTTTAGCAAAGTAAACTCGTGAGCTGCGTATGCCATTTTAAACACACAACAGCACTCGTACCGTTCTTGAATTCCTGGCAGTGCCGGGAATCGAAATCGGACCTCCGAGGTCGGCAGTTAATAGTACCAACTTTTATGCTATGGAGGCGAAACTTTCATTTTCTGAAAACCTCGTTTGGATGTCTGAAACCGGTAAGAAAATACTGGGATTGCGCACGACCACCCAGTGCATTTTATCTCTGTTTGTATTTTCGTTTTCATTTAGTTTAAGAGAGGATTGTTACTTAGTTTTACTCCGTAATAAAACAGTAATCACAGCTACCACCATCTTCCGAGTCGTTGGAATCCCTCGCACTAACGAATGTTGCTTTGTTCGTTGGTAAACGTGTACGGACCGCTTGACTGTAATCAGTACACCATTGAAGTTATTCAACTGTGCTTCAGTCTAGCCTACAAAAGAATGCAAACATGCTATGTTCCTACAATATGTTGTGTGAGAGAGAATAACACAGCGGGAATGGAACTCATAACTCTGGCTTGGAAGTCAGTCTTGCGCTCGGATAAGCCAAACAATAAAGTCGAGGGAATACTGCACCTGGTATACAGTCATTCATTTGTACGAGAAACAGTCAACTTTATGACTACCTGTTTAAAAGGAACTTCATTTAATATCGAAACTACCGTCTGTCATAGACATGCACCTGAAGAACCAATGTGGGTGGGGCATACAGGGAATAACTGCTTGTTATTGCGGAGATTTAAACGAACATTTTGTGTTTCTAAGCAAAACCAGTTTACCTCTGTGCGAGACAAAAGCACTACGTTCAACTTTTGGAGCAAAACTTACTTAATTATGATTTAGAATAAAAGGCCTTAGTGTACTTTTGGGATATTTAGCATTTTATTGGATTGCCTATAACTTTATCAAAATAACAAGAATCAGAAAGTGTTTTGTGGATTTGGTTACGTAGGTAATGTTTTAACTTCCTGAAAATGTAGGACAGAATACGTTAATTGTTATTCCAAAAATCTTTCACTTGACTAAAGCCATATAGAAGATATTGTAGAATACTTTTGTACTTCAAAATACTTTGTTGAAAAAAAGGAATGTGTGTCTTGGAGAAAAGCAACTTTTTAAATATTTCCTGTGTCATTTGGAATAGAAGGAATGATTTCTCTTTTACAATATAAATAATTTGCTTTAGAAGTATAATTCATTTATTAGTAAAAATCAATTTATGTCTATTTCAGATTTGATTTAGCAGAAAGTAAATTATTTAGAGAACAAGTTGTAAATACCACTCCGTGTTTTACAAAAAAATGTAATTTGTTAAAATCCCTTTTTTAGAAGTACAAAGCGTATTTTACAAAAATAATTTGTATTTCAGAAGAGACAACTTATATGTGTTTTAGAAGAACAATTTTTGTGTTCGAACAAAAAATTTAGCTTTGTTTGAGAAGAAAAAGTTCTAGCGAAGATTTTTTAAGAATAATTTGTATTTTAGAAAAATAATTACTTTCCTTTTCGTAGACCAACTTTTGTTTTAGAAAGAATTTGTTTGCATTTAAAGTAGTCGATTGTTAGTTTAGAAAAATCAATTTGTTTTTTAGTTAATCAATTGTGTATTTGTATTTTAAATAGGCAAGTGTTATTTTAGTAAAAATATTTATTTGTATTTAGAAAACCAACTTGTGTTATAGAAGAAAACAAATGTTAATTTGTTCGATCAAAAATAGTAAAACAAATGTACTGTGTTCCAGAAAAACGACAACAGCTGCATATGGTGGGGAGTCGAAGCGGAGGATTTGGAGGCCAGATATACAAGGTAGACTACCACGTTCTTCTTCAATTTGTGTCTATGATCTTAATTGCGAGTTCCGAATTGTTCTTCCGTACCTCCATTAAACACCTGATTGTCTCCCTAATTTCTTTCTGAATTAACAAATCGGTCCTTATTGTAATTTATTTTAAAGTAATTAAAACTTATAAATCAAGTTTGATCACATGAAGCGTAGAGACGTTCACCCAATGGAGCGTGCCCGTAACGCTGGTTGCATTTTCCTCGTAGGTATCAATTCGTCAGGAACTGCGTTGAACAGCGGCCTTCTGTAAGTCCAGGCAATTGTCTATCAACGTCTAACACAAGATTTTTGTACCCTTTACACTATGTACCTATCGTCTGTACTGCGAGGTGTAGTTGTTAGTCACTATCCTGCGTTTGGTCTGTCAGAGCCAGACCTAACAGATTTGCAAGCGTTAGGAGGTGGCGCTGAAGTGTACACACGTGACATCCCACTGGAGAGATCTAACCTTGTTTAAAGGTATTTAAATCACACCGTAAGGATGGCTAATGCCACTAGGTTTCAAGGTAGGAGATATACCGATCTTCTTCTTCTTTTCCTGCCGCTTTTCCCACACCTGTGGGGTCGCGGGTGCGAACTGCGTCGCACATGGGGATTTGGCCCTGTTTTACGGCCGGATGCCCTTCCTGACGCCAACCCTCTATGGAGGGATGTAAGCACTATTGCGTGTTTCTGTGGTGGTTGGTAGTGTAGTATGTTGTCTGAATATGTTGAGGAGAGTGTTGGGACGGACACATACACCCTGTCCCCGAGCCAGAAGAATTAATCAAAAGCGATTAAAATCCCCGACCCGGCCGGAAATCGAACCCGGGGCCCTCTGAACCGAAGGCCAGTACGCTGACCATTCAGCCAACGAGTCGGACATAGGAGGTATACCGATAGATGTATAAATTCCTTTATTATATTACTACTTGGAATATATCTTGAAAACTGCCCACTATTCTTGGGGAAACTTAAAGCCTGACGGTCGTAAATGCATACTTTACACGTTGCCACTTGGCGACAGCTGTCCTGTTATTACCGCGAGAAAGTTATTGCCATGACAGTAGATGACGAGAAATGGCTGATTGTGCAGCGTCTGTAGTATCCCGTGAGGAATTACGTTGGTAATGGTATGACAGTCTTTAGGAGTTGTAGTAAGGATGTAAAGCAGAGGGCATACAAATCTCTGGTAAGACCCCAACGAGTATGGTTCGAGTGTAGGGACCCTTACCAGGATTACTTGATTCAAGAACTGGAAGAAATCCACAGAAAAGCAGCTCGGTTTGTTCTGGGTGATTTCCGACAAAAGAGTAGCGTTACAAAAATGTTGCAAAGTTTGGGCTGGGAAGACTTGTGAGAAAGGAGACGAGTTGCTCGACTAAGTGGTATGTTCCGAGCTGATAGCGGAGAGGTGACAAGAGTAGACGAATACTAATTTTGAGTGGTGGTCTGAGTGGTGTTTTTACAAGAAGGAAAGATAACAATATGAAGATAATGTTGGAGTTCAACATGACAAATTGGGGCAAATATTCGTTTATAGGAAGGGGAGTTAGGGATTGGAAAAACTTACCAAGGGAGATATTAAATAAATTTCCAATTTCTTTAAAACCATTTAAGAAAGGGCTAGGAAAACAACAGCTAGGGAATCTGTTACCTGGGCGACTGTCATAAGAGTCATGCAAAGTTTTGACCTCAGTCACACCGAATCATTGAATGTAAATTTTATCGATAATCTTAGAAAGTGCCGTTTGACGAGCACTTTTGCCTTTGTACATGTCTTCGTGCTGTTCCCACCAACATCGCTATACAGCTCAACGAATTTCATGTTAGTGTCGTCGCCCGACTTTGGAGCCAAAATTACGCGAAAAGCTTACAAGTAATTTAAAACTTAAAGTATTTGCATTAACGAGGCCACATAGACGGCTGCACCTCTCGGTCGACACAAGCGAACTGGCACAAAATAAATATACAGCTACTGGCCAATTGTCGCGACAATACTGAGCTCCCGGCGGTGGGGGGGCGCAGCTTAGTTCAGTTGGTTGTACTCAGCCTACTCCTGGAGGCAAGCGATTGCCTGGGTAACTGTGAGGACAATTGTCTAGACAACTGGATCGAAGTGTTCACACGTAGCCTTCTGACAACTGACTTATCAACTGGCATAATGTAAACGCGGCATGAACGTCTTCAGCAGCTACACACGTGCTCTTCTTGGCTTATCTTGCAATCAAGACGTATACTGAATGGAACTTTACATGATGTGTCCCCACATTGACCGATGAAGAAGTCTTACCACAAACTTGCTTCCTTTTCCTGAAGAGTTAGATGTCATGCTCGAGCAATCTGTAACGGGCAAGACAGAAACCAAGAATCAAGAATTCGAAGGTTATTCATCATATCCCATATTTTCTGCTGGATGATTCACATTATTGTTCATGGCATTCCAGTAATATTTCCGATCAGTTATGTGGCATGTCTGGACATTATCGAACTAATCAGAGAACGGAGATTTGATAAAATCGAACACTCCATAGGCAGAAGCAAGTAAACAGGAATTCAGTTGAAGTATGACTTCCACGGCCTCCAAACGTTATTAGTAAACATGGCAGTGTCCAGCTATTTTAAGAGTAGAGGCTCGAGGCACGTTATTATGAAATCATCAGCATGAGCAAGGAACGAAGGAACAAACCACAGTGATCTCATCTACATTTTGGAATAAGGAGACGGTGGTTGTAAAAGAAGTATGCAGTGTAAGCATGAACGAATTTTTGTAAGAAACTGAGGATAGTTTTACAAAATTCCATGGACGAACATAAACTGACCAGTCCATCATAATTTGTAGCGAGGTTAAGTAGATATCTTTCCTTCCACTACACAAGAATAGTAATGCTTGCATTTTATTACTAACCATTACCACATGAGAACCCTTGTTTCACGTACTGTTGCAGTGTTATTTGATACTGATATTGTCATGCAGAATCTGTTGTAAGGAATCAGAAATTTAAGAAACAGTCAGTATATGGCATGAACTGTAAATTAAAAGAATTGTGCCCTTGTTCAAATGGACTGAAATGCTATTGACCTACCCAAGGTTTTTAAAAGGGTAGATCACCGGAGAGTACTGACGAAAATGAGGGTGTCTGAACTATATTAAAGAGTGATTAAAAGGGGGGGGGGGCTAAATTAAAAAAATCTCTGAGAATTTGAGTAGGTAAATCATTATCTAACCCTGTAACGATTAGAAAGTGGTGTCCCACAAGGAAGTAGCATTGGTCCTTCGGTTTTATATATATATATATATATATGATACTAGTAAAAATCACAGATAATGGTTCATGCGGATGATGTTATACTGTAGAGCGTAGTAGATAGGTTACAGGATTGTGAGTGAATGCAAAAAGACCGCGACAGTGTTGTGAGATGGACAGAAGGCAGTAGTATTGTGCTAAAACAGGTGAAAAGT
This sequence comes from Anabrus simplex, assembly GCF_040414725.1. Classification (NCBI taxonomy): domain Eukaryota; kingdom Metazoa; phylum Arthropoda; class Insecta; order Orthoptera; family Tettigoniidae; genus Anabrus; species Anabrus simplex. Next base: position 214,698,971 of record NC_090279.1, on the reverse strand, counting down.
CAGCTTGTAAGTTTCACCAGAAGGAAAAACCCATCTCAGTTTTAATTGCTGTGTTGATGGGGGTGATAGTACCTCATTAGATCACTGTAACTACCCAAGTGTTAATATAAGGAAATAACTAAGGTAACCATATATATGGGTTTTTAAAGAAATGTTGCAGATCTGGTACTTAGGGGCTGTAGTAAGGATGTAAAGGAGAGGCTTATAAGTCTCTGATAAGGCCATAATTAGAGTATGGTTCCAGGGTATGGAACTCTCACCAGGACCACGTGATTCGAGAACTAAAAAAGTTCAAAATAAATAAATGTCATACGGAAAAGGATCGTGTTCTCCTGACGCATCGTGAGAATGGACTGGGGAAGGTGAACAAGAGAACCAGAGTATGCTGGATGACAGGTACAAGGAGATTTAGAGCAATGGGAATACAGGAACGAGAGATGTACAATAGAGTGATTGTTAAATCAAATATTCAGGCTTGCACAGGTTTTCAGGACAGAACTAGGCCCAGAAAAAAATCATCATGGACAGAAGAGCCTAGAAGTTTGCAAAGTATGAGAATGAAAGAATATTTGACAAGGAGAAATACGAGAAGAAACGTAGCTGAAACGAATTAACTTGGTCCTCGGCTGGCCGAAATGAAAAGAAGAAGAAATAAATAAATAACGAAAAACCACGCAGTTTATTTTGAGGCCATAAATTTCATTTTTAATATCTAGAATTGGTTGTTCATGCATTCAAAGATTTTATGTAGGCCCTACTGATCGATATTCTGTGAACAGTGTTCATATTTTCGAATGTGTTACTGTGAACTACTTTTAGAGACATATGATTATTCCAAAAAAAACATTAATACACAAATTCCGATGTAGAGTGAAATGTTCCGTGAGGAGGAAGCTATATATATATTTATTTGTGATTCACTGACTGTTGTATAATAGCTGCAGGGTCGACTGAGCGATGGGAGATAATGTATCTTCCTCTACAGTGAAATTCATTTGTCCCAACAGCTGGGAGATAAATCAACCGCTTCTACTCGTTATTTCTCCTCAGTTAGATACTATTTTAACCATTGTATAAAAAGATGATGAAGATGGAGATGGAAGGAATCTAGGGAATCCAGACGTAATTACTTTCTTGCGGCTAGAAATGTAATTGTTCCTCGTCGTTGCCTGGCAACTGCACTTTGTGTTCGTCAGCTATGACATAGCGCGATGCTATTAGCGTATCTTCTCTGTTGCTGGTTTCATGACTCGTTCCTTAACCGTTAAGAGCATTTAAGCCTAAAATTGGCCTCCTAATGTATCCGTAAACACCTTCACCCCATCCTTGCGCTCTTGAGCGAAGTAAGCCAGCCAAAATTTGGTTCAGTTATCAAAATGTATATCTTAACATGACACGTTTTACTCTGGAGGTCTGCACAAACATGCCATTTCTGACAAACTAACAGTGATACATTCGATATGTCACTAACTAATTCAAGGTCTTATGGAAAATGCTACAATTATAAGTTTAACGTGATGATGCAACCTTTCCTCATTAGGATTTCCTGCTTCGAGCCCTCCATTCCGCACAATGAATACAATTTGGAGCGCCGCACCGAATGAACTCGTCGAGTGATTTAAAAGGTTCAGAAATAGGCAGGCGAACAAATATAGACGACATTGTTGTGAAACAATCTTTCCAAAGCCAGCCATCCAAATATTGATCACTACATTTAAGTTCTAAAATAAATGTAAGACTTGGAATCCAGGGTAATAGGGAATAAATATAATGTGCACAAATAAATGTTATTGAGAATTAAATTACTCGCACTGGGCAAGAACACATTACTCGAGTTGAGTTTGAAAGGGCTGCTTGTTTTAAATTCCAGCCTGTGTTAAGAAGTCGGTGTTTTATGTTTTCAAAACATTTTAATTTACATGAAAATGTTCTTTTACCAGATACTGACCAACCACAAAATTGTAACCATACCAGTAATTTGTAAGAATTATGTGCGTAAGTCTATGTTATCGAAAATTCTGAGTTTGCAAATCAGAACGAAAATATGGTTAATGTAGTGTATTTACATTGTTATGTGCCAGCCCCGTGGTAGCCCCTTTCGGTACTTCCACGAAGGGGCTGGTGACTCAGACGACCTGGAATCTCCAGCCGGCTTGTGGAGTGGGGCCGGCCTTCCCGTGTATTGTTCTCGTCGTAAAGCTTTCCTGTGGGTTTCTCGAAGATTCAGCGGTTATGTTCTGACTCTAGCCACCTAGCTAAAATCACCCTAGCTATAAGGAAGGGAGGTTAGCCATGAACAGTCAGTGGTGTCAGTGTGAGACTCAGTGTGTTGGGTTTGGTGACTGGGCTGAGGGCGACAGAGGTGTTGACTTGTCGCTAGTGTCCCACCGAGGTCTGAAGCAGGAGCTGTTGTTGTGGTGTCGGAGAGATCAGTGAGTAGGTGGACTGGAGACGACGGAACGAAAAGCTGTACTGTGTGTTCGTGTATTTCTGCGTGAGACAGCGAGGGAAGCCGCTGTCGCAAATGTGAAGGTAAAAGGACCTTGTTAATGTTCGCTGTTGTTAGTATCGTCCTGCTGTTGAATACTCTTGAGCTGTTTAGTTGATCACAGACTGGACTGTCTGTGGAGTCGAACCAACTAACAGTCATCGTGTGTCGAGATCCAGCGGTGTACACACAGCTGCTGTATGAGGTGACTGGACTTGGTGAAGTGAAAGTAAGGATTAAGCGTCCGTTGGTATGGCAACAGGCTGGACCGCCTACTGTGCCTTAAGGAAGAGAGACATGTGAATAGACTTTTAATTAGTAAATGTGACAACTCATAACTTATTAGAATTGGGTGTGTGTGTGCGCATTTATTGGGTCATCGTGAAATAAATTAGAGTGATGAAACATATGGGATTTCATTTGTTACAATATGAAGAAAATGGATGATCGCTCTCTTAGGTAATGAGAAAGCAATGTACGTCCCAGAGCTCATTTTCGTAGCTCATGTAAAGAGGGGGTATTTACCTTTCCTACTGATAAAGGGCGATGTTCAGCTTTCTTTATCTGTTAGTTATTAGTAACATTCGGCGATTGAAGTGCGCAGACCGATAGAACTAACAGTGCAGTCGTAACTAACACATTTCGATGTTCTTAATTTCGAGATGTGACCTTACATCACGAAATGATGTCAAGAAAAAATGGTGAGACTGTATTAAAGTTTGCAAAAGTGAAGAATAGTATGCAGAGACTGTAAACGTTGCTCAAATCCTGTTCGTAATATCAAGTGTCAAAGGCTCTCTTGCCTAATATAACCGCAGTGAATCGAGGAAAGAAACAGATTTACAACTTGTTCTGTAAAAGGATTTGCTTTAATCTAATTTCACTTCATACGTTTTACATGCAACCGTATGTTTGACAGTTTGTGAAGTAACAGGAGACACTGCTAAAGTATTAGATTTCGTTATGAATATGTAGGAGCTGCAAAGTGATATAAATTACCAACTTAGTACATGGAATTCTTGACGAGAGCAAGGTGTTAGTATTTCCAGATTTCGGAATATTCCGACCATTTGGTCAGGAAGCCAGACGTTTTATTGTGGCAAATAGATGTTCTTAATACAACTGACTGAATCGGGTTCCGAACCCGCAAACCCTAAAATATGATGGGGAGTAATAAGGCAACAAATCCATGAAAACTCTCTGCCAGGAGCATGAGAGACGAGTGCCATAGTTACAGGATTCTTACGAAGACAGTAGCAGTTGAAATCCTAGTGAATGCATGTACTATTTGTGAATGAACCACATTCCTGTAATTCAGAATTCACACAATAAATGTAGGCTCCATGGCTATGATCACGACATCATTATGTCGGGGCCAGGTAAAGGGTTCCTAGGACCTTCAAAAGAGTAACATAAATTCTAGGGGTTCTGATGGGCCGTGCCCCTATTGTTTATGCAAAAGTCACAGCATAACCGTTGTGCAGATTTTTAGGCAGTGCTCGCTTGGAATGCAAACTAATTTGCTAAGTAGTAAGTGCCGTCTTGCCCGCTCTTCCATAATGTAGGGAGGGTAACATACATTCTTTGAGTTCTGGTTTTTCATTACCCCTAATGTTTATGAAATCTCTTACCATACATGTTGCGCAGGCCAGTGTATACCTATTACTCGCTTCAGCCTAAAATTCCTGATTCCAGCTATGACTCATCACAATTATTAGAGTCCGGATGTTCAGGCTGTAATCGGTTAAAATGCAAACATAACAAGTATACTCTACCCGAACAACAATTCTGCTATGAGATTTGCATAAATATTAGGGTCTTGGCGTATTAGAACCCCTAAAATTTATGTTACCCTCACTACATTGCGGAAGAGCGGGTAGGCGACAAATCCTAGCAGGTAAGATGGTTTGCATTCTAACCTATTATTACATAAACACCCGGACTCAAAAAAGTAGCACGTGTCCTTCTGAAAGAATGGCACTCTGAGACTGTAATTGGAAACATCTAAAAGATATGCCCCATTCGTTCTATGTCACTCGAATAAAATAACTATTTGAAATTCATGAGTCCCTAATTAGCCAACGAGGAATGTAAAAAAGATATTATTTGCAGATCTGTGATTCATATATGCAAAAATACACGTAAGAAATATCTTCAAAACTTAGCACCTTTCATAAATTTTTAACTTAATTATTGTATTGTTGAAGATCGATGAGATGTTATCATTTGTTCCTTTGATTTAATTCTCAAAAATACATTCCTAAATGGTTTGTTAAAGAAAATTTCTTACCAATAATTTGCCGTTCATAACCTTCGAACTTTGCACCTTTTGCCTGATAAGTATACTCCAGAATAAATTAGAATACAAAGTAATTTGGTTATTAGGAAGTGTCGTCTAGTCCGTAATGTAGCGAGAGTAACATTAATTGAACGGTTTTCTATGGACCGTGCCCTGACGTTTATTAATATACTAGACACAACCTACAATTGTGGTTACTGTTTTAATATTGCAGAGGATCCTCATTCATTGTGTAAAGAAGTTCACCTCAGGGGGATAGAATGGGTCCTGTGATAAGTACAAACATTTAAACGTGAAGGGTACAGTATACCTGTTACTCTCTTTAGTAATTATGCATTCTAGCCTATTATTGCGTAAACATATCCGGCCTCTACCGATCAGAATTCAACTTTTAGTCGCGTGTGGCTCTAATTTTAGTACCTCATCACCCGATGATGTCTCACGGAGGCCAGACTCTTGTTGCTAGGCACACTCGTCCTCCTTCTTCCCAAGAGATACAGAACTCTGTCGTCCCACATCTCGTCTAGAAATTTAAGAACTTCCATGTTTTTGTAGCGTTCACCGGCCCAGGTACAAACTATTGACGTGCCCTACGTCTATGAAAGTTTACGGGCTACAGATTAAACAGCCCCGCACGTCCCACAACTCAATAAGACTTGCCTGAACAATCAGAGAGGACGAACAGGAAACTTGCTCACATCAGAGCAGAATCTCTTCACAAACATTCTTTGTACAAGTTCTCCTTTTTGAAAGAGAAGTCAAAAGGAATTCATTCCACCATTTGAATACCTTTTGCGTTTATTTTTATTAATGTATCAACTTTTGCTGTCTCCGTTTTTTTAGCCCAGAAATGTATCAATTTATCATACAGGTCACAACTTACTTTTCAATGCCTTTTCCTTTTCCGCACCACTTCAAAGCACAGCGTGTGCCTGCAGACTTCTATTGCTACGTTCCGTCTCTCTCAAATCAATAACGGGAAATCTATGAATTCTTCTGCTTGTTTGTTAATATTTATCATCTCTTTAGGTATTAATATACCAGTCGCATCTTACATTGGGGTTACTATAAAGCTGCAGAGGATCCTCATTCATTGTGCAAAGAGGATCACCTCAGGGGTGTGATAAGTACAAACACATACAAATGTACAAAGTGAGTCTCTCGTGTGGCGCACACCTATTTTGTCGAGCTTTTGAGATTTAACACATCAATTTTCAGATACTAGAAGGGAGTATTTCAAAGCCTCCGTGGCTCAGGCGGCTGCACTCCTTGGTTCAAATCCCGATCACTCCATGTGAGATTTGTGCTGGATAAAGCGGAGGCGGAACGGGTTTTCCTCCGGGTACTCCGGTTTACTCTGTCATCTTTCATTCTAGCAAAACTCTCCAATAACATTTTATTTGGTCTGTCAGTAACTATTAATCGCCCTAAAGGAGTGCGACAGGCTTCAGCAGCCGGCACAATTCCTATCCTCGCAGGTAGATAGGGGCTTCATTCATTCCATTCCTGATCCGGTCGAATGACTGGAAACATGCTGTGGATTTTCATTTTCAGAAGCCAGTATTTATAAACGCGTTCTCGTGGCATAGTTCTGTGACACTGACTCCGTAATATAAGGCAGTGTAAGTTACCATTAAATCATCTGCCTGAGGGTGGGGGCGGTAGAATAGGATATACAGTATTCTCTTCCTATCGTAAGTGACTAAAATTGACCTCAGGGTCTGTTAACTTGGGAGGGTAGGTTTGGCATCATCATCATCATCTAGGTATTCTGCCTTATGGCAGGTCTTGTCATGGGATGAACCTCTTCCACTGTTGCCTGTTCTGCGCCAAGTTTTTCATGTACGAATATTTATTTCCTTGGATATTGTCCAACATTTTATATTTCTTCCTTCCTTTTCCTCGTTTGCCTTTCACCATTCCTTCTATTCCTTCTTTCAGTAAACAGTCCCTCTTCCTACAATGTCCGATTTTTCTCCTTCTAATGATTTGTAACATACTTCGTTATTCTCCAACTCTTCGTAATACCTCCTCATTCCTTACCCGATCTTCCCATTTCACTCGTTCTATTCTCCTCCATACCCACATCTCTAGTGTCTCCAATCTTCTCTCATCTTCCTTTCTCAATGTCCAAGTCTCTGCGTCACACAGCGCTATGCTCCAAATGTAACACTTAGCAAGTCTTTTCCTCAAATCTTTGTTTAGTGGTCCACAAAGTAATTTTGATTTTTTCTTAAAGCCTTTTTTTGCTATGGCAATTCTTTTCTTAATTTCTGTCGTGCAATACATGTCATCTCTGATAATACTTTCCAAATACTTAAAGTTTTGACTTGCTCTTCATACTAATACGGCAACTTCTACCTTTTCCTTCAATTATCATACTTCTGGTCTTCTTCTTATTGATTCTCATTCCATATTCTTCTAGTTTCATGTTGAGTTTATCTAACATTTGCATCATTTCACCTTCGCTTTCTCCCATCACAACCCTATCATCTGCAAATCTTATACATTCCACTCTCCTAACTCCAACAAAAATTCCACTTTTTCGATTAATCATTGGTTATTTCTTCGAGATGTTCAACAGTATTGGCATTGCTTCCGCTTATTTGTGCGGGGCTCCACACGTTTATCTATACTGTCCGACCTCCCTTGGTCAACTCTTGTTCCTTCCCGACCCCGACGCTATTAGGTATGCGAGGCCCAAGAAGCCTTTCATTTTCATGCCCTTCGTAGCCTCTGTCTTTCCTCGGGCAACACCTTCATTTCGGAGGTGTCGGACCCTTTCCCCTTAATTGGTGTTAATAGAGGATGGTTGCTCAGTTGTATAAACACCACCACCCTGAAATCTGAAATCCGGTTTGTATTACATTAAATTTTTTTTTGCTAGTGGCTTTACGTCGCACCGACACAGATAGGACGATGAGATAGGAAAGGCCTAGGAGTTGGAAGGAAGGGGCCGTGGCCTTAATTAAGGTACAGACCAAGCATTTGCCTGGTGTGAAAATGGGAAACCACGGAAAACTATCTTCTGGGTTGCCGACAGTGGGATTCGAACCCACTATCTCCCGGATGCAAGCTCACAGCGGGGTGCCCCTGACTGCACGTCCAACTCGCCCGGTTTTTAAATTGGACGTAGACTACGTTTATCGCCTCGTTCCATTGCTGAGTTTTTCGGCTTCATTCTTAAATGGTTAGCCTGCTGGCTTTTGGTCCAAAGCGCCCCGGGTTAGATTAACCTACTACAGCCTAAACATCCGGGCTCTAGTTATAATGCAGACACTGTACACCGCCGGACCGAAATGAGAGATTTTCCCACGTCGAAAGAAAAGCATTGCTAGAGCTTCCTTTAGCCTGCAGGATGAAGCTTCTTCCAAAGCCGGATGCATGTTTACGGTTGGTTGCCATGACAACCAAGAAGCTTTGCTAAGACGTGTTTAAAATAGAAGTGTATCTCTGTTTCCATATCTACCTGGGAGATTCACAACCTGCTGTAGCCTCCTTCGGTAATCTGGTTCACTGACACAACCAAGAGCAAAAATAGCGGTATATTTGTGTCATCCCTTTCAGCTTCCCTATTGTAAATATCTTATTCTATACTTGATTGTTCCCATTACTATTGTATTTATTCTTAAAACTAGCCAAGTCTGCTTATTATCAGCTTACCTGTTTAATGTATTTATTGAAGATGCCTTAAGGAATTTCACTGCCAACACAAATGATGTTAATATCAACGGTCAGCAGATTGATTTTATTCGGGTTTGAAGACTGTACCGGGGATTCACCGTCTCCGGCCACTTTTAAACTGCCCGTCTTCTGTAAGGCCATCTATGTAATCTAACTTTAACTGATGTAGTACTAAATAGTTCTATTTTCAACTGTCAGATGTCTCTACCATAGGTTTAATTGCTCCATCTTGCGGCTTCCACAAAGAAACTTGTAATCGCATCTAGTGACAGAATACAATGTGGCGGGGTGGACCTAGACATAGTGAACTCGTTCTCATATCTGGGTGTCACTTTACAAGCTACGGTCACCTCATTTAGAATTCACGTAAGAGAAAGATCTTTAGCTGCCATCAGAAGCATATATGACATTACAAACCCGAGTAGACTATCGCTAGACACAGCCATGGCCTTATTTTACGCCAAGGTCCTCCCAGTTCTCACATATGGTATGGAACTTATTTGGGAAAGACTAACGGTGTCCGACCTTCGGACTATTGAAAATGTAAATTCCAGATTTCTGAAACGAACACTGGGCATCTCCAAAATGTCACCATCACGACTTGCGTATGAATTATCCAAAGAAACTTTTTTACTCGAAGATTTGAAAATGATAATGCAGCTTCCACATACGCAGCAAGAAGAGGAAGTTCTCCAAGAGAGAAAGAGGAAACAAGCAGAAATCAGCCTGGACTTTTACTCAACTGATGCCATGATTGACCGCAGCTGGACCGGTCCAAATAATGACATGAGAAGTGCTTTGAATAGGCTGGCGGTACATGGGTTTCACCATCGTCTATGCCGGCGATCAGGCTTCCATGAACCGTCTCTATAATGTGTGTGTATGTTGTGTGACAAACATTGCGATCGCTATCATTTCAGCAAGTGCAACAAGACAACAAAATCTTTAGTAGAATATGCGAAAGGCTAATGTATTTTAATGCACATTTGTGCGCTATTAAATAAATAAATAAACTTGTAATTTTGAGGTTTGTGAGCCTGGTTCTTAGGATTTTTTTAATGTATCAAAGCTGTCTACACTTCTGCTGCTTCCTTCTTCAATTGTAATCAACCTATCGGAAATGTATACATGTTTTCTGTAGCCAATTGAAATATGGGGTTTGTACAGGAACCCAGCCTATCAGTGAAGACTTCTAGAATGTTCCCCTAAGAAGTACCTACTATAAAAGCTGGGTGTTTTAGGGCCGTATTGCCAGTTTAGTGAGTGCGGAGTGTTCTTCGGGGGCCGGGACCGCGGTCGGCTTTCGGAAGGCAGAACTTTCATAACATGTGATAGCTTGAGGGGAAGGTTTAAATGTAGATTATGTTATGTAAGGGAAGAGTGGTTACCCTCTGTTGATTCCCATTCAACTTGGTATGGTGTCACTAAAGTTTCTAATCCTCTAAAATTCCTAACACTCTTTTGGTATTTAATGTTTCTCATTTAGTCACCCCAGTGTAAAATGGGCTTAGCCTCTGTATCTTTGGGCCATAAGCCCACTTAGGGTTTTGTGCAAGTGTTTCACCTCCTAGCGTTTTGTTCATGGCCACCTCTTATTTTTACACTAAGGTCATTTAGTATGGGCACTCATTTGCCCTGTTTAATCGCTAATTGTTTCTGGAACAGTGTGTAACAAACTGTTGAGTGATGAATAACCCCACCTCAACGCAACGAGGTGTAGACACTTTAATTAAGAACAATTAATTAAGTTCGCTATTAGAAACAAGTGCCTCTGTGAGGCTGGACTATAATAATGATAGAGTGTAGACTCCTACAAAGGGTATTTTCCTAGAGCTTTCTAGCTCTTATAAATGTTGTACCTGATTTTTTGGACTTTAAGTCATTGTCGTTGGAGCTGATGAACTCATTATAAGTTGTTATTATTTATTCAGATCTTTTAGTAATCAAATTTTAAATACAAATGGAAATAAATAAAATTTCGAACTTTGTTGTGCTAAGTTCTACTCGTGTTAAATTACTTGTCCACCCATTGACCCCTCACACTTCTTATATCTGTGTGATCCACGATGTTTCCGGAACACAGACGATATCGCCGTAGTCGCTGACTCAGAAACTGTCTAAAATGCTAACTTACGTATGAAATTCAGTGCTAAGAAAAACAAAGGCGTTAGTTGTCAGCAAACATCCTCAGCTAATTCATATTAATGTGAAGGTTGCGAACAAGAAGATTAGAACAGGTCACAGAATTCCTCTATCTTGGAGGTATTATTACACATGGCAGATGTAGGATGGAGCTCAAGAGGAGGATAGCACTGGCCAAACAAGCATTCATCAACAAAATAAATTTGCAGGATATCCAAGTAAGAATTTTTGTTGTTGAAAAATCTTGTCTGGAGCGTGCTGTTATACGGTTGTAAATCCTGGACATTAAATAAGCAAAATAGGAGATGGCCTGAAGCTTTTGGAATGTGAAAATTGGAGGTGAGGATTAGCTGTACGCAAATGAAAGTGTTCTGAATGAAATCAAAGGCACAAGATACCTATTCAACATCCTGAGACATAACATAGTCGTGACCAACGTTACTGAGGAAAATGTCTGGGAAGGAAAGGGCGAGGAAGACCGAACACCGAGTATCTTCATAATTTGATGTTAAATATTAGATATACCACCTGCCCTGAAGACATGCGATTATGGTTGCATTGACAAGGCATCGCCTTTAGTAGCTAAACTCGTGTCCTCATCCCGAGGTGTCTGATATAATTAATAAAAATAGCTACTGTAAAGTCAAGCTCAAAGAAAGAACAATAGTTTTAATATTTAATTCATGTCTCGTTGTAAGTGACTGTTTAAAATGAATGACAACATGAATGTGGTATGATTCCACAATATGTGGGAGAAGTGTGTTAGAGACACCATTGTAACATTCGACTCGACTGTTATAGGGTACGGGAATGGAACCTGGGGCCCCCGGGTAAGAGGCAGGCTCGCAAGGAGATGTACAAGGAGACCTATGCGAGGATAGTTAGACTCAATATTCTACGATTTAAAAGTAAACAGTTCACAACAGTTTACAGAGATACTTGCTAACAGGCTTGCTGACTGAACGCTGATGATGCGGTGATGGAAAAGTTCAAAGTAAAAGTAATTGGGATGAATTACAGTTACCTGACACTAGATTACTCAATTTCAATTAGGAATTATCTCAACAAGTGATAAGTAAAAATAATACATATTACAATTACTTGACAGAATGTCAGCCTTAAGCAAGTCACTGACACTTTTTTTTTTGCAAGGACATGGAATGATACCAAACTTAGCAAAGAAAAATATGTACTTTTCTCTATTTTGTTGTAGCATAGAGACAAAAATTCGCTATTACCATTAAATGAGACTGAAGATTATATCATGGAACCTTTAAAAATGACCTTTTAAATATTTTTTTCACTTAAATAATTTGCCATGTACTTTGCAATATAATTTGTTCTTAAATTTCTCATCGCCAAGCCTCGATCATGTGCGGGGTACTATATATTTCCCTTTAGTGAAAAGACACTCAAAAAGTGTGTTTGAAGGACTACCTGTGTTAAGAACATCCTCCGCAATTAAAAATACTGTAGGAAATGTTTGATGATTTTGTAAGTCCTTGAAAGGCAAGGAAGTATCTCATCCAAGACTGGTAAATTTAAGAAGAAAGTTACCGGTAAAAATTACAGTTTGTTACAGTGGCGATGACTGGGAATTAGAAAAATTGGTGGGAGCGGTGTATGTACACCAAAAGTGGGAAAAAATTCTACAAAATCTTCTCTGAGTTAATTTCGACAGTAGGAAGAGGGGGAAGAGGGGGAAGAGGGGGTAAAGTTTGACAGTTTACCGACGTAAGTGCGTTAATAATAGTTTTTTTATTTTTATTTTGATATTTTGATCCAATACTACACAATAAAACTTTCACCAAAGGAACAATATTACACATCTACTACAATTAAATAGAAATACGGTGTGATTATACAGTTTACATCATTTAGTATTTGACTGTACACTAAGGAACTAACAGACTGCCAGACGAATGTCCATGACCTTGGCAAAAATAACCCTTCAGCCCTTCCTCACACCACATGAGAAGTGTCCACTACTTGCTGTGGCGCTATACAAGTCGGTTAGCCGCGACGGACCATGTTTTGTGCGCATTTCCGCCAATAATTTTTGTTAATAATAAAGATAATAAAGGAAAGAATTAGCTGTTAAGCAACAGGGCTTGTACAGATTGCTTTTTAAAATAATTCCTACAATTCCTAGTTCCAGCCAGCTAAAATGGAATAAAATACGTTTTTCTCCACAAAGTGGGCAGGGGGGGGGGGAGTGCGACCGCACCCCCTCACCTACGCCCCCCAATCGCCGCTACTGAGATTGTAAAAAAAGTTTACGATTTCAAATTTTGAAGGTTTTTGGTGACGGAAGAATCGGGAAGGCCTTGGATTGGCAAAGAAACAGCGTGGCCTTAATTGAGGTACAGCCCCAGCATATACCTGTTGTGAAAATGAGAAACCATGGAAAGACAGATTCAGGACTACCGACGGTACGGTTCAAACCCACCATATACCTATTAAAAGTAAAATTTACTACAAGAATATTCGTTACATATAATCCAATCACTTTTACTCAATAACTTAATATTAAAAGAAGGAGCAATTCAGAAAGCAATGACATAAGTCTGCCGTTTGTCCCCTCTTCTTTTCAATGTTTATACAGAAGAAGCAGTATGGGAATTCAAAGATACGGAAGGGGAATCACAATCCAAGGAGAGGAAATCAAAACGCTGAGATTTGCCGATGATACTGTTATTTTATCAGAATCTGCATAACATCTGGAGAAATTTATGAATGGTATAGGCAGAGTCTATGAGTACAAGATGAAAATAAATACGTCTAAAACAAAAGTAATGGAGTGCGGTCGAACGAAGTCAGGTAATGTCGGAAATATTAGATTAGGAAGTCTTAAAGCAAGTAGCTGAATATTGTTATTTGGGAAGTAAAATAACTAACGATGACAGAAGTAAGGAGGACATAAAATGCAGACTAGCACAAGCAAGGAAGAGCTTTCTCAAGAAAATAAGTTTTCTCACTTCAAACATCGATATAAGAAATTAGAAAGATGGTTTTGAAGACTTTCGTCTGGAGCGTGGCGTTGTATGGAAGTGAAATATGGACGATAACTAGCTCAGAAAGAAAAAGAATAGAAGCTTTTGGAGTGTGGTGTTACAGAAGAACGCTGAAGGTGCGATGGATAGATCGAATCACGAATGAAGAGATACTGAATCAAATTGAAGAGAGGAGATCGATTTCGCTAAATTTGATAAGAAGAAGAGATAGAATGATAGGACACATCCTAAGACACCCAGCACTTGAATTCACCTTTGCCGGGTGCAGTGCCTCAGACGTTTGAGGCGCTGGCCCTCTGACCTCAACTTGGGAGATTTGTTCTTGGCTCAGTCAGGTGGTATTTGAAGGTGTTCAAATACTGTACGTCAGCCTTGTGTTGGCAGATTTACTGACACGTAAAAAATCTAAATTATGGCTCCTCGGCGTCTCCAAGACAGTAAAAGTTGTTAGTGGGACGTAAAACAAATTATTATTATATATACAATTCGCTGGGGCCTCCAAGGACCACGTTAAGTCTTGTTGGATTTGACACTGAACTTGGCCTTCTTTAGAGACCAAATTTCCCTAATTCTTTGTGATTGGGCCTGCTTACGCTCCTCTGTCCAAGGGGCACCGTGTCTTCTCTTCGCTTTCTCGTCACGGTTTAGCCCGTTCGTCAATATTTCCTTGCGGAAGCGATCTCTGTTAAGGGCGTCTGCAGCTGAGATATGTAGCATTTGCAGGTCTTCTTTGGTATTTCTAAACCAGGTAATTGTGGTTTTGCGGTTTGAATTAAAAAAGTGAAAGATTTATTTAGTTAACTTTCTTTCGTCCATTCTTTTCATATGACCGTAAAATCGTACCCGTCTTTTTCTGATTGTGTCGGTAATTTTCTCTATTTTGCTGTAGACTTCCTCGTTGGATCTCTTCTGATGGATTCAATTTCTGTACTTTGATCCCAAGATTCCTCTCACAATTTTGCGTATTTTTTTTCTCCAGTTCTTCAAGGAGTCCTTTGTTGGCATTTAGACACAGGGTTTCGGCTGCATATAGAACTACTGGCTTTGTTTCATAGTGACGTATCTTGGTGTTTTGGGAAAGGCATTTTTTGTTGTAGATTGTGCGGGATGTTTGGTAGGCTATTTCCGGTTTGCGTACTCGCTCCTGAAGTGCTTCTTTGTCCAGTCCATTTTTCATGATGATCTCACCCAGGTATTTGAATTTGTCTACTCGGGTGATGTCCCCGTATTTTGTATGGAGTTTTGGTGGAGCCTCTTTGATGTTAGTCGGCAATTTCCTTTAACATTTCAACTTGAGCTCTAGCAGTTTCTATGTCGTTTGAGAGAACAGCAATATCATTGGCAAATGCTAAGCTGTCTGTTATGATCCCCTTGGATTTGGTTCCTATTCTTAATGGACTGTAGTTGGTTTCCTGTGATCTCACCCGCCAGGTTCTGATGATCTTTTCAAGAACGCAGTTGAAGAGTATCGGGGATAGGCCATTACCTTGTCGGACTCCTGTTTTGATGTCAAAAGGAATGCGAGACACGTCCGTGGAACTTCACCTTGGATTTTGTATCGGTCAGGGTGGCTCTAATTAATGCCAACACTTTCAAATCAACTCCAAATTCATTTAAGATGTTTAGCAGGACTTCCCGGTCAATAGAGTCGTACGCTTTGTAAGTCCACAAACACGGACACATACGGCTTGGACCTTCTTCTTCTTCTTCTTAGTCCGCCTCTGTGGTGTAGTGGTTAACGCGATTAGCTGCCACCCCCGGAGGCTCAGGTTCGATTCCCACCTCAGCCATCCTCGATGTGGTTTTCTGTGGTTTCCCACTTCTCCTCCAGGCATGGTACCTAACGTAAGGCCGCGACCGCTTCCTTCCTTCTTCCTTGTCTATCCATTCTGATCTTCCCATCCCACCATAAGGCCCCTGTTAAGCGTAAGAGGTGAGGCCACCTGAGCGAGGTACTTGTTCTCCTCTCCAGCTGTATCTCTCGATCGAAAGTCTCATGCTCCAGGACACTGCCTTTGAGGTGGAGTCCGAGGGAAAAACCAACCATGGAGTGTAAAGAGATTAAGAAATAATAATAATAATAATAATAATAATTATTATTATTATTCTTGGTGTCCATGATCGTTAAGGCGTTGAAGTATAAACGGTCTGACACAGTGGTTAGGCGGTTCGAGTCCCGTTGGCCGAAAAAATTTTTACTATCAGAATGTTGGTCGGCAGGGTAGGGGAGATGGTGGTATACAATTTCTAATCACTAGATTGGGTGACCAAAAGCCTGGATTAAATTCCAAACCTCTCCGCAGTGCTCATATGGAGTGAGGGCATGTGACACTGTTGATGGTGATTCGTCCGTCGGATGGGGACATTAAGCTTTGAGCAGGAGTAGGCTATGTGCTGGCAACGTGGTTCACCCCCTCCCTTTCTATATCATATATCACGTCGTTCTTCTCATTGACTCCTCTGATGAGAATGACGTCGGGAAGGGCATCCGGTCATAAAAACCCGCCATGACAGATCCATCACACCTCATACTCAGCGCCTTAGAGGAACGGGCCAATGGTTGGACAAACTTTATTATTATTATTATTATTATTATTATTATTATTATTATTATTATTATTATTATTATTATTATGATTATTATTATTATTATTATGTCCGACTCGTTGGCTGAACGGTCAGCGTACTGGCCTTCGGTTCAGAGGGTCCCGGGTTCGATTCCCGGCCGGGTCGGGGATTTTAACCTTAATTGGTTAATTCCAATGGCACGGGGGCTGGGTGTATGTGGTGTCTTCATCATCATTTCATCCTCATCACGACGCGCAGGTCGCCTAAGGGAGTCAAATAGAAAGACCTGCACCTAGCGAGCCGAACCCGTACTGGGATCTCCTGGCACTAAAAGCCATACGACATTTCATTATTATTATTATTATTATTATTATTATTATTATTATTATTATTATTCAGGCACCGTGTAATCACAACAGTTTTGCCACCACAGCCAGAAGAAACATGAATTTGATTTATGAAGGTGGAGAGTGAAATGATAAACGCACCGGTCAGAAAGATACGATTAGTGTTGAGAACCAATGTGTTGCTAGATTTTATGAGCACTCCTGTACTGTCTTGGAATGTGCCACTCTCTTCAGGATTTACAACACCACTGACGCTATTTCTGTCCACCTGCCCTAACGGCTCTTATTATATTGCTGGACTTCACTTTCTCTGCTTCCTACCTGCACTGGGCGTCCTCAAGTTCAATTGGAAAGGTATTACTGGACATACAGAACTGTAATTTTAGTGTGAATAGTTCGACCCCACTGTCCGCAGCCCTTAACATGGCTGTCTGTGGTTTCTCTTTTCCACACAAGGCAAATGCTGGGGCTGTACCTTAATTAAGGCCACGGTCGCTTCCCTCCCAGGTGCAACGCGAAGCAAATTGTAATAAATAAAACTACATGTCAATTCAAAGACCAGAAGCTTTCATTGAACCGAAGAGGTCTGATGGAGAAGCTAGAAGTCACAGAGAGGAGAATTCTCAGGAAGATATTAGGTCCGGTAAACGAACATGAAGAATTCCGAGCTCTACGGACATGTATAGAGGCTCTCTGATTGTGCTAGGAAAAGGAGAGTAGCTCTCTATGCCATATAGTAAGACTGCCTTGCAAAAGACTCACCAATCGCCTGCTCATCTTTTAGCAGAACAACAAGGTCCGTACCACTTGGCTGACAGAAAGTGAGAAGGACATTGAACAACTGGGAATATCAGATCTTAAAGGTAGATGATGAGTATGACATACCCTAAAATAAGTCCATGGATTTCAGGAAAAAAACAAAAAACGAAAGAAAGGTATCCCCTGGACAGATGAAAGAAAGGAGTTACACCGACAGAAATTGCGCCAATACTGGGAAAAGATCAAAGCCCAACAGTTGAAGGAACGTGCTCCAAAGTTGGCACATTCGAACCAAGAAGAAAAAGAATAATAAGAAGGAGACCAGTTACTTGTTGGGGTGTGCTTTGCCCTTCTTGCTCCCAGCCATCTCCAATAGATGGCGCTAGTGTTGAAATTACAAGAACTCTAGCTGCAAACACCCATTTTAGAAGCGATCGGTACTGCAAGTAGCTTTGAAGATACGTTTTCTCTGTAGTCCGATTTTTTAACAGATAAATGCCGATATTGTCTACTAATTAATGAGTCGGACGCTGGTTCTCTCAGGCCTAGTGCGTACCTTCCTAGTGTGAACAAAAACCTGCCCGTCTACAAGTATGAGAAAGTCTTAAACTATCTACTCTGAATAAATAAATAAATACAGATTAAAAGAAAAAAGAATTGAGGGCAAAATCCAGGGAACCAGACAAAGAGGACGAGGGCCAATGCGATGGATTGACATGATGAACGGCCCCCTACAGTGTTCTCTCAGAGCAACCTCACTGAAAGCTTTAGATTGGCGGAGTATGGTTCTTCGGCTAGATGGCTGAATATTATGATAGTCACGACACCTCAGTCTTGAGGCAAAACGAAGAAGAAGAAGAAAAGAAAAAAGAACAAATACGATTATCCAACAGGCCAAACGCCTCCTATCTCCTTACTTCAGCTTTAACCCGCCTGAATCTCTTGACCAGAGAGAAGGTGTTACCCTTACCTTCTAGGGGGAGGAATGAAAAGATGTATAAGAAACAAAACGAATATTATTGAAAAGTAACTTATAAGAACATTATTTTTCCTTTCGAAAAGTTCGAATACCACGACGGACCGATCCGTAAAGTACCAGTGGATATGAGATCCAGAGGACCTCGAATGTATTTTGCTTTCATTTATAATATTCTTATATTTCGTACCGTTAACTATTTTTAATCCTCCCTACCTTTTCTTTAACTGATCAACTTTATGTATTTCTTCATGGTTGAGCTATTTGTTGCCGGGCCCGTAGTGTAGGGGTAGCGTGCCTGCCTCTTACCCGGAGGCCCCGGGTCAGGGAGTTTTGCCTGGATCTGAGGGCTGGTTCGAGGTCTACTCAGCCTACGTGATCAGAATTGAGGAGTTATCTGACGGTGTGACAGCGGCCGCGGTCTAGAAAGCCAAGAATAACGGCCGAGAGGATTCGCCGTGCTGACCACACGACACCTCGTAATCTGCAGGTTTTCGGGCTGTGCAGCGGTCGCTTGGTAGGCCAAGGGGTTAGCTTAGGAACTACCGGTATCTGTTGTTTGTACAACAGAATGCCGATTATGGAATTTGCGGCATTTATGGCAGACGCCCAGGTAGCACATTCCATATCAGTTTGTTTACATAGTCTTTCCTCACCTAATTCCGAACAACTTCCTTAATTATTTCAATCTCTAACTCCTCTTACTTCTTCTTTCTCTTCCTCAATGAAGGATACCAATTCTACCGCCTCAGGGGCAGTGTCATGGAGTTTCAGACTCTGGGTCGGGGGATACACTTGAGGAGGATGACCAGTACCTCGGCCAGGCGGCCTCACCTGCTATGCTGAACAGGGGCCTTGCGGGGAGATTGGAAGGGACAGACACGGAAGAGGGAAGGAAGCGGCCGTGGCGTTAAGTTTGGTACCATCCCGGCATTTGCCTGGAGGAGAAGTGGAAACCACGGAAAACCACTTCCAGGATGACTGAGGTGGGAATCGAACTCACCTCTACTCAGTTGACCTCCCGAGGCTGAGTGGACCACTTCTCAAATTTCGTTGCAGAACCGGGAATGAACTTGAGCCTGCGGGGATAGCAGCCAGTCACACTAACCACTACACTACAGAGGTGGACTAACATCTCTTCTAATAAAATAATATTTTATCTTCATATTATGTTCTTTCTTACTTTTAGAAACAGCAATTTACAAGGCAAGGGCGCGAACCAGGATTCACGAATCTAACGTAAATTTTGCTTACACTTTAAATGAGCCAGGTATAAAACAACGGCCAAAACATATCTTTCGGAAATTTACTCATGCGACTTACAGAAAGCGTTGAAGTTCTCACGTTTGAATTGTCGCGCTTGGCTACGGAGGACTGCGGCGCGTGCCGGAGGGACCGCACAACTGATCTTCCGTTATTAATTGGGTAGCATTCGCGAAAATAATGTAGTGGCATTAAGAGAAATAATGTAATTCCTGTATTGATTGTGGGTCAGTAAAGGCAATGGAATAAGACAGTTATAGTGAATCTAACGGTTAATCAGAATAACAAGGTACGTTACACACGAACGCAAGTTACTCCCGACAGCTTCTGCGACAACAAATGAGATCGCAAAGAAATTGGAAAATTATTGAACATTTCCCTTGGTAAGTTATTCCAATCCTTAACTCCCCTTCCTATAAACGAATATTTGCCCCAATTTGTCCTCTTGAATTCCAACTTTATCTTCATATTGTGATCTTTCCTACTTTTAAAGACACCACTCAAACTTATTCGTCTACTGATGTCCTCCCACGCCATCTCTCCACTGAAAGCTCGGCACATACCACTTAGTCGAGCAACTCTTCTTTCTCCCATGTCTTCCCAGCCCAAACTTTGCCAAATTTTTGTAACGCTACTCTTTTGTCGGAAATCACCTTGAACAAATCGAGCTGCTTTTCTTAGGATTTTTCCCAGTTCTTGAATCAAGTAATCCTGGTGAGGGTCCCATACACTGGAACCATACTCTAGTTGGGGTCTTACCAGAGACTTATATGCCCTCTTCTTTACATCCTTACTACAACCCCTAAATACCCTCATAACCATGTGCAGAGATCTGTACCCTTTATTGACAATCATATTTATGTGATTACCCAATGAAGGTCTTTTCTTATATTAACACCTAGGTACTTACAATGATCCCCAAAAGTAACATTCACCCCATCAACACAGTAATTAAAAGTGAGAGTACTTTTCCTATTTGTGTGAAACTCACAACCTGACTTTTAACCCCGTTTATCATCATACCACTGTCCACCGTCCATCTCACAACACTATCGAGGTCACCCTGCAGCCGCTCACAATCTTGTAACTTATTTATTACTCTGTACAAAATAACATCATCTGCTAACAGCCTTATCTCTGATTCCACTTCTTTACACATATCATTGATATATTTAAGAAAACATATAGGTCCAATAATACTGCCTTGAGGAATTCCCCTCTTAATTATTACAGGGTCAGATAAAGCTTCGCCTACTTTAATTCTCTGAGTTCTATTTTCTAGAAATATAGCCAACCATTCAGTCACTCTTTTTTCTAGTCCAATAGCACTCATTTTTGCCAGTAGTCTTCCATGATCTACCCTATCAAATGCCTTATATAGGTCAATCGCAATACAGTCCATTGGGCCTCTTGAATCCAGGATATCTGCTGGGAGCTCGTGTTACAAATGTCAAAAGCACAAAGCGATTTCACATCAACCATACATAACGAAGCGAGAATAAAGGCTTAACATCACATGCTCCATATTTTTCTTTCAGAGCAAAAATAACTTTGCCTATGTTGATTACCATTATATTAGTTCGCCGCAGATGTGCCAATGCCCTCTTTCTTTATAAGTGTCTGACGAATAGAGTGGATTGCTCAACATTACTGTAGCTGATTCCATTACATGTTCCTCGTCGCAATACTAGGCAAAGGTATATTTTTCATCTGCCTAAAGTGAGAACTGTGGCTCAGGCTAACTCATGGTTTGTGAGGGTACTGACATCACTGAATGAGGTGGGTGAATCAGTGGACCTTTTCCCACTCACCGCCGTCTGAAATCAGACATGCCCTAATGACCTCATGAATGTAATGCCTTATCTGTAAGATATGTAAATGTTATTAGATGTACTTTAATAATGTCAATTATTTAAGGAGATTTAGTTTTTTTATTTCGTTAGGGCCATCTATGGACCACGGAGCTTGTCTTTTAGCTGTTTCTTGATGTCATCGTCCTTCTTTGCCACAATTGGTGGACCGAGCTCGACAGCTGCAGTAGCTTAAGTGCGGTCAGTATCCAGTATTCGGGAGGTAGTAGGTTCGAACCCCACTGTCGGCAGCCCTGAAAATGGTTTTCCGTGGTTTCCCATTTTCACACCAGGCAAATGCTGGGGCTGTACCTTAATTAAGGCCACGGCCGCTTCCTTCCCACTCTCAGCCCTTCCCTGTCCCATCGTCGCCATAAGACCTATCTGTGTCGTCGCGACGTAAAGAAACTAGCACAATTGGTGTTCTTAGCTGTTGGTTTGGCAGCTGTTTTCTTGTTGGTACCTCGAGCTTTCCTGATGACCCAGTAGTCTTTCATTTTCCGGCTAAATTCAATCTTACATTCCTCAAACCATTTCCTGGTCTCGTCTTCTGGTCTGTGGGTAACTTCTGTGAGGGATGTTACAAAAGATTTAGTTTTAAGAGTTGTATGATAGTTACTCCGATCAGCTATGTCGTTTTGATTTATATGGAGTTCCGAAAGGTCCTTCTCCACTTGCTTCATCCACACGAATCCAGTAGCTTTGCCCTTGTTAGCAGCCTTGAAGATCCTATGGCATAACCTATTTGAGTCCATTCTGGATAGGTGTCCGTAAAAAGCCAGTCGCCTTCTTCTGATGGCATCTATGAGATTTTCTTGGTGTTTACATAGGTCACGATTTGGTTGATACCATCGGCTTCCATCTGGTAAAATTATTGATCCCACTATCCGTCTCAGGAACTTTCTTTCTTATACCTCGAGGGCTCTTAGTGGGGTCTTCTTAGTTAAATATAGACACTCTGCTGCACAGAGGACTGAAGGTCTGATTACTGCATTATTTATTTATTTATTTATTTATTTATTTATTTATTTATTTATTTATTTATTTATTTATTTATTGATTTATTTATTTAAGGTTTTGTAAATATGCATATTAAAGGCCTCTTAGATTTAGTTTGAACTTGGTTATTATTTTAGGAAATTAGTGTTATATACTTAAGGTGTATTTGTTGTATATTATGTTTTACTGAATCATCTTTAATTGGAAAAATAACCTGTTGATGATAAATAAATCTATTCTATTTTCATACGACTATAAACGTATGTCAGCGTCGCCTCAAATCAGTTATTGGACACTGCGAGTTGCAGGTAGGGTATAGAGTAGTGGCCTGCGTAATCGAGCACGCAAATTCAAACATACCAACTTTAACACTTTATGTAGGTCGCACGAGTAAATTTCCGAAAGAAGCATTTAGGTCATTGTGCCCTTCCCTTGTCAGAATGAAACTTAATTTTATAATATTTAGATGTTTTGTAAGGTAATGTAAAATGCGGAAATAGGGACGGATTTAGCAAGGTATTTTTGGGTGACGTTTGCGATTGGAACGATTACTCAAAAATATTTGATAAGGGTTAAAAGTAACCACAAGTACAAACACACTTCAGTATTAATATTATCCTTAACGACTTCAAGACAAACGAGAGGAGGCTAAGTTAAGCTTCATCATTTCCTGTTCCGTTGTACAACCAGCAGATAGTTCACCCATTGATAAACAGATAAAATCAATCAGTTTTAAAATAGGTATGAAGCATTCAACAAGAATTACCCTTAAGAAATATTAAACAAATGAAAGCAAAATATATTCGAGGTCCTCTGGATCATGCAAGTTCTGACAACTGTTGGTACTTTATGAACTATTCCATGATAGCATTCGAACTATGCTATGCGAGCTAAGAAGACACTGATAGGAATGGAGAGTTCACAGCCGTGAATCGGACTGCTTTTCTCCATGTACTTGAAACACCTATCTGGCCGACCAGTGATTAAATTAATGTACAATGCTTTATATCCATTCAATTTACATACTAATCAACAAAATGCAAATATCGCAGGATTCACTATATATTCAATTAATTTTGCTACCTGTTCTATGAAACAATACCGAACACTGCTACTGGATTGTGCGATATGAGTCTGGTTTTAAGGAATGACGTTTGTGTGCTGAACAGATACGGAATCTGGAGATCCGCAGAAGCAACAAGACGATAGTCACCATCGTGGGCCTGAATAAAGACTGTGAATCTACAGACAGACAGACAGACAGACAGACAGACAGACAGACAGACAGACAGACAGACAGACAGACAGACAGACAGACAGACAGACAGACAGACAGACAGACAGACAGACAGACAGACAGACAGACAGACAGACAGACAGACAGACAGACAGACAGACAGACAGACAGACAGACAGACAGACAGACCTTGTTCGACACACTAGAGGAATTTCTCGCGGACAGGAAAACCAGAGAACCGATTCGTCAGACCCTCACAAACGCAAAATCTAAGGTGAAATTTTTGGGCAAAGTTTCTGACACTTTTGAAGTATATACAGGTGTTCGACAAGGAGATGGACCCTAATTTTATTCTTTTTAACTTGTTTTTAGACAAAGTCATCAGAAAGAAGGAAAAGGATATTGCATACATAAACATCCGGACTGCTGGGAACAAAATGAAAGTGAAATAAACTGTTGAAGTGAAAGCTGTTCGTACGTACCATTCATTTCCGGTAGATGGGGTTGAGAACGCAGCCACTGTCTGAGTTTTTCCACAGCCTCATCGATACTCTGCCTGTTCACCTGGAACTCTTCGTAGAGGGCCTCGGTGTTCTTCGGGGATGGCCTTTGCAGCGTCATTGACGAAACTGTGGACAGTGGGTGAAACGGAAAAATGTTTTCAAGAATTTTATTATTTGTATTTTTAACTAGTTCACTTCTTAACTCATATAAATACCGCCTTAGGTCGTGTTCAATACATATGGATCATACCGAAGAGAGTTAACTACAGAACAAAATTCGACAGTTCTAGCCGTTCAGGTAAGTAATTCAGTGTTGAAAACATCCTAGGGATGTGAGCTACAAACTTTAGGTAAATAAAATGCAATAAAGTATGAGAATATATTCTTTATTATTTCGTAAACAATTAAATCCTTTCCGTCATCATTGTTATCCGGTCGATTATATTAGCAGTTTGCCTTTTTCTACTACAACGAGCGCTAATGTAAGAAAGGCCTGAGGAAGACCAAGGAACATATTAAGGAAAGAAGTATGTGAATAAGTCAATTTGGCTAGGATAGCTGCAGTCGCTTAAGTGCGGCCAGTATCCAGTATTCGGGAGACAGTGGGTTTGAACCCCACTGTCGGCAGCCCTGAAGATGGTTTTCCGTGGTTTCCCATTTTCACACCAGGCAAATTCAAGGCCACGGCCGCTTCCTTCCCATTCCCACCCCTTTCCTGTCCCATCGTCGGCATAAGACCTATCTGTGTCGGTGCGACGTAAAGCAACTAGCAAAAAAAAAAAAAAAAAAAAAAAAAAAAAAACACGAAAAAAACAAGCGATTTTAGGCTTTTTCCAAACTGCATTTTAGAAAGTTTTAGATATTTGCTTTTTTTTTACATTTTAAAGAGCTATCCAAGGCTCACAATTTGAAAACTTTCCGAGCCCTTAAGCCCTTCAACTTCTGGTACAATTGAAGAAATTGCTTAACTTAACGTTTTTCGTAGTATGCGGACACCTACTTTGTCTGATAAGAAACGTTTCCAACATTAAAATGTCCAACCGGACAGCAATGGGATCTGAACCCACATTCTTCCAATTTCGCATCGGATACTTTTATCATTTGAGCTGTGGTGGGCAGGTCAGGATCTAAATAATAGGTCTGCCACTACTGCAGGCATACCTGTAGAGTGCGTCCAAATCGCCTGGTGTGCGCCAATTCAATAAGTATTTAATTTTCACGACCATACTATATTCGAAATAGACTATTAAGATATGACTCGTGCATAGTAGAAATATGACCCCGGATATCAGAGCTCACCTGGTATTTGCATCCGATGCGTTGAGATCCGACTGGTGTTCTGTACTTAACATCTCTTCGGTATACGCATGCACATAAATGATGTCCCGATGTAAACAAAGCATGTCGCCCCGCCCCCACCTCACCATTTAACGCATTGCTGCAGGGTAGACAGCCCGCAACGGCTCAGTGCTGGATGTATAGCAACACACACACTGTGCCTTCAACAATACCCCAGCTTTCCAGTACTGAATCGGGGCAGTGTTGATTGTTTATGTCGTGACACTATTTCTGTGCATGCGTGTACTGTATGTGGAATCGCGAAAATTCAATACTCATTAACCTTTTTAAGTTTTACAGTCTGTCAAGCACAAGACACAAACTTGTAAAACACTGAAAGAAAACTTGTTTGTTAATGAAGGAATCACGTGTTTCGTTCTGTAACTACATCCTCAGACTGATTCAAATAACTTACTTACATGTTTGCTTGTGTATGTACAACCTCCCTCAGAAAATGAATGATCGCAGGTATTGTATAAGGTCCTCGCAGGTACATTTTTTGCAGCTTCTTATCTACTTGGGAAGCGAATTTTAGTTTGAAAGTAATTAAGATGAAACATTTTTAAAATTTGCTTTACGTCGCACTGACACAGACAGATCTAATGGCAACGATGGAGAAGGGAAGGGATAGGACTGAAAAGGAGGCGGCCGTGGCCTTAAATAAATTACAGCCACAGGATTTGGCGTGAATACGGGACACCACGGTAAACCATCTGAATATTTCTGTAGTCTTATATAATAATAAATACGAGGAATATAAATGCGCTTATATTTTTGAGTGACTATCCATTATTGTTCACATGACACTGACGTTCACTCAGCCTACAGTGGCAAAGGTGTACAGTTAACCACTCTACGGTAGCAAGTGCCGAGGTTACGGATACAGGAAGCCTTAACTTTTAAACCCTGCGAGGACCTTCATGGTCTGTGCTGAGACGACTTCCCCTATTTTTGTTACAAGATATAGGGAAACCTTTTTTAAAATAATAGTAAAATTGCTAGTCGTAGTTATGTATCACGCACTTCCCCTCTTTATCACAATCTACTAATTTTCTCTGACACTTACGTTATCCTTCTCTCTCCAAACCTGTCTGGAGCAATCGGAAAAAAGCAGTGCTCGTCTTATAGAAGGGTGGGAAAGGATTTACCAATACATTTCTAAGAAAACTGTTCTCCCTTGTAATTACGAGGTTAACTTCTTCTGGTGCAGATTTCTGTTTACTTGTGGAAGCTGGTGTTATTGTGAATATTTTTACATACATTTGTAACAGCCTACGGCGTGTACTATGTAGCAGTGAGAGGCAGTGTTAGTATTCTCAACGAAACTAACTTTTCCAAGTATTATATTAGGAAAAATAAACTTGAAATCAAGGATGTGGGAAGACCATTTCCGCTTCAGAGCATTTCTCAGCACCGCTCTTCTTTTTGTAGAGCTCTCAAACTACACATTTATTTTCACAACAAACAGCAACAGAATTGAATTCCTCATGTGAATGTTTGTTTTATCCGTGTGGTTTAATTTCATGTTTATGTTATCAATGGGAGAAAAGGTTATAGTCACGACTGCAGTGAACACAGAATTTTTCTGAAACTGGTTTGTGTAGAACTCATTTCGCGACTGCAGCTCACCATGGAAACTACTAAGAGCCCGACTGTTTGGGCAGTAACAGGTGAGAATTCAAACATACTAAAGCAAATAACAAACAAATACACTATACCCGGACAACAGTTGTGCAATGAGATTTGCATAAACAGTAGGGTCCCAGCGTATTAACACCCCTGAACTTTATGTTACACGCATCACAGTACGGAAGAGCGGGTATACTATCGTTCCTATCAGGTGAGTTGGCATTCTAACTTATTACTGCATAAACATCGTTATTAGATTTTGTGATAAAATAAGGCTTTTCATTATCGTAATATTGTAACATTCACTTTGAGGAGGATAGTTTTCTTGTTGATTCAATAAATACTGTTTTTATGCAAGTATTCTTTCGTTAAAAATAGAAGCAGTGCGAAATGTCTTTCTCATTCCAAATTCTGTGATCCACTGTCACAGTTCTCTCCCAGAGCATACAAATGGCGAGCGTGTATTGAACCACCACGAGGCCATTGTTTCCCCTTACCTGTGCGATGCTCCTCTCTTTCACGATGTGAGAACATATCTCCTTAAACGATTACTGTGCGTTTATAATGCCGTGTGGCGTTCGGAGAGATTGGTATCCTATAGGTGACCTGTGTGCCTATGAAAACGGAGCCCTACCTACCATTACATCTAAAGATGAAGAGACAACAAACACCAAGCCCCCGAGACAGGGGAATTAACCACTGGAATTCAAAATGCTCGATTCGGCGGGAATCGGACCCTGGACCTCTTTGACCAAAGGCAAGCAATTTAATAGGAATGTAATGAATTGCGCTGATGGATCGTGACTGCAATTTTCCCTCTCTTGTCACGCAACTCTGTCCTGTAGAGTTGAGCTACTTGCAACTTTGAATTGTGCACCTCCGAAGTGCGACGGTTAGTGCCCGGGTTCGATTCTCTGGTATGTGGTTAAAATGTACGTACAGTCTCCTCCGTTGGGGGTGTGCGTAAAATGAACTACACCACTTCGCCGACGAGCAATAGTTTCCCTGTTTGTTTGGCCGCATCTTCGTAAATGTGTTCGAAAACATTCAAACTCGTGTCCTCTTGCCAAGGTGGTGCATACCAGCCCTCCTGCCATCTCCGGAAGTAATGGGAATCTAACCAAGGCCTCTGTGGAAGGCAATTAATAAACACTAACCGTTACTCTACAGAGAAGAGATATACCGAGCGCGTTGGCCGTGCGGTTAGGGTCGTTCATTTGTGAGCTTGTATTCCGGGGATATTTGGTTCCAATACCACCGTTGACATCCCTGAAGATGGTATTCCGTGGTTTCCCATTTTCACTCTGTGTACGTGCCACTGAGTTAGTGCGGCGTTAAACAAGGAGCAAACATTAAAAAAGAGGAGGAAGAAGCAGAAGAAAAAGATGTAGAATGATAGGACATATCTTGGAGAAACCCAGGACACTTGTTCAGTTGGTTCTTGAGAAAAATGTAGACGCTAAGAACTTTAGGGGTAGACCAAGGTATGAATATGACAAACAGATTAGAGCAGATATAGGGTGTGGGAGTTACGTAGAAATGAAAACGTTAGCGTAGTTTGGATAGCTCAGTCTACCAGTCTACGGACTGATCACAGGAACATAATAGTAATAATAATTATTATTATTATAAGAAACAACAAAGCATCTGGAGAAAACTATATAGTGACCGAGTTGTGGAAAAAAGCTGACAAAGAAAGCAATTACGTCCCTTTAACGTGTTTTCGATAAAATCTGCAAAGAAGAAGAAATAACAATAGAGTGGAAAACAGCTAAACGAAGGCTTGAAAACGGACCCCAACAATTATAGAGTAATATCATTGCTGGATGTAACATACACGATTCTTTCTAAAGTTCTTTTAAACAGGGCAGAGCTACAATTGCACCCACAACTTGTGGAATACCAGGGAGGTTTTAGAAAGAGTATGTTATGCTCTGAAGAAATACTAAACCTCAAAAACATTAAGGCATACCAAAAATTAAGGGGAAAGACGTATGTAATCTCATTCATTGATTTCAAAAAGGCATATGATTCTATAGATAGAGAATCCCTTTTATCAGTCCTGGAGGAAATGGGTTTGGATAAGAAAACAAGTAATATAATAAAAAGTGAGTATCACAAATACGTGTTCAAAAGTTAAATTCATGCTTCAACTATTAGATTCCTGCGAAATGAGAACTGTGGTACGACAGGTAGATGGGCTCTCACCGTTGTTGTTCAACTGCGCGTCTGAGAAAGTAAAACTATCAAGAGGAGAAGAAGAAGAACCTTAAGATCAATTGTATTGCTTCTGTAGATGACATGGCCTTGTTTGCTGAAACAATGGACGAAGCAAGGGAACAAATCCTTGAACTGGAGAAACAAGCAGCTAATAGGTCTTCATATCTCCTTCGAAAAAAAACAAAAAAAAAAAAACCATGACAAACAACAAAAACCCACGTAAATACCTCAAAGTCCAAGAGCAGAAGATTGAAATTGTAAAATAATTCGAATATATTGGAGAACGGATTAGTTGGAATGCTGTGGAATGCAAAGCAATGGAATCCAGGAAAAATAAACTTGAACTGGCCTTGCAACTAACAAAAGATACACACAGCAATAAATCCCTTTCCTGGGGGTCCAAAATTAAACATTATAAAACAGTGATTAAACCAGATTTCCGTGGTTTCCCATTTTCACACCAGGCAAATGCTGGGGCTGTACCTTAATTAAGGCCACGGCCACTTCCTTCCCACTCCTAGCCTTTTCCTGTCCCATTGTCACCATAAGACCTTTCTGTGTCGGTGCGACGTAAAGCAACTAGCTGATTAAACCAGAAGCGCTATACGAACAGAAACACTGAACATGAATTTCAAAGGCCAACCAGATGGTGAAATTCGAGCTAAAATAAAGGAACATTTTAAGAAAGACACTGGGACTAACATTTCAGGACAATAAGATAACATGCCGGTACGTCAAGATTGAAATGTTCTGCAAGAAAATTGAAAAACTCTCAGATACTATGCGAAACAGAAGGATACATTTGTACGGTCCTCTCAGAATGAACTCTAATAGATTAATCAAACAAATTTTTGACTTCATCTGTAAGCGAAAAACAAAACCGAACTGGTTTAAAGAAGCTGAAAAAGACCTAGTAGAATTAAAAATGACAGGAAATTCGTTATTCGATCGGGAAGGTAAAGTAATAACTAAAGACGAAAATATTTTTTTTGCTACGGGCTTTACGTCGCACCGACACAGATAGGTCTTATGGCGACGATGGGATAGGAAAGGCCTAGGAGTTGGAAGGAAGCGGCCGTGGCCTTAATTAAGGTACAGCCCCAGCATTTGCCTGGTGTGAAAATGGGAAACCACGGAAAACCATCTTCAGGGCTGCCGATAGTGGGATTCGAACCTACTATCTCCCGGATGCAAGCTCACAGCCGCGCGCCTCTACACGCACGGCCAACTCGCCCGGTAAAGACGAAAATATTTCCAAGACAAATTTGCATAAAAAGTCAAACCTATTATGTCGGAAGATGAGAGGAAACGAAGATCAGGAAGAATGAAGAAATACTGGGTACTAAGAAAAGAACGACACACAGAGAAATGATTCATTCAACGTACCCCAAAGAGGATGAAACGAAAGAAGAAGAGATAATATTTGCGTTACGTCCCACTAACTACTTTTCACTGTTTTCGGAGTAGCCGAGGTGCCGGAATTTAGTCACGCAGGAGTTCTTTTGCATGTCACCAAATTTATTGACACGAGGCTGACGCACTTCAGCACCGGACTGGGCCAGGTGGGGTCAGGAGGCCAGTGCCTCAACCATCTGAGCGAGAGAGATTGATAGGACACGTCTTAAGACATCCAGGACTTGGTTAGTTAGGTAGAAAGATCGGTATGTGTAGGCCAAGGTATAAATATTACAAACAGATTGGGGTAGATAAGGATGTAGTAGTTGTCTAGAAATGAAAAGGTTAGCATAGGTTGCCGTAGTTTGGAGAGCTCCATCTAACCAGTCTGCGTAATAATCACCGAAACAACAGAAACAGCCCGAATAATTTGGCAATCCTTATGCTCACTAACTAACCCCATGGCACTAAAGCCCTTCAAGGGCCATGGCCTACCAAGCGACCGGTGCTCAGCCCGAAGGCCTGCACATTGCCGTCATTCTTGGCTTTCTGGACTGGGGCCGCTATCTCACCGTCAGATAGCTCCTCAATTCTAATCACGTAGGCTGAGTAGAGATACAGGAAAAAATCTCTGACCTGGCCGGGAATCGAACCCGGGGCCTCCGGGTAAGTGGCAGGCGCGCTACCCCTATATGTGCTCAGGGCAGAGCGAATATTTTAAATTTCATTTTCCGTTGTACTGAACAACAAAGGATATGAGAAGACATAGCTCTCAAGAACAAGAACTTACCGTTCTGTTGTTTTTCCGCTGCTCGCTGTGACAACTGACCTGACTCACTCGAGCTAGTCAACGCAATGGCACGTACACAGAGTGAAAGAGGTGCTTGTCGCGTGGTCACAGGTAAGAGTTACCCTGGGGAAGATCACCGCCCGCAGAGATATATTGAGAAACTTCCTCTTCACAAGCCGGACGTAAATGATCAACAAGGAAACGTTGTATCGGTGCAGAATTCACCTGTGATGAAATGAAATGTCGTATGGCTTTTTGTGCCGGGAGATCCCAGGAAGGGTTCGGCTCGCCAGGTGCAGGTCTTTCTATTTGATACCCGTAGGTGACCTGCGCGTAGTGATCAGGATGAAACGATGATGAAGACAACATACACCCAGCCCCCGTGCCATTGGAATTAACCAATTAAGGTTAAAATCCCCGACCCGGCCGGGAATCGAACCCGGGACCCTCTGAACCGAAGGCCAGTACGCTGACCGTTCAGCCAACGAGTCGGACACCTGTGATTATAACTCTGAAACACCAGAACTCTTCAAGGTTATCAGGCTGCATTTATTCTTCATATTTCATCACACAATGTATTTTTTTCGTATTCTTATTTTTAGTATTTTTTCTCGAACACGATTCCTTGCTTTTGTCAGGTCTTGATGACGCATTATCTTTATTTACCTCTACACAGAGGCTAAGAACTGGAGTCTGTCTTACTCACTTTCGGTGACTCATTGTCCTTCTGTCTTCGAAATAACGGCCTCGATTCCGGTGGACGTCGTGCTATACAGGAGTTCTGTCTTAATTAAACCGACGGCCGCTTCCTTCCCGCTTTCCTATCCCACCGTCGCCATAAGAACTAGCTGTGCCTGTGCGATGCAAATCAAATAGCAATCTTATCCCCTGTGGGTACGGGACGCAGACGAAGAATACCCTCACGGTATCCCCTGCCTGTCGTAAGACGCGATTAAGGGGGGCGACCAAGGGATGATTGAATTAGAACCATGAAAGTACTTATGATTAGTACCATCATGCGGAGAAAACCATGGGTCGCCTTTACTTGCGAGTAGTACCATTATGTTAGACGCATAATAGGCTTGTGTTTGATAGCAAGAGTGGATGGGTTACTATGGGCTTAGAGTGCCCGTGATTACTACCATTATATGCCGAACACCACGCGCTTACGTTGCCTGTGATTGGTACCCACAATGGGAGGAACACACCGGGATAGTACGAGTCCCTATGATTAGGTCTGCGATACCTGTGCGACGTACAATACTTGTGAGTAGTACCGTAACGTTTGGAACAGCGTGAGTCTACGCTACTCTTGATTAGTACCGCA
This sequence comes from Anabrus simplex, assembly GCF_040414725.1. Lineage (NCBI taxonomy): Eukaryota > Metazoa > Arthropoda > Insecta > Orthoptera > Tettigoniidae > Anabrus > Anabrus simplex. The sequence continues at coordinate 214,666,143 of NC_090279.1, read as the reverse complement.
ACTTGAAAAATGCTATGGTTCTACTTTCCTAGCGATAAGTACCATTATGAGGGTCCATTGACCTGGATTTTGGACCCGTTTGGACGACAAGAATGATTGATTCAGAATTGTGCTTTGTAAGCAGTCTCTTTGTCAGTAATACTAATGTTTCAATATAGTTTCTGGGAACGTGAGTCGGATCCACTGATTGTTTTAAGTTAATAATCATTGTTCATCGTCATCTTTTTGAATTCAGTGGATCGAATTTGGAATTATTTTTAACTATCAACATTGTGAGTTGACTCCGCTGATTATTTTTAATTCATTCTTTATCATCACGTTTTGAATTCTAGTCAGTGGATGAATTTTTGACTTTTAAATTGCCATTGCATTTCGTCTCATTTCGTACCATTAAGGGCCGATGACCTAGATGTTAGGTCCCTTTAAACAACAAGCATCATCATCATCAAATAGCACAAAGTATTCGTACTGATGAAATTCCCACACGTCTCTCTCTCTCTTATCGTTCTCAGGATCGTGATCTCAGAGGAGGCTATTGGTCAGACGTGCTTCACTAATGATGTTCAACCCCGTTATACTCTTGATAACATTCGACCATCTCTCTAGCCGGGAAAATTTCCAAGAATGATAAGTTTTTCTATGCTGTCATTTCCACGCCGCATATCGTGTTCAAATAATTCTAAAACTCTTTGTCTGCATATTGATGATAAGGTTGAGCTGGTTTATAATGCCATCATTGGTGCGAAATGCTGTCCAACAATCTTTGCCACACTACATTTCAGATGAATTGATTTTCTTCAGGTCTGTAGAACGATGGCCCCTCGTCCTGGCTCCATGGATACTTCTCTCATTTTCAGTGTCACCAGATAGAACGATACTTCCATAAATGGGACAAATTCGTTATTACATTTTTGACTTTATACCTTCTGCTCTTAATTTCAGGAGCACAGCCTCTGTTAAAGTAATAATGGAATAATATAATAAAGTTATTCGTTTTACTTCCCACTAACTACGTTCTTACGATTTTTGGAGACGCCTATGTGCCGGAATTTTGTCCCTCAGCAGTTCTCTTGCGTGCCAGTACGAGGCTAACATATTTGCGAACTTTCAAATACCACCGGTTTGAGGCAGGATAGAACCTGCCAAAATGGGCTCAGAAGCTCGACGCTCTACTGTCTGAGCCACTCAGCCCACCTAAAATATTCTGTACCAAATTTAAGGAACTTCGAGCCAATTTCAATCGCGATACAAGCCGTGTAGCGGCAAGCTTAGATTTGCGAGATGCAGGGTTCGAATCGCACCTTCGGAAGAACAAAATAGAGTTTTGCATAATATCTCATTTTCACACTAAGCAGAGGTTGTACCTTTATTACGACTAGGGCCGAAAATTTCGTCTTCTTCTCAATCTTTTCCTAATTCTTTGAAATTGGTACTACATGAATACGACCTAGTTCTACGGACCGATGCCCCTCTTGCCACCAACCCCATTAAGAGGAATTTATTGCCTCTTACTGTGCAGGTTCTCAGTCTGATATGTGTTGAGACGGATGGAGACAATTCCCTACCCCCAAATTATTGGAATTAACCAGATTAATGTTTCCGAACCCAGGACTCTCCGAACCGAAGGCCACTACGAGCCAGACCTAGATGCTAATAATAATATGTTGAGTACTCAAGCTGGGCGCTGGTTGGATTGCTTACAGATCCGCCATTAGGTGTCATAGATGGCCGCATACGGGGCGTAGAAGGTAAATGAGGAGTGAGGTTGTTCCCTGGTGCTTTCCTCACCGAGCCAGTAGTAGTAGTTGTTGTTGTTATTACACATCAGTTTGCCAACCAACACTATAAGCATTGTCTGCCTAAGGAATTTTATTACTAATATCACTCATACCTCAGCCACTTTCATATTGTCAAAACCAAGAATAAGGCTGAGGCAGATCAGTGTTCTAGCCCATACCGGGAGACATAGTGGAGTGTTTAGTCTTACTTGCTTGAAGCTACTAAATGTCTTTCATGGCCAATCAAACTGACCAGTGGTTGGTGACTAAGAAATTGTACGGAAAGGATTTATACCTGTGAGTACTGTGTTTCTGAGATACGTGTAGCAACACAATACAGAACTCTGATAATTAGGAGAAAATAGTTTCTAGCGTGTCACAAGCACAAGGAATGCAACAGCCTTTGCACCCGCCGCTACAGCCAGTCATTCACCCGCGTCTACATCAAGATCAAGAGCAAATGCGAAGGGTTTGGAAACAACAGTTAACTTCCCGTTTCAGTACAGAATTATAGTCCCAACTGTGTACTGTAGATCTGTGCATGAAAATTGCGAAAATTGAAACCACCGCAAAGTTTTATTTTAACTCACCTAGTGAATGGATTTGGAAAATACGTGTTTCCAACAAGTGGCAGTGTTTGATTTGTAAATTGTGCGGTAAATTAGGAGATAATTATTTATGTAAACCAAGAGTTGTGCACTAATTAAAACAGGCATATTGGCTTTGACAATATGAAAGTGGCTGAGGTATGAGTGATGCTAGTATGCCATCTCTTATGCAGCCAGTCCCCGCTATGAATGGTGTGAAAATGTCGCTCATATGGTCGGTTGGTGCACGTATTTCAGTGGGCTTGGCAGACTGATGTGCAATAGCAACTTCTGGCTCAGCGAGGAAAGCAACGGGAAACTACCTCATTCCTCATTTCTCTAGAACGCCTCTTCAGTGACACCTAGGCCATCTATGACAGCTAATGGTGAACCTGTTGAAGATCCAACCAGCCTTCGGGCTGCATACCCAACATACATTCATATTCCTTATCTTTCTCCTTTTCAGTAAGGAGCCTCCGTGGTTCAGGCGGCAGCGCGCCGACCTCTCACCGCTGGGTTCCGTGGTTCAAATTCCGGTCACTCCACGTGAGATTTGTGCTGGACAAACGGAGGTGGGACAGGTTTCTCTCCGGGTACTCCGGTTTACCCTAACTTATTTCATTCCAACATCACTGTCCAATATCATTTCATCTGGCAGTCATTAATTATTTCCCCAGAGGAGTGTGACAGGCTTCAGCAGCCGGCACAGTTCCGATGCTTGCCGTTAGATGGGGACTGCATTCAATCCATTTCTGACCCGGTCGAATGACTCGAAACAGGCTATGGTTTTCCCTTTTTCCTTTTCAGTGTTTATGTTGAAAACGCAGTAAATAAAATCAACGAGGAATTTAAAAAGGAAATCCCAATCCAAGGACAAGAAATCAAAACTCAGGTTCTGAAGAATATCTGAAGAATTTGCTGAATGGTAGAAACAGTCTGGAGACAGAGTACGAGACGAAAATAAATCCCAATTAAAAGTAATGGGGTGCAGTGGCGTAGAAAATATTGGATTTGGAAATAAAGTGTTTAATTAGTGGTATAAATATCAGGCCGTTGTTTTGAGAAAGGACCGAGCTCGATAGCTGCAGTCGCTTAAGTGCGGCCAGTATCCAGAATTCGGGAGATAGTGCGTTCGAACTCCACTGTCGGCAGCCCTGAAGATGGTTTTCCGTGGTTTCGCATTTTCACACCAGGCGAATGCGGGAGCTGTACCATAATTAAGGCCACGCCTGCTTCCTTCCCACTGCTATCCCTGCCTGTCCTATCATCGCCATAAGACCTATCTATGTCGCTGAGAAACTTCTATGGGGCCATGACAGAACTATGTGAAAACACATTCAGTTCAAGACGCCAGTGTGAGGGGCTTTGTCAGTGGAGGGTTCTTTTGTTGAGGACATCACGGCCACCTTGAGCTTAGTTATTCTTTTGTTTAACGCCTTCTAAATGCCACTGGTAGTGAACTAACTTCCCAGAACAAACTTTAAAATTGTTACTTAATTGTTTAGCACATGGTGTGCGTTTTTCAGTCCCACGGAGCAAACATAGAGCGGTATCAGGAGTGTTAGATTAGTGTCTCTGAGTCTGGCCAGCTGAAAAGTGCAGAGGCTTTACTAGATTTCGTCGTGAAACAGCCTGTGTTACGGGGTAAGACTCGTCTATCCGGCAGCTTAAAAGAGTATGATGTAATATTACATGATAATATATTAATAATAAGGCAATCATAGAACAGACACTGACAGACACGAAATCCAAGTTTAAATTCATGGGGGAAACTTCCTTTGAAATCAAAACGGGAGTAAGACAAGGAGATGGTCTCTCTCTCCCCTTTACTCTTCAACTACGTCCTTGTAAAAGAGATACAAGAATGGCGCTAAGAAGAATTGGACCTAGAATTTCACCAAACAATTACTTTAGGGAGAGGAAAAACTAGTGATAGATTACCTGGCATTTGTGGATGACTTAGCAATATTAACCCGAGGCATTTCAAGAGACCCAAATCAGATTGAACTCCTGAAAGAAATTACTGAAAAAGTCGGCCTTCAGATGTGTTTGAAAGGACAGAATACATGACCTGCAACAAGCAAGCACCAACGTTCATGCAGATAAAATATGGAAGAATTAAACAAGTATTACAACTTAAATATTTTGGTGAACCAATTCGGGAAGATGGACTCGAAACGAAAGCCAATTAAATTAGATGCCAAAAGATTGAAACTCCTATCGACTAACATAAGACATCTGTAACAAAATGTGTATCTCCAAGCACAGAAAACTAAGACATTACAATACAGTCATTAAACCGGAATGTCTTTAGGGATCAAAGACGCTGATTTTGAGCAGGAAAGCAGACATTGAAAACATTAAGAAGAAGGAACGCAAAATTATAAGAGAAATTATAGGCCCAAGACTCACCGACGGACAATACCAACTGAGATGCCAATACACAAATATTCTCAGTTACATTAGAAAACGCTGGCTAAGATTCTATGGAGATATTAAAAGAATGCATCAAGACAGACTCACAACACAAATAGTCGAATATTTTGTAAACAAGAGTAAAGCTAAAACACACACAGTGAAATGGATTGGATAAGTTAAAACCGATCCGAAACAGCCAGGAATTACACCAAACCAGGGTAATCTTCAGAATCAAAATTCACAAATGGCAAGTTGAGCAAGAGGAAAGACCAAAGAAGAAGACTTGAACAACGTGGTCTGAAGACAGAATGGAAGTTAACAGTAAAAGAAGGCAAATGCACGCCTTACGTAGTCCTAATAATCTTCATTATAGGCTGTTATGCCTTTCAGTGTTCAGTCTGCAAGTCTCTGTGAATTTACTCGACGTCTCCACAATCATCTATTTGTATGCTAACTGGTTCTGTGGATTCGTTTAGTTTCATATCTCTGATATTTAAATCACTAGAAGCCAACTCTAACCATCGTTCTCTTGGTCTCCCTATACTTCTCTTATCTTCAATGAGCGAGTCCATTTTCCTCCTAGGTAACCTATCCTCCTCGTCCATTCGCCTCACATGACCCCACCACGGAAACGTGGTTATAAGAACCGCTTCACAACCGAGTTTATTCCTGAATTACCCTTTATCTCCTCATTCCGAATACTCTCCTGTCATTGTTGCCACTCGTTTGTACTAGCGATCTTTTTTTTTTTTTTTTTTTTTTTGCTAGGGGCTTTACGTCGCACCGACACAGATAGGTCTTATGGCGACGGTACTAGCGATCATTCTCGTTACTTTCATAATAATAATAATGATTATGTTTGTTGTTTAAAGGGGCCTAACAAGTAGGTCATCGGCCGCTAATGCTTCGAGGTGCAACGAAATTAGACGATAATTAAAATGTGTCCACAGACTAAAAGAAACAAAAAAACCCAATGATGATGGGGAAATGGCCATGAATGTAAAACAGTCAGTGGATCCAATTCACAATGCCGTCTTTTCTGAGATGATGCTTGTCATAAAAAGGAGTCCAAAATCCAGGTCGCCGGCCCCTTATAATAGTACTAAAAACAAGCACTATGGTGTTCCAACTATAGTGGTACTAATCACAGGTAATGCAGAACCATTCTGAACACAGGGAACCGACACATTCCTGAGCAGGGTACGGCACCTTTTCTCGCAAGGACATTAGTCCGCGCAGCCGAGTGCCCGTCCCCCACCCACATGATTAGTAATAACAATAATAATAATATTGAAATGTGGATTATGAGGAGAACAGCGGACCTGTACTCATAAACTGACAGGTTCACTGATGCCGTACGCAAGAGACGCCTGAAATTCTGTGGCCATATCCGTAGAATGGAGAGCGACAGACTCACCTAAATATTATTTAAAGTAATCAACTCGAAGGAGGTCAAAATAAACTGGCTAGAAGAAACCAAGGTGGACCTCTAAGAAATGAATATCACGGATGACATCATAGGAGATCCTGGAGCCTGTAGCACAAATTCACGGAGAAACCTAAAAAAGAAAACTGGTAAGTGGCCCACAGAACGGCAGATGCATACAGTGGATTCACGAACAGATTTTGGTAGGATAAGAAGACGAAAACCATCGGCCAAGGAACAAGTTCAAACGCGCTCATATAATGGGCATAACTAAGAAATAATAATAATAATAATAATAATAATAATAATAATAATAATAATAATAATAATAATAATAATAATAATAATAATAATAATAATAATAATAATAATAATAATAATAATACAAATAACGACCAAGAGCTAAGAAAAGAATTGAAGAATTCCTCTTGAGAAGACAGCATTTATGACCAACATTGAAGAGGACTCTCAGTTGTTGAAGTTAGGAGGCAAAAAAGTAAGTAGAGTTAAGAGCTTTACGTATTTGGGGCAAATATTACAAGAGAATGGGTTGGAAAATAATACCATTAAGGAGCGGGAGAAAAAAACGAAAATTGCGTTTCAACTGGCCCGGAACGTTTCAAATTGTGACTATTGAATAGCTCCATGAAACTAAAAAATAAGGAAAATTCGAAAATCACTTTCGGGTTAAATGCAGTTTAGGAAAAAACAGCCTAAAATCGCTTGTTTCTTTACTCGTCTTCTTTTTGATACAAATCCTAGCCTGTTTATGTTCCTTTGTTCAATACCCTCAAGTTGTTTTAGATTTTCTGAAAAATGTATCGTAATGGTGCTTGATTGAAGCAATCCATTGATTCTCATTAGCGTCGTAGTGGTAGAAAAGGTAGACTGCTAATCTAATTGACCGGATAAGGATGATTAAGAAAAGGATTGTAGCTTTTAGGAAGAAATGTACAATGTATTCTCATTCTTTATTATATTTCATTTACCTAAAATTTGTAATTAATAGCCCTAGGATATTTTGAACATATTTTGTTTGCCTGAACTGTGGACTTTTTGACTGTTTATTAGAAAACATTCCTTGTGATTTCCCCGTTCCTGAGCAGAATGTCACTCAGTGATTCCTCATTGCAGGGGAATTGTAACTCCAGTGCATGTCATGGTGAGAGAGTATGATGCACTGCTGCATTATGGGAGTGTTAAACAGGACACTTGTTCCCGGCACTCAACAAAAGCTCTAATGTCACGTGACACAGATAAGCTCTGCATTAGCATTTGTCAAATGTGGAGGAGGGATGTTTTCACTCACCGTATTTCATCATTAGCTGAATATTAACGACGGATAGTGACTTGCCTGTGTCACCAGAGTGGCTATTATGGTACATATCAATTGTGTTTGCCGTTCTCTTCTCATAGTTTGACCCGGTTATTTTTTGAAAATATAGATGCAGTTCTCAAAACAACAGCACCTAAATGTCAGCCATGATAAGTTTCAATTATAATTAGAAAGGAGAGAGCATCAGTTTTTGGTACTGCCGGGATAGCTCTGTAAATCAACAATTGACGAGCGGCCAAGCGTGAAACGTGGATCCTATTCACATTTATTCAATAGAGACGAGGAGATTACTCTCAGTCGCTGTTTGCTGATCAAACACATGCTTGTGTTTTTAGCTGTTGTGATACAGTAAATCTGTTTATTCTCCCCCCCACCTTTTTACAACCCCAGTCAAGTTTTATTTTCTCCCTAACTTGTAATGTCCTTGGGGATAAAATGCCCAATCTCATCTCACATATGCTTCCTAAATCTTTAAAACTTCAACTATAATTGAGGCATTTACAACAGAAGCTGTTGAAGTGCACAGCAACTGTTATGGAAATAATCAAGATGTTCACGCAGTAATAGACTGGAATGCAAACCAACTTACCTGTTGGGAACTGTCGTGTCCCCGCTCTTCCGTAGTGTAGCGAGAGTAACATAAGATTTAGGGGTTCTGATAGGCCTGGACCCTACTGTGTATGCAAATCTCATAGCACTGCTGTTGTTCGGGTAGAGTATATTTGTTATTTGCTTTAGTGCATTCTAAACTACTACAGGCTAAACATCGGGGCTCTAGATCACACATTTAAAATGCAATGTGTATTTATTTGTCATCACAAAATACCCTTTTACTTACACCAGAATTTTTAAAGCGGTGATGCTTGAGATGATGTCCTGTGGTATGCAAGGAGGTCACTGTGTAACATTTCAAACGTGAATAAAACCTTTAGATTTTAGACTTTTAGAAAATGTTCTCTTCAGATACAGAGACCGGACGTTTAGGCAGTAATATTCGTAGTTTAGAATGCAAACTTACCGAAGCGAAGAACAAGTATGTTGTATTCCGCACAACAGTTCTGCCATGAGATTTGCCTAAGTATTAGGAGCAATACACGAAGGTGCATTTACAGTAAACTGGCGTTCGACACTAATACTGGATCACAGTTCATGTCTTCGTATACTCTGTGAGGGAGATCTTTCTTTGTTGACATAAAAGTAGGTGGTATATTTCGCAAACGGAATATCTTACGGTTCATAATGTGAGTCTTTATGCATGTCTCGTGGAGGTAACCGTGCACTGTCAACTGGCTCAGTACTTGGCGGTGTTTTTGATTGGGTCCAGTAGAATAGAACTCTTCGCATATTTGTATTTTCTTCTCTCCTCGTTCTTGGTTCATTACAGTTCGCAGAGTGCTCTTAAGCTGTCTATAACGAAAGTCGCTCTCGCCAGCTCGTGGAGAAGTCTTGAAGGAATGAATCTGAATAGGCCTGGAGCTACTTTGAAGAAGCAGCTTTCATATTTTCAGTTGTGCATAGGTCTCTTGTTGAAAGCTTTAGCCAGATGGGGTGTAGTGCGTACGGTAATTGCTATTTGTAGGGAGTCTTCTGCTTTCCTATATTTACTGCAGTTGTCGCTCTTTCCTTTATATATAGCCTCTTCGAGGTGTTCGTGGTTTGTAGTGTGATGTATAAATACTTGTGCGTGCTTACTCTCTCCAATGGGTTGTTCTTTAAGTAGAGGATACCATCCCCAGCTAGATGTTCTTTGTTTACTGTGAAGATGTTTCCATTTGCCCATAATGCTAACGCCTTGAGTGAGAGCTGGATGTCCTGTGTGCTAGTAGATGCAGAGACCATATCATCGCCAGCTTCATTGTCTTGCTGACTTTGAAGAGAAGGGGGCAGATAAAGTCTCCTTGTAGTACCCCGCTTCCTTCAAGTCCACTGTTTCTGTATGGAGTACTTATTGTAAGTCAGGATGTCCTCTACTGTCTTGATCAGCCCATGAGTTTTTTCCACTTTTGATATCAGGTATTTTCTTTCGATCCAATGATTTTGGGCATAGAAATTATGCTACTCTCACTACAGTACGGAATAGCGGGCTAGACGTTATTCAGAGCTCTAGCTATATCTGTTTTACACACTTTTTAAAATAACGTGCAGAGAGTGTACCAAAAATGTGGGGAATAATTTGAGGATGGATACTGCTACCAAAAAAGTACAAAAATTCCAAATGTCATACGGTCGACATTTACGAGAATAGGAGGAGAGTTCGTATTTAGGATTATGTATGGAGTCAGGCTACCGTTACAGACAGTGCAGTACTTCCCCAGCTTGAGGCACAAGGTTGCTCCCCACCCCGAATTCGTGCAGTCCTTGAGTGTATCCGACAATCAACGAGGCGGCCTGTTCAGGTGTGAATTTAGACGCATGTTGGACATTCTGAGCACTTATTGTATCCCACCTGTACGCCAATATGGCGACAACTATTTGACATGGGATGTGAGAGGTATTTCTATTCCTAAAGCTTCCCGGACAAAGTTCTTGTTGAGAACTTCACGAAAAAGCTGAAATTATATACTGAAAAATAAATTATGGACTTCCTTCACTTGTAGGCTGAAAATGTTGAAGTATTTCACATGGACATAATGTCATTGTGCATTTAAATAATAATAACTTGCGTATGACATTTACTTGTACATTTTCAACCATTGCGTATCTGCATTAATTATACGAGGGCTAGTCAATAAGTATCTGCAATTTTGTTCCAATTGTCTTTAGGTTGGCTCTAGGGCGTCGTTTGCTCACCAGCCGCTAGATGGCATCGTTGTCGTCGTCTGTGGAAGGTTTCAGCGTTATCAGATTAGTACAGCTTTACACTGTTGCCGCGTAAAGATGGCTGGGCCATTCTCTGTCTGTACCAAGGAAGAACAGCGTTGCTTAATCCTTTTTTGTGGTCTGAGGGGGACCAGGAGCGGAAATTCATAGAACAGTCACTCGTCTGTTATTCAGGATCGTTGATCATATCACGTACTTGTTCAATACTGACATCAGTTACAGCTGCAGATGGACGCCCGGATCTTTTCTCATCCTCACGCTCGTGCGACCCATTTTGAATTGTTCAATCCACTGGTAAACACTTCGTTGTGGCAAAACATTGTCCCGGTATTGTGCTGGAAGTCTTCTATAAATTTCCGCCAAAGAGCCAAACCAAAACACAATTAGAGCAACACTGAAAAATCTTATTGACTTGGCTACGTAATAATTACAACATTTGCCTGAAGGTAGGCAAAATAATCGTTCACAATTTCATTCTCACCTACTTCTTGAGCTTCAACTCGAAGAAGCTGTGTCCGGCGTCTTTTTTGTCTCTATTGGAAGGTTCTCGAATAGGATGATTAAGTGGTAGTAAATTCAACATATCCTTTTCCTTGTACTCAGAAATTCTACATTGCTCATGTATACAAGCTTCTGAAGAGGTAGCGGGAGTTCACTCTGCTGAATTTATTTCTAAGTAATCTCCTTCGGAATGTACGACCGTCTTAATCTTCGCTGGAAATGCGCTTCCCTTCTGGTAGACTGTCGAAGATACCAGAATTAGGTACCGCCAGTTTTTCACTATCTATTTAGCTCGATTAAAATTATTATTCAAGCTGCCGCTGTAGATTGGTGCTAGAGTGTTGCCCTTCGGATCTCAAGGTAGCGGGTTCAAACCCGGCAGAGGTGGTCGGATTTTTGAAGGGCGGATAAAGTCCATTGGTCACTACATGCCGTATGGTGTCGGCATATAAAAGATATCTGGCGCTCACCCGAGAAAATTAATTGATTAAAAAACTCAGCCATAGATGCACAATAGAGATTCGATTTACTCTGCAATCTAGTAGGCCTACAGTAAAACGGAACGTCGAAATTGACGAGCAGACAGCCAGATGGCGGCAGATTAAAATATCTTCACTCGGTGGCTGAGGCCATACGATTACTATTTTCTTTCTTTCTTTTTTCTTTATGCTGGAATAAACGCCGCGATTGAACATATTTATCTGATGTCGTTGCCTTTTTCTTTTCCCAAAATTTCTTTATCTTCCCCTTGTTGCTTTCCTTGCGATCTTCTGACCAAGTTCTGTTGGTGATAGTGCTTGGATGGTGTGTAAATCGGTGATTGGTGTCTAATTTTCTGAAGTTAGATCTTTGTAATACAATGCCATTTGTGGTGCATATTTCCTGAAGATATCTTCCGCCTTCGAGCTGATATTTTTTTTTTTACTTTCATTGAAAAGGCATGGTTCAGAATTATTTTGGTCAATCTCTGAGAATATATCCGTAAAATTTCAAACGTCTTTTCATAAATGTTTCCGAGATATTCTGAGTGTGGGTACAGGTCATGAGATGTCCTTATAATCCAGATACCCACTGTACAGGCAAGTCCAAAATTGTTTTTAGATTTTTCTTTCTTGCTCTTCTACATCTTTAATCAATGATCTGTCCCCAATTATCAGCGTTTTAGATGCATACAGAACTTCAGGCTCGATTACGGTGTTGTAATGCCTTAATTTTGCATTTCGGAATATGGATTTTTTATTATACTTGTTCCGATCGATTTTTTATGCTCTTTGTAGTTTAGCCCTGAAGGTTGGATGACTTCTCCCAAGTATTTGAATGTAGATATCTGGAATATTTGCCATATTGGGTTTTCATTGGTTGTCCACCTACGTAGTGGGTTTCCAGGTACGAAATAAGGAGATTATTATTTATTTCCTTCTTCCTTATGTCCATTCAAAGAGTGTGTTTGAAGTTGTTCGTTGGCTCGATAGTTCTTGCCTTCTCATTCTCCAAAAATCTCTTCCCGAATGCCCTGTGTTGCATCTTGCGTTCTGTGGATCACTTCCTACCAGTTTTGTTTAGGTTTCTCCATGAATTTGTGCTTGGCTGCCGTTGTACTAAAGATTCCACGATCTATGATACTCATTTTTGGAGGTCCGCCTTAGTTTCTTCTACCCAGTTTATTTTGACCTTCTTTCAGATTATTACTTTAAATAATCTTTTGCTGACTATTCCGCTGTCCATCCTATAGATATTCAGCTGTCTCTTGCGTACGGCACCAGTGAATCTGTCCGGTTATTATTATTATTATTATTATTATTATTATTATTATTATTATTATTATTATTATTATTATTATTATTATTATTATTATTACCTTTTCAAGGTGTTACTATTGTGTGTCGCTCACAGTTGAGTTTCTTGTTCAGAACTTGACAAAAAGTGGGCGATTAGCTACGAGGTTGAATGACAGATCTGTTACCTGAGTGCTAACAATAAGAACACTCTGTGGAGACGAGGTGACTACTCAGGAAATGGAGTAAATTTATCTGGCTGAGCTGCTGGCGAGGAGATAGCAATGAGCGGGGAGCACAGGAACTCCATTACAGGAACGAGCTCTGAAATACTCTACATGAGGGTTGGTTTCACTTGTTCATTTATATTCATCCTTCGCGATCTTTTCTTGTCGCACTCGTATTACTTGTATCGTGTAAATTGCTGCTGTCGGAAGATGTGCTGTTGAGTGAAAGACTCTTCTTACAAAATAAAGCACATGAACGAAATAAATTCTGTTCTCATACCTTATTCTAGTTCTTCTCTGTGTTTTTACCCAATATTTTGCAGTCCGCACTGTGAACCCAATAGTTGCTGACATAAGATCAATAACTCAGCAGGGCTTCCACACCTGTCTCTCCTGGGTTCGTGGACACATGGGGACAGTCGGAAATGAAAAAGCAGACCTACAAGCAAAATAATCTGCAGAATCTACGATGGAAGTTTCATATAGCAGAGCTCCAATATGTTACATGAAGAGAAAGATGAAAGAACACTCAACTCTCCTGTGGAGTAACATCTGAAGAGAACATTGAAAGAACCCGTTACGAGAGATGTATTCTTTCCCAAGATCCAGTATCGACTTGACTGTACAATTCTTGTGCCAAAGTTTGAGCTTACTTCTTATCCGGTCATGGTAAATGTTAGTCATATTTTGAGTGATTTAAGGCCAGTATTCCAGATGATCATTCCCGATTTTGTGGATTCTCCCATACAGCTCATCACCTGCTTTTTTAATTTCCTGAATTTGGAAGAACAAGTAATACTGTAGACTGTCACCTGAAGTATTGTGACAGTGAACTGGCAAAAACCTCCGTATCACAATATATTCAAAACGAAGTGTTAGTATGATCATTTTCCTAACTCCGGGCTGAGTGGCTGAGACGGTTGAGGTGCAGGCCTTCTGACCCCAACTTGCCAGGTTCGATCCTCGCTCAGTCCGGTGTTATTTGAAGGTGCTCAAATACGTCAGCCCCGTGTTGGTAGATTTACTGGCACGTAAAAGAACTCCTGCGGGACAAAATTACGCCACCTTGGCATCTCCGAAAACCGTCAAATGAAGTTAGTGGGACGTAAATTATTGTAGTGATTATCATTATCATCGTCCAATATTCATTCGCCATATTTTTGACAAGCTTTCACTATATACTTTTATATGTGCTGAATCTTATGGTAGGTATATATAATGCTAATATGCTCTGTCAAATAGCGCTTCTTTCTGTATTGGAAATTCAGTAATAATAATAATAATAATAATAATAATAATAATTATTATTATTATTATTATTATTATTATTATGAAACGAAGAAGAAGGCAACGAAGATGAAGGATAGGTGATTCGCCTGGGCTATCTTAACTACTACCTGTGGCACACATCACAACCGTAACCTAACTCTCTACGTATAAAACACAGCATCAAAGTTTTAACTACGCCAGTTATTTTTAGACAGTAATAGAGTAGAACACAAACTAATTAACTTATAAAGAAGTGTCGTGCAGTCCTCTCTTCCAAAATGCAGCGAGAATAACGTACTCTACATGCTAGGGCTCCTAGTGCGTCGTGTCCCTAAGGATTATGCAAATGTCATAGCATCACCATTGTGCAGATAGTGTCTACTTGTTAATCGCTTCAGTAAATTTGCATTCTCACCTCTTAGTGACTAAAAATGGTTGTTAATAATAATGTTATTTGCTTTACGTCCCATTAACTACTTTTACAGTCTTCGGAGACGCCAGAAATGGTTGTTGGGGTGATCCGGAGCCTGCCCCGTCCCTCTCCACCTCCCCTACACACTCGCACTCGTGACCGGTCTGTGAAAGGTTCCTATTGACTCTTTCGTCAACTACAGCTCTACCAGTTTGATCTGCACCAGCATATGAAAAGCTTCTCGTTGAAATCAGGGCGGAAAAAGCAGATAACAGAAATGTGGAGCAATTTCTACACCACAATGGCTATGACACCACTTGAATGGAAGAGAGAATGTTGTGAGCTCAGGCACATTTTAACGCGATTTTCGGTACACAGGTTTTATCGCAACATTTATAGAACTAAATGATGCCATGAACCTAGTTCTCAGAGTGCTTGTGAAGTCTGTGGATTCATATGTAGTAAATGGCAAGAATCACTAACCAAATTTTGCACTGAATTTATTTTAAATTACAGAATGTATGCCTCTCCACTTGCTGCAAAAAAAGATATTGTTAATTAATTTTATCATGTAAACACCGAACATAATTCCCCTTTCCTTAAAAATCTGAATACCTCTGCCGGGTTTTAACCGGGGTTATTGCAATCCGAAGACTGGTGTTCAGTCTGCAAGTATCTGTGCATTTACTGATCGCCTCCGCAACCCTCGATTTGTAACTAGCAATGAGGTCGGTTTAGTTCCATACGTTTTATCTATAAAATCATTACAAAACTGAGTCTAACCGTCGTCCTGTTTGTCTCCCTCTAATTCTCTTTATCTCTATGATCGAATCTATTATTCTCCTACTTAAACTATCCTACTTCATTCGCCTCACATCACCCCACCATTGAAACCCAGTTAATCCCTTAATTACTCGCATCGGGTCCCAGAGAACCGAGTGAATTTTAAAAAACAATTTTCTTTGATAATTTATATTATAAAATATTTTCAGGGCTATGTACTTTGATTTGCTGTTGACTTATTCGTCGTAGTGCACTAGGGGGATTGTTGACAATTGTTATGAGCGTGCGTGTTCTGGTAGAAGATATTACGTAGAAAGGACTAGAACACTAGCGAACGGCTATAATTTTTTTGTTGTACATGTAAGCGTTACTTTATGATGCGGGTCCATGGTTTAACGGGTTACAATTCTTTAGTCCAATGGTTTTAGGGTTCGATTTCCGGCTGGGTCGAGGATTTTGATCTTCATTTACTTCAGCTCGGGACTGGGTGTTCGTGCCACCTTCAGCATTGGATTTCTTCCCACGTATTGGCCCACTCTTACAAGTGACCTGAAGCAGGCCTCTCCGGATGCCATTCGCCTTTATAATAAGCAATATATTTAACGTTTTGTAATAATCGTTATTGTGGTGTATACTGTTTGTATTAAGACTGACACAAACTTCCAGTTCCTCGTTCGAGGGGAATCAACCATTCGAAATTAACAAACTCGGCCCGGCCAAGAATCGAACCCAGAGCCCTGTGAATCAAAGGCCACTACCCCGATTATTCATCCAACTGGCAAGAATTCACATTCTTTATCGAAATTAATATATTCCTTCATATTACGCCATGGACACTAAAGACTTTTTATTTCGCAATTGTGGGTCAAAAAGACCCGACGCGAGTGTTTATGTACCTTTCTGTCACGCGAGTACTTAAGCGTTATGTATACCGCTTCATCCATCGAGGTCATTCCTGACTTAGCCTTAATCTCCTCACACACAGAGTACGCTCCTGCCATCATTCCGAACAGTTTTTAGCAGCGATCATTTTCGCAACGTTCATGGCTGTTACGTTGAGATTATGAATAACATAATCTGAGTCCACCCAGCCTTCACTCCCGTATAGCAAAGTTGGCCTGTAAATATATTTTCGTCCTGGGGATGACTTATTTCTTGTATAATACTGTTGATCGCAACCGCGAAGTCACTGCATTAGCTTTGCTGCGCCAACTATACTACCATCCTGGGAGAACATACATCCTAAATACTTGAAATGATCTATTTGTTCACTTGTGTGTTACCAGCCTGACATTCAGTTCTCGATCTTTTTTTGCCTACTGACATCACTTCTGTCTCAGAAAGGCTAATTTTCGTTTGATATTCATTGCACCTATTTTCAAATTCCAATATATCAGATTGCAGGCTTTCACCATACTCTACCATTATGGTGGTCAGAATAGCCTAAACTGCTTACTACATTTCCAGCTAACTGAATCACTCCCTCTCACTTTATACCAATCAATAGATAATTCATCTAAACTATGAACAAAGGTGGCCTTGTCTAACTCCTGTAAGGACCTTGAACCAAGAACTCATTCTACAGATGGCATCAAAATAATGTTCCATTTCAAATAAACATGAGTTAACTATACTATGCTTTTAGCTCAGATAGTACGAACGAAACAGGACTTTTCTGACGTACATTACATTGTCTTCTTGTACGTAGGACGTCAGCATAATGCGTCAAGTATGGTACGGCGGGTGGTATAAGCCTAGAAGCAAACGAAGCTAATACCTACTTCACAAACATCGCACGCTACTTCAAGCCCGTCTCTCGAAAAAAAACTATTCGCTAATTAAAACAAAAAGTTTACGAATTGTGGACATTCGTCCCTGCCTTTCGTAAGGTTATTAGAAATTAATCCCCCAACCCCACAACACCCAGTATTTAGAGCGATAAATGAACAGGGAATTGACAGAATTAATTGTCGGCAACAACTCGAACTATATATCTTTGGTGTGTGCAGCTCTCTAACGCCGGCGTGAACGAAATATACGACACTGCGTCACAAATTTATAATCACTACACTCTTTGTTTATTTGTGTTGACACACTTGATGGTCAAGGTCATGTGTGGTAGTTGGGGGCTTTCCATAAGCTCCTTAGCGTCCTGCAGCGAATGGCGCTCTCTCGCGAGGTGGATAACGATGGCTGATTCGAACATTTCAAATGGTTACTATGAAAACGTACTGATGAGATTTACACCTTCTGCTAACATGTACAATGTTTGTAACGGGTCAGTTTTTAATGGTGTCATTAAATCCGCCGATGAGTGCCGATTATGTTACAGGTTTTACCGGCAGGTTTTTAATCGTCGTTCTCTTTATGAACATACTGCTGAAGGTCTTTGGCGTCTAGTGAAGTTAGTTACACGTTTATAAACCTCATTTAATATTCTTATACTATACTGATGATACTATTTACAATTCTATTGTAGATTTTTTTTTCGCATTTTAAGAAAGGGAATTAAAATCACCATAATTTTTCTGAATTTTTAGATTTTTGCGTCGAGCAATTTAGCAACTTTGAAACGAAAATAGCTTGTATAACTGAATACAGATTTCATCCTTTTGTGTATTTAATGTGATAGAAGTGCAGTCCAGAGAGCAAAATCAATTTCTTCTTCTTTTTCTTCTCCAGCATGATTAGTCCCGCTGACACGTGGGGTCGCTGATGTGGATCTGTTCCGTCGCTTCATTTCTATTGAACACAAGGTGCTCTTTGAGATCCGAGATGACAGAGTCTTCCGTCTCCCACAGGACCTAACTCTTCTTCTTTTAACGGAAGTGACGTCATATTAGTCGTTACCGAAGATCTTGGTCGCCAAAGATGCTGCGGCTACAAGTTAAGTTCCTTTCACGTAGAGTTGTATTACTCCTTGATATAGCATTGAGTTTCCTTTATTGAGAGATATATTCATGATCATTAGCTTTGCGAAAAGGGAATATTTTCTTTTTGTTTTACATTTGACTTTACGTTGCACCACCATAGATAGTTCTTATGGCTACAATGGGACTGGAATGGGCTAGAAGTGGCCAGGAAGCGACCGTGGCCTTAATTAAGGTACAGCCGTAGCATTTGCCTGGTGTGAAAATGAGCAACTGCCGGGCTGAGTGGCTCGGACGGTTGAGACGCGGGCCTTTTGATCCCAACTCGCCAGGTTCGATCATGGCTCAGTCCGATGATATTTGAAGGAGCTCCAATACGTCGGCCTCCTGTCAGTACACGTAAAAGAACTCCTGAGGGACAAAATTCCACCTCCTTGGCGTTTCTGAAAACAGGAAAAGTATTTAATGGGAGGTAAAGCCAATAACATTATTATTATTATTATTATTATTATTATTATTATTATTATTATTATTATTATTATTATTATTTTAAATGGGAAACTACGGAGAAGCATCTTCTGGGCTACCGGCATTGGAATCGGAACCCAATATCTCCAGAATGCAAGCTCACAAGTGCACTTATATCTGATGAAACATCAACTGATATAACAATAATGTGTGTGTGTGTGTGTGTGTGTGTGTGTGTGTGTGTGTGTGTGTGTGTGTGTGTGTTAAGGGGGTGTTTCCAAGGTATGGCAGCAGATATTTGCCGTTGCCTACGTGATTATGAATCCACACAAGTCCAAAGTACACTGAGAACTTAGTTGATAGTATCCTTTAGCCCTACAAATGTTGTAACAGAATCTGTGTACCATCATCCTCATTACAATGTTCCTGAGATCACTACTGGTGTCCGGATGTTTAGACTGTAATACATAGAATGTAAACATACTGCACCAATTAATAAGTATACTCTCCCGGACAACACAACTGCTTTGGGTTTTACATAGGCAGTAGGGTCACGGCATGTTAGAACCCATACGACATATGCTACTCCCGCTACATTACGGAAGAGCGGGTGGACGACAGTTCCTTCCAGGTAAGTTTGTTTTGCATTCTAACCTATTACTCTCTAAACATCTGAACTCTAGTTATAACATTCTCGAATTCACTTTTCGGTTGAAACCTAAGAAATACCTTCGCTTGCCACTTCATTCTTCATTCTGGCTGGTTCACCATCCATTTTGAAGGGAATCTGGAAGGCAGAAGTGGCAGTGGAAGACCAAGACAACATCAAAGGCAAGGACACCTATTGGCACTTGAAGCTGTTGGCCAAGGAAAGGGAACGTTTTGAAAGACATGAATTTTACCTACAAACCTTAAGGGTGAGAAGAAGAACAATAATAAGGAAGCGATACTAGTGATCAGCTCTTTCAATGCTTGCTTGACATGTACAGTATACGCGTTTCTGAGGACACCCTACGTGTTGACATGCACCGTCCCTTGGGGGACGATAATAGGATGCACCCTGAGGTATTGCAGGTAGTAGTAATCCAAGGGGTTCCTGAGCAGACTTGGTAATTAGGAGAAACATGGACCTCCTCTTCGGATTACGGTTATGAACTGTGAAGATATTTACTAGTTCACCTTGTCACTCATCATCTTAGGACTTATTAACGAGAACATGAAACAAATCTGTAATATAAAAATTAATAAGATGGAAATCAAATTTAAAAACTGCACTCGTGACTGTAATCAGAATGCTGACATCTTGTTGAAAGGTGACATGTTGCAGGAAATAAAATCATTTGCTTGTATAGATAGTCTCATTAGATCAGAAGGAAGATAACACAAGCGAAGCGAGATTTTAAGAAAAATGAAAGTCTAACACCTAAAACCATGTCGCTAGTAACGAGATCCGTATTGAGCGTTGCTACTTCATACGGACTATAAGAAGAACTGAAAAGGATAGAGTATTTGAGATGTGCTGCTGGCAATATGGTGAAAATATCATGTTTGGGAAGGAAGAATGAACAAATAATCCTTGTGATAAAGTAGAGGTTCATCCTCATTGATGGCATTGAGAAAAAGAAAATTCAACTTATCTGTCATCCTGATAAGAGATTCCAGTTGGTACACCGCTCTACTGGAAGGTTGCATTGATGGAATAATGCCCAGAGGAAGACCTAAGGTAGCCTTCCTCGATACACCTAACTAGGACTCTTTATCAATAAATCGAACTATTGGCTGAAGGAATACATCAAATATGCTACTCGAGAGAAAGTCGGTTTGAATACTACTGTCGCCAGCCCTAAAAATGTTCTTCCGCGGTTTGCCATTTTAACACCAGGGGATGTATGTTAATCAAGGCCACTTCCTTCGCACTCCTAGACCTTTCGTATCCCGTCGCCGCCATAAGACCTACCTGGGTCGGTGAGACGTAAAGCAAATTGTGAAAAAAAATTAAATACAAAATAAAAAATCTTACCTATTGTACAAAGTTTACAAGACATCGAGTGGCGAAGACTCGAACTTCTGTGTAACTTAGTTTGTTAAGTAAGCCTATAGGTAGCGCAAGAAGTCAAAAGATAGAAATCTTAGTTTTACAACTCAGACACCTTAGTTCAGCTCTGGTGTAAAATTTCCCTTGCCGACTTTGTGGGTCCCTTTCCCCTGCAGCGGGTCAGGAATTAATTCCTTACCTCCATATTATGGTTAAATTATTTTTCCTCGGTCAAATTACGTACGGTGTGCGGACGGACTGCCTGGCACAGTAGATTGTAGTGTCGGAGAGCCACCCTCCTATAACTTGTCGTCTCCCTCAGAGGGAGTGCAAATATATCAGAGCAGCGTCGTCGTTCATAATTCCGCGACCCCATCGCGGAGAGCGTCCTTAGCAGCAGGGGGTAAAGTTAGTGCGGGAGTAAAGGCTTGTAGAAGACATTACCCTTTCTCGTAACACATGCGCCTTCGGCTGGGGATATGACGGTCAAGAATGTATGTCACATTCACTCCGAGGTAAGGTGCCTTTGTCTCCGAAGGTTTGCTAAATGAGTCATATAGGTCGTGTTGATTACGAGTACACATCGACGAGATGGAGCACCAGACTTTCCGATTGGTCATAGGATGCTCTTTCCAGTTGTGCCTTGTGCTGTACTTAGAATCTCTTCTATATGGACTGAAAGGAGCCAATTCGTTGACAGTTTATTTCGGGTACATTGCGGTCGTTAAAATTAAGTATTAATTGAACAATTAACCACTTGACGGTTTCGTTCTTAGAAACAATAAATTTCCCATGTATGCTGTCAAATTTCCCTTTGCGAAGATCAAATAATCATGAATTGATATTTTATTATCAACTAAGGAATGTTTTCGAGATACGTCTTTGTGGAATTTTTAGTCGACGCATGTAGGGCGAAACTGACTCAGGGCCAATGAAGCTAGCACGAATGAAATAACTAGTTCTCTAGAGTGTGATGAGATGAGACCTGGTTGATAAAAGAGTCTTCTGTATGTCTGTAAGTAATGGCCATCCATCAATACTTCACATCACAGCCTGCTTGGTTGGTAGGTAACATTAAATCACATACATTTTAGAAAGACATATTATTTGACAAAGGACCCTTCTATAGTATTCTGTGTTCAGATTGCTAAAAGGACTCGCAATTCTTTACCAAAAGTGGTATAATTTTTTTTCCTTGTATTGATTTGACTTGATTTATTTATCATCAGCAGAGTTATTACTTCTCCAATTATAGATGCTATAATAAATTCAAATAAAACACATATAACAGCACTTATTAGTAGTAGTACTCCTACTACTACTACTACTACTACTACTACTACTACTACTACTAATAATAATAATAAATGAGCAATATATTCTGTACATGTTTACAAAATACATACGGAAGAAAAAAACAAGGAAGCAGAAAAGTATATATACATTTGAACAGATAAAACGTGGAAATATAACTTTCAGTTACACAAACGCAGAACAAGGAACTCTCTGTCCATGCGGTGTCCAAAGGATGTCTACGAATTTGCGTCACTGAGGAGTGGAATTACATCCACCATCCTGGTAATTTCATTCAGGGATCTTAGGGCCTGCATAAATCAAGAGTTCCTGTGTGATTCAGTTCTGCACCTGGTAAGTGAAAGGTGACAGCATGTAAGGTGTTACGTGAAGGAACATGAACTGGTAGCAACTGAAGTAAATTAGGACAACCAAGGAAATTACCGATACATTTGTGTATGAAACATGCATTAACATACTTGCGCCTAGTTCTAAGAGACTCAGTACGCGTGTTTGTATAAAACAGATGATAATCCACCGATGAAAGCTTGATACCCCAACATCTTTCACTGACCCATTTTGAGAATCTCATCTGCACTCGCTCTAAGGCATTAACTAAGTATTGCTGCAAAGGGATCCACACTTAAGAGCAGTACTGTGGGCTAGACCGTATAAGCGAGAAACACAGGAGTTCCTTTTCGTAATGGAGACTATATCGTCAAATACATAGTTCCTCCCCCACATAGAATTGCATATTTCATAGCGGTGGTACATTTCCTTGATGATCTGCCTGCACGCAGCCGTAATATTACGTTCATAAACTGAAATCCACTGCTTTGTACTGAATTGCTTGTTGATCTTCTGGCAATTTGCAATATTATGTTAATAAGAGGAGATTCCTACATCATTATGCTAAATTTTGAAATAGTGCACCCTGGTGGGGGTGTGATAAGCGTCATGCAATTGTAATTATGATGAATTATTGAGGAATATATATTTCATGTTCAGAATAAATAGTATCTTACTGTACATACAGTAAGAACAGGCCAGGCCGAGATGGCAGGTTTCACCATACCACAGAATGTTGTCTCCAGTGAGATTAACAAACACAATGAGGGACAGAATTAGGTTTCTCAGAACTTGGGACAACGAAGGAAAGAGAGAGGGTAACTTGTTGCCAAAGTTTTCATAGCCCCGGGCAGTCTTGGTAGTAGCAACAGCGCAGAGAGCCGGGTGCAAATTTCTGAGAAATGATGGCGAGGTATCTCCATGTAACTAGCGGGAGTGGAGCACGGGGTTGGCACTGGAAGAAAAAAAAAATATGAGCCTTCCCGGTCACGTGGTTAAGGTGGACCAATGGAAAAATTCACTTGACCAAAGCAAGGCGACAACTTCGTATTGTAAGAAGCACTAGCGAGGCTAACTCCGTGGATTAAACTGATAGGAAGAAGTGAAATATCGATTCAGAATAAAGTGGAATTTAGGAGCCTTACTATATCATAAAACTTATAAAAAGTTAATAATTGCGGGAGATTGCATGGTGTAATTCTGAGAATTCATGGACGCTATTCGTTGATTGGCTGAAGGCAAAGGACGCCACAATAGAGCGCGAAATCCCGAGCCGGTATACGGCAGCTAAATTCGCGAATATATCCATTACCAGCGAACGATAATAGTTGAGAATTGGTATAGAGTATTTGAGAACATAATTACATCATTGGATCATATGTTTAAGCCACGGGCCAAACCGCAAACTGTCGTATGAAGATATCGGGACTGTGCGTTCTAAGATGACCTCCGTTGAACTCGGAAGAGAGGGGATACAAGTATAAATATGAGGTCGTATACTAGGACTCGAAAGTACTTCTGATATTGTGTTCGAGCGGATACCACGCCAGTGGTGCGTAACTACTTTTGACAAAGCGTTCGAGCCGTGATTACGCCAGGGGTGCGAGTGTGTACTTACTCGTGGAGTAGAGTTCAAAGTATTATATTGTTACATAGTACAGTGATTCATGACGTGTTTTAGCTCATATTACAGTCTTGAGCAGTCTACTAGTATGAAGTGTTTCAAATAGACAGGACTCAGTAAATCATAACTTACGGAGTGTGAGATTCTACCAACAGATTAGGAAGTGCGTTACATGAGAACGGTCACGAGTGTTTATGTCACCTAGTAAACAGTCGATTCTAAACTGATACCTGGTCAGCTACACGAACGTGAGACGGGAAATTCAAGTGCGCGCACGGGTCGTAGTAAAGGGAATCCCGAGGTATCCCATGTTCCTAGTGTCCGGGAAAGGAATGAAGAATGTAAATCTACATTAAGTGGGCTAGATACAAGGCCGAGAGTGTAAAATTTGTGAATAGAATTTAGGGTGGAAATTATTCCAAAGTGCAACAGCTAATTTATTTGTTTTTATTCAAAATGTGTAAAGTTGAGAAGGGTCAAGGATTAATTCTTCAAGCTGGCATGAATACCAGTGGAATGCATTGCTAAAAACCGGAGGGGCTATGGCTTCTCGTCCGGTTTTAGCAGACTACAATGGCAGAGTTGAGTACCTTTTAACATATTTATAGAGTGCTATCGTTAGGGGGAGGAAATCATATTTTATCATGGTAACTTGATTGTGAAACGAGCCGTTACGGCTCGTATAAGTTCAAAGATAGATAGACAAAGGGACAAATTAATATGTAGATTAGATCAAGCACTCATCATAATTTTGATTATTAAATAGAGTATAGTAGGGTTGAGTTGTTCATTCAAGTGCTTGAGTTGTTTGCTATGATATGGAGCACGTTTCACGTAAAGATAATGTAAATATTCATTTAGGAGTGCTTCCAAAGTGTTTTTCCGTTATCGGAATTTTTATAGATATTAAGGCATGTTGTTAAGATAATCCAGAGGTAGGATTGCCAAGTGATTTAAATTGTTGTGGGACGGAATGAAGTCCATTGATTTATTTGTAAATATCGCGAAGTTCGCCAGTGGACAAAATAATAATAAAATGTACAAGTGTCGAAGTAATACATTAAAATTTGGTAATGTGTAAAGGCGTGTTTAATAATAATCTTTGAGAATAAAGGCACGGGCATAGTTGGATAGTATGATTGCAAATTAAAGTAATTTAAATGTGGAGATCACATGTGCCGTGAATAATTATAATTTGTGCACTGAATCCGGTTTTAACACTAATTGTTGATTTAACGTTTTTGGACTCCATAATAATCATAATTTTGGTAGAAACGAGATAGGCACTTTTATAATATGGTCACGCTATGTTCGAGATCCAGAGGGATTTGAGCCAAAAGTTGAGATTTGGAGTTTTGTGGGACAGAAATCCGGCCCGAAATGAAAGTGAATTGTACTGATGTTGATGAAGAAATAGATGGATCTTAAGGCCCACATAGAGGTTGTATTTATATACCGGTGTATTGAGTGGCAGAATAGAGTCCACACACCGAGGGTTAATTTGTGAAAATGTTTTGAAGAGTTCCAATGGATAAATGGACTTCAAAATGGAAAAGGAAGGAATAATTTAACACTTGCAGAGATTGGAGGTATTTGCCCAACTGCGAGGTGTTATGGGATTTGAGAATTGTCTTAGGAGCATATGGTCTCCATGAATTAACGGCAGTACGAAAATAAGGTTGCGGGTTCGAAAACTATTATGTCCCGACCGATGTGAATTCGGATCTTGGTGATTTCTGTTTGGGAGAGAACGTATGTGACCAAATTATAAAGATGGGGAATAAAATTAAAGATTCTCGAAAGAAGTAATAATAATAATAATAATATTCCAAGTAAATCATAGCTGGATTGATTAGTGCCAAAATAAATCGGAATTGTAAAAGGGGTTATGCGTTAAACATATTAAGAGTGGACTACCGTGTAACAGGCGAAATAAATTTTTTAAAAAAATTAATAATAATAATAAATATTTTAAAAAAAACTTTTTTTGAAGAAGAAGAATTTTTTATATTTTGGACATAATAATGATGTTGGGAGTTGAAATGAAACATTTGAGATTTTAACTAATAATAATAATAATAATAATAATGAGAATATTTGAAGAAGGAGAAGAAGAATAATCAAAGAAGCTACTTTTATTTATTTCAGATGAAAATAAAAAAAATTGCGAAAAGTTGAAATATTAGTCCGAGGATGATTACGGGTTACGATAATCGTGATCTACACGAAATATAATGATAATAATAATAATAATAATAATAATAATAATAATAATAATAATAATGATAATAATAATAATAATAATAATAATAATAATAATATTTAATAAAATATTTTTTTATTTTTCTTATTATTTCGGATGATGATGGATGATACTAGGGAAGTCAGCTGGCGAATTAACGTAATGATGTCAATTGGTTGTAAATAATAAGTTAATATGTGTAAAATGAAGGCAAATCCCTACATCTGGACCATTAGGTTAGAGTCCCTTTGTCGTATTCCTTCAACTAACGATTAGCATATCTTGGTTAGGAACCCGGGGAGAGTTTGTAGTTTCCCGGGTTGGTCTCATCTCAATCAAAGTGGAGGCGATAACATGGTCCATGTGATCGCGCCTACTTAGCCAACAGGTATTTGGTCCATGATCAAATATGGTCATGGTGTTAACGAAGGTAAATCTGATACCTTCAGATATCAACGGTTCTACCACCAAAATGGAAGGGTGGTCAAAAGTGATAAATATTATGTAATCATTTTTCAGGAATAATTTGCCAAATTACCGGCAAATCCAGGGTCAACAGATTTTGATTGTGTGTAAAATTTCATTTGTTTACTTAAATAAATGCTCCTTTAGCATTTGCAAGGAAACAGTTCCAGGTTCTTGTTCTTGTAGAATAGTAAACCCTCGGTGACCGTTTAAATATCCGTCCCCATTCCTAGGACGGAGCCTTCATGATTTCCCTTTGATCTGAATATATATAATTTGTGTGTTTTATGATGAGCCTTAAAGTTAAAGATTAGAGTGTCCCGTTCAACCCTGTAGTACTGATTGGATGGCGCCCTTAAATTTAGTTTGAGATCTTATATCTCAAAATATTTTTTTTATTGAGTATTAGTTGCGATGGATTCGGACCGTAACACTCCCTGAGATAAATGCTGGTTGGGACTCTGGCTTTGAGCGGGTACAATAGGAACACTAAGGTTTATTCAAGTGCACAGAAATACATTGAATGTTATTCGTGTACTGGTTAGAGGGGCTTATCTAACAGTGACTGGAACTAAATATTAGTAGGTGTATGTGTTGATTTGTATTTCCTTTATTTGTTTGTTAATAAAAAAACTTCAGTTAAGAAATTCTGTGGCACATAAAGTTCAGTGATAGCCAGAGACATAACGAATAAGATACTGCGGGGGGGGGGAATCAAAGAAATTGTATAAAACCTATCAATAACACACACAACTTTAACTACAGCAGATAATAACTTCATGTAATCTATATTCATTTAATATATAAAAAGTACTTGCTATGAGACTACAAAACTCATTTATTTGTAGATACCTCCTATGGGCGGGGGATGCATACGAAGTGTACGCCCACGGTATCCCCTGCCTGTCGTAAGAGGTGACTACAAGGTGCGATCAAGAGATGATTAAGAATCATGAAACTACTTGTGATTAGTACTATAGCGTAGGGAACACGCTCGGTCGCCTTTACTTGCAAGTAGTTCCACTATGTTACATACACAATAGGTTTGTGATTAGTAGCAGCAGAGAGCGGTTCACTATGGGCTTCCAGTACGTGTGACAGTACCACTATATATGGAACACCACGAGCTTGTGTTGCCTGTGATGAGTACCACTATATGAGCGACACCACGGGATATTTCGGGTCTCTGTGTTTAGTAAATCTATGTCAAGAACACCATGGGTTTGCGTTGCCTATGTGTGGCGTCATTATGTGAGAAACACCATAGGTCTTGTAAGTAGTACCATAATGTGAGCCTGCGTTACTTGTGATAAGTACCGCTACATAAGAAATACAGTGGCTCTATTTTACTAGCGATAAGTACCATTATGAGGGGCCGTTCACCTGGAATGTGGACCCCTTTAGACAACAAGCACCATCGATTCAGGATTGTACTTTCGAAGCAGTGCCTTGGTCAATTATACTAGTGTTTAAGATAGTTTCTGGGTAGATGAGGCATTGAGGATCAGATCCACTGATTATTTTACGTTCATAATCATTGTTAATCGTATTTTTGAATTATAGTCAGTGGATCTATTTTCAAATTATTTTTAACTTGCAGTATTGTGAGAGTGACCCGCTGATTATTTCAAATTCATATTCATCCATTCATTCTTCATCATCACGTTTTGAATTTTGGTCAGTAGATGAATTTTGGACTTTAAAATTATCATTACACTTCGTCTCATTTCGTACCAACCATTAGGGGACGATGACCTAGGTGTTAGGACCCTTTAAACAACAAGCATTATCATGACATTTTAATAGATTTTAGTTTCAAAGTGAAATATTTTGTACGCATTGAAATATAACGTAAATCTCGGCTACCTCGTAGGAACTGTCGTCTACCCGCTCTTCCGTAGTGTAGTGAGAGTAACATAGGTTTTAGGGGTTCTAATAGGCTTACCTTACTGCTTATGCAAATCACATAGCAGAACTGTTGTCCATGTAGAGTATACTTGTTATTTGCCGGAGTATGTTGAAATTCTAACCTATTACTGCCTAAATATCCGGACTGCCGCAAAAACTAACTTTTGAGGTCCATTCTACAAACACATCATGAGGTCTTTCGTCTTTATATTTTGAAACATTGATGTACTCACATTTGATACTACAGAAACTGTAGCTTGCCCTGTATTTTCTGGGATGCAAAGGCACTGAAGTTTTCGATTATATCCATGCATGACGTATGAGGGGGCTGAGTTCACAAAGTCTGTCTTACGTCATAAACTTTCGTAGCTACTTCTTCATAAGTTTCTTGCGAAAATGATCGTTTTGCGGACGAAACAACCACAGGAATAATTACGTCTAAAATTATGACATTTTGGTACCAGTTTACACTGTTTCTTTAATAAAAACTTGGCGATGATATTTGTGAGAGAGCATGCTACTCATGTTACGAGGCACAGCTGTCTTCAAAAGGCGCGTCCACACGATGCATTTTTGCGCACGTGAAAGGTTACCTCGTAGGAACTGTCGTCTACCCGCTCTTCCGTAGTGTAGTGAGAGTTACATAGGTTTTAGGAGTTCTAATAGGCCGGTACCCTACTGCTTATGCAAATCACGTAGCAGAACTGTTATCCATGTAGAGTATACTTGTTATTTGCCGGAGTATGTTGACATTCTAACCTATTACTGCCTAAATATCCGGACTGCCGTAAAAACAAACTTTTGAGGTCCATTCTACAAACACATCATGAGGTCACCTCTGCCATTCAGAGTGGCATTCGGATAAAATTGTTTGTTAATTTATTTATATTTTCTGAGGAAAACTGTGGACCCCTTAAAACTCGGGCCCGCCTGCGTTGCAGACCTTACAGGCCCTAGCGTTACACCACTGATGAGATCTTCGACATGCCAAGATAATTTTTGCCCAAATCGATGGTCATCTGATATTGGAGAGTCAATTTATCAGTGTGACGTCTTCCTAAGACGTACTCTCTATCTTTCTTGACTAGGTCTGCTCCTTCCGATATCAGACATCACTTTAATGGTACTATAAGACCGCGTGAACTCTGTTTCAGTTGGTTGAATTAACCAGACGTGGCTTAAACGTTGGGCCTTTCCGGGAATCGAAACTAGAATCATCTACTGTAAACGAAAAGTCACTTCGTTTGCTATTCACTCAACGAGGGGGAGAGGGGGTGGATTACCTACTTATTGAGATGTAAAAGTAGCCACTCTCGGTCATGGCCATCCGCCAACGGCTGCTAAATAGATATAGACTTCACGGTTGCTAGATAACATTGTCTGGATATCCCCCCATACAATGCATGACTGCCTGCACGGTTGCTAGGTAACAATACTTTACATTTCAGCCTGCACGGTTGCTAGGGTTACAATTCTGTAACGCAAATTTTCAGATGACCCGTGCAGGAGGAGGAAGCGAAGGTAAGAAAATTGATTGTCGAATGGGTGGAAGCTGGTCTAGTTCTGGTTCCTGCAAGGACCGTGCAGCATTCAAGAACATCACTGTGCGGGCCGCCGGCTCATATTGCTTCTCCTCTAATAGGATTAGCGGTGGCTGCTCTCCCCACGTTATTTCCTCGTTTTAATTATGCCGGAATCTTGCTACTTCATTGAGAAGGGAGAGATACAGTGTGATTCTAAAGTATCACACTTCCCAGATCAGAGAATCTCTGTCAGTTGACCTTTGAAGCCAGGAAAAAGAATTGTGCAATTTATAGCCAAATAAACCTTATTCATAAATGATATCAAAGCTGTATTTGGTCTAAAATGCACGCCAGAACCCACAGTCTTACAGGAAAACAGGAAACAAAAAGCAAGGCAAGTCATCCGAGAAATATATGACAGTCATAGCATGGAGAATGAGGAACGGAAAGGACCGAATTTTACCATGTGGTATGTCTTCATTAGATTCCATGCAAAAATCTGCACAGCAGCTACCTTCCAGGTCAAAGACGGAACAGAGAGTTGAGCAAAATTGTTATTACTTGTTTATATTATGTATTGATGGATTTGTAAATTGTGGTTAGTATTAAATAATATATTAAGTTTTCAGATCCGTCTGGGTTGCACAGTTGTATGGGTGCCAAATGTCTTTAATTACTTCCAGATCTCTCCAGAATGTTCACGCTGTTGATGGTGATTCGCCCGTCGGATGAAGACGTTAAGCCTGTCCCTTTCTACTGTCATATATCACGTCATTCATTTCATCTCATTAACTGACGGTTGACGACAGGAAGGACATGGGAGTAGGGCGTGCAAGTCTCTGGTAAGATCCTAACTAGAGTATGACTCCATTGCGCGGGACCCTCACAATGATTACTTGATTCGACACTTGTGAATGCAACTTGATTTGGTCTGGGCGATTTCCGACAAAAGAGTAGCGTTACGAAAATGTTGCAAAGTTTGGGATGGAAAGGCTTCGGAGAAGGGAAACGAGCTGCTCGACTAAGTGGTATGTTTCGAGCTGTCAGTGAAGAGAACTTGTGGAATGACATTAGTAGACGAATAAGTTTGAGTAGAGGTTTTAAAAGTAGGTAAGGTCACATTAAGAAGATAAATTTGGTATTCAAGAGGAAAATTTGGGCCAAATATTAATTTAGAGGAATTGGAATAATTTACCAAGGCAGATGTTCAGTAAATTTCCAAATTCTTTGTAATTATTTAAGGAAAGACTAGGTAAAAACATGTTAGGGAATCTGCTGCTTGGGGCGACTGTTGTAAAAGCAGATCAGTAGTGATTGGTTGACTGATTGGGTTGTAAAAACTCGCTGCCAAGATTAATTTCAATTCATACCCGACCCTATTCAGAGACGGGACAAGGGTTCGACACACACACATGCTTTTATCGAGGGACCCAGAATTGGAACGAAACGTATCCTACTTTAAAGCAAATTATATAACATAACTGTTAGCGCCCGGATATTTATGATCTAAAACTGTATTAAATTATGAGAATGAATATGACTTACATTTTTTGGTAAAAGTTTCGAAATTTAAAAAATACAGCCAGTCTTTAAATTAACGTTATATTGAAAATATACTTTAAAAAACTAGCACATTAATAATATTAATTATTATATTATTTTTGAATTTATTTAATTACTCAATCCAGAGATAATTCTCGACTCTGCACAGAATGAAATAAATGTCACATTTACCGGGCGAGTTGGCCGTGCGCGTAGAGGCGCGCGGCTGTGAGCTTGCATCCGGGAGATAGTAGGTTCGAATCCCACTATCGGCAGCCCTGAAGATGATTTTCCGTGGTTTCCCATTTTCACACCAGGCAAATGCTGGGGCTGTACCTTAATTAAGGCCACGGCCGCTTCCTTCCAACTCCTAGGCCTTTCCTATCCTATCGTCGCCATAAGACCTATCTGTGTCAGTACGACGTAAAGCCCCTAGCAAAAAAAAAAAGTCACATTTTGATGGGCGATCAGAAAAAACTTGATTAGTAAATGACATACATCTTAAAAGTTTCAAATACGAACGATCTTCTATTATCACGCAACATTGACTAGTAACGGGAAAAATATCGCTCAACATCGCAGGATGTTATTGGGCCATATTTGAAATAAGTCAAATCATTAGAGTTGAATAGAGGCTCACCCGTCTGTTGCTATGTACGCATCTGTCTCTTTCTATACAGCTTACCCCCCAGGGTTGTGGTTTTTCCCTCGGACTCAGCGAGGCATCCCACCTCTACCGCCCCAAGGGCAGTGCCCTGGAGCGTGATATTTAGGTTGGGGGATACAACTGGGGAGGAGGACCAGTACCTAGCCCAGGCGCCGTCACCTGCTGTGCTCTTCTTTGTCTATCACTTTTCTATCTATCCATCCTCCCACAAGGCCCCTCCTTGTGGGAGGATGGATAGATTGAAAAGTGATAGACAAAGAAGAGGGAAGGATATGGCCGTGGTTTTAAGTTAGGTACCATCCGAGCATTCGCCTGCAGGATAAGTGCGAACCACGGAAAACCACTTCGAGCATGGCTGAGGTGGGATTCGAACCACCCTCTACTCAGTTGACCTCTCAAGGTTGAGTGGATCACCGTTCGAGCCCTCGTACCACTTTTCAAATTTGTGGCGCAGTCGGGGATCGAACCCGGACCTCCGCATGAGGCAGCTAATCACACTAACCACTGCACCACGGAGGTGGATCCAATATATACTTATAAGAAAGATAATCGTAGGAAATTGCAGACAACAATTAGGAGATGTAAAAATCCGTCTTCGAGACGACTGCAAGCAGGCATAAGAAAATGGAATTTAAAAAGATAAAACACGACAGAAGTACGAAAATTCACAGTGAAATATGACAATAATGTAAGAAATTACCAGAATATGACAAAGTGTTTAAAAAGCCAAAATATGACTTTATACGACCCGTGGAATTTGCATAATGTTACTCAGCGTAGATAAAATCATGCTTAACTTGTATTTGCCATGGAAATATTATGAAGGAAAAAAATATGACATGTCATAAAGATCCGAGACCTTATAATTATAGAGATTATCTGCCGCCCGTTGACTCATCACTTCCCGTTACACAGCGCAGCGACAGCCCGCACTTCACTGTTCAGGTCCGTGCTTAGAACGTGTTTTAAATGTTGATCTGTCGCTCCAACTGTTCTCGAGTTGTGAAGTCTTACTTTGGAGTATAATTGTCATAATGCCCCCACATGTGTACACGGTAGAGGAGAGGGTGTTTATGTGCGATAATTATGTGAAAAAAAAAATGTCTTGCAAAGAAGTCGTTAGGCGATTTGTAACACAATTTTCAGGCGTACGCCCTGCGCATATACAGACCTTGCGGAAACGCATTTGAGAGTAACTGGTTCTTTACTCGATAAGAAGCGAAGTGTTAAGAAACGTGTACTTAACGCGGAAAAAGTAAACGAAATCGCAGATAAATTAGAACACAAGCCTAGAAAATCCCTAAGACGACTTGGACAAAAAGCTGGAGTTTCGAAGAGCTCAGCGTGGTGGGCTGCAAAAATATTAAAAATGAAACCATAGTTATTGGAAATGAATGAAAACCTGCAACCTGTTTTCCAGTCATTGACCTGGTCAGAGATGTAATGAATGACTCAGATATAGGCTATTAGTATGATGAGGTCGCCACTCCCCAAAGTGATTTATTAATGACTGATAGATGCTATGAAACGAGAATGGAGAATGTTGCTGGAATGAAAGATGACAGGGAAAACCGGAGTACCCGGAGAAAGACCTGCCCCGCCTCCGCTTTGTCCAGTACAAATCTCACATGGAGTGACCGGGATTTGAACCACGGTATCCAGCGGTGAGAGGCCGACGCGCTGCCGTCTGAGCCACGGAGGCTCTTCTTAATCACTAATTTTCTTAATTCTTATTTTCTTAATTTTAATTGTTATCTCGTTTAATTTAATTTAATTTAATTTCGTGTGGCTATTTCTAGCCGAGTGCAGCCCTTGTAAGGCAGACCCTCCGATGAGGGTGGGCGGCATCTGCCATATGTAGGTAACTGCGTGTTATTGTGGTGGAGGATAGTGTTATGTGTGGGTGTGTGAGTTGCAGGGATGTTGGGGACAGCACAAACGCCCGGGGGCGTTAAGGTTAATCCCCGACCCGGCCGGGAATCGAATCCGGGACCCTCTGAACCGAAGGCAAGTACGCTGACCATTCAGCCAACGAGTCGGACATTGTTATCTCGTG
Organism: Anabrus simplex; assembly: GCF_040414725.1. Taxonomy (NCBI): domain Eukaryota; kingdom Metazoa; phylum Arthropoda; class Insecta; order Orthoptera; family Tettigoniidae; genus Anabrus; species Anabrus simplex. The sequence continues at coordinate 214,631,770 of NC_090279.1, read as the reverse complement.
TGATGCAGTCCTTGTTGCCATGCCGCGGAGCGGGGAGTGATGAGTCAACGGGAGACAGGTAAGCTGGGCGCGCCTGCGGGCCAACCGATGAACGGAACTCACTGAATTAGTATACTATGACGCCATAGTTGAGACGACGTATTCACAAGTGTTTGCTGTATCTTTGACCTTTACTTTGTGTCTCTTTTCTTCTTCTTAGCTTCTACATATTTCTTTACTACTTCTTCTCTTATTCTTGTCCTTCCTCTCCGTCTCGCTCTCTAAGTGTGCCACATTCAATCTGATCTCGACAACGCAGTCAGGACCTTGCTCTTCGCAGAGACTCTCTTTTCTTTTAATCCAGCTCAAGCACAAAAGAAAGAGGAGGTGGGAGGGAGAACCTCCTTCCATCTAGAAATCGTAGCAGAAGAGAGCTGCAGTTAAAGAGTAAGATGGAATCTACTTCTTATTCATTGTGTGTGTCTAACTTCAAAGGAATCTGTGATTGTTTGATTCCATACAAAATGCGCCCTGGCAGTAGCTCTGCATTTTTACGGGAGAGACAAAGGATACGATTCTCTGCTCAGCAGTTGGTAACATTGTCACTGAAAAATGTATCATATTCTTCTGACTAGCTGTTGTTCTGTTCGTATCTGCGGTCATTGTCCGGATATATGGCTAAATGTTTAACAGGCTGATCTTTGGACCAAGAGGTCCCGGGTTAGTTTCGTGGCAGGGGCGGGGATTTTAAAATGGCATTAGTTAATTTCTAGCGCTCGTGGGCTGGGTGTTCGCGACATCTTCATCTTAGAGAGGGGCCCGTACTCACAGATGCGAAGGTGGCCTATACGGCGTCAACACGAGGGACCTGCACAAGGCCTCACGCCATTATTGTTGTTTCAGTAATAAGTCCATAGAATGGTTTGATGCAGCTCTCTATGCCAGCCTATCCTATGCTATCTTCCTAACTGCTACATCATACATTTGCTCTATTCTGCTTGTCATATTCTTACGTTCGTCTACCTCTACCGTTCTTATAGCCTACACTTCCCTCATTTCGAGTCACTATCTTTTCATTCGTGATATGATGTATCTATCTCACCTTCATCATTCTTCTCTAACATCACATTTCAAAAGCTTCTGTTCTCTTTCGTCCATTTTTCACTTCCATACAATGGCACGCTCCAGACGGAAGTCTTCAAAAACATCTTTCCAATTCCTATTACAGTGTGCGAAGTGAGCAAATTTCTTTTCTTAAGAAAGGTCTTCTTTGCTTGTGTTAGTCTGCATTTTATGACCTCCTTACTTTTGCCATAGTTCTTTTACTACCCAAGTAACAATATTCATCTACTTCCTTTAACAATTCATTTCGTCATTTCGTAATCTAATATTATCTGCTTTACCTGACTTCGTTCGACTGCATTCCATGACTTATTATTAGCGGGTCTTTTCTTCACTTATCCCTCTCAGGTTTATCTCACTTATAGTCTACCTGTCTTAATGAGGTCTGTCACCCATATTCATCTTGTTGCCGTAACTATGAACGCAGCCATGGTAATAAGCACTTTCGTTTTGTAGTGGTTCGAGATACAAAGCACAGTGGAGAGTGAATGTTATTTGTTTTTACACCTCACTAACTACTTTAACAGTTTTCAGAGACGCCGAGGTGCGAAGGTATTTCAGCACTTTCAATCCTGACAACTTGGGCTGAGAAAGTCTGCACAATAAATGTGTTAGGTACTTACCTACAAGCCTGCCGGTACTTGTAAGTACCAAGATTATTTTGCTCAGTACAGTATTCTTTTTTTGACTTTCTGAGTACAGAAACTGTTACATATTCATGATAGCTAGGACAACCTATCAAAAATGTTTGATAATGTCAAAACTATAATTGATGATTAAGTGACATGTAAAAAATCATCGAAACATATTAAGTTATACTTTTCGGTATTACTGAGATGAATTATGATATTCTGGATGCTGTTTAAGTCCAAGTACAGCCTCCATCGACAAGGCAGTCACAAGGGTTGAAAAAAAGAAGATGACCAAGATTAGTGTTGAATCCACAGTTCTGGGGTTCGCTAGGCCAAATGGTGACAGCCTCAGTGACAGCTGGAATCGTGTATATAATATCCATAGCGCGGTGCGTAAATACATATGTACAATTATCGCTTATTTTTATTAATTGTTGGGAGTACCAGCTATTTTCCAGACAATATGGGCTTCAACATCGACAAACTTCCACGCGAAACAAAATAAATTAAGACTAAAACTTTTAATTTAACACACAATAATAACTCTAAAACAACAAATTAGTTCGTAAAATATGAATCAATGCCACGATAACGCAATTTACAAAAACAACACTTGTCACAAAATTACCAAGTAATATCAATCCTAAGAATAAACATTCAAGAAAGTTCCCGGGCAACAAATGGAGCAACTTCAAATCAAGACACGTTATTTCATAATGAATGGTTTGGAGTTGTTAATTAAGTTCGTTAGCAACACTCCTTCTTTTTAATACTGAAAACATGTCTTAGCAGACAAAGTAGGGATCCCCAAACTACGAATGCCGTAGAATTAAGCATTTTCCTCAATTGCGCCGAAAGTTGAAGGGTTAAAGGGCCCAGAAAGGCTTCAAATTGTGAGATTTGGAAATCTCAATCAAATTTTAAAAAATTCGAAAAATCACTTCCGGTCTAAATGCAGTTCCGGACAAATAGCCTAAAATCGCTCGTTCCTTTACTGTTTTTTTTACTCAAATCCTATCCAAATTAACTTATTTACATAAGTCTTTCTCTAACATGTTCCTTGGTTCAATACTCCCAGTCTTTTCTTGATTTTTTAAAAAAATGCCTACACCGAATCTAGTTATAAGGGCATAAGTGAAACTCTGCATTGATTCACATCAGCGCTCGTAGTGGAGCTTTTGTTAAAATTTGCTCTACGTCGCACTGACACAGATAGACTTTGGACAGATAGACGATGGAAGAGGAAGGGCCTAGGAATGGGAAGGACGTCGCCTTGGTCTTAATTTTCAGCACCAGAATTTGCCTGGTGTGAAAATGGGAAATCCTAGAAAACCATCTTCAGGGCTGCCGACAGTGAGGTTCGAACCCATTATCTCCCGAATGCAAGCTCACCGCAAGGCCAACTCGCCCGGTGTTGTGGTGCTTAAGTGAAACAATGCATTGACTCACATTAGCTTTCGTAGTGGTAAAAAAAGTCTAACTGCTAATCTAATCGGCGGGATAACGGCGATTAAGAAAAGAATTGTAACTTTAGGCATAAGTAAAAATTATATTCTCATACTTTATTAAATTTTATTTGCCTGAAATTCGTAGCTCATATCCCTAGGATGTTTTCAACATTGATTTGCTTGTCTGAAGTGCTAGAACTGTGGATTTTTCGTTTGATCATTTTCTAAACTCTGATGAATACCGTGTTATTAAATGTTCTGTCTGCTAGAATCGACCTATTAGAGACAAGTGCTTTTGACAGCACCCAAAGGTAAAATAACCAATGAAAATTTGCTTTGAATCGTTTTGATATACTGTATTTTATCCTCCAGAATAATATTGTCATTAAGGGATCGCATGCAATGTCACCTCCACGCTAGAGTTGCAGATAATCTATTGTATGTCCATTGTTAAAGATTAAGCACGCCGTGATGATGACGATAATGCCATAAGCTACATAATATTTGGGCGAGTGAAGGCATAATGTTTGTTTGTTCTCCCGACCGAGACAGACTGAAATAGACCTGGTGCTTGGTCAATAGACGAGCTGAGCCGGTGCGCTGCGGGTACGAGTGTTGTAGAGCAGATTAGGGCGGGAAGGGAACTACTAACTTAATCTGAGAGTGTAATTACACCAGTCTAGCGCTTCCTGTGGCTTGTTTTATGCAACTACCGCACCACCGTTATTGAGCCTCCGGGCCGCACTGCTGTTATCTGCACCTTAATGTGTCCAGTCTTCCATAATGTATCATAACTGTAGCTCCATCAGATGTGCCGATATCTAACCCGATGCTTTCGTAATTGCGGTTTATTTTATATTATTCATGGTTCATTTTAACTTCTTCGATCCTATATTATGTTTTAGTAGTAGTACCATATCTTGCCTTTCTGCATTGGAAATATTCCAGTTACAATTTTAATAGAGCACACACTGAATTAAATTTGGCACTTACAATATTGAACTAATACGCAACGGTGATATATACAAAAGTTAAATACCTTATGCCATATATTTTCCCAGTTGGTTTAAGATGTCTCTCATCCACCCGTTCTCTTATTCAATACGTGTTCTTGACGAATTCTTTCTTCTCTTCTCCTCGTCCGCGTTCAGTGGTGTAAATGTTGTCTCGTTGTCTCCTCTGTTTCTCCCCATATTCTGGGTTCATTTTGATCTTCTTTAACACAGTAGTTGTTGGCCGGACCACATGAATCTCTGGCCTTGTGTCCTGTTCTTTCTATTCTGTAGTTTATGTTTGTAGGGTATACGACAATTAAAAAAAAAGAAAATTGATTTGCATCGCACCGACACAGATAGACGATGGCATAGGAAAGGACTAGGAGTGGGAAGGAAGTAGCCGTGACTTTAATTAAGGTGGAGCCCCAGCATTTCCAAGATGTGAAAATGAGAAACCACGAGTCATCTTCTGCAGAGGTATTGCGGTAGATCCGTTGTCCTAATATTCTTGTATGTTCGGCAATGATGAGAAAGAATTCATTCAAAAAATATTTATTCTAACCTGTGCATTACTTCGTAGGTGTATTACATCCTGATATAAAAAAAAGCAAGCTTGCATTTTCACTTACTAAGAATGTCTACTTCTGTGTTATAGTGGTTAGTGTGGTTAGCTGACTCTCTGAGGCCTGGGTCCGATTCCCAGCTCTGCCACGGGGTCAACTCAGCCTCGGGAGGTCAACTGAGTAGAATGAGTGGGGGAGGGTGCGGCGTTCGATTCCCACATCAGCCATCCTCGAGTGGTTTTCCGTGGTTTCCTCACTTTTTATCCAGGCAAATCCCGGGATGATACCTAACTTAAGTCCACGGCCGCTTCCTTCCCACTTCTAGCCCTTTCCTGTGCCATCGTTGCCATAAGACCTGTCTGTGTCGGTGCGACGTAAAGCAACTTGCAACAAAAGAGCATTACGCAAAACTCTTGGTTAGTACTATTTTACGAACAAAAATATGAAGGTGACATTGAACTGATAATACAAGGGTTGGTTTTTAAGTTTTGGCAACTATGTCATTTATTGACACATAACATATACAGGTCTTCGATACAGTCACTAACGTTGCGTGGAACGTGTTCCCAGCGATGCGGAAGGCATTGGATGGCGTTGGCACTGCCCAGTCTGTCGATGATGCGAAGAGAGCGGTCAGTGGCCTGCCAAACGTCTTCAGTTGCACGGAAGCGTTTCCCGTGCTGTGGCTTCTTCATATTAGGCATTAGAGCGAGGTCACAGGGACTTAAATCCGGAAAGTATTGGGGGGAAGGGGGGTTATAGAGCACCCCCAGCTCCTGTTGTGTGTGCCGTAGCATTGTCATGCAAAACGATGGGTGGGTTTTCCATGAAGTGTCGCCGTTTCCTTTTGAAAGCTAGTCGCAGATTTTTTTCAAAAAAAAATAAACATTAGCACGGCACATTAAAGTTCTGTCGTGGCGGAACGGCATGCGTTAACATCACATCCGATGCGTCTCCATGCTTGCGGACACAGTCTGTACATTTTCGTTACTTACTGGTGGATGATCAGATCGAGACATGTCCAACACACGTTCGCGTCCTTGGTGCGACCTCTAGCACACTGGATGCGTAACCAGCTTATCTGGTTATGCTCGGAAAACATGGGGACTGTCTTTCGCAGACGCTTCCTTACAACGTCTCATCTTCACCTGACCACTGTAAACGGACGTGGAGGAGAGGGGTGAGGTCATTTGCTCTGAAAAAGGCGACGTAGGTCATCAAACTTTGGTAAGAATAACAGAGCCATACACCGTTGCACGGCTGTGCTCGCGTATGTTTGCCAAAACTAAAAACCAACCTACTGTATGTATTATTTGAAAATTTCAGATGAATCTAACAAGAACTCTGTCGCAAGGAACATTAATCGAAAAGAGCTGAACATATTTTAAGGTAGAAAATACAACTGAAGGTTTTGTTTTAAAACTGCTCTGGACTGTAAGTTACTCCCTCAGACTTCTGTCTCCTCTTACGCACAGAGTAGGCTATCTACAAGGAAGATATATTCCAGCGGGATTATTGAAATGGCCTTCCGACAAGTCTTTGAAGCCAATCTTGTCTGATAGCGTGTGAGAAAAGTGTGTGGATTTTCCTAAGAACACCGTGCCGCTGCCCTTTAAATCCGGAGTTTAAGATTCATAAATAGAGTCAGGGAAAATAAGAAGATTTGGGGGATTTTTAAGATTAAATTTTGAAAATTTGATATTTGTTCAATTTCGTAACATTACAGGTCAATGTTCCACGTAAGTAGTTATATTTTCGAGACGAGGGGGAGTACTTGTGTATGTGTTTGCAAAGTTATCCCTTGGTATTTAGAATTTTTAACTTTGTTCAGGGGGGTGGATTTTATCTCTGTCCCTAATCCCATCTATGTCTTCGTAATGTGTTCACTTCATTCGCAGGTTTCACTAAGGTAAATCCTCAACGAACGCAAATACATTTTTAATAATTCGTTACATCATTCCATAAGGCTGTTAGAAGCACATCGACAGTCCGGTGATTGCAAGGTGTTGTCTCCATGGCGACGCAGGACAGCGCAGTGCACGGAGTGGTAAGAGCAAACCAGGCGCTAATATAACCAAGGCAAAAGAAAACGAAATTTTTAAAGTGAAACGTGTACTTTCTCTCTCTGCTGCCAACCTTCTTCATGCTTTAGATCACACAGAACTTGAAGCATGTAATTTCGGGATGCTAGACAATTATTTAGGTAAACCACTGGAATGCCCAAGGGAAAGAATTGTACGGCATTTAAAGAGAGAAACTGAATGGGAGATGTAAAGTGGAGAAAAATACATAGAGAAGGTAATGAAATTAGGTCGTCAAATACTGGGCAGAGTTTAAAAAAAGGAAAAGCTCGTATGATGTCATACAGCGCTCATTCATGGTTTTAACCGCATAAGGTGAAAATTTGAATACCCTAGGCCATGGATTTGTTGGTACAGGTGGGTGTTAGTTATATTTTGGAGTGGAGCACGTCTTTAGTTCCGGAGCCATACTTGGATATGTGAGCATTAAACAAAAACTTGAAAGATTTCGAACGTTATTTCTTAGACAGCTACGGCAGGATTCAATATCTGATTTTAAGTAGGAAGGACGACTGTATCTAGCAGCGAAAGTCTGACCTCAGTAAGATATGGAGTGAGAAAAATTGATGCCAACTTGATGTATTAAAATCACCATGCTGGGCGTCAAACAGTTTAAGTAACTGTATACTCCGGTGTGTTACCACGTCCTATAGGGTGTCGTGAGATTGTTCCCTACAGCCCGGATGTTGAGGCTGTAACAGATTAGAATACGTATTTATTTCGCTAGTAGTAACTGCCGTCTAGCCCGCGCATCCGAAATGTAGCGAGAGTAATATAATTTCTAGGGGTATAATAAGCCTTACCGCCAATGTCCATGCAGATGTTAAAGCTAGAGTCCGGATGTTTATGTAGTAATAGGATAAAATACAAACCAGGTAGGAACTGTCGTCTACCTGCTCTTTCGTAATGTAGCGAGCGTAGTATAATATTTAGGGTTTATAATAGGCCGAGACCCTGCTGTTTATGCCAATTTCGTAGCAGAACTGTTGTTCAGGTAGAGTATACTTGTTCGGAAGAGTTGGCTGTGCGGTTAGGGGCGCAGAACAGTAAGCTTCCATCCGGGAAATAGTGGGTTCGAACCCCACTGTCGGCAGCCCTGAAGATGGTTTGCCGTGGTTTCCCATCTTCACACCAGGCAAACTCTGAGGTGTACCTTAATTAAGGCCACGGCCGCTTTCTTCCAACTTCTAGGCCTTTCCTATCCCATCGTCGCCGTAAGACCTATCTGTGTCGGTGCGACTTAAAACCACTAGAAAAAAAGCCTAAACATCCGGGCTCTGGTTATCTTCGTCCAATATCTTCAACCCCAAGATTGGAGAGCAACATTGACTTCGTACTTTTTAAGCCAGTAGTTTAATTCCATGACAAGGTCGCCCTTGTTTAATAATCTGTGTCGTCCACAGCCCATCCTTCTAGTAGCTTGAGGCTCCTTTTGGTATGTCTTATCAGGTGATCGATAAGTTGAACTTTTCTTTTCTCAATGGCATCAACGAAGCTGTACCTTTCCTACATTATAAGCATTATTTCTTCACTTTTATTCCTTTCCATCCGAGATATTCACAATGTACGTCGCCAGGACCAGACCTCAAATGCTCTTAATGCAGTGAAGCCCCTTTATGTTGAACAGCTGTGGTGTCCAATGTAGTGGGGTGTCTAGGACTGGGTCGGTGTACAGTATTTCAAAGGAACACTAGCAGTGCAAGAAAGGTAAAACCCCGCCTCACCTCTTAAAGGTTAATCTATTTTCCATATGTACTTAAGGGGCTGCCTGGCTGAGGCACTTAGGGCGTGCTCGATGGTTTGAATCCCAGGCAGGAAGTTGTAAAATGTAACAAACACAATTTCCACTTCCGGAGGTGCACATGGCCCTGAGGTTCGCTCAGTCTACACAAAAAATGAGTACTAGGTTAATTCCTGGGGGCATAGGTGGCCGGGTGTAGGGCTAACTACTGTACCCTACCAAGTGCCGAGGTTACGGATAGTGGAAGCCTTTACCTTCCACCCCTCCAAGGGCCTTCATGGCCTGTACAGTTATGACTTTTCTTTCTTTTGCTTTTACTGTATGTACTGAACTTGACATAATACGTTGAATGTTTATCTCGAGAAAATAAATTAGTTTTGAACTTTGTCGTAAAGCGTTTTTTGTGGAGGTGAATGGGGTATTTCTGTTTGTTTGCTTTTTAACCCGCGAACTGCCCTGCTATTGATATGGGGGGGATTATTTTGCTACATAAATCTGGCGGTAATGCTTAGGTTCGCAGTGCTGATTTGTTCTTTCCGTTGTTGTCCAGGACTTGTTGAAGCTTGTCCATGAAGTAGTTAGTAAACTGTTCAAAACACATTAGCACAGCCTTGACGACGAGGATTAAATAAGTTGGAATACAAACATACTAATGCAAATAGCTGGTATACTCTACCAGAACAACAGTTCTGATATGAGATTTGCATAAATATTAGGGTCCCGGTCTATTAGAACCCCTAAAACTTATGTTTCTCTTGCTACACTACTGAAGGCCAGGTAGGCGACACTGCCTACCAGGTAAGTTGGTATGCATTATAACCCTCTACTGCATAAACGTACGAGCTCTACATTAGCTGTGACGTGTTACTTACAGGCAGAACCTGTATTTCTCAAGGGTTCTTCATCCCTATGTTTCTAAAGCTGTACTTTCACGAAATGAGGGCCCACGCAAAAATAAATATTTCTAAAACTGTATTTTAAACATCCAACTGTGTGTAACATCCACCCAACACCTACACTGTGTATTCCACGCCTATGAGGCCCAAGGCCATCGCTCTGATACAGTTCTACCAACTTTGCTTAGCCCTTTGAATATTGTAATGCCATGAACAATGATCGCACTTTTGGAACCTATTACAACTACGTCGCATTTTGAAATTATTCAGGGCTCTCTTTAATAACTAAATTTCATACAGTTTAATCGTGGAATTAACGTTTCCCTCTCTACTATCTGGACTGGAGACATGTATGTGATTTGCGAATCTTATGCGAACTCGAATACAACAGACCTGTAGTAATCCTCTAGTGAATTGAGCAGCACATTGATTGCACATCCTGACGGTTAAAAGAACGGCAAAACTAACCGCAATATCCTCGTCGTCATGGAAACCATTGAGCTGAACTCTCTGCGCTAATTAGGATTGTCCCAGGGGTCACATTCTTATAAGCTTTAGCTCTGATAATGAGTATTAAAAAGGGGGCTTTGCACATTGGCGATGCCCTCTTACGGAAAATAAAGACGGGGGCAGTTAAATGGCTAATCTGAAAATAATTACTAACAAAAAATGAATTAAGCTTTGAGGTAACGCAGGCAAGGATAACCGCCTAAGTACAGCCTGAAGAACTGAAGAAGGAGCACAGCGATGGATTCCATAACTGAATAAATTTGAAGAAGTTCATATAAAATTATGTCGTAATCAAACAAGCGTTACATTTTACGGGGCTCTTGAGTGCGTTGCTGTCTCACTTGTCTCCTGCCTAATTTTATAAATTTTTGAGATTTTTTTGTACATCTTCCCTAGGGTCTGTCCATACTATTAAACAACATTTATCCAGTAGTTAGAATTAAAGGAAACTAATTCCCTGGATACTGTTTATTTGTTACCGACGGAATCAATGCAGCTCCTTAAATTCGCCTACAACTGTGACAAGTACGCGTTATTCAGATGTGCTGGGAGGAGATTTTTCTAACAGATCTACGTAGGCAACCATATATCAATGGTACTCCGCGCTGAATGGCTGAGACGGTCGAGGCGCTGGTCATCCGACCCCAACTTGGCAGGTTCGATGCTGATTCAGTCCGGTGGTATTTGAAGGTGCTCATATTCGTCAGCTGTACTGGTACGTATGGGTAATTTTTCGGGACTAAATCCAGGCACTTTGGCGTCTAAGAAAACCGTAAAAGGGTAGTTAGTTTAACGTAAGGCAAATAACATTATTATTCTCAATGTTAGAGCTCTGGCCCAAAATCGGGAAGTTGTGTGCCCTGACTCTGCTGATGTACAGTTGACCCTTTTGTTCTGTACTTACCCTCTGTTCAGTATATAAGTATTGAGAACGACCGAATAAGTTGAACGTTTACTTCTAATGAAACTCCACTAAAAAGGATGTACTTATTCACTAAAAATTAATATGTAGAACGAAGATGTTTCAATACGTTTTAATTGCGAGAGGAGAACATGGACAGATTAAAAAAATGAAATGGCGAATGGCTTTTAGTGGCGGGAGTGTCAGCGGACATGTTCGGCTCGCCAGGTGCAGGACTTTTGATTTGACTCTTGTAGGCGACCTGCGCTTCGTGATGACGATGAAATTATGATGAAGACGACACATGCACCCAGTTCCCGTGCCAGCGAAATTAACCAATGGTGGTTGAAATTCCCTACCATGGCGGGAATCGAACCCGGGACCCCTGTGACCAAAGGCCAGTACGCTAACCATTTAACCATGGAGCCGGACTGGACAGATAACGATACAACTATTTGCATTTGGAAACACTGACAAAAGAAGGAAGACCGGGCGAGTTGGCCGTGCGCGTAGAGGCGCGCGGCTGTGAGCCTGCATCCGGGAGATAGTAGGTTCGAATCCCACTATCGGCAGCCCTGAGGATGGTTTTCCGTGGTTTCCCATTTTCACACCAAGCAAATGCTGGGGCTGTACCTTAATTAAGGCCACGGCCGCTTCCTTCCGACTCCTAGGCTTTTCCTATCCCATCGTCGCCATAAGACCTATCTGTGTCGGTGCGACGTAAAGCCCCTAGCAAAAAAAAAAAAAAAGAAAGAAGCATACATTGTAATCTCTAAGTAGGTAGAACGTATGTCCAGGAATGATGATGAGTAGAGTCAGGAAGTTTAGGCTGTAATAGCTTAGAATGAAAACTTACTCAAGCAAATAGGTTATGATTCTTTACGTTTGTTTCGTTTTGTATTTGCCGTATGCAGATGAGGCTCGTTTATTAGGGTTTATTTGTAACTTTTGTAATTTGTCTTCATTTGTTTCTTGTGTTCTTTCTATTTTCTCCGTAGAGATTAAGGTTGGAAAAAGGAAAATCTGGAGAAAATAAAGATACAGATACTAAAACAAATATCAATTATACACCACCCGGACAACTGTTCTGCTGTGCGATTTGCATAAATTGTAGGGCCCCGCCCAATTAGAACTCCTAAAAGTTATGTTGATCTCGCTACACTACGGAAGAGTGGGTAGACGACAGTTTCTACCATGTAAGTTGGTTTGCATTCTAACCCGGAGGTTCTCTGTGAAAGAGGGAGCCGGCTACATGGCGTGGAAGCTGTAGCTGGGAACTCCTATTCGGAAAACGCGATCACCTGCCGTTTATGCAACGTTTGCCACAGACTAGTTCTGTGGGTGGCAGATTGTACTGTATGGTACATGTTCATGAAACGGATCATTTTACGAACCGTGTTACATCTTCGATTGTTCTTCCCAGAAGAGCGCTTGGCGAGGAAGACAAACGTTCCATTATCACTAAATCCCTGTCGATACACTGTTTATGCAAACGGCTCACCAGTGACAGATGTGATGGGCTATTCTTTGTTCCTCCTCCCGATACAGATTGTGATCGTGCTTCACTATCTGGAAAATGTATAACTCTCTCTGCTGGTAAGATATGTTTCCTTAACGGATGGCACCGAGGTTGGTTTTCTTCGGTCAATGTTATCCATTCAGATGCGATAAAATAATAAAGTTACAGTCTATACCAGCTCAAATTACCGTATGTTAAAATAGGTTTTCGGAATTAAATTCCACGGTATGTTATATACATTTCCATTTGCGTTTCTAAAACATTCTAAAGTATCCGACAACCCACATTACATTTATCGATGATTAGAAAATTAGGTAGCCAGGTCGGTTTTGTCTGAGAATGGTAGGGATGGTCGGACATGTCAGTATGAATCAGCTGTTGCTCTAGTACGGTATATGCCAGGTGGCCTGTCAGCGCTGTATATTCTACTAATACGTGTCCCGCATGCACTAATGATGAACGGGATGTCTATTAACTGATTTTCACAGGGGCAATACTGCCTTCAGGAAGATTACGTCAGATTACGTCAGAATACGAATAAATAACAACCGGACGGCCGCTCGCTGTGTGTTCCTCAGCGCTACCCGTCTAATGCTCCCCCGTGCGGTAGTAAGCCTCGTTTTAGAACGCTCAGTAGGAGGCTGGTATTTGGTATAGTAGCAGTACAGTTGCTGTCAACATATCGTCAATGACTAGTGTATTTTGCAACGACAGAGACATAGTTTTAATCTATGAAGAATCTGCTGGGAATGCAGCCGACGGTCGCAGACGGTATGCGCAGGAGTTTCGAAACAGCTACCTGCTTTCCGTACACGTATTCCACCGAGCATAGTAGCAATTAAGAGCTAATGGATCGTTGAAGGCATACACAAGCAACTCTTTTAGTAGAGTGGATTGTCTGTACATGTATACATAAATGAGTTATTAAACTATATTTTCTGGTTCTTTGTATCATTTACAAATGTACCCTGTTACATAATATATGTAGAAAAATGACTGCTATTTGTATTACAACCGAAATACAGCTCGTTGTAGCGCTCCTTTGTAAACTAGTGAATAGGCATCCCATTCACCATAAGTGCATTCAGGACACTTATACGTAGAAAGTACGGGCTGGACGGCCACCTAGTATACATTACTGATGATGGAATTTAATTCCGAAACCGGTGTTAACGTAACAAGACTGTGTTTACTAAAACAACCGATTGGGTGTATTTCAGATACGGACTTGCCGAAGGTTTCTGGGAGTAGTTTGAATGGCCAGAGTCACGAACCTTGACATAGGATAAGTAAAAGTAAAGAGGTAGTTAACACGGTTAAAATACCTAAGCTACATTACTGAGAGGAGAGCGATCTCGCCTTATGCAGGTAATCAATTAAGAGAAGATTGATGGAGAAACGAGCCGCAGCAGAAGAGCAACTTCTTGGTTGTACAACCTTAAAAACGTATGTAATTGTAGTTGCAGTGAACTCTTCAGCGGTGCTGGATCTACGGACCGGATTGCTGTGGTGCTTGACAACCCCTTCAGATTTTTAATTTTTAATTTTTAATTAAACAAATATTAATACTGTATATGTGTTCTGTTCTTTGAGGTGATGATTTAGATTCTGCTTGAAATCTCAAATTTATGCAGGAGGAGTTTTCACGTTGATGGTTACTATGAACGACCGGATAAGGCACTTTGAGCCCCTGCCTTTATGCAACTCTTGTTACAGTTTAGTACTGAGGGCGGCAACTATGTGTCACTGCCTTCAAACGCGTTAGGAAATTCCTGTGTTCCGAACTCTCGACCTCTCAGCAGCTCATAAACTCGGTAGGTTTGTAATGGAGATTTATGTGATATTAAGAGAAATTTGTTTCGTCCAACACTGATTCTTTTCTTGAGCTGTAACGTTTACTCAGTGTTTTCGTATGCTTTTTTTGGTCAACAGTCAACGTATTGTCTATTTTCAGCTTAAGCTTGTTGAACTCCAAGTTTGTTCTCGAAAGGACTATGTTCCTGGATGACTTCATTTGTGGTACCCACTTCTCGAACATCCTTCTCCATCTCTCTGGTGGAGGACGTCGATTGGAAAGCCCTGCACCAGGCTTTTCCGAAGGGCATACGCCGTTAAATTACGATTAAACCTTTTATCTCAGGATCTTTGTTTCCTTAGCTTCTGGTCTGTCAGTCCTTTTCTATTCATTGATATACATTCGTATGTATACATAGCTTCCGGTCTAGCATGTATATATTAAAAAAGTTTACTAAAACAGCTTTGGAAAATCCGTCGCTCCGTTCTGCTAGACCGATTTGATTCATTTTTGTTTTATTCTCTCCGGAATTACCTGCCGGTGTATCATGAGACATTGGGAGGCCTTCACGTTCAGCCAACTTTGAATGATCATAAAATCAAATCATTGAATGTTCAGTCCAATAATTCCAGGCAAAGGCTTACCCTAACCCGCAATACATTCTGTACTTAGTAGGTTGCTAAGCGACTAACACTTTAACTAATATTCTGAAATAATTGCGATCTTCATCCTTAGTAATGTCATTGCATGCAGTAATGTTTGATTACTACCTGTCAAGCCAGAGACTATACACTTCCCCTGATAGAGGGATAATACTATTTCCTGATAGATTCTCCTTTATTCTGTAACCTTTCCCAGCTTCCGAATATAATCTACAGATAGCAAACGTTTGTAATAAGTTACATACTGCTAAGAGAAAAAATGTCTACGAACTAACAGACCCCATCATGGCATACTCCTTAGACATTACCTGAGAACAACTGTCGAAGAATAACCCAGCTACACTAGAACGAGTAAAGGCCACGTATATTAAAAAGAGGTGTCTCTGTGGCCGAAAAGCTCTTCGAGTATAAACTGTGAGTTCACAAGACAACCGTTCTATACAGAAGAACTGCGATTTAAAATACCATTGCCTTCTACGACACAATAGTAAGCTTTACGTCAAGAAGTGCAGGACGAAAAGACGAATACACGGATAGAATTTTGCCAAACAGACTTCAGAACGGATGAATTCTGACTACGAAGTGCGGCATACCATAACGCAATTCTTATTAAATGTTCATAACACCATTGAAAAGGGCAGGCAAAACAATATGACTGACAGGCGTATCAAGAAGGTTTATTTGACCTGTTTGTAGTGACTGCTGCGTAGCACCACGGGTCCTCTAGTTATTATTATTATTATTATTATTATTATTATTATTATTATTATTATTATTATTATTATTATTATTATTATTATTATTGTTCCGGGGTATCTGTGGAACGCAGAGGTGAAAGAAGGTGCCGGGATGAATGGGTCTAAATACAAGGCCAAAGTTTATATTTTCAGAAAAAAAAATATAACAACTTTTCACTGAGTGAAATAACAATTTGGAAATAAGACTTAGAAGGATCCAAGATTCCAGAATTTTAACACACTTCGGCTACAAGTCCATAGTTTTACAATTTTGAGCTCCTAGCTCGACATTACAACACACTAATTTGTTCAGAGGGCAGGAATCCCCTAAAACATGGAGCACTTGCTCCTAATTACAATATTGAGCATCCCAGAGGCACTTTTACATCACTAGAAAAGAACAGACCCGCTCTCAGCTTTTCAAGCTTATTCAAGGCAATATAAGAACCTTACAATTACTTGCCATCAAGGCATAACTTACAGAAATGAAACAGGGGTATCTTGTACCGAACCTACTGGGTCTTAGCAGAAAAAGAACAGGTTAAGTAAATGGCCCGAAACACTAAATTGAATGGAGGCGTGTACTTCCACTCCTAGATATGCATTCTAAAACCTAAAAGGCACTAGGCCGATGAAACAGGGGCTATTCCCAAACTATGGAGGTGACTCGTATAAGAATAATTTAAGACATTACAGAAAGGAAGAAAAACAGTTACAAAACGTAGTTAACTCAAACCAATAGGAAGGGGAGCTCGAGAGGGTAAATCACTCTCTATCCCCGAATTACAATTGCAGATTTTAGGAAATTTTCACATTAGCCGGCAGAAACTTACATTTTAGAGAAGTAGGTTACATATTAAAGTTTCGGACCTATGCCTCAGGTTAAACTGCGGAGCGAGCAAGAAATAAAGATGTTAAACGGCCATTACCTTGCTGAAGGACTGCTGCCTGATGAAAGAGACAACTCCCCCCCCCTGCTTCACATACACACACTTAGTTAGATGTTGATCAAGTGGCCAAGAGCCGTGAAAATCCGCAGTTTATAAACCCTCGGGGAAAGTTTGAGACCTTTCATGAATAATCAAGCCACACCCTCTTACTTTTATTGGCTATCGTAAAGTTACATACCAAATCGAAGAAGAACCCTGTGATAGGCCGAAAATTAATTACAGAAATTAGGGATTGGCTGAATTCAAAACTGGCGGAAAGAAAAGATCAATTTTGCCAACCCAAAAATGAATGAACATAATTTAATAAACAACAAACTTATGAATACAAAATTATTTCAAATAAAGTTCCTTCACTTCGCACCAGGGTGCATGATCATAGTTTTTGTAGTGCCATCTTGCAGAAAGTCCAAACTTCTTGATAAATGGTAAACAAAGCCCGTAGAATTTCATACAGTACTGGAAGCTTCACAATCACAAAATTAAGGTGGTGACATCTTCTGAGTAAAAGTTTAAGTAGATCTAGTTTCAAGTTCAGTGCTTCTCCTGTAGAGGAGGTTTTATTGGCGCAAGTTGTGCGGCGTAGAGGTGTACCTCCCGGTACAATTATTATTATTATTATTATTATTATTATTATTATTATTATTATTATTATTATTATTATTATCTGCTTTTGAGATATCCAGCACCCTACTTGTGATGTACGTGTCTTCAGTGAAGTGGTCACATTTCATAGCAGCGGCAGGCTCTTCACACGACTACTCTTGTTTCGTTGCTATGATACCGTACTTGTCGTCGGGTTACTAGGCTCAAGAGCGCTGTGATATAAGCTACAGGCTGGAGGGCACTCCTCAGTGTCACGTCACTGGCGCTGAAAGCCAGAGGAACAAGTGTTGCAAATTACAAATCAATCAACGCTCCAACGGTCTGGCCGCAGATGAACTGACCACAATCGCTTGAATGGATCCACAGTGCGTTCCCCAAGTCAACTGCGAATCGATGTTAATGTGTGTTTTGTGCTGGCTGGAAATATACAGTCAAACGAGGCATTGTTCTTTTGTATTTATCAAACACATTCGGTAAGCTGTAAAAAATGTCGAAGCTACAGTTGCAGAACTGTTCGTCGTAGAATAGTTCGGTTGGATGTTGGGTGATTGCTTGAAATAAGTGAACGTGCAAATTAACGTTTAAACATATTTCGTCTTCTGTGAATCTGTCTTGACTGGCATCTGTTAAGATTCCAAACCTTCCTCTTCCTTTTCCTATTCTTCCATCTATTTTTCCGTCCATCACCCTGCTTTGAAAACAATTTCAACGTAGTATTTGACCCACAAATGTGATATTCCTCTTCCTTATCGTCTTCATCTGGTGTATATTCGCGTATATTCTCTCCTAATCTTCCTAGCATGTCATAATTTCTCACTATATCTGTCCGCTTCACTTTTCCCATTCTTATCCACAACCATATTTCAAAACTTTCCAAATAATTTGTATATTTCTTTATATCCATGTTTCAGGTCCATATGACACACACACACACACACACACACACACACACACACACACACACACACACACACACACACACACACACACACACACACACACACACACACACACACACACACACACACACACACACACACTCACTCACTCACTCACTCTCTCACTCTCTCTGTGTGTGGAATCTCTATCTCTCTATCTTAAATTAATATGGGATTGCCTTAGACGTCGAAAGCCCTCTCACTTGTTCCTTATTATGTACACCTTCCATGACGTTTTAACGGGCTCCCCAAATATGTGAATGACTTAACATGTTCGAATTTATCTATTTTCATACTCATACTCTCATCACATTACTCTTGCCAATGTTAACCTTCATTTCGAACTCTTTAGCCACTCTTTCAATATTTGTCAACGTGACTTGTAAATCTTTTTGTGATTCCGCTAATGCCGCCACATCATCCGCGTATTTCCCTGTTCACTTCTAACATGCTGTGTGGAACCGTACCCCCTGCCTCAGTCTGGTCTACTCAACAGCTGAGTACTGTTCTCCAGTGTGGCTCAATAGCAGCTATACCAAACTTGTCGATGCCCAATTGAATCAGGCAATGAGAATTGTATCTGGCACAGTAAAATCAACACCTACATTCTGGTTACCAGCACTGAGTCACATTCCACCAGCGGAATTTAAACGAAAACACGCCTTACTCCGGGAGTATAAGTAGATAAATGCAAACGACCAGCTACCAATACACCAGGACATCATTGCTGCTGAAGCCAGGCGTTTACGTTCGCGGAATCCCTCCATCCGAACAGCGAGACACCTGGTGAACAATAATTTCAACCTCTTACAAACCTGGAAGGATGAATTAATAAAAAGCATTCCATGTCAGCTGCAAGACATCACAACACCACCAAGTGGCTTTCACCTACCCCGGAAAACATGGTCAACACTGAACAGGATAAGAACAAACCATGGCAGACATGCAGATCTTCTCTACAAGTGGGGACATATACCTTCGCCAGAATGCAGTTGTGGTGCTCCCAGACAGACCATACGGCACATAGTGAATGACTGCCCGACGTATTCCTATAGTGGCAACTTCAGTGACTTTGTGGAAGCAGGTCCAGCTGTAATAGACTTTATTAACAACTTGAACGTCAAACTGTAAATAATGAAAAAATGTTTTTTTCTTCTGACTAATATTGATATGCACAGCCAAACGCTAAATAAAATAAATAACCATGGGTTGCATGTACTTGCGAGTCGTATCATTAAATTGGTACGAAATAGGTTTGTGATTAGTTGCAGTAAAAAGCCTGGCCTGGTGGATTCCAGTACCCGTGCGTTGTACCCATGTGAGCAACACCGCGGGTCTGGGCGTAGCCTGTGAGTTGTACCGCTATATGAGCGGCACGTGGGTCAGCGTTGCCTGTGATTGGTACCCACTATGTGAGGAACACCACGGGAATACCAGCGCCCGTGACTAGTACACCTAGGTGAGGAACCTTACTGGCTTGCGTTGGCTGTAGGTGACGCCATTGTGTGCGAAACACCATAGGTCTGCCTTACTTGTACTACAGTAAGTACAATACTTGTGAGTGGTACCATCTTGTGTGGAACACCGTGAGTCTTCGCTACTTTTGATTAGTACCCCAACTTGACAAATACCATCGTTCTACTTTACTCGTGATATGTACCATTCTGTGGGGCCTTAGTCGTGGATTTTGCACCCCTGTAGACATCAAGCATCATTGTGCTTTATAAATGGTCCCTTGGTCAGTAATACTATTATTCACGACCTTTTTTGTGTCTGATCCACTGTTTTTGTTTGTTTGTTTGCTTTGTTTTTTTGTAGGGTTCATATCCATCCATTCATTCTTCATGACATTTTAAATTTTATTTTGTTAAGTGGATTAATTTGAACTTTTGGTTATTTCATTTCGTACCATAAGGGACCCCTTTAAACAACAAGCATCATCATCATCATCATCATCATCAGTTCACCTAGAGCCACCGGCGAGTGCAGACGTACGGAGTGGAGGGTCCCTGGAGTGGGAGAAGGTAGTGTAAGTGCGGAGTGTTGGAAGTCAGCGAGGTGCTTACAGGCAATGGTTGGTACAGAGCAGTACAGGGCGAGCATATGTGGTTGGGAGGGAAGGAAGAAGAAAGAAGAAGTGAAGACAAGAAGATGCAGAATAGAACTGGATAATATAGGATACTTTATACTTTCTGCAGCGGTGATTTTGATATTGCTTTGGATTGGGGGAGTAGAACTGAACCCAGGTCCGACTTCCAGAGGAAATATGAGCTGGGAGGACATGGAAACAATCAGAAAAATCGTAACAGAGGTGGTAGCAGAGACATGTCCCTTCGAACAAATCAAGAACATGATCAAGGAACAAACGAGGGAGTTTGAAGAAATGAAGGGGTGGTTTCAGGAAAAGATAGAAGACACAGCTTCACAGGTGAGAAGAAATGGTGAAGAAGTTTCAGCATTAAGAGAGGAGATAGGGAGATTGGAAGAGGAGATATCGAAACTGAAAGCCGACGTAGTTGTTAACACCCGAAGTCGCAGAAATAAATGCTTATTTATATATGGAGTGCAAGAGGGTAAGAAGGAAGATAAGACGAGTATAGTTTATAAAGTAGTGGACATAATTCAGGGTAAAATGAAAATAAATTTCAGTGAAGTGGACATTGATGATGTGACAAGAGTGGGAAGATTTAGAGGTAATAGGCCTATCAAAGTGCAATTATTTTCTACACTGATGGCTGATACAGTGGTGCGTAATGCAGGTAACGTGCAAGGAGAAAAAATATGGATAAGGAGGGACATAGGAGCTGAAGAGTGGAGGAATGAAAAAACTCTTAAAAAACACATGATACGAGCTAGGCAGCAAGGGTTGAATGCAGTCATCAGAGGACAGGAATTAGTGGTGACAGGCAACAGATGGAGGAGAGTATGGTCGGTGAATAGACTGATGGACCTAGAACGGAGGATGAAACAAGATGAGGAGGCTAAGAGAAGTGTAGTGAATAACGGGGATGACAAACGAGTGGAAGATAATAGGCAAGTGAAAGATAACGAGGGTAGAAGTGTAATTATAGGAAGTAGTACTGAAAAGTGTCAAGAGAGACAGAGCGAGGTGCTAAGTGGAAGTATGAACAACGGTAAGGAAAGAGCAGTGGACGGGCAATGCAGGAGAGAGGCTGAAGATCAAAGGGGCGATGGGGGAAAGGAGAGTGAGCAACAAGAAGCTGAGAGAGCTGAGTGTAGTGGTGTAGTCAGACAAGATCAGGGTATAAAAGTAAGGCCAGTGTTAACCCGTGAGTACCTCGCACAGAATTTGAGTAGGAGCGCAGGGAGAGATAGAAGATTTACGGACATGATGAGAGCAATGAAAAGTAGTGAGGGTTTTGTTACAAGAAGTAAAAAACAATAATATAGCGAGTAAGTAAGTAATTAAGGGCATGGAGGCTGAAATGGTGTGAAGGAGAAGTGGTATATAAGTTATGATATGTTATAGGGTTGAAATGTGGTGTTGGAGAAGTGGTGGTATAAGATGGTGGGTGGCAGTTTGTTGATATTTGGAGCTGGAGGAGTGATGGTAAATGTGGTGTTGGATAAGTGTTGTAATTTGGCTATTTGTAAATTTTGGTTTGGGGGAAGATGGAGTTTTCGGTAGGTAATTATGATGGGTATTAGGATGAGTATGAGTGTATGGCAAATTGAGCAAATTATGATATGTTATAGGGTTGAAATGTGGTGTTGGAGAAGTGGTGGTATAAGATGGTGGATGGCAGAAGGTGAGTGTATTTGTAGAAGAAGTAGAGCTGGTATGCTGAAGTGTGGTGTTGGAAGTATTGAAGGCTTAGTATTCAAGTTATGATATGTTATAGGGTTGAAATGTGGTGTTGATGGCTATTTAATTTTTGGAGCTGGAAACAGGTGAGTTTATTATCATTTTGTATTGTATTGGTGACTGGTATAAATGCTGAGTGATGGCAGACGAGTGTGTGTTAGGGCTGAAATGTGGTGTTGGAAGTAGAGGTGGTATATGTTGAAATGTGGTGTTGGAAAGGTATGGAGATGTAGTAAAGTAACTCGGCTATTTGTAAATTTTGGTTTGGTAGAAGATGGAGTCTTCAGTAGGTAATTATGACGGGTAGGATGAGTATGAGTGTATGGTAAATGCAAGTTATGATATGTTATAGGGTGGAAATGTGGTGTGGGAGAAGTGGTGGTATAAGATGGTGGATGGCAGAAGGTGAGTGTATTTGTGGAAGGAGTAGAGCTGGTATGCTGAAGTGTGGTGTTGGAAGTATTAAATTATGATATGTTATAGGGTTGAAATGTGGTGTTGGAGAAGTGGTGGTATAAGATGGTGGATGGCAGAAGGTGAGTGTATTTGTAGAAGTAGAGGTGGTATATGAGGTAGGGTTGGTGTGGTATTGCTAAAATGTGGTGTTGGAGTATTGCTGGCCAAAATTTTTGGAGGCGTGATTGGTATTTGTTATTCATTGCCGAAATTTCTGGAGATGAGAGGTAATTTTATTATGGAGTGTTATGACGGAATGAAATGAAATGAAGCAATGTTAACGCAGATTGGTAAAAGTTGCGGTATGGTTGATTGGAACGCAATGACGGAATACGATGGCCGGGTTGGTATGCAATCATGTAATGGCTGGTTTGGAATGCAACCTGGTAATGCTGCTGCTGCAGCTTATGCTGGAGTAGGTCAGGGAACAATAGAGGTGATGAAAATGCTGAAGTAAGAAGGTTGCGTACGTGAGAGTGATAACAAGCATGGAGTTGTAACACCAGCAGTAGAATGTAAACATTGACCAGGCTGTTGTGAATTGATGTAGATGGAGTTGGTTCTGGTATAAAACCGGGACGGTATTGTTTATTTCATTTTATGTTATTTAGTATATAGTGGAGAGGGGTGGCTCAGGTTGGACTATTCTTATTAATCTTATTTGTTATTTATTATTATTATTGTGAACATGTATTCGGGGCTGAACGCCTGTTTTGTTCACTAATAAATACAATACAATACAATACATCATCATCATCATCATCATCATCATCGTGTGGAACCGTGCAGGCTGTGATGTAAAGTATTGTTACCTAGCAACTGTCCAGGCTGTGATGTGAGTTATGGGGATGGATGACCAGACAATGTTACCTAGTCGCCGGCCGGGCTATGTCTTATTGCTGGTGGTCATCTGAAATTAACAACCTTTTATGGAAGGCCATGACTGGTAGATGTATATGTGGTCATTCGTTTTGCCCAAAGGGATACGACGTATCTTTTTTATTTCTCTATTTGCGTTCACTTCCTTGGATTTTGAAATCCCACTATTTCCATTTTTAGTCTCTCAATTTAATCTTCTGAATGTTTTCAGGGTTATCTATCGCCCGTTGACTCATCACTTTCCGCTACACAGCGCAGTGACAGCCCGCACTTCGCAGTTCAGGTCCGTGCTTAGAACGTGTATTAGGTGTTGATCTGTTGTACCAGCTGTTCTAGAGTTGTGTAGTGTTACTTCGGGATATATTTCTCGTAATACTCTACATGTGAACATGATAGAGGAAAGGGTATTTATGTACGATATTTTACAAAATCCCTAGGACAACTTGGACAAGATGTCGGGGTTTCGAAGTGCTCGGCATGGCAGGTTACGAAAATGTTAAATTTGAAACTGGATGCAGGAAGAGAACATTTCCTGACATAAGGTACCAGCATATATTCCTAATTACTAATTTTCTTAATTCTTATTTTCTTAATTTTAATTTTTATTTAATGTCATGCGCAGGTAAAGTGACCGAAGTGCTGTCGTTGTTGCTGAGTGGGGAGTGATGAGTCAACGGGAGGGACATAAGCTGGGCGCATCTGCCGGCCAGCCGATGAGAGACACTCACTGTAGGAATATTCCAACATGAATTGGAAGACACAGAAAGCTATATGCAATGAAAGGTCAGTATGTGAAGAGGGAACAGGAACAATACAAAGAAGAGACAAAGAAACACATGAAAATATTAGAAACTATCTCCACATTTAGAGATTAGTAGGCTCTCGCTTTATCAATCACAGTTCTCCTACATCCACTTTTTTTAATCCCCGACGAACCTTCATCTTGACGGTAAACTTCAATACTTATTGAAGTATATCTTTGATGGATTTCCAGTCCTTATTTGGAGAATGTACTAGGATAAGCAAAATCACGGAAAGGCATAGAGCAATTATTAAAACAAAGAGAGATGTACAGTAAATATGTTTGTATGTTCCTTTCATCGTGTCGTAAGGTTGAAAGTCAAGCAAAGCTACTGCGCTAGACTAGAACGTAAATCACCGCTGTTCACTAAATTATACAGCTCTGGACTCGTTTTTTGCTTCTGTCTGTCTAATTACTGTTTACAGTGAATAATGTTAAATGTGTTTTAGATTTGACAGGTAATAATTACTTATTTTTGTCCCTCGACAATAAATCAGTGTAGTAATCCCGGACTGGCCTCGCACGATTGATTATAACAACAGATATTGACAGGTCTACTCTGCAAGCCGTCACATGGCTCCAGCATGTTGTCATAGAAACCGCACTGTGCGTGTGAGATTCCACTTCTGCTCTATGATTCTAGTATTCACTTTCTCTGATATTACTTATGGAAATCAGCAACACAAACCTTACTAAATAATTAGTAATAACCGTAGTAATAATAAAAAGAATAATAATCGTGAAGAATGTCCTCGCTTTCCAGGAGAAAAAGAAAACCCAGGGAGCCTAAGTGAAAAAAGTTAATCACGACTTACAAAAAGATAAGGAATATGAGGTCAAGGCAAAGGACGTCGACCAGGCGAGTTGGCCGTGCGGTTAGGAGCGCGCAGCTGTGAGCTCGCATTCTGGAGATAGTGGGTTCTAACCCCACTGCCGACATCTCTGAAGATGGTTTTCCGTGGTTCCCTATTTTCATACCAGGCAAAAGCTGGGGCTGTTCCTTAATTAAGGCCACGGCCGCTTCCTTCCCATTCCTAGGCCCTTCCTATTCCATCCTCGCCATAAGACCTACATGTGTCGGTGCGACGTAAAACAAATAACAAAAAAATGGACGTCGAAAACAGAAATCAAGTTTCTGTTCGAAGAGGTGTCGCCGAGAACAAAAAGGATATTCCCAGAAGAGGAACGAGATAGGGCGAAAGAGAAAATAACTTCGGGAGGTGATCGAAGTTATGTAATCGTGGACCACACCCCGCAGAAAAGACTACTACTACTACTACTACTACTACTACTACTACTACTACTACTACTACTACTACTACTACTACTACTACTTACGTGCGGAGTCCTCTCGGAAAGACACATTAAAATGCACCCTCGCTCCCACTTTCTCTCTCCGTTTTCTTTTATAAGGCTTTACAACCGGGTAGTAATCGCCGCATTGAATCTCAATTTATTGGAGCGCCCAACTTGATGCTTTGAGGCAAGATTACCCCAGGACTCAGATTTGCCGCCAGTCATCCTCATTGTTTTCTTAATAGTATTGTATTACTGAATATATCATTCCTGTGGTACTACTATTACCACCACCACCACCACTACGATTACTACGACTACTACCACTACTGGTACTTATGTGCGGAGCCACGTCGGGAAGACGCTTTAATCTGCACCTTCCGTTCCTCTTTCTTCCTCAGTTTTCTTTTATAAGACTTTAGCCGCTTGGAAATCGCTCCATTGAATATTAATTTATTGAAACACCCAGCTTAGTGGTGTGAGAGAAGGGTACCCCAGGGCTCAGATTTTCCGCCAGCCATTCTTATGGTTTACCTAACGATATTGTATTACTGCACATTCCGTCCCTGTGGTTCTACTACTACTACTACTCCAATTTATTGGAGTCAGAATTTCCTGTGGATTGCTCCCAATTGTACTGTCGGATGTCCATCCTGAAACCAACGTTAAATAGAGGCATGCATTGTAGTGTGATGTGTTGTTCACAGATGAAGAGAAGTGTATTGCAACGAACATATACAGCCAGGTCTCTGACCCAGAGGAATTGACCATCCACAGTTAAATCTGAGGACCAACCATGAAACGAACCCAGGTCCCTCTGAACGGAAGACCAATAGCCTGATCATTCGGCCAAGGTTCACTGGTACAAACAGGCGGGAATAATGGCAGAAGTGTGTTCGGAATGATCAGATAATGGGTGATTTGGGAATGAACTTGATTGTTGAAGCAGTACACGTGAAACCGCTTCAGTGATTGGGTCATGTGAGGCGAATGGAGGATAGTAGGTTACCTAGGAGAATAACTGACATGCAGACGCAGAGGTAGTTACAACTGGAGGATTGTGGAGGTGTTTAGTAAGTTCACAGAGGCTTGCAGACTGAACGCTGAAAGGCACAACAGTCTATAATGAAAATGTATAATAATAATAATAATAATAATAATAATAATAATAATAATAATAATAATAATAATAATAATAATAATAATAATAATAATAATAATAGTATTGACAGAATCATCATTCCTCGAGTGAGTAGGGCTGACCAAATTAAGTTAAACATTGCCCAACAGCAAAAATGCATAAACAATTAGTTGAAAACAAGACATTACATGATAGGGAAAGACAATTAAAGCAGAAATACAGTAGAGCAAGAAACAAAAGCCCGTATGCCAATTAAAAATACTTACGAATATTTACCATAAGAACACATTTGCATAGAAATTGATACGGAATTTACAGAAAATACTTTAAAATACGGACAGCTCCTGAGTTGGCCTCGCGAGGCTGGAGAAAGTCCATTAATGGAATGTCGACCTCAGGGTCTCTACGCAAGAGACAGGCAGGCTAACGGGGCTGGAAGCTAAGCTGAACAGAGTAAAGGGTTGCCATTTTAAATTCCTTTACCTTCCTCATCCTTTCTAACTTTTTATTATATTTTCATCCCTCTCTTTTCTTCTCGCGACATTCCCTCTTCCTTTGTTTTACATATACTTTTCTTCCATTTATCTTTATATGCTGATTTATCTTTCTTTATTTCCATATTTTGATCTCTCTTTCTTGCCTTCTTCATTTATTTGTGTGTTTCTTCAATTTCATCTCCCTCTACATTCCTTCTCATCTTTCTTCTATTTTTGCCCCACATATCTGTCTTTCACCCTTTCTCTTTCCTCTAGCTCTCCTTCTTTCATTTCTTATTAAATTTCTTTGTCTCTGTGTTTCCGTATTTCTTTCCTTCAATCTGTCTTGTGAAAATGAAAACCTACAGCCTGTTTTCCTGCCTTTGACCGGGTCAGGGATGTAATGAGTGAATGAGATATACAGGCTATTAGCACGATGGGGTCGTCACTCCCAAAGTGATTTATTTATGACTGATAGATGCTATGAAAATACAATGGAGAGTGCTTCTGGAATGAAATATGACAGGGAAAACCGGAGTACCCGAAGGAAAACCTGTCCCGCCTAAACTTTGTCCAGCACAAATCTCACATGGAGTGACCGGGATTTGAACCTCGGTATCCAGCGGTGAGAGGCCGTCTGATCCACGGAGGCTCTTCGATCTCTCTTTTATTCTACAATATCCTTCCATCTTCCTTTCTGCCTTTCTTTTTTCTTTCTATTGTCTTTCTTTCCATCTCAATTTCTCTATTTCATTCTTTCTCTTTCCTTTGCTGTCCCTATACGTTTCTTTCATTCTTTCTGTTCTCCTTTCGTCATTTATTTACTCTGTTTTTCTCGTACTAACTTTCTTTATATCTCTCTTTATTTCTTGTTTCTCTCCTTTTTTCTGTCTGTTTTACTTTTCTCTTGCCTATCGTTCTTGTTTTATTTCTTTCCTTACTGTTTGCTTTCTGAAATGCTGGGAAATAGAGTACATCGCTTACGGTTAATTTAATATCATTATCTACTAATTGTGAAGTTCCATATAGAGACCCTGTCCGTTACTGAAGGCTTGACAAAGTTATTTTCTCGATATCAATTGAGTTTACGATCCCAGGTAAAGAACGAACCATCTGTGGAAAGTCATTTCTTGTGTCTACACAAGAGAAATGAACCACAATTCTATCAGAGTAATCGGTCAGCCGTGGAGTCCAGTCTGGAGTTGTATTCAGTCGGGCAAACTTTAATTTTTTATTCTCTTATTAACAGATTGAGCTTTTTTAAATGAGTACTTCTTCAGAAACCTCCTTCGGTTAGTGATTTGAGCGCTTGGAGTCTATGATCTTCAATGTCAACTTAATATTAAGAATATGAAATACAGTCAAGCATACTACATGGTATGGTTTGTGGAGTTGTACTCTTACATGTTGTAGATAGTGTGTTTGAACCCCACTACCAGTATTCATAAATATAATTTTCTATAGTTTTCAATTTTCACACCAGACTATAGCCTCCCCGTTCAGCTCTACATCTTTGTAGTTCTTCATTTCTTCTCTTCTCTTCTCTTCTCTTCTCTTCTCTTCTCTTCTCTTCTCTTCTCTTCTCTTCTCTTCTCTTCTCTTCTCTTCTCTTCTTTCTTTTTCAAATTTTCTTGCCACATATCTTACATCCTTAATTTCCTCCTCTTTATTATTCCTGTTTCATTTCTTTTCCTCTTTCCTTTTCTTTCTTTCTTAATCCGTTTCCCCACGGTTGGTTTTCCCTCGGACTTAGCGAAGGATCCCACCTCTACCACGTGAAGCGCAGTGTCCTGGAGTGTGAGACATTGGGTCTGGGGATACAACAGATGAGGAGGACCACTGCTGAGTGCAGGCGGCCTCACCTGCTATGCTAAACAGGGGCCTTATGGGGGAATGGGAAGTTTGGAAGGGATAGACAAGGAAGAGGGAAGGAAGCGGTCGTGGCCTTAAGTAAGGTACCATCCCGGCATTTGCCTGGAGGAGAAGTGGGAACCATGAAAAACCACTTCGAGGATGGCTGAGGAGGGAATTGAACCCCACTTCTACTCGTTGACCTACCGAGGCTAACTGGACCCCATTCCAGCCCTCGTACCACTTCTGAAATTTCGTGGCATAGCCGTGAATCAAACCAGGTGTGGCAGTTAATCACGCTAACCACTACACTACAGGGACGAGCTCTTTCTACCTCTCCATATTTCTTTACTTCGATCTATCTTTAATTCTGTAATATCTTTCCATGTTTCTTTATGCCTTTCTTTTTACTTTATCTCTACTCTCCTTATTTCCTTCGTACATCGTACAAACTTAGGAGTAAGGAGTGGAGCTGCCCTACTAGGCGGTATGATCCGAGCTGTCAGTGGAGGAATGGCGTGGAATGACATTAGTAGACGAATAAGTTTGTGTGGAACTTTGAAGGGTAGGAAGGATTATATTGTGCAGATAAAGTTGAGATTCAAGAGGATAAACAAGGGCAAATATTAATTTAAAAGAAAAGGAATTAGGGAATGAATAATGTACCAAAGGAAATGTTCGATAAATTTAAAAATAAGATTACGTAAACAATTGATAAGGAAGATGCCACCTGCCTGACAGTTGGATATAATTTTACTGAAAAAACAACCGGTTAAATCGATCTAAATTTAACAAATGGTTCAGACGTAAGCCTTAAACAGATTTAAGGGGAGATTGCAGTCCCTGAACTTACAATGGTAAATTAACATTATTGAGTTCTACTTTCTTCAGAGACTAAACAGAATATATGAAACTTTAGGCACATTATTATGCATTCTTTATTTGCGTTGTCTAATTACTTTTAAGCCTGAAGATGAACGGTTAATTTTAGTATGCATTTTTGAAATTTGTGTGGACATTTTTCATTTCTTTAATAATGAGACAGGATCTCATGTATATTATTTAACTGTGTCCTGGAAAGATCATCAGGGAATAGAACAGGTCCCTGTCAATGAACACCAAATTAAGAATGGGGATCAAAGCAGACAACGTAAGGATTCCGTGCCTGGCCTTTGCCGACGATCTGACGACGTACATTACGCAACTAGAAGCACTACGCTGAATAGCGCCTAAACAGGTCTCCTGATCAACATCAGAAAGACTGAGTGCATTACCAGAACGATGAGATGATACCAAGCACATCAAGAGTGGATTTCCGAAGACTTTAGTGAAGCGGTTGCTGTTGAACAGAAGAGAATCAGACTAGACAAGCCATACCATGCCTGCCGAAAACTGTATTCCTCAAAACATATATCGATGATTGTCAAACTAATGCAATAGTCAGACCGTCAATCCCTAACTAGAAAGACCTCACTAGGAGCTCTGGAAGTACAAGCATGGAAGTTTCTGAGAGAGATACTAGGACGAAAGATGCTTTCAGATGGAAGGCGATAGTACAATCCAAACTGTGCACTGCGTTAGCGCCAAGAAACCCTCACAGATGCAATCAGTAGGAAACGGCTGGCTTTCTACGGACACCTGTATAGAATGGAGTCCCACACGCTGTCCTATAAGATCTTCAAAGTAGCCAACAAGGGTAAAGCCAGTGGATCGCTGTGGATTCAGCAGGTAGAGAACGATCTGGGTGAACTTTATATTAGGCACGTTATAATAATTAACCGGACCCTTCCAAACATCCCTTACAGAAGCAAACCACAATTAGACCAGGAAATGTTTCGAGAAACGAAATATACAGTTCATCAAGAAAATGGATTACTGGACAAACAGAAAAGATCAAGGGACCAAGAAGAAAGCAGCAACCAAACCCAACATCAAGGACATCGACAACAACACAGCTAAAGGACAAGCACCATGGTTTTTAGGCGGCCCGAACGAACTCAAAAACCCACACACGATGGATGAATTTCTATTGGAAATGGGGTGTTAAAAGATTGCGATAATGTGCATTTTTGTTGTACAAACAAGCAGTGACAATTTCATATTGTGTAGTTTGTGAGAAAAACCGTAGATTTATGTGAAAACATGTCGGGTTGATGTACATTATGCGTAAGATTAACATGACATATTAATGGTCTCATAACGAATAATTCTGTCACGTCTACCACAGAATTTATCGTTCATAAAATTATTAACAGCAACTGACAGCAGATCATTATGAATTATAAAGTATCCCTTAAGTGATTTTTAACAGGATGGAGAACATGTCCAAGGAAGAAATAGGCACGGGACACCGAGTGCTCAGGGACAGTTAAATATTTGGTTGAAGAGTCTGGATATGAACTTCAAGCAAGAAAGCTATTTTGTCCAACAAATTCGAGTCCAATCGGAAAAGAATTACAAATTTGGAAATTAGTTTTTCTCTTATCGGCACTGCCTACGAGTACTGTCTCCCCTCAAACAGGCAATGGATGAAATGTTTCCTGTAATGAAGCAGATAGCTTCACACTCGTAGAAAACCGTCAAATGAAAACAAAGTGACTCTCGTAACACTTGCAGATGTTTTCAATGAATGATAAACTTGACGAAGTCCTGAAAAAAATGCACTAAACCAAACCAAACTCAATGGCGCAGCAGGCCCGAAAGGCGATGGCCTACCAAGCGACCACTGCTCATCCCTAAGTTCTGCAGATTAATAGGTGACGTGTGGTCTGCACGACGAATCCTCTCGGCCGTTATTCTTGATTTTCTAGACCGGTATCACTATCTCACCATCAGATAGCTCCTCAACTGTAATCACGCAGGCTGAGTTGATCTTGTGCAAGACTTCACATCAAAGTAAAATCACTGGTCTGACTCCACCGCGTCCTGAAAAGGAAAAAGGAGAGATTAAAAGAATAGTTTTATTTCTTCCTAAAGCGGTCTTACTTAATGTGACTGCTGAAATTATAAATGCCTATAGGATTTGCTGAAAGGTGTAGTTCCGTGTCGAATAAAGTTTATATTTATATCTCAACTCTCTCTGCTTATTATTATTATTATTATTATTATTATTATTATTATTATTATTATTATTATTATTATTATTATTATTATTATTTTTAATATTATCAAATATATATGGACTTTTTGAGTACTCAATTCGGCGACTTTCTTGATATATTTCATCGATAAGTGTATAGCATCATTCGAATTGCCGAGAAATAAAACCATGTTCGTCTGGCCTGTGGGACGAAATTCCGGCAGCTCGGCATATCCGATAACCGTAAAAAAGTAGTTAGTGGGACATACATACAAGACGATTATTATTAATTCATGACAATTTTACTTGGCTAACAAGTCTCTGAAGTCTTAACTATGTCAATTATTTTTTTCGAGGTTTTCTCTGACCTTTGGAGAAAATATCTTGATACTTCCATTTGTGACACATCATCGCAACAGAGAAAAGAAATAATACAACCAGTGAAAGCAAATAAACTGTGCATTGGGGCAAATAAATTGTAAACAACAGAGATGGTCGAGGACTCCAACAAACAAATATTTAGTTAAAGCACGCTTTATAAACGTAACTGGGTCATTAAACACGTTGTCATATTCCATCAACTGGCTGCACATGCATTCTCTTCCAGATAAGGGGTGTATAAACGTTGACACTGTAGAACTGTATACTGACTCAGGGACGGGTATTGATGACGTAAAAGTCACTGAGAACGATAACATGCCCTTACATTTATGGACAAATGCTATAAAGTAAATAAAAATGACTTTAAAAATAATTGACCACTGAATTCTGGTGTGTGTAACAATGAATTTACAAGAACTGTCTGCCTGTTCTATTCACCGCATAGCTCTTGATTTTACAGAAATAATTGTCTTCTAATTTACAGCACAATCCACAAAATAAAACACGCCCACCTAACGTAAACAAATCTTTTCCAAATTCATTCGCTGACCGATTTAAAAAAATGCACTTCGTGGGGGTTTAACTTTTGGCATTTTTCTTGCACAGGACTACAGTACGCACTTGGGAGGATAATTCTGTACTGGAGTGTAAAGTTAGGATGATTATGATTCTTCTTGTTTAAAGGGGCCTAACATCTGGGTCATCGGCCTCTAATGGTATGAGCTGAAACGAAATGACATGATAATGAAAGTTTTAAAATGTGTCCACTGACTAGAATTTAAAAACAAAACGACGACGAAATGCCTTAAAATGCAATAACTTACGTTTATAGGCAATAAAACAACCAACTATCCCTCATAAAACGGATGACGAAGTCTGCTGAGGGAGATGGTACTCGGGAGTTTCAGACTGCGGCGAAGATCGGCCAGGTCCACACACACTCCGTAAGAATGTGCACCACGGTAAGGTGACCGCCGCAAGTACACACAGGAGGGAAAGTTAACTGTTGTTTCCAAAGCCTCTTCGCTTCAACTTTTTCTTGGAGTTGACGCATGCCGGGATGAATGACTGGCTATAGGCGCAGGTGCGAAGACTGATGTATTCCTTGTGTTTGAGACACGTTAGGAAATACTTTCCTCTAAATATCAGAGATCTGTATTATGTTCCTCAGCATACATCGCAAACACATAGTATATCAGTACTTTCCTTACCCCTTGCTTAGCCACCAACAACTGCTGATGTGTTTGCTTCGGCATGAAAGATATATACCAACTTCGCCGGGCTGAGGAGCCACCTTGGTTTAACTACTAAAATACTCGCTCATAAATCCGTGTTAAAACGGTACTGCACTGTTTATTTACGTTCATCTTCGTTCCATTGCATGAGGATTTCTACTTTAGACTAGACAGTCCCGCTGCACAGACAAAACAGAGTGGTTGCCGACATATGGGGAGGCTGTCATGAAAATCTACTTCTCCTAAGCCGCTGTTTCCTTAGGCAACCAAACATAATGAGCTGTATTTATGTGAACCACGTGAATTAAGTATGAAACAGCAGGAGATATTCTATATTTCATCTTCTATCTGTTCTTCACACTTTTCTTCAAGTTTCACTTCATTTCTGTCACGCCAATCACTTTAGAACTTGACATATGGTAATGCTACCCTCACAGATCTTGTGTTCTCGCGATGTTCTCCGAGCTAAACGTTCCACATCGCACCACCCTAAGTGAATCTTGACACAGCCGGATCTGAAAGGAAGGCAGAGTACGCAAGGGAAGGAATAAGGGGTTACAATTTATCGTGGCCATTCCGTTTGTCGATACTCGTGTTGATGGTGTGGTATGGGGGCGCCTCCTGTAGCGTGATCGATGGAGCCGCAGGGGGCTTTGACATGCCACCACTCGGCGTGGTCGGCAAACCGCGATAGGGGCGCTTCTGCTGGATTGTGTCTTAAAGAGCACCAGCGTTTCTCTCCAACAGAGGAAATAATAATAATAATAATAATAATAATAATAATAATAATAATAATAATAATAATAATAATAATAATAATAATAATAATAATAATAATAACAATAATAATAAAACAATAATAATAATAATGGCCAGGTGAGGGTCCTCCAAGTTGACGCCGTATAGGCGACCTGCGCGCCTGTCAGGATGGGGCTCTACCTGTGTAGAATTCTAATGATGAAGACGACACACACACCCAGCACTCGAGCCATTGGAATTAAACAGTGCAGTTTAAAAACATCGACCCGGACGGCAATCGAAGTCGCGACCCTCTGAACCAAAGGCCAGCATGCTAACAATCTAACCATTAACCGGAGATGATGATAATAATAGTAATAATACAATCAGGAAACTACGATTACAATTTTATGGTCACTTATATAGAATGGATAATAACAGGCTTACAAACAATATTTTATACTTATCCTTATCAATCAAAAATCACAACGATTACCTAACAGAAATCGGTGAAGACGTAAATAAAACTGGATTAATGAAGAAGCCATTCAAGAAAGAATAAAATTCAGAACTTTAATTCACAAACACAAATTTTCTGTAAAGCGATAGGACGAAGATATATTAGGAAGAAAAGAAAAACAAAAAAGTGCTAATATTCAAACGTGCTTCTTAGGTGGACACAACATTGTAATAATAATAATAATAATAATAATAATAATAATACTAATAATAATAATAATAATAATAATAATGCCTGGTACTAAACTATAGATTAGATAAACTGAGGTGGTTTCCCATTTTCACACCAGGCAAGTGCCGGGGCTGTACCTTAATTAAGGCCACGGCCGCTTCCTTCCAATTCCTAGGCCTTCCCTATCCTGTCGTCGCCATAAGACCTATCTGTGTCGGTGCGACGTAAAGCAATTAGAAAAAAAAGTGAGGTACTAGAAAGGAGAATCATGAGAAAAATCTTAGGCGCTGTGAAAACGACAGAAGTATGGAAATTAAGATCTAATGATTAAATATACATGAACAGAGAAAACAGAGCGGAAACCATAAGAAAAATGTTATTAATTTTTGGACATATTTACGGAATGGATGATTCCAGATTAACAAAAAGGATGTTCAAGTACCTTTGGGACAAAAAGGCAACAACTAGCTAGATTCAAGAAGTAAAGAATGATTTAAAAATAAAAAAAATATAAGAGAAGATGAAATTATGGACAGAGATATTTTTAGGAATAGGGTAGTAAGTATAGAAGGATTTCAGGGAAGAAAGAACAATAAACCTGGTCCGAGGACAGAAAGAAACAGCACAGTGAAAGGATGAAAGAATATTGGAAGGAACGGAAGACAAAGCAACAACTGAATTGGAATTGGCACGTGGTCCTTAGCAGGCTTCATCGGAAAGGAGGAGGAAAAGAAGAAGAGGAAGAAGCTTATAACCTCAGCTTCCTTGTGCAAGCATTCTAATGTGACTCCATCTGGCTATCTGCTCGTTAATTTCGATGTTCCCTTTTACTCTAGCCCCGCTAAATGGCAGAGTAAAGCGAATCTCTCTCGGGCGTCAATGTCACCAGAAATCCTTTACATGCCGAATGCAAACCAGTCTTTCGTGAACTGATAGCTAAAGATGATGTGACATCATGTTTTTGTAGGCACGGAATAAACTGAAAATCAGAGGCTGAATCTCTCCAGTGGTTACATAAGGTATTATGAATTATTCAGGAGGGATAGTTTGTTCTAAATCAGTAGTCAAGGAACTGAAACAGTAATTGTCATCGCGTTACGCCATTATGATCATGAAAGCGGATACCAAGCTGATGAACGTGAATACTTAATAATTCCCAGGAAGTTAATCTTCTATCTTTCTGTTGCGGACTTTATGATCACTGTGAAGCGTCATCTAACAGTTTGCGTTACGGAGATATAACCATAGCAACCGTAATGCTGTGATTTGAAGTATTGTTACCTAGCAACCGTGAAGGCTGTGATGTGAAGTATTGTTACCTAGCAACCGTGTAGGCTGTGATAAGAAGTATTGTTACGTAGCAACCGTGAAGGCTGTTATGTGAAGTATTGTTACCTAGCAACCGTGTAGGCTGTGATGTGAAATATTGTTACCTAGCAACCGTGTAGGCTGTGATGAGAAGTATTGTTACCTAGCAACCGTGTAGGCTATGATGAGAAGTATTGTTACCTAGCAACCGTGTAGGCTATGATGAGAAGTATTGTTACCTAGCTACCGTGTAGTATTGTTACCTAGTAATCGTGTAGGCTGTGATGTGAAGTTTTGTTACCTAGCAACCGTGTAGGCTGTGATGTGAAGTATTGTTGTCTATCAACCGTGTAGGCTGTGATGTCAAGTATTGTTACCTAATAACCGTGCAGGCTGTGATGTGAAGTATTGTTACCTAGATATATTTATGAACATTTGATTTTTACAAAGTGAAAATTGGTTTGTTTCTTACCCTTGCTCTCTTGAACATTTTGTGAATGTCCGTGATGTCTTTTTTAAGTGTATCAAGTACATCCCATAGAATATTGCTCGTCTGTCATTCACTATCTATCGCTCTCCTATGCAGATTTTTGAGACATTAGCAACTAATATTTTGCTCTAACCATTGTTATTCATGATACTTTCGAATAGCCCTAACTGGCGTTTAAGTACGTCCCTTGTAAGGAGATCGCATCTGAAGCATGACCTTTATCGGTACTCTAATAAGAGTACCTTAACCGATGCCGCCAGTATGGTTAGCACATAATAGAGAATGCTGAACTGACAATCTCTGGTGACACCTTGCGGGGACTACTCGATAGTACCTAGGCTGTTGTCCGAAAGCATTTTTAAATTAACCAATACTCTGTAGCTAGTTTTCAGTTAGAAATGAAGCACAGAGAGAAGTTCATCTCAGCACAGCATCAAGCGCGCTCTCTTTGAATGTTGCCGCGCACTGAAGATGAATGAGCTCGCCTTGCCAGTGACGTTATCAGTCCAGTCGTGCGAGTGGCTTAGAAGGCGGAGAAGTACAAAAAGGGAAGGAAGGCTGCCTGCTCTTTCTCAACTGACAGCTTCCTTTCTTCCTTTTGAAAACGACTAGGAACGAAATGGAGGCCACAATTAAGAAACGCGCTTTCTTCCCGTGCAGATCACACAGTCCATTTGGAGCTTGACAGCCTCACATGATGCAGCGCAGTATCGATACATCAAAACAAGTGAAGGGCACGATTTCTGTTCTTGATCCTCTTGAACGCGAGGGTATGCAGGACGTCATCTTAGGACAGATAAGGCGCCAGCAAACGTGTTCGTTCATTCGTGCCAAGAGCCGACCAGCTCTAGCAATGCCTTGGACTTAGAAGTTCTAAATCAGCTACGAAATAACTTGGGATGAACACCCAGTCGTTAAATTACATATGAAATAGCATAATTGATCCTGACAGGTACAATATTGTGAAACAGGTGTACTTAATAAGAGTCTCGCCTCCAAAATGCCATAGTCTAGCCTCAAACAGGCAAACAATCGAGTGACCCCAATTACCGTCCCAAAAGGGAACAAAAATTAAAATACAGTTAGCCTAAAGAATAAACATGGGCATAACTGCCCATACTACAAGGCCTTAATAATAAAAACGAAAGGTTGCACATAACAGGCCATCACAAAATGCAATGAGGTGAAACATCAGCACTCCTTATAGAAATTTCTGGAGGAACAAGAACCTAAGTGAGGTTAAGGCCCAATCACACAGAGGCTAATACCATACGATAAAGCGTAACTAAAGGAGAAACATTTAAATTCGAGCCAAGATGTTCAAAATTTGGAGGTAGAAGTCTTTAGTTAGCCAATTCAAAAATTGAAGGAGAGGGTCACCACTCGCGTTCCTTTACATTACATATAGGAAATAGAAATAGAGTCGAAAAACTGAGAAGAAAATCATCGGAATGCAAAATTACATTAAGAAACGCCTGAAACCTTCACCTCAAACTACCCGCAGGCACGATCACATATTTAGGTAAATTCTGCCATTACCTTGTATCGTGCCTCCGCCTCCATAGCCTTCTATAGCCTCCGTCAAGCCGCACTCTCAAGCACTGGAGCAATTCAGACAAGACGGCGCTAAAAAGCCCTCCTTATACAGTTCCGTAGGGATAAGTTCCAGATTAAATTAAACTAAAATATGATGATAGGCTGAATTTCCATACCCACCCCCGGGTTTGATTGGCTATAGAACGTATGTACTAGCATATGATAGGTAGATTACAATAGTGGAGGAACCAGCTGAAGTGTTGAAAATTTCGGTATATAAAAAAATCCTCAGAAATGGTTTACCAACGCCTAAAATAGACACTTCTCTGTTATGTAATTTTTCTAGTCATAAGAGTGCACAAAAATTCGATGGTAGAGCCATCTAACCGTCAAGGAATAAAGTTTTTTGGAGTTTAAAAGTTCATATCCCTTGGCATAGATGGCCGTAGAGAAGGCGCACGGTTTAAATAGACGGGAAAGTATACCCCCTGGTACAATTATTATTATTGTTATTATTATTATTAAAATAGAGGAGGAACCAGCTGAAGTGTTGGAAACTTTGATAGGCTACATTAAAAAAAAATCCTAATGAAAGGTTTACCAAAGCCCAACATAAACATTTCTGTGTTAAGCAGCATTTTCTAGGCATAAGAGTGCGCTAACAAATCGATGGTAGAGCCATAAACTGTAGCCATAATAATAATAATAATAATAATAATAATAATAATAATAATAATAATAATAATAATAATAATAATAATAATAATAATAATTGTTCGTATCGGCCTACTAAGTTCCTCGATGTTTCAGCTCTCTTGCCCAGTGCTCTTCATTCGTTGCCGGTGTTGCTTTTTCCTTTCTCCGTCCACGACCTTCAGTGGTCTTTTAGTTTCCTCCTGAGTGGGTTGTGTTCTTGTACATCTTCATAAGTGATCCTCATTTCCTGTAGGTCCCTTTTTACCTCCTTGAACCAAGTTGGCTGGCTCTTCTCATAAGTGAAGATCTGGTTCGATATTCGTGTTAGTTTCACGTGGCCATGACATCAGAGGTCTTCTGGACATGGGTATACAGTTCTTGGTTATGCTGAGGTCTATATTCATCTTTGTCTTTAATTGCGCCAAGAATTTCCCTTATATCTTTCTTTAATTTCCAATTTTTCTAGTAGGCCTTTCTTGTTCACAACAAGGCTGCATACAAAGCATCTGCTCTTACGACATTGCAATAATGGCTCAGTTCAAGGATATGGACATTTTGTTGTGAACGTCTTTGGTCAGTTGATAAGCCATTTACATTTTATTAATGCGAACGCGAAAGCTTCTTTTCAGAGAAGTTTGGTTCTATCCACTCACAGAGATAATTAAATTTTATCTATCTTACATCAGAAACTATCCAGGCAATGCCGGATACTACAGCTAGTTAGAATTATATGACAAATATGATGTGGATATTCAACAGAATGTGGGACACGTGGAATGCCGGTAATAACTCTGTGTAGTGTGGGTCTGTGATATGAGAAATACGAGACAGAATTTAAGAGTGATTTAAGTGGTTTTTGAGAAAACCAAATGTCATTTCAGTTTCTTGGATGTCTGTGTTAAAATCTGCCCTCATGCTGATTGGCACAACAACATCAATATCAAACTCGTCGTCATTCATTAAACTTGATTCAGAGTAACGCATTCGATTTATTTATCATTCTATAGAACTGTTCACGATCTATTCACAACGACAGCTAACCTCAACTGAACGGGCGACTCAAGAAAGCGCCATCTTATAACAGAGTATGCGTGTGACGTCACATATTTAGCATCGTGTTTGCCTTACTTTGAAGCACTGTTTGATGAAAACTTCGTTTCAGGTTTTCATTTTTCTTTGTAACAGGTAGCTTTATCTTTTACCTGTCTATTGAGGCATTAAACACAATCGTAAGTTAATACCCAAACAATGAAAGAGTCTTCAGTGTTTTCTTCCCATGCACCCATTGTAGAGGATAAAAATTCTAAGTTAAGAGAACCGGGAAGTGTGACACGATAGAAGAGAATGTAACTTCCGATGTTTAATTAGATATCTCAGAAACTAAAAGAGGTATTTCCTCGAATGTTCTTTTGATATATTCAGAATACATTCTTCATTATTTAGTAGAATATGAAGCTTCTATGTTTAATATATTGTGTTAGAAATAACTTTATAAAGATAATATTTTTAAACATTTTGTTAAAAACTTTCCTTAACTTATGTACCTTTTTCCGAGAAAATTCTCAAACCAGACCCACGAAACGTTGCATGCATAATATTTAAACCTATTTTGAGCTGCTGAAGTAAAATTATTAGCTTATTATTTACGGGAGTTGAGAAATTATTCTTTACGTGTATCCTAGTTGAAAACTGACATTTTCTGTAAAATTGTCAGTGCTCTTCAAGCTGGCCTCCACGAACTAATCATGATATCTGATTCAATTTAAATTTACCTCCACAAGAAGATGTATATAGAGTCTAAGAGACTACCGAGTTTCAAATACATTTATGTGATAGTTTGTGAGAAGGTACACAAACGTTCAAAACATATGACTTACGGAAAATCTAAAAAGAATATTTGAGTTGTAGCTGGCACCTAATAATAGCGTGCAGTGTAACGTTTAAATCTAATTTTGTTGCCTCAAATATAACTTTAGCCCAATAATTGATACACCAAATACTTGAGGAAAAATGGAGATTTTTAAGCTCAAAAATGAAAATTGACGTTTTTGAGCCTATCATACTTCGCGGTTCACTTAAAACAGATGATTTAGATCCTGAATTGACTGGCCATTATACGTACAGTATTATGTATCCACTACATTGATACGATAAATTTGACTTCTAAAAGTTCCGTGATTGAGTCGCATTCGAGTTATTGTAGGGGAGTAAAATAACCTAGTTAAGGCTTTATATAATATAGAGGTTGCCCTTGTAGACACCTGCGTCATTTAAAAAATTAACTTATCATACTTAGAATTGGGATATGTTTATCTAAATGTTCCAAATTGTAGGTGAAAGTCCGAATGATTTTATTATCTCAAAAGGAAAATTTCAACCCCCTCCACACCACTTTGAATGATGACATGGCATCAAAAATTTTTAAGGCTCTACGAATGAGTTCACTTTGTTGATTCCTATCGCCCCGTGATGTCTGATAAGTCGTCCTATTCCATTGCCATGGAAATGAAATCTTCCCTACGGGATAGTCAGACCCTCGTCTCGCATTCACACTTTGTTCGACTGTTCTCCACCCCATCGTTATGTAAATGCGATGCCTTTACGATCAGCCAATGAGCAAGTTTATATTCCGCTTGAGGTTTGGTTTCTGGTAATGAGCGGAGGGTCAGGTAATGGGTCTTGTCGTCAACATCCCATTGAATGTTATATCAGCGCTCTGTCAGTGATGCTTATCTCGAGAATAACAGAGAATATTACCTCTCAAGTGTGTGTAATGACCAATCAGTGTGCTTTGAGAAGGCCTCTATGATTACACCTCTCCATAACTTTTTTCAGAAACGTGTGTAGCGTTCAGAGCACAGCCAGTGACTGTGGATGCATTCAAAGTCGGTACTCATAGTCAAAGGTACAACAATAACATTTTGTACGAGTTGGGGAAGATGGCCATCAATAAGACTGAAGGAAATATAATAAAATCCATCCGAATAACTCAAGTGGTGAAGGAAATTTCAGTATTAAGAAAACACATGACTGGATGAAAATGACGACGCTTGTTGTTTAAATGGGCCTAACGTCCTGGTCTTCGGCTCCTATTGGTACGAGATGAAACGAACAGCACGAGGGCAAGTCAGTAAGTTTCTGCAATTAATTTTTATTACAAAAAGAGTACACACATTTTATTGATATCATTTCTCAAGATAGTCTCCCTGC
The DNA here is from genome assembly GCF_040414725.1 of Anabrus simplex. Lineage (NCBI taxonomy): Eukaryota > Metazoa > Arthropoda > Insecta > Orthoptera > Tettigoniidae > Anabrus > Anabrus simplex. The sequence continues at coordinate 214,589,607 of NC_090279.1, read as the reverse complement.
TTTTCAATGCATATAGTCCACCATTCCACAAGTTTTCTGATACCTTCTGAAAAAACTAGTTTTTGGTTTCGCAGCAAGCCACGTATGCACCGCTTCCTCCACCTGTTCATCTGAGCTGAATCGACGGCCCCTTAGACGTTAAGTGGACCAAACAAATGGTAATTCGACGAGGCGAGATCGGTACTGAACCGAGGATGCTCCAACACATCGAAACGCAGCATGTAAAGAGTTTGAGCGGTGTGGGTGACGGTATGTGGACGCTCATTGTCATGCAACAAAAAAACTCCTTCCGTCAATCGACCTCGGCATTTGTTGCGAATTGCAGGTTTCAGCTTTTTTTACCAGCATATCACTGAAACGCTCACTACTTACTGTTTCCCCCTTTTCCTAGTAAAATTCCAGGCTTGGCGTTGAGAGTCCTAAAACACCGTGATCATCACTTTTGCTGAAAGAGGTTGACTCTTGAATTTCTTTCTGACTGGGGATCCGGGATGCCTTTGTCAGCATGACGGTCTACTAGGTGCTGACAGATTCACACAGTGCGCTTCTGATCTTCATTGAATTGTTCTGGAACCCATCTCGAACTGACTTTGTGTAGGTTAAGCCTATTATGGATGATTTTGCCACGTCATCACTCGTCTGTTATTCAGGATCATATCACGCACTGGTTCAATATTGGCATCAGTTACGGCTGCAGATGGACGCCCGCATCTTTCCTCTACCTTCACGCTCGTGCCACACCTATTGAAGGGTTAAATCCACTGGTAAACTCTTCTCTGTGGCGAAACATTGCCCAGGTATTGTGCTGAAAGTCTTCTATGAATTTCCGCTCCTGGTACACCCTCAGTCCACAAAACCGGTTTGCGGAATGCTGTTCTTCCTTGGTGCAAATAAAGAGTAGCGCGGCCATCTTTATGTCACAACAGCGCAAGCTGTACTGATCTGACAACCCTGAAACCTATCACAGACTTGGACAACGGTGCCATCTAGCGGCCGGTGAGCACACAGTGCCATAGAGCCAACCTAAGGAGCAAAATTGCAGATACTACGACTTGCCTCGTAATAATAATAATAATTACAATTTAACATTTACACACTGACTAGAATTTAAAAGGTGAAGATGAAGAAGATGATGAACTTGTAACAATTAGTGTATCAAATTCGCAATGTGTTATTTCCTTATAATCTGAATTATAAATATATTAAAAGGTATTAAGTTGGAATAAGGCATTATATTTGGAATGAAATAAGTTACTTCGTTGAAATTAAACGTTTCAAGAGCATTAAAAGTACACCGACAGACTAAAACACAGCTCAATAGAATAAATAAGCAGTTAATAAAATAAAAACAAATATACCATTGACTTCTAAACACGATTAAAGAGGCCAAAGCCCGTCAAGAAACGGATGCCACGGTCCAGTGTCTGTTTGTCATCTCGTAGAACGAGGGAGATGGTACTGGGAAGTTTTAGACTACGGAACAGATCGGCCAGGTCTGCGAACTCCACGGTCATATGATCTCGGCAAGTAGACACCGGGGAGGAGAATCTTCTCCCTTCAGTAAGTAGAGGTACGTCGCTATATTATGGCCGATCCGAAGACGAGATAATGCCACTGGTTCTCTCGATATCGGGTTATTTGGAAGAGTGATGGCCTCCCACTCTGTTTCCCAATGGGACGTCACCAAGTGACTCAGCTGTAAAGGAATAACTTGCATAATGTGACTGCGTACTTGGCAGCCCTGTCATCTAACTAGTTTCCCGCTACACTCATGTGTATACGTGAGTCTGGTACTAGCACTCCAACACCCGGCCACCAGGTCCTGAATACGCTGCACTAGAGGGTGTCACCGGAAATATCCATCAGTAGACTGTAACAAAGCTCAAGGAACAAAAAGTGCTGACGTTCATTGAACAGCGCGTGCTGCAGCAGATGCCTACAGCGTGAATTTTTACACAATAGTAGGCTAGGATACAAAACTCACCGAAGCGGGGAACCTGTTATTACATTTTTCTGCCATTTTTGTTTTGTATTTAAGATTTCTTCAAAGTGTACTGAACGCGATTAATACGCTGGTAGTGCTTGCTTGCTTCAAAGTAGAAATCAATTTGTTGGCCGTTTACGAGCCAATACAGCTTTACTAAACAGAATATGTATGCTCAGAGTTTGTCATATCTAGGATTATTTAATCTATATGAGGAGAGTCAAGTCACCCCGAGCATGTCCTAAGCAATAACAAATTTAAGTAGGTGTTGGATCTGATAGAACAACATCGTTTGAATATCTTTCTCAGCTGAAATCTGACAAAAAGCGAACAGATTCTCGTAATGCTTGAGTTACTAATATGAAGGTCGATGTTAAATCCGAAATTGAGAACATGAACAAACCACCAGTCACGGAGAGATTATTTGGCATATGACTTCCCACATCCTTGCAGTAACAATTTTTGCTAGCCTTGAAAAAAGAGAGTAAGATACGTTTCACACAACAAAACTTGTGCATTTTTACACATGCAGTTATTTAAGTGATGTTAATTTTTGATCTGTGCCAATTATGGCTGCGTCTATAAAAATGTTTGAAACTTACAACTGCCGTCTAGTTGTTAATTAACGTTCCTTTTGAAAGTCTGAATCTGACGGACATGTTTGATAAAATGAAATGGCGTATGCCTGTGTCCGAGGACAAGTTCGGCTCGCCAGGTGCAGGTCTTTGAAGGTGACACCCCTAGACGACCTGCACGTCGTGATGAGGATGAAATGATGATGAAGACGACACATACATCCAGTCCCCGCACCAGTGAAATTAACCAGTGATAGTTAAAATTCCTGACCCCGCCAGAAAACGAACCCGGCACCCCTATGACCAAAGGCCAGCATGGAGCCGGACGACATGTTTGATATTGTTGAATAAAGCTCATATGTGCTCAAGAGATATCCCGATTGAAATATGATGACCTTATTGGAAATTGTACCTTATTACACCTCTCCTTGCCCGCCCCGCGCAGTAAGGGTAGCATGGCCGCTTCTTTCCCGGAGGTCCCGGGTACGATATCGGGCCAGATCCGGTATTTTTACCCGGTTTTGAGTGCTGGTTCCAGTTTCACTTAGCCTACAATTGAGGAGCTATCTGACGGTGAGAATAACCGCCGAAAGGTTCCGTCGTGCTGATCACACGACACGTCGTAATCTGCAGTCGCATTGTAGCCCTTGTTTTGTTTCTAAACCTCTCTTTACTGAAAATATTATTTTTAAATATTCTTCTCCAAATTTGTTGATGTAATTGATGACATTACGATACTTAATTGTTTATCGTCAAGATTTTGCTTTGAAAATTAAAAGTATTCGCTCAGAAATGTACGTTTTAGAACAGTGACATGAAACGCTTCACCATGAGCGCTATATTATTGATGTATTTATTAATGACTTCCCGTACATGGCAGGGCTCAGGCTGTGAAGCTTGATGTTATTCCAAACCAGATAATTATACAACTGCATAAACATACCTTATTGAGCATTATAACCACTAAAAATTAAAAGTAAATTTAATATTATTTAAAGTTAACGTAAAACGTAATTTAATTGAAATTTAAAGTCTCATAAACATAATTTTAACATTATTATATTAATTCATAGTATATACCATTATTAAAACTCTGTCTCATAAAATTTGAACTATAATGTTACTAACGATACATTTTATTTATTTAACTTAATAATCTACCATTTGAGCGTGAATTTTAGAGTAAATTAATCTCAAAGTAGGTAAATTTTCTAGCACATTGTTCTGAACAGATTTAGGTTACTTATGTCCATAGTTTCAGCCGGGAGAGAATTCCATGAACGTATTGTCTCCGGTATAAATTAGTTGTTATACGTACTATTGCGGTGAGTGGGGATGGACAGCAGGGATCGTATTGAAGACCCTGAGGCTGCTTTACTTGAAGGAGAGAGGTAGTTGAAATGTATTCTGTGGTAATCTGTTTTACCTGTTTGCAGTATTTTGTGCATAAGAGAAACAGCATGGTACTTAAGTCTATCACATAATCTTAACCAAGACAGCTGATAGAAGAATGGAGCGGAACATTTAGAATGAATCGAATGCAGGCATTATGCGCTCGTTGAAGTTTAGAATCAAGCGAATAACTTAAGTTATTATAGACCACATCACCATAATCAAACATTGGTAGTATTAGTCCTTGAACGAGCAGTTTACTGCTTTTGACAGGTAGACTAAAATAGGAAACCCAATTTATTTTCTAGAGAAGTGCTAGCCACAATGCTTATATTGCGTCTTCAACACACATACATCTTTGAAAAAGTGACACCTTGATAACATTTCAGGGTGATATGAAAATATGAATGCAATTTCGTACTTTAGCTACTTCATGGGTACCAACATCGTGCACTTACTGCGAAATTGTCGCTACGAAAGTAAATAAACTAATATTAAGGACATTAACATACATGTTACCGATCTCGATAGCTGCAGTCGCTTAAGTGCGGCCAGTATCCAGTATTCGGGAGATAGTAGGTTCCAACCCCACTGTCGGCAGCCCTGAAGATAGTTTTCCGTGGTTTCCTATTTTCACACCAGGAAAACGCTGGGGCTGTACCTTAATTTAGGCTACGGCCGCTTCCGTCCCACTCCTAGTCCTTTCCTGTCCCATCGTCGCCATAAGACCTATCTGTGTCGGTGCGACTTAAAGCTACTTGTAAAAATAACATATTCCATAATTGCAGCAGTTGGAATATATAATAGGAGAATTTCACCGTGATCATAAGCTGTTGAACCAATACTCATCAGTCTGCAATGTCAAAGAGAGTGATTTTAAACTATCATGTTCCAGTCACTTATACAATTCATCCTTCAGAAACAAAGTGCGAACTGAAAACCCTAAGAATCTGGGGAGTAAGTGGGAAACATGGAGGAAATATTGTCCCCTGGGCAGCTAATGTGTTTGTCAGGTTCCTTTACTTAAGTAGGATGCTACAGTTACTTGCTGTGCAGTATAACGGGTGGCCTAATCAGGCACGCTACAGGGGCTCTCATTAGAGTGCACGAGAATATTATTAAAGTAAGATGGTGGCAGTAATCTGCGCACACCCCGACAACACGTAATGTCAGTTTACTAATTAGCACTGTACAACATTGCAGCTGTTGTAGTTGGTCGTGTTTTGTTCATAAGAACATGGTTCTCGTACCGGTGTAGACAAACCCTTCAACTACTCCGTACATTCTAAGACGAGAGTACTTTACTTCCATTATAGTGCAGTGTAGACGTCAAGAGTTTACATACATATTGAATAAATTAAATACGGCCGGTTAGTACACTATCTGCACCCTGTGGGTGAGGGACGCAGATCAAGAATACACCCACAGTACCCCCTGCCTGTCGTAAGAGGCGACTAACCAAGGGATGATACTTTTGGAATCATGAGGTAATATATGAATAGTATCAGTACGCGATGAACACTTTGGGTCGACTTGCAATTAGTACTACACCATAGGGTTGGGCACTCTGTCCCTGTTTCGGCACACTGTGCCGATGAGCAGTAATGTTCCGCTGTTGCGGAACACCGAGTGTCAGTTGTTCCTAAACATTCTCAAGCGAGACCGAGGCAGTTATTCGCTATCCCGCCAGAAGCGCCAGTATGCACTGCCCTTTGCCCTTCGCCTACCAGCTGACTGTCTATACTAGGAGTGTGCTGACACGTGCTGGGGTGTTCGGTGTTCCGTTATATTCTCTCTTTTCCGTTGCAGCGGCAATTGGCCTTCGGTACATGCGAATAATTTGATGCGTTCTGTTTTCAGCTGTTTTGTAGGAGTCTTTTAATTGAATCCTAGTAATATATAGCGTACGAAGGGCGGTACACTTTGAATAATGTCACACCGGAGTCATGTTTAGGAAATTTTTACTAGAATGAAACCGAATAGAGTGAAACGAAATTTGTTTTTCTTTTTTGTCTGGAAAAGAATCTTCAACCGGCACAATGACGAGATATTTCACACTTAAACATCCCAAATAAATAAATAAATAAATAAATAAATAAATAAATAAATAAATAAATAAATAAATAAATAAATAAATAAATAAAAAGACAGTTGGTGAAGTTCAAAGCCAAAAGAAGACTTAAACACCAGTAGGAGCGCTAATGTGAGTCAATGCAGACATTCACTTACGCCTCTATCACTACATTCAGAATGGACATTAAAAATAATTAAATAAAACATTGTCTTTTAATTTTATAGAGCTATAAAAGACTCACAATTTGAAATCATTCCCCGGGCCGAGACCTTCTCATTTCAGCACAATTGAGGAAATTGCTTAATGTCACGTCTTTCGCTGTATGGGGTCCCCCACCTTTCCTGATACGAAATGTTTACAACATTACCCTGGATGGTAAACGGAGAGGAAAGAAAGAAAGAAAGAAATATTATTGTAGCTAAAAGTGTAAATAATCTCTAACCATTTTAAGTAGCTAACCCAAATGGATTCTGAGAAAAGTGTTCCTGAATTTTGAACATTTAGCATGGGAGACATTGGCAGTTTTTCTCACCAGTTGATTAAGTGTCCAGGAAAGATTACAATTAAGGTGATGGATGTTAGCGGGTTTTATCCTCTTGTTTTTCAACACCTGCTGAAGTATACTATATCCTCTTATTCCATGGTTCCATCACTTGTTTGGTGACAAAGCTTGTGGGGTGTTGGAGTGTTAGCGACAGCTAGGGTTGACGTTGATATTAATGAACTAGACGGGATTAGGGTCGCAGTCTCTTGCTCCCAGCATCATTAAGACAAAAGAAAGGCGATCGAGAGGTAATTCTGAACCTCCCCCCTTGGTGCGCTGTCAACAAGAAGAGAAGCGTTCTCCCGTAAGATGGGGGAGCCTTCAATTTGGAGCCTTTCACTGTGAGATGAGAGGGAAAGGGACAGAAATTAATAATCGTTTAGAGGGTGTAAGATCTTAAAATATTCTGAGTTACATGTCAAGATGATGTAGGATGGGAGAACGCGTGTATTGCAAGCAGTGATGCCAAACTGAGAAATTCTGAATACCTTAGAGATATTTTTGAACATTTTTGAAGCGTGTGGAAGTGAAACATGAATAATGAATAACGTAGGAATGAAGTGAACTTAATGTTTTGATATGTGGTGTTACAGAAGAATGCTAGAGGTGAGATTGAATCACAGAGAACGATTAAGCGAAATTGGATCAGAGGAAAAGATGGAATGAAAAGGAAACATCTTAAGACACTCAGGGCACCAAATATAACATACAGTACCTTCTGATGGCCAAGTCACGATTACCTGGGACCGTGCTGCTGTTAGGGATTTAAACATTTCGTAGACTTACTCATTAAATTTGTTTTTCTACACCACGATATACTCACGACAGCTAACCTCCAACTGAGCTCACGAGTCAACACAGCGCCATCTTATAACAGAGTATGCGTGTGTCGTCACACATTTTGCCTTATTTGATGAAAACTACTTTTCAGATTCTCAAATTTTCTTTTCGGACAGGTCGCCTTTTAGTTTGTCTGTCAATTGAAACATTAGACATAGTCGTAAGTCGAACACTCTAAGCGTCTCAACGTTTTTCTCTCCATTTATTCGCTGTCGAGGAGCGTAAGTCTCCCTTAAAATCTACTGGGAAAAATATCTTTGTTCGTATCAAAACTAAGGTTCCTAGAAGGAAGCCATAATTTCATTTCATTGATTGGAAATATTAAAAGCACTCAAGGGTTTTAGGCTTTTTCGATCGTGAAATTACTAGCGTTTCGCTACAGTGTAGCAGTGTTCACATTTTCCATATTTTTGGGGGAATTTTAGGCCCAAAACATATGAACCCTACTCTCAATACAGATCATATTCTAACACGCTAATCTGAACGATACTCTCCGTTTCCTACTTATCTCATAAAACGTAATGCAGTTGAATCCTAGAAAGAGAAAGAAATATAGACTCTATTTCGATTGAAGTTATCGTTCAACGCTATGGGTTTGATGTCTATTGTTCGCACGGCAATCGTATAAAAGATATCGGCTCGATTAGTTTGTGAAGGGGGAAGGGGGACGTTTTCCTTTCTGTGGCGCACTGCCTTTGACAAGTGATACGTAAAGAGTCAATTCCAGGAGGCCGGGATTGTGGCTGGATGACGTTGCTTGGTAACGGGGAAAAACAGAAGAATGTCGAGTCGTGCGCGGTTTGTTGCTCCTCCATTTACTGTCGAGGCTTAACTGCATTGATCAGTGATTTTAAAAAAATGTCTAGTTTAATATCCCCTGCTATAAATGATTACATTTTTATTTGCTAAGCCTATATCGATAAAATTATATAACCACGATATTTTATTAATGCATCCATAATGTTGATGGCAATCCACAAATATTATTTCCCCTGTAAAAAGGACATGGTATGGTAATTTAATGCATGCGTAATTAATTTAGTACATAATGCATCACTGTGTAAAACTCATTAATATAGCTCTTCCACTGATCCTGTGTGAGTACACAGCTTATTTGACAAACTTAAAAAAAATAGCACTAACGGAGAATATGCACGGTTTTTTATATTAAAGCTGGTGAATCATGGGACAGACATGTCAATTAGTGATGACGAGGCATTGGAGTAGAGAGAGAGATTACATGTAATAAATAATCAATTCTGCAAAATAATTATGGGGCTTCCAGATTGCAAGGCGAATTGCGGAGTAGGATATAGGCATTCAAGCAGAATAAGCCGGGAAAGTAATAAAATATTGGTTAAGATTAAGAAGGGGAGAAGGGAGAGAAATACTGAATTTAGCTGCAAACAATATGTGGAACAGTTAAAGGATTATTACTGGCTAACGAAAGTGAAAAGGATGCTCGACAGAATTGGAATGGGAACCTACTGGGGTCAAGAGATTCATTATAGAGATAAAGAATTCAGTAAGAAAGTAATGATCAGAGTGAAGGATATTGAGAAACAATATGGTACACCGTGGAACGAAAAGGATACAGCTGGAATTTTGTAAAATTATACACAATATGGAAATAAAGAGAGAAAGGATTCCTAACAGAGAAATGGGAGGGATGATGTTTTTTTTGGCTAAGGGCTTTACGTCGCACCGACACAGATAGGTCTTATGGCGACAATGGGATAGGAAAGGCCTAGGAGTTGGAAGGAAGCGGCCGTGGCCTTAATTAAGGTACAGCCCCAGCATTTGCCTGGTGTAAAAATGGGAAACCACGGAAAACCATCTTCAGGGCAGCCGATAGTGGGATTCGAACCTACTGTCTCCCGGATGCAAGCTCACAGCCCCGCGCCTCTACGTGCACGGCTAACTCGCCCGGTGACGGATGTTGTGAAAATCAGTGTCTACTCTGTGGAGAAAAAATGGAAGAAGTGCATCTGTTAAGAGTTTGTAGGGCAACCGAAGCACTGAGATTAAAATATCTGAGAGGTGAGTATGTACAAACATAGAGAGAGAGAGAGAGAATTGCATAGAACTGCTAAAGTATTAAATAAATAAAAAGAATGTGGAATAAGGAATTTTAAAAATCAAAACAAATAAAGGATGAGAGGCGCGCGTGTCCTAGAATAATGAATATAATTACTAGTAGGTTAAATATAATATCGAATGTAGTAACATATAAATTGTTGTATTGTCGTGTCATCATATTCTATTCATAATTCAGCCGTTAGGTATTGTTAATGCTAGAATACTCCAAAAGACTAAAAAAGTAAGCATTAAATAAGCTAAGGAAAGGGAAGATACATGTCGTCCTAGACAATATAGCATTGTTAACGTCTAGGACAAAATACATTATATTTAGTGCAATAATAATCAGATATACCGGGAGAGTTGGCCGTGTGGTTAGGGTCGCGCAGCAGTGAATTTGCATCCGGGAGATAGTGGGTTCGAACCCCACTGTCGGCAGCCGTGAAGATGGTTTTCATTTTTTCCCATTTTCACACCAGGCAAGAGCTGTACCTTAATTAAGGCCACGGCCGCTTCCTTCCCACTCCTAGGCGTTTCCTGTCCTGTCGTCGACATAAGACCTAACTGTGTCGGTGCGACGTAAAGCAAATAGCAAAAATATATAATGCATGCATCAAATTTTAATAAAATAGTGCTCTATCTTCAATTTCAGGCGGTCCGGAGCTACGGGATGGGAGTACTCTATTCTATTTATCTCGAAGACATTTCGATTAAAGAAGTGAAAATGTTATTGCTCGTGGACGTCACATCTTCTAATTCAGTGTTATTGGCTGTACGTCCCTCTAAGTCGTTTCACAGTTTTCGGAGACGCCGAGGTGCCGGAATTGAGTCTCGCAGGAGTTCTCTAACACGAGGCTGACGTACAGGGTGACCTGAAAGTTCATTAACATATGACGAGCCAATACTTAACGGAATATTGGAGGTAGAAAGGTAAAAATAGACGCACATGATTGGCATGGCATGTGGTTTCAATCCAAAATAAAGTACAGAAAATAATCAAAAGATCGCGCTTCATGCGATACACATGCAATAAATAACATAACAACCGAGGTTTAGCAAACACGATGTTCTGAATGTCGGCCGTCAATCATTAACAATACCTGTAGTCGAGGGACAATGTCCTCAACAGCATCCGTACGTATGATGAGAAATTCCCGTCGGATGTTGTCTTCTAGCATCCCTAATTAGGTCGGACGATCGCGGTAGACTTGCGACTTTAACCATCCTATGGATTTTATAACTTTTAAAATAAACGGCACTAAAGATAGAAAGAAATTGCACTTTATTTTCTGCATGAAATTAATATACCACTAAATGTTTTCACGGTTACTGCTATTCTCTCTCTCTATCCCTCCCTGTGTCGCTATGTTAATTTCAGGTAGAATAAAAATTCACTGCAGTTTGCCTAATGTTTTTATCTTCTTCCTTTCTTTCTTAATTAGTTTACACTCCAGGGTTGGTTTTTCCCTCGAACTCACCGAAGGATCGCAAATCAACCGCCAAAAGGGCAGTGTCCTGGAGCGTGAGACTTTGAGTCGGGGTGTACAACGGGAGAGGAGGACCGGTACCTCGCCCATGTTATCTCACCGGTTGTACTGAACAAGGGCTTTGTGGGAGATGCGAAGATCGGAATTGATAGACAAGGAAGAGGGAAGGAAGCGGCCGTGGCCTTAAGTTAGGTACCATCGCGGCATTTGGCTGGAGGAGAATTGGAAAACCACGGGAAAAAAACTTCGAGGATATCTGAGGTGGTATTCGATCCCCCCCTCTACTGAGCTGACCTTTCGAGGCTGAGTGGACGTTCGAGTCACGTGGCCACCACTCCACTTGACTGGGCTGTACCAGGCGTATGCCGGCTTTTGTGGTAGAGAGAACAAGTAATTTTCAAGGCAAATTCATTTATTTTAATTCAAGGTATTGGCTATCGGCTTATACACACTTGGTCCATCATTGAGGTATGTTATGTATATCATGTCAGTAAGACTGCTTGTCTTTTGCGGCAAACCATTCGACAAGCCATTTTCCAACCGCCTTCAAATTGATGAAGTGCCGTTCTGTAAGCGCGTGCCCTACTGATGTGAAGAGGTGATAGTCAGATGGCGCCAAGTCAAGGTAGTACGTCGGGTGCGGAAGGGTGTCCAATCGAAGCGATTTCAAGGTGTTTTTCACTGGTTTTGCTGCGTGAGACGGCGCATTGTCGTGTAGTAAAATCACTTTGCCATGTCTTCTGGCCCATTTCGGTAGTCTTTCGATCAATGCCTTTCTTTCGATACCGTTGTGCATTAACGGTTTCGCCGGGCTTCAACAGTTTATAATACACAATACCGCTTTGGTCCCACCAGACACAAAGCATGGTCTTCTTGCCGAAGTGTTTTGCCGAAACCATGTCTGACATGTTCTAATCGCTGGAGCGTGCTTACCAGCAAACGATGATTTTCCACAGCCTTTTCCTTTTGACTAAACCGGGCGAGTTGGCCGTGCGCGTAGAGGCGCGCGGCTGTGAGCTTGCATCCGGGAGATAGTAGGTTCGAATCCCACTATCGGCAGCCCTGAAGATGGTTTTCCTTGGTTTCCCATTTTCACACCAGGCAAATGCTGGGGCTGTACCTTAATTAAGGCCACGGCCACTTCCTTCCAACTCCTAGGCCTTTCCTATCCCATCGTCGCCATAAAACCTATCTGTGTCGGTGCGACGTAAAGCCTCTAGAAAGACTTTTGACTAAATAGTTTTTGGCGGACTCAATCTGTGTGTGTTGGTAGGTTAATGTCGGACGAACGAACTGACGTTATGTGTCAAATTCATACGCTCTTCGTGAAACCGCAAAGGACTTATGCATACACCTGGTAACTCTTCAAGTATATATGCGTTGCACTGGAATCAGAGATTCTGCGTCATGACATTTGTCCGTGTTTTATCCGAAAAAAGAATGTGTTTTGACCTAAACCGTTATTCATGTATTACTGTTGAGTGTCCCCCCCCCTCGTACCGCGTTTGTACATTGAAGCTCCTTGAAATAGTTTGGACGCAGGGTCTGGCCTCTACTTGTAAGACGAATACCTGCCCTGGCCAGGAATCGAATCCGGGGCTCTCTGTATAAAGACTAGTACGTTGTTGTTTGGGTCATCATTCCACAGACTGGTTTGCCACTCAACCCTATCATAAGCTAACCATCTTCACTTCCTATAAAAACGAACTGCAAAATTCCTGGGTGTCTTAAGATGTGGCCTATCATTCTCTCTCTTCTTCCGGACAAACTTCACAAAACTGTTCTCGTCTAACCAGTTCGATTCAGCCGATCTCCATTCGTGATTTGATATACCCACCTCACCTCCAGAATTCTTCTGTAACATCACATTTAAAAAGCTTCTATTCTCTTTCTTTCTTTCTTTCTTTCTTTCTTTCTTTCTTTCTTTCTTTCTTTCAGAGCTAGTTATTATTCATATTTCACTTCCATACAATGCCACGCTTCGGACAAAAATCTCCAAAAAAATATTTCGAATTCCTACACCAATGTACGAAGTGAGCAAATTCCTTTTCTTAAGAAAGGCCTTCTTTGCTTGCGCTAGTCCGCATTTTTTGTCCTACTTACTTCTGCCATCGTTACTGATTCTTCTACCATAGTAACAATATTCGTCTAGATACTTTAATATTTCATTTCATAATGTGATACAGGGCCTCTTGATAAACCCAGACCGTCCAGCGGAGTTTTTACTCTCAGTGTGCACGTGTTCTACCTAGTACCAGGAGCTAGTCTGAATCTCGGCTTTTATCGTTGCAACAACATATTTTCATATGTAAAGTAAGTATGATTCAGCTCGACGGTACGCGATGGATTTGTTCACCAATTTCCTGGTGATGTGCTATGCCCGCACACGAACAGTTTCAACAGAGGAATAAGTAGATTATATTGGTGCGAATACTGAACGGTCACCGAATAAATCACTCTCAGGTTTACCACAACAAGTAGGGGTTTTGAATTCCTCTGCACACTGAGCTACAGAGCTGTTACTCATCAAACCCTACAAGTTTACACGGGCTCATTGTTTAAAATCTGCTGATCGAGCCATAAGACTGAGCTTGTGTTCTTTTCGGATGAGGCCTAGTTTCATCTTAATGGTCGTGTGAACAGTCATAACTCTCGCTATTGGAGTGCAGAAAATCCTAATACTGTTTATGAAGTCCCTTTTTATAATAGGAAGATCGGTGTGCTGTTAATGCAAGACGAATAATTGGGCCTACTTTTTTGAGACGACAGTAAATACAGAAAGGTACCAAGACGGCATTTTGACGCCATTCTTCCAACAGTTAACGGAAGAAAAAAATCGCGTGGTCGGTTTCAACAAGATTCAGTCCCTGCTCCTACAGCAGGAGGTTCTCTTCTTACAATCTCGGAAGTGTTTGAAGGTAGAGTAATCAGTGCTGCTCTATTTATCCCTCGTTCTTCAGATCTAACAGGGTGGGCTTTGTATTTGCTGGGTAAACTGAAAGAAAATGTGTATCGAACACATTGGAGGAACGAAAAGAATCATTACAGTGGCAGAACTCGCTTGCGTCAGACTGAAAGTGTTTACCAGATACAATGCCTGTATAACGTAGGAAGGACGACACTTCTAGCAACTTTTATAAGGTAAGACACGCTTAAATCAGGGCGGCCGCGCGCGACGTAAGTTCGGCTGGGACAGGTGCTGTAGTGCTGAGTGAAAACAATGTGCATTCGGTCCTAGTTTATATGATAGACCCTATATTTTTTGCAACGTGCGACTTCGTTCAACTGCACTCCATTATGTTAGTTTTATTTATTTCTGTCTTTTACTCCTTCCTCAAGACTGTATTCATACAATTGGACAATTTCCCCAGCTGTTGTGAAATCTCGGATAAAAATATAACGTTATCGGATTTGCGATTCCTTTCTAAATTCCTCTTCGATGACATTTACTGCCTTTTATTATTATTATTATTATTATTATTATTATTATTATTATTATTATTATTATTATTATTATTATTCGATGACGCAAGGAAGGAAAGGAATACGTCTCTGTAGGAAGTATCGTGGCCTTTAATAAGGTACACCCAATCATGTGCCTGATGGGAAAATGGAAAACCACGTAAAGCCATTCTCAGGACTGCCGACGGTGTGATTCGAACCCACTATCTCCCGAGTGCAAGCTCGCAGCTACACGCCGTTAATCATACAGCCAACTCACACTATTATTATTAAAGCTTCTATGGCAATAAGAACGAAAGCCCTTAGAAAAACTTTTACCTTTTCTTTCTGTTCTTCGTTCCTTCCCTTATTCGTATATGGATTTCATGTCTTCCTGTTCCTTCCACATTTAATAAGGTAAATTGCTTCTAACCTTGTCGATTTATACCGTAAGGAATTCACCAACAACATGGCGTTCTATGTGTGCGGTGTGTTGCCTGTCAAGCAGGCGCTCCTATACAAGTAATCTCCATGGTTACGATGCACGCACCAATGTTGTTCGAGATGATGTATGACTATCAGCCAAGACGCATGCAGTCGTTTCACTCGCTCCACTGCCTACCAAAAGTATTCCTTTCAGGAATGCGCCCAGATTTTGATTAACTTGTGTGTTCGTAGGATTTGGCAGCCTGTCTGGCTATTTTGTGCAGCATTGGGTGGCACTGGAGTTGGAACTCCGCCAACAGGCCTACCAACTATTACGGCCTTACTCTCGTATTATTTCATTCTCTCTGCGAGGCATAATTATATCCTCCCAGAAGTCTCGAGTGAAAGAGAACGGTGAAGAAATAGCAGCCATTTGCTTAATGTTGCTTCTAAGCCTGGAGTCATATTTTGGTACAAAGTTATTCGTAACTATATTAGCTTCCTTAAATGGATTGAGAATTGTTTGAATTATTTCAAAATGAGACAGAAAACTTTTCATCCTTGGTTTAAAGTTACACAAATTATGAGCGGATTATCATGCAACTTCAATTGAAGTCAAATGTGGAGAAAGCCGTGTCCAGGGTAAGTAGCTGAGGAGTAGAAGGCTCGCTTTTTGAACTCAGGTTGGCGAGTTCGACTCTTTGTTAGTCCGGTGGTATTTACAGGCGTTCAGACACCTTAGCCACTTGTATGTAGATTTATTCTATTGGACAAGATTCTTCTTCTTCTTCTTATTATTATTATTATTATTTGTTCGTATCGGCCTACTAAGGACCACGTTATTTGAGCTGTTTTCTGTGGGCTTTGATCTTTATCCAGTGCTCCATCATTCCTTGCTGGTGTTGCTCTTTTCCTTCCTCCGTTCAAATTTTCCCGTTTTCATCTTTGGCCTGTCTGGAAAACCATGGTAGCCTTTCAGTTTCCTCCTGAGTGGGTTGCTTTCTAGCATAACTTTCCCAACTCCTGTAGGTTCGTTTCCATCTCTGGTGAACCAAGTTAGCTGGGCTTTGTTATCTTTAAAATATGTAAGGATCTGGTGTGATAACGTATTAATTTCATTCTTAGCAAGTGGCCATAAAATGCCATTCTCCTTCTTCGCATGACATTGGAGATTGTATGCACGTGAGTATACAGCTCATGGTTATGTGGACGTCTATATTTATCTTTGTCTTTAAGTTGGCCAAATATGTTTCTTAAGAATTTTTCTTTCTTTCTTTCTTTCTTTCTTTCTTTCTTTCTTTCTTTCTTTCTTGAATTTCCGAATTTTCTATCACTCCTTTCCTGTTCATAGCAAGGCATTATGCTGCATACAAAGCCTCTGGTCTTATGACAGTTCTATTAATATTATTATTATTAATAGAAATGCAATGAAACTGTCTCATCTCGCTTTAGGCATCCATACTTTTATATCAATACTAGCAACGTAAATACTGAAGTTGTTTCTACAGATAAATGGAAATCAATGTTGTCTGTGTCAAAATAGTTTTGGAAATATTGGGGATTAAAAATAAGCTTGTGAAGAATGAATATGTATAAACATAAAAAGTGCATCACTGCTCATGTTCAAAAGAGAATTTTCTTCTTATTATTTTACCATTTGTTTGGTACAGTAGTTAAGAATCCTTTTATAGAAAAGTGTATTAATCATAGCAAGGGGAAATACCGAGACATTAACGAGATAGAACATCGCAATGATCGTGCACAAACCCTATGACCGATTTGGAAGTGGAATTCTAAGCGAAGGAAACCAAGTTACACACACACACACACACACACACACACACACACACACACACACACACACACACACACACGCACGCACGCACGCACGCACGCACGCACACACACACACACACACACACACACACACACACACACACACACACACACACACACACACACACACACACACACACACACACACACACACACACAAGGAAGGCGGTGGGTGGCGGTTGGGAGAAGAAGATCAAAGTTACGACGATCACAGTTCTGTCCAGGTAATAACCTGAGGGTCTCTTGCGAATATTAGACAATGTGGAATGCAACACTCACAACATTAATGTTGACCACATTGCCGCTCCCTAGGGGGTTGACCTCTGTGACATGCGAGAAATGTTAAGTGAATCTGTGTGTGAAGGGAGAAGAAAAAATAAATTGGCGGTAGGCTGTACTATTGTCACGTTCGCAGGGTTTTGAGGGTCCCGTAGAATTACTTATTTTTGGCGAAGCCTAATAAAATCTAATCTTTTCCATTATTAAATTTGTTATTCTATACAACTGACCACGATGTATTCACAACGACAGCTAACCACCAGCTGAGCGCGCGAAACAACAAAGCGCCATCTTATAACAGAGTATGCGTGTGACGTCACATATTTAGCATAAATTTTGGTTTATTTTGAAGCGCGATTTCATAAATCAACCATTCATATTATAATTTATTTTGCAACAGGTAGCTTTTTTTTATCTGTCCATTCAGAAATTAAACATAATCATAAGTTGAATACGTTCGGGCCATATACGCGATCTACCCAAACAATAAACAAATCTCACAATTTCTATTTCTATTTAATCGTTGTCGAGGAATGTAAGTCTACGTTAAAAATTTGCCAGCGAGTTGTTTGTTGGAGTGAATTTTAAACCTTAAACATTGAACGTGAAATCAGCATTACATCTTGTTAATAATAATATTAATAATAATACTGTTATCTTCTCTACGTCCCATTAATTACTTTTACGTTTTTCGAACACGCCGAGGTGCCGGAATTTAGTCCCTCAGGATTCTTTCACATGTCAGTAAATCTTCCGACACGATGCTGACGTATTTGAGCATCTTCAAATACCACCGGACTGAGCCAGGATCGAACCTGCCAAGTTGGGGTCAACCGTCTGAGCTACTCATCCCGGCTTAAATCTTGTTTATCACGATAATTAACGAGGATGGACTAAGGCTAAAATATGCTCGTAGCCGCTTTAACAAACCGCACAGTATTGCATATATGGAAAACGTTCGAAACTCATCATATTCTTACACTGAACTGAGAAGTAAATTAAGCATTTGACGGTAAACTATAGTTTATTCTTCTTTTTATGATCTCTATCTGTTCCGAATGTCGGCAACCATCTTGGCTGTGTCTTCTCTGTTGTGAGCTGCCTGGAGTAACTCTGCCGGTGTCTTGAGAGTCCAGTCTCTGAGGGTTTTTAGCCAGGAGATTCGTCTCCTGCCAACACCCCTATTTCCAGGTATCTTTCTCTGCTGGATTTCTTGCAGTAGATGGTACCTGCTTCTGTTTCTCATGACGTGACCGAGGTATTGTAGCTTTCTTGTTTTTACAGTGCTCAGTACTACTTATTAAACATTAAAATACCTGGTTATGTATACATTTATTCATAGAGAATAATCACTTCCCCCATAAGGAGGTTGCCAATGAAGACAAAGTACAGTAAGTGCATTTCTGACTCTATAAATGATTTCTTAGTTTGGATAAGGAACCCTTTAAGGCTTAGAGGACCACATCTTTTGTCAAAGACTCTGATAGTTTGAATTTTGAACGGAATTCTTCGAAGAACTTAGGAATTGTTCTTCTTGCACCGATCATGAGGCCTATAATTTTGATGTTATCCAGTCGGAATTCACTTTGGTAGAAAGGGAAGTAGGCATCTCTCTGAGAAGAATAACAAATGCCTACAAAACCTACGAATTTAATGAGCTAATTGTAATTTTTTTTTAGAAAATCTCCAAATGTAATAAGTTTCTACTTTTACTGTTCCAAATCCCTTTAAACTCCTGGCGAAAGAGAAGATGAGGCAGTGAGACGAGAAATACTCGGGGAGTAAGCTCATAATCTTGACATTTATTTCCAATCTCCGGCTTGTTAATGGTAACTAGCAGAGGGCAAAGTGCTTTCAGTGCGTGGGACGGGGATCACGCACACTTGTTATGGAGCAGTCGAGGAAATTTACTCCCGCAAGTTATGCCGTACACAACAGCAATAAAGGCAGGTGTTTACAACGCAAATTCCGCTGTTAGACAAAGGAGAGCACCCGCGTAGAGGCGAATGAATTGTGCTATTCCACGACAATGGACTGACTCATGCTGGACGTGCCACACGGAAACTGGATACGTTGTGGTCATATCCTCCAAAGTTAAACTTACACGTTATTGACATTATTATTATTATTATTATTACTATTATTATTATTATTATTATTATTATTATTATTATTATTATTATTTTATTTTGATCGTATTGGCCTAGCAAAGACCTCTCTTCTTTAGGCTTTGATCTTTGCCCAGTGCTCCTTCATTCTTTGCCGGTATTGCTCTCTTATTCCTCGCTGTACGTCTTTCCCCTCTTCAACTATGGCCTTTCTGAAAACCCTGGTGATCTCCTGAGTGGGTTGGCGTTTTGTATATCTCCATAAGTGATCTCCATCTCCTGTAGGCCCCTTTCCATCCTCACTGAACCAAGTTTTGTGGGTCTTATTATGTTTAAAATCTGGTTCCGTAATCGTGTGTGTTTCATTCTTAGCAAGTGGTCATAAAATGTAATTCTCCTTCTCCGCATGACATCAGAGATCTTCTGGACATGAGTATACAGCTCGTGGTTATGCCGACGTCATTCTTCATCTTTATCTTGAATTTGGTCAAGAATTTTCCGTAAGATCTTTCTTTCTTTCTTTCTTTCTTTCTTTCCTTCTTTCTTTCTTTCTTTCTTTCTTTCTTTCTTTCTTTCTTTCTTTCTTTTCTTCATTTGCAATTTTTCTATCAGGCCTTTATTGTTGATAGCAGGGCATTCCACTGCACACAAAGGCTCTTGTCTTATGACAGTACAGTGATGTCTCAGTTTTGCTTTCGAGCATATGGAATTTTTGTTGTAAACGTCCTGATAAGCCATTTCCATTTTATTCATGCGCGACGCGAAAGCTTCTTTTTCAGAGATGTTTGGTTCTATCCACGCGCCGTTTTTTTATTATTATCATGAACTTTGTGCCCACCCAAGGAGCGCGACTGAAGTTACTATATTTATCAGATGAATTTCTCTTCTCGGACTCTCTTCACCCTCTCGCTGTGTTTTTCCGTTATTATGTCAAAGCAGTGGTGGTTCTTTTCTTGGGTTTTTCAGCAAAATGATGTATTTTCACCAACACTCTAAAACTAGGCCTGTCCCATTTAATTTCACCTGTTATGCTGATTTCTTGAAGGTCTTTTTCAATTTCGATAATCCAATTATTCATGCCTTTTAGTCAGGAGGCACAATTAAATATCTGTTTAGTAACTCTTTCACTGTCCATCATTTGAATACAGGCAGTCGTCTTTTTCTAGTAGTCTCTGATATTTTCTCAGAATGCTGGTATAATACAACAGACCTCCTTTTCATCCACATTCCTTCTCTGCATCTTGGGCCAAAGATTGTCTTAAATATTTTCTGTTATTTTTTTACCAAGTTTTAGTTAGTGATCTGCCTCCAATGATCAAGCCTTCTGATGCGTATAGTACCTCAGTCTTAATTACAGGGTGGTAGTGTTTTAATTAGATATCATTATTATTATTCTTTTTCACGGTGACGCCTGCTATGGATCACATGTTAAATATTTAGTTCATCCTTTCTTGTTGTTTTCTCTTCAGTTTTCTCCAGCATTTCTCACTATGTTATATTCTTCTCTTCTCTCTTGGACCGGGTTTTCTTTTCGTTCTTCATTGAAATCCTCCCATTTTTAAAACCTTACTTTTAAAATTTCTCTTTCCAGAGTTTCCTCTCTTTCTTTCTTTCTAAATCTTTCTTGACCTCTTATGTCCAGCTTGTTGTCACCTTTGTATATCTGTTTTGTCAACCTGTCGTCATCCACTCTATAGATATGTAAAATAAAAATAAGTAGAAATCCACATTTCCTTACAGTTTCTGTGATATTTTCTATGTTCTCTTGTATGTTTGTGTGTGTTCACTCCTCAGCCCGAAGGCTGGTTGGATCCTAAACAGTTCCACCATTAGGTGTTATACACTGTGGCGCACGAATAGTTGACACATTTGAAAATAAAATATAAAATGCAACTTATATACTATTTTGTTCAAATTTCGTGCACACCTTCCCTGTTTCATGGAAAAAACTGTAGAGGTGACTCTGCTGCCTTGTCTCCGAATGCCTGAATTCCAGTGAGCTTTCTACCATGGCCAACCACGGCCGACTATCCGTTCAGCAGCGCGCCAGGACAGTATCGAAAAGTGTTACGGCGTCTCAAATAAAATTTCGAACTGAATTTCAGGTGGACAGCAGCAAGGAACACCATCCTTCGCTTATACAGAAACTTTGAAGAACAAGGCAGTGTGAAGGAAGAAAAGCGACCACGTGCACCAGCAGTTCGGTCTCCTGTGGGTCGCCATGTAGCCCACACCAGTCAACGCGGTGAACTTCAAGAGAAAGTGGAATATCGCGCTGTTCAGTTCAAAGAATGTTACACGGTGACCTTCAATTGTACACGTACAAAATGACTGTTCCTCAATGATCCACTGACATGCACGTACCAACTTACCCTATGAGGAACATTTTCACGCCATTCACAGCAGAGATTGGCTGCATAAGGGATGGCATTCCTGTGATCGCTCATACCTCAGTTACCTTCATATTGTCAAAGACTAGGATAAGACTGAGGCAGATCAATGAAAGTAGAACAAAAATGCTCTAGCTCATACCAGAAGGAAAGGCATAATGCTCTGACATTATATATATTATTTCAGTAGTATAGATCCATTTTGCGGCGTTGACAAGCAACCGACAAGTGAGCATTCAAAGAAAGATAATAGACATCAACAGTGACGAATTGCACTTCAAATTTTAGCCGATAAGACGCCTGCTTTATGTCATTATAACAATCTCTAATTATCAATTAAGAAAAGAATTATAATAAAACCAAAAAAATTCTTCCAGAACATTTGTCAGTAGAATAATGCACTTACATTTGCTTCCGTTCAAGTGGATACCATAAATGTTAAAATATCAAAGATTACACTAAGTGGTAGGTGAGACTGTCCTATATTGTACCGATTTGTGTATTCCTTAGTTCACCAGGGGGATAGTCCACCACATACTTCATGAACTTGCGAGCTTTTCTCGCACGGGTCCGCTAGTATTTTCTTATTACAGTACCTCTTAATTTCTATATTCCCCTTGCTCTCATTGTACCTTAGAATTTTCTCTTGATTCTTTTTCCTATTTCTTCAAATTTATCCAAACTATAATTCAAAACTAGATATTCACTTGCGTAAAGAAATCCTGCTTTCACCACTGTATTACAGTGTCTTTTTCCTAAGATGTTTAGATAAGCCATACGCTCTTTCTATCTTGTCTAACATTTATTCTGCAGCAAATTTTTCTAAACCATTTTTTTGAATTGTTTCTTCCGGGTATTTAAATTTATTTAATTTCTCTATTCGAACAATATCTGTCTTCAAAATGTTTGGAGCGTTTTTTTTACGTTTGTAATAAATTTCTTTTTTTTGTACAGAGAGATTTTCAAACTTGTTTTATTGGCTGTTTATTCCAAAAGATGGGTTCCTGTTGTGGTGCCTATCAGGTTCTCTGAAAGTATAGCAAAATCATCTGCAGAGGCCAGGTATAATATTTAAGCACGATAATTTTTTCTCCCCAAAGTTATTGTGCGAAATATTTTGTTCTTGTCATTTTTCCTTCCTAATTCTGGAAATTTTCTCTCTGATACAGCTGAACAGAATTGGCGATAAGCCATTACCTTGCCGTTCACCTGTGTTTATCTTGATAGATAGTTTTCTGGAAATGGATTTGTTCGATGCTAAGATGGATGACACGGTGACGCAATCCTAATGAAACTTATAGAACAGTTGAATAGGTATAATTCTATACGCAGCACTTGAAATTTGCGCGATTCTGTCTTGTCACGAGGTACGGTACGTTTATTATGCCGAGAAATACGAACATATTATCACTGTCAATAGCAGACGTCGTTTGATGGACTCTATTTTGAGAAATATAAATTGGTATTACTCTATAAATTATGCAGAGAAGGGATTGGAATAATTTTAGACAGATAATTAAATATATACACACATTTGAGAACTTTTTAATTTCCAGACAATGTCGAGAATATATATGTTGTTGCTTCAGGGAGTCATAATTATCTGAATTTTATTGTTTTGTTGGACTTGCCGGTTTATGTTGAGGAGTTCATGATAACAATGTCGTTAGTTTTACGTCCAGGTTACTACCTTTACAGCATTCACACACCCTACACCCGAGAATCTTTCCCCGTTGGCGTTCCTTAACATGCAGGTAAATATACCGGCACGTGGCGGCGATTTTAAACACCTTCAAGTAAAAGAAGGTGCACTGGGATCGAACCTGTCAACATGGGATTAGAACGTTTGGCCAATCTCCGGAGTTTAGACTAAATAGATGCGGGCATGTAGAAGGCTGTGTAATATAGAAATACAATCGGTGGTAGCTACGAATGAGTAAACATCGTTGATGTCGCTAGTCTACTGTCAGAGAGTCTCCCAGTGTGGATGCAGGCGGTAGGAACCCACGACCATGGGCCCTTAGCTGAGTTGTGGCATTTCTTCCACTTTCTTGTGACAGGCTCCTAACTTTCATATATCCTATCCTAACGTCCTTGATCAACTTGTTCTTTTCTAACCCCAACGGTATTAGAGCACTCTAGGCCTAGAGACCCTTTCATTTTCACGACCTTCGTGCCCCTTGTTTTTCCTTGGCCGACAGATTCATTTTTAGAAGTGTTGGACGCCTTTCAATTTTCTCTCTGATTTGTGTCAATACACTCATGTTGTGCCCTTGCTGGCGAGATGTTTTCTGGCATGGGCTAAAGCAATATGTTATTTCAATGACCTGTCTAATCTCGTCCTTGGCTTTGACAATATGAAAGTGACTCAGGTGTGAGCGATGCTAGTTATATCATTCCTTATACAGCCAGTTCCTGTTATGAATGGTGTGAAAATATCGCTCATAGGGTCGGTTGGTGCATCCATTTCACTGGGCTTGGCACACTGATGTGCAATAGCAACTTCTGGCTCGATGAGAAAAGAAACAGGAAACTTCCTCAGTCCTCATTTCCCTAGTATGGCTCTTCAGTGACGCCGGGGCTATCTATGGTAGCTTTTGTTGGAGCTGTGGAGGATTAAAACCAGCCTTCGGGATGAATACTCAACATACATTCATTCATACATACACTCATGTTAATAAAATCGAGAACAGCTTGAAAGACTAGAGGTAGGAAGTTCGTATTCACACATGTGCATTAGAATGTTGTGAAGGAATGATTAGAATTTGAACCACGTCGACCCTCAGATTCAAGGTTCACATCGATATCTCGGCGCATCAGCACCGTCTGGTTAAATGTGCCTGCGGCTCTCGTTGTCGCTATAAACCGAAGGCAATGGATCAGTGTTACATGAGCAGACGTGCAGGATGCCTCGCAGACGTATACGAGAACCGTGCCGTCAAATGAGTGTCTTTGAAAAAGGGCGCATTATTGATATGAGAGAACGTGGTGCATCTATCCGGGAAATTGCTGCTCGTGTCGGACGAAGTTTGTCTTCACTGCAACGGGCGTGTACGGAATGGTTTACAGAAGGCTGTAGAACACAACGAGATAGGTGTGGCCGCACCACCCAGACCGCCCCTCGAGAATATCGACACCTCCGCCGAATGGCATTGCAGGACAGTTCCGCGTCCTCCTCGGCTCTGGCGGAACAGTGGAACAGTGTAACACATCGTACACTATCAGGAGTGACAGTCCGTCGCCGTTTATTACGGTCTGGATTACCGGCGCGTCGTCCACTTCTCCACCTAACTTTGGGTAATGTGCATAAACATGATAGACTGCAATGGTGTATGGAACGACGTCACTGGGGACAGGAATGGCAGCAGATAGTGTTTTCGGACGAATCCAGCTTCTGTTTGCTTGAAAATAATATCCGCATTTTGGTTCGCCGCGGACAAGGGGAGAGGCATTACATTGATTGTATTCGCACAATACATACAGCGCCAACTCAAGGCCTCATTTTTTGGGGTGCTGCTGCGTAGAACCACAAATCACAGTTGGTGCGTGTCCAGGGCACTGTGACCAGTTTAACCTACGTGAATGACATCCTGTGACCCGTAACCATACCCTTTCTGCACGACACCCCAGACGCCATATTTCAGCAGGACAATGTGCGACCACATGTTGCTGCACGAACACGTGCCTTCCTGTTGTCACTGGAAGTCAGACTGTTGCCTTGGCCCGCGCGATCACCGGACTTGTCGCCAATCAAAAATGTGTGGGATACGGTGAAACGAGGGGTACGACGCTGTGACCCAGTGCCAACCACCAAAGATCAACTGTGGAGCCACGTGATGGCAGAATGGATGGCTATACCCCAGGACGGCATTATTGCCTTGTACGCGTCGGTGCCATCACGCTTAGAACAAGTTATCACTGTCCATGGAGGAGGCAGTGCCTACTAGGCAACAGGGCACATGCTGAACCTAGGTAACAGAAATGCTAATAATTTCTGCAGAACAAACTAATGAATATGTCCTGTGAATATGAACTTCCTATCAATAGCATTTCGACGTGTTTTTTTTATGAACATGCGTGTAGTTCGAAACCTACTGCCAGCAGCCCTGTAGACGGTTTTCGACAGTTTCCCATTTTCACACCAGGCAAATACTTGGGCAGTACCTTAATTAAAGTCATGGCCACTTCCTCCCCACGTATTGTAACTGGCGTCGATAATACTTGAGGAAAAGAAAACAGAGTTGATTAATAACTGATACACTCAAACTTAACACTTCTATATTGCGATAACTACTGAATTGAACTGAACTATTCACCACCAAAGAATACAAAGACTATGTCGATATCACAGAGATCTCGATAGATGCCTCCACTCTAATAGAGATATAATACATCCCCTAGTCCTTTCTTATCTCACCGTAGATATGTGTCGCTGAGACCTAAAACAATTTGTAAATTTGGGTCAAATGAGGATGGCCCAATTCTTGTACTTCCTATTAAAGCAATAATCACTCATCTGTCAGGAACGAGCAGACCATAGCAATCCACACTGTGCTCAGTACAGAACGAACACTAGGGCAGCGAACCAACAGATATCGACAACAATACGATGTGCTCCTTGCCATGCAAGACCACGGCCGGTTGCTATGATACGCTACGCGCCCCCCTCTCCAGCGCAGTGTACAGTACATAATTTCCCTCGGGATGTATGAAGACTTCCTCCCTGCCTGCTAATGGTGTGGATCACTGTTGGTTTACTCCAGTCAGTCCTCCTGCTCCGACTCCCTTAGTCCCATAACTATTAGCAATAGAATTCTAATGTATACTCTATTCGACTGGAGGAATACATTGATCAGACATCCAACGTTGAAAACAAATTAAAAATGATAATGGCTTTTCTTTCTGACGTCGAATGCGAGTACGTCTTTCTGTTCGTTCGTGTGCTGTGCCATGGGTTGATTTTCTAGCGTCACACTGGAATGTACAGGGTAACCCAGAAGTCCGTTATCATTTGACGAGGGAATACTTCTCGGAATATTGGAGGTAGAGATGTAATACTTGACACCATGATTGGCATACATAGGGCTTTAGTGACACCATATAAAGTATACAAAATGACCAACAGCTGGAGCTTCGTATGATACTCAAGCAATAATTAGCATAACTCTCGAGGTTTAACAAAGACGATGTTCTTTATAACACATGTTCAACATGTCGGTCCTCATTCATCAACAACATCTGTAATCGCAGGACTGCACAACATATCCGTAGGTATGGTGAGAAATTTCCGTTGTATGTTGTGTTTTAGTATCCCTAATGAGATCGGACGATCGCGGTAGACTTGCGACTTCAGGTAACCCCACAACCAATAATCACACGGATTGAGGTCGGGCGATCGGCGAGGGCAAACATGATATCCCGCGATTGAAGGGGCATCTGACGCCATCTACCAGGACAGCTCATTTTATATCGTACACGGGTCTCAATACGGCATCACTGACATGTCGCTGTCCAGCGCCATCTGTTGGCTTGTTTGTGCAACCGTTATTGCTGTTAATAAAACCCCGTGTCATGTTTGTGACTATTTGTACCTGACGTGTTGCTGTCCAGCGCCATCTGTTGGTCATTTTGTGTACTTTCTTTTGGTGTCAATGAAACTGATATCATGTCCGTCATACGTGACTATTTGTACCTGACGCGTTGTCGTCCAGCGCCATCTGTTGGTCATTTTGTGTACTTTCTTTTGGTGTCAATAAAACTGCATGTCATATCAGTCATACGTGACTATTTGTACTGACATGTTGCTGTCCAGCGCCATCTGTTGGTCATTTTGTGTACTTTCTTTTGGTGTCAATAAAACTGCATGTCATGTCAGTCATACGTGACTATTTGTACCTGACGTGTTGCTGTCCAGCGTCATCTGTTGGTCATTTTGTGTACTTTCTTTGGTGTCAATGAAACTGATGTCATGTCAGTCATACGTGACTATTTGTACCTGACGGGTTGCTGTCCAGCGCCATCTGTTGGTCATTTTGTGTATTTTCTTTTGGTGGCAATAAAACTGCATGTCATGTCAGTCATACGTGACTATTTGTACCTGACGTGTTGCTGTCCAGCGCCGTCTGTTGGTCATTTTGTGTACTTTCTTTTGGTGTCACTAAAATCCTATGTCATGCCTATCATGCGTGTCAGTTATTACCTCTCTACCTCCAATATTCCATGAAGTATTGCCTCGTCAAATGTTAACAGACTTTTCGGTCACCCTGTATAATAATCACAAATAGATTTACTCATTCGTGAGTGTCGTGATTCTACTGGCTTTGCTGCTTACATGTCTGTTGTAGCTTCACCACCCCGGGCGCCCTTCGGTTTTCCCCAAACCGGTGACAGATTTCACTTGTCCCATCGTTGTTGTTGTAGTCCTTTCCCGTTGTCTACTGCTCTCAACCTCCCCTTCATTGATCAACTTCTCTAGATATTCTCCAGGTCTTCTCACTATGTATCCACAGAACTGCAATATTATTTCAATAATGTGAGAAGAAAGGCGTTTTAAAATCTTCCCATCCTGAAGAAAGGACGCACTGAAGTGCGGTCCAAAGCACACGTAGAATTTTATGTCAGTATCACATTTCAAAGACATCAATGCGTTTTCTGCTCAAAGCCGTTAAGGTCCAGATCTCACAGCCATGAATAATAGATGTAGCTTAATAACATGGCTGGATTTCTAAGAAGTTAATATACGATTAAAAATATGATGGATGAAAATATTTTTTGGCTTCATTAATCAATGAGACCATGGCGAGTGGTGGGATCTAGATGCGGTTCTACGCTTAGGTCACACGGTCACGTGCTCTACCATTCTTGAAGCATGTAAAAACATTTATTTATGTCTAGAGTGCGCGTCTTTAGGCAGTAATGGGTCAGAATATAAACCATCTTGCTTGGTAGGAATTTAGGTCATTCTCACTGTAAGAACGACGACCATTTTTCTTAATAACTATTACTGCTAAACATTCAGGCTCTATTTATCATAAAGGAAGCAATGCCAGGACTCAGCTAAGGGCTCCGTGGTTGCCAAACGATGCTTGCAAGTTCAGAGCCCCTGGGGCCTCTTTTAGTCACCTCTTACGACAGGCAGGGTGTACCGTGGGAGTTATTCTAACGCTCCCACCCACTCGGGGGGGAGGAGGGGCAAGTCAAATTAAGGAATGGAAACCATTCAAAAGAGAAAGAGGAATTGGTTAGATCACTGTTTACGAAGGAAATATTTATTAATACAGGCACTGGAAGGAAATGTTGCAGGGAGAGGGTTGGGAGGTATCAGATGATGGGCAGTGTGAAAATTAATGGAAGATACTGGAAGACGAAAACGATGGCAGAATACAGATCCGCTTGGAAAATGCATGCGAAAACCTGCTGATAGGCAAAGAACCCTTGGTGATGATGATCATTCAGTAGTCCAAACAATCTGAGACAATATTTGGAGAAAAGTCATTAAAAATATTTCCTTCTCCCTTAAACTGTTACTCCAAGAACTTTTATATATAGTATTTAATAAACTGGGAGACCAGTCCGACTCATTGGCTGAATGATCAACGTTGAGGCCAGGGTCCCGGGTTCGATTCCCGGCCGGGTCCGAGGAGTTTAATGGTATTTGATGAATCCTTCTGGCTCGGGGACTGGATGTTTGTGCTTGTTCCAACACTTTCCTCTTCATATGCAGACAACGCAATATACATGCAATTGTGAATTCATCCTTCCATATAAGGTTGGCGTCAGAAAGGGCATCTGGCCGTAAAACAGGGCCAAATCCACATGTGCGACACCGTTTGAGCCTGCGACCCCACACGTATGGGAAAAGCGGTAGAAGAAGAATAAGAAGAAACTGGGAGACCAGATGAGAAGACGTTTATCGCGTCAAAAGTATGTGCAGATGGCGCTGTTCTACGCAGTACAGTAGGTCGGATGGAGTAGGTATATCAATATTCAAGACTCTGTTCTCAGTGACGTTTTGGAGTGACCCTCGTATAAGACATTCCCTGAATAACGCAGAACATGCTCGTAATACAGAAGGTATTTGAAACACATGGCTGAGAGAAACACGTAATTGGGAAGCTAACAGCAGTATCATAGCAACAGTAACCATGACATACCACTGTGCGGTGAGTGACGGAGTCTGTGAATTAGCAAGTAGCCCCCCCCCCACACACACACGGTCTTCTCTCAGGAAATAATAATGATTATGATTACGATGTTGCTGCATCCTCTGCAAGACCAACACATGAGCGCCCTTTGAACTCTACCGTATCGAGCGCCACATACAAGACGATATAGGCCTACGTAGCACATTTTTCCCTCGAGCAGAATTCTCAGACGGGAAATATTCCGATAGGATGAGAGGAACCTTCTTCTTTTCTCTTTTCCTGTCTTTATCTCTCTCTTCGTTCTTCTGCTCTCCTCTTGAAAACAATTTTATCTAAATTGATATTGGATGGCTAGAAAGAGAGAAACACTAGACAAGGAACTAATAGAACGGGTCTTTCAAACCTGGGTCTCGCAATGGCTGTTTAAATTGTGACAAGTGTACTTTACACGTGAGCGGATGGGTTTCACTCAGATCAGTGGGCAGAATACAAATAGCGCTGTTCTTCTTGGAGAAGAAGTTGTATTTTATACTGAGGAAAATCGCGGTAGGTATTGAAATTTTGTTTGGACATATCTGACTTCCAGTCACATGATATATTGTTAGTAGATTCATAACGGAAATTGAGATTAAACTTAACAAGTGAGGATAACATTCTTCTTTTTCTTCTACCTTCACCAGTATTTTTCCGCAACCAAGTGGGGTTTGCGGTAAGAACGGTGTCAGATATGTGGATGTTGACATTCCCCTTACGGCACGGTCAGTTATGGCTGCTAATTCTATACTGAGGAGTCAGGTGTGTCCGAATTTCCTGTTCGTCCAACCTCGAAACGGCTTCCATTGTTTTCGATGTCATCTTCAGGCAAATGCTGGGATGGCACATTTCTCAAGGTCATCCTCATTTAGCTCCCATTCTTATCCAGTAATATTAAGGAAGTGGCGTTCCAGAAGGGTATATTCACGTCAACATATTTTCACAAAGGACATAAAACTGTTATGCCTATTTTAATAAGGAAATATTCTCCATTCAAATTTCTAATGTACTAGACACAATCTGTTGTCCAAAAAGCACTAACGAATAGGATTTTTTTATGTTGTGACGCATTTTATGTTGAACTAAACTCTTTTTGATCGGCCACAGTGGACAACCTCATTTTTGAATGAAGCCAGTTAGGACCTAGTCTTTTCTGATTGGCTCATTGCCTGAAACACTAATCTCTTTAGGAGCCTTTTATTTATTTTACACATTAACACCGCGTATCAATATTTTGTTTTCGGAAAGCTTAATGGTGTTTTAGTTTGACAGAAATAAGATACTAAACATAGAAATTATTACTATAAAAGGAATGTTCTTTTTAGGGCAGTCTCTTTCAGAACGTCTTTGTTGTCACTTGTCTCATCCTCCAAGCAGTCGCAGTCTTCCTTTGCATTGTTTGTTTCTGCATCTTCATTGGCATGTTTGTTGTTTCCCTAGGTACTATTTGAGGGTGTCATCGTTTTCCCCATCCTCTCCGAACATAAGATGCAGGAGCTTGTCGAAATCTTCCTTCTTTGCCGAATATAGGCTGTGAACAATAGGTAACTGTTCTAGTTCAATTGAGGCAGATATTGTACTTGCAGACCAACCTTTTTTCCGAAGGGTTTTCCATGGTTCCGTCTCGGACTCAGAGATAACGTTAAACGAGGCTTTCAGCCGTATTTGTTTCTTTTGCTTGATAACTTCTCTTTTTATTAGAATTGTTTCGCAGTCTGAAATGCCACCCAGACCCTTGAAGCAGCCTTGTCCTTTCGAAGAAAGGCGTTTGGTTTCATACAGTTTCTAGTCTTCCCCAAGCAGTGTAGCGACTCCCACTGATTTATAAACATCAATCTAATGAATAATGGTTGGTTGTTTCCTTCATAGATTTTCAACCTGACCAAACACCCGATCAGCTGGTGAAAAGCTATATTGTTCACTTTTGAATTTGTTTTCAAAAAATATGCATCAGCATTTGCAAAACAAAATTATCTTCTTGTGCGCGCCACACCCATCACAGAACAGTAACATTTGTAGGCACCTGGAGGCCTCCAAGATGCTGTAAAAGAGCACACGAAACTTTGATAGAGCCCTTTCCGGCTTGATCTTCTGTCCATAAATACAAAGTAAAAGCTTGGGTTTTTCCCGTCGATTTCAACAACACATAAACAATACAACCCCACTTGCCTAGAAGAGTATTCTTCTTGTATGGGAGATTTCGGATGAGACTGAATTTGCTGTAAATGAAGCACCTCTGTTTTCACCAACTTATAAAACGTTGATGCGAGAAGAATTTTCGTTGCAAAACACTTTTTTGAACGCCACCTCCTCAGTTACACCTACAGACAACTCTCGCACACAGCGGCACAACTAGCTCATTCCTTTGGAGTGTACCGTCAAAGCAGCTACAGAACTGGCAATCAGAACAGGTCCTTGGCACAAAAAAATCCTTACGACCGAGCAAGTTGCTGCGCGGGTTGGCCAGCCCGTTATCAGCTTGCATATGGGAGGTCGTGGCTTGCAATCCCACTGTCGACAGCCCTGAAAATAGTTTCCCGTGGTTTTCCATTTTCACGCGAGGCTGTATCTGAATTAAGGCCACGACCACTTCCTTCGCACTACGAGCACTTTCCTCCCTCATCATCGCCATAAGATCTACGTGTTTTGGTGTGACGTAAAGCTAATTGAAAAAAAGTGCACGGATTTCTATAGAAGGTATCATACGAGCGTACAGGCGCGAGAACTCTAGCATCTGGAAACCCGGCACACCGATTTCCTCCACATCCGTTTGAAGGGTAAAAGATGTTAACAAAACGTGTTTGTGAACAAACATTATGTAAGACTTACTTTCAAATTATTTATGGAGAATAAAGAGTAAAATTATAGACAATTGACATTATAATTTACATGAAATACATTTTTCCAAACGTTTATTTAATATTAGTAGCCCTAGACTAAAACTCAACGTCAAAATTGACCAGCAGATAACCTGCACACGTTAGCGGAGACCATACGATTATTTATTATTATTATTATTCTTTGTTTGTTTGTTTGTTATTTATTTCTTTCTTAATCTGTTTACCCTCCAGGGTTAGCTTTTCCCTCGGACTCAGCGAGGGATCCCAACTCTACCGCTTCAAGGGCAGTGCCCTGGAACGTGAGACTTTGGGTCGGGGATACAACTGGGCAGAATGACCATTACCTCGCCCAGGCGGCCTCACCTGCTATGCTGAACAGGGGCCCTGTGGGGGGATGGGGAGATTGGAAGGGAGAGACACGGAAGGGGGAAGGAAGCGGGCGTGGCCTTAAGTTAGGTACCATCCCGGCATTTGCCTGAAGGAGAAGTAGGAAACCACGGAAAACCACTTCCAGGATGGCTGAGGTTGGAATCGAACCCACCTCTACTTAGTTGACCTCCCGAGGCTGTGTGGACCCCGTTTCAGCCCTCGTATCACTTTTCAAATTTCGTGGCAGAGCCGGGAATCGAACTCGTGCCTCCGGGTGTGGCCGCTAAAGGCGGACTTACTTGTTTGCTTCTTCCGAATATGGCCAGCTGTGGTCCTCATGTGAGTTAAGGCTTCTTGTCTTTTCTTCTCTTCCCCTTCTCTCCTCTTCGGAAATCATTCGTTTCGGTCTCCTTTTATTGGCTTCTATTCAAATAATAATGTTATTGGTTTCACGTCCCACTAACTACTTTCACGGGTTTCGGTGATGTCGAGGTGCCGGAATTTAGTCCCGCAGGAGTTATTTTACGTACCAGTAAATCTACCGACACGAGGCTAACGTATTTCAACACTTTCAAATGCCATCGAACTGGGCCAGAATCGAACCTTCCAAGTTGGGGTCAGAAGGCCAGCTCCTCAACCGTCTGAGCCACTCAGCTCGGCTCAAATGATTCTAGACAGTCGACTCTTCTTCTGAAGTCTCTTCTATTGTGGACCATCTGCAATGTAATTCCAACTTCACCTGCTTCCCTCTTGACCTCCTATACCCACTTTCAGGGGCTTTTGACCCCCATGATGTATTTGAGGATCTTTCAGGTCGGCCGTTTGTCATCCATTCTTACCAGGTGTCCGCAGATTTTCACCCTTTGTTTGCGCACTGTGTCCGTGATCTTTTCAGTGTACTTGTACAACTCCTCACTTCTCCTTTTCTTCCCAGTCCCGTCAGTAGTCTTCTGCGGTCCCAGAATTGTTCTCAGAATCTTTCTTCGCTTCTTCTCGAGTTCTTGAAGCTCCCCATCTATTTCAAATTTATAATAAGGCACTCTGAAGCGTACAATCCTTCCAGTTTTATTACTGAGTTATAATGTCGGATTTCGGCCTTGTAGGATATTGCCCATTTGTTATACCTGTTAAGTGTTAGCTTCTATGTCAGACATAATTTATTATTATTATTATTAATCAAAGCGTATGGGGTAATATCGTACAAACCTTAAGAGCTAGTAAAATTAAACCACGCAATAATCCTAATTAAATAATAAAAGTTTATAACATACGCTGCAATATGCATTTTCGATCAGTTGGTATCCATCAGGAAGCATATGAAAGTAACATCATACACGCATTCCGAAATCACGAGCATGCTTCATTTATTATTCTTCTATTGTGTGAAATTCATGCCCATGTTACGCATGGAATAACCGCTATGTGATAATTAGGGAAAGGACATTTTTGGCAGTATTAGGTTAGGAACTATCTTCTACGCGCTCTGCCGTAGTCTAGTGAGAGCACCATAAGTTTTAGCGGTTCTAACAGGCTGACACTCTACTGTTTATGCAAATCTCATAGCAGAACTGTTGTCCGGGTAGAATACACGTATTTTATTTAGTACGTTTGCATTCTAACCTATTACAGCCAAAACATCTGGGCTGAAATTATTATTATCAAACAACATGAATTTCAAAGGCCATGTGGAGAAACTCGAGTTAAAAAACGAATATTTTAAGGAAGATGCTAGGACCAAAAATTTCAGGATAATAAGATTATATACATCAATAATGAAACAGTCTACAAGAAAATTGAAAACCTGTCAGGTAATATGCGAA
The DNA here is from genome assembly GCF_040414725.1 of Anabrus simplex. Classification (NCBI taxonomy): domain Eukaryota; kingdom Metazoa; phylum Arthropoda; class Insecta; order Orthoptera; family Tettigoniidae; genus Anabrus; species Anabrus simplex. The sequence goes on along the minus strand of NC_090279.1, from coordinate 214,554,946 downwards.
AAAGAAGGATAAATCTTTATGGTCATCTTCTTAGAATTAACTCTGATAGATTTACAAAACAAATCTTTGACATCTTTCGTAACTGCAAAACAAAACCCAACTGATTTAAGGAAACTGAAAACAAAAACTAGTTGAATTAAAAGTTACAGAAAATTCACTATTAGATTGGACATCTAAGGTAATAACTAAAGACAAAGATATAAGGTTCCCAGACAAATCTACATTAAAAACCAACCTACCGCGCAAGGCGAGGTGAAACCCAGATTTGAAAGAATGAAGAAATATTAGGCACTAGGAAAAGAACAACACACAGAGAAATGATTGATTCAACATACCGCAAAAACGGTGAAACGAAAGAAGAGGAGGTAGATCAAACAGCAACGTGTATGGGCCAATATCGTAATAACCTCAAGAGATATTGAAAATAAACTACACGGTAATCCAGAAAAAATAGTAAAATCCTATAATATACGCTACAATATGTATTTTCGATCAGCTGGTATCCATTAAAAAGCATAAGAAACAAATTTGTACAGGCATTCCGCCATTTACGCACATATGAGCATGCATCACATTACGTTCGCATAGAGCCAGGCGCTAGCTTCAGTTTGTTGAAGCTTATATCCTCCTTGATTCAATTTTGTGGCAAATGTTCCACCGTTTCTCAATAACTAGAGAACCACATTTTAAATATAATTTGCATTGTACATCAATTCTACAAATGAACACAGAAACAAGTTATATGGTGTGAAATCGTGCATGATAAATTTCCCTCTGCTCTGGTCAAAACTAGGACTATATTTCAGCAAGTTTATGAAGCGTCTCGTGACGCTGATGAGAATTCAGACAATGCCGTACACTACCTGTTGTAGACTTCGAGGGGCGGTGGGGGAGTGTAATAATAGAGCGGGCGTGACGTCATAAAAGATGACACTTGTAGTTATGAGGTTAAGGGTTCGAGGCTCTTGTAATTGCTCTCCGCTAGCTCATTCATCCTCTCGCTTTGTCACGGCCTCCTCTAATTACATCCACCACCGTGTTTAATGGCGCGCAGCTTCAGTCTTATCGTACACAGCACTGCTTATTGCCTGGTTTGATAGTCGACAGTTCATCAATAGTCAGTGGTCAAAAAGAAATGTCAAGCTCTGTGGTGAGAGAAACACAATGAACTGTTCGTTATTTATTACGGTTTATTTACGACGTGGACAAACAACGTTTCACCCTATTATCTGGAGAGCATTTTTAAGTCCCACAAGAAAGCACAATATATTGTAAAAAAAAAAGAAATGTTAATTTATAGTTGTTAGGTTGTTCAGTCCGCCAAAATTAATTTTGAATAATAAATTTATAAATTAAATGACTAAGGAAACATATAGTAGCATAATTATATTTAAAAAACTAATAGAATGGCATCAGATTGCATCAAATCACACTAAAAATATTTTAAATCTGTAAAAGCTTGAAGATTGGAATTTATGTTAATAAATTCCTCACGCCTCTTAAACAGATATAAACATATTTATACATTTCTAAATATAGCTTAGTGTGATTTGATAGAACCTGATGATGTTCTTTTGAGAACGAAACATGTCATTCTACTTTAATTAAGTTGTTCCTGTTTCAGGAATAATTTTGTTACCATAAGTTTTCTTCGTCAGTCGTGTGAGTTGGCGGTGTGATTTTGGTTGGGTAGATGTGACCTTGCATTCGGGAGACAGTGGGTTCGAACCTCACTGTTAGCAGCTCTGAAGATGGTTTTTCGTGGTTTCCCATTTTCACAACAGGCAAATGCTGGCACTCAATCTTAGGTAAGAATGCGGTCCTTTCCCCTCCCACTCTTAGCCCTTTCCTATCCCTTCGTCGCCGTAAGTGCTATCTGTCTCTGTGCGACGTAAAGCAAATTGTTTTTTTTGCTATTTGCTTTACCTCGCACCGACACCGTTAGGTCTTCCATTTGTTTGGTGGAAAATGGGAAACCACGGAGAACCATCTTCAGGGTTGCCGACAGTGGGATTCGAACCTACTATCTCCCGGATGCGAGCTTACAGCTGCGCGCGCCTAACTACATGGTCAACTCGCCCGGTAAATCAATCAATCAATCAATCAATCAATCAATCAATCAATCAATCAATCAATCAATCAATCAATCAATCAATCAATCAATCAATCAATCAATCAATCAATCAATCAATCAATCAATCAATCAATCAATCAATCAATCCTGATCTGCATTTAGGGCAGTCGCCCAGGTGGCAGATTCCCTATCTGTTGTTTTCCTAGCCTTTTCTTAAATGATTGCAAAGAAATAGGAAAATTATTGAACATTTCCCTTGGTAAGTTATTCCAATCCCTAACTCCCCTTCCTATAAAGGAATATTTGTATCACCAGGCACATGTTTTATTACACGATTTATTTCACAGCACATTTCGGAGAGTTCTCCATCGTCAGGTGATGAAAAAAATAAATCACTTCATAAAGAATTAATTCACAGTTATGGGCAAGGCCTTCCTTAAAAATAACCCGGTTATGCTTCATATTAAGAGACTGTAGATATTTCTACAGAAAAGAACACTATTTGAAAAATTCACACTTCCCGGCTCCATTCAAATTATTTACCAGATTCTAACAGGGCAAGGTCAAAGTATATTTGCATGATCACTCTCTGACAGCTGCAGTAAACTAGAACAGGAGTTGATTTTAACATTGAAAATATTTCTTAACAAAGTACTACGAAAAACGTAAAATTAAGTGATTTCATCAACTCTGCCGCGAGCTGATGGTCAAAAGGGCCCGGAGTCTGGGATATCTCTATCAAACTAAAAAATAAATTTCTAAAATGACTTTAGGCCTAAATACAGTTCCGGAAAAAGTCTAAAATCGTATGTTTGTTTCCTCGTTTCCTTTTATGATTCAAATCCTAGCCAAATTAACGCATTTACATAATTCTTTCTGTAGATCTGTTCCTTGCCTCAATACCCTCAGGCATTTTTGATTTTTTTAAATGTCCACACCGAATGTAGTTATAAGGGCTTTAGTGAAACTCTGCATTGACTCACATTAGCGCTCGTAGTGGTAGAAAAAGGCAAACTGCTAATCTAATCGATTGGATGACGATATAAAGAAAAGGATTGCAGTTTTTGGTACTAAATAAAGAATATATTCTCATAATGTATTATATTTCATTTACCTAAAATTCGTAGCTCATAACCCTAAGATGTTTTAAACATTGAGTTAATTACCTGAAAGGCTAGAACTGTGGATGTTTGATATCTTTTACACTCTTCTGCTACGATCATCAGAGTAGAAAGGTTGTTGTTCTATACATAGCTGCCTCTGTGGATCCGTGGTAGAGTGTCGGCCTTCGAATCCCAAGATAGCGGGTCCGAACCCGGCAGAGGTAGTCGGATTTTTGAAGGGGGGAAGAAAAGTCCATTCGACACTCCATGTCGTACGATGTCGCCATGTAAAAGATCTCTGGTGATACATTTGTTATTTACCCGACAAAATTAATTAAATCTCAGTCATAGACGCCCAAGAGAGTTCCGGTTTACTCAGTCTGCCATCTAGTGGGCCTAGAGTAAAACGGAACGTCGAAATTGACGAGCAGACAGCCAGATGGCGTCAAATCGAAATGTCTGTACACGGTAGCTGAGGCCATACGATTATTATTATTATTTATTATATATATATCCAATTGATACTTTAAAACCATCTAAAAAGTGTAACCAATTAAATAACAGTTCTGCAGAGGGATAACAGAATTATTTGCTGCCAATATCTTAATTTAGAAAAACAGGTTGATTTCCTCCATTTTATGTTAGTAGCCTCCTGTCTCGGCTATGTTCTCTGTTATTTAAACGGTAATTTCATGATATAATTTCAGATATTGTTCTCTGCACGCTGTAATTATAAAGACGTCTTCATCCAAAGCCACCTGAACTAACCGTTGGCGAGATGCTGTTCGTACTTAACTGCACTGTAATGAGCTCGCTTGTCCATCCAGCTCGTCAACTGTTTTTCTCCGTACGTCAAGTGACGTTGCTACGATACAGGCAAGGGTTTTGTCAAGGGGACTTTGGAAAGCTTTTCGGCCCACAAGAAACAGCCTTCTCGGCCTCACATTGTTTGTTCACCTTGCTGCTGTTGTTGTCTTCCTCACTGCCAGCAAAAAAGAAGACGGAATATCTGGAGAAATCCTTCTTGAGTATCCACTGCATTCAACAGCCGAATCTCCAAGGATGTGAAACATTATTCCTCCTCTCAGGGGATATACATGACATAAAAAAGGGCTCTTGTGATGGATGATTGAGAGATGTTTACTGAGACATCCAACAGATTTCCATTACTGAAATAGCTCCACTTCATAACTCATATCCCCCGCTAGTAGAGCCATCTATGCGAGTTGTTGCGAACGAATAATGCCATAAGCATTCCCCACCTCGTGTGTAGACAAATCCGGGGAAGAACGTGGGATATCACGCGCGTCGAAAGAGATTTGTCCTTATGTAGATATATTTATCATTTCAGAATGTGAAGGAATGTGTGTTCTCAGCCAGTAACACCGAATTTATTAACTTATTTACATTATTTTGATCTATATTTTAATTCGTTATGCCCATATGTTGCTTTTGTTGTTTGAGTCGTCTGTCCATAGACTGGTTTGATGCAGCCCTCCAAGGCTGCCTATCCTGTGCTAAACTTTTTATTTCTACATAACTGCTACATCCTACATCTGCTCTAATATGCTTGTCATATTCGTTCCTTGGGCTATCGCAATGTTCCTACCACCTACACTTCGCTCAAAAACCATCTGAAGAAGTCCTGGATGTCTTAAGGTATGTCCTGTCATTCTATCCCTTTTTATCGTCAAATTTAGCGAAATCGATCTCCTCTCACCAATTCGATTCAGTACCTCTTCATTCATGATTCGATCTATTCATCTCACCTCCAGCATTATTCTGTAACACCACATTTCAAAATCTTCTATTGTCTTTCTTTCGAGGTTACTTATCGTCCATGTTTCAATTACCATACAATGGCACTCTCCAGAAGAAATTCTTTGAAAACATCTTTTTAATTCCTATATCAATATTCGAGGTGAGCAAATTTCTTTTATTAAGAAAGCTCTTCCTTGCTTGTGCTAGTCTGCATTTTATGGCCTCCTTACTTCTGCCATTGTTAGTTATTTTACTACCCAAGTAACAATATTTATTAACTTTCCTTAAACCTCATTTCCTAATCTAATAGTATCTGCATAACCTGACTTCGTTCGACTGCACTCCATTACTCTTGTTTTGGACTTACTTATTTTCATCTTGTACTTCTTATCCAAGACTCTATCCATACCATTCAGGAATTGTATTGTATTGTATTGTAATTTTTGTTGAACAAACAGGCTTCCGCCCAATACATGTTCTTATTCACATCGGGTTGTAAATTGACATTAAATAAATAAATAAATAAATAAATAAATAAATAAATAAATAAATAAATAAATAAATAAATAAATAAATAAATAAATAAATAAATAAATAAATAAATAAATACATATAAATAAATAAATAAAATTCTGTAACTCTAAGTGCTTTGGACAACTCCTTCTCAGAGGTTCAGTAGCTATGGCATTTCGGCAAACAGCATGTGAGCTGACAATGGCAATTAACAAATGAAAATGGCATGCTAGATAAAATAGTTAACGTAAAGTTATGGCAAGGATAATAAGAAGCAAGATGTCGCAACCCTGCAAACCTACTTCTTCTTCCTATCCTGTCAGCATGTCTAATGGATATATTACTACATGGCATTCAGCAATTTCTCGAGATCTTCTACAGTGTCATATGAAATAATAATATCATCAGGGTTTTGATTTCCTCTCCATGGATTGTGGTTCCCATTCCAAATGCCTCTTTGATTTCTTTTATTGCCTGTTCTATATAAACAATGAAAAGAAGGGGGGACAAAGTGCAGCCTTTCCTCACTCATTTGTGGATTGCTGCTTCCTTTGCAAAGCCCTCGATGTTTATTACTACAGACTGATTTTTATACAGATTGTAGATAATTCTTCGATCTCGGTATCTGATCCCCCGATCACGTTCAGAATCTCAAAGAGCTTGGTCCTATCAACATTGTCGAATGCCTTTTCTAAATCTACGAACACCATGTATGTGGGCTTGTTCTTCTTAGTTCAGTCCTTGAAAATCAAGCGTAAAGTCAGGATTGCTCCACGTGTTGCTACATTTCTTTTGAAGTCAAATTGATCTTCTCCCAACTCAGTTTCTACTTGTCTTTCCATTATTCTGCAAACAATAAATGTTAAAATCTTTCCGATCTAAGGAGCGCATTTGAACTTATTAACACTTTTCACTTTTCTTCTTCTCTTCATCCTCTCGCTTTGTATCTTTTTGATATTGTTCAGTCCATCCTATATTTACAGAAAATTTGTGTTTACAGCAATTAATGGGTGGATGAAGTAGCTCATTAACTGTTGTTGCCGGTCCCAATCCCGGATAAAGGAGGAGGATTGACATCAGGAATGGGATCCAGTCGTAAATAATACTTTGGAAACCAAATAACAGCCAGAATATAGCCTGAGGGAAACTCAGAGTCTCAGGACCTTAGTTGTAATTTTGAGATCGACTACAGCTTTTCTCCCCCTAACCTTTGACTGATTTCGATCTAAAAATGTCTCGGTGTAAAAAAGACTTGAAACGATGTCTATTGGCTTCCTTTCCCAAACGTTATCACAGCTGATCTTGGCGAAATTTCATGAACATTTTCATAAATATCCCAATGCTTATTCTATGTTATATTTCATTTAAAGTTACTGTCCTGAAAATATGTTATATGAAAAATTGACGTAATAGATAAACCATTCTCTGTTAACACTAATCAGTAGAGGGTGTTCATTTGTACACCAGTAGGTTAGAATGCAAACCAACTTACCTGTCGTCTACCCGCTCTTCCGTATTGTAGGGAGAGTAACATAATTTATAGGCGTTCTAATAGGCCGGGTCTCTACTGGGAAAGTGTTTCTCCTTTGGCGTTCAATCTTGCTTAAACCACTGACTAGTTGAGCTGGTGTGGATATACACTGACGGACCTGATTGTTCACGCAGCAGTAAAGACATCTGACATATGCCCATATTGGCAATAGCAATTGCTATTCGAAATATATATTTAAAATAAATATATTTCGTTTATGACTGTATATTTAGTTACAAAACACACACACTTAAAAGAACTGCTTTGCTAAGAAACAAAATAAAATAGTCATTTTGTATTTTTTTGGATGGACATAAATGTTCCCACAGCAAGTTAAACTACAGGTTTGTTGCCATTTATGTACAGTTTAGTAATGTGTGTGCATTCCCTTGTTGTGAATAACACTTCTTAATCTGTTTCTCATTGAACCTACTAATTTTCTTGTGACTTCTTCACAAATGATATTCCATTCTTGCAGAAGCAATTCTTTCAGCTGGTTTTTGCTGGATATGTGGTGCTATCTGACTCGTTGTTCGAGTTCATTCCATAGATGTTCATTGGGATTAAGATCGAGGAATTGGGGAGGGTTTTTCAGAGTATGAGGCGTATTATACACATTCCAATAAGGAACATTATTAGCAGTATGGTTCAGGTCGTTGTACTACTGAAAGTAGTAATCAGCCTGTAGACACTTATATCCGTCTGTGTATATATTAGAATATTCATTTCAAATAGAAGCCAGTTCTAATGTCTTCATTATTAAACTATCTGGCTCCATGGCTATATGCTTATCTGCTGCTCTTTGGTTAAATGGGTTTCGGGCTCGACTCCCGGGCGGATCGGAGATTTTAACATTCATTGGTTAATTCCAATTGTTCAGGGGCTAGGTCTGTGTGTGTCTACCGTCTTTAGCATTATAAATAATAATAATTATAATGTTTTACGTCCAACTAACTACTTTTTAGGGTTTTCAAAGACGCCGAGGTGCCGGAATTGTGTCGTGCATGAGTTCCTTTACGTGCCAGTAAATCTATCGACACGAGGCTGACGTATATCAACACCTTGAAATTCCACTGGACTGAGCCAGGATCGAACCTGCGAAGTTGGAGTTAGAAGGCCAGCGCCTCAACCGTCTGAGCCACTCAGCCCGGAGCATTAGAATATTCAAGAATTCATCATAGGTAGAGCCCCACCATCACTGATGCGCAGGTCGCCCGTACGGTTTCAACTTGAAACACCTGTACTAGGCTTCCCCGGAGGCTACACACTATCATCATCATCATCATCATCATCATCATCATCATCATCATCATCTATAACATATGGTCATTATCCAGGAATGCTAAATTTAGACACTACAATACTGTAATCCTTCCATGCAGCTTTGTATGCAACGGGGATTTTGAATACCTTCTCAGTAAAAAGAAAAAGCAAAACAGGAAACAGAATCCCCAAGGAAATTATGGGACCTGTTTGGGGGAATGGCATGTACAAATGCAGACCAGAACAAGGTTTATATAAAGCATAAGAAAAACGAAACAGGTCATCCTTTCAGAAAAATGAATGGACAAAGACAGATTAACAAAACAAATTTCTGAAAACTATTCAAATAACAAAAATACAAACCAAAATTATTCTAAGAAGTCGAAGAATATTAGGAACTACCGACCGAAATCATACCAAATCCCATGACGCAACAGCCCGGAAGGGATTTGCGTATGAAGCGACCGCTTCTCAGTCCGAATGTCTGCAGTTTTTGAGGTGTCGTGTGGTCTCTGCACGAACGTAATTATTAGCTTTTAGACCGTGGTCGCAATCTCACTGTAAGCACGTAGGCTGAGTGTACCTCGAACCGGCCCTCAGATCTAGGTAAAAATCCCTGACCTGGCTGGCAAGCGAACCACGGGCTTTCGGCTACCCTACACCCTGCAGCCAGAAATTGGAACTATTCAACATTGCAAAGTAGAAAATAATTTAGGAAAGTAATATCTGATGGTAAATTTCCAGAGAAAGCCAAACAGACATCAGAGAGTAAATGTACAGAAGAAAGAAAACAACACCGAGAAATGATTAAGTTTTGCGAAGACAAGAAAAGGAAGTCTGTTTAATGTGGCCCTTAATAATAATAATAATAATAATAATAATAATAATAATAATAATAATAATAATAATAATAATAATAATAATAATAATAACAACAATAATGATAATAATATGTCGGGACTCCTGTCTGTCAATATTCTATAAGGCGATGTGGTGTTATTGGACCACCCGGTGTGGTCGCTCGGCCATTAGTGGTATGATAGGGTTTCTCGTCTTTCTCCCGCGAGAATTCTCTGCCGCTAATGAATGGAGTGAACGGAAGGCATTCTTCTCTTTGTTCGCTGAGACACGACGGGGCTTGGGCGAGGGGTTCTCAAAGTGGCGCGCTCTTGGGTTGTTCACGTCACTTGGGCTGTCGATACCGAGGAAATGAAGTATGACACTTTATAATGATGAACGATGATTTTCATTATTGTTCCTGTTTTCTTATGCTCATTCATAGAGCACGTTACAACTTGTTCAGTGGCTTGATGACTTTCGCTATCCTATTCTTCCAAAACTCCTTCATGAACTGACTGTACCGAGCTCGATAGCTGCAGTCGCTTAAGTGCGGCCAGTATCCAGTATTCGGGAGATAGTAGGTTCGAACCCCACTGTCGGCAGCCCTGAAGTTGGTTTTCCGTGGTTTCCTATTTTCACACCAGGCAAATGCTGGGGCTGTACCTTAATTAAGGCCACGGCCGCTTCCTTCCCAATTTCTAGCCCTCTCCTGTCCCATCGTCGCCATAAGACCTATCTGTGTCGGTGCCACGTAAAGCAATTAGCAAAAATGAACTGACTGTGTTGCTTCTTCCGTTCTTCTGACCACTGTTTACCAGTCTTGCTTCTAGTTTTGATCACAAATGTGTGTTTATTTACTGAAGTCCTGAAAACTTCGCGATTTTTCATGATGTCTTCCCTTATGCTCAATGCATTTGAGTCCCCTCTTGTTTCTCTTGCCAATTAATTCTCCAATTTTGTGAATTGATTACATTGAACAATCTTCTACAGAGTCTGTTATTATCCATCCTCAAAATATGTCCAAAAATTTCAAATTTATCCTCCTTACAAATATAATGAAACTCTCCGTGTGATTATAGAGGTCTGCAGTTCCAAATTCTATCTTCTTGTGTAGGGTCGAAAATATCCATAAGAATTTTACAATCTTGTGTTTCAATACCTGAAATTTTAGAATGACCTCCCAAAGCTGAGGTTTCTGATGCACATAGAGCTTCCGGTAGAATAACTGTTTTGTAAAGTTTCAATTTAGAATTACATGACATTACTCGGTTATTGTGGTGATCCCATGTAAGGCTAAATGCGCTCTGAAGTCTTGAGGCGCTTTCTGTGTCCAGCACTATTATTATTATTATTATTATTATTATTATTATTATTATTATTATTATTATTATTATAGCCGGGTTACATCTTCTCTGTCCAGTTAAACTGCGCGCCTTGTATAAGGCCATCTATGTTGTTAAACTTAAACTAATGTATTGCAAGGTACTTGGGTTTGCAACTGTTAGATGTCTCTAAGATCGGCGTAGTGCCCCCACTGGCGGGATTAAGAACAATTAATCCTTAAGGGAAAGTTGATTTCTACTGTTGGATAACCTTAGATTTTGAAGATTGTTTTGTTTTTGTGTCAAGGTTGTCAACACTTCTGCTCTCCTCCAAACCTGTGTCTATCGATCGATCAGAAATTTTGTGAATATTTTTTATAGCCAAGTAAAGTCGGGGGTGTGTACAGGTATCCAGCCTGTCTGTGAAGAGTTCTGGAAACTTCCCCTCGACATACTATAAAAGCGGGGCGCTTTAGGGCTGTAACGTCATCTGCATCATTCCAGTTCATTGTGTGCGGCGTGTACTTAGGGGACACGGGCCGCAACTCAGCCCAGCAACTCAAGGTATTGGCAGAATTTTCCTTGAGATAGCTTGAGAGGAAGGTTTTATTAATGTAAAGTTCTAATTTCATGGTTTAAATGTAGGTTTTCGGCAAGTCTGAGGACTCTGTTCAAAACCCTTCTGGGAAACGTGTAATGTAAGGGAACAAAGAGTTATTTAATACCTTCTCTTGATTCCCATTCAACTTGATATGGAGTGACTAAAGTTTTTAATCCTATAAACATATCTTAACACTCTCTTGGAATTTAATGTCCTTCATTTAATCCCCCCGACATAGAATAGGCTTAGCCTCTCTGTCATTGGGCCCTAAGCCCACTTAGGGTTTAAGAACTTCCAGAAGGAGTGCAAATATATCGCTTCCTACCCTTTTGTTCAACTTTTTTCTTTTTAGATTCAGTCCATTTACTATGAGCACTTATTGCCTGTTCCTGTAAAAGAAAGTGAACCGATGATAAGCCCAAAACAGGGCTAAGTGACTGTAAATCTCTTATTTGAAGATTGTGCGGTATAACCTTGTGCGCGAGAAGAAATGTATGCCTCTGAGAGGCTGGACTGTATTAATTTTGAAGCTCCGACTCCTAGGCTATGTAATTAAATGGAGCAAGTATGTTCTTATAAAATTGTGTACCTGTTTCAGAACCATAATGCTCATCCCTTCTTATATTATCATATTGATAAATCTCTCTAGTTTTGTACCTGGTTGTTGGATTGTCAGTCATTGTTGCTGGACCTGACGAGCTCATTACTATATTGTTATTGTTTATTCAGATCTTGTATTCATCAAATTTGAAAGTCATAAAACAAAAAAGGAAAGAAACCAAATTTCAAAATTTAGTGCACTGATTTATGCTCTGTCAGTTCCTTCTCCACACGTCCATCGCAGCACCTTCTTACACCTCTGTAAGCCACGGAATTTCCATATCAATTATCATCTCTGGTATATAAAACCACAAGGCTCACTCACTCACTGACATTAATGTTTACCTACGTCGAGATGAGCTAGAAAATTGTAATTTGTCACCCTAATAGCTTTTAGGGCGTCACCTCAGGAAAAAGTTCAAATTTTTAATTTTTACCTCCCTTCCCCAAAATAAACTAGCGGACGGCATGTTTCAGTGCCCTAGAAAATTAAAAATTGGCAAAGTTATAGCTCTTAGCCTGTAACCCACGGATAAATTCGGAAAAACGTCGAAATTCTGAGGCAAATTTAAGGTTGATTCTGACGTTCCTTTCGAGGTATTCTGGGGCTAAACGGTCATTATTGTCAAGAAACGTATAGCACATTTTATACAACTTTGGTCATCTGACATTTTGTCGTATCTTGATTCTTCCTACCAGAGAATGCGGTTCATTTTCCGATTTTGGGTCAATTTCGTTTCTTTTTCGTAATTATTTCACTGCTTGAAACATTTACAAGACGAGTAGATGCACGAAATTCAGCAGGACGCTTGCCACGTCCATAGGCCATACATAAGCCAACTTTCTTTATTGAGTCTGCCATGTATGTATGGAAAACGAAAGGAAGATATGGAAACACTAGTCAAATATCAGCCTAACCTATGTTCCTAGAGCAATATAAGGTGGAGCCGATGGAGATATGACAAATAGCCCGCCGCCGAGTCTGCCATGTATGTATGGAAAACGAAAGGAAGATATGGAAACACTAGTCAAATATCAGCCTAACCTATGTTCCTAGAGCAATATAAGGTGGAGCCGATGGAGATATGACAAAATGTCAAACAACAAAAATTGTAGATCGTTTCATTGTCGATCCGCCTGCCAAGTTTCAAGAATGTAGTTGTCGCCTAGGATGGCAAATATTTTCTCAACTCGTGAAAAATGTAGAAAATTTGGCCTAGATCGAAATAGTTACCTCTATCTGTGCTATTGATCAGAAATATACGAGACAATGTCATAGGACCGAACACGTATAGCACACAAAGCGCTCTCTGGTAGCTCAATCTGTTTGTCGATACGACGTACCGTTTTGCCACTTATGATGGAAAACAACTGGGGGTTCGTGGGGCGGAACCTCCAACGAACAAAGGCGAGTTGTTATAATATTGCAAGTAAGTAGACATAGTTCCATGTGACTGTTTATAACGTGATGATAGCCACATGATCTCCAGTTCCATACAAATGTCTCTTAGAAACGATTCCTTAGATGAAAATAAATTAATCGCTATCAATTTGAGTTTCATTTCATTTCCCCAAAGCCGTTTCTCAAGGAACTACCCGTCCCCCCCCCCCACTGTTATTAATATCCCTATGTTTTTCTACCTCATAGTAATTGGCGTTCCGATCTTCGTTGGATTTTACCTGTACAATAAAGCAGGTCCATTCAAACTTGTGGTTGTGAAAATTACTCTTATCCGCCATTCCAGCAATCGACTGTTTAACTAATAACATTCACTCGCTCAAGGGACTTGTTAGTAGAAAACTTGTGGCTTTTGACACTTCTTTAATAAACACATACCAGCGAGGTCACGGCTTTCTCTTCCGCTAATAAAAAAAGATCACCACATGTTTCACATTTCTTTGTACAAGATTCCCTTGCCGTCTCCACGTTCTCGCCATAGCAACCGCACCGTGAAACAAAAGAATGTCGCCATCCGCTGCTCCTTTTTTTTCGTGTGTGAAGAGCTTTCTCTACTGTGTACCTAGCGCTTCATGCAGCCCGGTTAAATTTTCATTGGAATTATTTGGATAATCATTCTTGTCCTCCGTTAATAAGAAATAATAATAATAATAATAATAATAATAATAATAATAATAATAATAATAATAATAATAATACAATTATTCTCATGTGGTAGAAGCGTTGATCAGGGATCAATCCAGGGATACCGCCCCTGTATATGGGGAACGGAGACGAAGAATACACTCAAGGTATTCCCTACCTTTCGTAAGAGGCGACTAAAAGGGGCAACCAAGGGATGATGAAACCATGAGACTACTTGTGATTAGTAGCATTACGTGAGGAACACCAAGGGCCGACATCACTTGCAATCGGTACCACCACATGAGAAACACTCCTTTTTTGCTAGTTGCTTTACGTCGCACCGACACAGATAGGTCTTATGGCGACGATGGGATTAGAAAGGCCTAGGAGTGGGAAGGAAGCGGCCGTGGCCTTAATTAAGGCACAGTCCTAGCATTTGCCTGGTGTGAAAATGGGAAACCACGGAAAACCATTTTCAGGGCTGGCGACAGTGGGGTTCGAACCTACTATCTCCCGAATACTGGATACTGGCCGCACTTAAGCGACTGCAGCTATCGAGCTTGGTTGAGAAACACTATGGGGCTACCTAACCTAGGAGCAGTGCCAGGGATTAGTACCATCGTGTGCATTCCCCCGTGGAGGGGGAGCGGATGCTCGGTTGAATAGACTAGCGTCTAGCGAGAGTAGTTGCCGAGCGCTGCGCTCGAATGTGTTGGTTCAACTGTGTTCAGAATGGGTAGCGCCACTATATGAGGAATACCATGGGACTACGTTGCCTGTAATTAGTACCTCTGTGTCAGAAAGACCACGGATAGCCGGCGCCCGTGATTAGTCCCACGATGTGAGGAACAACTTGTGTCTGTGTTACCTGTTATTAATACCACTATAGGAGCAACATCATGGTTCTGCTTAATCGGTGATTAGCATCATTATGAGGAGCCGATGACCTTGACATTTTTTTTACAAATTGATTTACGTCGCACCGACACAGATAGGTCTTATAGCGATGATGTAATAGGAAATGCATAGGAGTGAGAATGAAGCGGCCGTGGCCTTAATTAAGGCACAGTCCTAGCATTTGCCTGGTGTGAAAATGGGAAACCACGGAAGGTACCATTAGGGGCCTATAACCGAGCTGTTAGAACCCTTTAAACAACAATCATCATCATTCTTATCACCAGTGATACCTGAAGGTGCTCAAATACGTCAGCCTCGTGTCGCTAAAAGTAATTAGTGGGACCTACAATCAATAATATTATTTATCCTTCTCTTCATATTTTGTTATACATTCGTTCATTTATTCGTTCGTACGTTCATTCAATTGCGCCGTCTTAGAACCGCCTGAGGCAGTTTTCTTCTTGTCCTCGCAAAACTTCTTCCTCCTTTCTCGGCGTTATTTTCTTTCTTCCGTACATTGCTTGGCTGATATCTTCTTGTTTGCTCTGGAAATTTACCATCAAATATTGCTTTCCTAATCATTTTTTGTTTGCAATTTGTTCTTTGTTAATTGGGAGTGATTCCAAACTTCTTCGGGTTCTTTGAAAAATTTTGATATTTTCTTACGAATTTGCATAGTGTAAATTTTATTTGTAGTTAATCATTGTCCATTCTAGCCTGCGTGGTGGGCATGGTCGTTAAGGCGCTGAAGTCTAAAACGGTCTGACCCCGAGGTTAGCCGGTTCGAATCCCGTTGGTCGAAAAAAGTTACCCCATCAGAATGTTGGTCGGCAGGGTAGGGGAGGTGGTGGTATACAATTTCTAATCACTAGATTGCGTGCCATAAGCATGGATTAAATTCCACACCTCTCCGCAGTGCTCATATGGAGTGAGGGCATATGACGCTGTTGATGGTGATTCGTCCGTCGGATGGGGACGTTAAGCCTTGAGCAGAACCCTTCGTGCTATTCGACAGGAGTAGGCTATGTGCCGGTACCTGGTTTCACCCTCTTCCTTCCTACATCACGTCATTCATTTCATCAACTCCTCTGATGAGGTTGACGTCAGGAAGGGCATCCGGTCATAAAAACCCGCCACGACAGATTCATCTCACCTCATACCCGACCCCGCAGGAAAACGGGACAAGGGTTGGACAAACAACAATCTTTGTCTGTTCCCTAGAGATAGACAAAGCTTCATAATTTTCTTTTCCTGAAAGCATGATCTGTTTTTTTAGTCCTTTGTGTAAATCTGTTTTCTGGCTCAATTTTGTATATGCGATTCTCCGAAATAGGTCCCATAATTTCCCTTACGATCCTATTTTCTGTTTTTCTTATTCTACTTTCTGAGAAGGTATTCAAACACTCTTGTAAGCCTATTTAATAATAATAGTAATAATAGTAATAATAATAGTAATAAAATAATAATAATAATAATAATAATAATAATAATAATAATAATAATAATAATAATAATAATAATATTTTTTACGTCCCAGTAAATGGACTAACTGTACTTTAAGCGGTTTTCTGAGACGCTTGGTACCGCAGGAGTTCTTTTACGTGCCAGTAAATCTACCGACACGAGACTGACGTATTTTGGCACCTTCAGGTACCACCTGACTGAGCCAGGATCGTACCTGCCAAGTAGGGTTCAGAAGGCCAGCGCCTCAAACTTCTGAGCCACTCAGCGGGTTATTATTATTATTATTATTATTATTATTATTATTATTATTATTATTATTATTATTATGTCCGACTCGTTGGCTGAATGGTCAGGGTACTGGCCTTCGGTTCAGAGGGTCCCGGGTTCGATTCCCGGCCGGGTCGGGGATTTTAACCTTAATTGGTTAATTCCAATGGCCCGGGGGCTGGGTGTTTGTGCTGTCGCCAACATCCCTGCAACTCACACACCACACATAACACTATCCTCCACCACAATAACACGCAGTTACGTACACATGGCAGATGACGCCCACCCTCATCGGTGGGTCTGCCTTACAAGGGCTGCACTCGGCTAGAAATAGCCACACGAAATTATTATTATTATTATTATTATTATTATTATTATTATTATTATTATTATTATTATTATTATTATTATTATTATTATTATTATTATTATTATTATTATTATTGTGGGCCGATGACCTTCGATGTTAGGCCCCTTAAAACAACAAGCTTCATCATCATCATCATTATTATTGCAGTTGCTATCAACGGTATTCTGTAAGAATGAATGAGCTGTCAGGTGAAATTGTCTTTGCATTGAAGTGATTTAAGAGCGACTTTAATGAACCGCATTGAAGGCTGGCTGGACTCAGGAGACAAACACTAATACCCACTGCCCAAATTACAGGAATTAATGAGATGCTCTTCAAAGACCCAACGAGACCGATAATTGAACTTATTATTCTCTAAAACCAGAGAGTCCGTGCTGAGCAAAACGAATGTTTTCTGAAGTATTCGAGCCCGTATCGTTCCGAGTGAACTGACCACACTTCTCCAATTTTACTGTGTGGTTTGGCGAACCCCCAGAAACCTGCACATGCCTATAAATGGTCACCAGGTTAAAAACAGGCTCGATACTTTGTCGGAGAAATAAACCCGCACTCTCCCAGGTATTCCTGGAACTATCAGATATCGATAGTTTTTATCTGGACGCGTGAGAGTTTAAACTGGCTCTCAAGTTCTTTGTTACTGTCGACATCCGCAGCTGCAACAACTTGCCCTGTACGAGCTGCTCAATTATTGATATGTGATCAGACGTGTGCTGTGGCTCCGGCGAACAGCTGTTCGTTCGCTATGGTCGGATTGATTTTCAGACAAGAAAAGATATCGCTTTAACTACTGAAATGTAGTTTCTGCCGCGACGTGAGCGTGCAGCCGAATGGAAACCTATTACTGGGACATCATTAGTATCATCAACTTTAATTCTTTACTCGTATTTGCTTGTCTGGCAGAAATATTCATTACTAGTGTACAGTCGCGGAGAAATATATTGCATCATCTTTCGTTGTCTGAAAACCTTGCATTTATGGGCATCATTATCTCATCACAAATCGATTTACTAATTTATGAGAGTCTTGACTCTACTGGCTTCGCTGGTTCCCTCTCTGCTGTAGGTTTGCCATCCCGAAGGAACTTACGTTATAAAGGCTTGTAAGCTTTAATTTTAAATATCTGAAACTTAACGAACACGCTTCAGGAAAAGAGGAAAAGCAGAATATTACGAAGATTGAGGAAAATAATAATAATACGAAGATGATTGAGAAAAAGAAGAATATTCGGAAACAGAAAACACAAAGATTGAGAAGAATGTAAAAAAGACAGAGAAGAGGATTAGGAAGCAAAAAAATTAGAAGCAGAAGAAAACGAAGATAGAAAGGGAAAGTGGTGAAAAATAAAGAGAAGGGGGAAAAGGAGAGAAGAAGAGGAAGAAGAAGACACTGAGAAGTAGGAAAATAAGATAGAAAGGGAAAGTTGAAAAAAGGAGAAGGAGAAAAAGAATGAGAAGAAAAATAAGATGGGGAATAATGAAAGAAATATAAGACGATTGAAAAAATAAGAATATTGAGAAACAACAAGAAAAGACAAAGATTGAGAAGAATGAAAAGAAGACAGAAGAGAAGATTAAGAAGCAAACAAAATTGAGAAGGAGAAAAACGGGAATATAGAAAGGCAAGGTTGAGAAGAACGAGAAAATGAGAAGAACGGGAAGAGGAGGAAGAAAAAAATTAAGAAGGAGAAAATGAAGAAGATAGAAAGTGAAAGTTGAGAAGAAGAAGAAAAAATTGAGAAAACAAAGAAAATAAAGAAAAACGTGAACTTTGAGAAAGGGAAAGAGATGATTGAGGAAAAGAAGATATTACTTTGCTATTTGTTTTACGTCGCACTGACTCAGATAGGTCTTATGGCGACGAAGGTAAAGAAGCCTAGGAGTGGAAAGGAAGGGGCCGTGGCCTTTATTAATGTACAGCCCCAGCATTTGCCTGGTGTGAAAATTGAAAACCACCGCGAACCAATTTCAGGGCTGCCGACAGTGGTGTTCGAACCCACTACCTCCCGGATGCAAGCTCACACCCGCGCGTCCCTAACCGCTCGACCAACTCGCTCGGTGAGGTAAAGAAGAAATTTGACGGAAAGAATACAAGGATTGATGGAATAAGAATAAAAACAAGAGGATATAATGTTTCATTTCTTGACGTACTTCACATTCTCGCTTTCTTCCTTTTCCTTCTCTTCCTTCTTCTGAGATTATAAATCCGTTGTGTCCTTCCTCCCTTTCTTTCTCTCTCTCTTTCTTTCTTTCTTTCTTTTTTGCCTATTCTTTGCTTTATTTTGTCTGGAGTTACTAGAATAAGAGGAAGAAAAATGGGAGTAGATAAAGGAGAAGAGTGTCAACTTTCTTTCCCTTTCACTTTGAAAAGATAAGAAGTAATGAAAGAAAGAAAGAAAGAAAGAAAGAAAGAAAGAAAGAAAGAAAGAAATAATAAGAAGTAACAGCTGGAGAGTCAAACTGTAAACTTACAAATACTATCTCGAAGTTCGGTATCTAGGATTCCAAGCATAAATATTTTACCACTTCTTGTGTGTGGTGTAGAATACTGGATAATGGGCAAGAACAGACTGTGAAACTTAAATTGACTTCGACAATGAAGACCCTGTGGCCAGTGAACGATAATGATAACATTAATAAAAAATACTAAAAGTAATCTTATTTTTGCGTTACACGAACTTATCTTACGATTTTGGAAGCTGGCATTTTCCCGCTGGAGGTCGCATACGTGGTGATGTATCTACTGACACCGGGCTAGCGTATTTGAGCACTGTCACGTACGGGGGTCGAACCCGCTGACATGTGCTCTGAAGGCGAGCGCTCCACCATCTGAGGTGGAGTGGACGTGGCTGTGTGGCAGAGTGGATTTTCAGAAGGTTGAGTTCTGATGACTTATTCATTATCCCCAACGGAACCCAGAAAAGCCGCAACGTCTTCACCTGCCAACAAGTGGCCATTCATCAATGTCCTGACCACGAACAGTGTTGCTTTACTTAGTACATTTGTGCCCGGGCTGAGTGGCTCAGACGGTTGAGGTGCTGGCCTTCTGACCCCACTTGGCAGGCCCGATCCTGGCTCAGTCCGGTGGTATTTGAAGGTGTTCGAATACATCAGCCTCGTGTCGATAGATTTACTGGCACGTAAAAGAACTCCTGCTCGACTAAATTCCGGCACCTCGGCGTCTCCGAAAACCATCAAAGGAGTTAGTCGGACTTAAAACAAATGACATTATTATTATTATTATTATTATTATTATTATTATTATTATTATTATTATTATTATTATTATTATTATTATTATTATTATTATTATTATTATTATTATTAAATTTGTCACGATCCGGAGCTTTAATACCCGTTACCAATTGAATTATTTCGCTGGTACAATTTTAGTAGCATTATAAGGAAATAAGACCGAGATTGTTGACTTGAGTAAAATTTAATTGTCCGTTGCTGCGCTTGTGGTCATTTTTTTAATTTCTTGTTGGAAACTAAAGAAAAAGTGGCGTCGTGAGAAATGTAGTTTTGATGTTGTATGTCGTCATCTTCGTCGTGTGACTTTGATGAATGGAGAATTAATGTGCAGTTTTATGCGTCTCATGAATTTGTAATTATGTACAGAAGCATTTAACTATCAGTACAGTGTTATTAGACCTTATTATTTAACATTTGAACTCTTAGTATTTAGTGGCCTATTGAACTTCCTAATATAATAAGTAGAATTTTAAAATTAGGGACCGGGGGAGTTGGCCGTGCGTGCGCGCGGCTATGAGCTTGCATCCGGGAGATAGTGGGTTAGAATCCCACTGTCGGCACCCCTGAGGATGGTTTTACGTGGTTTCCCATTTTCACACCGGGCAAATGCTGGGGCTGTACCTTTTAAGGCCACGGCCGCTTCCTTCCAACTCCTAGGCATTTCCTATCCCATCGTCACCATAAGACCTATCTGTGTCGGTGCAACGTAAAGCCAGTAGAAAAAAATAGGGATGTATAAATTTAGGTAGAAATTAGGTTAGACTTTGTCGGGCACGGCCATACGTTTCTTTTAATGTAAATATGTCAAGTGAAAAGGGGAGTTCATGTGTACATCCACTGGCGAAATTCCTGTCGGTCATGCCATCACTGTCCGGATCCATGGCTAAATGGTTAGCGTGCTGGCCTTTGGTCACAGGGGTCCCGAGTTCGATTCACGGCTGGGTCGGGAAATTTAACCATGATTGGTTAATTTTGCTGGCACGGGAACTGGGTGTATGTGCCGTCTTCATCATCATTTCATCCTCATCATGACGAGCAGGTTGCCTGCGGGAGTCAAATCAAAAAAGACCTGCACCTGGGGAGCCGAGCATGTCCTAGGACACTCCCGGCACTAAAAGCCATACGCCAATTCATTTCATGCCTTCACTGGCAGGATTTCGGGCAGCGTCGTCTCTCCCTGTACAGTCTGTTCCGTTCGAGTCGCCAAGATCTGCTCTTGGTTTTGTTATTTATCTAATTCTACTTGGGTATGCTTTACATTGTCAATTTCTTGTTCTGAGTTCTTCTCAAAGTTATTATAACTACAATACAGATTTTTAGGTTATAAATGGCTAGAATGCAATCTTATTTAAGCGAAAAGAAAGTATTGTGTAGCCCGCTCAATGGATGTGTAATACGATTAGCATAAACGTAAGGGGTACGGCCTATTTGAATCCCTACAATTTATGCAGCCCTTCCTACATATCCGTAGAGCGGACAAGACAGTACTTGCTACGCGCTTCGGTAACTTGCAGTCTAAAGTATTAAATTCCAGAAAAATATAATTAAAATAGGGGCTTCAGTTATTAGCCTTATGGTGAACATGAGACTGGATATTATAGATATTTAAATATTATTAATATTGTAAATGAAAAGGCACTGCCTAGTAACGAAATTTTTACTGTTTTACTTCTCTTTCATCCAGCTCCTTGGCTGAATGGTCGAAATATTGACATCCGGTTGAGAGGGGCACCCGGTTCGATTCCAGGCTGTGTTGTGTATTGTAACTGCATATGATTAATTCTTCTGAATCGGGGACTAGGTGTTTGTCTTCCGTTGCAATACATTTCTCTTAATACATACACAATACTAATCACTACTAACCACCACATGCATTCGCGCAATAAAAAGTACATCATTTCAGATAGGGTTGTCATTAGGAAGGGCATCCGGTTCGTAAAATAGGGTCCATCATATATCAAATGCCGGCGTCAATAAATCAGTATTAATGCCAAGAAGAAGATGACGATTTAAGTTTTTTATTGCGTTACTCCTTAGGAGTAGGTCGTGCCGCAACGCAGGTAAAATAAGGAGTTTTCTGACACAAGGAGATTAGACTGAAAACCTATTTCTTCGAGGCTACTTTTACCTTATGCAACCCGATTTACTGATCTGTAAGTCTCAGTAGCACGCGGTACATTCTTGCCTGCGTGATGTCCACATATTGACGGAATTCAGTTATAGGACGATGACACTTTACTCTACCTCCGATCTTGCTTCTTCTTTTTTTCTAGAAAATTGTGACGTGAACGAAGCCTATTGTCGCCGTAAGGAAAGCTTTCTGTTAACATTTCTCCCTCAAGCCCTTGAGGAGAATATCGAGATGGATCTCCTCCTTTCTTCTCGTCTCAGATAATTATTCCAGAAAAACAGAAGACTGCTGTTTGTTTGCAAGTTTTTTGTTTCAAAAGGGCTTCACTTAATTACTGCTGAATTGAAACAAGTGATAATCGTAAACAAATGAGACAGAGAGAGAGCGCGAGTCCACGCGCTGGAACAGTCTTTTGTTCCCGGATCGCACTTGGCTATTCTTTTTTTTATCATCATCACTTGTTTTATTTGAATGTGTCTCCATTTATTCGTGATATGGTGACACGGCTCGAATGATAAGTAAGGGGGTGGGGTTTAAGGGATAGATAAATGTTTGGGAGAGAAGAATATTTAATAACACAAAATGAGTTGAGTAATAATGACGGAGAAAGGATCTTTTGTTCCTGAAAGTTTGGAATATTACTAGTAAAATATTGGATATAAAATAAGTTCTGTTTCGCAAAGGTTAAGAATCTGAATTGTTCAGGAATACTGTCTTCCCCAAGATGTTAAGAAATTACATATAATTTCCCTCAGAGATTATTTCTCACTGTTCTGACACCAAGAGAATGAGGTCCTATAATCTTCTCCAGATAGAGCAATTTACTGTATTATCACAGATAATCCTCATGTCATCAATAACGCGTGTGATCGAAGTAACAAGTTGTTGGATGAACCAGTTTATATCTCTTTAAACATTTAGCAGATTTTAATTATTATTTTACCTGAGAAAACTGAATGTCAGACTGCAAATACAAAGCTGGAACAGATATATCATTTCACACAGTGTGGCGGTATGCAGTTCTGACACCGTTTTCTGCAAAGAAACAAAAATAAATAAATGAGGTATTATTCGGAATATTCCTATCACATTACCTATGAAGTGTCGGTTTATGGCTTAAAATGAAGCTTGTTTGACAGATTTTTTTACGTTACATAGGATACAATGCGTAAGAGCATTGATTGAAATTTTCGTAAACTACCGTTCTAGAATGATTATATTTTGTCCTATTAACCACTTCGTGTCGTCACTCTGAAATTAACTAAAAATAAAAAAGGTAATCGTAGTTTTGATCGTTGTTATCTTTCCACACTTTTGGCTGCTGACATACAATAGATTAGGGGTTGGTTTTCTCAGCCTTCAGCAAACAAACTGTTAGTACCAACGTAACAGCAAACAACAAGTCAATATCTAACCGTCATAGGCAGTAGCGTAGCCGGGGTTATAGTTACACAATTATGATAGAACAGAATGAACGTGCTTTTGATTATGTGGTGTGCGCATGCGTGGGTTGTAATTATAAGAAAGCTGACAAGTGAATTATGTTGATATTCAGAATGCAGTACATTACAAAATCTTACATTAAAATACAGAATGGAAACAATACGATCAAGGTCAATAGTTTCACAGCGAATGATATGTTCAGTATACAATCTAAAATCCAACTTTCGAGGTTTCGTAGAAAATAGATTCAAGAGATCTTTTGGTTTTACAGTTATAACTCTGAATGTTTTGTTTAGTTTATTCTTTGTTGTCAGTTTGTTTATTTCTTAAACGTTTAATTGCAGGGTTTCTAAGCCTTTAGAACACTCCACCTCCCTCACTACGCATCCGGTCATATGCAATCTGGAGTTTTTATATGTTTAAATTTTACTGCTTTATTTGTTATTAAATTAATTTGAAATGCTGTCGTGGCAAGCATCATCGTTATCTAGTGGGTGCAAATAGATCACATGTTAGAGAAGTGCAGTGAAAAAATTCCTAATTATTTTTATACCGGTGTGAAATAAAAGAAATCATGACGATTATTTTGAAGTACTTCCTGAATATATGAACAATGAATCAAGTGAAAATGAAGAAAACTTTGCAAATACCGATACTGCAGTTCAAGATGGGAACAATTCTGAACATGAGGGACGCGATTGTTGGACACTAACGCTGACAAATAAAATGCTAGGTTCTAAGGTGCGCCAACATTTTACAAATTTAAGAGCAGGAAAACAGGACAAAGTGAAAATTTCTCCTAAGTAAGGAATTAGTAAAATTAGTGCGTTTGGAAGAGAAGACAACGGTATATCTGGAATTTTGAACAAAGTTCGAGATTCAGTTTATGAAGAAGTTTATGTGAATACTACCACGTTTTCTCATACAAAGAAGCACTGATTTCAATTATTCAGGATGTGATATAGTAAGCGAGATTGAATCAGGGTGCAGTAAAGATAATGCAGTGAGCTCGCAGTTGCGATCAACAATATTCTGTAAGAACGAAGGCAGCTCCCGGACGAAACTAGCTTTACATCGGTCTGTTTTTAGACCAACATTGCTGACGGAAGTGAAAGCCGGGTGGATTCAGAATATCATCTTCATAAGCTAGAAGTAGTGGACATAAAAATAACGAGAATGCTTGCTGGTACAAACAGGTGGGAACAACGCAGGAGTGTACACGGAATAAGGGGATAAAGGCTAAGTTAGGAATGAACTCGATTCATGAAGCTGAACGCGAAAACCCGCTTCGGTGTTAGGGAATGGAGGAGAATAGGTTACCTAGAAGTATAGTGGACTTGGTCATGGAAGATGAGACTAGTAGTGGGAGAACAAGTACACGATGGCTAGACTCAGTTTGTAACGATTTCAAGAGAAGAGACATAGAACTAAACGAGGCTACAGAGCTGGTTATAAATTGTGGATTGTGGCGGCAGTTGTTTTCTTGTCAGAGCGAAACTCCTAAAGATGCTTTTTTTAAATATCTTTTATTGCGGGCCGTGAAGGCGTCAGTACCGGATGTTTAGCCAGTAATAGGTTAGAATGCAAACCATCTCACCTGGTAGCAAGTGTCGTCTACCCGCTCTTCTGTAGTGTAGTGAGAGTAACATTACTTTTAGGAGTTCTACAGTAATAGGCGGGGACCCTGCTGTTTATGCAACTCTCATAGCAGAACTGTTGTCCGGGTAGAGTGTACTTATTTGCTTTAGTATGTTTGCTTTCTAACAAACACCTTAGCTCTAGAATAATGCTTAGAATTTCCTCGCTAATTATATTTTTAATTCTATCATATAACGATTTTTTTATCGTGCGGTTACATTACTTTTATACGTGACTGAGGGTAAAATTCTGAAGATCTTGAGAAGCTCTGGGATAGAACCATTCCTTCTGATTTCTACAAAGTGGCTCTTGTACGCTGTGTGTGTACCTCGTTCGCGCCCGCGGAAGAATGAGAATGTTCTGTTTAGCCGGCGTACCGCGGGGTGTATTACACGCTCACGACTGTAGGCGATGCTGCAGATTAAACAGAGCCGGACAAAAGACGAGCGGTGCGCGGGAGAAGAAACAACACGTATCAAGACACTGTAACGGGAAGAAGGAAAAAAGTGAAACAAAACACGGAGAGACGTCTCAAATAAAAGACGATCGTCCCGCGCCGCCTGTCAGCGATCTAATCTCCGGCTCCATTTGTGAGCCCAGATTCACAGCTCGCACACTTCAAGTGGAGGAATAACACTGCGATTGATTGCTGCCGCTAGACGTTTGCTTGCCCTGCAAATCCGACTTCGGCTAGGAAACAGCCAGTCAGAAGTGATCTTACTTGTAACCTTCTCTATATTTCACAGAACACTTTCATGATATATGGAACACGACAACGTGCAAATGATACCTTTTGTTTTGGTTTTCAACGGATAATAGCAACTCTGTTCTAATACACCGAAGTAAAAAAGCAGCGATTAGCGAAGAAAAGAAAATATTGAAAGTTTTCTTTAAAATTACGTTTTTGGAATATGCACAAGGTGTTGGTGAAATAATATAAACTTATCCTTGCTGTACGTGTTCTTGAAAACACAATTGTGCTGGATAATTTAATTGGTCAAATTTTCCTTTTTGAAATTGCTTGTAACTAATTTTATTTTAAGGAGAAGAAATCAAATAAAAGATAAACCACTTTACCCTTTGCAAAAATCAAATGAACATACATTTTTCTCCCGGTCATGGCCATCCACAGCCTGCTACGTTGCTATGGTTACACTTCCGTCACACACTTTGTTGCGTCACGTTACGCAAATTTTCGGATGGCCCCCAGCCATAAGACATATTTATGTCAAGACAATGAATTATACTGCTGTCAATTCTGTAACATAGTTCGAGCAATTTATATGAGAGATTCCGTCAGGTGTTCCATTTACGCTGTTTCTACCTGATCAATTCTTAACATTACACATTCGTGTGTCGAAAATTTTAAATCAGTTGTTGTCCTTATGGAGAAACGGATAGACATCACACATTACATGGAGTGTTTTGCTTCTAGTTTAGAATCAATAAATTCTAAACTTGGCATCTGCGGGCCTACCGTAGCTTCTTGCTGTGAGTACGGATGGTAGAGTAAAACCCACGGTATTCCCCGCCTGTCGTAAGAGGCGATTGAAAGGAGCATCAGGGCCTCTTAACTTGCGAGCATGGGTTGGAGGCCCATAGCTGAGTCCTGGGATTGCTTACATGTACATGTGCCAGGCTCCTCAATTTCATTTATCCTATCCGACCTCCCGTGGTCAACTCTTGTACTTTTCCCACCCCGACGCAATGGAAACAATGGATAACCTTCTGCGAGACCCTCACAATCATTGTAGCTCGGTTTGAGTGGTGGTGGTGATTATTGTTTTACGAGGAAGTACAACTGGGCAACCATCCTCTATATTAAATGGAGAGAAAATTGGAAGGGATTCGACACTTGGAAAATTGAGGGTATCGGCCAAAAAAGGACATGGGCCACGAACGGCGTGGAAATGAGACCCCATAGTTATCGGAAGCTAATAGCGCTGGGGTCGGTAAAGAAAATGAGTTGGGAAAGGGAGGTAGATTATGATAGATGGACGTTAGGAAGCTGGCTGGAGTAAGTAGGAACAATGTCAGGATCCAGCTGAGGGCCGCGTAGTCGTCAACCTACGCTCCCAAGTTAGGAGCCCCTGATGGCTCTTTTAGTCGGCGCTTATGACAGAGAGGGGATGCCGTGGGTGTTATTCTGCCGCCGCCACCCACGGGGGAAACAAGGTTTGATATGGCAGAAGCGACCCGTTATTGCTCCATTTCTTAAGAACTAACCGTGAGATTCCATTGGTCAAATGGAAAATGGATACACTTCAGAATTTCTCTACATTTGCTCAGGAACAAGTTATACAATAATCAAAGCCCGGATGCTTACGGTGTAATAGGTTAGAATGCGAACATACTAAAACAAATAACAATTACACTCTACCCGGACAACAGTTCTGCTATGAGGTTTGCATTAACAGTAGGGTCCCGGCCTATTGCAACCCTGAAACTTATGTTACTCTCGCTACACTACGGAAGAGCGGGTGGACGACAGTTCCTACCAGGTAAGTTGATTTGAAATCGAATCTATTACTGCCTAAACATTCGGGCTCTAGTATTAATATTTATGTTTTAGAATTCATAAGCGTTGAAATGTACAAACGAAAATTAAAATCAGGGATTCTCAAGCTTCCTTGGTTGACGGCACACTGTTTCATCTCATAGAATAATGCGGCACATCGACAGGAAGTTTGGAGGGTTTCAAGCGCTAGGATACTCCATCGATAGCTCAGGAACCCTCGGGGAGAGTATGTAAATGACTGGGGAAACGTTTCGAACATTCACTACACTGTAAGCTGGGGTCGGGTGACCACGCGTTAAGCCCCTTCCAGCTTGAGCATGAGCCACAGTCAACGCACAGCGCTATAAATGAACGTTGCAAAAAGTGAAGCGCCACATAAAGTCAAAGAGACCAGGCTGACTGGCCTACTGATCCCACCCCAGCTTGGCAGATTCGAACTGGCTCAGTCCTGTGGTACTTGAAGGTTGGTAGATACAAGTACCTTCAGCTTTATGCGTGGTTTCTGAGCGTCTCGTTGATATTTACGCAACCATGAGTTGCTTTGCGAGGTGCGGAATGTTCCAGGAGGTAACTCTGATGCTGATGATGCTTTGTTTGACAATTCAGAAAGTGCTTGTATGCCTCTTCAAAGTAGGGACCGAATGTTTTGGCAATAACGGGTCAGAGTACAAACTCATTTGGCTGGTAGACACTGTCGTCTAATTCGCTCATCCGTAATGTGATGAGAGTAACATTATAAATCTAGGAGATCTAACAGGCCTTACCCTTAACGTTTCTGCAAATCTCTTAGCAGAACTGTTGTGTGGGGTATAGTATGCAGTAAGGTTGTGTTCTCACCCATTACTATTTAAACATCCGGGCTCTATCTATAAGCAAATGTCACGGCATATTTTTATTCTGTAAGTTTTATTCTCTGATTTCCTTACTGCCACATCATGACGTAATCAAATGAAATACTCATGTATTCGATATTTTAAATATTTATTCACTTCTGTTATCATTGCTTAATTTTGTAATTATTCGATAAATAGTCAAAATTAATTCAATTCGAAATCTATATTCTCTTAGGATAAATTCTGGAGCATTTACCCGTATGTTACATTACTACAAATAAGTACCTGTCAATTTACGAATGTGACTTCGATTGACAGTGTTCAGATATTCAAGACTTTGACAATTCTCTTATTCATGAATTTTTAAAATACATTTACACCTATATTATAATCAAGATTTGAGTTTCAGAATAAAAAATTATTATACATATACTCTAAATTATAAATTATCCACTTCTGTTTACCAACAAGTTAATATTTCTTCACTTCCAGGTTGTTAAGAATAAACGTCGTCCTCCCCGCAGATCATAGCACAGTTCTGTCAGAGACGCTCTCGCACTCATATACAAAGTGGTCGTTGCCACGCAACCACAGCGACTGCTCTTCTTTCCGTGACGGTGTCCAGTTAAAGGCGCAAGGAACGAGCCAATTAGTAGAGCTTCTTGGTTCAGCCAATCAGCTGTGGTTAGCCAGATCTCTCAATTAACGCAGAGATTTACTCGGTACAGGCAATTAAGAAGTAACATCTCTTGGTTGACAGTCATGTGATGCGGAAGTACCGTGGCTGTTCCTTATCTTGAGCTCCCGGATTTGATTTCAGTCTCCCCGAAGTTTGGTAGCCCTGCCCATGTGACGCGAATAATAGAGAAATTGCTGACGTGGTAATTTTTTTCTGTCCGGAAATACAAAAATATCCTTTTCGACGAAGAAAATGTCAAAAGTTGCGGAACCGTTCTTGGGCTGGTGAACATTACGAAACATTCTGCCATTGCCGTTAACTTTACAGTAAAGACGTAATTGAGTCTAAATTAACATTTTTTGTTTCATTTCTTGTTTATTCCTATTAGTTCACTCATTGAGGTTTTCTAATCAATCAATCAATCAATCAATCAATCAATCAATCAATCAATCAATCAATCAATCAATCAATCAATCAATCAATCAATCAATCAATCAATCAATCAATCAATCAATCAATCAATCAATCAATCAATCAATCAATCAATCAATCAATCAATCAATCAATCAATCAATCAATCAATCAATCAATCAATCAATCAATCAATCAATCAATCAATCAATCAATCAATCAATCAATCAATCAATCAATCAATCAATCAATCAATCAATCAATCAATCAATCAATCAATCAATCAATCAATCAATCAATCAATCAATCAATCAATCAATCAATCAATCAATCAATCAATCAATCAATCAATCAATCAATCAATCAATCAATCAATCAATCAATCAATCAATCAATCAATCAATCAATCAATCAATCAATCAATCAATCAATCAATCAATCAATCAATCAATCAATCAATCAATCAATCAATCAATCAATCAATCAATCAATCAATCAATCAATCAATCAATCAATCAATTCTAACATCATTTCTCACTCTGTCTTTCCTATCATACTTCTTAGATATTTCAGTTTGCTGATTGAATTCTATACTCCTCCCAGCTTGTCATTATCCAGGTCACAGCCGCATAAGTCAATATGAGTGCATAATGCAGTTTTTACGTTATCATTTTACATTTCGTCGGTACTTCTTTAATGCAGACAATGTTTCTTAGACTCTGGTAGAATGCACTGCCCTGCTCCACCTTCCTTCTAATCTCTGTATCCAGCAAGTAATTATCTACCCCAAGGGAACAATATTTTGTCCTAAAAGGTCATTTATGTGGATGGCATTATGCACCCTATGGAAATACAGTTGAAGAGTATGATTCCAAAACTCCCTCAGGCCATTTTAATGTTATTTACTAAGCAGATGAGAAGACGAGCGTAGCAGACTGTTTTATCGTGTATAAAAGTGTATATTCTACTCGTTTTTTAAATTTGTATTTTATTGTTTTAATTTCGCGTGGCTATTTCTGACCGAGTGCAGCCCTTGTAAGGCAGGCAGACCCTGCGATGGGGGTGAGCTGCATCTGCCATATGTAGGTAACTGCGTGTTATTGTGGTGGAGGATAGTGTTATGTGTGGTGTGTGAGTTGCAGGGATGTTGGAACAGCACAAATACCCAGTTACCGAGCCATTGGAATTAACCAATGATGGCTAAATTTCCTGATCCGCCCGGGAATCGAACCCGGGACCCTCTGAATCGAAGGCCAGTATGCTGAGCATTCGGCCAACAGGTCGGACATTTTATTGTTAACTACGTGTTATTCTATGGACTCTGGTTTTGTTCGTCTTTGTATATTTTGACTTCTAATTTGATATGTGTATTACTGTACATAAATGCACATATTCCATATTAATCTATATTTTATATAATTTTATAAGAAAATAATGCATTGTGTATTAGATCCACTGGTCATTTTAAATTCATATTAATTTTTCATCATTTGTTTTAAATTCTAGTCAGTGCAAACATTTTAAAGTTTCTGTACCGGGAGGTACACCTCTACGCCGCGCATTCAAAATTAGCGCCTGAAAGAACTCCTCTATAGGTGAAACAGTGAAAATGAAACTACACCAACTTAGAACCTTACTCAGAAGATGTCACCACTAAAATCTGATGTAATTTTGTTATTGTTAAGTTTCCTGAACTGTGTGAATTTGTACTTCTTTTGTTTTCCATTCATCAAGAAGTTTGGACATTCTCCCATAGATGACACTACCAAAAACTGCCACCATGCAGGGACCGGAGACGTTTTCACGACTTGTGGATGAAAATCGCTTCCAAAGCCGACAGGAATTGCTGCGGTGAGTGAATGAAGGTCTATCGCAAGAGGCCATTGCTCACATAAAGCTGCGTCAGTGGGCTAGAACGTGGACAGTAGCTGACTGGCGGAACGTAATGTGGTCTGACGAATCAAGTTTTTGTCTGTATTCCAATGACGCACATCATCGAGTGCACCGAAGGCCAAATGAATCCTTTCATCCTGGATGTGTCCAAGGTGAGTTTCAAGCCGGAGGTGGGTCTGTGATGTTTCGGGCCCGCTCACTGAGGTGACCTCTAACATCAACTAGCATGTTTATTAGACATTCTGGATGATCAGATGTTGCCTTTCAGCCAACATCTGCTTGATGACTGTACTATTGGTATCCCGACTTTTCAAGATGACAACAGCAAAGTTCATAGAGCTGGACGCATATGTGACTGGTTTTATGTACACTCCCCCACCTTATTACATCTCGATTGGCCTGCAAAATCACCTGGCTTGAACCCCATTGAAAATTTGGGGGACAAGTAGGAGCAACGGGTAAAACTCCGACATCATCATCCCCGCAATTTAGTGAAATTGCGCGGTGAAATCCTCAGCGAGTGGCTTAACCTGGATGCGACGTATCTGCACAAACTTGTGGACTAACTTCCTAACCGAATGCAGGTGGTTATCAAGTCCAGAGGCCGAGTTACACTCTATTAAAAGATGCCTGTAATGATTTCTCCATGGGTGACACACTTTTCGTCCGGTGAGCTTTATTTAAAGTATTCTCTGGATGGTAATATAGTGAGATTGTATCAAGGTGTAGTAAAGCTAATGTAGTGAACTCGCAGTTGCGATCAACAGTATTCTGTAAGAAGGAAGTTAACTCCCGGACGAAACTATCTTTACAACGGCCTGCTTTCAGACCAGCCTTTCTATACGGGAGTGAAAGCATGAAGGTATCGAGAATGATTGCTGGCGCAAACAGGTGGAAACTATGGCAGGAGGGTACTCAGGATTATTTGATAAAGAATAAGTCAGGAATGAACTGGTTGAAGGAAACTGAACGCATAAACGGGATTCGGTAATGGAGCCATGTAAGGCGAATGGAGGAGAATAATGGACTCTGTTATGGAGGTAAGAGGAGTAGACGGAGACCAAGTTGACCATGGTGAGACTCAGTTTTTAACAATTTAAGGTTAAGTTGTATAAAACTAAATGAGGCTACACAACTAGTTTCAGGTTGTTGCGACATCTCGTGAATTCGCAGAAGTTTGCGGACTGAATGCTGAAAGGCATAACAGCCTATAATATGTATGTGAACATAGAAAGCATAACAGAAACCATAAGAAAAATGAGATTGAAATATTTTGGACATATTTACAGAATAGATGATTTCAGATTCACAAAAAAGGATTTTCAAGTACTTTTGGCACAAAGGGCAACAACTAACTGGATTCAAGAAGTAAAGAAAGATTTAGAAAGAAATAATATAAGAGAAGAAGAAATTATGGACAGAGAGATTGTTAGAAAGAAGGTAGTAAGTATGGAAGGATTCCAAGGAAGATTCAAAGAGAATCCTGGTGTGAAGTTGTCCGAGGACAGAAAGAAACAGCGTATTGAAAGGTTGAAAGAATATTGGAAGGAACGAAGGAGAAAACAACAAATTATGGAGAATTGAACTGAAATTGGCACATGGTCCTTAGCAGGCCTCGCAGAATGAAGATGTATCCATGTGTTAATTTAACCTTCGTTTTTATTTGGTGTCCGTGTGAAAAGTACTGAGTTCATTGAGTGAAATGGTTTTGAGGGATAGTCTTCATGATAGTCCATATATTTCATTCATAAGCATCAACGGACTTATGGCTGGAAGAAATAGGTACTCTTACCTATATATTTTATAGTTATTTCTGTCAGACTCGCGGGCTGAATGGTCAGCGTACTGGCCTTAGTTTCAGAGGGTCCCGGGTTCGATTCCCGGCCGGATCTGGAATTATAACCTTCATTGGTTAATTCCAGTGGCCCGGGCGCTGGGTGTTTGTTCTGTCCCACTCTCACACCACACATAATACTATCCTCCACCACAATAACACGCAGTTCCCTACACATGACAGATGCTGTTCATCCTCATCGGAGAGTCTGCGTTATAAGGGCTGCACTTGGCTAGAATATTTCTGAAAATGTTTTAAGACGGACTTGGCAAGATTTGAGTTCATACTCTTCAATTATCTCAAAAGATACTTCTGACGATGTTCAGACTGGATAGTCTTCTACTGGACTACATGTTAGGAGTTGGAGTACAGCTCAGATATGGACAATTTAGACAAACCTGTTTGAATGAAAGACTATTTCATCCTGTCTCCGCTAAACGGGCTGAGCGCTACTTCATCATTTTCATTTTCCACCTGCGCTAAAATATTCCTCTGGGAGAGATTAAATCTCGGGTGAGGAAACGTACAATGAGGCAAACTTTACGATCACCCTGTAGTGATATAAAACAAAAGTGCGTCGTAATCAGGTGACGTCATAGAGCTTGGGAAATTTATTATTCTGCTACTTTTTTATTTTATTTTTGTGGAAGTCACAGTAAAATTTAAACGGCCATTAAAAGAGCTCCCCGACCAGCTTTATTAACGGGCCGGCGTCAGGGCGTAGCTGACGGAATAAACTTTTGAAAAACAAAAAAATGTGTAGTGAAACGTGTGATTTATCTCAACATAAGATGGCCCGAAATTAAGAACTTACCGACTGGACTAGAAAATGAACTCATTAACAGAGTTTTATTTACCACAGCCTCATACTCAACGCCACCTTAGTTTTAAAATAGACTTTATAAAGCTTCCCTCTTGAATTATTGGTTTATAGTGAAAATAAGGTAATACACTATGAAAAAGAAATTATTTCCAACTAGCTTTTATTTACCCATCGTTGACGGCTGCCAAGCTATATTAAAATAGTAAGAATTTCCGGATTGGAATGCGAACTTACTGCACAACGGCCATGCTATGAGTTCGGCAGAAACATTAGGGGTACGGCCTATTAAAACGACTGGAATAAATGTTTAGAGCATTGATTTTTAGGCATTTATCTGTTAGTATGCGAAATTATTTGGTTATGAGTGGAGTCCGGATTATTAGGTGCTGATAGGTTAGAATGAAAACTTACTTCAGCCAGTAACAATTATACCCTACACTGCACAACGGTTATGCTATGAGATTTGCATACATATTAGGGGTACAGCCTATAGAACTTGAATTTATGCTACTCTTCCTACATGATGGTACAACGGGTTGCATGACACTTCCTACAAACCAAATTACTTTGCATTCTAACCTATTACCACCTACAAATCCGAAGTATATGAGGAAGTGTTATGTTGTTGTAAGGGTAACATAAATTCTAGGGGTTCTGATAGCCTGTACATCTAATCTTTATGCAAACCCCACAGCATAACCGTTGTGCAGGCTAGTGTGTACTTGTTACGGGCTTCCGTAAGTTTTCATTCTAACCTATTACTGCGTGAACATTCGGACTCTAGTCATTTTGATCCCGGAAGTCTGAACTAGAAGACACTTTCCAATAGCCGAATTAGTTTGTTCTCTCTCTTTCTTAATCCGTTTATTCTCGAGGCTTTCCACCTCTACCACCTCAAGGGCAGTGTCCTGAAGCGCCAGACTTTGAGTCGCGGGATACAACTGGGAAGGTGGATCAGTACCTCACCCAGGTGGTCTCACCTGCTATGCTGAACACTGGTCTTGGGTTGGAAGGGGCAGGCAAGGAAGAGGGAAGGAAGCGGCCGTGGTCTTAACATATTTGCCTGGAAGAGAAGTTTGAAAACATGGAAAACCACTTCGACAGTGGCTTAGTTGGCGATCGAAACCTCCTCTATTCCGTTGACTTCCCGAGGATGATCTGAATTGTGTTCCAGCCCTCATTTCACTTTTAAAATTTCGTGGCAGAGCCACCAATCCAACGCGGGTCTCCGGGGGTGGCAACAAATCTCATCAAACACTACACCACAGAGGTCGACATTCTAACATACTACTATCCAAAAACCCAAAGCCCAGTAATTAAGATTTTTTACGGTTTGTTCTAAATCGCACTGACGCGGACATCTCTTGTGGCGACGATAGGATAGGACAAGGCAAGGGAGGAAACCACCGTAGCCTTAATATTATTCAGGGTTAGTATTACATAACATTCTGGATCAATGGTCTCTGCCTTTTATTCCATTTCAGTTATATTTGTCTGGTGGTAAACCATGAGAAAACAGATTTGGGGCTGTCACCATCGGGACTCGAACCCACTATATCCAGAAAGCAAGGTCACAACTACTGGACTCAAACCGCATGGCCAGCTCACTCAGTAGGATTTATTGAGTATATTTTGCACTTTGCACTTTGTATGAATCAATCTATGATAGCATCGAACAGCTGCGGAAATGGAGATCGGAATGGATGAAACAAATGTGTGCGAGAGGAAGAAGGAACGTAGCAAGAATTGAAGTATTGATTTAAGCTGCACTAGTAAAGTGCTATTCGGTTAAATAAATAAATAATTAACAATTAATTAACAAACGATAATACAAGTAAATATCTTGGTTATTCAGTTGAGAGTGAAATGGAAATTTCCCATTTGTCACATGTTAGCAAAGAAAAAATCAAGTGACATGTGTGTTAATTTCAAAAAGGTATAGTGAAGGAAATTTAAAATCGACTCCCTCACAAAATCTCTGAGAAATGCCACAATCTTGAAAGCAGTTCAAAGGAATTTAGTATTAGGATTTCAAAGGAACATTGACAAAACTGAAAATTACTAAAATAATCTAATTTTTTACAAGTGGTAAATAGGTCCTCTACGACAATTCTGGCTGGAATTTATTCAGAATCAGAGAATCTCTATTTAGACTTGTTCTCATTGCTTTTACGCCAGTAATATTGCTTCATTCAAACGTAGAATTTGAGTGTGTGTACATTCTGGCTACGGTAACCTCATTATGAACAAGCCAAGACACAAGCTGAAAACCAAAACCTGTAAGGTTTGGGTTAAGCCGTGTTGAAAAATGTTGATTTTTCATTTGAGATCCTGTAGGAAGTTCTTGAATATGTTGGCACAAGTGAAGCTTACTGGTCATCACACACATCAACTGACACCCCAAGTGGAAGAGGTGCAATTGAGGTGGGTTGAGGATGATGAATATCATAGGTAGGTTGTTCAAGGCGAATTGTACGTTTGTTTTGCTCCTTTTCTC
Source organism: Anabrus simplex (assembly GCF_040414725.1). Classification (NCBI taxonomy): domain Eukaryota; kingdom Metazoa; phylum Arthropoda; class Insecta; order Orthoptera; family Tettigoniidae; genus Anabrus; species Anabrus simplex. The sequence goes on along the minus strand of NC_090279.1, from coordinate 214,518,306 downwards.
ACAACTGTTACACTACACTAATTTGTGTGTGTGTGTGTGTGTGTGTGTGTGTGTGTGTGTGTGTGTGTGTGTGTGTGTGTGTATGATACTACACCGTCTTGTCACTTACACCGACTGGCCAATTTATAATTCAGTTTTAGTTACTTCTTGTCATCAATTGTTGGCAACAACTGCCCCAACAGTGCGAGCCCTGTAAGAAATATGGTTCAGAGATTTGCATGGGAAACTCTTCAACAACCTCCTACAGCCCACATCTCTCCTAAGCTAAAATATCCAAATTGCAGTCACACTTATTATGGATAAAAAGCTAAAGAAAATTCGCATTTGTTATAAAAAACAAGAAATTAACAAACATCAGCAAATACAATTTAAGGGCTTATGAACTAAAATATCATGAAATAAACTGCAAAGCCGCATATATGGGGCAAACAAAACGCAATTTCCTCGCCAGATACAAAGAACAAAAACAACCCGCAGTAGATACAATATCATTCTGTATTCGGAAAGCACGTATATGCCAGCTCATACCACTTCACAGACATCAGTGCAGACAGAAAACAAAATTACACACAGAAAATCAAAGCTAATAATCAAACATAAGACAAGTAATAGAAACATCAGGTTATATTTATCTGTACTAAAATCTAATTTTAGGCAGCGGCTCGCCTTTCGAGATCGTTTTGTAAGTTATTACATATCACAAAAATAATGTCATATAAGGTACTGTTTAATTCTTAACTACACATTTATTTTCGTCTAAAACCACTAAAATGCACTGGATTCAATAAACTTCAAGACAACTAAAGCACAGCCAATTAGCACTTCCCGTACCTCCGCTGAACAAAGGAGCTAACTTTCTGTCTTCCCCTCAGGCCCCGCAGACAAGTTATCAAAGAAAATGACCTGAACTCAGACTAACAGTTGTCATTAGAGAAGCTGTTTTAAGATAAGTGAGAAAACTTCTCAAAGTTACTAAAGTGCGGAAAAGGAACTTAAAGATTCATAATTATACCTCGGATTTTTAGGCACTGCCATCCAGCCGGTAATGTAGTGAGAGTGACATAAATTCTAAGGGCTCTGACGGGCCGTACCCCTGTTGTCTATGCAAAGCTCGTAACATAACAGTTGCGCAGGTAGAATATACTGTAATACTTACTCGCTTCACCCTTATGCTTTCAAGGTGACATCCATCGTTACGCCTCTTTATTATCATATCGTTATTTACATGCAAGATAGCAGCATTTTTCACGGAAATAGAAGTGCACGGTTTTAAATCACGTTATACTTCGCAAGAACTGCCGACTATCCGTATTTATCGATATTCTTAGAGTTTAAAATGTCCTCACAGGGCTTCGGTGTTTTGTTTACTTCGAGGTTGGCGGCAAACATGTGAGCATTTCTTTCTGTTTTTGTAGATGATAATGATTATATAGTGAAATTAAGCAGTATCATAGATATTAAATTTAGTTTACTTGCTAGTGCATTAATCAAATAGTTATCTTAAGTAATTAGGTGCATAAGGTTAATGAAGTGTTAGATATAGTCGGATATTGTTCATTTAGGTTAAGCCTAGTTATTTATTGCGCGTGACATGGCAAAGAGAGTTCATTTAGCTGCCGATGATATGACGGAATATCTTGACAATTATTCAAGTGATGATGCTTTTTTGTCCGAATCAGAAAGTGTAGATGACGATGATAATAATTCAGCGCCTTCAGTAAGAAATTTGTACCGGTAATTTATGCAATAATGGCTGACTTTCTTCAGTGATACATCACTTTACACAATTTAATCAATCCTTGGATGTAATGCATATAGAATCTTGATATTTACCATGCTAGTAGACAATAATATAAGCTTTCCACTGACATCAATCATAAAATTTTGCAGTTGAAACCACTTCTCAGAATTACTTCAAAACTTTCAAAATCTGAAACTTGTAACTTTGTTTCCACATTTGATTTTTTTATAGTTGAACCCTTCTGGTTTGGAGACACGACTCACTTGCAGTGGTAATCAGCTATATATACTCTATAAGTTTACAAACTTGCATGTTGATATATTTTTGATGCGCTTTCCATGTAATTTTAAAGTAGTGTGTGCATAGTGGAGTAAATGTGGGATGACAGTTTTGACATATCCATCAACTGAGAGCTTGAAAGCGAAAGGGTTCAGTAAGATTGCATTCTCACTTATTACTCTCTAAAAGCCGGGATCTTTACATAATTAATCTCACATGTTCATAATATCATAAATTCACAATCATTGACAAGTTTACGCAACGTGAACAGTATTGTACATTATATATGCGTATGGAGAAAAGAGATTTGATAGAACCTGAGGATGTTGTTGTTGAACGAAAGGTGCCATTTTACTTAAAATTGTTCCTTCCTTACAGGTATGTATACAGCTCCGTGAGTAAATGGTTGGCGTACTGGCCTTGGATACAGGGATTCCTGGTTTCGATTCCCGACTCCGATATTCCGATGGCTTCGGGGCTGACCTTCACCATTAATATTTATCTTAGTTAGGACTCCATCCTCACCGACGCGCTGTTCGCATGTAGGAGTATTGCCAAAAAGCCTGCATCAGTCGTCTCTGGAGGTAATATGCCATTATTATTATTATTATTATTATTATTATTATTATTATTATTATTATTATTATTATTATTATTATTATTATTGTCCAGGTGAATTATAGTGGTACATTTCCTGTTTCATGGTCTGTAAAGGATGTGTAATATTGCTGCAGACCGCACTACATCGGGCAGAATTCCGGACGGTAACCAATGTCGGCGTTGCCACAGTGAAATCGAAACTCTTCCACACATCCTTGGCTTTTTATCGCACGGTGAAATTCTTCGCAATGCCTGTCACCACAGCTTCCGTCACATGCTAACCGACTCTTTATAAAGGAGAGGGTATACCACTCATGAGGAACTTTCTGGAATCACTATACGAGGGAGGACGAAGTGAATTGACATCGTAGCCTTTAAATCTGACTCAAAACCTGGTTATATACTAGATCAGCCTCAGGCGGTTCAAAATGATAAGAAGGCTATCTACGAACATACAGTGCTTTATTCTAAAGATAAGTACACATTTGAACATACTGGGGTGATTGGATTGATGGTGTGTGCTCGTGAGACGATGCAAGGTCTTTTTACAAAGACCTGCAAAATTGCTAGGAGTCCCAAATAATACCATTAAGGAATTGCAATCTCGGTGATTGAGGGATCTGTCGCGATTTTACTACATAAGTTATATGATGTGTAATAATGTCTTATGGTCTTTAATTTCTTCTACCATTTTCCGATCTTTTATCAGCAATTATTTTATAAGTGTATTGTTTATTTTTGTAACTGCTATATTCTTGTGACAGCCTTGATAATCTTCAGGAAGTAATAACATATAACTTGTATTCACTGAGTGAACTTTGAAACAGCTGTTTTCTTAACAGAAACCAAAACATCGATGATTATGATAATGATTTCTCAAGCGTATCACTTTTGCATTTTGTATGTGTGTCATGTTTCTTTTGTATGTCATATCGGAAGTGAATCGTTGTGCATTGTATCAGGGGTGGTGAAGGAACTTCGCGTCCAGACTGTCGACAATACCAGGGGTAATTGAATATTGTGGCACCACATCTGATAGGGTGAGAAATGACAACCCTATTAATGAGGTTGTCAATACGAGACAGTGAGTAATGTCACTATAGGGTGCCTCCAAACGATCATTTGGTGTATGTGTAGACAGTGTGATGCTTGTACTTTCACGGGATCAGCTAGGGGAGGCTGGTGGGAACACGGACTTTCCCGCAAATGCAGCCCTGTTTAGTCTAAATATATTGGGGTAGGAACAAGACAAACATTCTAGATGGTAGCGTTCAGGTTTCGAAGTGTTCACGCTTAGCAGAAAACAGAAATAAGTACGCTAGAATTTTATCCCACGTTAAGAAAACCTAACACAGCACATTCAAGAAAATATCAATAAACATTTATGATAGAATTTTGTCTGTACATGTCAAAGTTTTGCCTCGCACTTTTCCTTTGTCTCATACTGGGCATGGAAAAGTTGACAATAATTAAATTTCTGTTGGTCTGTTTGATTAATCTTTATTTGTTTTGCATATATTTGCATTTTCCTGTTTTTGGTCTTTTTGTGTGTCTGTGTAATATTTTCTGATTGATGTTTCATCTGCTCGGCTTATTGTTTGTTTGTTTGTGTGTTTGCATATTTGTTCATTTGTATATCTGAAATTTTGTTTGTTTACCTCTTGGATAGATTTTCTTATTGCTTGTTTGTCTGATCGCTGGCTTTTTAAATATAATTTATTGTCTATTTTTTATTTGATTCTTGCTTTGTTTGCTCATTTAGTTGTCTGACAAATTTTTTATATGTCTGTTTAGTATTCTGTTTATTCATTTGAGTGTTTCATTCTCTATTTGTCTGTTTTGTAAGATATTTATTTATTTATTTATTTATTCATTTTGACATCTGTTTGTTTATTTATGTGTTTCGTTCTTTATTTGTCTGTTTTGTAATATATTTGTTTATTTGTTTATTTTGTTATCTATTTATTTATTTATACGTCTGTCTGTTTCTTAGTTTGTTTCCTCTTTTCTTATTACGACAGCACGAAGGGAGGGCTTTGGAGAATTTGTCGAAACTCTATAACTAATTTGAAGTATAGCTGAATTGTTCTGTAAGATACTGTATATTGCATTTGGTTAGTATATTGTACAATTGGCGTAGCAATATTTAACGGAGATCTTGAAAAAAGGAGTTGCCAAATATCTTCGCTCTTATTAATTGTAACGAAAGAATCTACTTAACAAGAATCGTGCAAGGTATAATTGCAACATTCTTATCTTACAATCGTACATTTTAACGTACGACGAGTAACCTGTGAGCGAATGTCGGTTAATACACGCAGTCTTGAAATAATGTTATATGCACTCTAAGTTCTCCTGACAAACATTAACATGGTGCAACATGCAGTGAAAATTCAACCTCCCTGTTCATAAAATAATACGTGAGAGCGAATGAACTGTAATAATTTTAGCAGACAATTTGCCCCGTTTCGTGCTGTTTTCGTTAGTACTGGCTGTTGGCGATGCGATGGAGTTGCTGTTATGGAGTGTTGATTAAAGAAAGGACAGTTGACATCTGGCTGACGGGGCGTGAAGACGACAGTCACATTCAGCAGATCCATCAATTGCACGTCAAGTGCAGAGTGACAAACACTTGTGGTGATGACAAGACGGAATTCAACATTTATAATGAGTTTGTCTGTATAACTAAAACTTTACTAGTTAAAGGTAAATATTCATGTAACTATTCCTAAACATAGCTATACCAAAGTCACTTTTATAGAAGTTATGAACTCACTGTTAGGAGTAAAAGATAAGTGCTTCTACTACACTTAGCTGCGGCGCTTGGGTGACCTGTCATTGATTTAGGAATTTTTGGCAGATAAGATGTTTTGCAGTCCTGCAAATAAAAACCAAGAAATCATAAATTGTATCTGGTGACTTGCGTGGACATACCATTTTAATATTGCATTTTATTTAGCACTAACTGAAGTTAATATTCCTCTTTGAACCTTTACTATCGAGGAAATATTGTAAGATTCCAAGTTATGTCGTCTTATTGTGAATAAAGGAGGTATCGGAATAAAGATATTAAGTTGGATCATTCAGTAGAAAATGCAAGGTAATATCGCGTTACTAATTTTTTGAAAGACATGTTTACGATAAATTCATGTTTCCAAAGAGAACTGTAATACATTTTTTTTGAATTTACCGACAAAATGTTCGACTCCTTGGCTGAATGGTGAGGGTTCAGGAATTTGGTTCAGAGGGTTCCGGGTTCGATTCTCGGCCGGGTCGATGATTTTCTATAATTATGGCTAGTGAACTTTACACAGTCCTGTATCTATTGCAGCCTGCAGTGTAGCGATTAATAACAATTATCACATGGCTTTATATATCATATAATCCGGCTCCATGGCTGAATAGGTAGCGTCTTGGCCTTTGGTCACGGGACTATCGGGTTCCATTTCCGACAGGGTCGGGAATTTTAACCCTAGCAATACCAACCCATACATTGTAACATAATTTAGCAGCAAGGGAGTCCCATGAATATTTTTCTAATATCACCTAATTAAGACACATTTCCTTGTTAGTAATAAATGAAAATATTTAATGTAGAATAAAATGTAATGTAAAAATATGAAACAGTAAAAAACGTGGAAGATTCCCTAACTCATTTCACATTTATATAAAATTGCATGTATTTATGTCTTTACACACGTAAATGTGTCTTTTGAGTGTATAAAACTGAATCCGAACACTTTCAAGTAGAGCAAAGTCATTCTGAGTCATCAAAAGTGTTGCACTTAGAACACACTGTTGTTTTCTTGCTGTGCTTTCGATACACATGCTTGTTGCATTGAGAACATGTGTCTATTGAATTACCTACTTCTTCATACTTCACCTTCTTCGACACTTCACTGCAGATGTGGCACCTTCCACGTTTCACTGGCTGATTTGGTACTGGATCTGGAGCTTGAATAACACATCTCTTTCTAGGATTGACACCATTGCCATAATGATTGATTTCTGCAGCCCAAATAAATTGTTGGCTCGGCTATCAACAGAAGATCTCATTAGTTGAAGACCTAAATTGGAAAGAAAAATTCTACGACGTTTTGCTGACTTTTCTTTCCAGTTTGAAAAATTCAGAGGATATACTGTAAATTCCTTTGCAGGTGCAGAACAGAGACCAGTTCCATCTTCTTGTTCCCCTTTTTTGTGCAGTAATGTCTTGCCATTTGATTCACTGTACCCACTCCACCCTTCATTGAATTGTAATACAGATTAATTTTCGTTTTCTTCTTTTCATCGTTGTTGACAGCTGCCCCTGTGTGCTGTGTTGAGAGTACCAACAGTAGTCTCTTTGGCTTCTCTCTCACCATAGTTGCTACAATAGTAACTGGCGACCGCTGAGACTCTGGATCAGTGAAAGCAAACGGGGTTGAATGCAAACTGCGTCCAACTGTTGTCTTCAGCTATTCAGGAATATGGCTTCTATTTGACCTCTGTATCCCAACAAGTAAGTCCAGAGTGTTTCTGCCAGGTCTATTGATGTGTAGTATTTGTCCGTCTTCACATTACGCCATGAATTCTGAATGGCCCTCACCAGTCTCTTCTCTTCTTCTGCCGGTTCACTCTGATAGACTTTCCTGCATACACATCCACACTAATAACGTATCTCATCTCAGAATTGGTCACTATTTTTATGAGAATGTCGTCTTTTCTTGGCTTATCTTTGATAAAAATTTTGAATGGACATTTTCCTCGAAAGAATGACAAAATTTCATCCACAGTAGACTGAAGGCCAGGAATGAAACACTGAATATATTTAATTGAATGTTTGAAACAACTCCCTCACTGGCGCAAATTTGTCCGTCAGGTGTCGAATTTCTCGTGTAGATTTGTCATCAAACCTAATAATTCTTATTATTTCCAAGAAACGTGTTCGACTCATTGCTCTGTAATATACATGTCAACTATAGAGAAGATACCATAATTCTTGAATTGGTACGCTTGTGTCTTAGTCTGTGCTCATTACTAACAATAAACCAATGTAGCAAAATAACTCACTTTCATCTGTTGGTTCTATGACAAAACGAGAAGCTTCTTCTTCATTTGAATGATCTTTTATGAGATCCATGATATGAGGAGTAAAGAATAATTCTACAGCTTCCCTGATAGTCTTTATTTTTTCACTCTCGGGGAAGCCCCATCTTCTCCTTCACAATATTTTGTGATGGTTGGCTCGAAGGCCGTGCTGGTTGTGCAATATATACATGACCACATTTTGTAATGTACTTGTTTCCAGTACTTACAGTAGAATTACTGTCCGATTCCTCAGGTTCATTTTCAGAGTCAGAAGATCCAACTTCTTCTATGTTATCTTCCACCTCACTGGTTTCGACATCAAATTCTTCTGAATCGTGTACAACTTCATTTAAATTTCTCAAGTTAACTTCTTACGAGTGCGTTTGTTCACTGCTATGGTTCACTCTTTTGTAAAGAGTGACAAACAGCAACAATCAACTCTGATAACATTGTTGCAACATGCATGCCAGCCAAACATAATTCACAGCATTAGAAACAAAGTTACTAAACAACTAAGTGACTATTGACAGGTCCTTTGATTACACTAACGGGAGGGCATTGGAAGCCCATAACAAAATTTGTAGTATTCGTTAGTCAGAAAATAATAATGATTTTTATGAACTTCAATATATTTATGACAATTACATTGCTTCTCAAGGATGTCATTAAACTATTTCACATGGTTAATAGGCGAAATCGTACTTATGGGCCTCCCCCTCCCCGTTAGTATTGCTAGGGTTAACCATGACTGGTTAATTCCGCTGGCACGAGAACTGGTGTATATGTCATCTTCATCATCATTTCATCTTCAACATTGCGCGCAGGTCGCCTATGGGTGTCAAATAAAAAGACCTGTATCTGGCGAGCCTAACTTGTCCTCGGACACTCCCGGCACTATCGGGAATGGTCATTTGATTTTTTAGTAGATCCCGGATGTTTAGACTGTAATAGATCAGAACGCGAACATGCTAAATCAAATGACAAGTATACTCTACCCGGAAAAACGTTCTGCTATGAGATTTGCATAAACAACAGCGTCCCTACAGTTTATGTTACTCTCGCTGCACTACGGAAGAGCGGGTAGACGACAGATCCCAACAGGTAAGTTGGTTTGCATTCTAACCTATTACTGCCTTAATATACGGGCTCTAATAATTAGCATTTCGAGATTCTGTTTTACTCTACTAGATGGCGGAGATAAGGAACTCTATTGGGCGATCCATGGCTAAATTTTTAAATATTTTTTCTGTGAACATAAGATGCCACCAGAAATCTTTACCATGCATACGTCGAACGGCACGGAGTGCTAGGTGGATTTTTCTGCCACACTTCAAAAATCCGACTCTATTTTTCTGGTCGGGTTGATCCTGCGATCTTTGGATTCGGAGCCAGGTATTATCCCACCGATCCTCAGAGTGAGCTGCTTCATAGCCGAATGGACTCCACCTGATCGGAAGTAATCTACACCTCTCCAAAGAATTTAATACGATCTGCAGTGCAAGTCAGCAGATTCTTATACGGCAGTCTTTTAAGAACCGGGCTCTAATGTAGCCTTCAGCCCCGTTGTAGGTTGCATAGCGACTGATACGCGTGCCTCTCATCCATCATGTGCAGAGGGTCACAGGCCAGTAAGAATGAAGTCGGAGGAGGACAATTTTAAAGTAAGATTCCTTTCCCTTTGAACGGCTACAATTTATGCTCATGTTAAGTAAGCAAGCCAGAGAGAGAGCACACTGAGAGGAATGTTCAGATGAATAATTTATGAATGAGAAGAGCTTTCATCATTTTCTTATTACATTTAAATACGTCCATTAAAATATGGTAAGGAAAAGTCGTTAGCAAGAGTTATAAAGATAACGCGGGCGGGCTAAATGCAAGGCGCGAGAGTGCTACGTGGCGCCACGGTTGCCAAATTTCAAGTCATAATTAATGCTTGAGACTAAAAATAATTTTACTGAGGAAGAGTGTATGTTAAAGAAGGACGTAAATATTAAATATTTGTATAATTGGGACAGAAAATTACTGCTGCTAGGAACGTTGTTCGCTGAAGTGAGAAGCTTAAAGAGAATGGAGTCGAGTGTCATATCCAATCCTTCAGGTTAACAAACTGAGTAGTTAATTATTCAACTGACCATCGCTGATCAGGCAACCTTTGGTAGAGTTTGTTTGAGGCAAAATATCCAATTCCATTCCAGTCCTTCACATTACACCTCTAGAGCGAAAGAGTGATTAAACAAACAAAAACAAGAAACGAAAGAGCGAACAGGAACTCAATAAATCAACAAACAAACGAACAAACGGAAGAACGAAGTAACACGATGCTGATTGTTGCTTCATAGGCCATTGTCCCGCTGAATAATAAACACACCAAACGACAATAAAACACACAAAGTGAATAAAACAAAAGAAAGAACAAGCAAACAAACAATCGATCGATCAGACAAATGAGGGAACAAATAAGCGATCAATTAATCAAACAAAAACAACTATACCAAACAAATAACAAATATATCAAACAAATTCATGAAATATCAAATATATCAAACAGGCAACGAATATACCAAACAAATAAGAAATATATCAAACAGACAAGAAATATACCAAACAGATAACAAATATATCTAATACCAAACAAATAACAAATATACCAAAGGGACAACAAATATAGCAAACAAACAAATAAACAAATATATCACAGAGACAACAAATATATGAAACAAAAATATGTTAAACAAACATACAAACAAATATAAGAAAACAAAACAAATATAACAAACAAAAGGCAATCAATCCAAACTAACAGAACAAACGAAAAACAATCAATCAGTTGATTAAACATTCAGTCAAACAACCGAACGAATGAACAAACGAACCCATGCCACAAGAGTCAATTAAGGATCTTGACCTGGCTAGTTAACTGACCTGCAGATATTGGAGTGTGACGAGGTCAGCGTGCCCAGATGCTCAGCGTGTTGTTTAACTTTTTTGACCACTTCCGCTGAGTCCCATACTATACATCTTCTTAGTTAGTCTCACGAGAGTAAGTGATGACATTTTAACAGAATTAAGACCTCTACACTGGCCAGGAATCGAACCCTGGGACTCCAAGTAAGAAACAGGTACCCTACCCCTACATTAAGGGACTGACTGCAACCAAATACAAATAATTGTGATTTAATTGCGACGTTCCTGCAGGATTCATTCTTTGTAATAACGGAGTTGAAGCGGTGGTGTCCTAGAGCGAATGTCGATGGGTCTTGCACCATTTGGATGGCTAGATTCCTTGCCTATTATATTAAGACCTGGGCTCGATTCTAATCCTAAATATTTCATCCTGGGGTTTTGAACACTCCAGATCAACTGACGGCCTGTCTGATGTGATATACAACGAATCCAGTCAAAATATTCAAAGACTGCAACTGAGGAAATTTGGAAACTGATCTTGTGACAGTCCGGTATATATACTACCGAACTAGTTGGCCATGTGGCTAGGGTCGCGCTGTTGTGAGCCTACATTCAGCAGATAGTGGGTTCGAACCCTGAAGATAGTTTTCCGTGGTTTCCCCTTTTCACCCCAGATGAATGCTGGGACTGTTTTCTTTACGTAAGGCCGTGTCCACCTACTTCCCATTCCATCGTCACCGTAAACTTTCCTGTGTTAGTGCGACGTTGACCCTCAACTGTATGACAGTCCGTTGACAAACTTTCGAAAGACCAAGCTCTCACTTTCCGGGTGTTCTACTGAACTTGTAGTTATTTATATAAAGTAAAGCACACCTTTTGATAAAGAAAACTGTGCGCTCTAACCAAGATAGATTTTGGACATCAATATTTAACCCCAATTTGGTTCTTCATAAAAGACTGACGTAGCAGAGAAATGGTAATGAATAGTTTCCTTTAGAGGTTGTTAGAAATACAAAATTGTATTCTTTTTCGGAGTTTCATTTTAGTGTTTTTATATTTAGTTTTGTTTTTGTGATTTTTCTTTTAACTTTTTCTGTGATATTAAAATCATTTTATAAAGGAACTAAAACACAAAAAGACAAGGTCACCTCCGTACAGGCCATGCAGGCTCTTGGAGGAGTGGAAGGTAAAGGCTTCCACCATTGTTAACCACGGCACGTGATGGGGTAGAGTGTTTAGCTCTATGCCCGGCCGCCTTTGCCCCCAGGAAATAGCCTGATACTCATTTTTGGTGTAGGCGGAGTGAACCTCAGGGCCATATGCATCTCCGGAAGTGGAAATCTCGTTTTCTTAAATTTTACGACTTCCTGACGGGGATTCGAACCCACGTCCTTCCGGGCGAACCGAGCACGCCTTTACCGCCTTGGCCAGGCAGCCCCTTTTAGAAAGGAACTACGCTCAATAAACCACAAAAATTAAGAAAACTTTGTTTAATTCAGTAGAACATGTCTGTGGTCTGACAAAGACAATGAAAGCAGTTACGTTAAAAATATATGAAACCATATGAGGATTAATACCACTAGCAGCAGAGTGTTTCTTATTTGACGTTCTTGCTGATACTTTATAATTTAGAACAGCAGATCTCTCTCTTTCTCCCATCCGATTAGAGTTAAGAGAGTTTGATTATCTAGTTGTGCTTCGTCGACAATAATGACAACCACTTTGCTCTGCGTTGTAGTACTGGAGCTGCTTCAAAACTGAACAACGTTAAACATTTCTGAAAATTACAGTATTCTCTCGAGATAGAAAAGGTGACATTTATGACGAAACGTTGAATTTATAACTTACATTAATTTGAAATGTTTTTTTTTTGAATGGAGGGAAAAAGTGAAGTGGATGTGTGAGCAAATTTATTTATTTTATATTCACTTCCAACTGGAACCGCTTCATGGAATATGAAGTACGTCATACGAAACATTGTTTATCCTTCTTCTTCTCATTTCATTATATGCGTAGACTCCGTATATTTTTTCCGTGAGTTTTTGTATGTCTATTGAATTTCCAGTGTTGTTTCATGTCATCGGTTACGAGTAGCAGCCTAAATAAGAGAGATCTGTGTATTTAAAATATTTTCCTTTTCAGTTAAATATAAATAAAAAAGGAAATTCCTGTCATTTTATTTCGCTCTTGCAGAAAGAGCCTAAATGTATGGCGGTTTCATCGTTCATGTAAAAGTCACCGGGCCCTATTTAGTTCAGTTAAGTTCGAACGAAGTTTTAGTTTTGGTGGGTCTATGTGAATTATACAAATACTGTGGATTGCAATCTTTTCTTTTTGATCGTAATTCTACGTTATAAATAGAGGATGTAGCTATATATCAGGTGGTCTTCCACCCCCGTGTTTTCTACGTGTACGATCCCGTATGCGCTAATGACAAATGGGATGCCTAATCACTGGTTTACAATTTAGTGCTATAATGTGCTATCTTTCAGATGTTAAATAAATAGCAGTCATTTTACTACACACGTTCTGTAACGGGGTGCATTTGTAAACACGCCAAAGATGCCGAAATAAACGTTAATAACCCATTGATTTATACACACAGATATTCCATTCTATCATAGAGTTACTTGTATGTGCCTTGAACGATCCGTTAGGTCTTATTTCATCTCTATTTGAAGAAATACGTGTAAAGGAGGTAGGCGGCTATTTGGATACTCCTGTGCATACCTTCTGCGAGCTTCTGCTGCATTACAACCGGATTCTACATAGACTAAAATTATGTCTGTGTATTCGTCTTTGCTGAACACACCAGCCGTTGTCCATATGTTGACAGCAAGTGTAGTGCTACTGTAACCAGTACCAGCTTACTACTGAGCGTTCGAAAACGAGGCTTACTAACACAAGGGTGCGCATTAGACGGGTAGCGCTGAGGAACACACAGCGAGCGGCCGTCAGGTTGTTATCTCTTCATATTCTGATGTAACCTGCTCCTGTGAAAATCAGTTATCAGGTATCCCATTCATCATTACTGCGTGCGGGACACCTAGTATAAATAATTAATGCTTAAAAATGATTCAGATACCGTGCATACAGCTCAGTAAGTTGGGCGGCCGAAAGTAACAGGTGCTTCGTAGAAATATATTATCAGTCCAAACTCCGGACGTGTCGGCATGCTCCCTGCTTTGTCTGTGCAGCGGGAAAATCTGTGCTAAAGGAGAAAGCCTCGAGTTAGAATAACGAAAGTTGTAATAGATGCAATTTTGTATCTGTGTGATACGATTTCATTTACAATATTTGTTCAAAATGCCCACCCTCTTGTTACACACATCTCATAACACTTTGTGTACCCTCTATGGCACTTACACTACTGCCCTGATCGTCTCTGGCAATGGATAATTTTGCAGAAATTATGCCAGTCATGTAACCCCTGAGACGGAAATCTGTATCATAGACTATCCCCATATACCAACGGCATATACATAAATGCGTCGTCTGTTCTTGGAGTGTAACTCGAACATAGACATTCAGTAATAACAATTCATAAGAAAGGCGTAAAATTTCCTTTTTGGAAAACTAAATAATCATAAATATTTCTTATCTGTCTCTTGGTCATGGCCATTCGTCAACGATTGCTAATTTCAGGCATAAGACATAGCCTGCACGGTTGCTACGTCACAGTACTTTACACCACAGTCTGCACGGTTGCTAGGTAACAATACTTTACATCACAGTCTGCACGGTTGCTAGGTAACAATACTTTACATCACAGTATGCATAGTTGCCAGGTTACACTTCCGTCACACATTTTGTTGCACGAGACTTTCGTTACACAAATTTTCGGATGACTTCCTGTCCTAGGACATATTTACATCAAAACGAAGTATTTCTTGATATGTATTTATAGGGCATTTCCCCTTGTTTTGATGAGAGGAATCCACCCACATCTTTTGCACAAGTATTTATGATACATCCTATAAAACATATTTAAGCATATCCTCTTAAAGATCACCGTGGTAGTGAAATATAGGGAATTTTATGTTACGTTTAGCCGATGCTCGTTACAATGATCGCAGTTCGGTAGCAAATTCGGGACATAATATGTAGCCCAAGAAATAACTCTGTCGGTTTCCGAACAATTACTCTCGATGTGTGTTTAAACTTTGGCCGAGTTATCTCCACCGCGCAATAGTGAACAGCGAGTTCGGGTCGATGAGGCACAGCAGCCTGGTGGGGAGCACATTAACTTTCTGTGTTGCCAAGACAGAGAAACTAATACTCTTCAGCCTAGTAGTGGAAAGGAACAACTGACGAGTCTAGTCATAAGTTGCAAAATAGGGCACGAACAATTGATAAGTGAGCATCCGAAAAGCGAACAGAAGTACACTCAAGTTCTTAAAAAAACGGAACACCCTGACAGACTAGCGACAAAAAGTTGATATTCACAGGACGTGTTTATTAGTATGGTCTACAGAAACGATTAGCATTTCAGTCACATAAGTTTAGTATGTGTCCTGTTGCCTAGTAGGCACTGGGTTCTCTCTGGGCACTGACAACTTGTTCCATGCGTGATGGGGTATGTGGCTGGTTCCACAGTTCATCTTTGGTGGTTGCCATTGGGTCAGAGCGCCTCACCTGTCGTTTCATCATAACCCACGCATTTTCGATTGGCGATAAGTCCGATGATCGGGTGGGTCAGGACAACAGTCTGACATCCTGTGACAATAAGAAGGCATGTGTTCGTGCAGCAACATGTGGTCGCGTATTGTCCTGCTGAAATAAAGCATCGGGAGTATCGTTCATGAAGGGTATGGCTACGGGTCGCAGGATATCATTCACGTGGGTCAAACTTGTCACAACTGTTATTTGTGGTTGTACCCAGTACCATAGGGCATTGAGTTGGCGCTGTATGTCTTGTGCGAATGCAGTCATTGTGATGCCGCTCCTCCTCTCTGCGGCGAAGCAAAATGTGGCTATCATTTTCAAACAAACAGAACCTGGATTCGTCCGAAAACACTATCTGCTGCCATTCCTGTCGTTTCATGCACTATTGCAGTCTAGCATGTTTCTGCACATTAATCAGAGGTACGCGGATAAGTGAACGACGTGCAGTTAATCCAGACAGTACTAAACGGCAACGGACTGTCACTCCTGATAGTGTACGGTGTGATACACTATTCCACTATTGCGCCAGAGCCGAGGAGGACGCAGAACCGTCCTGCAATGCCATTCGTATGAGGTGTCGATCTTCTCCGGGGGTGGTTTGGGTGATGCGATCGGACCCATCTCTTCGAGTTCTACGGCCTTCTATGAACCATTCTGTACACACCCGTTGCACTGCCGACACACTTTCTTCCACACGAGCAGCAAATTCCCGGATGGATGCTTCACGCTCTCTCATGCCAATAATGCGTCCTTTTTCAAACCCACTCATTTGACGTTGCGGTTCTGTACACGTCTGCTCAAGTGACATTGATCCATTACCTTCGGTTTATAGCGACAAGGAGAGCCTCAGGCACATTTTACCAATCGGTGGTGGTGCGCCGAGATTTTTTTTGCTAGTTGCTTTACGTCGCACCGACACAGTTAGGTCTTATGGCGACGTTGGGACGCGAAAGGGCTAGGAGTGGGAAGGAAGCGGCCGTGGCCTTAATTAAGGTACAGCCCCAGCACTTGACTGGTGTGAAAATGGGAAACCACGGAAAACCATCTTCAGGGCTGCCGACGGTGGGATTCGAACCTACTATCTCCCGAATACTGGATACTGGCCGCACTTAAGCGACTGCAGCTATCGAGCTCGGTAAGGTGCACCGAGATATCGATGTGGATCTTGAACCTGAGGGCCGACATGGTTCAAATGGTAAACATTTCTTTAGAACGTACAAATGCTCAGGTCCTGTGAATATGAACGTCCTATCTCTACTCTTACAAGGTATTTTGGTTTTTATGAATATGAGAGTAGAAGACAAAACTCAAACATATAAAAGAAAAAATGCAATACCCACATCTTCATAGACTGCTGTCTTCACATAGATAGGCCATCTCCTCGTCCATACTTCTCCCTTTGTTTATCCAGCGGTCTTCTGTTTCCACGTCAAGACTGAAGATATGCCAAATTGGCCCCTCAATAACTGATCAATCTTGTGGGAAGCCGAGAAAAACTGGATATAGAAGAACTAGAATTGATGAGAAGTGTTTTTAGGTTCTTACTTGTTTCTTATTTATATCGGTCTCACTTGGCGTGTTCTTGTTGTTTGGCTCTTCATTTCATGCACGGGTTTGATGCAGCTCTTCATGTTACCCTATTCTTTGCTAAAGCTTCATTTCTACTTAACTACAACATACTACATCTGCTATAACCTGCTATAACTTTCCTCGAAAACCAACTGATCAAGACCAGGGTGTCTTGAGGTGTGTCCTATCATTCTACCTCTCCTTCTGGTCAAATTTGACCTATTACTTCTCCTCTCACCAATTCGATTCGGCATCTCTCCATTCGTTATTCGATCTCTCAATCTCGCCGTCAGCATTCTTCTGTAACACCGCATTTCATAAGCTTCTATTGTGATTCTTTCTGAGCTAGTTATTGTACATGTTTAATTTCCATATAATGCCACGCTCCAGACGAAGATCTTCAAAAACATGTTTCTGATTCCTATGTCATTGCTAAAAGTGAACAAATTTCTTTTCTTAAGAAAGGCCTTCCTTGTACTAGTCTGTATATTATGTCGTTACTCCTACCATCATTAGTTATTTTACTCTTTTTTAAGAGTTCATTTCCTAATCTAATATTTCCTCCATTACCTGACTTTGTTCGACTGCACTCCATTACTTTTGTTTTGGACTTATTTATTTTCATCTAGTACACCTTCCCCATGACTCTGTCCATACCACTCAGTAATTCCTCCAGATCTTCTGCAGACTGATATAAAATAAGGATATCATCGATAAATATCAGGGTTTTGAGTTCTCCTTGGGTTGCGTTTCCTTTTCCAAATTCCTCTCTGATTTCCTTTATCGCCTCTTCTGTGTGAACATTGAAAGGAAGATTGGACACAAACGACAGCCTTGCCCCACTCCTTACTATATTGCTTTCTCGGTATCTGATCCCGATCAGCTTTAGAATCTCAAATAGCTTGGTCCAATTAAAATTATCGAACGCCTTTTCTAGATCTACGAATGCCATGTCCTTCTTAATTCGGTCCTTAATTCGGCGATTTGGCCGTGCGGTTAGAGGCGCGCGGCTGTGAGCTTGAATCCGGGAGATAGTGGATTAGAATCCCTTAAGATGGTTTCCGTGGTTTCCCATTTTCATACCAGGCAAAGGCTGGGGCTGTACTTTAATTAAGGCCACGGCCGTTTCCTTCCAACTTCTAGGCCTTTCCTATCCAATCGTCGCCATAAGACCTAACTGTGTCCGTGTGAGGTAAAGCCACTATCAAAAAAAAAAATAATCAGACGTAAAGTGAGCAATAAAGATATTTTGAGTGTGATAATTGTTTTACCTCTCTATACTAAGTATGAGAGCTGCGTCTTATATCAGAAATTTAAAGTTACTTATTTTCCATACATTGATAAACAGGAAACGCGTTATTGGCGCAAGAAGAATAAAACTCCTAAATTCACTTCAGAACAATTTATTTCCTCTTCGGATGGTATTAATTATAATTTATTCAATATGCACATTACATTAAAGAACTCTTATTTACCTCTAGCAAATATTGTATATTCTAAAAAGTAAGACTGTTTCTTTTATATTTCCCTGAATAAATAAACGTCGGTAAACACTGAGCAGTGCAATATGATCAGTCAAGCAATCTAATGAAGAAGTCAATATTTCTCTTACCTACTGAAAGAGAATTCTGTATGACCGTCTCTCTCTTTCACATTTAATACTTTTCTGATGTCTGACTTGAGGAGAAACTTGAAAATTAATTAGGCTGTCCAAAGTTATCTTCACCTGCAGGAAGTGAGAATTAATTCTCAGAATTCCTCTTAGTGGGAATGTTTGTTAGAAAAGTATGCACTTGTTTTGTTTAAGGGAGAGATCCTGGATTGATTAATTTGCTTATGTAAAAACAAGTGGCTACTACCTTGGCCTATTCGGATAGTAGTACTACATATTTTGTCGAGTTGATCTGTTGGAATATTGACAAATTGCAAGAAAATAAAGTGTCATGACAACGCTTAAAATCGCATTGAGACGAGAGTTTGGATGTCCGTTGGGGCCGAGAGTGATCTGTGGGAAGCCTCTGGTAGTCCGACCAAGGACCTCATTTTTTCGGTGTGTGAAAGCCGAGGTAGCAACGTGACATGGTGTTCGACTATGAAATTCCGGATGATGTGTGCCAATTGCGGCCGGGCGGCGTGTTATTGGTTCATGACCCCGGGTTGTTTCTGAAGAGAGGGGCGGTAGGAGGAATACAAAGTGCTAGCTGAGTGGCTCAGATGTTTGAGGCGCTGGCCTTCTTACCCCAACTTGGCAGGTTACATCCTGGCTCAGTTCGGTGGTATTTGAAGGGGGTCAAATATGTAAGACTCGTGTTGGCAGATTTACTGGGACGTAAAGGAACTCCTGCGGAACTAAATTCTGGCACCTCGGCGTCTCCGAAGACCGAAAAAGCAGTTAGTGAGACGTAAAGCCAATAACATTACTACGAATACAAATTTGGAACAGAAAGATCATTTAAAATATTTAGGAGGTGAAAGAAAGCTAATGCGGAAAGCTCGCAGTTGCCATCAGCTCCCAGACGATACTATCTTTACACCAGGAGTGAAAGCTGAGTGGATTCGGTATGGCTTATTAATAAGTTAGAAGTAACAGACAGGAGAGTAACGAGAATGTTCACTGGTACTAAAACGTGGACACAACAATGGCAGGAGGGTTCTCGGAATGAGAAGATAAAGGTTAAGTTAGGAATGAAATCGAAGCTGTACTTATAAACCGGCTTCGGTGGTGGGGTCATGTGAGGCGAATGGAGTGGGATAGGCGACCTATGAGAATAATGGGCTCGGTCATTAGGGGTAAGAGAAGTAGAGGGAGTCCAAGACGTGGATGGTCAGACCGAGTTTCTAACGATTTAAATTCAAGAAGTATGGAACTAATTGAGGCCGGATACAAATACAAGTACAGAATCGTGGCGCAGATAACTAAATTGAAAGAAGCTTGTAGACTGGACGCTGAAATTTGTAGTTATTCACTAAATAGTCGCGATAAACACAACTCGAGCACCAGATACATCCCGGAGCTCTCGTTCTATTATTACTAGACATAAAATGCTGCGTAATAGTGTTTAAAAGCTCCATGTTCTCTAAACCTCTCTCTGCATCAGTGACAGTAGAGAATGTAAATTGTGATGTTTATTATTTTGTCCACACTCTTCTACGTACCCAGTGCTCGACATGGGCAGGCAAGCCAGCAGGAATTGGGTGAATTACGAATGCCTGTGAATCTTTTCTCTCTAATTTCAATGAAAGCTTTAATTCTTGCCACCCATCTGCATAATTATGTTTAAGTGGAAAAGTTGACGTATCGTAGAAAATAAAAGAAACAGCACCGAAATTACACACACATGAGATAACATTTCGCTGCTATCTTTCAAACTGAAATTGAAAAAGGGGAGAATTATTTTTATGACATTGAAGTACAGTGAAATGGCTGTTATGTTACGAACGTACAATCCTGGAATAGAGTTCGTGGAAACAGTATCTACATGATTCTTCAGTATAATATATATTAGAGACATTTCGATTCCCAGCTAATTTCCCAGTTATTCTTTACCAGTGCTATTTCCCATGTGGACATAAATATATCTTCTGGCTGGAAGTCACCTGAAAATTTGCGTTACGGTAGTTGGCGTGACGGAAGTGTAACTATAGCAACCGTGCAGGCTTTGATGTAAAGCATTGTTACCTAGCAACCGTGCAGGCTGTGATGGAAAGCATTATTACCTAGCAACCGTACAGGCTTTGGTGTAAAGCATTGTTACCTAGCAACCGCGCAGGCTGTGATGGAAAGCATTGTTACTTAGCAATCGTGCAGGCTTTGATGTAAAGCATTGTTACCTAGCAACCGCGCAGGCTGTGATGGAAAGCATTGTTACTTAGCAATCGTGCAGGCTTTGATGTAAAGCATTGTTACCTAGCAACCGTGCAGGCTTTGATGTAAAGCATTGTTACCTAGCAACCGTGCAAGCATTGATGTAAAGCATTGTTACCTAGCAACCGTGCAGGCTGTGATGTAAAGCATTGTTACCTAGCAACCTGCAGGCTGTGATGTAAAGCATTGTTACCTAGCAACCGTGCAGGCTTTGATGTAAAGCATTGTTACCTAGCAACCGTGCAGGCTTTGATGTAAAGCATTGTTACCTAGCAACCGTGCAGGCTTTGATGTAAAGCATTGTTACCTAGCAACCGTGCAGGCTTTGATGGAAAGCATTGTTACCTAGCAACCGTGCAGGCTTTGATGGAAAGCATTGTTACCTAGCAATCGTGGAGGCTGTGATATAAAGCATTGTTACCTAGCAACCGTGCAGGCTGTGATATAAAGCATTGTTACCTAGCAACCGTGCAGGCTGTGATATAAAGCATTGTTACCTAGCAATCGTGGAGGCTGTGATATAAAGCAATGTTACGTAGCAACAGTGCAAGCTGTGATATAAAGCGATGTTACCTAGCAACAGTGCAAGCTGTGATATAAAGCATTGTTACCTAGCAAACGTGCAGGCTATGTCTTATGGCTGATGGCTACCTGAAATTAGCAGTCGTTGATGGATGGTCGTGTTCGAGAGACATGTATATGAGAATTGGTTTTTGAGAAGGGAAAAGTATTGTTTTGTTTTTCATTGCAATTAACGGCCACCCTCTGATCTGGAGGACCTCACTCAAGGATACTGACTACTGTTTGAAATTGTTACGTGGATACTTCAGTAAATGTGGAGGATCTTGTGTCAAATTTACTCAGTAGTGAAGAGTTGAGAATGTAAGCTGTATGGCTCAACATTTTCTCACTTGCACACTAATTGGTTGTGGGATATGTGTACCGGGAATATTTCCCGACGAGTTAATACAGGTGACAAGTTTAGAAGATACACACTGACATACGGAATTTTCACTGCTGTGGACGATGGTACGAGGAAGCAACTCAATGGGATCCAGTTTGAGACGACGCAAATTGCACTTCAAAGGCTGATGAAAACATAGCAGTTATTTCTTTTCCTGATCCTTGCAATTTAATTCATCATCCTCCTTTCCCCTTTTCCAGCTCTTGCCGGGTCGGGACATTTATAGCACATTCTCTTCTTCCACCATTCTTCTTCCATCATCTTGTCCCTATCCAGGTTTCTTCTTCTTCTTGCACTCCTTTTTATCAATCGGTCCACCTTGTTCTGGGTCTTCCTATCGCTCTCTTTCCCTCGAACTTCTTCTCATCTGTTTGTGGTATTCTATTCCGTGTTCGAATTCTAGCCAGGTCGGGAATTTTAATTTTCATTGAGCTGTATGTTTTTGCTACCTTCAACTTTAGAATTCATATCAGCCAAGGCTTCATCCTCACAGACGTGCAGTTCGCCTTTGGGGCGTCAACTTGAGAGAACTGTACCAGGCCTGTATGGACTCCACCACGCCGTTTCTTTATTCTCTCCGGTATTACCTGCCGGTGAATGATGAGACAATGATAGGTCTCTAATTCAGTCAACTTTCAGTAATCATACATTGTATTCGCGATACATTCTGTACATTAGCAGGTTGCTAAGCGACTAACACTTTCATCAATATTCTCATATCTGTGATTTTTATCCTTAGTAATGTGATTGTAGCCATATTTGGTTACTATCTGTCAATTCGGAGAGTATACACTTCCTCTGATGATGGAAGTATACTATTCTCTTTGATTATCTAACATTTTCCAGCTTGCAGATATATTCAGCAGATGACATAACGTTCCTAATAACAACAGCCCGGATTTTTATGCGAGTAACGAGTGAAGTCTACCTTCACAACGACTATACTACGGGGTTTGGATAAACATGTGTACGGCCCATCAGAATCCCTATAATTTATGTTACTCTTGTTACATTATGGAAGAGCGGGTGTCCGACACTTCCTACTAACCAAATTAGTTTGCAATCTAACCTGTTACTGCATAAAAATCTGGACCTTACTAATGACCTACATGTAACTAACAGAAAACATTGGCGTACGCACAGGCGGTGATATATCAAGTCTTCTGTATGGCCATTAAAACGCGCAGGGTCAAACTCTTGAAGAAGTGGGTGTCTACTTACCCGAACCAGTATTCACCCACTCCCAGTTGTATGTTGCACTATCTCGAGCAAGATCGTTTGAAAATATTAAGATCCAGATTCGCCCGAATGGTCAAAGCACAGTGAATATTGCATGGAAAGAAATATTATAAGCTACATTACGAATTAATCAACTATTATGTACCGGTATGAAGGGAAAATGGAACCGGATTTTGGGTTCAGAGCTCCTCAGTGCGATGTTAATATGTGGTAAAAGAAACGTTGATTTCTATAGTTGGTACCCTGCATGTGATATTTTATATATATACCTTAGATTTTTGTTTTCCTTGGTGTGTCTGTAAACATTGCGATTGTTTCGAATTTGTGTTGTGTGATTTCTCTGTCTCTGTGGAAATGCCCATATTCAGTGGTAAAGCTTTGAAAAGGCGTGTGGATTGGCAGAGGAAGGAAAAGGAAAGCAATTGTCAAGGCGGTGCCAACATACAACCAAGGGAATATTACCAAGTTCCAGGTGAAATGTTTCATGCTGGTTCTCAGACAACTGATGCTACTCTCGTTTCATATATGCATAGACAGCGCAATCAAGATTTTAGCCCGAAAAGTAAGACAAGAAGTGCCAAGGGAATCCTGGAGGATGCCTTTCGAGATGACGAAAGAAGTGGATAGATATTATGTAGCAGTGATGTTTTAACTTCGAGCTCAGATTTCGGTAAATTTATCATTTTCATGTTCAAGAAACATTTTCTCAGATTCTACTGACTCTATTCTTCTGAAATTTTCAGAACATGTCCATTGCAGTACTCGAAATGTACTAAAACGGGGAGCGTTTTTGAAAAAGGTGTTGAAAATATCATACCCACAAAAATATTTAATATCTCACTCAGAAATAGGACTCATAAAAACCTATTGTTTCTCTACAGACAACATATATGGTTGCATTGAGTTTCAAAATTTTATATTTGTAGAGAATATGCTCTCTGTATTAGGCATAAATTAAAAATGTGAAGATACGTGGTTCCATTTCCCATGAAGTTATTGAAAGGCGCAGGCAAAACAATGTGGCTACGACAGGCATATCACGAATCCTGCAGAGGATCTTTCACCTGCCAGTAAATCTACAGCCACGAGACTGACGTATTTGAGCATCTTCAAAAAGCACCAGACTAAGCCAGAATCGAACCTGCCAAGTTGGGGTTAGAAGGCCAGCGCCTCAACCGCCTGAGCCGTTCAGCCCGGGTCACTAGTACCCATTTTTTAAATTGTATGTAACGTCTTTAACATATAGTTCAATGGCTGACCTGTATTCACTTCCTTATTTCAAAAGTACTTTTGTTTACCTGGAGCCTGGTCGCTGCTTGTCCTACATATGAGGTTGTGAATTAATAAAAGGATGAAGTATTCCTCGATTTGAGATCAGCCACTAGTGTGGGTGAACCGTTTTCCTCGTGTTATTGTTCATTATGGCGCTGGTAATAGGAAACATTCCTGGAGGGCGAATGAAGGGATGGAGAACATCATTAAAGCCACATTATCCCCTGGGGGAGAAACAATCTGGGCCGGGATCGCATTCCATCACTCTCTGACTCGACATTCAGCAGAGAACTTGAGAAAACCTCATTTTCCAAAGCTGCGCCTTCTCACACCGTAACTTAGCTCTGACAGCCAGTACAGCACGTATCCATGACAACGACCATTGTTGGCTGCTCTCCACCGATAACAAGCATTATAACTTTTAATAGAAAACTAACACGTGTCTTTTGTCTTTCCCCGTTTCGGATTTGTAAAGAAAAAGGAACCAACTGAGAAAGATTTAAGAGTGCAAGAACATCTTCCGCTAGTTTAACTTTACCAAACATTCAAATTGTTATAGCTAAAGAATTACAAATCCTATTTGTCAGCTTAACAAACATTCATTGTAATTCATTAAATATGTTCAGATATTTTAACAAGCAAATAATTCACTGGCGTACGAATATAAACTTTCTGATCATTGAATGATGTTGAAATAGTAATTTTTCATATTTGAGGCATGCTGAAATTGGTTCTAAATCCAGTTTTTCTCCATTACATTAGGTATTTTTACAAAATCTCATGAATATATAAGGCTCTCATGTACACACACATGTAACGAATGATTTTTTCTTGTCATTTTTGTTCATATGAATACTCCTATATTACACTGTTGTATTTACGATAATAGTGGTAAAAAATAAAGAACGTATTGCGTAAACATGTTTGTGAAAAGCTCTAATTACAAGAATCTGCAGTCACCATTTTGTACTTTGTTTCACTAGTAACATGTTCTAGATGGCAGGTCTATATTTTCAATTTTATGATATCTTGACGTATTTTAAGAAACTTCTTTAGGTTACTTTTCGCTTTCGAGGTGTGCTTGAATTTTCCATCTTCGTTTATCAGCAGGATTCTGCCAGCATGTACTTGTGCAATTTCTCTTTATATGTGTGTGTTCCATTTCAGTTAGATCGTAATGGAATATTTCACCTTACTCTTTGCACAGCATTCCTAGTTTCTCCGGGAAATAATACAGATATGAATGTAACATGTTCTCCTTTACGTTCACACTGGAGTCTAAATCTTGAAAGAAAAACCCCTAATCATTCTCTTCATATTTGTTTCTAGAGTGGATTCTTTGTATCGCCAAGATGATTTTCCATAGTAAAATATGTTTTATGGCTCGGAGTCGACTGAAAGTGTTCATTACTGAAGTTAGCGTCACAGAATATGTGACGCAAGTGTAACCCTAGCAACCAAGCAGACAGTGGTGTAAGGCAGTGTTACCTAGCAACCGTGTAAGCTACGTCTTATGGCTGGTGACTAGTAGCCTTTGTTGGATGGCCATGAGCGGGACATATATTTATGACCTTTTGATTTTCGCAAAGGTAAAAGTGGATTCTTATTTGACTACATCCCGGAATGATTTCCATGCCGACACTTCTAATGCGCACATAAAATCTTCAAAATCAGCATTAGAAAGAAGTTTTTTGATATCTGAAACTGTGAAAATAATGTCTTTGACGCCTGGGAATGGATTGCACAGGCACTGGAGGCTTAATGAATTGCTTAAGAAGTCCTTGGTTGATATGAAGCGGCTATGTTAGATGTGTAGAGCATTTATGAAGACAAAAATTTCCTTTCACGCGCAAGGACGCAGACTATGGCGCACAAAGCACTACAAGAGAATGGAGCCATTCTGGAAAACCTGCCATTGTTGTCAGCCGTAGGCTTTCAAATATGATTAAACAGGGTTACCAGATGGCTGCAGGAGATCGCATTAATAAATGAATCCGGAAATCTTGATTGAAGTAACGCTTCTCCTAACAACGTATCGAGTGCGTTAAAGCATGCCACAAAATATATAATATGCTAATTTAAAGAATGTGGTGTAAGGTTGGAAAATTAACATCGGATCCAGATTCGGGATGGAAAAATCATCCTAGAAAACAATACAGTATGGCGGCAATGAAACAATCGCAGGTCAGTGATCTATTAAAATATTGTCTAATTTTCCTGTAATTTTTTTCCAGATAAATAGCGTCTACACTATAAATTCTGAAATAAATATTTAAAGAATTATGCAGTTTTGAAGGACCAGAAGTTCGATAAAATCTCAGGGAGATAAATCGTTACCTTGAGGAGATGAAGGCCCTCGGGTGAGCGAAACATAAAGGCTTAGCGGCGGCCTTATTCAGCTCTATGTCTGCAGGAACTGATCTACACTCTTTACTGTTTTACGTTGAGTCTTTGTACCAGTCCACAAGAGGAGGTTTCATTTGCAAATATTTGAATCGGGGAATCGAATGTACGTAGTTCTAGCTGGAACAAGTACACGATCATTGTCTTTAATAAGCAGATAATTTAGTTTGAACGGGACAGAATTAAAACTTCTGAAAAACTGTAAGATGGGAACGCAACACAGTAACTGTATTTATCTCTATCATGATGTTAATATAAGAGTAGATTTTTTAACACTTTCGAGAGTAAATCTTTCCGAATATGAAGATCGCTTTTCGCAATTTATTTCTCTTCCCCGTAACAAATACCGGTTCTCATTGATACTGGTATCCGAAATGGTGTCGACTGGAATAGAGCGGCCGACTTCTCAACAGAACACCTCATGTTCAAACTGTCTTAAATCAAAAGTTGTTGATCTTCATATTTGTATATGATAAGATACCTTACACATTCATATGTCACGTAACTTGCTCCATTTTTAAGTAGTTGTGAAAATAATGTTTCGTGCCTAAATGTCTTATTTACCGGCTAGTTTTAGTTCCAACAATCGTCGAAGTCATTTACCTATAATCTTCTTCCGTTTTCCAAATTTTTCTTGTCCTTGAACAGGAGTTTTACTCGGTGTTACAAGATTTTGAGACAGGTTAGTAGGTACGTTTTCAAGTAGTGGGGATAGCATCTTTTGAGACTATTAAAGGGTCACCTTTTACAATTAAATTATTATTATTATTATTATTATTATTATTATTATTATTATTATTATTATTATTATTATTATTATTATTATTATTATTATTATTGATCTAAAACAATACATGAATACTATTTTACCAGAGGTATATTAGTGTTATAGTTCCAGTTCATAAAAATCAGATGTTCTAATAAATTTAGTTTACAAGAATATTTGTTAATGAATGTGAGAAACTGCACATAACAACGTAGTCTCTTGAGTACGTGAGAGAGTGGTTTTGAAAATTCCAGGTTACAACCATTCAGGTGGCATTGTAAAAATATCTTCTCATTTCAAACACTGGACACTCAAATATCACATGATGCACTGTCTGACCTGATCCACAAAAGCATAAGTAGCCGCCTGTAACATTAAGTTTACAACGTTCTAAATAAGATTTAAATTTTCCACGACCAGTTAAAAATTGAGATGAAACAAAGTTCAGCACTAATGATTTACACAGTAGTCGATTTTGAACTTCCGGAAAAAAATATTTCTCGCGTAACGGATCCTTTAAAACTACATGTCCATAAAATATTCCAGTGATGTAAAATATATTGCCTGATTTGTCTTTGAACATAGCATATTGGAGATTTATGGTATGCAGTATCCAAAAGAGACGTAGCAGCTGATTTAGCTACTGAGTCTGCTTTTTCATTAGCAGTAAACCCAGTGTGACCTCTAATCCAAGATATTGACAGCTATTGCATTTAAGTCATATTTATCGTTTACTGAGTTCAATGCAGATTGTGAGAAAATATAAAGATATAATATAAAGACAATAAGGAGGTACCTAATATCAAACACGGACATGCGCCACCTATATCAAAATTGAGTTAAGAATAGATTATTATAATATTTTTTAATGCTCTCTCTGAATTATTGTGCCATGTCTTTCATAAACAACATTTGTACTTTATTTTTAACATGGAGATATGCAGTTTCTTTCATAATCGGACACATCCAAACGTAGTTTCTATCACAAACGGACATGACCGTTTCACCCAATCAGATTGCTACAAGTGACATCAAACTGTCATGGCGACCATTTGTTTACATTCTCTTGTCGGCGCGTGCTTGGAAATTTAGTGTTAATTTCTTAACATAAGTATTTGGAAAAATATTTTCGTTTAATGAGGAAGACAATATTTTGGTGTGTCCACCTGAACTTGCGTGTGTATAATGAAGGTAGGGAAGTGGAACTGCATGTAAAGGAAGCTCACTTTCGGCACATTTTTAATACCAGGTCTAATTTAGAGTTTTCTTCACCAGAAACAGATGAGTGCATTACATGCTTGGAACTAGAGCACTGTATTAAGTTTGAAAAGAATGAAGAGAAAATATCAACCTTATTGTTGAAGAGAACTATTCACAAAAAACAAGCAGAGACATCTGAAGGAGGAATGAGGAGGACTGCTTTTTAATTTCCTATTATTGCCAAAAGAACCTTGTTTCTCCAAAATTAAGTGATCAGTCGGATTATTATTCCAGACAACTTTACTGTTACAATCTGTCTGTTGTAACAGGCACAGCTCAAATCAAACTGCGCCTTGACAATGTGTCTGTTTATACGTGGCTGGAGAATGAGGTAAATAAATTAGAACTCGTATTTACAGTTATTTGACACTGATATCTGCTCTCAGATAGAATTTTTGGACTTATTGAGAAAGACCTGAAGAAAATGACAACCACAGTAAGTCCAGATGAATATCATGAGGTGTTCAAGAGGTACGGCACAGTGAAAGTGGTTCGACAAACCTAGGAACCACTGACTTGGAAGGAATAATCACAGGTTTGTCTGAAATTTGCTAGTCAACTTCACTTCAAGATTTCACAGTGTAAAAAACAAGTCAGTTGCACGAAAAGAGGCAATTTTGTAGTTAAAAGTGAACACAGGTATTGACTGCAATATCACAAAGGCATGCCATGTAAGTCTAATGTTAATGAGTCCTTTATCTCTTGACATTGGCGTGAATGTATACCCACAGAAACTTAAAGATGTTGACAAATTACCAGGTAAGCGCTTTGGAACAGAGTGAAAATTAAACGCCTCCCTTAAATGGCATGTCGAAGCCATTAATAATAACAGTTTAGTGAAAATGTACAAGCTGTTAATGATTATGAATGTCATTGTTTTGAAGACCCGTGTGATGAACTAGAGCCCAGAAATACAGTGAAGCAAGAACTGAAATGAATCTTAAAATTGTTAACAAATTATCCTTATTTCTTTCAAAAACAGATGTTTACTTTCGTGTCATCCTGCAACTTTGTTTCAAAATATTGGGATAGTTTGTATCAAAAATGGACAAAAGCCAATCTCAGTTTCAAAAATGGACATCGTCATATTTGAACGTGATTTACATTGCCTTAGAATGAAATTCTTAAGTGTCGACCATGGTTTTCTTTTTCTCAGGGCGGGCAATATGGCACACAAAAATCTTCACACTCGTGTCGGGAGGTTAACATAGAGAAACAAAAATGTGGGTCTACTGAAAAATTAACAAAATGCCTTTTGTCCACGTTTGATACTAAATCAGCAGGTCGTTTCATAGAATCCTTGCACTTATAATTGTTAAATTTGAATCGATCGTTCAAAATTTTGATTTTGTTTGTCAGCAATGTTGTCGAAAATGAAACCGTCGTGTTATAAACATGCAGTGAATGTGCAAGTACCGGTATTTTTAAACATTCGTTGACAAATTTATACTCACCTTTAATAATATATTGAAGGGGCTTCCTGGCCGAGGCGGTAAAGGCGTGCTTGGTTCGCCCGGAAGGACGTGGGTTCGAATCCCCGTCAGGAAGACGTAAAATTTAAGAAACGAGATATCCACTTCCGGAGGTGCATATGGCCCTGAGGTTCACTCAGCCTACACCAAAAATGACTACCAGGTTAATTCCTGGGGGCAAAGGCGGCCGGACGTAGAGCTAACCACTCTACCCCATCACGTGCCGAGGTTACCTTCCACTCTTCCAAGGGCCTTTGCTTTTTGCTTTTTTTAGTAATATATTATTGAATAAACTTGTATAATTTTCACAGACAAACGGACGGCTAATGAATAGAAGTCTTCATGCCAGAACGCGCACAAATCTCTAAAGAAACGAAACATCAATAGAATAAAACCTTAGGAATATTTGATCAGATTTAAGCCGAAGCCTAGGTTCTAGGTTATTATTGACATTCTGACGTCGTGTTTCGTGGCCACGTGTAATAGAACACCACTGCTTGTAGACACGCTGAACAGTCCGCTGTGAAATACCAACATTCCACGCACCGTATATCCATGATTGCCCGTTTTTGCCACTCTGTGGCATTCTTACATCTACTCATGGTGACATACACTGTCCGATTGAAACATCCAAATCTCACTGGTCGCTACCAACTTATGCTCACGTAGCGGCAGTACGCGTGTGGTTGAGCACGGGAGTCGTTCACTGCACCATCTGTACTAGAGTGACTACTTCTTTGTCCGGTGAGCTTACAAATTTTTTAACAGGTCTAATGCATTTAAGTGACTTTTACCACAAGATGAACGAGATAATGTCCTTATATCCTCTAAACATGAACCTTACATCAATATGTGTTAGATAATAAACTAGGTGCTGTATTGACAGAGCGTATCCTTAATATATAACATTGCAAGAATGAATTCTTTTCTTTCTTAATCTGTTTATCCTACAGGGTCGGTTTTTCCCTCGGACTCAGCGAGGGATCCCACCTCTACCGCCTCAAGGGCAGTGTCCTGGAGCGTGAGATATTGGCTCAGGGGATACAACTGGGGAGAATGACCAGTACCACGCCCAGGCGGCCTCACCTGCTATGCTGAACAGGGACCTTGTGTGGGGATGGGAATATTGGAAGGGGTAGACAAGGAAGAGGGAAAGAAGCGGCATTTGCCTGGAGGAGAAGTGGGAAACCACGGACAACCTCTTCCAGGATTGCTGAGGTAGGAATCGAACCTACCTGAACTCAGTTGACCTTCCGAGGCTGAGTGGACCCAGTTCCAGCACTCGTACCACTTTTCAAATTTCGTGGCAGAGCCGGGCCTCCGGGGGTGGCATCTAATCACACTAACCACTACACCACAGAGGCGGACATGAATGAATTAATGGATGAATTATTGCATGATAGAATTATAGGCATGCATGATTAAATAAACACTTCTCTTTACTAGTCATGGATAACCATCAACTGCGGAGAGACCGGGCGAGTTGGCCGTGCGGTTAGGGGCATACGGCTGTGAGCTTGCATCCGGGAGATAGTGGGTTCGAATCCCACTGTCGACAGCCCTGAAGATGGTTTTCTGTGGTTTCCCGTTTCCGACCAGGCAAATGCTGGGGCTGTACTTTAAGGCCACGGCCGCTTCCTTCCCACTTCTAGGTCTTTCCTATCCCATCGTCGCCATAAAACCTATCTGTGTCGGTGCGACGTAAAGCCACTAGCAAAAAAAAGTAGCAACTGCGGAGAGAGCATTTATTATTGAATAAATGCTCTTAGCCAATCATCCTTTATAAATTAAATCTGGCATAACATTGTCGCTGAACTATGCAATATCAAACTCTTTAATATTCAAATGAAGAGAAAATGAGCTTTGTGTTTTTAAGAGAACCAGCCGTCTTTCTCTCTCTCTATTTTAATTTCCTCTCGCTCGCCCTCATTAAAGCGCGCCGTGGTCGTTACCATGGAAATCCACCCTACTTCATGACACAGATAATTAACTGCTCGGGCTGCCTTGTTTTTGTTATTGTCGTCTCTTTGACACCTAACCTCTCATGGATCCATCGCTACCTAACGAATTACACTTTAATACTATTTATTTATTTTAGATTCATTATTTCATGCTAGAAGAGCACAGCCTTTTCGCTGCAACAATATTTCCTTATCTTCTGAAACACCTGTTATATTCATATCATTTTCACGCTCCTGCAAACAAACATTAATGCATACCTCCGAAGACCATTCCATTTACAGAATCTGTCCTGGGTATACAATTTGTAGGATCGCACGCAGTTTTCGGGCAATATATGTTTGTCTTTTCAGTTGACTGAAACAGTCATCCTTGCATGGTGATTTAGAGTTTGGGAAACAGATAAGGTCTGCCAGGGATAGATCAGGTTGCAGGGTTCATGGGGAAATCCAGTAGTATTCGGGTTCGTAAACAGAGCTCAGATGAACAGCGATGCGTTAATATGTTGCCTTTTCATGGTTGAGACTCCAGAAGTTTCTTTTTGACATAAATGTCGTATAGATAGTGGGCATCTGAAAATTTGCACTATGGAAGTTAGCGTAACGGAAGTGGAACGTAGCAACCGTGCAGGCTTTGTCTCATGGTTGGCGGCCATATGCATTTAGCAGCCGTTGATGGATAGTCATAACCGAGAGACATATTTATGATTACTTGATTTTCGGAAAGGGAATAGTGTTTCGACATGAATTTCTCTTGTGGCTGTGGGTCACCCAAAAATTTGTATAACGTAACGCGACACGATGTGTGACGGAGTTGAAGTGACATTAGTCGTTATCGCAGGCCTTGGTAGCCAAAGATGCTGCGCCTGTGGATTTGTATAAATAGTCTGTGTTGAAATAGAAAGTGTACCGTCAGCGACGTCACATTAATCGTTACTGTAGGCCTTGGTCGCCAAAGATGCTGTGGCTACAAGTTAAGTTTCATTGACGTAGAGATGTTGTTCTCCTTGATATAACATTTGAGTTTCACTTACTGAAATACATATTTACAACATAGAAGAAGATTTAAAGAGAAAAAAACCCAGGAGATTTCTATAGAAGGTTTAAAAACAAAATAAAAAATTCTCCCCTGGTAATCTATGTTTTAAAAGTGAACAAGGGAAACTCATTATTGTTGACAAAAAGAATTGCGAGTATCTGGCCAACTATTTCCAGATCCTTCTGAACTGTGAACCTCCTGAAGATGGATTGCTGTTTGGAGAGCCTCAATTCAAGTTGAAGGATTCATTACCACCAAATAAGGAAGAAATTAGCGACATCATTAAGCAACTAAAAACAACAAAGCTCCTGGGAAAAAAATCAGTTACTCCAGATTTATTCAAATTTGCAGGTGAAAATACAGTGGAAAAACTAGAAGAATTATTTGCTTTTATTTGGGAAAAAAGAAGAAATACCAAGTGATTGGAAGAATGCACTCATTCATCCTTTACACCAAAAAGGGGACCAAATTAACGTCAACAACTACAGAGGTATCTCTCTTCTTCCTATAGCATACAAAATCCTATCCAAAGCATTGCAGCGGAGGCTTGAAGCATATCTAGATTAAAAAATTGGTATATACCAGGCCGGGTTCAGGAAAGGGCTTTCAAGTGCTGAGTACATTTATATTCTAAAATCACTTATAAAATAAGATCAATGAGAAATTAGAAGAGGACCTTCGTTGATTTCAAAAAGGCATATGATTCCATAGATCGTGGAGTGCTCATGAATGTTCTGCAGGAGTTTGGAGTGGATGAGAAATCTCTGGCCATAATTCGACAATATCTTACAAACACCCTTTCTCAAGTCAAATCTATGGGCGAACTCTGAAATCCATTTGAGATAAAAGCGGGTTTGAGGCAAAGAGACAGCCTTTCTACACTACTCTTTAATAGCATTTTAGAAAAAGTTATTAGGGTATGGAGGTTGAGAATGACTGAAAATGGAACGAAGAATGGAGTAAAGATATGTTGTGGAAAAACTACGATCATGTTGGACTGCCTTGTCTTCGCAGACGACGTCGTTCTTATTATAGACAACCGTCAAACATCCAAGAAACAAGTTGAAGAACTACAAAATGTTGCAGTCAAAACAGGGTTAAGAATCTCCTTCGAGAAAACAGCATTCATGGATTCTATAAAAAAAAAGGGGACACGGACGGACTTGTTACACTGTATGGGGATATCCAGCGTATGCAAAATTTCAAATACCTGGGAGAAATACTGACCCCCAATGGAGATGAAAAGGAGGGATTGAAGGAGAGGGTGAGAAATATGGTGTTGGCATTTAGACTATATCATGACACCTATAAGTCCAAGTCTCTCTCAATTCAGGCCAAGTTAAAACATTAATGCACAGTGGTTATATCGGAAAGCCTTTATGGAGCAGAAATCTTGACGAGGATGGTTGACCCAGTCCTTGAAAAAGGAGAAAGAAGATTCTTACGAAAATTCTTAGGCCCTCGACAAGTGACCAAACACATTTCGGTTAAGATAAAATTTGGAGTTCTACAAGAAAGTAGAAAGTGTCACGACTGTGATGAGGAAAAGGAGACTGGCGTTTCATGGGCATATCAAAATAATGAACCCTGAAAGATTGGCCAACAGGATACTTGTTCTGCAGGAAAAGTGAAAAAAACAACCACGATGGCTTACACAGGTGCACAATGACTTGGAAGAAATAGGTATCAAGAAGGAGGATATAAAAGAAAGGACATCATTTAGGAAGAAGTTTACGGGAATGAGGGATGCATCTGAAGAGCAGCATACGAAGCCACGGAACATCTCGGTGGAAGAGCGAGCAAGAAGAAGTCAAAGACTCAAGAATCTTTGGCGTGAGTGTAAAGAGAAGGATATCGGTCTGCGTGACAGAAGGAAGATTGTGTAAACGTGGCCCACAGGTAGCCGTATCGATAAATAAATAACATATTTATTATCATTAGCTTTTCGCAAAGTGAAAACTGATTAAAAAAATGTATTTCCAAAATTCTAGTCCCCTTATCTCGACATTTTTTCTCAAAGATCTCAAGACTTCAAGATAATACGTGTTGTTTATCCTGTGGCTCTGAAGTACAGATATTCGTGGTGCATAAGAACGTTGATGTTGAAAAGACTTTGAGGTTCCACCTGACCTCCCACGCGTTCTTCGGCTCGGCTGTGTTTAGCACACTACCGTGTTTCTCTGTAAACGATTTCTCCAGTTTGAAGTAGAAGGTAATGTTGATACGAATCTCGTATTATTCACGCATCTCAACAATCACAACCCATACTCAAAACACCCAACAACTGCTGAGCGATAATCAATTGCTTCAGAAATCACTTAGGACGTTACTGAATAGCGGGCCTCCTACCAAAAACCGCAAAGGACCTCGCACTTTCACCACTGCAGAGTTGGTTGTATTGCTGTGTTATTTAGATCTGCGGCCTTTTCGGGCAACGGAGAGTATGTTTACAAACTGTAACCATATTGTGCTCTTATTTGGCGATTTATGAGATGGTAAATTGTGAACTATGGGTGAAGAAGTCTTAAATTAGACGAAACATGTACCTTAGAATGTATAACATATTTTAACATTGAATGTGCTCTCACTTGTAAAGTGAAGTGTATGTTTGGGTGGACTACTAAACCTAATACTACTTCTTAATTAAGCCTAGTATCCTGTCTGAATATAAAGAGGGGAGTTTTGGCACGAACGCACACAAACACCCAGTACCCGAGCCAGAAGAATTAATCAGATGCGATTAAAATCCTAGACCTGGTCGGTAATCGAAACCTGGACCCTCTGACCCGAACGCCTAAATACTGATCACTCAGCCAAGAAGTCGGACCTGTTTCTTATACATCACGTGTGGCGATATTTTTTGTGTTCTATCAACATTTTCTTTTGCTTCTTAAGCATATTGTTTAAGTTACTTGTCAATACAAGAAGAAGGAAAATCAAATTTATAGGACATACCATTAGACAAACCATTTTCATCTGCAATATATTTCAAGTACTAGAAAATAAATAAATTGGCCGGTCTAGGAAATAACTACCTGGAAAAGATCAAGAAAAAATGGGATTCAGAAGTTATGTACGATGAAAGGAACGGCGCAAGAATGAGACGAATGGTTGTATCGACAACGAATTAAATGAATTAGTAGTGTTTTTATAGACTGAGCTGGTCGACTATGTAGGCATAGCGAGTTTTAACACAAACTAAAATACATTTTAACCATATCGCTTCAAAAAAACTCATATTTACTGTTGGCGGAGTGAATACGATATCTTGTGGAGGAATACTGTTCTGTTACTAGCGTGCGACTTCTAATTGTTAATACACCGGAAGTGATGGACGACCATTGTTGTGGTGTGAGTGGCTAACTGAATATTCATCAGCACTGCATTGACAGCTCGATCACCGAGAGCGAGAACCGTACAGCTTGGGAGGGAATCACATAAACTTGGCTTATATTGATAATGTATTCACAGATCTGTGCGTCTCATGCGCTAATATGTCATTCATTGCCTTTTTTAAAAACAAAATTCATGCTAAATATGTCAATATTTTTTATAGGAAGCAGTACAATCATTAGACAGCCATTCAAAGCCCTCCCGGCAGCCCCTCGTGAGTTTTGAAAAGTGGGGCATTGGCCAACAAATATCAGACTCATCACTTGAAACTTTTCAATTCAACCTCGTTTTTCAAATTCAGTTAAGTTTGCGAGGCGTAGGAAGTAGAGTTGCGTTCCTCCACAACGCGTACAAGCTTTTAGTGTTTGGATAGAACGCGTTAAGTTACGATTGTGTTTAATGTCTCAATTGATAGATAAGAGAGGAGGGCTACCTGTCACAAAAAAAAAAAGAAAAGAAAATATAAAGCATGGTTTTCATGAAGTAGCGCTTCAATGTAAAAACAAAATTTGTGCAAAATGTGTGACGTCACACGCAGACTCTGTTACAAGATGGCGCTGTGTTGACTCGAGCGCTCAGTTGGAGGTTAGCTGTCGTTGTGAATACATCGCGGTCAGTTGTGTAGAATAACAAATTTAATAATGGAAAAGAAAGATTTGATTAGGATTCGGCAAAAAGCTGCTAAAGAGAGAGGTGAAGCGAGAAACGTGAATCATACGAGAATAAAATAAATGAAACGAAAATAGCGCAATAGGCGTTACTGTGAGAAATAAAAACAGTGAAAACAATTTACAATAAGTTACCCTAAAATTATACCTCGTATTTCTCATTCACAGACCCATATTACACAGAGTTATCACCTACATTCCAAGTGTACCACGTTAAAATGAACACAATTCATACTTCTACTTCTTGTACCATTTTCTCACTGGACGTCGGCTGTCATCAGGGCGATCTGGTTCTTATTCTCAGCAACTTGCAAAAGAGTGGGGGTAATGAGCCCATAAAATTGTCGTAGATTCCGTAGCCAAGGTATTCTCCTTCTTCTCCTACTTCTCCTTTCTTCAATTTTACCTTAGAAGATAAGCTGAAGGAGTCTGAATTTATTACTTCGAATGATATGGCCGAAGTACTGAAGTCTCTTCTTTTTGATGTTGTGCATGACCTCTTTGTTCAGGCGTTAGAGAACTTCAGTGTTTCGTATTTTGTCAACCCATTATATTCTAAGCAGGCGTTGGAAGCACCCCATTAAAAAAATCGAAGTATTTTGGTGGTGTTCTCTGTTAGGGTCCAAGTCTCGGCACCATAAAATAAGACAGTAAATACATAAGACCGAAGTAAACGGAGACAGAGATTGGTCTTAAAGTCCCAGTTACAGAGACGTTTGCTGATTTTAATAATATTTATCATACACATATTTCTAATAAGTCTACGAAACTCTCAAATCCCTTCAGCCGTTAAGATAGAGCCAGCTTATGGCCGATTTTTTTTTACACTTTCATGCGTGACACTACCAACCTTCGAGGACAAGACTTAGTCCGTTTCCTCCTATAACTATGATAAAGAGAGCCTGATTGAGAGGATGTGGTGGTGATGATGGTGATTATTATTCATTGAAAAGAAAGTACAAGCGGGAAACAGTTCTCAGATCACTTCAAGGGGAAACAAAGATACACAGCCTAGCAGACAGGTTACCGTGGCAACCGCACTGTGCATGCGGTACTGTAGTGACAACCATAAGGGACCGACTGCAGTTCTAGAGGAAAACAAAACAGAAACGAGCAGGGAAGCAGACCACCTGTAACCATAGTAACCGCAATATGCTATACGATACTGTAGAGACCGAGATTAGGGAGAGATAGGAGAGCAAAACACATGCAAACAGGTAGAAAGGTCATCTGTAACCATGGTAACCGCAATACGTTATGTGATATTGTAGTAATAACCATGAATAGCCTTGCAGCTTACCTTCGTGCAGGCGATAGCAACAGATTGAGAAATGAATATATAACGAAATAAATAAAAGTGGAAATTGTAAGTGTTTAACTGAAGGAGTGTTCGTTCTCTATGAATACATGAGACGTAGGTGAGCTATGACAAATACGAAAGAAATCCTCCGAGTTTATAGATAAGTAAAATGAAGGTTTATACAAGTATTATGAAATCTAATAGTTGTATGAATCAATTACGGACAGGAAATTTAGATTCTTTGGTCTTATCATGAAAAGACATAACATTTAGGTTTACATGAAGAAGAATGCTAACCTGTGGATACAAGGATAAGGAGAGATGTGGTAAAGATGTGGTATAAGTCATAAAACGAGAAGGGACAACTTACAGAAGGATGATACAAGACTTCGAGGGTTTAGGGGAGAAGAAATAATTTTTCTATGAAGAGAGCAAGAAACTTCTTCTTAAGTATTCAGTCTTGGTCTGGGGCAGTTCTCCAGTTGGTTCTATTCATAGCTTTACTCTTCATCTCTTCATAGATTTTGTATGCTACATCAGACATTATTTGCTGTACATATTGTAGGCGCGGTCTTCCTCGACATCTTTTGCCTTCTGCCATTCCCTCCAATACCGTTTCCAACAGGTTATCGTGTGTCAAAACATGTCCTATCAGTCTATTTCTCCTCCTCTTTATACTTTTCTATAAGGTATAATCTTCCTCCACCTTCTTAAATACTTCAGAATTCGTTACTTTTTCTGTCCAGGTAATCTTTAGGATTCTTCTATAACATTTTTTCAAAAGAAGTTTACATCCTTTTTACTTGATTTCCAATTGTCTACGTTTCGCAGCCATAACGGGCAATACTCCAAGCATACGCTTTCAATAATCTTTTCCTTCTTTTTAAGATTAATGGAATTTGTAGTGAATAAATGTTTCCTTTTGTGAAATGCTCATTTGGCTTGTAAAATTCTACTTTTGACTTCCTTCTTTCTTCTTCTTTCCTTGGTAATTAGAGCAAGAAATATCGAAGAGAAAAGATGAAGGGCTATTGGAGAAGAAGAATGGGAGCAAGAAGACCGGTGGTTATACGATCATTAGACGGGAACATTTGAGAGCAAAGGAAAATAAAGTGAGTTGTATGTTTGAAGATCCAGTACCTAAGGAAACTATGCATAATTGCAAATGAAAGGAAAAAGAAATTCAAGAAAACCCACATTATCATTGACAGACTTGGTTAGCAGCAGCATAGTACAAGAAAATGTGGACTGGAATACGGTTATAAATGAGAAGTGAAGTAGGAAGCTAAGCCTCTGAATATCTAAAACAGAAAATAAATAATGATTATAAAGCCAAGAAAGCCAAGAAAAGTAGAAAATAAAAGTTGAGATTCGGATAGATTACGACAAATCAGATCGACTGCCTTGCTTCCGCAGCCACCACAGAGATAAACTCACTGAAAGAGAGAGCTGAGGAAAGAGGACGGCAAGTTTCCTTCGAAGGGACGAAATTCATATCAAACAGCAAAAGAACACTTAACCATATCATGGAAAGATTAAGACACGGCGAATTTAAGTATCTAGGAGAGATCATACATTGAAATGGACTCGACAAAGAAGCACACAAACAAAATGCGAGCCAAAAACTGGAGTTCCTACAGCAGCTGACCGAAGAAATCTCGATCTATCACTGCAAGTATGAGATACTACAACACTGTGTAAAACTAGGGTGCCTATATGCAGAAAAATTCTTGACGATGAATAGGAAAAACTAGCTTAACGAACTTCGAGATATCAGAAAAGAAGAAAGGAAAATATTGAGAATAATCTTAGGTGCACGTATGAAAGGTGATATGTACATTAAGAAAAGTAATGCAGAACTATATAGAAAGAGCGAGAGAATAACGGACACAATAAGTAAAGGAGACTGATGTTTTACAAACAATAGGATAATAAAATACTACGCATTCACTTCAAACAACAAACCGAAGACAAAATGCAGCTGGATAATGGAGATACGTAAAGTATGAAGGACGTCACTAGCGTCCGTGGCTCAGGCGGCAGCCTCTCACCGCTGGGTTCCATAGTTCAAATCCCGGTCATTCTATGTGAGATTTGTGCTGGACCAAGCGGAGGCAGGGCAGGTTTTTCGCGGGTTACTCCGGTTTTCCCTGGCATCTTTCATTCCGGCAACACTCTCCATTATGATTTTATTTAATCTGTCAGTCGTTAATCATTGCCTCAGAGGAGTGCGACAGGCCTCGGTAGCCGGCACAATTCCTATCCTCGCCGCAAGATGGGGGCTTCATTCATTCCATCCCTGACCCGGTCACTGACTGGAAAACAGGTTGTAGGTTCTTCATGAAGGAAGTCAATATTCGAGAGGCGGACATAGGGAACAGACTAAGATTGAGCCAACAACTCTAAATGTGTAAGTGTTTCCAAGAGTCTCAGATAAGAACAATATCTGGAATCAGGATAGGAAATTACTGTTTTTTATTAGCAAATATTCACAATTGGTAAATATCCCGGTAGAAATGATCACTTACAGTACTGTGATAACAAACTAAATTTAAAACATAATTACCGAACAACAACAAGAGTACAACAGGCAATTCCATGATTATCTGCCACAGACGGAGGCCCGGGTTCGAGTCCCAGTTCTGCCACGAAATTTGAAAAGTGGTACGAGGGCTGGAACGGGGTCCACTTAGCCTCGGGAAGTCAGCTGAGTAGAGGTGGGTTCTATTCCCTCTTCAGCTATCCTGGAAGTGGTTTTCCGTGGTTTCCCACTTCTTCTCCAGGCAAATGCCGGGCTGGTACCTAACTTTACGACACGGCCGCTTTCTTCCCTCTTCCTTCCCTATCCCTTGCAATCTTCCCATCCCCCCACAAAGCCCTATTCAGCATAGCAGTTGAGGCCGCGCTGAGTCCGAGGGAAAACCCGACCCTAGAGGGTAAACAGATAAAGAAGAAGAAAAAGAAGAATACGTGACCTGTAACAAATAACCACCAAACGTCATTGAGACAAAATATATTATAACTAGCAAGATACCCGTGCTTCGCTACGGTATTATACTGACATTTATAATTGAATGCTTATTGTTTTAGATATATAATCCGCCGAAATTCGCGGTCTGACTCGTTTTCTGCGAGAACCCACCAAAATTCCCGATCTGACTCGTTTTCTATTACATTACGGCATGTTTCCTCCCATTTTTCAATCTTCTTTTCCAGCAATCGATTTCGTTCTTCCCGGGCTAGGCTTAGGTATTCCTCCCGGTCAGTTGGGTCTGTAAATCTTTGCCATCTTTTCCTATAATCATTTTTAATATGGATAAAATCCTTCAGGAGATCCGGCGTGGTGTCATATTGGGTGCCTTGGTGGCACTGAACCCGCGGCCGGACTGCATTCTTAGTCATTACCCTTCCAGGAGCCGTTTCCAGCGCGGTCCGCACATTTGACGACGGTCCGGAACATTATTATTATTATTATTATTATTATTATTATTATTATTATTATTATTATTATTATTATTATTATGTGTTGCTGGAATGGATGATGACAGGAAAACCGGAGTATCCGGAGAAAAACCTGTCCCGCCTCCGTTTTGTCCAGCACGAATGTCACATGGAGTGAACGGGATTTGAACCACGGAACCCAACTGTGAGAGGCCGGCGCGTTGCCGAGGATCCTTATAAGTACATTAAGAACAGTAAAATCAATTGGTCTCACCTCCTTCTACACCCCACCGCCGTTAAGTTTATTTACCGGCACCCCCCCCCCAAAAAAAAAATTAAAAGAAGGCTTGTTTCTTATGTTTAAAGAAGATTTCAAACACCAATGTTCACGTCTATTACCTTCAGTTTTGAGATATAAGTATCCCCATAAAAATAATTTACTTTTTTCACTTCATTTCACACTACTCCCCTCCCCCCTAAGTGAATTTTCCCGCAAAAAATACTTGTTTCTTTAATAGTAAAGGATCTTCTAAATACCAATTATCACGACTCTGACTTCTTCAGTTTTTGATTTATGTGTCCTCATGAAAGGAATTCAACTCCTTTACACTCCCGCCCTCCAAGATGGTTTCCCCCCAAAACGCGTTTTTCTTTGTTTTTAAAGGAGATCCAAATACGAATTTTCACGTCTGTAACAACTTTAGTTTTTATTAGATGTATGTATTCTCATTCAATTAATTTAATTAATTTTTCAATTCTTTCAGCCCCCCCCCCCTCATTGGATTTTCCGAGAATACGTGTTTCTTTATTTTTAAAGCAGATTGCAAATATCAAATTTCACGTCTGTAACATCTTCATTTTTGAGATATCAGTAGCCTAATTAAAAGAATTCAACACCATTTTCAGTCACTTTTACCCCCCCCCCTCCACCCAAGTGGTATTTCCGAAAGCTAAAAATACACTTTTCTTTATGTTTAATAGAGATAAAAAATACCATTTTTCACTTCTGTAACATGTTAAGTTTTTTGAGATAAACTGTAAAAATTCTCATTTTAAAATTTCACCCCTTTTGAGTTCCCCTTAAGTGGAGTTTCCAAACACAAATCACCTATGTTTCTTTAGATTTACAGGAGATACAAACACCCACTTTTTACGTCTGTAACATTTTACGTTTCCAAGATATTCTGTAGATATAGTCTTTCAAAAATTCACCCAATTTGACACTCCTGTTTAACCGCCATTAATTGGATTTTCCAAAACTAAAAAATACGTGTTTCTTTTTTTTTAAAGGAGATCCTATATACAAATTTTCAGTTCTGT
The DNA here is from genome assembly GCF_040414725.1 of Anabrus simplex. NCBI lineage: Eukaryota > Metazoa > Arthropoda > Insecta > Orthoptera > Tettigoniidae > Anabrus > Anabrus simplex. The sequence continues at coordinate 214,475,118 of NC_090279.1, read as the reverse complement.
AATATCTTTCGTTTCTGAGATATATGTATCCTCATTCAAGGCATTGAACCCATTTTTCACCCTTTTACACCCCTCCTATTGGGATTTACAGGAAACAAAAAATACGTTTTCCTTTATTTTTAGAGGAGATTCTAACTACCAATTTTTACATCTGTAAATTTTAAAGTTTTAAGATGTATACACACTCATTTTAAAAAATTTACCCTCCCCCCTTTTTACCCCCCAATATTTGGATTTTCCAAAAACGAAAAAATACGTGTGTTTATTTATTTTTAAAGGAGATTCTATATACCAATTTTCACATATATAACCTTTAAAAATTTTGAGATAGATACACTCATTTTAAAATATTACTCCCTTTTCACACCCCCCCTAAACTGGATTTTCCAGAAACAAAAAAATACGTGTTTCTTTATTTTTAACGGAGATCCCAAACTCCAATTTTCAGGTCTGTAATATCTTCAGTTTCTGATATATAAGTAGCCTCATTAAAGGCATTCAACCACTTTTTAGCCCCTTTTCACTCCTCCTATTGCGATTTTCCGAAAACAAAAAAATACGTGTTCCTTTATTTTTAATGAAGGTTCTAAATACCAATTTTTGCATCTGCAAACTTTTAAAGTTTGGAGATATAGATTCCTTCATTTTAAAAATTCACCCCCTTTTCACCCTCCCATTAATTGGATTTTCCAAAAACAAAAAATTACGTGTTTATTTATTTTTAAAAGAGATCAAAAGTACCAATTTTTAGGTCTGTAATATCTTCAGTTTCTGAGATATAGGTACCGGTATCCTGATTAAAGGCATTCAACCCATTTTTCCCCATTTTCACCCTTTTTCACCCCTCCTGTTTGGATTTTCTGAAAACAAAAAAATACGTGTTTCCTTATTTTTAAAGAAGATACTAAATACCAATTTTTACATCTGTAAACTTTTAAAGTTTTGAGATATAGAGCAACTCATTTTAAAATTTCACCCCCGTTTTCACCCCCTTAGCGAAGGAATATCCAAAAATCCTCTCTTAGCGAGCACCTACGTCTTAATATGAATATATCCCCAAACTTTCATCTCTTTATGTCCAGTAGTTTTGGCTCGGCGATGATGAATCAGTCAGTCAGTCAGTCAGTCAGGACAAGTTATTTTATATATATAGATTAAACGAGTATCACAATTCAAATATCTTGTTGTAACAATTCAGGAAAATGGACTCGAAACAAGAACCAATTAAATTAGATGCCAAAAGATGGAAACTACACATAGATTACCTCAAAATATCTACAACAAAAGATGTACTCAAAGCACAAAAAAACAGATACCTTACATTAAACCAGAATGTTTTTATTTATCATAAACGCTAAATCTGAACAGGAAAGCAGACATTGAAAACAATGAGAAAAGGAACGCAAAATCATAAAAAGCCTAGATTCAAAACTCACCAATGGACAATATCAACTTAGAAGCAGACAGGAAATCAACCAATACGCAAATATTCACAGTGACATTAGAAAACATTGAGGGGAGGTTACTCTTTCGTCACACATTTTATGACGAAGGGCGTACTATATTGTTGTGTACTTTATTCGTTTCTACTCAAATGAACTACATTACAAATCAGTTGTTACGTCCACTTTCTTAACATAATCCCCTTGTAACTCTATGAAATTTGCCATCGATGTGGCAGTCTCTCCAGACCTTCCTGAAACCATTCTTTCCGAGTGCTGCGTACTCATGCCTTGACAGCTGTGTCCGGTTCTGCAAAATCCGCAAAATCCGCCATGAAGTCGACTGAATCTTCATCATGACGTTGCAAACGTTTTCTGCACACGTCCACACGCCTCTGCTTTTCGTCTGCAGACAAGCGTCTAGGCACCCACCTTACCCAACTCTAAGGGCCGTTAACGATCCGCTGCAATGTGCTTAGGCTAATTCCCGTGATCGCCTCAAGTTTCGTAAATGTGATGTGTTTGTTTCCTTGGATGGCCTGTACGACCCGGGCAATGTTGGCTGGTGTTGACACTGTCACATTCCTTCCAGAACTGGTTTCCACCAATGTGCCCCCTGTTTTCCAACCTTCCACTCAGTTATAAACTTTCTCCGTGACGGCTCATGTTCGCCAGGCACCGATGAATTTCTGCAGTGGTCACGCCTCCTTTCCACGTTGTCTGCTCCTACGCTGACAGTGTTGTTATGAAATGGCTATGACGAGTGTATTCGTTGGCCCCTGTGCGTGTGCTGCTACAAAACGGTGGAACAAGACACTAATTACACATCACCCGCTTTAAAAGTGAAATATGAACCATACCTGGACGTACAAATATAATTTGTAATCAATATAGTGCGCCGTGTGTATAACACTATTTCCTTAAACAAATTTTCGGATGACCCAAGTTTTAAGACGTATTTATGTCAAATATAGAAAGATTGGGTCAGTTTCTTGCCTTTGATTCTTAGATGTCACATCTATTATTTCTCGTCCCCTTGTGGGTGGGGGCGGTAGAATAACACCCACAGTATCGTGTTCCTTTCGTAAGAGGTGACTAACAGAGGTCCCAGGGGTTCTGAACTTTGGAGCCTGGGCTGGCGACTACGGGGCCCTTAGCTGAGTCCTGGCATTGCTTCTACTTACTTGTGCCAGGCTCTTAACTTTTATCTATCCTATTCGACGTCACTTGGCCAACTCTTGTTGTTTTCCGACCCCTACTGTATTAGGTATCGAGGCTTAGTGAGTCTTTCATTTTCATCTTATCCTATCCTATCTTTGGCCGATATCTTCACTTTTCGAAGTTGTCGGATCCCTTCTAATTTTTCTCCCTGAATAGTATTATATAGAGGTTGGTTGCCTAGTTGTACTTCCTCTTAAAACAATAATCACCACCATCACCAACTGTCATTTCTCTAATATGAGTTGGAGACATTCCAATAAGAGGGTATATTTTATGAAGTTAATAATAATAACAGTAAATAATACCGTCTTCTAGAAGTACAGTGCTATTTGAAGACTAAGAAGTGCCGCATGGCTGAGCAGGAGCTGGGATATTACACAAGTTGGAGTAGAACGTTGTAACAAGAAGTTGGTTCTGCCCTAACAAAGTTGCGGTATTAGCGAGGGGCCGTCACTTCGAAACTCGACCCATTATACACACGGAGAGCGGGAATGAAATCTACTGTCTGCTATTAGCATTTCATTCCAGCGGGCTACGCATAACCCAGCCGCAAAACATCGGGAGAACAAGGTAGTAAGTGTTTCAACTAGGAACTTTCTACTTCCAGAGCGATGCTGTGGTGAAATCTGAACCAGTCGAGATCTTACATGAAATAATCCTAGGAGCGTATGGAGTTTGTGTAACAGAATATACAGTGCTAATTTGGAAAGATGGGACGTCATACCGGCGCGACCGGAGCGTGGAACTGCTTATTACCATGGCAAATGCCGTGATTCCATGTGATTCCTGTTTCTCGAAGGTCTTTTCCAAGTTCAGTTAATCAGAGTTTTCTTGTCTACAAAGTAGAAAAAGGTCAAGTTGTTCAGTTTCTGCGAGCTCACAGGTGTTATATGGCCATAAAAATTAATACTTCTTTTTCGAATGATATCCGTTAACCTTTTCACATGCAGGTACAATTCTTTGCTTTGCCGTCTTCTGTACACGCCATTTTCTCTGATTAGATATTTCTTAGGATGTTTCTTTATTCGGCTTCTGACTTTCAATATGACTCTTCCTGTTCATTGCAAGGGATTCTGATCCATACAAGGCCTTTGTACGAATGACCGAAGAAAACTGCCTAAGGTTTGCATGGATGGATACTGACTGATCTTTAGTTGGTTTCTTTCCATTACGACCTTGGAATCCTTCCTTTTTTTAACACTTTCTTTCTAAAAATCCCTGTATCTGTTGCTGCTTCTTCTATATGGTTTCTTCCTAATCTTTCTTCACTTCATAAATCCAGATTGTTTGACTTCATAAATCCATATTGTTGATGAATTCATGTTCCAAAGATATTTGAAGATCAGTTTTGTTAACCTGTTGTCATCCTTTCGGTATAAATCTCCAAACAATAACAATAGCTTCTTCCGTATTCTTTATGATTTACTTTCTATGTTCCGATATATTTCATCATTATTTCCTGATTTCCACATTTCCACAGTTCTTAGCGGACAGAGTATTTTCCGCATAATTCTTCTTCTTTCCAGTACTTCTAGTTTGCAAAGCTTGTAATTCAGTACTAGAGGTTCACTTGCGTATAGGCATTCCAGTGTGACTGCTGTGGTGTAGTGTTGTATTTTGAGGTTCCAAGGTAAAAACTTATATCTTGTGTGTCGTTTCGTCTACAGCGGGTTTTTCTAAACAGTTTCCTTGAATTATTTCTCCCAGATATTTGAATTCGTTTATAATCCCTATTAGAACATCTCCTGTTATTAGAAATTCTGGATATTTTCTTGATTTGTCATAAATTTCTTTTTCGTACAGAAATTCTTAAACTTGTTCTGTTAGCAATCTCTTCCAAGAGATTAACTTGAATTGCTGCGAATTCATCCGCGAATGCTAGACAGTTTATTTTCAACTCCCCTGATCTTTCATGCTATTGTTATAGGTGATAGTTTGTAGCTTGTATTATTATTATTAATAATCATTTTACCGCTTCTACTTGACGATCAAATTTAATGCATTTTGAAATAATTTCGGCTATCGGTGCTGAAGGAACACGTTATTTCCGTTAACTGTAGATGGACAAGCAATTACGGTTCGTAAATAACCTGCATACCATTCAATTATACCTTCGTAAATGGAACTGGTTAAAAAAAATAAAACGAACTGTTAAATTGTTCCAACGATGCGGGACGACTCTAATGAACAACACAGGTACTGACTGCCGTGATAACTGGCTGTGACCTCGAACAGAATTCACTTCTGTCTGTTAGTTTACCCATTACTTGTATTAATAATGTGGTTCGATGTTGTTATTTAATATCCCAAATGAGGGCGAAAACATTCTTTTTCCTATTTATTTAAAAAAAGAGTAAATTACATTCACAGCTATCACTGTCTGCTAGCAGCTATTTCTGTATTGTTTAGCCTGCCAGTCGACCAGTCTGTATACTGTGAAAATTGAGTTAGAAACGGGTGCAATTTTCTGATGCATGAATAAAATTGTTCCATTTCCCTTTGTTGTGATGGCAATCACTGTGTTTGGTAGAAATGTAAAAGTTAATAGCCTCCCCCTCTGCATATCTCTCTCTATATTGTACTTGTTAGATTAAATGACAGTATTGTGCAAAAGTTGATAGATAATACTAACAATAAACAGACTTGGGGTGCAAACAGTGATCAAAGGACCGCGAATGTTTTAGGGAGTAATGGGTATAGAATGTAAACTAATTTGATTATTACGAAGTGTTGACTAGCCCGCTCTTCTGTAATGTAGTGGGAGTAACATGATTTCTAGGGGTTCTGATGTACTTTACTCCTAATGTTTATGCAAATATCATAACATAACCGTTGTGTAGCTACTGTATACTTGTTACTGGCTTCAGTAAGTTTGCGTTCTAAACTATAACTGCCTAAAAATCTGGGCTTTAATAGGGTTTTGAAGTTAAGGTTTGTTGCAGGCCTGGTTTGAAGGATGAGTGGGGGAGGTCATGAGGTGGGGAGTGAGCGGGGGTGTGAGTTTGTTTTGAAGTGTAGCGTGCTTTGATTGCCTTTCTGTTGAATGGGTAACGCCGTGGCATGATTTCAGTGACATTCATCCCACGTCATCTGGACAGGAGGGACCTTAACAGCCAATATACTGGTGAACATCCCTTTTCCGGGCATAAGCCTGTGCGGTGATATACATTGTTTTATTAATCACGGTACTCTATGACCTTTGAATTTCCCGTTGGAGGTGGCCTTGTCTTGCTCCTGTGAGTATGGGTTTTTGGTCGTTCTATGGTGGTTTAAGGGGTGTTGTGAGCTCCTGAGAGATGAGTGTGTCATTATTAGGGTCCGGATGTGCATGCAATAATACGCTAGAATACAAACCAACTTATCTTGTAGGAATTGTTGTCTACCCGCTCTTCCGTAGTGTAGTGAGTATAACGTAAGTCTCATGGCTTGTAATAGGCCGGGACCCTACTGTTTATGCAAATCTCAAAGCAGAACTCTTGTAAGGGTAGAGTATACTTGTTATTTGTTTTGCTAAGTTTGCATTCTAACCTATTACACTCTAAACACCCAGGCTCTTGTCATTGTGTGGTAATTTCGGAGTCTCAGGAGCAGTGTTACCAACACTTGATGACGAAATGTCTAGAAATGGCTAAATATATTGAGTACTTTGCAAATAACCTCTAAGTGTATGGTTGTAAAGTATAAGACAGTGTAAGTGTAGGTTGTCATAAGCTCACACACAGCTTTTTAAAAGTATTAACAGCTGAGGGAGGAGAAAAATTAAGCAACAATTTCCTTTGAATGCAATTGAACCGACCTAACACAATATATCGTCATAGCACCTTAAAAATTCCCTATGTGATAATATAGCTCAATAAAGTTTAGCATTTCATGAATTATATCAATATACAGTATTTTCGTTCTAAGTGGAACGTGTGTTGCGGGTCAGTATTCCTCCCCTCAACATTAAGTGGAGTTTCAACATGTAACGACTGTATATATCAACATCCTTATCCCTCCTCAAAAACACTCCTTGCAGAAACAATTCGGGTGTCTGCTGAGTTTTCTAAAGCGTATAACTTGCAATACTTGTTCCAATAAATCGAAAACGTTGTGGTGGAAATTTATATATATATATATATTCAGTGACATGAATGAAGTAAAGTTTCAAAAGTGATACGAGGGCCGGAATGGGGTTAGCTGAGTAGAAGGGGTTCGATTCCCACTTCAGCCATGCTCGAAGTCGTTTTCTGTCGTTTCCTACTACTTTTTCACACAAATTCCGAGATGGTACATAACTTAAGGCCACGGCCGCTTCCTTCCGTCTTCCTAGCCTACCCCTTCCAATCCTTTCATCCCCGAACAAGGCCCCTGTTCAGCATAGCAGGTGAAGCCGCCTGAGTGAGGTACTGGTCCTCCTGCCCAGTTATATCCCCCACAAATTGTCTCACGTTACAGGACACTGCCCTTGAGGCAGTACAGGTTGTATCACTCGCCGAGTCCAGGGATGAAACCAGCCCGGAAGGGTAAACTGGTTAACTAACTAAATAAATAAAATACATTCTAGCCAGAATACAGTCTAATCTATTCGCCCACTTTTAAAAACTTTATATTCCTCTACTGATTGTCAGTTTTGTCAATAATCCTGTTAAATCCTCAGGTTAAGTCTGTGATAGGCTCTAAAATGGTTTCTAGGACTTAATTCACAAATAGTTATGATTTTTTGGGAGGATTTCTGTGTTGTCAGGCAGACAAATTCCAGTTTTATTTGTAAAATTTATTCTTTGTGTCATGTGATAAAGTGGAATTTTTCATTTCATTTTATCAACGGAATAACCGAGATAAATACTATATATGCAGACAAAGGAGACGAATATATGAGAGGAGATGAATAGGAATTGTTGGCGTTATGTACGAAATACGGATATTCAGTTACTATCAGTATTGTTAATAGAAGTGTTATCTAGACCGTTCTTCCGCGATCTAGCGAGTGTGACTTAAATTCAAGGGGTTCTGAAGGGCCGTACCCCTAATATTTATGCAAATCTTATCGCATAACAGTTGTGCGTGCTGTATTTGTTACTGGCCTGAGTTAGTTGCATTCTATCCTATTACTGCCTAAATCAGCGAAGTATAATCGTTAATATGGGATTTTTTCAGCACTAAAATAGGTAAATGCATTAAAATGACAAAAAAGTCTCCAAAGTCAAAATGGTTATATATGGCCAAGTTAGGAAAAGAAAGTATCACAGAAGCCACTAGTGTGGTTTTATTTTGGAAATGGCAAGATCTTGCCATATAGTGGTTAAATTGGCAATCCCGCTTAGGAGGCTGTGAGGTGGAAAAGTACTTTGTGTGTTTTTTCTATGGTTGGGTAAGTTACTTGTGTGCGCTTAGTTTTTCTTTCGCGTATTGCAGGCGCGGTGGTTTGGGATTGCTAGAACTGGTATCTCATCTGTTGAGTGTTTGTAGTCGGACCGCCGAGGGAACTGCTCTCAAAAGTATTACAGCACTGTCACCATCGATCAGCGGCGGGACTTACACTTCGCCACGTGGAAGAGATAAACTTAGTGTATAGTGGTAGCAAGTTGAATCGGAAATTAATGTGCGTCGAGACGATTGGCTGGAGAACAGGAAGCTCTCTTCGTCAACTTTCCGTAAGTTTACTTCGAGTAACTGAAACTTGAATGGGATTATAGTAACCTTGCCAAAATGATTGGATTCCAAGTAGCGTAGTTTCGTAGTTGAGAAAGTAACTTTGATCTACTATAGAACCTTTGAAGTATTGCTAGATTGAAGATTCAGGTTTAGGAAGAGGAGCTAGGGCGTAAGACTTTACAACAGCAACTAAATACAGAGTGCGACAATAAGATAGGCGAAATTTTCAGGATACTTTTCTCACACGTGGAAAGAGAAAATGTAAACAGAGGTCAGGAAACACTCTAATGTTAGGACTCGTTTGTCCACTACACTACATAGTACAATAATCATAATGAAAAACACATGGACGTATTGTACCACTATAACCTAACTAACCCCATGATACTACATTCCTGAAGGGCCTTGGCCTACAAAGCGACCGCTGGTCAGCCCGAAGGCCTGGAGATTACGTGGTGTTGTGTGCTCAGCACGACGAATCCCTTCGTCCGTTATTCTTGGCTTTCTAGACCGGGGTCGCTACCACACCGTGAGATAGCTCCTCAATTCTAATCACGTAGGCTAAGCGGACCTCGAACCAGTCCTTACATCCAGGGAAAAATCCCTGACCTTGCCGGGAATCGAAGCTGGGGCCCTCGGTTAAGAGGCAGGCACGCTACCCCTACACCATGGGGCCGGCTATTGTACCAGTATACAATACGAAGGAACATTTTTTAAATGCCATCTACAAAACGCCCTCCTTTAGCATTGATACAGGCACCGCAACTTCGCATTGTTTGCCGGAAGCACTTGTACAATTCATGTTAGAAAGAATTTCAGTCTGTCATCAATGATCTGCGTTTACGGGTCTCCCCCATGTGGCAGATTCCCATTCAGTGGTTTACGTAGCCTTTTCTTGAACGTTCTCAAGGAAATTTATAGAACACATCTCTTTATAAATTGAGCCTCCGTGGTTCAGATGGAAGCACGTTGGCCTGTCACAGCTGGATACCGTGGTACCGTGGTTCAACATCTCGGTCACTCCATGTGAGATTTGTGCTGGACTAAGCGGAGGTGGGACGGGATTTTCTCCGGACACTCCGGTTTTTGCTGTGATCTTTCATTCCAGAAACACTCTTTATTCTCATTTCATAGCATCTATCAGTCATTAATAAATCACTTTGGGAGTGACAACCCCATCGTACTAATATCGTATATATGATTCATTCATTACGTCCCTGATCCGGCCAAAGACTGGAAAACAGGTTTTCATCTCTTTATAAATTATTCTAATACCTTACTCCTCGTTTTCTAAGGTATATTGATCCCGATTTGACCTGCTTAATTCTAAATTTACTTCCATATATCGATCGTTCCTACTTTTAAAAAATCTGCTCAAACTAATATCATTCCTCGCCATCTCTTTATGGACGTGAAACATACAACTTATTCGAGCATCTCGTCTCCTTACTCCCAAGTCTTCCCAGCCCGAAGTTTGCAACATCTTTGTAACACTACTTCATTGTCGAAAATCATCCCGAATAAATCCTACTGCTTTCTTTTCATTCTTTTTCCAGTTCTCTTCTCAAGTAGTCCTGGTGAGCGCCCATGAACTGGAAGCATACTCTAATTAGGGTCTTGCTATAGACTTATACTCCCTCTCCTTCACGTCCTTACTACATCCCCTAAATACCCTCATAACCGAATGAAGAGATCTGCACAACCTTTCTTAACTACCTGGTTAATATGATACCCCAATGATGATCTTTCATTACATTAACACCTAGATCCCCAAGAGTAACGTTTACTCAAACATCACAGTAATTAAAACTGAGGGCACTTCAAGTATTGATGAAACTTAACATCTGATCTTTTACTCCGTTTACGATCATAGCATTGTCCGCTGTCGATCTCACAACACTGTCTCGGTTCCCCTCCAATCGCTGACAATCCTGCAACTCATTTATGTGTTCTGTTTCTGTGTATTTGCCATGATAAATGTTGTATGAATACTTGCAGGAAATGAATTCTACAATCAAAATAAAGTGTTCCGGTATACAACGTATTTTCTTCTTCTATGTGAGAAATGAGTCCTATAAGTACTGCATCTTTATGTTATATCCTGTGTATCATTGTATTGTAGGATAGGTAAGAACGTATAAGTAACATCTACATATGATCCCACAGACTCACCGTATGGTGTAACAATTCTGCCATCCAAAACCTAAAGTTGTGCCCTCTTTTATTAGTTGTTTTATTTAACCATACTACTGTTCAAGGGTCGCTATTCTCATTTCCTCCGAGATGTGGTTGCGTCTCATTTCGAAAGTGATAAATGCACGAATAAATGATACCGTGTATGGAACGCTTGTCAAAATTTTAGGCGAATTCGTCAAGGATGTCAAAGTCACGAATATTCCATCATTGTTCCTTGTACAGAAAAAAATCTTGGGCCATTAAAGACTGGAAACTATGTTTAGAAAACATTCTTTATTACTGTATATACTGTTTTCCGATACAGGTAATTAGATCCCAGATATTTAGATTAGGTTAAAATGTCAACCTACTAAAGCAAATAACAAGTATACCCTACCCGGAAGGCAATTCTGCTATGATATTTGTATAAACAGTAGGGTACCGGCCTATTAGACCCCTAAAACGTATGTTACTCTCGCTTCACCAAGGAAAAGGGAGTAGATGACATTTCTTATATCTTGGTTCGCATTCTAACATATTACTGCCTAACGATCCGGACTCTACAGATAACATTAAAACCGAGAAATCTGACGTTTACAGTTTTCGTTTCGTTAACACTGGAAAGTGCACTAATAAATTAATATACAGAGTCATCGAGAAAGAAGACCCAAGAAAATAGCTGCTTCAGGTTGGATTGACATGTTAAGTCGATTATGGTTTTAAACTGAACACGAAAGGAGGCAGATATTTTAGGCTACCTTAAAAGAGTTATATATGTGCCCCATTAGTGGCACGGGGGACATTCAATCAATATCAGTTTCTCGCGTCGTACTCTTTCGGAGCATGACTAGAGTGACAGCTGCGATGTAGCAGTGACTCTGAGATGCACTGAGTCACGTATGTTCTCAATATATCGTTGGGAGAAGTAGTACATTGGAGTGAGAATAGGGCCACCTCTACCAGTCCAAACTTTCGGAAACTGAACATTCAGTAGGCTGCGTACATTGTCCGGCGCATCTAAGTTCTGTTCAGTTCTAGCTGAACAAGCACAATTGATACGCCAGTAAGTTTTCCGCTGGGCGGCCAACATCGTACTGGCCGGCCTACACAGAACACGTGGAGGCGCGCTATTCATAGCGAGGGTTATATCATCTAGACAAGGTCAAGAAACTAGTATGACTACAAGCAGTGGTTTCGGAACGAAGAATCCCCTTCTTTCCTCTTCAGTTTAAGATCAAAATTGCTGAATATATTTATCCTTTCTGAGGAAGTATTGTTAAAAAATATGGGCATTCTTACTCTTCAAATTCTCGGTAACAAGCGAAAGTTATTTATAAATATTGTCTATATAACTCCCTCTTCTGGCTACTCTGTATATAAGGATTACATTAAGTATGTCGAAAACATTGATCACCTTATAATGTCGGATTGCGTCATTATTGGTGATTTTAATTTAGCTGAAATTAATGTTGTAAATTATAATTTTACTGAAGGATCAACGGGCAGTCGTAGTCTAGCAAATTTCATGTCGTATTTAGGAATGAAATCATATAACAATGTTGTCAATTTTAACTCTAGAACACTAAACTTGGTTTTGGCCAACATACCAATTAATATAAAACATGAAGATTCGTACTGGTACCAGAAGATTTGCATCATCCCGCACTCTCTCTTTTATCATCGTTACCAACCAGGAAGCTTCCCATTTTTAAGAACATATGTCGTGAATATTATGACTTCAAAAATGCAGATTTTATTAAACTTAACTGTGAAGTGCGTGACTTTGACTGGAACTCATTGTATTCCTTTGAGAACGTTGACCTTGCAGTGGATTTCTTTTACACCTTACTCTACAAATGTTTTGATGTATGCATTCCCAAGGGGAATCTCATTCAAAAATCCGAATATCCCGTATGGTTTACACACGATATTATCCAAACTCTAAAGCGAAAAAATAAATGTGCTAGGAAAAGAAAGTTTTCAAAATATTATGACGATCGATTTAGGCAGCTTAGAAGTGAACTAAAATCTAAAATTAACACATCATATAAAATATATATTCACAACTTAGAAAATGGAATAAAATACAATATTAGTAATTTCTGGACGTTTAATAGTAGTAAAGGAATAACACGAATAGGTGATAATGCCTATTTCTATAACGACAACAGGTATGAAAATGGAAATATTGCGCAAGGATTTGCGCAATATTTCTCATCGATGTATACCATTCCTCACTTTAATTATAATATCGATAACATGGACTTGGATGAGATTCCTTTATTACCAACTATGGATGTGCTCAATATTACTTCTATATCAAAGGAGGAGGTAAAATAGTCATTAATGGAAAACTAAAAAAACCAAAAAGTCTAGCGGTCCAGATAACATCCCACCTTATATAATTAAAGGCTGTGCAGAAATACTGGTTCCACAGCTAACCTTCATTTTCAACCTTTCATTAAAAAAGTCTTGCTTCTCTGAAAGGTGGAAAATATAAAAAATTACACCAGTTCCGACGGCAGGCGTTCATGAAAATAGGTCTAACTACTGCCCTGTTTCCATTATTGACGTCTTTGCAAAAGTATAAGAACATATACTATATTTTAAGATCTATAATCACATTAAGGCAGGTATTTCAGAATTTCAGCATGGATTTTTACTGATAGAACTGTTTTTACAAATCTTGTAGGATTTACTCAGACACGGTATGATGTATTGGATAACAACGGAAGAACGGATGTTGTCTATTCAGACTTCGAAATAGCATTCGACAAGGTAGATCATAAAATTCGTGTCCAAAAAATGCCCAGTTTGGGTTGTCGAAGCCACTACCTGAAATATCGACGTCGGTTTGTGTCTTTTAAAGGGAAAATCTCAGACAACTTCATTAGTTACTCCGGTGTTCCTCAAGGATCTAACTTGGGTCCCTTTCTATTTTTAATTTTGATTAACGGCTTGCCGAATAATCTTCGTCATGGCAGTTATTTGCTGTTTGCTGACGATGCAAAACTATTTAAAGTTATACATAACAGCAGGACATTGATCGTGTTGTACAATGGTGCGATATGAATCATATGTCTATTAATGTGAAGAAATGTAAATCAGTAACTTTTACCAGGAAAAAGAAAGGTAAGATTGCGGTGTACTATATAAAAGATACCGAACTAGAAACAGTTTCGGCAATAAGAGACTTAGGAGTAATATTTGATGAAATTAACATTCATCGCCACATTACAAAAATAACGAACGATGCCAACTGAATGCTCGGGCTTATAATAAGGAGTTCTAAATTATTTACTCAATCATCGATTGTTATTCAATTATTTACTAGCCTTGTTAGGAGTAAATTATAATATGCATCTGTAATTTGGGACCCGTGTTCTAAAGAACAAATACATACTATTGAAGTTGTTCAAAACAAGTTTTCGCGGTATGTGTATTACAAAACAAATAAAACATTTTGCCCTTTTGATACATAAACACGGTATTTAAGAAGTAACTTTAACCTCACATCGTTGAGCAACAGAAGAATCATTATTTCTCTAAAAACGTTAAATAAAATCATAAGAAATAAATTTAATTCCATAGAACTGCTCAATTTTATCTCCTTTCATGTTCCACGAGCTGGAGCTCTCATGAACACAGTATTTCAAGTTCGAAGATCTAGAACGTCTCATCACTTGAACTCGCCATTTATTAAAATGCTACGATTTTACAACACATTTGCTGCAGGAATAGATTTATTTTCAGATTCACACACTTTCATTATTACAAATTTAAATGCCTGTGTTTCTAATTTCTAATTTATTAATTCAGATTCCTTTTTTTATATAATAGGTGCTCATTAACGTATTTATTATTATAGTCACTTACTACTCCAGTTATATCCTTGTTTCAATTCCATTATTTTTCATAGTGTAGAAATAATCATTTATGTACTCTGGATTGTCATTTTCTCTGTATATGTGTTATCCATTCATTCTTCTTCCTTGTCTTTATTATCTTCAGCATTATTATTATGTATTATCTTTACTTACATGTATGCATTATAAGTACTGTTGTGTTAAGAAGGTACTGTATTGGGCCTACTGCCTGTGTACTTTCAAAAGACAAATAAATAAATTCTTTTTCCGATGCCCCTGTATATATACAAGTGCACACATTATATCGCTCTGAACTTACATAATTTCCCGAAATTCGGTGAAATCACTTTTCGTGAGACAGACAGACAGACAGACAGACAGACAGACAGACAGACAGACGGACGGACGGACGGACGGACGGACGGACGGACGGACGGACGGACGGACGGACGGACGGACAGACAGACAGACAGACAGACAGACAGACACAGACAGACAGACAGACAGACAGACAGACAGACAGACGGACGGACGGACGGACGGACGGACAGACGGACAGACGGACAGACAGACAGACAGACAGACAGACAGACAGACAGACAGACAGACAGACAGACAGACAGACAGACAGACAGACAGACAGACAGACAGACAGACAGACAGACAGACAGACAGACAGACAGACAGACAGACAGACAGACAGACAGACAGACAGACAGACAGACAGACAGACAGACAGACAGACAGACAGACAGACAGACAGACAGACAGACAGACAGACAGACAGACAGACAGACAGACAGACAGACAGACATTGCCAAGTATATATTTTCTACTTTCCTCTCTTTAATTCCAGACAAAACAAACGTTTCAAGACTACGAACGAAAGAGTAATTTTAAATAAATAAATAAATAAATAAATAAATAAATAAATAAATAAATAAATAAATAAATAAATAAATAAATAAATAAATAACTTGATGGAAGAAAGGAAACAAATTGGAAATAAGAAACAGAATGGCGTGTGTGGTGACTTACCTTAGAGGAATGCCCATTTAGGTAAAAGGTTGGCGAAGAATTACGAGATAATTTGACCCAGTTCTTTTTTTCGCAAGCAGTAAATATATTTGGTTTACACTTCCAAGGAGAGGAGAAGTTTATTTGCTGTACTAATTTTGCTCTGGTGAGCAGCAGTATCTTCCTAACTTTCTCAAAAGTTCCACTAACGAACGTTGGTACAAGATATGATGCCGCCAATCTGAAGTTTAATCTGTATTCTAAGAAGTAATAATAAAAACTACTGCCTTGTCGCCCGACGTCTGGAAAGTCACTACACAATTAAATAAATATCTGTTTATTGCTATTTGATAGAGAAGTGCTCGACAGGCATTTGGGTTTTATGTTGAATCAGATTGAAGAGAAGTGTTTTGAATCTTTCTGACCAAACATACTCCTGTCAGTTAGGCACCAAATATTCGGCATGTCTTACTCGTGATGCTATAATTTCTTTAACCACTAGATATTTTGGTAATCCTTGTTTCTGTTTGGTGAATTCAATAGATCTTTTCGAAGTCACCTTTGGTTTTCCTACTTTTAGGTTCCACCAAATCGAATGGACAATATACGTTGTCGGATACATCTTTTCTTGTTACTAGATCTGGTATATTTAGGCTCTAATAAAATGCCTTTGCTTGTGAGATGTAGTGTTTACAGTACACTATGTCTTCTGGTACGGGCTATATCAAATTTGTTACTTTCATTGACCTGTCTCAGTTTCATTTTTGGCTTTGACATTGTGAAAGTGACTGAGGTATGAGTGATGCTAATAATACCATTCCTTATGCCGTCAGTCGCTGTTATGAATGGCGTGAAAATATCGCTCATAGGGTCGGTTGGTGCATGTATTTCAGTGGGCTTGGCGGTCTGATATGTAATAGCAACGGCTGGCACAGTGAGGAATGCAACGGGAAACTACCTCACTTCTCGTTTCCCTAATACGCCTCTTCAGTGACGCCTAGGCTATTTATGACAGCTGTTGGCGGAGCTGCAGAGGATCAAACCAGACTTCGGGCTGAATACCCAACATACATTCATACATAGGGTAAAATGCAAACTGACTGAAGTGGGTAACAGGTACAGAGAACTGCCTGCCCAACTGTTATGCTATGTGATTTACATAAACCTTAGGGGTACGGCTCATCAGAACTCCTTGAATTTTTGTTTCTCTCACTACATCGTGGAAGATCGGGCTAGACGACAAAAGCCAAATTAGTTTGCATCCTAACGTATTAAAGCCTAAACATCGGGCGTCTACTCATTACACAACCATGCCAACCAACTTACTTCTTTTGAAGCTTATCGCAGATAATGGTGACGTTAAATACTCCTTGCAAGAGGTTATCCGGAGGCAATCCTTCGATATTACCGAAGGGGCGAAACCCCACATTTTTGTTTTCTGGTTGTTATTTGAATGTTGTACAGTTGGACTAGACGGAGAAAAACATGGAATAATACCAAATATTAATTTATTAACTGAAGATTTTTTATGTTGATCCAATTATCTTTGTTGTCTGGTTGTGTGAAAAGTTGTTAAATTTAGTTTCTTTGAAGTTACTTCTTAGGCAGTGTGAGCGATTCAGTTTTCGATTATACTCCTTTCCCATGTCCAAAATACAGAGCCATAAGAAGAGCAGGGCGCATAAATATATATCTGAATGCATTCTTTCTACAGTATGGATCCTCTACTTGTAAGAAGGGAATACACTGACTGACAGAGCAAATGCAACACCAAAAAGGAGTGGTCAGAACTTTATGCCAATTGCAGGGTAGACTGACGTCACTGAGGTATGCTCATGATGTGAAGTGCGCCGCTGTGCTGCGCACGTAGCGAACGATAAATGGGACACGGCGTTGGCGAATGGGCCACTTCGTACCGTGATTTCTCAGCCGACAGTCATTGTAGAACGTGTTGTCGTGTGCCACAGGACACGTGTATAGCTAAGAATGCCAGGCCGCCGTCAACGGAGGCATTTCCAGCAGACAGACGACTTTACGAAGGGTATGGTGATCGGGCTGAGAAGGGCAGGTTGGTCGCTTCGTCAAATCGCAGCCGTTACCCATAGGGATGTGTCCACGGTGCAGCGCCTGTGGCGAAGATGGTTGGCGCAGGGACATGTGGCACGTGCGAGGGGTCCAGGCGCAGCCCGAGTGACGTCAGCACGCGAGGATCGGCGCATCCGCCGCCAAGCGGTGGCAGCCCCGCACGCCACGTCAACCGCCATTCTTCAGCATGTGCAAGACACCCTGGCTGTTCCAATATCGACCAGAACAATTTCCCGTCGATTGGTTGAAGGAGACCTGCACTCCCGGCGTCCGCTCAGAAGACTACCATTGACTCCACAGCATAGACGTGCACGCCTGGCATGGTGCCGGGCTAGAGCGACTTGGATGAGGGAATGGCGGAACGTCGTGTTCTCCGATGAGTCACGCTTCTGTTCTGTCAGTGATAGTCACCGCAGAAGAGTGTGGCGTCGGCGTGGAGAAAGGTCAAATCCGGCAGTAACTGTGGAGCGCCCTACCGCTAGACAACGCGGCATCATGGTTTGGGGCGCTATTGCGTATGATTCCACGTCACCTCTAGTGCGTATTCAAGGCACGTTAAATGCCCACCGCTACGTGCAGCATGTGCTGCGGCCGGTGGCACTCCCGTACCTTCAGGGGCTGCCCAATGCTCTGTTTCAGCAGGATAATGCCCGCCCACACACTGCTCGCATCTCCCAACAGGCTCTACGAGGTGTACAGATGCTTCCGTGGCCAGCGTACTCTCCGGATCTCTCACCAATCGAACACGTGTGGGATCTCATTGGACGCCGTTTGCAAACTCTGCCCCAGCCTCGTACGGACGACCAACTGTGGCAAATGGTTGACAGAGAATGGAGAACCAACCCTCAGGTCACCATCCGCACTCTTATTGACTCTGTACCTCGACGTGTTTCTGCGTGCATCGCCGCTCGCGGTTGTCCTACATCCTATTGAGTCGATGCCGTGCGCATTGTGTAACCTGCATATCGGTTTGAAATAAACATCAATTATTCTTCCGTGCCGACTCTGTTTTTTCCCCAACTTTCATCCCTTTCGAACCACTCCTCCTTGGTGTTGCATTTGCTCTGTCAGTCAGTGTATTTTGGTGTTGTTGAAGCAAATTTTAACTAGATTTATAATATTGAATATGTACAAACATTGCAGTCAAGTAATTACAGCTAGTAATAAACGTGATTATGATTGTCAAATTGAGGATAGGATCTAACACACAATATTCACCAGAATCAATTGCACTGACTACGAATCAAATCCTGAGCCTCTAGAGAACAGGCTACGTCTACTCAATGAGGCTAACACTCCTGATGTCTTTTTTAAGTTAATCACTTTTGTGCTAGTTTTCAGTTTTGTTTTCGTTTCTGGTCCCCGCTTTCGGTTTTCATCTTCGTTTTCCCTTTCGATTTTGGTTGTCTTTTCTCGTTTTTCGTGTTTTGCATCCGTTGTTTTTTTTCGGCTTTTGTTTCCGTCGTCGATTTTAACTGTTCTTTTTCGGCTTTCGTTTTTCGTTTCTTTTCTTAATTGTTTCCTCTTCAGTTTTCCTTTAGTTTTTGGATCGTTTTTGCGTTTTTGTTGCCTTTCTTGTTTTCGTTGATCGTTTTTCGTTTTTCCGTTCTTGTCTTTCGTTTAGTTTTCGTTTTTAATGTTCCCTTTTCTCTTTTTCTTCGTTTTTGTTTTCTGTTTTAATCTTTCGGTTTTCATTTTCGCTCTCTATATTCGTTCTTTTCTTTCGTTTTCGATTTTAATTGCCCTTTTTCACTTTCGTTTTTCTTTTCCTTATCAATTACATTAGTGTAACCGAATAATGTGCTCATATTGGGCTTATGATTCCGGAAATAAAATTCCAGTCCGAATGGCTTCGATAATGCTGGACTGGATTATAGAAGTATAGGAAAAATGTGACACGTAGTTATTTTCAGTTTTATACACATGGTGAAGCAATGGGCCGAGGGGGTAGGGGTGCGGTGGTTTCCAGAAATTGGAGGTCATGATACATCATTATTATTATTGTTATCAGTTTGCGGCTCATAATTCTGAAACCAAAAAACATATGTTGGCACAGTAATTACGGTGTGTAAATATGGAAAAATTGACGCCATGCATTCACGTAAAAAATGGTTCGAATTCAAAAACGAAAAACACGTAAATGTTGGGATATAAATTTTAAAACTACATTATTTGAAATATAAGTTCGACCGTCTAAATGCCAATTCGGACCGTCGTGTGGGGTAGTGTTAGGAAGCTCGCTGTATGTCTGAGGCGATGGTACCAACAATGACTGGCTTGCGATCGTTCGGGGCAAAGTTATGCGACAATAGACCATATGAGAGTTTCCTAGTTGGCTTAATATCGCCTCTTATTCTTCTTAGATTGCTAATCCCTGGATCTTGCGGTCCAAGTGAAAATTTTGCTTTTATTGACTGCAGTGTAACGTAGTTATGTCGATTAAGTCTCCGTCCTCGATAGCAGCTATTTTTCCATTAAGAATTAACTATAAGATTTAAAGTTTGACAGGATGTCTCATTATGTGTCACGGATAATTAGTTTCCTTTTCTTAACCGTTTTAATAATTTCTACGTCCTTTCTGAGTCTCCGCAATACTGCATGGTTTGTTATGCGGTCCTTCAAGGAAATTCTTAATATTCGTCTTTAGACCCACAACTAAAATGCTTACATTTCTTTGTATTAGTTGCAATAAGTATCCATATTTACACGCCATATAAATCTAAATCATCTCATTGGATGGATATTGACATTAAATACTTTGAACATCCTCAGAAATGCCACCGTGTTCCTTTGAATTTTTTTAACTCTCTGATGACTGATATTAGTCTTCTTTTGTTGATGTCTCCAGATATGTACATTTTTGCATCTTCTTTGTTGGCTGATTATTCACCAGCAGATGCGAGGGATGACGATCTTTATTCTTGAAAAGAGTCTTATACCAGGCGGTCCTCCAGCGCCGTACTTTCGACATGTAGGTGTCCCGCATTCACTAATGGTGAATGGGATGCCTAATACCTGATTTTCACAAGGGTATTACTGCCTGCAGTTATTATTACCAGAAGATAACTACCGGACGTTCACTGGCTGCATGTTCCTCAGCGCTGCCCGTCTGTTGTGCCATTGTGTTTTCTAACGCTCAGTAGCAGGCTGGCATTTGATACAGTAGCACTACAGTTGCTGACAATGGCTTGTGTGTTCAGCAACGAGAAATACGTGGGCATAATTTTAATCGATATGGAATATGGTCAGAATGCAGCTAATAGTCACAGATGGTAAGTGCAGGAGTTTCCAGATAGCCGCATAACTTATGTACACATATTTTGCCGAAAAGAATTGCTGTTACAAGCTATCGAATCGTTCAAGGCACATACAACATACAAGTAAATATTTGGTGCAGAAAAATGTCTGATATCTGTTTCACTTCCGAAACATAGCACGTTGAGGCGCTCCTTTGTAAACAAGTGATTAGGCATCCCATTTATCATTGGTGCATGCGGGACACCTGCTATTTTGTCTTTTGTCTGTGAAGCGACAGTCCATGATTCTGACTTTTTTTGACATAATTGTTCATTACTACATATGGGCCGTTTAAATTAAGGAAGGTAACCTTTGTATTTGCAACAATATTTCTGGCGATCCTTGCTCATCACTCGCGATCAATTTTGCTATAAAACTCCACCTGTAGGACGTACTGCGCTTCACACTGTTTTGTCAGGGCGTGCAGAGCAGTAACGAGGTTACTGAAAGGGAAGGAGGCGTTATTAAGTTACTATTACATTATGTATACTTTTTTAAGCCTTCTCGTTGGATCGTTACGAGCCGACTCCAGTCTATTCATTCTTCTTGAGGAGAGGGAATGAATTTTGAAGGGAAAGAGCTGGCAAGACGGAGATGAGCCAGTGTAACTTGAAGATTGAATTACTGTCTGCCGCTAGCGCCATGGACGTGTGTTCCAGCCGTCAGGAAACATTGTACTGACTAAGGAACGGATTTCTACGCAGTAATTGGTTAAATTTCCATGAGAATCTAACTGTGATCTGGGCCGCACAACTCTTACGTGAAGAAAGTTGCCTGAACATTAGGGGCGAGGCCCCCTAAGTCCCCAGGTAGTTATGCAACATTACATGCAGTGTTTACGTATAGAATAAAAGACTGTTTCAATCGAATAAATGGAAATTGCCTAGTAATGACCATGGCAGGAATACTTAGGCTCTAATACTATAGATACCAGTCTAACTGAAGGAACTTCCAAGATTTTTCTATCCACTTGATGTTAAGGTACGTACCTTTCTTTGAAACTACAGGCACAAATGCCTGGAGCCACCACGGCACGGACGAATAATTGATGTTTATTTCAAACCGATATGCAGGTTACACAATGCGCACGGCATCGACTCAGTAGGATGTAGGACCACCGCGAGCGGCGATGCACGGAGAAACACGTCGAGGTACAGAGTCAATAAGAGTGCGGATGGTGTCCTGAAGGATGGTGCTCCATTCTCTGTCAACCATTTGCCACAGTTGGTCGTCCGTACGAGGCTGGGGCAGAGTTTGCAAACGGCGTCCAATGAGATCCCACACGTGTTCGATTGGTGAGAGATCCGGAGAGTACGCTGGCCACGGAAGCATCTGTACACCTCGTAGAGCCTGTTGGGAGATGCGAGCAGTGTGTGGGCGGGCATTATCCTGCTGAAACAGAGCATTGGGCAGCCCCTGAAGGTACGGGAGTGCCACCGGCCGCAGCACATGCTGCACGTAGCGGTGGGCATTTAACGTGCCTTGAATACGCACTAGAGGTGACGTGGAATCATACGCAATAGCGCCCCAGACCATGATGCCGCGTTGTCTAGCGGTAGGGCGCTCCACAGTTACTGCCGGATTTGACCTTTCTCCACGCCGACGCCACACTCGTCTGCGGTGACTATCACTGACAGAACAGAAGCGTGACTCATCGGAGAACACGACGTTCCGCCATTCCCTCATCCAAGTCGCTCTAGCCCGGCACCATGCCAGGCGTGCACGTCTATGCTGTGGAGTCAATGGTAGTCTTCTGAGCGGACGCCGGGAGTGCAGGCCTCCTTCAACCAATCGACGGGAAATTGTTCTGGTCGATATTGGAACAGCCAGGGTGTCTTGCACATGCTGAAGAATGGCGGTTGACGTGGCGTGCGGGGCTGCCACCGCTTGGCGGCGGATGCGCCGATCCTCGCGTGCTGACGTCACTCGGGCTGCGCCTGGACCCCTCGCACGTGCCATATGTCCCTGCGCCATCCATCTTCGCCACAGGCGCTGCACCGTGGACACATCCCTATGGGTATCGGCTGCGATTTGACGAAGCGACCAACCTGCCCTTCTCAGCCCGATCACCATACCCTTCGTAAAGTCGTCTGTCTGCTGGAAATGCCTCCGTTGACGGCGGCCTGGCATTCTTAGCTATACACGTGTCCTGTGGCACACGACAACACGTTCTACAATGACTGTCGGCTGAGAAATCACGGTACGAAGTGGGCCATTCGCCAACGCCGTGTCCCATTTATCGTTCGCTACGTGCGCAGCACAGCGGCGCATTTCACATCATGAGCATACCTCAGTGACGTCAGTCTACCCTGCAATTGGCATAAAGTTCTGACCACTCCTTCTTGGTGTTGCATTTGCTCTGTCAGTCAGTGTAATAATAATAATAATAATAATAATAATAATAATAATAATAATAATAATAATAATAATAATAATAATAATAATAATAATAATAGTTTCTTGGGCTTATTCGAGTTATTTTAGGGGACGCTCGAGCCAGTCTGACTAATTTTCCTTTTGCCAGGGATATTAATCCCCAAACTCCTGGATGATACACGTTGCTTTTCAGATGAAAATTCCAGTCTAGAATTCGAACCTCGGTCACGTGTATAGCAAGTACCTATGCAACTGCGATATTCATGGCCTGCTCTACCGACGTTTAGTTGCAAGGCCACTTAGTGACGTTCTATGTATGTAAACCAGCATCCTGCTTCATGTTTTCTTAAATATTGTTAGGAAGACTCCGGAATTTTAGGCAGATATAGGTTGGAACGCAAACTACAGTAACTCGGTTATTAGGAAGTGTTATATATCCTACTCTTCCGTAATATAATGAGTGTACCATACATTCTAGGGGTTCAAATGGGGCGTTCCCCTAATGTTTATGGAACAGACAAAGTAATAATTGCGCAGGCGAAAGTATAAGCCTATTCGTTACTCGGTTCAGTAAATTTGCATCATTATTTTAAATCTCTTCCTAAGAAATATGCATATGCAGTCTGTGATTTTGTTGTATTCTCCTCTGATCAATGAAGATAATAGTCCAGGTTGCCAAGACAACAGAAAACAAAAGATGTTAGAGAAAAGTAATGAGATGTACTAAGAAATACGTTCTTTCAAAAATAAGTATAGGGTTGAAATTTGAAGTTTGAAGGAGGGAGATAGCTGGAGTTGGAACCTAAATTATTCGGGATATTGTGGGTGAAATTCCAATGTTGTCAGCCCTGTTGATGGTTTTCCGAGGTTTCCAATTTTCTCACCAGGAAAATGTTGGGGCTGTACCGTAATAGAGGTGGTGGTGATGGTGATAGTGATTATTGTTTTAAGTGGAAGTACAACTGGGCAACCATCTTCTTTTAATACTTATCAAAGAGAAAATATGGAAGGGGCTCTGACACTTCGAACAAATGAAGGTATCTGCCAAAGAACCAGACGAGTCACGATAGCGGAAGATAAAAAGCTCCTTAGAATTCGCAGACGTAGTACCATTGGGGTTGAAAAAGGACAGGAGTTGACCAAGGGAGGTAGTATAGGATAGATAAATGTGAAGATCCTGGCACAAGTAAGTGTAAGCAATGTCAGAACTCATCTAAGGACTCCGTGGTCTTCAACGCACGTTCCCAAGTTAAGAGCCTCTATGCTCCCTTTTTAGTCGGCTCTTACGACAGGCAGGGTGTACCATGGGTGTTATATTCTACCGCCTCTACCCACCCACAAGAAGTCTTTTATTAATGCCACCGCTGCTTCCTTCGCAATCCCTGCCTTTTACCAGCCTTGCTTCGCCGAAAACAAACTAACAAACAAACAAACAAACAAACAAACAAACAAACAAACAAACAAACACACTAAAATGCAATTAATCTGGCTTTAAAAGTCCCCCTCAATATCCACAGCATATTGACGTGTTGCTTTGTTAAATTAAAATTACTTAGTTAATTAGGGTGGGAAAGTTTTGAAACAAAAATCCCGATTGCCTCTTTTTAATTGTACCATCATAATCTTAAGCCTACTGTTTCTTTCAGTTGATAGAATATTCTCAAAATGCAGAGTGTCCCAATAAAGTATTCACTCTTCGACTCTCAATAACTCCAACAGGATGGAACACCTGCCTACTACCGTAATGAAGAACGGGCCTATATGGACGCAACATTTTCGGAAAGATAGAGAGTTTACTAAAAACATTTTTGACAAATCCGTCTGTCCGTTCTACTAGACCGATTTGCTTCATGTTTTCATTCTCTCCGGAATTACTCGCCGGTGAATCATGAGACGTTGATAGGTCTCTAAGTTCAGCCAGCTTTGAGTACACATAAAATCAAGTTATTGAATGATCACTCCAATAATATTGAAGGTGAAGGCTTGCCTTAGCCCGCAGTATCTTTGTATTTAGCAGGTTTCTAAGCGATTAACACTTTCAATAATGTTCTGATATAATATGTGAATATCACTGCATGCAGCCATGTTTGATTACTACCTGTCAAGCCAGAGAGTATACACCTCCTCTGATCACGGAAGAATACTATTGCTTGTTAGATACTCTTTCATTCTCTAACATTTCCCAGCTTCAAAATATATTCAACAGATGTTAGAGCGTTCGTAATAAGTTACATGCTGCTATGAGAAAACAGTCTACGTGCAAACAGACACCATCATGGGATACACCTATCTGCAGTACAAAGTGAGAAGGCCATGTACCTTAGAAAAGTTCTCTGCCTGGCAAACAAACGTTCCTTCGAGACTAATCTATCGGCTCTATATAGAAGAATTGCGATTAAAATACCGTTGCCTTCTAGGAAACAATACTAAGTTTTACAGCAAGAACTGCAAGATAAGGAAAGCGAATATGTCGATAGATTTTTACCAATCAGACTACATGATGACGTAAAAATTGATAAATTCTGACTACGAACCGCAGCATACCATAACGTGCTTCTTATTTATAAAACAACTGAAAGGGGCAGACGACACAATATAACTATGACAGGCGTATCAGGACCAGTTACCTGACCTATTTATTAAGAATGATGTGGCGTAGCACTGTCCCACTAGTTACTGTTATTATGTGACTAAATGCATGGCCTACTTTACTGAAATTGTGATCCATGGCCCCATGTATGCTGCTATTCTAACAACCTGTTTCATGGCCTTCGTAAGTTAATATTATACTGCAATGTGACGTCTGCATGCTTGGCTCAATGAATGAAGATTAATGATGTTCTGATGTACATACATCATTGCCCTCGCATCTCATACACAATATTATTCCAATGCACGTAGCATAAAGCTTAAGCCTGTTGAACGGAGATTTGCTGTCTCAGGCTACAAGAAGGTGCTCCGCTGCAGCTCTTGGTAATCTTGTAAAGTACACATATTCCCTGTAGGTAGCGCGCACACTGAGAGAGAATTTCTTTACTTATTTATTTATATTGTGTAGCTGGAGAGTATCTCCTTAGTTCATTCTTTCTTTCTTTCTTTCCTTCCTTACATTTTATCCAGCCTTTGTACCAGTCATATCGAATATTATTCTCTCGTCTTCCCAACCAACACTACATTGCTATGCAACCCAGGCTGAGATCCTTTCCGCCCTTCCTATTATGAAAACTGAACAAAAAATACATAGAATATAATAATAATAATAATAATAATAATAATAATAATAATAATAATAATAATAATAATAATAATAATAATAATAATAATAATAATAATAATAATAATAATAATAATAATAATAATAATAATAATAATTTGGTTCAACGGTGTTTTAGAGAAAGATATCAGGGAATGGCGAAAAGAAATGATCAAGTTCAACTTTACAAATGGAATTAGATTAGGTGACAAGATAACTGGGCTTAAATTTGAATGCCTCGCATTTGCAGATGATATAGTCTTTTTTGCAGAGAATTTGCAAATTTTAACTAGGCTACGTAGATTGAAGTCCTCAGAGAAACAGCAGACAAAACAGGATTGCAAATATATTTTGAGAAGACGGAGTACATAAACATAAATACCACTGACCCAACCTGGACCATGAGGACGAAGTACGGTGACATCAAAAGAGCTACAATATTCAAGTACCTAGGAGAGTTTTTTGCCTCCAAACATGAATGAGAAAGCAGCAGTTCAGGAACGTGAAAGAAAGATGTAAACTGCGTTTAAATTATGTCAGAACACCTACAAATCTATGTCATTCTCCTAGCAGGCCAAATTCAAGCATTACAGCACGATAGTCAAACCTGAATGTTTATACGCAGCTGAGACAATAGCCACGAAGGGACTCTCCGATTTGGAAAAGAAAGAAAGAAAGAAAGAAAGGAGGTTCGTTAGCAAGATTCTTGGACCCAGAAAATCATCATACAAGTTTGCGTTTTTTATGAGACCAAACCAAGAACTATACAAACAATTTGAAAACATCACCACCACAATGAAAAAGAGGAGATTGACGTTCTAGGGACATATTAAAAGGTTGGGATCAGAGAGACTCACCAACAGGACCCTCACTTTCCAGGAGAACAGGAAGACACAAGTACCATGGGTAAAAGAAGTCCACGGAGATTTAGAAAAATGTGGGATCACGGCAGAAGATATAACAAACAGAAAAATCTCCAGGCAGAGAGTTGCGGAGGTGAAAGACCTAGCTGATGAGAAAACGAGTAAGAATAGATTATTATCGGCTGAAGAACGAGCACGAGCAGGCCAACAGATGAAGGAATACTGGCGAAGGAGGAAGGAAAAAGAACTTGAGAAAGCAATGTAAGTTGCGTAATCGCAACCCATAGATGACTGAAGCGGAAAGAAGAAATAATAATAATAATAATAATAATAATAATAATAATAATAATAATAATGCTGGTCTGAGTGACTCAGAGAGTTGAGGCGCTGTCCTTGTGACCCCAACTTGTCAGGTTCGATCCTGGCTCAGTCAAGTGGTATTTGAAGGTGCTCGTATACGTCAGCCTCGTGTTGGTATATATATATTGGCATGTAAAATAACTCCTGCGGGACAAAACTACGGCACATTGGCGTCTCCGAAAACTGTCATAAAAATAGTTAGTGGGACGTAAAACTATTATCATTTAATAGTAATAGCGGTTGGATTGGTGAGGAAGAGAAGGTTACAGTTCTATGGACACTTGTTGAGGATGAACAGTAACAGACTAAGGAAGAGAATCTGAATTCTTCAGGAAGAGGAAGACAGATCTGAAATGCTTTCTAGGATTGACGTTGTTCTTGACGAAGGAATAAGAAATAATTAAAATATATTGACAAAGAGTGAAGGCAGAGAAGGCTAAATATACCGTAAATGTTGTCAAACCGATTATATATTGAACCACGCTCTGCTACAGCCGAAGGAGAAATAATAATAATAATAAGAATAGATCTCGTACCAGAAAACCCTCCACATTGAAGGATGCCTTATGTACCTGGATGGACTGCCAATGAACCTCAATTGACAAAATATCTAAATTCAGTTACCTGGAAGAAGTCATCCAGTCGTGAAGTAAACAAAGAAAGGATCCCTAAACCAGGGCGAACGTACATATTCACTTGGATCAGACATAATAAAGAATCCATATCCCGAAGTGCAAAGTTAAGCCATTAAAACACTGTAATCAAGCATCTGTATGCATCTGAGCTGAAGGTAATTAATTAAAGACATAGAAAAACAACAAAGAAAAATCTTAAGGAAAATTGTACAGGGGGAATGTAGATGCTAAGTAAATATCATGATTTACACTAACACTCAGAGAAATTCTCATTTTTCAGACACATTTAGGAAAGGACATTTGAGATTTTACGGACATATTTTTAGAATTAGTAATCGGAGATTGAACAAACGAATTCTGATCCTTGCCCTATCAATGGAAGTAAAAGTAATTAGCTGCTCGAAGTTGGGAACAATCTTCAGGAAATAGGGATCACAGATTACATTGTATTAGACAGAGTTAAAAACAGTTTCAGCTGCACCAACACCTGCCCGTCAGTCACATGGATATATTTTCTTAAAAACCTATAAAAATAATGCAAGGTCAAATTTTAGTAGCAGAAAACTTTAATTTAATGAGCTTAGCAACTGTTATCATGACACCGGTTCAAAAGAAGAAACATTCAAATAACAAGGAAGTAACCAACACGATTGAAATCGTATTATATCATTTCATCTTCCATCCCTCTTTACTTACACTTAGATTTTTCTTTTAATTTCATATATTATTGTAGTTTATTACAGCTGATGATGTCCCTTAGAGGTCGAAATATGTACTAAATGTAATAAATTATATGTATTGAATAGGCGGACCACTTAAATATGATATTAGATTTAATCTTAAATATTCCCTGTTTGTTTCCAAGAAATGCGACGACTACAGGGCCAATAGACTGATATCCAGAGCAGCTACGATATAACTTAGAATATTGGATGGAGTACTGTGCGAAAAATTAGACAGATATATTGCAGATGAACAGTGTTTCTCGGAGAGGTAAATGGACAACAGATGCGGCTGGATTGTTTAGAACTATACGTGAGAGAGAAAGGGAAGGTTATGTTCTTTTAGATCCAGATGAGGCCATCGATAGAGTGCAATGGAAGAAAATGTTGGAAATACAAATGGCGTAGAGTCCGGATGTTTAGACAGTAATATGTTAGAATACAAATCATCTTACCTGGTAGGAACCGTCGTTTACCCGCTCTTGCGGAGTTTAGCAAGTGTAACATAAATTTAGGAGTTCTAATAGAGCAGGGCCTTACTGCTCATGCAAATCTCATAGCGGAACTGTTGTCCGGGTAGAGAATGCTTGTTATTTGCTTTAGTATGTTTGCCTTCTATTCTATTACAGCCTAAACATCCGGGCTCAACTAATGAGGCAAGGTGTGGATTGGAAGGACAGACGATTGATCAGGGACGGATATTTACAACAGAAGATCAGAACAGAGACAAGGGATGAGATGTCAGATGAAAGCGAATTTGGAATGAGAGTCAAACAAGGTTGCTGCCTCTCTGCCATACTACTCGACATTTACCTGGGCGGTATGGTTGGAAAATCTCTAGATGGTGGTAGAGGAGTTCGTACTGGTGGAAGGAGACTAAAACTGTATTAGATTTGCGGAAGACAGGGGTGAATGCGTTCATAATGGAATTCTAACATATTTTAATATAACCTGGGGGCGACATGGAATGAGAATTAATAGAACAAAACGAAGAGCATAGTAAGAAGCGCAAGAGGGGACAAGGCAAACTTCAAGATATTATTGAACAAGTATCAGCTCACAATGCCTTTGCTGGCAGGACCTAGTGTTTACACTGCACTAAGTCTTCTGGTATAGGTTAGAGAAATTTTGTTACTTTCATTGATCTGTCTCTGTCTTATCCTTGGCTTTGACAATATGAAAGTGACTGAGGTATGAGCGATGCTAGTAATGCCAATCCTTATGCAGCCAGTCCCTGCTACGAATGGTGTGAAAATGTTCCTCATAGGGTCGGTTGGTGTATGCATTTCAGTGGGCTTGGCAGACTGATATGTAATAGCAAACTCTGGCTCGGTGAGGAAAGCAACGGGAAACTACATCACTCCTCATTTCCCTAGTACGCCTCTTCAGTTATGCCTAGGCCATCTATGACAGCTGATGGCAGAGCTGTTGAGCATCCAACCAGCGGCATCGCTGACGGACTGAACATACATACATACATCAGCTCACACATACCTAGGAAGCAGTGCGGATGTTGCTTAGGAAGCCTTCAGCATAAAGGAAAATTGGAAAAATTTAAAAATCCAAGAAAATCGGACTAGAGGTTAAGGATGTTGTTGGCGAAATACTTTGTTTGGAGTTTGGCGCCGCATGGATCTGAGGCTTGGACGGTAAGTAAGAAAGATAAATGGAGACTAGAAGCATGTGAGATGTGGTTATGGAGGAGGATTAGAATAAAGGTAGAAACGCGCAGATATTGGAAAGAATTGGAGAAAAAGGAAAACTATTAAATGCCATACATGCAAGGAAAAGGACGTGGCTGAAAGACACTAGTAAATGGAAGAAGTAGAAGAGGGCGGAGAACAAACTACCAACAAAGTAACTAAAAAAACCATTAGAAAGCAGCTGAATTTGTTCTCAATGATTTACGACAAAAGAGTAGTGGTAGGAAAATGTTTCAAGGTTTGGGCCGGGAAGACTTCGGAGAAAGGAGACGAGCTGTTCGACGAAGTGGTATGGTCCGAACTGTCAGTGGAGATATGGCGTGGAATGATATTAGTAGGCGAATAAACTTGAGTGTTATTTTTAAAAGTAGGAAAGATCGCATTGTAGGCCTACCAATCCCCCCTTACTCAATAAAATATCAAACAGAAAGACTCTTGAGGTAACTAGAATAATTAACATATACTAATCAGAAAATGCCATGTACTGGAAACGTAAGAATAGTTTATGCATAAAAGAAATACAAGTTATCCAATGGATCCGACTGATCAGACAGAAATAGTCTGGAACTGAACTTGAGCCTCATAGGCCAAAGAGAACAAGCAAATGAAGTAATTAGGTCAATAACTTCAACAGGAATTAAAAAGAACTAAACGGTTTTTTTATAATCATAGAAATGAAATGAATTTATGACCCTCTTAAGAAAACACATAAATAGCAATTATAATATTAATTGGAGATTACTCACAGCAGTTTCCTCGAAAACGGTTCTGTAGACCTGTAGGCAAAACCGAACAACAATACTGGTTGTTACATGATGTGTATTTGGTCCGAGGCAATTCTGTTTACAAGAGATGTTTGACAGGTTTGAGCCAAAACCGTGGATCTTTTCCATTTTTACAGACGTAACTCTTAGTCAAAGATAAATATCTCTCTTTTATCTTTTACACAAAACACGGTAGAACATTATTTTCTTGCTAACAATCCGCCAGGAAATCTCAAGGAACATCATAGAAAATAATGCCGCTGACGAGAAAAAAGGCAGTGGGTCATACGCAAAAAGGAAAGAAACGCGCAGATCACAACTGAGGAGGAAGTCGATTACAGGTAAATTCATAGCTACCTTGCAAATAAAATAAATAATGAACAAAAGGGGACACATGCCAAACGTGGTAAACCAAAGGTACACAAACCAATTAAAAGGAATCGTACAGTGATACACGCCTATTAAAACTCTTTCACCCATCAACACATCACGGACCCCAAATAATCAATCTCAATGACCGAAACGGCAATATAGTGACAAAACACACTCAGACGGTCACCAGTATGAGAAAAATCAAGAAAAACGCTCATAGTATTCTGTCAAATAGTCAACCATAATGTAAAGTACACAATAAGAGTTCTTTCACCTATCAACATATTTCCATAACCAAAGACATATAGAGCCACCGCAATAACACATTGAAATCAGAGCTCTAGGCACGAACAAATATCTCACTACACACACATCAAAATAACAGGACGTATACCTCCGATAATTACGATCGCAAGCAAAATAAAGGCTCAAAGAAAGTTAAACAAGACAAAAATCTAGCTAGAATCACTGAACAAGAATTAAATAGGAAAACATCATAAAGCAAAAGATAGCTATGACAAACATATCAACAATAATAATGTTAAGGTAACATTACCTGGAGACGACGCAAGTGATAAATGATATTAAAAGCCACAATTAGGCGAGTGCTCAAACGAACACATAATATGAATGAAGAAAATACCGTAAGTTAGTTAAGAAAAAGGAGGGAAAAATTCCTCCATTTTTTAAGAAATCAGAGAGTCAATTGAAGGAAAACAAAAGGGAAAGGTAAGGCAAGAAAGAAATACATTTCTGATAGATATGTGCGTGGGGCCATCTTTCACTAATAGGACCAAAAAGAAATAAATAACCATTTCATGAGCCCCTGCCTTTGCTGGCAGGATGTAGTGTTTACAGTGCACTATGTCTTCTAGTATGGGCTAGAATAAATTTGTTACTTTCATTGATCTGTCTCAGTCTCATCCTTGGCTTTGACAATATGAAAGTGACTGAGGTATGAGCGATGCTAGTAATGCCATTCCTTATGCAGCCAGTCCCTGCTATGAATGGTGTGAAAATATCGCTCATAGGGTCGCTTGGTGCATGCATTTCAGTGGGCTTGGCAGACTGATATGCGAGAGTAACTTCTGGCTCAGTGAGGAAAGCAACGGGAAACTCCTCACTTCCCTAGTATGCCTCTTCAGTGACACCTAGGCTATCTATGACAGCTGTTGGTGGAGCTGTAGAGGATCAAACCAGCCTTCGGGCTGAAAACCCAACACACAACATCAGGAGCCCGATGAAGCCGTATTTGGACAAGATACATCAGCTCCAATCCAATATGCTCCCACCCACACAGAAAAAGCTGCGGATGCCATAACACTGGCTCAGCATTATGAAGTGGAAGTTGGAATACAAGAGGACAAATTGAGGAAAATATTCCTTTACAGGCAGAGGAGTTAGGGATTGAAATAATTTACCAAAGGAGTTGTTCAATAAATTTCCGAATGATTTAAAATTAATTAAGAATAGACTAGGTAAACGAGAGATAGGAAATATGGCACCTGGGCAATTGCCCTAAATGCCGATCAGTGGTGATTGATTGATTGAACTGCCGTTGTGCTATTTATTGTAGTATGTTTAATATCAAGATCAAGTAGATGCCTAGGCATGTGCCAAGTGATTAATAACGTATCATTGTGCTACAGAAGATCTAGCGGACTGTATTGTCGCTCCAATTGTTCAGATCGCAATTTCCGTTGTGCGGTTCTGTTATTCAACATCTTGTTCGAAGGCTTTCTTGTGCTCTGTGCTGGTGGTGGTTGCAATCGGAGTGGTCCAGTGTTTTGAGGGGTAGAAGAAGAGGAGAAGCAGGGGTGGCTGGTTTGTCGGGGACTAATTTACAGAGAGCGAAGAACCTTGTCTCATTGTTGACAAAGTGACCGGCACAAAAAAATGCTCAAGCTGAAAACTAAGTTGTGGCGGAGGAAGCCAAGATGTGTTCTTGCTGTAGCTCGCAAGATGTTGCTGCAGAGTGCGGTGAGGGAGGGATGGGGTGGGGGCGAGCATCCCCTGCACAGGATATGTTGTTTATATCCTTGTCTCCAGACTAAGTGCAGTCAGATTCACTGCCCCCTTGTTTGCGTGCAGTTTCAGAATTCTAACAATGTTAATGCCGTTAGGAGAATTTATTGAAGCTTCTGTACCCTTATGAGGGAAACATAAATAACGAAAGAAATGATTTATGTTGTGGAGGTTGCGGGAAAAATATGGTGTCAATATTAACTGAATCTCTCAGAGCTGAAAACTATTAAGTCAGTTTTCCCGAATTTCCAGGAGAGAGAAAGAATGTTATTATCTGAAGAGAACATAACAAAGAAAATGAGAGCACTTTCCCCTTTACGAAAATGAACTTATCATAAATATGTCTCTCGGTCATGCCCATCCATCAACGGGTGCTAATTTCAGATGACTATGAACCGTAAAATATAACCTGCTCGGTTGCTAGGTGACAATACTTCACATCTCTGCCTGCACGGTTGCTAGGTGACAATACTTCACATCACTGCCTGCACGGTTGCTACGTAACAATACTTTACATCACTGCCTGCACGGTTGCTAGGTAACAATACTTCACATCACTGCCTGCACGGTTACTATGGTTACATTTCCGTCCCACGTTTTTTCGCGTCACGTTATACAGATTTTGGGATGATCCCCAGAAGACATGTCTATGTCGAAACACTTTATTAGACCTTTGAGAGTCAGGTTTTTGAAGCACTGACATAATTCACAATTTAGGTTTATGCACACTCATATATAAACAGCATTATAAATGACTGTACAGGCAATAGTATTTTATATTTGTCGTGGCCTAGTTATACAAGAAAAATTAATAATACAAAATCACACTTGTTTATGGTCAGTGCTGGTTTTTGTGCAGTTCATCAAAATAAGGTGCTTGTCACTATCTATGCAATAATACGTGGTCCTACTTATTGTATTTCTGGGAAGATTTTGTTGCGTTTTTCCTCTTGAAGTTGAAAACTGTTACCTTTAAATGGAAAGAACTTTAGAATCGCTTCATAGCGATTACAGAGCACTAGCCGATAAAAAATAGGCGTGTGGATCAGTATTAGTGTTCTTCTAATGTACGTTTGTGTGAATAACCCATTCGTATATTAATTCCTAAAAATAAACGAAATCCTCTCACAGTTATATCAGGCCATTTTTGTGCTCAGGTTGAGTGAGAAATTCTTGAAGCATTGTTTTCCACGTATTGAGCACCTTTCAAGCTTTTGCCTCTTTGCAGATTGTGGTTGTTATTCTTCTTTGTCACTATCACTTATTCCTTCACCCTTCATTATGATATTTTCAGGAAATCTTGAACTTCTTCATTCGTATGGGAAGAATCACGACTCTCATTTTCATTATTCATTAACATTCGAAAACTTTCTGTATGTGTGTCCAACTCGGTCTCGTTTCTCTACATGGTCGGATATGAAGTGAGGTGAGTCTTCTTAGACAGTTTTTACGACCGAATGCCCTTCTTGACGTCAACCTCATCAGATGAGATTTTGAGATGAAATGAATGACGTGATATGTGATAGTTGAAAGGGAGAGGGTGAAACCCCGTACCGGCACATAGCCTACTCCTGTCGAATAGCACCAAGGCGTGTGCTCAAGGCTTAACGTCCCCATCCGACGGACGCATAACAATCAACGGTGCCATATGCCCTCACTCTATATGAGCTGCGGAAAGACTGGAATTAAATCCATGCTTTCCAACATTGTGGTGATAACAATTACTTCGACCAATATTTCTCGATCCGGCTGACCACGGCTTAATGACCATAACTCAAGGCGGACTCAAAAACTTTCCAAATATTGTATGAAGCACAACTCTGAGTGGCCATTCACATATTAAAACTGAGAATACGAAGAAGTGCAAGCTCAGTAATGTAGATATCATTAATTTTTGAATCATTGCTCAAACACATAGAGATGCAAAGATGTGACACTTGGAATTTCGACATGCTGGTAGGGTCTTTTGTACTTATAGGGGCACGAAAATTGGAAAATTGTCCGTTTTTATTTAGGACGCACTGTTTACGAAATAGGGAGTTTTGATCGCAAAAGTGTGGTTTATGGAAGGGCAGCCTGTTAGGTGTATAAGGTCTCTGAATTATCCTAGTACACATTAATCCATAGCCCACCTACTTATTTTTTCTATATTATGACCTTCGTCCATAGGACATTTGGCCATCAATGATCTACAATGATAAAAATTGTAACAAAAAATAAAAAAATAAAACGGACAGCAAGTTAAAAGACATATAAAATAACAGAAATGACCTAGAACAGAGCAAAAAAGGAAGCAAAACACACTTGAAATAAAGACACTTGTTCTTTAGATATTAACACCAGTTTCTGTCAAGTATATTGCAATTGCACTGTACACACGTAAGTCTCCAGTTGCCAGTAATAGCTGAATATGTGTGGGTAAGGGAACCCGAAGGTGCACAAGGGTAGCGAACAATTCTCTGCGAAAGGATACAGTTCTACTGCACTCGGAGGTAATGTGGTTCACATCTCCCGTATATCTTGCGCTACACGAATGTTGTGCTGATCGGAGGACTCCGGTCCTATTGAGTTGAGCGGGAAACGAATCGTGGTTAAACCTCATCCGAATGATGGTAGTTGCTTGACCTCTGGCCTATGTGGCGTCTTGATACCATGGTTTTTGTGGGATAGCTGGTTAAATGCAGGCATAGTATCCCATCTCCTTAGAGTCAGTCTCGTATAACCAATGAATAGCGGCAATCTTGCGCATTAGACTCTGACCCAGCTCTGGAGAGTTAGTCCCATAAGATCCCCTGTGCCAGCTTAGACTTAATATAACTACTAGTTCAAAATGCCTGTGTGCACTTTGTCTTCAATATTCGTAAAGACTGTCATGTAACATCTTACTGCAAGACCGGAGAGTGGTTAAAACTTAGGATTAGACGATCATACTCAGCTTACTGCTGAGAATTCAAAAATCAAGTGATTCGTCATATTTGGCCACTTACAATGTTCAGATGTGTCAAGTGCATGATACGAACTATAGGTTTACAGCTAATACCCTTCAGGATCCACAGCATCGGAAGCTAAAGTACAGCAAGTCCTACATTGTCGATTAACTTGAAATATATGAAATTCAGCAAAGCAGTGTCAAAACTCAGGATAAAATGTCTTAAATACCGCTACCTTTCCACTTATTAAGCCATGTAAGTGAATGTTCACAAATTAATTATATATTAGGAGATATAATCTCCTAGATATATTTTAGATTTTTAGTTTTATTCTTAATTCATCTTCGTCATTAAAATGTATCATAGGTTTCTCCTATGTCTTCTCTTCCTTGTTAGCATAGTCTATGTTTGTGTAATGGTAAACGTAACATTAAAATCTCCTAGATGTTTAGTTTTTATTCTTATTCATCCTCAGTGTAAAAGAGTATCTTACAGTCTTTTATGTATTGTTGTTATTAGATTTTCCTTGTGGAATTTGCTGAGCCTTTTGAAATACATACGGACGTTCGTAAGGTAACGGCATCTGCTCAACATAGTTCTATTCAAAGTGAAGAACGGGAAAGGGATGTCATAGGAGTGAGGACAGAAAAATTGGGAAGCTGTATCAAGGTGAAATTTTTAGCCTTTGCTGATGATGTGGCACTCATTACTAAGAGCGGAGATAAAACCAGATTCGCCGTACGGAGATTAAACAACATATTATCAAACAAGGCCTCTAGATATCGTACAAAGAAACCCAGTACATGGGCGTACAGACAAACGTGGGATTACTGCAACAAGAGAGACATATCACGCAATGAAAAATTACAAGACATTTGTTTTGCCGGAAGCATTATGAGACTCAGAAACCATACCCTTAAGAGGTCACTCTAAAATTATAGATATTGTAACGATAGAAAAGAAAATTCTTTATAATATTTAAATGGTACCAATGACAGAAAATGGAATGTGGGTTAAGAAGAGAACAGCGGATTTCTAGTCATTAACTGACAGGTTCACTGATTCCGTACGCGAGAGTTGCCTGAAATTATATGGCCTATATCTACAGAATGGACAGCTACAGACTCACCAAAATATTATATAAACTCAATTAAGGTCAAAATAAACAGGCTAGAAGAAACTACGGTGGACCTCAGAGAAATGAATATCACGCACTACATCATAGAAAATCGTAAAATAGTAGCCAAAGACAAATTCATAGAGAAAGCTGAAAAGAAGACTGGTAGGAAGTGGTACACAGAACGCTAGATGCAACAAAGTGCATTCATGAAGAGATTTTGGGAGGAAAAGAAGATAAAAACCATCAGCATCAGGCCAACGAACAAGAACATTTATTCTTCACAGTGCCTCGTCGTGATCTGAAACTAGGGAAAGAGAGTTATTATACTCGAAATATTGAATTACCATAGCGTGTACATTGAACTGTACAACAATTGGCCGTGGCTAAAGGTTGCTTTCTTTCAAAATACTTTTGTTTGAAAGAGGATGACCGTGTTATACAGGATTCCAGGTGTCATCTCTTCGGTCACCTACTAACCACAGTTTACGAGTATCGTCCTGTTATAAAATATACAAAATTAAACATTTCTTTGCCTGCCAATTTTCCTGCGGTTGACTGTGCATACAATCTATCGTATTAATGTGAAATGTTTTCTAAATATTCACAAGTTAATACCACTTTTGTGTGTTCTCTGCAGTGGAAATAACATTACATACCGCGTCCAAATGGTAGATGAATGTAATGAAATACAACGAGTGACGCTACGCTAGTTTTAGAGTTCGAAATTATCGTTTGAAATTGAGAGAGCGGAACGGTATTGTTCACCGAGGAGGGAAATATCAGATTAAAATACTAGAGACTACATGATTCGAATTTGTATAAAAAAGAGGATTTTATGAAGGATTTCCAACCATGCGTTTAAAATAAAACGTTTCCCAATATTATTTCACAGTAAAACAGTGAATATTGGAGTCTGGATATTTAGGCAGAAAATGTCATCCAACCCGCTCTTCGATAACGTAGCGAGAGTAACATAAATTGTAGGTGTTCTGATAACCTAATGTTTATGCAACACTCGTAACATAACCGTTGTGCAGGGCAGCGAATACTTGTTCCTCGCTTTTGTAAGTTTGCATTCTAACCAATTA
The DNA here is from genome assembly GCF_040414725.1 of Anabrus simplex. NCBI lineage: Eukaryota > Metazoa > Arthropoda > Insecta > Orthoptera > Tettigoniidae > Anabrus > Anabrus simplex. The sequence goes on along the minus strand of NC_090279.1, from coordinate 214,436,167 downwards.
CTGTCTAAAATTACCCACTCTAATGATGGTACAGCCGGTCCCGTGGTGTAGGTGTAGCGTGCCTGCCTCTTTACCTGGAGGCCCCGTGTTCGATTCCCGGCCAGGTCAGGGATTTTTACCTGGGTCTGTGGGCTGGTTCGAGGTCCACTCAGCCTACGTGATTAGAATTGAGGAGCTATCTGACGGTGAGATAGCGGACCCGGTCTAGAAAGCCAAGAATAACGGCCGAGAGGATTCGTCATGCAGACTACACGACTTCTCTTAATCTGCAGGCATTCGGGCTTAGCAGCGGTCGATTGGTAGGCCAAGGCCCTTCAAGGCCTGTAGTGCCGTGGGGGAGGGGTTAGTGATGGTACAAGTAAGAGGCCTTTCGGCATTCACTCGTCATGTCTCTGTAAATTTACTAAACACCACCTCAATCCTCTTTTGTTACTAGTTACTGGTCTTGTTTAGTTCTATATCTCTATCTTTAGATCATTAGAACCTGAGTCTAACCATCGTCGTCTTGGCGTGCTCTTACTTCTCTTGTCGTCCCTAACAGAGACCATTATTCTCCTAGTTAACCTACCTTCGTCCTTCTCCTCTTCCATTAGCCTCACATGACCCATCACCGAAACCGGCTTATGCTTACATCTTCATCCATCGAGTTCATTCCTATCTTAGCCTTTATCTCCTCATTCCGAGTATATTCCTGTCATTGTTCCTACCTGTTTGTACTACCAATCATTGTCGCTACCACGTCTGTTGATTCTAACTTTCAAATAAGATATCCTGAGTCCACCAAGCTTTCACTCTCGTAGAGTAAAGTTGGTCTCGAAACAGACGGATGTAAATATAGTTTCGTCCGGGAGCTGACTTCCTTCTTGTAGAATACTGTTAATTGTAACTGAGGGCTCAGTGCATTAATTTTACTGCACTTTGATTCAATCTCGCTTACTATACTCCTATCCAGGGAGAACACACATTCAGAATACTTGAAATTATTATTAATCACCTGTTCCCAGCTTTGTATTTTTAATCTGAAATTCTCTTGGATTTGTAACATTCTGACATCAATTTAGTCTTCGAAAACCTAACTTCCATATCATAGTCATTGCACCTATTTCCATGTTCCAAGATATTAGACAGCAGGCTTTTAGCCCAGTCTGCCAGTCAGACAAATCGTCAGCATAGGCCAGTCTGCCTTTTTTTGATAGAACTAATATTTCTGGAGATAATAAGATGTTCCAGAAAAATGTGATAATCAAGAATATCTTCCTTATTTTTCTTCCTTCGGAAATACCGGAAATAATACTTTGCAGAACTTTAAATATCTGAATGTGTTATACGGTAGAGTTAATATTAACAAGAAAATATCGGTAAGCCAGAAACAAACAAACAAACAAACAAACAAACAAACAAACAAACAAACAGACAAACAAACAAACAAACAAACAAACAAACAAACAAACAAACAAACAAACAAACAAACAAACAAGTAACTATTTCACTAACAGTCGGGAAACATTGAACTGACCTTAATTTCGACCTTGACGTATCTAATCCGACATAAAATCTAGGTATTAGACAAATATTTTACGAGAACGGTCGAAAGTTTAGTTGTATTTCTTAGAGATGGGTGATTGTATTTGAACGGTTGTGATTCGCAGTCGGACTGCACTTTGTCCACAGTGCTGATGATCGTGGGCCGAAAAGCACACAAAGTGTCTGTTTAACCATAGGTTCATGGACCACCTCAATGTCCAAGGTCGTGGATGTGGTATGTGATCACGGGATATTGTCTAAATCTGAGTTCAGCTGCTGAAGAGACATGCGATCGATAAGATGAAGAAGTGTTTAAACAAAACAAATACCTAACACAAGCGACACGGCAGCAGTTGCCATGCATGACTTCTTCACCAAGATCATGTTTATTCCACTGAGCAAATTTTAGGCGCCTTATGAACAGGGACAGTACTTTTAGTTACTGATAAGTTAGAATTTCAACAAGGCGCAAGTATCATTTAGCCACTCTACACTTATGCCCGTGAGTTGCATAAATTGTAGGGGTTCTGAAAGTTCAGATCGCTAATAGTTATGCAAATCTCGTTGCAAAACCGTTGTGCGGGTAGAGAAAAGTTACGCCTTGGTTAAATACGCTTGGATTCTTACTTATTGGTGGCTAAACATCCTTTCCTTACCTTGCGAAGTCAGGAAATATGTAGTATTTACCAGTCATAAAGTTCAATTTATATCATTTTTGGAGCTTCCATTTCTGTTTTGAGCCAGGTGATTTATGACTGTTAGTTTCTTCCATCCGTCGAAACTAATTTGTAAATTAATTTATAAACCAGCTGAAAAAAGAAAACATATGATAACAGAATAGAACGCTAGCTTTTTTCTCTTGAAATAAGATCGTGAGCTTCCATCAAATCACACTAGAAAATGTTTATAAATGTATAAACATTTTTGTTAAAATTTCTGCTTAAATTCTTAAAATTTGGAACATATCTTCATTAACACTTCACTTCTCTCCAGTCTAGCATAGAATTCCCTTTATTTTCTGTCTAGCATTCCATTTCCATAAGGCACCAGCATAGAAGCACGCAGATAATTGCTTTCCTGTAGAAGACGATTTGGATAGGAAAGTACGAGTAAGAGGCTTATAATGTGTAGTTGAGATCAATAGACTAAAGGGGAAGAAAAGTGACATTGGTATGATAAAGACTTTGCAATTTTTAAATACAGTAAAACCTGTATAAACCGGAAACCTGCCTTAAACAGACATTTTTCTGTGGTCCCATGAAGCCATATGGCAATTTATGCAGCCTAAAACGGAACCTGTCCAACACGCAAACGGACTGACATTTCCAGCCCCCGATGAAATAATCTCTGGGTAAAACAGAACTCGTATCAATGTAATATTACATGTAACATGTGCTATAGAAACGGCAAACAAGTAATTCTACCATGCAACCGATTATACTTGGTTGTTGTTGTTCTTATACTGTAATTAATAGAGGTGCTTATAGAACATTTGTTAGAGTCAATATTGTGATCGCGTTCATTTTGTTGAATTTACCCCACCTGTCCATGTCTTGAGGTGTGCCGGCGCTGAAGGTGAAGGCGTGTCTCACCAGAGCAGTGCACTTTCAACTCAGTTGTCCTATTTTTCTACCTGTTGTTCTGAGCACGAGTATTGTTGAGCTGTACTTGTAATTCTTCAGTTTGTTAGTTGATATCGCAGACAAGAAGTATTCAACTCTGTCACTTGATGAAAAATTTATCTCATAGAAGCAAATGATATTCAGAAAGACTGAGTGAGTTGCCGTGCAGTTAAGCTCATTGTGGGAGATTGTGAGCCCTGAAGATGGTTTTCCGTGGTTTCCCATTTTCACACCAGGCAAATGCTGGGTCTGTACCTTAATTAAGACCACGGCTGCTTCCTTCGAACTCCTAGGCCTTTCTGTTCCAATCGTCGCCATAAGACCTATCTGTGTCGGTGCGACGTTAAGCAACTAGCAGGAGATTGTGAGTTCGAAACCCACTGTCGGCAGCCTTGAAGATGGTTTTCCGTGGTTTCCCATTTTCACACCAGGCAAATGCTTGGGATGTACCTTAATTAAGGCTACGGCCGATTCCGTCCCATTTCTAGTATTTCCTATTCCGTCGTCGCTATGAGATCTATCTGTGTCTGTGTGACGTAAAGCAAATTTTTAAGAAAGGTAAATAAATTCGAGGCAGTCGATGAAATATCTCTCAAGGGTTATTTCAGTGTGGGAAAGTACAGATGTGTGGAAAGCTTAAGAAAAACGAAGAAGGTGAAGGAAGGTATTAAAATGAAACATACAGAGTAGTACAGTACTTAATTCAGAGTAACATTGGTTCGTTTTAAGGAAAATTCTTCGAGTTCTATTTTTTGATACATGGACTGACATAGCAACGCAGTGAGCTTAACATATTTGTTAACCTTGCATAAAACAGGGACATTTTCGAGTCCCTAGCAATTCCGGTTTAGACACGTTTTATTGTAACTTTCATAAAGCGGAAGCATTTTCAGGGTGATAGTGGGTTCGAGTCCCACTGTCGGCAGCCCTGAAGATGGTTTTACATGGTTTCCCATTTTCACACCCGGCAAATGCTGTGGTTGTACCTTAATTAAGGCCACAGCAGATTCCTTCCCACTCCTAGCCTTTCCTATCCTATTGTCGCCATAAGACTTATCTGTGTCGGTGTGATGTAAAGCAAATTGTGGGGGGAAAAACATTTTCCAGTCCCTAGCAATTCCGGTTTAGACAGATTTTACTGTGCCTTGCCTTGGAGTGGTAACAGCTTCGAAGGTCGTAGGAATCTGCTCCTGTTAAGATGACACATTCTTCCTGACATTCCTTCCAACTACCTGAGGTCGGCAAGTTCTGGGAAATTGGCCTAGTTTTACTGCTAGATGCCCTTCTTGACCACATCTACAGGTGAAGGGATGTAATCAGTATTGTGTGTTTCTCTGGTCATTTGCTGGGTGAAGAGTTGCATGTAGATGTGTGTTCAGACGGACTCCCAACCCCCCGAGCTGGATGAATAAACACGACGGGATTAAAGTTCCCAACCCGGCCGGGAATCGAACCCCAGACTATTTAAACCAAACACCACTACGTTCACCGTTCAGTCAAGGAGTAGGAATAAGATGACCCCAACTTTTAGAAATCTTCTCGATTTAATTTCTTCTGAATCATTTAACAGTGCAGAAAATATGGGCCAGTCCTCCGTAAGCTGCTTCGTTTATAACTCCGCCGTGCGTACTCAGCGAAATCTCCTCCACTTTGAGGAGATTAATTCCTCCTTTCTGCTGCATGTAATTATCAGAAAGCGCGCTCTCCTACGATATCGTTTATGGAGCCAGTTCGAATCGCAGGTAATGTACTGCAAGGTACTTAGTGCGTCTTTAGCGCTCACGAAACTTTTCGTCGTCATGGAAACGGGCAAGGTGGCGAAAACGTTTTGCCCCCCTCCACCCTCCCCCAACCATCTTGTATTACCTGAAAGAGCTTGCACAGTTAACTGAGTGATGTTCCTCTTTAAGATAATTTGCAATAAGTGTGAATGCTATGAATTAATTCTGTAATGTAAGAGAACTTGCCTGAAATGAGTGAGCGAAAAAATGCTTCATTCATTAGAATCGAGGGATATCAGAAGTGACTGGGGATATATGCTCGGTGTACCAGGTGAAATTGGTTCACTTATGGTGTTATGGGAAGTATCCTTGCTGTACCAGGCCCTACCGGGTAATGATCACTGCGTGAGGGGTACACAAACAGATCATAGTTGTACAGATCTATATGAGTAGATGTGATTCAGTCACAGGGCCAGCGGCACACCGGTAGTGTGTTGATCGTTGGCCATTTATTCCCAGTGTATTACAATCCTTTCTCATTTAACTTCTACATTGTGTTGGTGGCTCAGGCTATGATGTAATGAACTCTGTATTGGGAAAAGGCCTGTTTGGGTTCAATAAATGTATGTATGTACGTATGTACCAGGAGAATTGGTTAATCCGGAATATGAGAGGAACGATCATTTGAATAAAACACTTCATACGGACATATGCCCTATTTTGAATGTTTTCTGAGATATAATACATTTAATGTACATTTGTTTTTGAGCAGTTGCGTGCACGTATGAGTCTTACCCACCCAACGTCTGGACGTTTTATTGTAGCCCTACCTACCTCGTTGCTTTCAATCTCTTTGCCATTAAACTAACCTGCTGAACGCGTAGTTGTGCGAGGGACAGAGTGTATCAGAGATAAGCATCGGTTAACTGTGTTTGTACACGCGCCACACCTCTACACTAATGAAAAATGTACAGGGTGTTTACGGCTTCTGCGATGGAAGTGCTCCTGCTGCTGTTGAGGAATACGTCACATTCTTGATCGCAGGGTGTTTACCAGAGTTTCCAGCTCATTCTGTCAAACAGGTATTCCTCCAAGTTCCCTTTTTCTCTTCTCACCGTGTAGTCCAACAGCCTGTGCAAGAACAGCAACATATTGTAGTCCTACTAACAGCACACGACAACGTTTTGCATGTATCAATGTCCTACGAATACGTGTATGGCGAATATTATATGGGAAAAACTTGTATCTATTTCAAAACGTCAAAGAAGCTTGGTGTATAAGACATACCGGCAGTAGCCATAAAACAAATATAAATTAAATGTATTCTGTCTCGAAAAACATTCTGAATAGGGCCTGCGTTCATAATTATAAAGTGTTCTACTACAAATTATCGTTACCCTCAAATCCCTCAGTATTCAGTGTTCCTCCTGTGGACACTCCGTGTATATATCATATCGAATTATTACATAAACTAGTATATAACCAAGGCATCGCCTTCATCCGCTATATATTTTAAACCATTTATTAACAAACAATTTGAAAAACATTGCATTTATTAAACACATCGTTTTTACATAAATTGTGGATTACATTATTTTCTTATTAATTAGCCGGGCTGAGTAGCTCAGATAGTAGAGCATTGGCCTTCTGGCCCAACCTGGCTCACACCGGTGCTGTTTGAATGTGCTCAAATACGTCAGCGTCGTGTCCGTGGATTTACTGGCACGTTGAAGAACTCCTCCGAGACAAAATTCCGGCAGCTCGGCGTCTCGGAAAGTCGTAAAATGAGTTGGTGGGACGTAAAATGAAAACGTTTTTGTATTACTTTTAATTATATTGTTACTTTGAGTGCTTACGATATCCGGTTGTTTGAATGGTACAAATAATATTAAAACAATATAAAAGACCATATTATATAAAATACAAACTATTTTGTCCTTATAGAGTGTCTGGTTAAACTATATCCATTGTCCTTCCATTTGGAGCTGGGATGTACAGTGTATTTTTCCTTTCTAACTTTCGAATATCGATATTCGACCATGGAGAAGTACCGTTCCCGAATACCGAGTCCTACAGCTTAAAGCCATTGTCCTCCTGCCTTGTTGATGCACATAGCAAAACTTAACAAAAGGGGAATTCCAGGCATCTAAATTGAAGCGGTATATTCGAAGGGATGACTTGAATCCGAGAAATGAATACTACGTCGCCCGCGGCATGTCCAGTCATGATGGTGGCTTCAGTGACATTCAGAGGGAAGGAGGATTCACATTCCTGAGAAGGATAATCGGTGCCACAATCGTCCGCTCCAAGATGTTGTCGTGTCGGTTTGACTTGTAAATTTGTAGAACACGGGATAATTCTTATAAAAATTGCTTGTTGATGACGTTGACAGCTTAATTTCTTGCAGCAAGAACTGCTTTTTAAAAAACACACACACACACACACACACACACACACACACACACACACACACACACACACACACGCGCACACACACGCACACACGCACACACGCACGCACGCACACACACACACACACACACACACACACACACACACACACACACACACACACACACACACACACACACACACACACACACTCTCTCTCTCTCTCTCTCTCTCTCTCTCTCTCTCTCTCTCTCTCTCTCTTTCATTATCATAAATTACGTGATAGGAACTGTCGTCTACCCCCTCTTCTACAGTGTAGCGAGGGTAACATAAGTTTAAGGCGTTCTAATAGACCGGGACCCTACTGTTTATGCATATCTCACAGCAGAACTGTTGTCCGGGTTGAGTATACTTGTTATTTGCTACATTATGTTTGCATTCTAACCTATTACAGCTTTAACATCCGGACTCTAATTATAAAGGAAGAACAAATGCAATAATATTCATTGCAGGAATTACAAAATAAAATATTCCTTCAAGGAAGGAGAGTAAGTGAATGCTCCCACGACACTTGTAGCGTTTCCTTCTCTGGATAGCAATTCTGATGTGCTGACGGGATATTCAATATCACGGGAATTATATGTGATATCCTGTTGCAGTATCCCGATTTCAGAGACGAGGTTCTTTACCCGGAATACCATGGCTTGAACGTCTCAAAAGCGAACACGAAGAAAATGTAATTCTTGACAGTGGATCTGTATTTATTCCTCTTTAAAAGAACGGCTACTTCTGTTACTGACCAAACTACGTAAAAGAGGTTAGGTAAATGTGTAACTGCAGCAGTATCCTTGCAAGTTGCACCCCGCATTAAGGATTATCCGTTCTTCCAAGCTGTGACTGATAGCACATCAGGAAATTTACCATCGGATCGACTGGTTCTTATATATTGCAAAATAGTTGGCATGCCTGCAAGGCTCAAATCCTTCTCCTTTTCGTTTTGGCCATGTGAGGACCAAGTTTATTCCTATCAGCTTCGCTTCTTCTCGTCTTTCTCCTTCTTCAATTTTCTTTCATTGTCATACTTTGCAATTATATCGTCTCTCCTGTCCATGATGATTTTGCATTGGGCCTAATTCTGTCTTGAAATCCTGTGCAAGCATGATTTATTTTTCATTTGAAATCACTCTGTTGTCCACCCATGGTTCCTGTAATCCATTTTTTCTAGATCCCGTTGTACCTCTTGTATTCAGAGTACTGTGCTTCCCTTGTTCACAAAAAACTGCATTATTTGCAGTTGTATCCTTCCCTGGTCCATTCTCAGGACATGCTCATTCCTTTCCGTATGTCATCCGAGATTTCCTCTATCGTGGTAAACAGTTCTTCTAAATTGACCATCCTCTGTTCTTCGCGGTCCCAATATCCTCCTGAGAATCTTTCGTTCCACCATTTCTAATCTCTTAAATACTCCTGTTCTTACCAGGTTAAGAATTTCTGCTGCGTATAATGTTTCAGAACGGATAACTCTCTGAAAATACCTCGATTTTGCATTAATCGAAATATTCCTCTTATTTAGATGTTCATGGTTAGTTTGTATGCTAAGTTAATTTTATTTATTCGAGCTCCCATTGCTTCTTTTCCTGTTAACCCCGTTTGTATCCGTTCTCTTAGGTATTTTAATCTCTCCTCCTTATGAATTTTCCCTCCTTCTATTGTCATCTAGATGTCCTGGTGTTTGTCATATACTGTTTCTTTTGATTATGTTATTCAAGGATAAATGTCTGGAAAATCTTCTCGAACCTTAAAATTTATAACATGACCATTGTGCAGGTAGAGTATACTTATAATTCGCTTCGATAAGTTTGCACTCTAACCTACTACTACCTAAGAATCCGGTCTCTGATGGTGGCAAAGCATTGGTCAGAATTGTTCTGTACCTATAGATTATACACGACGGCATGGCACCTATGACGAACTGGTTGTGGCAATGTCAGGCAGCAGCAACTGCCACTAACTTGTCATAATCCAAAGACTTTTCAAATTCGTGTGAATGAGTTTTTACTGCCATTCCTTCTTCGTTGGGACATTCCTCTTCTTTTTCGTAACTCCTACTCTCACTTCAGTGACCTTATTTGAGCTCCAAGTAGAATGTAGGTCTGGCGAGGATGAAAAAAAAGAAATATATATATATATATATATATATATATATATATATATATATATATATATATATATATCCGTTCGTTGCGTTCCTTGCAGCACAATCTCACATCACGGAAAAGAGTTGGCGTCTGTCAGAAAAAGACGACAGATGACGTAATCGCTTAGAGCTAGAAGGGGACGTGCATATGTCGTGAAGGTTGAGCTCTAGCGGGGCGGAATGTCAATACATCACAAAGGTACAGTGTGGTTCTCATAACGACAGTATGCAGATCAATTACAGAGTGGAACCTTGATCGAACTCACTGATACGCAAACCAGTATGAATGAATGAATGAATGAATGAATAAATGACTAAGAGCTGGAGAGAGAGTTCTTGTTTATTGTGACCAATTCTTGAACCCATGCATTTAGATTTGAATAATGTACAATCACGGATATATTCCTATTTATATTTACAAAATATTATTTTTTAAAGCATGTTACATGTTCCCTTTTCGAAATAAGTTTTCAGCGTCACTGTAAGACTAGATACACTTAGGCCATATTAGGATATGTGTTTTATTTTTGTTTCCGAACTTAGCCAAACTATCGACCGCTTCTTGCCCTTCCATCTCTTCTCTTCCCAAAACTTCTTCATTCTTTCGCTTCTCAGATTTCTCTCCTCTTCGGAAATCATCCGCTTGGGTCTCCTTTTTAGATGATTCTCCTCAAATGGTTTTAGACTATCAACTGTTCTTTTGAACTCTCTTCTGTGCATCATCTCCGGTGTAATCCCAACTTCTTCTGCACCTCTCTTGACCTCTTTTGCCCACTTGGCAATGGCCTTTAATCCAAATATAATATTATCATTATTATTTTTCGCTGCAGTCAGCGAGGATCACATTGGTCCTCGTTCCATGAGGCAGTGAAATTTGCTTTCTTCTGAGCACAGAATTCCCTCATTCTTTCTATCCTTTTTCCGGAAGAGATCTCTGTGAAAGGCGTATTTCGGTTTGATTCGTAGTATTTGAGGTCTTCTTTGGGTTTTTAAACGAAGGAATCGTGATTTTAAGTTTTGAATAAAAAAGTGGAAGATCCGTTTGGTCAACCTGTTTCCGAACATTCACTTGAATTTTATCGCTATCGTTATTATTATTATTATTATGGTTATTATTAAATTATCACATGCCTTTCTTTCTTGCTTTCTTTCGTAATCTGCTTACCCTCCAGGGTTGGTTTTCCCTCGGACTCAGCGAGGGACACCAACTCTATCGCCTCAAGGGCAGTATCCTTGAGCATGAGCCATTTGGTTGGAGATACAACTGAGTAGGAACACCAGTACCTCTCCCAGGCGGCCTCACATATTATGTTGAAGAGGGGCTTTGTGGCGGATGGAAAGATTGGAAGGGATGGGCAAGGAATAGGGAAGGAAGCGGTCTTGTACCTTAAGTTTGGTACCATCCCAGCATTTACCTTGATGAGAAATGGGAACCACGGAAAAGCACTTCGAGGATGGTTGAGGAGTGAATCGAACCCCTGTATACTCAGTTGGCCTCCCGAGGATGAGTGCACCCCGTTCCAACCCTCGTACCACATCTGAAATTTCGTGAAGGAGTCGGGAATCGACCCCGGGCCTCGAAGGATGGCAGCTAATCACACTAACCACTACACTACAGGGGTAGACATTGTACAATTTGTAATCACTAGAATTCAGTGCTGGTATGGAGTGAGGACATATGATGGTGTCGATGGTGATTCGTTTTGGAGAGTTGTATGAGTTGTATGTAGCTTTCTCAAGAGTACGAAGATCCATAGCGGTCAAAGTACGACTCAGAGCTACAACTGCACTGAATATGGTTTTGTAAGGAACACGACAGTATCTGTTTTGATTCCATTCGAATGCCATATAAAACCGAGAAAGTGTAACATTTATTCATAAGATATATTAGTAGCCCATTTACAATTTACAATTACTTTAAAGATAATCATTTTGACTGTCGAAGGCAAGCTTATGTACCCGTAACGTATAATACTGTTGATCTACAATTCTCTTCCAACTCCCAGAAGGCAACATGCGGTAGTCAAATTGCTTCTTTCACTTCTTATTCTGCGCATGTCAAATTGTAATCTCGTAGACAAAAAATGCTGCTGTGTTATTGATAACATGAAGTGAATATACAAATATTGAACAAGGTACGGTACTTCTACTGCATTAATCTCTTGAGAGCAGGTGCCGTTACTATGGCAACCAGGAACGTGAAGTGCCATTATTAATGCGAGTCTTCTTTCTTGCTGTTGAGCAATTAAATAAAGGCGTCTCTTACTTTTCAGTCAAAGAAGATTCTTTTGATCACCAGCACCGGGTGAAGGAGTTTTATAAAATAAAAATTAAAGGCTATATTATGAATTTAATTACGTTCGTTAATTAATAACTTATTGTGCCCCAGCAATTTCTAATTATTTCGCTTGTCCTGTCGGATAATTGCTGCCTTCTTGGTTGGATTCATTCCTATCAGCTTATTGTATTGCGTTTTGTTTGCTGTCGAGAGCAGTCATACCCATCGGGCATCGTACATAGAAATTATCCTTGGTCTCTTTCTCAGCAAACGGGAGCTTCCTACGGTGCTGTACGAACTGCCACGAAGTTAAAACACCATACATTAATAACTAAAGTCCGGATTTATAAGCAATAATAGGTTAGACTGCAAACTTACAGGAGTGAGCAACAAGTATACGCTTGCCTGTTAAACGGTTATGATTAGCTGTACAGACTATACGAAACCCTAGAATTCGTTACTTCTGACAGAATTACCCGGCCAACCCGCTCAGTCCTGCGTCTGCTGGAAACATGGTTCGTGGAGAACAATAAAGATTTTATTATTGCGTTCGCAGAATAGTGATGTAATATTCCACCTACAAAGGAAGCTGGAGATGAGCGCCATCTCTCACTTCACAAACTAACAAGTGGGAGAAAAACATCATTCATTTTACCTGGTCGAGTGTTTCCCGCAGTGTGGGCGCTTCTGAGTATCACTCACGCTCTGCTTTTCTGATCAATAGAGAATATCCTCTTAACTTTTGTATATGGGTCACTTAGATGTTCTCCTTTCCTAGGCATCTTAGGTAACTCCTCGATTTAGCGTTGGCAAAAGAGTGTGATCTTCATCACTCTGCTTGTGATCGTAGTTCTCTCTCCTTCAGTTTCTCACCTGTAAGTCAAGGAACGTGCTCATTAAGCTCTTGGTTGGTTCGAGTAATACCCGCTGTCGTGCTTCTTCTGCCCTACCCAGCATTCATACATGAAGTTAGGTCTGATAACCATCTTGGAGACTTTCCCTTCGAATTTTATGGGCATGTCTCACAAGGTGAGGTATTGGCATACCATGTCTTTGATCCAATCACGTATATACTTGGGGGTTAGTAATAACTAGTTTCCGGATATTCACGCGTTAAAAGGTTAGAACGAAAAGTTACTTAAGTTAGTAACAAGTATACACTAGCATGCACAACAGTACTGCTATGAGACTTGCATAAACAGTGGGGGTATGGACTATAATGACTCCTATACCAGGTGGAACTTTTAACAAGACCTACTACTAACTAAAAATCCGCGGTCTAATAACCAATTTAAGTCTGACACCTCGTCACATCAGAAAATCATTATTCATTTTCAAATCTCGCAAAAACTTAAGCTGTTATGATCACATCCCCCGAGATACAAATGCAGTGCGAAAAAACTAGTTGTTAAAGGCAAGATAGGAGATAGGAGGGAAACTCAAACGTGCGCAGAGAAGAGTAGCTTGGGTGAAGAATATTTGAGAGTAGTTGGACTTCCACTATACGCTCTGAGAAGGGAAACATAACATAGGAAAAATATTGCATGATGACTGCCGAACTTCGGTGAGGAGGAGTATATTTGCGTCATTCGATGCAGTTGCATTCCTTGAATTTTCTTGAACATGAAGTGGTAACCATGTAAATTTACTTTATTTCATACTATGACGTAATCGCCTTCTTTCCGTACTCAAACGTGTGCGGAAAAAGACACTTTACCGCACAGAAATTTCTTTCGCACTGTTTTATTAGAAATCCTCTCTGACTGGTTGAACTCCGCTTCAGAGGAATGTAAATACTTTTCGTAGCTATCCTAACGAAAAATGGCGTCTCTCTGTATCCCCAGCTCAAGTAATCTGCCACAATCATAGTACTGAATAATGTATAGGTTATGTATCACATATATCATAAGGTTCGTATTACCTTCATTACTCCAGGGCCGGTGGACCATGTGTATAGCTCTGGTAGCTTAGTGGACTGTTCACTCATTCAAGTAACAGTATTCTTTATGTTTTATTACAACATAACCTCATGCTCCAACCTCTTATATCATTCCCAGCAAGACACGAACAAAACACCAACGAAACGTCAATGCATGGATCAAACATGCACGATTTACGTCGGGAGAAATCAAAATTATTTATAGTCAATGTACCTGGGTACCCCTTCTCCGTCAATTTGAACTGCGCACTTCTAGAAGGCCATCTGTGTTGTGAACCCTAAAGATACTTGGACCATGAATCTTTAGTTGTCTTTACTATCGGCCTATGTGCTTCGCCTGGCGGGAGGATAGACAATTATTCTTTAAGGGAATTTGCTATTGTCTAAGTTGGTAAACCTTCAGTGTTTGTAAATTGTTTTATTTATGTGGTAAGGTTGTCAACACTACTACGGCTTCCTTTTTCTTTAGGTTATGGATAGACTTCGGATTTGTAGGTTGTAATAGGTTAGAATGCAAACTGATTTTGTTAATAGGAAGTGTCGCACAACCCGCTCTTCCATACTGTAGCAAGAGTAACATAAATTTCAGGAGTACTATAGGCCGTACTCCTAATGTCTATGCAAACCTCATAGCATAACTGTTGTACACGGTAGGGTACACTTCTTATTGGCTTAAATAAGTTTGCAGTCTAACCTATCAGCACCTAAATATCCGGGCTCTAGTTATGAACCAATGAAAAATGTTTGTATTTATTTTTGTAGCCAATTAAAATTGGGGATGTGTCCAGGTATTCTGCCTAGTTCAAGAGAATTCGGGAACCTTCCCCCTCGGAGATGATACAAAAGCTGGACGCTTTAGGGCCGAAATTGTCACCTGCATCGCTCCGGTCTAATTGTGTGTGTAGGGGGCAGGGGCAGGGTAAGGCACAACGGTTCAAGGTAATGGCAGACATCTTTTGACAGATAGCTTGAGGGGAATGTTTCAAAGGTCCTTCTTAATGAAAAACTCTAAAATTTAATATCATGTTTTAAATGTAAATTATCAGGCAAGTCTGAGGACTTTGTTCAGCCTCTATGGGGGTGACTATGATTGTCTAAAACTCTAAATTCTTCCAGCCATTTTGGAACTTATATTTTGCGTTTACTATAGGTTTAGCCTCTGTAACTTCGGGGCATAAACCCATGTAGGATTTTAAGTGTATTTCGAGAGGAGTGCAAGTGTTTCAACCCCCGGCATTTTATTTATGGCCGATCGTTCTACAGCTTTTCTTTTTTACTCCTAGGCCATTTAGAATGGGCGCTCATTGCTGCTGTCAAATTCTATTTATTTACAGACGGGTGTGTAATAGATTGTTGAGCTGAAATGAGAGTAGATACAGTTTCTGAAGTTTATCTCGTGTAAATTGGGATAAGAAATTGGTGCCTAGAAGAGGCTGGACTGTATTTATGTGTGAAGCTCAAAGTACTATACGATGTAAGTGAGTCAAGCAAATAAGATCTTTGAACCTTTAGAGCTAACATGTTCATTCATTTGTTAACTATTGTATCGAAAACCTTCTCCATCGTACCTGATGTTTGAATTTAAGTTATCGTTGTTATCAGAACTGTCGAGCTCGTGTTATTCCATTTAACTGTTATTTGTTGGTATTCTTTCAGATTATCTTTCAACTCAGAGAAAAAAGTAAAGAAATACATTTTCAAATTTAGTGCTTTAACTTATACTTTGACCTTTTCTATGTCCACTCATTCACCTCGGGACCTTCCTCTCTAAACAAACAAAACACGGTAACAATTAAATTCATTCATTTAATTTAACAAAATGTAAATTTACCACAGCATGAAATAAAATATTAAATACAACAGCTGTTAAAGTTTATATGATAGGTTTCAAAACCCCATAAACATCTCACTCGCAACGCAAAATATTACTCTCCGTGCCAGAAGCATAAAGAACTATTTAAAATATCTCATGGAAGGGTGTATATTTTTTATTAATAATTTTGTTGCTTTACCGTATCTGTAGCTACTGTACTTCTATTCCTTTCGTAGATGTCGAGGTATAGGAAATTGTACCTTGCACGAGTTCTTTTATGTCTCGGTAAATGCACTGACACGAGGCTAGGTATTACAGTAACTTCAAATACGACCGGAGTAAGCTGGGATCAACCGCGTCAACTTTAGCTCAAGGAACAAGCGCTCTACAGCCTAAACTACTCAGCCAGGTCGGACTGATATTTCGCAGACTTTATGAGTACCAAGAAACCACCGTAAGAGGTGGTGGCGGTGGAGAAAGAGGACATCAGGAGAAAAGCAAAAGAAAATGATCCGAAGAAAAGCAGCACAACTTGTTCTGGGTAATCTCCGACAAAGGAATAGCGTTACGAAAATATTGCAATGGATTGGGGAATCTTAGGAGGAAGGAGGAAAGCTTATTGACTAAGTGGTATGTTCCCTGCTGTAAGTGAAGTCATATTAGTAAACGAATAAGTGTGTGTGGCGTTCTTAAAAGTAGGGAAGATCCCAATATAAAGGTCAATATGGAATTCAAGGAAACAAATAGAGGCAAATATTCGTTTATAGGAAGAGCAGTTATTGGTTAGAATACCAAGGGAGATGTTACAGGAAAATTATTTAAGAAAAAATTAGGTGGAAGAACTGATAGGCGACCAACCACCAGGGTAATTACTGTCAATGTAGATCACTAATGACTGATGATTAAAATTATTTATCTCAAAATTCTGTGTCCAGTATCTTAGTTAAAATAATTGTTCACAATATTCATCAATGCGTTAAAAATAAATTCTTGTTAGATAGAATCTGATAATGATTTTTAAGAATGAAACGTGCCATTCTCAACGAACAAGTTGGACGTGCGGTTAGGGTCACGCATCTGTCGACTTGCATTTGTGAGGTAGTGGATTCGAATCTCACTCTCGGGAGCCCTGAAGATAGTTTTCCGTGGTTTCCCATTTTCACACCAGACACCTGTTCCTTAATTAAGGGAAAGGCCGTTACCGTTCCAATCCTTCTCCCACTAAACAAGTAGTAAAACTGGTAATTCTGTTTAAGTAAATGTATTTAATGTATTTTCTTGCATTTATTAAATCTTGTACTAGTTTGGACAGACGGATACGTTAAACTAAATCGAAGGTGAATAGAAAATGGCTTTCAGTTATATATTTTTTACCTTAGAATAATTTTAATGTTATCGTGTAAAGTAATTTTTTACTACGTAAAATTCCTCTTCATTATTAAATGTATGGCTGTCACATACCTGGAGTATCACTTCCTCACATGACTCCCACCTGTCAGCCACTCTCAATTGCCGCTTGTAAAATTCACTGGTAGTAGTCAATTAAAGCTCTCCTCCTCCTCCTCCTCCTCCTCCTCCTCCTCCTCCTCCTCCTCCCTCGTTCCCTTAATCAGTCACTCAGAGAGTAAAGAGTGCAGCACGAGCGCTTTGCAGATTAACTGTTCAATTGTACGGAGCACGTTGATGTCAAAGTGCGACGCCCTTTTGACAACGAACTCTTCCGTGAAATGATTTCCAATCTCGTAATGATTAATTGTTGACTGCAGTTACTGGTACTCGATGTACAGGTGGCGTATTCCTTTGTTATTGAACAGGGTTGTCAGTAGTGTTGTATGTTCTGAAGGCCAGAGATTGGAGGAACAGAGAAAACCCCGTTGTCAGTCCGTAACACTAACTTGGACGGCAGAACTTAGTGACCTGGAGAGTAAAGAAATAACGGCACTGTGGCTCGCTCTTTACTTGATTTCTGCTGAAGTTTCCAACCCTAAGGTTGGTTGGCAGCAGCAGCTTTTCAGAGGTTCCAGTTTTGTGCCATTCTCTTCAGTTCTGCATAAGATTGGCACCCCAGCTCCTCCACCATTTGACCAATATATTCCAGTCCAGATCTTCCCCTACAATATATTCCCTCCCGGAGACCTCCAGGATGAAGGCTAGTAAACTATCATGTCTGATTTTATGTGAAGTCCATGTATTTCTTCCTTTCTTCATATTCATTGACAAGCTTGGGGCTTCTCCAACTCTTTGCATTACTTCCTCATTCTGTCCAAGACATTTTCTGCTTTCGTCTATAACACCATTGTTCAAAGGCTTCTACCCTCTTTGTCTCTGCCACCCGTCGTGCCCAGGTCCTACTTCCGTACAGAAATACGCTCCATAGTATGCATAAGTAGTTTCCGGTTTTCCTAAGACATGGTGCCAGCCAACAGCGTATGAATTTGACACATACGTCAGTTTGTTAGTCTGACATTAACCTACCAACACACTCAAGTTGAGTCCGCCAAGCACTAGCGTGGGTGTTGTATCGTTCAGTGATCATGTCGACGTCTGTGCCTGAAAAAGAACATTTGTGGCGTGCATTGCTTTTCTTATTTAATGAAAAGGAAAAGGCTGTGAAAAGTCATCGTTTGCTGGTAGAAACATATGGCGAACACGCTCCATTGGTTAGAACATGTGAGACATGGTTTTGACAGTTTAAACGTAGTGATTTCATTGTGAAAGACAGAGCGCGCTGTGGTAGACGACAAAAGTGGACAGACGACCAATTGCAGGCGTTACTGGATAGTGACTCAACTCAAACTCAACAGCAATTGGCACAAACATTACATGTGTCACCAGAAACAATCATCAGACCTTTACGAGAAATGAGGAAGATCAATAAACTCGCTAAATGCGTCCCACACGATTTTAATGAATGGCAAGTGAGCTCTTGAAGCCCGGCGAAACCGTTAATGCACTACGCTATCGCCAGCAAATGATTAATTTAAATCACGCACTGAACTAAAGACGACCGGGATGGGCCAGAAGACATGACAAAGTGATTTTGTTACACGACAATGCGCCGTCTCATACAGCACAACCAGTGAAAGACACCTTGAAATCGCTTGGATGGGACATCCTCCCGCACCCGCCGTACTGCCCCGACCTGGCGCCATCTGACTGTCACCTCTTCGCATCAATGGGGCACGCGCTCACAGAGCAGCACTTCAGCAATTTCGATGAATTTGGAAAATGGCTCGACGAATGGTTTGACGCAAAATACATACAGTTCTTCTGGCATGGTATTCGTAACCCCACCTGAAATATGGGCGAAGTGTGTAGAAGCCGATGGTCAATGTTTTGAATAAGGAAAAAATGAATTTCTCTTGAAGATCACGTGATTTCTTTACCACAAAACTTATGCAAACACCTGGTATGTCTTAATTAATTGTTTCCCCAGATTTAAGTAGATATTTTTAGATGTGAAGAGCTTTCTCTTTATATTGAAAGCTATCTTTTGCTGGTTAATTCTCCTGACCAGACCTTTCTTACTTCGGTTATCAGTTGTTATTTAGCTTCGTAAGTAAGAAAACTCTTCAACCTTACTGAGCTGGTTCCCATGCAGGGCCATCTTTATTTTTCTTGTTGCTTATTTTTGACCAATACTTTTCTTTTGTCTGAATTGTGGTTCATGATTTATCCATATGTACACTACTGTCCATTACTCCAAGCATTGTCATTAATTGTTATTCATTTTCCGCAATTATTGCTATGTTCATAGAATTGTTTCTATTCTCTCTCACTCAAAGTTAAATCCACCACTTTGCCTTAGCCACTCCCTTGTTTCATCTAGAGCTTTCTGGATGTATCCGTTGAATGGTAGTTAACTACTGTGATCATTAGAGCCCGGATGTATAGGCTGCAATAGGTTAGGTGCAAACATAACAAGTATTCTCTACCCGGACAACAGTTCTGCTATGAGATTTGCATAATCAGTAGAGTCGCGGCTTATTAGAAACCCTGCATATTTTGTGTTACTCTCGCTACACTACGGAAGAGTGGGTAGGTGTCCCTTGTCCTGAGATCTTCACCAACTGTACGACCCTGTACTTTTCATTACGCATCACGTGACCGAAATATTAGTGTTTCTGCTTCTTGACTGAAAGGAGTACTTTCCTCTTCTTGTTTAGTCTTTCCATCACCTCTGTATTTCTTACTCTTTCAGTCCACGAGATACGCAACATCCTCACCGAGCAAGTGTTTGCGCGGTTTGGGTCACGTACCTCTCAGTTTGCATTCTGATCTTGAGCCTTTTTGAACTCCTTCGTCGGCTAGGCTGAGAATGTTTTTCTGTCTTTTCGTGTGTTCACCTCCAGGCAAATGCCGGGGATGTACTTGTTCACAGGCCGCAGCCGATTCCTTCCACACCCCCACCCAATTTCCATTCACTTTCTTTAGCTCCTCAACTGAGATTGGTAACAGTAAGGACATCTGACCGTAACAACATAGCATATAATTTCATCTCACCACATCCCGAGCGCGTATAACATACAGAACTAAGGGGTACACAAACATTTATGACCTTTAGTTACGGGAATATCTGAGCAGATGTTTGGCTCACCAGATGCAGGTATTTCAAGTTTACGCCCATTGCTTAAAGTCTCCATCCAACGGACGAATCACCATCAACAGCGCCATATGCCCTCACTGCCGAGAGGTTGGGAATTGAATGCAACCTTTTGGCACGCAATTTAGTGATTAGAAATTATATACCACCACCTCCTCTACACTGCACGCCAACATTCTGATGGTGAAAATTTCGTGACTCGAAGCGGATAACAATGGCGTTAGACAATTCTCTGTTTCTGTGTTAAAAATTATTCACAGAACGATGTGCTCGCGCGTTTTCATATGACAATTGGGCGTGAATTAAATGTTTCTTTGGACGGCTTTATTATGGGGCACGAATACGTATTCTACCAAGATTTTTGAACACACAATAAAAATGTGTAAAAAGTGATTTAAGTGGTATTTGCAACAAAACTCCCCATATGTACTTGGCCCCTTAAAGAATAGGCCACACACTTCTCTTTAAATAGCGATGCTTTATATGAATAGAGACTCGCTCGTTGCAGGAACAATAAAGTGGAAACTAAGAGGCGAATATTTTGAGCTTTGCACGAAGGCGTCTTAAATAGACATTGTGACGTATTGTGCAATATAGGTAAGATATCTTGAGAGATTTCTCCAAAACTAATCTTTCCATCCCGGTTGTAAGAAAAAACTACCACAAGATGTCTGTGCATAGGCAACACTGCACCGAGGAGTCGATCACATCAAACAAGAAAAGAGCAGAGTGAGCGGAAGCAGTACTGGGGGAGGGAGGATATTAGGAGAGGTTTACAGTGGTATGTACCAAACATCAAAAAAGAACACCACCTTTCAAAAAAAAATTAGATGACCAAGTGTATTGGAACAGCAGCTTTCACGAGAATATAGCACACACTAACATTTTTGGAGAAAATAGATCCTCAAATATACTTTGGACATTTTAGGAATAGTAGCAAAGGGATAATTAACCTAAACCCTACGAAATGAAATTGACCAATGTATATATAAGAGATTAAAAAGGAACTGCCATGCAAGGTCCGTGCTTTAACAGTTTTTCCAGAGTTATACAGATAATCATCCCAGATGATATATTTCTTAAGTAGAATTTCTAAACCTTTGAAAGAACAACTCTTTTTTGTCAATAAAATTGGTGAAAAAAGTTTATCACAATATACACCTTGTTAACCAAGAAGATATAGTCCGAGCAAAAATCCCAGACATTGATTACAAAGGCAAAATAGCTCGGGTCCCCGTTTAGAGGAAAGGTTTTCGAAAGGGGACTAACCCACAGATAAGTTTTGACAAAATTACAAAAATCGTTACATAGAACACTGTGTCAGCGTGAGCCTCGACCATATAATGGAACTAGATCACAAACCCAGTTTTCTCAATTATTATATTTTTTTTGAAAAGAGAGGTGTCACACACACAATCACCTCAAATGATAATTATTAATATTATTATCTAATCAAATTTGGAGGGAACAAGTACACTTTTACCATGAAGATCAAGAAATATTTGGCCACACAAAAAAAAAACCGAATACGCCTCCAGGGCGCCCTAATATAAAAAGCATATACACCTAATAAAAGAGAAAAGGGTAGGGTAAAAAGGAGGATCAGTACAATAAGGATAAGTGAGGATGAAAAGAAAGGAAACTCCGACTGCGTAATGCTGGAGAATGTTTGATCTGCCAGTAGATGTTTTCCAAAATCATCTAAGGTTGAGAAAGTTCTGTTTGACGATGTTTAGGCTCAGTCCACATCACCAAGTGTTCAGCACTAAAAATCAATTAATCTTAATCAGTTTGAAGGTGGCAAGGAGTTAGACTCGAACCAAGGCCTTGAAAGTTTTTCATAGCATGTCATCACTCAAAATGCCGAACAGGCCGAGTTTAAAGTTTCCAAAGCAAGTTTAGTAAATGATATGTTTAGCTCACCAAAGTCCTTTCAGAATAACTCCATCAGCTGGTAGGGAAGAAAATGGCGCAGCACACGGCAAGCCGTGCGGGGTCCGTAGTCCCTCCCCACACACACACACACACACACACACACACACACACACACACACACGCACACACGCACACACGCACGCACACACACACGCGATGATGCCAGTCTGCCCAAGACGGGCCAAGCAGTCCAATATATACACGCCCGGAAGCGAAGACCAGTTCATTCGAGAAAGATCATGTGACGTGGCAGATGACGTAGTAGGTGCGAGGCAGACTGAAAGACAGCAGTCAGTGTGTCGAGAAAATGTCGGAGGGTAACGACAGGTGAGCAAAAAGTAAGGTAATTCCGATGATAGGAAGAAGTATTGATAACCAGAGCAGATAATAATAATAGCGTATAGTCCTGTAGAAACATAAAATTGTAGAGTATGTGGAGATGTACATGCGATGAAGTTTGCAGAAACTCGTAGAACGTCGATGGAGAGGTTATGGCAGTAGCACGTTACAACATCCTAACAAATACTGTGAATGAAAAATATACACCTACAGAGTGCTTATATCAGTACTATTAATATGGTTATTCAAGGCATTTTTTGCTGTTGTTTTCCTTTTTTTACGTGCTGTATCCCAAATATGAATGTCATGTCTCATTCGCTACTTCAGGCTCCCTGAAGGAGGGAAATACTGCAACCCCCACGTCCTGCCGGTGATGCGGAAGGTATAACGTAACCCTGCATGCTTCAGCGGATGGAGAGAAACAGATCGCAAGGGAACACAAGGGAGAGTGAATGTGATCATTTCACACCTTGTCACTTTGTCAAGGCTCGTGTCACCAGCTGGGAGTGTGGTCAGTGGAGCAAACTGTGCTGCGGTGTGACGATTGACGGCAGACTCACTCAGTCTCCAAAATGTATCATGGGAAAATATTGCGTTGAAATAGTTTCAATGTTTCGTGCTTGTTATATGCTTTATACATGTTTTGCCTAAACTGTCTGGCAGTAATGATATGAAGTGCTCACGTTTCATATTATATTTTTTCGAAGGTATTCTTTAAAAAAATCCTCATTCTAAGAAAGCATTGAAACAAGATTATGAGTCCATCACTACTCTTCACGGTTTCTCTGTCGTCATTCTAAAGTACATAACGTGTAAAGGACATAGCAAATAAATAAATAAATAAATAAATAAATAAATAAATAAATAAATAAATAAATAAATAAATAAATAAATAAATAAATAAATAAATAAATTACATACATTATCATTATAGACCGTTTTGCCTTTCAGCGTTCAGTCTGCAAGCCTCTGTGAATTTATTAAACGTCGCCGCAATCCTCGATTTGCAACTAGTGTTGTGGCCTCATTTAGTTCTATACCTCTT
Organism: Anabrus simplex; assembly: GCF_040414725.1. Taxonomy (NCBI): domain Eukaryota; kingdom Metazoa; phylum Arthropoda; class Insecta; order Orthoptera; family Tettigoniidae; genus Anabrus; species Anabrus simplex. The sequence continues at coordinate 214,412,760 of NC_090279.1, read as the reverse complement.
ATATTTAAATCGTTATAAACTGAACCTAACCATCGTCGTCGTGGTCTACCTCTATCTCTACTTCTTTACCCTTCATAACAGAGTCCATTATTCTTCTATGTAACATATCCTCCTCAATTCGCCTCACATGACCCCACCACCGAAGCCTGTTAATGCGTACAGCTTCATCCATCGAGTTCATTCCTAAATTAGCCTTTATCTCCTCATTCCGAGCACCCTCCTGCCATTGTTCCCACCTGTTTGTACCAGCAATCATTCTCGCTACTTTCATATCTGTTACTTCTAACTTATGAATAAGATATTCTGCGTCCACCCAGCTTTCGCTCCCGTAAAGTAAAGTTGATCTGAAAACAGTCCGTTGTAAAGATAGTTCCATCCGGAAGCTGACTTCCTTCTTACAGAACATTGTTGATCCCAACTGCGAGCTCACTGCATTAGCTTTACGACACCTTGATTCAATCTAACTTACTATATTACCATCCTGGGAGAACACACATCCTAAATACTTGAAATTATCGACCTGTTCCAGCTTTGTATCAGCAATCTGACATTCAATTCTGTTGAATTTCTTACCTACTGACATCAATTTAGTCTTCGAGAGGCTAATTTTTATACCAATTAAATAAAAATAAGTAAAGAAGGAAGTAAGTAAGGGAGGGAGGAAGTAAGTAAGTAAGTAAGTAAGTAAATCAAGTTATCAGTCGTGAGGCTGGTTGGGAACAAGCGAGCCATTCTCATCTTTCCTTTTTAGTTCGCACTAGGAATCACATCTCATCTCATGTAATGTTTGCGTCCTGTACTCTATTCTTGGTTGTCCTCCATAATATTTTCGCTCTATTATTGTCTTCAATAACCCATCACGTCTAAGTAAATGGCCTCTTAGGTGATCCCGCTGTCTTATTATTTGTGTCTTCTCTCTGCTACTCTTCTAAACACTTCTTCATTCGTGATCGTTTCTCTCCAACTAATTTTCATTAATCTCCTACAGCACCAAGCTCCAAATGCAAAGAGTCTCATTTTTTCCTTTTAACCTAATGTTCAAGTTTCACTTCCATACAAAGCAATACTTCATACATAGGTCTTCAACAGTTGTATCCTCAAATTAAGACTTATGGTTTTTGATGTAAATAGTTCCTTTTTATTAAAATCATTCGTAACTTCAGAAATCCTACTCAATCAATACGTAAAAATAATGTCAAACTTCAAGGGTGGTCGTTCGTAGCGAAATGGCGTGTTGCAGTTATGGTAAGGTTACGTTTAATCAAAAATCGTGTGAAATAAAATTCAGTCAGTAAAACACTAGTATCGTTACTTTTTGTACCAAAAGTAACAAGAAAACTGTATAACATTTCCCTTTGCGAAACGTTAATTATCATAAGTATGTCTTCCATTACATGAAACTCAAATATCGATAAAGAACCACTTTTTAAAATAGAAATCCTCAACCCGTGCACCTATCAAGGTCCCTGTTGCTACGTCGAACTTTAAGTGACGTCATTTTCATTACACATTTTGTCACTTCACGCAGATGAGGCATATTCACGTCAACAGCAATGCGAATCTCATAACTCTTCTCTATTTAACCGAACCAATAATAGGTACGATAGCTAGTTTAAAGTAAAAGAGCCTAGAAGGGACGGTTACCCAGTTTCACTTGCTTTCAGGGGGCTACGGTAGGGTGTATCTTTCCCAAGCACCCTTACAAACGTCATTGCACCTTTTCTCAACATCTATTTAAGGTGCTTGTCTGAAAAAGGGTGAACCTATGATGGTTTTCTAAAACTTCAACACAGTGATTTCCAAAAGTAACATTTTGTTTGGCAGAATTCGTTTTTGTAATACTCCAATTTCTTTTGATATTTTTCAGATGCTGTAGAGTGAATAATACACACACTATGAGGTATAATACAATATCCCTGCACTAAAACATTTATGGAAACATACTTAAAAGGGTGTACAATTTTCAGAAATTTCACGCGGGTAGTTTGCGAGAAAAGGTACACTAAATCTTACAAAAAAGTAAACTTACGTGAGACTGCAGCCAAAGTTTCAATACATTCAACACATTTCTGGATCCCTTGTCTTTAGTCCTCTTTTGTTGTGCCTTGTTTTCTACTTCCTTCAATGATTTCTGTTTTTCTTGTCAAGCTTGTGCATGGCTCATATGGAGTGATACCGAAACTAATACCAAGTTTCTTCAATGCCTCACACCTTGACAACTTGCCTTTGTTGAAAGTCATTACAGCATCGTAAACATCAAAATCAAAACAATTAATTTACATAAAATTGCTTTTGGAACTCTTGACCAAATAGCACTGTTGATACACTCATTCTGATTTTTGTGCACGACCATGTAAACACTTATCCAGTAACTGTTCATCAGATAGGTCCCTTAAAATACTCGTGTACAAAGGTTTGGTCTGGTGCTTGTGCTTTGTTGTATCACTTCGTTTGGGGCAGACTCCGTGGTTCGATGCAGAATCATTTGAAGCAATGCTGCCCAGACTGCCATGCCCACATTGTTTTATCCTTAATCGTGTATTTGGAGCATTTCTGAGTTACAAGAATGCATGTATTGATGATGATGCTTGTTATTTAATGTGGTCTAACATCGAAGGTCATCGGCCCAAAATGTACGTATTAGATATCAAATTAAAGAGGGCATTGAACAGATCAATAATCAGCAAGAAAATGATAAATTTCGTCATTTTCCACCATAGGTATCGGATCCCTTTAAAACAACAATCGTCACAACTCTACCGAAGTTAATAAAAAACTATCGGTAACATTAATCTTTGCCGGACTGCAAATTCTGTGTATATATAGTTGACTACACATAAAATAAATGGTGAAATCAGCTCTTAGGATGTTATTCTATTTTCAGTGCTTTTAGGGATACCTGGACGTGATCATGGCAATTTTAACCTCGGTGAAGGAAGGCTTCTATGTATTCTTAATTTAAAATATTGTTTCTTGTGAAAATTGAATGGATTATTTTGTTTATTCGTATTCGCTTTCCGTTCCGGAAGGAAAGTTTTCAATATCGGGGTAGTGTCTACAGTATATTCATTCCCCTGTTGCTTATGCAACCAATGCTACAAAGGCTTACCTCGGGCAGTTGTACGGCTGGCTTACTACCTGATGTTACAAAGCTGTGGGGCTAGCGGACGGAAGCGAGAAGCTGCTGTACCTCTCCAGCAAAGCAGAAGTAATTCGCTGAAACATTAAACGGAAGACAGGAAAAGCCGCCCGTTGTCGGTTGCAATTAAAATAAATACGTGGCTACTGTCACACAAAGGGTTTCTGTTTATTTTGTTCTTAAGGGCGTGATGGTATCCTCTGTTTCAAGCCAAACATGTGGTATTTTTGAACAAATCCTTGAGTTTAGGCATCCCCGTGCAATTGGATTTCCAGTGTTTGATGCCTCCAATATCATATATTCCAGGCCTAATATTCGCGTATAATATTCGTTTACTCACTTATAAGACCTGTAAAGAAGCAAAACAGTATTAATTAGGTACAATATTATACTGTCGGAAGAATCTCCGAGGAGCAGGCGGTAGCGCGGCGGCCTCTCATAACTTGGTTCCGTGGTTCAGATCTCGGTCACTCCCTGTAGGATTTTTGCTAGACAAAGCGGAGGCGGGACCGGTTTTTCTCTGTGTACTCCGGTTTTCCTTGTCATCTTTCATTCCGAGAACTCTCTCCAATATCTTTTTATTTTATTTCATTTAATTTCCTTTCATTTCATTTCATTTAATTTATCTCTTATTAATGATTGCCATAGATAAGTGAGACAGGCTCCAACAGCAGGCATAATTCCTCTCCCCGCAGTTGGATGGAGGCTTCATTCATTCCATTCCTGACCCGGTCGAATGATTGGAAACAGGATGCGGATATTCACTGTCGGGAGTTCAGTCAAAAAATTAGTTCGCAGGAAACCAGAGTGGAGAAAGGATGACAAAAGTTTCAAATTTATTCAGGAGAAGTATCTTCAAGATTCTCTATTATACAGGGTAAAGCGTAATTCGCGCACTCGGGCGTCGCAGCGCGACTCCTCACATGCCAGCAATAAAAAAATGTCTCTTACAAATTTTCCTTTTGGGAGTATATCCGGTAGAAAACAGACGTTTAAGAGTAGCAATCTGGCAACACTGTAACCATATGTAGGGTAAGTACCGCTGTCAGCACGTTCTCGTCGTGTTGTACAGTTGGTACAATGGGCAGAATTTTGGGTTGGCATGCAGGAGGTCGATGGTTCGATCCTGGGTTGAGGCGCATTTTTTATTTGCTAATTTCCATGTGACATTACCTACTGTAATACAGTAAGACACCGTTTCTGGGGTCACATGTATCCTACATTTACAACATTTTGTAACGCTGAAACAACAAATACCTGGTTAGACTAATAAGAAATAGACAGCTGAAACAAATGACCAGTCATAGGACAGAATAACTACACAAACAATATCACTTTCGATATGCTAAAGATGATAGCACAGTACAATAACACAACATCTACTTGTCATTTACATACTTCATGTATAATAATAATGTTATTTGTTTCACGTCCCACGAACTACATTTTTAAGGTTTTCGGAGACGCCACCATACTACATGTAATATGATCGCGCAGATGTAGCACATTAGCACTAATACTGTCCATATTAAATTCACACCCACAACGTGGAAAGGGCGCCTTTCAAAGCTGACCAATGAAAACGATTGTTCGTCCACTTCTAGGATCGTAGTACGTAAGTGCAAATGGTTTCTAGAGGACCCGCTGCAATCGCTGTTTACGATTAAGGTGCCAGATACCATACCACCTGGACTACATTTACGAAATAAAAACATACGCCTCAACCCAGGATCGACCACTCGACCTCGTGCATGCTAACCAAAAACTCGATCCACTGCACCAACTGTACAGTACGACTAACTTCTGCTGACAGAAGTAGTTACCCTACATGTGGTTACAGTGTTGCCAGATTGCTGCTCTTGAACGTCGTTTTTCTGCCGGATATACTCGCAAGACGAAATTTTGTAAGATACAATTTTTTATTGCTGGCATGTGAGGAGTCGCGCTGCGACGCCCCAGTGCGCGAATTACGCTTCACTCTGTATATAAGTGTCATTATAACAATAAGTGAATAGTCTCTCCTCAGTTGCCGGTGACCAGTGTTGCGAGTGGAGATCATTTTTTTGGGTGATTATTTCGACTTCAACAATCATGCGGAAATAGAAAGGCTCGTAATATTTTCTGTGTACTTGTGTACTTCGGATATTAATTGAACGTTATAAATGAAAGGCAGTATACTGTGATTGCATACTGCAACAGTCAATACAGTATAGGCAATACCCCGTACACTAATGTACTATAGTCAATAAGTTTTTGGACTGGCGCCTACAGTGTAAGCAACACAGTGTACACCTATGTATGTACGTACTACAGTCACTACGTTCGTTGACTGGCGCTTACAGTGTAGGCAACTCAGTGTACAGCTATGTACGTACTACAGTCACTATGTTCGTGGACTGGCGCTTACAGTGTAGGCAACTCAGTGTACAGCTATGCACGTACTACAGTCACTATGTTCGTGGACTGGCGCTTAAAGTGTAGACAGCTCAGTGTACAGCTATGCACGTACTACAGTCACTATGTTCGTGGACTGGCGCTTAAAGTGTAGACAGCTCAGTGTACAGCTATGCACGTACTACAGTCACTATGTTCGTGGACTGGCGCTTACAGTGTAGGCAACAGAGTGTACAGCTATGCACGTACTACAGTCACTATGTTCGTGGACTGGCGCTTAAAGTGTAGACAGCTCAGTGTACAGCTATGTAAGTACTACAGTCAGTATGTTCGTGGACTGGCGCTTAAAGTGTAGACAGCTCAGTGTACAGCTATGCACGTACTACAGTCACTATGTTCGTGGACTGGCGCTTAAAGTGTAGACAGCTCAGTGTACAGCTATGTAAGTACTACAGTCAGTATGTTCGTGGACTGGCGCAAAAGTTTGCAAGGAGAAATAAATTACAGCATTTTGAGTTAGTTTTTATGTTGTTGACAGAATTACATTTGTCTATCATTACCAGGTGAGATTAAACATAATACGTTGGAACTTTCCGAATGATCTTTCCGCAATCATTCTTATTCTAGTGAGTGAATTTTAGCATTTTTGATAATTAACCATTAACTTTTCAAAACAATTGTTTCTAACACTTCTCGAACTCAAATTTATTTTTGACATATGAAAAGAAAATTCTTGAAAATTATCTTCAGTTTTATATGAATAAATATTCTATGTAAACATTCATAGAATTTTAGGAATTGTACGGAAAATGGAACGGTGATTACAAATGGAATCGTGTTGAAATATGGAAGAGTTAGATAGCACTCACAGGTTACGTGAAAGTTAGTGAATCCAAGAATTTTCATACCTAAGCCTCATCCTCCTTTAAGGAAACGATGCCTTACAGGATTGCTTGAAAGAATACCTGTGTTTAATTTTAAGAGTAACCGCAGCAGTGATGTATTTGGAGTTATCGTAGAGGTAGGCACTGGCGAATCTCCTGGCTCTGCTGTAGTTGAAGTGAAAACGTTATCTTCATCATCACTTACGTTTCTGTGTTTTTACTTCCATGCAATGTCAATGTAGAGCAAGTGGAGGTAAGTTCGTGATAAATCTTTGAATAATTACCATATGTCCGCTTGGGCGATTGTTGAGAACTCAGGGAACTGGTAAGAATGTTGAAATTCTTAGTCTTCAGTAGGGAAGTTAATAATGTTTATTGAAAGATTTATCACCAATTTGAGGAAAAATCACGGATATATCTCGCTTTACCTTTTGTCTATTACTAGAATGCAATGATTTGAACTACGTTTAATAAAATGTTACGATTGAAAAAAAATAAACAAAACCTCAGAAAGTATTGGTTATAAGCATGGCTCGACACTCTGCGGGAAGATATACATGTGGCAAAAGTCTTTCCTGAAGATGCACAAGATCGCATCAAGTGGGAAAAGAAGTTCAGAAGAGCAGACCCTACAATTAAGCGGGATAAATGAGAAAAAGTAGAAGAATAGGTTAGGATCCAAAAAATTTTGCTAGTGCGAAGCAAGGACTAGCCCGTTGTTCCAAAATGTACCAAGTGTAGCATACATTTTAGGGTTTGTAATATGTCGTACCCCTAACGTTTATACAAACCTCATGCCGGGTCGTTGTGCGGTTGGGGTGCACTTGTTACTGCATAAAAGTAATTCGATAACTTGCTCACTTACTTTCCAGCTCTTATTATTGGCTTTACGCCCTATTGACTAAATTTTTCAGTATACGGAAACGCCGAGGTGCTGGAATTTTGTTCCGCCATATTTCTTGTACATGCCGCTAAATCTACCGACACGGGGCTGACATATTTGAGCACCTTCAAATAACACCGAACTGAGCCAGGATCGAACCTGCCAACTTGAACTCAGAAAGCTAGGACATTAACCGTTAGGTCACTCAGCAGGGCTATTAATTTATTATAATTACTTTATACATAATTTAAGTGTAATTGTTGCTAACAATAGCGTATTATCTAAAATTAAGTTCTCAGAAAGAAACCATAATTTAATTTCATTGATTGCAAATATTAAAAATGTTTAAGTTCTTTAGACAGTTCCAATCGTAAAATTAGCAGCGTATCGCCCCACTGTAGCAATGGATTCATCATTTGGATTGCTACACCTCAGATTAGGACTAGTTAATTATAAGATAGGGAATATAACACGACCTTTTTGCTTTGTAGAATAAATAATTTAGCTTATACAACTGGAACATTCAACTTCTCCAAGTGAAATTAGAACAATACTTCAATATATGTAGATTTCAGTTACAAAGAGAAGCATCTTTTCATCCTCGTACATATTAAGTGACTAAGTATCTCTTTACAAAGTGGGAAAGAGAATGCCTTTCACATCTTTAGTCGCCCTTACTCCTAAGTGCACTTGCTCGTATCTCACATCCTGTTAAAACCTTTTACCTAACACTTTCAATGTAAGCCACTTCACTTTGTCTTGTCAAATAACGTTCTGGAAAGGTTCTTGTTTGTGAGGTGTAAACCGAAGTATTATTTCATTTAATAATGTGCTACATTTTCTCGTCAGTCACATCAGTCATCTCAGGAGAAGGGAAGAGGATGTAAATCTCCACTAATTGCAAACGTTATTCCTTTGTGCGCTATTATATGAAGTAATTCAAACACTAGCACAATTTACAGCTTTATCAAGTTCGAAGGGGAAGTCAGATGTAAGAGTATTTAATTGGAGCTCCTCCACAGGTGCCGTTTGTTTTAGTGGCATTGAACTCTCCATTTCTATTTCAGACATTAATTCAACAAATATTAGTAATTAATGATGGCCTGTCGCCTCCGAAGATGCCTGGAGCAGGTTTATCGAGGCGACCTGCGTGTCTGTGAGGATGAGATCCTACCTATGATGAATTCTAATGATGACGACAGAACACACACACCAAGTGACCGATTAACCGACCGGATTGGCAATCGAACCCGTGTACCCTGGAACGAAGGCCAGCACGCTAACAATTTACCCATGGAGCCGATCAAGGAAATTAAGTTTACATACATACATACATACGTACATACATACATACATATTTCTTCATTAAATGAATGAATTCTCAGCGTCCGTAATACTGCATATATAAATAGAGCCAATGCCCGTTGGGAATTTTTGATGATAACGGCAGGATCAATTCCGTAATGCCATTCACATTGGAGATGGGGAGTTTTCGTTAAATATAATGGCACCGTGGCATCGTTCTTGCCTTCTACCCAACGAACAACCACGAGTTTACAGGAATGACCATGAAAAGGGCATTACATTACTTGCCGGCTGGCAAACAGCCAGAGACGTTGCCATGGTAACCGGTAGGTTCACTCAATGCAGAGCATGAAACCCGCACAAAATAGTAATTTTCTCCGCCATTTGTAGATTAAGCGAAATTATGTACATTAAAAGGTTGTTTAAAATGAAGGTACGTTTTATATATAGTCCACGGATATTACGGAAAATCAAAAGTATAAGAGAAAATTGAAGAAACCTATTCTACTCTTCCTATAAAACCCCCGTCTGTTCAGTGATTTCTAAACAATATGCATACCTAAACCTGTTCCTGATTGAGTATACTCTAAATATGAACTTTGGACTAGATCTACGTAGCCGTTTCGCCATCACGATCGAATGTTAGAATGTACACTTACCGAAGTCACTAACAAGAATAGTTTATCCGCACAATCGTTCTGCTTTCAGATTTTCATAAACTTTAGAGGTAAGGACTATTAGGCCCTCTAGAAATTACAGTCGTAATAATTAAAGATGAGTTCTGACAGTTGTTAGAGGGAAGTCCGTTTACTGCCTGCCCGGGTGGGAATAGGGGAGTAAGCGATATGGTTGCCTTGGGAACGTGGGCGGACCCACTGCCGTTAACATGGAGATAAGGCTGCTGGCCAGCTCGTGTTGCTTGGAGTTGCCAAACCTCTCACTTCTGAGTTACGCACAACAGAACACAGCGGTCTGAACGAACGAACAAGTGAGCCGGAAGTGAAGGGAAGAAGAATGGAATGTGGCTACACCATGCAACGCTCTTCCAGCCATCCCTGTCTGTCCAAACGTTTCCTTTAATATTACTGGTATAATACTCTAGCTACATTACGGTAACGCGAGCCAGGTGGTATTTCATACTTGGCATATATTTTTGTATTCTCTCCTATTACTGCCTAATCATGCCGGTTCTAATAACTAGCTCTGTGTCTTCATTTACTTACACAGCACTTATTTTTACAATTTGCTTAACGTTACACGGATACAGCTAAGTCTTATGGTGACGATGGGATAGGAAAGGGCTAGGACTGGAAAGGAAGCGAGCGTGGCCTTAAATAAGGCACAGCCCCATCTTTGCCGGATGTGAAAATGGGAAACCACGGGAAACCATCCTCCTGCAGCACTTAAAATATTACCCCTCTATTTCCTTTATCCTCAATAGCGAGTCCTTCGTTTTACTACCTAACTTTCCCATTAGTCCAAGGAGATTCTTCTACCGCGACCTTACCCATCGTGTTGTTTCCTTACTTAACCCACAGACCACTTTCCGAGTATCCCTCTGCTATTTTCCTACCTGTTGGTGCCGTAGATCACTCTCGCTGCCTCAGTACCTGCTACTTGAAAATTTTAAATAATTATTTTGAGTCACTTCTGTCTTACAATATAGATATGTCTTTGTGTAAGGAATCACTGTTCAGTCGTAAATTTGACCGTCGAATTCCGCTCACCGTAACTGTGAGTTCATGGAATTAAATTTTTTCCATCATGATTCGATTTGATTTAGAGCACATACAGTACTTCCATCCTGGGAGAACACACATTGTAGAAGAGAAACATCCATGCAAAACCATATATGTCCAAAAAGTCAGTTAGTTTTAGTGATAGGCGCAAGGAAATGAGTTCATGTCCAAACTACTGATCACAAGTAGAGCGTTTGTCTCGTAACTTCTCGCCTCTCCTACTTTTTTTCTCTGTGGGAAGTTATTGTTTCGTTCAATACATCATTCAGAATTATTATCGACGTTAAAAATGTATTTGCCTCTATAGTGTTCCGTAATTTTCGTACACTTACGGAAATGTACATTCAGAAGAATGTGCTGGAAATTTTATCTACATTGAGATTAATTTACTCTAAGAAGGACCCTCAACTTAATAATCAAGTTAAATAAATAAAATATAAATGTAAGGTTAGTAACACTATAGTTTAAATTATTCAAGATATATTTTTAATAATAGTAAATACTATAAATTCATTTGAAAATGTTAAAAATTATTTTTGTGATACTTAAAATTTCAGTTAAATTACATTTTACGTTAACTTAACATTATATTACATTCATTTTTAATTTTAAGTAGCTATAATGCTCAGTATATTATGTTTATGCAGGTATATAATTACATGGTTAGCATAATAGCAGGCTTCATAGCCTGAGCCCCGCCATGTACATAAATTGATTGATAAATAAATAAATAAATAAATAAATAAATAAATAAATAAATAAATAAATAAATAAATAAATAAATAAATACATACATACATACATCAATCAATCAATCAATCAATCAATCAATCAATCAATCAATCAATCAATCAATCAATCAATCAATCAATCAATCAATCAATCAATCAATCAATCAATCAATCTTTTTTGAATTTCCTGACTTCTAGAATTGAATCGAACTCACGCTAGTTGGGGTTATAAGGTGCACCTGTATCATGTGGGCTAGGCAACTCTCACATCCCGAGGTATAATATTTGGCTTTGGCGTTTAATACAGTATATTACATTTAAGACATGTGACTTGCGCTATAGATTTTCAAATTGCTTTTAAAATGAAAAGGGTCGTGCTTCATACGTGTTCTGTTCAATTCTCCATTCCACTTATGTCTACGTGCGCCGACTTTATATGGGCAATCGGGTTAACACTACAAATTATACATTCCTTTATGAGTGACTCTGTTTAACATATCTCCTATAAACAAAGGAGGAATAAATAAACTGGAAGGGTTGGTATCCCTGAGTTATGTCGTGCTAAGTGGCCGCAAATGAAAGCATGAATTATTATTATATGTTTCAGAAGCGAGCTTCATGTAGCGAATGTAATGTGTAGCAGCAATGGCAATTTAAAAAGGGAAATGTTGTATCTCTGTTTAATGCTATTCTTCTCACGTAGAGTGCGCGCTGGAACTTCCGGTCAGCTGAGTTATGGTACCAGGACCGGATAGAGACAGCGGACCGCCCAGTAAACGGTAGATGAATTGCTGCACCCTGGGATGGGACACCAGCTCTGAATATGGGTTGAATTAGAATTGTAAGTTCCTTGGAGAAAAACATTGGACATCTTTCCTTAAGCTAACTCGATAATTTATTGTCAGTGTGACGATCCTTGATTCCATGATCTTATGTTAAAATTAGAAAGAATTATTTGTAATCTTAGAGGTTGGAACTAATATTTGACTCATGAATAGCCATTTAAAGGAACTCTAATGACACATTCAGAGTTTAGAAAAAAACATAAATTGAAGTTTCGTAATAAGGGGCTCTACAAAGTTCCAATTCCTCTGACATCTGGGAGAGATTAAAGGAACATGAAAAGTGAAGGCAACCCTCGTACTGTGGGCTTTCTGTCTTCAGACCGGGTGTTCCAGCCTTGTTCTTAACGGGCGAGTTGGCTGTGCGGTTAGCTGTGAGCTTACACTCGGGAGATAATGAGTTCAATCCTAACTGCCGGCAGCTCTGAATATGGTTTCACGTGGTTTCTAATTTTCACACCAGGCAAATGCTGGGGATGTACGTTAATTAAGGCCACGGCCGTTTCCTGTCCACACCTAACCCTTTCCTATACCATCGTCGCCATGGGAACTATCTGTGTCGGTGCGACGTAAAGCAACTGGCAAAAACAATCTTCTTCTTTGGCCTTTCCTCTTGGTCGACTTGCCATTTTTTATTTAGGAGTGAAAGATTCCGCGGTTTCTATTATTATTATTATATATATATTGCGAATGAGCCCATTAGGACTACGCAAAGTACTTAGAGACAGGCATTTGCCTTTCTTTGTGCCCACACTTCCTTCATTCGTTTGCTGTGTGCTTCTTTTCTCTCTTGAGACCATGTTGTTCCGGTCTTCTTCTTTGGTTTTTCCTCTTGGTCAACTTGCCACTTATGAACTTTGGTTCTGAAGATAACCCGGCTTTGGATGTCTTCAGGTGTAATTCCTGCCAGTTTGAGATCTGTTTTAATTTCGCCAATCCATTTTATTGTGTCCGTTTTAGCTTTACTTCGGTTTTCATAAAATTCAACTATTTGCTTGGTAAGTCTATCTGGGTTCATCCTTTTTATATGTCCAAAGAATCTTAATCTGCGTTTTCTGATGTCGCTGTGAATGTTAGAAAATTGTTTGATTTCCTGTTTCCCTCTAAGGCGGTACTGTTCATCTACGAGTTTTGGGCCTAAAATTTTTCTAATGATCTTGCGTTCCTTTTTCTGAATATTTTCTAGATCAGTTTTCCTGTTCAAAATTAGTGTCTCTGATCCATAGAGGCATTCTGGTTTAATAACTGTATTATAGTGTCTTAGTTTAGCATGCTTGGAGAGACACTTTTTGTTATAGATATTTTGGGTGAGTCTATACGCAGTTTCCATTTTTTGGCATCTAACTTCATTGGCTTTTGTTTCCATTCCATTCTCCTGAATTATTTCACCGAGATATTTGAATTGCTGGACCCGTTTTATTTTGCCATATTTTGTCTCCATGAATTTAGGGGCTTCTTTGCTGCAGGTCATGTATTCAGTTTTTCAAACGATATTTGGAGGCCGACTTTTTCCGCTGTTTCTTTCAGGAGTTCGATCTGGTTTATGGCTGTTGAAACGTCACGAGTTAAGATTGCCAGATCGTCCGCAAATGCCAGGCAGTCTACTGCTAATTTGCCCCTACCAAGAGTGATTGGTTGGTCAATCTTGAGGGCAGACTTCTGTTTGCGCCATTCCTGTATTACCTTTTCAAGGATGCAGTTGAAGAGTAGTGGAGAGAGCCCATCTCCCTGTCTTACTCCTGTTTTGATCGGAAAAGGGTCTGAGATTTCCCCCATGAATTTAACCTTAGATTTTGTGTCTGTCAATGTCTCTTTTACAATTGCGAGTGTTTTCCGGTCTAGACCCTGTTCTTTTAATATCTGAAACAGTGATTGACGATCAACTGAATCATAGGCCTTTTTGAAATCAACAAAAGTACAAACTACATTTTTGCTACAAATTCTCTGATGCCTTAGGATTAATTTTAGGTTCAAAATTTGCTCTGGACATGAACGGCCTGGTCTGAAACCTGCTTGATATTCTCCAATTTTTGGTTCTAGTTGCTGTTGGGCTCTATCGAGAAGGCACTGAGATAAAATTTTGTAGGCAACAGATACCAATGAGATTCCTCTGTAGTTATTTACATCCGTTCTGTCTCCTTTCTTATGTAAAGGATGAATTAGTGCACTTTTCCAATCTTCTGGAATTTGTTCTGTTTCCCAAATCTCTTGGATGATACCGGTGAATTCTTTTATAGTATTTGGGCCTGCTGATTTGAGAATTTCTGCTATGATCCCATCCTCACCTGCAGCTTTATTCATTTTAAGTCGTTTTATCTGTCTGGTAATTTCTTCTTCATCCGGTGGTACTGAATTTGGGTTTGTGAAGTCAGGTTCCTGCGGTGGAAATCTTTGTGTTGGCTCTGGGCAGTTAAGCAGTTCTTCAAAATACCTTGCAAGTTCAGTGCAGTTTTCTTGATTGTTCAGTGCAAATTGCCCATTTACTTTCTTCAAGCAAAGGTTTTGTGGCTGATACCCTGTTAGCTTTGTTTTGAAGTTCTTGTAGAAATTTCGTGTGTGGTTTTTTTCGAAGTCCTTTTCAATTTCCAGTAGTTGATCTTTCTCGAATTTCCTTTTGGTCTGTCGGATTAATTTCGCTGCCTCTTTCCTGACTGCCAAAAACATTTTGTGATTCTTATCGGTCTTTTTGCTGTTCCACTTATTGTATGCATTCTGCCGGGATTGGATGGCTTGTTCACAGTCTGCGTTCCACCAAGGGTGTTTTTTTCTTTTCTGCAGAGGAATCAGTGGAATTATTATTATTATTATTATTATTATTATTATTATTATTATTATTATTATTATTATTATTATTATTATTCTTATTCTTTACCCGCTAGGATATAGTGGGACCAAGTGACAATTTCAATGTTTCATCCTTTGTTCCTTCTTCTTCCTCCAATATTCCTTCATCTACTTACTATGTCCCCGTTTCCTCTCCTCGGAACATTTTGAGCCTGTTTTCTTTCCCTCGGGAGATTGGAATCCTTCCATTTTTAACACTTTATTTGTAAAAATCTCTCTCTGTGTTGCTAATTCTTCCATTTTGTTCTTTCTTTCCAAATATTTCTTGACTTCACGAATCCAGGTTCTTGTCGGCTTATTGTTCCAAAGATATTTGAAGATCTGTTTGGTTAACCTGCTGTCATCCATTCTGTATAAATGTCCAAAAAATATCTATCACCTCTTCTGCATTGTATCTGTTATGTTTCTATATTCCGGTATATTTCATCATTAAATTCCATCATAATCATTATTATCATTTAAAAGGAGTTTTCAAGAGAGTGAGCGGGTTGACCGTGCGGTTAGGGTTGTGCGTCTGTGAACTTGCATTCGGGAGATAGTGGGCTCGAACTCCACTGTCGGTAGCCCTGAAGTTAGTTTTCCGTTGTTTCCAATTGATACACCTGGAAAATGTGGGTCCCCTTCCTTTCCATTCCTAGCCATTTCTATCCCATTGTCGCTATAAGACGCATCTAGGCCTATATCTGTGCGACGTAAAGCAACTTTAAAAATAAATCAAGAAATATGATTGAGAATGGGTTATATTTTATCCTCTTTCTCATCAGTATTCAATTTCTATATGTAACCCATGGTAAGCAGAATGAAAGAGAAATTCATAAAGATAATCCCAGCTTACTGAGGGGAAGTTAGGACTTTAGCATTTGCTAACAATTTTATGATTGTTACTGAATATGTAGATTGTCTGCGAAAATATTTGACGGTGTCTTGGATAAGACATAACAATGAACGACCACAATAAATAATTAACTCTCAACTGGTATGATATAGTTTTGAAAGGCAGAAGATAAAATTGTCCCTCAGACCCACATACCTATATAAATAAAGTTGTAGGAGGTCCGCTGACTGTACAGTAACAGATACAATCTATCACTACTGATCTGCGTTTAGGGCAGTCGTCCAGGTGGCAGATTATCTATCTGTTGTTTTGCTAGTCTTTCCTTAAATAATTTAAATACATTGGAAATTTATTGGACATATCCCTTGTAATTTCATTTATTTTGCCAATTTTACAAATATTTACCCCTTTTAGATGAACTCATGACCGTATCAGTGGTTTTTAGCTTTTGTGTCTGTTTGTCCTTCTATTCCACCATGAAGGCGAAACGGCTCGGTAGATCTAGTCCAAAGTTCATGTTTAGAGTATACTCATCCAGGAGCAGGTTTAGATATGCATAAGATGCCTTTGCTGGCGAGATGTAGTGTTTACAGTGCACTATGTCTTCTGGTATGGGCTATATCAAATTTGTTACTTTCATTGATCTGTCTCAGTCTCATCCTTGGCTTTGACAATGTAAAAGTGACTGAGTGATGCTAGTAATACCGTTCCTTATGCAGCCAGTCCCTGTTATGAATGGTGTGAAAATATCGCTCATATGGTCGGTTGGTGCATGCATTTCAGTGGGCTTGGCAGACTGATATGTAATAGCAACGGCTGGCTCGGTGAGGATAGCAACGGGAAACTATCTCACTCTTCATTTCCTTAGTACGTCTCTTCAGTAACGCCTAGGCTACTTATGACAGCTGTTTGCGGAGCTGCAGAGGTTCAAACCAGCCTTCGGGCTGAATACCCAACATAACTACAAGATTTAAAAATCACTGAATAGACCAGAATAGGTTTTTACCCATTTACCATTATACTATTGATTTTCTGTAATATCCGTAGACTATATGCGAAACGTACTTTCATTTTAAACAACTTTTGTAATGTACATAATTTCGCTTACTCTACAAATGACGGCGAAAATTAATATTTTCTGCGGGTTTCATGCTCTGCATTGAGTGAACCTACCGGTTAACATGGCAACGTCTCTGCTAGCTTGACAGCAGGGAAGTTATGTAATGACCTTTTCGTGGTCATTCCTGTAAAATTGTGGTTGTTCGTTAGGTAGAAGGCAATAAAGATGCCAAGGTGGCATTATATTTAACGAGAACTCCCCATCTCCAATGTGAATGTCATTAGGGAAGTGAGCCTGCCGTTATCATCACAACTTCCCAAAGCGCACCGTCCATCGGAAGTAACGTACGCGCTCCAACCCGTGATGTTTCTCGGATAGCGCTAAGTGGCATGGAATTTAATATAATATTTCTCACTGCGTATACAGTATTTCACGTAGAAATTCGTATAAAATGTAGCGACACACGGGTACATTTGCTAGTTTACTATAAAAATTAAACAATTTTCTTACGTTGTTGTTCTTTATTGAACTTGAATTCCTTTAAAAAGTATTACAATCATTATTTTAATAGCATGTCTTACAAGAAATAATTTCAAACCAGGAATAGGCTTAAAATAAAAAAATAAAAAATGGATGCCCAAAAATTTGGATCTTTCTGTTTTATTCAGACATACAGAAAAGAAATCTTCTATGCTTTGTCAGTCTTTCTTATTGAAATAATTCTGTACACTTAGTATGAAAATGTGAATGTCAGCAAGGTATTAAATTGTGTGGCGCGCGAATCTGTGTGCGGCCGGAACAAGGGCAAACATTAGTGCGAAGAAACAGAGGATAGAATGTTTTAAAATACAATCTTACAGAATAATGCTGAAGGTGACACAGGTGGATGGAGTCAGAAGATAATTGGTAGTGAATCAAACTGTTGAGAGGAAAACAGTGTGGCGAAATTTATGATATAAAGGAAAATATTCTTAGGACGTACCTTTACACACACAGTACTTCCTTAGTTGAATCCTCTGTGGATGGAGGACGGAAATGAAGAATACACCCACCTGACTGTCGAAGGGGGTGACCAAACGATGATGGATATTGAGCCATGAGATTACCTGTGATTAGTACCATTATATGAGAAACAACACGGCTCTGCGTGTTGTCTGCTATTAGTACCACTAGATGTGCGAGAACGTGGGTCTACGTTGTCTATGATTCGTACGACTATGTGAGGAACACCATGGGTCTGAACTACCTGTGTTTAATACCACTATGGGAAGAACACCGTGAGTCTACGTTACTTGTGATAAGTACCGCTACATGAGGAACACCATGGCTCTACTTTACCAGCCGTAAGTGCCATTATGAGTGGCTGGTCACCTGGATGGTCATCGATTTAGGAATTTGCTTAGGATGTAGTCCCTTTTTCAGTTTATACCATTGTTTCTGGGAAGCTGCTGCACGGCGGGGCGGACCCACTTATTGTTTTAAGTTCATAATCATTATTCATCGTCGTCTTTTTGAATTCTAGTCACTGCATGGATCTTTGTATTATTTTAGTTTTCATTATGGTACGTTTGATACGCTGGTTATTTTAAATTCATATTTGTTTATTCATTCATTCTAATCATCTTGGTTTGAATTCTGGTCAGTGGATGAATTTTGGAGTTTTAATTGCCATTATGTTTCATCTCACCTGGTACCATTAGGGGCCGATTACCTAGATGTTAGTCCCATTGAAACAACAAGCATCATCGTAATATTTAGTACTAGCGATAGGAAAATTAATGCTTGGCCAAGATATGAACACAATATGGAGATTACTGTAGGTGAAGGATTGGGTAGTTTTGCAGAAACCGAGGGGTTAGAGGGGGATGGATCGTTACGAAACTGCAATTAGACAGTCTTCAGCCTTTAAGTCAAATGGAGCGACTGCAACTACGACGATGATGATAATGATGATGACGGTGAATAAGACGTTGAGGGTTGTATTAGACGAAAATATTTCCCCATCATCTCTTCGTATAAAAATGATGAGAGTTTAGTGTTTGGCTTCACAAATTTTGTCGTATCTCCAGAAGCAGCGGCTGCCCATCGTAACGTGTCCAGCACGTGGACCGAGGCTGTGACGTTTAGGAGGGGAACGACATGACAAGTTTTATGGGAATTCCCTTTGGAAGCAAATGACAGAACATGTGGGAATAAAGGAGATAAAAGAAGAAGGGGGTGAGTGTTGGGAACAGATATGGAGAAAGAGGCGGGAGGGGGAATGATTTAGTGGAAAAAGGGAACCGTATGTTTCTCGAAGATGACAGGCGAAGGGGAGATTTAGTGTTATGTATTGAGCTGGCCTGTGAGTGTGTGTGTGTGTGTGTGTGTGTGTGTGAGAGAGAGAGAGAGAGAGAGAGAGAGATTCTGGCTGAAACCATCTTGAATACATCGGCATTAGTGTTGGTGGTAGTTCAGAAAATGTGGGCCGAGAACCACAACAATCCTAACAATTTTGAGCAGCGGAACAATTTAATCTCGACGGAAACCTTTATTTTACGTTATTTAATCCTTTTATGCTCTGTCACATCACAGTAATTCAGGATATTTCAGCCAATGAAACCATGTGACGTCCTGGTAACCTACGTTGTGATGTTAGCTGGCACAACTTATGATTCATATTATACATTGCATTAAATAAGATTGATCTTCATTACAAACTTTGTCAGAATGAAGAAATGTAAATATGGTTCCTTTATTCACCCTGGATGAGTGGCTCAGATGGTTGAGATGCTCGCCTTTCGACCCCAACATGACAGGTTCGATCCTGACTCAGTCCGGTGGTATTTGAGGTACTCACGTACGTCAGCCTCGTGTCAGTAGATTTACTGGCACGTAAAAGAACTCCTTTGGGACAAACTTTCGGCACCTCGGCCTCTCCAAAAATCGACCGTCGGGGGTAGTTACTGAGACGTAAAAACAATAAAATTATTGTTATTCTAATGGTAGGCAGGGATAGGTTGAATTGTAATACTACTCATGCAGCTAACCCGCACAGTGGTTGTGCTATGGGATTTGCATAAACTTTAGGGGTACACGTTTTAGAGCCCCTAGAATTTATGTTGTTCTCGGTACGTTATGGAAGAGCGGTCTAGACGAATCTTCCCACCAGTGTAATAAGTCTTACTGTCTAAAGTCTGCTCTTTAATAAGCACTATTTTCAATACTCTGAGTACAGTATTTTTCGGTATGTAATGCGCCAAGAAGGTAGGCTTGAAGAGTTTATTGTTGAGGGCAAGGTGCAAGGATTTGAACTACGAGGATAAGTACCAAGACGATGAAGCGTTATGGTGAATTCCTCATTACAGATTTCTCCCCGAATAACCTCACCGAAGGGTTTAGTTAGTGAAGAAGTGGAGTATGTTCTTCAGCTAGATGTCTGAGCTGTGACAGCAAGGACTCCTGAGTCGTGAGACGAAACGAATAAGATAGTCTAGGACAGGAGGGAAGGCGTCCATTGTCTTAATTAAGTTAAAGGCTCATCATTTTGCTGGTATGAAAATGGGAAACCATAAAATGTTATTTCTTGGCTGGCGATGGTGGGGTTTCAAACCGACCATCTTCCGAATCCAAGGTAGCAGCTAGCCTGATTGAATGTCTTTTATTCGTGTTCATTGTTGTGTTTTGTTTCAGGTAACCAGCCAATTGAGACTTAGCAAGAAGTATCACATTGAAGCCGGTAGGACAGTACTACAAATATTTGGCCAATTCCGCCACAGGTGAGTCGTCATTTACGTACAGTATTGTAGAGGAATGCAACAGAAACATAAAAACTTTTGTGGAAATGTGTGACATCAGAATTTTTGAACGTGGTGTGTTCGGTTCTTGTCACCTAAAGGGAACGCAGACTGATTGTTGGTCAGGCTGGACTGGTTCTCTTGAATCCAAAAGTATGTGTGTATGTTCCTATAACAATTATGTATTATAAACATAGTGGCACTTCTGACATTCCCCCTAAACTTAAAGCAAGGATTAAATGTTCAAAAGTGATATTTTGTAATCTTCAGGTATATATTCTTCTCAGACTATAACAGGTAAAGCAGTAAAATCATGTCTAGTATTTTACTGTAGGACATAAAACACTTTAAGCTAGGGTAAAACATTCCAGCTCTCTTCTATCAAAATGATGTACCAACACACTGCCCTGCATGAAGAAAGCCGACGTAACTAACAGGGGCAAGTATCCATCTCTTAACAGCTGTTAACAGCTCTTTCGCCTTGTATGATACCCAAAATTGCACATTTTTAGTTTCGCCATTCTTCACTTATTTTTTCCTACCCTGGATAAAACTAAATGTATTCCTAAATGAATGGTGTGTTCCTGAAAATTCTATGGTTTTCATGAAGCTCATACCTCCACCAAGGACTTGCTCTTTCTTATCTGTGAAGAAGAGGAGGTTTTGATAGTTCACTGTAGCGTGAAGTACAGAGGACTGCACAAGAATGGCCTCTCCAATTCTAACGAGATAGAGCTTCAAGAATGCCGCTGGTATTCAGAGAGATCCCTTCGTTATGTGCAGTTCACATCCTAGACTCAATGACACGATGTTCAGACACTGCCCAGCAAGTAGGTTTCCATGGATACCTGCCCCTGTTAGTTGCGTCAGCTTTCTTCACGCAGTGAAGTGCGGCGGTACAGCATCTTAAGAGGAGAGAGCTCGAATGTTGTAGCCTCTCGTAAGGAGTTTGATGTCCTACAGGGCTCTGCTTCATAAAAAGTGCAGTGAAACACAGTGGTAGAAGTAGTATCACCGGGCGAGTTGGCCGTGGGGTTAGGCCACCCATTTTCACACCAGGCATATGCTGGGGTGTACGTTAATTAAAGCCATGGCCGCTTCCATCCCACTCATAGCTTCTTCCTCTCATATTGTCGCCGTAAGAGTTAACTGTGTTGGTGTGACGTAAAGCAAATTGTAACAAAAAAGCAGTAGTGTCTGACATGTGGGGAGGAATTTAAAAAATGAAGTGAACGTGGTAATGTATCATCTGCGCTGAGGATACTCTAAAGCTCAACCCAGGTTTAATGCAATGGAAATGGAATACTGCCGGAAAATATTCCGGCATATCGTCGTCTCCTAAAACCGTGGAAGTAGTTAGTGGGGCGTAAAACTATATTATTATTATTATTATTATTATTATTATTATTATTGTTATTATATAATTCGCTGGGACCATCAAGGACCACGTTAAGTCTTGTTGCATTTGACACTGAACTTGACCTTCTTTAGAGCCCAAATTTCCCTAATTCTTTGTGAGTGGGCCTACTTACGCTCCTCTGTCCAAGGGGCACCGTGTTTTCTCTTCGGTTGCTCGTCTCGGATTATTATAATTATTATTGATGCATATCTAATGAATGTAGCTTACATAGGTTCAATCTGCACCAAATTAATAATCTCACGTCAGTGAATGCGAGGCAGTTTATAGGGAAATAATTAAGCATCCACAGTTCACTATTCCTACCAGGGAAATACTTAGCGTACAAGGAAAATCCTCGATCGTAATTTTTCAGATGTCACCACATGAACTCGGTGGTTATAGATGGAGATATTGTCGTTCCATAAACCAGAATGGTGATCAACTTCACAGATAGCAAAAATTCTTAACTAAAATATTCAAAGTTGATGGGTATCATCGTATTGTTTTTGTAAGCCACATCTGGTGCCAATTATCGACTTCTAGACGAACGTTCTCCTTTTCTTAGTTTGGATGATGAAGGCGACACAAGTCCGAGTACGGCCCACTTTAGTTTACTGAACGTAGATCTAGTTGGCCGTGCTCAGAGATCGGTAGTCCGAACTCATGACGATACATGGAGCTGTGCGTGTCAACATGGCGAAAATGATGTAATCACTTCACTACTATTCACTGGAGTACCGCAATGTTTTAGGAGGTAGACCCTCAACCCACTTTTCATAAAATGTTAGATCTTCCTACTAATAGTTTCTTTAGATGGTTAACAATACGTGGACATCACAGGTTTATTGTATTTATAATTTATAGGGGAGATAATAAGCTATATCTTTTGGTAATTAAAACAGTTGAAACTTTATCTTTGTTTCAGTAGGGATTTCATAAATTTTGAAGAAATATTTGAGGCGTATAGTTTCAAACATGTCCAAGTCCGTTGAGCTGTTTTTTTCAGGAGAAGCAAAAAACTCGTTTAGGGTATTAATTCATATATATTCCGACACTTCAATCTTTATGTTGCTTAGCAGAGGCTTCTGATTCATTACCATACAATTTTTACAGTCTAAATATATTACATGAATTGAAAAATGTATTTAAAATTTGGACTTGACCATGTTTGAAACTAACTGTGGGACTTGGCCGATTTTGAAACTTACGTAAGAGGACTTGGCCATCTTTGAAACTTAGATTAGAAAATTTGGCCTAATACGTAAAGAAAAAGTAAATCTAGATTAGGCCTATTTTCCAACTGTGTTCATCTTGACTTTATTTGGAACAAATATTATTAAAAATGATATAAGATTTAGTGAAAAATCTTTAAAGATTATTATTTTAAACATTATGTTTGTGTAAAATTACCCAACATTGTAGAGGCTAACTAACATTTAAATAGTGTATATTTTGCAAATATATGGATTCATGTAGGTACTTCAATGTATATTATTCATATTATACCTATTCAATACCATCGCGCCTTCGAAACACATCACCGAGCCTTGATTGAATCACCACTAACAACACGTTGTTGATTATACTCATCTCAGCTGTCTTTCCCTCGTGCGCTTCCAGGTGGAAAGATCACGTTGCCGCTTTCTGGTATGGCGTTTATTAATTTATTCCATTTTATTGCACAGCAAATATGAATACTGTTAAAAACGACCAATTAATTATGTATATATTTATTATTTATAAAATACTTATTAAAATACACGCAAGCAAAACCACCACATGTGAGTCGAACAAACGTCAGGCCGCCATATTACCGGAAGAAAACACGTGACTGGATAGCGCAGGATTATTGGCCCGTGCGGGTTAACAGGGACTTGGCCGACTTTGGTATGAAACCTCATTCTTTGCTGCAATTTTAAATGTGATCTGGCCGGATTTGAGACCCACTTTCGTTCCCGTTGTATTCATCTTGTAAAGAGGAATCCATGGAAGTAAAAACATCAGAACGTGAAAAAGATGGACTTGGTCGTGTTTGAAACTATACGCCGCATATGTCTACGAGGGTACAATTTTATGTCTCATAAACATTTTTTATCTTACTGTTTACTTTCGTTGCGTAGCACGGCGGGTAGAATGCTATTGTTGTAGGGTGGTCATACTGATTGTATGAACTTAAGAAATGGATACTAATAATAAGGTTTAACCAAATAAACGTTTTTAAAAAAAGTGCTTAAATTTGAGACGTCCTATATGGAAAGTATTTTATAACGAATGAACGTACGAATGAAGAGGAGATTGTGCTATATACTGTTCAGTGAGTGGACAAAAGTCACGGGAAGGGGAGTCTCATTAGAAAATGTGCCGTGGATGAGCCCTGAGCATTGCAGCTACCTGAGCAGTTTGTCGTGGAGATGGCAACACGTCACGAGTTAACCGACTTTAAACGAGGGATGATCATCGGCGCATGGGTCAGAGGATTGCGGAGATGACACGCGAATTCCGGTTTCCGTGGTCAACAGTGTTGAGTGTGTATCTTTAATATCGTGTAGAGAGAATGTTACCACCCGCGTAAACCGACGAACGGGATGACCACAGGTGTTTAACGAACGGACATCACGTCGCCATACTGGGCGCTCGACGGGCTAATGAGAGTCAGACCACCGCCCAGTTGAATATGGGGAGGCAGGAACCTATTTCTACGAGGACTGTCAGGAGGCAACTGCACCACATAGGCTTTATCAGCCAACTTGTCTCCCTTTTCTGACATCTCGTCACAGAGCTCAGCGACGTGCATGGACCCGCGAACATCGCCCAAGTACCATGGAACTGTGGCGGCGTGTGGTATGGTCCGATGAATCCTGGTTCCAGTTGTATCGAGCTGATGGTCGTGTGAGAATATGGCGTATGCCCCATGAAGCTATGGATCCTGTGTGTCAACAAGTTGGAGTCCAGGCGGGATGTGACTTATTTCTGGTCTGGGCGGCATTCTCATGGTCGCAGTTAGGCCCCATTGCCCAGCTTCAGGGATCGCTGACAGGTGCACATTATGTGGACGTTCTATCAGACCATCTAGAGCCTTTTCTGGCCCTGGAGTTCCCTGGTAGAGATGCCATGCTTCAACAGGACAGTGTCCCTTGTAACCACTCTCTGGTGGCACGCAGGTGGTTGGAGGAGCACTCAAGTGAAGTCACGACCATAGATTGGCCCTCCAGATCGCCGGATATTAATCCAATCCAGCATTTATGGCTTGCTCTCGATGCTGGTGTACGCTCCATGAACCCCGCACCAAATACCCAAGACCAATTGTGGGTAGCAGTGCAAGATGCGTGGGTCCAGATCCCTCCAGAACGATTCCAACACCTTGCAGAGTCGATGCCTCACCTTGTTGCTGCTGTTTTAAAGGTTTGCTGAGGAGCAACTCGTTATTAACATCACATTAATTGTCTTCTCATGACGTTTGGACACTAAGTACACAATGCACTCTGTCATGCCATCATTCGAAACATGCTATTGGATCATCGAAAGCGATGGTGGATAAAATGAGTTAGCGCTGTATTTCAACAGCTTACCTTCACGATACAACCAGTTCCTTGATAAGCCAATGAGTAATGACTCTTAATTCGTATGAAATTATTCGCAGAATGTTTCAATCAAATACAAATTAACTCTTATTAAAAATGAACAGTTCTTTTTTACAATTGAGTGAGGTATCTTGGTATTTAACTAAAGTGAAACAATATTAGTGAAATTTATGAAACACAATTCTATTTAAAATACCAGAGAATCAAGATAAATTAAATATTTTCTTAATAGCTACTTCAGTAAATGTCTCTGCTGCTTCATTTATGCCCCTCAGATGCTTTTAGAGGTACATAGTGCCATAATTTTAAAGGTTTATTACTTGGTGCATTATGATGTTCCACCGCTAACCATGTGCTCCCTTTGTTGTATCAGTGTGTATCCTAAATGGCATTACAATAGTATATTCTTGTTACTTTTATTTCGGATTTTTTAAGTTAATGTCTTAATTTTCTGCTATTTATTTCTGGGATCGCTCATATTTCCCGACACTGAGTGAGTTTTTTAAAACAGTAGCTCCTCTTTATAACAAATTTAACTCAAATGACAGACATTTGGACGTAGAATGGTAGCTTTCTAGAAGCACCATTATCTTTCTCCCCCACAGCTGATATTACGATGTGATGAGAAGGGAATTCTGAACGAAAGTCGTAAAGAGGGAGACGCCTCATTATCAGAATACTTGCGAAATGAACAGTTTCATGTGTGATATACTGAACTTTATACCTGTCACTTTAAAGGGATATTCTGTGGAAATTTCATTTTCCCAGAGCTTTGTTCATTTTCGTATACGGCGTGCTTTACGGTCTGTATATAACTTGATCTAACCGCCAGGCTTATCACATCTGTCAGGAGGATCAGTCATAACCACCTCGTACCTACCAGGGTCTGACTGTATGTGCCCGTCATTTGCTGGCAACCAAATGTACACCGTCCTTGCTGGCGATTTAATTTCCGTTTAACCCTTGGTTTATGATCTTTTCACCTTAATTACGGCGAAATTTCCAGTTGTACTGCAAACAGCGGAGGGAGAATGATTTCTGAAGCATGAGTATACAGGAAAATATTGGTTAAGGATTAAAGCTGAGGCAGGAGGTGAAATTTTAAGGACAATTTGCTGTTAGCTAAATATAAAACACCAGAATGATGACTAGAGTCAGGATATCGTGAAGAAACTGGTGAGCTCTCCGGATAAGAAATGAGTCACCCTAGTGCTCGCGCATAAATGGATCGTTAAGCCTGTACAGAGTCCTATGCTCAACTACAGACTCACTGCCTCTACGTGAGCGATCAGTGTGGCATTGAGGTTTCAAGCGGACGTCAACCTGGATACGTGTAAGGATGTGAGAGAGTGGCAAGAAAGGGCCAATCTTGTTTGGCTCTGCCCACGACCATACCGTGGGTGAAGTTTCTTGATCTGTTGGTCTATCACAGCGGACTGTTAAACGCGTCTACAAGCAGTGGTGCATTACACGTGACCACTAAACACGACGTCAGAATTGTGGTCGGAAAAATATCCTGACTGAGAGGGAACGGAAACGCGTTTCACGGCTTGTGAATCAAAATCGCTCCATAATCCCACAAGAATTGCTACAGTCAGTGAATGGATGTCCATCACAACCTGTCAGCGAGTGAACATTGCGACGGGAACTGCATGCATTGAACATTTGGAGTCTGTCAGCTCACATAGGCACATTAAACTGCGCGTCTTCAATGAGCTAGAAATCTTCGAACGTGGACAGTTGCTGACTGGCGGAACGTAATGTTGCCTGACAAATCATGTTTTTGCCTGTATTCCAATGACGCGCGTCGTCGAGTACACCGAAGGTCAAATGAAGCATTTCATGCTGAATATGTGCAAGGTCAGTTTGAAACCGGAGGTGCGTCTGTGATGTTTTGGATTTTCGGATCATGAATTTGACCCCTCATTGAGGTGACTACTAACATCAACCAGCATGTTTATTTAAATATTCTGGATGATCAGGTGTTGCCTTTCAGTCATCATCTGCCTCTTAGAGTCCGGATTTTGATGCATTAATAGGTTAGAATGCAAACTTTCTGAAGTGAGTAGCTTGCATAGTCCACCTTCACAACGACTGTGCTGTGGGGTTTGCATAAACATTAGGGGTACGGCCAATCGGAACCCCTGTAACTTATGTTATTCTTGCTACATTATGGAAGAGCGGGTGGCTGACACTTTCTACTAGCCAAATTAGTTTGCAATCTAACCTGTTTCTGCATAAAAATCCAGGATTTGATGATGAGTATGCTATTGATACCTCGAATTTTCAAGATGACAACAGCAGAGTTGATCGGGCTGGGCGCATATAGTACTGGTTTTATGAACACACGCCCACCATATTACATCTCAATCGGGATGTGAAATCACCTTACTTGAACCCCATTGAAGATCTCTGGGACATGTTGGAACAGCGCGTAAAACACCGACAAAAGGTTGCCCGCAATTTTGTGGAATTGCGCGAACAAATCCTCCGCATAACCTGGATTCGACGTACCTGCAAATCCTTGTGAAATCACTTTCTAACTGAATCCAGGAGGAAATTAATTCCAGAGGAAGATTTACACCGTATTAAACGATGCGTTCAATGATTTCTCCAGGAGTGACTAATTTTTCTCCGGCGAACTTAGACGATATAGTAATGGGATACTACTTGGGAAGGCATGATAGGGGATCGTGCGAAGGTGGTCCAAAGAGTGAAACATGTGCTCGTCTGTTTCAAACCGTCAGGAATATCTTTATTGAGCTCCACAAAAAAGTGAATATCTCATGGTGAGATATCTGGGCTGTAGGGAGGTTGCTGAAGAGTTTCCTAGCAAAATATCTGGGGCTATTGCTTACAGAATATTCAGTGTGAGGGCGGGCATTATCATGAAGAAGGATAAAGCCGTTTGATAGACCATGCTGACGTTTTGAGCAGCTCAGTTTCTGCAACATATATTTATAGCCCTGTGCATTGATAATTGTGGCCCCATACTCAAGCTGAAGAAAAGCATTGGTTTGCTTCTGACGCCTACCTGTGCGACAGTTGTGGTTGACCGTCTCATCGCAGTTCTAGTGATTATTATTTAGGTATCCAGGCTGAGTGGCTCAGACGGTTGAGGCATTGGTCTTCTTACTCTTACAACGTAGGATCGATCTTGAGTCTGTCTGGTGGTATTTGAAGGTACTCAAATACCTCAGCCTCGTATCGGTAAATTTACTGGCACGTAAAATACCTCTTATGGGACAAAATTCCGGCACTTCAGAATCTCCGAAAACCGAAAATGTGGTTAGTGGGACGTAAAGCCTATATTGTTGTTACTTTTGTGGTTCGACATATTTTAATATAACGTTTGTTAGGTGAGCCGTTCTAATTTGTTTGCCTTTCATATTGTTGAAGAATTGTAGTGTGGTCTTCGCCTCCTAGAACTCCCACCACATTTCGCAAGAACGGTCTACATGACAACACCTCCTAGTCAAATTTGTGTTCTAAGGTGTTACTACCTTAACATCCGGCGATTTTTAATAATTAAAAATTCGGTTCGTCACTTGTGTACATAGGAAACGAATACAGGAATAAATTAAGTACTGATTTACACTTACGGCTAAAAGGAACGAATATTGATCCGGACGTAAGGGAGCTGTGTGTGGGTAAGCAGGCCCACTCCTCACATTAAGAAGTCACGTTAATGTGTTTAATGAAATCTTGCATGAAAAGTACATTACTATAATTATTATATAGTGCATAATTTCGTAATAATTAGCCACGCCAAGCTATAGTATACTCTACCCAGACAACAGTTCTGCTATGCGATTTGCATAAACAGTAGAGTTGTGGCCTATTAGAAGCCCTAAAAGTTTGTTACTCTTGTTGCACTAGGTGAGAACGTGTGGACGACAGTTCCTACCAGGTAAATTGGCTTGCATTGTAACCTATTACTGCCTAGATATCCGAACTGCACACATGATTAATACATAATGAAGATGTTATTTAATATTTTAGTGGAATACATGATCATCTAAATGCCATTTTAGTAATTAATTGTATAATCACTTGTTACAATATTGGATGATAAAATAATGAGATTTTAAATTTAACTTTTAAAACTCCGTCATTTTGTTTGCTGGTAGGGCAGAAGTATGATTGTAGGTTTAGCGGTATGGTATTCTACACGTTTTCGACCTATGTTGTATTTCACTGATAAATTGAATGATTCACTTGAAGTTTCACCCAATTCAATATAGGTAGCTGTTTTTGAGGAAGAGACGAAGGGGCCATATTATATTAAAATCTGAGAAGGGTGTACGAAGAAATTGTATAGTTTGAAAAATTGATTTTTCTAAAATTTGTGAAATATACCTCTTACACTGAAGGTGTTATGCCCTCTATGGGCAAACATCTCCTTTCAAGATGAGTGAAAACATTGCCTTCGTACAAAAGTGGTATTTAAAATGCCTCAATAATTATTCGTATCATAGGAAAATAATATTTTCCACTGTACAAACCGGGTATAATAATGAACATGTGGGCTAAATTCCTTGAAAATCACTCAGATAATTGCAGAGAATCAGATTTCATTTTTGAATTCACGTTCGCCGATGTAGGAAAGCAATTGAAATCGCCCGTAACTTTCGCATTCCTATTCCATTCTTCAGTGACTCGAAATGAGAAATCCTTATTAGTGTTAGTGCTTACTAGATCCGAATGCTTATGCAGTAATAGATTAGAATGCAAACCAATTTACCTGTTACCGCTCTTTCGTAATGTAGTGAGCGTTACCGATACATGAAACGTAGGGTTTCTAATAGTTTGGGACCCTGATATTTATGCAAATCTCATAGCAGAACTGTTGTCCGTGTAGAGTATACCTGTTATTTGCTTTAGTATATTTGATTCTAACCTGTTACTGTCTTAACATCGTGGTTCTGGTGTTTACAAATGAGTGTAGTCGAGGGTTACGAACATTGCTAAAATAAATTTAAAAGGCCACAGTAAGAATAATCTTTTTCCACAACTTTTGCCGGTTGGTAAAGAGCTATAATTGGAATCGCTCGTCTCACATAAGCAGTAGTACCACGTATGACTGAACATAGACAGACCAACAACATCTGACTGAGTAATCTTTTTCCAATGTTGGAAGCGAAACACGTGAACATCGGATTTCAATCTTGTGCCCTCTTAATAATCCCTTGTGAGCTGAGGAAGGAGGAGGTGGAGGAGGACTTTGTTCTCCGGTTTAGTGGCTTAGGTAATTGCTTTATTCCTTGTGTTTCTCTCTGGCTGGTAACATTATTATCTAAACCCTCCCTCGCTTGGTGTGTTCTTTAATTGCAAAGGCACGTTCCTACTGCCTTGTTTCTTCCCCTTTGTTGTCGCTTATAGATTTAGCACATTTTCTTCTTTCTAAACTTCTTCCATGCTCCTTTCCCGAGTGGATAGCCTTTCGCTTATTGGTTCATCTAATAATTTGTGTTTCTATTCCTCGAGATTCACAATTTTTGTTGTAGCGATCAGAACATCCTCTGTCAGAATCGCCATCAAACTCAAATCCACTGTTAGGCAAACGTAAATTAGTTCACTGGACGACTTCCACTGTGCGATGAATTTCTGCTGCTAACCTTAGTTTTCGTATTGATTGTAGATATTTTTGATGTTTACTGTACCGTTTCACTGTCCGTTTTCTTAGCCGAATGGTGAGAGTAATACCGTTCGTTTCAGGGGGTCGTTGCTTCTATCCTCGGCTGGGATGGGGATATTTAAACGAACATTTGTATCATGTGCGCATATTAATTTACGCACGACAAACTCAATTCCTGGAAACCACAGCCGCAAATAATAATAATAATAATAATAATAATAATAATAATAATAATAATAATAATAATGAAAATCCACAGCCTGTTTCTAGTCGTTTGACCGGCTCAGGAATGGAACGAATGAAGCATCCATCTAGCGGCGAGGATGGGAATTGTGCCGGCTGCCGAAGCCTGTCGCAATCCTCTGGGGCAATTATTAATGAATGATTAATGAAATGAAATGAGATTGGAGAGTGTGTATGGAATGAATGATGACAGGGAAAACCAGAGTGCCCGGAGAAAATACCTGTTCCGCCTCCGCATTGTCCAGCACAAATCACACATATAGTGACCGGGATTTGAACCACGGAACCCAGCGGTGAGAGCCGGCGCGCTGCAGCCTGAGTCACGGAGGCTTCTCATAATAATAATAATAATAATAATAATAATAATAATAATAATAATAATAATAATAATAGTTACGGAAATATCCGTGGAGCAGAAAGAGGTGAAGAAGGTGGAGTGGGTCTAACTACGATATCAAAAATTCAATTAAAACTTTAAATAAAGGTTATATTTATTTTAGAATCTCAAACTTAACAAACTTTTCACTTGGTGAAACAACAAAGTGACAGGAACAAATAGCAATCTTGAAACAATGACTGGAAAACCCAAGATAAGGGAATTTTACAGATTTGGGGCTTCAAGCCCTTAATTTACAAATTCTGAGATACCGGATCCAGTTTAGAATATTTTGCAAAATCTCAATATTTAGACAAGAATCAGAATCTTCCAATTTAAGAGCACTTTGCTCCAACAACTTTACAGGCTTCCAGAGGCGCACCTCAATATGCAGTTGAATTTGGAAAACATAGAAAAGAGCTTACATGCTCTCTAACTTTAATAATCTCTTACAGCCCGCTTAGGGCAAACTTACACAACCCCTTACAATGTCTGGCCTCTCAGGACACAATATACAATTTACATTTTCTTTTACACAGGAGTATTTAGTACCCAACCTATTGGGGCTTCGTGAAAGAAACAACAGCAGGTTCAATTAATGGCCCGAAAAGAAAGTGAATGCAGGCGTACACATGCTCTCCTAGGAAATTAAAACCCTAACTGGGCTCTCAGCTCAATGATGCAGGGGCTAATCCCAAGCAACTGAGGTGACTAGAATGAAGGTTAATTTAATGCATTACAAGAAAGAAGAACAGTTACAAAATCGTAGTCACCTCAAACGAAATTGAAGGGGAACTCGAGAGGGTAACACACTCCCTATCCCCGATTTATATTTTAAGACTTTATGAAACTTTACATTACCCGGAAGTAAATTTACATTTTAGAGGAAGGTGGTTACATAGTTATAAATTTGAACATTCCCCTCGTGTTCAGTCGGCGGAGGTAGTTACAGAGAGATAATACTCCTGGGCTGATGAACTGCCTGGCAAAGAATGAGGCGCCCCGCCTCCTGTCTTAACACATACCCTTAGAAATTCGGCGATCAAATGACAAGGAAACTTGAAAGGCCGCAACTTATAAACCCGAGGGGAGGTTCGAGAGGATTCTGGACTAATGCGGACACACCCTCTCATTTGTATTGGACAATTCCAAAAGCGACAAGAAGCCTGTGATAGACTGAAAAATAAGTACAGAAATTTCTAATTGGCCAGATTCAAAACTGGCGGAATGAAAAAGAAGTGTTGCCAACCCAAAAATAAATAAACATTTATTCAGTTATGAAAAACTAGAAACACGAAACTTCTTTAAATTACAAGTTCTTCCACCTTACACCCGAGTTCATGACCAGAGTTTTTTGAAATGACATCTATTTAGGAAAGTTTAAACTTCTTGGAGTACACCAAAACAAAACAAAATAAATCCAATCAGATTAGGAAACTTAGAAATGAAAAACTTCTCAATTATTCAGTAGAGACATCGTCTGATTACTGTCCCAACTCCCTGCAGTAGCAGGTTCACGTTTTGGTGGATAGATAGAGTTCATTAAGGCGCTTCTCTTGAATGTGCGTAGTTGGGGTGTACCTCTCGGTACAATAATAATAATAATAATAATAATAATAATAATAATAATAATAATAATAATAATAATAATAATAATAATAATAATAATAATAATAATCTATATATTAAAAATCTATGAAAACTTAAGTCAGTCAGTCCGGCCATTCTATCCGGTCGATTTCCTTCATTCTTTTTTTAACTGAAAGGTATTCATGCACAGATTTGTCATCAGGTACTATAAATCACTTAACTTCCGCCTTCCCCAAATTATTTGATTTTTTAAATTTTTTGTCTCTTTCAAGCAATCATATCTTTAGTTATAACTGAGGTACAGAGTTCGTTTTAGCCTGAGAACACTCAGTGGATCGAGCTCTTTCATTTCAGCTCTTAACTATTCAAATGGATTGATTTTGAGGAATGTTATGAGTGCACATTCGATTTGACGTCTCATTCCTTCAACATTTTTTCTCACTGAAGCAAGCATATCTTTCGTTCTAATTGAGGTACGCAGTTTGTTTTGGTCAAAAAATACTCAGTGGATCAGGCGCTTCTTATGAGGTAATACATACTAAAATAGGTAGATTTTGAGAAAAGTCATGAGTACATTTGTCTCCATGACGAATATCTTTGAAGGACTTTTTAACAGTTCGGCGCGTAGTGTTGTTCCAAGGAACGTTTAATTCAATTCCTTTGTGTGATGTATTTTCAAGTGTTTTGTTGACATAATATTACATTCTATTATCACAGCAGTTCATGTGCTTTATTTCATTAACTCGAAATTTGCAAATACATCCGGTAGGATACTAATGAACAACACCATACTTTGTACATTGCGGGCGGAGCCAGCGGGAAACTGCTAATAATAATAATAATAATAATAACTTCGCAGCATCGCCATCGTGCCATATACCTGTCTGCTCGTCAGTTTCCACGTTTGGAGCTTACCATCTACGTTACTTGTGACGCACTGTCTTCTCCAACTTTCCGGAAGATGTAACGTTTCATCAGCGTTCTTGTGCAGTTTGGTATAAATACAACGATCAGCCACCCGCCAGGACACTCTGCCTTCATAGTCGAGACAGTTGGCAAGTGCTGCTCCTCACTTGTTATTTTCCCGACATCTGGGAACTTCGATTATGTACTCTGTAACGTGGCGAGATTAGTAGACTCCATTATTTATACATGACCCAGGGAACATGTTCAAGTTTCACTTTGCTTCAATTTCAATTAGAATATATAATCAGACCTTTACTATTTACGTGTCATTGACACTAAATTTTGTGAAGTCGCTTCAAATAATAATGTTATGATTTAGACTTTGGAAATACTTGATCTAAGTCCATATTTTATTTGCTTATTGTGTTAAATAATCTGTCTTCAAGGACGACCTCTGTTCTCGTGGACCCGCCCGCCCTTTATCCGGTCCTCTTTTACTTTTCGTTGAAATTATCATTTTTTATCTTGAAACAGTGTGATATTAAAATCATATTTTAAGTATAGGTACGACCAATCTTGTTAATGTATTAATTGGTTTCAGGAATTCACTATTTGTAAGTTGTATTTGTATTTGCTGGTCTGAGAACGTTAGTAAATGTTGATGTTATTAAAATGTGGTTGATCATCCACTGTATTTATTCTTAAGTTTAAATTTTAAACATTTTCTGCCATTTTAATCCAAGTATATTCTGTTTCTAAATTATGTATAATTATCAGGCATGTTCTACTTTCAACGCAGGCTCACATTCCTCGACAAACGTTTACTTGGAAAGAAGAATATTAAGACGCTTTTAGTGTTTGGGTTGAACGCGTATATCGGCGAGAGTATTTGACTTACGATTACTTTTAATATCTCAATTGACATAGAAAAGAGGGGATTACCTGTTGCAAACAAAAATATTGAAAATTTTAAACGTACTTTTCATGAAATATCGCTTCAAAGTACGGCAAAATTTGTGTTAAATTTGTGACGTCACAACGTATATTCTGTTTCAAAATGGCGCTGTGTTGAGTCGCACTCTGTTGGATGTTAGCTTTAGATGTGAATACATTCCATTCAGTTGTATAGAATAACAAATTAATAACAGAAAAGAAAGATTGATTAGTATTCGAAAAACGTGCAAAAGGAAGAGTTGAATGGAGAAAACTGTAAGGCGTTCCTATGAGAAACTGAACCGGCGGAAATAATTTACAATAAGCATCTCTTAAATAGTGCCTCCTATTTCTCACACCACAGACCCATAGTAAATCGAGTTATTACGCACATTCCAAGTGTACCACGTTCTGTTGAATAACATTAATTATACACATAATTTTTTTTCTTATTTCTAATAAGTAAGTCTAGAAAACCTTCACCGGGCGAGTTGGCCTTGCGGTTAGAGTTGCGCAGCTGTAAGCTTGCATCCGGGAGATAGTGGGTTCGAACCCCACTGTCGGCATCACTGAAGATGGTTTTCCATGGTTTCCCATTTCCAAAACAGGCATATGCTGGGGCTGAACCTTAATTAATGCGACTGCCGCTTTCGTCCCACTACTAGACATTTCCCGCCCGTAACAAAAAGAAAACCCTCAAAACCGTACGGTCGTTACAACAGTGAAATCCTACCACCAATTGTATTAAAGTCATAGCAACATACTGTCGTAAATAACTTGTTTATCATTTGTTTTAGTATTTATTGCCTATAACTTACTGTATCCATATACCCTCCACAAAGTCCTCTGAATTGCCCAGCAACGAGTTATGATCGCGCACTCTGGATTATTCTCGCCATTTTAAATAACGTTGGTGCTTGAATCACATAACTTTGAATGTTACTACGCCTTAGAATAAGAATAGTTGTGGACTTCACTGACTTAGCTTCATTTTAAATGGCATAACTCTGTCATCTTGACCTATATAGGTTAAAATATTGAATAAATATACTTCATAACCTGTACAATCGGATAATTAGGAAGCACAGTTTTGTCCGGTGAGCCAGAGATATTGGAAGTTTTATTTAATCACCAGATTTCCGTCAACAAACAACGAGAACCTCGTACAATGTTGCCGCAGTTTGTAGCAGAACGAGAGACTTTTTTTCACAATATTGTATTTCGTATTCATTTTCACCTACCTCGTGGAGTCTCGTGGCTGTATTCCCTTAGCTCCATCCCTCTTCCGGTATGAGTGAACAGGCTCACTCACAGATCAGATGATATCTCAAGGGGGTTTGTTGCATCCCCCTTCTGAAGGGTGATACGGCTAATTTCCAGCCACTTTTCTCTGGAGGAGGGAGGATTAGGGAGATCTAGATTACAAATTACCTCTCAACTCGAGAATGACGGCTACACTTAATTAATTTCGGCGACGAGGCACACCCT
This sequence comes from Anabrus simplex, assembly GCF_040414725.1. Lineage (NCBI taxonomy): Eukaryota > Metazoa > Arthropoda > Insecta > Orthoptera > Tettigoniidae > Anabrus > Anabrus simplex. Next base: position 214,376,174 of record NC_090279.1, on the reverse strand, counting down.
ATAAATTCTTCGCCTGGTTTGCGTTCAGCGCATATTTCTCCTTGTATTTAATATTTTGAATTCGTTGTTTTGCATTCGAAGTCTTTAGAATGGCTCTTGTTACAAACTGGAAACTAGAACGTTTGTGGAAAGTGCGATTATCACGGCATAACCACGGTCACTGTCGATTATAATGGGTTGCCTTTTCCATTTCATTATGAAGTACCAATAAAATATTCCAATTTCTATATGTTAAAACCTTAATGAAATCCATTTACCGAACAATTTTTCTTTATAGACAGAAGGCTGTAGTACAATCTAGTGCACAAATGTTGTAGAAGTGATATATTTATTAGCTTTTATTTGCTACGAATTAAAAATTAAGTTGCTGAGGTTTAACACACAGTGGAAGGTTAGCGTGTTGGGAAATGTCTGAAAAAATGACCGCTCGTTTGCCGTAAACTACACTTTTCAAACCTATTTATATATACCTCGTAACTTCTAGACTATGTGGTTCGTCTTAATAGTTTTCTTCTCTTGTGTTACAATGTGTAATGTCTATGAAACGGACCAAAATTATATGTTAGATTAAAAAAACACAAAATTGAAATTACTACTCTTGAAAGTATTTTTCTGGAAGACATACATTTTAGCAGCAAATTTAAAAAACACAATTAAAAATCAGAGTGTAAGTATATTAAACAGCTACCACTTCGGATTATTAAATAATGTATTTGATAATGTGTATATAATTTCATCTGTTGAATACATGTACATCATTTAGAAAGTTTCAGTGCCTGGCAGTTCTTGAAATAAAGACGAAATAAAGGAGAACAGTTGAAGTTACAAACTTTTAATGTTGGGACATTTACAAAACACTTCGAAGTAGTACTCTACCCAGGCAACTGTTCTGCTGTGAGATTAACATAAATAATAGGGTCCCAGCCTGTTAGATTCCCTATAAGTTATGCTATTTTCGCTACACTACGGGAGAGCGGGTAGACGACAGGTGAGTCGGTTTGCATTCTAAACTATTACTGCCTGAATTTTGTAAGAATCTTCAGTAGTTGTACAGTTATTATCGTATATGCAACCCCTTTAACAACTTAGTAGTTACTATTATTCAAAATGCTAAGATAAGTAATTAACCTGAGCAGACTCATAGCTACAGTTAAACAGCAATCGACTCTACTTGTCCACCACTGAATGGTTGATCAACCATACAGGAGTCCCATTCCCACTTAGATTCAGGGATATACGGCGAGAAAAGAACTAAATTAGTTTACTTCAGTGGATTACGCCAAGGAGAGGTGAGACAGTCCCTGTGCTGTACCGATACAAAATTACAGTAGTACTAGGCCACATACACAGCAAACACGTACACTAACAACTCATATGGCCGACATTCTGACTCATTAGTAAATAACATGGCACCGGAACGCTTTCTAACGTTGTGCTGTGAACGAAGTCATAACGTCAACAAATACCTCTCCCTCACTACCCCCACCTAGCGAGTCTTGGAACGCTCGTTTGCGTCTTGTAAACCTTAAGCAATCATTCTCAGTTAGGGAAGACCGTCCCGCTGTACAGATAAAGCAGAGAGGTTGCCGGCACGTTGAGTTTGTGCACTGAAATTAATCTACTGAACTTCCCTTAAACACCTGTTTCTTCATGCCATCCAGTTTACTGTTATGTCTTTGCTGGAGAAGTGGGGTTCGTACCCACTATCTCTTGACACATCTGGGCGACTCTAACCGCATGGCCAGCTCGCTCGGTGTCATTATTAGAGCCCAGGGAGATTAGACTGCAAAGTTATTGAAGGGATTAACAAGTATACTCTACCCGGGGAACAGCTCTGCTATGAACGTTGCATAACCAATAGGGGCCCTGTCTGTTAGAACCCGTACAAGTAATTTTACTTCCGTTACTTTAAGCAAGGACGAGCTAGACGAAACCTCGTACTCGACAAATTAGTTTGCATTCTGTCACTGCCTGAAGAGGGGTCTATGGAACAAGCCTAATCACGAAGCCAACCCTGAAGGCGCATCATATAATCACTCTCTCCATGTTAATATTGTTAACACCTGTGAGACATTTTTACTACACGCTGGTCATATTCGTAATCCTGAGTAGAGCAGAGTGTGCTACAGTATTTTATGCCCTTAACTCGCAAGAATTTCGGCAGACTCCTTCGAATCAAAAATATCGAGAAATATCTGAATTGGTTGAACTGCATGGGCCGATTGAAGAAACGATGGCTAGTTTTAAGCCTAGACAACGTCTAAATCGATCACGATCTTCCATTGCATAAAAATTATTCACACAGTGTTTAGTTAGATGTCGTTTACAGTTTCAATATAGGTTTGAAAATAGAAGTATCTTCCACGCAAATCTTTGAAATTCGTCGGTGCGCGCGCCAAACGTTAGTCAGCTGTCGTCTTCCTACACATTACTAAAATATGGCAAAGCATGAGCATGACTTGCCTACAGATAAGAATATCGTTTAAGATGGAAATAAAATCTCATATTATTATCGACTCTAAAGCGACACGCCACCGTACGAGGAAGTGCAGCCTTGAATATAGTGTCGTTACGGTGAGTGTAACATACATAGCTTCTGCGGAGGGAAGATTAAGCTATATGACTGTGTAGCCGAATGAGTAGCATGGGCCGTATAGATGAAGCTTACATTCTAGAGATAATACGTTCGAAACGCAGCATTGACAGTCCTGAAAATTTTGCTTTTCCTATCTCGTAGTTGCTGAAAACGTATGTGAATTAGCGCGATTATTACCTGCAACCAACACACACAACCTACTTTTAGTGTCGCTATCGTGTGTGCTTACTTGGTAGTAAATGGAATAAGTGGGACCCTCCCGCTTGATGTGTGTGTGGCAGCCCTTTGATGATCGGGACAAATAATTCTGATATGGATGTAGTGGAAGTGACCTGTATTTCCAGAGAAATTATCCACCATATAGTAAAATACCCTATCGGTTGCCAAGAATTGTATTAAAGTTCAGTTACCGGATTATCCTTTGTGTCATATGTTTCATGGTACATAACCTCTGATTGTGATTCACTCCTGAAATTTGAGGTTAAACAGCGTTCTCATCAGTGTCTAAACAGGGCGGTTTAACATCGGTGTCTAAGTGACAAATAAGGTCTTTACAGTGCGGTGGCCATCCTTTCGCGCAGACGGCAGATTCGCACATTTCTCGCCCGAGAGTTGAGAAAGGCCTGCGATGGGCAGACATTCCTTAGTTAATAATCTCGTCGCTAGCCGGAGTTTGATTTCAGCTCGTCCTCCACTCGCTACCATCTCAGTACAGTCCGATAGCTGTCACTGACGACCAATTTGCCGCCTTGCGAGCGGAAGTGACAGTTACTCTTTCAATCCCTCAACAGAAGACGTAAGTAAATATTCACTTATTTTTGTTGGTTTTTCGGAATTATATTCACCTTCAGATACATTTTTGCGGCATGAAGATTTTCCTGTTAATTTTTTCGTAGAAATATAGCTTTTCGTTTTTTTTTTTGCCAGAAAATACTAACGATGAGTTTACCGGCCCATTTACCTACTCTTTTGTTCAAGGCTCAACGATACAGAGATTCTGAAGATATTATCCGAATTCTGGAGGAACTGGGGAAGGAAGAAGGGGAAGTAACAGTTCTAGATTTGTGTTATTATTTAAAATAACGTTTTAAAATATAAATGCACAGAATTAAAGCTATTTTTATTTCATATACGTTTTTCTATAGAAACCTACTTTTGGCTGAAATAGCAAAAATAAAAGAAAGTTGAAAGACTGAAAATGTGTTATAATATTACTACCGATAGATAAGAGGTAATAAATTAATTTTGAATAGTTCAGTGAATTATTTAATAAATAATTTTGTTCAAAATTTTGCTTGTGGAGTTTTGTCAGTATTGCTGTCCTGAATATTTTGAAGCGGTGCGGGTGAAGTGGTGAAAATTTACTGAAAATTATCAAACGTGATGGGCGACCTAGTGGATGTAGTTTAGACGTCTAAATACCGTTTTTGCAATGGGGCTCAGTGACTGGACAGAGTTCATATAGCAAATTGTTATATTCGATACATTTGCTTTTTCTGCACTGGCTATCAAATTCACCGACCATTTCATAATTCGTTGGGAAACTAGTATTTTATAATAATCGCATATTAATAACTGATCTTTGATGACACAGTTCCTGCCCCATTTTTAATCGCAGCCCACTCGCAGGCCGTTATTACACAGATCGGGGCCATAAACATGACGTGCGCAGGCTGCTGCCTTCAATCTACTCGTTACTGCGTCATAAACCAGTAGCACGGCCGTACTTTACATGCAGAGCGTAATTCGATTCTGTGGTTATTTCCGATTTCACGAATTCCCATAATCACCACACTTGATGGGGTGTTGCGGAATTGGAATTGAGAATGGTGAGGGGAGGGGGAATTTATTGGATGAGGAAGTGTGGGGAGGGGGGATGGTCTGAAGAGAGGATGTCATTGTGAAGCGAGGGGGTAAGGGTAGGAAATGAGCCGGGATATTGAAAATCTTGACTGCTTTACATCTTCAAGAATAAGGGATGAACATTTCCTATCTTAAGGATTTTTGTAAGGTATGTTCATTCCCAGTTTACCTGGCTACGCCATGTCAGTCTCAGATTAAGGGAGGGAAACCAATTTCCTCTTTTTCTTCATCTTAGAAAGTGAGGGGTGATTTTCAAGGAGGGCTGCAATGTGTACATGATGGCTCATCACTGCTGACGTCGACACAGAGATGTGATACCTCAATAATAATAATAATAATAATAATAATAATAATAATAATAATAATAATAATAATAATAATAATAATAATAATAATAATAATAATAATAATAATAATAATAATAATAATAATAATAATAATAATAATAATAATAATAATAATAATAATAATAATAATAATAATAATAATAATAATAATAATAATAATAATAATAATAATAATAATAATAATAATAATAATAATAATAATAATAATAATAATAATAATAATAATAATAATAATAATAATATCCACCATATAGTACAATACCCTATCGGTTGCCAAGAATTGTATTAAAGTTCAGTTACCGGATTATCCTTTGTGTCATATGTTTCATGGTACATAACCTCCAGATGACCTTGCGATCCTTTCAAACAACAGACAAGAAGCAATCCAATCCATAGAAAAGTTGAATGAAATAGCCGCAAAAACCGGACTTCAAATTTCATTTGAAAAGACGCAGTTTATGGAAGGAACTAAATCAAGATTCGACAATCAACCATTAATCACCAACTGTGGAATAATTTCCCAAGTAGACAAATTCAAATATCTAAGTGAAATTATTCAGCCAGCAGGGTTAAATCAGGAAGCTAACAAAGAAAGAACTGCTAAACTGCAAAGGGCTTACAAAATCACATGGAACAGATACAACAAAAGATGTATATCAAAAAATGCAAAATTACGACACTACAATACAGTCATCAAACCAGAGGCACTTTATGCATCTGAAACACTGATCATTGGCGGCAGGTCACAAATGAAAAGCATTGAGAAACAAGAGAGGAAAATTCTCAGAAAAATCCTAGGACCAAAGTTCGAAAATGGAATTTGGATGAAAAAGAAACCACACGAAATTTTTCAATTCACAGAAAAAATCACAGATGCCATCAGAAAGAGACGACTAAAATTCTACGGACACCTACACAGAATGGATAACAACAGGCTGACAAAGAAAATTCTAAATCTAGCTCTAACCCTGAAAATCCGCAACAATTGGTTAGCAGAAATTCATGAAGATCTACAAGAAATGGGTATTGAGGACGAAACCATTCAAGATAGAATGAAATTTAGAAGCTTAGTAAACAAACATAAATTTGCAGAGAAACCAACAAGAAAAAATACAGGCTGGATAGAAACACGCAGAAAGGAACACAGTGAAAAAATGAAGAAATATTGGGAAGAAAAGAAGAAGAAACATTGTGCAAAATAAGTTCAAACGCGCTCCACAGCTGGGCACAACGAATCAAATAATAATAATAATAATAATAATAATAATAATAATAATAATAATAATAATAATAATAATAATAATAATAATAATAATAATAATAATAATAATAATAATAATAATAATAATAATAATAATAATAATAATAATAATAATAATAATAATAATAATAATAAGTTTCTTGCCTGAAGAGCTAGTGATGTGGATTTTTAATGTCTACGTGACTATTACATCTACTTTAATCTGTTTGTCATATTCATGCCTTGGTCTACCTCTACCCTTCTTACCGTCTACACATACCTCAAAACTTACTGGTGAAGACTGGATGCCTCAATATATGTCGTATCTATACTTCTCGTCAAATTTAGCCAAATCGAAATCGTCTGATCAGTCCGATTCAACATTTCTTCACACCTAATTTCATCTACCCATCTCACCTTCAGTTTCTCTGAGCTGAAACACCATGCGGTCTTTAGCCGTTGTTGATGAGAATGATACTGAAGGTGATTCTCGGAACGCGAAGGAGTAGCAGAAGAAGAATGACAGAAAAGGGTGCCACAGTAGGAGGGGAAATGAAAGATTGCTTAACCAGGGATGCCACACCGTATATTGTCTAAAAGAAAGAAAACTAATAATTAGGCAGTAATAGGTTAGAATGCAAAACAAACTTACCTGATAGGAGCTGTCGTCTATCCGCATTTCCGTAATATAGCGAGAGTAACGTAAGTTTCATGGCTTCTAACAAGCTGGTATCCTACTGATTATGCAAATCTCATAGCAGAGCTGTTGCCCGGGTAGAGTACACTTCTTGTTTGCTTTTGTATATTTGCGTTTTAACCTATTATAGTCTATACATCCGTGTGCACACGATGGCCTACAATGCCTAACTCACAAAGCTGATCATCAATAACTGTTGTTGGTTGAGCTGTGCTCTCTCTCTTCTGCTACTACTCTCCTCCGATAGATAAAATTACTGGCTACAAGGCATCTACTGAAAATGAAATTCCATAGCCTGTTTCCAGTCATTCTACTGGGCCAGGAATTGAATGGATTAAGCCCACACGTAGCGGCGACGATAGGATTAGCCTCGAATTTCTCCGGGACAATGATTACTGACTGACAGATGAAATGAAATAATAATGATATTGGGGAGTGTTGTTGGGGTTTGAACCACGGAACCCAGTGGTGATAGGCCGGCGCGCTGCCGCCTGAGCCACTGAGGCCTTAAGACATTGAAATTGTTATGAAATTTGCCCTTTCAAAAGTCCTAGAAGGTGTAATTTATCATTATTTTAGTTTTACTCTTGAGTGGTTACGTAGAGAACAGGTAAAGAAGGGATGACGTACGGCTGTCTTACTAACGACGACCGATTTTACTGGTATTGAGAATTTTGTGATATTTCAATCCATCCCTTTCCAGTTTTGAGTGAGTCAGTTTATAACTCTTAGGTTCTTCAGTCCACCGATAGTTCTTCTTCTTCTTCTTCTTCCTTGTTGTTTCATATTCCGTTCTTTCCAGTATTCCTCCATCATTGCGCTGTGCTTTATTCTTCTGCCCTCATACCACTTTGGACCAGGTTTCCTTATTCTTCCTTGTTGTTTCATATTCCGTTCTTTCCAGTATTCCTCCATCATTGCGCTGTGCTTTATTCTTCTGCCCTCATACCACTTTGGACCAGGTTTCCTTTGCATTCTTCCTTGGAATACTTCCATTCTTAAAACCTTCTTTTAAAAAAATCCCTCTCTTTCCATACTTTCCTCTTCTGTCAATCAATCTCTTTCTTTTTAAATCATTCTTGACTTCTTGTATCCAGCTTTTTCTTGATGTTATCTCCTTAGGATTCTTGAATATTTGTTTTGTCAGTCTGTTATATATTCTATAGATATATCTAAAAAAAGCAGCAATTTCCTTTTCTTTATTGTTTCTGTTATATTGTGGTCTTTTGTAAGAGCGACATGGGAAGGGCTGCCTGGTGTAGTGTTAGGAATACGTTGGAAACTCACTCGTACTTATCGATAAATAATCACAAACATGAAATGTGGGGCAGAAACCATCATACAGATGTCGGCAAGTTTCCCTTCGTAAAGAGGACCAAAAGGGATTCGGACCTGCAACAGTATTTTATACATTCCCTTCCTGTATCAAGCCATTTATCAAGATCATTAGTGCTGGTGTAAAGTGAAATGTAAAAGTTGTTAATGACGGGCACTGAATTTTGATTTTCTTCTTGATGTAGAATTAACAACTAGTAGGCGTAGTATTTCTCGTAATATTCTCTTTCCGTCGAATTGCTTTTTGTACTCATGTTGTTGTTGTTTGTTGGGTAATTATGTTGAATTTACTTTATTATCACTTGTTAAGCACTGGGAATACTTAAGTTGTGTGTGAATTTGTATATTATGATGCTGGATTTAGAATGTTAAACTGTAGTATTTCTTATAATACTTTTTTCCTTCGAATGGATTGTTGTGCTTTTGATGTTGTTCTTGTTGTGTAACCATGTTTTAAATTTAATTTAATATCACACCATTGTAAGTGACCATTGCGCCGGGATATTTCACAATTGCGATGTATTTCTTAATTTTAAAAAATGCTACTTGTTCGGGGCGTCGACCTATAGAGATCTTTTGCCCCTAGTTGCACATGTCGTATGAATTTGCGTGTATTTGGAATGGAGGAAGTGTAGAGTGTTGAATGTGAGGAAAGGAGCGTTAAGGACGACACAAACACCCAGTCCCCAGGCCAGGGATATTAATCATTTACAATTAAAAACCCCTGACCCAGCCGGTAATCGAACCCGGGGCCGCCGGTTTACAGGCGGACGTGTTGCCCCCTACACCTCGGGGCCGAACTGTTTAATAATAATAATAATAATAATAATAATAATAATTGTTGTTATTTTCTGGCATATTTATTTATTGCTTCTTAATTTTTCTCATGGTTCTTCTTTCTACCACTCTAGTTCAAAACTATGCATTCACTTGCGTAAAGATGTATTGTGGTCTGTCGAAACTAATTTATGAATATATAAATACATGTAAAAGCTTCCTTAAAGGGGTATATTTGTAATATATTTCACATGTTTTCTTTTCAGGTATATTAGTTCATAAGACTTATACATTGGAAATAAGAGAGACCTAGTCACGTTACAATCCTCAAACGGGAATTTTGAATCATGTCCGAGTCTAAAATCGAACTCAGGGCGTTTTAGCGAGGGACAAGAACACAGCACGGGTCTGGTTCTTCATACAACATTCCAAAGTTAAATTACTCTAAAACTTGCCGTCTTTCTTCTCTGATGGGAATATTACAGGATAAATATTATGTTTGTTTTCCCTCTGGCATTTTCTCACTTCCAACTGCCATCGTTCCCCTCCTAATAGAGATACTCTCAAAACACGTGCGCATTAAAGGTGGCGGTGGTGTTGGCGGCAGCAGTGGGAGGTGTCAGTAAATTACCCCACCTCGTTGCGCCTCAGGGATCCCGCGAGCGCTGGATTAGGTTACACGCCAGGCGGGGAGGGTTATTTGCTCCATTGTGAAGAGTTCTTCCTCCCCTACCTCAGGGGGTAAACTGGAGAAGAGATATTGAGTGTCGCACTTCATCTTCTCCTTTAGGGTCACTCGGGGTAATCGTATCCGAGGGGTGAGTATTGTGCGGTGTCTATTCATCTTCACGTAAACCACTGACGCATACTTTTTTATTCTTCACCACTAGTGATGCTGCCTCGTGTCATAAAACGCAACAGGATTTAAATTTAAGTTGATATTTAGACACCAATTTTCGCCACTTTCTGGCTGACTGAATAGCGTAGTGGCCTTTGATCCGAATATCCCTGCTCGATTGCCGAGTATAGCTAATTCCTGAGCTGAGAACATAATCTGAACACCCTCATAGCTTCAGGTATGGTGAAGTGGGAGCGAAAGACTGTAAAGGAGTGTTAGAGGTTTGGTTGCCAGTGAAATGCACAGCCCCTCAAGCTGGAAAATGTACAAATTAGTTTCATGTGAGTGCAGTTAGTACTCACTGCAAATAAACCACTAGGTCAGTAGCGTCATCTTCTCATTGTGCGCTTTCTTCCTGTAACTAAGAGCTTATATCAAGTGAACAACGTTCTGCTACCGGTGTTGTCTATGTACACTAGGTAAGTAGCGACATCTTCTTACTGTGCGTTTTCTTCCTGTAACTACGAGCTTGAGATAATCTCGTATCAAGTGATCGGCTTTTCTTGCAATCGGTAGTATGCTCGAAATTTCTCCTGGAGAGGAACACCCTACTGTTATTTTCATGAGTGATCCCTATTTCTCTAAGGTCTCAAAAATGGAGAGAGCATACGGATTAAAAAACAACTACAACAAGAAGTGCTTTTCCTGGAATTGCAAATTAAAACATTGGAACACCGTGGTCAAAACAGAATGCCTGTATGCCAGTGAATGCCTCTCCATGAACTACAAGCTGGAGAAGTTAGAGGTCTTGGAAAGAAGAATCCTCAGAAAAATTATGGAAGCTGTACAAACTGAAAGCGGGTGGAAACTTAGGAGCAACAAAGAAGTTTACCAGAAGGTGAAAAGAATCTCGGAAACCGCGAAGAAAAGGAGACTGGCGTTACTCGGACATCTGTACAGAATAAACACAAACAGACTTACCAAACAGATACTTGATTATTTCTGGAGAAAAAGGGCCACTAGAGCATGGATTAAGGAAACGAAGAGGGACATGGAAAGGTTAAGCATATCGTAAGTCAGCTGTTGAAAAGGAATACGTTTAGGAACACAGTGAACAATTTGGAAGGGGTTCAAGCCACAGGAAGAAATAAGTGCCTGGACAGATGAACAACGGAAGCAGGCCAGCGAACGCATAAAGCAGTATTGGACACAGAGAAAACTCCGCACGAAGAGAAAGAAATGAAGTTGTAGCGTGATCCTTAGTGGTCCATTCGCTTGTGAAAAAGAATTGTAATAGTGATGCCAAGCTTAGGCATTGTTGTTTAGTCGTTCGTCCAGAGACGCTGTATGTAACAGAATGCCTTGCGTTGAAAAGCAAGGGTCTAATTGAAAAGTTAGAACACAAAGAAAAATCCTGAGAAAGATCCTAGGACCAGTCAGAGAAAATGGTGAAAACATATGACGGCATAACAATCAAGTGTGCCTGAATGTGGAAAGGATAAAGGACACAATTCGGATACGGAGGATTAATTCCTATGGCCACATAACACGTATGAGCTCGCACAGGTTGAACAAGCGGATCTTTTACTATATTGTAAACAAGAAAACCAAGGGACCCTAGCTCATCGAAGTTGAAAAAGACCTTAGAGAAATAGGGATCTCCCATGAGAACTCTCAGGAAGGTGTTCCTCCCCAGAAGAAAGTTCGAGCATACCAGCGATTGCAAGAGAAGCCGAAGTTGAAAAGAGGCAAGAAGAGGACTGATGAAGGAAGGGAGACTCACAGAATGTGAATGCGTGAATAATGGGAAAGAAATAAAGCTCAAAGATGCAAATCGTTGAAATAAGTTGGCCCACAGCAGGCCGAAAGGAATAATAATAATAATAATAATAATAATAATAATAATAATAATAATAATAATAATAAATTGGTGTAATATTTATGAAGTATAGATTATATGTAATTTTCTCACAATTCATGAGACAAAACATTCTTTTGTTGAAACACTAACTTCTTATGCATTTCATTAATGCATAGCTTCTGCGCCAGGCTTTGTCGGCATTGCCACAGTTTCCCAGAATATAGAAAACGATTACAAGCACGTTAATAAAATACAAATATGACGTACGTTGCGTGATGGACAGTACTTTGGAATGATTGACATGCCTCTTGAGCATCCACGTTCCCCACTTTAAAGCGAGGAAAAATGTAACTTTTCAGAATAAAAAAAGACAGAACAACCGCTCAAAACAGTGCAACAATGCAGTTCGGAAAAATAATTCTTTAGACTTCTATATACCTCTAGGCCTGTTTTTAAAATTCACCATCTCCGTGAAAACTCTGTAAATTTTGAACCACCAAATGTATTATCCCTATCCCATAAATATAAGTATTAGAACTAGAAGAAAATGATAGTTTAGATATGAAATAACGATTTTTTTGTTTTATTTCATTCTTTCTTGTAATGATTAAATTAGACTAGATATTAAATACTTTTCCTTTTTCATTGTAAATACTTTTGCTATATTCATATTATCGTTTACTGAGCGAGTTGGCTACGCGATATGTGCTCAGTGTGTTTCCGTAGTTTCTGATTTTCACTCTAGGCAAATCATTAAAGTTGTACTTTTCTGTGTTCATATTATCGTTTACTAAGCGATTTAGCTACGCGATATGTGCTCAGTGTGTTTCCGTAGTTTCTGATTTTCACTCTAGGCAAATCATTAAAGTTGTACTTTTCTGTGTTCATATTATCGTTTACTGAGCGAGTTGGCTACGCGATATGTGCTCAGTGTGTTTCCGTAGTTTCTGATTTTCACACTAGGCAAATCATTGAAGTTGTACTTTTGCTGTATTCATATTATCGTTTACTAAGCGATTTAGCTACGCGATATGTGCCCAGTGTGTTTCCGTACTTTTTGATTTTCACACTAGGCAAATCATTGAAGTTGTACTTTTGCTGTATTCATATTATCGTTTACTAAGCGATTTAGCTACGCGATATGTGCACAGTGTGTTTCCGTAGTTTTTGATTTTCGCACTAGGCAAATCATTGAAGTTGTACTTTTGCTATATTCATATTATCGTTTACTAAGCGATTTAGCTACGCGATATGTGCACAGTGTGTTTCCGTAGTTTTTGATTTTCGCACTAGGCAAATCATTGAAGTTGTACTTTTGCTATATTCATATTATCGTTTACTAAGCGATTTAGCTACGCGATATGTGCACAGTGTGTTTCCGTAGTTTTTGATTTTCGCACTAGGCAAATCATTGAAGTTGTACTTTTGCTATATTCATATTATCGTTTACTGAGCGAGTTAGCTACGCGATACTTACACATTGTGTTTCCGTATTTTTTTATTTTCGCACTAGGCAAATCATTGAAGTTGTATTTTTTCTGTATACATATTATCGTTTTCTGAGCGATTTAGCTACGCAATATGTGCACAGTGTGTTTCCTTAGTTTTTAATTTTCAAACTAGGCAAATCATTGAAGTTGTACTTTTGCTATATTCATATTATCGTTTACTAAGCGATTTAGCTACGCGATATGTGCACAGTGTGTTTCCGTAGTTTTTGATTTTCACACTAGGCAAATCATTGAAGTTGTACTTTTGCTATATTCATATTATCGTTTACTGAGGGAATTAGCTTCGCGATATGTGCACTGCCTTATGCATAAGATCGCGCTGTTATAGAAATGTATGTTCGATAGGGACATAAAGCTATGCCTTGACTGAGCAGGTAGAGGAGAAGAAGGTTATAACAGCCGCTATCTTGCGCAAGCTGTTCAGATTTCTAGTCTTATTATTTTCTTCTCTTAGATCAAATGTATCCCCTGACATGTTCTGAACACATGTTGTATCGTGTTCTATTCTAGTCTCGTTATGTTTTAATCATTTATTTAGTGTTCTGAACACATCAATCAATATTCTAATCACATGTTGAAGTTAACGACATCGAGTACAGTGTCCGATTCTAGTCTAGTTATATTTCAATCACTTCTTTTGTGATCTGCAAGTCTAAACATGCACATTGATGTTATCGCTGCAACACGTGCACACTTTTGCCTTCGCGATGTGTGTTCGATAGAGCTATGTCTTGACAGAGGAGGAGGCCATAACAGCCGCCGCTATCTTGTGTAATTAGCGTCGGGAAGGGCATCTTGTCGTACACTAAGGATAGCGCCCTTCAAAATGGTAGATGAGAGGTTAGGTTCGCGAATGCACTAAAGTTTTGCTGTTTAATGATGATAGCTAACGGAAATTATCAAATTGCCCGCTACCACGTGCTTAATGTAGTAGCCGTAAAGATAGCAGCACGGTGCTCTGTTGATTAAAGGTTGTCGCTGTCAAAAAAACACGTGGCTTTGAAGAGCACGGAGAATTTCAAATTACATTCCAACGCATGCATAACATCAGCCGCCATCTTGTGCAGTAGCCTCTAAGCTAGCTTTCTTCATAAGAGCCCATGTATAGTCGCCATCTTGCACAAGCGACCCTAGAGAGTCTCATAAGAGTAGCAGCCATCTTGTATGAGCACCCCTAGGCCGTCTCATAAGACGCTATGTATAGTCACCATCTTGTAGAATTAGATAGTCGCCATCTTGCACAAGCGTCCCTAGGGAGTCTCATAAGAGCCTATGGATAGGAGCCATCTTGCGGCCGCCGTATTGCGCAAGCATCCTAAAGCCGTCTCATAAAGAGCTGTGTATAGCCCCATCTTGCGGCTGCCATCTTGCGCAAGCGTCCCTAGGGAGTCTCATAAGTGTATATGTATAGCAGCCATCTTGTGACCACAATGTTACGCAAGCGCCCTTAAGGCGTCTCATAAGGAGCCATGCATAGCCGCCATCTTGTAGAATTAGATAGCCACCATCTTGCGCAAGCGTCCCTAGGGCGTCTCATAAGGAGTCGTGTATAGCCGCCAACTTATGCAATTGGCGTCGGGAAGGGCATCCGGCCGTAAAACTGAGGTTAGCTCCTCCATGAGGTTATGCTTGCTGTCTTGTGCGTTAAAAGTTAGGTTAAGCCCCTCCAAGATGGCGGATATGAGGTTAGGCTCGCTCTCTTAGCCAGCATAGCAATGCTGTGGAGGCTCCTGTGGAGGGACCTGCGGTGGCGGTGGAGCCCTCTCCCGAGAGTCTGTGGTAGCGGTGGAAGCCTCTGCGGTGGTACCCGCGATGGCTCTGGCTCTAGAGTCCCTGACTTATACTACTTCCGAAAATTAGAGTAGACGAAGCTTTATCTAACCTTGTAATAATTAAGAGGATAATTCCTCAAGGCAGTAATATTGGACATCTATGTTTTCTTATATATGTAAATGATATGACTGAAGAAGTGGCATCAGAGATAACTCTTTCTGCGGATGATGCTATTGTGTGCAGAATAATAAAGAAGCTACGAGATTGTGAGAAACTGCAAAATGACCTCGATAATGTTGTGATATGTACAGTAGGGAATGGTATGATTATAAACGGGGTTAAAAGTCATGTTGCCATTTTCACTAATAGGAAAATCCTCGCAGTTTTAATTACTGAGTTGATGGGGTGAATGTTCCTTATGGGAATCTCTACAAGTTCGTCGGGGTTAATATAAGGAAAGATCTTAAATGAGGTATTCACATCACTGGGATTGTAAATAAAGTATAGGGATCTCTGCATGTAGTTGTGATTGTATTTCATGTTTGTAGTAAGTATGTAAATGAGAGGGCATTTAATTCTCTGGTAAGACTCCAACTAAAGTATGGTTCCAGTGTATGGGACCCTCACCAGGATTACTTGATTCAAGCAATGGAAACATTCCAAAGAAAAGCAGCTCGATTTGTTCTGGGTGATTTTCGACAAAATAGTAGAGTTACAAAAATGTTGCAAAGTTTGGTCTAGGAAGACTTGGGAGAAAGGTGACGAGCTGTTCGACTAAGTGGTATGTTCCGAGCTGTCAGTGGAGAGAAGGCGTGGAATGACATTGGTAGACGAATAAGTTTGAGTGGTGTCCTTAAAAGTAGGAAAGATCGCAATAGGAAGATAACGTTCGAATTCAAGGGGACAAATTGGGGCAAATATTCATTTATAGGAAGGGGGATTAAGGATTGGAATACCTTACCAAAGGAGAAATTGAATACATTTCCAAATTATTTGAAATCATGTAAGAAAATGCTAGGGAAACAACAGATAGGGTCTTGGCGACTGCTCTTAATGTAGATCTGTAGTGACTGATTGAAGAAATCTACGTCCCGTACGGTGACCTCGAGATTGTCGCATAGGCCAAAAGTTGGAGACTTTGGTACCAGGACCGAACAGCAAAGAAGTTCCCCGCCCGACATCAACAATGAGTAAGGGAAGTAGAACTGTAGCGCCAGGAGAGTGAGTGGCAACTTTTCTGCCGGTGAGTTGATAGTTTTCTCCTATCCTCCGGGATGTATGTGCTGTCAATTAATTAACAGTGGCCTTAAAATAATTTGCTACTATAGTGGAAAAAAACACATTTCGCTGATGCTCTAAGTGTTTTGTTCTCATTCTACGACAAACAAGTGAATCAAAGGAAGAAATATTGAATTCATTGAATAGTGAACTGATGACATTTTAACTGACATTTTTTATAAATTGTTAATCCCAAGGTGGCACTCCTAGATGAACAGATATTTTTACCTAATGGATGGATTTTCACTAAACTTTGTGGGAATGTCACGTATATAAAAGCAGATATATCACGAACATTTATTTCATGTCAAACTAATAGTTTTTCTAAAATAATTCTTTTGAATTTCTGAAATTTTAATTCCATTTTTTCATGAAATGTAATTAACATGTTAATGGAAATTTGTACTTAGGTAGATAATACTTCTTTAAAAAGCACTACGTATAGATTTTTCTGTACATAATTTATATAAGAAGATATATACGTACTAAAATTTGTATAATTTTTATTTTCTAAAATTTTGGTCTTAAAAAGCCCTACTACTTGAAAAAATTCCATACGCAGGTTTCCTAATATAGCTGTGATACATATACCATACAAAGTTTTTTACTTTTGGCAGAATATTATGGGAGAAGAATGGGATTCAAATATAAAGTTAGAATTGGAGGGAAAATTAAAGCAAAGGTCAGTGACGTTTTCTTCCGGATTCATTATCTAAAAGTCACCAGAACCGCATGTTTTTCCTTCCTTTCCTTTTATAACAGGTTCTGTACGAATAGTGGTAACTCTGGAAGCTTGTCTCTTCTTCTTCTACTTCTCCAAAGAACGGACAATGATTCACCTGCACCTTGTTCTTCGCAGTGCAACATTTCCTGAGTCGAAGTTATGGGGATTGTAGTTTCTGTCATCTCATGATTCTTGGCTATAGGTGCGGGACTTACATATCTTGAAGTTGTTGCGACACCTTCCTGATGAGAACAAGCTGCTTCCGATAACATTTCATAACCTTTTGCCCCTGGTTTCTTCGATGGAGACTCCTAGTCGATAATAGCTGATCCCTATTTCTTTCCTGTCAAAAATTCAGCAATTCGTCGCTTGGCTAAGGCTGATTTATCTTTATGCATATTGTTTACTCCCTTGGATGCAAGCTATACAACACAGCACACTATCTTTCAATAATAATAATAATATCTACGAGATACACAACAACGAGAAGTTACTTGTACTTGTCGGCACTATTGTAGTCATCAGGAATACAATACAAGAATACATTGTTGCCCAATGACAGTCGAGTACTGAAATTTTAGTCCGTAACAAGTTTTATTTATTCATTCAGAAATATGGTAGATTTTAGAGTTGGATTCTGTGTAAATATATCGGGAGAGGAAGAGGGTGGTGGGTGGCTGTTGGCCCATTCCACAGAAGCGTAATTGCAAAGAACAGGCATATTTCATTGAATTATTATTATTCTGCGTATGATGCTAGAGTTGACAATCGACTATGTACAAGTTCATAACAGGCACAAAAAATTGAATTGTACATAACATATGTACAAACTCCATATTAAAAAGGTTAATTGGGGGTCTCTTAGAGACGAATATCCAGCTCTGCCTCAGGAGTCACTCGGTGAATGTCCTCGATGGAGCCAGCAAAAGCTCGCAGAGGGGAGTCCTTCAGAATCTTCAGGATGGTTTGCACTTCAGCACCACAGTCGCAAGCTAGAGAATCTATCCAGCCACACTGATGGTGAGCAGAAGCACTTCTTTCGACTCGGCTGTGTATCCTGTTGAGTGTGGTCCAGGTGGAGTGAGGAAGGTTGAACCCAGGCAACTTTGTAGATGGATTCCTCATGTTGACATTGCCATGAGGGGTGATTGAGACTATTCGTGCTTCCATATTTCATCAGGATTGAAATGTGAATTAACTAATTCCTTTGCCGTCTTCCAAGCAGGTTTTCGTTACTTGAGTCATTATGGCATTTTCATCTGTATTATTCTGTTGTATTGGGAGGTAACTATTCTTTGCTATCCTGGTCCACAGCCTAACAAGGGCGCTTTACAGTCTGATGTGAGGAGGCTGAATGTTGCTCAGTAATGGTGACCATTGAATAGGAGTAGAGCGCAATGTTCCAGATATAACTCTGATTGTGTGGTGCAGTTGGACATCAACCAGACTAGTGAGCGAGCTATTGAGCCATACTGAGGAGCAATATTCAGCTGATGAATATACTATTGCTAGAGCAGTTGTTCGTAGTGCGCATGCATCTGCGCCCCATGAAGTACCAGCTAGTCTACCCAGCAAGTTGTTACGACTCTTAAGGTTAGCAGCCTGTTTCTCAAGATGACGTCGATAGGTTAAAGGACCTGTCTGAAGTTACACCAACATGGCAGTGATATCATTAGCTAACAAAGCAGTTCAGCAGATGCCGCGCCTATTTGTGCTGTGTTTCAAACTGGCAAACAAAATACTATTAAAGTGATAAGTTGTTTGAATTCAACAGAATAACTTGGTGACAAGATAGAAGAAACCCAGCCCTTTCAATTTTCGATTTTTGTCTCCGGTGTGTCGCCTTACCCTAACAAGCTCAGTTCTTTGAATTCTTATCAGTATTCGGGAGAAAGTAGGTTCGAACTCCACTGTCGGCAGCCCTGAAAATGGTTTTCCGTGGTTTCCCATTTTCACACCAGGCAAATGCTGGGGCTGTACTTTAATTAAGGCCACGGCCGCTTCCTTCCCACTCCTAGCCCTTTCCTGTCCCATCGTCGCCGTAAGACCTATCTGTGTCGGTGCGACGTAAAACAACAACTAGAATTCTTCTCTTAAGAATATTCTGTTCATTACATTTTGCCCTAGTTATTAAGAAGTAAGCAAACTTTGCATATTGGAGGGCTGATAGGCCTTCTGACCGCAACTTGGCAGGTTCGATCCTGGGTCAGTCCGGTGGTATTTGAATGTGTCCTAATACGTCAGTCTCGTATCGGTAGATTTACTGTCATCTAAAAGAACTCCTGCGGTACTAAATTTCGCCACCTTGGCGTTTTAAACCGTAAAAGGAGTCAGTGGGATGTAAATCAAATACCTCCTCCATGCCTGAACAGCCCCGAAGGGCCATGGCCTACCAAGAGACTGCTGCTCTGACCGAAGGCCTGCAGATTACGAGGTGTCGTGGCGTCAGCACTACGAATCATCTCGGCCGTTATTCTTAGCTTTCTAGATCGGGACCGCCATGTCACCGCCAGATAGCTCCTCAATTGTAATCGCATAGGCTGAGTGGACCTCGCACCAGCCCTCAGGTATAAGTAAAAATCCCTGACCTGCCCGGGAATAGAACCCGGGGCCTCCGCGTTAGAGGGGGACACGCTACCCCTACACCTCGGGGCCGGCGTAAATTAAATAACATTAATTATTAATATTAGGCTTCTTTACGTTTCTTCCTTATCTTTATCAGTCTCTCTCTCTCTCTCTGTTTTTCTTACTTCCTTTCTTTTCTCCTTCCTTACCATTAATATAATTTCTGCTATATTTCTTCTATAATTTTTCATTTGTTACATCCCCTTCTCTATTTCCTTCTACGTCATCATATTATAATATTGAATAACTTCTTCTCCTCATCCTCCTCCCATTCTCCGTTATTTTCCTTTTCTATGTTCCAAGATTTCATATCATTTTTCCGATCCTCTTTTCGTAATTTTGTTTTAGTATTCCGTCGACTACGACTCAGTATGTTAATTTGGGTCTGCTCCCCTCTCACATGAGTTGCAATGCAACCCCTTCCTGGGGCGACCTTTAATTATAACACGACTCGACCAATTTTAATAAGCGCACGGGGTGATATTAATAAGCCAGAACACACAGCAAGAGATTACCTGCCTCGGCTGTGGCTTGTGCGTAAAGTCAACATTTCCCTGGAGCCATTTCACGAATAAGGGATCTGTATTGATAGGGCCTAGCTCTGTAATACGCGCGCGAGACGGAATATGAGTTTGCTAACTAGAGTTGCATACACTCCAGGCGAGAGACGTAGTACAGGAACTAAATAAAAGACACTGCTACGACAACGGTAAACAAGCATACAGGACTTGCCAAACATGTCAGTACTGACGGGCGATCCTTGAAATAGGTGCCTGCAAATTTATAAAATAGACAAGCATTCATCTAAAATAGCATTACAGTTCTAAAGACAGGTACACAGGGCACTTAAATAATAACGACTAATAATTATATTGACCTCGTAACTAGCTTCATATTATAATAATATTAATGGAAAAACATCTACAATAAGAGGTGCGTATCCTGGAATTCCAAATTTAAAGATTACAACACCGTGGTCAAAACAGAATTCCTGTATGCCAGTGAATGTCTGTCTATGAACAACAACCTGGAGAAGCTAGACGTCCTGGAAAGAAGAATCCTCAGAAAAATTCTGAGAGCTGTCCAAACTGAAAGCGGATGGAGACTTCGGAGCAAAAAAGAAATTTACCAGAAGGTGGAAAGAATATCAGAAACCATGAAGGAAAGAAGACTGGCGTTTCTCGGAAATGTGTACAGGATGAACGCAACAGACTTACCAAACATATATTTGAATACGTATGGAGAGAAAAGACCGCTACAGCATGGATTAAGGAAACGAAGAAGGATGTGGAAAGGTTAATCATCTAAGAAGTCCAGCTGTTATAAAAGAATACGTTTACGAACACAGTGAAGAATCTGGAAGGGGTTCAAGCAGCAGGAAGAACTAAGAAGACCGGAAGAGCCTGGAGAGATCAACAACGGAGGCAGGCCAGCCAACGGATGAAGGAGTGTTGGACACAGAGGAAACTCCGTACGAAGAGAAAGAAATGAAGTTGTAGCGCGGTCATTAGTGGTCCATTCTCTTGTAAATTTGGGAGGAATTATTCAGCCCTCTGGTTTAAACCGCGAAGCGAATAAAGAAAGAATTTCCAAATCACAAAAGTCTTGCAGGATCACTTGGAACAGATAAAATAACAAATCAATACTCGGTAAACAATACTTAGACACTATAGTACAGTAATCAAACCTGAAGCGTAATATACTTCGGAAATCTTAATCATTGGTGGCGGGTATGTAACCAAAGACATAGAGAAACAGGAAAGGAAAATTTTAGCCTAATTTGTATAGATGGAATACAGAGGAAAAATCGTCCAAGAAAATATATTGTAATTCTGAAAAATTTCTCACATTTTCGAAAAAGATAAATGAAATTTTATGGACACATGATCACAATGAACCTGGCCCTTACATCGAAAAGCAAGAGCACCTGGCTTCGTACAATTTAAACAGGTCTTCATAAAATCAACATCTCGGGAGACATTTTACAGGACAGATGTAAAATCAACAATCACCAGTTTGAAGACAAATCCAACACCAGTGCCATTATATTTTAGTCAGAAGAACGAAGGAAGAAGCTCAGCGAGAGGATGTAGAGATTTTTGGAAGGAGAAAAAAGACCAACACATCAGATGATAAGCTGGTTACATTGAGCTCCTAAGTAGTGCATAACGATGCAAAATAATAATAATAATAATAATAATAATAATAATAATAATAATATGTATAATAAAATATCCATACCCCGAAATTTAAAATTTAGTGAAAAATGATCACTGGGGGCAGATGAGAAATGGCGTATGCCTTTTAGTGCCGGGAGTGTCCGAGGACAAGTTCGGCTTGCCAGATGCATGTCTTCTGATTTGACGCCCTTAGGCGACCTGAGCGTTGTGATGATGATGATGAAGACGACACATACACCCAGCCCCCGTGCCAGAGAAATGAACCAATGATGATTAAAATTTCTGACGCTTCCGGGAATCGAACCCGGGGTCCATGTGACCAAAGGCCAGCACGCTAACCATTTAGCCACGGAGCCGGACTACTGGGGGACAGATCATTGATTTAAAATGTGAAAGGAATGAAAGGTAAATCTTAAATAATACTGTTGTTCCTGCCTGTACAGGATGATAAAGAACGCTCAAGACTTGTACTAACACTGAGAGGAAATCTGACACATTAAGGAAGAGACTTCTCAGAATGCCGAACTTTGCCCTACCAATGAAAGTAAAGAGCAATTTGCTGGTAGAAGTTGGAGAAGATCTTCAGTAAATGGGCATCAAAAATTACATTGTTTTAGGCAGATCTATGTTCAGAAAATTACTCGGCGATCACCGCTTTGTATGTCATCCAAGCACTACCACCAAAATAACCTGGAGAGAAGATCACAAGGAAAGCCACAGCGAGAATATGAGGAGATTTTGGGAGAAGTAAAAGGCAGCTATATCAGCTATGTAAATTCAATCGCATTCCCCTGTCAGGCATAACTAATAATAATAATAATTATAATAATAATAATAATAATAATAATAATAATAATAATTCTGTGTCGCGGATTGACATTGGTTACGTCAACTATGTGATATATATATGTATTCTTTGTATCTGTATATAGTTACCATTTTTCTACTCGGTGACGAGTGTGTGTGTTAATAATAATAAAACGTGATATTGTGAACAGGACGGTGAAGTCCTGTTATAATTCAGTAGTGTTACGATTTATATAACATTCTGACAGCGCATGGCAGACTGCTCAAAATCGTGAAATCATAAAACAGATTGAGAACACAAAGTTAAATAAAGGGATTGAAAGTGTTGGCCGTGCGGTTACGGGCGCGCACTTGGGAGCTTGCACTCGGAATGTAGCTAGGTAGTATTCTCGAACTCCACAGTCGGTGGCACTAAACATGGTTTTCCGTGGTTTCCCGTGTTCATTCCAGGCAAACACCGGGCTGTACGTTGTAAGGCCACGACCGCTTACTTCGCACTGGTAGCTATTTCCTGTAGTTGCCATAAGACCTGTCTGTGTCTGAGCGACGTAAAGCAACTTCAAAGAATTAAAAAAATAGTTAGCAAATACAAAGGATAGACTGTCCATTACTCTTCAGCTGTGTACTCAAGAAAGTAATACAGGAATGTCACGAACGAAGATTAATCCTCAAAATTAATCAGCCGATCTCATTTGAAATTGTAAAATCAGAGACAGTTGGGTGGTATTTGTTTATATCCTAGTAATTTTAACACAGCTCGAAAAAAGGTCAAATTTTAAAAACTAGGAATTGGGATTGTCAGTCTCCATTTATCATTCGTAGAAATAGAATACGTTACCAGCAACAAGCAAGCACTAATATACAAGGAAACAAAACTCGCCAGAATTCAAGCAAGTGCCACAATTTGAATATATCAGTATTCAAATTCAGAAACATTAAATCAAGACAGAAACCCAGGAACTTAAATGAGAAAACTGGAACATTATGTCGAGTCAACTAAAACACGAACAGCAAAAAATATACATTTCTATACTTACATCACAAAGATGTGATTCGATAATGTAACGAGACTTTCACTTCGGATAGGAAATATTAATTCCAAAGAAGAAACCAGACACCGAAATCGCTGAAAAAGAAGAAGGCAAAACTGTGCGGAAAAAGTCTAGCGTGAAAACTCTCAGTTAAACACTATATTCAGAAACAAACAGGAAATGAAAATTGCACACTACTAGTTAGGTACAATTCCTCAAGGAAGGAATGAGGGCATTGTACTGCATGCTCCTCGCACTTAGTATTTTATCACTAGATCCTGGCTGTAATCGGTTAGAGTGCAAACATACTGAAGCAAATAACAAGTATACTCTACCCGGACAAGAGCTCGGTTATGAGATTTGCATAAATATTAGGAGCCCGCCCTATTATAACCCCTCAAACTTACGTTACTCTCGCTACACTACCTAAAGCGTGGGTCACACTAGGCTGGCAGTAGCACCAGCAAGCAGCGGCTGGCAACCCGGTCACACACACCCAGCAAGCAACAGCTTTTTAGTTCTAGTCAGCATGTCGTCCGTGGGTCCACGTAAACGAGAAATTAGGAGGTTATTAAGGATGACTGTGACGGAGCTTTGTTTGGAAATGCTTCGTCACCGTAAGGAGAGACATGGTGGAGTAGACCTTGGATTCAAAGAAGGGAAGAGTTAGGAGCATCTTCAAGACTTTTCTAGGAGTTAAAAGAAGAGGACTCAGAAACGTACAGAAATGTTATACGAATGTCACCTTCTAAATTCCAAGAGTTGCTGGAATTAGTAGAACCGCTGATTAAAAAACAAGATACTAAAATGAGAGAGGCGATTCCATGTAAAATAAAACTGGAAATTACCTTACGGTATCTCGCAACTGGAGATAGTTTTAGATCTCTGGCTTTGTTGTTTAGAGTGCCGCACAATTCAATCTCTGTGTTTTTACTTGAAGTTCTTGCTGCTATTTTTGAAGATCTCCAACAATTTATGAAGGTAAGCATGATTAAGTTTTTATTCAGCCTTAAGTTATCAGTATTTTTAACAATAATATCCTGTCGGTAATGCCTTTTTTATTGTAATAGCTGTTGGATACGCTAAGCATAGCTTCTAATTATGATATTCACTTTTTATGGACAAACATCATTACAAGTATGGTATTAACAAAATTATTACAACATATTTTATTAACTGATATTATTTATTTATTTATTTTGCGCTGCTTGCGTTTAACATTAACACCTAACTTTTCATAAACTAAAAATACAGTAGAATTAGAATACATACAACTAACATTAAACAATAGTAATGGAAAGAGTATTGTAAAACTATTTGTTAAATAAGAATATGCACTACAAATAATTGTATATTATTTAGAATTTAAAACATGTTGATAAATGAAATATTACACACGAGAAGTGAAATATTTGGAACGAAATGCAATATTTAATATAATGTGGGCAGCGATTTGTGTTCTTATTGGCATCTAAGCATCGTGTTCTAAAGGGCAGATGCCAACCAATGATTTGGAGAGAACATTTAAACCATGTGGAGGTTGTTCCACGTCGAAGCATGTTTTATCAGATAGTTCAGAGTATATTTGATCGAATTCATTATTGGAAGTGCTGTTTGAAAGACTTGTGTCATCAACGTCATAATGGCAAACACTTTGTGATAGTGGTTCACTGTTGTTGAAATTTAAAGATGCGAGTCTCTCTTCAGTGATGAGGTTTTGAAACCTGCTTTGAAGTATAATGAAACTTCTGAGAGGGAGCTCTCGCATCTGGGATGCAATATGCTTAGCAAATTTGCCATATTGGTCTTCTGTGTCATTAGTGGTTAATTCTGCGATTGATTGCAATTTATTTACTGCACTTTCAAATCTAGTCGGTTTGCGTCTTTTAAACTCCTTTGCGCGTTGTGGTGGATCCATGTGTGTAGATGGACGCTTTGTCGATGACGAAGGTGTAGTAGACGCAGACTGTACAGGTGATTCCACTACTTGTGATGCTCCCTGTTCAGCCATGTTCACAGTGTCACTGTTTGAATATCGTTCACCTTCACACATCGATCGCTGCGGTATATCCTGAAAACAATATACACCTACAATAGTTTCTCAATTAAATAATTGAGAGAAATTATTTGTAGACCTATGGTTATGCACAGGATTATCAGAGTGCAAGTAAACATGACTTTTGTTTAAAAAATATTTAACACTCTGGTTTGAATGCCTAACGGTAGGTCTGCAAAGAAATTCATAATAAATATTACAATTAGTAGGTCAGTTGAGTGTATAATTTTCATTATCCATTAATATTATGCTTTACTTTTAGGTACCTGACACAACAAGCCAGTGGAATGAGATTCAAAAAGGATTCGAATATAAATGAAACTTTCCTCACTGTTGCGGTGCTTTGGATGGAAAACATATTAGACTTAAACGGCCTCCTAATTCAACATCATCGTTTTTCAACTACAAGGGAACCTACAGCATTATTTTGTTTGCCATGGTAGATGCGTACTATTGTTTCAGGTATATAGATGTTGGACATGATGGCAGAGACATTGACAGCACGGTATTTAAAAACTCTACGTTAAAGATAGCACTTGAGAAAAATCTTCTTAATTGGCCAAAGGAGGACTTTGTGTAGCAGATGATGCCTTCTGCCTGACACCATATTGTTTGAAACCATTTTCACACAGAGGACTAACGGTACAAGATAGAGTCTTTAATTATCGTTTATCCAGGGCAAGGCGCGTTGCTGAAAATGCATTTGTCATTTTAGCAGCTAATTTAGCGTTTTTAACACGCCTATACCACTGAACGTGGACACAATAGAAACTCTAGTGAAATCAGTTTGTGCTATCCACAACTGGCTCAGGCAGACCTCTTCTAGAACATATTTCCCTTCAGGTTCAGTGGATGGTGAAGACTTAAACACAGGTGTGATAACTCCAGGAGCTTGGCGTATTGTACCGACTTTCATGTCCCCGGTAGACCGTTTCTATTCATCAAATAATTGTGGTAGCACTGGGAAGCAGGTACGGAAATGGTACATGCATCAGTTCATGACAACTTTATCTGTTCCGTGGCAGATGACATCAATTGGTATGAAACCAGATGACAATTCCGTAGTATAAAACTGTCTAACACGAAAAACTTGAAAACTGGCAAATAAACTGTTCGTTTAATATCTTTGGGGTTTATTTTAATAATTAATTTCAGATTTTTATTCATTTATTAATAGATATAAATGACAATAAGTACCCCTACCCAATTAATGTAATAACATGTGTTTGTTAATGACAGTCTAATAAAACTCTAATAATATTAACATATTGGAATCATAATTTACCTACTTACCATATTAGAAGAAGATTCTCTGCCACTGACAGCTCCATGCCAGAATACCTCTGCAGCTGAAAACCACACAAGCTTTGGCTTGTAAACTTCGATTGCACCAGCGCCACTTTTTCTAGATTTATTTATCTTTGCAAGTTCTTTTCTATAGGTGTCCCGTAAACTTTTAATCTTCTTCTTAACTAAGTCAAGAGTAGCAGGCATCCCAGCATCCTTTAGGTTTTGTAACAGCTTATTGTAAGCTTCCTCTTTCACATTCCTATTAAGATATTCCTTGGACGAAACGTCCCACAAGCACGGATAATTTTAAAATACATTTAAAAAATCAATTATCTCCTTCCCCGACCACATCAAATCAGCCATTTGTACCGTATAAATTGCAACCAGGTGTTGTATTATTCGCGGCTGGTGAGCAACTGGGGTGGTCAGACTGGGCTGCTAGCTGGCGCCAGCGGATGCGAGTTGAATCACGTGACCTTCCTGAAGCCGGTACCTGCTACCAAAGTTGAACATATCCTACTTCGCCAGCCGCTGACAAATACTCGCCAGCTGCTTGTGCCAGCTGCGAGTTCTATGGTCACATCACGCTGATAGTAGCAGCTTCTTTAATTCGCGGCTGGCAACCAGCCTAGTGTGACCCACGCTTAAGAGCGGGTGGACGACAGCTTGAGGATACCAACAATATTGTACAGGTTGAATTGTTTGTGAAAAAAGTCTACCTACTACGAACTTTGTGCGCTCTTCTTCCTTTCATAATAAGAGTACGTATGCACAGTACCAACATGTTCCGTAAATTACAATGTGACGTGTCCCTTGGGACTGCAACGTGAACTAAAGACAGGAAAGGGCTGTTCATTTTTAAGCATAATTGTATGTTGGTTGCAATCCGGTGTAACTAAAGAATTATTGAAGCTGTTTTAAGAATGAATAGGCCGTAAATTGAAGAATTAATAAACAACACGATTTAAACAAAGAATATTTTAAGTTCATGATTATGAAATGCTATTAGGTTGGGTGAACACTGTTAGGTCATAGAGTATTGTATTGACAGTTTGGACCTTTGTTTGTACGCGCAGGTCGCGTTCAATAAAGCACGTCCTGCTAACGCAGCGACATCTAGGGAACCAAGGAGTGAATCTCGACGCAATTAGGCCTTCATGTGTTTTTGTGTCTCTGTAGAGGAATGTGAAAGGAGTCATGTCAGATTGCTTCACCTACGGTAGTTTACAATAGCGGAGCGCTGTATATTCTGAATGACACTTATGTGTGAGGAACTAAAATTTCTCGGTCAATATGAATTTACATAACTATGGTATAGTCACTTCGAATGTTTAATGTTGACAATATTTCTTAGCAAACAAAATAGGGATCCCCATACTAAGAAAAACGTAAAATTAAGAAATTTCGTCAATTGTGCCGAAAATTGAAGGGATAAACGGCCTACAAAGGTTTCAAATTTTAAGTCTTGGATACCTCTATCAAACTAAAAAAAAAATCGAAAAAT
Source organism: Anabrus simplex (assembly GCF_040414725.1). Classification (NCBI taxonomy): domain Eukaryota; kingdom Metazoa; phylum Arthropoda; class Insecta; order Orthoptera; family Tettigoniidae; genus Anabrus; species Anabrus simplex. The sequence goes on along the minus strand of NC_090279.1, from coordinate 214,347,841 downwards.
CACTTCAGGTCTAAAGGGAGTAAAATCGCTTGATTCTTTACTCCTTTACCTTTTATTCAAATCTTAGCCAAATAAACTTATCTACATAATTCTTTCTGTAATGTGTTCCTTGGTTCAATACCGTCAGGCGTTTTTGATGTATTGAGAAATTACCGCACCGAACGCAGTTACAAGGGCTTAAGTGAAACTCTGCATTGAGCCACATTACCGCTCGTAGTGGTAGAAAAAGACAAACTGCTAATCTAATCGACCGGATAACGATGCTTATGAAAAGTGTTATAAATTTTAGGAATAAATAAATAATATATTCTCATTTTAATTACCGAACATTCGTAGCTCATATCCCTAGGATATTTTCAACATTGAGTAGTTTGCCTGAAGGACTAGGACTGTGGATTTTCGTCTCTTTCAGTTGCCACATACCTCATATTTGTCTGAAATTAGATGGTATGTTTGTTAAAGTAAATCAATTTTCAGATGTTGTAGTGTTCACCAAGTAACCGTTATATGTAAATCCATCTCTAAAAGGATATCTCCCTCTTCAACAATACTTCCTGTCCGCGCCGCATCTTTCCATCGAGACTTCAGTGTATATTACTATTTCAGATCCGCAATAATTAATACAGAACAGATTGCCTTCACAGAAGTATTTCATTAAGCTGAAGACAGACTACTTTGTTCTGTAATTCATATCACAAACATCAACTGGAACTATTAATTTACCGTGCATGTAGCAGATCTTTAATTAAGAGGCCTCTGCTTTTCACTGACTGGTAACTGGGAAGTGAAAAAGTCCAATCCCCTGTCACCGTCGCACGACCAGTAGTTCTGGCACATTGCCATCCGCCTGATTGCTTGGCCGATGCAAAACAGTCACCGTGTGTACGCTTTGTATTAAGAAGCTGGGGAAGTATTGCCTGTAAGGTTTGTACCCTGTACAAGTAACAGTTAGAGATGACATTTATAGTTTGAGCTTGGATGGAAGTTTCTTAAACAATTAATGGCTTATAATTTTCTGGAGCGAGGTCTGTATGTTATTCTTTCATACCTTCCCAGATAGGCTACTTGGTAATCTTTTGTGGTCAAAATCATAAATAAGTCTCTAAACCACAGAAATTCTGCAGAATAGTGCTCTTCGAAAATCGTTCTGATCACCATATTAAAACCTACTAATATTTCACTGAGCAGTTTGGTATAATACCTTTAGATTTGAGGATAAAATTACATTCTGCTCTTTATATCTTCAATCATATTAACAATCGAATGTGGAGCTATCTTGTCCTACTACACAGTTCGTATCATAATCAATAACGCAAATTGAAACAGCTGTAACTGCATGATACTACGAGCAAAGTAGTTTTAGTAAACATGGGTCCACAAACGAGCCGTTTGAGATATAATTCAGAATTTGAAGTTTTTAGTTTCCCGTTGCTTTCAGCCGTGTAGCAATATTAACACAGCTAAGCCATTTTGAGTATTATTACAAGACCATGTTGGACAATCATCTAGACCGCCGCCCTTGCAATCTGCTGCCCCACTTTCGACCGAATGATGGTTTGGTAATATGGAACAGTACGGAATTTAGTTAGTGCATTTAGTTTGGTTTGTTTCTCTGATTTCAAACTGCGTCTCCAGTGCATTAAAAGTACTTCACACCCACACTCCGAGGAGGACGCAGACGAAGAATGCACCCACGGTATCTCCTGCCTGTCGTAAGACGCGGCTAAAAGGGGCGAGCAAGGGATGATGGTATGAAACCATTGGATTACTTGTGATTAGTACCATTATGCCATGAACAACATAGGTCTGGGCTTTGCTTGTGATTGGTACTCTCGTGCGCATACCACCGAGGCGTTCGTGCGGGAGGAGCTGTCGTGCGCCGCCGTGAATTGCTTTGGTACCCCTGTGTTCAGAACGGGTCTGCGTTACCTGTGAGTTGTGCCATTATGTGTGGCATATCATGGGTCTACATTACTTGTGATTTGTACCGCTATAGGGGTGATACCATGGTTCAGTGATTAGTACTATTGTGAGAGGCCGGTGACCTGGATTGTGGACTCCTTTCGACAACAAGGATCATCTCAGAACATGGGGTACCATGAATCATATCTACTGATAGTTTTGGTTTCACTGTCACTTTTCCTTCATTCGTTTTAGATTTTAGTCAGTGGATACAATTTGAAGTTTTAATTGCCGTTTCATTTCGCTTGACTTAGTAACATTAGGGCCCAATGAAAACTATCATCATCATCAAAAGTATTTCACGTGTTCTTCGTACAGAACATCTTCATCTGTCCGTACTGGAGTGTTTCAAAGTGTTACCTTCATAATTATGCATACGACATATTTACAAAAAAGCGAGGAAATTTGATGGACCGAAGTAAAATTTGTTCTTGGTAGCAATGAACTTAATACTCCAAAAATAAACCTCTTAGTGCTAAACTAAGTGACGCATTTCTTTGTGAACGTAAGGAGCGCTCGAATCAATGTTCTATCACAAACACATTTATACATTTGGCGGAGTGACATATTGAAAGACATCAATTCCAAATATTTATTACATAAGACAGGGAAAGAGTACAATTTGTCAATTTCACCATTGCAAGACCATAAATAATACATAAGGTTAGAGAAGGAATTCAAGCGAACCACTTAAAGTGGAACTACGTGCAGATTTGGTCTAAAAGATGTTGATAAACTGTAAGCTCAAGGTTTCTTGTTTCCTTCTTAAACCAAGCAATGGTACTCGTATATATATCTCTGTGGTATGCAGCTAATTTCCTTTACTCTGCGAAAAGCTATTAAACATTCACTGTAGCAACAGTATTATGTAATAAGTTGTGTAAATATTGTATGTGGCTCATTTGCATGTACACATATGTGAACTCTATCGTATAACACTGTGTGTAGAATAAGCGAAATGTGCGTGAATACCTCATAATTAGTTTTGTAACTACCTGATGAAGTAAACAAATTAATAAACAAATAAATTACTCTCATTGCAATAATCCTTAGAGTTTGCATTGCTTCTTTATTTCGTTATTTTGTGAATATGTCTTCCATATTCTTAGACAAATCTATTTCAATTAAAATCAGCCCATTAACACTTCTTTTAAAATAAATTTGTTCGAAATTGTGACTTCCTACTTTTCTCGACTCTACAATGATTGATGAGTTCGATTTTATACTGATGGGGGATTATGCTGAGACCTGAAAAGGAAACTGAAATGTTCGTCCTTACTTTGAAACGTCTAAGTGTCTTAAACTCTCTGAGGTGCTGTTCGCATATGGTCTACCAAATGGTGAACTTATTTTGTGTTGTCCTTATTCTTTTTTTTTTCGTTTCGGAATTTGGTCAACTATGGAATACAAGGCTTCTTGGTTTTTCTTATCTTCTCTTCCCAATACTTCTTCATTCTTTCTGTTCTCATCTTTCTCTCCTCTGCGGAAATGACCCCTTTGGGTCCCCATTTTTAGTGGTTTATCTTCAAATGATTTTAGTGTGCCGACTTTTTCTTCTGAACAATTCTCTATTGTGGATTATTTGTAGCGTATCTGTCTCGACCTCTTCTAACGGCTTGGAGGTGGCATTGAATCCCAGATAAATCCGAAGACCTTTTTGGTCAGTCATTTGTCATTTCTTACTAGGTGTCCTACAATTTCAGGCTTCGTTTCCTCATTGTATCCGTGATCTCTTCACTGTACTTGTAGAAGTCCTCATTTCTCCTTTTCTTCCAAGTCCCGTCAGTATTCTTCTCCGGTCCAAAAATTTTCCTTGGAATCCTCCACTTATTTTTCTCTAGTTATTGCATCTCCTCTTTTTTATGTATAACAGACACTAGATCCTATTTAACAGACGGACTGGTACTATTTTAACACAAAATTTGCTAAACTGAGTCCAGTTCAAACTAGTGTCACAAAAACAGCAAACAAATGAGTGGATGCGCTGTTTACGTCACGCAGCTGTCATCTTGCAGTCGGGAGATGGTCGATTTTCCGTGATTTTGCTATTTTCACACCAGGCGAATGCTTGGATTGTACTTATCTGTATCGGTGCGACGTAAGCAAACTGTGAAAGAAGAAAACATGTGCGAAGAGTTTCTGAATGAGCATAAAAAAGATAAAAAAGAAAAGGAAATTTTTGAAACTTGGAGGCAAAGGGGTAAAAAGCAAGAATCAGGACAGGGAGAGGAACAATGGAGCAGGTGGATTAAATCAAATACCTGGAAACATTACAACAATCCCGAAATGTCGTAGCAAAAAAGCTTCAACAAGAAGGAAATGTTTTTATAACAAGGGATAGTAATCTGTTTTATCGTGTTTAAATATTTAATTCTTTGTAAACATTTTTATTATTAACTACGCTTTTATCTTATGACTATGATTTTAGATATGGTTTGAACATTTAAGCTGAATAAAATAAATTATTTTCCTTCAAAGGCAATCCCTTATTCTATTACATTGCAATATATTTTCAAATCATTATAGCCTATAGGAAAATAAGGCATTGCGAATTAGATCGACTGACAATGTTTTCATAATCATTTCCTTAATTTAAGGGAACTTGGGACACATTTTCTTATTTTCCACAATTTTTGAGCAATCACAATGAAATTTTTATGGAATATGTAGGACTACTATGGAAAGAATATATCTTAATTTCAGCTGAATATCCTTATTAGTTTATGAGATATGGTGTACTTTGTTTTTATGACACTCGCAAAACAGGCAACTTTCAAAAAGTTCCCTGCGGGATAGATTTTTACCTGAGAGTTTGAAAACTTGTGAAATGATTCTTCCTTATAACATAAAAAAACTCTAGGATGGAATTTTTGATTCACGCTATGTTGATCAATTAACTCCTGTTTCAAATTTTTAATTTTATTTCATGTAATTTTCCACTAATTTTCTGTACATTTTGCCTCATAAAATGAGTATATTGAAAAAGAATGCAAAATCCATCCTACAATTTCTTTGTTAGGTCACATAGAAGCTACACACCAACTTTGGTAAATATAGGTTTAGATTTGACCCGCATTGAACACTGCAGGTTACAAAAAATGGTGTTTTGAGTTAAATGAATTTTAGTTCTAAAACCATTACAAATTTTCATAATGGCCTTTCCAAATCTTTTAAAATTCACTAGCATTATACCTCCTACCCTCCTTCTTCTTCTTGGCTTCCTCCCTGTGCACCTTGAGGATTTTCAGTCTTTTCCTGGCTGTTTTCTTTTGTTGGGTGACTGACCGCTGACTGTCAAATTTTCTTCTTTCTTCTCTGTGTGGCAAGTTTGGTGGATACTGGTGAAAGTTTATAATTCCTTACAGCCATTTTTATTTCTTGTGTTGCACTGCATCATATGTTGTATTCTGAAACTGCATTAGAAACAGCTATTCCAAGTCTTTTTGAGGACACAAAGGTCTCTTTTGGGCACTTTTTCCATATACATGCATGAAGACTTTCATTGGAATTTTGAATTTTGAATTTTGAGTAGCCCCTCTACAACATCTAGACAGAAGTTCTGTTGATGCCAGCCTTTGGTATACAGGCACAATTTTCAGCAGCATTGCAGTTGTGAATTAAACTGACATTTTTTGTGGGTTTTGAGGGGTTTGTCCTGTTGCGATACTCTTGTTGTAGAAGCACCATGATTCAGGTCCTTAGGATCTTCATCTGTGGAGGAGTAATGGTATAGTGAGGCATATATTGCAGATTTCATATTATCTACTGAGGGAATATTTGGACATATTGCCTGCCTATAATAATTTGTGAGCTTCACAATAGTTGCTTCTTTCAAACTTCCAGGCCCCCTTACACCAAGTGTAGTTCCTTTTACTTTCCACTCTTTCACCAAATTCCTCAAATAAGTCCCCATCCTTTTTGCAACATGGTTAATGCACTCTTCTTTTTTCAGTTGTACATCTGGTCAATATACTGCTTCATTTGACAGGTGGAGAAATGTTTTGGCATCCCCATCAAAAAGCACAGTTGTGTAGCGCATGTCACATTCTTCCACTGATCTTATCCATAAATTATCAGCTGCAAATACTTTCACTGCTACAGATGATCCCTCATAATTCCTGGAGCATTTTCCCACATGCTTTATGACCTTCCAGCCATACATTATGTTCTGGAGAATCATCAACCAGTTCATGAGCAGTTACAACACACATGTGACAAAATTTAGATAACACATGGTAATCTATAACTAATCCACTCAGAATGTCAATCACTATGCCAGTGCCATAGAGAGATGTATGGTCACGCTTGTGCCATGTTCCGTCAAATGATGCAGCAATGTCAAGCACTTGTTTACCTACATTGGATGGATATACTTCCTCATGATTTGATATAATATTCACTAACAATTTCCTGCAACCTTGCTTGCAATTCACAAAACTGACCAAAACAAACCCAATAGTAAACAAGGAAGTGTATAGGCTGATGTCAGGCTGTCCACTAACTTATTAAATTTATGCATTTGGTTACAACTCTCAAACATATTAAAATACTACTTCTATAAACACATAGAATTTTTTAAGTCAAACATGTCACTAGAATGGATATAATTATAAACATGTTCTAAAATATAAAGTTTTATGTTGACTAAATTATAGGTTGAAGTAGTTCATAACATAGCCAACAGATGGCAGTATATATTCCAATATTCAAAAATTGTGTCATCTAAATGCTACTGAAAAGAGGGAATTTATGGTAACAGAAGGGACACGGATAGCCGAGCATACAGAGAAAAGGGGGTGTGGTGGAGAATCAAATGACCGTGCAGAGCCACTTAAAAACGGCCGTAACTACGTCAAAAATAGTCACAGCGGCACAAAACCACTTTTATTATGTAAAGCAAGGTTAATATAATTTATTTATGCCAGAATTCAAATTCCGACAATTTCATCCATTTACCGAAAAAAATGTGTCCCAAGTCCCCTTAAAAAGAATCCTAGTCAGTGAGTAATATTTATATTTAAATTATTACTTCATTTCTTTCCATCTCGTACCATTAGGAACCGATGAGTTGGATGTTAGGCCCCTTCAAAACAAGGATCATAATCATCATCAAAATGTTTTGTGGTCTACGAGATGAAGATCTGTTAAAGAGGACAGAGCGGTGTTATGTGTGCAATATAGGTCTATACAGTGTAGAAACATGAACAATGAGGAAGGAAGAACAGAGAAGAAAATATGTATTTTAGGTGTAGACTGGGAGGAGAATAGAAGGAGTAAGCTGGGAAGGTAGGATAACGAACGGGGAAGTGCTGAAGGGAGTGGGAGAATAAAGAAGTATGCCAGTGTGGTTTGAGACAAACAGGAAAATTGGACAGGACATAATCTAAGACATGTTTTCTTATTACGAGTGACGTTGGAAGGGATGGTAAAAGGGAAACGGGAAGGGAAAGGAGGAGACACCAGCTATTAGACAACACTAGAAATGGAAAGTAAGGATTCTTCTTATTGATCTTCCAATTCTTCGTCTCTTTGTACAGGTCATTGCGTTTGATGAGCTTCGTGCATTTCTTTCCATCCAGCATCTAGTGCTCACGTCGGTTCTTCTCCTTCTGGTCCACCTCCCTGTCTTTCGTTTTTCGTCTATCCTCAATCTCAATCTTCATCTGCTAGATTTCGGATATTTAGGAAGCAAGAGGTTAGAATGCAAACCAACTTATCTGGTAGGAACTTTCGTCTACTCACTCTTCCGCAGTGTAGCGAAAGTAACATAAATTATAGGGGTTCTGATAGGCCGCCTGTGTTTATGCTAATCTCAAAACAGAGCTGTTGTGTGGGTAGGGTATACTTGTTATTTGCTTTAGTAAGTTTGCATTCTGAACTATTGCAACCTAAACATTCATACCCTAGTTAGCTGACAATGTAGGGGGTCCCCATACTACGAAAAACGTAAAATTAAGCTATTTCCTCAATTGTGCCGAAAGTTGAAAGGCTAAAGGGCTCAGAAAGGCTTCAAATTATGAATATTGGATAGCCCTATCAAACTGGAAAAACAAATTTAGAAAATCACTTCTGGCCTAAATGCAATTCCGGAAAAAACTGCATAAAATCGCTTGCTTCTTTACTTGTTTTCTTTTTGATTCAAATCCTGGCGAAATTAACTTATTTACATAATTCCTGCTATAATATGTTCCTTAGTTCATTTTTGAAAAATTTTCGCACAGAATATAGTTATAACGTCTTAAGTGAAATTATGCATTCACACACATTAGTGGTCGTAGTGGTAGAAAAACGAAAATTGGCAAACTATTCGACCGGATAACGTTGAATAAGAAAAGGATTTTAATTTTTAAGAAGAAATTAATATATTTTCGTACTTATTATATTTTATTTAACTAAAATTCGTTGCTCATATCCCTGGGATGGTTTCAACATCGAGTTGCTTGCCTGAGGGGCTAGAACTGTGGGGTTTTGTTATTTTCTTTTTTGTGAACCCATTGCTTTTTTACAAGTGACGTGTTTTATCGTGAGAACACAAAGCCAGTGTACTAGGGATAAAAATATACGAACTTCATTACATCCTTAGAGCTGTGAGTTTAAAATAATCTCAGTGAAACATTCTCCTGCTCGATGACAAACATAAACTAGGAGGGAAGGAAGGAAGGCTAAACGTCGTCATGAGCACCAGTAATTCTCTCCTGTCTCTCTAAGTTTAAACTGTGTCAGTCTTGATAACAGCTGCTACTAACCTGGATTACTGCGCGCCAAGGCTTTTAACCGCGATTAACCCCAGTGACGGCAGCACCTTCCACAAGAACAAAAGAAAAAAGAGGAATGTTGTAGCTGTGGAGGTACGGTAAATTAATCTTAGCTTTACATAAAATGGTTAACTTTATGTGTATAGTTGGCAGTTCTGCAGCTGTTCTAGCAACAAGAGATGATTACCGGCTTCATTTAGGAGACAGATAACGTCGTTATGTGTGCCATCTGGATATTACAGCATCAGATTGGAGTTATTTTAAACTTGTGGTCTGGAATTTAATGAAGTGCAAGAAAATGTATAAATACATTTAGTTCAAGGGCTGTCTTGCAGCACAATACTGGGATGAGTTACTTGAATTAAGGGGAGTTAAGGGGGATTAATTATTTCGTGAGAAGGAAAAGGTTTGTTCTATTTTGACATGAATATGGTTGCGGGTCATCAGAAAGAATGCGTAATGTAACGCGACAAACTCTTTGACGGATGGAACGTCAAATTGGTCGTTACCGTAGGCATTGGTCGCTAAAGATTCTGTGGCTACAAGTTGAGTTCTTTTGACGTAATGTTACAGTTCTGCTTGATATAAAATTGACTTTCATTTATTGAGATACATTTTTATGATAATCAGCTTTTCACAAAGAGAAACGTTCCTCCTTTTGACACACGTATGTCGTTAAGTAGGGATCTGTCCGGAAATTGGTGTAAGGAAATAGTATATGTCCAACCATTGTCCCGGTTCTCAGCGGGGTCGGGTATGTGAGATGTAGCTTCATAGCGAGTTTTTTCGATTGGGTGCCCTTCCTGATGTCTACCTCATTTGAGGAGTTAATGAGATCATATGATAGATGTGATATATGATGGCAGATGGCAGAAGGGAGAGGATAAAACCCATTGCCGGTACATAGCGTTCTGTGATCAGTAAGGATAGATGCCAGTACCATGTCACTTGACTACCATGCCCCACCCTTCTACCAGGTTTAGACGATACAAGTTGGAATTAGGAATCGCGGTGAAATAATTAATAGATTTAAATTCTCTGTTGAAATATCAGGCTTCTTGCAATGACTCATAGATGTGGTCGGAAATTCAGATGTGACTTAATTGCCTTGAATTCAGATTTCATCCCCCAGTGCTTTCCCTTAATGCTGATTACTGTGAAATTGTCCGTGCAAGTTGGTAGCAAGTAACGCAGTAGATTCTATTTAATTGAGCGAGGCTTTAAGGATGACATCGAACGAGACAGCTGGAAACTATTTTAAGCGAAATTAGACACTAAACATATTTTTTGATATTGTTATGTATTCTTATTGCAAAAGGAATTTGCAACTTTTTGATTGAACAGTTGTATAATTTATTAGGAAACTCTTTCCAGAAGAATGCTTTTGAAGTTTAACGTGCTTAATTTGATTGTGGAATTGTGGAAGAACTGACAGAGAAGATATTCGTTTCGATTCAGTTACGGAAACATCTTCATTATTTACGTTGGTAGCATTGTCCTAACAATATAGCTGCCTAGAGTGAGATGCTTGGTTTGTTGTTTATTCTCCATTTTATGAGTATTCATAATGCTTTGATAACAAAGTTTGACTTTTGATAGTTATAATGTAATATGAACCAGTAACTCTTAAACGAAAGAAAATAAAAGATACATATTTATATAAACAATTTCAGAGATCTAAACCGAACCACTGAGCCAAAATCGTAGAACGAATTTTCAGTGTCCGAAGTAGACTCGTTGAAGTAATATCTGTTTGTCGTAATTTGTTTGAATGAAATTATCATGTTCTGAAGAGAATGTCACTGCATTAAAATAGGTGTCAAACAACAGATCAAATACTTCAGAATGAGAGCTGATAACATATCATACATGTTCTTCCTAATTCCTAAATCTGAAGATCATTGAGACGTGATTCCTCTCCTACATCCTTGATTTACTTCTACTGGTCATTTCATTCTCAAATGTACTTATTGGTTAAAGAACTACAGTCTTGCTCTGCCTATTTTGTCTTTTTTCATGGAGGCTCTTTTTTCTACAAGTGTCCAACAAACAGATTACTTCGTTTCAATAGCTCCGTCCCTCAACGGTGGTTTTCGACCGTCTTGCTGCCAGATACAGATTTTTCCATTCTCCGATGGATATCCACTGGTATTTGTCCTTCGGCAGCCACGAACAGAATAACAGCACGTTAGACCTGTTTGTACTTATTTGGTAATAACGCTGCCATAGTTCACGTGGCCGCTGTAGTAAGAATGTAAAGCAGAGGGCATAGAAGTCTTTGGTAAGACACCCACTAGAGTATGGTTCCGGTATATGGGACTCTCACCAGGATTACATGATTGGGGAACCGGAGAAAACCCAAAGGAAAGCAGCTCGATTTGTTCTGGGTGATTTACGACAAAAGAGTAGCGTTACAAAAATGTTGCAGAGTTTGGGCTGGGAAGATTTGGAATAAAGGAGGTGTACTGCTCGACTAAGTGGTATGTTCGAGCTGTCAGCGGAGAAATGGCGTGGAATGACATCAGTAGACGAATAAGTTTGAGTAGTGTTTTTAAAAGTAGGAAAGATCACAGTATGAAGGTAAAGCTGGAATTCAAGAGGAAAAATAGGAACAAATATTCGTTTATGGGAAGGGTAGTTAGGGATTGGAATAACTTACCAAGGGAGATGCTCCATAAATTTGCAATTTCTTTGCAATCATTTAAGAAAAGGCTAGGAAAGCAACAGATAGGGAATATAACACGTGGGCGAGTGCCCTAAATGCAAATCAGTTTTGATTGACTGATTGATTGATTGACGCTTTTAACGCACGCACCTTGGAACGACACGACTGCCACACTAATCCGTTTGCGTATATGTCCCAGCTTATATACCTGCGTCGGAGTCGCACTACGTTGCATGTCCGCTGCAGCAAAGCCCTCAAACGGGAAATTCTTGATCACAGCTTATAACAATAATAATAACTAACCCCTTAGCACTACAGCTGAGGAGTGCCTTGGCCTGCCAAGCGACCGCTGCTCATTCCGAAAGCCTTCAGGATATGAGGTGTCATGTGGTCAGCACAACGAATCTTCTCCCACGTTATTCTTCGTTTGCTAGACCGGACCTGCTAACTCACCGTCAGATAGCTCCGCAATTCTAATCAGGTAGGCTGAGTGAACCTCGAACCAGGCCGCAGACCCAGGTGAAAAGCCCTGACCCGGGGCCTCCGCCTAATAGGTAGGCACTCTAACCCTACACATCGGGGCCGGCAATAATAATATTAACACTAATAATAACATTTTATGCTTACCTATTCAGATTGTCAGCTTCAATAATCTGTAAACATTTGCTATCCTACTTCAGAAGTCTCAGAACGATTCCCCCATGGCTGATGGACATCGATAAGGATCTTTTAAACCTTGGAATCTCAGAAACAGACATTCCACTCCGAACACCACTCAAACACAAACTTAGACAGGCTCATCAAGAAGAAGTCCCAACTCGGCTGAAGCATGGTACAAAGCACTTCCTGAAAGGATGAAAAGTTGGTGGATCCGCAATAAGATAAACAGTCGAAAACTCGCAGTCCTCAGTGGTCCTAAAGATTAATAATAATAATAATAATAATAATAATAATAATAATAATAATAATAATAATAATACCGGGCGAGTTGGCCGTGCGCGTAGAGGCGCGCGGCTGTGAGCTTGCATCCGGGAGATAGTAGGTTCGAATCCCACTATCGGCAGCCCTGAAGATGGTTTTCCGTGGTTTCCCATTTTCACCTTATTTAAGGCCACGGCCGCTTCCTTCCAACTCCTAGGCCTTTCCTATTCCACCGTCGCCATAAGACCTATCTGTGTCGGTGCGACGTAAATCCCCTACCAAAATAATAATAATAATAATAATAATAATAATAATAATAATAATAATAATAATAATAATAATAATAATAATAATCATAATAATCATAATAATAATAATAATGATAATAATAATAATAATAATAATAATAATCTATATATTAAAAGAGTTTACTAAAACAGATTTGGCAAATCCGTCCGTCCGTTCTACTGGACCGATTTGCTTCATTTCTGTTTTATTCTCTCCGGAATTACCTGCCGGTGAATCATGAGACACTGATAGGTCTCTATGTTCAGCCAACTTTGAGTAATTATAAAATAAAATCATTAAATGATCACTTCAATAATTGCAGGTGAAGGCTTAGCCTAACCCGCAATACATTCTGTACTTAGCTGGTTGCTAAGCGACTAACATTTCTATTGATATTCTGATATATGTGATTTTCATCATTAGTAATGTCATTGCTTGCAGCCAAATTTGATTACTACCTGTCGAGCAAGAGAGTATATACTTCCTTTTATCATGGAATAATACTATTCTTTGCTAGATACTCTTCGATTCTCTAACCTTTCGTAGCTGCCAAATACCTATTTAACAGATAGCAGAGTGTTTCTTATAACATACACGATGCCAGGTGAAAATGTCTACATACAAACAGATCCCATCATGACAAACGCCTTAGACATCTTCTGGGAAGACCTGATAACCTAGCTACAGTAGAAAGAATGAAGGCAATGCATTGTAATCGAAACCGACTTTCAACCTATTAGGTCGTGTTACGTACATTTAGTACGTGTTGAAGAAATTTTAAGTACAGAACAAAAATGGCCAACCGTACACCAGTGTGATCCGGACCCACAACCTCCCAATTTCGGGCTGCTTACGTCACTGCATGAAATGCTGTTATGGGGAAATGTCGACCATGTTTCTTGCATAGAAATGCACACTTCTTTCATCTTGGTTGTTAGCAGACTTTGACAAGCTACTTGTCGACATTCCAATAGGTGATATATCAGGCGAATTGACAGGTCAATGAAGAAGGCTTATCCGTTGCGCTTCGTAGAAATCTTGAAGATTTGAGCATTCCTTACAATTTATGATCGGACCTTAGGCAGTGCTCTCAAGGAATGCCATGAATTCTGTCTCTACAACTTACCTGATGAACTGCATGTTGATAAGGAATGCACCATCACTCTCAAACTCTAATAACTTGTTCTTCATACACTGGTTTACATTTTAACTACGTTTCAAATGTGTTTGAGTACCCATTTTGTTTCTGCAGTTTTCATGTACATGCGTGTGTTAAAATCTTTGAATGCAACGAATTTTTCTTTAAGTAACTCTGAAAATATTCGTCGAATTATGGTTCTAGAAAGGTGTTTTTGTGTAAGTATTTAAAGCAGATGTTAATGTTTAAAGCAATCTGTTAGCAGAAAAGGTAGGGGCCCCCACAGTACGAAAAACGTAAAAGTGAGCAATTTTCTCAATTTTTCCGATAGTTAAAGGGCTGATGGGTCCGGAAAGAATTCACATTATGAGTCTAAAACAGCAAATTTTGAAAATCACTTCTGGCCTAAATTGCTTGTTTCTTTACTCGTTTCTTTTTTATTCAAATCAGAGCCAAAAAATTTAAATAATTCTTTCTTTCTGTAATATGTTCTTTAGTTCAATACCCTTAGGCTTTTTTGATTTTTTGAATAGTGTCCACACCGAATATAGTTATACTCTGCATTGACTCACATTAGCGACCGTAGTGGTGCTTAAGTGAAAAATGCATTGACTTATATTTGCGCTCGTAGTGGTAGAAAAATGCAAACTGCTAATCTAATCGACCGGATAACGATGATTAAGAATTTTAGGAATAAATATTAAGTATATTCTCACAGTTTATTATATTTTATTTACCTAAAATTCGTAGTTCATATCCCTAGGATGTTTTCAACATTGAGTTCCTTGACGGAAGGGCTAGAACTTTGGATTAATTTACTATGTTTTTATGAGTTATTATTTAAACTTTGCCGGTTTGAAGTTAGTGCAAGCTAACAAAATGCATTGCAATCTCTGAATCAAATACGTTGCTAATACACTTGCGTGCCTTGTTGTTGGACATCCCTTTTCAGAGCTGTGACTGTTGTTTGTCTTAGTGTAATCCGCCAACACGAGTTTAATATTAACCAGGTACATCGACCGCAACCGCTGTGTGGTTTAATCGATCTGTACCACGACATTATCGATACGTGTATATGTTGTGAGTGAGCTGTGCAATTGGATGCGACTTCAACAAATTTGTTCATTAGCGAAACTAACAGAGTCGGTTCACAATTAACGACACTAATGCATTTACTACTGGTGTAGTAATGTCGGAATTTATATGCAAACTCACGTAACACGCCTAAATATTGAAAGTTATAAACAACGACAGCTCACTTACCAATCACCTCTGCGCGACATGGTTAATACTAATTTGTCCGCCTGTCTGTCACAAACACAAGGGTTACACTGATCTCCCCTAAATATAGGCTACATGGTGGCACACTTTGGCCTGGCTACACCGTTCTCGGTAAATATCCGGCGTTACGAAACCGTGGTCAAACTTTTACCGTGGTATTGTCATTAAACTGTTGCACCATTGCTGATCACTCATTTCGAAACCGCAGGAATTGTTTGTTGTACTCTAGTGTTTTAGTTGTTAATGGGTAGTTATATTTTAATTCATTATCACATTACTGTAAATGATCATTGCCATCGGGATTTTTCCCAATTGCGATGCATTTATTAATAATAATAGTAATAAAATAATAATCTTCCCAGACTAACCCTATAATATGGGAGTGCGGTGTTGAGACTAAGAACGACGGACATATCCAGAATTATAGCAAATGCCGAACACCAAGGTACACGAAATGGGATCATAACAGAAATGAGGACCGAGCTCGATAGCTGCAGTCGCTTAAGTGCGGCCAGTATCCAATAATCGGGAGATAGTGGGTTCGAGCCCCACTGTCGGCAGCCCTGAAGATGGTTTTCCGCGGTTTCCCATTTTCACACCAGGCAAATGCCGGGGCTGTACCTTAGTTAAGGCCACGGCCGCTTCCTTCCACTTCCTAGGCCTCTCCTATCCCATCGTCGCCATAAGAACTATCTGTGCCCGTGCGACGTAAAGCAAATAGCAAATATAGCAAGAACAGAAATGAGGACGTCGCGAAAGTGTTGAAAGTCAAGCCGATAATATTTATTTCATCCACAATTAACAGACAAATTGGAAACGCCGTGTCCAAATCTGAAAGACCACGAAAGGTTCTATCCTGGCTCAGTCCGAAGGTATTTGATGATGCTCAAATATGTCAGTCTCGTGTCGGTAGATTTATTGGCGCATACAAGAACTCCTGCGTGACAAAATCACGACAGCTCGGCGTCTCCGAAAACCGTCGAAATATTTGCTGGATCATAAAGTCAATAACATTATTATTAGATTTATTTGCCACTTGCTTCGTCATTCTCACTGGTGGGCCATCATATTCGAAGGGAAAGTGGAAGGTACGAGAACCAAAGGAAGACTTAGAGTGCAATTTATAGACTACATTAAAGACAAACACACCTATTGCCACTTGAAATTGGTGGTCAAAGAAAGGAAAATCTTGGAAGATATGCATGTTACCCACCAACCTTAGGGAAGAAGAGAAGAAGAAGGAGAATTGGATTCCTAGACGCTGTGAAGATTTAAATATGAATTCTCATATGATTAATTAGTAAAACATATTTACATTCTGGTCTCATCATGCACTGTATTAGAGAGCAAGCACTGAACGCTTCAATAAAAATATTCACATTAGCCCTTTTGCCAGACTGACTCTGTCTCTCTCCTACACGAAAACATTCATATATGCCGTTCCCTTTGTGTGTGACTAGACCACGAGGACTAAATTGATTAAACATTCAATTGTCTTGCAAAT
This sequence comes from Anabrus simplex, assembly GCF_040414725.1. Classification (NCBI taxonomy): domain Eukaryota; kingdom Metazoa; phylum Arthropoda; class Insecta; order Orthoptera; family Tettigoniidae; genus Anabrus; species Anabrus simplex. The sequence goes on along the minus strand of NC_090279.1, from coordinate 214,331,327 downwards.
GAAAAGTTTTTCCTCATCCCCACCTCCACGTTTTGAAACGACAGCTGAATATATACGAGAGAGCAAGTCAATAACATGGAGATTAAATTTCCATTGGGATGAATGATGGGAGCCCACTTGATTACTCTAATTAAGATGGTATAATTAAATTTGAAAAAAAACGAGAAATGAAGAGTTACAACGTCGAGCAAAATATACCCCAAACGCAATTCCTGTGCTGCAGAGAATTTATGCGTGTAAGCAGTCCAGTAATAATAGAACGTCTCCACAGAATGTTTGATGGTACATTTAAAATTAGAAATACATTCACTGAAGTTGAACAGGAGAGCTGATTAAATGCACATGTTGCTTTATTTTGTGTTTCGCTGCATTGCCTGGAGATTTAGTAACAGTCCAAAGGTTAGGCTTCTACCCACTCATTCAAATCACTGAAGAAGTGACCAAGAAATGGATATTTAAGACGAAGTCGTATTAATCCTACTCTCAATCAGACGTGTAATGTAAGATCTTGCTTCATAACTCGGCACAGGTACTGGCGTTATTCAAGAATAACAGTCCATTCAGCTCTCCATATCGTGTGTCACAAACATATCAAATTAAACCTAGTCATAGTCACCAAATCGAGACCTTGGTTTTCTATCATATAGCTACGTAAAGCGGATCTTCAAAATTTAGCCTCAGACAGCCTAAACGTCATTAGAACAAGTAGAGGCCAAATATTATTATTATTATTATTATTATTATTATTATTATTATTATTATTATTATTATTATTATTATTATTATTAAATGTATTAAATTTAATTTTGTAAGAATGCACCAATTTATTCCTGTCAATAATTAGGAGGTTTAGAAGGAATCATTGTAGTTCCATGGCTGTGAAAGGTGAAAGGTAAATCTAGGGAATATAATTATCTCCCATTTTCTAAATTATCCGTCACGCGGTGAATTTCTTCCAAACTGCTAAGGTGTGTATATTTACAATATCGCTGTTGTCGCTGTTGTTGACGGGTTAATTTCTGTGCAATTACTGCAGAATTGCCAACTGACGGAGATGTCCTTTAGCAGAAGAAACAAACCACATGTAAACTAACCACAGTCACCAATACTTCCACATCAACGAAGCTCGCAATTGCTGGACTTGGCAATAAATATTTGTATTAGTGAATTACTTCCTTAAAGGCTGGCTCTACAAAAATAATGCTTTATGGTCATTTTATAAATAGAAGTAAATTCACTAGCGTTCAACTAGAGAGGTGATTAAATGCATCCTCTGACTTATTTCGTTTGTTTTTCGTAGCTCTACCTGGAGGTCAGTGACAGTTCCAAGGTTCGCCTTGTACCCACTCATTCAAATCACTGAAGGGTTGATCAGGAACTCCTTATTTAAGAAAATAAAATGTTAAAAATTAATATTGTGCAGCCTTTCATCCTCACGGACTTGAGTTATTGACGTACATATTTCGTATGTTAGTTCACTGTTCCATTACACGGAATTAACTTGCATTCTCCCTAAAGTTGACACCTTGAACGTATGTCTTATTTTGAGCAAATGTGTTCAAGGAAGTTCGAGAAGTACGGTCGTTGGTAAGAAATCTGATGGAGTTGGATCAAAATTCAACGTCCACCTGGAAGAGTGGAGCATAGTTTCAGTATTTCTGTATCAAGAAGGTGGAATGGATTAAAAGCTTTATTGGGGCGGTTTCCAGAACATAAGGATAAGGAACGTGCGTATGTATTATAAGATAATAAAATAACAGGAGGAGAATGAAATTCAAAACTCATTGGTAAAAATGGTAAAACATTTCAGAGAATTGATTTTATTTATTTACTAGCCGATGTACCCGTGTTTCGCTACGGAATTCTCAGGAAGAATGTCTTTGTGGTTTTCCTATCTGAAGTCAACATTGATCATTACAATGACGCCAGAAGGAATGTAGCGATTAAAAGCACTTTTATTCAACATACTCGATCAAAGAAAAACCGCACATTTTCTCACTTTTAGTAAACGGTACTACGCTGCCGATCTAACAGTCCAAAGTTCCATTGCTGGAATATCCAGGTCGCAGACAGCCGCGAACACTCCTCTGCCATTATTCCGTTAAATACGAGGTATGCACACTGCTCATTCTAATCATTGCCTCAGAGTACGAATTGAATAGCTGGGATGCTATGATGAACCAGCGTGTTACGTACCAGAAGAGTCAGAAAATATATGAACCAGAGGAATGGCATGCTAAGGAAGAAAGTCATTTAACTCCACAGCTACTTCCCGCCAGTATTCAGGCAGGCTGCTATATTCGGTACGCAGCAATAGTCCCATCTATCGGGGATGAGTGGCAGAAGAAGACACAACGCACATCACAACAAACAATGGCCAATGTAATGTTACTGTTGATCAGTTTTATGAGCTTTCTGTTCGCATATTTTAGGGTTTCATATTTCGTTTCCTTCCGACTCTGTGATAGTAGGGCATCTTATAAAATACTTGATAGTGTATACTGTAGTTCCTTATTCCCCGACTCTACGTACAGATTTCATACAGATTTTTATTAAAACCTGTTTAACTATTTTCTCGTGAGTCGGCGCTGGTAGGGACCTAGCAACGTCTATCCAAATTCATGAATATCTCTGTTATCATAGACGCTACGTTCAAAATGTTGAAGGCATAAATTATCAGAAATGTAATATTGTATAACTTTAGTTATGTAGTATTTATCGTCAGGACCACTAAAAGCATAAATACTTAAAAATTAAATTTTAGGCTTCTCCTAAATTACCATTTCACTCAGCGTGAATAAAATTATTTATTGGATAGATTCTAGCGACTTATTCTCCGACTTTATCCACCGATTTTTATTAAGTTCTCCTCAGCCCTTTTCTCGTGATGCGCGTACAAAAATTCATACAGACAGACAGAAATTACGGAAAATTAAAAGCTGCATTTCTTTGTTACTGTGGACACGACCGATACAGAATTACAGTTCTTTTTAAATTATGAGCAATGTACGCGAAAAAACTCTTATATTATATATATAGATTCGTGTCAGAAGTACAAAATATGAAACATGAAACATTGAAAAGGATGCATGAAATGAATACAAGTATACAGGTATGTGTTCATCAAGTGACTTCAAACAGTTCCCGCCCAAAATTTAGTCACTTCGAGAGCACTTGAATTAGGTCGAGTCAAATCACTCATTATACATCTGGAATGGCACTACGGACAGCAGAAGTGAGGTGTTGTTTGAAATTCGCCACAATCACACAGAACACAGAACTCAGATTCCCTTATTCTTGCAAGAGAATTGATAGTCAGGATAGCCGGGGTGAGTGGCTCAGACGGTTAAGGCGCTGGCCTTCTGACCACAACTTGGCAGGTTCGATCCTGGCTCAGTCCGGTGGTATTCGAAGGTGCTCAAATACGTCAGCCTCGTGTCGGTAGATTTACTGTCACCTAAAAGAACTCCTGCGGGACTAAATTCCGGCACCATGGCGTCTCCGAAAACCGTAAAAGAGTAGTTAGTGGGACGTAAAGCAAATAACATTATTATTTTTATTCTAGTCAGGATAAAGAAAAAATAAGGTTAAGTGATACAGAGAGGAATAAAGCATAAGGAGCAAGCGGAAATGATAATTACCCGTTTATCTTGCGGAATGAGGTAAGACAGTAAATCACGTGATCCTGGTTGTTTAGTCTTTTATAGATTTGAATGCAGACTTACTAAAGCAAATAACAAGTATACGCTAGCCCGAACAACAGTTCTGCTTTGAGGTTAGTATAAGTATTAGGGTTCTAGCTTATTTGAACCCCTAGCGGTTATGTTATTCTCGCTACATTACGGAGGAGCGGGTTAGACGATACATTTTAAAAGCTAAATTGGCTTGCATTCTATTTCTGCCTAAATATGCTGGATATACTGATTACTTGGAGTGTCACTACCTTAAAATGACATAAAATGATTGGCCTTGCGACAAACCATTTACCAATCATGTAACAGAGGGAAATACACACAGTATTCGTTGGTGTGGAAGTTTATCGGATAATGAATTTGTGTATACTTAATTACTCTACAAATAAAATACCACCTCACTTGGTGCTACGTGTAACAACATCCAATAATGTGTGTTACAGTTGGAATTATTTGTATTCGTAATCCACGTGTTTATGTTTACTTGACTGTGTTGGTGGCACGGAAATAACCAGGCATATTATTATGTACATTCTGTCTGTTTTCGCGTCATTGAGGATACTTTAATTTGACCGATTTTCCACTGTGCTAATGCAAATTGTAGTCACTGCCGACTCACCTGTGCAATTGAAAATGAAACTTTAGTACAAGCAACGTTAATCGAAGAACGGGTGTCTCCTCTCACGCCGTGCCTCTGGTGAGAATGGACTCTTCAGACACACGGCACGCTGAACAGCCGTGTGGTCCCTGGATCGCCTACCCCCCAGGTACTTTTTCAATGGTCTGAAGAGATGGAAATCATCAGGTGTCATGTTGGGGCTGTAGGGAAAACGATCCACTACCTCCTTACGGAAGCGCCATCGCAATTCACGTGTAATGTTAGTTGCATACGTTGTGTCGTTTTCAAGCAGCAACACGAAGCCTGTTGAGTCCAGTGTGTCACAGTAACTGGTAGCATTCACTGTCTCTACCCTGGTAAGGAAATGAACCAACTGTATCGTCCTCCATACTGCCACGATCTGTCATCTGGTAATTTTCACCTATTTCGACCTTGAAGAAGTATTTGGCTGGTAAACGATTCAATGGCGATACCGGAAGTCAGAATGCGGCCTTGACGTGGGTTATAACGTTCTCCCAAAAGTGTATTCAAGTTTCTGCCTTTTTCGACGACTTCTTACATCCCTCCAGTTCACCAACTTCTCGCACTGCCGCTCGTCATACAAGTGGACGTTGCAAACTTCCCACCACATGCTCACCGCGTCATCAATGCGTCAGTGCTGCATCATCTCCTGTCTACTTTCTCGAACAAACTGTGCGTACTTCCAGCAGCTTCCACATGCCCTATATAAACTGAGGCTTTTCCACCTATTCGTCAGTCCAGGGTCGATTGCGATGTGTGCGGAGGGCGGAGGAACAAGTTATGCTGCGTGCGGATCATGCCCTATTTCTGTCTTTACTATTGGACTTCACAGGAAAATACTTGGTGAATTTTTTTTTCTAAATTCTCGGGGCGTAGATTCCCGTAGCCCAATCAGGCTCTTATTACTCGCCTCTACTCAAGGGATTATATATTGCGCTCTCACTGTGCAATGGCTGCGAGTGCTGTGACTGAAAATTTGGAATGTAAACTTTGGAAATTGGAACATCCTGATGACAGTTGGAAGTGCCTCAGTATTAGTTTCCGTCAATACTTCATGTACTTTTTCACCAATTGGTGAGAGTTCTTTTTTATTCCCTGGTTTTACAATAAAAAGGTGCTATGACTAGTTCAATTTTGTTAAATTGTGCTTTTGATGCTTAATTCTGGTTTGTTGTCTAACTTCTTCTGGCTCTTTATGGTCAGTGTTAATTCACCTTTTAAATCATTAAAATAAGTGTGTTGCTATTCACTCTATGCAAATTGCCCAGGAACCTCTGGTTATCCATACGCTTCCTTGGGCGGTTCGCGTGATATCTTCATGTTATTCTTATTAATATTATAAAACATGACAGAGTGATAACAGAGCGTGGTTTCGATCTACGAACCTCTGGGTTAGGGGACCAGCGCGCTTCCACTTTCAGGGATGGTACGCAGATTTCTTCCATAGTATGGTGAACCGTTGGAACAAGTGACTGGACAAGAATTATAACTACGTGTATCTATAAAATCAAAAGTAAATTTGCTCGTTAGACATATCTTCACGCCTCCTCTTATCACTACGAGAATCTACACCGAGGTACATAAGCAGTCAGGCGGATCTTAATGGTAGTCATATTCTTAAATAAAAATTTTATCTCGATGTTATAAGTGTGCACAAAACCAAAATATTCATGAAGCGGGCAAAATATCCAACTTGTGGTAGAGAGGGCGTGTACGTGTAATTTTACGCCGCTCACTGCGAGAAACAATATTCTTGTGTCCAAAGGGTCTCCGAGAACAACATTTTCAAGTCCTAAAATCAATCGTTTCCGAGATATTTCTAGAAATACTCCCCGCTCTCGTAAACTGATCAAGCAATGGCCAGTCGCAACCATGGTAACGCCACCTTCAAGATGTCCTAGCTCTGTGATAGCCAGTGCCCAAAAATGGCGGGAATAACTATAATAACTCCATGGTGCCATCTCATGACGTCCTCAAAGACGCTTCTTTTAATTTTCAAGGCCTGCTGTGGTAACTTTCTTTACAACTACGGTTTGCTCTGTGATACAATCTACCAATACATTCTAACGTTAATTTCTTGAAGAAGTATGGAATAATAGCTTTCCGGTGCAGATTACCTGCTTCAATCTTATGCACCATAGTTCAGTATTTATCTTCGTTTCTTAAATCTAAAAAGGGGCCATTTATTACGTACAACCTTGACTCTGTTTATTCTATTCGGTAGAGACTTTGTTTTAGTCAATGATTGCGTCAATTAGAACGTCTGCTCTTCATATTTGACCTCAGATTAATCATTAGTTGAAATCATAACTATATTATGCGTAGCAGTAGAAAGTGTTGCTGGTATATGGCATTTTACAACACCAGCGTAACGAAGCTTTCGTTGTGATTGTAAATGGTGGTCGATTTTCCGGGTTGGAACTCAGAGGTATTTGCAAGTCGGCTTACGTCGCAGCGACACAGATAAGCCTTACGGCGACGATGTATATTAGAGATACAATAATATAACCTGTAATATTGTTTATCTTAGGGAACTGGATTAATGATTTGGCAGTTAGAAAACATGTAAGAATTTGACAAGCGGATATCAGTAATTCGCAGACAACTCAAAAGGGTACTTAATTACAGATAAAAAATGCACTTCAGATTATATATGTGATGAATTTTCAAGTGTTTGTTGATAAAATAGTATAGTCTATTGTCACGACAATTCATGTGTATTATTTTTATTAGCTCAGAACTTCGCATGTACACCCGTGGAGATATTAATGAACAACTGATTCTGTTGAATAGTAGTGCGTAACAGCACCCTTCTATTATGAATACTTGTGTGTTGTCTACAGACAAATAGGATTACGAACTAAACGGGTGCTTGAAAACCACCATAAAACACCATTCCCAACCTTACCATCAAGATTTTCCGAGTTACGAAAATACTATATTAGGACGAATATCGAGTATGGTATATCCCTGTAGTTCAAAGGTTAGAAAATAGTCGAAAGTTACTTCAAGGTGAATTATCTACCAGTCTGAACTCATGGATATCTCTTTCTGACGCTTCGATAGAATCATAGGAAATAAATTTCATATTATTCCGTATTGAAGAGCAATATAATGTAAAACTAGTGCCAAAAGGTTTCCACCCATCAATACTCATTTATTGTAACCTAAAAAGTTACATAATTCGAAACTAGTTTCGATCTTGCTAGAGACCATCATCACCCAAGTCATAAATTATAATAGATAAAATTAAATTCGAGTGTTGTTGACATTCGGTGTGAGAAAAATATATAGTTCAGGGATAATGCTTTCTTGTAATTTGATTAATTCACTTAAAAAATAGTAAGTTAAAAACTTAAAGTATTAAGAGGGTCGTCATGCTGTATCTCGTCAATGTTAAAATAGCTGAATAAATGAACATTTTTCTTAGTAGGCATTGAATATAAAAAGATGATTTGTTAATATAATGTGCACTGAAGCCTTCCTCGATTCTTTATTTTTAAGAGAATCCTCTCCATCTCATCTCTGTCCACAATTTAGGTCTTTCCCGGCTTACTATTTTATGGCATCACGACTTTGGTCCTATGACTTTTTGTCGTACCTCGACTTCTTTCACCATAGATTGAGCTTCATTTTTCCGGTTTTGGTCAACTTTGTTCATTTTCCATATATTATTTTACTGATTGACACACTCATAAGACAGATAGATTCCCGAAATTCAGCAGGCTCCTTGGCACGATCATTGGCCATACGTAGATCGACTTTCATTATTCCAGCTTCCTTCAATGTATGGGAAAATGGAAGGAATGTGTGGAAACACTACTCAAAATTCAGCCTAAGCTATGTTCCTTAAGGAATCTAAGCTGCGGGCGATGGAGATACGACAAAACGTTAAAGAGCAAAAATTGTAAGTCGCTTCATCGTGAATACAGGGAACTTAAAATTGAATTACTTGATTGTTACACACTCTTTCATATTTCATAACATTTTCATTGAAAAGCTACCAAAATATACACTATCATAAGCATGAGAAAATAAGTTGCCCTCTGACGAAGAGTAAAGTATACATAGGTTTAGGGGGAAAATCACCAAGTTGGCAACACTGACTTCCCGTGAAATGAAACTTCTCCTTGCAAGCTCCTCTTACCTTACGTAGGCCCACCAGAAATTAAGTTCTCCTAGATGTTTTCTTGTAAAGTAAACGTATTCAGCCGGAGAATAAGAGCATGCGCGCGAGACATACCGGCCAGAGAAGTCCCGCCTGGTGTCAGTAGCGTAGCAGCAGTGGCGAAGCGACGTTCGGTCTGTCATAAAGTACACGTGTTGTGCTGATCCATGGCAATGATCGACGCTCAGCAACTGTTCTGCAGCAGATCGGCTGGGAGGTGTTTGATCATCCGCCGTACAGTCCTGATCATGCTCACAGTGATTTTCATCATTTCTTGCACCTCAAGAAATTCCTGTTCTCCTGCCAGCATTTTTAGACGAACGAAGAGCACAAGATTATGTCACACGCTGGTTCCATTCCCAGGCGGCAGATTTCTACAACACCGTCATAAAAATGTTGACCCCAGATATGACAAGCGTCTCAATTCTGGTGGTGATTACGTCGAAAAATAGTTCCAACACTGCTGTATTGAGTTCAAATAAAGTTTTCATGTAACTGTGTTGTCTTCTATTTTTTAAATAGGGAAACGTACTTTCTGGATGCCCTCGTACGTATGTATATGCATTTATATTATATATTGTTATGCCTTGAAACTTCCAGTCTGCAAACGCCCGTGAACAGACTAAAAGCCTTCACAATCCTCTGTTTGAAACTAGCACAGCGGCCCCTGTTACCTCCATACCTCTTAATTTTAAACAATTAAAAACTGAATCTGTTCACCATGGCTTTCCTCTTCTTGCCGGGATGAGTAGTTGAGGCAATGGCCTTCTGCCCACCAACATGGCAGGTTGAATCCTGGCTCAGTCCGGTGGTATTTGAAGGTGAGCAAGACTCTTTCTTTGTCTGCTTAACGATTCCTGAAGGTTTGATGACTTCTCCCAGGTATTTGAATTTAGTTACTTGGGATATTTTGCCATTTTGGGTTTTCATTAGTATTTTGTTCATCTAGGTGCCGAAAAGAAACTTCCAAGTAGTGCGTTTTCTGATATGAGATCTGGGGTCCTGTTCTGGGTGTAAGTTTATGGAATTTTTCAATGGATGCAATCGCTCCCTGCCTGTTATTGGACAAAACTGCTAAGTCGTCAGCGAAAGCCAAACATTGCAAATTAATGTTATTTTCACGTTATCTCCCAATTGTTAATCCTTTAACTTCTTTTCCGAAGTCCTAATCACTCCTTCCAAAACAACATTATACTTTATTATTATTATTATTATTATAATTATTATTATTATTATTATTATTATTATTATTATTATTATTATTATTATTATTATTATTATTATTATTATTATTATTATTATTATTTCCCTCTTCTCTTACGCTCCTTGGCGGAAATCAGTATTTTTAAGTAACCTGTTCCCTTCCATTCGCCTCACTTAAGCCCTTCATCAAAGCCGATTTATGCCCTAGTTTTGACAGATTTTGTAAAAGAAAAAATCTTTATCGTAGGTTGTTTTGCCTTTAGGCGGATCCAATCAAGTTTGTGACCCGATATTTTTATTATTGGGAAAATTAATTGAGGTCGTTTTCCGTTGCCTTCCTCAATGTCATTTTACGTTATTCATCAGGTACCCTTAACATAGGGAACATTCGCTGCCTTTCCGAGGTACAGACGCTACGACTGATACCTTGTAATCAGGCCGACTACTGGGCTACCTCTTCTGCCACCGACACCGTACTGAAATCCTTCTTCTCCGCCATTCAGGTCTTCACTGGGACCCTTACCAGAAACTACACACCGTGTCAATGTGCTCTGGGACACACACGGGCAAGGTCGCCACTCCCTGATTAGAGCTGCCTCAAAAGATAATAACACGTATAATTTACACTGTACAACAGTTCTGGGATGAAATTTGCATAAGCATTAGGGGTACGATCCATTTCAATCACCTCTTCACTAAATTGATAAATTTAATAAAGGGAACAGGGTCAATGGGAACTCTTTACGGATAGTGTGCTGGTAATTGAAGTGTTAATGTTTTCCCCTTCGGATCCCCTGGACAATCATACTTTCAGCCTTACATTTCTTCCTTTTCGTGATCAGGTATCCTTGTCTCGCTTGGAGTAAGCAAGGGGAGGAATGTAAGCCGTCGCTGAATTACAGACACACAATTTACTCGAGCACGAGCGCTGACCGTCTCAATGAGAGTCCTACAGCATTTCTCTGGACTGTCTAACTGCTACATCCGCTGATATCACTGGAAGTCGTTAAGCGGGCCTAATTATTGGATACCGCCTGGAGGGAACTAATTAGACAGTGTTGTGTCCCTCCACCACTTGACTCACTGTAATGGCTTCTTAGAATACCACTCGTCTTGTAAGCGGATTTGTTACAGTTGCTAATCAGTATAACGATTTAAAATTTGATACCAATATATGTATACTCAAATACAATTAGGATATAGCATATTTATTAAGTTTGGGTCACATTTAATAAATTTGCGGTCATTACTGTCTGTCAGCATGCGCAGAATCGAATGCATCGACGAGATTAAAAACAGTATATTACTATTTCAGTAATCATGTTTATGTAGAGAGCGATTGAATTATCATCTAGTAGTACACATCGAAGGCTGAAAGTTAGGCTGTTAAAAATACAGGTGAGCAGGAAATTATAATTAGCAATGGCATAAGAAATAAGCGATATCTGACATTAGAATCGAGTTGTTATGGTTCCACTAGTCATGGGAGCACGATGTGTGATTCACTTCATCTTCTAAGTCCCAAGAATAACATATACATTGTTCTGCAGAAGATAGCTGACTTACAAACCTGCATGACTCTTACCGAAAGTGCTGGTTAATAATTCGAATGATCCGTATTTTAAAATATCAAGTCTATTCTATGGAAACCTGCGTACATTTTCACACATTGTAAAATATTGTTGAAATTGGCAGAAAATAATCTTGCTAATACGCGTTCCTATTATTGTTTATTATTATTATTTAGGCTAGAGGTCCACTCAGCCTATGTGATAACAATTGAGGAGCTATCTGCCGGTGAGATAGCGGCCCCAGGAACGACGGCCAAGAATAACGACCGCCTGGATTCATCGTGCTGACCACACGGCACTTCGTAATTTGCAGGCCTTCGGGCTGAGCAGCGGTCGCTTGGTAGGCCAAGACACTCCCAGGGCTGTTGTGCTATGGGTTTTTTGTTTGTTTGTATTATTGTTTAGGTCCATAATTGAAAATATACATTAAAATATAAAGGAATGTACACATCTTCGAAGTCTCTCCCCCTCGTTTAACAAATCACGTAACTGGGGAATATATATATGTATATATATATATATGTCCATACAATGATGAATAACATACATATTAATATATCAAACAAAATGTCTGTGTTGTCGGAGTAGTGTTCGTGAGTTAATTTTCACGGACAACGCGCTATGAAAACAAACACACACACATAGCACTGGCATTATGAATCTCAATGATACTGTTTTAGTTTACCTTGGTACAAGAAAAGGAGGTGAAGTCACAATAGGATTGATAATACATGTGTCAAACGCTTATAAACACCCTGATGCACTGCCTGCACATGTCAGTCTATATCATTTCTTTCTGCCGTTGACTTGACAGTCAGCATTTTCAGTAATTAGAAAGTATCTAATGTTCACACAGGTTATTTTGCACGGAGTGTAAATTGAGCTTGCATAATTATGCTGAATTTTTTTTAGAAGTATATTAAATACAAAAGGAAATGGGAGTAGTAACTAAGTGTAACTAAGCTAATACGTAGGCAAGTCAATGAGTATCTGCAATTTTGTTCTAATTCTCTTTAGGTAGGCTCCATGGCGTTGTGTGCTCACCAGCCGCTAGATGGCACCGTTGTCTACGTCTGCGGTAGCTATCAGATCAGTACAGATTGCGCTGTTGCGACTAAAGGTGACCGCGCCTCTCTCTGTTTGCACCAAGGGAGAACAACGGTCCGTAATCCGTTTTTTGTGGTCTGAGGGTGTACCAGGAGCGGAAATTCACAGAAGACTTTCAGTATAATACGGGGATAATGTTATGCCACTGTGAAGTGCTTTACAGTGGATTTCACAGTTCAAAAGTGGTCGCACGAGCGTGAGGAAAGCTCCAGGCTTCCATCTGCAGCCGTAGCTGATGCCAATATTGAACAAGTGCGTGATATGATCCTGAATAACAGACGAGTGACTCTTGGTGACGTGACAAAGTCTGTTCGAGAGGGGTTTCCAAACAACTCAATGAAGAGCAGAAGCTCAGTCTTGTGGGAATCTGTCGGCACCTACTGAGCCCTCATGCTAACGAAGGTGAAACACTTCTGAACCGGATCATCACTGGAGATGAAACATGTGTTCAACGATTGGAACCAGAGAGTAAACGTCAGAGCATGGAATGGAAGCATCCCTGATCCCCGGTGAAAAAGAAATGAACCTGCTGCAGGAAAAGTGATGCTCACAGTGTTTTAGGACTCTCAAAGGCCGTGAGCAAGTGGTGTCTCTGAGCTGGTCAACACTATATTGCTTCCCTCTACGATAGGATGCACTTCACAGTAGGGCTTGAGGCGAACAAAACGATTCCAGATGGCGTTCTTCGTCTTTTAACATTATTTTGTCAACTCCCTAAGCAGGGTTTCTCGTCCGTGTTAGAGTTCGGATGTTTAGGGAGTAATGGTTTGGAACTTAAAGTAATTTGGCTAGTATTATCTAGCGTATCATGAATACAATATTATATACAGTATGTACAACAACCATCTCAAAGCTCATAACTAAATTTCCATGTCGACAGTTGAGAGCCAAAAAAGAGCTTCTCTTGCGACACAGTGTAAGTCCTATATAGATCATCTGTAAGCATGCAAAGGACACTCAAATGCAATGTGATCCACTGTCTGCTCCTCTTCTCCGCAGTCACATTGTGGTGATTTGAAGAGAGTGGATCCATACCTGCCTTGGCTGGCCCTAATTTGGTTTAGCGTCCTCCACTGCCGTCTGGGAAGGAGAAAACCGTCTGGGCACCTGCAGGGATGTGATAACGAGTATTGCTGTTGCCATTGTGTTTTGCAGGCGTGGAATACATTAAAGGGGGTGTCCTGTAGATTCACTGCAGAACGCCAAGAAGGGTGTCTGGATTTCAGTCGTTTAGCAGGAGAAGCTGCTGTCTCAGAATGAATAGGGAGGTGAGGATTGTTTTCTATTTGCTTCCATAAGTTCAGCAGTGACTGTAATCGTTTTAGGGACGGAGGTGGCATGTGGCTTAGGGTGGGAAGCCAGTCTGTGTTAGTGGTCGGATGCACCCTGTAATCGTACGTATTGCTTGGTTCAGCTGGGTGTCTAATATTCCAGTGTGAACACTGTGAATCCAGGTTGAGTAGTAATATTCAGCGACGAAATAAGAAAGTGCAAGAGCGGGTGGTCTCAGGATTTGAGCATTAGCACCCGACGATGCACACGCCAGCTTTTGAAGGATGCTATTCCTGTCCTTGACCTTGACACGTTACAGAGGTGATTCGTGTGGGTCAAGGACCTGTCCAGGGTGACTCACAGGTATTTTGGGTTGCTACATAACTGTATATTCTCTCCTCTGAATGGCATCGTAGGTTTGTACCCAACACTTCTATTCCTCAAGTGGACGGTTGACACAACAGTTTTCTGAAGGTTTGGTCTAAGGTTGTTCTGACGAAAGTAACTGTCTAGAATCTTTAAGTCTGATGTAAGCATCGACTCAGACTCATCGAAGCGCTGCCGTTGGGCGACCAATGCGATGACATCCGCGTAGATTAATTTTCTGGATTAGGTTACTGGGAGGTCATATGAGTACAGGTTGAACAGTAGAGGGGTCAACACAGAGCCCTAATGGAGTCTAGCATTTATTTTATGTACTTTACATCTGGAGTCTTCTGAAAAAATCTGAAAGTACCTATTAGTGAGCAAGTTATTGAGTAAAGTGGTGAGTTTCAGGCAAGGGATGATGCTGATAAATTCGAGAAACATATTGTCTTGCTCCACGGTGTGATATGCAGCTGTCAGATCTAAGAAGACATCCGTGTTTACCATTTTGTTCTCAAAGCTATTTCAAATATGGGTAACTAGTGCTAAAACCTGCTCGCCACATCCTCGTCCAGGTCTAAATCCAACTTGCTCGACTGGAATAGGCTGACTGCTTGTCGCAGAGATCCTGTTATGTATCAGCCTTTCGAGAAGCTTCACTATAACACTGAGGAGTGCTATTGACCGGTAACCCTCAACTTTTGTTGGGTTCTTAGTTGTTTTTATTGCAGCTATTATTCGTGATTACTTGAAGAGTGAAGGTAGGTTACTTGTCTCTAGTATGTGTGCGAAGAAGTTCGTAAGCCATTTACCAGCAGATGGTCCAAGATGAAGAAGGAACTCTGGATATATACCATAAGAACCTGCTCATTTCCCATGTTTTAGACTTTTTATGGCCTACTTAATTTCTGGTGGTTGAAATGGGGCAGATAAGTCAGAGAATCGCAGATTCGAACGTTTCTTTTCCTTCAAGAGGTGCCTTACGTGCCTTCTATGACGCTTTCTGAAACCTTTGAAGTAGAGTTCATATGCTTAGCCATGTCATCTAGACATGCTTTTCGTGGGTCTAATTTAGGTGATTGGTGTGTCCAGTTTCCTGATCAGGCTCCAAGCTTCCCTGCTGGAGTGAGTGAAGTCTAGGGACTCTACAGTCTTTTGCGAAATTCTCTTCCTGTTTTCATTTAGGGATTGTAAAAGTTCAGAATTTGTATCTGGATCACCATTGGCCTCATATTCTTTGGCTAGTAGGTACTGGTGACTACCCCCACTCTTCCGTAATGTAGTGGGAGTACCATATTAGAACGATTTTCTATGATAGTGTATACCTGTTACTCACTTTAAAAAGTTGGTATTTTAAGGGTTTACTGCCTAAACATCCGTCCTCTCATCGTAACCACTGCGAATGAAAGCTTTTCTAGAAGTGTTTGAATTAATCTGGAGCACTGCCAACTGCTCATAGGAACAGTTTTTCCAAGGTTCTCTATTGAGTTGAGGTCAAATTGACCAGAACGATAGAGGTGACAGATTGATTGCTCGCAGAGAGCACACGTCACAGCATATCAGTGAGCAAGGCCCGGAGGTGGCGCATCACTCTGTGTAGTAGAATAACATTACTTGCTCTGGTATATCAACAACACACACAGTTTGTGTAACTGTGAATACCGAATACACAAGTAATTTCTCTAGCCATTAATTAAATGAACAAATTAATGAAACATCATCTCTCTCTGTTTGACTGATTGGTTAGCACCAGGGCCTTCTGTTCAGATGGCTCACGGTTCGATTCAATTAATAAGTACACTTCATTAGATTGCATTTATCTTGTCAATAAATTCACGAAACAAAGCAAACTTACAATGGAAATCAAGGTAAACTGAAAACTACTCTTCGTGGACGTGGTAGTAAAATGCAGCACGAGTGGGACTGTGAGTCTCGCAGTATACAGGAAACCCACATACTCAGACAGGTACCTGCACGCCTCTTCTCATTACCACTCATCACAAAAGCAGGCTGTTCTAACATCACTAGTTAACAGAGCCACAGAACACCTTGAAGAAGAGAAAGAACACCTCACCAGAACCCTCAAGAGAAATGAGTGCTTCCTCAATAACATCCGACAAATTTTTTGAAAATCAGATGGAAACAAAGAAAAGGTAGCCGTAGAAGAGAACAGAGAGGAGAAGGAACTGACCTGCCCGAAAACAGAAACAATACAGACAGGATCGGCACGGGAGTGGATAAATATGACATATAAACCACACCGGAAGTTAGCCCGTTATCTGCCACCAGTAAAAGACACAATAGAACTACAGACTTCTGGATTATACCACATTGAATGTAGCCGCAGAACGTGTTACGTCGGTGAAACAAACGTCTGATCTCAACCCGCCTAAAATAACACATCCGTGACATCAAGAACTAATCACAGATATTTCAGCCGTAGCCAAGCATTTCTACGAAACTAGACACGGAATATCATTTGATAAGGCGAACATATTAGCAGTTATCCCCTGGAATCTCTAAAGGGGAATCCTTGAGGCTATCGAAATCAAGGAACACCCGAGCAATATTAATTTAGAAGAAGGATATAATTTCAGATTAAGAGATACAGACCTCAACATAAACATGCAGAAGGAACCTCGAATTACATAACAGTGCGGGCAACACTATCTGGTTGTGTCACATAACGTTTCAAACTTCTCACGAGAGAGCCAGGGTTCTTACGTCAGCCAGAGAGGGTACGGTATATAAGGCGAAGGTCACGAACCACCCTTGTAGTGTGATTGCTGCCTGGAAGACTGATTACCTTGGATCGAGTAGCGTTATCTGAGTCGCCTTTACAAAGTATCCTGGAATGTATTCGAAACGTTGGAAAACTGTACGGAAAGTACAAACAACAACATGGTTCAACCCGGAGAAAGAGCTGAATAGTTATTATTTTGATTAGAAAACTTGTGCAACTTTCTAATTCTCACAGGTCAGCGTACGGTTCCTAAACTGTAGAAGTGTTGTTGTATGTCAAAATGAATGGATTACATCCAAGTCCGCATACCCTATGAACTGTTACATTGATTTAATGTTCGATGTCTATTAGAAGATGTGAACTTGTTTAGGGGAAAGGAAACGGAGAAGAAAGTATCTGTAAAATTCTGCTGAAAAGTGCAGCGAGAGACTGCGATTTCGCGACGATTAAAATGCTGGAATATTAATATTAGCAATAGGACGGGCTTATTTGAACAGCAGTTCACCGTGAGCGGTTTGTTCATTAAAGTACAATGCAGCCTCTGACATTGGCAGTGGAAAAAATCTGTTGACGACATTAATTTTATTGAATAACCTTGGAAAAATGGTCGAAGATTTAATTGCGGCTGGTAGATTTAGAACTTGATTACATGAATGCTTGAAGTTGGGGATGATGTACACGGGTACAGTAGGTCTGTAGGTCATCGCATCCAGTGTTATACGTAGCATTACGGAGTATTACGGTGCTGTGTTTGTGTGAGCTGTGTTTGGGTTGCTCAGGTTTTCTCATGCATGGCAGAGTAAACTGAGCTCTGAAAATGTACTTAAGGAAACCATCACAATTGCAGTATGTAACAAGAAAAACAGTACTGAATTTATAAATGTGTTCTGAACATCAACCCGCAAGGAGACGGCGCCAACACGCATCTAACTGTGTCGGTACAGCAAAGGCATCCTGACCTCTCATAATGGTTCTGTAGAGTGTGGAACATATTGGTGAACACCGGTTCTTTCCAGGGTGACAAACTGTATTCCTCAACCAGACATGCTTCCTCACGTATCCACCTGAAAAGACAATACAATATGCCTGTATCTTCTCTCGTAGTTCGGTGATATTCCCAGGTCGGTCATACGGCCAAAAAACGGAATCTTTCAGGTACTCGGAATAAGAAAAGTAAATCAAATAATCTAATCAAAAGGATTGGATACAGAAGCCTTAGTGGCCACAGCGAAAGGAAATGGATGTAGCTTTCCAAACCATCCGGAACGTATATAACCAAAGATGACTCATCTATAAATACTAAAATTAATCATTATAACAATGTCGCCTAGCTGGTATTTCGCTATTCGTCAGAGTGCCTTATCCTCTCGCTGAAATGTGCGCTCACTCAGTTAGAGCAAAAAAAAAAATACAGAAAGACTCCCCACAACATTCTTGGCGCAAACTAGAAAAGAGGGATGTGCATAATAAAATACCGACAAGAATTTTATTTTTAAGATACAGAAAATCACGCACACAATGCTCAAATGTAAGACTCGTTTCTGCGGCCACTTACGATGAATGAACGACTCTCGATGCACAAAATACATTTTTAACAATTTTAACTCAAAACTAAAAAACAATTCCCTTGTACGTTAACGCCAAGGAAGCTCTCGAAGAAATGGGGCTACGACCAGACGAAGCGGACTAATGAAACATTTAAGAACAAGCACTGTGACTTTTGGGACTTTCTGGGATGCAAAGTGGTCGGATGAACGTCGTGCTCGACACAACAAGCTAATGAACACCGACTGGACCAACCGAAAACTGAGTAAATGTCAGAATGTACAATGAAACTTGCCGATTAGCCAATCATAGTCATTAATAAATAAATAAATAAATAAATAAATAAATAAATAAATAAATAAATAAATAAATAAATAAATAAATAAATAAATAAATAATATACAGGCCAATGCCTGCACCGTTTGCGTCACGTATCTTTCAGCTTGCATTCGAGAGACATTAGTTTCGAATCCCACTGTCGGCAGTTCTGATTACTTTTTTCCGTGGTTTCCCACTTTTACACCAGGAAAATGCTGGGGCTCTACCATATTTGAGGCCACTCACATCCACCGAAAATGTTTTACACAACCGGCCAATGAGATGTGATGATAGTGAAAGCAAACGTTGTAACTGTAAATTTTGGGTTACAAATGCAAGGCTTGTTGCCCTTCACACATTTCCAAGTTGTCACATTGAGGAGGAGCTGTCCATAACCTGCACAATTTTTAAGTGGTACAGCATGGATTGTTCAATCTTTCTTGTTCCTTTACCGCCGTCCCTCATTTATCGGAATTTATCGATCACTCTTCAGATAGTATACGCTGATGTATGCCATTGTTCAATGCTATCTCTAAATTATGTTCACATACTTTCGAATTCCCTTTTCTAACAGTGAAGTTCTTCCAACTCTAAGTCTCCGATATGATTGAGATTTGAATCCCTGTCGGTAAAGGATGCAGACCAAGAATACACCCATTGTATCTCCTACCTGTTGTAAGAGGCGACTAAACGGGGCTACCAAGGGATGATGGATGAACCTTGAGTACCATTAAGCGAGGAACAACATGGGTCTGTGCGTTATCTGTGATTAGTACCACCGTGTGCACTCCACCGAGGTGGGGAAGCTGACGCGAGGCATCGCGGACTGGCGTTGTGCAGAGGAGTTGCCGTGCGCCGCGCTGAATTGCATTGATTGCACTGTATTCAGAACGGGTCTGCGTTACCTGAGGGTGGTACCAAGATGTGTGATACACTATGTGTCTACATTGCCTACGATTAATACCACGATGTTACTGAAAGCATGAGTATACGTGGCCTGTGACTAGCTTCACTATGTGAAGCGTGCCTTGTGAGTAGTACTCTTATGTGAGGAACACTATAAAACTACCCTACCTGTGATTAGTACCACTGTAGCAGGAACACCATGGTTCTGCTTTATCAGTGATCAATACAATTATGAGGGGTCGGTGACGTGGATTTTGGACGCCTTTGGACAACAAGCATCATCTCAGAATATGAGACATTCTGCATTAGACCCACTGATTGTTTTGGATTTATGGTCAGTTTTTAATCATAATTCGTTTCAGATTTTAGTCAATGGGTACATTTTGAAGTTTTAATAATTATCTTTTCGTTGCACCTCCTACCATTAGTGGCTGATGACGTAGCTGGTAGGCCTCGTTAAACAACGAACATTCTCACCATCATCATATATTGAGAATAGGTACAACGGCTTCAGACATGAATGCTTTGTTTAGCTACATCAAAACCAGACGTCCAGTCGTATATTTAGTACTTGTTGTGGGGTGTCATAATTTGCTCATTTAAACACCCCGTAGACAAGAGTGAGCGGTGCGAAGTAATGTGCGTGCGAAAGACAAACAGCGTGACACATGAACTGTCTGGCCACCCCGCCTCTACCTGCTTTCCTCAGCTCACTCCTGTCTATGTGGTGCTCAAACGAGGAAATTTGACACCCCATAACAGGTGCTGATATGGCTGAATGAAAATCATTCCTATCTGAAGTTGTCGTACCAAATCTCAATCAGATCGGAGACTTGCAGGTGGAAGGGTTTCCTCGTTAATGACCCTTGGGCTGCGACGCTAATTACAGTGCAAGAGAGGTTAGTGATCTTAATGTTTACATCCAGTTTGTTACTCCTTAAGTGCAGTATCAGCTTACGATCTAGTTTGTTTAGTCTTTGAGCTTGGTGTCGTGCATTTGCCCCGTTTTAAGAGCTCGGATCTTTAGCGACGCGAGTAACAATGTACACTCTATCCTTGACAACAGTCTTGCTATGGGATTTGCATAAACATTAGGAGCGAGGACTATTAAAACACCTAGGAGTTATGTTACTCTCACTACATTATGGAACAGCAGGCTAGAAGAGGAAGAAGAATTTTTGTTCTCGTAAGAAGTCTACCGCTGCGGGTGGGGAACGTGGACGAAGAATAAACGCTCGGTATCCCCTGCCTATCGTAAGAGTCGACCAGAGGTCAACCAAGGGATGATACTTGTTATTAGTACCATTACGTTGCGGAAGAGCATGGGTCGACGTTACTTGCGACTAGTGTCAACTTACGTCACATAGAAGAAATACTGGTCTGGGCGTTGTTCGTGATAATGGTCGTCGTGTGTATTCAACCGATCGGTTCTAATATGTTCAGAATGGGTCTTCGTTACATATGGGTAGTACCACTTTGAGAAACCCCATGGGACTGCGTCATCTGTGATTAGTGCCATTAAGTGAAAAACACCACGGGTTTGGGTGGCGTCCGTGATGAGTAATACCCTTATGTGGAAATACCATAGGTTTGTGTTATCTATGAGTAGTGCTTTGCAGCACCATGCGAGAAACACCATTCGCCGACGTTACCTATGATTATTACCACAACAGCAGAAACAGCATGGTTCTGCTTTACCCGTGATTAATACCATTATGTGGGACTGGTGACCTGGATTTTGAACCCTTTTAGATAATGAGAATATCCTAGTAATGAAGCCATTGTGAATCGCATGCAGTGATTGTTTTGTTTCACGTTGTTTTCATCATCATTCGTTTTAAATTCTAGCCAGTGGATACATTTTGAAGGTTTAAATTTCATTTCGTTGAGCTCGTACCATTAGCGGCCGATGTCCTAGCGGTTAGGCTCCTTTAAACAACAAACAAACAAACAAACAAACAAACAAACAAACAAACAAACAAACATCATCATCATCATCATCATGTCCGACTCGTTGGCTGAACGGTCAGCGTACTGGCCTTCGGTTCAGAGGGTTTGGGGTTCGATTCCCGGCCGGGTCGGGGATTTTAACCTTCATTGGTTAATTCCAATGGCATGGGGGCTGGGTTTATCTGTTGTCTTCATCATTATTTCATCCTCATCATGACGCGCAGGTCGCCTACGGGTGTCACATAGAAAGACCTGCACCTGGCCAGCCGAACCCGTCCTGGGATATCCCGGCACTAAAAGCCATACGACATTTCATCATCATCATCATCATCATTATAAGTATATCGCGAGATGTATTTCTTCCGCTGACTAGCTTCTTCGTGTTAAGATCCAAGCCACTATATTCGCTCTTAAAGACTTGATTCTATCTAAACCTAATTCTAGATCCATAAAATACGTTGGTTGATCAGCATAGTGAATGTTGTTCCATTACACTCGATTGATTCTGTGCCGATGTCAATAGCTGACAAGTATTACCCCTTCTAATTTCATTCAGTTAAATACTTGCTTAGGCCATTGTGAGTGTAATAACTCATACTTTATGAGTTGATTCACGAGTGAGAGCATTTCAATAATTACCTCCCACTAGAATGGCGCTCCTTTCCAGTATAATTCCACTGTTATCATATGAAGAGCCCTCAGATAAGGGCGCTCAACTGCTGTATTATCCCTTTAGAGTGGATGTTGGTTAGATTTTATGTAGGGCAGGGGGAGGAGAAAAAACCGCAGTGTAACTGACCGCATCGTGACAACGTGTTGCATTATGGGAGTAAACAAAGAAGCGTGGCGAAGCGTGATAGTCAATTAATGAGCAGAACACGAGCGTTCGTTGTTCATTGGTTCAGCAGAGGATTAACTTTACCACCGCTTAACATGGTAGGGAGCAGCACAAACACACACACTCGTGAAAATTAACAACAAAGAATTGTATTAATATAGAACGCAGCCGCTTGATTGGATACAATTACAAGTTCACCGCAGAGTAGTCGGTGAAAATACGATAACTTCATAGAGCAGTCACTGTACGAGTAAACACAGAAAGTTATTTGCGTTGCCCTTAAGAGTTAATAAAATGGAAATGTTACCACTGAATTGCTTATCTCTTTAATCATCAGGTGCCTTTACATGAAAAAATGCACAGCTCAATGTTGAAAACATCCTGGGGATATGAGCTACAAATTTTAAGTAAATAAAATATAATAAAAGTATGAAGATTAGAGATGGGAATTATAGGCACGAATAGGTTAGAATTCAAATGTATTTGAACAAGGCGCAAGTGTATGTTACCCACATGACGGTTCTGCAGTGAGATTTGCATAAATATTATCGATCTGAACTATTAGAACGCCTACAATTTATGCAACTCCCCGACATATCTGTAGAGCGGCTGGATTTCACATGCGCCTTGTTCAAATACGTTTGCATTCTAACCTATTCGTGCCTATAATTCCCATCTCTAATGATGATATATTCTTTATTTATTCCTCAGAAGTACAATCCCTATCTTAATCATCCTTATCCGGTCGATTAAATTAGCAGTTTGACTTTTTCTACCACTACGAGCGCTAATGTGAGTCAATGCAGAGTTTCACTTAATCCCTTATAACTACATTCGATGTCGACATTGAAAAAAAAAATCAAAACACCTGAAGGTATTTAACCAAGAAACACATTATAGAACGAATTACGGTATTTAAATAAGTTAATTTGGCTAGGTTTTGAATAAAAAAGGAAACGAGTAATGGCAGAGGCGTTTATTGGCTGCTTTTTGGGAACTGTATTTAGTTGGGAAGTGATTTTTCAATTTTTTAGTTTGATAAAGCTATCCAAGACTCACAGGTTGAAGCCCTTCTGGCGCTTTCGGTATAATTGAGAAAATAGATTAACTTTATGATTTTCTTAATTTGGAATTCCCTACTTCATCTGCTAAGAAATGTTTTCAGCATTTAAAACGTCTAACTGCGTAATATTATCGGCCTTAACCTAAGGGAAACACAATGCCAAAACGTTCCGATATTTGTAAAATTTCCAAAAATCACCTTTCTCAGTATAATTATTCCACCTTGGTAAATACAATAAAATGGGACTTTAAGGAAATTCACTTAACAGGAATAGGTTTCAGACCCATTAGGCCTTCTTCAGCCTTGAAGACAAAAATATAAATTCTACAGCACACTCTAAAACAAAAATCTTAAAGTTCTATGAAAGACCAATCTTGAAATACTTCATCATGTTGTATCGTTGAAAACCTTGACCAAGAATCACCATACAGAAGAACATATTCAAGCACTCATTGTATGAGTCTTGTCAATTTCTCAAGACTTTCCTACATGACGATTATTTCTGATGCTGTGTTACAGATTGATACCTGTAAGGTAAGGAGGCCGAATTCCGTCCCCGCACCTAATTTCTTCCCCCTAGGGATTTTCAGTTTTGCAGTGTTGGTACTTAATATTTAGCCGCATCCGTTTTCTTGTTGTGAGAGCTGGTTGTATGAACCACGTTTAGTTTCCGTTTACAAGGTGGATTCACTTTTCATGCTGAGTTGAGTTAGTGCAGCATTTAAATTAAGAGCGTGTTATTCGTAGAGCGAGCACTGATATGTGTGAAATACTGGACTGCACTTCAGTCGTGTGGTGTAGTTCCTGGCGTGTACTAGCTACAATGAGGTGGTTGGCGTGAGTTACTGTAGCGATCATTATAATAAATCAGGGAATGTTCCTAATTTCGGCCCCCTTCATTTTATTTGTTATGAAAAACGCAAGCAGTGGTATAAGGAGGATATGAAAAATGCAGTGATGGACAAGATTATTGGTTACAAACGTGCAAGTAACGTGTCACGAGCAAAGCGGAAAGATTATGTAAAAAAGAATACCAAGAAAACTCTTTTTTTTTACAAAAGTCCTTCAAGTAATTAATTTTAGGAACAGTGTTCGGTAAGGTTAGAAACGAAAAAATATATTAAAATTAATTGTAATTTAACAAATTTGTTGGGGGGACGAAAATACGAACACATTTTTGGTAGTTTAGTTTTCGTAGAGTTTATGTTTACGTCAAATATTGACTACGGTTTCATTGTAAATTGCCCGTGAGCGGAGAATATATTTAATAGTAATGTACCAATTTCTAACCTTGTCCATATTATTCTAGAAATTCTAAAAGTCCAAATTTGCTAAAGGGACGAAATATGGGGGCGCTACCTTAACCTTGTTCACAATATTCTTAAATGAATCCTGCTCTCCCCCATGTGCCGCAATGGTATCAGAGCTTTCTTTTACGAGAGATGCCCTTGCTTTTAGTCAGTCATTGTGATTGGTTTGGGATATCATGATGTAACATTAAGAATTTCAGGCATTCAATCACAGAGTCTGACGTGTAATGTCATCACAAATTTAGCCACTGCTCATGCCTTTAGTAGCCACTCTTTTGCAGTAGATACACTATTTTCTCTGGGAATTCAGGAACATTTCTTTTATTGACGGCCGCACCTTAGGTCCTTGCAGGGAGTCACGTCATCTCCTGCCATCTGACACTCAGCGTTCAGGCGCTGGCTGCACAGTGTACTCTAGCAGAGCGAACCTTGCCAGACACCGGTCGAAGCTGCCACACAATAAGTCTAAATAGCATTATATGAAATTTGCAGTAGATGAGAGCGTAGGTTATTATTAGAATTTATAGAACTATTGCTAAAATTATTTCAAGTTCTTTGGGTGTTCAGTTACATTAGTTCGGTTTACTCTCCATGCCTAGTGGGACTTGCATTGCCCTTCAGTCATGTACAGAACCCGGATATTTAGGCATTGAAGCGGATTACAAGTATTATCCAACCTGGAGAACAGGTCTGCCACGGGATTTGTATAAACAGTAGGGGCAAGACCTACTAAAACCCGGAGACTTTTAGACGTTATGTTACTTACATAAGAGGAGGCTAGACGACACTTCCTACTACGCAAATTAGTTTGCAATTTAACAAATTACTGCAGAAACATCCGAGCTCTTACGGATCATTCATGTTACTATTCAGCACATAGCTTATAATGGTACGTGTTTCTCTTGAGATTTAGAAGATGAAGTGCATCGCACATCGTGCTCCCATAGCTAGTGGAACCATGGCAACTCCTTTCTGATGTAAGATCTCGGTTATTTGACATGTCAGAGGCTGGTAGTTGTGGAAGGTTTCCCTGATGTTCTGGATACTCATAGAAGCGAGGATTCCAATGTCAATACGATACATTACATGTAACACTTTGTCTGCCAGTAAAAGGCAGGTTGCTTTTCACTCGTTCCAGTTCATTTGATCATAAACAGATTAAACATATCTGTCGAAGGGTAAATGATGGATAATGAGAGCTTGGTCCAAATATACCAACTGATAAATAACTTTGGCAACACTGAAATGTCGCTGGATGTACCCAACAAGCTCTAGTGTACTCTATAGAAGCTTTCATGTTGTGCTCTATATTTCCTCTGCCTCTATTTTCTTTCATCCTCTTCTATTTCCTCGATTTTTGCCATCTTAGAATCACTGTAAAATAAGTCATTTCATTCAGCGTCGTTTGTTTACTGCTTACCTTCCTGCTTTCCGTATAGTTCTTGTTTATTTCGCTGTGTCTTGCATCTTCTCTTCCGCCCAGTTGTTATTCCGTTTCTTCTTTTCTTTCTAGTGGAAATCCTTGAAAAGCTGTTACAATCTGCCAAAGGTCGTTCTGTCCTGTTATTATCATCTCTACCATACCTCTCTTTACCATGGCCGTGTGACGAGAAGTGGCGTAGCTGCGCGCTAAGAAGTGCAAGGGTTAAGCTAGTGAGGGGGTATCGAGTATAAAATAATCGCGTATTCGATTATTTCGTGTTATTCAATTATTCGATTATACTCCTCATTCTATTACTTTTTATTCATTCGAATGAATGAAGCAATTGAATAGTGATTTTTTCGAAATAATCGAGCGAAAAGCAATGTTAATACGACAGTCCATTTACTCATTTAGTTTCAACATTTGGAGATACGTTTGCAAAAAGGTGTATTTCTATTTTTCATAAGAGATCCTCCATTCGATTATTTCAATCGATTATCCATTCTACACACTTATACTGAAAAATCGATTCACGACGCATACGAATATTCTATGCGATACAACTGAATGATATTTGAAACTCATTCGATTATTTGTTCGATTATGAAAATATTCGGATCGAGATTATTCGATTATTGAAAGTATTCGATTATCCCATCACTAGGGTAAGCATGGTTGCTGCACATGCGCTTCTCTCAAGTCTCAAGGGCTGACAATAAACATCTGCCCTGTTGGCGGGTGGCCTTGCGAATTGAGGTGCTGTCGTAAAGATTCAAAGTGGCAGTGTAATTGTGCCTTATTTACACATTTACTGTACGTACTGCATAATTGACACTTTGATTCTGAATATACATTTATTTAGTTATTTATTATTATCTGTCACGGCTGATGTTTGTAGCTAAGTGTGTAGTAGCTGTTACTCGCGCCGTACCTAAAAGCTGTCGGTACTTCTCGTCAGACGCAGATGTTATATGTTGCACCCACTGATTGCCATTCATACTCTTGTAAGCGTGAATAAAAGTTTGTTTTGCGAGTCTGGAATTCTTCTTCTTCTGCTTATTATTATTATTATTATTATTATTATTATTATTATTATTATTATTATTATTATTATTATTATGTGCACTCCTTATGCCTAAATATATGTTCATTGATTCACTGAGTGCTTTTATACATTATTCTGTACATTGTGTATATTTTCTTTTATGTTTGCTCTTTAAGTTTCTAAATTCTGTTCTGTCTTGAATTATTTCCTTGGTAATATGAATTTCTCCTAGATGTTTGTTTATTTCCACTAGAAGATTGTTGACGTTTTTCAGGGTTAATGCTAGGTATAGAAGTATTTTTTGTTATCCATTCTGTGCATGTGTCCCCAGAGTTTTAATACCTTCTACTAATTGTATCTGTGATTTTCCTTGCTCCTTTGGTGAATTGATAAATTTCCTGTGGTTTATTTTTCATCCAAATTTCACTTTTACGTTTTACTCCCCAGGGTATTTTGTATATTTTCCTTTCCTTTTTTCGATGTCTTTTTATTCCTGACCTGCCACCAGTTACCACGGTTTCTTAATGCATGAAGTACTTCTAGTTTGATGATTGTGTTGTTGTTGTAGTGTCGTAATTTTGCATAGATTTTGTTGTATTTATTCCATCATTTTTTAAGCTTTTTGCGGTTTAGCAGTTCTTTATTTATTTGTTTCCTGATTTTTTCCTGCTGGTTGAATAATTTCGCCAAGATACTTCAATTTAACTACCTGGAAGTTTTTCGGAATTTATGGTATAATTATCGATATCATTTTTATTATTATTTCTAGTCATGTGTGTGTGAAATGTGAACGCGAGTAGTTACGAAAGTCAAGCAGCCTCCCTGCCGAGGACTCTCTGAAGCTGGGAGAGTTAACACACAGTGTGAAGCTAACGCTTGTTGTATTATGTAGGATACAGCGCTGTTTGAGTCGTGCCAGAGAGGGAGAATACTTTCGTAGCTTCTGACCTCGTGGTCTCGGCCCCATTTATATGTAAATGATGTGTGGCATTAACCGGCCATTTAGCTTCGCACCGGCCTGCTATTGACTGCAGCTTTAAATCCCTTAGGGCTAGAAGGCGTCGTCAATGAGGGGATACAGGGTGTCTCTAAACATTTACAACAATTTTTTGGGAAGAAAAATGTCCCTATGAACATGCCATATTGATCATTCATCATTGACGTGCAATTAGGCTGTCGCCCTGGTGGTAGATTCCCTATCAGTTGTTTACTTAAATAATTTCTAAGAACTTTCAAATTTATCGAACATTTCACTTAATAAATTATTTCATTCCCTTTGGAACCAAGATGATTTCGTCACCTCGTACTCGGTAGGCTAGCGCTCAGTGAGCCATCTGGTGACGATCAGGAGTACCACTCACTATAGACCAGTGGTAAGGCATTCTTAATTTCAAACCTTCATTATTCGAGAAGTCTTGCTCCTGAACAGACGGGATCTTCTCCTGAAGACGCGAAGGACAGTTCTCTGCGAAACGAGAATATTTTTATCTTGTTTTATGAAACGGATGTAATATTATTATCGCATCTATTCCGTTCTCTAATTCCTCTTTCTATAAATGAATATTTGCCCCATTTTGTTCTGTTGGATTCCAATTTTATCTTCATATTGTGATATCTCCTGACTTTCAAAGCTCAACTCAAGACTATTCACCTGTTAATTGCTCGACTGACAGCTCGGAACCTTACTTACTCGCACACTTATTACTCAATGACTCACCTACTCACTCACTCACTCACTCACTCACTCACTCACTATTTCGTTTTTGCGAGGTAGGGGAGTTAACCATACATCCCCAACCCCCAACCTGGAGGACCAGGGAAAGATGGCATCATGTACTTGTGTAAGTCACGCATGTAAGCTGTTGAAACTCTCCATTGTAGGTATGGTTGTCGCTAATTGGCACCCGCGCTTTAGACGCTATGTGTGGTGTAGTTTTTTCCATGATCAACTGACCGGCCCATACATGCTACCCCGGGGACCGAATGAACTAGCGTGCCAGACGTTCTTGACGGACACGCTGTCTTTACCACTGGAATGTATGTTCCTAGCAGTTTGCCACGTCATGTGTTTCATTCATGATGGTGCTCCACTGCTCTTCGGCTTACATGTTCGCTGGATGTAGGATAAAACTTTCCCACGACGGTGGATCGGGCGCCTTCTGACCTTAATCCACTGGAGTTCCATCTGTGGTAGAACGTATGAAATGTATGGTGTACGTTCGTACGGTTAACGACTTCAACTACCTGAAATATTTTATCAGTAACGCCTGAACAGCTGTTCAGGAGCACCCAGGTGTCACCGAACGGGTTTGTCAGTCCATGCTGAGTCTGTCGCCCGTGATGTACGCAAAGTACGTCCTAGAATTCTTTTAAATGTAACTCACAATAATGTAAACACATTAATTCAAAAATGTCGCCATACACCATTCTCCAAGGACAAGATGTTAATAATATGGTCATGTTTTAAGGTAGGCCTTGCCTATGATAATCCGTTAGAATGCAAACTAATTTGGTTTAATGGAATGTGTCATTCCCCCGCTCTCCCATAATGTAGCGGGAGTAACATCGATTCTAGGCGTTCAGATAGACCGTACCCCTAATGTTTATGCAACTCCCAATGCACAACGACAGTGCAGGTGAGTATACTTGTTACTGGATTCAGTAAGTTTGCATTCTAACCTACAGTATTATTGCCTAGATACCACGGCACTGGTTATTAAATAATGAAAACTTATCAGTCGCAAGAGCTGTGGAAAACAAATTAATAACAATTGTGACCGGTGAGAGTTAGAATTATTTAACACTTATTAATGTAATTGGATCTACGTCTCAGTAATTGCGTTCGTGAATCACGGGTGTATAAATTTTACCCCACTTAAGTTTTCTTAATAATAATAATAATAATAATAATAATAATAATAATAATAATAATAATAATAATGTAATGTTTTGACGCCTCACTAACTAATTTAAAAGTTTGCGGACAAGTCAAGGTATCAGAATTTTGTCCTACGCTATTTCATCCCTCTAGTACCGCTAAATCTACTGGCAAGAGTCTGGGTATTTAAACTCCTTCAAATAACTAACCAGCGGACTGAGCGGGGATCAAACCAGCCAGCTTCGGTGGAGAACACAGAATGAATGACAGCCCATTGGTTACCTTTTACGTCCGACTAGGGACACCGTAGAGAACATGGGAGCAAGTTGTGGAGTAAAACATTAACTGTACTATGAATTTATTATGGTCCAATTATGGGTGGCCCATGTGTCCTGAGTTTGAACTGTGCATAGTCAGCGCAAAAGGTACGAAATTAGTTTGCCGCGAAAGTAGAGTTCAACAGTGAATGTGTTGCTAGAGGCGCTGTGGACATGAATTATTGCTCACCTTGCCCATAAATCAATGTTGGGTGACGACCGGCGCGGCACGTCAGGCCTGCTACCTCCAGTGGTGTGGTAACATTTCTAGGTTTGCAGCAAGGTGCGAGCTGACATACCTCCGACATCACGGTCAGGTATTGGACCCTAAACATAGTACAGATAATAAACTGGTGATGATAAATCCCTGAATTTTAGGCCGTAACAGGCTAGAACATAAACTTACTGAAGCGGTAATAAGCATAGTCTATCTTGCACAACTGGTGTACTATGAGTCGTGCATAAACTCTAGGGGTACGGTCCATCAGAACTTTATAATTTATGTTAGCCTACTTTCGATACATGGCGGAAGAACGGCAAGGTGACACTTCCTAATAAACAAACTTAGTTTGCATTCTAGCCTATTATTGCTTAAAAATACGGGGCCAAGAATTACTAGATCCAGAATGTTCAGACATTCATACTATAGGTTAGAATGCAAACGCAATGAAATGAACAAATATACTCTATCCAGACAACAGTTCTGACATGAGATTTGCATAAACATTAGGGGCTTGGCCTATTAGAATCCCTGCAACATATTTTACCCTTGCTACATGGCGAAAGAACTAACTAGACGACACGCCAACTAGTCAAATTACTCTGCGTTCGCACTTATTTCTGCCTAAACATTCGATGGCAGTAATAATAATAATAATCGTCAAAACAGGAAGAATGAACGTGGCAGTGTTAATAGCCAAGAAAGGAAGAAATGGACTACGAACATTACAGAAAGGAAATAAAGTTTGTGTAGAAAACCATATGCCCCCAGTGGAAAACGATTTCAAATTCAGCTTGACATCCAAGCAAATGTTCGAAAAAAAGACCTTGTGTAATCACAGCTCACAGTTAAAGCGAATCTAAATAAATAAATAAATAAATAATAAATAAATAAATAAATAAATAAATAAATAAATAAATAAATAAATAAATAAATAAATAAATAAATAAATAAATAAATAAATAAATAAATAAATAAATAAATACATAAATAAATAAATAAATAAATAAATTAATTAATTAATTAATTAATTAATTAATTAAAAATAGTATGCAGTATGTTGAGATATGGTCATAAGAGTTTAAGGGGAAAAATCCGCTACCTCGAACACGACGGTTGGACTGAGTTTATAATAGTTTCAAGTTGTGACGTGTAGAACGAGGACTTGCCACATAATTTGTTTCAAAGAGTGGAGGATGCTGGAGGCTTTTACTTCCTTCCTTCCTTCACTCCTTCTTTAACTGTCTTGTTTATTCTTAAATCTTTTATATCTCTTGAACTGGAAAACATCCACAGCCTGTTTCTAGTCATTCGATCGGATCAGAAATGGAATGAAGCCTCCATTTGGCAGTGAGGATAGGAATTGTGCCCAAGCCGGTTGGACTTCTCTGGGGTAATGTTGAATGAATGACAAATGAAATCATTAAAGCAGAGCACATTATTTCATAAATGGCATTGGAGAATTTTGCTGTTATGAAAGCTAACGGTGAAAACCGGAATACGCGAACAAAAACCCGTCCCGCCTCCGCATTTTCCACCACAAATTTTACATGGAATGACAAAAATTTGAACCGGTGAGAGGAGAGCACGCTGCCGCCTGAACCACGGAGGCTACATCTCTTGAGCGTATCCCTAGTTTTTTGTCTACACCTCGTTTGTTCCCGCTTACCTCATTCTTCCTTTTTTCCTCCCTTCATTCAATCATTCCCTCATTCCTTCCAATATTTCCTGTTCTCTCTTTTGTATAGTTTTCTTCTTCTAATACTTCTTATTGTCTTACTTCGAATGTCTCGCCATCTTCTCCTTGCTCCCCCCCCCTTATTCTTACTTGAGTTTCTTTCTTCATATGATCATCTACATTGTATGATATTTCATATCCTTCCTATATTATATTTATTTATTTATTTATCCTATACAGTCTCTCCATTTCTCCCGTTCTTTCGTTTTCCCACTTTCTTCTTTTCTTCTTCCTCCTTTTTATACCTCTTTTACTTATTCATTATTTTACATTTTTCTCTACTTCTTCTCGTTATGTTATGACTGTTTGAATGTAGCCTGCTAATGGAGCTCGCTGCGGGCGGTAGAGCTAGCATTAAAGACGATGTGCCATGCGGCAGCACAGATCATGCCCGCTACAGTTTTTCCCGCTATTAACAACCTCTATCACTCGTACACTATGCCAGGGATGTCCACGGGAGCTGCCCTAAAGCTTGTCTTGAAGCATGACGGCATGAAATTTTTCGCGGCGTGATTGACTGCGATGATGGATTCATCTAACGTAATATATTATTCTGTAGAGTATTTCTTTTATGTTTTTGAATAATTTCTTCCAAACATTATGCGGTCCTAATTTTCTGCAATAACATCTTAAGAAGGTAAAATTACATAAATATGCAACTGTCATGCTTTTAACAAAACTTTAAGCAATATTTTTACGAAGATGATGGATGAAATTAGAGTAATTATATATTTACTTTGTAAGGTAAAGGAAAGTGTCACTCTCACTGAATAACTTAATCCAGAGGATAGAAGAAGCCCGCAAAATATGTACAAAAATGACATCTTTCTCTTGTAAGGACTACCTCAATTTAAAACTTAGATAAAAGACGGCCAGGTGCTCTGTACGGTCAGTCACGCTATGGTGTGGAAACATTGACCCTCAAGAACATATCTTTGAAACGTGGACCAATCATAGGACGGTTAGGATTTCGTGGTTTGCTCGACCAATGAACCAAGAAATACTAAGTTAAGGGCAAGTCGGGAACTCATTCGAACAAGAAAGCGCCGTAAGTTTTCGAACCTTGGCAACATCCTCTGATATGACCGTTACCTGATCGTACAACGGATTGTGTAATACTACACATGCGAAGAGGGATCGAGGTGAGAACACCACATGTCTTGGAAACATCAAAGCATGGAGTGGAACTAACAGTGTAGAAAACGTTTTCCATTTGTAAAGACGTCGCACAAATTCACCACAGTTGTCGCCAACGTCAGGGGGACCTGATGTGGTACGGACACACCTTAAATGACAAATATGTATATAATACGCTCCTATGGAGCGTTCAGTACCTGGACAGATTGGTCTACCTGGGGATAGGCAAATTACCTTCCTTAACAATGTTATCAGGTTCTTATATATTTTTGAATGATTCCACTGAATCATTCACAACATAATATTCCATTTCTGTTACGTGGTTCTACATTATATTTCCTTTTGATGGTCACTACAGCATGGATGATAAGGCAATGCAATCTTACAAAAGGAAATAATAAGTATATGCTACCCGGATAACAGTTCTGCAATGAGATTTACATAAGAAGTTTGGGCCAGTTTCATTAGAGCACCTACAATTTATGTTACTCTCGCTACACTGCAGAAGAACGGGTAGATGACATTTCTTTGCTGCTTGTTGTTTAAAGGGGCCTAACGTCGAAGGTCATCGGCCCATGACATTTCCTAGCACGTACCGTAAGTTGGTTTTCAGTCTAGCCTATTACTGCCAAAACATGCGTGTCTATTCACTAAAGTACCACATATCTCTTATCTCAAACCTTCACCCATTTTTTCTAAAAGAGAGAGAACTTTCTTTTCAGTCTATATCAAACATGAGCTCTCTTTTCGCAGCAATCGTCTGCGTCCGTGTCAATATTGTAAGATTAAAGGAACTTGAATACATCACTTATTTGAGCTCAACTTGTGCAGCGTCACAAAACGCTATCGCACAGTACATTCTGTGGTTGCTCCTGCACCATATACAGACCCGCCTTGCAAATTCCCCTCCATGGACACGGTTGCAGTATGTTGCTATCGCTTCTAGCTCGATTGTTATCATTCATTCACACATATACAATTATTTAGTTATTGGTCTTTATCGGTGGCTCCATTCACGTCGACCAGGTGATTGTGTCCTTTGAGTATCGTAAAAATCACCGAGTATAATATAGAAGTTTTACTGAACTCGTTGGACCCGTTGAAAGTGTACATATGTTGTTAAGATTATAAATGACTAGTGGGATCATTCTGAGTCTCGCACTGGGATAATAAGGGTGTCTTTAGCAAAACAGAAAAACCATCATCAGAATTCATGAATTAAAATGAATTTAAATATGAGTTCTCTGCTATGTTAATCGATCATTTTGAAATCCGAAAACTCAAGGAAACGTCTATTTTAACTGATCATATTCGAATTCAAATTTTAGCAAAACACGGATGGAAATTACCTCCCTTCTGCTGAATATTGCCGACTTTTCGTGCAACTGTTGACTTGTGATTATGGTACATAGGTGAATTATCTTGTAATTACCGGACGAGTTGGCCATGCGGTTCGGGGCACGCGCCTATGAGCTTGCATCAGGGAGATAGTGGGTTCGAGTCCCATTGACGGCAGCCCTGAAGATGGCTTTCAGTGGTTTCCCATTTTCACACCAGGAAAATGGCGTGGCTCTACCTTAGTTAAGACCAAGCCCGCTTCTTTCCAACTCCTAGGCCTTTCCTGTCACATCATCGCCATAAGAACTATCTGTGTCGGTGCGACGTAAAGCCACTAGCAAAAAAGGAGCGTCTTGTAATTTGACTGTAAAATGAAGTACTTTTTACTATGAGTGTTATTAATAGAGTCCGGATTATTAGGTACTGATAGGTTAGAATGCAAACTTACTTAAGCCTGTAACAAGTATACCCTACACTGTACAACGGTTATGCTACGAGATTTGCATAGATATTAGGGGTACAGCCTATAGAACTCATTGAATTTATGCTACTCTTCCTACATTGTGGTACAGCGGGTTGCATCACACTTCCTACAAACCAAATTATTTTGCATTCTAACCTATTACCATCTAAAAATCCGAGGTATAGTTATTAAATTCTTTTGTTATTGTTATTAATTTGTTGTCTAACTGTATGTGCGTACTATTTCGAGTGTGTCTCCTGTACCGTAAACTTGAAATAATATCACTGTTTATTTCAATTCGGGATTCCCTTTACGACATACGTGTTTTGTTCTACCGCTGCACTGGCTGGCGTTCTCATTACGACGTATTATTTTAGAGTTCCTTTTACTATTATTATTGGATTTGTTTTGTTGTTGAGCTGCGGTTTCTTTCTGTACAAATAAAGTACGTATTTTTTCTGTGAATAATATTAAAGTACATGTACAGTATCGTAGATTTGAAGTAGTTATTTCCCGTTTTATAATAGGCCTATAACTAGTGCACCCGTGCGCTGCTCCACTGCATTATAGGTCAGATAACTCATCTTGATATGCCTGTCATAGTGATATTGTTTTTCCTGCCCATTTCAATAATTTTATGAACATTTAATACCGACAATATAGCTTATGGATTTTCCAAAAATGTTAAAAATAGTATTTATTTTTAAAGAAGATTCCAAAATAACAATTTTAATGTCTGTAACTTCTTCAGTAGTACGATCCCGCCCGTATGTGTGTCTTACCCTACAGTTTTCTTTCCCAAACAGTAAGTCATATGTTTGCCATACCGAGTGGGAACGAACTTTGACTTAAACGGTATTCAGAGTGTGTCAGTCCATCTCAGCTACCCCAAAGACTATGAATTCGTCACCAATATTGTCATTTTCGGATTTTTAAATTTCACCCCCTTCCTTTAGGGGTGCTAGGGGTTTCTTGCCCCTACAGTAATTTTTCCAGATAAAAGCAGAAATAAGTTTTAAGGAACACATCATAATCTTCACATACTGTTGGGTAGGAAACCCGCTGATGGGACTTGTCTTGCGGTTTGCTTATCTTCGCCTATTTTATTTTTCACCCCTAAGTGCCGAACTACCAATCAGATTTCGTTCAGACCACTTCATAATCCCTCTCAGATTTAATAAGTACAAACTGTGAAAATTTCAGCGAAATCGTTTCGGTAGATTTTGAGTCTATTAGCTTCAAACATACCAATATCCAGTTATACACAGTATATATAGATTAACTACACGCCCCGACTTTGCAGGGGCTCAGTTATGAATTATGCCCATAGCTGACTTTTAACCCAGGACTTATAATATATCCTTCTATACGGCATGAGTCCTTTTTCCTCCAGTAATGAACAAGAAAACAATTGTTTTGATATAACATATGAACGGGACACTTAAATATGTCCATGAGAAAAACATTCTTCACTGAGATCAACTTTATCCACCCTAAGTGTCTCATCCTGTGCTTTGTTTATTGTCATCCAAAGCGGACTCTTACCGGGAATTGGCCACTTTTGAAATCGAAGGGCGAATCTGAAGGAATCATAAGGATTGTTGCTATTAAGACCGCTTCTCCTCTTCCACAACGAGTTAGACTTGTAAATTCAATCAAAGAGTTTTTCCAAACTTTCACTACGAATCTCGTCGCATTGCATAATTTTGGCGAGTATACATCATGTAGTTCGGCCCCGCGCTGTCACACGGCGGCCCCAGGTTCGATTCCCGGCTGGGTCAGGGATTTTAATTGTAAATGATTAGTATCCCTGGCCAGGGGACTGGGTGTTTGTGTCATCCTTAAGGTTCCTTTTCTCACATTCAAAACTCTATACTTCGTCCATTCCAATTACACACAGGTCCATATCACATGGTGCAAGTAGGGACAAAAGATCTCTATAGGTCGACGCCCCGAACAAATAGCATTAAAATATACTTCACGTAACAATATACAGGGTGGGAAAAATAAATGTGAACCGGAAAATACATAAAAGACTGGCGCGGAACTGGCATAACTGGAAATGCTGGAAACCTTGGTTTCGATGCACCAATCGATTGCTGCCACATGTCTTCACGAGTGCATCTCCCAGAGTACGTTACTATATCATTACGTTGTGTGAGGGAGAGGAGCAAATGTGTTTAGTGACCCGTTGAGTGCTCCCGAGAAAAGAGCGGGTGTTCATTGTCGAGTGCTATGTGAAGCACGATTCATGGAAAACCTGTGCAGAACTGTTTGGGAAACAGTTTAAGACTGGAAGTGTTCTGGTGAAACCTCCAGCAAAGTCTGCAATGCAAAACTTATTGGCAAAATGGCGTAGCGAATAAAAACCAGTAGCTATCTGAAAAGAGATCGAATACCAAAAACACTGCTCGAGTGAAGGAACGCCTGGAACGAAGTCCGAAGAAATCTCAACGCCATTTATCTGTGCAAGTGGGAATTAAGAGATTGTCGTGTCGAAACTTCATCAAAAAGGACCAGCATCTGTATCCTTAAAAAATTACAGTTCTGCATGCTTTAACGCGTCCAGTTGAACCTTCGCTTGTTGAGTGGAGTGAAGTCAGGACTCTTAGTTTTTCATATCATCAAATGAGAACGTTTTCAGCATTTTCTCTTATGGTCATTAAGAAGGGTCAATCCCGCGTTGGTCCTATGGTAAATAATTTTCCGGGCCAGATTTATTTTGTCCACCAGGTATTAGGCACCCGTACGGTCAAAATGAGCGTGTGTGGCGGCAAGGCGGTATGATTTTAAGGATTTAGAAATAGGGTAATATATAGAACTGCTTCTTCACTATCGACTGTTGTGTATTCTGAGTAATACACTTGAAACTTGGCAGTGAATTTGGAGAAACGTGATTTCATTTTACTTTAAGAAAGTATTCTTTCTCCGTCCTGTGACATACGATAATCCCTTGTTTTTTGGTCAGTTTTATTGTTACGTGATATACTCACGTTGTCGAATGCAGTGTACTACGACGTATA
This sequence comes from Anabrus simplex, assembly GCF_040414725.1. NCBI lineage: Eukaryota > Metazoa > Arthropoda > Insecta > Orthoptera > Tettigoniidae > Anabrus > Anabrus simplex. Next base: position 214,293,053 of record NC_090279.1, on the reverse strand, counting down.
TTCGCTTTCCGTCTCTGGATGATGGGCTATCATAGATTTGATATAGAATACGAAAAACCACTGAAAACTATTAATTATTGTATCCTTGCATGTTTAACGAATCGTGGCCGAAGTCGATGAGAGTTCGCGCGCTGGCTCGTAATATTCTCGGTCGTTCAAAGTGGAGATGGAGATCACGGAAGGAAATGAAAACATTGGTATCACCGAAATTACAGATGAAAATAACATTGTACATTATTGCACATTGAGGGGAATAAACAATTGTTTGAAATTATACGTTTTTTACTGCCCTCTGTACTGAAAAAATTATATCTTACTGTAGTAAGGAGTATACTGGAATATTCCGTAATAATTTGGAGCCAGTTTACAAAGCATCAAGTGAATGCTATTGAAATTGAACCAAACAAATTCCCGCGTTATCTTTATTTCGAAACTTTTAATACTTTTTACCCTTTAGACACATCAATCCAGTTATTGAGGAATGTATTTCAATTTCCTTCATTGCAATCCAGACAGTCCTTAATTTTTATAGAAATACTAATAAAAATTGTAATAGGACGATTTGATTCCTTGGACCTGTTAAAACGCATTTCATTCCATGTTACGCAGACAAGATCACGTCAGCACCAATTATTTCACGTTCAAAGGTCAACAACATTGCATCAGTCAAATTCACCTTTCGTAAAAATGACAACGTTTTATAACACTGTAACAAAGGAAGTCAGTATATTCACCTAATGGGATAATTAATTCAATAAGAAACAATAAGCCTGCCATTACAAGTTGTAATATTTTGACTATTAATTCTTTCTGGTATTCATCATATTTACTAGTGTACTAATTTGTATTTTAAATTTGCCTTTTTTTGTATTGTCTTGTGCTTTGTATTACCGTGTGATTTCTTAGCGCATTTTTTGTTTCTTTTAAATTGTAAATGGTAACATGTAGAATGTTAATGTTCATATTTTTAAAATTTTGTTTTTTGTTGATTTCTAGTTTCGTAGATACAGATTGTTAAGAAGGTATTGAACGTTTATAACACTGTAACAAAATAAGTCAATATATTCACTAAATGCAATTCAATTCAATTCAATTCAATTCAATTCAATTCAATTCAATTCAATTCAATTCAATTCAATTCAATTCAATTAAATAAAAAGTTATTGTGCGTTGTATGTTAATATGCTGTCGCGGACATTTTTGATGAACTTATTAATCGTTACTGCTCGGATTCCTTTGGTCATAGTTCAATGTTTTTATACATAAACCGTTGTTGGAAAATGATTAATAGAATGGTAAAAACTACATCAAAATCCGCCCAGTGATTCTTGAGATTACCCCTCACAGACAGACAGACAGACAGACAGACAGACAGACAGACAGACAGACAGACAGACAGACAGACAGACAGACAGACAGACAGACAGACATACAGACAGACAGACAGACAGACAGACAGACAGACAGACAGACAGACAGACAGACAGACAGACAGACAGACAGACAGACAGACAGACAGACAGACAGACAGACAGACAGACAGACAGACAGACAGACAATACAATGGATTTATTTTATCTTGCCTGATTATGATCATTTTTTCCACTCTTCCATAATCATAATACACTAAGCCTTGTCGCCGCAACCATTCTTCTTTCAATCTTGCTGTCTTCTCCACTTCCTCGTAGTCTTTAGATACTACCAAGTTTCTCATATCGTCGAAGTATGTCTTCCTTGGTCTTCTTGTCCCTTTCCTTCCTAATACTTTTCCTTCAAAGACTTTTAGGAAGAACTCCTTATGTTTCAGGATATGATCTACAAGTTGTAACTTCCTTCTTTCCATATCCTTTATTAGTCTCCGTTGCTCATTGACTTCCTTTGGAACATCTCATTTCGTCTTCTTTTTTTTTCAATTCATCATGTCCTCCTCATTTTCCTCCAACCCCACATTTCAGGTGCTTCCAATGAATCTCCTACCCTTCTTCTATTAGTCCAGCTCTCACAACCATGATGTAGTTCACTGCGGACGAAGAATTTTACAAAATACTTTCTTGTGTTCAAACTTACATGAGTATTTGTTAAAATATTTCTGTTTATGAAGATCTATTCTTTAAATTCCCTTTCTGCGTCTATTGTCTGCGATTATAATGCTTCCTAAGTAACCAAAAAATACATTATTTACATGTGCAGAATTAATGTAAATAGGTAGAGAGACAGGAACAAAGGCTTAATTTTATACTACGTACAGATATTTATATTTCATTTATTAACTTGTAATTTTCTTTACATCAGTGTAAGAGAAGGGCACGATCCCTGACTCCATTCCAGTTAAGGACATGAACGAGAAGGAAGGTCTCAAATTAAATTACCGTGCCTTAACTCTGTCCGTGATCTCACGACCAACACCCAAGTTTTCGTTAGCACTTCGCAGGATAGTGAGCAACAGCAGAGTAGCCTGTGAACTGAACATAGAAGTAACAATAACAGAGGCTTGGACATTGAGAAGGGAGGAAGAAATAAAATTCAAATATTTTGAAATGTTGGCATGGAGAAGATCAAGGATCAAGACAAGTTAAGGTATGAACTTTTATTGGAAATATTAGTTGAAGAAAGGAAGACAATACTGGGAAGTGTTCAAACCAGAAAAACGAATTGCTTTGGCGACTATTTACGAAGGAAATGTTTGTTAACACAGGCAGTGGAAGGAAAGGAGTGAAAATTAATGGAAGGTACTGGAAGACTAAAAGGATGGCAGAAGGCAGATCGGTTTGGAAAAAGCATGTGAAAACCTGCTGATAGGCAGCGAACTGATGAAGATACCAAACGGAGAATATTTCTTCGCTCGATATTCATGAGTCTGGACGGCCATCACCTGACGCAGGTGACGTCAGGGCACTCGGCCGAGGACGTACTTCACTTGTTAAAGTGGTCTGAGGCTTCATTACGCGGCTCAAGTCCCCTGAGCTCAAGACGGAGCGCCACCGCTCGCTACAGTGGGTATGGATATGACCGTCAGCGTTGATCCCTTTAGCATTTAGAATTAAAACAAGACCAAATTTTACGTGAATAAAGAAGATATCCAAGGTAATTTCTGAAATAATTACTGTGCAGTGTAGAAGTTCGAAAATAGGTAAAAAAAATATTAAAAGGTAGATAGGGCAAAACTCCGATAAAACTCTCTTCGAAAGTCCACTGAATAACCACTCTTAACAAGGATCGTGTATTAAGTGAAAGAAAAAACCTGTACGAGACTGAAGATCTTCTCCGGCATTTTACTCTCTCCGCCGTTATAATTATTGAATTATAATATTTATTATTGTTCTTAGTGGTCTAATTTATTCTACAAGCAAAGTGCTTGGTTTCCATACACTATGTGATAAACACCACAGGTCTGTGCGACGTACAATACTTGTGAGTAGTACCATAATGTTTGGAACACCACGAGTTTACACTACTTTAGATTAGTAGCGCAACTTGAGAAATAATAATAATGTTATTTGTTTTACGTCCCACTAACTACTCTTTTACGGTTTTCGGAGACGCAGAGGTGCCGGACTTTAGTCCCGCAGAAGTTATTTTACGTGCCAGTAAATCTAGCGACACGAGGCTGACGTATTTGAGCACCTTCAAATACCACCGGACTGAGCCAGGATCGAACCTGCCAAGTTGGGGTTAGAAGGCCAGCGCCTTAACCGTCTGAGCCACTCAGCCCGGCAACTACTTGATAAATACCATGGTTCTACTTTACTAGCGATAAGTACCATTGTGAGGGACCATTGACCTGGATTTTGAACCACATAGGACAACAAGCATCATCGATTCAGGATTGTGCTTTGGAAGTAGTCACTTGGTCAGTGATATAGTTTCTGGGAAGGTGAGGCATTGCGAATCGGATGCACTGATTGTTTTAAATTCTTTCTTCATCATCACGTATTTAATTCTGGTCAGTGAATGGATTTTATACTTTTAAAATTGTCATTTCATTTCGTCTCATTTCTTAATATTAGGGGCGATGACCTACACGTTAGGCCCCTTTAAACAACAGACATCATAATCATGTAAACATAGAGGCGAGGTCTGCGCTCACTAACAAGTAATGTCGGGTTCGTAGCTAAGAACAATGCAAGAACTGTCCAAGTTGCAGAGAATTTACGAAATCGTTTAATATTCGTGCAGTCTCACTTTAATAAAAGAGGTCAGCACTGCAGGATCAAGGTTTCGCCGCTACCGTAGCTGGCTGATTGTTTCCGCAGATGTACTTTTGGTCGTATTCTATCCCTGGATTTTCCTGTTTCCTGTAGGCTTTTATCCGCTTGTTAGTCTTATATGTGGAGATTTTTTGTGGATAATGCCAAAATTCCTCTATTTTTATTCACAAAAACCTTAAATATTTTTATTTCTTGTGGCCGTATTTTAATTGTTCTGGTATTTTTATTACAGATCTAGAAACTACCAATGATACCACGCTGGCCTCTACTTTTCAAGTTACAGCGCACGGTAAGTCACTTTGGATTGTCAAAAAAATACAGCTTAATTTAGCGGCCATATTGTAATGTGCACCCATGCTTTGAATTTAAAAATAATATACACACCATTCCATTGTGCGCAATTCATTTTGAGCTATAATGTTTTGAAATACCTCACGAAAAGCATTACTTCGGTTTTACATTTGAGACCCTGCAACTTCAATTTGAGTGATGTTCCACGTTAAAAGAATAAGGAAAGTACCTAGGAATTCAAATAACGGATATCTGTTTATTTAAAATTAATGTATAATTTCGGGTTTAGAGACTTGTACAGGAACAGGTAATTTCACGTATTCTATCCCCTTTAGATCGAAAGCGTTGTTTACTGAAAAATCAAATGAGGCAACCTTATTGAATTCCAACACCTCTACTATGATCAACTGCGTTTCTAGGCTGCATTATTTTAAGCGAAATTTTCAATTACAATCTGTCCATAAGTCTGGACATTATCTGTCTACCATTCGTCCTTAGGTCGACGTATGTAAACAAATTAATAATATACTGAATTACTGTACTTCAATGTATGTAAATTTATGAAGATACCTCATATAATCTGTACCAATAGACCCCATGTCTGATCTTGCGTGCAAATCGTAAATCAGGTGTAAATTGTTGTGAATTTTTCAATTACTTCTTCCTTTCTAGCGTGCACCCCGATTTATGAGCCGACTGCTCGCCACACCTTCTGTCAGATGAACCTTCAGATCTAAAGACAGTCAATTCCTCATTCTCCTTGATTATTTCTATCTTTGAGGAGTCTAATTCCTCCTGGGTCTTATCGGAGGGAATTTCTTGCCACGGAGTTGTGATCACTTCTAGTGACATGCCCATACCACCTACGCTGTGATTCCCTCACTTTATTCCTAATGAATATCATTCTTATCTGTGAACATAAAACATCCTTCCTGATGCTGTCTAGTCTCGTAACCCCCATGGGCTAACGCAACAATATGATCCCTCTTACAGTGAGGGCTTGCTCGTGCATATTTATGGTGACAAGCTTTCTTCGCCTGATGAGGCTGCTGGACAAAGCATGAATTTTTATATTTTCTTTTCCATATGGTTCGGTAATGCCCTTAACTTACAGGATCAGGAAATCCACTATTTGCAGATGAGGAAAAATCAATAAGTTTCCAAATTGCTGTAATTCAAGATATATAAATTTACGAAAAATACTGCATCTCATCTTTATCAGCACACTATTATAAAGAATGACATTTTACTGCTTGGTTTTCGGCTATCATTAATAATGAGTAGAGCCCAGATGTTTATACAGTAACAGGTTAGAAAGCGAACCAACTTACCTGGTATGAACTGTCGTCTATCCGCTCTTCCTTAGTGTAGCGAGAGTAACATAAATTGTAGGGATTCTAATATGCTGGGATCTTACTATTTATGCAAATCTCACAGCAGAAGTGTTGTCGGGGTAGAGTATACTTGTTATTTGCTTCAGTATGTTTGCATTCTAACCTATTACAGCCTAAACATCCGGACTCTAGTTCTGAACAACGTTGAACGTTACGAGTGCTAGCAACGTAATGCATAAAGGTTGAATGTCTATAACGTAATGTTTTGTGATTTTCAAAGTCTGAGTTATTTTTACTCGGTACTGTAGAAAACATTTTCACCGTCTTATTTTTAGCCCAGTTACAAGGCCACCAAAGAGGTTAAACGATATCTAAGATCTGTGTGATCTGAAGACATCCTTAAAAGCACACCCTAAATTAATTTATTTCAAGATGCTAATTACATTGATAGTTAAGGCTAGAGCCCGTATTTTTATGCATTAATAGGTTAGAATACAAACTTATTGAAGCGAGTAACAAGTGTAGTCTACCTTCACAACCATTATGCTATAGAGTTTGCATAAACATTAGGGGTTCGGCCCATCAGAACCCCTATAATTTATGTTACTCTTGCTACATTACGGAAGAGTGGGTGGCCGACACTTCCTACTAACCAAATTGGTTTGCAGTCTAACCTGTTACTGCATGAAAATCCGGGCTTTAGTTAAGGCTATAACATGTATTTGTCGTCACACATGAAAAGTATGTCTTATTCTAGATAAAGTCAGGCAGATCACCATACTCCCATAGTTAAATAAAATTAGTCTTGAAGGAGTGCCATTCCAACGTAGTTGACTGGAATTGATGATGTGGAACGAATGTGTTTTTGCAGCTGCGTATTTTTTTTATTTTTTTGCTACTTGCTTTACGTCGCACCGACACAGATAGGTCTTATGGCGACGAAGGGATGGGAAAGGCCTAGGAGTTGGAAGGAAGCGGCCGTGGCCTTAATTAAGGTACAGCCCCAGCATTTGCCTGGTGTGAAAATGGGAAACCACGGAAAACCATTTTCAGGGCTGCCGACAGTGGGGCTCGAACCCACGATCTCCCGGATGCAAGCTCACAGCCGCGCGCCTCTACGCGCACGGCCAACTCGCCCGGTGCTGCGTAATTTAGGGTCATACACGACCCCAGGAGCGCTATTAAAACGTCCCCAGGCCAAGCAAATAAAGCCATTAAAACAAAGGGGTGCGTTCGTTTTTACTCTCTCTCTCTCTCTCTGTATATTTTTATGTGGAATATAAAGTAGTATGTGATACAGACACATAAAGCACTTGTTTCGACGGGGCTAGGCAGTATCACACTGTACCACTCCTTGCAGATAGTGCACCCGTGCGGCGCATTTCAACCCACACTATATTCATGTTATTATCTTCAGAGTAGGTAGAGTAATCTTCTTATGAGATTACATCCCATGTTTTTCTTCATTGCTGCAAACTAACAGCTTCCTTTCTCTCTGTTCTGTCTATCCAGGCGGTGATGTTCTGAAAAATTATTTCTCCACAGTGAATCTTGTGATACCTACCTCTCCGTAAACTTCCCTCGAAAGCCAGACACAATTCTCACCCCCGCTTCCTCTTTTCCATTTTATAACATGGAGTGCTCCAGCGGATGAAAGCATAATATTAGAATACTCTAAATTAATATAAGTCTTAAGCCTCAAACTAACCAAAATGAGTTCTGTAATTTACAAGGATTGCTCAGTTGAATGACAGATTGGTGTCTAGAACCTAATACTTTATGTATTGAGCAGAGTAAATCATACTGATGAGTGTTTGAGACAGTCTTCATATATTATGAAGGTCGCTAACTAAAAGCTGATGTCTATAAACGTTTTCCACACACAAAAAGTTAAGCATCCAGAATTACAGGACAGAATGAATCTAAACTTAACGTGTTGAGAGGACAAGTGATGTACAAAACTGAGTCAAACTTACAAATAACTAGACAGTACGAGGCCGCTTATCAGTATGACGTTGAACCCCGTCTGGCCTGGATGCGTGCACTGATTCGGTTGGGAAGGACCTCATAAAACAGTTGTGTACTCTCTTGAGGCAAACTGGCCCACAACTGTTGTAACTGGTCCTTGATCTACACATGTTCTATCGCGGACAGATCTGAGGATGTTGCTGGCCACGGGAGTACCTGAACATCACACAGACGGTTCGTAGAGACACGTGCCGTCTGTGGACGAGCATTATTCTGTTGAAAAATGGCACCACGATAATGTCGCATGAGAAGTAACATAATTATGGTATTTGGCGCAGGATGTCCTTGACGTACCATTGTGCTCTCCGAGTTCCCCAATCACTACCAGCCCTGACCTGAACTCATAACACCGCTGTGTCTCTCCAAAACATTGGAAGAATCGTATCTCTCCGCAGGTCTCTGCCATACTGGCAGACAATGGTCATCAGGGGTAGTCCAGAACCGCGACTCATCGCTGAAAACAAGGCGACGCCATTCATCAGCAGTCTATAGTTCTCCGTCATGGCACCGCTACAAACGAAGACCTAGTTCTGCTGCTAGTCTCCGACCAATGGTACGGGATGCCACAGGATGTTGCAGGGGTTCACTACTTAATCTCGGATTGCAGGTTCAGATGTGAAGATGTTACGATATGTTTGGTGCACAATACGACGATCCTCCCTTGTGGTGGGCAGACGTAGTCAACCGGAACCTTGGCTGCCCTCATGTTCACTTTAGGAATTGTCACATCTGAATGCTCCACAAACCTGGATATTGCACGATTTGACTTGCCGAACAAATGGACACCCATAATGAGACCCTTTCAAACTCTGTCAAGTGCTCATAACGCTGTCTCACACGAGTCCTCGGCATCTCCGTGTCCTTCACTGTGGTCAGTCAACATCTGACGCAGTTCACGCACGGTAACAACACTAAACACGAACAACACTAAAGCACTCCGGTGGCTGTTTTACCTGTCATAAATAATTGCAACTCTAATCATTTACATATCCCCCGATGGTAGTTGCGGGTAGTTCCATTTTTGTTAGAGAGTGTATATGTATTGCATCTTAAATATAGCTGCCTCTGTGGATTAGTGGTAGAGTATCGGCCTCCGGATCCCAAGATATTGGGTTCAAACCCGGCAGAGATAGTCGGATTTTTGAAGGGCGGAAGAAAGTCCATTCGACACTCCATGTCGTATGATGTTGGCATGTAAAAGATCTCTGCTGACACATTTGGTGTTTGTATGTACGTATGTTCAGTCTTGAGCCCTAAGGCTGGTTAGATCCTCAACAGCTCTGCCATCAGCTGTCATAGATGGCCTAGGCATCACTGAAGAGGCGTACTAGGGAAATGAGGAGTGAGGTGGTTTCCCGTTGCTTTCCTCACCGAGTTAGAAGTTGCTATTACATATCACTCTGCCAAGTCCACTAAAATGCATGCACCAACCGACCTTATGAGCAACATTTTCACACCATTCATAGCAGGGACTGGCTGTAGAAGGAATGGCACTACAAGCATCGCTCATACCTCAGTCAATTTCATATTGTCAAAACCAGGGATAAGACAGAGACAGATCTATGAAGGTAACACAATTGCTCTAGCCCATACCAGAAGACATAGTGCACTGTAAACGCCAGGTCCTGCCATCAAAGGCATATTTCGTGTTTACCCTTCAAAAGTCCTTAAATCTCAGCCATAGACGCCCAAAAGAGTTTTGATATACTCGGTCTGCCATCTAGTAGGCCTAGAGTGAAACAGAACGTCGAAATTGAGGAGCAGACAGCCAGATGGCGTCAAATTCAAATGTCAGCACACGGTAGCTGAGGCCATTCTCTTATTATTACCTTGAATATACCATAGAATTTTGTTATCCTGTATAAGCAGTATCTGTATATATTTGTGTAAACACTGGAGTTGTCGCATGCATTTTGCCGAATTTAATGTTTCCAAGGGTTCTCTGAGACCCACTTCTCTCCTTGCCATTCTATTTCTTAATTTAATGATTTGTCTGTGCTATTTTTGTGACATTATTTAACTTCTATCAACAAATTTGAAATGGCTTTATATTGAAATACTTCCTTCAGAATTACGTTTTTTTTAAACTGTACGCAAAACTTAACTATTCCCGTAGACATGTAAAGAGTCAAAATATTTAGCTTATAAAAATTGAAAACTATTTTTTAACTTAGGCCCTAATCTAAAGGCGTATATTTTCCTATTAAATCGATTTTTAAAGTCTTTAATGAATCACTTTCCTGACCGTTCTGATTATTAAATTAGAAAATACAAATACAGATTTGTTATATTTACGAGTAAATTTCGTGCCACAGTATTAAAAAAGGTCAAATTCTTCTTTAAAAACCTTCAACGACGTGACAAAATCAGTTAAATCAATCCCTATGGAAATTCTACAAACAGATTGACGTTGTTCTCCTAAAATTTAGTTTTGACATCCGAGATAGACAAAGGCTATCCGTCTATCTCTACCTTATCTGGTACATCACTACCATTATCACAGTCATGCTCATGTAGAAGTCTACATTTTGAAATTCCTCTGACATGTTATGAATTCAGGCCTCATTAGCTTCATCCTATGTAAAAGAACAGTCAAAATGTGCTAAAGCAACAAAGACAGTTTGCAAAATAATATCCAGCAGAAGTGGTCGCACCTTGTCGTCCAGCCCGAAAACTCCGTACCTAATGAACTGTCAAGGACAAGTGGTGGGGAGGAGCTAACCTGGAAGGAGGAAATGCTTTGTGCATATCGAATCAGGGTGTCTCAGACCAAGTGAAACCATTGTAGGGTACATATCTGATGAACCATACTGTGACGAGTTGGCGGGGTAGTAAGATAAATTAACACTAGACTGGTGGCATCTATATTTGGATTTATCAATTAAGTAGTAAAACTACACAGGGTTACACATAACACACACTTACACAGTTCGTGCGCGCTCTCACTTGTTCTAACTCTACAGGTTATTCTTACAAGCTAAATACTTATGTCCCAAAGTCACACGCACCTGCACCCTAGGGCAGTGTACACTGTATTCCAAAAATGGTCGCACACTACACAGTTCACGCACTTCACAGCACTGGCAGTCACTCAATCACAGAGCTCACGACTGAACTACACCAAATCCAACTCAGGCAAGTCACTCCTGTCACAGTCCGGATGCTGGATTTATCCAGGAACCTCGAGATATGGAAGACTCGAGCTTAATCGGCCGGACTAGCAGCGAAGCCTTGTTCGTGAATCGCGCTGTCGAAGAGTGAGCGGTTGGGGCGATACCGTGACGTCACCAGTCCGCAGCAAGTTGGCATGGCGGACGCCATAGCCATTACAATACGCTTCTTCCTGTACTTCTCCCAATTACCTGAGGTTGGCACTTTGTATGGATGTAGTCCTATTTTACGGCGCGATGCCCTTCCTAACGTTAACTGTGGTGTATTCAATGTTGTGTGTTTATCTTGTGGTTTCTAGTGTGATGTGTCGAACATGAATGAACTTTTGCATCACGACGAACACAAAAGAGACCTTCTCAGAACAAGCATCGTGGCTTTTGGGATCAACTGCTTCAAAGTGGTTGGATAAGCGCCGTGCTTCATACAGGGAACTGATGAAAACCTAGCAGTGTTGTAGAAAATGACATCTGACATGGAAATCAAGCGTTTGTTGACCCATGTCCATAAAACAAATTCTGTTGTTCTAGTTGTGAGGAGTATGTACTGAAACTTTCGCTTACCTTATTGTTAAACTGTGTACCGCACCCAATACGAAAAAAAAAACACATATATAACCGACGGGAGATTCGAGGACGTGGATTCCGATCAGGAGAGGCAGATAACAGCCTCGAACTGAAGACGTTGATTAATAATAATAATAATAATAATTCATGACAAGGAAAAACAACTAACTACCAACAATAAAAATTAAATGAAATTAAATGAGGGTTTATTAAGATAAAACGTAAATGCAAAAAGGAAGCCACCCAAAAAAATAATAATAATAATTGAAACATTATTACATACGTGCTTTTGTCCTTCAGGTTAGTAGAAGCTAGCATCGTAACCTTTTGAGCACAACATACCATAAACATATGGATAAACAATAACTTGAGACGTGCTCACGGCTTAATTGATATTTTCACAACATCTTTAAACACCTACAACAGGAAGGATCCTCACAGACTTATTTTGGTCATTTCTTTCCGCGAAGTAGTTCACATTATATTTTCCAAACATTACTCAAGCCTCCATCATTATTACAGCATCAGCAATGACCATCACAAGGATAAAAGATCACACAGCCTCTCGGAGTAGAGCGAACAATAGTTACATGAAGGCAATGAAGGTATCGAGATGGCCAGGGGTGCAGCATCTCTGTACCAAAGATCACGCAAAAGGCAAAGAAAATAAAGCGGGTGTGCGCATCACCCGAATTGAAATGAAACAAAATGGCGGCCATAAGAACGAGCAAAACGGTCATAAAATAGACCAAGATAAAAATAATAAACACAGCACTCGAAGTGAAAACCAAGTGTACGAGGAATAAATGAAAAGGAACATAATTAACTGACCGATACGACATCCATTTAGCCCCTCGCTCACTCTCACACATACACACAAACATTCAGGCATTGTCGACATCGGGCAACAATAGCGTCAATAACCTCTTTTCAAAACAGATCGTAAACACATGTAGTATGACTCACCTGGCCATAAGTAAGTTCCAACACACGACGTAGAAACGTGCACACTGCAAATATGTTATAAGCAGGACGATATGGACCCACGGCCCACGTACAAGCCCACCAACACAGGCGCTGTGTACGACGTATCTCAGTGTCGACACCCAGAGCCTACTAACATTTGGTGGCAATAAAGAAGTATAATGTCTTGCACATGATGACAATTCTCGTAGAGACCCAGTTACCTCGTCACCACCACCACAATAATGCCCGCAAACACACACCCATTCATATCGCGGGGCAAAGACGTATATCAGTCAGTCGCGATTACAAGGCACTTGAAACAGCCACAAGGTAAACATAAAATAAAAGTGAAAACACAGCTCACATTACCTGAGGTTGAAGCTGATCGATTAAAAATCAGAATATGAATACAGGCAGAGTTTAAACCTGATAAAAACCCATCGATAATTCAAAAATGCTACTCCGATTAGAGGCGACTCCATCTTTTAGTCTGTCCTTCAAGTCATAACAACAACAAAGACATCATGACAAGGAGATAAAAGTCAAAGACTCGCGGAAGGAAGGACCATCCGTTTACAAAGCAGGGGCGCTGCCCTCTGCGGTACAGTTTGGGAAATAGTTAATAGCCAGTTTAGTGAAGTCAAACGAGAGCTAAGTCAAGCTCTTAGCAATCACAGATAAACCTACATGTTATAAACATGCTAAACGAGCATGTTTCAACTCGTAACATTATATTCAATATATAATGTAGCATAACTTTCTGTTCTGAGTGACATTTTGATGGCAAATGTACAACATAAAATTGACAGGAACCAAATTTGAACCTTGTGAAACTATTTTTTCAAACTTATCAACTCGTACGTCGGTATGTGATAACTATTCAATGGATTCTACTTGTGATCATATTTGTGAGCGGCATAACTACCTGACGTAAAGTCAATAAATGCCATCAAATTATTTAGTTGTTTTTGAAAGCATCGTTCAGATTTTATTGTGGGTTGTGTCTCAAATATCCTGATACATTGATGACTCGTTTCAACAACAGCCGAGAAGACAAATTGGATGGCAGTTACTGTTCCTTCCATCAGCAATTATGTAACCGTTACATTAGTGATAGTTTGGGCAATGACAATGACATTTGACTCTTCTTGACCAAGGTTGTTCGCAAGGTCATTTCGCTGTTCACCGCTGAGAGAAAGCGTGCTCCAATGAAAGTACATTCTTTAACGGGACGCTTCATTTACCTTACAATGAGAGTGAAAGAGGAACTGCAACAATTAACGTTTCCCTAGAGCACATCCCCTTACCCGGACGGAGATGTCTGTCCAATGTGGAGCATGAAGTTGAATGACGGACAGCCTTTCTGTACCCGTCGGAAATTACTTCATGTCAAGTGTAGTCGTGCGGAAGGGTTCATTGACCCTTACAGTGCGTAGAGAGTCGCAAAGAAAAAAAAGATTTCTACTTTATCTGTGCTAAGGTAGTTTGGGCACGAAACCTTTGTGAACTTGATTTAAATCGCAATAAAGAGAATCACCGACAATAAACCGACAGAAATTAGTTCTTCTCCTCCCTTTTTGCCCTTATTTTTCCCGTTGCCTTTTATTCCTCACTCTTCTTTTCCTCTTACTTCATCTTTCATTCCCTGTTTATTCATTAACAATATCTGGAATCTATTGTATTATATCGATTATATTCTTCCGAAATTCTTAAAGTTTGACAAAGTCCACCAAACTTCATAATGAAGTAGACAAAACTCTCGTTTCTAAATTCAAGGGTAGCGAGTTCGATTCCGAAGGAAGAATGAACGTATTTGAAAATGGTTAAATGAAAAGATCTTGTATCAGTACATTATCGGCTGGGTTATGGGGCCGTATTTAACAACAGAATTTCAGTGATTCGAAAACGCAACTCGGTGGCAGTTCAGCTGTTATTAAACACGTCATAGAATATTATTATTTTATTATTATCATCAAATAAGCCCATTGGGACTAAGGAAAGTACTTAAAGGTGTGCATTTGCCTTCTCTTGCGCTCATATTCCTTTCAATCTTTTACTGTGGGCTTGCTTTCTGTCTTCAGACGAGGTTGTTGTTCCAGTCTTCTTCTTTGTCTTTCCTGTCGATCAACTTGCCATTTGTGAATTTTGAAACTGAAGATCAGCTGGTTTTGGACACCTGCTAGTGTAATATCTGCTGGTTTTAGATTAGTTTTGATTTCGACAATCCATTCCATTGTGCCCGTTTTTGCCTTACCCTGTTTTCATAGAATTCTATTTCCTTTCTAACTCTGTCTACGATCATGTAATCTTAAGTTGCGTTTTATAATGCCACTGTGAATTTTTGTGTATTGCTTGATTTTCTGTTTACCTCTGAGTCGGTACTGTCCACCAAAGAGATTTAGGTGAAAAATATTTCTTATGATTATGCGTTCCTTTTTCTCAGTGTGTGGTATCCAGTTCAAAATTACTGTTTCTGATCTATAAAACCATTCTGGTTTATTGAATGTATTCTAATGTCTTAGTTTTATGCACTTGGAGATGCCATTATTTGTTGTAGAAATTTTCGGTTTGTCGGTATGCGGTTTCCATATTTTGTAATCTAACTTCGTTGGTTTTTCTTTCGAGTTTATTTTCGTGAATTCTTTCATCGAGATATTTAAACTGTGATACTCGTTTAAGTTTGTCATATTTCGTCTCCATTAGTGTAGGTGCTTGTTTGCTGAAGGTGAAGTATTTTATATTTTAGAAAGATGTTTGGAGGGTGACATATTATTATTATTATTCGTTTCCCTTGTGCTTGGGCTTTAACTTTCTCCCAGTGTTACCACCTTCGACTCCTATGCTCTTCCTTCCTCACTTCAGTCCTATGTTTTATCAGTTTTCATTTTCAGGTTTTCTTGGAAATCACGATGATATTGGAGTTTCTTCTTGAGCGGTATGCGCTTCTGGATATCCTTTTGTGTTATCCCCACTTTTTGCAAGTCGTCCTCTACCTCGTTGAACCACGTCTCCTTGCTATTTTTGTTGTTAAGAAAGTAATTAAAGATCCTATTGCTCAGCCTTGTATGATTCATGTGGTATGGAGAAAACAATTCTCCTCCTGCGAAGGGTGTCTGTGATCTATCCTACATGTGTGTAGAATTCATGATTATGTAGTCTTCTAAATTCACAATTGTCTTTGATTGGCCCTAAGGTTTTCCTTAAGATCTGCCTTTCTTTTATTTCTAAATTCTCTATCAAACCTTTCCTATTCACAGTAAGGCATTCTGATATAAAGCCTCCGGTCGTATTACTGCGCAGTAATGTTGTATCTTGGCGTTAATGGGTATAGATTTCTCCTGAAGACAATTTTGGTTAGTTGGCATGCCGTTTCCATTTTCCTTATCCGTAATGTAAAGGCTTCTATCTTAGAAGTACTGGAATCTATCCGCTCTGCAAGATATTTAAAATTCACCGTTCGTTTGATTTTTCGCTTCTCCTATCTCTGCCGCTCTCGGTGCTGACTTAAGGTGTTTTATAAGTTATGTTATTATTATTGTTAGTTGCATACGCACCTCTTCGTTGTTGTCTGCTACGCCTTTCAGATTTCAGTCTGGAAGTCCTCGTGATATAACAAACTGCCTGCACATTCCTCGCAGTTGTCTGGTCCACCCCTCTTACTTCTAAATTATTAAACACTTATTTTAACCATCGTTACCTTAGCCTCCCTCCATTTCTCTTAATATCCATGGCCGACTTCATTATTCCCCTGAGTAACGTCTTATCCTCAATTCATCTCACATGAGTACACACCAAACATATGAAACTCATCCCTAATTTTGCCTTTTTCTCTTAATTCTGAGGACTCTTCTGCGATATTCCCTACCTGTTTGTATCAATAATCTGATACTTACGCAACTTGTGGGTACGATATCCTGATTATACCCCGTTTTAACTTGCATATAGCAAAGTAAGTCCGAAAATAGATACATGTTTTATCTGGGAAGTCACCTCCTTCTTATATAATACCACTGACTGCAACTTGGAGCTGCATTCATTTTATTCCCCCTTGATTCAATATCACTTACTGCAACACCATTCTGCAAGAATACGCTTGAAATTGTCTACATTTCCAGTTTCGTGTCACCAATTTGTCTTTCACTCGTCTTGCGGCTTTTGGAAAGTGCTTATTGTTATATCATAATCTCAGTAGATTGCAGACCTTTAGCACAATGGGCCATTAAAATCAAGTTGCCGGCAAACTGATTACGAAATTTCCACCCAAACGAAATACTCCCTGTTATTATAGACCTTTCACTGAATGAAATTTGTGAACAATGAACAAAAAAGAGTGAAAAAACGCAGCCTTATCTATCCCTAATTACTTTGAAGCAATCAACAACCACTTCTCACTGCTGCCCGAATGTTAACATGAATGCCCTTGATCATAAACAACCTTTAATCCCACCAGGGACAGATAAGATCACAAATGCATAGTTTCTTCCATGGATGTGAAATGACAAGGAAGTTGTGACCACTCTGAAAGACGAGGAAGCTTCAGTTCCTTGGTCACATCTTGAGAAACACGATCATATACTGTCTACTGTAATAATATCTGGAAGGGAAGAGAGTTGTTAGCAGGAGACGAATCTCTTGGCTGTGAAAAATCTCAGAGACTGGAGTCGCAAGATATCGGAAGAGTTATTAATTCAAGCAATTCAGAGCTAGGGAAAGGATTTTTAGGTGTTAATAGGTCAGAAATCAAACTTATTTAAACATCTAGCCCGCATAATGGTTCTGCAGTGAGATTGACATAACTGTTAAGGATATGGAATGTCGGAACCCCCAAAAATGAATGCAACTTAGCGACGTAATCGTAGATCGGGCTAGTGGATACTTCCGATTTGCTTGCATACGCTTGTATTCTAACATAATCGTGCCTAAAAGTTTCCTTCCGTACGCCATAACACAGAGAGAACAACCAAGGTAGTTGCTGACATCCGGAAAGGGTCGGGTATAGAAGAGGAATAAGAAGAAGAATCCAGTAATTCCTTATCATGACTAACAGCTTTTCCCTAGGCATTCTATTATACAGTGCCGTGTCTAGATGTACGAAACATGATCATAACTGACTGTTTCTCTCATAGCACTATTATTGTATTAATTATTTCTGCATTGATTTAATAATAATTATAATAATAATAATAATAATAATAATAATAATAATAATAATAATAATAATAATAATAATAATAATATTATAGTGGAACATGGATAATTCGAAATCTTTTTTTAAATTCGAATGTTTTGCTTGGTCCCTAGCATTTTGTATCTAAGCAATCTTTAAAAAATCATGGGTAATTCTAATTTTATTTTGGTTAATTCAAATTTTTTTACCTCAACGGTACAGCACAGTACTGTATTTCACAACTCAACAATAGGCTAGACTCTGTTGGAATGGTTGAAGTCTCCTTACCTCTCCGGGACACCTCTGATATCAGTGTCTTTTCCTCCTAACCATGCTTGCCCTCCCGAACATTCCTTCACCCTTGTTTTGAAGCTGCTGTTGTGTCTCCGAGGCAAGCCTTGTGATTAAGGCGCCGTTACGAGTGACTGCATTCTTTGAGCATTTCCGCTTGATCTTTCGTTGAATGTATATCGTGAGATAATGTCCTTGTCAGAATTTAAGACGTATAAATAATTACCTTTAGCAGAAAAGATAGCAGTGATTTGGAAAGTGGAAAAAGGTTCAAAGAAGAAATCTGCAATTGCAAAGGAGTATACGCTTATAATGTCAAAGTTGAAAAGTTTATTTTGTGAACTCTAATGTTGGACCTATTTTTGTAACCGTTTCGTTAAATTAGAATTTGTGGATAATTCAAATTTTTTTATGGTTCCTTGAGGTTCGAATTATTTAAGTTAATCTGTATAAGAAGAAGAAGATTGGGCGAGTTGGCCAAGTGGTTAGGGCCGCGCAGCTGTGAGCTTGCATCCGCCCATAGTCGTTTCGAACCCCACTGTGGGAAGTCTGAGGATGGTTTTCCGTGAACTGCCATTTTAACACCAGGCAAATGCTGGGGATTTACCTTAATTAAGGCCACGGACGCTTCCTTCCATCTTCTAGCCCTTTCCTATGCCATCGTCGCCATAAGACCTATCTGTGTCGGTGCGACGTAAAACAAATTGTAAAATAAAATAAGGAAGGGGAAGAAGGAAAGGAAAATTGTTATTATAGAATTGAAGATATGAATTATTCCTTGCTTTTCTATCAGTTGTTAACGATATCTTACTCCCTTACAGGAGTGTGATTTCTTGTTTAATATATCATAATGGTAATGTCTCGTGTTGAAGGTTTCCTTGTGTCATAATAGGGGAGAGTGTATCTTTCAATCTTGGTCATTCACGATTATGATAAGGTAAGATCGAGCGATGACACGTGGGTGTCTCATAATTTGACCATCACATTAGCCCAACAATAGCCACTTGAGATATGCGCTATTGTGACTGCTGCTAATTGAGACTCTCAATTGACTAGCCGAGTCCTGCCATGTCCCCCTGAGACGCTCGCCTGTAATGGCGGGACCGTGTCGGAGACAGATTAGCGGGTACGTCCCAGGAGACGAACTTCTCAACTGCGAACACAGTGCAGATATCACAATTCAAGCGACCGCTGGACACATCAGCTCCTTTGTGGTGGCACACACTCTGCTTTATTTCCAACTCTGCCTCTGAATTGCTAGGTAATTCATTTTGTATGTTGTCACGTTGAAGACAGCTGAGGCTCTGGAACATTTTACTCACACTGGGCTAAGTTGAATAAGCCTTCCCTATACCGCCCGGTACTTTTTTCATCAGATTGGATCGAGATATAATTTTGAAATTCTGTCAGTTCTAATTTGAAACTTTCTTAGCAGTTTTATGGAGTTTTAATCATTTGCCAGGATATAATTTTATTTCAGAAAATATTGTAATTCTTTAAAATAGAATTAAATGTACATATTTTAAGCACTACACCCTATATAGGAAATAATTCCTTACCTTTTAAAATATTTCTTGCGTTATAGGGTGCATTAATTTACGTATATGTGGTAGCCTATACGAATTTACATACCAATAAATTGTTATACAATCTATATATTGTTATGAGTATTCAGTCTATTACCTGTATTCAATATTCATTTTTAACACTTATTTAAAAGATTTATATATGCTGTCGAAATTGCGGACTTTTAGGTGCAATCGCGTAGAGGATTGTGTACCGAGAACTAGAAAAATGTTATAGTAAAAAGACGTGATTTTTAGGTTTTCAAATTGAAATGTTACTTAGCAAAGGTGCAGGCTGTGATGGGAAGTATTTATGGATGGCCATGACATACAGATCCGCGGCATTTGAAGCTCTCAAGGTCCTGTTTTTAGGTAGCATCGCATCACACGTTTCGTTACATGACGCTATTTCTTTACACAAATTTTTGGATGATACCCCCCTCCCAACACTAAGATATATTTGTCAAAATTGTCGATCGACTCACAATTTATGTGAAGATAAAATATTCCCCCACAGTACGTTTCCCATAATTTATTTCTGAGTGGCAGACAGCACTGAAAGAGGGTGTGACTACTAGGTGCCCGCGTTTTAGATGCAATAGAAATAGATTCACTAAATAAGCGGTTTTAAATTCTACTTTTTCGGTATAATATTGATCATATATACGAGAAACAAATCAGTGAAGTCTCAAATATTAATATCTAGGCCCAATGTTGGCAGGTTTACTCGACTTAAAGAAATAACTAGGAATATTTCACTTGGTCTACACGTGATAAATTTCAAAATTATCCGAGGCATGTGGTATAATTTAAGGAAAGCATTCCAACTAATATGTAAAGAAAATCTGACTTTTCTTAAATGAAAAAAGAATATAAATGAATTAGATGGAATTTCCGACGAAGTTTAAATGTAGTTTATTACGAGATTTGATTTAGAATATATCACTCTTATGCATCCATTCATTTGTGCTTTGTATTTCGGCATTCCTCGCTTCGAAACTAAATATCGTTGCAAAGGTTATATTTGGAAGGATGTGGTTTGTCAACATTTTATATTCCTTGAGTTGCCTACGTTGTAAAAGACTCATGCCTACCGGTTGAAAGTTTCTTGTGTTTTGAATGTGAATATTTCAATGTGCTGACAAATATAACAACTTACAACTTCGAATTTCTTTTCAGATAAGTGATATTTTTGAAATTATGTAATTTATTCCTAGAACACTAAGACTAATGCTTGTGAAACTATTACGTAACTTTAATAATATTTCAATAAATATATTTAATACTTAAACTTTGCAAAATATTGCAAATATTGTATATAATAGGGATGATAATTTAATATTTTGTTCAAACTTTAAGCCCTATTTAGTTGCATTCTACCGAGGAACTGGTTATGCGGTTTGGATCACGTAGCAATTATCCTGCATTCGACAGATAGTGGGTTGGAATCCCACTGCCTGAAGCCCCAAAGGTGAATTCCGTGGTTTCCCCTTTTCACACCAGGTATATGTACCTTCATTAAGGCCACGTTCGCTTCTTTTCCAATCCTATCCCTTTCCTCTCCCATCGTCGCCATAACACCTACTTGTGCCACTGCGACGTAAAGCAAATTTATAATAGTTACACGTAACATACCTGTAGTACGTATGACCGGCAGGGTAAACTCACAGCGCAGTGGAGATACGCGATAACATGCAGTTCTACTACCAATTTGGTAAAACGATGCTGGAGACTCATGCAATGTCGAAGCTGATTTCCTGGAAGGAAGCCATGAGTGACAAATGCCTGTTCGCATAGTGTGCGCCAATTCCTAGCCCTTCGTGGTGTGTCTGTTCTCAATCATCCTTCGTCCACTCCTGATTTGGCTCCTGTGAAACTCTTCCTGCTTCTCTGCCTGGAAAGGGTGATGAAGGTGCACAGTCTGTTGATGTAGCCAACCAATATCGTGACACAGCCGCTAAACGATCGATTTCAACACAGGATTTTATTGACAGTTTTCAAAAACTATATGAACGTCGTCAAACGTGCGCTATAGCGGATGGTGTTCATTTTGAAGGGTAATGAATAAGGCCCGGATGTTTGTGCAGTAATATGTTAGAATGCAAATTTACTGAGGCGAGTAACAAGTCAAGTCTATCCGCACGGCGGTAATGCCATGAGGTTGGCATAAACATTAGGGGTTAGGCACATTAGCAATACCTAGAATTTATGTTACTCCCACTAAATTACGCTAGAGCGGGATAGTCAACATTTCCTACTAAATAATTTTGTTACTAAATAACTTTGTTACTAGGAAATATCGACTAGCCCGCTCTAACGTAATATAGTGGGAGTAACATAAATTTTAGGGGCTCTAATGGGCCGAACCCCTAATTTTTATGCAAACCTCATAGCACTACCGTCGTACGGGTAGACTCTACTTATTACTCGCTTCAGTAAGTTTGGATTCCAACATATTACTGCTTAAACATCCGGGCCCTAGTAATGAAAGATATTTGTTGGTATCCCCTGCTTTGTGTGTTTTGGTGATAGCATTCACTGAAACCTTTAGATACCAGTTTTCGAAACAATGTACAGTGTTTTAAAACCCATGCCGAATAGTCAAAGTATCATACAGAAAGAAATGTAGCACACACAACTTCTCGAGTTCAGTTACGCAAGACTTCGAGTGAGCCAAACATACCATACCTCATTTCATATGCGATATTTGAAATGTGATCTGCTAATAATGCTAAGAGAAACAATATCCAGAGGCTACAAGATAACAGCTTTTCGAGAGGAGGGCAGAAACTCATCGTGGAGGTGTTTACTTTAGAGGCATCACATTATCCCGCGCCTTGTTCTTGGCACACTTGACGTTACGAGCAAATCAAAGCGAGAGGAGATATCAACGCGCAGCAATAACCCATTTTCCAATCTTGTGTTCGCGGTTCTATGAATATAATCTTGTTAAAGGTACATTCTATTTAAGGGGAATTGCTGCCGCGTTGTTCCGTTCAGACGGACCGGCTTTAAATGTATTATCTGGAAGGCTCGGTGTGTTGAGAAATCCTCTGTAACAATGGATAGTGTGAAGGAGAAGGATTATGAATAGGCCTAAAGGCAGTTGGTAATATTTCTCCATCGCTTAGCGCTATATTGATATATTTTGGGAGACACGCATGTGGTGTGGAATTATTATTCTTACTAACATTTCTACAAAGTGTACAGGAAGTACTATCCTAGGTGTAGTTCTTACACTGAAATGAAATGGCGTATGGCTTTTAGTGCCGGGAGATCCCAGGAAGGGTTCGGCTCACCAGGTGCAGATCTTTTGATTTGATACCCGTAGGTGACCTGCGCGTCGTGATGAGGATGAAATGATGATTAAGACAACACATACACCCAGCCCCCGTGCTAAGCAAATTAACCAGTGATGGTTAAAATTCCCGACCCTGCCGGGAATCGAACCCGGGACCCCTGCGGCCAAAGGCCAGCACGTTAACCATTTAGCCATGGAGCCGGACAGTTCCTTCACTAATGAGAAAAAAACATTTATTAATTTCAGTTTCGGAAAACCTGGTATAAATTTGACATATTCTTATTAATTTCCCTAGAATTTTTCCTACATATAAGGGACCAGCATTAATGTGTATTAAGCCTCGTTACTAGTCCAAATGTCCTTTCTGACGCCAACCGTACGTGGAGAGATGTATTCACTGTTGTGTATTCCTGGGGTGGTTAGTAGTGTGTTCAGTCGTGAACGGAACCCAGAGCTCTCTGAACCGATGGTTAGCTTAAGAAAGTCCGTGATAGGGATTAATTTGTCGTGAAAACTAGATCTTAACTTCATCTTAGCCGGACATAACTTCGCCACTTTTCTACAACTTATTGTTTTACATTATGCGCCCACTCCACAGCTGCAGTCACAATGGAATTTGTGCGGCACGTTGCTAATAATTATTTTGTTTTTATTAAATGTATAAATGATGTTGTGCACGGATGTTTATGCTGTAATAGGTGATAATGCGAACATACTAAAACAAATAATAAGTATTCTCTACCGGGAGAACAGTTCTGTTATGAGATGTTCATGAACAGTAGGGTCCCGGCTTATTAACATCCTTAAAACTTTGTTACTCTTGCTACATTATGGAAGAGTGAGTAGACGACCGTTCCTACCAGCTAAGTTGGTTCGTATTCTAACCTCTTACTGTACAAACATCCGGACTCTTTTGATTACCTAACATGGAAAGATAAATTATTCAACATTTCTAGTACATAACATGAATTAATAGAACCTGAAGATGTTCTGAAACAAAACAAAAAAACAACAAAACAAAACGAAACAAAACAAAACAAAACAAAACACAACAAAACAAAACAAAACACAACAAAACAAAACAAAACAAAACAAAACAAAACAAAACAAAACAAAACAAAACAAAACAGAACAGAACAGAACAGAACAGAACAGAACAGAACAGAACAGAACAGAACAGAACAGAACAGAACAGAACAGAACAGAACAGAACAGAACAGAACAGAACAGAACAGAACAGAACAGAACAGAACAGAACAGAACAGAACAAAACAAAACAAAACAAAACAAAACAAAACAAAACAAAACAAAACAAAACAAAACAAAACAAAACAAAACAAAACAAAACAAAACAAAACAAAACAAAACAAAACAAAACAAAACAAAACAAAACAAAACAAAACAAAACAAAACAAAACAAAACAAAACAAAACAAAACAAAACAAAACAAAACAAAACAAAACAAAACAAAACAAAACAAAACAAAACAAAACAAAACAAAACAAAACAAAACAAAACAAAACAAAACAAAACAAAACAAAACAAAACAAAACAAAACAAAACAAAACAAAACAAAACAAAACAAAACAAAACCAAAACCAAAACCAAAACCAAAACCAAAACCAAAACCAAAACCAAACCAGTGCCATGGTATTGTATAAGTTCCTCTCAGGTAAACTGAACTTATAGTGACCATAGTGTTTGTATCTATACTGGAGGTGAATTATTTTGTAATAAAATATTAAATGAGAGCAGGATATAATACTATGGGCATATTCCGTTTTGAGTAATTACATATGTTGCTACCAACATCGTTTTTAAGAAGTTTCTAGTAATTTTGTTCAATATTTTTCATAGAAACTTTTCGAAGCTCGACCATTGTTTCTTGTCAATTTCGTTACTCTAACTCGAAGTACTAGGAAAAAATACGTCAGTTTCGTTACTCTAACTCGAAGTACTAGAGAAAAAGATAAGTTGTCATACACTAAAGGCTAAGCCTTGTCGCTTCAACCGTTCTCTTCTCAATCCTGCTGTTCCTTTCACTTCCTTGTAGTCTTTCCATCCCATCAAGTATGTCTTCCTTGGTCTTACTCTTCCTTTTTTCCCTAGTATCTTCCTTCAAATACGTTTACTAGGAATTCATTATGGCTACATGTTTCAACTTCCTTCTTTTCGTTCCTTTATCAGCCTCCGTAGCTCATTGACTTCCTTTATACCGTCTCGATTCGTCTTTTTTCTGAGTCCAGCGTGTCCTCGTCCTTTTACTCCAAATCCACATTTCAATTGCTTCCATTGCATTTTTTCTCTTTCCAGTAGTCCAGCTCTCGCGAATATAAAGTAGCACACTCCATAAAAAGGATTTTACAAAAGCCTTTCTTGTTTCTATATTTATATGAGTATTTGTTAAACGATTTATTTTGAAGACATGTTTAGCTAGAGTTATTATTATTTTAATTGCCTTGGTATATCTATTATCTTCAGTAATAATATTCAGTAAAATAGCTGACAAATTGTCTCAAAGTATAGATCTCATATTTTTCTACCACTTTTCAGCCGCTTCAGAAGGAAATTCATCCTTTTGACTAAAATAGGTTTAAGTAGAAAAAAATACAGTTGTCTGCCGAATTATTATACTCACAAAGATAATATTTCCTTAAGTTTTTATATATATACGCTGGTAGTAGACCTTATACGGACTGGTGAAGAATTACACTCCCTTTATTGTGTGAATATTTTACGTGGTTTTAATTTCCTATTCAAAAACGATTTGTTAGTCTCCAATTTTCTTCACACTGATCTAACTAAATGACTAGTACTTTCTAAAGTCAGACTTAGTTGCAGCCACTTGAAATGCATTTTCTTGTCAGATTCTCCAAGCCTCATTTTTTCTTTCTACGAGAGTATTATGGTTGGTAATATCCCCTTCAGGCTTATTTTCTTTCCTCTGTGTAATACAAATGTTTTCTTTTGAGTCGAAGTCAAGTGAATTTGCTGGCCAGTCTTAGACATTAATTTCCGGATTCTATTGGGTAGCTCTAACAGATTTTGCCTCATGTCACGATGCAGTATGAAATGTGGCACTAATATTCTTTTGAGACAGAAGTTAAAACTAGCTCGTGCTGGCCCCTTGAACAACATACAGATACCTATCAGTGAGTATAATAATTTTTCAGACCATTGTTATATCACTACCATAAAATTTTTAGGTCCGTTTTTCTGCAAAATAATTTTTTTCTGTGAATCTCTTAGACCTAAGCACATAAATGTTATAACTATAACTTAATAATACCTCTACAATATGTGGTCCAAATTTTAGCTTCCAATGTCAATCTGTTACTGAGAGAAATGTACCTACGTGTACGAAAATATAGTATCGAGAATAAGTGATTTTAAGATGAAACTTATTACCAGAACTTAACAACTCCCAGCCCTTTTAATCCCGTTTTACGCATATAACTCTATAAAACTCTCTACCACTTTATTCAGAAAACTTAGCACAATTTATTGCGAAAAATGTTTATTTTAATTTTCTTCACACTTCCGTTACTATCAGAGTTACGTATACAATTGTACGTCTATGTGAGGAATAATACAAATCACCGTCTTGTGATCGAACACAGCGAATAGGAACCAATTCATGGCATTACTGAATTATGTTTTTCATGTTACTGAACGTTAGGTTAATCAGCTTTAATGTGGTCGTACAAACACAAGCATAAACTAGATTGATGAAGATGTACACATAAACTGGTCTCTGTAGTCGGGTCATTTAGGGAGAATGATAGACTCCGTAACGGAAGTAGAGGGAGACCAAGGTGACGATAGTTAGGGTCAGTTTCTAATTATTTAAAGATAAGATGTGTAGAACCAAACGAGATCGCAGATCTAGTTACAAATAGAGGATTGTGGCAGCCTTTCGTAAATTCGCAGAGGCTTGCAGACTGAACTCCGAAAGACATAACAGTATTATTTTGTATAATAATGTTTATGCAATAACAGTTTAGAATGCAAACCAACTTACCTGGGAGGAACTGTCGCCTGCCCGCTTTTCTGTAGTGTAGCGAGAGTTACATAAGTTGTAGGGGTTCTAATAGGCCGGTATCCTAATATGTGTGCTAATGTCATAGCACAACTGTTGCTCGGCTTGAGAATATCTGTTAATTCCTTTACTACGTTTGCATTCTACCCTATTACAGCCGTAATATCCGGGCTCCAATTATCATGTACTGATATATAGTATAAAGTGTCGGTACTGTTTTCGTAATTTTATTATGTTAACTAACATATGTACCCGTACTTGGCACGGAAATTGGTAATGAATTACACGATTCTTTCATGAATTTATGTGAAGTTACATCCCTGTATTCAATACGGCGTGTTAAACAGATATTTACTGATATTTTTCTATGAAAGCACGTGGCAGTACGATGACTCTCAACAAAGTCGAGACATGAGTTTATGGAACGGCACGAATCATAGTCCGAAGTTGTCCGACATTATCCCTATTTCTCTTTTACATACTGTTGTTTATGCGAAACATGAACTGGCACTGTGCCTGAAGACTCATGAAACCAATAGTGGACGATAACCTCTCTTAT
The DNA here is from genome assembly GCF_040414725.1 of Anabrus simplex. Lineage (NCBI taxonomy): Eukaryota > Metazoa > Arthropoda > Insecta > Orthoptera > Tettigoniidae > Anabrus > Anabrus simplex. The sequence goes on along the minus strand of NC_090279.1, from coordinate 214,265,570 downwards.
TATCTGTAATTCCCGTTAACCCGCCATGAAGTGACATGTCTTAGCCTGTAAAACAGTCCGTTCCTGATGTATCCCTCATTAATCCTCCAATCGAAAATGTGCTCATAAGAAAAGAGATTTAGAAATTGATTTCCATTAAGGTTAAGGTTGATCATGTATATTATGTGGGAAGATAAAATCACTGTTTTGATCATCCTATAAACACCCAGTCCATTCAGGGATTTAGAAATAATATCGGCTCTAAAACCTACTCAAGGGCAGGTGGATTCTATATATGAAGTTTGGTAGAAATATATTTATAAGAACTCGGACAAACAGACTAACAGACACCAAAGCTTGAATTTGTGCAGATGGTAATTATTACACCTGAAACGGGTAACTGTACGAAAATATCACCAAAATATTCAATGCACATATTCACGGTCGTTGCGAATGTATTTATATAGATTTAGTCCCTATTTCCTGTCTATCTCCGAATGTGTACATTGATGAATGTTCGCTAGTTGTAAGAATTTTGTTGTACAATTTAGGAGGCTCGTTTTGACGGCTGAACGGTAAGTGCTCGTTCAATGGCCCTGTTAGGTGGCGACGTACGACGTATTTAAAACGAACGGCGCATGAAATGCTAATGAGCTCACTTGCCCGTCTTCTGGAGCCTATCATGTGGTGATCCCATTATGCCGATAGCGTCGTTCTTCCACGACGGCGAGGAGGAGGAGAATGAGGGAGGGGGGGATCGATTTGGAATATTGAAATGGTTGTTGCTACACTATCGTAAAGCATAGTGTCGTTTCCATGGTTACACAAGGTCTGTCTGCTCTACCTGCTGGTCTGAGATCTGTTTTTATCTTCAAGTGGAACTAGCACTTTCCGGCTGTGTTGCTTTATATAGGATGTGGCTGTGGTGGTCGTTGTTGATTTAAGGGGGGTATTATGAAATAATTATCTGACCTTTCAAAAATGAAGGTATTGGCTTGTGGAAAATAAATGACAGGAAAAGAAATGGAACTAAAACTGGAGGGCACCGTTGTTAATGTGATCACGATAAATAATCTGCGATGTGCAGATGATACTGTTCTGCTTGCAAGATGTGCAGAAGATCTTCAGGCACAGTGCTGCAGCAGGTCTGCATTTTAACATGAAAAACCAAAGTAATGGTCATAAGCAAACATATCATTCAACCTGGCACATCATTGGCACATTAAGTATCTCGGCAGGGTACTCGACCAAAATTCTGTTGATGTTACGTTCTGGATTAAACAGGCAAGGACTGCACTCAAGAGAATGAGCAATCTTCTCTGTAACAAAGACTTCAAGATCAATCTCCGTCTCCGTTTACTTCGGTGTTATGTAATTTCTGTCTTAACTTTGTGGTGCTGACACGTGGTTCCTAAAAGAGAACACCACCAGAAAAGTTCGAGCCTTTGAGATGTGGTGCAACCGACGCCTACTCAGAATATCGTGGGCTGACAGAGTACGTAACACTGAAGTACTCCAACGCCTGAACAAAGAGGCAGAGGTCATGCACAACATCAAAAATAAAAAGCGTGAGTACTTTGGCCATATCATTCGAAATTATAAATATAGACTCCTGCAGGTTATCTTACAAGGTGAAACTGGAGGAAGGAGAATATCCTGGATACGGAATCTACGAGAATAGTATGGACTCATTACCCCTACTCTTTTGCTGAAAACAAGAATCAGACCACCCCAATGACAGCCGACATTTAGTGAGGATATGGTACAAGAAGAAGAATAAAGGAAAATTCCAGACCCTCATAAATTAAAGTATTCAGGCTCTTTAGGCTTCCTCAATTGTTAATTTACCAACGTTTCACTCCAGTGTAGAAGTGGACACGTTAGTTAGTTTGCTACTCCTTTCCAAATAGTTCAATTGTACGGTATTTAACTAATGTGGTGTGAACTGCTTGTGCCTTACATGAAATTTGTAACATTTGAATTTCCAATATTAATTAATAAATTATGAAATTTATTATTCAAATGAAGCGGTCGTTGAAGGAATGAACGAAGACACATTTAGACAATTTTTTCCTTCCCTATATTAAACTGGCTAACGTACGCCTTACTCTACCGAAAGCAACCATGTCTACGTGTCATTTATGCGGGAAACGTAGTAAGGAGGAAGTAATTAAGTTGTCAGAGTGCTCTCCCAACATTCGAAAGTTGCATCTCTGGTGAAGCCATTAATGTACTAAAACGTGTTGTCCGTAGGTTTGTTAGTTTTGTTCCACACAGTTTGTGAGATCAACCGACCTATAAATGGAATGCAGTTGTGGAATTACGAATAGATTGATTAATTTATTCACTAATAAATATTATCTTAAAGGAAATTAATCCCGTACCTAAATGTAACAATTATATTTAAGAAATTAAGTTACTGATTTATTTCTTGAAAAAGGCTAGCTAGTAGAGAAAGGAATTGTGTTAATTATTTTCAAAATGTGCTCCACAATGTTCAATTTAAACTGCTGTTAATTTTGACAGAGAGAGGCATTTGATGTGGACTAAACAAGGAATACCCATTGGATGTTCTTGTGAAGAAATATGCACTTTTCCGTCTTCTCTAATGTGAGAAACAGCGACTTTATTCCTTTCTCTACCGTCCGATTCAACTATTCAAATATGCTCAAGGAACAGGGTGTGAAAAGCTAGCGTCACAAGTGAAATCGTAGGGATTCTAATTTGCTGTATAATTTTATAAAACTGATGATTCCAATATGTTGCAGTCAGTCTCTTTCTATATCCTCCAGACGTAAGTCGACCTCGAAATAGCTTCTTTATTTCAAGGAGTAAATCTGAAATTCTTAAGTAGATATCGGAATGTCCTCTATTCCGCTCTTTTATCGTGTAGAGCATAACTTCTAGGATTCTGATAGAGTGTACCCCTCACGTTTACAGAAATCACAGAGCAAAACTGTTGTGCAGTTACTCGCTTCTGTATGTTTGTATTGTAACGAATTAATACTTGAAATTCCGCGCCCTATTAATAAGAAGTCTCCAATAAATGGAGCACTGAGACTATATTAGAGTATGTATCCATATTTTGATATTTTTATTCGACAGAATTCTCCTTCTCAATATAGTTTAATAGAGAAATTGAATTTAAAACTCTCGAATTTTAACTGTGTAAATCGTATTCCTGAGCTATTTTCTAAGTGAAGCATTTTGTTCTAATATAAATTAATATACTTTTACTTGGATGGACAAATTTATTTAAGAATACAGCATTGTATGGTACAATGATGGGCCAATGAAGTGCAGGAAGGATTTTTACTCGTCCTATTTTAAACCTATACTGACCTATGCTTCAACAGCATGGACGTTAACTAAGCGGAACCAAAATAAGATACAAGCAGCTGAAATGAGGTTCTTGAGGAGCATACAGGGAAAGACAAGATGAGATAGAATACGAAATGAAAAATAAGGAGGAGGTTGGGAGTGTGCAAACTTCATGAAGAGGTTGATGTAGAAAAGCTGAAATGTTTTGGACACTGATGAGAATTCCAGGAGAGAGAATACCAAAGAGAACATTCATGGATACAGAGACTGTAAAGGGGTCTAGGCGACGGCCTAGAATATAATGGAGGTACTCTTTTGTGGACGCTATTGCAAATAGAAGAGTCGATAGCAATGACATACTATAAGAGGAGTGGTGGAAAGATCGAGTAAGGTGGAGGGCTTTGCACACTACCCTATCCAGAAAGAATCTGGAAGAGGGAATGGATGAAATAGAAGATACTCGTACTATATCTTAGCTATCGTCTGTTGTGAACAGCAGGATTGTGATGTTAATACCTATTATTGTTCTTAACCTTGCTGCTATGTCGCTGAAAAGTAATTCAAAGCAGAGGTTTTCTAATTGTTTTACATATATGTAACGATTAAGAAGTTCCGGAGAAGAGAAAACGGCGACCATTCGTACTCTAATAATTTGCTATACATTGTATTAAAGTGTTAACGTGAATAATATTATAAAACAATTCGCGAACGTAGATAAAATACCAACGAAAGTGGTTGAACGTGGGTGTCTAATATCTGAATTAACCCAGATCGCTTTTCATGTCAACACTGCTTACAGTAATATTCTGAGAATTCATAATCATAGAATACTCTTTGACACCTACTACTCTCTCGCTGATAAATAAAAGGTAAGGCCGTTTCTGACGGATCTCCTTCAGATTGGCATTATTCTACGTCGCAGTCCTGGAGCGAACAAAACTGCACACTTCGCAAGATATGCTGAAGTATGGTCATAATTTAAAAGCCGAATCAAGTTCTTTAAGAAGTTCTTGGTACCTGATTTGAACATTAAAAAGATCATGGGTCAGAAAAGCTCATCTACCACCAAAATATAGGGAGATAATTACTTCAACACCAAGAACTGATTCTAATAAATAGAGCCTGGACCTTAAGTCTCTAGTGGGTTAGAATGAAAACATACTAAAGCAAAGAACAAGTATACTCTGCCCGGACAACAGTTGCGCTATGAGAGTTGTATAAACAATATGGTTCTAGCCCAGTAGAACCCCTACAGTTTATGTTACTCTCGTTACACAACGGATGAGCGGGTAGAGGACATTTCTTACTGGGCTCTACAAATAACTCCTCTTGTTAACCCATTCCAGTAAATATATCAAACCAAATCAAACTTGTTGGCATTAGAGCCATTATGAGCGTTGGCCTACCAAACGACTGCTGCTCAGCTCAATGGCCTATAGATTACAAGGTGACGCATTGTTTTTGCAACGAATCCTCTTGGCCGTTTCTTGGTTTTCTTGACCGGCTAATAATAATAATATTAATAAGAAGAAGAAGAAGAAAAAGAAGAAAAAGAAGAAGAACAATAATAACACCAAGCAAGTGGCCGTGCGGTTAGAGTCGCGCAGCTGTGAACTGTGGGTTGGAACACCACTATCGGCAGCCCTAAATAGTGTTTTCTTTAGTTTCCCATTTTCACACCAGGCTAATACTGGGGCAGTACTTTAACCTTGCAGCACTGTCCCTCTACGTTGTGACTTGAGTGCTGGTGACTTGTCTCATAGACCCCATGCATATTTTAAAAATATCATTCTAAATTATGAGCAACAAATTGTTTCAGTTATTTTAATAGCTTCAATGGTTTATAAATGACAGGTAAAATTATAAATCTAACACTTGTCCTAGATTTTACAGATGATTTTAAAATTCTAAAAGTTACTGTAAGAATGCGAAATGGTAGTATATATTACACAACAAGACATACTAGTGTCTAGAAATTGAAATTATTTGATTAAATAAAATAATTAGTTAAAATAGCATAACACCAAATGCATAATGTTTCCTTGAATAGTAATCGCTCTGGGCATAAAATTATGTGATTGAATTTGGTATTCATGAAATATTTGAAAACTGACACCCCTGGCATAAAAAAATCAGTTACGTAGGACATAAAACTTACAAATTTGCAATTATTTTACTCTCTATTCTGCACATGAATCATATTATCTTTCTCTTCCTTGTCTGATTCGTCAGGGCTTGATTATAAATCCTTTCATACTCTTCTTCCAGTAACACTCTTATACGTTCAGTTTCTTGTTCACTGGCCATAGTTCATTAAATAAAATTTCATTTATGTAACAGTGCACACAAAACCCACCAAGAATTAAGCAGCCAACATTTGAGGCATTATTTTTAAACCCTAAAAAGCATACACGTATTTTTTATAGGAATGTGTGTGCACTTAGATGTGTAACGCGAACACTGGTGCCAATCTGACAGACCCAAAAGGCTATTATTTCCGGTTCTGTAATTGATCACCCAACCCGAGAGTGCGAAGTCAAACCAGATAAGGGGAGAGGAAGGTACACAGAGAAACAGGTTTGCAATACCTATCATTTGGCCATCAAGTAAAAAAAAAAACATGTGGAACTGGGCAAGTTGGCCGTGTGGTAAGGGCCACACAGCTGTGAGCTTGCATCCGGGAGATAGTGGGTTCGAACCCCACTGTCGTCAGCCCTGAAGATGTTTTTCCGTGTTTTCCCATTTCCACACCAGGCAAATGCTGGGGATATACCTTAGTTATAGCCATAAGACCTGTCTGTGTCGGTGCGACGTAAAAATGTAAATAATAATAATAGTAATTAGGTAGAATTAATTTCAAAATTATGCTTCCTCCAACGCGAGTCTGCTACGTACAAAGTATACACAAACTAAAAATGGTACACTAAAGAAAAATACTAAAATATAATTATAAATGACAAATATGTTTCTTTCTAAACAAAGAATTCACATACGTAATGTTTGTTCCCTATGGAAACGTTGAAAGGAAATCACAACCTATGATGAGGAAATTAAAAGCCTGAGATTTTCCGTTGATTTTGTTATTTTATCTTAGTCTGCAAAAGATCTGGATACATTTTTAGATGGTATAGACAGTCTTGGAGAAGGAGTAAACACGAAAATAAATAAATTCAAAGAACAGAAGTAGCGTTTCGATTTCCCTTCGAACATATTTCACCTTTTAGGCTCTTTGGCAGGAAAATGGTGGGAGTAGAAATTTTACCAATAATTCATTAAACTGTTCGAAGGGAAAGTTTTGATAAGAACAGAGACGTATATCCTTGAAGCGAAAGCAATCCGAACATGATCCAAGCTCTACGGCGATACAGTAAAGCGATCAGAGCACATGCTCGGCGAGTCTTTACCCATCACCATTTGTTCCACACTCTTTATCTGAAGATTACAGTACTTTCTTTCTCGCTGTCGTCCATTTCCTCTGCTGGCTCACAGAGCAGACAAAAAATATGGATCTGTCAAACAATTTAAGAGAAGGCGACAGTTGTGGTTACATGCACCATTACCTGGTGTCACTCCGTATCTACAAGCCCCGGTTTCTCTGGTGCTGGTTACCAAGCAACGGCTACTGGCCGTCCAGCCGGCTTGACACGGCAGGACTAAGCATTTGTTTCACACGACGTAGCATAAATATTCAAGGGGGACTTATTTGTAAGGTACGACACTGCGCATGAGCAGCTCAAACACCACAAGAAAAATGTTCCTATATTTCCCTAACGTCGAATACAAGCACCGAAATAGAACTGGGTTCTCACAGGAAGACTTTTTGCGAAGATAAAATACATGTTTCTTTAACATACCTACATAAAAATTCATTATATCACTTTATGGTTTTCCACGTTCAGTCTACAAGATACTGTGAATTATCTAAGCTCCACTATCTTCATTTTGTAAGCAATCGTTGTCGTAATCTCCCTCTACATCTTTCACCGTCCATGGACATCTCCAGTGTTTTCCTACGTAATCTGTCCTCTTCCATTCGTTTTACATGACCCCACCGCCTAAGGCGATTCATACTCACAGCTTAATGTGGATCATACAGTAGAAATGCTACCTTTCACTCCCATTGTAAAAAATATATTAAATATATTTTATTTTCCTTTCTATATGTTGTTTCGAAAATGTTCACGATATTACACAACTTTCTGAACAATTATTTGATATGCCACAGTTCAAAATTCAATAGAAAATTATCACATTATGAATTACTTCTTAGAAAAGTAATTATTATGATTAGAGTTCAGATGATTTGGCAGTAATAAGTTATAAGGCAAACCAATTTATCTGTAAGGAACTGTACTCCACACGCTCTTCCTAAATGTTAGCGAGAGTAACATAACTTTATTCGCTTCTAATAGGCGAGACTCTGTTCTTTATGCAAATATCATCGCAGAACTGTTGTCCGGATAGTGTATACTTGTTACTTGCTTCGGTATGGTTGCATTTTAACCTATTACAGCCCAAACATTCGGATTCTAGTTATGATTAAAAACCGTGATAACTCTTTAAATATGTGTCCGTTTCGTGATGTCCATCTTTTGTATCAAAACTAGCATGATATTATAGAGGATGACCTAAGATGTTGCCTCAATTCCATCATTGCAGGTCATTATTAGAGCCCGGATATTTAGGCAGTAATAGGTTAGAATGCAAACATACTAAAGCAAATAAAAAGTACACTCTAATGTTGCCATTGATGCATTCACGGCCCGTACTTATAGACATGATACTGTATAGGCTGTTGGGCTTATGTCGTGTCAAGAAAATAAGGTGAAATTATTTACGTTTCGCAGAGAACTGTGCTCTGCGTCCTCAGAAGAAATCTCCACTGTCCACGAGAAAGGCTTCTTCTAAACGTAAAGAATTTCACCTTATTTTCTTGACACGGCGTAAGCCCAAAAGCCTATAGAGTATCATGTCTATAAGTACACTCTACCCGGGAAATATTTCTCTCTATGAGGTTTGCATAAACATTAGGGTCGCGGCCGATTAGAACCCCTAAAACTTATGTTACTCTCACTACACTACGGAAGAACGGGTAGAGGACAGTTCCTGCCAGGTACGTTTTTCGTATTCTAACTTGTTACTGCCTAAAAATGTTTGCAAATTTAATTAAAATCAGGCAGATAGTTTTCAGGATATCATGTTTCTTGTGTGGGAAAAGTTACTTTTGAGAGAAAGAAAAGGCTGTAAATTTGTAGCAACACATTTTATCCTTGTAGGCCCCACTGGCATAGGTTTATATAGCGTTTTAATCAACGATATCCATCGCCACGTCCATTTGTAAGGTAGAAGCTCTTGATCAAACGTACATCTATATGAAACTACACTGAATTGTTCCTTCAAATTTTATGTGTTCGTACAGATGGACATAAACATTCAGCTGAAATAAGGAAGAGATTGGCGTATTATTTTGTATTTTCTTCTGTATCATCAGCCATAATCCATTGAGTTCATCCCTCACGAAGACTTTATCTCCTCACTCCGTGTACTCTCTTGTCATTGTTCCCAACTGTCTTGTTTCTTACTGTATTTTTCAAACTGTTTCGGTCTGAAGACAGAAAATAATAAATTTATAAAACCGCTACCTATATCATGTCTGGAGAAGAAATTTTACTGTTAAGAGTTGAGTTCTTGTGCAATCGCACATTTGTATTTTGTGTTCGACTTAGTCAAGACTGAAAGGAATGGTATCTATCTTAAGAAGATCTTCTAATTCAACTTCTACTCCTGTAAACATAACCAGCCTGTACACTGTAATATTTGGCATACAAATGATCAGAATGGAAATTTCAGAATTTCGTACCAGGAAGACGTAAATTCACGGTAAGAGCTTGAGAATAATCATTTTGCATAAAGAAGCACTTAATTAAACGATAGACTGTTTAGAAGTGTACACTGAGTAGGCAACTGTGATGGGAAGACACTGAATGTGATGTTAATAACGAGTTGCTCCTCCGCGAGCCCTCAAAACGGCGAGCCAGCGACTTTGCAAGGTGTTGGAATCGTTCTGAACCCACGCACCTTTACACTACTACCCACAAGTTTGTGCGGAGTACATGGAGCGTACTGCATCATCGACTTCATCCCGTAAATGCTCGATTGGATTAAGATAGAGGGATACGGAGGGCCAATCCATGGTCGTACCTTCACCGGACTGCTCCTTTAAACATGTGTGTGCCAACACACATCGTTGACATGGCGCATTATCTTGTTGAAACATAGCATCTCCATCAGGGTACTCTAGAGCCAGAAAGGGATGTAGATGGTCTGAAAGAAGGTCCAAATAGCGTGCACCTGTCAGCACTACCTGCAGCTGGACAGTGGTGCCTAATTGCGATCATGAGAACGCCATACTGACCAGAAATGAGCCACTTGCCGCCTGGACACAACATTGTTGACACCCATGATCCATAGCTTCATGGGGCATACGCCACACTCTCGCTCGATACAGCTGGAACCGGGATTCATCGCACCATATCACACGCCGCCACTGTTCCATGGTCCAAGCACGTTGTTCACCTCTGTGTTGAGGTGCAGCAAAGGGACAGGAGTTGGTCGTCGGCTGATAAAGTCTATGCGGTGTAGTTGCTCCATTACAGTCCTGGTAGAAATGGGTTCCTGACTCACAACATTCAACTGGGCGGTGATCTGACACACAGTAGCCCGCTGAGTGCCCAGTATTGTTCTGCAGAGGTGACGTGATGTCCGTTCGTCAAACCCCTGAGGTCTTCCCGTGCGGCGGTTACGCGGGTGGTATCATTCTCTCTGCGATATTGAAGATCCACCCCCGACATTGTTGACTTCGGAAACTGAACTCCCGTGTAATCTCCGCAATGATATGACCCATGAGCAGTGCGCAGATGATCATCCCACGTTTAAAGTCGATTAACTCGCGAAGTATTGCCACCTACACTACACTGGTGTCTGTGACAGACTGCTCAACTACGCCGCAGTTAACCGTGATGCACCACCCCTTCCCGTGACGTTTGCCCACTCAGTGTAAATCATTGAAATTAGATATTCAGCCATAGAATTCAATTATCTGTGCTGTATTTCCTAATTTACCTACATAGGTCTGTGAGCAAAATTCGCTGCACTAATTTTACATTTTCTCTGAATGTCTTTCAGGTGAGGCCCATCCAAAAATTCGTGTTGGCCGATGACCTTCGGTGTTAGGCCCCTTAAAACAACAAGTAACAAACAACAACAAAATTCGTGTAACAAACTCTGTGACGGAACTTTAGACGAACTCTGCTACTTACCTATCTTCTTATTTTCCTTTAGTTTCCTCACTCCGTAAAATTAGTACCCTTTCTGGTTCGCTGCTTGAAATATCACTGAATCGAATTTGTGCAATTATTCTTTTGTAGTTACTGCATCGAGACTCTGAAATGCATTCCCAATGGATATTCGGCTCTTGATTTCCCCTCATACATTGAAATATGCCTGCCGGAAGTTTGTTCTGGGCATATAAAACTGTGTTGTGTGAGTCAGTGTGCGTGTTGCGTGAATGGCTTCAATAGAGTAGAATAATTCTGCCCCTAGTTCCGGATTGCCTGGAACTGGGAAGAGAGAATAACCATTTATTGCACTTCATATTATTCTAAAATATGCATGCTTTTCTTATTACAGTTTTATTTATCTGCTACTGCCTTAAACCTAATTACTTTTCCACCTAACCTATAAATTGCAGTTTGAAACTGAAACATGTCATTTTTATTGTCTAGGACAACAGGTTTTCAGCCCTTATTATTAATTGGCGCGAGTATTTGTTTGTCATGTGTCCGAACAGATTTTTATTTAGCTTACAATAGATACCGTGAATTTCGGAAGCTGAGGAAGACACAGTTCATCTATTGTAAGCTAAGCAGATTCACATGCAAATTAACACATCAACAGTGAGAACAACACTACAGCCATGATTCTAAACGTTGACTTTTTTATTGGTTTCTCTTCATACTTGTAGTTATTACAATTCTTTTTTTTTATTTCCTGTTGGCACATACTTATTAAAATACAAAATAACCTTGTTATTCGTCCTGGTTCGTGTATATTCACTATCATAATATTTCATTCTACTTGCATGAGTTGCACTGCATATTCTCAATAGATGAGCCGCTACCATTATTTCTCCACAGAGTAAAAATGATTTAATTGTGTTTCTCCCTCACCCCCTTATTTTTACATATCCCCTTTAGGCACCACACCACACCACACTTCTTATTTCTCTATTTGGGAGTCTTTCTTTCCTTACTGACAAATTCCGGATAATTTCAGAAAATTCTGATAATGTTCTTTTAGTCTCACATTCTGCCATAAACATCTGCTTCTCAATGTTCTTCACTCTAACCGTAACTTTCTTGATGAATCTAAACTCTTTACTGTGCATCTATTTGTACAGGTATTCTCCCATTCCTATTCTGTCTAGAATGATTTTCACTTTTGTCAGTCAATAATCATCATCTAGGTATTTCAACTGGTATTGGTAACCCAGGTTCATTATTCACCTCCCATCTCCTTTTCCTAATATTGACCAATATTTTACTACTTTCCTAGTTTTATCTGCTTGGATGCTGATATCTTTGCATAGACTTCTAGATCCAATATTTTCTGTACATTCTGGTAGACGAATGGATTTACCATGATTTATTATGAGTTGAATTTCAGTGATAATAATTATTAATAATCCTGTTCTGCTTAATGTTATCATTATTCCTCTAATTGCCTTAATACATTGTGACCTGATCCTAATTGTTTATACATATTGTCATCATAATGCTTGGTAATTAAAGCACACAACTGTAGTTTATTAGGTTACATTGCCGCTATCAATTATAAGAATACTATTTTATATCCAGTCCAATTTACCATTTAGTGGAGTATTTAGAGAACACGTATCAAGCATTTAATTTGAATTGCATTTACCTGTATCAACAGTATTGTGTATCAGTCTCTAGTATTTAGCCCTTGTAGAATTACTATCTCATTTAATTTATTCTTACTTTCTTTGTTATTTGTTCTCTAATACAGAATTATTTTTGAAAGTGGTTAAGTGTAAGGGAGAGCCATGAGTTTCAACTTCGCCACAAATGAAAGTCAAGAATAAATAAATACTAAAGGATCCGTGCTGGTATTCGTTATAAATAGGTGAGATAACTCGCTCGATATGTCTGTCGCAGTCATAATGTCTTGCCTGCCATTTTCAATGGTTTTATGAGTATTTTATAAGAAGCGCGTTGTGGTATGCCGGAGTTCGTAGTTAGAATTAATCTATTATGACGTAATCATCGTATATGTTTGGTAAAATATTAATCCATATATTCACTTTCTTATCCTGTAGTTCTTGATGTAAAGCTCGGTATTGTGCCGTAGAAGGCAAAGTTATTTATAATCGCAGTTTTTCTATATAGAGCGGTTGTCTTTTGAGTTCATAGGTTAGTCTTGAAGGTGTGTTTTTTGCCAGATATAGAACTTTTAAAGATAATTGGCCTTCACTCTTTCTTTTGTGGCTAGGTTATCCTTCGATAGGTGTTCCGAGAAAATATCTAAGGTGTATGTAATGATGGGGTTTGTTAGTACGTAGACTTTTTCTCTGAGAAAAGTTAGAGAATCGAGAGTATCTAGCGAGGAATAATATTCTTCCGTCATCAGAGGAAGTGTGTACTCTCCGGCTTGACAGGTAGTAATCAAACATGGCTGCATGTATCACATATATCAGAATATTAATGAAAGTGTTGGTCGCTTAGCAACCTGCTCAGTACAGAATGTATTGCGGGTTAGGGTAAGCCTTCGCCTGGAATTATTGGAGTGATTATTTATGGATTTGATTTTATGATTACTCAAAGTTAGCTGAATTTAGAGAACTTTCAATGTCGCATGACTTACCGGAGGGTAATTCCGGAGAGAATGAAACAAAAATGGAGGAAATGGGTCCAGTAGAACGGACGGACGGATTTGCCGAAGCTGTTTTTTAGTAAACTCTTTTAATATGTAGATGTAAATAATTTTAATTAAAAGGCCTTTTCCCTATGGTTAGGATTTCATATAACATTTTATTTTCCGTGACTGTGATCACGATTGCAACATTCGCAGCGCTGTTTGTGGTACGTAGCCCTCATCATGCATTCGAGAGATAGTCTGTTCGAGCCTCACTCTCGGTTACCTTATGATATCTTCCGTGTTTTTCCACTTTCGCACGAGGAAAAATGCTGGGCATGTATCTTAATTAAGGCCACGGCCGCTTTCTTCTCATAGGCCTTTTGTATTCTATCGTCGCCGTAAATCATATCTGTGTCACTGTGGCATAAAATCGAAATTAGTTTTATTGTAGAATTGTAACTTGCTGAATAGCCATTGTCAATGTCACTTGCTCCAAGAATAGGAACCGTGGCGTATCCTAGAGGTCTCTTTACAGTGTCAGTAGCTAAAATCTTTTGCATCAGTAATTATTTCTATTGTGCCGAGATTGAACGTTGTGTAAATCTCAAGAAAGGCAAAGGAATACTTACTGTGAATAGCTTCATCACAAAGCTAACTAGTTGCGTTGAACTCCTAAAGTTTCCTCCGTATTCTAATTAATTATGAAACGACGAAGGTAAGACGTAACTATATATTACGTGCAGAATATCAAGTTTTCGAATCTTGTTCTTACAGTGCAATGCTTTCCTGCACAATGCATCACTCTACTTATTTCATCCGAAGTATTACTAATGGTTAAACTCTGCAATTCTAGGCAGTACTAGGTCAGAATGCAGACTAACTGAGGCGGCTGACAAGTATAATTTACTCAACACAACGATCATGTATGAGTGTTGGATACACTGTAGGGGTAGCCCTTGAATTTATGTTACTCTGCTACATAGCTCAAGAACTTTCAAGGAGACACTTTCTAATAACCAGACTACTTTGAATATTAACTTATTGCTGCCTAGAATTCAGAGTCTACTCATGGCCAAATTTTCATGGCGACCACGGGACTCCAAATGAAGCGAGCCTAGGATCATTCTATGAATTCTGACCTCCCTGAGTTCTAGTTTTTCAATCATTTTCTATTTAGTGATACACCGGGATTCTGGATGGACGACTGTTGCAGTGTTTCAGCTTCAGATTTCATCTCACATATCGCTTGTCGTAGGTATTTTGAGTCAGTCCATACACCTGTTCCAGCGTTTTGACTCTCGCGAAGAGAGCCGCGTTCTCTGATAATCAACACGCGTCAGGCTTCTTTCTTGAATACATTTAATTCCAGTGATGAGATAAGATATTATTGAGTAAAAATTAATAAAGTGATATCTTGAATATTGTTTGACAAATATTAGTATTTTCAGACATCATGGCGTTGAAATATGTGCCATTATCAACAGATTTGCGAAGTAAAAAAAAGCAAAGAAGTCATCTCGGTACAGGCCACGAAGACCCTTGGAGGGGTGGAAGGTACAGGCTACGCCCGGCCGCGTTTGTCCCAGGAATTAACCTGGTACTCATTATTGGTGTAGGCTGAATGAACCTCAGGGCCATGTGCACCTTCGGAAGTGCAAATCTCGTTTCTTAAATTTTTCAACTTCCTGACCGGGAATCGAACCCATATCCTTCCGGGTGAACCAAGCACGGATTTACCGCCTTGACCAAGCAGCCCCTAGATTTCCGAAGTATTTGAATAAAAATTATAGAAATATTCTCAAGAATGCCTTTTTAAAGTAATCCTTAATTCTTACAAATGTAGTTTTTGATCGCAACTTACGCGTTGAATAAAACTGCATTGGTTACAATCGAGTAATCGATATCGCATCGAAAGTCTTACAACAGAACTCGGAAATCGCCACTTCAACTGTGCAGGGCCAAGAGTACGACGCACAGACTTTCTTCCACGCACACCTTGTTGTGGTTGAGATGTTGATATTCGTTTACTACGACATGATCGATCATTGAAGGGGAAGACACATGTGGCGGTGAAAGGGTTCGAACCCACTGTCTCGCGAATGAAAGCTCACAGCTGCGCACTCCTAACCACACGGCCAACTCGCCGGTCAAGAGGTTAAGAAGGTTAAGTAATTTCATATTTGTGCAAAACTCATAGCATAACCCTTGTGAGGCAGTTACGTCTTACCTACTTGTTACTCGATTCAGTAAAATTGCTGCCTAAATCCTCTGGGGGTAATTATAATATAGATTAATGAAGGTATCATAGAAAATTCTTCAATTATTTTCAGTGGAATGTTAACAAATATTTTGAATAATTTAAATAAAATATTGTATAAATGAGATTTAGTATTGGTTATACAGAATTTATGGGGACGAAGGAAATTTCTTGGATGAATTACTAGAAGAAAACAGACGATATGAAAAGAGACGGGACAGATGTTACGGACAGGAAAACCAGAAAAAGAACAATAAATAACACAGTAATATCCACAAATCCTCTGGCTATTTTGGCGAAGTCTCGTCAATTATTCAGAAGAATAACTGAAAGGAGCTTCTGTTACCTTTCTAAAAATAGACTTCATATCAATATAGGAGGCATGTTCAAAAATGACTCCCTTGCAGCTTAAGCTCTGTCCCATTCGAATTACTCCCATCGTATAATAATGATATTCTTAGGTCGGTTATGGAAGCAGACCTGGAAAGTAGTTTGTAGGATCACGCACAGACCCACATACAATTTCAGTTCGATCGCGTTATTTGACTGAAGTCTTCATCCGTTCAGGTTGAGATTCGGTTGGGAGGAAAGGAAGAAATCCGACGAAGCTAAATCAGGTGGCAGAGAGCACGGGAGAGCACAGTTGGCTTTGCGTTCGTAAGTATTCACGAATCAACAGCGATGCTCGCGTGTTCTCACGTTACTCGTTCTATTAGTAGTTGATTCGCAAGTTATCTGGTCTTTCTTCACCTGAGATTTTTTCGCAGAAGTCTCCTGTTCCTGTTTATACCAGCGGTTCCACGTTTGACTCTCAGATAGGCATTTATGTTCCACAACATGGTTGATATCAAAATGGACCGTCAACATCACTTTCCCGTCCGACCTGTCCTGCCACGCTTTCTACGATGTGTGCCAAATTCGTCCACACCACTTTGTCCCCATAAACATTTCATTGCCGTATTAAATTACATTACGTTACGTATTACTTACAGGGATTAGACAAGGCTGTAATCTTTCACCTTTGCTGTTCGTAGTTTACATGGTTCATCTACTGAAATATATAAAGTGGCAGGGAGGAATTCAGTTAGGTTGAAATGTAGTAAGCAGTCTGGCCTATGCTGACGACTTGGTCATAATGGCAGATTGTGCCGAAAGCTTGCAGTCTAATATCTGGGAACTTGAAATTAGGTGCAATGGGTATGGTAGGAAAATTAGTCTTTCCAAGACTAATCTGATGACCGTAAGTAAGAAATCCAAGAGAACTGAATGTCAGATTGGTGATACAAAGCTAGAACAGGTAGATAATTTCAAGTATTTAGGTTGTGTGTTCTCCCAGGATGGTAATATGGTAAGTGAGATTGAATCAAGTTGTAGTAAAGCTAATGCAGTGAGCCCGCAGTTGCGATCAACAGTATTCTGTACGGAGGAAGTCAGCTGCCGGGCGAAACTATCTTTACATCGGTCTGTTTTCAGACGAACTTTGCTTTACGGGAATGAAAGCCGGATGGACTCAGGTATGTTATTCATAAGTTAGAAGTAACAGACATGAAAGCAGCGAGAATGATTGCTGGTACAAACAGGTGGGAACAATGGCAGGATTGTACTCGGAATATGGAGGTAAAGGCTAAGTTAGGAATGACCTCGATGGATGAAGCCGTACGCATACACCGGCTTCGGTGATGGGATCAGGTGAGGCGAATTGAGGAGGATAGGCTATGGAGAGTAAGAGAAGTAGAGGGAGACCAAGACGACGATGGTTAGACTCAGTTTTTAACGATTTAAAGATAATAGGTATAGAACTAAATGAGTCCAGAGCACTATTTGCAAATAAAGGATTGCGGCATTATTTAGTTAATTCGCAGAGACTTGCAGATAGAACGCTGAAAGGCACAACGGTCTATAATGATAACGTACGTATGTGTTATTGTTTTAACAGCTTTACGCATTAAAAATCAATTTCAGTCAGATCTACTATGATATTGCATGCATACACACATTTGTGTCGCTCTCTGGTAAAACGTCAAATCAATTCATGATATGCCATTCAACAATTTGCTTTGCGTCGCACCGTCATAGATAGGTCTTATGGCGGCGATGGGATAGTGAAGGGCTACGAATGGAAAAGAACCAACCTTGGACTTAATTAAGATAGACTCTCAGCCTGGTGTGAAAGTGGAAACCCGCGGGAAAGCAACGTCAGTGCTGCTGGCATTGGGGTTCGAACCTACTATCTCCCAAATGCAAGCTGACAGTTACGTGAACCAAACCACTGAGCCAATCTCTAGGTCCCCTTTAACACAACATTTGCTATTAGAGCCCAGATATTTCAGTATTAATAGATTAGAATGCAAACTTACTAAAGGCAGTAACAAGTATTCTGTAGCCTACGCACCGGTTGTTATGAGAGTTACATTAACATTAGGGGCATGTGCTATGAGGACCCTTACAGATTATGTTACCCTTGCAACATTACGGAAGAACAGGCTACACGACACTTCCTATTAGGAAAATTACTTTGTATTGTAAATTCCTACTGCCTTAACATGCAGGCTGTAAATATCATTGTCCTGGTCATCAGTACCGAGGCACGTTTGTGCCTTTCCTGTCGAATGCACTGACTTGGATCGTTGATCTAAAGTTGATCACTCGGTGTGATTACAGTGCGATCAGCTTAAGACTTGAGGAACGTGGTGGGCTGGTGGCGAGTGTCGCCTTGATTCAAATCTGTATTCTGTCCGCACTGTGGCGAGCGGGCTATCGATCTGGTTCCTGGCCGAGGTAGAGGTGAGACTAGTGTTACGGTCCCCGAGGGTGCAGGCACGACACCGACCCTGTTGCTACACCACACTCTGAGCTGTTTCCGTGTTGCCATGATACGCCACTTGCCATGCGACATGTGACTTCATATATGTACACTCTTGATAAAGACGTCATTATTCCTGCGGGAGTTCACGTGAGACAATTTGTGGTAATCAAAAGAATGTAGCCGAGCTGAGTGGCTCAGACGTTTGAGGCGCTGGCCTTGTCACCCCAACTTGGCAGGTTCGATCCTGGCTCAGTCCGGTGATATTTGAAGGTGCTTAACAACGTCAGCCTCGAGTCGGTATATTTACTGGCCCTTTAAAAAAATCCTGAGCAACAAAATTATGGTACTCCAGTGTCATCGAAAATCGGAAAACTATTATTGTGCTGTAAAACCTATAACCAAAGCCCGCATTTTTATGCAGTAACAGGTTAGATTGCAAAGTAATTTTGTTAGAAGGAATTGTCGGCCACCCGCTCTTCAATAATGTAGCAAGAATAACATAAAATATAAGGGTTCTGGTGGGCCGTACCCCTAATGTTCACGCAAACCGCATAGCATAATCGTTATGAAGGTCAATTATACCTGCTACTCGCTTCAATAAAATTTGCATTTTTACCTATTAATGCGTAAAGATCCGGGCTCTACAGGCTGTAACATATGTATTATGTTTCTATGTTAGTCTCTTCATTTACTCATATGAGGCCGCGCCTCTGACCTGTCCAGAGTATCGTAGCCAGTTTTTCCTCTACCTCTTTTGCCTCGAATCTTTCCTTCAGTTTCATTAACTATAAAAGACTGTGCCCGTATAAAAGGCCCATTAATTGGTCTCTTCTTTCCTCAGTGTCGATAGTAAAGGTCTTTTTCAGTCAATTATTCTGAGAATTTCTCCATTTGTGAGCTTTGCTGCCCACGATATCTTTCCCATTCTTCTCCAGGACTATATCTCAAGCACCTCCATACGCCTCTTATTGCGTGCACTAATATACTACATTTTCTGTCATAAAAGGCCATACTCCACACTTACATCTCTTTTTAGTCTTCATATTTAATTTCCCTTCTCTTGTAACAGGCTACGTTTGGGTGCGCAAGTTTGCTCTTACCTCTGCTGAAGTTTTCCCATTTGAAGTATTTTCACTTCATAAGCAGCTGAAGGTTTGAGTGACACGGCATTAATTCTAAAGTCTATTGCAATTTCTTGGCGGTTGCATACGATTCTTGTTCCTTCCGCAACATTTTCCCTTCAAGAAAGTTAATGATGAGCGTGTTTTATCTCGTTACATGTCCAATAAATTTGGTCATTCTCTTTTACATTTTCTTTAATAATATTATCTTCCCTTAAAATGTTCAGGCTGATTTTCTCTCCATCCAGATCGTTCCTGTAATTTTGGGCCATGTCAGCAATTCTTCAGCTTCAGAGCGATTCGTTTCCATTTCACCAAGAGTCCAGCTTTCTCCTCCACAGAGCTATGTCCTCCAGAGAAATGATTTTGAAAAGTATTTTCTGATATATGTATACATTTGCTTTTCTTTGCCACACATTTCTATGTTGCCAGTGCGCAACTTCGAGGTGATATTTAGTTCCTCTATGGTCATTCATGCTGTCAAGATAAATCCTGTTATACACCATCAAAGTTTTATCAAATTCAGGACTTCTCAAGAAGTTTCTCAAGAAGTTTACTTAGCAAATCATTTCAGATACGTGAGAAGTTTTAAAAATCCTTGAAAGCGAATTAGAACATGTTCTAATCTGTCAAATAATTACCAAATCGCTGACAGAATTGATCAATAGAATTAAAGGATTAATGGCGCGCACCAGACCGCTAGGCATGCTGAGATTATCGGGAGTCAAAACAACATCGAAAATGTTTTCATGGCCGAGGGATGTTGTGAGTGTTTCCCTTCGTCTTCTGCGATAATTGGTTTGGCTTTTGATGTAGATTTGTCTTGGGACCTTATATTTTCGTCTTTAGTTATTACTTTAGTTGTTCGATCTAACAGGAAAATTTCTGTAATTTTTAATCCTGTTGGGTCTTTTTCAGTTTCTGTAAACCAGTTGGGTTTTGTTTTGCGGTTACGGAAGAAGTCAAAGATTTGTTTTGTTAATCCATTAGAGTTCATTCCGAGAAGATGACCATAAAAATATACCTTTCTACTTCGCATAGTATCTGAGAGTTTTCCAATTTTCTTGCAGTGTGTTTCATGCATGATGTATATTATCTTAATATCCTAAAATTTTGGTCCGATGATCTTTATTAAAATTTTCCCCTTTTTAGCTCAAGTTTCTCCGTCTAGTCTCGGAAACTCATGTTTAGTGTTTGTGCTCAGTATAGTGCTTCTGGTTTAATCACTGATTTATAATGTTTGTTGTTCGAACCCCATGAATGCTGTTTATTGTTGTATGTATCTTTTGTTAGTTCAAAGCCCAGTTCAACTTTATTTCTCCTGTATCCCATTGCTTTTCATTACACCATTCCAACAAATCCATTCTCCGAGATATTTGAATTCTTTTACCATTTCAATCTTTTGTTCTTGGACTTTGAGGTATTTATGTGGGTGTTTGTTGTTTGCGATGGTTTTGAGTGTTTTGAAGGAAATACGAAGACCATTATTATTATTATTATTATTATTATTATTATTATTATTATTATTATTATTATTATTATTATTATTATTATTATTATTATTATTCCCTAGATATTTAGACAGTAATAACTTAGAACGCAACCTAATTTGATTATTACGAAGTGTCGTCTCGCCTGTTCTTCCATAATGTTGCGAGAGTCGCATAAATTCTAGGGATTTTGATGGGCCGTACCCCGAGTGTTTATGCAATACTCATAACACAATCGTTTCGCAGGTTACTCGCTTCCGTAAGTTTGTGTTCTAACATTTTAGCGCCTAATTATATGTTGACGCTTATTAACTCTACTCTCTATATTACGAATAGACAATGCACATACTTATCTTTTTTTCAAATTTTTGGGACATATTTTGCTCATTTCCTGGCCAATTTTAATTAATTTTTTCGAGAATTTTACGTCATAAATATAGGTCACTTTTTGTATTAATAAGTCATAAAATTTGGGCCCTGATCAACGTACCATTTTCTAGGTCTTTTTTCAATCGCTCACAATCTTGTAACTTACTGCTCTATACAGTACAACATCATCCGGT
The DNA here is from genome assembly GCF_040414725.1 of Anabrus simplex. Taxonomy (NCBI): domain Eukaryota; kingdom Metazoa; phylum Arthropoda; class Insecta; order Orthoptera; family Tettigoniidae; genus Anabrus; species Anabrus simplex. Next base: position 214,244,097 of record NC_090279.1, on the reverse strand, counting down.
ATAATGTATATATGCTAAAACATAAAGATCCAATAATACTGCCTTGAGGAACCCTCCTGATGATTACAGGATCAGGTAATGCTTCACCTACCCGAATTATCTCACATCTATATTTAAGACTGTATCTTTTATTCTAATTTAGTATCGGGCAACAATTTTCTCTTCCTTTTGTTTCAGCACATATTGTGCTTCTAATCATTATCATGATCACATGGTCATGTTAATCAGAAATATCACAACCACAAGCAGATCCCTCACGGACCTCATTTAGGACCACTGTTATTCATAATCTACTGACATTCTGTGTCTCGTTCTACGAACTGTTTGCTTCAGCTTACACATTTTTTGATTGGTGGGGTAGGGGGATTGTGAGTCGTTAGTGCCACATTAACCCTATATTTTGACGATACAATTTAAGCCCTTGCATATCTGAATGCTTGACTCCAGAGCCGGTCATTTTTTAAAACAACTCACTTGATGGCAGCTATGGTACTCACAGCTGCTGTCGACCCGGTTATTTCATATGCTGATAATTCATGTACAAGCCCCTCGGATTCAATTTCCATATTACACGACCTCTGACAGCCTGCTGATGGTGGGTTACTGCTTCAGTAATTTTGTTGGTGTACACACAGTTGTATCGCTCGTTGTAGGGGTTAAACGGGAACCTTAGGGCATATCTCTTCATCTGCATGTCCTCGACCATTCTCTTCTCCTGCCCTGTATATCATGGAGATTTTATTTGCCGTCTACCCTTCCGGCACCCTTCGTACATTATACAATTTGCATTTGAGATTGTAAAAGTGCTTCAAGTTAATTCCCCTTAAGTAATGCTGGCTTGTTCGTATTCTGCTCAGTTTCAATATTTGTTGAACAGAAATTATCTGTAACAATTTTGAAAGAAATATACTTTCGGAACACTAACATAAATCCTCAAACAATTTTTCTCATGAATGGTATGTCATTTGAGCAGAAAGGCAACTGGGTAAAACATCTCTCTCCCTGTTCGTATCAATTACAGAAAGTACCTTATTTACAACACTGACATTTAGTGATATGGGTATGAATTCAGAAGAGATGGAAGAAGAAATGGACAGAGAGACGAGAATGAAGAAGAGAAATAAAAATCATAGAATAGCAATGAATAATCGGTACGTAGAAAGAAGCATAAAAAACAGGGGAAACGAATCATTGTGAAGAAGAGTTACAAGAATGAGGGTCAGAAGAGGAATACAAGCGAAGGAGAGGGTAAGATAGAACAGAAGGAAGAAAAGAAGTACGAAGAATAATAAGAAATGCAATAACTATACAAACGAAAGCCGTGAAAGAGAAAGAAGACGATTGGGAGATATGAAATATGAAAGAGGAAAAATAAAGGAAATGAAGGGTTGAAATGATGGACATTGTAAATCAATAATAATAATAATAATAATAATAATAATAATAATAATAATAATAATAATAATAATAATAATAATAATGTAGTCGGCCAAATTCCATCCTCGCACCTAATTTCAACCCCCTAGGGAATTCCAGTTTGCACGTTTGGTAGTTAATGTTTAGACGCGGGCATACACCTAGCCTCCTCCCGTTGTCTTGTTGTGAGAGTTGGTTGTGTGCAGCATGTTTAGTTTACGTGTACAAGGAGGATTGATTTTTCATTCTGAGCTGAGTTAGTGAAGCATTCCAATTAAGAGCTTGTTATTCCTAGAGTGAGAATTGATGTGTGTATGAAAATAGCGGCTATTATAATACATCGAGTTAGTAATGTTCGTAATTTCGTCCCCCTTCATTTTCGTTGTTATTTATGGAGTTTATTATTATTTTCACATGGGGAAACGCAAGCACTTGGATAAGAATGTTATGTAAAAGGCTATTAAGGCAATGAGGGGCAGGAAAATGCTAGTGATGCTTTTAACAAACCACGAGCAACGCTGAAAGACTATGTTTAAAACAATAGCAAGAAAATATATTTCATAAGTGACCTTCAAGTAATTCATTATCGGGAAAGTGCTTGGTAATTTTAGAAAGGAAACATATATTAAAGATAATGGTTCTTTTCGTAAATTTGATGGGGGCGAAATAACGAACCTATTCTTGGTAGTTTAGTTTTTAGTATTTATGTAATATCTTGACTATCTTAACTTAGAACAGTTTCATTTAACTTGCCCGTAAACGGAGAATATATTGAGTAATATACAAACCAAGCCTTATCCATAACATTGCTGATTACCTACAAGTTCAAATCTGCTAAGGGGACAAAATAAGGGTCGCACGTTAATATTAACGATAGTAATAACTAGGAATATCTACAACAAAAAGTGTTTATCTGAAAAACCTCAAAATACAAGACTACAACACAGTAGTCAAACCGGAATGCCTATACGCGAGTGAATGTCTAGTACTGAATTACAAGCTGAATAAATTAGAAGTCCTGGAAAGAAAAAAATATAAGGAAAACACTCGGCCCGCTAAGAACTACAGAACTGTGGAAATCAAGAAGTAATGATAAAATATACCGGGACTCAGAAAACATAACAGGTACAATGCCGAAGAGGGGTTTGATGTTTTTCGGACTTTTATACAGAATGGGTGACAACAGGTTAACGAAACTGATCTTCATATATCCTTGGAGCAAGAAGTTAACAAAAACTGGATTCATGAAGTCCAGAAATATTTCGAAAGAAGCAACATAAGGGAAGAAGAAGTAACAGAGAGAGATTTTGAGAAAGAAAGTGTTAAAAATGGAAGGAACCGAAGGTCGCGAGGGAAAGAAAACAGGCTCAAAATTGTCCAAGGAAAGGAAAAGAATACACAGTGAGCAGATGAAGGAGAATTGGAGGAAGAAGAAAGAACAACAAAGGAACCTAACGGAGAAAGAATATTATTAATAATAATAATAATACTGGTTCAAGATTTTGAGATTATTACGAGTTGAGGAAATTCGAACAGGAGAAATAATTGATTTGTAGAGGGGGACCCTTCTAGAGACACATACGGTTGTGGAGGAATGGCAAAGAGAAATAAATAGATACTGTAAGTATGGCAACAGTATGGAATAGATAAAGAAAGACAGAATTCTGTAAATATAAAAAAAATACCGTAGAAAGGAGACCTTTATATAAGTAGTCAATGAACTGTTGACATAAACAAAATCTTCATTTCATACTCCTTATTTCTTGTTCTGTCTTACGACAGATTATATTGATGTGTCAGCGGGTATGATGTAACACTGTGCGGAGGTTTGGACAACCATCCGCAGCGTCTGCCTCCTCCACACCAAGCAGCGCCACCGTTTCCTTCCCTGGAGGAAACGAGAGTGCGAGCGTATAAAATCGAACAATCATCCATTTGCAAGGGTTATAAATAGCACTGCTTAAAACATCGCCCCATCCCCTAATTCACGTCCTCCGGGGAGCCATAATATGAACAGTAAAAGCGCCTCTATGCCCCCATATGTTAAACAAGGGCATCTCTTTATTATGTGGCCGCGCCTCTAACGGAATAATAAGGAACATAATGTTTTTATGAAAAATACTGAGGATTGCTCTGATTGATTAAGGATTTCATATACTGGTGATTTACAGCTATGGCAATGAGGTCGTTAAATCCCAGTTAGGGGAACCGGTGACAGAAATTTTGTGATTTCGTAAAAAAAAATAATCGATTTTTAGAATTATTGTTAAAAATAACAGCAATCCTTCCAGTATTCTAGTATTAGAAAATGGCAGAATATTTTAAGTTCTACCATTTTTAAAGGGTGTAGGGACATTTTAGTGGGCTGCCGCAAGGATGCCTCTGACTTGCCCACCTCACAATTTATCGCATATTCTGGCAGCATTTTGCCGTTTCCATTTGGATTTCGCTTCAAGGTTTGACCAATGACAGTGGTATAGTGTCAGAGATTTACGATGTTCCACTGTTCACCTCATAATCCTTAAAAATAACAGGTGCATTCAAAACTTCAAATGCATTTTTATCACCTTTAATGTTTTCAGTTGTTTGCTTCTTGCAAAAAGCTCCACGTGCTGCAGTTCTTATCTGATTCATGTGAGACTTTCTGTAATTATAGTAATATCTTCAAATAACAAAACATACTCATAAAAAAATTTATGTTTTGATTGGAAGCAACGTTACATGTATTTGATTACGACAGTATTTTATTTTTCTATAGAAATTAACGAAGAAGAAATTCAAACATTTCTAGTCTGTTGCATGTTTGAGGATAAATACATTGTTAAGTAAGTTTGAAGTCATAGAAACCAAACTAGTGTCTCAGGGAGAATTTTTCAGTAACTCATAAATAAATATCAAGAAATAATAATTGAAGAGGACTGATTCAACTCGGTGCTTTGAAAGTTGATACAACAGGTAATATTTATTTCATCAATGTACTCACAAAATTCCATGCTGATATCTGCAAAATTGTATGAGTTGAAAATATCCGTCAACGGTCCCGAAAATTGCTCTCCGTGGGGAGTGTCCACACCTCCCTTCGTTCTGCATGTTTCATTTATCAGTGGTTTACATCCTGATTTATTCGTCACTCCATGCCACCATATCCTGTGCTAATATTCTCATTTCTACATAATTACTGCATCCTGCACCTGATCTAATCTGTTTCTCGTATCCATACGTTGGTTTCCTCCTACCGTTCTTACCGCTTACAATTTCCTCAAGAACTAACTGAACAAGTGCTGGTGTCTTAAACTATGCCTGATCATTCTATCACTTCTTCTAGTCAGTTTTAGGTAAATCGATCTCCTCTTATCAATTCGATTCAGTACCTTCTTATTCGTTATTCGATCTATCCACCTCTCCTTCAACATTCTTCAGTAACACTGCAACACCACATTTCATAAACTTCTAATCTCTTCCTTTCTTAAGTTAGTTATCGTTCATATTTCACTTCCATACTATGCCATCTTTCTAATTCCTTTATTAATGTTCGAAGTGACCAAATTTCTTGACTTAAGAAAAGGCCTTCCTTGCTTGTGCTGGTCCGCATTTTATGTTATCCTTTCTTATGCTCTCATTGGTAATTTTACCACCCAAGAAACAATGTTCGTCTACTTCCTTTGAGACTTTATTTCCTAACCTATTATTATCTGCATTACCTAACTTCGTTCGACTACACCCGAATACTTTCATTTCGAATTCTTTATTTTCGTCCTGTACTTCTTATCCAAGACTCTGCCCATACAACTCTGAAATTTCTCTGGATCTTCTGCAGTCTCAAATAAAATTACAATACCATCGGCATATCTCAGGGTTTTGAGTTCCTCTAATTTCTTTGTGATTCCCTTTCCGAATTCCTCTTTGATAACCTTTACTGCCTTTTCTATGTAAACTGCAGCCTAGCCCCACTCCTTTCTGCATTACTGCTTCTTTTTCAAATCCCCCAATTCTTATCACCTCAGAATGTTTTATATACAGATTTTATTAAATTTGGAGGTGATATCATTGAAATCTTAAGTTCAGTGCACTGAACTTCATCACACCGCTCTCTATACTTCACTGTCTTTGACACTCAGTTTGTGCATACCCTATACTTACGATCTACATAATTACACACTGACTATAAATTACTAGGCGCTGTTTTCTCCTCGTCATTGTTCACCGCGTATTAGTATCGCCAGGGCTCTGAATAGGATCTAACAAGTAAATTTGTAGGTGTTATTATTAAGTGTAATCAGGCCATGGTTGTCACAACAAGTGACTATTATCGTAGGATAATGTAGCAATTACCCGGATGTTGACAGAGAAGACAAGAAAGGCGGTCGGGTCAGCTCGGAATGAACTTGTATTGAAATTGTAATCAACAGCTAAACAACACTTCACTTTGCTTGCGGGTAATGGAGTGGAAACTGCTCACCTTATCTGGTCTAGATTATTTAGTTACAGTGTAAAAACTATACCTAAAATGTAACTAAGATAATTAGCTTCGGAAATGTGGTGAAATGTTGAGTTACGACCGTGTTTCTGAGCAAACAACAATTAATTCGTACACAAAACAAGTGTCGAATTTTAGAAATGAATTGTTGCTGAATTGAATTAGGTGCTTCGGTTATTTTGTAAACTGTGTGTGCACTAAAATTATCTCCATCACCATATGAAGTACGGAGAAATGACCCTTAAAAATGATACTGACGCATTCGTTCATCGACCCATCAAACGCCATGACTTTCCTATTCCTCCTCCTCCTTCGTTTCGTTTTCTCCATACCTGAGGACCACATTAAGTCCTATCAGCTTCGTTTATTCTGGTTTTCCTGCTTGTCTATTAATCTTTCATTGTCGTGCTTTGCAACCCTTTCTCTTCTGTTCATGGCGATTTTCTCCTGGGCCTAGTTCTGTCCTGAAAACGTGTACAAGTCTGAATTTTTTATTTAAAGATCACTCTGTTGTCTACCTCTGGTTCTTGTATTCCCATTTCGTCTAGATCTCGTTGTATTTCTTGGATCTAGAGTACTTTGGTTCTTTTCTTCACAAGAAACTGTATTATTTACAGTGTTACCCTCCCCTGGTCAATTCTCAGGACACCTTCCTTCCTTTTTCGTATGATGTCAGAGATTTTGTCTACCTTGGTATACAGTCCCTGGTTCGTTAGTCTCCTGAAAATCTTTCGTTCCACCATTTCTAATCTCTTAAATACTCCTAGCTTAAGAGTTTCTGCTGCGTATGAGAATTCAAGCCGGATCACTGTCTGCCAATGTCTCAATTTTGCATTAATAGAAATGGAACAAAGATTTTGTGTGTATTTAGGATAAAGTTTGAAACAATTCAGCAGATTTCAGGCTTTCTTCAAGATTCTCGTGAGTTACATATATCGTTTGCTATTTGCTTTACGTCGCACCGACACAGGTAGGTCTTATGGCGACGATAGGACAGGAGCGCCCTAGGAATGGGAAGGAAGCGGCCGTGTTTTTTAATTAAGGTACAGCCCCAGCATTTGCCTGGTGTGGAAATGGAAGGTGCTGCCGACAGTGGGATTCGAACCCACTATCTCCCGGATGCGAGCTCAAAGCTGTGCGCCCCTAACCTCACGGCCAACTCACTTAGTTTGTCATGAAAACGGATAGTTTTAGAGAGTGAAAGTACTCGTAAAATATAATGTGTGCCCGGAAGTCGTAAAAGCGATTAAGTACCCTGAACCAACAAACTATATTTATAATTCAATTTTCTTTCAAAAATCCATACGCATTTTACTGTTTACTATAATGATTTTCGCGAAAATTTCTTTCTGTGTTTTGGCGTATGCTTTATCATTGTCACTTGTTAGTGTTATAAACAAAAGAGCATACGAGCATGATCTGCAATTAATTTTCCTATGTAAACAATTTATAGAGCCCGGTGTTTAGGCTGTAATATGTCAGAATGCAAAAATACTAAACAAATAACAAGTATATTTATTCTACCCGGACAATAGTTCCGCTATGAGATTTGTATAAACTCTAGGGTCCCGGCCTAATAGAACCCCTTAAACTTATGTTACTCTCGCTACACTATGGAAGAGCGGGTAGACGACCTTTCATACCAGGTATGTTAGTTTGTATTCTAACCTGTTACTGCCTAAATATCCGGGCTCTATAAATAAATGTTCATATTCATTTTATTCGTAACTCTAAATTTTTTTTAAGAAAATTTAATTTTTATATGTTACAGAATCTAAAATGCATAGACTATTATCGTAGAAATATTCAAGACCTCCTGAAAGTTAACTACATAATTAGCATAGAATTTAATACTCAACGGTAGTGTATTCTGCAATATCTATTTTCGATCGGTAGCATCGTTTTGGGAAGTGATAATGAAAAATACGCTCCTTGAACCAGTTTAAGCTCGTTAGTGTGCGGCTAAGAGTGTAAGTTGTGAAGGACGGCTCACTCCTCATCCTTAGGCAGAGAGGGAGTTAAAGTGAGCGAGCAGTAGTTAGATACCGCAAGGTCCGGACATTTGTCCATTTACTCAGCCGTCTGCTCGACAGACTGTCACATGTCTCTCTTGTGATTTATAATTACGTCCGAATTCAGCGCGGGCCGTAGGCAACACCAGAAAATTTCCCAGTTTTCCTAACTGTAAAAGTAATTGAACTTTTCTTAAGTCGTGATTTGTGGTATTTCTGTTGCCTATAGCGTTATTTATTTATTTATTTATTTATTTATTTATTTATTTATTTATTTATTTATTTATTTATTTATTATATATAGCCAATGGAGAGCCATTTTACACTAATAATATAAGTGGGCATGAAACTACCTGAAGAAACATACCACGTTGGAAAGATCGAAAAGCATTCTCCATATAAATATTCACCATCTAGGACGCTGCACAGGGCACTTAGGAGTAGAAGACAACTATATTGTTATGTCTTCATTAGAAATTCACTAAGTTAAATAATAAAATAATGTTGGCCTTAAAAGGTTATACAAATAACATTTAGGCCATCCACCCTGAATTAAATGTCGAAGCAGTTTTGACATCTGTCTCAATGCGACTCCGGAAACCTCAAAGAATATCTCCGATACGAGTCCTGCTTGTGGCTCCATTTACCCAAACACAAAATGGTTATTCTCAATTGAAGTTATCATCAAAACTTTGTGGAAGGCAACAAACTTCCCGTGTGGCTAAAGAAATGATAAACCGTATTAATGTTCGAGTGCGGAATGTGATTATAACCAGCGAATGGGAATAAATATCGTAAGAAGACGACGTCGAAAGGAAACTTATTTGGAAAGCAACGACGAACTTTCTAATCCCACTCTGAAAGACTTTCAAAGGACTAACGTTTGTAGAATGTGGAGGTGGGTGGGGGAATGAAATGCACACCCACGTTAGAAGTAGAACATCGCTTCCCTTTGCAACTTCTTACTCTGGACTCACTCTACAAATCCTCTTTTCTAGCAACATACCACCATCCATCTACTGAGTATGTGTCAGACTCATATGTCTAGATATACGCAGGAACATTTATGAAGTACTGTACATAACACATTGACATGAATATGTCTTATGGCTGGGTGTCATCAGAAAATTTGGGTAACGTGACATGATCGAAGTGTAACCATAGCAATCGTGCAGGTAGTGATGTAAGGTATCGTTACCTAGCAACCGTGCAGGCTATGTCTTATAGCTGGTTCCGTCTGAAATTAACAGCCGTTTATCGATGGCGATGACCGGGGACATAATATTAAAAGAAGGGTTTTGACAGATAGGCTGGAGGGAGGAGCATTTTGCGCTTTTGCCACGTTCCTGCATTCCATTCTCCTTTCCCTCTCTTGCAGCTCACTTGTTCGTTCGTGCAGACCGCTTTGGTTCTATTGTACGTAACTAAGAAGTCAGAGGTTTCGCAGCTCCATGCAACACGAGCCAGCCAGGAGCCTTATCTCCATGGCAACCATACTCCCTTCTTCCGACCCAGGCAGACAGTAAACGAGCTTATCTCTAAGAACTGTCAGAGCACATCTTTCAATATTAAAAGCATAGTCAGATTCGATGATTGCTGCGGTACGCAAATTCGAAATGCTGGCAGTGGACTGTAAAGTATGACTCCTATGAGGGCAGTATTTTATATCGGAATGGTATAATGTATGACCCCACTACAAAGCGAAATATGGTCATTCGCAAGATACTTATGTAGAGGATGTTCGGATAAACATGGTTCAAGATTTATTTTAAATACAATTTTCAGAAAATCATAGAACAGGAAAGGGACAAGACACTAGTGCTCTACGCAAAATGAAGCATAAAAATTTTGAATTATGTATTAAATTTTACTGAACTGATAATAGGGTTTTTAATTTATTTAGTGGAAATTATGTCATTCCCATTCAAGAAATTGTAAATTATAGCTTGCACGCTTCAACCCTGTATCATTGTACAGTAGCTCTAGAAACAGCGCATGGTACTGTAAGCGTTCTTTACAGATATATATTTTCAGAAACAAGCTAACCTATAGATGTATAGTCCGGATGTTTAGGCAGTAATAGGTTAGAATGCAAACCTTGGAAAAAAATGTCGTCTACCCGCTCTTTCGTAGTGTAGACAGAGTAACATAAGTTATAGGGGTTCTAATAGGTGGGGGCCCTATTGATTATGCAAATCTCAAGGGAGTTGAATTATTTTTTGATGTTAATTAAAATTAAGCCTTATAAAGCATGAAGTGCGAGGACCTACAAAACCATGCGTTCGTTTTTATTTTGGGTGACTGTACTTTGTAACAATTATACGCAGGTTCATATTACATGGTGCAAGTAGGGTCAAAAGTTCTTTATAGTTCGACGCCCCGAACAAATAGAAAAAGAAGCTGCTCCGAGCCACACTGGGCTAGCCTCGGCGGGCGACCAACTGAGCCAATCAGGTCTATCCCTACCATTTTTACAGCTTATACGTCCCTAAAAAACTAATTGAACAAGTCCTGTGTGTAATCAAATTTGCCCTATCATTCTCTCACTCCTTCTGATTAAATTTCGCCAAGTCGTTCTCCTATCATCAATTCGGTTCAGCATCCCTTAATTAGTGATTCAATATGTTCCTGTTATCTTCAGTGGGTTTTCACTTTTATAAATTTCATTTTCAATTTTCTGAAAGTTTTTCTTACAAGTTGCTTAATTTCACATCGATATATATACGTTTTATGACGACAATAGGATGGGAAAGGGCTAGGAGTGTGAAGGAAGTGGCCGTGGTCTTCATAAGGGTACATTCCCAGCATTTTTCTGGTGTGAAAATGGAAAAACTCGGGGAAACATGTTCGGGGCTGCCGACAGTGGTTCGAACGTACCGTCTGCCGAATGCCCGCCTAACCGCATGGCCAATACGCTCTGTTTCCAAAACCATAAATAGGTTTGCATTGTCTTAACTGGTAACGCTCAATATATGTCGTATGTGCTGAGAGTATTTTTGAAAGCATAATGAATGTTTTCCACCTTCTGTAAAGCTGAAAACACTGACATAGTATCTCCTGGCTCCGGCCGATTCAAGCACATGACATTGTGACTTTCGCAACCGCTAAATGATATTATGTTGTATTGTTTTCTGGATGTTAGGTCGAGTATTAATTATTATTTTGCACTGACGCGTTTCAAACCTGCAAACAGGATAGTCTTCAGAGCAATAGCAAAAGTGAATGAAAACTGCAAACGGCAATCGTCACTTCATAGTAACTAGACAGAGAGATCCTGTTAGAAATGTAGTTCATTCCATTGCCTCCAGGGTCAAGGAGTTGAAGAATTTCCTGTGGTGAGTCGCCATGATCTAGTCAGTATGTAGCCGCCCCCTTTGTTAAAATTATTTGGTTATTTAGCAATTTCTATCGAATCACGAATGATTCTACGTGTAAATCGCTTCCCTTTACAAATGGCAGATGGTCAGTGTTGAAAACTTATATTTTCAAGATCCGCTAAATACTACTAAAAATCCGCTAAACTTCCGCCAAGAAATCCGATCTCAAATAATGAGCAATAAAAATGAGTAATAATAATAATAATAATAATAATAATAATAATAATAATAATAATAATAATAATAATAATAAAGTAAATGTCTGCACTCACCTGATCTGTGAGTTTCACTGGGATTAACCCCTTGTCTGCGAGCCGGCGAGCTAAAACTTGCAGGCGTTTTAGTGCCGGGTGCAAACTAGGTGAATCCCGTACCTCAAGGGCCACACAAAAAACAAGCCAGTTCATTAAACTGTCTTCCTTCATAGCATAAATATAAATGCTACTCTCTCACAGTTTCATTATCTGTCGTCATTCGTCAACTAAGAGATTTTTTTTTTTTGCTAGTTGTTTTACGTCGCACCGACACAGATAGGTCTTATGGCGACGATGGGACAGGGAGGGGCTAGGAGTGGGAAGGAAGCGGCCGTGGCTTTAATGAAGGTACAGCCCCAGCATTTGCCTGGTGTGAAAATGGGAAACCACGGAAAACCATCTTCAGGGCTGCCGACAGTGGGGTTCGAACCTACTATCTCCTGAATACTGGATACTGGCCGCACTTAAGCGACTGCGGCTATCGAGCTCGGTAAACTAAGAGATAAGTACCCTTTCCCCACTCATTAAAAATTTATGATACCATGATCTCATAACATCAAATCCATGTGATTACTAGCTCCTGATAAGAAATACGGAATAGCTCGGAGACAGACTGGAGTACAATATTTTTAAAACTTAAAATTGATAAAACCCTAAATTTCTCTATAATAAATCTAGAATTCCGCTAAAAAATCCGCTGTCCGCTAAATTATATTTTTCTCCGCCGACAGTCTTCTAATTACGTCAAATTTAGCGGTAAATCCGCTAAGTTGGCAACACTGCAGATGGTGCGTCGGCGTAAAATAATAATTATTACAAAACCTAACATCCCAAAACAATGTAATGTGTATAATAAGATGACATGGAATTTCAACATTGAAAAGAAAACAGTATATCGTAAATATCGAAGTATATATTTGTTAGATTGTTTAGATTTCGCACACGTACGTAGTAATATGTACGTTTTGAAGTCGGGTTAGGTTCAATTTATAACGAGAATCTTGCTGCAATGAGATGTTATTGAGGTAATGCCGTATTTACGCGAATAATACCCGCACTTTAAAAAGAAAGTGAGGCACGAAATTGGGGTGCGGGTTTTGTTTGCGTCAATGTTGGCATTTTCTTTCAAAATCAGCCTTCCTAAAGTTAGGTTGCTGAGATTATTTGGTGGCGGCGATTATTCGCGTAAATACGGTAATAGCGACAACATCAGAGACCTACACTCCTGGAATTAAAAGGTAAATCTAGCTTATAACTTAACACATTTTCGCAAAAACAGAATTCACGATCTTATGCCATTAACAGCATAGAAGAATGTCAATGCAACTAAAACTGAAACTTGTTGAGGGGAACCATTCTTTAAAATACCTGGGTTGTGTGCATTCACCATAAGTCGAATGAAGCGCACCTCACTTACTTCAATGCAGACTGTGCCTAACAACATATATTGTTATTAATTCAACATTGGAATCCCTGAAAGCATCTAATTTATGGTCAGAAACTATATAACAGAGTTCATCTTCCCAGATCCACTGTAGTGGGCTTACTTTCTTTAAATTTATTTTTCGTTGTTGTAGATATGTATAGTATATAAGACCTTGCCGTAAAACAATCTTCTTATATGTAGGCGATCTTAGTGCTTCTCACACGATAAATACACAGTATAATTAAGAAATCTAGTGGACCATAAATGTAAAGTTTTAGTGTTCAGATCGCTGTGTTTGTATGTCGGTGTTAGTATATAAATAGACCAGCTTTTTGTTAAACGTATCGCTTAAAAATTGCTTTTATGTTGTAAGAATTTACTGTAGTCGGCTGGCCATGGACAAGCAACTCATCTTCTTATCTTGTTACATCGCAGAGCAATCAACATCGATATTTGTGCAACCACAGAGCGACCAAGACAAACCTGTGACTCACTGGGGGTTGTGTACATGATGTAATCGTTATTGTCCCACCAGGACGGCCGAGTAAACAGTGCGACTAACCATAGCAACGTCACCTGTCATGTCCACTACATACGTATGTGCCATCAATTAGCAGCCTCTGACTGATAACTATGAGCATCTGAACTCTACCTCATCTCCTTAATACTGTGGGGACCACGAATAAGGTTTTTATTTGTTAAATACAAAAATCAATTAAAGTATAAATTATCTTTGTTATTATTGTATTGACGTAACGATAACCTCCTTTCAAATTATTCTGGTGATTTAATTTTCACTTCTTAGTAACGAAGTAATAGTTTCTGACTTTTAAAATTATATTCTTATTATTACAATTTAGTTGGAAAATATAAATCAGTATTTAGAGAAAAATCATTTAGAATTTCAATTTTTACAGTTGGTTTGATTATAAAAATAGATTCAGTTGAACATTCTTGTATTACTTCTTCTGTTTTTTATCTCAGTCTTTTCCCACGTAATATCGAATCAGCGCTGCTTGGTGGATTCTCCTCCATATCAGATGTTAGGCTTTTTAGGCGTTTGCTCTATTAACCAGCGTTTCGTCTTAGGTCTGACACTAGAGTCGTCAGAGTGGGATGTGTCAGACCCTACCCACTGACGCTGGGTGTATGCAGGTGAGCTTATCAGAAGGCTATTTATGAGGCACAGTCTGATAACTGCATACCGGAGATAAATATCCACAATGGAATTATTGACCGCCTAGCAATTCCGAATGGAAAATTCTAAATTCCCATAGAGGGAATTAGATATTTTTCACCAATAGAGCAAGTCAAAAACATATCAGATGTAAGGCTTTTCAGGCGTTTGCTCTATTAACCAGCGTTTCATCTTAGGTCTGACACTAGACTCGTCAGAGTGAGATGTGTCAGACCCTACCCACTTCTTCTCCTCCATAAATGTTTATACACCGCGTTTTCCATATTCCAAACATTTTATTGAAGGAAACATTTCATAGCAGGCAAAGTAGGGGTCGGCATACTACGAAAAACGTAAATTGAACAAATTTACTCAATTGTGCTAAATGTTGAAAGGCTAAAGGTCCCGGAAAGATTCAAATTGTGAGTCTTGGAAAGCTCTATCAAACTAAAAAACAAACATCGAAAGTCACTTCCGGCCTAAATGCAGTTGAGAAAAAAAGTCTAAAATCGCTTATTTCGTTACTAGTTTTCTTTTCGATTCAAAGCATATCCAAATTAATTCATTTAAATAACAATTTTTGTAATATGTTCCTTGGTTCTGGAACCTCAGGCATTTTTTAATTTTTTGAAAAATGTCCACACCGAAGTGAAACTCGTAGCGGTGCTGAAGTGACTCACATTAGCGCTCGTAGTGGTAGGAAAAGGAATGCTACTAATCTAATCGACCGAATAACAGTGATTAAGGAAAGGATTGTATATTTTAGGAATATATTCTGATACTTTTTTAATTTAGCTCATATCTCTAGGATGTTCTCAACATTGAGTTTTTTGTCTGAAGGGTATTTCCATCTAATTTTTGGTCTTCCTCCTCCTTGAGCCGTCACTTTGCAGATTTCCATCTCTTTTCCCAACGTAGTGCTCCCCTCTTCTCTGCACATGATCATACCATATTTGTCTCCTTTCTTGTAACTCCACTCAACCATCTTAACATTACCTTTTCTGCCACTTCCATCGTTTTTGAGATTGGCCAAGTTTCTGCATTATAAGGTATCGCAGGTCTCGCCACAGATTTGTAGAGTTTTCCTGTTATCCTGCACCTGAACTTCTCACACAGTAAGTACTCCTCACAATATCTTCCAGTTCATTCCTTCATTATTTACCCTCCAATTCTCCATCACCTTTTACGTATGAACCTAGATATTTAAAATTTCTGACCAATGGTAGTTATTTTTCTTCCCAGTTAATATATAGATATTATCCTTCCTTCGTAATATTCTGTTTTCACCCTTCTCATCCTCATTCCTCTTTCTTCCATAGCTTTCCTCAACTCTTGAAGCTTGTATCACTATCAAGATGTAACTATACAACGTTTTTAAATTTCAACTATCGGTGTTTTTCCCTGAGTTTCTCTGGAGGTACTAAATCTGAAAATATTTTTCTTTGTTTTACGTCTTTATATATATAAAGTATTAAACAATGTATTATGTATTCGTTATTCCTTCCCTGCCTTTTATTTAAAGGCGTCAGTAAAATGTTACAAATTAAAACATTGTATTGCCGGGCTGAGTGGCTCAGACGGTTAAGGCGCTGGCCTTCTAACCCCAACTTGGCAGGTTCGATCCTGGCTCAGTCCGGTGGTATTTGAAGGTGCTCAAATACGACAGCCCCGTGTCGGTAGATTTACTAGCACGTAAAAGAACCCCTGCGGGACTAAATTCCGGCACCTCAGCATCTCCGAAGACCTTAAGAGTAGTTAGTGGGACGTAAAGCAAAATAACATTATTATGATTAAAACATTGTAAATATTAATTTCATATTACAATAATACCAACAGATGATTTTAGAAATCAGTAGTAAATTGTGTGATTTTCTTGTTTAGATTTAATTTATAAATCTCTCTTTATTTTACACTTTCTTGACCACTTACCAAGTTTCGTTACAGAACAAATTCAAATATTTCGATTTTGGAATGTAGATTTTCACTGCACTGTTTCTCAACGTATTCTTACTACTGAAGATTTGGCCTTGCGGTTAGGGTCACGTGTCTGTGAGATTGCATTCGGGAGATGGTGGGTTGGAATTCCACCGTCGACAGCCATGAATAATTTTCCATGGTTTTCTATTTTCATACCAGGCAAATACTGAAGCTGTACGTAAATTAAGGTCTTGGATGCTACCTTCCCTATCTTAGCCCTTTCCTATCCCATCGTCGCCGAAACATTTCGATGTCTTAGTGCGAAGTTCAGCCACTAGAGAAATAAAAAAAACATTGCATTGTCCTTGTAACCTATACCTAATAAAAATTTTAGCCTTCCGAAGTCTTCCATTCTCTCAGTATCGCTGTGAAGTACAAAGCGGGCATAGATATTTTTTTATATTCCTTATCCAGTACAGACAAAGTTTAACGAAAATGTGGACAAATTTTCGATGTATATAATCCTTATTCCTAGAGAAGACGTTATTAAGACTTCCACGAAAGATCAGAGTGCACTCGAGAAGCTTCGTTTGTTAGTAAAATGCGGGACATATGTTAAACGATTTTGTAATAATACCAATATGATGGTCCGTTATTGGACATTATAAATTTTCCAGCTAACTCATTCTTGGTTGCCTGCGTTTCGCCCTCGTGTGCTAAGTTAGGCTCGTCAGTTGGGACTTAGCACACCACCCAAGACGCAAGGCTAGTGCATACCGTGGAGGCCACTGCATAGGCTATTTGAAGCCACCAGCAGTGCCAATGCACTATGAGAGCTATGTCTCATTTCCAAAAATAGATGTCTGCCTGGCCATCAAATGATGTAGATGTTGATTCCCATAGGGAACCACGGTATGCACTAGCCTTGCGTCTTGGGTGGTGTGCTAAGTCCCAGCTGACGAGCCTAACTTAGCACACGAGGGCGAAACGCAGGCAACCAAGAATGAGTTAGCTGGAAAATTTATAATGTCCAATAACGGACCATCATATTGGTATTATAAATTTACTCATTCAAGACAAATATTTTAGGTTCCCTATGGGAATCAACATCTACATCACATGATTTTGTAATGTGTAATGCCGTGTGTAGGATGAATTAGGTAGGTTTCATTACTGTAACACCTACACATGGATTCCCGTTATTTAAGGGAAGATACACTCGTCACGCAAGTCGCGACAACCAATAATTTTCGGATCAATGTTGAGTGCATATTTTCACTTCTCTGATCGTGAAGAATCCACGCCTGTAATTTTGCCCACATCTCCCGCTACACATTTCAGATTATTACTTTTACGGGATAACGCGGTTCCAAACTGAGCTCTGTATTAAAATATCCCGTTGATTCTAGTGTTTCTATGTTTCAAAAGCTCACACTGGAATTACAACTAGGAAAGAAAATGTCGCTGAATAAAACATGAACGATATTATTTAATATAATTTCCGGGTTGAACCGTGTTGTAGGTTTCTATATATCACGTACCGTTTGCCGACGTTTCGTATACATTGCAGTATTCTTTGTCAAGGTGACTGAAATACCCCTACTTGATCCGAGGTAATCAGTCTCCCAGGCAGCACTGTGAAGTGCTGCAATGTATTCGAAACGTCGGCAGACTGTACTTGATGTACAGACAACTGCAACACAGTTCAGCCCGGAAATTAAATTAAATAAGTCTTCACACCGTGGAAGCTTCACTTCTAAGATATTGAACGATATTGATTGTAGACCTAACACTAATTTAAGTTATATTGATGAGAATCATTATATTACCAAATGATCCAATTAAAAATGCCCTCTTTTATCTGACAAACCCATCATTAAATCACATGTACAATATAAGGTGTTATATTTATGATATCTTAGAAAATACATTTAAAAAATGAAAATTGCAAAAGACGGTATGGCTAACACATTATTCACTTTATATGAAATAGTCACTTGCAGTTGACCCACGACAGAGCCCTTTTAGTATGATATGCTCATATCTATGTACTACCAATAGGTCCAATAAGATTAAATCTGGAATATTGGCGCTTAGCCCCATTAGAATGTCAGGTCTAAAATTACTGAACGACCTTGCTTCTGCACTGATTCAATTGCCCTGCCCTTACCTGCACCCACCATACAGCATTGCAGTGCAGGTTGCCTGTCATCCTATCCCCTTGAACGTCCTTACTGTGCTCTTGAATCTGATCGCCTCCAGCAGCGGTTCCCCAACGCTGTGTGTTCCTTTTTAATTTTTGTTTCTTTCTGCTTCTTTCAAAGTACAGGTTTCACGTTCACAGTGAAACACAAACTCCTTGATGAGAGTTCTTTCTTTATGGCTGGTTTATAAACTACGGCAATGCAGCTTGTGAAAGTTGTGTGTTAAATAATTCTCTCATTACAGATCCCGCACAAGACCGACTGCGCATGAAGTTCAAACATCCACACCGTTAACACTGCATCGAATATTAGTAGAGATATTGTTTGTTAAAGTTGCAGATAAACATATATGTTACACAAAGGTGTGCTATAACTCTCAAAGAGAAAACTGGGAAGGAGATCACAAATCAAGGATATAAAGTCAATGTCTGTGATTTGCTGGTGATATTGTTACTTTATCTGAGACTGCGGAAGATCTAGATAAATACAGAATGTGTATAATTTGAAAATAAGAAAGTTCAGAACAAAAGTAATGGAGTGGTGCTGACAAGTCAGGTGAAGATGGAAATATTACATTATGAAAGTAAGAAGTAGATTAATATTGTTACTTGCATAGCAGAGTAACTAACGATGGAAAGAGTAAGAAGGACATAAGATGCAGACTAGCACAAGCAAACAAGACCTTCCTTAAGGAAAGAAATTTGCTCACTTCCAACTTTGATATAGAAATTAGGAAAACGCTTTTGAAGAATTTCGTCTGGAGCTTGACATTGTATGGAAATAAAACACGGACAATAACTATCTCCGAAAGAAGAGAATATAAGTTTTGAAATGTTTCAGAATAATTTTAATGGTGAGACTGCTAGATCGAATCACGAATCAAGACATACTGAATCGAATTTGTGAGGGAAGAACGACGTGGCATAAGTTAACGAGAAGTGACAGAATGAGGGTACATATTTTAAGTCACCCAGGACTTGTTCAGTTGATGTTTGAGGCAGGTGTATGCGGTAAGAACGGCCGGAGGTAAACCAAGAAAGGAATACGACAAACAATTGAAAATAGAAGTGGGATGTATTAGTTACGTAGAAATAAAAAGATTAACACAGAAAGGAGTGGCATGGAGAGCTGCATCAAACCAGTCTATGTACTGGTGACTCAAACAACGACAAGAAAGAGAAAATAATGGCAAGAATGAATTGATGTTTCTATTTTTGTTTTTAGAAAACTGCGTTAGATTAGGATGGGAGAGCTAAGATGTTCTTGCAGAGACATCCATGGAATTCAGTTAATCATTTCCAAGAAACGTAGCTTTTCCACTGTAGGCTTCACGGACATTGCAGGCAACTAGAGCAAATTTCATCGCAAAAAGTAATAGTTACACATTTAATTCAATATTCAGAAGAAGTGAAATCCAAGTAAGTTTGCTCCAGCCTACCCAGGATAATATTTTATGAACGTACGAGTATAATCATTTTAATGTTCATATATGCCAGTCAATTATTACGCTCCCATTTGTTCTTATATATCGCTGAATGTTTAGACCATCTCTGAAGTTTATAAAATCTGTAGTTCCTTCAAAAATAAATATTTTGTTTAGAAAGAGAAGGCGTTTACATTTCGTGACGTCACGCGTTCAATTAAAGTAGTATGTTCTCCAAATTATGGTATCGAAATCGGGGCATTTACTCAGTTACTCATCAGTTAGTGCACTTTAAATTAACTGATATTTTGAATTAAAAACTCCGGACAATCTCGAAAAGAACCAGGCAATGTGAATTTTCGTTTTACGAAAAGTATCTGCAGTCAGGGTTTATCAAATCCCCGCCATCTGTTTGAGAATTCGATGCGTTACTTCATGGCTACGCTGCGAGCTCGAGATTTTCGTTTTCATAACTTTCGTAATCGGCTCCACCTGAGTCCAAAGCGTGTACCTAGTTTTCCCTTTATGTGATGACATAAACCATGTCCGTGTGTTCTGTCGGGAAACATGGTAAAAATTCACTCCAAACACAATATTCCTTTGTTCGAGAGCACAAGAAAGTAACAGCGAATGATCAGCTGCCAATTCATCAGGGCAACACTTCTTCCGAAACCAATAGATTGCAGTCCGGAAATCCACCAGTCAAAACAGCAAGGCATCTGATAGGCAATGACTTCAACGTATTGCAAACATCATAACAAAACCGAGTGGGCTAGACTTCCCTCCGGCTGTGAGCTTGCATCCGCGGGATAGTAGGTTCGAATCCCACTATCGGTAGCCCTGAAGATTGTTTTCCGTGGTTTCCCATTTTCACACCAGGCAAATGCTGGGGCTGTACCTTAATTAAGGCCACGGCCGCTTCCTTCCAACTCCTAGGCCTTTCCTATCCCATCGTCGCCATAAGACCTATCTGTGTCGGTGCGACGTAAAGCCCCTAGCAAAAAAAAGACTTCCCTCAGGCATCGCGGTCGACTCTAAAGCGGACCATCCGCCACACAGTAAAATATTGTCATTTTAGCTTCTTCAAACGCAAACGCGGTGAATTTTAGAGAAGTAGGTACAGCTGTGATAGATCAAACTGTAAATTGTGTATTGTTATTTATTCATATTTGTGTTATGCAATATCAAATGCTGAATAAATAATAACTCCATACTGGAGAGAAAGTAGGTGAGTTGACAGACAACTCCGATACCTCTGATACCTGAAGGTGAATTCAGTGTTTATGGTTCTTTTAAATTCTGACAGGTTTGATCAGCAAGGAAAACGTCAACTGTATGCAAGATTGTCCCTGGGTGAGGTATTACAGTATCCATGCACAATATGAACGACAATGGAGAGGGTGCTAATCCTTGGGGGGGCTCTTATATGGAGTTACTAATATGTTAAGACAAGGTGTTCATTGGTTTGCTACATTTATCCAAACAGTGCCCAAGTTCGGTGTTATCGTCCTATAAAGAGAACACACTTTTATTGAGTGATGTATCATTAAATACCCTCTTAAAACAAACTAATAACGTGCTTACACGTGTTAAATATATTATGGAATAAAAGCACTGAATTATGGACTGAAAACCGCTAATGAGTTGAGACAGAAATGAAATAATTTTAATACTGCTATTTCTGGAAGCGTGTTCCCCTCTTTTCCATTCCAGACTACTAATAATCTTGACTTACGAAGGAATCTGACGACGTCACGAAATGAAAATCCAGCGTAGATTCGTTTAAGGGCTCAGCAAACTGATTCAATTCATGAAGCCAACCTGCTTTATTCCTTCTTGTGAAAAATGGAAAATAATAGTATCTTACTTTAATGACCGATTCAGTTATTTCAAGTTGACCACAGAAATTTGAAATATGTAATGTCAACAAAAGTAGTGTCATATTCCCTTTTGAAAAATGAAGTAATCATAAATATGTCTTTCAATTAATGAAACCGATTAATTTACTTCCAACCGGGAGAGTTGGCCGTGCGGTTAGGGTCGCGCAGCTGTGAGCTTGCATCCGTAAGATAGTGGGTTCGAACCCCACTGTTGGCAGCCCTGAAGTTGGTTATACGTGGTTTCCAATTTTCACACCAGGCAAATTAATTAATTAAGGCCACTGCCGCTTCCTTCCAACTCCTACCCCTTTCGTGTCTCATCGTCACCACCTATCTGTGTCTGTGCGATGTAAAGCAAATAGCAAAAAAAAAAATACTTCCATCGAACGTATTCGTTTCGAGAGACAAGTAATGAAATAATAATAATAATAATAATAATAATAATAACGAATGAAATAATCAGGTGTCAAGAATATGATGAAATGAAGCCTCTTTGATAAAAGGGCCTTTTATATGTGTCTGCCATGGCCATCCATCAGTACTTCACATCACGCCCAGCAATATCACATCCACCTCTTTGATCATGTCTCCCAGAGATGGACAGGGTGCGAAATCGGAAATAAATGTTGGGGGTGGATTAACATAGGGCTTAATTACTAGTGTCTATTTCAGGCAGTATTTCGCGGGGGGGGGGGGTTAAATTTATCCTGTAATTTAATTACCACTCCCCCCAGACAAATGTAAATTGTAGATCTTTTTGTTTGAATATTGTTGTTATAACGAGAATGATAAACATTAGAACATTATTCCAATCAGCTGAGAAGTTTCGAGAGACTGTCCCTTTCTTACGAAAGGCCAGACGTGGTGCTATTTGTCCTGATTTATTGCTTTATTAATGGAACCTTCCTCTATCAGGGCTAAGTTTTGACTGAAAGAAATGTGTCGGTTTGTACACTGCTTAAGTGAATATTGTCCTATTGGCTACTTATCGGAAACACACCCTCTTCAAGAAGTACAGGAGTGGTGTAAACTCGAGCTACTTAGAGAAATGACAAAGGAGGAGAGCTTCAAGTAATTTGTATTTTTTCCCGGGTTTCAGGTGGACTAGGTTGCAGGCCCGGATTACCACTGCTGCGTTGCTTTATTGTTGAAGGTCTGGCAGTCACTTGAATTATTGGTGATTTCATAAACATATGTACAGTAAAAATCATTAATTTCAGTCATAAATTATATACGTTCTATATTTTCCTCATAATTTTATAATGAAAGAATCCCCTCCCCCGGGCAATTTTAGTGGAGGGAACCTTTGAGATAAAATCGTCGGTGGGGGAGGGAATCCCTCCCTCCCCCCACTGCGATTTCGCATCCAGGACATGGACAACCATCAATACTTCACATCACAACCTGCAAGACCACATAGATCACCTGTACTTGAAAGTCCCTCTATGATAATATGTGTCATAGGCATCCATCAATATTTCACATGACAACCTACATGATCATATCGACTATCTGTACTTTGCGATAATATGTCTCCTAGTCATGATCCTCCATCAGTACTTCACATCACAGCCTGCAAGTTCACATCGGCTATCTGTGAATCAACGCACCTTTTTATAATATGTCTTAGAGTAATGGCCATCCATACATACTTCACACCAGAGCCTGCAAAGGCACATCAACCATCTGTACTCTAACGCTCCTGTTTGGTAATATATCTTTCAGTCATGGCCATCTGCTAAAAGTTCACATCTCAGCCTGAACGGTTGGTAGGTAACATCGCGCATATATTTTGTATCGCTTATTCGGGCAACCCCAGCCTTGAGACATCTTTAGGTCCATTACTTTTCCCAACACTGGACGTAAATTATTTCGTTGTTAAACATAATTTTGTCGGTGTCAAACACTTTGAACTGTTATTGAATATTTGTTTGTCTCGACCAGCCTGTTCTGTGTCTCACAAAGAAGTGAGCGGGCGTCGGACGAAACAAAACAAGCACAAGAGGAGTTTAATTAACAGCAATTGTAGCGTCTGATTAAGTAATTAATATGAGGGGAGGAGACACTTTGTGGACAGAGAAACAACCGAAGTGCGCGGCGCGCTTGATTAAGTTAACTAGGCGCGCGATAACTCAGGTGGCTCTAAAACTTGAGGGAAATTATAATTGAGAGCCTTTAATGAGGTAATCCTTCTCATAAATTACTTTGCCTTCCTTCGTCTAGGAAATTTAGTTTCTTATCAATCTGGCACAGTATAGACTGATGAAAGTTAGCCGGGGTTATAGAACTTCCCGGTTGAATAACCTGGAGTGCAAGACGAAAAGATGTCAGCGACTTCAACATTCTAAACTACGATGTCAAGTTTAATTCAGAAAATAAAATTGTCCCAAAAGTGCGCAAATGAAATATATTTTTGCAATTAGTGAGAATTTTGTAGACCAAATAAAATCATGACTCAGAGTGAGGTTTGCTGAATCAAATATTATTTAATTTTCTTCTTGGAATACTATTACTTTAAATGTTACCTGGAGTTGACGTCAGGATGTCCTTTTTTGTTCTTTTTTCATACATAATGCTCGCAAATAAGGGAGTATCACTTTCATACACAACTTCTCTAACGATTTTCACTTCCACTTTATTTTCCTTTCAATTATTTAACTCTCTGCATTGGAGTTCTGTACCATTTTCTATCTAAGAACTTCTCCATCACTTCAACTTCAACTTATCCAGTACCCATTCATCCAATGCTACACGAGTTTATTACGTTGGTAAGTGATTTGGTTGCTAGGTACAGGGTTCTATTTTACTGAAATGCGCTGTCAGATGAATTTCAGGAAATTCCAGGGCGCAAACGTTAACAAAATATTGAACATGGAGTCCCACAAGGTTCAGTCTTCACCCCTTCTCAATTTTTCGTTCTGCTAAATAGTTTATCAGATAACTTAGAGACCAGTGTTTCCTTTGAGGTAGGGGTTTTCCGGTTGATTGTTGAACTATGAGAAAATTGTTATAAATTCTTTTAGGAATAATGAACAGTTACGTTATATGTTTCTCACATGTTGTTTTACTATCTGTAGTATTGCCTATAATGTCCTTCTAGTGTTGATTATTAAAAAATTCCGTGTGTTTGTGCAGTAATATGTTAGAATGCAAACTTACTGAAGCGATTAACAAGTACACTGTGGCCTGGAGAACAGTTGTGCAATGATATTCGCATAAGCTTTAGGTGTAAGACCTATCAGAAGTCCTAACAGTTATCAACGTTTGTGGCACATTTAGAAGTCGAAGACTGTACGAAAATGCGACAAATTCTACTGTGTCTAGGACTGTGATATGATGTTAACTATTTCACCTATGTAATCGATAGCAAGCAGTAGGAGTAGGAGAATTTCGACTGACTAAACTTCATATTCATCGTGGAGTCTAACGGGCTTCGGCCTTAGGCCTTGTTCAATTCTTGTCAGGTAAATAACTTATCTGATAACTTAGAGCCTAGTGCATCCTTCGGTTTAACCGTTCTCTGGAAATATATTCATGGTATCTATGGTTATTAGGTGGAAGAGTAGTTTTATCCTCAAATTTCACCACAGAAAATTGTGCGGTTATTGAGAAGCCTAGAAACAGGCGTTCAGGACAAAATATGGATGAAAATATTTTGCCGTGCCTGTCCCCACCGAGCCAGCCCTATTCATCATCATCTTTGTGTTTTTCTCCGGAACAAGAAGAAGGAGCATGTCTTCTTGAAGTTGATCAAGCCAGCGTATCCGGGCTGTTCCCAGGTGGTGTGATGCGAAGTGCTGTCTTTACAACGGATGTACCTTCTCTACGCATTACGTGGCCATACGAGCAAAGTCTGTTCTCACCCATGCGTGCTACAAACACTATTATGGGTCATATATCATCGTAATGATTATATCGCGGATGTTTAGGCTGTACTAGGTTAGAATATAAACGCACTAAAGCAAATAGCAAGTATACTCTACCTGGACAACAGTTCTGCTATGAGATTTGCATAAATATTAGGGCTCCGGTCAATTAGAACATGTATGTTACTGTCGCTACACTACGGAACAGCGAATAGACGACACTTCCTAATAACTAAATTAGTTTGCATTACTGCCTAAACATCCGGGATCTAATAATAATTATGAATTCCTCGATGCATATTTTCATACTAATAATTTAATTAACGGCGTGTGGTGGCTTCCGGAGGGACCTGTTTCTGCATATCTTTCGAGTTGACAGCTTATAGGCGACCTGCGCGCCTGTGATAATTTGGCATTAACTATGATGAATTCTAATGCTAAAGACGGCACACACACCCATTGGAATGAACCATTTAAGGTTCGAAGGCCCGATCCAGCCGGGAATCGAATCCGTTCCCCCTTGGGGTAAAGGCCAGATCTCTACCATTTAGCCTTCGAGCTGGAATTCATTGTTCTGATATTAATAGATCTCTCACTACACTGAAGTCTGGGTGTATTATTCTATACACCACATTTTCTAGACGGACACAGTAGAACAACAGTCCGACTCTATGCCTAAATGGTCAGCATACTAGCGCTTCATCAAAGTAATCCCGGGTTCGATTCCCGGCCATTTCGTGGAATTTATTCTACACTGATTTAATTTTTAGTTTCTGGGCATTTGCGCTTTTGTGCCGCGTTTAGCATTAATAATAATAATTATTATAATAATAAAAATATGTGCTTTACATCACACTAAGTAGCTTTACGGTTTTCGGAGACGCTGAGTTGCCGGAATTTAGTCCCTGCAGAAGTTCTTTTATGTGCCAGTATATCTGCCGACATGAGCACCTTCAAATACCACTGGACTGAGCCAGCGGCCAATCTGCCAAGGCAAGCGGCTCACCGTCTGAGCCATTCAGCCCGGTTGTTTACCATTAGAATTAGTCTTATGTAGAGACACATCCTCACAAATGCACCGGTCACCTACACGGCGTCCGTCATCTCGAAAAACCTGTTTTAGACCTCTACGGAGGCCATACGCCATTATTGTAGTACAGGAAAAAACGATATACATAAATGCTAAATGAACATAAAATAGTTGCCCTGACGTACACATCATATGTCGTAGCTCATGTCTGCAGCGAAACAACGAAGCTGAGACGAAATAAATGTTTCCACTAAACGACAATAGTTAATCTTAAACCAAGCTCTGTGATTTCACCACTTAAGACCAGCACTGATTTTTTGCAATGTCGAGGAGAGGATTTTAAAAATGTTCTTTAAAGTGTTTGTAAGAATGGGCCAAGATAGCAGGACAGAGGAAAAAGTGTAAATAGCGGAAGAGAAATGACTCGCGTCAACTGAACGGAGAAAAAAAGAATGCTGAAGTGAAAGATAATAATAAATGAAAAAGGAAGGAAAAGGGACGAGTAATACAAGAAGAAATGGAAAGCGAACGGAACATTTGTGAGCGACAGTATGCGGGTGAAGGAATCCACTGCTTTTTTTAAAATAAGCCTCTCACATGTTTTTATTTCATTGTTTAGAAATTGTTCACTTTCCAAAGAAGTGGAGAAAGATGAGCATAAATTCGTCTTTTTTTTGTCTATATATATTCTCACCAAGCCCTGCTGTTTCTAGCGGCAGCTTTCGGAACTACACTAAAGTTTAAGTTATCGAGAAGCTCGTCAGGCCACGCACGTAGTTCTTCAGATGTTTTCTCTGCAGTCAGTCTCTTTTCCCTCATTTCTCTTTCTCTGTGTATAAAAATATCTCTTTGCACCGCCGTAAAATATGCGGCCAAAGTATCTTGGTTATTTTCGACTGGCAGGAGATGAAAGAGGCTGGAAGCCTCAGTTACCATATTTCATTCAGTCGATGGAACTTCATCAGACTCGCTTGTAATGGGGTTTACGCCGTCCGCAACGCTTCTCAGGAATTAATGGCAGGGTTGGTGTTTAGAGAAAGAAAACCGTACACAGAATATTTAAGTGCAGGTTATCAACAGTTTTATAATCCTTTAAGAAGCGTGGCTCTGGTATTTTGATAGTATTGTAATTCCGTCAAAGAATTTTCGTTATTACAGCATCTGGCGATGCGTTTAATTATATATTATTTATTTACTGCAGACTACAGGATTTCTAATCCCAATTACACTGGCTATCGTTTACATGAGTTTATTTTTCAACTTTTCCAGTCAGTCTAATATCTAAACTATTCTAATATTATATCTAAAATGAGAAAGAAACAACTATTCAGATCGTCGCCATAATACATTTCTGTGTCGGTGTGACGTAAAGCCCAAAGTAAAAAAAAACAACTATTCGTATACAATCCTTACAGGAAATAAGTGCATAAAACATGATCTAAACTAAAGTTCGTAAACCAGAGGTAGTTAAAAGATGTGGTTTGTACCAAAATCTTCCAAATCGTCTGAATACTACAGACAAATCTTGCATTTTTTGAAGGTCAACGGAATAATAATTATAATAATTATTTTCAAGTTGAAATAAAATAAAATCACTAAATGACCAATCCAATAATCGCAGGCGAAGACTTACCCTAGCCCGCATTACATTCTGTACTTAGCTGGTTGCTAAGCAACTTACACTTTGATTAATTCAGATGTATGGGAATTTCATCCTTACTGCAAGCACCCAAGCTGTCAAGCCAGAGAGTATACACTTTCTGTGATGATGGAAGAACACTCTGCTAGATATTCTTTGATTCTCTGACCTTTCACAGTTTTTAAATATACTCAACAGATTCCGAAACGTTCCTAATAACTTACATGCTGCTAAGAGAAAACGTACAGACGGGAAGGTATCAAGTCGATAACCCTTTGGTATGACCTTCAGTAAAGCAAAGGGATAATTTCTTGAAAAAGTGGGCGTCTACTTACCCGAACCAGTATTCAGCCGCGGCCAATCGTATGCTGCACCATCTCGGACTAGATAGTTTGAAAATGTTAAGGTCCAGATACGGGTGAATGGTTGAAGCACAGTGAATATTTTATGGAAGGACGTATTTTAAACTACATAACGAATGAATCAATTGGTATGTACCGATATTAAGTGTTCTTACATTGCAAGCAAAACATTATGACTAGGACAGAGATATGAAGACGATTAATCTGTCCTATTTATGACGAATACTGCGGAGAGGCACGGGTCCTCTAGTTCTAATATATTTAAAATGAGAAAAAAACAATATTTCATATATAATTTAATCCTTAGTTTAAAGGGTAAAAATAATAATTCATATCTAAAATGTTATATTCTTCTCGTTCTAATACTTATAATTACAGTTATGGGATAGGTGTTAGTGCATTGCAGAAACAGGTCTTCGGTAGAGGTACACAGAAGTGTAAAGATTTATTGTTCTGAACTGCGCTGTTGTAGACATTGCACAGCCTGTACAGTGGAATATTTTTGTGAGCGGTTGTTCTCACTTTTTATTCTGAAAGATTACATTTTTCCTCGCACTAGAGCGGGGCACGCGAAAGCTAAAGAGGCATAGAAAGTCAGGATTATCAATAATGTAATTTACAGTTTCCTACAGAAAATTCATGTTGTCGTTTTGTCTCGTCAGTTCCAAGCTTTATATTTCAAAATCTAGGAGAACTTCGTTATATGCTATGTGTGGATAATTACCGGTTTTTTGAAACGTAAGTCGAAGAACAGCGCCATATGTTGGACTGTTTGTGCACTCGTTGTTGGTGTCAATAAAACCCCATGTCATGTCAATCATGTGTGTCTTTTATTAGCTCTCTATCTCCAGTATTCCGTGAAGTATTGCCTCGTCGAATGTTAAAGGTCTTTTTTGGTCATCCTGTAGATACATACTGAACAGCATACAGCACTGTGCTACTCAGTTGTAAGTCTACAAGTTTCTGTGTATTATTAGTGTATCTCTTTCAACTTCTATATTCAGCCAACTCCTTGGTCTCACGTAGTTTTACATCTCGCATCGTTAGATCATTTATAGATTCCGGATATTTTGCCAGAAACAAGTTAGAATTCAAACTAATTTCGTTTGTAGGAATTGTTATCCAGCCCGCTCTTCAGTAATGTAGTCAGAGTAACATAAATTCTAGGAGTTCTTTTGGACCTTGACCCTAATCATTATGCAAATCTCTTAGGCTAATCGTTGTGCAGTCTAGAGTACACAGAAGGTCGTTCGCGAGGCCTGGGGACAATGTTCGAAAGGTAATTACCTTATTAAAAGCCGTGTCTTCACCAACGATCATACTCGATTGGAAATCCAGCATTTCTAGCTACAGCCCGACAAAGTAATTTCCATTACAGCGGACATTTTCTCAGGGCTACAAAGTATATCTTATACCACTCCTCCTGATAGGCTTTCAAGTGGCTATTGATAGTGCGTGGACGTCTGTTTCCTAAGGCCCTTTTTTGGAGTCCAAATGCACAGATGGTCTATTGGACGGAGTCCAGATTCCTTTTCCATTCTTTCTAAGAACAGATGAGTCGAACGAGAGGTATAGCTGGATGCTTTATCTTGATATACATATATTTGATTTTTCGTCCTCCCATACTGTTCTGGGATACCTGTGTTGTAAATGTGTGTTCAAACCCCTTGCTCATACACGTAGAGTTCACCTTCACATTATTAGCGACACGGCGACTGGCTAATTTGCCATTGTAGTAGTATCCAGCGATGATAATGAAACGACATGGAAAACATTCCTGGTATTGTTTATACAATGTTTTATAAACTTTGGTGTCTTTAGGGCTGTAGTAAATCGAACAGGGTTTGTTACAGTCACTAAGGTACGCCTATGCTTCGTCCATTATCACCACATTTTTTCCATCTGCCCCTTGACAGATAGTCCTCGTACTGCTTTATTTCGTTAGTGCGACGTTCCGAGCAGTGAGGAATACACAGCTTGTGAACTCGACGCTTATGCCGCCTTTCTAATTAAAAGTCCTTGGTGATTATGGTGTTAACTGTTGAGAAAGATATCCCCAACTTACGTGCGATAGTCCTTTGGGGTAAAGCTTACCACCTGAGACAAGGGCCTTCACCTTTCTCAGCACTTCTGGAGTACATCTGGTGGCTGGTCGTGGATTTGCCGGGTTTTTTCCCTCCGGAATTAAGCCCAGTCGCCTTTTGGTTATTTTATTCAATACAACACAGATCTCGTTCATTGATATCAGGAGATTACGCTTCTTGCACATTCCTGGGATTGAAAAATAGCTACATTTAGCATTGGAAAGGGCTGTTATGTAGCCCTCATAGTAAGGGCCAATTGGCTTCTGCATCGTTGCAGCTAATGTCACGTAACTCTGTACAAACATTCTAAGTACTGACAGGAATCATCACTCCCTGTTTTGACGTGCTCAAGTTGTTAACTACGCCGCCAGAGGCCTTCAAACTCCTTTTTGTGCTTGTTACTTCATTAAGTTTGCATATTAACCTATAAATGCCTAGAAATTCGGGCTTTAATCATTAAAAACTGAGTATGACCATCATCGCAATGTCTACTTCTGCTTCTCTTGCCCTCAACGGCCATATCTATCATTCTGATAGATATCCTGTTAATATCCTCCCCTCTTACAAGATCCTTCTATCTGAGCCGGATTTTACCCGCAGCTTCATCCATTTACTTCATTCTTAACTTATCATTTATCTATGACTTCCAATCTCTTTGTACGTGTAATCATTTTCAACATGTTCCTTCCTTTCAAGATGTCCGCTTCTTCCAGCTAGTCCTCTGTTTGTCGTGCTATGAGATTTACATAAACAGTAGAGGTAAGGCGCGTTAGAACCCCTAGGATTTTATGTTACTCTCGCTACATTACGGCAAAGCGGGCTAAACTAGAGTCTCTACTATCCAACTGAATTTGCATTCTATGCATGCTAAGCTATTATTGAGTAATCAGCTTTCACTCAGAGCGACGTTATGATCATTTAGTCTGAACAATCACTTCTTCTTAGAGAATGCCGTTGATAGTAACTGAAAGCTCACTGTATTAGAAAAGTATAGAGCTCGATTCTATCTCAGTGTACTGCCATCCTTGGGAAATACATACCATAAGTACTTGAAATGGTCGACTTGTCCCAGTGTTGTATTCACTAACTGATGTTGAATCCTCGTAAGTTTTATTTTTTTTACAATTTGTTTTACGTCTCACCGACACAGATATGTCTTATGGCGACGATGGGATGGAAAATGGCTAGGAGTGTAAAGGACGCGGCCGTGGCCTTAACTAAGGAACAGCCCCAACATTTGCCTGGGGTGAAAATGGGAAACCACGGAAAATAATCTTCAGGGCAGCCGATAGTGGGGATCGAACCCACTAGCTCACGGATGCAAGTTCATAGCTGCGTGGCCCTGATCGCATGACCAACTCGCCCGGTGTAAGTTTTATCCTCCGAGCTCCAAGATATCAGACTGCAAACTTACGAGAACGCCTTCAGCATAGGCTAAAGTAAATCCTACAAATCTTTATCTCTGCATGGCCTCTTCTCAATTACTTGCGGTCACCATTTTATGGAGGATGAAGCGCAGTTTCACGTCTCAACGTCCTTTCTACCTGACACCAAACTTTTTCACTATTGCGTGTTTATACGGGTGTTGGTAGAGTGATGTGTTGTGTGTAAATGGGGATATGTATAAACATAACTACCCAGTCCCAGAGCTACAGGGATTACCCAGACGTGTAGAACGCAAACGTACCAAAACGAGTAACAAATATACTCTAGCCCGCCCAATGTTCCTGCTACGAGACTTGCATAAACATTAGGAGTAAGAACCCCGATAAGTTATGTTACTCCTGCTACATCACGGAAGAGTGTTAAGCAGAACAGCCCCTGAACCGACAGGGAAACGATACCGGTGTCGTCAATGGACGAATCTGCCTCGGGCGGGATTTATACTTTTCAGCAACTGATTCACATACACAATGAACAACTCCCGTTATACAGCTACCTTTCTTAGGGAATTTTGCATTAATGAAAGACCTCGTGGTAACAAATAGTGCGTTGAGACACAATTTTATTCCTCGTTGTTTAATTTTAATTTTAATCAAAAATCATACATTAAATTCTTTCTACGATTTATATCCATCATCCTTTTACACACACCACGCCACACCCCCTCTGGTTATTTAGTGTCAGATGGGAAACCACCTTAAATGATCAATCATCAGTCTAGGCGAGATAAATCTATCCAAGTCTTGAACTTTATTCCACAAAAGTATGGACTTGTATAGTATTAGCAAACTTTCTTGTAAAATATGGAGCTGTAACTTTCTGTTCAACAAACTAATTGTGCAACGCTAATAGTGAAAATTTATGAGTGTCTTCATAGAAGTGTATGGAGGTATAACAGCTGCTTGACAAATGATGATACAGCTTGACTTTTTTCTTGAATTTCAACAGCATTTGCCATTAATCTTGTGGTCTCTAGAATCTCTGGACTCTAAATTAATCTAAATCAGTCAGCTTTGAAGTAATCAGCCAGTCCTTTTAATGAGATGCAGAACAACTGAGCAATAATTGTTGAGGAAAGGGTCTCCAGCTATGTTCCATTCTTCGAAACAAACTGATGTATCTGTGCCCAGAATCAGTCAAAACTATTTATTCTTAAACTGCAGTTAAAACGTCCATTGTACATCGAGTTATAAATGAAAATTATTTCTTTCTTTACCTTCAGATATCATCATCATCATCATATCGATCTCTTAGACCGCATAATTAATTAAAATATGTCCCTGAAGTACACTAAAACATGTTGAAATTGCAGAGGTAATTAAGTTATAAATTGATCTCGGATTTTGAAGTAGTAATAAGTTAGAATGCAAAATTACTCATTCCAGCAACAAGTGTACTCTAACTGCACAACGGTTATGTTATGACCTATGCATAAACATTTGGGGCACATCTCGTCGCAACCCATACCATTTTTGTTATTCTCTGTACATTATGGAAGGGCGGTCCATACGTCACTTCCTACTAATCAAATTACTTCGCATTCTAACCCAATACTACGTAAATATTTGGAGTAGATAAAGCTATGCACGCTATAAGATAATTACTAATGCTAATATTTCTGTGAAACACAACGATCAAAATTTACGAGTACTGTTGTATTTATGGAGTATAATAAAGTTCAAGATAACAAGAAAAGTTTCTGGAATTGAATTATCAAAAATACTATTGGTAATACCTCAATACACGTATAAATTCTTTAACAAATGTTTTTGTGGAAAAGGGCCCTGGTGTCACGCTGAAGAGGATTGTTTGTTCCAAATCATATTCGTAACACTGAAGTCAGTAGGTTGCCAGGTTTCAGGGGGCCAAGTATGGAACGCATATAACTCGCTCCTCGTTGCCATGGTAACATCGTCGCTCTCTGGAACATTTCCTTATTTATTTAATTTATCCATTCTTGAGAGGGCGCTCTCCCATTCTTTCCACTTCATGTGTATGTTCCATCCTTCGTTTTTATCGTTTCTTCATACACACTATTGTGTTCTATTCTCTTCCGAAGTCATAACGTACGGGTTCAAGAGCCCGTGGAGAATAACAATGAAGAGGGGTGTGCGTCTTCAGATTAAGGCAGCAGTCTTTTGCTATTCTATGTCGGGATATCTTTATTGAAGACGTTGTAAACTCGGATCCTCTGTAACAGCCATGATTCTTCTAGTGCGAGAAGTTCCTGGAGAAATATTCACTGTGGTTTATCTCCGTCTATTACACCGGTTGCAGATGCCTTTCCAAATCTCGGAGAATAGAAAATTAGGTAAAATATAGTATGCAAGAAGTTTGCGTCCTATAATCACTGTGTATGTAATAAGAGGTCATTACAAATTGAAATCGGTGTGCAAAGCAACCCTTTAACTCACGATTTTTATTCAGTGAGGGTTGGAGGGTAGTGAAGTACGTAGTTATGCAACTATAATTCTTCAGACAGGATTCACTTCGGTCGTCACTGCTGGTTTCATTTCGTTATTTTATTTTCAAAATCCATTGAGAATAGAGGTGGTATATTATCTGTGTTAAAATTTGACAGCTGGTTTTTGACAGACAGTGACGTATTCATACCTCTAAAGCAGAGGTGATTTACTTCAAACACTGAAAATATCTCGTGTCTATCGTAGTTCATTTACGAATAACATTGTATTAATTATTACATTAAAACATAATCGAGTTGGACTCTTCCCATCCTCGTTAATATAGCCATCTCGGACAGTTCAATAATAATAATGTTATTTGTTTTACGTCCCATTAACTACTTTTTGAGGTCTTCGGAGACGCCGAGGTGCCGGAATTTAGTCCCGCAGGAAATCTTTTACGTGCCAGTAAATCTACCGACATGGGGCTGTCGTATCTGAGCACCTTCAAATACCACCGGACTGAGCCAGGATCGAACCTGCCAAGTTGGGGTTAGAAGGCCAGCGCCTTAACCGTCTGAGCCACTCAGCCCGGCTCTCGGACAGTTTGAACAGCAAGAAACTTATATGCAGAGATTTGAGTGCAGGCGCTGAGTGGCGTTTGGAGTGGGGCAACAAGTGTTTTGAAATGATTCAGTCTGATTTGATTTGTTTATTTATTATCAACAGAGTAATTACTACCCCAATTACAGATGATATAATTCGAAACAAAATAATATTTGAAAGTTACAAGATTACGCCGATATATAAGAGGCGGTCAAAAAGTTTCCGTTCGACGCCCTTATAGTCCTGGATCGAGATACCTGTCGTTCAAAATCGCACTGAGCATTAAGGTGCTCTTCTCAAGGACACACCAGGTTGAAGATCCCCGTGAAGTAAAGCGTTGAATATTCAAGGGGACGGAAGGCGTGATAAGGCATGGGGAGAGTTCAGGACTACAACTCATCCACCGCCCGCTTGCTGTCCGTAATGGATGAGGCTGGCCTCCGGCGTAACGCGATCCGCACGGAACCTGGTGCACCTTTGCACAACGGTGGTTTTCGACAGACATGCTGCCCCATACACAGTCTTCACTTTCCGATGGATGTCCACCGGTGTTAGTCCTTCGGTAGCCGAGAGTATAACAACAGTACGTTGGTCCTGTTTGGACGCATTTGGTAATAACGCCGCCATTGTTCACATGGTTGCATTCAACGCACGCACCTTGATACGACTCGACTACCACACTAATACCTTTGCCTGCATGTCCGCTGCAGCAACACCCTCAAAGGGAAACTTTGTATCACGTCATATATAATAAATTCAAATAATAACAATCCTAACAACAAATAATAACAATAATAATAAATAAGCAATATACAGTATAGACATATTTTCAAAACATGTATGCAAGACGAGAACATGAAAACAGAAAAGTGTGTGTAGAAATGAAATCACCGTTAGATGAAAGAAGTAAATATAACTTTCAGTTGCCATTTACGCTGAACAGGATGCAAGGAACTCTCTGTCTATGATGCGTCCATGAGATGTCTGCGAATTTCACTAGCTGACGAGTCAAATACATTCACCATCCCGCTAATTTCACTCAGGGATCTTAAGGTCTGCATAAATAAGATGTTCCTGTGTGATTCAGTTCTGCACCTGAGTAAGTGAAAGGTGACAGCCTGTGGGGTGTTATGTGAAGGAACACGAATTGGTAGTAACTGAAGTAAATTAAGACAATGAAGGAAATTGCCGGTACATTTGTGAATGAAACGTGCGTTAACATACCTGCGTCTAGTTATATGTAACTCAATACGCACAAAACAGATCATAATCTATCGATGGCAGCTTGATACACAAACATTTTTACAGATCCACTTTGATAATCTGATCTGCACTCGCTCTAAGACATTCATTAAGTATAACTGTGAAGGGATGCACACTTAAGAGCAGTACTGAAGACTAGAC
This sequence comes from Anabrus simplex, assembly GCF_040414725.1. Taxonomy (NCBI): domain Eukaryota; kingdom Metazoa; phylum Arthropoda; class Insecta; order Orthoptera; family Tettigoniidae; genus Anabrus; species Anabrus simplex. The sequence goes on along the minus strand of NC_090279.1, from coordinate 214,207,698 downwards.
CATATAAGTGAGAAATACAGGGTTTTCAATGACAAAACAGATTTGAAACTCTTGCAATTTTTTAGGACCCTAAATTTTTAATTACCTTGTTGACGATATTTAACGCATGCTCATTGAAACATAAACAATTTTGATCACCAGAAGTTCACAGGAATGGCACTCTCTGTTTAATGTCCAGCACCCTCCGAAGATACCTTTGTTTTCCGAACAAGTCCTTCACGATGCTACTCTTTATCTCATAAATGCGGCATGTGACTTCCCACGCATGTAATTGTGGTGACGCAAATCAGACAATCCAACATATTGTTAGGTATTGTCCGAAAAGATGTAATTTTCAGCGTCTAAATAGGAATTTGTGAGAGCTCGAGAATAGGAGACACAGTGGCTGGACAACTTGGATCTAATATTATGATTCCTCAGTGCTGTGCTGACTCTTAATTTATGACTTATCTGTAAATGTTCGTCTGTGGGTGTGTAAATAAATAAAATAAATAAATAAATAAATAAATAAATAAATAAATAAATAAATAAATAAATAAATAAATAAATAAATAAATAAATAAACAAATAATTAAATATCAGTAAGAACGAATTTCATTCCTTTGAACTATGCATGCACACGTGTGAACACAAATGTCATAATGTATCGATGTATTTATGAATATTAACGATCAAAATATTATGCACATTTTTTATTTATTTTCAGTTGCGAATATATTTTATGTAACGTTACTGTCAATATATTACTAGATAAACAAAATGTTAGTTCAATTCAATAGTTTTATTAATGAAGAGTATATTAGGACTAACTTCTAGTTTTAAGCTGAAATATAGCACTGTGTCTTCCTTCCAGAAAGTTGATTTTGTACAAGTTGCTTTACGTCGCACCGACACAGATAGGTCTTAATGGCGACGACGGGACAGGAAATGAGTAGGAGTGGGAAGGAAGCGGCCGTGACCTTGAGAGAGGTACAGCCCCAGCGTATTTCCTGGTGTGAATATAGGAAACCACAGAAAACCGTCTTCTAGGCTGTTGACAGTGGGGTTTGAACCCACTATCTCACGAATACTGGATACTGGCTGCACTTAAGCGACGGCACCTATCGAACTCGGTCCCTAAAATTGAGAGAGGGACTGTAAATGTTCATTGTCAAATACGTTCGCTATTTTGACTTGATTATATTCACTGGTGAAAGGCCTGTTTCGCAAAGGTAAACAGAAGCAGCTGCAGCAAATGCTGTCAAATAAGAAGCCACGGATCTCAAAGAAGAGTACTTCCTTTAATGCGTCCTCATTGTTGATGTCCATCGGCTTCTAAATAGCAGACTGCGAGACAGATGGATAGGTACAGGAGGGTCCATTCATTGGCCCACTCGCTTTCCGGACCTAAATCCACTAGATTTTTATTTGTGTGAAGCATTTATTTGAAAGCCCTTGCGTATCGAACCCCGGTGGAACATGCAGAAATTGTTCGCAGCCGTATCGAAGAATGCTGCCATACCATACCCAATGCTTGAGGGTTACATCGGGGCATTCGGAAATTCAATGAGACTCCAGATTGATATTATATATATCAGGGCCCGGTTGTTTAGGCAATAATAGCTTAGAATGCTACCATACTAAAGTAAATAACAAGTATACTCTACCTGGACAACAGTTCTGTTATGAGATTCGCATAAATGTTAGGGTCCCACCGTATTAGAACCCCTAGAATTTATGTTACTCTTTCTACAATACGGAAGAGCGGGTAGACGACAGTTCCTACCAGGTAAGCTGGTTTGCATTCTAACCCATTACTTTCTAAACATCTAGGCTCTACATTATGAGTGCTAACGGAGGGGATTTAGGAACATATCATGTAAGAAAAGTTTTCATGTGCTATTCTGGTACGTTTTGTTCCTGTAGGTTTCCCATGAATTATGCGTTCACACCTGGAAGAGAAGAGATATTCGATCCATGCCTATAGAGCGTGTATTCTTCTACGTGTGAGCAGTATGTCTTTAGACTTAGGACTGTATGTCCTGTATTTGAAATTGCTTTCTACTTGTATTCTAGGTGCGACTGAGGAACTACGTACGTTTCTTGCCACATCTTAAAGACATGCCGTGTGAAACATTGTAGAGCTGCTAACTACTTCGTCTTCCTCTCTTGACAACTCACTAGTCGTGACGTCACAATTAATTACTCTCATTGGATGGTTGCCTGGCAACCGGCACTGGACGGGGAAGGCGTCTTGCACCACCTTGTTGGCAAATTATGTGGTCACGAGGTTAGCTTTCTAGACATACGAGGCCGCGCAACTTCTTGAAGGGTGGTTTCACCTTACAGTTCCGTATTCTGCTAGCCTACCGTTCGAAAATTTCTTTGACAACAATGATTTAAGATTCAAAGTTAATAAAATCAGTGTACTAATTTACTTAGTTATTTTACCGAACAATCAATTTACGGAGTTAAGACGAGTCCTGTCAATTTTTAAACATTGCCATGTGCCCTTCATTTCACAAATAATCTTCACGCGTGAATATTTATTCGTAATATTACTGCTAGATATCTAAGTAATAATATTTCTCTTTGATATATGGCTATAGGAATAGATTTTCTCTTACAAAGTTAATTTTACAGCGCTTATTTGCGGGAATTTATACATTAACTAGCTGATGTACCCGTGCTTCGCTACGGAATTCTACATTGTATACAGAATTCTAGGTTAGGTAGTGTACATGCTGTGAGCAAGGTTGTAATAAATTGTAAAGGTCTTAACGTTACCCTGGAAACGCGACGGAGAAATCACCAAACATCTTTTCTCATATGAAGACTGCGTTAGGGAATTTTCATTGTAATGGTAGGACCGCTTGCCTACCATCAGTCACAATCAGGTTGGGGAATTACATTAATTTGGCAGACACTCACTCTCCATCTGCCTTTTTACATCCTCAGAAAGACGGTCTTAGTGGTTTCCCACCTGAAATGAACATAGGTCATTACAATGACGTCAGTAGGAATGGCGCGATTAAAAGCAATGATTTCACATGAAATACTCGATCAAATGAAAAACCGAACTTTTTCTCACTTCTAACGAACAGTAGTACGCTGCCTGTCTAACAGTACAAAGTTCCAGAGTTGGAATGACCATGCCGCAGACAATCGGGATCCGTGAACACTCTTAGTTTCTTCGGGGGGAGGGGTTCGAATAGTGGAGAGTCCCAGGGCAAGAACTATGCCTTTTTCTAATCTGTTTCCTAGGAGTACACGATGAGTCGGAAAATCTCAGTTCACTACACTAGCGGCGGAAAATATCTATCTGATTTGGAGACAATTTTTTCCTCCAAGGTAGAGGAGAAACCCCCTCTTCACTGCTAAGTTGGAATAAAATGAATGTAGAATTTAATGAAACTGAAGAGGAAGAATCTCTTTTTAAGAAACGGCTCTTTTCAGGGTTGAATTTAGAGTTACTTAGTGAACTGTGGTGCTAATAATTGGGAATATGCCTAAATTGTAATTCTAGACCAGGTCATACTACTAGTACTACTACTACCAAGTAAGCCTCTGTCTTAAGTATGCCCACTACTCATTCAAAACAGCGCGTCTCAGTAGGGATCCAATAACTGGAATACTATGATGAACCATTGAGTTACGTACCAGCAGTACGGTATCAGATAATTTATGAACCAGAGGAATGAAATACTAAAGAAGAAAGTTTTATAACCCCGCAGCTATTTCCCACCATTATCCAGTCAGGCTGTTATACTTGGTACGCAGCAGTAATCCCATCTATCGGAGTTGAGCTGCAGCATAAGAGACAAAGAACATCACCACAAACAATGGTCAATGTAATGTTATTGTTGATCAATGTTATGCGCTTTCAATATTTTAGGCCTTCACATATAGTTTTCTTCCGACTCTCAAATACCACTCTTATCATAGTCGGTGCGGTAAAACTAAATAAAACACAAATGGTCGGAAATTGTATTCTCTATAAGTTTTGTTATGTAACTTAGTACTTTCCGATAGGACCAATAACATAGGCATTTAAAAATTAAATTTTAGGCGCCTCCTCCTAAACTACAATTTCATACAGGGCGAATAAAATTGTTTATAACTTATACTGTACTTTCTTATATCCCCTTTCATCAAATTCTGTTAACCCATTTTCTCGTGGCTCGGCGTTCATGTGGACTCGGCAAGAAAAATACAAATTCATAATATATGTGTTATCAAAGCCCGTACGGTAACAATGTATGATATAAATGATTGGAATTTAATTCTATATAACTTTAGTTATGTAATATTTATCGATAGGACCACTAATAATATAAATAATTGAGAATTCAATTTTAGGCCTTCCCCCGAACTACCATTTCACTCAGCGTGAATGAAATGATGTATAGCCTAGATTGTAGTGACTCATCCCCCGACTTCACATACCGATTTTCATTAAAGTATCTTCAGCCGTTTTCTCGTGATGCGTGTACATACATACATACATACATACATACATACATACATACATACATACATACATACATACATACATACATACATACATACATACATACATATAGACAGACAGACAGACAGACAGACAGACAGACAGACAGACAGACAGACAGACAGACAGACAGACAGACAGACAGACAGACAGACAGACAGACAGACAGACAGACAGACAGACAGACAGACAGACAGACATAAATTACGGAAAATTAAAAAGTGCATTTCCTTGTTTGTATGGACATGACCAATACAGAAGTACCATTCTTTTCAAATTCTGAGCAATATACAGACAAAACTCTTATTTTTTATATATAGATAAACCTTCATTGTATTTTTAAGTTCTCATTGTAGTTCGTCTCTGTAGTGGCTTTTATACTAGAACACCCAGTAGGTCTGTATTTTAACATACCTGATTTTGTAGTGAGGAAATATACGCTTCAGTTAGGATTATATGCATAGCATACCACAGCAGTTTACTTCATATTATGTTTGATGTTTGACTTTTAATTATATACTCTCGTCGTCGGTGAATGAAGCAAGAGTCAAACAGTACGTTTGCCTCATATTTCACATTATAACTAGAAGATTCGTTTAAAACTTTTCCAGAATGATTTAGATGTTGCTATTCTGAAGTATAAGCTGAAATGTTTAAAGTGAATTATAAAATCTGAAGTAAATAAATTCTATTCTGTCAGAAATTAAAATTTGACTTCTTTGAAAATCTGTATAAAATGAACTCGTGTCCTAAAACCGAGCAGGTGCAGCTCTTTTCACACGTGAGAGGCACGTACCATTTTAACAACATACCAGCTCTCCTGAATTTCTTAACCCTGTACTGCCTAGTGTTGCCATTAGTTAACATATAACTTTTCACCTGTGTAAATAAATGGATGCAGATTGTGTTAGTTGCACGGCACAACTTCAACTGTACAGTCAATCAAACACAGTGATGCCTTTTAATAGATGACAAAACATCCCTACAACCGATGGCACTCTTTCCACCCCGTCAACATCCACGAGTACCAACCACCGTTTATTTTCCGTGAACCTTCCCCATTACATTACCACAGGCTTCAGGAGAATCTCTGGCTAAACTCAAAGACATTACACGACCTACGGTCGTGCAAGTATACTTGCAATTGCAATACGTACTCATGGCCAATAGGCAGTAAGGTTGGGTTCTTGAATGTTAAACTTTTAGCGAAAAATCGTATATATATTAGCCCTAGTTAAGAATTGTTGGTAAATCGGAAACACTGAATGTTAGTTGAACTTTCATTTTTTGTCACCAAACGGAAACGAAAAATAATCCATGCAGTAGAAGGTTAAATCTCTGCCAGTACCGGCAATCGAACCGGGTCCTCCGATGATAGCAGATAATACTGGTAACCGTTACGCTACGAAGGCGGAAAAATTTATTCTCAGGACAGACGACGTAGGGGTTCTAGCCCAGTCGTGCAGACCATGGCTCCATAGCTGTAGCGTGTGAAGACCCACGGCGAACCTATTCATTTAATAGCCATGTAGTAGAAAACTTTTACATATTTTGGAGGTGTGGAAAACTTACCCGTGTTTCTTGTACTTTCTCAGGGAAGGTCGTCGAGTACATCAAGTGATCACCAGAACTCTCTGGCGTTTTACTTTCGAAGTGAGCTCTTGGCAGCCCGAGCAGTTAGAACAAGTAATGGGAGAAATTTAGGGGCCAACAGTAGAATATTTCAAACACTCTAACTGTTCGAAGACGTAGGCAAGTTTCAACAAATGATGTAGAAGGGAGAAAAATTTTAAGGAATGAATGCTAGTTCAAATTAATTACTTGAAAGTTATATTTTATTTTAAATATAACAATGGTGTGTGGCCTCCGGAGAGGCCTGCTGCAGATCTTTCAATGTGACGCACTATACGTGACTTTCGCATCTGTGAGGATGTGACTCTATGTGGAATGAAATCTAATGTTGAAGACGTCACAAACACCCAGCCCCCGAACAATGGGAATTAACTAATAGAACTATAAATCCTCGACAATACTGTGAATCGAATCCGGACCCCATAAAGCAAAGGCCAGCATGCTAATCATTTAGCGATAGAGCCGAAATATTTCATATTTATATCTGGTGAATTTCAGGTGACGAAAATTTCCTGATTTGGTGTTTTCTAAAAGCTCTGGCAATTGTCAAATTAATTATTTTCTGTGTACTGTCGTTCTTAATATTTGAGGTCATCGAACAGATTTTAACAGTAAATTGTTTCCAGCTTGTATAACCTTGTTTACTATCAATTAGTGTAACATATTATTGTTAATATTTGATTGATGTATTTGTACGAAATGATTACGTGAATGATTTACTGTGTGGGGGATATCTCTGGCACTTGATTTGTTGAAGTTATCTCAATTACAGCTGAACATATGATTAATTATGATGTACGAGTTTCGAATGGGGTCGAGTCGGTGAATTTGTCCGTATTGATCACACATTGAATTATGAAAGTTTGCATAATTATATCATTCCCTTACTAGTAAATGTGGGATTGAGTTTGATGTCTCGGTTAAGTGATGTGAGTTCTGGCAAAATTATATATTGCAGAATATTTGTTTTGTCAAATTTACGGTCATTACATCTTTATACAAGCGTACCACAAATAAGACTGAAATTTTTGTTGGTTTCTCTAATGGATTATTGTTTGGTGTACCTGACCATAAAAGAAGTAAAGAGTGATGCAGGGTGTTCTCTACGATGGGGAAGATAATCAGGGGCGGAAACTAAGCTTTAAAAGATCGTTGTTCGTCCAGTTCTTCTTCTCTTCCTGTACTTCTTTGTTAATTTCTCTTTTCCTTTTCTTTTTTTTTTGCTAGGGGCTTTACGTCGTGCCGACACAGATTGGTCTTATGGCAACGATGGGATAGGAAAGGCCTAGGAGTTGGAAGGAAGCGGCCGTGGCCTTAATTAAGGTACAGCCCCAGCATTTGCCTGGTGTGAAAATGGGAAACCACGGAAAACCATTTTCAGGGCTGCCGATAGTGGGATTCGAACCTCTTCTTCTTAAGGAGGATTGAACAAGTAGAGAAAATATACAGGAGGGTCGTAAAACATTCATCCCTCCATGTCGTTTCCTTTTCTTCTTTTTTCTTCTACTTCTTCGTTATCATCATATTACTTTTTAGGAAGATTGGAAAAGAAGAGAAAATATACAGGAGGGTCTTAAAAATATGATTCCACCTTGTCTTTTTCTCTTCTTCTTCTTCGTTATCTTCTTCTTAACGAAGACTGAAGTACAAGAAGAGATAATATAGAGGAGAGTAGAAAAGTATTCCTTCCTCCTTGTCTTATTCGTTAAACTCTTCTTCTTCTTCTTATTATTATTATTATTATCTTCTTCTTATACTTGAGGAAGGTTGGAGAACAGGAAGAGAAAAATATACAGGAGGGTCTTAAAATTCTGCTTCCTCCTTGTTTTCTCTTCTTCTTCTCCTTCTCCCTCTTATTTTGATTATTATTCGTCAACATCTTCTCAGGAAAGATTGGAAAAATAGAAGAGAAAACATACAGGATGGTCTTTAAGTTCTCCTTCCTCCTCCTCCTCCTCTTCTTCTTCTACTTTCCTTCTGCTCCTTCATTAACTTCTTTTTTCTCCTTAAGGATGACTGAAGGACAAGAAGAGAATGCTATACAGGGGGATCCCAAAATATCCTTACTACATCCCAGAACGAAAAAAAATAATCCGAAAAATATTTGCCCTGCAGTGGATCGGTTCCGATTTACAGACTTCAAACGGGAAGTCCAAGGTGTCTCCTATAAACCCACGGTGTTTATACTCTGCGCTAAGGCAACTGGAGTCTGGGAGCGCTCGCATATTTCTTGACGTTGCAAATAATCTGCACGTGTTCGACCTGGCAATCTGAATCTCAGCTGTTATCATGGTGAGAGAGTTGTCATTGCAGCACCTTAATGGTCGCTATTGGTGTGCAGAAAATCTTAATGTTCTTTATGAAGTCCTGCATTATGATAGGAAATTGGTGATTGGTGTGCTGTTAGTGTAAGACGAATAATTGAGCCTACTTTTTCGAGGGCATAGTAAATGCAGAGAGGTACCAAGATGATATTTGGATGCAGTTCTTTTATCACTTAACGGAGAAAGAAAAATCACGTGGCTGGCAAGATTCAGCCCCTGCTCATACAGCACAAGATTCCCTCCCTAAAATCTTGGAAGTGTTTTGCAGAGAGAGTGATCAGTGCTGGTCTATTTTCCACTCGTTCTCCAGATCCAACAGTGTGAAAATTTTACGTGTGTGTTGTAAACTGAAAGAAAACATTACGAATGAAATCAGAAATATTACAGTTATTGAACTCACTCGCGTGAGCCAGAATGTGATTGTCGGATATAATGCCTGTATAAGACAGAAAGGACGGCACTTTCAGCATCTTTTATAAGGTAATATTTCATATAAGATTTTATTAGGTGGTGGGGGGGAGAATTCCTTCTCCGAACCTAATCGTCCCCCTGAGGATATCCAGTGTGCACGGTTGGATATCTATTGTTTAGCCGCACGCACACGCGTAGCCTCATCCCGTTGTCTTGTTGTGAGAGTTGGCTGTGTGCACCACGTTTAACACAAGGAGGATTCATTTTTCATGTTGAGCTGAGTTCGTGCAGCTTTTAAATTAGTAGCCTGTTATTCCTAAAGTGAGCACTAATATGTGCAATTCAGTCGTGTGGTGTAGTTTCTGGCGTGTAATTGCTACAGTGAAGTGGTTGGCCTGAGTTACTGTAGCGGACAGTATAATAAATAATGCCATGTTCGTAATTTCGTCCCCCTCATTTTATTTGTTATCTATGAATTTTATTATTATTTTCACAAGGGAAACGCAAGCGGTGGAATAAGGATGCTGTAAAAAGGCAGTGAGGTACAAGACAGTGGGTTACAAACGTGCAAGTAAAGCGCTTAACATTTCACTAGCAACAGTGAGAGTCTGTGTTAAAAAGAATACCAAGAAAATATTTTTCATAAATGGCCTTCAAGTAATTTATTACAGGGAAAGTGTTTGGTAAGGTTAGAAATGAAATTGTATTAAAATTAGTTTTACTCTTCGTGAATTTGGTGGGGGACGAAATTACGGACGCATTTGTAGTTAGTTTTTGCAGTGTTTATGTTTATGTCAAATATTGACTACCTTACGTTATTACAGTTTCATTGGTTTTCTTTGTTTTTTGTCATTGGCTTTACGTCGCACCGACACAGATAGGTCTTATGGCGACGATGGGATAGGAAAGGCTTAGGAATGGGATTGAAGCGGCCGTGGCCTTAATTAAGGTACAGCCTCAGTATTTGCCTGGTGTGAAAATGGGAAATGACGGAAAACCATCTTCAGGGCTGCCGACAGTGGGGTTCAAACCCACTATCTCCCGATTACTGGATACTGGCCGCAGCTATCCATCTTGGTCAGTTTCATTGTAAAGTGCCCGTAGGTGGAGAATATTCATGGAAATATATATACACCAATTTCTAGCCTTGTCGATAATATTCTTGAATTTCTGCAAGTCCAAAAATCTGCTTAGGGAATGAAATATGGGTGCCCTACCTTACACGCTTAAAGCAGGCTGTCCGCGCGCGACATAAGTTGGGATGACGCCCTTGCTGTAGCGCACAGTACAAACACCCTGCGTTCGGTCTCAGTTCAAATGGCAGACCCTGTAATGGTAATAATCAAAAGTCTAATTTCCCGACGAGGGACTTAGACTATGTTCTAGCAATGGAACATTTCAAGGCTTTTCAGGGTTGTGCTGTATAAATCAGCGTTTCGTCTTAGGCCTGGTACTAGACGGAGATGTATGCACGCTGGGGTATAAGTATTTATCAGAAGCCCACGTTCTATTGGTGGAAATAAATCTAAGTTCCTCGAGGGAAATTTAAACTTTCCATTAGGAATTTCTAGGCGGGGTAGTAATCCCATTCTGGAGATTTATCCCTTGCATGCAGTTATCAGATTGTGCCTCTACTAATGGGCGTATTGTAATATATCCTGTGTATAAAACAATAAAAGTATGTCCATAATATCTAAGATATAAAATTAATGAATATATAAAACAGACAACACCAAGCTCCTTGGATATAAAAGCAAATTATTAATAATAACTTTAAAAAGCCATGAATGTATGTTTGTAAGTAGGTGCATGTGCTGTAAATAACCGAACATAAAGGAAAAATAAATTATCCATTTTAACAAATATGTAAAGCCCAATGTAAAACCCCTCCATAGGAAAAAAGAAAAGAAATATCAGAAATATAAAGTATAATCTACAAAACCTCACATCTCCCTCTATCCACATATCTTCCCCTACCTTCGCGAAATTCCTGCCCAGAGAAAGGGTATTACCCATTAGATGGCCCGCCTCTCCCCTTCGTGGCCGGGAATGAAAACTTTTCAACAACAACCACACAACAGGAATTCACCTATGACTTACACCATCTGAAGGTATCAACACAAACTCCTCCACCTTACCTGTAAAACCTTAATCAGTCCTTCTGTCATTTACGGACACAATGCCTGGCCACAAGTTGCTCATTCCCGCCCCATCCTCCTTCGCCCTCTTGTACCCATGAAACATCGCCTGGTTCGCATTGCTCTTCGTTCCCCACCTCTCTATCATACCAAAGACCTTTACGACATATTCACCTTCCCCAAAACTGGACACCCACGACCCCCTACTGCACCAATGGTTCTTCAATAAAGCCTTGACCCCCAACAACCTCATTCGAATCTCAACTCTGGTCACTACCTTTTAAGAATCCTCGACACAGCTTATCACCGCTCCACTGTTACCTCATCCTCATCCAACCCACAGACAGACCAACCCCCCCCCCCCCCGTAAGGATTGAAGTTGGGTAACCTCTCCACCACCCAAACTCCCTTCAAATTCCCTCCTCTCGTCACCGCTAGTCTAGCCACAGTCCAGAGGCACGTCACGACACCATGAAGTCCTTCACAATTGATCATGATGATTCAGCACTCCGTCCTTAGAAATGAAAATGAAATGGCGTATGGCTTTTAGTGCCGGGAGTGTCCGAGGGCAAGTGCGGCTCGCCAGATGCAGGTCTCTGACTCCCCGTAGGCGACCTGCGTGTCGTGATGAGGATGAAATGATGATGAAGACGACATATACACCCAATCTACGTGTCAGCGAAATTAACCAATTATGGTTAAAATTCCCGACCCCGCCGGGAATCGAACCCGGGACTCCTGTGACCAAAGGCCAGCACGCTAACCATTTAGCTAGCCTTAGAAATAGATTATTGTTTGTTGTCCAACCATTTTCCAGCTTTTCTACGGGGTTGGGTATGTGGTGAGATGAATGTGTTGTGCCGCGTTTCTATAACCGGATGCCCTTCCTGACGTCAACCTCATCACAGGAGTTAATGCGTGGAAATGAATGACATGAAATGTGATAGCTGAAAGGGCCAGGGTGAAACCAGGTGCCGACACCTAGCATACTTCTATCGATTAGCACCAAGGGGTCACCTGAAGACATAACGTCTGCATCCGACGAACGAATCACCATCAACAGCGCCTCCCATGATCACTGCGGAGAGGTCTGAAATTTAATCCAGGCTTTTGGCACGCATTCTAGTGATTTGAAATTGTATACAACCACCCCGGCTACCCTGGCTGCTAACCACGGTGTCAGACCGCTTAGACATCAACGCCTTGACGATCATGGCCAGCAGGTAGGCTTAATCTTAGAAGTAGGTGTCACGTCCCGTATCGAGTAGCTCTCACCATCTTGTTAGAATTTGGATTTATCTGGTTAGGCCTGAAACCTCGCGGATGTATATGTTGCGGGGTATTTGTGGAACGCAGAGTGAGGTAAAAGAGCATGCGGGCTTGAATGGGTCTAACTACAACATCAAGAATTGAATTAAAACTTTAACAAAGGTTATATTTATTTGGAATTTCAAAAATTAACAAATAACAATATGACAGGTACAATCAGCAATCTTGAAACAAGGCTTGGACAAATCCAAGATTCAGAACTTTAACTATTTTGGGCTTCAAGCCCCTAGTTTTACAATTCCTGAGCTCCCAGCTTAAATTTACAATTCAAAATGAGAACTAATTTAGTCAAGGGCACACATCCCATAATTCAATAGCATTTGCTCCCTAAATTACAATCTCAAGCCTTCTAGAGGCACCCTTCACTATTACAAAACTTTGGTAAGAGCTAACATGCTCTCGGTTTCTTCCAGCCTACACGAGGAAAAATTATATCAAAATCTAACATTCTCTGGCCTCTCAAGGTATCTAGTACGCAACCTACAGGGCATTGGCAAAAAGGAACAGGATAAATAAACAGCCCGGGCACAATGCGCTCCAGATAATGAAATATAAAATCCTGCAGGGCTCTCGGCCGATGAAACAGGGGCTAATCCCAAGCTACTTCAGGTGGCGCGCATGGAAATAACTGTAATTCATTACAGAAAAGAAAGGTTGCGAAATCGTAGACACCTCAAACCAAGATGAAGGGGAGCTCGAGAGGGTAACTCACTCTCTATCCCCGATTTACAATTAAAACTTTATGAAATTTTTACATTAGCCGAAAGAAGATTTACATTTTAGTAAAGTTTGTCACATAATTAAAGATTCGGACCTTCCCCTCGTATTAAGCTGCGGGGGTAGCTGCAGAAAGGAGAATATATTGTGGCCATTACCTTGTAGATGTTCTGCTGGCCGAAAAAAGAGGCGCCCCGCCTCTTGCCTTAACACACATACTTAGAAAGACGGCGATCAATTGACAAGGTACCCAGAAAAGCCGCAGTTTATATACCCTCAGGGAAGGTTCGAGAGAATTCAGGACTAATCAGGACACACCCTCTTAATTTTTATTGGCAAATTCAAAGTGAACAAGAATTGCGTGATTGGTTGAAAGTTAATTACACAAATTCGTCATTGGCTAGATTTAAAACTGGCGTAAAGAAGAATAAGTATTGCCAACCCAAAAATAAATTAACATAGATTCAGTTATGAAAATCTAGAAATACTAAACTTCTTTAAGTTGTAAGTTCTTTAACCTTGCACCTGAGTGCCTGATCATGGTATTCTGGTGGTGTCATCTGTGGAAAAATGTCCAAACTTTTTGATGAACAGCAAAACAAAACAAGGAGAAATTCAATGAGTTTAGAAAACTTCACAAGAGCACAATTCCTCAATATTTTAGTAGTGACATCTGATTAAAGTTCCAACTTCATGAGGTATCAGTTTCACCTTGTCCATCTCGTTGGCTGAACGGTCAGCATACTGTCCTTCGGTTCAGCGAGTCCCGGGATCGATTCCCGGCCGGGTCGGGGATTTTAACCTAAATTGGTTTATTCCAATGGCACGGGGGCTGGGTGTATGTGTTGTCTTCATCATCCTTTCATCCTGATCACGACGCGCCGGTCGCCTACGGGCGTCAAATAGAAAGACCTGCACCTGGCGAGCCGAACCCGTCCTGGGATATCGCGGCACTAAAAGCCATACGACATTTCATTTCAGTTTCACCTTTTGTCCGATAGAGGAGTTAATTAAGGCGCTTATTTGAATGCGCGGCGTTGAGGTGTACCTCCCGCTACAGTATATATAAGGCTATTTCAACAATCAGTTTTTACGCAAAATTTCCCGCAAACAGGGTTGATGCTGTGCGTAAACTTCGTGCAGTAAAAGCAACTGTCACACCGACAATATTACCAGGAGTGCATGGGAGTTATATTAGAAGAGTAGCAATGTGTTTAAAAGGGCGTGGGAAGTATTTTGTTGGATGAAACATCCTACAGTATCCAGTGATTTTGTGATATTCGTTTCGATGCGATAGCACTTGGCATGTGCGGGAACCCAACATTCTGTCCAGTATCCGCCTGCTTGGTGCGGCAACACAACATACTGCAAAGTGTGTATCTGAAGCATCCGGTACACACCAAGCAAGTGGAGGTACACATGTCAACTAGCGCACTCTGTTCTACAGAAGAGAATTGCAATGATGTTTCAAAGTCGAAAGATTTGGCAATGGAATTGACGAACTCACTGCAGGGAAACGCTGGTAATATTGCGAATGGAAGGCCGCCTAACTAGAATAGTTCATACCAGAAATCATATGTTCTATGCAACGAATATATCACAAGAGATGGTAGGATGTGGAAATGGTCGATGTTGTAATGCAGTTAATTCATCTCTGACCTCACGGATCGAATTATTTAATGACCACACCTGTTGAATGTAATTACTTCGATTTTTAACAGCCAATTAAAATCTGGGTGTTGCAGTTTATCATTTTCACACCCGCCACCACGTCGTATGAACGTCGTCTGAGCCACGGAAACGCATGCTACTGTTTTAGCTGGGCAGAAAATACTACTTGCCAGGCACAACGCGGGGGGAATATGAACGATTAACAGTGGTTTTGTTTAAACACGAGTAAGAACCCGGATGCTTGGGCAGTAATAGTTTAGAATGCAAACTTACTAAAGCGACTGGCAAGAGTATGCCAGCCCGTACAGCGGACATGCTATAAGGGTTGCATAAACATTAGATGTTTAGGATATCAGAATCCCTAGAATTCATGTTACATTTGCAACAATATGGAAGAGTGGGTTGCATGACACTTCCTCCTAACCAAATAACTTTGCATTCTAACCTACCATGCATAAGAATTCGAAATCTAAACATGAACAACACGTCGATAAAAGGAATTCGTTTCTTCACAAACTTCTGCTTAGCAACGATAATACACAAACGCATTTGCCACTCTCTAAAATAGAAACATAGTAATAATACAAGGAATTCTGAATCACAATCCTAGTACGCATCCCTAGCAGGGTTAGGGGTGATAACTCCCGCGTGACGCATCCCAGGTCGCGGATAAGGGGGTCCTAACCGGCTCGCCGACGGAATTAAGCGAAATAAAATAGCTCTCGCGGACCAAACACACAACCCCTTGTGGGTGGGGGCGCAGACGAATAATACATCCAGGACCAAGGTATGATCGAATTAGAAGCATGAGACTACTTGTAATTAATACCATCACGCAGAGAATACCATGGGTCGCTTGTACTTGCGCGTAACACCACTATATTAGGTACACAATAGGTTTGTGATTAGTAGCGACAATCTGTGAATGGGGGTGGGTTTTACAGGTCTGTGTTACATGTGCGCATAACATTACCTGTGAGTAGTGCCATAGTTTGTGGAATACCGTGAGTCTGCACTACTTATGATTAGTACCGCAACGTGACAAATACCATGGTTCCAGTTTCCTAGCAATAAGTAACATTATCAGGGGCCGATGACCTGCATTCTGGACCCCTTCAAACATCATCGATTCAGGATTGTGCTTTAGAAGCAGTCTCTTGGTCAGTAATACTATTGTTTAACGCTAGTTTCTGGGAATGTGGGGCATTGCGGGTCGGATCAACTGACTGTTTTAAATTCATATCCATCCATTCATTCTTCGTCATCACGTTTTGAATTCTGGTCGGTTGATGATTTTCGACTTTTAAATTGTCATACATTTCGTCTCATTTCGTACCATTAATATAATTTTGTGTGGCTATTTCTAGCCGGGTGCAGCCCTTGTAAGGCAGACCCTCCGATGAGGGTGGGCGGTATCTGCCATGTGTAGGAAACTGCGTGTTATTGTGGTGGAGGGTAGTGTTATGTGTGGTGTGTGAGTTGCAGGGATGTTGGGGACAGTACAAACACCAATCCCCCTAGCTACGGGAATTAACCAATGAAGGTTAAAATCCACGACCCGGCCGGGAATCGAACCCGGGACCCTCTGAACCGAAGGCAAGTACGCTGACCATTCAGCCAACGAGTCGGACATTTCGTACCATTAGGGACAGATGACTAGATGTTAGGGCCCTTTAAACAAGAATCATCGTCATCATCATCAGGAATTCTGAATATTGTACCGTCGCTTAAAGTCAAGAAGAATACGCTAAATGAAATTAAAAGGGACCTTAAAGAAATCGTCACCACGGGTGAAACTGTACAGGCGAGATCTACATTGAAATCACTCGTCGAGAAACAGAGAATGCCAGAAGAATTTCAGCGATGAAGAGACTTTAGGAAAATAATTAAGGAAACACGTAAGCTAAATTTTAATAATAATAATAATAATAATAATAATAATAATAATAATAATAATAATAATAATAATAATAATAATAATAATAATAATAATAATAATAATAATAATAATAATAAATCACTTAATTTCAGTAAGATGTAGCGTTAGAGATTAAGAGTCTGCGTCATAGAGAAATACCAACTGTTTGCCGTAAACTAGATCGGTTATTCCATTTAATCTACTCGTTATATATGCCCTTTAATAGCTCTGGCGAATACAGCAGTCACATTGAAATAACACGGGTGTTTGAATAAAAAATTCTCCGTCGCCATCTGTCAATAAAGGTTGGATGCGTATTTGCAGACTGCTCGATATTTAAACATTCCATCCAGCATGTGTGCTCTTTGATTGTACAACACCTGTTTCATCTGTGCTGTGTTAACAGCGCCACCAGGATTTAGCTAGAGTCAGGAAACATCGGGGTTGCAACACTTCAGAGGTCATCTCATCACTACAGTCGTCTGCTCTGTACTTAACTTCTCAATGTGAACCAGAAATGTATCCTATTTAAATGAAAATACAGTAATGAATGTAAGTTTTGACAGAGCCTTGCGGCTTTGTGACTCTTTAATATGTTTGTCGTGTTTGAGCTATCTAGTTACGTTTTATTATGAGTAACTAACACTTTTAATACGTCTTTGTTAGGCAAGCTTTTATACAGTAGCAGCGGTAATGTCGTCTATCGGAGATGAGTGGCAGCTGAAGAGAGAGAGCACGTCATACCCCGCTTGGTAATAACAGTTAAATATTTCAGATGAATAATACAAAGATAGCCGACCCTATTGTTGGGACGACCCCTGAAGTGCTGCAACCCACATACCTCCCAACTGTAGGCAAATCATGTTATCGCTCAAGTTCACCCCCTTCACGAATGCGACCCGCTTTTCACGTATTATTTTTCTTTACGTTGTTCTTGTAGTTTCTGTGGTTATCTTATCGTAATTACCTTTCTCATCAATATGTGCAGATGATAACGCGGTTTTATACCATTTAAGAACAGTCCTGACAGTAACGGCCATCGTCAACATTTAACTAGTTGCCATGCCGATATACTGTATTCGTGTCAAAAATGTTCAGTGTTGATGGATTTCGAACTAGAAATGTTTTACTCTTAAGTCCGTCTGCATTTTCGCACATTCGTTTGAGTAAATTATAGTTGCATATCGTTCAAAGTTATGTCACATCTACCTCCTGCAATATTTAATTATAGCGGATTTTTTATGTTAATCTTATGGCATTAAGTTCTGCTTTTCTTTTATGTTATTCTTAATACTTTTAGTGTCCCTCTCCCTTTCTTCCTGCTTTAATTGCGTCTTTTTTCTCTTCATCATTTCCACTTCCCTCTAATTTTCTTCTTCCCCCTTTTCTTCCTGTCGATTTTCTTCACTTTTCGTTCCTTAATACTCCTTTCTCTTCACTCATGATCTCTTCTTCTTTACTTTATTATTATTATTATTATTATTATTATTATTATTATTATTATTCCTTTCCCTGATTTATATTTATTCCCTTTCTTCCTATTCATGTATATTCTTACATTTTCCCACTTCCTTCTTAATGTTCACCTACATTCTCACCTCGTTATTTGCCTCTTACGTCTTCGTCTCCGGATTTAATGTGCAAAGCATTTCGTATCAAAATAAGATATGATCCCCATTTTACAGAAAACGTAAAAATTAACGACGATTTTCCTCAATTGTGCCGAAAGTTGGAAGGCAAAAGGGCCCGGAAAGGTTTCAAATTGCGAGTCTTAGAGAGCTCTGTCAAACAAACCAAAAAAGAAAATCGAAAATCACTTCCGGCCTAAATGCAGTTCCGGAAGTACAACCTGAAATCGCGCGTTCCCTTACTCGTTTTCTTTTTGATTCATATCCTAACTGTTTTGCATTATTTTTTCTTAATGTGTTCCTTGGTTCAATACCCTCAGGCGTTTTCAAATTTTCTGAAAAATTTCCACACAGACTGTAGTTATAAGGACTTAAGTGAAACTTTGTATTGACTCACATTAGCGCTCGCAGTGGTGCTTAAGTGAAACAATGCGTTCACTCACATTAGTGCTCAAAGTGGTAGAAAAAAGCAAATTGCTAATCTAATCGACCGGATAACGATGATTAAAAATATTTTAAGTTTTAGGAATAAATAAAGGATATGTTCGCACACATTAGTATATGTTACTTACCTAAAATTCGTATCTCTGGAATGTTTTCCACTATCAGTTGCTTGCCTTAAGGGCAAGAACTGTAGATGTTTCCTTATTTATCTCTTGGACGACGTTTTGTGAGATAAACGTCCTCCAATTTCTTCCAGTTGAACGCCTCCAGTAGAATTGTCTATGCTCTTACCATCTTGTTCGAAATTCGTCAGTGCCCCTCCTCCAATCTAGGAGTTTCCTTCCTTTTAAAATAAGCCTATGTACAGTTGCGAATGTTTATATAATGCTTCTTAAGGTCGTCTGTTCTTCCAGGAATATCTGGGGTCGTTGCTGACAATTTATAGAGCTTCAGCTAAGAAGGCGTTCAGATATCCATTTTTCCTCCAATTCCTTCACAAATGTTTCAATACTCAGTTCCCCCTTTCCTTTCAGGCGCAAGAACAAGTGGTAGTCACCAGACACTGGTCACGACTATACGGAGGATGATAAAATTGTCCCCAACCAATGAAGCGATGAGGTCTCGGGTTCGATTAGCCGTGTGAGATCGCACATTGTCATGAAGCAAAAGGATCTCCCTTGTGAGCATGACAATCCCTTAGTTTTGGATTGCGTATATACAACTTCCGATAATCTAAGCATCCTGACACAATTTCATAAAGAGAACGCCTTGAAATTTCAGGCAACTCATAACTTAATGACGAAATATTAAAGCATCTGTTTTCTCGAACCTTAACTTTTCGCACCAAGTCTTCAGTAGTGACAGACGGTCCTCCACTTCGCTTCTCCTCATGAACTTTAGTACGACCTTCTTTAAATGCTCTAAGGCATTGTATTACCACTCCTTCGCTCATCTTGTGTTCTACAGTAATCTGCCGATGAATTTCAACAGCTTTCACGCCTTTGACATTGAAGAATCGAATCACAGTGCATACTTCACATTCGGCGGGACCAATAATTGTCAGATACATTTTCAACACTAAAAAAAACGTAAATGCGGGCGAATGCTTCCGTAATGACGTTTGTGCTTACCTAAAGATGTTCGTATTGAGCGCGCATGCTCTGCACGACGATCGAAGAGCTGAAGCGGCCATATTTAAAATGGTACTTGCTTTTAAAACATGCTTTGTATTAGTTTATTTAAATTCATTTTTAATTCCATTAATTTATGTAGTTTTTACTATTTTAAGTATGTTAGTATTCTATTTTAGTATTTAATTAGTATGTGGTTAAGTCTAATAGAGGGCCTCAAGCCCTAACTTCACAACTGTAAAAAAGGCACTAATAAATAAATAAATAAATAAATAAATAAATAAATAAATAAATAAATAAATAAATAAATAAATAAATAAATAAATAAATAAATAAATAAATAAATAAACAAACAAACAAACAAACAAAATAAATAAATAAATATATAAATAAATGAATAAATGAATAAATGAATAAATAAATAAATAAATAAATAAATAAATAAATAAATAAATAAACAAACAAACAAAATAAATTAATAAATAAATGCTGCTGTTACTGGGGTGTCAATACTATGGCTAAGCAGTATCACACTGTGGTCTACGCGTTCGCACTGTATGGATCAGAACATAGGTCAACGATGAAGAGTGTAGAACACCAACTCCACGTCATGCCGGTGCTGATTCTTTGATGGAGTATTGGAAATTCTCAGTTGGTCCACATCTGCAGCGATAAGGTGGCGAATGGTTGTCTGAGAAATTATGAAAACAATGAGTTTGAGATGCCTCCTTTGGAATGGCCATGTCTAGTCGCCGGTTAATAGGTGAGAATGAAAACGAATTTGGTTATTAGGAAGTGTCATCTAGCCCGTTCTGCTGCGGTGTAGCGAGAGTAACATAAATTCAAGGTGTTCTTATGGGGCGCACCCCTAGAGTTAATGCAAGTCTCATAGCGTAACCGTTGTGCAGGCAGTTGTGTATGCTTGTTTCAGTAATTTTGAAGTCTAGCATATTACTGTTCAAAAATCCGAAGTCTGACAAACTGCGTAAAAAACTGTTGCGATACAGTCAATGGTCGGCATTCACCATAAAGACCTGACCAACAATGACTTTGATCTAATACGCATCATTATGCAAACAGTGTATGTATTTGTAGATAAAAAATGACGTTCTGCACGTCCGAACCAACGTTAGGAAGAGAAAGAAGATGAGTCCAGAAGTGCATCAAAATCTGAAAATCTACTATGAAGTTCAGTTTCCACTCAACGCAACTAATTTTCTAACCTATTTGCTTTTCATTGGTCCAGCATGTTAATTACAACGGAGTGTAGCCTCGAGCACCGTATATATTAAATTAATGTAAGCCAATGTTCCGAGAAATATAAACATGAAACTTATACAAATAAAAGGAGTAAATTGCTAATGATAACAGTCGAGTGGGCATATAAGTTTTTCCAAATATCATTTTTAATTCATCTAACAGAAACTTTCTTGCAAATTTAAAATACCCCTGTTTTGTTCTTGTAGCTTTAATATTTACAGTCCAAGGGTGAGGGAGTAACATTTTGCCCACTGGGAGAAAGATACGCTTGGATTATTAATAACAGAGGTTATATCACGCGAACAATGGACAGAAACAATTAAAATGAACTGTAGTTTAGTTCTTATTCAGGGTTGAACCGTGTGTGCTTTCTGTATATTCCGTACAGTTTGCCGACGTTTCCAATACAGTACAGTATTCTTTGTCAATTCGACTGAAATACCCCTACTCGATCCGAGGTAACTACAAGAGCAGTTGCTCACATAGGCCTTAAATATCCTTCTCTCTCTGACTGACATAAACCCCTTCGATCTCGTGAGGATTCTGCAGCGTTATGTGTCACAGCCAGGTGCAGAGAATTGCTAGTGCTGTTACGTAACTTGAGGTTCGTCCTGCGTGTTTATGTTGAGGTCAGCATCTGTCGATCTGTGTATAATAGGCATGCAAGAATTGCTGATTATATATTCTTCTTGTATATGGGAAAAGACAGGTAAAGAAGGTGAAAACAGAGAATATTATGTGCTGAAACTTGGGAAATTATTTTCGTTGTTTTCGTCTGTTCCTGTGTAGTTACTATATACAGGAGGATTTTTGCACTTGATAGCATTGTTAAGGTCTATGAAATATTTGAGTAAACTAATGTTGTGTAATAGTTATTGAGCAGGCATCATTTATTTAAAACATTTATCTAAATGCAATATCTTTGACATTTTAGTAGTAGAGAAAACTCCATGCAAAAGTTCGGATTGCAATAAAAGAATACTCTCTCCACAGTTGGTGGTCATCCGTGACTTGGAGATACGAATAGGGCTATTTATTCATATACTACATTCGGTGTATATATACTGTTCCAGGAATGGCTACGGCCTGGTACATCATTTTTATAATTCAGTATTTATTAAAGAACTACTCAGCTTTAGCATCTGAAAGAGGCGTATGGACGAAAGATGACGACTCAGCTGCTTGCTGTAGGAGTGAGAGAGACAGCGCGAACGGGGAACAGGCCGAGTGATGTAATCGCCACATGTTCTCGACCTCCCCTATGGAACAGTCTGGAAATCATTTCATAACATTTAAATGGCTTAAGTTACAGAAATATGGGCTGCACCAGCGTGAAGCCGGCATTTTGAAGTGGTAATTACCGAAATTTGATGTCAGTCCATTCTTTAACTTCGAAGATATTAAAGTAGAAAGCTCGCCGTACGAGGCCACTTTTCAATCACTCGACGCAGTGAGCCAGCCCACAACGGGTATACAAGGTCAACGACTCGCCCTGTACACTCAGATGAAATCTACATCTCGCCCATGGAAGGCGATAATACTGCAGTGTCACGCTACACGAGATCAAAGTGAAGACCGTGTTGAAATACTTGGAAGTTAGCCGTACGAGACCGCGATACTTAGAAATTTCAACCGCGTCGTGGACTGGTGAAACATTTCAAAGTGCATCTAAGTTGAACTCCGTGTTATGAAACTCTGAAATTTTTTACTGAGATGCGGACATGTGAATGTTGAAGGTGCATTTAGCATGAATTTAATACAAGTGCTAGACTTGTCAATTTCTATCGCGTTGTGGACTTGATTATTTTCAATGTGCATTCGAACTCTGTCACTATCAAGTACAGCGTTATGGACATTGAAAGGGCTGTGTGTGATAATTTAAACTTATGATTGTTGACGTGTTTACGAATTTCGAGGCGTTTCAACGTGTGTTTCATCTCTGAATATGACTTTTAACTGGTCAATGTGTAATGATAGTCAAACACTCAGTGGTTGGTAAGATCAAATGTGCACAATTTTTAACGTATTTAATGAATGTTTGAACAGTTATATTAGAAGAGAGACTGAAAATTAAGGACATTTATGTCGGTTATAGGAAATATGGACTCTTGTAAGGCTAACTTACACAGAAAATCTACTTAAGAAGTGTGTTCTAGAACTTTAGAGACTGTTGAATACGTCGTGTATGAACTGAATTTACGCATGGTTTTCCATTAACTGTGACCTTAACCTTTATTCTGAACTTATTATTATTAGGTGTTTAAAATGTCATGAACTGTGCCCAGTGTTAAATTCGCACGCTACATGAACTGTGCATTTAAAACTCCAGTGACTTAAGGTCTGAGAACATTTCTACTGTAAATATTTTAAACAGAGACCTGTGTTTCAGACAGTGCTAAAAGACTGCGCTATTTCGAATGTTACGTTAACTGCTGCATTACGAAGTACAAGTATGAACTGTGCTTTCAAACCTACGTAATTTCAAAGTGCAATACTAGTCACTCTTAACAGACAGTGCTACGTTTTCGTATTACCGTGTCAATTTAACTTTCCCGTGTGTCCATTATGTCTGACAACACCGGAAATCTTGACAAAGTGTTGAAACCTCGTATTTCTCTAAACATCAAATTCAACGTTGTACAGGCAGCATCGTTGGAGATGCGTGGTACATCGAGGGATTTGGAAACGTGGTCCGCCCCTGTTGGTGCTGAGTTCGACCTCAGGCTGATCATCGTGGGAGTTCAAGTCGCCGATCTGCGGGGCCGCACTTTATCTGTTCCTGTTTGCTGAATTCAGGTGATATAAGTGCACTTCACGATTTTTCTTTGGTGAATAATCTCAACATATTGCACTAGACAATAACTGACTCATTACAATGGCACTTTATCGACCACAATTCTAGAGTTCTACGCTAGTCAAGTGCACGTGCCTTATTCAGAAAATTTATTATCGAGTGAATTTGAATTTTACAAACTAGGAAGTGATTTAGATGAACTGTAGGTCTATTTATGACAACAGATCAATTAAAAATCTTGATTTTCTGAAGCAAGTGTGTATTCAATCTTTTACAATCTAAATAGGCTTTAGGATTTCACAGAAGTGATTTACAAGATTCAGTGTTTAATTCTAACTTTTCAAACCCTTGTCCATTGGTGAACTAAACTTCATATTTTCATAATAAATGTTTACGAACAAAGTGTTTACTTTGAATAATATTTAATTTACGAATTCATGAGTGAAGATTTAATTGGACTTTAGGATCAACCTGTATGAACTGTAGGGTTTATTTTAGTGAAGTTTATAAGAATAATAATTGATTTTGGACATTTTCAAACGTAAAGAGAACATATGAGGCGAAAGATTATATTTTGTTCAATTTTACCAGCATTAAAGAATTCTGGAATTTAATTTCTATTTGAACATGTTAATGGAAAAATATATTTTTAAGACAGTCTCTAGTATTTAAATGCAAGCTAAAAACAGGCTTATTTTGGTTCAAATCTTGAATAATATTTCTCAGAAAAATTATACCATCTATTATTCACCCTGCGAAACTTCCTTCTCTGTACCGGCTCCAAAAGTACCGCACACTACCTTCCCATGCTCATGAGCGCAACAACTTTTCTGGTACAATACAGTACATTATTTATTTTCTTTGCATCCAATACCCCAATTTCTGAACACATCTCTTGTTGCGAGAAAACCCTCTTTTCACGAAAATAACATCAACATCAAAAATAAACAAATAGGACAGAAAAATCGCGCTCATTTTATTTCCAGTACATAAGAACCAACGTTATAAGAAAACAAGTCTCTGGTAGTGACGTATAACAAACCAACTGAGCGTTACTTAGCAACGAATACATGCTGAAGACATCTGCCTGCCGGAAGATCAGGGAGGATGAATTGTGTATATTTCTTTTTTGCTACTCCTCCAAGGGAATTCGTAGCCATGTGAAGTATATCCGACATTTTGTGTGGATGTTCAGCTAGGAAATGAGAAGAATTATATTCCTGTACGTAGAATGTGGACGTCGAACATAATTTCGTAAGATCATTTTAAAAATTTATATTTGACTTACCTCCAATTATTTTTTAGTTCGGTGGAGGTATAGGCTAACTTCCTCTCCTGACAATAAAATTGGTAAAGAGTAAAATTTATCTCTACTTAAAGATAAAACTCACTCGGTATTATAATGACCTAACTTTGTTATATAACGAATATTTATTTCACAATATCAAAAAGTAAATTATAGGTATTATTCAAAGTGTTTTTGTATTGAAAGGAGAGAAAACATGAGGAGGATGTTGCAAGGCTCCTACAACATATATTCGTCAGCTTTTTCTCTTATTTATGTTACATGAATAGTGTACGTCCGGAGATGATTTACTGTGTACTCCGAAGACTTACTCAACCGAGCATCATGGATAGTTAGAAAGAGATAAGCGCTCTGGTTAGATCGGATTTAAAATAGACCCACCTCTTATAAGTACAGTCTCAACTCTTTGTGGTCAGTGAATTAGTGTAAGTGTATAAAAATTTCACTTGTGTAATCTGAGGGCAAAGCAATTTGAAACATTACTCACTCCACAGTTTGCTCAGCTCGTAAGTCAGAAATAAGCACATGCCATTTTTAACCAGTCACGTACTTATGTGTTTTAAATGGTCTCCTTTTAGATAACGATATTTAGAACATCTTCTATTGTCTTTTTGCGATACATCGCTGCGCGGTATTTACGCCACATAGTATATTCGAGTCACTGACATGAAAAACAGGTGTAGCCATGAATTTGGTGGTATATGAGGAAGTGTGACATACAGTTATTAGTGGTAAACTTTAGAATTATTGTCCGGCTCCTTGGCTAAATGGTTAGCGTGCTGGCCTTTGGCCACAGGGGTCCCGGGTTCGATTCCCGGCAGGGTCTGGAATTTTAACCATCATTGGTTAATTTCGCTGGCACGAGGACTGGGTGTATGTGTCGTCTTCATCATTCATTTCATCCTCATCTCGACGCGCAGGTCACCTACGGGTGTCAAATAGAAAGACCAGCACCTGGCGAGCCGAACTTGTCTTCGGACACTCCCGGCACTAAAAGCCATACGACATTTCATTTTAGAATTATTGTAGGGAAAGGAATATAATTAGATAGGTGTATATTTACCATATATTGCAATAGCAGTTGAATCGTGGCTGAGAAGGGGTATGATGTGTGCGGAAATTTTCTCACGGAACTTTTATCGTAGAAAAATGTTAGGAACGGTAGGAGGGGGAGTATTTATGCTGGTGAAAGAAGAATTTGTATGCTACTATAACTTTAAGGATGAGGAACATGAAATTCTAGGTGTAAAACTCATGTCTAAAGAAAGGAGGCAACTTGATATTTTTGGGGTGTACAGATCTGGCCAGGCTGTCACTGACGCTGATACAGAATTAAATGATAAGGTAATCAGCTATGCGAGGTACGACACAGAAAGGAACATTGTTGTAGCAGGAGATCTGGACCTACCAAATGTGAACTGCGAAGGGAACGCGAATGACAGAAAACGTGACCAACACGTGGTGAATACGTTATTATGGAAAGGGCAGATGAATCAGAGAGAGATGAAACGAAATAGAGGGAAAATATTTTAGGCGTGGTTCCGATAAAACCAGATGAGCTCTATAGGGAAACTGAAGTGATAGGTGGTATAACTGATAATGAAGATCTCTTTGCAGAGTTAAAAAACCGCCGTCATTCTTGGCTTCCTAGACCGGGACCACCATTTCACCGTCAGATAGCTCCTCAATTCTAATGACGTAGGCTGAGTAAACCTCAAACCAGCCCTCATATCCAGGTAAAAATCCCTGACCTAACCGGAAATCGAACCCGAGGCTTCTGAGTAAGAGTCAGGCACGCTACCCCTACACCACGGGGCCGGCATATCAACGGAAAATGGAAAATAAAAATGTAAACAGCCTTTGGGATGGGTTTAAATCAATTGCTGAGGTGTCTGAAAACAGACATATACCTTTAAAAGTTGTGAGGAATAATAATAACTACTCATTATTATATTATAACAGATAAGTAAAGAGATCAAGAAGGAAGTGTACATTAGAAAGAAATAGAGTTAGAAATGGTTGCGGGAGTAAGAAGAGATCGAAGCAGTTCACTAGGAAGGATAACATAATGCCAAACATTCTTACATTGATATTATTCCGTATCTGTTGATGCTAAAATGGGACGTGTTCGGTAATTGCACGAAAGAACACGACGAGGCGCTGTACAGCTGTGATATTTAAAATTGTTCTGGCGATGGATTCCTCGCGCATATCCGGAGACGATTTAAATGAATTTACAAGGAAGAAACGTTATCCGGAAGTCTGAAATAGAAATAGGATGAAAACGAAAAATGTTTTGGGCAACTGAAAAGGAAATACTGCTGCTAAACGGCGAGCAGTTGCAAGTTGAAGGTAACGGGAGTTCAGTGTTTGTTTTCTCTGTTGTTTAGTATGTTAGTATGGAAATCATTTTGTATTACATTTTCCATGTTAAGAGCAAAGATACTGATAGGTTATTAACCTGCCCTTCCATTAAATCTTTGATTTGATGTGTATTTTTATCAGAATATTCTGTTTATATGTATGTTTTCTTTGTACACTTGTCTGGAATAAGATAAAATGATTTAAAACTACACTAATTTTTGAGTCATATTGCATTTTTTGTAAAATAAGTGTTCTTTAAATAAAAACGGGGCATGTCCGTCATGTTCTATATCATTTTTCCAGTTTGCGCCTTTCTTATATGATTTCATATTTTATTACATGAGTTTAATATTTCTAATGAGCATGTAGGGTTAACTATAAAGTTGAAGGAATATTATTATTCAGTATTATGTTAAAAATTGATATAATATCTCAAAACTACTGTTCACTTACATGTCCCTTTTTATCTCAGTGTCTCGATTTTCGATCCAACCATATTGGTTGGAAAACTGTCATTAAAAGTGGCCGACTTGACACAACTTACTGAATAATCAGGTCATGTTCTTCGAAAGCATAGTCAAAAGAGATTAATATTCTACAGTGTTAAGGTATATGAGGTGATTGATTCTAGATTTAAGTTCGAACGAATATATTTACACAAAATACAAGGCAAACGTGAAGGAATCTCTGTATAGACCTTCCAGTATCCATAACTTCGGCTGCATCTGGGATAGAGTACTAATAATTAATCCCATGCCTTGACACGTTTAATCGTGGGAATTGTCTGGATGTGGAGAACTCGTCAGAAGTAATTTTTAATCACAGTTAGAATTCGTAACAATGGCATTTCCTCACCCTAATACAATTCTCCGCCATTTTAGCGGATTTGCCACTATTCGTCAAATTTTAGTCATTTCATTGAGTATCATATAATTAATTTTCTTTCATAATGTATTATAATGTTCCCTCTGCACGATAATGCATTGTGTATTTGTAGTTTTTACGGGCATTGATTACGTATGGACTCCTAAATATTCGCACTACTCTTTCGAGTGCCATTTTGCGGCGTTATTCACTATTATGAGTTAAGGATCGGGATACACACACAAAGGTAAATATCCTCCGGTAAACTTGTTTATAACGTTGGAGGGAATTTTCTGGACTATCACTAATCAACAGGCATTAATATAGCTGGAAATTTACAGTAGAACAACATAAATTTATTATGTGGATTAATTTTTGTTGCATTTCGAGTGGACCCCATCTCCATGTACTCTATAAAAACGGAATCGTATTTCTCGGGGTTTTTGGTATTAATTTATTGGATTAACGATAGATAATGTAAGATAGTCATCCTGTCAGAACCCTGATCATAGTATAAAGAGGAAAAGACGTGTCGTTTCGAAAAATTAATGAATATATAAAACAAAGAGAGGAGTAATACAGCATGTGAAAACAACTGAATTCCCAGATCACGCCAACCTAATCCTACTAGAATTCGAACAGAGAAAACGTTGTTCGGTATGAAGGGTCGAAGTGTCAAGCCCGTCACAAACAACTGGAAATACACTCTAAATTAAGAGGCATTCCTTAGACAATCTCCAAATCAGAGAAAAAGTGGACTGACTTTGTAATTCACCGCACAGTTGCCTGTGACACCATCCTCTATGTAGCTCTATTGATTGATGTTTTAGAGATACGGTGTGTAGCAATAATGTAAAGAGTTCATAGATTGAAATAAGTTAAAATATTTGTGTGTGTGTGTTAGTAGGGAAATCTTTATCTGTTTGAAAATATCTATACCTCAGTGACAGTTGACAGCTGCCAACGCTCATGATATTTCAACTAGCTCATCACACCTAATACTGAAAGAGTATCTATCAAAAGCGCGTTCCTTTGTAAACACTGCACCGGCGTGAGAGGTACGTAACGATTTCATAAAGAGTTATATGTGTGAATATAGCCGGAGTTTTTACGCAGTAATAGGTTAGAATGCAAACTAATATTTGACTGGTGAGAAATTTCATCTAGCCCGCTCTTCCGTAATGCAGCGAGACTTGCATAACTTGTAGTAGTTCTACTCTTTTGTAATATGGCGAGGATAACATATCTTCCGGGGGTTTTACTCTTTGATAATATGACGAAAGTAACATATCCTCCAGGGGTTCTACTCCTTGGTAATATGACGAGAGTAACATGTTCAAGCGGTTCTACTCTTTGGTAATATAGTGAGAGTAACATCTTCAAGGTGTTCTACTCTTTGGATAATATAGTGAGAGTAACATCTAGGGGTTCTCCTCTTTTGTAATGCAGCTAAAGTAACATAACTTTTAGGGGTTCTCCTCTTTTGTAATGCAGCTAAAGTAACATAACTTCTAGGGGTTCTCCTCTTTTGTAATGCAGCTAAAGTAACATAACTTTTAGGGGTTCTCCTCTTTTGTAATGTAGCTAAAGTAACATAACTTTTAGGGGTTCTCCTCTTTTGTAATGTAGCTAAAGTAACATAACTTTTAGGGGTTCTCCTCTTTTGTAATGTAGCTAGAGTAACATAACTTCTAGGGGTTCTCCTCTTTTGTAATGCAGCTAAAGTAACATAACTTCTAGGGGTTCTCCTCTTTTGTAATGCAGCTAAAGTAACATAACTTCTAGGGGTTCTCCTCTTTTGTATTGCAGCTAAAGTAACGTAACTTTTAGGGGTTCTCCTCTTTTGTAATGCAGCTAAAGTAACATAACTTCTAGGGGTTCTCCTCTTTTGTAATGCAGCTAAAGTAACATAACTTCTAGGGGTTCTCCTCTTTTGTAATGTAGCTAAAGTAACATAACTTCTAGGGGTTCTCCTCTTTTGTAATGCAGCTAAAGTAACATAACTTCTAGGGGTTCTCCTCTTTTGTAATGCAGCTAAAGTAACATAACTTCTAGGGGTTCTCCTCTTTTGTAATGTAGCTAAAGTAACATAACTTCTAGGGGTTCTCCTCTTTTGTAATGCAGCTAAAGTAACATAACTTCTAGGGGTTCTCCTCTTTTGTAATGCAGCTAGAGCAACGTAACTTCTACGGGTTCTCCTCTTTTGTAATGCAGCTAAAGTAACATAACTTTTAGGGGTTCTCCTCTTTTGTAATGTAGCTAAAGTAACATAACTTTTAGGGGTTCTCCTCTTTTGTAATGTAGCTAAAGTAACATAACTTTTAGGGGTTCTCCTCTTTTGTAATGTAGCTAGAGTAACATAACTTCTAGGGGTTCTCCTCTTTTGTAATGCAGCTAAAGTAACATAACTTTTAGGGGTTCTCCTCTTTTGTAATGTAGCTAGAGTAACATAACTTCTAGGGGTTCTCCTCTTTTGTAATGCAGCTAAAGTAACATAACTTCTAGGGGTTCTCCTCTTTTGTAATGCAGCTAAAGTAACATAACTTCTAGGGGTTCTCCTCTTTTGTATTGCAGCTAAAGTAACGTAACTTTTAGGGGTTCTCCTCTTTTGTAATGCAGCTAAAGTAACATAACTTCTAGGGGTTCTCCTCTTTTGTAATGCAGCTAAAGTAACATAACTTCTAGGGGTTCTCCTCTTTTGTAATGCAGCTAAAGTAACATAACTTCTAGGGGTTCTCCTCTTTTGTAATGCAGCTAAAGTAACATAACTTCTAGGGGTTCTCCTCTTTTGTAATGTAGCTAAAGTAACATAACTTCTAGGGGTTCTCCTCTTTTGTAATGTAGCTAGAGTAACATAACTTCTAGGGGTTCTCCTCTTTTGTAATGTAGCTAGAGTAACATAACTTCTAGGGGTTCTCCTCTTTTGTAATGCAGCTAAGGTAACATAACTTCTAGGGGTTCTCCTCTTTTGTAATATAGCTAAAGTAACATAACTTCTAGGGGTTATCCTCTTTTGTAATGCAGCTAAAGTAACATAACTTCTAGGGGTTCTCCTCTTTTGTAATGTAGCTAAACTAAGGTAACTTCTAGGAGTTTTTCTCTTTCGTAATGTTGAGAAAATAACACAAATTATCACCGTAATATTTATGCAAATCTCATAGCACAACTGTTGTCCGGGTAGAGTGTACTTGTTATTTGCTTCAGTACGTTTGCGTTCTAAACTATTATAGCCTAAACATCCAGGCTCTAGTACTTACGCTGTTCTGCCGGATTTTACCCTAGTAAAATCCTTCTCCTTATCTTTCTTGAACATCCAGCAACGCTGATTAGTTATACGAAGTCGTGCACTGCTCTATCAATCACATTGGGTTTGGACTTACTGAGGGTAAGCTCCAGTTCGTACCCAAAACTCACATTCTTCACCCCAGTTTCCATTTCTAAATGTTGTGTTTCACTGAGGGAAGGCAGAGTAATGTCGAAATTTTCAAGGATTACATGAATTTTCTGATTCACAAATATGCTTTCTCTTCCTCGTTCTGGAACCCTGCCAACAACTAAATACCTCATGGTAAGTAACCATCTATACGGGTTTCCTACGCTGTGCTTTTATTTTGGTAGAAGTTCAGTTCGGTAAGTAACTACGGAATCGACAAATAGCGCATTCTTCATTGTTTTTAAGAGAGTAAATATGTGCAGTTCGACATATCTTGAAAAGAAAGAGCAGAATTATTAGTGTGTTTAGCACACAAGACTTCAGCCTCCTTCATAACTCAATGTGGAAGCCGCACAGTGGCGTTGCCATGGTGATACCACATCTCATCTCACACAGTTCATTAAAAGAGGAGCTTTCATAAAAATGAAGTGTAGTGGTGTTTGTTGTTATATCTTTGGAGTGTTTATGAAGCTCCCTTTTTTTAAAATCAGGATTTGCGTAATCCTCTTTAAACTGTCCTTCTCTTACGAGAGGTATGTGCAGTACATTGAGTTTTCCACTCCTGCCAGCCCACTTCTCCCCACCCGCTATTTCAGATACGATCAAACGTAAACAACGTTTCTATTTGTCGAACAGATTTCATCCGTAGCGAAGCTAGTTTACATCAATCGATTCCGCTTCACAAAGAATTAGCTTGTACCTTTCTCACTCCGAATGAGACCATTTATTCGTTATCCGCTCACCGTAGTGAAATGTGTTTTGTTCTCTGAGTTTTCTACGAACGCATAAGTTATGGATATCCCCAACCAATGGAGGCAGAGATATAAAGGCCTACATAAGTTTTGGAGAGGGGATTTACAATAACTCTGTGGTGTCGATAATGGAAGCGTAATTTATAATCAAAGCATCACAAACATCAGAATAAAGGTGGCAGTGTTTACTATCACATGCAAAATTCTCGAATTATTTACTGAAATGTGTCATACCTTGGACAGTTCCTACTCCTGATAACAACATAACTAGGGCTCACAACTTGAATGCCTATGAATCTCTAAAACAGATCTATAAAAGATTTACAAATATAAAAAACGGAAACAAAACCGGCCAAAAGGACGTAAAATGAGGGCCAAATTAATTCATAATTTTAATTTTAATTACATATTTCATTGAGGAATACAATGTTTCAAAATGCAGTGCAAAAATATGAGTGAAATACTTCTTTTCTCAGACCTTGTCTATTCTTAGATTAACATAATTAAAAAAAAAACAATTCTGGGTTTGTTAAAAAATTACTTGCAGAATTTAGAATGAAATATTTTTCTTCTAGAATGAATTCAGCGAACCCGAAATGGACATCCTGGGGAATAAATTGAAATTAGTATAACTGGAATCATATTTGGCGTAACCACACAATACTTACAGAAATTGGAATTCGTAAACGTTACCTCAGTTGGCTTTGCAGTATATCGCAGTAGTCATCATCATGTGGTTCTAAGTTGTAAATCACCGTCTGTTTTCAAACAGGGCGTTGAGAAACTTCCAGAAATATATCTCCACATCAACGGGTGTTAAAGGTACATGCTTGAATCAATGACATCTTCCTCTTCAAACGCACTCACATCAACATTTTATATTTTCAATATTTAACTTATTTTGCACATAATTTGATACCATTGGGTTTTTGAAGCACTTTTGTTCTCTTTTGGGATACGGTTCAAATCTATATATTTACTAGAGAAATGCTATTTAGGAGGTAATGGATGAACTAATGAATGATTCCAATTGAAAATGCGTAGTACATTTTAGTCGAAAGAAGGAAAAGTTGCATAAAAAACGCTGAGAAAGGCAATAATTCCATAATTCTACCATTTTCTGGCCTACAATAACCCAGAATGAATAGATACCTTGTTGGGCTTCGTCTTCTGACACTCGAGAAAAGAAAGGGATTTTTCCTCAACTTCTGAGCCCCAGACGCAGCCATATTCATCGGCACTTTTTTTAATACATCGCAAGAATTTTGTAGAATTACAACAACAGCGTTCTCGGTGGAGAATACAGAAGAACGGCCTTCCCCAGTGCATGTGACTGCGTGAATTACTGGACTGTCTATGGAGTCGAACCAACGAATAGCCATCGTGTTTCGAGTGGCCCGTAGCCCTGTATTCAGATCCAGCGGTTTACACACAGCTGCTGAATGAGGTGCCTCTCGTTTTCAATACATACACGAGCGACTAACACGCAGCTCCTAATAGCAGGAGTTACTTGTATGCTGATGACCTTTCTCTAGCTAGCCAGGGCAAAGATTTCGAATCACTGGAGGAAACCCTTACGAATGCCATTGAAATCACTGAAGATACTATAGTATAAACAAGCATGAACCAAAACCCTACAAAACGCAACTATGCGTTTTTAATTTGAGAAACAGTGAAGCCACTCGCAAGTTGAAAATGGGGGTCGAACTGGAGCTCTGCGGCACTCCAAAATATCTAGGAGCGACGCTCGACAGATCTCTTCCATTCAAGAAATTCTGCATGAACTGCAAGATAAAGGTGTCTATCAGGAACAATCTCCTCAAGAAATTGGTCGGATCACAGTGAGGAAGTCATCCTGGTACCTTCCGAGCTTATGCAGTGGCGCTATGTTATTCTGCAGCTGAATATTCCTGTCCTGTTTAGTATAGTACATCTTAATGAACACTGTGGAAATTATAAGAGGCTGCTTGGAATCCAGTCCTGTTGAATGGTTTTACCACCTCCTAGGAAAAGCACCAACTACTATTCGAAGAGAAATAGCTGCCAACAACAAAAGAAAGAAACTGGGGCGGGAAAT
Organism: Anabrus simplex; assembly: GCF_040414725.1. Classification (NCBI taxonomy): domain Eukaryota; kingdom Metazoa; phylum Arthropoda; class Insecta; order Orthoptera; family Tettigoniidae; genus Anabrus; species Anabrus simplex. Next base: position 214,173,017 of record NC_090279.1, on the reverse strand, counting down.
AACCCCTCTTTGCCATGGGTACGAACGACATCCGCAGCAATTGAAATCAAGGAAGAACTTCCTTAGAACATCAAGGTAACTTAGAACCCCCACTGAAAATGCTAGGCTGCAACTACAAAAGACCTACCTTCCCACTGGTTGGAGAAGAATTTCGGAAACTTTTCCACTTGGCCGTGATGAGGAATGGCTGTCTTGTAGGTCCACGAATAGATTTATATCTGCAGTGGGTAGATCAAAGGTTAATTAAGCCAGATGGGGATACTTTGTTAAAAATTATAATCAGTGTGAATGTGTAGAAGTCCAGACTGAACAACATTTGCTGAGTCCAACCTCCTGTACTCATGAAGACCTCAATACTCCACAGTAAATGCACTGGAAGTAGCCAAATTCTGGTCACAAAGAATATAATATTTGAACTGTACCTTACATGTAAATGGTTCTGACACTGGAATAAATAAAACACACTTAAAATAACGTAAATGATAAACCATCATTTTCACTGCGAGGGTTAAGTTCAAAATGAGTTATCTGATACTTAGCCATACTAAATTATTTTACAATTTGTATTGACAATCGGTTATTGCCACTTCATCGTATGCAGATATTCATTTTCCAATATTTACTGACAGAGAAGTTTGACTGCGATGAAGACCAATCTAGTAATGTCTTTGAAATAAACCCACAACTGAGACCAGTGTAAATACATTCATAGTAATCGCCAAAATTCGTTCAGTAAATGTTTATGGAAGGTGATTTATGTTCTAAAAGTAACATAATGCGATGGTTTCGAAAGTACTTTATACAAATACAATTCTTCGCAATTATGATCATGTCGGACTTTCTGTATCTTGTTTACACCGATCAAAACGTAACGACACACTAAAAATCAATTCTTTCTCATCAAGTGAATGAAGCATAGTTTAACGCTACGATTTTCTTAGACTAATCAAAATCCTGTTGAAAGACCGTAATTTATTTGTCTTTCTATCGAGCGTAACAAATAACAGTTTAAACAAAAAGTAGTAATCTCCATTCTTCTTCATCTCTTCCGTATTTTTCATATCATAAGAGCTATCTGCCCTTCATCACAGGGCATAGACTATTGCACCTGAGGATGGGATATTACATTTCTGACGAACCTTTCTGCGTCATCCCGTTGCAAATCATGTTACCGGTTAGCCACTTTTTCCTCTCCGCGAATTAAGACTGACAAAATAGATTATAAAACATCCATTAATTTAAACATTAGAAGTCGATTAAGAAAGCAGCTTTCCAGGAAGGAGTGAGGTAAGGCTACAGTTGCCCCCTTCCGTTACAATGGTTATATATAACAGGCGGAAAACAAAATCAAAGATGAATTTGGAAAAGGAATTGTAGTCCAAGGAGAGGAAATCAAACCCCTAAGATTTCCGACGATATTTTATCCTACACTGCAGAAGCTCTTGAGAAATTGCTGAATGGTATGGAAAGAGTATTGGGGAAGCAGTGTAAGATGAAAATAAGTACGTCCAAAACATTTCTTTTTTGCTAGTTGATTTTACGTCGCACCGACGCAGAGAGTTCCTATGGGGCAGGAAAAGCCTAGGAGTTGAAAGGAATCAGTCGTGTCCTTAATTAAGGTACAGCCCCAGCGTTTGCCTGGTGTGAACATCAGAAACCACGGGAAACCATTTTCAGGGCTTCCGACTGTAGGGTTCGAACCCACTATCTCTCGCATGCGAGCTCACAGCTGCACGCTCCTAACCGCACGGCCAACTCGCCCGGTCCGTCAAAAACAAAAGTAATGGAATGCAATAGAACGAAGTAGTGTTGCAGGAAATATTACATTAGGAAATGAAATATTAAAGGAAGTAGGTGAATATTGTTACTCGGGTAGTAAAATAACTAACGGTGGCAGAAATGCAGACTATCAAAAGCAAGAAAGACCTTTCTTATGAAAATACATTTGCTCACATCGATTATTGACATAGGAATTAGAAAGATATTTTTTAAGACTTTCGTCTGGAGTGCGAAAATTAATGGAAGTGAAACATTGACGAATAAATAGCTCAGTAGGAAAGAAAATATGAGATTTTGAAATGTGGTGTTACACAAGAATAGTGAAGGTGAGATGTACAGACCGAATTACGAATGAACAAGTACTGAATATAATTGGTGAAGGAAGATCGATTTCGTCAACTTTGACGAGAAGAAGAGACAGAATGATAGGGCATATCTTAAGACATCCAGCACTTGTTCATTTGGTTTACCAGGGAAATGTAGGCGGCAGGAATGGTAGGGGTAGACCGAGGTGTGAATATGACAAGCAGATTAGAGCAGATTTAGAATGTAGTAATGACGTATAAATGGAAAGATTAGCACATGATAGCGTGGCATGGAGGGCTGCATCAAAGCAGTCTAGGGACTGATAACTCAATAATACTACATTATTATTATTATTATTATTATTATTATTATTATTATTATTATTATTATTATTATTATTATTATTATTATTATTCGTTAGTGCCACTAAGGACCGAGAGATCCCAACTGTTTGTCTTCTTGCCCACCAGGTTTTCATCGTTTCGGAGTGAGCTTTCTTCCATGCATCAGTTTGGACATGCTTCAGTCGAGTTGGACTGTGATTCTATACTGCTTATTGATCTCCATCAGTCGAGAAGGAATCGTTTTCAAACTTCTGAAGTAGGATAACAAAACGTTTACAGATTATTTCATTTGGAAGTCTAAAGAGTTGAGCGTAAATGCTATCCTTAATTTTCGGGTTACGCTTTATCAATTTTCGGTGTGGTTGTACATTTCTAAGTTCTTCCGAAATCTGTAAACACCATGTTTGAATTTCGGTTAGTCCTCCTTTTCTTAGGAGCCAGTTTTTCAAACAGGCTTTACGTTCCCATATCTGTGAATGTCTATGTGTTATTTATTTCTGTGTCTTCGACATTTGGGGCGTCGAAAAATCCTCAATATTGTGCATTCTTTTCTTTCAATGTTTTTCGTGTCACCTGTTCAAAATGTATTGTTTCCGATGCACGGGGACACCTTGCGTTAATTACCGCATTGTGATGGCTTAGTATTGTACGTTACAAAGTATCATCCTAATATACAGTATTTTGAAAATATTTCATCATTCCTTTTCCTTTTATCGGCTGATAAAAAGCACAATGGTGTGATCGAAAACTGTCCCCATAAATTATTAAGAAGTACAAAATGTAGACCTCTCTATTTATTACTGTGATTTATTATTATTATTATTATTATTATTATTATTATTATTATTATTATTATTATTGTTATTAATATTATTATTATTATTACTATTGATTTGTTATTTCCAAATAAGGAGCACGTTTGAACTTATTATCCCTTTTGTGATTTCCTTATTATCCTTCCAATATCTCTTCAACCTGTCGCTGTGTTCCTTTTTACGTTGTTTGGTTATTCTGAAAGGTTTAATGGTAGCCTTAATTATTCGATGTTTTTAAACTGGGGTAAAATAGAGTGGATTATTTCATAAGATTACAATTTCTTTCGTTTTTCTTTGGGCGAGTTATATCTTCCGGTAGAATTCTCTTTCCGCCCTGCCTGTATATATAATATCCTCATAATAGTCGTGTTGTTATTCATTTATTTCTCGACTTAAGGTTGAAGGAAGTTCTGTTTCTTTCTCGTGTAAGCCGAGCGCGTGTCGCCTCGCCCCATTCCCCTCACATAAAGCCGATATTCTGTCTCTCCTTATCTGCGTACGAATTCCGCACCAAGTGGTGTATCACAGCAACGCGAATCTGTTGAAGACTTGTACACGTCACAGCTCGTCTGTGTCGAGTACAAAGGAATGGAATAACATCCAATCACTTTGTGCCGAGAAGACGGACCATGTTTCTTAAAGTATTCCTTCTTTTCTACAGCCTTACTGTCTGTCAGTTTGACTTGACGTCTGTTCCTTGAGAGATGGACTGCTCTCAGCCAAAGTGACACTACCAGTTTCGATTCTACTACCCAGATACATTATTTGGAATACGAATTCTACTATTTGAATTATACGTTTATAAAACCTTTATTTTAATAATCTGTCTTACGTCGCACCGACACAGATAGGTCTTATGGCAACGACGAGATAGGAAATGGCTAGGAGTGGGTAGGAAGCGACAGTGGATTGTAAGGTGAAAATGGGAAACGTTCGGAAAACTATCTTCAGGGCTGCCGTCAGTGCGTTTCGAATCCAGTATTTGCCGTATGCAAACTAATTACTTCCTGGCCCAAACACGCTCTGTTCTATATGTAATGCTCACGATCTAATACGTTGAAAGTTTATTTCGAGATTATTATTATTATTATTATTATTATTATTATTATTATTATTATTATTATTATTATTATTATTGTCCGGATGTGTGGGCAGTAATAGGTCGGTAAGCAAAACAACTTACCGGGTAGAAACTGCTGTCTACCCGCTCTTCCATAATGTAACGAGAGTAACATAAATTGTAGGGGTTCTAATAGGCCGGGATCATAGTATTTATGCAAATCTCATAGCAGATTTGTTGTCCTTAGTACTGCAGCATTCTAACGTATTCCAGCCTAAACATCCGCGCTCTCTATTTATTACTATGAATTATTATTATTATTATTATTATTATTATTATTATTATTATTATTATTATTATTATTATTTTTTTTTTTTTTTGCTAGGGGCTTTACGTCGCACCGACACAGATAGGTCTTATGGCGACGATGGGATGGGAAAGGCCTAGGAGTTGGAAGGAAGCGGCCGTGGCCTTAATTAAGGTACAGCCCCAGCATTTGCCTGGTGTGAAAATGGGAAACCACGGAAAACCATTTTCAGGGCTGCCGATAGTGGGATTTGAACCTACTATCTCCCGGATGCAAGCTCACAGCCGCGCGCCTCTACGCGCACGATTATTATTATTATTATTATTATTATTATTATTATTACTATTGATTCATTATGCCCAACTAAGGAGCACATTTGAACTTATTATTCTTTTTGTGATTTCCATCTTATCCTTCCAATATCTCTTCAACCTATCGCTGTGTTCCTTTTTACGTTCTTTAGTCCTTCCGGAAGTTATTCGGATGGGCTTTTCAGAAAATTTGTGCTTGTGAATTACGGCTTTCAATTTTATTCCGTCTTGAATGGTTTATTCATTAATGCGAGATTATTATTATTATTATTATTATTATTATTATTATTATTATTATTATTATTATTATTATTATTATTATTACTATTATTAGCAACATACATAGTACCAAGGTATTGGATACTCATGCTTTGGTTGATAATATCGCTGTGTTAAACCTGAGAATAAGCCGGCCCCGAGGTGTAGGGGTAGCGTACCTGCCTTTTACGCGGAGGCCCCGGGTTCGATTCCCGGCCAGGTCAGGGATTTTTACCTGGACCTGAGGGCTGGTTCGAGGTCCACTAAGCCTACGTGATTAGAACTGAGGAGCTAACTGACAGTGAGATAGCGGCCCCGGTCTAGAAAACCAAGAATAACGGCCGAGATGATTCGTCGTGCTGACCACACGACACCTCGTAATCTGCAGGCCTTCGGGCTGAGTAGCGTTCGCTTGGTAGGCCAAGGCCCTTCAAGGGCTGTAGTGCCATGGAGTTTGGTTTGGTTTTAAACCTGAGAATAAGAATCTCCACTACCACCAGATTCAGTCTCTACGTACTAAGCGTATGGGGTTCGTAACCGTATTGTATAAAGTCTCCTGGGAACAAAAGAACCATTTGACACACACTGATATGGATGATCGCGATTTCTGTGCGATTTAAGGAATGGAAACTAGTATTTACCTACCTGCTATGCATTTTATTGCTGTGTGTACAATATAATTTGACACGATCTGCAGTGATGTGCCGGCAGGGAGTTGAAAATGATGGATTTGTTCTTTTCTGTCTCTTTCCATGAATATATGGGCACGCCATATTGAGGAAGAAGAATAAGAAGAAGGAAATCGAACCCATCATCTGCAGGCTCGCCCGTTGATGATCAATGTTGAGAAAAGTTGGAGGAACAAGAAGGAGGAGGCAGCGCACACCAAGAATTTTTCAATTTCAAGTCACGCTCTCGGTTCGTAAAGCGGCTGATGTATATAGAGGAAGACAGAGAAGAAAGTTAAGTTCTATAGCAGATTGCTCTACTGTCGACCTTAACGAACTCATTTCCGAGATAAGTGAACATCGTGTTGTTATATTTTAATGTCAAGAATGTTGTTGCGCGCTGTTCGGCTAGCAGATTGGTTGCCCTGGAAACCACAAGTACTTGAGACAGCACTTCCGGTGGCTGTGTGCACAGTTTAAGAAGAAAGACGCTGCAAATTTGTATTAATTGTGTACACAACCGCCACGTTACCAGTGAGATGTTTGCGGAATTTCGAAACAACTAACGTAAGCCTATCACTGTAGTGGCTCTTGTGTACAATATTATATTTCATACTATGGTTAAATTACTTATTTAAAATTATATGAAATATGAGGAGATTAGAAGGCGTCCAGCGCCGAGAAGAACGTATAATAAACACACACAGTCAGGTCATTGTCACCATTGAACTAATTATGTAAACAAATATGCGTAATCTTCCTTAAGAAAACCCTGACAGACAGCGCAGACCTTCCCCTCTTCCATCGCTTGCAGCTTAATTACCACTCTATTGAGACGACACTCCGGAGACATAAATCTGTATTTTGGTAATTTTTGTGTAACTTTTATGACTGAAATTGAAAGGATTGTGTTTCTTTTGCTTGTCACGTAGTTATTCCTCTGAATTCGAACAATTTATCACTGCAATAATGCTTTGTTTTCCCATTTTCTCCCATTATATTCTGCCAAATGTAACAAAATATTTATGGTATATGTATCACAGCTATATTAAGAAATCTGCGTATGGAATTTTGATTGGAGAATTTTTTCAAGTAGTAGGTATTTTTTAGTCTAATAATTTATAACGTAAAATTGCACACACGTCAGTAGAATATATCTCCTTATATAAATTATCTACAGAAAATGTTATACGTAATTGGTTTAGAAGAAGTATTATCTATGTAATTACGAATTTAAATTAACATGTTAATTTAATTTCATAAAATAAGGAATTAAAAATTTCAAAAATTTTGGGAAACTATTAATTGTATATAAAAGAAATTGTCATGATATATCTACTTTTATGTAGGTGATATTCCCACAAAGTTTCCTGAAAACTCATGCATTAGGTAAAAAAATATCTTTTTTTCTCCGGAGTGTCGCCTTAAGATAGGCCAAGGAGGTACACTTCTCCCCCCTCTCTCGACAGAAACCTCGTATTTAAATAGATTTTACGCACGGTCTTCTCGTCTCTGGAACCTTCTACCATGTGAAGAAAAACTGTTACCTGCTGCTCACTTCCTCCCCGCAGAAAATATACATGTAAATAGAAATCCTTAAGTAATGTACGATGAGACCCAAAAGTCCGTTGACATTTGACGAGGCAATACTGCAATAATTGGCACAGTCCGACTGATTGGCTAAATGGTCAGGGTACTGGTCTTCGGTTCATAGGGTCCCGGGTTCGATTCCCGGCGGGTTGGGGATTTTGTTCGTCTCTGATGAATTCTTCTGGCTCGGGGACTGGGTGTATTTGTCTGCCCAACACTCTCCTCGTCATATTTAGACAACATACCATACTACCAACTACCACAGAAACATGCAATGGTTATTACGTACCTCTATACAGGGTTGGCCTCAGGAAGGGCATCTGACTGTAAAACAGGGCCGAATCCACATGTGCGACACAGTTCGCACCTGCGACTCCACAGGTGTGGGAAAAGCGGCAGAAAAAGAAGAAAAAGAGGTAGGAATTGACATACAATACTGGGATGACATGGGATTCGTCCGACTAGTTGGCTGAATGCTCTGCGTACTGGCCTTCGGTTCAGAGGGTCCCGGGTTCGATTCCCGGCCGGGTCGGGGATTTCTGATTAATTCTTTTGGCTCGGGGACTAGGTGTATTTGGCTGTCTCAACACTCTCCTCATCGTATTCAGACAAAATACCACACTACCAAACACCACAGAAACACGCAATAGTGATTACATCCCTCCATATAGGGCTGACGTCAGGAAGGGCATCCGGACGTAAAGCAGGCCCTAATCCACATGTGGTGTGGGAAAAAGCGGTATCAAAAGAAGAAGACTGGGATGAAATGGGATTCATAGGATACACTAGCAACAATTAGCATAACGATCGAAGTTTAGGGAAGACTGAGTTCTTTACAGCACCTTTTCAACACGCCGACCGTCATTCATCAACAATACCTGTAGTCGAGGGACAATGTTGTGAACATCATATCCGTAGGTATGGTGAGAAACTGCCGTAGGATGTTGTCTTTTTCAGCATCTCTGTCGGACCCCATCTGTTCGTCATTTTGTATACTTTATTTTGTTGTCAATAAAACCCCATGCCATGGCAAGCAAGTGTTCAATTATTACTCTTGTACCTCAAATATTCCTTGAAATATTGCCTCGTCAGATGTTAGCGCACTTTTCGGTCATCCTATATTTAACTTGCATTAATTAGAATTTTGCAGAATGATGTGCGCAAGTACATGATTGTGACCGAATGTGTTTGCGAGAGTGGTCGTGTATACAGCATATACAGCGTGTATAGCATATACCAAAATTATTATTATTGTAAGAGTAAAGTGTTCGGAGTATAAATACGTTTATTTAAAATTTTCTCTGCATATGTAAATGTACAGTAGATTTATGTGGGGATGAAGGGACTTTTGTGTATGTTAGGCTTTCCCCTTCTCCTCTACTTCCTCTAGATTTTACATGAACAATTCATTGAAAATAAATAAATAAATACATTAATAAATAATAATAATAAAATTATAATAACAGAAGTTTGTGATTCGTTGCACCGGGCTGAGTGGCTCAGACACTTGAAGTGCTGGCCTTCTGATCCAAACATGACAGGTTCTATCCTGGCTCAGTTCGGTGGTATATGAAGGTGCTCAAATACATAAGCTTCGTGTCGGTAGATTTACTGGCACGTAAGAAATCTCCTGCGGGACTAAGTTTCGACACCTTGATATCTCCAAAACCCGTAAGAGTAGTTAGTGGAACATAAGGCAAATAATATTATGACTCAAATCCTCCGTGTTTGATCCACGCATTATTATTATTATTATTATTATTATTATTATTATTATTATTATTATTATTATTATTATTATTTCGTTATGCACAACTAAGGAGCACGTTTTAAATTATTAGCACATTTTTGGTTTATCTTCATCTCTTCCCAATATCTATTCATCCTGCCGTTGTGTTCCTTATTACATTGTTCAGTTCATCCTCTACTTAGTTAGGTGGGCTCTACAGAAAATTTGTGTTTATCTATTAAGGTTCTGAATTTTATTCTATCTTGAATAGTTTCTTCATCAATGCCAATTTCATTTAGGTTTTCACTGACTTCATTTAGCCAATTATTGTAATTCTTCATTGATAAGGCTAAGCTTAAAATTTTCTCTGTGAGACTGTTATTATCCATTCTACACTGACTGACAGTGACAATGCAACACCAAGGAGGAGTGGTTCGAAAGGGATGAAAGTTGGGGAAAAAACAGAGACGGCATGGATGAATAATTGATGTTTATTTCAAACCGATATGCAGGTTACACAATGCGCACGGCATCGACTCAGTAGGATGTAGGACCACCGCGAGCGGCGATGCACGCAGAAACACGTCGAGGTACAGAGTCAATAAGAGTGCGGATGGTGTCCTGAGGGATGGTTCTCCATTCTCTGTCAACCATTTGCCACAGTTGGTCGTCCGTACGAGGCTGTGGCAGAGTTTGCAAACGGCGTCCAATGAGATCCCACACGTGTTCGATTGGTGAGAGATTCGGAGAGTACGCTGGCCACGGAAGCATCTGTACACCTCGTAGAGCCTGTTGGGTGATGCGAGCAGTGTGTGGGCGGGCATTATCCTGCTGAAACAGAGCATTGGGCAGCCCCTGAAGGTACGGGAGTGCCACCGGCCGCAGCACATGCTGCACGTAGCGGTGGGCATTTAACGTGCCTTGAATACGCACTAGAGGTGACGTGGAATCATACGCAATAGCGCCCCAAACCATGATGCCGCGTTGTCTAGCGGTAGGGCGCTCCACAGTTACTGCCGGATTTGACCTTTCTCCACGCCGACGCCACACTCGTCTGCGGTGACTATCACTGACAGAACAGAAGCGTGACTCATCGGAGAACACGACGTTCCGCCATTCCCTCATCCAGGTCGCTCTAGCCCGGCACCATGCCAGGCGTGCACGTCTATGCTGTGGAGTCAATGGTAGTCTTCTGAGCGGGCGCCGGGAGTGCAGGCCTCCTTCAACCAATCGACGGGAAATTGTTCTGGTCGATATTGGAACAGCCAGGGTGTCTTGCACATGCTGAAGAATGGCGGTTGACGTGGCGTGCGGGGCTGCCACCGCTTGGCGGCGGATGCGTCGATCCTCGCGTGCTGACGTCACTCGGGCTGCGCCTGGACCCCTCGCACGTGCCACATGTCCCTGCGCCAACCATCTTCGCCACAGGCGCTGCACCGTGGACACATCCCTATGGGTATCGGCTGCGATTTGACGAAGCGACCAACCTGCCCTTCTCAGCCCGATCACCATACCCCTCGTAAAGTCGTCTGTCTGCTGGAAATGCGGCCTGGCATTCTTAGCTATACACGTGTCCTGTGGCACACGACAACACGTTCTACAATGACTGTCGGCTGAGAAATCACGGTACGAAGTGGCCCATTCGCCAACGCCGTGTCCCATTTATCGTTCGCTACGTGTGCAGCACAGCGGCGCATTTCACATCATGAGCATACCTCAGTGACGTCAGTCTACCCTGCAATTGGCATAAAGTTCTGACCACTCCTTCTTGGTGTTGCATTTGCTCTGTCAGTCAGTGTATATAAGTGATCATAAAATTTTAATCGCCGTTTCCTGATTGTGATTTCATCCAAATTCTATTTCCGGATTTTAGTCCTCAGATTTTCCTGAGGGGTTTTCTTTCTTATTAATCGTTCATCTTCATTCGAGATTTCCCACCTATTAGGCTATAATAGTTTCAGATGCATAAATTGCTTCTAATTTGTGTTATAATATCGTAATTTCCCCTTTTTTGAAATAGTCCTTTCATTGTGTGTGTTCCAAGTAGCTTTCTTTTTACACTTTGCTTTACGTTACACCGACACGGATAGATCTTATGGCGACGACGATGGCATAGGAAAGGTTTAGGAGTGAGAAGGAAGCGGCCATGGCCATAACTGAGGTACAGTCCTAGCATTTGCTTGGTTGGAAAATGGGAAACCACGGAAACCAATCTTCAGGACTGCCGACAGTGGGGTTCGAACCCACTATCTCCTGAATACTGGATACTGGCCGCACTGCAGCTATCGAGCTCTTTAATGTTTTGCAATTCTTTGTTAGCTTGATGATTGAACTCTGCTGTTTCAGGTTTTAATATTATTATTATTATTATTATTATTATTATTATTATTATTATTATTATTATTATTATTATTATTATTAAAAATGAAATATCGTATGGCTTTTAGTGCCGATAGTGTCCGAGGACATGTTTGGCTCGCCAGGTCTTTTGATTTGACCTGCGCGTCGTGATGAGGATGAAATGATGATGAAGACGACACATACACCCCGCCCCCGTGCCAGCGAAATTAACCAATTATGGTTAAAATTAAAATCCCAGACCCTTCTGGGAATCGATCCCGGGACATCTGTGACCAAAGGCCAGCACGCTAACAATTTAGCCATGGAGCTGGACCTTATTATTAGAATGAACCAGAAGGGGAAAAATAATAAATTGAACACAGTTCCTATATATTGCTATTTTTGCAGCTATTCAATTAAATTCTGTGATCCAGACTGGTGTGAAAATTGCACTACGTGCTGTAGCCTGATAGTGATCATCGTATACATTTGAGAATGGTGTTGTGTAACAGGATGGAGTAAAATCCTGACAATTTAATCGTAGTATTACTGGATGCTTGTTTAGCTCATTCACGCTAATGGACTGTCTGTCAAATGCAATACTCTTTTAACGATGCGTGTGAAGCTATAGTGTGTGGAATATTGAATTTCACTATTCCCAACTGGAACTTCGTTTGTACATTATTCAGTTAGTTTCAAACGAGAAAAAATGAACGCCGCAGAGACGTCAAAGAGCGCCACTATTACACAAACAAATTATGAAATATTTATTTGCAGTCGTTACTCACAGACTAGTAAACACAAATCAACAGCACAGTTCTTTAAAAATTGTTTCGAACGAGATATAATCCCTTTATATTCATAGCAGTAGTAATACTAATCTAAGAACGTGATTAAAATTGATCTACTCTGGTAAAAACGAAATCAAAGCAAATCCAAAGCAGTGTTGATAGCTTTCAAAGCTGTTAACATTGACTCTATATTGTTAGTCTTTTGTACGTCAACTTTAAACTCTGAGGTCTACCATTCAGGAAACTCGGCCCGTATATTTTGTTATTATTTTAGGCGATTAAGATACTCGAACCGGGAACCACGGAGTCCGAAATTAAAGACTCGCGTGTTAACGACCTTTGCTGAAAGATAGTATTTTTCACGGAGTAGTTCGTGTATTGTTCTTGTAATCCTTATCCGGTACCAGTTTAAGTCTCTCGAACGTTCCCGCAGCATTGATGGCAGATTGTTGCGAACGATCTAGGGGAATACTTTGGCGGTTCACCACAAAAGGCTACTACTCTCTGAGAATAAATATTATGTAGGAGCCGGGCTGAGTAATTTAGAGGGTAGAGCGCCGCTCAGTTCGGTGGTATTTGAAGGAGTTCAAGTGCGCCAGCCTCGTATCGGTAGATTTGTCGGCACGTACAAAGAACTCCTGCAGGACTAAATTCCGGCACTTCGTCATATCTGGAAACAGTAAGGGTAGTTAGTTGAATAAAACAAACAAGACTCCAAAGCACAAGAATTTCTGGGCTTACAGATCCCTCGCCTTATATCCTACACTTGGTACATCAACTCGACGTTATCTATACATTTCCCTGCACCTCACGCTCCCCACTCCCATCTGTATATTTCTATTTGTCTGGTAGATCTCACATTCGTGCGATAAAATAGTTGCCATGACTGATGCCCTAACACTCCTATAATTAGTAGAGTCTGGGTGCTTAGGAATTTATACGTTAAAATGCAAACTTAAGGAGGCGACTAACAAGTATACTAGCCCGGACAACAGTTCTGCTATGAGAATTGCATAAACAGTAGGGCTCTGGCCTATTAGAAGCCCTAGATGTTATGTTGTTCTCGCTGCATTACGGAAGAACGGGCTAGACGACATGTCCTACTAGCCTAAACGTTGGGACTCTAATAATTCACTATACAATGAATGATTTATGGAACACAGGAAAATTAAAACTAATGTATCAAAGATCTTCGCAAGTATTTGCTTTGAAGTTCTCATATATTTTGCTCCTCGTGTTGATCTCTGAACATGAGGGAAATTTGTCTTGAACTCAAAGTCAATATCTCGTGCTATCTCTTAGCAATGTTTTGTTAAGTCTTCCAGAGAATAAAAAAGCTTATCAAAATTCGTTTTCATTTTCTCCGTCTGCTCTTTACTGCTCCGTTTTTATTGTTAGGAGTAAAAAAGGAACAGGCCGTCAGTTTCGAGGAAGACGGCTTTCTTAATACGGTGATCACGTTATGTTCCTTCGACTCCTATAAATATCACATCACACAAGTACCGTTCTTTTAAAAAAAGGAGTCTAATACTAGGACTTGTGGTATTTGATGAATTCGCAATACAGCGCTGTGATCGTAACTGTACAAAGTAACGTGAGTAGAATTTTGTAGAGAAATAGATTTCATCTCTTTTTCACATTCATTAGGTTTATTGCAATGTTATTATTACGTTTTGATTGGTTATTTCTTTATTGCCTTTTGGAGGGTTGTGATGCAATGTACTGTGTGTACGAAATAAATAAAGAGATCGTATGTTAACCCCTTACTCCCATTTAAGATCGGATCGTGGAGGAGGTGAGATGGAATTGTACGGCATGTTTTTACAACCGGATGCCCTTCCCGTTACTAATTTATAATGATTACTCACCCGCTGCTGTCCCCGCATTACCAGTTCGCCACCAATCCAATACGCTGACGAAGAAACCTTGCGTGCATTAAGTTTCATTAGTATTAGTGGAGATTTGATTCTCTGCATTTTATTACGCTCCATGTGTTTGCCAGTTCGTTTGTGGCCTCCCAGTGTAATGTGTCCTTCATTTCATCTGTGCGTTCATTGGACACACCGTTTCCACGGTGGAACATTGTGGCATGTTTCACCTTCTCCTTCTGCCGCTGTATAATATAAGCCTACCTTCTGCCTAAAAATTTGTTCGGCGTCATTCTGTGGTTTTGGTGAGGTCAGATATAATGTTATGCCGTTTGAAGCTGTTCGTGGAAAGCTTTACGTACGAGGTGAGTAGGGCAGTATTTATGATTATTATTGAACGAAACTTTCATTATTATACAACATTTAATTTTATACTGCGGGTGAATACCTTTGACCAGTGTTACCCTAAGTATGTATTTTATGCACGTCTGGGTCAGTTCCGCAACGTATTCGGTAAGGGATCAATCAAGAAAGTCCTTTCATGAATATGTTCCTTCCTCTATTTAGGCCTGCCCTTCAAGAACAAATGGCATTTAAGATAAGAACGGTATGATATGCCCTGTCTTGATGGCATTGTGTTATTTCACGCTAGGCATCATTCCGTTGTTTTCAAAAGAAATCTCTGGCATGACCCTAGATAAAATATATGTGTGTCTAAAGACAGGTCTAACTTTCGTTCAGTATATGACTGTGACTATTTTGAAATTGGATCATATTTTGTGTAACGAACTTACTTGGGCTTTAATTTCTTTTGAACCATACGTTAGGCGGACTGAGTGCCTCAGACGGTTAAGGCGCTGGCCTTCTAACCCCAACTTGGCAGGTTCGATCCTGGCTCAGTCGGTGGTATTTGAAGGTGCTCAAATACGACAGCCTCGTGTCGGTAGATTTACTGGCACGTAAAAGAACTCCTGCGGGACTAAATTCCGGCACCTCGGTGTCCCCAAATACCGTAAAAGTAGTTAGTGGGACGTAAAACAACATTATTATTATTATTATTATTATTATTATTATTATTATTATTATTATTATTATTATTATTATTATTATTATTATTATTATTGAACCATATGTTCAGTATTTTGAAGAGTATTGTGAATATAATAATAATAATAATAATAATAATAATAATAATTGTTACGGAGTTACCCGTGGAAGGCAGAGGTGAAAGAAGTTGCGGGCTGGAATGTGTCTAACTACAAGTTGAGATATGAATTAAAATTTCATTAAAGGTTATATTTTCAAAATTTAACAAATTTTCACATAGAATTTCAAGGTTTAACAATTAACCACAAGTCAACAAATAATTGATAATCAGGTACAAGATCAGGAAAAACCAAGATTTAGAGACAGTATCACAATCCGGGCTTCGAGCCCCAAGTTTAACAATTTCTGAGCTTTCAGCTCAGAGACACATATTACAAAAGGGCAGAAAACCCCTAATTATATGGAGCACTTACTCCCTCCTATTAATGTCATGCCTCCTAGAGACACCTTTCAAAACACCAGAAAGAGCTGACCCGCTCTCAATCTTTCAGGCCTATACAAGGCAATACCTTAATTTACAATCACTTGCCATCAAGATACAACTTACAAGAATTAAACAGGGGTATCTCGTACCCAGCCTACAGGGCCTTAAAGGAAAAGAATAGGTTAATTTAAATGGCACTTAATGCAGGAAAGGAAAGGAGGCGTGAATTAGCACTCCTAAATATACCTCTCAAAACCTAAGACGCACTAGGCCGATGACACAGGGGCTATTCCCAAGCTAGGGAGGTGACTCGTATAAGAAAAATAATTTAACACATTAATGAAGAGAAGAAAATCGGTTATGAAAACGTAGTCACCTCAAATCAAAATTGAAGGGGCTCTCGAGAGGATAAAGCACTCTCTATCCCCGATTTACAGTTAAAGTAATAAGAAAATATTTACATAAGCCGGCACGAAGTTACATTTTTAAACAGGTAGTTACATTGGAAAGGTTTCGAACCTTCCCCCAGGCTTAAACTGCTGAGCTAGCAAGAAAAAAAGATGTTAAAAGGCCATTACCTTTGCTGAAGAGCTGCTGCTCGAAGGAAGAGGCGCTACCCGCCCAGTGCTATACTTCCATACACTAAGCTAGATGTTGTTCAAATGGCCAGGAGCCGCGAAAATCGGCAGTTTTTAAAGCCTCAGGGAAAGTTCGAGACCTATCATGAATAAAACAGCCACACCCACTACATTTTATTGGTCGCTTAAAGTTACACATCAAAAACGAAGAAGAAACCTACGATTGGTGGGAAATTAATTGCAGAAATTACTGATTGGTTAAGTTTAAAACTAGCGGAAAAAAATCTTAATATTGCCAACCCACAAATGAAAGAACGAAATTTAGTTGTAGGAAAAGTTATGAGTACAAAATATCTTCAAGAAAAGTTCCTTCACTTCGCACCAGGGTGCATGATCATAGTTTTTAGTAGAGACATCTGTGAGATAATGTCAACACTTCTTGATAATTAGTAAACAAAAACAGTTCGAAATTAACTCAGTGACATCTTCTGAGAAACGGTTGAGTTAATTCAGTTTTTTAAGTTCAGAGTTTCAGCTGTAGAGGAGTGCTTTAAGGCGGAAAGTTCAAATGTGCGGCGTAGAGGTGTACCAACCGGTACAATAATAATAATAATAATAATAATAATAATAATAATAATAATAATAATAATAATAATAATAATAATCCTTCTCAGAAAAAATGAAAACTTTTTGGAAAAACAAGAAGAACACACAGAAGAAATGACTGAGCTATTTGCTTAACGTCTTCCAATGTTCAGAAAATTTACTGCTACTCCTATTACTAATAATAATATGTCAAACCCCTCCCTCCCTCCTTCCTCCTTTCCTCTTACTTCCGTTCTTCTTCGTAATAATTGAATAGGCTTCCTTTTTCTGAGTCTAGTCGCAAAAGCTGTCTTAAATATTTTAAATATTGATATTCTTAAATTATAATGCGATGCTCCATCGGGCCAAAGATTAAGTGCGTTGAGGATTCTAAATATAACCGCAACGATGTTACAAAATTTGAGGGTTGGTAAGTAGATCAATTTCAGATAAGGATCCATATTGCACAAATGATTGAGTCAAAAGTTAAAACAAAATTCTACTCATTTAAGTCCGTTTATCTGCAAAAGTTAGACAGCTACTCCATTTACAACAAGTGTTCGAAATGACATCCCCTTGGGTCAATGCAGGCATGATATTGTCGTACAACGTTCTGTCGTACCCGTTCGAATATCCCCGGTGTCGTTTGAACAACGTCCCAGTCTCCAATAGTGTCTCATACCCAAGGCTTTTCACAACGCTCCACAAGAAGTAATCAGGTGTGTTGGAACAAAATTCCGACACCCTGACGTCTGTTGAGAACGCAAGGACGATAAACAATTTGGAATATTAATACATTTTGACTTGATCGTTGCCGGACAACGGTTCCTCATCTCAAATTCATCCATTTTCCGTCCTCGCACATCCCTGAGAGTTTGTAAAATCATTACGGATACACCCAGTATAAATATTCCGGAATTTTATTTTTACCCCCATTCGGATTAGAGGTTGTTGAGTAGTCTCACTCCTGTTTTATGATAGTGTTTCCCCTTCATAGGAGGTAACATTTTGTCAAAAAGAATTCTTCAAAAATACGTTAATAAATCATAACCATGGTCTTTTACTTTGGCTGTGAAAGAATCAACCATAGTTTGATCCAGATTTTACTCCCTTTTCCCGTGCCATTTATCTAACCTTGTTTGTGGTTATTTTGCTAGTATTGTGTTAATGGTGAACTCATTCTCCCGGGCCCAACTTTTCACTGCCCTCTCTCAGCTGTTCGTAAACAAACCTTGTGCTTGCTTGCTCACTCGCCTCAGCTACTTTAGGATTTGGTAAGATAATACTTGCTGCATGAACAGAGAAGGTAGCCTACGTATGAACATACCTTAGCATCCGTTAGGAATAACTGTCTCTACGCTAGTGGCTATTCCTTCTACATTGTCGGCTTATTATTATTACGTAGGTGGATCAAAAGGTTAGTTCCACTAACGGGTCGCAGCGCGGCCAAATGCAATGGCGCGTCAACTGGACGTTCACTCCAAATATGAGATGCGTGCGATAATCCGATTCCTATGGGCCAAAAGGAAGAATTGCGCGGACATTCATCGTGAAATTAGTGCTGTGTATGGGGAGCGGGCCATTTCCCGGCAAGGTATCGTAAAGTGGTGTCAGCAATTCGAAGCTGGACGCACGGATATCACGGACAACCATCGCGAAGGCAGACCCGCAACGTCCAGGATCCGTGCAAAGGTCAACAGTGCGAATGCGATCATTAGACAGAACTGGCGCATTAAACTGAGAAAAATCGCGACGCTGCTGAACATGTCGTATGGCAGTGTGTTCGCCATTGTTCACGAAGACCTTGTATATCGTAAGCTATGTCAAAGATGGGTCCCACGTCTTTTCACCGATGAGCACAAGGAACAGTCCTCCCTGGCAATTTTGAAACGCTATGCCGCAGACGGCAACGGGTTTCTGCGGCGAATCGTCACAGGTGACGAAACGTGGGTCCACCACTTCACCCCCGAAACGCAGCGAACATCAATGGAATGGGTGCACCCTTCATCACCACAACGAAAGGAGACCAAGGTTCAACCTTAAGCCGGTAAGGTTATGGCGACAGTGTTCTTTGACACGGAGGGTTTGCTGCACGTGGACTTCATGCCAAAAGGAACGACGATCAACGCGGCGTCGTATCGTCAAACGTTGCACCGGTTGCGTAAAGCGATTAAAAAGAAGCGCCGGGGGAAATTGAGCGCCGGTGCGATTTTCTTGCACGATAACGCAACGCCTCACAAGGCCCGCCAAACGAGAGAATTGCTGCAGCGTTTCAAGTGGGAGGTCTGGCAACATCCACCCTACAGTCCCGACCTAGCGCCAAGTGACTTTCATCTGTTCGGTAAGCTCAAAACGGAGCTCGGTGGTGGACGTTTCCAGACCGATGAGGAGGCGAAGGCCGCTGTCTCCGAGTGGTTGCAGAACGCTGGAGGAAATTTCTTTGCATCCGGCATCGACAAGTTGGTTGTGCGTTCACAGAAATGTTTGGAGTCTCTTGGAAACTATGTGGAAAAGTGACGTTACAGTGTATGTCGTTATAGTCGTGTTGTTGTTGTATAGGTGGTGTAATAAATAGCTATAACTGGGAAGTGCGACTTATTTTCTGATCTTACCCCGTATTATTCTGTTCTCTGTTTTTAATCAGTAGTTGCCCGAACGCTACTTCTGGTATCCCAGGGTGGAACGCGTTTTATCTTCTACGCAATGCGGAACAAACTACAGTTGAGAAGTTAGTAAAGATGACCTGGATGATGGTGAATGCAGTTGAGAAAGGAGTTGGAAGTAATGGGCTCTTCCCTATGAATGGAAACTATCCCGGCATTTGCGTGGAAGTGAAATTGGGAAATCACAGGAAGCTATTCTCAGGAGAGCCTACTACGGGGTTTCTAACCCAGGCGACTTCCGAATGCAGACCTCGTCTCCACCACCGTTATGCGTTAACACGTTCGGCCTCTCCACTCGGTATATAAGTAAAGACAACCTACACCATGGCGTAATAGTCCGGAAGGGCCATGCCCTACCAAGCAACCGCTGCTCAATCGGAATTCCTGGACATTATGAGGTGTCGTGTGGTTACACGAAGAATACTCTCGGCCGTTATTCTTGGCTAACCATCAGATGGTTCCTCAATTGTAATCACGTAGGCTGAGTGAATCTCGAAACAGCATTCAGATCTAGGTAGAAATCCTGACTTGGCCTGGAACTGAACGCGAAGTCTCTGGGTAAGAGGCAGACACTCTATCCCTACAAGGAAGAACTGAAATTGCAATATTTCTTTAAAATTGAATATTCATTTCCGAAGTGATCTAAGGACATGACGATCTTGTGAGGCTCGAATGGAAAATGTATAGTGTATAAGTGGGAAACCACGGGGTCAGTCTTCAAGTCTGCCAAGCATTGTGGTTTGATCCGACCATATAAACTTGCAACAACACATTGGTACCACATGTACCATCTCGCTCAATCATATCTTTGATATGCTTAGGTTTGAACAGGCCGACTAACCAAGGGTGTAACAGCATTCTCCGCTATTCCAGAAGTAAGTGGGTGCGACTGTTAGCAGGAAATCAAGTTATTTAGAGAGGAGAGTTTTCCAGATCTATGGATTTACACGGTTCTGGGCTTCTGTCGGGTTATGTCAGAAATGTAGTACTAGATTAATATATCTGGAAAAAGATGAACGGACTTAACCCTGAACGTTCTATTTCCATGGAAGGATTTATAAGGACATAACTGAGATAAGGCACGTTAGTTTAACTGTTGGTGAAAGAGGGTGTTCTATATTATAGAATGTTACACCTATCTTAATTTGTGTAGAAGAAAATATATCACAAAAACTCCGGTCAGTATTTCTGAGGAGTCAATAATCAGTGGAAACTCCCCCCTTCTATAACGATCATCAACAAATCTGTGATTTTGCCACGTCGCCCTCCCCTTCAAGGGTGTGGAGTATGGGTCATTGTGGCGCAAAGTGAGTGCACTGCAAACGTTCATGCGATAAGCAAGGCCAATCTTAATGATATCTGTACGACCAGGAACATGATTGAATACCTCCACTAAAATTTGACGAAAACAGCTGTGATACAGGACATAATCCTAAATATCAAACGTACGACTACAGACATGGTATGACTTCTGATTACAGGCGGAATGGCTTTATGAAACCACTAAATGAACGCTATAAGTTGAATTTTTCTCGGGGCAAGGTATAACAAACCGAAGGTGGAGCGAAAGTGTCGTGAACGGTTTCCAATTGAACGCACCCAGGAGATCGGGCTTTCGTCACTGTTCTTCTGAAACTTCGAGGCACTGGACTGATGCAAATTTAGTTTGAGGGAAGAGGTAATTAACAGAGTATTCTTATCTAAATTAATTCTCTTCTGCTAGGGGTTTTACGTCGCACCGACACAGATAGGTCTTATGGCGACGATGGGATAGGAAAAGCCTAGGAGTTGGAAGGAAGCGGCCGTGGCCTTAATTAAGGTACAGACCCAGCATTTGCATGGTGCGAAAATGGGAAACCATGGAAAACCATCTTCAGGGCTGCCGATAGTGGGATTCGAACCTACTATCTCCCAAATGCAACTCACAGCTGCGTGCCTCTACGCGCACGGCCAACTCGCCCGGTCGCAATTAATTTGTGCAGTGAATATATAAATTAATTAATTAATTAATTAAAGGCGTCCACACATACTATGTAGGCTCCGTAGTACTACGGGTCCAAATGTCCCAATTCTTTATGTTGGTACCAGCAGCAACAACAGCGATTTATTTTCGTAGAGATTTTACAAGACGAGCACAGGCTCTCCTAACGCCTGCCAGATTTGCAAGTAGTCGTAAAAGCTGTGGTACATTTGATTTGTATCCGCCCCCAGGATTTCCTCTTGTGGTCACAGTTGGTCTCTGGCTTGAGCGGTCCTTCAGTAAACTTGATTCCTAAGTCTCACTTTTCACTTCGTTTCCCACGCAGCACCGTCAATTCACTCAGCAGCGCGATGAAGGCAGTATCGAACACAGGAATTTTCGCTATCACAACGCACGATGCCCGCACACTTGATTCAACTCCAGACAAGTCCGATAACTCGCACTCTGAATTCACGCGACTATTTCACATGGACTGAACTACTCACCACATATCACTCGGTAAAGGAACAACACAGCTCACCACCAACAATACGGTACGACGACCCTTTGTCAGCACTAACTACTCTCCAACACTATTGCAACAATATTCTACCACTCAACATTTCTACATATTCACTGCGGGCCTGGTTTCATATATCTACTGATGAACCACTGGAACCTTAAGAGTGCGGCTGGATTAGGAACGTTCCAATTTCGTCTTCCAGAAATTCCACGAAGACACCAGGACGGGGATGATAATACGGTTGTCGTTAACGACTTGTTTCGTCACCACGATATCGTTCGACTAGAGTGGCCGCCATGTTACCGGATATGAGCCCTATCCGACATACCTGGGATAATTTAATAAAGGTCGTTTATGTACGTCACGGCCCACCAAGATTCACGCCGAATTACAATTGAGGTGTGGGACAATTTGGGCCAACAGTACATTCATGAACAAGTGGACAGAGTGCGAAGAAGAATTCAGAATGAGTGCAAGAGGACGTGTTACCCGATAGTAAATTTACTAGTGAGGCTGTATTTAATAACTCAAACTGAAAAATCAAAGCTGCGTTTTTAGAGTCTCTCATTTCTTGAATTCTTGGGCAATAATTAAAGTTGATATTGTTCATCTGTTTGTGTCCTTCTCGATTATTTGAATATAAAATCAGGAACACTTCTATCCGAATTGCCACAACACATTTTTGATATGTGTGTTAATCCTTAAAGCATTTGAGCAGATGCCACTCGTACTACACTCTTACAGAGTTCTTAAGCACACCAGCAATAGCATAAAGTGTAATCTGGCAACATCTCTTTAGCAGTGAAGATAATGTGAACTCGTATGTATATAGGCGAAACTGTTCAATTGGTCTGCATGCAGGGTGTGTTACAGAAATGGGTCGTTGAGATTTGTACATGTCAGCTAATAGCGTGAATAGTGTAATCTAACAAGCAGGCAAGCAAATACATGTACACACGAGAACGTCAATTGTTTGTGACTCAGCTTTATATCTCCGCACAGAATAAATGTAACACGACACACAGATGCGTTATAAACATCCGAAACAATAAACAGGTTATACAAGGGTAGGTGAACACAAAGAGCAGGTATCTGACAAGACAATGTGGTCATTTGGTGAAGTAGATCATCTCAGGTGTTAAATGACAGATGTAGAGAAAACTTTAGTCCCGTAAACTCTACTGTTCGTAAATTGACATTCCGTAAAAATCGACCTCTACAGAAGTTTTTCTTCATTTTCCACAACACATGGAATCCGGCCCTCGGTGTAGGCGTAGCGTGCCCGATTCTTACCCGGAGGACCTAGGTTCGAATTCCGGCCAGGTCAAGGATTTTTACCTGGATCTGAGGGCTGCTTCGAGGTCCAGTCAGACTACGTGATCAGAATTGAAGAGCTATCTGACGGTGAGTTAGCGGTCCCGGTCTAGAAAGCCGACAATAACGGCCGAGAGGATTCGTCGTGCTGACCACACGACACCTCGTAATCTGCAGTCCTTCGAGCTGAGCAGCGGTCGCTTGGTAGGCCAATTCCCTTCTGGACTGTAGTGAACAGGGTTACGTTTATAACAGATAGATCATGAGATTAGTCTTAATTTTATTTCTGTACTTACGCGGGTCGAGCGGTAGGACTAGGGGCGATAATTTTTGGACTATATAAGTCTCTGGTAAGGCCACTACTACACTACAGTTGCAGTGCATGGGACTCTCACACTGGGATTACTTGAATGTAGCAGCTCGATTTGCTCTGGGCGATTTTTGACAAAAGAGTAACGTTACTAAAATATCGTAAAGTTTGGGCCGGAGAGACTTCAGAAGAGGGAGAAGAGCTGCTGGACTGCGCGGTATGTTCCGATCTGTTAGTGGAGAAATAGCGTAGAATGAGATTAGTAGACGAATAATTTTCCGCGGTATATTTAGAAGTAGGAAAGACCACAATATGAAGATAAGATATGTAATTCAAGAGGACAACATGGGACAAATATTCATATATAGAAATAGGAATTAGAGATTGGAATTTCTATACTGTGTAAAGTGTTTGGTAAATGTCCGAATTCCTTGACGTTATTTAAGAAAAGAGTAGGTAAATATTTTATAGGAAATGTGCCACTCGGGTGACAGCCCTAACTTCAGATCATTGGTGAATGGTTCGTCGATTTATTGGTCTATCGATCGATTGATTGATTCACTGACATAGTGACTAAATGATTAATTAGTTAATTAATTTGTTGATTGCTTGCTTGCTCGATTGATTGATTGATTGATTGATTGATTGATTGATTGATTGATTGATTGATTGATTGATTGATTGATTGATTGATTGATTGATTGATTGATTGATTGATTGATTGATTGATTGATTGATTGATTGATTGATTGATTGATTGATTGATTGATTGATTGATTGATAATATTTATCAGCGTGCCTTCTGCACGTGACTTGTACGGATACATTCTTACATACCCCCAGGTGACGGATTATGAAGGTACAATTCGTGTCAGTCGCTCTCCGCTCACTGTATGCCTTTCTATTTCTTCCTGTCATAAAAAGGAGGATTTTCCGTCGATAAATGAATAACAAATTCCGAATGGCGTGCAGTACTTCCACGGATTTCTGTTAAACTTCCACGGGCTGGACTTGCCATTTTCAAATAAATTCAGAAGTTGAGTGCTGTGTGGTTGTACCAATGAAAACTGTGGTGTGAGACGAAAAGGAAGAAGACTAAAAATGTCATGCACTATGCATGGAAGTTGTTTTAAATAGTTTTAATCTGGGAGAGGTCGCGTTGCGGTTTTTACACCAAGTTAATATTATTCACGTCACTGTTTCTGTTTGCTGTGCATCCTTCCCACTATACTGGATGTATTGTAATTCTAAGGGAGAGTTTCAGCAATACTTTCCTGCAGCCGACCATTCCACTCTTGCGTGTTAAGTCCGATTACTAACGACTTATTTCAGACGTTGTCTGTATCATCGCATGCGCCCTGTATAATGTTTCATTTTATAATGCATTTTGAAGAATTGTACAAAAGTAAGAAGCTCTTAGAGAGCGTAGAGGAAAAACGCAACAGAAACAAAGTGCTTATAGTTGAATTATTCTGGGAGATGAAGATAAGTAGAGCCCGAAATTTGCGGCAGTAATGGGTTAAAAAGCAAACTTATCTGAATGGAAGGAAGTGTCATTTATCCCCCTCTTCGGTAATGTTGCGGGTATAACATATGTTCGGGAGAATTTGTTGGGCCAGGCACCTAATTTTTATGCAAAACTCATAGCACAACCGTTGTGCACTCTGCAGGCTAGACTACGCGTGCTACTTGCTTTGATAAACACTGTATTGCTGCCTATTGTCTTCTGTTATTGCTGAGTGTATACTCGTAACCCGCGAGCGGTCGCTCTCACATTATTTTGTATTGTGAGTTTACCTCTCAGCGATGCAAGGGAGTTGACTCTTCCCTCTTCCAGCTGAGTTGATAACTGTCGTGAGTAAGGCGATTCACTTTTGAAGGGTGAGCATCCCCTTCTGTAGTCGGAACAGAGGTTCACTTCCGTAATTCTTTTCACTCCAACGCCCCGTGAAGTTGTATAAGTTTAATGTGAGAGAAAGTCTCACTCGCGACCACGCAAAAGCGTACTGTTCCTGGACAATCATTAGAGTAACAAAGAAAATGGATGTGATCCTTTTGGCGGAAAACTGAATGTTGAATATACTCGTTGGGAATTTTTTGTAGTAGGACACATAATTTGACATGTATTTTGATTTCTAGCGAATAAAACAAGCGAAAGTTAAGCTTATTCCTACATGTTGATGGTCACAATTCTGAAACTGTTATTTACTAACATTTCAGAACAGATCTGTATTTGAACCGAATATTACTCTCCGGTTACTTTAGAGGGCGTGAAATGGAATGTGACAGCGATAATCAGACTCCTGTTGATTCCGCTGATGGTAATGAGGGAGATCATGAAACTGAGGACAGTGACTGGAAAACAGATGATGATAATCCCATGATTCATTGTCTTCATCGTAACAGTACTGGCTCCCCTGAAATCTTTGACAGAGAAAATACTCATGTGTAGAAACTAAACTGCTTTTAGAATTCATCAACTTGTAGGCAGCGTATAAATGAGCATTAAAACCTATTACTGGGATGCTATAAGTACTGACTATCTTTCTTCACAGAAATTATTTAGAATGCAAATTTACTGACGTGAGTAACAAGTATATTCTAACGTGCAAAACGCTTGTACTATGAGCTTTCGATAAACATTCGGGTGAACCAACTACAACCCCTAGAATTTATGTTACTCTCGTTAAATTACGGAAGAGTGGGTTGATGACACTTCCTACTAACCAAATTTATTTGCATTACTCCCTAAAACCGTGGTTTAGTTTAAACATTGCACTTAATGAATTAAATTCTTCCCCACAATTGTCCCTACGATGATTAGAGACCCTCCAAAGTGGCGAGATACAGCGAAAGCAAGTCTTTGGTTTCCTCGGGTGCCTGCTAAATTACGGGGTTTGTGAACGTTACTCCTTAACGATTCAATATGTAATCACTCTTGAGGGAAATTTCAGGAAAATGTGATCTTGGCCTGGCAAACCTTGTGTTTCCCTTTGAGATCCGCCATACACCTGTTGAATTCCTCAGCCGACGGCAAGTTATTGAAACACGCTGTCTGCTAGCGATTTTGGCTTCTGATATCGGAAAAATATATTCCACCCCTCGTACAGTGTCTGAGAGCCAGGGAGGGAGTTGGGAAAGCAATAATAATATTGTATAGCTGTGTGCAGAAGTTAGTGAAAAGTAAATATCATCAGCTTTGAATGTAAGAATGATTGCAGCGAGCGAGAATGTTTGAAGAGTGCTCTGTATCCTAGCAACGCCACTGTGTACACTTGCTGGCATATTTCCTATGTGAACGATAACAAAGGATGGAGAAAAATTCGAATCTGAGGAGCGGGTTTATACATATGCAATATTACTCCACTCATGTTAATATTAAAATGAACTTAGTTTTTTGAATGAGATTTGTAACCCATATTTTTAGCGCATTCCTTGACGACGGTTTAACAGTCCGATTGTGTTAAATGTCGTTATTTTGCTGTCCGTTAGTATATCTATGTCGTCAGTGAAAGCCAAGAAAATGATCCTGATTTTTTGTTCATTCTAATTGACTCGGTTACGGCTGGTTCCGGTTTGTATTTCTTTCTCCCATTCTCGAATAAATTTATCCAAGATGAAGTTGAAAATGAGTGGTGATAGTCCGTCGCTTTGCTGGACGTTGGTCTTAATCTTGAAGGAATCTGATATTTCGCCTAGGAATTTCACATTTGATTTCATCGTCAATCACTACTTATCTGTATTTAGGGCAGTTGCCCAGGTGGCAGATTCTCTATCCGTTGATTTCCTAGCCCTTTCTGAAATAATTGCAAAGATATTAGATCTTTTGTCAGTGATTTATTTTTTCTTTCTCTGTTAGAGTCTACTAGGGACCACATAACAATGTCAATGCTTCGTCGTTTGTTGCTCCTTCTTCTCCCTTCAGTACTCCATATTCTCTATGTGTATGCTTTTGCTCTCATTGAATTATTTTGAGCCTGTTTTCTTTCCCTTACGACCTTGAAATTATTAATGCCGCTTTTCTAAAAATCTCTCTCCGTTTCTTTTTATTCCCTTATGTCGTTTCATTTCAAATCCTTCTGGACTTCATCAATCCAGGTTGTTGTTGAATTCTTATTACAAAGATATTAACCTGTTAACATCCATTCTGTGTAAATACCAAAAAATATCAATCGGCCATACCATATTGTTTCTGCTATCTTTTCTATGTTCCGATATATGTCGTAATTTCTTCCTGATTTCCAGAGTTGTGTAGTTCTTAACGGACAGAGTATTTTCCGCATAATTCTTCTTTCCAGTACTTCAAATGTATTCAACTTGTAGTACAGTACTAGAGATTCACTCGCGTTTAGGAATTCCGGTTTGATTACTGTGTTGTAGTGTTTTATTTCGGGGATTTTGTAGATAATTCGACATATACCGTATTCCCTTTCCATTTTGTCTATGCTTTCTTGTACCTTCAAACAGTTTTCTTTAATTACTCTTATTTTGAGTTTAATATTCTCACATATCCGTGTTTGCTGATAGCATAACACAGACTTCTTAACAATTGTGTACTGGTGGTCTAGCAATCATGAAGAAAGGAAAGCTCAGGCGCCTCATGCACATCATTTGAGATGAACGATTTGAATTATTCCATCTCATTGTCGAGGGATAATTTGAATAAAAGCGATCTGTGGGGAGACGGAAAAAAGCCTTGCTTTAAGACTCGCATCGTTGGTATGGACGAACCTCCATTGAAATCTTTCGAGTCACTGTTTCGAGAGTTTTTTTAATCCATTGGATCGCCAGCCTTCGTTGGGGGATAGCGTCCTGAGAAGTAGCAGTAGTAGGATAAGAAGGTCTACTGTGGGATTTGATGTATAATGGCTGTCTTGACCGAGATGAGAGTTAGGTCTCATCATTCTTCATTGTTGCTCACTTAGCACCACCCGAGGGTCGGGGTAGTGAGTAGAGTCCGGATGTTTAGGCCGTAATAGGTCAGAATACAAACTTATTAAAGCAAATAACAAGTGTATTCCACCCCAAAAACAGTTATGCTATAAGATTTGCATAAACAGTAGGGCCCTGGCATGTTAGAACCACCAAACTTATGTTATGCTCTTCGCACTACGGACGGGCGTGTAGACTGCAGTTCCTACGAGGTAAGCTGGTCTGCATTCTAACCTATTATTGTCTTAAACAATATGGCTTTAATAATGGGAGAAGTAATTCCTGTGGACGTCAGTAACAGTATACGATAGTTTAATTTTTCTCGTTCGTAAACTTTGTAACTGTATTTCATTGATCAGTTTCACATCAATTGTATGATTAGTTTGTAAAAGTGTGTCACGAACACATCGCACGATAAAAGATGTTTTTAAAGCCTGTATGATTTAAAGGGGAGCATGCTCCGCTACTGTAAAAAGCAACACACGAGCTCGTTATTGAGGTAATGTCACCCATTCCGTCAACAGGTGAGCCCTTTTTAACATCTGTGAACGGCCAAAGAGACATACAATTTCTTTCCTTTCCATTACGCTTGTTCATAAGGGAAAGGGGGAAAGAGATTGAAACCTCGTCTTATCACATTCACTTCTCTCGCTTTTCATTTTATTTCGAATGGAAGTAAAGTTGAAGAGATCTGCCTTCTGATATTGGATGTTCTTTGAAATTCAAATACTTAAAGAATATTATGTGGGTTTTGGCGAGCACATACTCTGTGTGTCTGCTCGGTACAGTGTGGATCAAAGAACGGGTCTTTACTTGTACAGGAGGTTACAAAGTCATTATCATCCGGGACATTATCCTAGGTATACAACAGGAAATCTATGACGATATGCTTAATCCATCAATGTACATGTCAGAATGGGAATTAGACGTCATTAACCTTTAAACTCCGAAGTTATTTTCAGCATTTTGCTTTTCCTGTGCTATATCTTTACAGTTTTTTATAGTGGTTGAATTAGGCTAATACAATGATTACTTTTGGGTATTAATTTAATATTTAATTTTCCTACTTGTTTTACGTCACGCTAACATACCGAAGGATGGGAGAGGGCTACGTGTGTCAAAGTAGTTTCTGTGGAATTTATTACGGTACATCCCCAACATTTGCTTGGTGTGAAAATGGGAAACCACGGAAAACCATCTTCAGAGTTTCCAACGGTGGCATCGGAACCCACTATCTCCCGAATGCACAGCCAACTCACTCCATGCTTGTATTTATAGAGGTACTCAATAGTCATATAAAGCATTAGCAAGAGTTTTCTCTTGGCTTTTTTTTCAGAACTTAACAATGGCGTCGTAAATTTTTACAGCTTTATGCACAGCAAGTTATACTCGTAAAAATCAGAGTAAAACTTATAAATTATCATCTTCCTAAATGGTTTCTTGATACTTCTGCGCATCTACGTTGGGAAACAACTGTCAAAGTAATACGCAAGGGACATAATAAACATCATAAGACGGTAAGGCTGCTGTGTGAACCAAACAATTCAGATGATTCCACCATGTGATGAAAAACCAAACAACAGTATCAGACTGAAATCGGAAGTGGAAGAGAGCACATGTTCGAAGTTGGATGCAACTCGTTTTGAATCGCGGAAGACAAGTCAACCTCCACATTAACTCGGGTGTGGGATGGAAAGGTTTAGCAGAAATGAACCAACACTCAATAATATTTCAAACATGAGTTCGTGGCACTTTTAGTGTGGTTTACTATTGCCTAGTTTCAAAAAACATGTATCATTACTAAATCTGTAATTCTTTATTTAATTTAATTAATCGATTTTAAATTCTTTGTCTACAAATTACGTCACACCGATACAGATAGATTATATGGCGACGATGGAATATGAAAGTCTTAGGATTGGGAAGGAAGCGACCGTCCCCATAATTATCGTGTGAAATTGGGAAAGCACGGAAAGCCATCTTCTGGACTTCAGACACTGGGATTCGAACTCACTATCTCTTAACCTCATTGCCAGCTAGCTCGGTAAAAAAATATAGACCTGGTTTTGCAACTAAACGACTTCATTAAGAACATTTTATGCTATACATGCTGTATGAACGTACTGAGCCACTGTGGGTGGGGGTAGGGAAATGAGAGGAGAATTATACATGCAGCGTTTATTCGTAACAATGCCGTTGTACTGATCTCCTATAAAAGAGGATCTGATATTTGTTGGTTGTCTATAATCTTTGGCAGGTTCGATCCTGGCTCAGTCCGGCGGTATTTGAAGTTACTCGAATACGTCAGCCTCGTGTCAATAGATTTCCTCACGTGTAAAAGGACTCCTGCGGGACAAAATCTCGGCACCTCGGCATCTCCGAAAACCGTGAAGAGTAGTTGGTAGGACGTAAAACGAATGGTACTATTACTGAAACCTCTAGATAGCATGAAACTAAATTATAACGGTTTGGTGGACCACTCTGTATATTTGGTTATATATGATGTATGTGATAGGTTTAGCGTGAATGTATAAACTGTCGCTTGCATCGGTGATTTGTTCTCTGAAATCTGCCCGTACATCTAGAGGAAATAGAGAAGTTTGACATATGAAGTTTTATACAGTTGGCTTTACGTCGCACCGAAACAGATACGTATTATGGCGACGATGGAATCGTCTGTGGCCTTAATTAAGTACAGCCCCAGCATTTTCCTCGTGTGAAAATAGGGAACAACGGAAAGCCATCTTCCGGGCTATCGCCAGTGGGGTTCGAGTCCACTCTCCCTCGGATGCAAGCTCAGAGTTGCCTGTCCCTAACCGCACGGCCAACTCTATCGCTTTTCTACAATACAATCTACACCCACAGTAACATCTACCAGTCACGAGAGGTGAATAGAAGCAGCCCCAGGGGCTGTTAACTTGGGGAGCGTGTTTGGGTGACCACGGGGCCCCTAGCTAAGTCCTGGTATTGCTTTCACTTACATTTCCAGGCTGCTCACTTTCATCTAGCCAGGCTGACATCCCTTGAACAACTCTTGATCTTCTTGACCCCGACAGTATTAGGTAGGGAATCCTAGGAAGTTTTTCATTTTTACGCCCTTCATGACCCTGGTCATACTTTCGCCGATACCTTCACTTTTGAAAATGTCGGACCCTACCAGCTTTTCCCTCTGATTAGTGTCAGTAGAGGATGGTTGATTAGTTGTATCTCCGTTTGAGACAATAATCACCACCACATCCTGAACTTTTTGCCTAGTGACACGTAGGAATCTCTCACTATTCCCACAGTGGGGTACGAGGGTGCAAACTGTGCCGTTCATGTATATTTGGCCGTGTTGTACGGCCGGATGCCCGTCCTTGCGTCAACTGTATGTGGAGGGATGTAATCACTACGGCTTGTGTCTAGTGTAGTTTGCTGTGTAGACTGAGATGATAGTGTTGCTGGAAACAACTATTCCCCGAGCAATAAGAATTGATCAGACTCGGTGAAAATCCCAGTCCTGCCCGGTAATTGAACCCGGGACCCTCTGTACCGAAGTATGAACGTTGATCATTTAGCCCAGGAGTTGGGCATCTTATTTCGCTATTCGATTGCAATGTATACTGCAACTCATGATCGGAACGCTTTGTCTACTAGGCAACCTCTATTTAGGGGAAGCTGGATAGCAAGTGCTCTTTAAAATATTGTCATTAGAGTCTGGATGTTTAGGCAGTAATATGTGAACTCTCTCTTCCGTAGTGTGGCGCGGGTAACATAAGTTTTAGGAGTTCTCTTTGCCCAGACTCGACTGTTCAAACAAATCTACCCTGGACAACGGTTATGTTATGAGATTTGCATAAACGTTAGGGGTACGCCCTATCAGAACCCCTACAATGTATTTTACTCTTGCTACATTATAAAAGAGCGGGCTAGTTTGCTTTCTAACCTAGTACTGCCTAAAATTCGGGCCCTTATTATCGTTGTGTTCTTTCACGTAATTCGTAATACATTTTTATTGCAATGAATAGAAGTGATTTGAATAAGTAAACCTATTCATAGATTTACAGTATGTATATAAATTATCATACGGGCTCACAAAGAGCTGAGTAGTTGTTATATCAATACAATTTACAAGCTGGAAAGCACAACCACTAAGCTAGAAAACATAGTAGGAATTCCAATGGTCATACAACAGCATACACCAAGGATGTACATTTTAATACGAAAGGACAATATAGTTCAATGATAGTCAAATCTCTTTTTTATCCTAATTATTATTTCACGACCGTGTTCCTTCTGGAAATGCCTCTCAGCGAACAAATTACGTCACCACTAATCCGCATTATAAATGGAGTTGAAATGCTTCAAAAAGTTTCCGATAACATTATTATGGAGTGATTGTAATGCTATTTGTATAAGCCCCACACGCACAGCGCCTTGCGCGTTGAAATTGTAATGGAATTACTCCTGTTGCGCGCGGGTAGTGTGTGGCTCGCTCATCCACCTTCATTTGTCACTAGCGGAGCGGCCCACAGCTGCGGTTTCGTTACCATGGAGACAACACCTTAACTCGGCAGTCTTAATTGATGAAATATGAATGTCCTTCATCCAGTACAACGGATAGTATTTAAGAATGCTTCTGACTTGTGGATATTTGCCAGATTTATTGAAATATTGTTGGACGTACTGAGGGATTGTGGGATTAGGGATAAGTGATTACAGGACTCTCAGTTTTAATTGCTGTGTTGATGGGATGACGGTATTTCATGTGGACCTCCTTAAGAACTTTTGTGTTAACATAAGGACGCCCAAGAGAGATCTGATTTGCTCTGACATTCTGTAGGCCTAGATTAAAACGGAACGTCGAATTGACGAGCAGGCAGCCAGATGGCGTCAAATTGAAATGCTTGGACTTGCGGTCATACGATTCTTATTCTTATCCTTCTCGTTCCTTCGTTATGTCTATTCAAAGAGCGTGTTTGAACTTGTTCCTTGTTCTGATGGTTTCCACGTTCTTACACTCACAAAGTCCCTTCATGAATGCACTGCGCTGCATCTTGCGTTCTGTAGACCACTTCGTACCAGTTTTCTTCTTATGTTTCTCTACGAATTTGTGCTTGGCTACTCTTGTACTAAAGTTTCTACGATCTTCTATGATGTCCGTGATATTCATTTCTTGAAGACCCGCCTCAGTTTCTTCTAGCCAGTTTATTTTATGAGTTGATTACTTTAAATGATCTTTTGATGTGTCTGTCGATGTCCATTCTATGCATTTGGTCATAGAATTTCAGGCGTATCTAGCGTACAACATCAATGGACCTGTAATTTACTGCGTAGATGTCCGCTGTTCTCATTTTAATCCACACTCCATTTGCTCTCGTGGGACCATAAATTTTCACATTTTTTCCCCTTTCTTCCTTTTTCACTGTTGATAATTTTAGAGTGAACTCTAAGGGACATGGTGTATAAAGTGTCTGGCAAAAACTGTCTTGGAGTGTCATGATATTGAATTAGGGCAAATTATCCTTTTGCCGTTAGCAATTCCACGTTTGTCCGCTATTAATTTTTGCTATAATTATTATTAATAATATTTCTTCGTTTCGGCCAACTAGGGACGACGTCAGTTCAACTGTCTCTTTTTCCGAACTTTAACTGCCACCCAATGCTTATGCATTTGTATCTGGTGGTGTTCTTTTCTTTCTTGTGTCCACGCCTTCCCTGTCTTCAGCTTCGGCTTTTCCAGAAAACCTTTGTGCTACGTAGTTTTTCCTTAAGCGGAACATGCTCCTGGATATCTTTAGGAGAAATCTCCACTTCTCGTTAATCTTTCTCAACTTCTGTAAACCATGTCCCTTTGGTTTTCTTATATTGAAAGTGTGTTAATATCCGTTTAGATATCCTGCCTGGGCTCATTCCTGTCACGCGGCTATAAAAGGCAATCTTTCCTTTTCGAATCGTGCACATATATTCTCCACGTTCTTGTATAATTCGTGGTTGCGACGCCTTATGTACTCGCTGTTTTCTTTGATGGGACCCAGGATTTTTTTCAAAATCTTCCTTTCTTCAGCCTCTAGTTTTTCCATTAAACTTTTCTTGTTCATTGTAAGCGTCTATGCCTCATACAGAGCCTCTGGTCGAATAACAGTGCATTAATGTATAATTTTATCGTTTAAGGATACCGATCTCCAGCTGTAGATGTATTTAGTTAGGTGGTAGGCCATTTCCATTTTGTTAATGCGTGACACAAAGGCTTCCTTCTCTGATAGGTTATGCTCTATCCATTCACCGATGTATTAAACTTTTCTTCCTGTTTAATTTTTCCTAGTCCGACCTCCAGTTCCCCTGGCGCTGATTGTATGTTTGTCATGAAGTGCGTCTTCTCAAAGGAGATTTGAAACCCAGCGTTCAATGCCTCAGTCTTCAGTTGGTTAATTTGTTCTTCTGCCGTATCAATGGAGTCTAAGAAGGTCACTAGATCATCTGCAAAGGCTAGACAGTCGATTGCAAGATTCATATCGGCTACTTGTAGCTTATCCTTACCCCCATTTTCTACCACTGAACTTTTCATTTCTTTCCACCATTCTAGGATGACCTTTTTTAAAACACAGTTGAAGATAAGAGGTGATAGCCCGTCTCCTTGTCTCACTCCTGTCCTGATTTCAAAGGCATCAGACATCTTTCCTCTGAATTTCACTTTGGAGGTGGTGTTAGACAGGTTTGCTGAAAAATTGGTTTGGTCTTGTTATCTAAGCCAAGCTTTTCAAGGATATACAACAGCGTGGTTCGATCAACTGAATCGTTTGCTTTCCTAAAATCAACAAAGGTCACCACGAATTCCCTGTTCATGAGTTTCAGACATAAAAGAATAGACTTTAGATTCATAATCTGCTCTGCGCATCATCATCTCTTTCTGAAACCTCCTTGGTATTCCCCCAGATGTGGATCGATTTGTCTTCTGCCCTATTGTGTAGAGGTTTTGAGAGTATCTTGTAAGTTATTGACAGAAGAGGGATGCCACGGTAATTATTATTATTATTATTATTATTATTATTATTATTATTATTATTATTATTATTATTACTATTATTATTATTATTAATATTAATAATTATTATTATTATTATTATTAATATTAATAATTAATAATTAATAATAATAATAATAATAATAATAATAATAATAATAATAATAATATACAAGGAAAGATCTTCGTTATGGTAACCACATATACGTAAATGCAAATAAAGATTACAGTTCTATTCATATGGTTCTGAGGGTATTTACTGGTTATAGTAAGGAAGTTATGTACTGTTCACCAACTCCACCAATTAACAGCTACACCGAGAAAAAATTAAGACCCCAATGAGCGTAGACAAAATTTTATAGAATTGCAATACGAGCGCCAAGTCGGACATATCCATACGGCCATTATTTCGGCTTCTATAACTGTTCTCCAGGACCCGTAATTTTATGAAATCGTTTAACTCATCTGTCATAGAAATTGCTAAATTATATACAAATCTAGTTCTTGCCCCGCCCCCAGATTACAAAAATGAATAATTATTAAATTGTTTTTTGCCATGTTTGTAAGTATTTTACATAAATTTTCGCTTTCGGTGCAATTGTTTTGTCATTCTTAATTGTTTGTTTTTCTTATTGTTGATGTTAAATATATACATATCATTTACATTTCAATGACGTCACTCCTCCCGCTATCTTCCTTGTCCCTCAAATACATGTCTTCGCGCAGGTTTGTGCCATCAGGTAGAAATCTGTCTCGGTGATTTAACAGCTACCAGCACTCTACCCTTTTACGGCATTTCCGGTAAATGAACCCATTGAATATACGAGAAATTTACTAGTTTCGCGATCTACGTACTAGAAAGTTAAGGTGAATTTTCATTTTAGGAAGTTTGGAGTACAATTATCTTTACTTTTCTTTTCTTTTCTTTTCAGATCATGTCTCTTTACGGACTACATAGCGTCAAAACAATTACGAGCTACATAACTTCTCAAATTTTGGTTCTATGGAAAACAAAGTTTCCAAAGTAAGGAACTGCAATATTGTAATACAAAATTAAGAATAAAGATTTGATTTTCAGGTCATTTATTGTTGGCTTTTAGGACATTCTTTGAGAATGTTGAGGTCATTTTACAGGTCGCTTTTGGGCATTTTTAGGACAGCAATATTAGAGTTCTGCTGATCACACAACCCGAGACTGCGATCTCAAGCAAATAAGGGCAGTGGAAGGTACATAGAGAAACAGGCCTGCAACCCCCATCATTCGCCCACCAAGTACTAAAATATATGGTGGCATTAGTCAGTGATACTAATCCCCAGTGCTGCAAGGTTAAGCCAGAAAGCGCACGACAAGATATAATGGAGTCTTTAGTGCATTCACAACATTTAGGATAAAGTGTAGAAAACAAGAGAAATCTATATAATACTAATTTCTTGTAATTGACTTTTTTCTGACACCCAAAAACCTCGTACGTGGATATATGCTACTACTCAGAAGCGATTTACGACAGTCGCTTCCCAATAATCCCCCACCCCCTTCCTGCAAACCAGAAATTTCTTCAGAATCTGTCAGCCTCAGTTATTTAATGCCCTTCTCATTCTCCGGGAACCAGGTGATACGGATTTCGTTGTTTCGCAACAACAACAAGGAAGTGAACTGGCAGTTGGTCCGTCTGTTAGGAGACAATCTTCTTACATGTTCACTGAAAGTTCTTCATAGCCTAGAGGAGATATTTGCAATGTTCGTCTACAGTATTCCTCATTGTTTATTGTTATTCTATTTATTAAAAATTAAGATGTTTAGGCTGCAATAAGTCAGAATGTATCAAGGTGTACACTAGCCGCACAACGGTTCTGGTATGAGGTTTGCATATTCAGTAGGGGTAAGGCTTACCTGCACCCATACAGTTTGTTATTCTTTCCACTAAACGAAGGAGCGGACTTCTAAACTAATACTGCCTAAACATCTGGGCTAGAATAAAATACCACCCCCTCCCCCTTGGATCAGTGATTGACTATCTGTCACCGTATTCCAAGGTGTATTTTGTGGAAATGTAAGTCCGTTCGCATTGTAATCTGTACAGCAGGAATATTCAGTCTTGGAGGCCACAGCCCGCTCTACAGCAGCGTTGCACAGGTGTCCTTGCCCTGGAATAGCAGATAATTAAGCCGGCAACTTTCCATCCTCGCCGCTATGTGGCTCTGCATATCTTCCTGGCGTTCTGAATGCCGATACGAACGGGCTTTCGTCTCCACCAGGTACTTTCAAACCCTGCAGAGATATCCGCAATATTGAAGGATGGAACACTTCTTGTCATAATTTGTCGGCATGTAAAAGATTTCTAGTGAATCTTCTGGTATATATCCGTCAACATAAATTGAAAATTGAAAATCTGATACTGTTTGAATCTTCAGAGTTTTAATGAGTCTCAAAATGAGAGCTAAAATATTGAACAGGGCCTGTTTCGGAGGCAGGGCATTTGGGCGGAAATTAATTCTCTGGTTTATTAGAAATATGTGAATGTTCAAAGTTATAATTTCTTGGGTTCCTTAATTTTATTTAACTCATTATTTCTTGTGGTAAACTTGGATCTTCTTTAAATTAAAACGTTGAAATATTTTGGAAATATTCATATAATTCTCAATTAGGTCACAATTTTTCAGACACATATATTAACACTAGAGACCAGATGTTTAGAGTGTAGTAGTTCAGACTATGGACAATACCGAAGCGAGTAATAGGTATACCCAAGCACACACAACGGTTATGCTATGAGATTTGCGTAAACAATAGGGAAAAGGCCTATTTAAACCCCTAGAAGTTTTGTTTCTCTCCCTACATTTCGGAAGAACAGGCTAGACGACACTTCCTACTGTCCAACTGAGTGGTATTCTAACCTATTACTGGATAAACATCGGGGTTCTTGTTTTTACGATTATCAATGCTCCTCTCTTGGAGGAAACTTATGACACCTCCCGGCACGTGATATATCGTCGCAATCCTGGCTTATTCTAATTTTGCCGCAAGAATAGATTTCTGAATTCATCACCTAACTACGAATGTGGAAGCTGCTCATGTTGCGCACATTGACCTTGGTACGTCTTTGGACATTCCTCTTTTCAAATCAGTTATTAAAAATGATTTAATGTATATATAGTTTTGAAATGTTTTAAGGAAACTTGGTTACACTTCCTTGGGGCACACAGAATGGATAAAAGATGTATTCTATGTTGAATATTATGGAAGTCGTAAATTTTAATGTAATTTCTGCTACACAGAATAGCATTGTTACACGGGTACACCACTCACATAGATATATTGACATGAAGCCGATAGCTGACATATTGGAATTCTATGGCATGTCGAGACTGGTGAAAGTATTTCATACCGTGAAGAAATTTCCTACAGGACAATATTCCCAGTAAATATGCATACATATTACAACTTCACAATAAACTTGGAGAAATTTGGAAAATAATGATACTGGACACTGTAAATGCTTCGATTAAAAGCGTCACAAAAATATATATTATTACAGATTATTATTGCGAGTGTCTCATCTGATGGTCGTCAGGTGCTTTTCCTCAGGTGTTTCGGAAGATATTTTCAATTCCATTTTCGTGATGTATAGATGGAGTCGGTCCAAACAAAACCTGTTTATTAAATTTGGTTTGAAGTGTAATATTGTATGTGCCCAGTTGATACAGCAACCTCACATTAGTCTACTACGATGTTCCTTTCCAGAATAATTATTGACAATGACAGTACAACAAAAGCGATTTTCTTATTCCACACTGGAGTAATATTCAGCCTTGGGAGGCTACAACCCGCTCTACAGCGGCGTTACGCAGGTGTCCTTGCACTGGAATGGCTAGGAGTTAAGCGTCAACATGGCCGTCCACGCCGGTAAGTGTGTATGCATATCTTCTAGGTGTTCTAAATAATGATACGAACGGTACACTGATCGCGTTGCGTGCTGCTGTCACACTACCCTCGTACGACAGCCTCGCTTAGACGCTACTCTAAGTACTAACTATTCCTCTTGTGGTACTGTCACCGTCAATAAATAACCTTGAAAGGAATATCGCGCTAGACTAACTTGAGGCTCCTATATCGAATAGGCACTTAGAATTACGCTTTAAACAACAGTTCGTTCGCGGAGAGAAACTGAACGACTCTTTCCATTGACATTGGATACCGCATGGCGAACTTAATAAGCAGTATTTTTTTCGGCTGACTCAACTTCATTACAAAACTGAAATTTAAAATATCACCCGACATACCTGTATGTTGCGAACAAAGAGCTGACGACCTTTGGTGACGTGTTCCTAAAACATGCACCGGAAACGTATACGGTGCAGACTAAATGCATCATCAAAATGTGTGACGATTTGGATGAGATCAATCGCCATATTATTCTGAATTTAATGGACACAAGAGGATTTAGACTGGAAGAATATTTTAGAATACCTCACGAAACAAATTTCTGTTTACGACATTTTCTAATCCACCAGTGAAAACGTACTACCTTCCTAAATAACAATAATGATAATAATTCAGCTCCTTGTATTAATTACTAATTAATTAATTACTCTAATTAATTAATTGATTAATCAGTAGAATGGCTCTTAGTGCGGGGAGTATTTTGCAGGCCATTGTAGTTGACACTCATTGGCGACTTGGGCGTCTGGGTGTACGAAGAAGGATATGATGATGACGAGGTTGATGAGAGGGTGAAATCTGGTGTGGGTACATAGCTACACCTGTCTAAAATAGCATTGGCTTCTGCTCGATGCTTCAGGTCCCCAACAAACTGACGAATCATCATTAAAAGCGTCATTTTCTCTCGCGCTATATGTACACTGCAGACAGGTTTGGAATTGAATCTATGATTTTGACACGCAGTCTAGTAATTACAAATGGTGTACCACGACCTTTTCTACCTGCCCGCCAACATTGTGGAGGTGGAAAAGTTTTCCACGAACGGGAATCAAACCAGCAAACCACGGTTCAAGGCGATACAGGCTTGTCGCCTTAATGATAATGAACATCAGGTGGACATAAGAATAAATAAGAATGAATAGTAAATATAAGGATTACTGTGGATCAAGAATAGAACAGGAAGGAGAAATCCTCTCTATGAATTACACGACCACAATTCACGTAGTTTCCCTAGTCGCTTGATATTCCTTCAAGGACTGTGCAGTGTGACACCTGGATAACTGCTTGCTGATGTTTTGATAAATAAAACAACCAACGTGCCTCGCAGTGTAAATAAATTCTGCATGACTGCAGGCAAATGTAATCTATGCGCTGTGATCTTTCTTAAAGATACCAATCTCTTTGTTTATTGATTCTGATTGATTGATTATTTGAAGTTAATAAGGCAAGAACTGCCGGGATGAGGGGCTCAGGCGGTTGAGACACTGGCCTTCTGACCCCAACTCGGGAGGTTCGATTCTGGCTCAGTGCGGTGGTATTTGTTGGTGCTCAAATACGTGAGCCTCGAGACGGCAGATTTACAGGCACGTAAAAGAATTCCTGCGGGACTAAATTCCGGCACCTCGGTGTTTCCGCAAACCGTTAAAGTAGTAAGTGGGACGTAAAGCAAATAACATTTTTATTTATTTAAATGAGAACTTGGTGGAGACGAATACATTCAGAGAAAATTTACCTAAGGGCTCTGAATTATGGACACCACGTGTTGAAGAGAGGCGCACAAGACGGCAGAAGTCAGAAGAGAATGATTGGATCGTTTCTATGAATAAAATCCTTCCTCTTGACACCGGTTTGTTCTCTTGTTCTATTTTTGTAGGTATCCAGCGCCGAGTTACAAACTCATAACCGTGAACATCATGGTGCATTATGTGTAGTCTAGCTGAGGAGACAAATGTGTGAAGTCGGCAGCAACATATTCTTGGAAGGGTAGATTTATGTGAAAGCGCAGGCTTCTTATAACACATCACAAAGATGGGCGATTTGAGACAGGAGATACTACAAATAATGTGCCGCTTGAGAGAATAAAGCAGAGATCTGTCAGAAGAGAAAAGAGAGCCGTGATAATGCTTCACAGTAGCTGGAGGGTTTCACCCTCATCCCGGCTTTAAAGGAGAGAGGATATCCACACTAAATGAATGGCACATGTCAAATAAGGCTGAGAGGAATTGTTTTCTGATAAATATATTGAATTTCTCGGTAATATCCCAGATGGAACGTCGGGATCAAGGGAGAAAAATACCGAGTGTCATGTGTCAAACAAATTGAGTGAAACTGGTCCCTCAAGAATGTATTAATATTATTAACAATCTCGGATTTTGGTTAGTAATTGGATAGAATGCAAACTTACAAAGCTAGTAACAGATATACACTAGACCGTACAACTGCAATGCTGTGATTTTTGCATAAACAGTATAGGAACTGCCCATGAGAATCCCTGGAACTTATGTTAATCTCTCGACATTATGGAAGAACGGGTTAGCCGGCATTTCCTTACAACCAAATTAGTTTGCATTCTATACTATAACCGCTTGAATCTGGGCTATAATAATTCACATTGTATTGTATTGCAAGAAATTGCGGGGAACAAACATGAATGTCAAGCACGAAATAAGTGTTAATCTGACTCTTCAATATTTTCAGCTCGACGGGACAGCGTTTATGTTTTTAACTGTTCTGATTTTCTTTTTCGACGTCCGGCGGTCTGTCGCTATGGGGGTAGCTTCGTGGTAAGGTTTCCTCAAGAGCCATGCACCTGGTCCATCCATCCGCGGTCTCTTCCCCTCTACCACAAGCTTCTTCAGGGTATTTGTTCTTCTGGTGGTGTATCCAAAGTACGGGAGGTAAGCCATGCTGATCAGCTCGAGAAATCCAGTCTGGATGCCTGTGTCGTACTGAATAAGTGTTCAGTCCAAGAAATTTTGGAGATGCGTCGATAAAACCACAGACCGTTGCTCTATGTTGTCTTCCTCTCTGGCTATTTAATTTTGCAAGTTTCAGCTTAAAAGGTGGTAATGAGGAATGTGAGGGAGTGACTTTTGTGTTCATTATAACTCACCGATCCTTCCATATCTGATTCAATTTTATGCTAAATAATTGAGAAAAAATGCATATGTGGAATATTTACAAGGAGAACTCAAAACTAGATTCGTAAATCTCCATTTTCCAACCACTCCACGAAGGGCTATTCGTTTGTGATGAACCAGTTGAGCTGGAACACTCCCCAAAAACATTTCCCAGTGATTTCCTAAAGTTCCATTGGTATAACTTGGGGTATATTTCCCACAATTATTTTGAAACATGTTCAGAGAAAACCACTATCTCTAATTAAGGTCAAAAACAATTGGTCACTCTGGACCTAGTACATGCATCTTGTACTGTTTCCAATTCGATGTTGTATCGAAACCGAAAACTATCATCACCGTTACTGTTTTGTTTGCTGGAATTAACACGATAATGCTAAGATTACGATCTTACATTTATCAATAAATATATAATTTATTCGCTCTCAGTGATGTCACAATTTAAAACGTTCTCAGGTGTAGTCAG
The DNA here is from genome assembly GCF_040414725.1 of Anabrus simplex. Classification (NCBI taxonomy): domain Eukaryota; kingdom Metazoa; phylum Arthropoda; class Insecta; order Orthoptera; family Tettigoniidae; genus Anabrus; species Anabrus simplex. The sequence goes on along the minus strand of NC_090279.1, from coordinate 214,129,909 downwards.
GAAACATCCTATAACACTCATATAAACTGTCTAAATCCCATTTATAACGATTTATCGACTCTTACCATTAGATTGTACTATCCCGTGACATTTGTAATGTAAGAGTTTGTGCGTATATACGTACCGACTGTAAGCTGCATTCCATGATATTTATATTGTTTATGTAGTGTACTTGCATAGTTAACTATCCTAGCACGAAACGAGTTATGCAGCGGAAACTGGAACACATGACATTTGTAAGTCATAAGCATTGCTAGATTACTTGTTATTTCTAAGCTTCAGTAACAGAGTTTACTAACAGTGCCAACTAGTGTTGCAAAATAATATCACTTCATCTTAATGCCTCATCAATTAGCATTATTGTTCACAGCTATCTGAAACACACGGTCATTTCTTCCCTCAAAAAGGTTCTGTAACGTAGAAATACTAGTATTCCGCTGTGCAGAAATAATGAACGTTATCAATTTTTGACTTTATCGTATTGGATTCTTCCTCCATATACACTCCTGCAAAAGATTCCCCAGAAATTTTCAACAAGGTTAAGGTTTGGGGAATTAGATGGCCACAATATTAATTAACCCCTGTCCGCTGACATCATTTGAATGTGGCCGGATTATTCCTGTAAAAATACTCTGGAGTCTGTGCCAATCCCCTCTGCAACTTGCAAAAGGTGGTCTGCAAAGCGGTTTCTAGACGTTTCTCGCTTCCATAGAGCATCAGGTGAAATAAAGACTTGTTTTCGCTTCTACTACATATCCGAATTCATATCATACCTAATAGCATTCCCCTATGACCGTAACTTCCACCCTTCTCTCCACTGAACAGATATTGCCTCCAGAATTCCTCTCACCGACCGCTGCATAACAACCACGGCCGAAGCAAGGGCACTGACTGGAGTCCAGACGTAGTTGCTGGAGATAATGGACGATTATGACCTTAGATAAGTACAGAACACCTTCCTAGAATTACTAAGGCGACAGTGGAAGACTACTACAATCATAATTCCTGCCACGTGTTCTTAACATCACCAATTCATAATCGTTAAGAAGTTTACGCACGCAAAGTAACCAATATTATATATATAGTTTGGATGTTTAGGCAGTAATAGTTTAGAATGCGAACTAGTTTATCGAGTAAGATGGGTCGGCTATCCCGCTCTTCCGTATCGTGACGGGAGTAACATAACTTTTAGGGGATTTGAGAAGAGGAGCCCCTAATATTTCTGCAAATGTCGTAGCTCGGCTGCTGTCCGGGCTGGAATATAATCTTTCTCGCTTCAGTAAGTTTGCGTTCTGACCATTAATGACTAAACATCCAGTCTCTATTTATATATAAACGATTCACTTAAAGCGATTTGATAGAATCTGAGGGTGTTCTTGCAGAACGAATCATGGCATTTTTTGAATATTAGTGAGTGTTTTTACTGGTATGTGTTATCAGATTAATGTTCTCAATTAGGCCGAATAATTTTACTGTAACATTACTTCCAACACATTGCCAGATCTTGCAGAACAATCGAGCGTTCCGTATAGGTGCTAGCTGTTGTGTATCGTGAGCCTCCTTTGTAAGTCTGGCCTCGCTTCTCATATACTTCCATTGACTGAATGCCGACGCTGACAATTTGAGTATTAGTATTATTAATAATAATACTATTATTATTTAGTATGTCAGAAGGATGAAAGTTTACAAACAATGATAAAACATTATTTACAATTATATAAATATTTGAGTAGTCTTAAAATATGCATAATTAGACTTAGATCACGTGTTGTAGTAGTGTTAGAGTTGAATGTCCTGATGACGAATAACACAGTCAAATATGTCCAGTCATTAGCAATTAGACACTTGTGCCGTGTCTCCTGTGGGATTTTACCTGTGCCGACACGTTCGCCCAGTCCAATCTTCCCCTTTCATCATTGAGTGCTGCAGGTGCAGCAGCGAACAGGGAAAGCGCTAAGAGAAGTAAATAGAGCGATTTGTTGGACGAATTGTCCTTCGTGCCAGTTGTCACTGAATCTAGCGGTACCTGGGGTAATGGTGACTTCAATTTCATCAAAGAGGTTGGCCAAAGGTTTGCTCGGATTTCCGGCGATACGCGATCAACTGATTTTCTTGTTCAGCGCATTAGCATATCTCTAGTGTGTGTTAATGTCACATCCATTCTCGGGACACTACCTCGACATAAAGAGTTGGATGAAGGTTTTTCTATAATACACGACGTTTTATTTTGTGGATATTTAGCATATATTAGTTTTTCCTTGCTAGTGGCTTTACGTCGCACCGACACAGATAGGTCTTACGGCGATGATGGGATAGGAGAGTTGGAAGGAAGCGGCCGTGGCCTCATTTAAGTTTCAGTCCCAGTATTTGCCTGGTGTAAAATGGGAAAACACGGACAACCATATTCAGCGCTGCCGACAGTGGAATTCGAACCCACTATCTGCCGGATGCAAACTCACAGCCACGCACCCCTAACCACACGGTCATCACACCCTGTGATAGATTACTAGCTTAATAAATCTATTATAATCACAAATAAAACATATATTACATAAACATTTTTCAAGATTGTATCGTTTGAGAGAATTTATTATCAATCATAATGAGTAGAGTTACGTTTTAAACATAACCATGTTCTTAGGAAGGCCTTATCCAAGACTGTGATTTTTTTATAATGTAAATTTTCCATAACTTTGATACGATACATTTATGATCTAAATTTGACACACCTGCTTCTAGAAACGTTATGATGAAGATAGTCTATAAATCTAGAATACTTCAAGTATGAACATTTCCCCTTTGTAGAAAATCACTGTCTTTCATCACCTATTTCATTTCATTACTTATTTGAACTCATCGCTAGTTCAAAAGAGGGAAACTTTTATTTCCACTATCAAACTCAGGAGGTAGACTCTTTCGTCCGCACTTCGTTCACAAATAATTTGATGTCTGTTCCTTTGAGCAGATATCCACGTGTTCCTTTTATTTTTAAAAGCAGTCGCATTGTTAGTTCTACGCCTCAGGCTATTCATTCCATTCTTCTACTTGGATGTAGCCAGCTTTGAACTAGAAGAGCGAGAAATAAACAGCAATGGAATATTATCTAGGTACTTTCTTTGAACTTGTAATCACAATTGGTTTCTACTTCCAGCTTTGATTGGTGTATATGTAATGATTATATTATGTTTCTATTAGTATGAGTAGTTCATAAACATAAATTAAACTAAAGAAAATCACACATAACCATCAGTACTTCCATTAGAAATTATTCTGTAAGTGAAAGTTAGTGTCGCTAGTATTTACAATAAATACAAGTAGAATCCTGATGTTTATTCATTAATATCTTAGAATGCAAACGAGATGCTGATCCAGACAAGAGTTCTGCTATGAGGTTTAAATACGTATTAGGGGGCCCCGTTCTCTTAGAACCCCTAAATGTTATGTTACTCCCATTACATAACGGAAGAGCGAGACGTGGAAAACATTTCCTCTCGACAAATAGCTTGCGTTCTCACCTGTTACTGTCTATACACCCTGGCTCTACTTACAAAGTCTACCCGATCATAATATAACTATTAAAAAGGGTTTTCAAGAGGGATGCATTTTCCCCGTAAAGAAATGGGTGTGACTAGCTTAATTTAAATAGACATTTAAAATTACTTTTTGTCGCAGGGACATATTATACATTTTTGGATTCAGGAAATCTTACTGTATTCAAAGGAGTGAAAAAAAACAATTTTTCATTGCAAAATGTCTGCACATTTACAAATCTTAACGATTTACATGCTATGATACAGTACTTTCTACGTTGAAATCTAATATTTCACCCTTGATCTATTGCTTCTATTCAGCTTCTCCTGTGTCCTAGAATTTCTGTACACTTATATCGTTAAAACAAATAAAAATAATATTCACATGTGATGTATCAGTTACAAATTAAGAATATAAGATTTATTGAAATTCTCCTGCGCTTTAGAATGTCTATACAATCCTAGTTGTTGTCTTACGTTCTTGAGAACTGCCAAAAGTGGTGTACAGAGCATCTATCTTTGGGTCTACGCATAGTGAAGATAGCCCATTGATAGCAGCTAGGGCAAAGTTAACAAGATACTGTGTATCTGATTAGGGTTGCTGGAAGATGTTAAGTGTCCATTATTCGCTCGTACACTGCCGTGTAGTATTACCTAGTGTTACTTAGAATGGGCGAAGAATACTGTTATTAGCAGAACAAATACAATGAATCGAGAAAGAGGAGATAATTGTCCCCAAAAGATCCGTACGACAAATAAATTGTACTTCCAATATTAGAAAGCCAAATCGGTGATTATTAATGAATATGGAAATATTTAACTAATTGCGCTGCAAAACAAACTCTGAAGAGTACGATTGATCACTTACCTGGCTTTAACGACACCGTTCGTTGTGAGAAGGAGATCAGGAGATACATTCCAGAAAGACGTTCAGTCATGGAAATGCTAGAGGGAGAGAGAGTGTTTGTGGGAAAGCACAAAGCAATAATTGTGAACACAAAGAAAAATACTTGTGTTTTTATTCTTTTAAACTGTGAACGAAGAAGGATTAATACAAAAACCGTATCACTGCCCGTAAGATATGGTGTTGGATCTGAATGTTACGTTTACCATGGGCAGGAGGAGAACAAACGGTTCCGTCACTGAAAAAGTCAAGGTAAAAAGTTACCAATGTATACTCTGGAACAGAAAATACTACAATTCATCGACTACATTGCGAGAAGGAGTGATGGATTGTGCGAGCTGAGAAAATGAGAATCGACCAAGTTCTTGAATCTATTGGATTTTCATTGAACTTTTCAGCTCGGAAAACAGAAAGGAAATTGTCTGTAATTGGTTAAACTCACCCTTGCTTCAATAAAGTCCTTCGGAATAAGGAGAATAGAGAGAGAGAAACTGGTAAACAGCAAAGACATTGGGAGTTTGTTATGCAAGGAATGTCTGCATGCCTTGATGGCTGAATCATCACTCTTCAGACAAGTTTACCTTTATTCACCTCAAGTCATGCACATAAAGATTTGAACATGAATTCGAACGTGATATACGATACAGGTGACACGCCAGAGTGGGTGGGGGGAGCGACATGAACTGGAGCCAAGAATAAACATGAAAACTTAAAATAATAAGGTAATGTCTACATCTATCAGTAACTCTCTTGATCAGACGTTATACTATAGAAGCATGCAGCAGACGGGTTTCTGTAATAGGAAAAGATCTCTATCTGTAGCTTATACTTCAGCGTTAAGGAACGTCTGTCGCAAGACAAAATTCCAGCATTCAGTCTGGTCAACCGAAGGGGTGGAGTTTGAGAAGAAGAGCCTACAGTGCCGTATTATAAAGACATATGGTATGCAAAATAAGTCTCTAACAGGGTTAAATGGTGGGAGCTCGGGGAACAATGCCGAAATTTTGTCCCAGTTTCAAACTTCATTAAGCCTAGAAAATTCTAAGTCATCTAGGTATTGCAAAACAGAGCTTCCAGCCGCAGTTCAATACTACTACTACTACTACTACTACTACTACTATACACGTTTCTATTCCGTCCCTAAAGTGGACGGCGAGCCTCAAAGGCAGTGACGGCGTCTCTAAGAACAGGGAGATCTGATTGAGGGAGGTACATGTTCGGAGAAGGTGAGGGGTTTGAAACCATTTTCTGTACTAGGATCTGTCCCGGCGTTACCCTTAGCGGAGGAGAATGGAAAAACAAAGAAATTGATTCTCAGAACAGCCGACGGTGTGGATCAGCTCCTCTCCCTCCGTCTCCAGGATGCAGAGTTGTGGAGCCAGGGTTGAGTCCTGGCCACCGGTCATCCACTGACGTTCTTTAGTATTCATTTTGAGAAACTATGTATTCTGTCAATAGTATTGGTTGTTGCGTACTCTTTACAAACTTGCTTCTTAGTTCCCCTAATATTTTATATATAAGATGTTTTGATATTTCCATGCTAATGTTATACCTGTTGTTTTATCAGATAGCAACCTTTATTACCTCTTAAGTAGTCGTAATTAGATTCTCAATTTTTAGGCAGTACCAAATACGATAGAATGCAGACTTTAATGATGAGGATAAGAATTATAGCTTACCTGCACAACGATTATGCTACGTGTTTAGCGTAAACAATAGGTGTACTGGCCCATCAGAACACTGAGAACACTCAGAACTCGGTGTCTAGTGATGATTCATATATTGGCTGGGCTGAGTAGGTGGCCTTCTGAGCTCAACTTGGCTGGGTCAACGTCAATAAACAGTTAATAATATTGCAAAAGAAATGATAAAACATTGTCATTTTTATTGATTTAATGTGGCTTTTTCAAATACAAATTCTCTCTGTTTTTCTACCTTCAATATACCTTGTTGCACTGTAGCGAATGAACCAGTCCGGTGGTATTTGAAGGATCTCAGATACGTCAGCCTCGTGTCGGAAGATTTGCTGGCAGGTAAAGGAACATTCTTGTGTGAAAAAAATTCTGTTACCATGGTGTGGCCGAATGCGGAATAGTCAGCAAGAAAGACATAAAATCCAGTCACATCGTTATTGATATTCATCATCATAATCATAATCATCATCTTTCCTGTCATACTTATTCGGTATTTCATTTCGCTGGCTTGAATTTTACTCTCCTCCTAATTTTCATTCTTAGTTCTCAGCCGTAAAAGTCGACATGAATGCATAACTCATTCTGTACATTATATTTTTACACTTGCTTGGTACTTCCTTATTCCAGACAAGGTCTCTTACACTCTAGTAGGATGCATTGACCGTTTTGACCCTCTTTGTAATATCCATATCCACCCTTATATTCTACATTAATTCACTCCCTAAGTATTTCAACCTTGTCAGAGTCTCAAGGCTTTGTCCACTTATTTTTATAATAAATTTCCGTTTCTTTCTCCCCTTGATATTACAATGGTCTTGCTTTTCTTTCCGCTGATTTTCATACCATACTTTTCTTCTTTAGTGTAATGAATTGTTCTTGTACTTCTTTCCTGTTTGTTCCTTAGACCACATTATCATTTGCAAATATTAACAAGTTCACCTCCCTATTCCCCTTACTCTACACAAATGATATTATATACCGTATCTTGGGAAATATATAAATTACTCTTTGGCCTAGAGTCAATCCTGCCATTAGGGAAGTTTTATAATAAGAAATAATACAAAAACAGGCATGTTTTTACAGTCAGATAAAATACTCTCGGCTTCTTTCTACTTGAGCAGTCAGAACTTGTTGTTCAATCAATTCGTATACACGGACGTCCATAAATAATTAATCTTACTGCGAATGAAACATCTTATCGAATGCGTTGCTTTTATGTGACTGTTTCTCTACCTTTCTATCTTGAAGATTCCTTGTCGCGCCGTGGTAACGGACTAATTGTAAGTCCAAAGCGGGTAAGATGATCCATATACTATTGTATTTGCCATGGACGCTGCGTGTATCAACATCAGTCAGCAAGTTAACGTATGTGCACACAGCATGCATCATGTGTTCGGGGACCACGCTGAGTAAATGTATACTCGTGCTATGTTTCACTCGATGGACCAGGGATCATCACTTGTCATTCTAAACAGCAACTGAAATCATGAGCACTATTAAGACTTCAGAGGGTGGACAGCCACTCCCCTTCCTTAACACCGGTCACACTCTCTTGTTCATTATTTCTTAAAGTGTTTTAGTTATGTCGAGAGATACAAGAAATAACTCTTATTCAAAATACGTTTGCACTTGGATGAGGTGGCATCAGGGTTTGTCGATCGCAGTAGGTTGGGGAACCAAATACTTTCATCACTACAGTACGGATGTCTAGGCAGTAGGAGGTTAAAATGCAAACCAACGTACCTGTTAGGAACTGTCGTCTACCCGCTCTTCAGTAATGTAACGAGAGTAACAAACATTCTGATAGGCCGGGATCCTAATATTTATGCAAACCTTATAGTAGAACTGTTGTCCGGGTAGAGTGTTCTTGTTATTCGCATTAGTACTGTATGTTTGCATTCTAACCTATTACAGCCTAAACATTCTCAACACGTTACCGAAAGGACAAGATGAATTTTAGGGAAGAATTTGTGAGCGCGCCAAATTATAAAAAGGTAGTAGAGGGAATTCAGAGTGAAATATTGTGCTAATACTTGATGTAAACTTACAAAATGTTATAGTGAAAGTTGGCACTGCATTAGTTTGTAACTGTAATTTAGTATCTATTAAGAATGATTTATTTTAGTTTCGTTTTTCTTAGTTTAGTTACATGGATTTAGTTAGTTTTGTGTGGATTTGAATCATTTAGTGCAGTTTAATTTGATTCCAATTAGTTTGTACTGGTTTACTTTATATAATTTTTATCATTCAATTGTGTTTGGTTTCATTATTTTGATTTATATTGGATGTCTAGTTTAGTTGAATTTACTTAATTTTAATTTTCCTTTGTTTTGGTCTGTTTATTTTAGAGTATATTTTCCATTTAATTAGTTCGGTGCAGATTATTAGCATAGATCAGTTTGATTTAGTTTGTCTTGGATTAGTTTACTTTCATTTAAGGGGAGGGGGGGCTACACCTTAGAACACTGAAAAATGGATCGCCTTAAACCTCAGAAATGCAAATGAATACTAAAAGTCAACTTAGTATGACAAACACATTGCTCCTTAGTAATATGCCTACAAATTTATAAATCATGTAAACCCGTGCCATCAAATATAATTAATTATTCCAAATGGCAGTGTATCATATCCACTATTTTGCCGTTCCCCTGATAATTTCCAAACACAGGAATCTTTTTCTATGATTGTTTTGTTATGAAGAGTAATGTTGTAACTAAAGAATATTATAGAATCAGTGGAGTCCATAAAAAAATTCCTGAAGTAATTTCCAAGTAGTGAATTGTTTCGTTAATTTCGATTTGAATTATTTTTTAAACTTAACCAGTGAAGATAGTTCAATAATTCTTGTATATATTCTTCCTCTCAATTAAATATACATGGATCAAAAAGTTTCAGTTACCAGGGAAACGTTCTGAAAAAAAGCATTTATTGGAAACGATAAAAGGCTTGCTTGGGTGACAGGGATTCACGTTTTTTGTCATAACTCCTAAAGTACTGGAGATATTAACAAACCAACTCCACTGCTATAAAGAGAAAAGTTCAATTTTAATTGAAAAGTACATTGAAAAATGGCATTTATAGTCAGTCAAATCTGTCGGTCCTCCCTTAATACAGTTTTTGGTATACTGGCCGGGTTCAATTCAGTTCCATAGAAATTAATTTAATTTATTTTTCCTTCTCCCTCATTTTGGCCTGATTAAAGGGAGTCAGCTCTGCTTACGGAACACGCCACTATCTTTTTCCTCATTCCAGTCCAAGGGTCTTCATTCATTTGTAGAGAGTTTTGAGCCAGATTTCTACCCCGTCCTCTTTATATACTGGTAGTGAAGAGGAATCTCTTGACTCGAAAATCGTATTATTGGGGTACTACATGGCCATACCACCGTAGAAACGTCACCGTTAGCTTTCAGTTGAAGGGTGTGACCCTGTTTAAGTTCAGTTTAATTTGTTTAATACCCTTTATTTTGTATTACGCTCGTTCAATAATAATAATTTTTAATCATTTATTTTATTTTCGACTTTTGTCTTGATTAAATTAGATTACAATGACTTAGTTTTGTGCAGCGTCGCTTAGTTAATTTTGTATTATAGTTCCTATCATGTAAGCTATACTCTTTCTCCCCTGTTACGTACTTTGTAACTGTTAGGGACCCTACTTGACGATACGACGTCTTACAGTTACTGTTAATCTTCTACGTTGGCACTATGTTGTCATGGTTTTCTCCGTGACATGCGAGATTTACGTACTGCCACTGCGTTATAGATAAAATCACTATCATTGTATTTGTGGGAATAAGTAATGTATGCAGTATTTTCGTTTACTTTGACATTGTAAATCTGCTTGGGTAACACCAGATAGTCAGGATTGTGATATGTTTAAATAATGCATTCCAAAACGTAGTAAGTGTTAAAGGTATTAATTACGGTCTTATAACATCAATGTCTTATATATGGAATTCAATTACGACGTCTAGAAAGTAAGAAAAATCTGCAAGAACTCGTCCGAAAAGGAAAGCAACGTTACCTCTTCTATAAATATCACTTCAGTTGAAATGGAAGGAAATTTTGTTATCATTTAACCTAACACAACATTGTCTTGTCACGATTTTGGTACAGTTTTCGGACTGAACCTTTGTATGTTCTTATTGATGCACTGCAGTATATGTGCTTGTGTGTATTATTACAGCGCGGTTTCTCTTCAGTCCGACAAATAACAGCAAATTTGAAAAAGGGAGCTGAATTATTTACACAAGGCAAACGCTGATAGAATACGGTTATATTAAGGCGTATATCGAGATGAAGGCAGGACTATATAACAAGCGTGTTTATTTCCTTAGTAGTTCATTGAGCTCGATTGAACATTTACTTGCACAAGGGATCCTCCATTACTGATGTATTGAGGTTAGTTTGTTTCTATTATGTCAGTATGTAACTACTTATATTGGCAGCACTGATGAGCCATTAAAGAAAGAGAATAGGGCGGTGATAATTGCGTTACAGTGTATAGCATTATGTGCCACGTTTACTGTATTAGTTCATTTTGATTATAGTTTAGTTTATTTCAGTTTGTTTTAGTACTGATTATATTTGCTTACTTTAGACTCTTATGGAATATTCTAGTTTTATTTCGTTTTGGTAAGCAAAATGCTCTCAACTCTGATTATTAATTGTTGGTTCATCATAATTCAACAGATTTAAGAAGTTTCTTCGGTAAAATTTTGTGCAAATTTTGAAATCTCTAAGGATGAATGCGAACTGCACAAACACTGTGCGCTACAACGAGACAGTGCCACGGACAAAGGCACACATGTAGCGAACTAAAAGGAGCTGCTTGAGAGACGTGAAGAGTTCTCGTAGGTGTTAGCATCAAGGGCACTCCATTGTACTATCTCTGGAGCAATATCGAGTTACAGCGTCGAGCTGAGAGATTGGTTCGTTCCTTACAAACTTGCTAACTTACTCCACCTCTGTAAGCAATATTTTACTCCACTTTATTCTTCCATTCTCACCACCTCCGCACTTCTTATTATTTGCTAGTCTGCTTTCCTCGTTAAGTTACCGCTTGTATACATGGAAATTCTTCTCATCTTTGTCTTCTTTTCCCGCTTCAATTTTACTGCTCTGATGCAAGGCTAATACTGAAGAAATCTTGTCTTTTTGTCACAATCTTCGTCCGGCTTTGTTCCAAATACCTGTCGTATGTTCTGACGATTTCAACAAAATCCACTTGTTAGACATTAGTAGCACGCCCAGAACGTTAAGTGTCTGCAGTGGAAAAGTCTAAACTGTTGTTAGTTTAGATCCAATGCGCTTTGAGTGCTAAATAAGTATTTTTTGGAAGGTTTAGTATAAGAGAAGGGAATCCTTTCTCTTCGCTTTTACCGTTTCTGCATGCGGTGAGCAATTTTTCTTCGGTTCTTACCCCCCTGTGCATCAGGGACGCAGGTGAAGAATACACCTACGATATCACCTGGCTGTCGTAAGAGGAGACTAAAAGGGGCAACCAAGGGCAAACGGATCGTGAACCATGAGATTACCCGTCATTGGCACCACTATGTGAGGAACACCATGAGTCTACTTCACCAGCGATTAGTACCATTATGAGGCGGCCGGTGATCTGGACTTCCCACCCCTTTTAAACAACAAGCATCAACGATTTAGAATTTTGGTTGTTCAGTTTACACCATTGTTTTAAGTTCATAATCAGTCTTTCCTCATTATCATGTTTTGAATTCTGGTCAGTGGATGAATTTTGGAATTTTAATTATCATTACACTTCGTCTCATCTCGTACCACTAAGGGCCGATGACCTAGATGTTAGGCCCCTTTAAACAACAATCATCATCATCATCGTTGTCATCTTTAGTTATTTTCCGACACTCCTTTCTGTCCTATGTGCTCACCTCCTTTTCCACCCATTCCTCTTCAAATCCTCTTTCAGTTTGCTTTTCTTTTTCATTTTCTGCCTTCCCTTCTACTTATAATTTACCGATATTCTTTGCAATGTAATCGCTATTACGTAGTTCTACCTGCCAGACGACGTTTGTATTCGTTCTTGAATATTCCTGTTTGTTTATTCATCCTACCAATTGTACATCCTTGCAAAACCAACAGACGTTTCTACTGTAATCGAGCTAATTAAAATGGATCTAGAGGCCGTAGGCGAAATGTCTTCCCATTTTGGACTTAATTTAAACCCGACTGAATCCCAAGCCATAACATTTGCCCACCCAAGACTTATATCCGTTACTACGGCATGTCCATCCCTGATGTACGACTTCAAAATCAAGCTTTGCCCTTTCACAAGAGCGTAGAAAACCTGGGAGTAATCACTGACCAGCACCTATCGTGGTCAGAGCAGGCAATATCTGTGAGTAGACGAGTTTTTGCTATGTTTCACACTTTAAGCAATTTAAAATTTACTTTCCCGTTCAGTTTAAAGAACTCTCGTTCTTCCAATATTAGATTATTTTGACGTGGATTACAAAGACGCGAAAGCCTAAATCCGAGATGAACAACAACGTGCACAGAATGCCTGTGTAACATTGATATATAATTTGAAATCTTCAGATAATGTTATCCAGTATTACTCCGACCTCGCATGGCTACGCCTCGAAGACAGACGCAAGCTGTTTACCATGAGTTTACATTGCACCAAGTCCCTGTCTTACAGTCCCCTACCTACCTGTGTGAACGATTTCATAGCCTTTCTGAACACCATTATAAAAACACGAGAGTGATGAGCACGACATTGCTCGCTATTACTAAGCATAAATTCTCGACCTACAACAATTCCGGCTGTAAATGCAACTTCCTTCCGCAGGAGGTCAGAGGGATATCAAACCACGGAAAATTTAATATAAAAGCAGTTGTTCGAAGTAACTCCATGAGACGAGCTCCTGTTGGTGCTTCTTCTTGTTCTCTTCTCCCTGGTCTGTTTCGCATACTTTTTCCTTCTTCTTCTTCTTATTATTATTATTATTTGTAAATTATAGTAGGGTTATCTAAGGTTATCTATACGATTTCTTCGTAAGTATTGTATTATTCTACTCAGGAATCAAAATGTTAATTTTTATTGCGTGTTATAATAGATATTTTATGTACAGTAGGAGAGATTAGTAGCATAGAAAATTTTCCTCTCCCTTTTTTCGTTCATTCACCATATTAATATTTTAATTTTATGTTATTTCTGTAAATCACTGGTTAAGTGTAAGACAGAGGCACGAGTCCTTAACTTCTTCACTTGAAATAAACCAAATCTATTTATCTATCGATCTTTCTTCCTTGTTCCTCTGATGCGTTCATTCTATCTAAACATCCTCATTCTTGTGACTTGCATTTTCTTCTCCCAGCCCTTTGTAATCGTCCGCCGGCGTCATATTACACAGGATTTCCGAGCTAATCACTGATTTCAATATTTATCCTTTCATTTTCCATCTACTGTGCTGCTTTTCTGCTTCTTTCCCCCAGTTTAGGAATTGTAGACCCTAGATGTTTGAAGTTACTTGAAGTTATTCATTTAAGCCTTTTGACTCAAAAGTTAAATTCTATTTATTACACGGAGACAGTTAATGTTTCGTCAAACCATTCATTCCAGCCTTCAATTAAAAGACTAATGATTATGCTACCTTTGCACGGTCAAAATACCGCGGCCCTTTAATTCCACTATCAGGGGGCAGGCCCGACCTTAAATACATCTCAAAAGGACATGTTTTTGATAAACAGGCGAACATTAAATTTGCCTAGTTCCTTCATATAAATTTACATTCACTAAATATCTTACACTTTTATATACTAATTTTATCATTATTACATTTACATTCATATTATGCAACTCACTTCAATACTCAACTTAAAATTATTATAAAATTATATTGTAATAAAATAACTTATAACATTATTCAATTGATGGCTAATTTAAAGCCTACAATTCTTTACAACTCCCATAATAATTATAAATTCTATTCTAAAGCTTATCCCTTAAAATATTATATTTATCCTGGAGTTTTATGAAAACATTTCCTCGACCTCTGTTTCTGTTCTGTAGATTATCATAGCGCCTTTCTTTCAACATGTTCCTACATTCATTCAGATATTGATAGAAAGCTATGCCTGTAGCTGCAAACGAAGAAATGTATATATACAGGATGTTCCAAGAGGAATTGTCAATCCTGCCTCTACAGCCCCAGTGGCAGTGTCCTGGGCCGTGAGACTTCGTGTCGGGGGATACAACTGGGAGCAGGACTAGTACCTCGCACATACGGCCTCACCTGCTTTGCTGAACATGGTCCTTGTCAGGGAATGAGAAGATTGGAAGGAATAGCCAAGGAAGACGGACGGAAGAGGTCGTGGCCTTAAGTTAGGTACCAACCGGGCATTTGCCAGCAGAAGAAATGGGAAACCACGGAAAACCAATTCGAGGTTGGGTGAGGTGGGAATCGAACACCATCTACTCGGTTGACTCAGTGGCAGAACCGGGTATCGAACCCGAGCCTCTGGGGATGGCAGTTAATCACACTAACCACTACACAACAGAGGTGGACATGAATTTTCATCACTTTGTATATTATGTAGGTTTTGATTAATTCTTTGCTTGTAGTATAATTTGGTCTGCCCGAGAGTGTGTAATTTAGGCTGTGGAAACAATTGTAACAATTACGATTCTTTGTAGTTTTACTGGTGATTCTAATATAACATATTATATAATTTGAGGCCGACGCCGCAATGTAGGATTAGCATGCCGGGTTCGATTCACGGCTTGCTCAAAGATTTTTACCTGGATCTGAGGGGTGGTTCGAGGTCATCTCAGCCTAGATTATTACAATCGAGGAGCTATTTGGAGGCATTATATGTGACAAGTGTTATGATGACGATTGGATTCAGTGCACTAGAAGCAAAACGTAGGCTCATGAAAACTGCGCCAGAATTCAGGATGAATTGTTTAATCAGTGTCCTACATGTCAAAAGTGATGACCACAATTCATAGTGTCTTATTTTATTGCTTAGTATGTCTTAAAAATACATTAAATAACTTATACGTGTTTGTATTTACACAATCACCTGATCCAAGTTACACGCTATCGGTCCAAATTACACGATAACAAATTTTAGAATAAGTATTATTTTTAAACAGGTCCTGAAGATAATATTAACATTTATTTTCATCAAATCATTTGATACATTGTACTAATCATCGTACATAAAATTTGAGAAATTTTCATAACGGTCTGTAGAGTTATGTATGTTTATGTTTAAGTGTCCCAAATTACACGGACTTCCCCAAAGTGGGAAATTTCTGAGGGATACCTCCACTCAAATTACAACTAACACTCATTCTGGAAACTTTGAAGTGTTCACATATACTTTTTTAAGTTAATGCTTGGAACCTAAGATAAAATCGATATTCTGAAAGCGTACGTCTAAACTGGATATTATATGTCCGTCGTGGACTAAAAATGGCCGCCGTTTATTACCTCGCTTGTCGACTAAGTTGCTAAGCAACCAGCTTAATGAGAACATGTTCCTTTAATGAAGGGAAGGCCGCTACACTTGCTGAAGAGTGCCTTCTTCATCTTCGTCCTGGCTGATCACTGGAGGGAATGTCGGAATTTCTTCACTTAATTTGTCTTCATTAATCCTGCCAGATGAAGAACACGCAGCGAGCCTTAACATGTACTTCTCTTCGAAATTAATTACACTCAAGATACGTCTTTTTGGAAGAGGTTATATTATTAATTTTTATAATGTACTCAAAAATATCTACAATCTCTTCTCTTGCTCCTCCTCCTCTAGATGCAGTAGGTTAAAAATTAAATCTCATTTTCCACGCTCGAAGCTGGTCTTAAAGGTGATACATTCAGCGCTTTGAACACTTTGGAGTACTACAATGCAGGAACATCCAGAAGTTTCACTGATGGAGATGACATAATATTAAGTTATAAATCGGTATCATTCTCACTGTCAAGAATCATGTATATAGGAAAAAAAAATGTCAACAAATCTTGAGCGACTGCAACTTTCGATATACTATTTCCATCTGAAAAAAGAATGCCTTACAGAAAATGATGCCAATGCTATATCATTGATCTTCTTCCTCTTTCATTACGGTCTATTCACATATGGATGGTGACAGTCTTGGAATATTCTTTCCAGTTTTTGTCTTTCCCGTATCAGAATTTCCGTACTCAGTCGGAGTTTCCTTACCCGAGATAATCCTCATATCACACATTCACTTTCCTGGGCTAATAACAGCGTTGGTGTTCTTATGTATGCTAACTAACGGATGTTTAGAAAGTAATGGATCATAATACGAACTAATTGTCTTAGTAGGAAGTGTCGGATAGCCAGCTCTTCAATAATGTAGCGAGAGTAACGTAACCATTAAGACTTCTAATATTTCGAGCCCCTAATGTTTATGCAAATCCCATAACACAACTGTTGTCCAGGCTTATTTGCATCAGTAAGTTTGCCTAAACACACGGGCTCTATTGATTACCATAAACTTTGCTTCTCTGACATGATCACTTCAGGCTGTATTCATCAAGATATAGGCTGCCTCTCTGCATTTTACAAACGTTGAGATTTGAAATGATTTTCTGATAAGATGGTGTACTTTCTCGTTGGTGATATGTTCTACCCAGGAAACGTTCTGCGGAACAACCACATTTCACAGGCTATATTAGGTTCATTGACGGAGCCTTAAGCGTCTAACCTTCAACGTCGTAAAGCTGCACCTGTAACACATTTCAGAGGATTTTGAACTGGAGGTCACATTTATATGAAAAGTATTTTATTGCGCACTCTTATTTCGAGTTCTGCATATGCAACCCGTTCATCTGTAGCCAGCGTTCTAGGTACTTCAATGGTGTTTCTGTCCCGTGTTGATGTATTTCTGCATGCTTATTACCATGAATTTTTCTATATTTTCATGGGAAGGCCAAACTCTTGCTTTATTTCTTCATGAATTTTATATTCAAAGAGTAATAATCAAACTGGAGCAGCTATGTTTACTACTCAAGCTATTATTATTGAATTATTTCTCCCTGAACTCAGCCGTCCGCATTATTATTCCGCATGAAGGTTTGCATAAACAAAAGCAGTATTTAATTTGTAATATTTTTCTAAATTTGCCTACGTCGCACGGCCACAGATAGGTCTTATGGTGACGATGGGATAGGAAAGGGCTAGGAGTGAGAAGAAATCTGCTGTGCCATTGCTAAGGGCACATCCCTAGCATTTGTGCCAATGGAAAAAAGCATCTTCTAGGTTACCGACAGTGGGGTTTGAACCCACTATCTCCCGAATGCAAGCTGACTGCACAGCCACTAGCTCTTTAAACTTGTAACGAAGAGTGTCGATAATGAAACAATATACCGACGTTCACTTCGGAACTCATTTGCCTAGTTGTGAGGGACTACCGTCTAGTGCGCTTTATTCGCACATCAGGGCCAGTAGCGTCGTGGTGCAAGTTACCACGTACAGGAAAGGGTGTATTTTAGTATTCAGGAAATTGTTCAATTACGCGTAAGTCACCTCTGTCTTATTCTTAGTACATAAACGGCGTGAAAATGCCATGCAACCTAACCGCAGTCCCGATACCGAACGGTTAGCTTCGCGCACATCCATACAAAGCCACACTCAAGGATCAGTTTTTAAGGAACATTTTTCGTGACCTTAACACTCAAGCTTTTCACTTAAGTGATTTTTTAATCTGAAATGTTAGACTCTTGATATTAGCCTTTCGTCTGATGGGGATATGCTAACTTCAGTATCTCCCTTCTTAATCTTAACCAATGTTTTATTACCTTTGCAGCTATATCTGCTTGTATCTTGACATAGCATTTCAACTCCACGTCAAAGCAACAACCTCCAGTGCACAACATTTAAGTGGATGCAATTTTCTTCACGCACACTTTGTACACAAAGCTGTCCCGCAATCCACAGTGCGGTAACCTTGGTAACAGAGGCGACGTTTAATAATTATAATGTGACAGTCTGAGCTTAGCAAACACTGCCCTCGAGACGGTCACTGAATCACCTCTCCTCTCTTTTTATTAATGTAAGTGGAGACTTTTGGAAGACTTTTAACTTCCATCTCACACAAAGTTTTTGCTTCTCTCGTCAAGATTCTGGAAAGTTTCAGAAGAAGATTTGACCGTGATGTTGGGATTACGCGGCTAAGGAAGGGGGAAACAGCTAACTCCTCGAGATCTCTCTCAGCGCCTTACGGATGAAGAAGAAGAAGATTTAAAAGAGTAGTACACTTCAGATACAGAACACGAGATAATTAAACACCGTCCCATTGTGCCTCTGAGAATATGTAGAGCGTGAGATTCTAACAACTTGATTTATTCCAGAGAAGGTCGGACGTAACAGAGAATATAGAGCACACAGAAGTGAATAGAAATTGTTATGACTAATATGAACATAACATTGGCCATAATTCATTGTTTCTAGTTTTAGAAATTTCATTTGAAAACTCATTTCTTCATTTAGGTGCCTATGACCTGCAAGTTAGTCTCTTTAAACAAGAAACATCATAATTTCTTTATGCGCTAATCTAAAAGTGGTAACGTGATTTTGAAAAATAAATCATAGGAGGCAAAGTAGGGGCCTCGATTCTACAAAATTTTAAATTAAGCAATTTCTTGTATTGTGCCTGAATTTGAAGGGATAAAGATCCCGGAAATGTTTCAAACTGTGAGTCTTGGAGAGCTATATCAATCTAAAAAACAAATTTAGAGAATCGTTTCCGACCTAAATGCAGTTCCGGAAGAACAGCCTAAAATCGCTTTTTTCTTCACTCGATTTTTTTTTGCTAGGGGCTTTACGTCGCACCCACACAGATAGGTCTTATGGCGACGACGGGATAGGAAAGGTTTAGGAGTCGGAAGGAAGCGGCCGTGGCCTTAATTAAGGTACAGCCCCAGCATTTGCCTGGTGTGAAAATGGGAAACCACGGAAAACCATCTTCAGGGCTGCCGATAGTGGGATTCGAACCTACTATCTCCCGGATGCAAGCTCACAGTCACGCGCCTCTACGCGCACGGCCAACTCGCCCGGTGATTTATTTTTGATTTATATCTTAGCAAAATTAACTTCTTTAGATAATTATTTCCGTAATATGTTTCTTACTTCAATATCCTTAGGCGTTTATTGATTTTTTGAAAAATATCCACACCGAATATATTTTTAAGGGATTAGGTGAAACTCTGTATTGACTCACGATAGCGCTCGTAGTGTAAATAAGGGCAAACTGCCAATATAATCGATCAGATAACGATGATTAAGAAAATGATTGCAATTTTTAGGAATAAAAGGAAATTATATTCTAATACTTTATTATATTTTATTTAACTAAAATTTGTACCTCGTAATGGCAGTAATAACGAGGAATATCCCCATCAGTTTCTTGTCTTCTCTGATGCTGTAATAAACGTGAAATCATATTTTAGTGAGTAAGTAAACTGTAAGCGAGTTTTTAACAGGGTGTAAAACTACAGTGTTGTGTAAAGTACTTTGCTGTCAAATACAGCCACAAGGACAGATAAAACAATTCCTCGATCCTGGCTCAGTCTGGTGGTATTTGAAGGCGCTCAAATACGTCAGCCTCATGTCGGAAGATTTACTGGCACGTAGAATAACTCCTGGTGTGCAAATTTCCGGCACTTCGGTATCTGCGAATACCGAAAAATTAGTTAGTGCGACGTAAAACCAATAGCTTTATTATTACAGTTCCATAATTTGAATTTTATTGCAAAGTATGCTTCACTCTAATTCACATTCTGTTTCACTACTTGTGTGTTCTCCACCCTCAATGCAAGATTCACAAACATTTATTCGTGTGTAGGTATATCGTACGCACTTACAAGAGAATGAACTCTCAGTCGCATAACTCACGGGTGAGTATCGTGATCTCGTGTTTACTTTTACTACTGGAAGGAGTCCGCTAGCAGTTACCATTATGTACAGTCTTCTGTTTTCCGGACTGTCGTTCGAAGAGGTGCGTGAGTTGTGTCTTTGATCTGATCTATCCATCTTCTGGAAGCTCTTCCACATGGCCACATTACATTTAGTTTTCGTCTCACTTTTTTTAAAAATCAAGATTAGCTTCTCTTCTTAATACATGCCCAAAGAAATACAGGAGTCTCTGCCTAACAAGAATTGAAAGTCGATTGGGGATACAAAGCTCTATGATTATGGAGGACTTAGATCTTTACTACGCCCAAGGTATTGACTTTTACAATTTGCTTTATGTCGCGCCGGCATAGGTAGGTCTTATTGCGACGATGGAATAGGAAAAGGCTAGGAGTGGAAAGGAAGCGACTGAGGCCTCAAGTAAGCTACAGCTCCAGTATTTGCCTATTGTGAAAATAGGAAACTAATGAGAGACATCTTTAGGGCTGTCAATAGCGGGCTTCGAACTCATGCAAGCTCACAGCTACGTGACCCTATCTGCGTGGCCAAATCGCTCGGTCCCAAAGACCTATAAGTAAGTACATGAAGAGTTCCGCAAACCGTGACACGGGTATCGGCGGGCACCCCAATCACATTAACTGGCCGTTTCCTTTCTCTAAGACAAGTGATGTGCATAGCTGCACTCCAGTGATGTACTTAGCATTGCTTCTTACATATTATTAGATCCCAGAAGTTTAGGCAATAACAGGTTAGAATGCAAACCATCTTACGTGGTAGGAATTGTTGTCTATGCGGTCCTACGTAGTGTAGCGAGAGTAACATACATCGCAGGGGTTCTAATAGGCCGGGACCCTACTTTTTGTGCAAATCTCATAGCAGAACTATTGTCCGGGTGGAGTATACTTGTTATTTGCTTTAGGAAGTTTGAATTCTAACTTATTACAACCTAAACATCGGGCTTCATATATTATGCATGCATACTGCTGTGGGTACGGTGGGTGGTATAATCCGAGGGGCAAACGAAACTATAGTAATACCTACCTCACAAGTATCGCGCTCTGAGCTGCTCCTTCGGCCAAAGCATTCGCTGAATTTTAAATTTCACCCCCTACCTGTCTAAAGGTTATTTGTACCGGGTGTCCAAAATTAAATTAATGGCATTAGGCGCTGCAAAGCAAAAAAAAAATCAGTTCTAATTCTGGCCACACGGTGAAGATAAGGCGCTGTGAGCATTCAGAACATGCAATACTCCGTAACTCTGACATCATTTCCTTGCTGAGTCATATTTATCAATTTTTGGTGCGATAAACCTTCAGTAATGACCGATTCATATCTGGTCATTTTCCAGATGTGTGGCCTTCAAATCCCCCGACCTATATCCATGTGACTTCTGGTTGTGGGGATATTTGAATTACCTTGTCCATCGGGGACATATCCGGTCTCCGTCTGATCTCAAGGCTAGCATACAACGATATGTCGCTCTGATTTTACCCGATATGTTGCGGGTAACTGTCCGCTATGCCGTCTTACGGATTCAGCAGGCCATACTGAACATTCGTAATGCTGAAAACATTTCTTAGCAGACAAAGTAGGAGTCCCGATTCTACGCAAAACGTAAAATTAAGTAACTTCTTCAATTGTGCCGAAAGTTCAAGGGCTAAATTGCCCGGAAAGGTTACAAATTGTGAGTTTTGGATACCTCCATCAAACTAAATACAGTTTCGGAAAACAGCCTAAAACCGATTATTTTTTCACTCGTTTGCTTTTAGATTAAAATCCTAGCAAAGTAACTTATTTAAAAATTTGTTTCTCTAATATTTTCCCTGGTTCAGTATCCTCAGCAGATTTTGAATTTCTCAAAAGTGTACACACCGAATGTAGTTATAAGGACTTAAGTGAAATTCTGTATTGACTCACATTAACGCCTGTAGTGGTAGGAAAAGGCAAACTGCTAAGCTATTTTACCGGATAACTATAATTAAGGAAATGATTGTAACTTTTAGGAATAAATAAAAATATATCATACTTTGTTACATTGTTTACCTAAAATTCGGAACTCAGATTCCTAGGATGACCGGGAGAGTTGGCCGTGCGGTTAGGGGCGACCAGCTGTGAGCTCGTATCCGGCAGAGAGTGGGTTTGAATCCCACTGTCGGCAGTGCTGAAGATGGTTTTCCGTGGTTTCCCATTTTCATGCTGGGGCTGTACCTTAATTAAGACCATGGCCGCTTCCTTCCTATTCCTAGGCCGTTTCTGTCCCATAGTCGCCATAAGACCTATCTGTGTCGATGCGACGAAAAGCAAATAGCAAACAGAAAAAAACTAGGATGTTTTAAACATTGAGGTGCTTGCCTGAAGGCCTATATATGTGGATTATGCTGGGAGAAATATCAAAAACGACCGCATCATATGAAGGCATTTTCCAGACGCGTGGCTTTCAACCCCCCTGGCCTAAATCCATGTGACTTCTGGTTGAGGGGATATTTGAAGGATCGTGTCTGTCAGGGATATATCAGTTCTCTGCCTGATTTAAATGCTAGCATACAACGATATGTTGCTCTGATTTCACCCGACATCCTGCGGCCAACTGTCGACTATGCCCTACTACGGGTGCAGCATTTTGCTGAGTTGGAAGGTCACAGTGTTTGTTACAAACCTGCCAGAACCATCGTAATCATGTGTTTGATCTTTCCTGTCTCTTTTTTCTGTTACTGTACCACTGCTTACACCACCATATTTTCGCCTTGTGGCAAGACTTGGAACTAATAAATTTATGGCATAATTCTCGAACGCATTACTTAGCTATAATAACTGTGGCACGCAGAACATAGTCAGTTTAATTGTAGACACCCGGTATCTATCTTCCAAAAACTCTGTATACGGCACATGAGTGCTAAGCGTTAACTAAACTTGCATTCTCAGTACTTTAGGATAATGCACTAGAACTTTATAAAATATTGCAACGGTGACTGCAGTTCACCAGCAAAACCATTTTATCAGATAATGCATTGAAATACTTGGCCCGCTATCTGGATCACATAACCGTTCATCACATGGACAGCAATATCTGACTTGCTCGAAAGATACGACGTTAAGAGCTCCCTGTTAATCTGGAAATAACCGACGTATGCAAGTCACAGTGCCATCAAGTGCTAATAAGTTAGCTTCATAAGGCAGCAGAAGAACGCCGCCATTCCAACAAGTGCCGTTACCATGGACACGACACGGCTCCGACTCGCCAATTGTGACAGATACGTGCTTGTTCAAAAAGGCAGATATTAATTGGAGGTAATGGATTTAACTCGGGGGGATAAAATTATTTGATTACACGATACAAATCATATCCTAGCTCAGTCTGGCACGGTTCGTTATTGTCTGCGATGCTATGCAGATGGATTTTCCTCGTATGACGTTACCTGTCGCTCTGTACAAGTTAAAAAATCTTCATGAACGAAAATGTTAAAAAAACACTGTAGTCTGCACTGGGTATAAACGCTACAGTTGAGTTCGTTAAATATCTCTCGTATATTGTCATTAGTAGATTCGGGATATTTAGGCACAAATAGGCTAGAAAACAAACTACGGTTTCCTAGCAGAATGTCTCATCTAGACCGCTCTTCCGTAATGTAGTGAGAGTACCATAATTACTAGGGGATCTAACATGCCGTACTCCTAATGTTTCTGCAAATGTGAGAGCATAAGTGTTGTGCAGATTATAGTTTGTATTCTAACCTATTAATTCCTGAACATTCGTGCCCTAGTAATTGGGAATGATAAACGAATCTAAATGCATTGTTTTCTTTATTCGTTTAAGTTAAGATGATAGGCTAAAATTTTTCAGAGAAAGCTATTTTTAGTTTTTTGCATAATAAGAATTTTCTGAATAACTATATATAACTGTGCTCCGATCAAAACTGCATTATGATATTTTTTTGAATGTTTAAAACATCTGTTACTCTGTAATAATGATCTGCCCCATTTCTTAAAAATCCCAAATCTCCGGCACTTTTACAGTTAGAGAGACACATTTTCTTGTGTTTTGTAGAGAAAGGTAGGTTCATATGTTGGTTAATCTGCTATTGTTTATTTCTATAGTAGAAGTTAAACTAATCTAACAGAGACTTTGCCTACCCTGACCTACTGGGTAAGTGCTTGCACATCAAAAACATTGTGAGGTCCAGCATCCTAAAATAAGTGTTTATTGATAACAGAATTTTATAGCTAGGAGTGTCAGGTACTGTGATAACATTGAACAATGGAAACATTGCCAGAATAACAGAGAACTTGACAGCTTGCATACCGTCAGGTCAGATTTTGCTGCTCTCCAGATGTCTAAAGATTCAAGAAGCAATGAAAGGAAAAGGGCAAATAAACCCAAGGATAATGACGAGCCTGATTATGATGCAGCCATCTTCTAACCATTTTATAGCGAAATATCTCTAAGACTATTCTAGAATATACACGTGTAAAAACGTTGTCTCACTTTCTCAAAACTCTAAATTCTGAACTCTTTGTCCCGTTTTCTCAGAAACTATGGGAGAAACTTAAATTCAAATTTCACAGTTTATAAAAGCCGCTGTATTTCAGCTGTGGATCCTCATTCAAGGTGATTCCACCTGCGATTTTGCTGTAACAAAAATATTTATTCACTATTTTCTCAAAAATTTTGAACTCATGGAAATTAATATATAAATGTCTTATGAATGACAATACAAAATCCATTAAAGATGAATGCGTTGAACAAAGATTATTTAATTTACAGTGAAAATTTCTTAGAATTCTTTTCCGTAGTTTCTGAGAAAACGGGGTATGAATTTGCTTAATTTAACGTTGTCGAAATAGGGTCTACCATCTCACTCTAACATTTTCTTTGCAAAATTCTTAGCAATTATCAAAATTGTATTGCACAGTGGGGGTTATATAAGAGATAGGAGATATTTGATGTAAATAGTGCAGCACTGTGCGCCGAAGTGCGCGACTAGTGTAGTCACCTTTTTCATTACACAGAAGTCCTTTGATTTTATTCGATTCTTTATTGAGTGTAGCGTCTTGACGCATCTATTTTATATAGGCTTTTAATCACTCATTGGTGCTTTATTCGAAAAAAAAATCGACCATTTTCAATCAGAAAACGTTTATGTAATAATCTTTTAATTTTGCTGTTTCTTCTCCTTTATAGATCTCCTCATGGCAATTCAAATGACATCTCACTCGCCTCTGTCCGACATCTACTCATCTAGTTACTCCGCGCGGTAAGTGATTTTTGACTACCAAACTCATACCTTAATTTGGTGGCCATCTTTTGATGACGTCATGGGCATTACTGTGCTCACCATTTGTGCATTCATTCTTCTCCTTCAGAAAAATATATCATAAACTTTTCAAGATGAAATATGGGGAGATCTAGGATTACCGGAAACTAAGTAGAGATGTGTATTAGGATCAAGGGAATAGACTTGTATTTTGGGAAATGGTAACACATTGAGTTCAAATTTCACTTTTATGTATTTATTTAGGTGAAATATTGCTTGCATTTCTATGTCACACTGTACTGTAGGAGGGCGAATGGTAGTTAGGGTTCAGGAGATATATCTTAATCTAGAAAGATAGAGGAAACTTGAAAGAAATTGGAGTGGTTTGCGAGTGAAGCGGTTGGTGAAAATGGCATTAAAAGAGATCGTGATGAAATTAACGCGAAGTACAGTACATTGGGTGAGGATATGTGTAGTCTTTTGTCTAATTGATGAGGCAGTTTATTTTAATTTCAGTGAAGAAAGAGCGTGGGACGATATTGGTAGACAAGTAAAGTTGAGCGATAATTTTAAAATTTAGAAAGCATCTCAATATGAAAATAAATATAATTGGGGAAGAAATTAGTTTAAAGTAATATCAATCTCGACAGATGCAGTCGCTTGGTTGCGGCCTGTATCCAGTATTCTGGAGATAGTGGGTTCGAATCCCACTGTCGACAGCCCTGAAGATGGCTTTCCGTTGTTTCCCATTTTCACACCAGGCAAATGCTGGGGCTGCACCTTAATTAAGGCCTCGGCCGGTTCCTTCCCAATTCTAGCCATTTCCTATCTCATGGTCGCCATAAGACCTATCTGTGTCGGTGCGACGTTTCTTTAGTACAGCGAACGTTAATACCGGATCACCCTTGTATTAGCGGTTATTATTAACGAGTAATTTTGGGTAAACTTTCGAGTTGTAACCGTTCATTGAAAATAACTGTTCACTCCATCTCTAGTTAGTACAGACACGAAACATAGTCAAAAGTTTTACTCTTAGCACGTCAGTGGACCTCACTACTATTTGTATTCATATTTCATGTCAGTCCCATCGAAACGGAAACGTATAACCAACTGGGTACGTGGTTTGAGTCACGTAGCTCTCAGCTTGCTTTCGGGAGATAATGGGTCCGAATCCCACTGTCGGCAACCCTGAAGGTTCTTTTCCGGTGGTTTCCCATTTTCACACCAGGGAAATGCTTGGGCTGTACCTTGGGCTTCTTTCCTACTCCTGTCCCATCGGCGCCATAGGATCTATCCGTGTCTGTGCGACTTAAAGGAAATCGACTGCACAAAAGTTCTAACCGGGCAGTTCCGTGTTCAATTCCCAGATATTCCGTAGATTTTAATACTGGTCTAAGGGTTGGAATAGAGATCACTCGGCCTTGTAGGACATATTGCTATCTGTGCGATATGGAAGACGTGGAATCTAGAAATGAAACCAAGGTATTTTGATGAGGAATTCACCATGCTGACCACCGAATCTCCAATATCTGCCAACCATATGGCCACTTGTCTTATTATCTGTTTAGGTGACAGGTTTAATAAATGTTCTAACTTTTCTAACAAGGCTGAGTCAATAAATGTTCTAACTTTTCTAACAAGGCTGAGTCCATGCTAAAGAAGAATCCTTGTCAAAATCTGAATTCCAACTTCGACGTGTCTTTGAACTCACTATAAAGTAGAGGTCCCAACGCTTGTTTGCTACGGAGGTCTCTCTGCTGTAATGCGGGTGGTTGTTTGCTTTGACACTCCCTGGCCGCACGTTAAAGTGTCTGACATCTCTCGGCAGACGCGGAAGTCTTTATCCATTCATGGCCAGTTTCGTCTTTCGAGCAGATTGCATGACGTTACGGCAAGAAGTTCGAAATATCACGTACGTTATACCCAGTTCTCACACTCAAACAACGTCATTATTCAGTGTTATAGTACGATAACTATTAGAGAATTCGCCGTTTATTTTAACCCCTTGACATAGGCCTCCCAGTAAACTGGCATGTGTTGCACAAGAAAGCAAAGAATACTAAGGCAGAGCTGGGTTCTTGACTTCCACGCTGTACCCTGCGGTTCAGTGCTGAGTTTCGGTCGGAGTCAAGGCATCTATTACATATTTATTCTTAATCAATTTTATGCCTTTGTATGTGGCAAAAAATGAAATGAAATGGCATATGGCTATTAGGGCCGGGAGTTTTCGAGGAAAAGTCCAGCTCGGCAGATGCAGGTTGACGCTCGTAGGCGACATGTGTGTCGTGATGATGAAGACAACACATACACCCAGACCCCGTGCCAACGAAATTAACCAATTATGATTAACATTCCCATCCCTGCCAACCCGCGACCCCTGTGACCAAAGGCCAGCACGCTAACCATTTATCCATGGAGCCGGACTTTGTATGTGGCGAAATGGGGGCTCACGGTCGTACCGTACACCTAACCACAATGTAGAGTACTTTACATCTATGTATGTGTGTATGAAATACGAGTTTTGTCTGTTAATTGCTTAGAATTTGAAAAGGATGGTATTTCTGTATCGGTCATGTCCACAGTAACAAGGAAATGTACTTTTTACTTTTCCGTCAGTTCTGTATGTATATATTATGTATGTATGTATGTATGTATGTATGTATGTATGTATGTATGTATGTATGTATGTATGTATGTATGTATGCACAGGTATTACGAGCAAATGGTTTAAGATATTTTATAGA
This sequence comes from Anabrus simplex, assembly GCF_040414725.1. NCBI lineage: Eukaryota > Metazoa > Arthropoda > Insecta > Orthoptera > Tettigoniidae > Anabrus > Anabrus simplex. The sequence goes on along the minus strand of NC_090279.1, from coordinate 214,101,868 downwards.
AATTCGGTATGTAAACTCGGGTAATATGGCACTGCAGTATAGACCATAAATAATTTTATACACGCTGAATGAAATGATAGTTTGGGGGAAGGTGTAAAATTTAATTCTCAAATATTTATATTATTAGTGGCCCTATCGATAAATCGATTTTTGTTGCTTATCATTGCTGAACCAAAAGAAAATGGGTGAACAGAATTTCATTAAAATCGGCATGTAAGGTCATGGAATAAGGTGCTATAGTCTAGGTTATAAACACTTTTATTAACGCTAGATGAAATGGTAGTTTAGTGTAAAGTGCCGATTTTTTTAAACCTATGTTATTTGTCCTATCAGAAAGTAACCGTAACAAAAGCTATAGAGAATACATGTTGAGATATTTTATGACCTATACAGTTTTACCGTACTGGCAGTGATAATAGAATTCATGAATTTAGACTTTTGTGGTTTAGTCCACATCAACGCCGAAGATTGTTGACATGAAACTATGAATTAATCGTGTTAACTAGTGATGGTTTTCATCATGATTTTATTAAGGTGAAAAAGTCATAAGTCCATATCGACAAGGAAAATTATAAAGATAACTAGTCTATACAAATGAGAAAAAATCGCTTAAAGAATAGGACAAGAAGGAGCCATGAAAGACATTAGACGCTCTAATATCACACGGTCGGAAGAAAACTAAATGTGAAGGCTTAGAATATCGAAAGTTTGGAAAACAGATCAAGAATAATATTACATTGACCATTGTTGTGTTGTTACTTTTCTCTTCTGCTGCCACTCATATTCGATACATGGGATTACTGCTGCGTCCCGAGTTAAACGGCATGTCTGAATATTGGCGGAAAGTAGCCGGGGAGTTAGACAACTATGCACGTGCTAGATGTTTGTTCCCTAAACAACGGGTACTCCAGCTAGTAGTCACATAATTTGAAAATTATCTAGAAACTACTGAAATAAATGGAATAAAATAGTATTATAATAATTATTTTGTTAATTTTTAATATTATCTATCTACATTACTTAACAACAGCTCTACATCATACTTCCTGTCATTCACTTCCACTTCCTACCTCAAAATTTCATTGCGAAGACTGGACCGTCCAACATGAAGACATTTTCATCTTCTTCTTCTTCTTAATACTATCTTAAAATTGTGATGGCGTAAATAACAAGTTAATACGACGTCTTCGTTCCTCACAGAACCTTATGTTACAAGCACGAATTTTATTAATCACTACCTACAATGCCTCTCCGTATTCAGACAACACACTAACTACGAACCACCACAGAAATAGTGATTACATCCCTCCACGAAGCGTTGACGTCAAAAAGGGCATCCAGGCGTTAAACGGAGTCAATTAAGGAGTAGTCTCCCAGCAATGTTTCACTGACTTTCCATACAATTTTAACGACTTAAAACCACGGTGAAATGCCTGCCAATATTATACTCAGTAGTTTTTGTTTGAGTCAACAGCCAATAGGCTGGTTTGATGCAGCCGTCCATGTCACCCTATCCTCTGCTAACCTTTTCATTTCTACGTAACTACTACGTCCTCCATCTGCTTGTCATATTCATACCTTGGTCTACCCCTACCGTTCTTATTCACTACACTTCCCTCAAAGTCAAACTGAACGAGTCCTGGGAGTCTTAAGATATGACCTATCATTTTGTCTCTTCTTCTCGTTAAATTTATCCAAATCGATCTCCTTTCACCAATTCGATTCAGTATCGCTTCATTTGTGATTCGATATAACCATCTCACCTTCAGCACATTTCAAAAGTTTCTTTTCTCTACCTCCGTGAGCTAATTATCGTCCATGTTTCACTTCCACACAATGCCACGCTACGGACGAAAGTCTTCAAAAACATCTTTCTAATTCCAATATCAATGTTCGAAGTGAGCACATTTCTTTTCTTGAGATAGGCCTTTCTTTCTTCGCTGCGCTAGTCTGTATTTTATTGTCCTCCGTACTTCTGCCATCGCTAGTTATTTTACTACCGAAAAAACAGTATGCATCTATTTCCTTTACAACTTCATTTCCTAACATATTTCCTGCATAGCTACAGTCGCTTAAATGCGGCCATTATCCAGTACTCGGGACAGGAAAAGCCTAGTAGCGGGAAGGAATCGGCCGTGGCCTTAATTAAGGTACGCCGCCAGTATTCTCCTATTATGAAAATAGGAAACCACGGGAAACATCTTAAGAGTTTCCTATTTTCAAATCAGGCAAATGCTGGATATGTACATCAATGAAGACCTCGGCCGCTTCTTTCCCTACCCTAGACCTTTCCTATCGCATCGTCTCCATAAGACCTATCTGTGTCGCTGCCACGTGAAGCAACTTGTAAGAAAAAAGAGAGAAATATTTCTTGCGTCCTCTAATTTTCCTCGACTGAACTCCAATCATTTTATTTTGGAGACTTTTTTGTCCTTTAGTACTGCTGACCCAAGACTCTGTCCATATCATTCAGCAATTTCCCCATCTCTTCTGCACACTCACCTGAAATAACAATGTCATCGCGATATCATGGCGATATTCATCGATGTTCAGTTACCATAATAACGGATTTAATAAATCGAACCCGCTGTGCGGATGCAATGATTCAAGCTCAAATTTGGAACTGAGAGGGGGAATTTCCTGAAGCCCGACCCTAACACAATGTGCTGTCAGTTGCTCAAATTCCACAGCGAAGTTAGCAGACCACCACTACATTCCGAGCTGTCTAGACCCATCTCCGTCACGCAATGCTTTAAGTACATATCGTTCCCTAGATGCGTAGAAAATGAAACGCGTATGTTTTTAAAAATATGCACCATACCCATATTAGGTCTAAAAAGAGAACTATCTGTTAAAGAAGATCGTGTTTTAAGGCCTCACAATAAATATTTATAATTAATTATTCACAGTTTGTGTTACAAATTTCTTTGTCTTACTTGGAAGCATTTATTTCTCTTAAATCGATCATGTTTGAGTCATCACTCCATTTACTGGTCTGATGGAGCTCTCCATGTCCCCTCTCATGCGGTAAACCTTCCATTTCTACGTAACAGATACTTGCTCTGCCCCTGCAGCAATTAGCGCCTACACTTCCCTCAACAACCAACTGAACAAGATCTGGATATCTTGAGATATGTCCTATTTTGAGCTTTGTGTCGAGGTGTCAGCAAAGGGACACGAGTTGGTCGTCGGCTGGTGAAGCCTGTGCGGTGCAGATGCCTCCTTACAGTCCTGGTAGAAATGTGTTTCTGACTCCCAAAATTCAACTGGGCGGTGATCTGACTCACAGTAGCCCGTCAAACACCTAGTATGGTTCTGCGGAGGCGACGTGATGTTCATTAGTTAAACACCTGTTGTCTTCCCTTACGGTGGTTGCCGCGGGTGCTTACATTCTCTCTGCGATATTGAAGGTCCACCCTCGACATTGTTGACCTCGGAAATCCGATTTCGCGTGTAATATCCGCAATGCTATGACCCATTCGCCGTGCGCCTATGATCATCCCACGTTCAATGTCGGTTAACCCGATACGTGTTGCCATCTTCACGACACTAGTGTCTGTGACAGACTGCTAGCCGCAACGTTCAGAGGTTATACATGGCACATTTTGTATGGGACACCCCTTCCCGTGATTTTTGGTCACTGAATGCATGAAAAGGTACCTACATTGTCTTGCGATACCGTATGTTAGTCTCTTATTTTATGTGCCTGTCATGATGACAAATTTTGTGGATTCTGAATGGTGGTCTGGCATTTGACATAATGTTCCATTGGCTATTGGGATACGGTGGTGAAAACTTCAACGACAGAATTTACTCATCGGGTCCCATTTAAGGGAGTCACGAGGGAGCCGCTGCATCTTTGGCGATCAATCCGTACGGTAACGACCAATGTGAGGTCACTTCTGTCACACATTTTGTCGCGTTACGTTACACAAATTTTTGGATGACCTCCAGCCACGAAATATATTCGTGTCAAAATACGTACGTTGCGGTACATCTTCGCTATATGCTAATATTTCCTACAGCGTTTTTTTTGCAAACCACTGTGAATTAATTTACTTTTACGTTGCTCTGTTTGCGATCAGTTCTCTGGGCTTATTTTGTTCTGCATATCGTTATCATAACATCATTTCTCACAGCCCGGCTCCATGTATAAATTGTTAGCGTGCTGATCTTTGGTCACAGCGGTCCTGAATTCGATTCCCGGCAGGCTAAGAAATTTTAACCCTAATTGGTTAATTCCGCTGGCACGGGGGCTGGGTGTATGTGTCGTCTTTATCAACATTTCATCCTCAACACGACGCGCTGGATGTCTACGGGCGTAAAATCAAGAGATCTGCATCTGGCGAGCCGAACTTGTACCCGGACACTCCCGGCACTGAAAACCATACGCCATTTCATTACACTTGGGGTCTAACCATAGTCCTTGATGTCTCCCTCTACTTTCTCCTATATTTTACTGTTTCGAGGCCATTATTTTCATTTCGTTCATTAAATTCTTATCCCTTTACTTCGAGTACCCTCGAATCATTGCTCTCCTCTGCTGGCAACAGAGATCATTGTAGCTACATCCAAATCCGTTATTTCCAATTTATTAATGATATAATGCTTCCCTCGTAACTTTATCTTCTATATTACAGTATGAAGTCAGTCTGAAACAGAGAGGAAGAGCTCGGACCATTCTTCCAGAATAGCCTACGCCTTTGATCGCAACTACGAGCTAACTGGATTTGCTTTCTTGCAACCAGATTGAATTTAACCCTGTATACCACCACGATACACGTGTTTATAAATTGTCTTTAAATTTAGTTATAAAATAATTATTATTAGTCTTCGGTGCAGCAATAGGAAGCTGATTAGAAAGGTACACTCCATCACAAATGATGCAGCTCATCCATAGTTCACTGCAGAATAGACGGTTCTTTGTCTCCTTGAACAACAGGAGAATCCGTTGGAAAACTCAGGAAATTGGCCTCCCTCAAGGCACCGTACTGAATCCACTGTTGTATAATATCTATACAACCAGGCTGAGTGGCTCAGACTGTTCAGCCACTGCCCTTCTCACCCCAACTTGCCAGATTCAATCCTGAATCAGTCCGGTGGTATTTGAATGTACTCACATTCGTAAGCCTCGTGTCGGTAGGTTTATTGGTACGTAAAAGAACTCCGGCGAGACAAAATTCCGGCACCTCGTAATCCCTGAAAGCTGTTGAAACAGTAGTTAGTGGAACGTAAAAGCAATAATATTGTTAACAAAATCCATATAAATGACTAGCCGATGAGACCTGAGACAGAGGCGTTCATTTCTACTGACGGTACAGTCACTGCTGTTCCAGCTTAAACCTTTGTGGAGGTAGAAAGGGCATTCTCCGCAGCGCTTGAAGCTTGTGTATGTCCAACACTTGTCCTATTTTCCTACGAGGTGGGGCATGTTGTGAGACGAATCTTCGTGCCAAGTTTTATGACCTGATGCCCTTCCTGACGTCAACCTCATTAGACGAGTTAATGCGGTGAAATGACTGACGTGATTATGCTAGTAAGAAGGGATAGGGTGAAACCCAATGCCAGCACATAGCTTACTACTACTGTCGAATAGCACCAACGGGTCTGTTCAAGGTTTTATACACCTTTTAGGGCAAATGTTCGTTTATAGGAAGAGGAGTTAGGGATAGGAATAATTTGCCAAGGGAGATGTTCAATAAATTTCCAAACATTTTGTAATCATTTAAGAAAACACGCGGTAAACAACATATAAGGAAGATGCCACCTGAGTGACCGCCCAGAATGCAGGTCAGTGGTCATTGATTGATTGATTGATTGATTGATTGATTGATTGATTGATTGATTGATTGATTGATTGATTGATTGATTGATTGATTGATCCAATGGACTAATCACCTTTAATGGCGTCATATACCCTCACTCCATACGAAGAATGCGGAGAGGTTTTGAACTGAATCCAGGTTTTTCGTATGCAATCTAATGATTAGAAATACCCCTTATGGGTGGGAGAAGCAGACGAAGAATACATCCACGGCATCCCCTGCCTGTCGTAAGGGACGACTAAAAGCGGCGGTGAAGGGATGTTGACATTAGGACTATGATACTACTTGTAATTAGTACCATTATGTGAGGAACACCATTCATGGGTGTGTGTTGCCTGTGGGTATTGCCATAATGCGTGATACACCGTGGGTTTACGTTACCTATGATTAGTACCACTATGTGAGCAACACCATGAGTATACGTGGCCCGTAATTAGTTCCGCTATGTTGAGGAACACCACGAGAATACCGACGCCCGTGATTAGTCGCACCATATGAGGAACACCATGGGCCTGCATTGCTTGTGTGTAGTACCCTTATGTGCGAAACACCATAGGTTTGTGTTACCTGTGACTGGGGCCATTATGTGTACATGCCATGGGCTTACATTACCTGTGATTAGTACCACTATAGTAGGATCACCATCGTTCTGATTTGCCAGTAATTAGTATCACTGCGAGGGGCCGGTGACCTGAATTTTGGATTCTTTAGAAAATAAGCAGCATCCTAGAATTCATTGCGAATTGGATCAGCTGATTGGTTTCGTTTTACGATCATTTTCACAATATCATTCATTTTTGATTCTTGTGAATGGATGCATTTTGAATTTTTGAATTTCCATTTCGTTCACCTCGTACCATTAGGGGCCGATGACCTAGCTGTTTGGTCCCTTTAAACAACAAATATCATCATCTTCATAGATTAGAAATTAAAACCATCTGAAGCCGAATACTGGGAAAATTCAAGCCAGTGCACTCCACCGCAGATACACAGAAGCGTGGAGAAAGCTAAACATATCCAGGAGAGGCCAACATTGCCCCACTGTGATACTCGTAAATATCTGGGAGTGAAACTAATATGAACCCTCTCATTCTTTGTTTGAAAAAGAAATACGTGTCTCGTTGTCCTAGTACTATAGGTGCTCGTGCGGGGAAGTTCTCAACAGCCATTCAATTGATCTCGTGGTACCGTTAAGGGATGAAAGGTACGACAAACCCTTTGTGACACTAAGGGGGGTGTAATAGCGGATTGTTAGTGCTCCGTTCTAGGGTTGACTAGATCTAATAGGGTGGAGTCGGAATTTTAGTCTCTATTTCGGCCGGTAGATTTCGGTCTCGTCAAGGATCGATGCTCTCTCTTGCTTTTGACGGGGCGGTTCGCTGGGGCCAGCGAGGGGAACGCCGGGGGTGGCAAAGGGAGTCCCACAGAGAGACTGCGCAGCGCTTCTCGCTTCGCACTTGTTTCCGGAAGCTGTGTCCCGGCAGTGGTCCAGGGCAGTGCGCGAGAGGGAATCTTTTAGCCGCACAGAGGAAGGGAATAAGGCAAACAGCAACAAGAAGAAGAATGGAAAGAGGAGGAGGAAGAAGAAAGAAAAACAGAAAAATTGAAAAAACTTGATAAAAAGGCACTGAAAGGAGAAACTAGCTGACAGACCAGTGTTTCGTCGTACTTTTTAGCATTTTTCAAAAAAAAAAAAAAGTAAATTTTGATTTTCAAATTTCTATGGAAGAAACTTTGTTTACAAATAAAATAGTAATCTCTCTTCTCTATTTTATCTCGGTGTGTATACATGAAGTATCGTAGAGGACAGACTCACGTTCCGGTGATAATATTGTCGACAACAATGGAGCGATTGAAAGTGCCATTGTTGTGGGACAGCGCGAATGACCTCCCTATTGTGCGCGGGTGATGGCCATTGTCGTAGTTCACTGGAGCGGACTTCATCAAGGCTAATTTGGGATTTACATGTATAATTGGAACATCATTGTATAGTGCGACGAACAACATAATATAATTATCTCTCCGTGTGGAAAGTGATGACAGTTTAATGATTTAGAAAACTAATACTATCCTAAATTAATCTCAACTATAACATATCTGCGGTTTAAATTAAAATTACTATCAGTCCCATTGATATTCTGTTAGTATCAGAAAAGTTAGTGTTTTACAAGCTGCCGAGTTTTAGAAGTGTGTATATGAACGAAACATTCTCTAAATCATCTCAGTGTTTTGTTCCGAAATTTATGATTAAACATTTTTGAATACTGCGTACTCACGTGTTTATTCTGTAGTTGTGAAGCTCTGTAATATTTGTCTCCACAAACCTACAGCTTCACACGGACAGTACTCACTCATCTGAAGACGCATTAGGGGAAGTTTTGCCTTAGTGAATGTAGAAGGTACAAAGTGTCGTGTTAAGTTTTGTCGTCTGGGATACGTACGTTTCCGTCTGTGTTTGTGTGTCTCTGTCTGATTCAACTTCTTCTACTTCAAAGGTAAGTTCTTAGCACTACTTCTAATACCTTTGTGACGTAAATTGGCACGCAAATCTGCATTTTAATATCCAACCGGTCTCAACATTTTAGTATTACTTATGAGAAATTTTATTTGTTAATGATTGAAAATAAATGGTATTTATTTGCCATTGATTGAATATCATAAGTCTCAAACTAGCATTGCCCAGACGATGACTTCCGAATCCCTAATACTAAGTACAAAATAATATTAGACGTATGCTTAAAAGTCGGATTCATTCTAAGTGTTATTACCGGATAATTTATGTGATACCATGTCCGAATCGATTATTGGGAAAGCCTACGTTTCGTCTACTCTTGTTGTAGACATCCTCAAGTCCCTTCACAAGCAATGAAGGCAACTTGCTTTACTATTCAAGTTGCTGCTGGTGTTTTAAAATCCATTCTATTGTGTTGAAGACAGAATGTGTTAGCTTGGATTTGGGATAGTGTGGGTTCAGACCCTTTTATGAGAAGATCCGAACCATTTTCATACCAGGCAAATGCTGGGACTATATTTTAATTAAGGCCCGTTCCACCGTCACCGAATTTATGCCAAGTTAAATCGACAACAATAATAATAATAATAATAATAATAATAATAATAATAATAATAATAATAATAATAATAATAACAATAATAATAATAACGGACGGCTCCTTTGTTGAACGGTCACCTTAGAGGCTTTCGGTTTATATGGTCCCTGGATCAATTTGCGGCCTGGTGAGGATTTTAAGTGCATCTGGTTAATTCCTCCAGCTCGGGGACTGGGTATTCGTGTTCTCGTTATTACACATATACATTCAACAAAAACCAGGAGGGAAACACACAGTTGTGAATAACATTCTCCACATTGGGTTGCACTGAGAAGGGCATCCGGACGTAAAACCGATCTAAATCGCATAAATTGCCCAATATGCCGGGAATTAAAAATCCAAAAATAATAATAATAATAATAATAATAATAATAATAATAATAATAATAATAATAATAATAATAATAATAATAATACTTATGTTTCTTAGATCTACAAAAGGCATATGGCAGGATACCGAGGGACATGATGTTCGCTGTACTGGAGTATTGTGGGATTTAGGGTAGATTACTAAAAAGCAGTCCGACTCGTTGGCTGAATGGTCAACGTACTGGCCTTCGGTTCAGAGGGTCCCGGCTTCGATTCCCGGCCGGGTCGGGGATTTTAACCTTCATTGGTTAATTCCAATAGCCCGGGGCTGGGTGTTTGTGCTGTCCCCAACATCCCTGCAACTCACACACCACACATAACACTATCCTCCACCACAATAACACGCAGTTACCTACAAATGGCAGATGCCGCCCACCCTCATCGGAGGGTCTGCCTTACAAGGGCTGCACTCGGCTAGAAATAGCCACACGAAATTATTATATATTAAAACGCAGTCAAGGGCATGTATATCGACAATTGGGTTAAGGTGAGAATTGTTGCTAGGACTAGTACTTCGTTTAAGGTACTTACAGAGTTTGGACACGGGTGTAATCTTTCACCTTTGTTGTTCATAGTTTACCTGAATCATGTGCTGAAAGTTATAAAGTGACAGGGAGGGATTCACTTAGGAGAAAATTAAGTAAGCAGTTTGGTCTATGCCGACGACCGAAAGTCTGCATTCTAATATCTAGGAACTAGAAAATAGGTGCAATGAATCCAAGACTAAGCTAAGGGAACTGAATGCCTGATAGGGAACAAGGAGATAAATGTAATTATTTAGAACGTGTGTTCTCCCACGATCGTAGTATTGTAACTGAGTGCAGTGAGCTCGCAGTTGCTATCAACAGTATTCTGTAAGAAGGAAGTCAGTTTCCGGGCGAAATTATCTTTTCACCGGTCTATTTCCAAACCAACTTTCTCCAATCAGTCACCACTGATCTGCATTTAGGGCAGTCGCACAGGTGGCAGATTCCCTATCTGTTTGTTTCCTAGCCTTTTCTTAAATAATTGCAAATAATTCAGAACTTTATTGAACATCTCCCTAACTCCTCTTCCTCTAAACGAATATCTGTCGCAAATGGTTCTCATGAATCACAACTTTACCTTAATATTGCAAACTTTGCTATTTTTAAAAACACCACTCAAGCTTATTCGTCTACTAATGTCATTGCACGCCATCTCTCCACTGAAACCTTGGAACATACCACTTAGTCGAGCAGCTCGTCTCCTTTCTAACGATTCTTCCCAGCCCAAACTTGCAGCGTTTTTGTAACGCTACTCTTTTGTCGGAAATCACCCCGAACAAATCAAGCCGCTGGAAGTTTGCAAGTTCTCGAATCAAGTAATCCTGCTTAGGGTCCCATATACTGGAACCTTACTCTAGTTGGGTTCTTACCAGAGACTTGTAGGTCCTCTCCTTTACATCTTTACCACAAACTCTGAATACCCACATAACCATTTGCAGAAATGCAACTTTTATTTAGCATCTGGTAATTACGGAAGGGATAGATGGGTGGAAGAAGTGGCTGGAGGTTTCTCGTAATCAGAAGATGAGAACTAAGTTAGGAATAAACTCGATGGATGCATCTGTAAGCATGAATCGGTGATTTGGTCATGTGAGGTGAATGGAGGGGGATAGGTTACCTAGGAGGATAATGGACTCTGTTATGGAGGGTAAGATAAGTAGAGGGAGAACCTAATTTTTTTTGCTTTACGTCGCACCGACACAGATATGTCTTATGGCGACGATGGGACAGGAAAGGACTGGGAGGGAAGTGGGGTTCGAACCTACTATCTCCCGAATACTGGATACTGGCCGCACTTAAGCGAGCTCGGTAGAGAGGGATAACAAGATGACTCAGTTTCTAACGCTTTAAAGATAAGAGGTATAGAACTCAACGAGGGCACAGACCTTGTTGTGGTAGCGATTAGGAAATTCACAGAGGCTTGCAGACTGAACAGTAATAATTAGAATGAGGTGAATTCTCGTCGATATCGGTGATATTTCATTGCGCTTCGGTTAATTTCGCGCAATCGGCGCCCCCCGGGACGAAGTTGTGACACTCTGGCGGCTTTTAAAACCCATTTCAATTGAAGTAACTTCATTTATGCCAATACTTGTGATATAGCTTTCTGTGCCCATAGTGTTCGAGGATAAGTTTGGTTCGTCTGGGTTTGAGATGATGATGATGATGCAGGCAGAATGTGAAACGCGGTGTCGGCATGCAGCCTACTCAAGTTGTTTTCACAAAGGCTAAACGTATAGGAGGATAGGTTGCCTAGGAGGATAATGGACTCTGTTATGGAGGGTAAGATAAGTAGAGGGAGAACTTTTTTTTTGCTTTACGTCGCACCGACACAGATATGTCTTATGGCGACGATGGGACAGGAAAGGGGTACGACTGGGAGGGAAGCGGCCGATAGTGGGGTTCGAACCTACTATCTCCCGAATACTGGATACTGGCCGCACTTAAGCGACTGCAGCTATCGAGCTCGGTAGAATCACCATGACCTTCGTTCATATGAACACTGTGCAGAGGATTGGAATTGCGTTCAGAAATTGTACACTTCCACTTCTTCTACGCAGCCGACCAACATTCTGATCGTGGAGGATTTTTGCTACCCACGGGACTCGAACCCGATAGCCACTTCATGCCTCAACAATCAGGGCCACCAAGCAGTCTGTTCTTCTTCACCTTCAGTCACTTTTTTCCGCTGTTTGGTGGGTCGCTGGTGCGAACTGCCCCCAATATGTACACTTGGTTCTCTTGTACGGGCGGATGTACTCGCTACTTCCATGGTTAAGTTTCTTGTACGATATGGATATTTGAAGAGAGGTGTAAAACGACATTCGTCGAGTCAAAGACATCCTCTTCTGGCAGGGAAACTTCTGAAGTGAAAATCTGGACGTTGGCCATTCATCCAAGCAGCCGACCTAAATAATCTCAATGTAGGTAATTGGGAATAATAATGAGAACAATGCCGTATTTATTTAATTTTATTTAATAATGACTATGGTTCATGGTGTAGGTTACTGTAGTCACGTCGTAGTTCGTGAACCATGGGCAACGGCTGAGTGGCCTACGAAGTGGTCCTGAGAGTCGGGATACCAGTTGCTATGGAATGGGAGTGGGCATCTCGGACATATTGTGAGTCATGGCCTTCCTTGTGTTCAAACGGCTAGGATTATACAATTCACCGGTGGTCCATAACCCGTTAGAGCAGAGATCCTCACTTGGATTATGTGCAAGTAGGGTAGCATCCTGCTTCATGAATTTGCCGACTCAGAACATTTTAAGCAAGCCTCGCATCTATGGGAGTAACGGGGTCCCACTTCCATTTGGCAAGCGAAGGACTCCTTGGAAACAGCTTGGCGAATGAAATGGAATTCGATGGGGAGTTATCAATATTAATGGGGGTTACGGAAGAAAGAAAGTAGAACAGGCTAAGTCAGCAAAGAGGATGCACCTGTATGTGCTAGGAGTAAGTGATATTCGGGTAAGGGGAGACAACGAGGAAGAGACAGGAGATTATAAAATGTACTTGACGGATGTTAGAAAGGGAAGGCCAGAGTCTGGGGTTCATCAGGAATACTATTGTATGCAACATAGTTTCTGTTAGGCACGTAAACGAGTGAATCATGTGGGTAGATTTGGCAGTTAGAGGAATTAAGACGAGAATTGTCTCAGTGTATTCACCATGTGAGGGTAAAGATGAGGACAAAATTGACAGGTTTTATGATGGTGGTGGTGATGGTGATTATTTTTTTAAGAGGAGGTACAACTGGGCAACAGAAAGGATAGGATAGGACAGTGCTAATGGGCGATTTCAATGCGAGAGTTGGGAATAGAACTAAAGTATACGAAAAAGTGATTGGTAAATGTGGGGAAGATATGGAAGCTAATGGGAATGGGAAGCGTTTGCTGGAATTCTGTGCTAGTATGGTTTTAGCTGTTACGAATACATTCTTCAAGCATAAGGCTATTCACCGCTACACATGGGAGGCTAGGTGTACCAGATCCATAATAGACTATATCTTAACCGACTTCGAATTCAGGAAATCTGTTAGTAATGTACGGGGTTTTCGGGGATTTTTCGATGAAACAGACCACTATCTGATCTGTAGTGAAGTAAGTATCTCTTGCCCTAGGATAGAGAAAGTGAAATTTGCCTGTAAATATTTAAGGAAAAATTCTCCAGGAGGAGGAAGTTAGGCAGAAGTACATGGATATAATTAGTAGGAAGTTTCTAACAGTGAACAGTAAGCAGGCTCAGGATATAGAAAGAGAATGGGTCGCATACAGGGATGCTGTAGTAGCAACAGCAAGTGAATGCCTAGGAACAACTGTTTGTAAAGATGGGTAAAGGCGAATATCTTGGTGGAATGATGAAGTGAGAGCAGCATGTAAACGTAAAACGAAGGCTTATCAGAAATGGCTCCAAGCAAGGGCTGATACAGACAGGGGATTATATATAGATAACAGAATCAGAGCGAAACAAATAGTTGTTGAGTCCAGAAAGAAGTCATGGGAAGATTTTGGTAATAACCTGGAAAGGCTAGGTCAAGCAGCAGGGAAACCTTTCTGGACAGTAATAAAGAATCTTAGGAAGGGAGGGAAAAAGGAAATGAACAGTGTTTTGAGTAATTCAGGTGAAATAATAGATCCAGGGAAATCACTGGAGAGGTGGAGGGAATATTTTGAACATCTTCTCAATGTAAAAGGAAATCATCCAGGTGGTGTTACAAAAACAGTCAAGCTCATGGGGAGGAGGAAAATGATGCTTGGTGAAATTATGCTTGAGGGAGTGGAAAGGACGGTAAATAAACTCCATTGTCAGCGGCAGCAGGAATAGATGAAATTAAACCTGAAATGGTGAAATATAGTGGAAAGGCAGGGATATAATAATAATAATTTCGTGTGGCTATTACTAGCCGATTGCAGCCCTTGTAAGGCAGACCCTCCGATGAGGGTGGGCGGCATCTGCCATGTGTAGGTAACTGCGTGTTATTGTGGTGGAGGATGGTGTTATGTGTGGTGTGTGAATTGCAGGGATGTTCGGGACAGCACAAACACCCAGACCGCGGGCTATTGGAATTAACCAATGAAGGTTAAAATCCCCGACCCGGCCGGGAATCGAACCCGGGACCCTCTGAACCTAAGGCCAGTACGCTGACCATTCAGCCAACGAGTCGGACAAGGCAGGGATGAAGTGGCTTCGTAGAATAATAAGATCATCATGGAGTGTTGGAAAGGTACCTTTAGATTGGACAAAAGCATTAATTGCACCTATCTAGACCAATGGATCAGGGAGGATTGCAACAACTATCGAGGTATCTCATTGATTTTTTTAAACGCTTTTTTGGGGGCTTCGACCTAGAGAGATCTTTTTCCCCTGCTTTGCACGACGTGTTATGAACCTGAGTGTATTTGGAAATTGAGGAAGTGTAAAGTGTTGAATGTGAGGAAAGGAACGTTAAGTACGACACAAACACCCAGTCCCCAGGCCAGGGATATTAATCATTTACAATTAAAGACCCCTGACACGGCCGGGAATCGAACCCAGGGCTGCCGGCTGACAGGCGGACTCATTACCCCCTACACCGCGGGGCCGGACGTATCTCATTGTTTAGTATACCAGGCAAAGTATTCACTGGCATCTGGGAAGGGAGGGTGCGATCTGTCGTTGGGAGGAAGTCGGATGAAAACCATTCATATTTTCTCTATGCGCCAGGTAATTGAAAAATGCTACGAGAGGAATGGACAGCTGGGTTTATGATTCAAAGATCTAGAGAAAACATATGACAGGGTACCGAGGGGAAAATATGTTCACCATACTGGAGGACTATGAGATTAAGGGTATATTATTAAAATCAATCAAAGGCATTTATCTTGACAGTTGGGCTACAGTGAAAATTGATGGTAGAATGAGTTCTTGTTTCAGGGTACTTACAGGGGTTAGACAAGGCTATAATCTTTCATCTTTGTTGTTCGTAGTTTATATGGATCATCTGCGGATAGGTATAAAATGGCAGGGACGGATACAGTTAGGTGGAAATGCAGTAAGCAGTCTGGCCAATGCTGACGACTTGGTCTTAATGGCAGATTGTGCCGAAAGCCTGCAGTCTAATACCTTTGAACTTGAAAATAGGTGCAATGAGTATGGTATAAAAAATAACTCTTCGGAGACTATAAGAAATCTGAGAGAATTGAATATCAGATTGGTGATAAAAAGCTGCAGCAGGTGGATAATTTCATGTATTTAGGACGTGTGTTCTCTTAGGATGGTAATATAGTGAGTTTGAATCAAGGTGCAGTAAAGCTAATGCAGTGAGCTCGCAGTTGTGGTCAACAGTAGTCTGTAAGATGGAAGTCAGCTCCCGGACGAAACTATCTTTATATCGGTCTATTTTCAGACCAGCTTTGATTTACGGGAGCGAAAGCTGGGTGGACTCAGGATATCTTATTCATCAGTTAGAAGTAACAGACATGAAATTAGCGAGAATAACTGCTTGTACAAACAGGTGAAGACAATGGCAGGAGGGTACACGGAATGAGGTGAAAAAGCTAATTTAGCAATGAACTCGATGGATGAACCTATAGAAATAAACCGGCTTGGGTGGTGGGGTCATGTGAGGCGAATGGAGGGGGATAGGTTACCTAGGAGAATAATGGGCTCAGTTATGGAGGTTAAGAGAAGTAGAGGAAGACCAAGGCAACGACGGCAAGACTCATTTTCTAAAGATTTAAAGATAAGAGGTATATAACTAAATGGGGCCACAACACTAGTTGCAAATAGAGGATTGTGGTGACATTTAGTAAAATCACAGAGGCTTGCAGAGTGGTCTGTAATGATGATGTATGTATATTAATGACTTTCTGTATATGGTGAGGCTCAAGCTACGAATCCCCCTATTATGCCAAAGCATACGGTTATACACCTGCATAAACATAATATAGTAAACTGAGCATTATAACTACTTAAAATTAAAAGGAAATTTAATATAATTTAAATTCAGGTAAAATGAAATTTAACATAAATGTAAGTATCATAAAAATAATTATAACATTATTAAATGAATGTATAGTATTTTCTATTACTAAAACTATATCGCGAAATTTTTTAACTATAATGTTAGTAATATTACATTTACATCTTATTTATTTTACTTTATATTATTTGTTTGAGTAAATTAATCTCAATGCAGGTTAAATATCCAGCCCATTGTTCTGAGTAGCTTTAGGTTACCCGTGTCTCGAATTTCAGCAGGGAGAGAATTCCAGAAACGTTTGGTCCCAGGTACAAATTAGTTGTTAACTTAATTTCCGATAATCCTTGCATTTTCGTGACGGTTCACTTACAGTCAGCAATTCTCATGAATTAATGCATCCATTAAGGCGACACTTCGGAAATAAAGTTCGGTATTTTGATCAGTTTGGTGAAATGTTTAATGACTGAAATTGAAAGCATTGAGTTTCTTTTTTTCTTGTCACGAAGTTATTCCGCTGGATTCAAACAATTTATCACTGTAATAATGCTTTGGTTGCCAATTGTAATTTTATACTTATATCCCATTTTCTCCCACAATAATCTGACAAATGTAACAAAATGTGTATTGTATATGTATCATAGCTATATTAAGAACATGCATATGGAATTACTGACTGCAGAATTTTGTCAAGTAGTAGAGATTATTTAGTCAAAAAATTTAGAATGTAAAACTTACACAAGATTTAGTACGATATATCTCCTTATATAAATTATATACACGAAAATCGGTACGTAGCGCTTTTAAGAGAAGTATTATATACCTAATTACGAATTTACATTAACAATTTAATTAATTTTCAGATAAAAATTGGAATTAAAATTACAAAATATGATTTTTGAAAACTATCAATTGTATATGAAAGAAATGTTCGTGATATCTTTACTTTTATTGAGGTGACATTCCCACATTGTTTCGTGAAAATCCATGCATTTATTAAAGATATCCTTTTATCTCCGGAGTGTCACCTTAAGCCTAACACAGTAATAATAAAAATAATAATATTTCACAGTTTTACATGGATCGTCTAATAAAAATCATAAAGTGGCAGGGAGGGATTCAGTTTTGGGAAGTGTAGTAAGCAGTTTAGCCTATTCATATTCATCCGTTTCGGCAGCGATCACACTTTCAAAGATCTGCTTCTCTGCGTAGTTTACTCAGCTTTATACTGTAATTGCAAATATATATTCTTATTATTAAACGGTTGTCTGGATTAAGCGAAGTCCAGAGTAATGGGACCCGGAACAATGAGGTTCTAATAATAATAATAATAATAATAATAATACAATTATGTGATTAATAACTCAATACCTGTCACATTCGATCAACACTGACATTCTGCAATTTTGACTTGAAATATGTGTTTAGCGATAACTGGTATGGTGGGATTCCGGGAAATAATTTTGAAAGTCTTATCAGCGGTTTTGGACTTTCTTAGCCATAGAAAACTATCTGTTGAATAATACAGTGGTAGCTACCATTCCAGATTCAATATTAATTTTGAGAATTTTGATTGATACTGTCGACGGTATCATGTGCTGCGTACTTTTCGTTAACTTGCCTCTTAGTTTTCTAAATATATTTGATGTAAAGGAATGTCTCATACTACCATACTAATATGATTTATTAGATAATAACCTCTTTAGTAGTGATGAGAAGTTATATATTGGAAAGTGAAGTATACTTTTTCTAGTGGCAACATTATAATTTAGAAAGGTGTAAAATAAAATTATAAATAACTATATTCGTAAAAATCTTAGCACATGTATTGTGTGTGAGTACAAGGATACTGAATATTACTGAAATGCCTGTTAACTTAATGCTACAAATTTCAAACAATGTTCATATGTATAAAAAGAAACGATTAAGACACAGATTTCATGCGAGGACAATCCAAACGTTTTATACGGTGATAGTTGCACAAAATGAACTAAGTTGACCCTAATGGAAAATAGAGTAGATGATGCTGAATGCTTAACGAGTCTTTTATAATGCCTGTTATGATATTTCTAAATGTATTTCAGCTAATACCTATCCTTTTCAAAATATTCTAGGTGTGTTTTGTAAAGCCTCTCCTGCTACCTGATATAAAATACTATAATCACCAATTTTCAATTCCGATGTTCAAAAGTTGTATGAACAGTACGATCTCGGTCTATTAGAAACCCTCAGACTTAAGTTACCCTTGCTGCACTACGGAAGAGTGGGTACAGGTCCATAACAGTTTTCACTCTCAAGTTCCTTTCCGCCTTAAGCATGTCCTGGATATTTCGACACTGGTTGAAACAGGTTAAACATACCTTGTATTTACAAAGTAGTGAACAGTCATGGAACGACAATATTAACAACTGTTCCCTCTTCGCTTTTTTACCAGAACTTAACATTGGCCTGATAAATGTCTACAGCTCGTTTCACTGCAACATTTATTCACTGTACGGTAAAAATCCTGGCTCATCATGATACCGTACAATTTCTAAAATATAATCTTCCTTCGTGATTTCCTTACATTTCTGCGCTCCCAACTCAGACGACAGCTGTGAAGCAAAGACACAAGGCACATAATTATCGTCAAAATACGGCAAAGTGATTTGTGAATCTGAACAGAACACGCGATGTGATGAACAACAAAACTACAGCGTCAGACTCAATTCTGAAGTGGAGGAGAGCGCATTGCTTGAAATCACAATTAATTCGTGATTGGACCAGCGCGCGACATGTCGACATCCGAGTTACTCTGGTGTGGGATGGAAAAGATCAAATGTGGGAAGTATGATTCGTAAACGTATCATTGTTCTTGAGTAAGTTCAATCGTCTACTCAATGTCTATTCCAAAAGATCTAGCACCAAAGCAGTGTGCTACGTTAGATGGATGGTATAGACGTCGGCTCTCCTATTAGACTGTTGGAATGAAAAATAAAAGTAAATAAAAATATACTCTAATCGTAAAACAGTTCCATTATGAGATCTGCATAAACAGTAGGGTCCCGCCTTATTAGAAACCCTAAACTTATGTTACTCTCGCTACCGTACGGAAGAGCGGGTAGACTATAGTTCCTACCAGGTAAGTTGGTTTGCACTCTAACCTAATAGGTCTCCCTTTAGGAGAATCGAATGGCGGAGTATGTGAAGGGACTCAATCAACAACTCTTAGGGTACAGAATTTGAGCACCTGTTCATATCCATCCACAGATAGGCATGAACTCTGCTTGTGGCACGAGTTGGACCTGAATGAGCTGTAGCAATTTTAGCTGTTGAATGAACGCTTTCGTCACTGAAGATGATGTTGATGTTGATGGAGATTCGGTTTCCTTTCGTTCACCTCTCACTTTTGTGAGTTAATAACGATTCAACAATACAGTTATCTTGTTTATCTACAAACTAATCGAAACACAAATTTCGCGTGGGGTTATTTTCCTAATCCAACCGAGCGTAATTACCTCAATACAGGTATCAAGCAAAGTCGTAATGTACTTCGACATAAATGTTATTGGAGACGTTAAAGTATTCACTACTGTAAAATCCTTTAAATCGTCTAATATTTCTACTCCATAAAAATAATGTGAATTAAGTTAGTTCTTCCAGAAAAATAAACAAAGGGAAGAATTCAAACGCTTTTCGAATAATCTTAAACTGTTGAATTGAATCGAATCTCGGCTATATTTGGATTAGGAATATTCTGTAATTCGTCTTGATTTATAAAGAACATGTTACTCTAAAGCAAATACAAGCCTCTGTGTATTTAACAGCGCTGCTAGTCAAACCTTGCTTTAAACTCCCCATTCAATTATATTTCTGTAAAGGTTAGAGTCCGGATGTTTAGGCAGTAATAGTTTAGAGTTCAATCCAACTTACCTGGTAGGAACAGTCGTCTACCCGCTGTTTCGTAGTATAGATGGAGTAACATAAGTTTTAGGGGTTCTAATAAGTGGGACCCTACTGTTTATGCAAATCTCAACATAACTGTTGTATGTGTAGACTATACTAATTCTAACCTTTTAGAACCTATTTTCATCTTACTGTGCCGGTCCCGTTGTGTAGGGGTAGCGTGCCTGCCTCTTACCCGGAGGCCCCGGGTTTGATTCCCAGCCAGGTCAGGGATTTTTACCTGTCTGAGGGCTGGTTCCAGGTCCACGCAGCCTACGTGATTACAATAGAAGAATTATCTGACGGTGAGGTGGCGGTCCCGATCTAGAAAGCCAAGAATAACGGCCGAGAGGATTCGTCGTGCTGACCACAGCACACCTCATAATCTGCAGGCCTTCGGGCTGGGCAGTGGTCGCTTTGTAGGCCATGGCCCTTCGGAGCTGTTGCACCATGGGGAGCGGTCATCTTAATGATTCCTGTCGAGTAGCTAGAACAAATGCCAATGAGATGCTAAAAGCACAACAATAACTGACAAATGGACACCGATGAGCTACGGCGGCCTAGAGCACTTCAGTACATAACAAATCTTCAGCATTTAGAAGTGATGACACAGACAACATTGTGGAGGAACATGTCAAGAAGAGCAAAACACCTCAGACTACAGCAAACGAATTTTGACGCTTCACCACTGACGAGGTTACTTACACATATAGTATACGCTTTATGCGTTTGTACACTCGGTGCTAACCACGAATACGATCTTGACATTAATTTAAGGAAAACCAAAGTTATCCCTACATCTCCTCTTATAATCGACCAGAATCATGTTGAATGAGTCCAGAAATGCTCAAACCATCGTTAACGATCTATGGAATAAATCGTATGAAGCGAGGTGCGGCTTAAGAAATTCCAGGATGTGCTCAATAAAACCGGAGTCGTTCTTGAAGTCGTGAGTTAAAATTAGCAACAAAAATGAGACTTCCTCTTCTCTAATACGGTCTTGAAACATGAACTTTGATAAAGCCGCTCAAGTAAACCGTTAGAGGCCTGTAGCATGTGGCTTTAACGAAACATGCTAAGTGTGTCATGGACAGATCATATCACAAATTCGGAGATACCTCGAAGAATAAGGAAGTACTGATCTCTGTAAAAACGAGACTGCTTTAAAGTCTCGATCATATTATGAGAATTTGTATGAGATCGCATCTCTTGTAAGAAACTCATCCTCCCTCTTTACAACGAGATATTGAACTCTACCTTCGTAAAGGGTGTCTGTAAGGTATTTCGATTTGAAAACATTCATATTTTTGTAGCATTTACTGTCTTATCAACCTTTCCTTGGTCTCCCACTACTTTTCTTAACTTCTATGGCAGTGCCCATTATTGTCGTAGTTTATCTGTCCCCGTCTATTGGCCCCGCATGACCCCACCCACCAGAGTCGGTTTGTGCGCACTGTTTCATTCATTTGATTTATTTTTACTTCCTGGAATGATAGGCTGCCTAAATCTGACAAATTAATCCATAATACTTAAATATCGAATGCATGTTTAACCACGAGTATTTTTCTGGATTTAATCCTTCTCGTATGCAGTATTATAGAGGCGATTTATAACGATTTGGATGCAACCTTTAATGACTAAGGCGGCTAAATCACAGTATAGATTCTCGGAAATAATTTGGATATGGTTCCTCTCGCTGAAATGAAAAATCCTACAACCCTTATACAGCAGATGTTGTATCATTCTTTGAAGTAGCTGTTAGTTGGTTCATAGATTCCTCGCTTCTCCTGGTTTACCTCTGCTGGCTGACCTCACATTTAATGGTGATGTCCAGAATATATGAAAAGTTCTTTTATCGGTCAATTGCGATTATATCTATTCTCCTATTGTTGCCTTTATGCCCTCATTTCGAGTACTGTGCTGTAATTCCTCCCACCTCGTTTTACTACGAATCATTTTCGGTAACTTCATATCACTTGCTTCCAAATTATGAATATGATAACCTGAGTTCACAAATGTTCCATTCCCCACAACAATTCGAATTACTGAAACCGGACCAATCTAAAATATTTCAGTCCAACATTTTCCAGTCAATTTGCATCTATTCTATAAAAAAAAATAAGAAATCGAAACAGTGCAACTTTCGACCTGTTAGAAAGAACCACCCTCCCCATGCCTCAGATATACAGAGGATTTTACTGTGCTACTAAGCTTGATAGGCAAATGGCGTAAGTCCTAGAGTAAGAAATTCCACAAAACATTTTTATGACTTCATAACCCTCATTATTAGTTTCTATCGTCCCTTCTTGGTCATTTAAAATTTCTCCGTAGTCATTTCTTCTCGCCTGGAAATTACATTCGTGGAATTTAATTAATAGTGTATAACACCCATATTTCTTCCTTTTTATTCTCATCTCTTCCTTTCAGAGGAATTTAATACTTGCCATTAAAAAGTTGCGTAAAGAATTGAAAAATTCTACCAGAGAAAGAGACTTTGGAAAAGTGTAGTTTATTTCAGGTAAATTAAATATATTTATGTTGACAAAGCTGATACATACAGAGAGAGAGAAGTTTGATGGTATAATGAGTTGTTAACAGGGGTCACGCAAGGAAGTAACATTGGACCCATACTTTAACCGTTCTTTGTGTAACTTAATTAAAAGTTGTAATAAAGGAAAGCCAGTTTTAATTAAGCTATTCTTATTTACTCATTTAATAATTTTGTCAAAAAATATGACAGACAGGTATATTGAAATAAGTTTCCTCTTCTGCTAATAGGCGAAATAACTGAAACGAAAATCTTGATGGCAAAGTAATTAAATAACGAAGTATTCGTGGTAGAAACAATCGAAACATAACGTCGTAAGAATGGTATCTGCAAAACATGGTCGTCTTGTACTCCGCGTCAGGTAAGTCTAAGGGCCCAATGCTTCATAAATTCGAAATGTTGAAACTTGTCTTTTATTATTTTCTTTACCTTAAGTGAAAATTTCAACGTTCTACGACAAAGGGATATATTTTAAAGAATTATTTTATATCTTTTCCTGCATTAATAATAACATGTGATTATTAATTTTACGCTCTGTTTTATAAGCTTTCACATTTTTACCACAAATATTACACTTTCTTCTGAAACTATAAATACTAATGCTTTCAAATTTGCAGTGATTTGAAATAATGAGGCATTTCTGTGAAGCAATTTTATGTTCATTCATTGATTTTATAGGTAGTAACTTTTATTGTTTCGAAAATTTAAATTAGAACAGAAATTATATATTTGCCTACATTTTCGTAATTCTGCGCGATACGAATGTATCATTTAAGCCTGCAAAATATTAGCCTGGTATCTTGAGTATTTACGCTGGAATCTGTGCCTATTTCAGGACATACAATGAATTCTTACCATGACTGTACTGCCGCCATTTTGTTAACTGTATTTCGTCATATAATATGTGAATCTCATATTAATAACTAGATCCCGAATGTTTACTCTGTAATAGGTTAGAATACAAACAACGTGTCCTATACCCGCTCTTCCGTAGTGTATCGAGTGTAACAGAAATTGTAGGGGTTCTAACAGGTCGGGACCCTACTGTTTATGCAGACCTCATAGCAGAACTGTTGTCTGTGTAGAGTATACTTACGATTTGCTTTATTACATCCTAAACAACCGGGTTCTGTTAATAACTGTATATTTTTTCGTTTTTCTATGTTTCACACATCAGTTTCTGTACTATCTGAAATCCTGTGAGGTACTTTTTGGTTCGATCTCGTCTTATACAGTTGGTTAACAGTCGTCTGTTTGATACCAACTTACCTGTTGATACTGAAACAAGACATTTTGAATACATATTTAGAAGGATCACTGGGCTACTGAGAGCTGAGCTTGGGGAATGTAGAACATACCTATGGATCCAGTGAAGCGAGAAAATGGGAGAAGAAAATGGAAATAAGATGAAAAGCAACTGTTTTCGTTCTTTATACTTTACAATATAGTCTGTCATTATATTACCTTATTGTTTCGTACAGAAACCTATAAATGAACTTCGACTCAACGCTGATGGGTACACGTAAAATTTAACTCAACACATACTTGTTTACAAGGCAGTTCATTGGACGTCAGGTAAACAGCAGTTTCTCAAGAACATTAATTTTGGTGCCAAAATTTCAGAAAAATATTTCAATGCCCTATCTCAAGCATTCCACTTCATTAAAATTCTGCGGGTGTTTTTATTTATCGCATGGCTCTCAATGCGGTGGTTTCCGAGGACATGTTCCGTTCGCCCAGTGCAACCTCCACGTCTGGCTGCAGGATTATGCTGATAGTGAGACCTGGATAGGGTGAAACACAGTGTGAACATATAGTCTACTCCTGTCGAATAACACCAACAATTCTGGTCAGTGCTTAACGTCGTCATCCAGCGAACGAACCACCGTCAACAACGTTAAACGGCTTCATTCCATATGAACTCTGCAGAGAGATTTAGAAATGAATGGAAGCTCATGACATGGACTTTAATGGAATGAATGAAGCCTCCATATAGCGGCGAGGATAGGAAATGTGCCGGCTGCCGAAGCCTGTTGCACTCCACTTGGGCAAAGATTAATGACTGACAAATGAAATGAAATGAAATGAAATGAAATGATATTGGAGAGTGTTGTCGGGAATGAAAGATGACAAGGAAAATCGGAGTACCTGGAGAAAAGCCTTTCCCGCCTTGTATATATGGGTCTTGTGAGGCGATTGCATGTGGAGATGTTTCCCAGAATCATAATAGATGTTTGCCCGGAGATGAAGGGAGTTCTGGCTTAACGCCGCAAGTACTCAGATGGATAAGAGACATCTAGATCCAGGAAAGAAATGGCCATGCCCAGCATTTGCCTGGTGTGGAAATGGGAAACAACGGGGCTGCCTGTGCTGCAGTCCGAACCCACAATCTCCCGACTGCAAGCTTAATACTCACTCGGTGAAGAGAAGAAATCTCAAGAAAGTGCAGAGTTGTGTGGTAAATGTTAGTTTATTCCCATAAGATAGCAAAGAGAACGCTCAAAGACGTAACTGCCATTAATAATTTATCAATGATATACGTGGTGCAATATTCCTACTATATTTCATCCACTACTAATACCTCAATAGCTCACTTTTACTGTACCACTGAGACTTTGCAGCCAGTATTCTATCAAACACTCGCAGATCGAATCCCACTGAATCCTTCTGGATTTCTGCGGTGATAAATTTTGTTCTCGTTGTTTGGAAAACAACGTTAGCCTACATGTAGATTACAGCGTTATTTTAAAACCCTGGACATGTTCGACAATGGAAGTCGTTTTCACTGAAACAACGTGTTAAGGATATTCTGTAATACTCTTTACATTGCGGGAGCATGAATAATCGTGTTCAAATGCAAAGCTGTTTTGATCATAAAACTCTTTTCGCAGTATTATCGATTTAAAATCATTGAAACATTTTGGAGTCTATCAAATTCCAAAATATTTACAAAACCGGTTACACATATATACCTGAGTGTTTATTATATAAACAAGTCACTGCATAAAACCTGACAGCTTTATATTATCCGGCTTCGCAGAATCCGCAGTTTCCAGACCTGTTCACGCAAGCTTGTTAAACCTCCCCCAGAAGTACATTTACTTTTACAACCTAATGAAGAGTAGCAGACACTGTTTTACATCACTGGACTAGTTATCAGCATTGGCATTGGCTGACATATAATCAGATATGGCGTCATTTCCAAGAATAGTCAGAAATACATAGCGTTACCACCCGCGCAGGCAAAGCAGATGTATTGAATCAACAACGGACAGACGGTATATACCATGAACAATTTAGTAGGCTTTTTCCTATTCGAGATTCTTAATAAATTAAAATTTTCACCACTGGTGCGAAAAAATCACCTTTTCTCCACTAGTCCACATAGAATCCGCTGCTATAGGACGTCAAGATGAAAGGTCAATCTGGTCCAGGTCCCAGCCGGAAAGAAAAAAGTGTTAACAATATACTAATTCGCCTTTTTACCACTCGTCCACATTTAATGCGCTCCTATCCCTAAGCAGACAGGTTGGCAGCCTTGCGCTCCGCTCGATCACGTCGCCTCACGCTGCCCGCGAGAAATTAACTTACGACAGTCATACTGCGCAAAGATATTGGCGATGTAAGCGGTGATACATTGTAGTGATGTCGCGTGAACAAGACTGGAGTAATGGTGCAGAATGTAATACCAGATTGCTTCTTTTCAAAAATCATCTTCTAAGTCGCATAACTCATGGCTAAGTATCGTGATGTCATGCTTACTTAACTATTCAAAGCTGTTCACCAGCTATCTCCATTGTCTACGGTCTTCTACTTCCTGGACTGTCACTCGAATACGTGCTCGAGTTGCGTATTTGATCTGGTATATCCATCTTTTAGGAGGTATTACACGCGACCTTTTCCTATTTGCATTTCGTTGTACTTTAAAAATGATATTTGTTCAATTTCAGTTCTTAAAATTCACCTAATTTATTTTCTTCTTGGAAGTATTTCAGATATTACTCTAAGACGAATTATTATTTACTTATTATAAATAATATATTCTGCCTACAGTTTAATCTCAGAAAAACAGTCCGAAGTGTGCTTCATAGATGCTTAGCCGGATCGTTCGGAACCTTAACTTGGGAGAAGTAAAAGTTAGAAGAAGGTGAATACATGGCTTCTACTATAACAATATGAAACATATTGATTGAGAAGATTAAGTGATAGAGATGATAGTCTTGAATAAAAATCTCACTAACTGCTCAATAAACCCATTCTACTCCTTAGTCCACAATTAAAATCCATTGTCTGACTGTAAATTGCAGATCAGTATTCAAGTGCAAAGCTGGTTTAATCATACATCTCTTCCCACAATAATCTCGATTTAAAATCAAGGCAATCTTTTTCATCCAATTAGATATCAAAGAATGTACAATAGTGGTTGCAAATATATATAAAACATCGCTGCAAAAATGTTTCTTCTACAAAGTATGGGTTATGAATGTGGTGTAATTAATTTAGAGTTTCTTCATGAAAGTAAGACTCTTTAGAGGTAAGCAATCAGGCAGTTTGGAATTGCGCTCTCCACTCAGCACTTACCATCTCTCCAGGTCCTTCTCCACATGCAGTACCATCCGAGGAGAATCCTGTAGGAGCTCTTGGCACAGTAACAAGTGTGTTTCCATGGGAACGGCCATCGCCACTCTTGGTGGCAGCTTTCCAGGACTTCCTCCACTTCCGATGATACATGTCACATGAGAACGGTAATTGCGTTAACGAGACAGGAACATTTCAACACAGGGGAAGTTCAGACATCAAGACTCGAAACTTGTAATAAGAACCGACCGAGCTTTCCTCACAGCTACACCTCGAACGCTGTATCTTTTTAAAATCAATTCACATCAAAAAAATAAAGGAATCTGTCGGTGGATAACGGAACATGGTTTATTTTAGGCTGCTTTGTCTTAATGTTGAAAACACTTCAGCGCACAAAGCAGGGGTCCCTAATTTAAGCGGTTTCCTCAATTGTGTCGAAAGTTGAAGGACTAAAGGGCCCGGAAAGATTTGTCAATTCGCGTCTTGGTTAGATCTCTCCAAACAAAACAACTTTCGAAAATCCCTTCCGGCCTAAATGCAGTTCCGGGGAAACAGCATAAAGCGCTTGTTTATTTACACGTTTTCTTTTTTATTCAAATCCTGGCCAAATTAACTTATTCACATAATTCATTTTCTAGTGTGTTCCTCAGTTTATTTCTCTCAGTCGTTTTTTCATTTTTTAAAAATGTCCACACCGAATGTAGTTAAAAGGGCTTAAGTGAAACTCTGCATTGACTCACATCAGCGCTCGTAGTGATAGAAAAAAGCAAACTGCTAATCTAATCGACCGGATAACGATGATTAAGAAAAAGATTGTAATTTTAAGGAATAAATAAAGAATATATTCTCATACTTATTTATATTTACACAAAATTCGTACGTCATATCCCTAGGATGATTTCAACACTGAGTTGCTGGCCTGTTCATTTCTTCACTCAGTTGTGTTATACTGGCCGATGTGTACGTTACTGTTGTCAAAGGAACCTACCTGCCTCTTCTTTATGTCGGAAACATAAGGAAGATTCCCTCCATATTAAATAGAGGAAGCTGATTCTCTTGTTGGTTGATGCGGAATTAGTAATGTGTCAACACTTGCTGTTCACTGATAGGTAGTGCACAGAGTCAGGCAGTAATAGGTTAGAATAGAAACTAATTTAGATATCAGGAAGTGTAGTCTATCCCGGTCTTCCGTAATGTAGTGAAAGTAACATAAATTCTAGGGGTTCTGAAAGGGCCGTACCCCTAATGTTTATGCAAAACTCGTGGCATAACCGTTGTGTAGTAAGTTTGCATTCAACCTATCACTGCCTATACATCCGGCCTCAGCTCAGAACAGTATCTAGTTCAGTGCTGTGAGCAGAAAATATTTTTGATTTATGTACTATTTGATTAAGTGATTGGTTAGTAAGTATCCTCCTAAAACAAACTAATAACGAACTTACAAATTATTGTTATATTTAGGGGAGAAAAGGTGCTAAATTTCTGCTCGAAAACGGCTAATGAGTGGAGAAATATCTTCAGAATGCTCTCGCTATTTCATTTCAAACTGTAGATCATCTTCATAGATGAAGATATTTGACTTGGAAAAAACAGGGAAGAGACAAAGTATGTAGTGTAGAGGAAATATAGTACTTTTTTCGCGTGGTGCGATTGGCAGCGACACTTTCTGCTGTCTACTGACTCGTTGAGCTCGATACAGTCTATTGATATATGTTTTCTTTGGCACTCACTAGTGCAGCGGATCCAGGACCTGCTCGCCGAGTGTTCGGATTCCGGTACCAGAATCACTTTTATGTGGCTCACAATCCACACAGGTGTAGATGGAAACGAGTTAGCAGATAAGGCTGCCAAGGAGGCAGTTATATTGCCCCCGTTGCCTTACAAGGTTCCAGCAAGTAATATTCGCTCTCAGATGAGACACTTGGTTATGTCCCATTGGGAGATGGAGCGGCAGGCCACTCCACTTCCAAATAAGCTGAGTTCGATAAAAGGAACAACTAAGTTATGGAGGACTTCCCTTGGGGCATCTCAGGGGGAAACAGTGGTATTATGTCGTCTCCGGATCGGCTATGGTATAGTAACGCACTCCTATTTAGTGAAAGGAGAACCTCCTGCGGTGTTTACTTGCGGTGACCATCTTACCGTGGTATATATCCTTACGGAGTGCGTGGACCTGGTCGATCTGTCCCGTAGTCTAAAACTCCCGAGTACCATCTCCCTCATCCTGCGAGATCACGAGTATTCAGCAGACCTCGTCATCCGTTTTATGAGGGATACTGGTTTAGTTTATCATTTCATCCTACGTTTTTCCTTCTTTCCTCCACCATTACTTGCCACTTATCCTATATTAAAAATCAACTTTTTGTCCATATCCTTTTTCTTTGGAATTTTACCCCCTTCTGTCCACAGTTGACTGTCTTTCCTCACTCCTCATTGACCACTTGGTATCATTCTTCGTTTGTACTATTGTTTTTCTTAATTATCTTGTTTTGTTTATTTCTTCCCTTTTATAATTTCGTTTCTAATTCCGTTCTACCCTCCTACCGTCGTTTCTTTCTATAGCGATACATTCTCTTCCACCTCTATTGCTTTATCCTGCTTCATATTGTTCGTTTCTTAATTTCTCCTTTTGACTATGAGTGTTCCATACAAAGTCGATTTCGCGGCTCAGAAAAAGAATTTGAATGCAAACACTTTAGCGTGGGAGCAGATTACTGATTGAAAATCTACTGCTCAAGAAAGAGTTTGTTACTTTTCAAAATATGTTTCTACCTTCTTACTCTAACACTATATCAGTCAGGGTTTAATTACGGGAAATATCAGAGTTTGAACATTGGCAGGAGGGGTTGTGAGCGGTTGAAAATGTACACGAAACTCTTCTTTGTTGTACTGTACCTGAAAAGATTGTCACACTTCGAAGGTTGCCAAAGCCTATATTGTATCACTTTTTTGGTTGTTTCCCTACTCGATGTCTTTTACAAACAAGAAAACACACAAAATATGACGAACAAACATTAATTCTACATAAAATATGTGACACAAATTTTCAGTTAAAAATTCAGAGCCGGTGTTGCAAAGTGTGGAGATCGAACAAGAGTTACGGATAAGGTATCGCACGTCTCTGAGACGAAGCGGTGATTTCACTTCGACTTACTCAAGGTGGAACATTATGAGCAGCTTGGGTTGTTCTCAACAAGTGAGTCAATGTGGCGTTTGTAAACGAACAATAGGATCTCTGTTGGGGTCTACAGCCGCCTCTCAGACGTAGAAGTCTATACAGCCTTAGTGTCAGTATGGAGGCAAGTGAGAAGATAATATGAAAATAATATTGAATGTCCTTAATTCTCTTTGTAGCTCAATCTTCCTCCTTCCTTTAGATGCTTTTTCCTGCTTCTCTGTTTCGTTTATAACTTTCATTTTTGTACCCTTAGTTTTAATTTGTTTCAGTCCTGCTTTTTCCATACCTTTGCTTGAATAGTTGGGCATTTCTTTCCTACTACTCACTTTATTGACTTATTTATACCTCTCACTGTTTTCTTCCTCTTGTTGCATCCTTTAAGCTTTCGTCTCTTTTTCTGATTTTCTTTATTTCTTTCTTCCCACATTTTTACGTTTCTTCCTTAAAGTTCTTCATTCCTATTCTGTGATTACCTTTAATTATTTCCAATTCGCTATCGGGTTATTAATTAATTGATTTGTTTCACTAGTTACTTATTTCTTCCTTTATTCCTTTCTTCCGCATTTATATTATGCCTCAGTTTTACAGTTTAAAGCTTTGTCTCTTCGGTTATTGTTAGTTTCTTTCCGTCTTCATTTGGATGGTTCCTCTTTTCTGCATTTGTTTCATGATATCTCTGTCCTTTTCCTTTTTCATCCTTATCCATTCCTTCCTACTTCTCATATTTTAAATCAGTTTTCTTTCACATATACGAGCATGCGAGGAAAACCATCAGTCTACGTTACATGTGATTAGTACTATTATGAGAATCCGGTGACCAGGATGTTGGACCCCTTTATATACTAAGTATCATCCCAGTAATTAAGGAACTGTGATTTGGATCCACTGGTTGTTTTTTTCCACGATTATTTTAGTCATCACCATTCGTTTTAGATTCTACTCATTGGATATATTTTGAAGTTTAAATTTTTATTTCGTTCACCCCTACCATTAGGAGCCGGTAACCTTCCTATTAGGTCCATTTAAACAACGATCATCATCATCATCATCATCATCATCATCATCATCATCATTTTTGCCATATCCATTTCTTTTTACTTTTATCTCTCTCCATTCTGGCTTTCTTTCATAGTTCCTCATTTAATAATTTGTCATACTACCGAGCTCGATAGCTGCAGTCGCTTAAGTGCGACCAGTATCCACTAATCGGGAGATAGTGGTTTCGAGCCCCACTGTCGGCAGCCCTGAAGACGGTTTTCCGTGGTTTCCTCATTTCCACACCGGGCAAATGCTTTAATTAAGACAACGGCCGCTTCCTTTCAATTCCTAGGCCTTTCCTATCCCATCGTCGCCGTAAGACATATCTGTGTCGGTGTGACGTAAAGCAAATAGCATATAGCAAAATATGTCATACTTATTCTTAATTCTGTTACGTCTTTATTCATTCCCTTCTATATTTTAATTTCCTTCCTTCGTTTCTTCCTATCTCCGTTTCTTCCTATCTACATTTGTTCCTGTCTACTTTTCCTTGCTTTTCATTGCCGGTTTCCTCATTTCTCACTTTGACTAAGTGTCTTCAACACAAAGTGGATTTAGCGTCCCAGAGCGTTATCCAGTGCCACTGAATGAGAATATTTCTTCCCCCTCAGTGACTTCGGAGTGCGAGACCATCGTTTTCTTGAGATATTCAATGGAGAAAGGTTTCCTCTATTATTCCTTCTTCTACACAATGTACGACAAGGATAACTCGTGTCTGGAGGACAATTGAAGGCGCGAAAGGCGCAGCCTGTGGTGGAAGTCGATCTAGTCTTTGTTTGGGCGTGGCAGCGACGAGCCACTTGAACTCGGAAAGTGAGTTTAATTGCCCGGAGTGGAAAGACGGCGGAGTTCATTGTCTTAGAACAGTGGTCAATATGACTTGAAATGAGCTCGTCCACGACGAGATGGACTGTTATATATGCTATCAACTTAGTACGAATTGTACTGAATAGAGTCCGGATGTTTAGACAATAATAGGTTAGAATGCAAACCAACTTACTTGGTACGAACTGTTGTCTACCTGTTCTTCCGTGGTGTAGCGAGAGTAACATAAATTGTAGGGGTTCTAACAGGCCGAGTCCCTACCGTACTGTTTATGCAAATCTCATAGCAGAACTGTTGTCCGGGTAGAGTATACTTGTTTGTATTTTAACGTATTACAGCCTCAACATCCAGGCTGTGGTACTGAGTATTTCGAGAGGGAGGCGTCTCATAAAGCCCAAAGTGTTGCTAGTAATGAAACTAATACCGGAGATGTACACAATTCTGGAGAATGAAGCTTAAAAGAATGAAAACGATTTCGTCACCCCATTCTTATTGATCCTACGTTATTTAACATTTCACCTTCAGTTTATTTTTGTTTAGTTCTTTTTATCCTTTTCTTTACTCTTACCGTCATTGTTTCGTTATTTTCTTTTTTCACTTCTTATTTCTCATATATCATATCTATTCATTTACTTCCTATCTTCGCTTCGTCCTTTCTCCTCTTACGGGGTTTCTGTTTCTTTCAGTTATTTAGTTTTCCGTTATTTTCTATGTTTTGCTTCATTCTTTTATTCTCTTACCTTTCCTCCTTGTCTTTTTTCATTCCGTTAACATGTTTTAAACTTTTCCTCCAGATCTACATTCATGTTTCTTCTGTTTATTTTCCCTTTGACACCTTGTTTTATTCCTGCCTCCCCGTTCTGGTTCCTCCTTTTCTTGGCCATTTACTTCTCGTTTATTATTTTTTCATCACTTCTCTTTTATCTTCGTTTCTCCCTTGATTCTTAATTTGTTCTTTCTTATGAATTTTTATTTTAACATTCTCTTCTTCCCATTTATTTCATCGTTACCGCTCCTTTTACTTGTTCCTTCACTTTTGCACTTTTTTTACGTTTTCCTTCTTGTTTTAAATCTCTCTTTATTTCCCCATTGAGTGCGTCTTTCTTTGCTTCTTAGTTTCTCCTTTGGTTTCATTCTTCTATTTTCTATTTGCTTATTTCAGTCTTTCAACATCCTTGCCTCTCTACTTTCCTCCCTTTTCCCTTTCCTTGTTTTCCTCTCTTCTTTATTTCTCACTTCTTACTTGTTACCTCTTTCTCCGAATGCTTCTTTCTGACTTTCTATTTCCTATTTCTTTCCGGCCTTCATTTAGTGTTCGGTTAATTCTTCCATCCTTACGTTATTATTCCCCCACTTTCCTTTTCTCTAAATTAAGACCATAAATATTTTTCTCTGCATTATTAATAATAATATCCTGCCCTTAATTCTTTGGGACGGACACGTTCAATTTGTACAAATAGCACAATCAGACCATAAAGAATTGTAAGCCTTTAGCAGGAAACACGCTCTATGACCAGCAATAAGATATGTGTTTAATACCACGTTATATAAATACAGCCATTTCTCTTCTGTGTTTGTTTTCTATTTCGACATTGTCCTGTAAACCCTTTTTATTAATGCAATTCTTGTGTGTTATTTTTCTCCTTTGCCTACACACCATCTGTTGAGAGGATCGGGCTGTGTGCAGAATATCGAAATATAGGGGCTTACCGGGCCGTTGACAGAATAATCCTCGCTCTCGGCACCACACTCCCTCCCCTGAGAGTTCTGCAAACATTCTGAAGTCCATTTGTGGCGGTACAGTCCACACTCGAGCTCTCAGGTTAAGATCAGTTCCACTCTCTGTACATTTTGTGTCTCTCCTCTATTAATGTCGTTATTTTTGACTCATCCAGAGACGAGGAACATAACAACTGATTTTCTGTCATACGTGTGCCTCTCCTTATGCCGAAAAACTGTTGGTAGAACTCCCACAGTAACATGTTTAACTGTGCCTAGGAAGAGTGATATGTTACTCAGAGAAAGTTGTCATCCTAATCGCATACCTTCTAAGGGAGTAAAAAAGTTGGAATGACCACTTTCAATGGCACTAATGTTGCCAAACATTTGTGTCTCCATTTCCAGAATATCTCATGCTAGAAATTAATATCTTGTAGGTAGTCTATTGTGAGATATCCGACTGTGATTTAAGTTATGATTTAGTTCTAATATTATTCATAGTTTACATTTATTCATCACTTTCATTATTACAATCAAGAACATAATATTTATCATCATCGTCATCATCATCATCATAATCGGTGGCCCATCCAACTTTTGCTTCTGAAATATGTTCTGAGTAGTTGAAAACAGAGTTAGGTTTATGGACTACAAGGAGAATATAGGTTGATTATTTAATATAAACAATTATTAGAAGAATTTTGCCATATTTATATTAACACCCGCCAATAATTATGACAAAATTTGTTCCTGCACAAAGTTATAAATTGTATTATATATAGTGATTACAGAATATATTTGAGAGTATGCAAATCAAAATGGCTTAGTCGGACATTCTTTTACAATCCGTTATCCAACATATTCATTCACAGAATTTCACATTAGTGAAGATGTATACTGCCTTTATTAACTTACTGAAATACCACGAAATCGTATGAAGTAAAATTATAGGAATCCGTTGTCTAAATACTCATTTCCTTTATCATTTTTGTGGGATATGGAAAACATCGCAATTTCTATTGGAAGTTGCTGAGATTTTAACACAGGAATCTAGAGTCCACCCAGGTTAGAGATAAAAAAGGCGAGGGCTGAAGAAATTAATAAATTAATTTTAATAAAATAGACTTTGTATGTAATGAACCTGTTATCACGCCCTTCATCCAAAGAGTTTCAGCGTTGTGAGAGGTGTTAATGTTGGCAGTACTCATTTACCTGCGGTAATTTCAAGTTAGAATCTCGTAAGCTGCTCGAGTCAACAATGGTACAATTACCAAGTTGGGCGGCAGATGTGCAGTGTCTTCTTATCTGGCACTAAGCAGCCTCGTAATGTTCGAGGAAAAAACACATTATCACTCCGTTTAATGGGGGGCTCTTTTCATTTCTCCCGTGATGGGGATTAAAAAGTGTGTCTGAGTGGCGCTTAAAGTTTTATCACCTCCAGCAGACAAATACTGCCTTCTGACAGGTGCTTTCACCACGCGATTGTTACTGGAGGACTGAATAAGGAATACTAAGTAAATTAACCAGTTTTGTACGAAGCAAAAACTGCTATAAATTTCTTCTTTGGATAAAATAGTTTAATGCGTTACACGAGCCTAAAGTGAGATTTTACAAAATTATTAGAGAAGAAATTTCGGAACGAAAACGTAAAGCACCTTGGCCCGTGTAACGTATAATACAGGGTGTATAAAAATCAAGAGCGCAATTTCAGGGATGGATTCCTCATACGGAAAGAACAGCGTGAGTCTGTAAATAAATAATTACAGATTTGTCTAAGTGTCTGTTTTTACTAAGTGCAAGCCGAAACGTCCAGATTAACAGAATAAAATTAGGGACATCAGTTACAATTTTTATTAAAGTAATCGTCATCATTGGAGCCCGTATGTTTAGGCTGCAGTAGGTTAGAATGCAAACATACTAAAGCAAATAACAAGTATACCCTACCCGGACCCGTGAAGAACACTAACACAACAACTATTTCAAGGAGTTTAGACTTTTCTCCATAGATGTCTCTATTAAAAACGGATGTCATGCACCCTGGTGTAAAGTGGAAATACTAAAGATTTAAAGAAATGTTGTATTTATAGATGTTATAAACATAATCCTTTATTCTTTGTTTTGATATTTCTAAGGTTGCAAAACTTTTAGCACTTCCCGCCAACTTGGGATCTCAACCAATAGAAAAATTAATGTATTTATTTTTCTGCCAATCGCATGTTTTTTATAACTTTTCAGTTGTCCAATAAAATGAGAGGGTGTGTCTGGTCTTAGTCCAGAGCCTTCTCGAACCTTCCTCTCGGGTATAAGAACTGACGCCTTATCGAGTTAACTTGTCTCATTGATCGTCTTGTTACTGATTGTCTGTGTTAAGAGAGGAGGCGGGGGCCTCATCTATCGGCAATCAA
Source organism: Anabrus simplex (assembly GCF_040414725.1). Lineage (NCBI taxonomy): Eukaryota > Metazoa > Arthropoda > Insecta > Orthoptera > Tettigoniidae > Anabrus > Anabrus simplex. The sequence goes on along the minus strand of NC_090279.1, from coordinate 214,065,361 downwards.
AATATCAGTTAAGGTAATGGCCACCAGTTTTCTAACTCAGTAGTTATCTCTGCAAGCTAACCCGAGGGGAAGGTTTCCTATCTTTAATAATGTAACCCTAAATTTCCTAAAATGTAAACTTTTCTTTCTTCATATGTAAAAGTTCAAGTAAGTCAAGAGTACTTAACTGAAATCCTGGGATAGAGAGTGTGTACCCTCTCAAATTCCACTTTAACATTTGGAGGTGAATACGATTTTGTAACTGTTTTCACTATTGTAATTTGTAACTTAACTTGTCCATCTAGTCACCTCAGTAGTTTAGGAATAACCGAGCTCGATAGCTGCAGTCGCTTAAGTGCGGCCAGTATCCAGTAATCGGGAGATAGTGGGTACGAATCCCACTGTCGGCAGCCCTGAAAATGGTTTTCCGTGGTTTCCCATTTTCACACCAGGCAAATGCTGGGGCTGTACCTTAATTAAGGCCACGGCCGTTTCCTTCCCACTCCTAGATCTCTCCTATCCCATCGTCGCCATAAGACTTATCCGTGTCGGCGCGACGTAAAACAAATAGGAAAAAAAGAAGTTTGGGAATAGCCTCTGCATCGTCGGACCACAAGCCCAAGTAGGGTTTTAGTCATTGATTGGGCCAGTAATTGAACATGTTGCTTTCCACAAAGGCCCAGTAGAATGGGTAATCGGTACTCCTGTATTATTTCTTTTATGTAGAATTAAAAACATCTAATATGGTCTTGTTAAATGTAGGTTGTGCCTCGAGAGGCCAGAAAGTGTAAATATTGTTGAGCAAGGACGCTCTGATCACAAATGTAAAAATTAAAAGTTGCGTTTATTAGGCTATTCCTCGTATATCTAAACTCCCCTTCCTCCGTTTTCACTGGACCTCAGATTTTCCTCAACATTTTCCTTTTATTATTATTATTATTATTATTATTATTATTATTATTATTATTATTATTATTATTATTCCTGAAATACCATATCTTCAATTGACGTTGGTGGCCAACCTACCAATGATGGGTGATATAATTTCCTCATTCATGGATTTGAACCGTTTAACTCGTATTGAATAGGATGAGTGATATAAAATCTCCAATGAATAAATACATTTGAAATGTATTCCTATCTGGCTATTAAGGACTATTATGACGTATATTTCCTCGTTCCTGCTGTGGAAGCACTGATCTGTTCCCATGACAACGGCACACAGTGAGTGCGAATTGTTTGAACGACAGGTGTGCGCTGCGATAATTGTAACCCGAAATGCGCCGTATCAACCGCAATTATTGAAATTAGTAGAGCTGTTATTTTAAGAGAAGTATGCCAACGTCGGCAGGATTCTGCTACCAGTACACACGGCATGTAGACTGGGTTGACGGGATTATTCGTTCTTAATGCAAGTAGTGAAATATTTAATTGGTCTGTATACAAGACAAGTTGTCCACTGCCATTGTGGAAGGGAGGGTGCGATCAGTGGTTGAGAGGAAGTTGGGTGAAAACCAGTGTGGTTTCAAACCACAGAGAGGCTGTAAGTATCAGAACTTCAGCATGCGCCAGTTAATTGAAAAATGCTACGAGAAAAACAGACAGTTGTGTTTAAGTATCACGGATCTTGAGAAGGCATATAACTGAATATCGAGGAAAATGATGTTCGCTGTTCTGGGAACTATGAATTTAAGGATATATTATTAATATCAAAAGTATCTATGTTGACAATTGGACTGAAGTGAGAATTGATAGTAGAATGAGTTCGTGGTTCAAATTCCTTACAGGAGTTAGACAAGGCTGTAATCTAACAACGCTGCTGTTCATAGTTTACACAGATTATCTACTGAAACGCATAAAGTACCCGGGAGGGATTGAATTTCGCGTAAATACAGCTAGAAGTTCGGCCTGTGCGGACGACTTGGTCATATTGGTAGAATGTTCTGAACGCCTTCACTCTAATACAAGTATCTAGGGAATAGAAAATACGGGTAATGAATATGATATTAAAATTAGCCTTTCCAAGACTAAATTGATGTCAATAGGTAAGGAATCCAACAGATGGGAATCTCCCATGTGCGTGGGGGACGCAGGTGAAGAATACACCCGCACTATCCACTGCCTGGCGTAAGAGGCGACTGAAAGGGCCGGACACGGCATAAATGATTTAGAACCATGAAACTACTTGTTATTAGTACCATCATGCGGGGAATACCATGGGTCGCCTTTACTTGCGATTAGTACCACTATGTTAGCTACACAATAGGTTTGTGATTAGTAGCAATAGCGGGTGGGTCACTATGGGTTTACAGTACCCATGATTACTACCGCTATATGCGGAACACCACGAGCTTACGTTGCCTGTGATTAGTAGCAGTATATGAGCGACACTATGGATATGCGTTGCCTGTGATTAGTAGCAGTATATGAGTGATAGTGTGGGTCTGCGTTGGATGTGATTAGTACGCACTATGTGAGGAAAACCACAGGATAGTACGAGTCCCTATGATAGTACACCAATGGGAGGAAGACCATGGGTTTGCGTTGCCTACGAGTGGCTCCATTATGTGGGAAATTCCATAGGTCTGCGTTACTTGTCCGACGTACAATACTTGTGAGTAGTACCGTAACGTTTGGAGCACTGTGAGTGTACGCTACTCTTGATCAGTACCGTAACTTGAGAAATCCCATTATTACTTTGGGCAACAAGAATCATCGATTCGGAATTATTGTGCTTTGTAAGCAGTAATTTTGTCAGTAAAACTAATTGTTGATACAGTTTCTGGGAGGGTGAGGCGTCATCTCTTAGAATTCTAGCCAGTGCATCTTATTTTTAATTGTTTTAACTCTCAGCATTGTTTGTTGGCTCCGCTGCTTATTTTAAATTAACATCTGTCCTTTCATTCTTCATCATTCATATTTTGGCATGACCGAAAAATAACTCATGATATTTCTGCATTCCCACACATTATAGAGCGTTACTCAATTTGTGCAAAAGTGGTGTTTCTGTTATTTTTCATGCAATGCTCTGAAAATGTGACATGCTTTACCCAATTTCAAATTTATTTTGCTCAAAAATCTGTGAATATATTTCAAATCCTTGTAAATATGTTAATCTTCAAGTGGTTTTTTTTTTCATATTTATGTGTGATATAATACTGTCTGATAATGAAGGTGTTCCTTAAAAAATTCAGCACTGTGTGAAAAAGTGAAACAATTGTACTGATATCAGTTATTTTGTGATTATTCCTGAACCGCTCATTGAAGTTCAGTGATATTTTCAGGGCGGTTGAACAGAAGGTACAGTACGTTCCTGTTACCCCGTCATATTATACACTGCAGGGATACCAGATTAATCCTACTTGTTCCAATAACCCTGTTTGGGGTAAAAAGAACACTGATGTTACAAGAATATTATAATTATATTATATTATAATTACAGTATAATTAATATGCTGTCAAAATTACTAAATAATCTAGAGATCACAACAAGTTCATTAAGCCCGGTTCGGTGTGTCTCATTTCTTTAGTTTGATACTTATTTGTGTTTCGTTTCAGAAATTTTGTTCTCATGTTCTAATTACCCCGGGTTCCCCTAGTTACAAATAGAGATTTTTTGTGGAGTTTAGTAAATTCACAGAGACTTGCAGAATGATCGCTGAAAGGCATAATTCAGTGATGAAGACGTATGTAACTCAAATGGAAGAGATCCAACTCGTGTAAAAATGAAATTATGAGTGGTAGAGTTTTGGCCTTTGGAATCTAATATTGTGGGTTAAAAACCGTAATGGACCTATTTGATATTTTAAGGGCTCATTTAATGTCCGTTCGACATTCCGTGTCGTACGATGTCGGCATTTAGAGATATCTGATGTCACATTTGGTGCTTCTGGATACAATTAATTAAAACTAACCCATGAGCCACTCAACAGGGTTGTCGTTCGTCTGCCATTTGATGGTGTGAAACAGAACGATCAAATTGATACGCAGGCTGCTCAGCATGCCTCCACTCAGTAGCTGTGGTTATATTATTATTATTATTTTCGTTTGGACCCATTAAACCACGGGGTTCGTTTTGAATCTTTACATAGGTCTGCTGTTTCTTCTCGGCCCAGAAAGCATTCAGTTTCTGGCTGTGTGCCAGCTTCTTCTCTCTCCTCTTTGGTCTAGTGGTCCTTGTGTTCTTCTTGCTGGTGAGTAACACTGGGAGACACCCTGCATAGTGATCCTTCCTCTATGGTGTTTAGTGGAATTTATAATTAATCGAGGTCCGATTCCGCTGCGGTAATCCATTTGTTCTTCGACGCTTTCCTTTTACCTGTTGTGCTGAAGAACTTATTGGTGAGCCTCCAGAAGTCATATGGCCGTAGAAGGCTAATCTCCATTTCCTCATGTATGTGATTATGTCTTCCTGATGATCATAGAGATCACTGTTGTGCCTGATCCTATAAGTGCCGTCCCCTTCTCTTATAGATCCTAACTAAAATGAAAACCTACAGCCTGTTTTCCAGTCTTTGACCCGGTCAGGGATGTAATGAATGAAACAGATATAGGCTATTAGTAGAATAGGGTCGCCACTCAAAAGGTGATTACTAATGACTGGTAAATTCTATGAAATTACAATGGAGAGTGTTTCTGTAATGAAATTAGACAGATAAAACCGGAGTACCCGGTGAAAAACCTGTCCCGCCGGCGCTTTGTCCAGCACAAATCTGACATCGAGTGACCGGGATTTGAACCACGGTATCCAGCGGTGACAGGCCGACGCGCTGCCGTCTGAGCCACGGAGGATCTTTGTAGATCCTAATAACCTCCTTAATATTTTCCAGTCCTTGAGCTCTATTTTCCAACATGGCCCCTTCATGGTCATCAAGAGAAAAAATCGCAGGAGTGTTGTGGTTGTGTTCCGTCTTTCTTTCTTTCTTTCTTTCTTTCTTTCTTTCTTTCTTTCTTCCTTACGTCCAATTAAAGAGCACTTTTGGTATGACGGCTTCTTCTTCTTCTTCTTCTTCTTCTTCTTCTTCTTCTCCTCCAAAAATCTTCTCATGAATTCGCTGCGTTGGCTTTTCCGCTCTCCTGTCCATTGTTTTCCAACGTCCTTCTTCTTCTTCTTCTTCTTCTTCTTCTTCTTCTTCTTCTTCTTCTTCTTATAATTATTATTTCCTACGCAGGGTCCGTTAGTTCATGTCAGGAATTGTATGGTACGAGCGGTAGGGAATCAAGTCATGAATGCCAAGAAATGCACAATAGAAGGTCCTCACACTCGCCACATAATATTCTCTACTCCAGCCGGGCTGAACAGTTCAGGCACTAGAGCGCTGGCTTTCTGAGCTGAAGTTGGCAGGTTCAATCCCGTCAAGTGCGGTGGTACTTGAAGGTATTCAGATTTATCAGGCTCGTGTCGTAAGATTTACTGGCGCGCTAAACAACAACTGCTGGACAAACGTCTGGCACCTAGCGTTCCCCGAAACTAATCTAGGGTGAACAGTACGAACTCTTAAGTATTAATGATAAAGAAAACTCTTTGAACTACCTTCGTGTCATGTTGATGGCCCCTTACCTAAGAATAGTAAACCTTCCTATTAGCGGGGAGATAAGGAATATTTACCTCGTTCGAGGTCCACTCAGCCTACGTGATTACAATTATTGACGATCTGTTTGAGGGTGAGATTGCGGCCCCAGTCTACAAAGCCCGGAATAATGGCCGAGAGGACTTTACCTCGTAATCTGTAGTTTTGCAGCTTGAGCAGGGGCTGTTTGGTAGGCAAGGTTGATGAGGGATGAAGTGACATGCCTGGGAGGGTGATTTGATTATCATACCTGCCCCACAACATTAACAGCTTTGTGTAAGGACCAGCTGTGTATCGTTTAGTTTATGGTGTCACCATTTCAAAAGAAGGGGATCGGAAAACATAACACACAAAAAAGTCCAATATTGCATGAAATTCCCCTGAAATACTGTGTATCGCTGATGTATGACGTAGAATACACAAAAGACTGCCTTGTCAAATATTCAACTGAAATTCAAAATGCAACGGGAGCGGGTGAATGCTATTCAGTCACGTCAGCAACACCATTGTTCCTTTGTGGCGGCTCTACTGCAGCGAGCGACCCCAGAGACAATGGCCACGTGTGGAACTACAACATTCCAGAACTCAAAAGAAACACTCAGCTGAAAGTATTTTCAAAAACAACATTCTCCTTCTAATTCATACATTACTACATATAGTCATGTTGTAAGTGGGCAGTCGCGATATAAAAATAAGGATATATTCGTAATTATGTTAAAAACAAATATAGTAAACCTGTGTTAACTGGAACAAAAGGTGGAGGAGTGAGGTGGTTTCGGAAAATGATATCGATTGATAATTAACACGTGTTTGTGAAAGAACACAGAATACCTCATACGTTCTTTGAAAAATAATTGAAATGTTGGTTTCGAAAAGAAATATTAATGTACTGAAGAATATGAACATTTTTTTATGTTGTCCGGAGGTAATCAAATACTATGTTTTCCATACAAATATTATAACCATGGTAGCAATTTTGTCTTGAATATTTCTGTCCAGTCCGTACGATTGCCGACATTTGACAAAATTTCTGGGATGGTCCCTCCGGCACCCAGAAGCAGCCCTCCTTCTCGTGTGTGCTTGTCCTGGAACAGCAAAATTGGTTATTACTTAACAGTGATCAAAACTGATGCTCTTTATGCCTCAGAAACACTCAATATACATCATAAAAATGTAAAGGAAACGTTGCACCTGTAAGAGCTGTGCCTGCACTGTCCCTTAATGGTAACCGCTGCAGAAGAAGCAGTGAGAGAGAAACCTTACCTCACATCTTGGGTTCCTGTGCCTTCAGTGCAGCTCTTCCAAACACCAGACATCATAACAGCAGGTCGTCCACAGCACAGCCGGTCCGTGAGGAGAGATTTCAAGTGCATGAGGAACTCCAAGGTATTGGAGTAAATGACAGCCATTAAAGGAAAAAAAGGATATGTATTAGACTCCACAATAAGATCTGAAACGCACTCCAACAAACCAGATGAATTAGATAAAGAAAATAAGTCTATCTACCTGCCTACAGTGCCACGAGCTGGACGACCTAGAATTGAGGGGTGTGACAGGGACAGTCCTTAAGAAGACCTTCAACATCAGTTCCAGGGAGTTCATCGACTGGGGGCTGAAAGCGCTCAGGGGTTCACTTTTGATACTTAGACACCACTGTATTCCCCAGACTCAGATATAATTTACATTCATTGTTTTGTATTTGACTGAAATTGATTTTGTGTATTCTTTGTCTTAGGAAGCCTGCGAGTGGAGGAAGATTTTGAAAAAGAAAAAGAAAGGAAAATCATTAGAAAAATCTTAGGGCCAAGAATTAAAACTGGGATACATTACCTCGAACCCAACCCGGAAATATATTTTAAAATATCTATCCTTGCTGATATAACGAGACTGCGACGAATTGAATTCATAGGCTGTTTGGAAAGAATGAATAACACCAGACTTATTTATGAAATACAAAAAAAAAAAAAAAATTGCAGCTCAAACGTGCGAGATCAAAATGGTATAAACAAGTAGGAAAAGACCTCAATAAATTAGGATCACCAAATCGGCAGGCTAGAAATGTAGTCAGGAAAACTGTTCACACAAGGTGACCTGAGAAACACAAGAAGAAACCAACACGACGTGCTTGGTGAGAGGAACAGAAGTTAAAACAATCTATGAAAATGAAGAACTATTGGGAAAGGAGGAAAACTCAACAAATGTTGATTCTGCGTGGTCCTAAGAGATCCATTCACACAGAATAGTAATACTTTATTTATTTATTTATTTATTTCATTATTAGATACAGCCTATGGAGGGCCATTTTACACTAATAATAATAATAATAATAATAATAATAATAATAATAATAATAATAATAATAATAATAATAATAATAATAATAATAATAATAAGTTTAAATAAGTATAAAAGATAACAAAGGTATAAACAACAAAATTAAGTAACAACAATAATTAACATTTTTAACAGTAACAATGTAACAACAATGACAACGGTAACTGGCAGGTGTCGGTTTCAGAAATTAGGAAGAAGAAAGGTCAAGGGTTGGAGGGACGGAAGAAAGTGAAAACCTGGAGAGGACTCAAAGGAATCTTTTAATTTTTTGTTTGAAGGATGCGAAAGGTGTGAATGTGTCGATATCGGGTAGTGAATTACCAAGAGTAGGGAGACGGTGGAAGATAGAGCGTTGTTGTAAGGTTAGGCGCGGATGGGACACATGATGGGTGCGCCGGTTGCGTGTAGGGCGGGGAGGAGCGTGTATAGGGAAGTACGCTGGAAGAGAATTACAGAAAGGGAATAACACAAAGAAGAAGAAGTAATCTTCTGCAGTCCCAGAATTTCCCTCAGAATCTTCCTTTCCTTGCCCCATAAGTCTCTTAACTCAGAAATATTAGGAATGTTTGAACATAATTCCTCTTTAAAGGTTAACAAGGAAGTTAAATATCCTGTTGTTTTGACAACGTTTGAACATGGCTAATCTGTGCAGTTAACCTGTTGGGGGAGTCTGGAGTAATCTCTGTTCTCTGCTGCCTTTGAGGATTACCTTACTGCGAGCCAGTATCACCTCGGAGACTGAGTGGCGCGCGTCTGCGGGGAAATGAATACAAGAGTGGGGCAGGTTAGTCAGAGACATGACGGTGCGACGGTAATGTTCACTGTCAAGAAGACTAACAATGTACTTCAAATGTGTTATTGCAGTGTGAAGAGAACGAAGAGATTCATCTAGCATGCGTTGGAGATGAAGCTGCCAACATGATCCACCATATTTTCTTGCCAATTACAATGCAGAACATTTTTCCCAAAATCTTTAGGTAATTCACGAGATGGCTTCAGTATCCTGATAATATTGTATAAATTCTTACGTGATGGTGCTAGTCATTGTACCACTCATCCACAGAAAGTTTTAGCGTTCAAGTTTTGTAAATATTTATGTTATTTCTTAATTTGTATGTGATTGTCATATAATCATTTTGCAACGCTATATGAAATAAAATACCATATTCTATCAAAATGTTTTATACATTACTGTGTAACCTCGCAATTATTATGTTTCCGAGTATGTAATTAAATTTTCTAATTTATATTTGGAAAATATTTCTGTAGATTCCTATACAGTTCGTGCTCCACTATTATTACAATACAAGGAGTGACTGAAATAAAGTACTTCGGTCTTACAGGTTATAGAAGAGGCTACTCCAAGTATTTTTTAAAAGAATTCGTCTAATCATAGATTGCTTGGAACCTAAGCGTGTTAGCCTTCCTCTGTCCTTCAGATAATACTGTCCAAGGTTGACATCGAAATTTCAAAAGCGAAAAATGTTCCACCCTGTTACTTTTGAATTTGTAGATCCCATCGTGTCACTTCCAGCCAACCAGTGGTGTGTTTCAATTCGGAGATATAAACAAACATCTCATTAGATAGTCTGTCGTTGTTCATTCTGTGAAGGTCACCATGAAATTGTGGTCTTCCCTTTTCAATTGCGTCTGTAATTATCTCTATATTGCGCTTGAGTTTTTTCATTTTATCTCTGCATCCAAATATCTTTATTCACTTCGGGTCCCACATTTTAATTTCTCTTTATTTCAATTTCCTTCAATTCCTCCGTTTTGTTAAACATTCTGATTCATATAATACATTACCGTTGCACCGTCATAAATCTGACTAAATTATGAAAAGAAAGATGGTTAACTAAGGTTGTGTAGTTCCTTTTTTTCTACCCGGAACGATATCGACCGCTTGTGTTAAGGGTGTTGAGTGAGTTCATAAGCCATGTACATCTTCGGCAATTTCTGTTTGCAGGATGTGTTATTCAATTAAGTAACTTACGGGAAGAAATTTTTAATTTTTAAATTATACATTAAGAAGTTATTATTTTTAGTTTTCGGTAAGTCTTCAGCGAGTAACGGTACTTGTCTTATAAAATCCCTACGTAAACAAATTATTATTATTATTATTATTATTACAATTATTTGGGATAAATTTGACGAGAAGGAGAGATATAAAAATAGGACACGTCTTAAGACACCCAGGACTTGTTCCGTTGGTTTTTAAGGGAAGTGTAGGCGGTAAGAACGGTAGGGGTAGACCAGGGTATGAATATGACAAGCAGATTACAATGGATGTAGGATGCAGTAGTTACATAGAAATGAGAAATCTAGCACAGGATAGGGTGACATGGAGATTTACATAAAACCAGTCTATGGACTGCTGACTCAAACAACAACATTATTTGTAATAATTTATTACAGCCAATGGTCATACACACAATAATAAACAATGATTAGGTTATATAGGTAATTAAATTCCATATAGAAACAATGTACACAGTGAGATAGTCATTGTCAGGCACTCACTAGCAATCATAGTGGGGATTGACTTCCGTTCCGTTTGTGAGACTTCTTATAAAACTCCTTTAGGTTAAAATCCTCTCTTAGGTCACGTAGCGTTACACATAGTGGGTGTAGGCCCGTTGGCTGCTCTATTTGTGGGAGTGCATTTAAGCGGTCGTTTTTCTTAGGAGACACATTCATAGTCATAATGAAAGAAGGCTATTCCAATGTTTCACGTGTGGGTTCGCTTTTAAGGGGCGGGAGAGATAGATGGCCTATTTAGTTGCTGTTACAACCTCGCGTAAATGATTGGGATATTTGGACCGGAAATACTCTTCAGCTTTTCTAGTAAGTGTAGAAGTGATTGATTTTTCTAAAGGACAAAGTAATTTCGATAATGATCCCGGTGTTGCGTTGTGTGTCAAGCACTGTTCTACATACATGTCACACGATCGGATCGAGATTTGAAGATACGGTTCAATGGAAAATGACAAGCAACAGAAAGAAAAAGCTTTTCACTATGCGGAGGGTTAAGTGATGAATCAAAAATAAGCTAATCTCTGTACTGAGGAATAAACAAAAGAAAATTGTCTCGCACCTCTTTTCACGTACTACTGATTCAGGAGACCTTGCTTGAACCGTTGGTACGAAAGCTATATTGTCTTCTTAACTGAGTTAGCTCACTTGATTATGATGGTTAAATTTGATTCATCTATCATTTGCAGGTACCCATTAAACGTTAGACGTATTTCGATAACGATCACCATTAAAGTTTCTGGTTAGGTCCCTTTAAAACAACAAGCAACAACAAAGTTCCTGGTTGGATATGTGATACCATTGTCCGCTTATAATCCTTAGACTCAATATCTCTCTCGTGAAGGACTTTTTCCTTGATATCTAGTTTCTGAAACAGTGAAGTTCCTTCAAAGTTTTAGGTTTCTGCTACGTAAAAAGTCAGTTTAAATTGCTGTGGTATAGTATCTCACTTTTGCATCGATATGAACATTTTTCCTGGTAAATCTTCTTGCATAGGTTGTAGAGTATGTCCATCTTTGTGACTCCACAGAATCGACTAATGATAGTAGAAATGTATTAGCGGACACCCTTCCAGAACAATTAAAATTCTTGTACTCCGTGAGTATCCATTAAATGTTTTTAATAGTCGTTAACAATCCAAGCAATAAGAAATAAATTATGTATATAATACCAACGATATTCTGTTTCAGTTAATCAGTAACATCTTACGTGTGCTGCATTGCACAGACCCTGACACAACTGCTCGCTAATTTTCATTGTTAAGTCTGTCAGTCAGAGGATCCACGATCTAATTTGATGTGGACATTAACGTGTCGTCATGTCTCCTCTACGCAAATGGTGCTGTCACTCGGCTCATCCTAGACAGGCTTAACTGACAATCACAGATGATTAGCTTCTACATCGATTATGTGCGCCGGATTGAGATCACAAATCCTTCGTTGCCACTTAGATATCCAGGAATGTGCCACAGTTTCACTTCTCTAGAAGAATAGCTTCGTATCTTCATATTTTCTTCTCAAGCGAACCCGCTGTGTGAGGGAGTTGAGCTTCATTGAATATTATAAGTATCCTCACCTAATCAATAAACTGATTGCATATTCAGACAGGAGAATACAGGCCCAAAGTATCGTTGTCATGGTCACATTACTGTCATATGCGACGCTTCATCTATCTATAAACTCTTCCTTTTCCCTTGTACTTTTTGAATACAACTTAATACAGTATTTGATTGTATACACCGAATAAGAAAAGCCCAAGCACAAAACAGGCCAGAAGTGGACAAAATACATAATGAAAGCTCACCGAAAACGAAATGCAGTAATACTAGGCAAAGAATAAAGACCATAGAAAAACAGTACAAATATCGTGGTCCAGAGCTGTACGAATCGAAATAGTTACAAAATAACGTAGGACACATCTCCTGTTGTGCTGGAAATCGCAACACAAACATTAATATTATCGCCACTGTTTTATAGGTATAATTATTATTTATTTATTCCTTCTTCTTGTTTCGTTGAGGCCCCGTGGAGCAAGTGGTTCCTAACTCTTAGTCTAGTATTCCTTCATCTATGCGTTGCGGGTTGCTTCCCTTCCCTGAGTGCTAATTTTACCACTCCAGGACGAAGTGTCAGTGAATGACTGGAGAGTATCTGATGTTCTTATCAGCCACTTATTTATTTATTTATTTATTATCCGCTAATAGAATAAACTAGGGACCACGAGAAGTTTCATTATACATTCTGTCACTTATTCAACTTTTATTGATCCACTAGGTCTTAATTTGCCCGTTGTGTCGAACACGGCCTTCATCCGACCACATTTCAACAGCTGTCCATTTCTCATCCCGAAAAGACGCAAAAGTCACGATGCTTGTCTGAAGATGTCTGGTTTGTGCGAGTCTTCTCGTCGTAGGCTCATTTATTCAAGGTCTTTCTTGACTTTAATGTACCAGGGAATTTTTTTTATTGGCTTTGATTGAGCATTGTGAAAGAAGTGTTTTCCCATCGACAGTCATCCATCCGTTGTAAGTGACCGTAGAAGCGAGGCCTACGTTTGCGAATTGTATCTGTGATTTTCTGTACATTAGAGGGGATTTCTTGTCTGGATTTTCTTCTGTAGATCCTTTTTTTGTAGTTCGGATCAAATATGTTGTGGAGAATTCGCTTTTGCTCTAACTTAACGAACACACATTTCTGAGAGAGAATATGGCATTCTGACGCATAGAGAAATACCGGCTTGATGACTCTGTTTTAATGATGGATTTTGACATTTAAAAATTGGTTATATATATTTCGGGTGGTTTGAAAAGCTACTTCCCTTCTTTTTATTGCCCTGACCGCTAAGGTCTCTGTATCCAGTCATTCTGAGTGGGTCCGCTGATCAAGGTATTCACACGTCCATTATTCGTGTCCTTAGCATTAGAGAGTGCTCTCACGTGGCGTTTTAGCAAGTGAGCTTCCGGTTAGTCAGTAGCCTCTACAACTCGGCAACTTCTCGAATTTTCCGTTTGGAAGTTCCAAGGTGAACCACACATTCTATTGCAGAGTGTGTGTCAAAAGCACCCAGCATGGCTCTAGCAGTGCTTTTATTGTTTCTCTAGAACCGCCTAACCTGTGCTAATACTATTTGAGGTTCCAAACGACTTCAAACTGGAACAAATTATTATTTCAGAACAAACGAGAGATCAATCCACCGTCGCTTTAAACTGAACCGCTAACATATTCCTCAACATAATTTATGCATCGCGGGCAGTTTTATACTGGATAACGGGGATCTAGATGGCGGGTGATAAATGTATACCGTCAGGAATATATTAATGTTTCCAGTATGATGTTAAGATATAACTGTTATGGACATTGAAGTACAATTAGGCAGACAGTGAGACAATCCACAATATCATAAAGAAAAGCTCACATTAACTCATGTTATATGTCCTCATTCCCGGGCTGTAAAAACTATCGCAGAGATGAGTTGTGAACTCCCCGTCGTTTTGTCTGCTCTATTAACTCAGCGGTTTATGGTTATTTCGCCCCTGTTACTAGTTTTATCAGTTAATCCCAGTTCATGTTTGTTTCCAGTTGGCCTGTTGATAATGGGTGTATTAGTTCCCATAAGGAGACCGATTTACAATATCTAGGTTCAGAAGTGATGGACGATTTTAGTTTAGGAACACTGCAGTCTGTTTGTTCGTTACTTTGTCAATCTGTGTATTACGTGACTTGATTCGAAAACTATTTCACATCTCCTGCTAAGCTATATTCAGTTAGGCGGTCGGGTTGACCTATTCCAAGGATTACTAAACAAACAAGCAAGTGGAGCTCTTAGCGCCTTGTTCAACGAAGCAACCGTTGCTCAGCCCGAAAGTCTGTAGATGACAAGATGACATTATGCGACAAATCCTCTCGGCCGTTATTCTTAGCCGCCATCTCACCGTCAGATAGCTCCTCAATTGTAATCACGTAGGCTGAACGGACCATGAACCTACTCTCAGGTCCTGGTAAACATCTCTGACATGGCCGGAAATCGATCCCGGGTCGTCCGGCTGAGAGGCAGCACGCTGTCGCTAAAACCGAGGGCCGTTCAGGATTACCAACAAATACAATGTATACCTACTTTCTTTTACATCGTTATGTGCGATTTAGGAGCGCGGTTTAACTCAATTAGCCAAAATTAGAAAGTAAATATGTATTTTCAGATCTTTCTTCTCTGCAGATATACACATTCTTCAGTGCAGGGATCCAGATGGTTAGCCTCAACTGTACATCTCTTCGTTTAATTGGAAACTTCTATTTAATTCGGACACATCTCGAGTGCCTAATATACAGGGTGTACCAGCAGGAATGGTCAATATTCAGGGATGTGATAGGAATGATCATTTGATACAAAATACGAATGGTTTCCGAGGCAGAACACATTTAATGTCGACTTGTTGCGCGTACGTGTGTGTCTCACCCACCCAACCTCTTTGACGTTTAGTTATAGCCCAACCCACCTCGTTGATTTCAACCTCTTTGCTCGGAATGTCTTTCTGCCATTAAGCTAGCCCGTTGAGCGCGCAGTTGTTCACAGTGTGTTGTGAGTGAAGTAGTGCGAGGGATTGAGAGGGTATCGGAGACAAACATCGCCACACATGAAGAATATTCAGATATGGTGCGTGTTTACGGCTTCTGCAATGGCTGTGCTCCTGCTGCTGTCCAGGAATACTGTCGGCGCTTTCCGACACGTCAAATTCCTAATCGCTGAGTGTTTACAATAGTTTTCAGCACATTACGTGAAACAGGTATTCTTCCTAGTTCACATTTTTCTCTCTGAGCGTGTAGTTCAACAACCTGTGAAGGAACAGCAACACATTGTTGAGATGGTGAGCGTAGTCCTACTGCCTGGGTTCGGCGACTTTTTGCGCGTATCATTGTCGCACGAACAAGTGTATGACGAACATTGCATGCGGACAATGTGTACCCATTTCAAAACGTCAAAGATGTTGGGTGCGTAAAACACATACGTGCGCGCCACTATCTCCAAAACCAATATACTTTAAAAGTGTTCTATTTAAGAAACCATTCGGAATAGGACGTATGTCCATATGATTTTTTGCTTAAAATGGTCGTTTGTAACGTATTCCTATATATTGGCCATGTCTACTGGGGCACCCTGTATATACGAGCGTTGAGGCCTAAGTATTTTGTTCGCATGAACCTACGAGGCAAATCTTAATGTGCAGATTACAGTCTAGATCGTGGCGAAGTGTGGAATGTGTGAATAATATGGAGTGGCTTACCACGTATAAGATCGGGAGACATAGGATATCAATGATTTTTTAAATCTCATCCCTCATAGCACTGGCAATTTTCTTTCGTGTTCCAACCCATGCGATAGTTCTTTCTCTTAGGTGTTGAGGTGAAAATCGCACGGAGACATGTCTGGTGAATATGGCGGATATTCCTGTACCTGCCGTCCACACTTCCCACTTCTGCACGGAGCCGACTCACTACCGCAGTACCATCGCCCTGCGCGTGTTAACTGTCCAATACACTGTCATCTCGGGCTGTGTCCATGTACTGTGCGAGTCATGCTATCCAGGACATATGACCATTGCAAGGTAACACCGTGAAAATGTGATGGAAAAAGTAGTTACTATGACTTATGTCCTAACCCTCGTGCAGTATTATTACTCCACGTGTGATATTAATAGAAAAGTCTTAGTATTACTAAGTACTAGCATATGTACCCGTTGTTCGCAAGGGAATTGGTCATCGATTTAACGATTCCTTAATGAATTTATGCCAAGTTACACGCTTTTATTCCAACGTTTAAGACGGCATGTTAAACTGATATTCTCCTAGAAAAGCACGTGAAGTACGATAAAGCTGAACAAGGTGGAGACAGAATGGGGTAGATCAGAGAGTTTATTGAACAGTATAGTTCCTGGTCCGAAGTTGTGCCTAATTCTTCCTACTTCTTGGTTATATATTGTTGTTCATCTGAAACTGAGAATGACACTGTGGCTGAAAACTAATGAAACCAAACGATGACGATAACCTCTCTTAATTCCTCTTTTATGGAAAAGAGAAAAATGGCTCTTTAGTTAATCCCTCTAAACCAACTTCCCCTTCTTATCCCCCTTGGTATTCTCACATCGAAAAGGTGCACACGAGGAAAACAATTTTAGAAATGTATTTCCATTAATTCTGGTAGTTTTCCATCTGTTTATAGTTCGATATCAGTTGACTTAGGAAATTTTTCAACATAAATAACAAACCAATGTTATTACTAGTATGAGATTTGGGCCGATGACCTTCGATGTTAGGCCCATTTAAACAGCAAGCACAAGTATGATATTTCTTTATCAATGTAGTTATTATTGCACTTCACTAAATGTCACCATGCCGTGTTCCTTTTCTACTCCCGCGTTAATGTCTTCCACGCAAGCCGCTCCAGTGAGAGCTGTGCGGTATCTAATGAAAACTGGAGAATGTTGGACGACAGTTTCTTCTGAAGTCCGCACGGATTGTCGTGCTGGATTGCGATATCTTGTCTTGTTTCATATTGTTCCGTTCGCTCGAGAAAATGGACTGAAATGATTGAACGTAAATGTACTTCACCAGATATTTCGTGCTCGGTTGCAGAATACAGTACAGCTTCGCAGGAACGTTTGGAGGTTTGCCAGTATAGACTGGCGTATTATTATTAGCTGAACTGCAGAAATAAAACTGACAACTCCGATTCTTCCCCTTTCAATTCCACTCGTTTCTAGGGAAGGTGGAATATACAGAAAAGCACAATAATAACTTTCCCTGAATATGGAATAATTTCCTCAGGTTTTCCTATCGCCAGTAACAACAGGCCAATATTGTTCCCTGTATTACTGCAAGGCGTGGCTTGTCTCGTTCAATATATATCGAAGTGGAAAACAAAAATGATCTCGGTGGATTTTTTTCTCTTTTCTACACCGACTGAGTGAGTGATGAATGGATCATTCTGGCCTCACTCGTTCAAGCGGTATTTATTCCCATCCCTGCACGCTGTCGAAGGAGATTGTGTATGTATGGAAAGATTATAAAAATCAGTCACCGTTCTGTCTCACGGTCAGATAGAAGCATTAGCGAATGGCCGAGTCGTGTTTTCAACCCTCAGCGTTTTACATTCGGAAGTTCAATTAAATGGAGAGGAGTTTTCACCAACAATATCAGAGGCTCATTACATTCTCTTTGTGTATCGGAAATGTGATTTTCGTGCTCCGCTCCATTCATTAGAATTCTGTTTGTGCCCTCAACAATTGTGTTAATGTATGAAGAGAAAAGCGCCGTCACAATAGACGCCTTGCCTCCAGCTCTACATATGATCGGTAATGAGCTTAGTGCAGCTAATACATAATCTCATGTGTGGTTATTATTAGAATATATTGAACTTCTGTACGTTACAGAGCATTCCAAAATGTAATAGACAATTTCACAGATGGTGTAGCAATCATCAGTGAAGGCTAATTTTAGACTTACGTTCCACGACAACGGGTACGTAGAAAATAAAATTTTAGGACGCGTTTATTTTATTTAACTCATGATTATGTTTAATATCTCAATTTGCAGACAAAGGGGAGGCTACTGCAAAAAGAAATAGTTAGGCAACATTTTTACTAATTATGTGACGTCACACGCATACTCTGTTATAAGATGGCACTGTGTTGACCCGCGCGCTCAGCTGGCGGTTACTGCTGTCGCTGTGAACATCGTGGTCATTTCTTTAGAATAATTTTAAGAGAACAGAGCCTCCGTGGCTCAGGCTGCAGCGTGCCGGCCTCTCACCGCTGGGTTCCGTGTATCAAATACCGGTCACTCCATGTGAGATTTGTGCTGGACAAAGCGGAGGCGGGGACAGGCTTTTCTCCGGGTACTCCGGTTTTCCCTGCCATATTTCATTCCAGCCACATTCTCCAATATCATTTCATTTCATCGTTCATTCATTAATCATTGACCCAGAGGAGTGTGACAGGTTTCGGCAGCCGGCACAATTCCTATCCTCGCCGCTAGATGGGGCTTCATTCATTCCATTCCTGACCCGCTCGAATGACTGGAAACAGGCTGTGGATTTCATTTCATTTCAATTTTAGCGGACGTTCTCGATTTACATTATCCTCCGTATATATTCATCCTTCCATTAATTGTGACGGATTTCAAAATATTTCTCTTTAGTATACTGATGCGTTACTCTGAATCAAGTGTAATGATTGACGACAAGTTTGATAGTGATGTTTATGCGCCAATCATCATCAGGGCCGATTTGATTTTCTCAAACTTCACTTCAATTTGAATGTCATTCCGAGAAACTCTCCCAGCACATTGGGCAATTCATTTATTGATCTTACTGTTTCTGGTAATTTTACTCCCCAACTCTTTTCTCACATTCCAAGTGCACCACGTTCTGTTGTATTATCTACATAATATTTGTCTTTTATTTCTAATAAGTAAGTCTAGGAAACCCAAAACACCCTGCGGTAGTTAGAAAAGTGACAGCCTACCGCCAATGTTCATACTGCGTAAATCCTGGAAGGTAGGCCACCCTGTGCACAGTGGTTCAGAGAGTGATGCAGCTGCAGAAACTGGTTTAGACTCGAACATGCGGACACGTGTGTATTGCTGTACATCTATGCCCATTTCAACCACAGCAGTCTTGTAGCAGCCTGTCTACGTGCAGCAGGGCATGCTTTGTTTATATCGGGACACTATTTCTGTGCATGTGTGTACCATATTACTAACAGAAAGTAACCAAATGCAGTGGTTCACAATAGCGTATGTATACATAAAGAAATTAAGTTTTCTTCCTTACTTAAAAATGATCTACTTCATGCTGGAAATGAATGCCCAAGACTCCTGGACTATTTTTTATAGCTTTATACGTTTTATCTTGAGATGAAAAATTCTGTATTTACTCCTTACGTAGCCCTGGTCCTTTAGCGACGATATATATTATGTCCGTAGTCATTTGTAATTCAAAACTCATATGTTTAGTGTTTTAAATGGGCGGAATATATTCTTGTTCCAAATCAGAGGTGTTCACTCTGGGTATTCTGTGCTGCGGGCGCCCAGCACTGCAACCGGGACGGCAGGCAGGTGTTGAGCGCATGCTATTCAGCCACTGTGACGTTATGGCTACGTCAGAGGCCGTGAAGGTTGAGCGAAGTTCTCCCAGTCCCAAAATAATGAAAGAAAGAGGGCAGAAATCCACGTCGTCTTCAAGTTACGTTGTAAGAAATAAGTTATTTATGTTCATTGACCGTATGGAATAAAGAGTTAGGCCTACAAGCTCAGATATGTTTATACTCTTCGTAATGAATTACAATTTTCACTATTACATTTTAAGGGGCACTTTTAAAACATTTCTAATGTAATACGGAATTAAGGTGGATAAGCTGTGGCTTGTGGTTGTTTGGCTTTAAATTATCTGATAAACTCACCAACAATGCAATCATGATTACCGGGAATAACATCAGTTAGATAATTGATTTGAAGGCATACTGTGCATGACTCCGCTAGATATATTTACTGTATATTGTTGTTGTACCTTAATCTTGGATATTTTTCTTTTTTTACAATTGGCTTTACGTTGCATCGACACAGTTAGGTCTTATGGCGATGATCGGATAGGGAAGGGTTAGGAGTGGGAAGGATGCGCCCGTGGTGTTAATTAAGGTACAGCCTGGTGTGAAAATGGGAAACTATGGAATAACATCTTCAGAGCTGCGCGCCTCTGACGGCACGGCCTACTCACTAGGTAAATCTAGGAGAGTAAATACCCATGACTTCACTCGTGACGAAAATCCCTCGCCATTTAGAGGCGAACTATTATCATCGGACCTCTGTTAAATTTTAAGTACTATTTTCAGGAATTCAGTGAACAGATAAAGTCACACAGTACTACTAAACTGTGCAAAATCAAGCAGTAAACTTGTCGAATTATGTAATTGGATTACGTTTTGCTGAATGTATAACAAGAATTTTGCGTTTATAATGGAAGTATTTTCATTCCAATCCAAGAAATTGTTAATCGCAGCTTGTATGTTTAAACCCTGTACCTTTATAGATTTTAACACAAAAATTAAAATGTGCCAGTTTTCTCTGAATGTATAAATGAAAGAAAACTGACTGTTTATATAAAGCGCAGTGTAAATCAAACCGGAATATCTTGAAAATATCTTGAGATTATAGCGTTTTATTTTAAATACTGTAGCTCAACCAGCATTTCGCTGAGTACT
This sequence comes from Anabrus simplex, assembly GCF_040414725.1. Lineage (NCBI taxonomy): Eukaryota > Metazoa > Arthropoda > Insecta > Orthoptera > Tettigoniidae > Anabrus > Anabrus simplex. The sequence goes on along the minus strand of NC_090279.1, from coordinate 214,044,697 downwards.
TGAGGAGTGCTTCGTAATCACATTTTAAAGTAACCGTTTTCTTCCCTGAAAGTGTGTTTGCTCTCTCGCTTCACTGTGACGTATGCTTGCTGCCCACATTTACGTCGCGCCAGCCCAGCCGCACTGAGCAAGCCTCAACGGGCGCCCAGCTGAGCATCTCTGTTCTAAATTATTTAAATTATAGTACCTTTTAAATCTCACAGTATTCTCATTGTGCTAATTGGCAAACTTATTTTCGCACTCATGATGACAGTGAAAGTGGAAGCAACACCATTCGCAGTGACCATGTTTTTGTTGTTGGCGGTGGTGATGTTGATGGTTCTGGCGGACGATTCTACGGCAAAGAGAGGAAACTAGAAATGACACAATTAACAGAGACAGAAAGGACTAAAAAAACTGAGCGTAAGCGTTACTTGTCCAGACATTGAATAGAGGCATTGCTTGTTGCAGGTGTTTTGAGTAAGTTGGTGGGTACTTTCTCAGCCCAGCAGCAGAAATACTTCAATTCTTCCACTTGCTTGACTTGATACTCTTCAAGAGTTATTTATTTTAGGTGTTTCCCTAGTGACTTCGGAATCCTGCTTTGCCCACCTATTTTTAATCCTTTCTATTATTTTTGAAGCATGTTGGAGAAAAATGAATTCCTTGTTCTTCGAATAAATAGGGTACTTTATAATGTTGTCTCGTAATACGGAATTTCTTTTAAATTTCTCCATCGGTAAAATTAATGTGGTATGTTCCGAGCTGTCAGTGGCGAGATGGCGTGGCAGGACATCAGTAGACGAATAAGTTTAGATGGTGTCTTTAAAAGTAGGAAAGATCACAATATGAAGATAAAGTTGGAATTTAAGATGAAAAATTGGGGCAAATATTCGTTTATATCAAGGGGAGTTAGGGGTTGGAATAACTGACCAAGGGAGATGTTCAATAAATTTCCAATTTCCTTGCAATCACTTAAGAAAAGGCTAGGAAAACAACAGATAGAGAATCTGTCACCTGGGCGACTGCCCTAAATGCAGATCAGTAGTGATTGATTGATTGATTGATTGATTGATTGATTGATTGATTGATTGATTGATTGATTGATTGATTGATTGATTGATTGATTGATTGATTGATTGATTGATTGATTGATTGATTGATTGATTGATTGATTGATTGATTGATTGATGTTTCAAAAAACATGTTCATTAGTCTACCTAATTATTGTTCAAAATCCAGTTAAATTCCAATTGTTATTGGCCAGGCTGTTTAGCTCAGGTGGTAGAGCGCTGGTCTTCTGAGGCTTGCTTGCAATTTCGGTCCTGACTCAGTCACTGTTATTTCAAGGTGTTCCAATACATCAGCTTCGTGTCGGTTGATTTACTGGTGCTTAAAGGAGCTCCTGCAGGACAAAATTCCGGCACCTCCACATCTCCGAAAACCGAAAATGTTTTTAGTGGGACGTGAAACCATTATCGTTATTATTATTATTATTATTATTATTATTATTATTATTATTATTATTATTATTATTATTATTATTATTATTATTAAAAACTTAATGCCATACCATTTACTAAAACTCAATATGATTTCCAAGATTATAACACAATTTACTCTGAATGTAGCTAAAGTGACGACAAATGCGTCACTCAGTAACTCACTATTACTCTACGTAGTGTCAAGTACACATGTGTTCCACTGCTAAGAAATGACCGAGAGAAGTGACTGTCTTCCTGAATTGACATGGAGGTGCCATGAACGCGTTTGATATGGTGGCCAAGAGGTGATAGCTTTGCTCCAGTTGTGACTATTTAATTATTATTACTACTATTATTATTATTCCATTAACAGGCGGCTTTGTTTGTGCTGCTACTTGAGCGACGTGCTATCACAAAGCGCCCACTGGCGCTTCGTCACGTCGTGTCAATACGACACCGGCATTGCTCTGTCGACTAACGTTATTATTACTGTAATTGAAACCGAACATTACGCGAAGCTGATTTAACTCTTATTCCTGTTGTTCATAGTAATTAATTGTTTCACAATTTACGTATTGTAGTCGGGAAGCCTAAATCCACTTGGGCATACAATAAGTGACCATCAGACAGAGTAAACAGTGTCGATAAGACAGAGAATGTGAAAAAAGTTGTAATACTCCCCGATAGGATGTTTAAACGTAGCCAATTATTACGCTCCCCACTTTCAACGGACACTGTACAGTTAGAGCTTGTACGTTTTGTGTCAGTTGCTTGACGTCGCACCGACTTCTGGAGACGATGGGAGAGTAATGGGCTAGGAATGGGAAGGAAGCGGCCTTGGCCGTAATTAAGGTACAGCCTGGTATGAAAATGGGAAATCATAGAAAACCATATTCAGGGCTACCGACAGTGGGATTCGAACCCACTATCAGCCGAATACCGGACACTGGCTGCATTTAAGCTCATACAATGCAGCTATTGAGCTCGATCGGTAGTTATTAATAAACAACGAAATAATATTAAGAAGAATTATAGCCCGGATGTTTAGGCACTCATAGGTTAGAATGTAAAATTACTGAAGGAAGTAACAAATATACGACTGTTCTGCTATCAGATTTGTATGGATATTAGGCGCCCCGTATTATATAACACCTAAATATTATGTTACTCTCGCTAGAATACCGAAGAATGGGATTGAGGACACTTCTTAATAGCATAATTATTTTGCATTCAGACCTGTTACTGCCTAAATATCGTGGCTCCAGTAATAATAGCATTACATCAGCTGGCGTAGGCAGGCATTTAAATTTGACACAATTTAGGTTGCATCTGTGTCAATTTTGAAGTTGCATTTTACTTTACTATACATAATAGAAACGACTCTTCGTTAGCTGATTTAGTTTTGTGTTATTTAAAAATGAATTTTGTTGGGTAAGTACTTCCTCTGTCACCAATATCTCCTAAATGCCAACATAGCACGATGAGAAGTAATAAATGCACGTACTTTACACTTAAAAATCCGACTACCACTGCCGGGTTTGTATCCGCTCTCTTGAGATCCGGGGCTGAATCTCTTATCAATCCCTGGAGACAGGTTGTCTGATAAATACAGATACATAGACTGGAATGGAACCTGGCTAACAAGTATACTGTAGCCCAGACAAAGTTTTGCTATGAGATTTGCATGAACATTAGGGGCTCGGCCTATTTGTATCCGTAGAAGTTATATTACCCCCATTATATTACGAAAGTGCGGGCTAGGCGACACTTCCTAACAGCAAATTACTTTGCATTATAACATATTGCTGCATAAACATCCGGGCTTTACATATGATTGGTTCAAAGTACTATAGGTGTTACGCAAGGCTCCAGCCTTTCACCTTTGCTTTCCGTAGTATATACTGAGTATTTACTGAAATGTACACAGGCATAGGAATGGATTATGCTGCGTGAAAAAGTAGTAAATGGGCAGATTATGCTAAATGCTTACATTCTAATATTTCGCAGCTTGGAAAGGAAAGCAGTGAGTATAGTATGCAAAATAACATTTCTAAGACAGATGTGATGCCAGATGAGCAGAAACCTAAGAGAGCTGGAACTGGATCATTTCAGGGATTCACCACCAACAGTAAAATCTTCCTCGATGGTTGTGTACACCAGTAGGCGAAAATGATTCAAAGCACAGCAAAGCTAATGCAGTGAACTCACAGTTGCGATTAGAGATCATCACATCGGTATATTATGAGAATGACGTTCAAGTTCGGGAGTAAAAGCAGAATGATCTCAGAATACATTTTTCATGCATTCGAAGTAAGAGGCATGAATGTTGCGTGAGCTACAGCTGGTGAAAACAGTTAAGAACCATAGCAGGGATCTCTATCAGTGAGGAGATTAATGGTAAGTATGAAAAGACTTCGATGGTGCGGCACGTTAGCTGACTGAAGGAGGAACGATAACCCCGTGAAGTGAATGATTTGGCGTGGAGGTACGATAATCATCATCAAAAGACCAAGACTATGATAGTTTTACTAAGTCCTTAGTGAGGTTCCGACAGACTTAGCTTCAAATGCAAAATTGTAGAGGGACTTATTGCGTTCATACAGACTTGTAGACTGAACGATTGCAAATTTAACACTTATAACGGAAAAATTTGTATAAAAGTAACTAATAGTAATAATATCGCGAAGTTCATTATTTGACATTTTCCATAGCGTCTGCTAGAAGACAATGGGTCTCGTATTCTTCAACAATTCTGTCCTTAATGGCAAAGTACAGAGCATTTGTCTTCCGAATGTAGGAGACCCGCTTCCCGGTTCTGTGCGGAAGATAATTCAGTCCCACATGCAATAACTGCCGTGTGCATGAGTGCAGAGGGGAGCGCTCCCATGGAATGAAATACAATATTTTATGTGCGACATTAATAACCGGCGAACGATATATTTTCTTCTCTCAATCTAAGCGAATTTTATTTGAAAAATATTAAACTGATATTACGTTATTCAATTGTGAGGAAATTAATTACTATCATCAATAACAATAAAGTATGTTATACCGGTTACAATATACCTGACAATATTACGACTTGTTGGACAGCCGAAATGTTCAATCAATCAATCAATCAATCAATCAATCAATCAATCAATCAATCAATCAATCAATCAATCAATCAATCAATCAATCAATCAATCAATCAATCAATCAATCAATCAATCAATCAATCAATCAATCAACCAATCAATCAATCAGTATATCAATATATCAATCAATCAATCAATCAATCAATCAATCGATCGATCAATCAATAAATCAATCAATCAATCAATCAATCAATCAATCAGTAGTCATTGACCTACAGGGCTCTGGGCCAGGTGGCAATTTCTTCCTGACAGTTGTTTACCAAGTTTTTCTTAAATGATTTCAAAGAACTTGAAAATGTGCCGAACATTTCCGTACGGTTTTTGGAGACGCCGCGTTGCCGAAATTTTGTCCTTCAGGTTTTCTTTTACGAACTGATTAATCGGACGACACGGGGCTGACGTATCTGAGAACCTTCAAATACCACTGGACAGAGCCAGGATCGAACCTGCCAACTTGGACTCAGAAGGCCAGAGCCTCAACCATCTGAGCCACTCATACCAGCTCCAATAAATGAATATATGCCTGCATTTGTCTTCTTGAATTCCGATCTTTCCTACCTTTAAAAGCTTCAGTTCAATTCTTCTCTTGTAGTATGTATTGCGTTCAGATTGATGTCGTGTATGAAAGCGGAAAATGACTCAGAATATTATCAGTAAAGCCCGGATTTTTATGCAGTGGCAGGTTAGATTGCAAACTAATTTGGTTAGCAGGGAGTGTCGGCCACCCACTCGTCCGTAATGTAGCAAGAGTAATATAAATTATAGGGGTTCTGATGGGCCATACCCCTAATGTTTATGCAAACCATATAGCTTAATCGTTGTGAAGGTAGACTACACCTGCTACTCACTTGAGTAAATTTTCACTCTAACTTATTAGTGCATAAAAGTCCGGGCTCTAATTTTCAGCGGTGGAGTAATTTAATAATCTTTCAAGATCTTTCTATCTGGGCAAGAAGTATTTCCGTATCTTCCGGAATGTTTAGTTCTAATCCATAATTACTTTTAAAAAGTAATACCAAGACTTGATTCAGTTCCCAGAAGGAAACCACTTCATTTCATCGATTGTCAATGTTAAAACATTTAAGCTCTTTAGATATTACCAGCGTTTCGCCCCAGTGAAGCAGTGCGCTCATCAGTTCGAAAACTACACCTTTCCAAGAAGCTGGCGGCTATACACCACTACAAGCCTTCCATGTAGGACAGTGCAGGGACGGTGCACTAGGGGAGGCATATGCCTCCACTTGTATTTTCATTTCTTGCAAATGAGGTTGAGCGAATCTACTCATCGGTTTGCGCAGCTCTACTGCATACACCTTCGTTAGTCAGCGCTATCCTGGCACCTGGCGGAAATGCTTGGAATTACAGCCAAATGTCAGTAAAAGGTTACAGGGCATCATACAACCTGACGATTAAATATATCGAGTTAATGCTAAACATATGTCCAACACTTGCCCCGTTTCTCTACAGGATTGGGCATAAAGTGAGACAAATCTTCGTAGGGAGTGTTTTTACAACCGGATGCCCTTCCTGACACCAGTTACGGATTTGAAATCTATGACGTGTATATGACAGTAGGAAGGGCGAGCGCGAAATCCGGTGCCTGCACAAAATAGCACCAGAATTTCTGCTCAAGGCTTATTGTCTCCATCGGACGGACGAATCACCGTCTACAGCTTCGTATGCCCTCACTCGATATGGACGGTGTCCGAGGTTTGAAATTGAATGCAGGCTTTAGGCACGCAAAGCAGTAATTGTAAATTACTGGCCTTCTCTCTCCAATTTTGCAGGTTCGATTCGATCTTGACTCAGTCCGGTGATATTTGAAGATGCTCAAGTATGTCAGCCTCTATCGTTAGAGTTACTTGCTCCTAAATGAACTAAAGTGGGACGAAATTCCGGCACTTCAGATTCTCTGAAAACCGTAAAAATAGTTATTGGGACGTAAAGCCAATAACATTATTATAAATCAGTCTCGAAATATTTGGAACGACGGTTATACACACAAATATTTCAATCTCAAAATGTATTTCACCACCAGAGAAGGATTAAGCTCCACAATAATGACTTGTCCGCCCCATCAAGTGTTGCTCCCGGACGCTGGAACGCGACGTCGAAATCGGCGCGAATGGAAAGCCAAAGCCTCCTGTAGGCCATCAACGTCCAGTACGTTAATTAAGTGCTGCGTCACAGTCGAGATACGTTGCCATGGTAACAACCTAGGACCACAAAGATCATTAGAGAATTAATTAATATCACCGCTACTAATTACAGCTTACGTGATTCGTTCCTACTCCCACCTCTCCGTTCTTTAAAAAAAAAATTCCCATCGAGCTGATCGCCGTATGTGAAACTAATTCTGGCTGCGGCGAGGAACTAATCTTCTCGTTTCGCCGTGTTTATATTGAGAGCAGGCTTAGCGGAATCTCTTGATCCTTTCAATTACTTCCCCATTCGATGGTCTGATACAAACGCACTGTAGATATTCACAGGAAATTCGCTGTTCCGGTGTCCAAACTGCGCTATTATTTTCTTTATACACCCGAGGACTTAATTCATCAATACAAGCAACCTATTATGATGATTCCCTCATGTTATTTACATTGTCCGGCTCCATGGATAAGTGGTTAGCCTGCGGGACGTTGATCACAGGGGTCAGGAATTTTAACCATAATTGATTAATTTCGCTGGCACGGAGGTTGGGTGTATATGTCGTCCTCATCATTATGCCATCGTCATCAGGACGCGCAGGCCGCTTACGGTTATCAAGTTCAAAGTCCTGCTCCTGGTGGGTCGAACACGTCTTCGGACACTCCCGGCACTAAAAGTCATACGCGATATCACATTTATCATTGACATTAAACACTACCTGCAGTACCGCACGCTTGAGCACTTTGCAGTTTGATATGCCTAGAGCCGGGAATTTTCCAGTCCAAACCCCACAAGCGACCGCTACTCAGCAGGAAGTTCGGCAGATTATGAGGTGCCCTTGGTCAGCACGACGAATCCTCTCGGCCGTTAATTTTGGCTTTTGTTCGAGGTGGTGAGCTGCTTGTACCGGTCCCACTGTTATTCGTAAATTTCTGACAGTACTGTGAATCGCACCGAGGATGCCAGCTAAGAGCGCTGACCGTTAGTGGATCGAGGCGGAATTCTAGGCAGTAATTGGGCTGGAATGCAAACCTACTGATGTAACAACGAGTAGTGCTATGAGTCTTGCATAATATTTAGGGGTACGACCTATCAGAACCCCTAGAATTTATGTTACTCTCGCCACATGATGGAAAAGCAGGCTAGAAAACTACGGGTAATGTGAACGCCATAATAGAGCAGATATCATTTCAAGGAAATCTAGCACAGTTATGGAGTAAAGGTAAATGAAATTCTTTCTGAAGATTTGAATTCCAATTACACTTTCTCGAGTTGATATTTAATAGCACTAACCGTTTAAGACCAAATGCAGTCTCATCAAATTATTTGACCTTTTTTTGAATGAAAAGGTGTATAATTTATTATGACACGCTAAACACGATCATTTAAAACTATTTTAGAATATTAAGAGTTAAGTGAGAAATTTTACAACTTCGGTATTTTTGCAGTTACCTATTTCTGTAAGCGTTCGATCTAGAAGGCTGCGGTTTTCACTAATCTGTTCCAGAATTATGTGTGAGAAGTTATGATAACACACACTCAGATAATTCTGAATATGGGCCAGGCTGCTTTTAGGTACTGACATGGGTAAATGTGTCATTGAACTCAGTTTCTGAAAATGTACTTCTCTTCAATATCTGACCCATGAAGTATACAAGCTGAAGAGATAAATTTTTGAGAGAGTTATTTTATGCTCTAATGAAGCCACTGAACTAGAAAAACTTATTTTCCTTGATAGGTTTCTAATTCAGAGCTATATTAATGACATTTTTGCTAAAAGTGGAAGATTAAATAATTAATAAATGTACAGCTGTTCACTCAATCCACTCGACTCTAGTTCAGTACCTAGGGGAAGGTTGTAATTGTAAGTGGTAAAAATTTCAAAATTTTAACCTTACTACTTCCTGCGATAATGCGATATATTTTCTGTCAAATTAACGTTTCCCCACTCTCCTTAACCGAGCGTATTAACTTTTAAGGGTCAGGAGTTCATTATGTAAATAAACACTTTATACTTGCACCTGGTATCGTTCTGACTGTTAGTTTGTTTTCAACGTTATTATGGGAACATTTTTAACAAATTGTAAAATGTGCCTCTCTAATATGTACAGCTCTTGAAATACGCGCTGGGTGTGTGATTGTACACAGGAGAGAAATAAGTAGGTTTTAATTTTAAATGATCCTCCAGTGAGCCTCACTAATGTAATGGATGCGATATGTGTTATGTTATTGAGGGAGCGAAACATCGTGGTAATTTTAGCCTTCTGTATCCATGCTGCTACCAGATGATAATTAGTGTGCCGTCTAAAGATTGAGTCCAGTTGTGGCCAAATATTTATCACCTTTGCCCTTCGTAATTGGCACAAATTAAGGAAATGATAACACAATACTTTCCACCTTCATCAGCCGGAGTTTCTTTTCTTGTTTATGGTTATTTTATTGATTCGTCTGCAAGACTCATCAACAAGGGAATAAAGAAATTAAAAGAATGTACAGTATTTGTCAGATTGGGTTTGCAAATACACTACTAATTTCTGCACATCAGTCAAAGCAGTGCTATAAATACAGGGTCGTCGAGAACAACGTGACCGGGTATATTTGCGTTAGAGGGTTGGCCATACTGATAAATAATTAGATACCTCGCGTCGTGGTCATTTTAACAGCTGCTGAAATTATCCAATCAGATCGCACCGCGAGGCAAGCGGCCTGAGAGCCATCAGCATCTGTGGGCTGTAGCGGTTGTCTGGGAGCACGATCCTGTCTCCCCTGGAGAAGTTCTGCTTTATCCATGGCTGCTCTAAAGCCGATATTAAGCCACATGCACATTGAGCATCGCGCATTTCAATTCGAACGCGAAGTGATCTCTCATTGGCTAAGTTCAGCTTCTGATAAAGTGAAAACGACGTGAGATTTCGAATTACTTTTTTCAAATTATTTATCAGTATGACCAACCCTCTGATACAAATACACCCGGTTCACATTGTTAACGACCGTCTTATGTCTGGCGGTTTTCTGAAAATGTACGTCACGAAATTAGGAATACAAAATGGGTGACGCGATGTTACCTAGCAACCGTGCAGGCTGTGATGTGAAGTATTGACAGATGGCCACGACTGAGTGACATATATAAGTCTCCTACACTTGTTGATTCCAACTCCCTCTCAACGCTTCGTTAGGTGAAAATAAAGTAATCGTTATCAGTTAGAGTTTAATTTATTGAAGGGCATGATGATCACAATTTGATTTTCAAAAAGTTAGGTTTGACACCATTTCTTGAAGATACATTTTGGGAGAGTTCCTTAATTAATGCTACAAACTTACCCATCCTTGCACCATTGAAAATCTTTGACTTTTTTAGTCCGGCGTTAAACCATTGTTCTCTTTGTGAAAATCAAGGATTAAAAAAATATGTCTTCCGGGCATGGCCATCCACCAACGGCTGCTAATTTCAGACGACAACCTGCCATAAGAAAGCCTGCACGGTTGCTAGGTAACAATACCTTACATCGCAGCCTGTACGGTTGCTAGGTAACAATACCTTACATCGCAGCCTCTACGGTTGCTAGGTAATAATACCTCACATCGCAGCCTCTACGGTTGCTAGGTAACAATACCTCACATCGCAGCCTGTACGTTTGCTGGGTAAACAATACCTCACATTGCAGCCTGTACGGTTGCTATGTAACAATACATCACATCGCAGCCTGTACGGTTGCTGGGTAAACAATACCTTCCATTACAGCCTGTACGGTTGCTAGGTAATAATACCTTACATCGCAGCCTGTACGGTTGCTAGGTAACAATACCTTACTTCGCAGCCTGCACGCTTGCTAGGTAACAATACCTTACAACACAGCCTCCATGGTTGCTAGGTAACCTTACATCACAGCCTACATGGTTGCTAGATAATAATACCTTACATCACAGCCTGTACGTTTGCTAGGTAACAATACCTTACACCACAGCTTGCACGGTTGCTAGGTGATAATACCTTACTTCGCAGCCTGCATGGTTGCTATGTAACAATACCTTACATCGCAGCCTGCACGCTTGCTAGGTAACAATACCTTACATCACAGCCTGTACGGTTGCTAGGTAACAATATCTTACATCACAGCCTGTACGGTTGCTAGGTAACAATACCTTACATCGCAGCCTGCACGCTTGCTAGGTAACAATACCTTACATCACAGCCTGCACGGTTGCTAGGTAACCTTACATCACAGCCTGCACGGTTGCTAGATAATAATACCTTACATCACAGCCTGTACGGTTGCTAGGTAACAATACCTTACACCACAGCTTGCACGGTTGCTAGGTGATAATACCTTACATCGCAGCCTGCATGGTTGCTATGTAGCAATACCTTATATCACAGCCTGCACGGTTGCTAGGTAATAATACCTTACATCGCAGCCTGCACTCTTGCTAGGTAACAATACCTTACATCACAGCCTGTACGGTTGCTAGGTAACAATATCTTACACCACAGCCTGCACGGTTGCTAGGTAACAATACCTTACATCGCAGCCTGTACGGTTGCTAGGTAACAATATCTTACATCACAGCCTGTACGGTTGCTAGGTAACAATACCTTACATCGCAGCCTGCATGGTTTGCTATGTAACAATACCTTACATCACAGCCTGTACGGTTGCTAGGTAACAATATCTTACAACGCAGACTGCATGGTTGCTATGTAACAATACCTTACATCACAGCCTGTACGGTTGCTATGTAACAATACCTTATATCGCAGCCTGCATGGTTGCTAGGTAACAATACCTTACATCACAGCCTGTACGGTTGCTAGGTAACAATACCTTATATCACAGCCTGCACGGTTGTTAGATAATAATACCTTACATCACAGCCTGCACGGTTGCTAGATAATAATACCTTACATCACAGCCTGTACGGTTGCTAGGTAACAATACCTTACACCACAGCTTGCACGGTTGCTAGGTGATAATACCTTACATCGCAGCCTGCATGGTTGCTATGTAACAATACCTTATATCACAGCCTGCACGGTTGCTAGGTAATAATACCTTACATCGCAGCCTGCACTCTTGCTAGGTAACAATACCTTACATCACAGCCTGTACGGTTGCTAGGTAACAATACCATACATCACTGCACGGTTGTAATGATTACACGTCCCTCATACATTTTAGTTTAGTTCAGTAAACGCAAAGTGAATGTTGAAAGCTGCTCTTAGTGTTGATACAAGCTCTTATGAGGAAAATTACTGTTTTCTTATTCTCTATTTCAAGATTTGAAAAACTGATCCTAAGAAAATACCTGGAAAATTTGGCAGTACCCAATCAACTTTTTTTGGTGTGATCGACTAAAAATATTACCTTGCATAGAGAATGATTACATTTAAGAATGGCACTTCACTGTAAATGTAATATCTGCCAATGGGGCAAATGTATATTTTATATATGTTTAAGGATCTGACCGCAGCATTTGACAGGGTTGTGTTTGTCACAATATTGCTCCATTAGGGGTGGTGAGAGTCCCCGCACATGTACTCCAGGTGGCCGTATGGCTAATTAGCCTGCTGATAACGTAATAGGTTCCTCGCTCACCAGACAGATGTGCTGCAGACACAGAGCCACATCAACACACACCGACATATAATGATTAATGCAAAATAGTTTTAATAATAATTCAGAGGCGAACTTTTCAGTGAACACACCATTTAATATCGACGCCACTCTTTAACACGCCCACTTAGCTCCTGCCGGTTCCATGGCTAAATGGTTAGAGCTCTCGCCCATGGTTCACGGGGACTCCGTTCGATTCCTGACCGGAGCGGAAATTTTATCCTTATTTTGTTAATTCTACTGGCTTGTCCTTCCTTTCTTCTCTTTCTTACCGTGCAGACTTGGTTTTTCCCTCGAACTCGGTGAGCGATCCCACCTCTACCGCAGTGTCCGGGAACGTGAGACTTTGGTTTGGCGGGGGATACAACTGGTGAAGAGGACCAGTACCTCACCCAGGCGGCTTCACCTGTTATGCTGAATAGGGGCCTTCTGGGTGGATTGGAAGATTGGAAGGGATAGACAAGGAAGAGGGAAGGAAGGGACCGTGGCCTTAACCTAGGTATTTGCCTGGAGGAGAATTAGGAAACCACGAAAATCTCTTCAAGGTTGGGTGTGGTGGAATCCCCAAACCCCCTCTACTCAGTTGACCTCCCGAGGCTGAGTGGAACCCGTTTCAGCACTCTTAAAAACTGGTCAAATTTCGTGGCAGAGCCGGGAATCGAACCCGGTCCTCTGAAGGTGGCACGTAATCACGCAAACCACCACACCGCAGAGGTCGATAATAATAATAATAATAATAATAATAATAATAATAATAATAATAATAATAATAATAATAATAATAATAATAATAATAATAATAATAATAATAATAATAATAATAATAATAATAATAAAGCGAGTGGAGTGGCCGCTTTGTCAGAAAGGTTACGACGCTACCAAAAAGGTGAAATCTGGTTTGGCCGGCGGCAGTCATACTGGCGAAGGTACAAGCGGCACCGCATAGAGGACGTAATAAAATCAGGGCAGTAAAGGCTTTTTTTGCCGACTCTTCCAATTGAGAGCTCGAATTAAGCAAAGCAGAGGGAGTAGATCAGAGTAGCCTGGATGTTGGCCGTTCACGGCGGGAACAGCCCATTGTGACGTTCACTTTCACAGAGGAGATGCACTTCATTTGGTGCGCATTACGCAGGTCGATATTCTTTTGTTCTCGCTCTCTCTGCTGTGATTGGCGCGCGCATAGGCTGACCGTTATTGTTCTTGTCTCTTTTTTTTTGTACTAGCATCACAGTGCGGACCAAGTGTTTTGGAATGATGACGTCGCCATGACAACAATGATGCGGATCATCCAGGTGGCCAAGCCGCGACATTCACTTGCGTCACCAGGATTAAAGTATTGTGCTCAAGCTACTTGTTGCATTCAAGGATGGTTATACCACATGATAATTACAGATATCATTTCGCCAGATCAGATTATGCCCAAACAGCCATTACGGTATGGCAGCGTAACTCATTGAGGGTACGTCTGTCCGTCAGTTCCATGTTGCTCACTGAAAATCCCGCTACACACTGCTATATACCAGTAGATATCACATAATATATTTCAACACCTCCAAAACAGATGTTTGAACATATTACCACTTTCTTTGCCTTTTCTTATTCTCTTCGTAATATCACTTCATCCTCTCGCTGTGTTCTTTTTACGTTGTTTAGTCCATCCTGTATTTAGTCAGGTGGACTTTACAGAAACATTGTTTTGTGAATTAAGGTGCTGAATTTTATTTTATCTAATGTTTTTTCCATTAATGCCAATTTCATTTAGGTCTTCACCGATTTCTTCTTCTTAATCTGTTTACCCACCATGGTTGGTTTTTCCCTGGGACTCGTCGAGGTATCCCAACTCCACCGCCTCAAGGGCAGTTTCCTGGAACTTCAGACTCTGTGTCGGGGGGTACAACTGGGTAGGATGACTAGTACCTCGCCCAGGCGGCCTCACCTGCTATGCTGAACAGGGGACTTGCGGGGGGATGGGAAGATTGCAAGGGAAAGACAAGGAAGAGGGAAGGAAGCGGCCGTGGCCTTAAGTTAGGTACCATTCCGTCATTTGAGTAAAGAAGTGGAATCAGAGATAAGGTTTTGCGGATGATATAATTCTGTATAGAGTAATAAATAAGTTATAAGATTGTGAAAACTGCAAAATGACCTCGACAATGTTGTGAGATGGACAGTAAGCAATGGTATAGGCCTAATGATAAACGGGGTTAAAAGTCATATTGTGAGTTTCACAAATAGGAAAAGTCTTCTCAGTTCTTTACTGCGTTGGTGGGATAAAAAGTATTTTTGGGGATCATTGTAAGTAACTAGATGTTAATGTAAGGAAAGATCTTCATTGGGGTAATCACATAAATGGGACTGTAAATGAAGGGTAAAGATCTCTGCACATCATTATGAGGATATTTAAGGGTTGTAGAAAGGATGTAAAGGAGAGGGCAAATACGCCTCTGGTAAGACCCTAACTAGAATATGGTTCCAGTTTATGGAACTCTCACCAGGATTACTTGATTCAAGAACTGGAAAACTCCAAAGAAAAGCAGCTCGATTTGTTCTGGACGATTTCCAAGAAAAGAGTAGCATTACGAAACTGTTGCAACGTTTGGGCTGTGAAGACTTGGGAGAAAGGAGACTAAGTGGTATGTTCTGAGCTGTCAGTGGAGAGATGGAGTGAAATGACATTAGTAGACGAATACGTTTGAGTGGCGTCTTTAAAAGTAGGACAGATCACAATATGAAGATAAAGTTGGAATTCAAGAGGACAATTTTTGGCAAATATTCTTTATTGGAAGGGGAGTTAGGGATTGAAATAACTTACTAAGGGAGATGTTCATTAAATTTCCAATTTCCTTGCAATCATTTAAGAGCAGGCTAGGAAAACAACAGCTGGGGAATCTGCCACCTGAGGGACTGCCTTAAATGCAGACCAGTAGTGATTGAATGAGGCTCACGTATTTGAGAACCATCAAATACCACCCGTCTGAGCCACCCAGTCCGCCAGGAGTAAAGTAACATAAAGGTAAGAGATTTAATTAATAGACCGTGATATCTAACTATCACAGTCAGTCAATAAGTAGCCATCATCTCCCTAATAACTCAAGAGAAAACCTTATTAATTGATTTAATGGGAAAATGTTCTCGCCAACGTTCATTAGTTGCGTCACAGTGATGATGTAAGACAGACAATTAGCCGGCTCATGCTGAGTGCGCTCTCTAACACCTGCTGCCTGAATTATTCAGACTACATGACGACAAGCTGTAATATTAATACCAGAAGAAACACAAACTCTCGCGTCATCAGACATCGCCGTAATTGTTAGTGACAGTGTGAGGGATGTCTAACAGGTATCAAGGAAATGAATTGATATTTCACTTCATCATAGTGCATGACGTAAATTTATGGCCTTGTATCCTCCCAATCCCTACTGAAATATAAAATGGATTAGTCCTTTGTGTAGAAGTAACGTGATTGCCTTTATCCATAGGTCAGGATTCGATTCATGACTCATTCTAAAATTATAATTATAATCCAGGAATGAATACAAGAATTGCGAAGTCTGCAAGACATCTGGTTGCGTATGGATTGTCATGGGGGTCCAACATTCAGAGGGGATTCTATTTGTCATTCATTTGTTTGCTTTTTCACCGTTTATTGTAGGACAAGCAGTAAACGAAATCTAAGGGGAATTTGCAAGAGACTTAAGGTTTTTTTCCGTACAACTACAGGACAGCAGAGATTAAATTCCTTGATCCTTCTGCATATAAGCCTACACAAGGAGACTGCTAGGGCGTTAAATCTGGAGAAGGTGGCAGATACTTGAAAACATGAGATTAGAAAGCGGGCATTCGTTCAGAGAACTACATTTCAGGCGGTTCACATTTCGTATCATGAAATGTAGAGTATACAGTAAAGTAGGTTGGGGAGCCTAATTTCGTCCCCTAGGGGACTTCCAGTTTGCACGGTTGGTACCTAATGTTCAGCCATAAATAAACATAATTAAAGAGCGGTATGCAGAAGATGGAATGATTTTATTGGTGGATTGGAATGCGAGAGTGAGCAATAGGGTACCGGTGTACGGGAAAGAAGTAAAAGTAGGCGGGGCCTGCAAAGAAAGAGTATGGATAATGGTGTAAATAGTTATGGAGAAAGGTTATTGGAGTTATGTGTTATAGAACATTTATTTATTTTAAATGGCTGGGTGAAGGGGGATAGTCTGGGAGATTTGACGTATAATACAACAAATGGAGGGAGTGTAGTTGAAATAGGAATAAGTTCAGAGATAGCATTAGGAGAATAATAAGATTTGAGGTGTTAGAATGTGGGTTAACGGAACATATACCTATCAAAATAAAATTGAGAACTTTGGTTGCTGATGTGAAAGGAAAGATGGAGGAAAGTAGGGAGATATATAGGAATGGAGGATGGAAGTATGTATGGGATGATAATGCGAAAGAGAAATTGAGAGGGGATTTGAAAGAGGAGGGAGGTATATTAAGGGTAGGAATTGAAAGGGCGGCAGAAGGGAATGATATGAACAGGGTGCTAAAATTAATAGAACTCCCTGTATGGAGGGTGGGGAAGAAAGTGAGAAGGTTAGAGGGGAAAAGAACAAAATGAATGGATAGTTCGGTGAAGAATGCAGGAGAAAACGTGAGGTTGTAATGAGAGCCCTAGCGGAGTTTAGGAAGGAGGGGAGCAAGGAAAAAGGAAGGAATATTGTAAATTGAGAACGGAATATAAGGAGGTATTAAATGAGAAGAAAAGATGATGGAAGGAGGTGGAAGCTGAAAAAATAAATAGGTATTGTAGAGAGAAGAAATCTGAGAGGATGGGGGAATCAATACACACGATTAGAAGAACGAAACCGGTGGGGAAGGTGAATAAAATGGGACAAAACGAATGGCTTAGGCATTTTAAAAGGCTTTTAGAAGGGGAGGGGAAATTGGGTTGAGAACTAGACAATTCATATGTAAGAAGGGAATTGGAAGTCGAAATTCCAATATTGGATGAGGAAATAACAAGGCAGGAGGTAATAATAGTATTAAAAATGCTGGACCCAAGGCTGCAGGAGGTGTGAACGGTATTTCCAATAGTGTGTGAAAGGAGGTTGGGGCAAATGAACTGATGTTGAGAGGGATTGTGAAATTCTTTAATAGGTTGCTGGATACGGGGAAATTTCCGAGGGAATGGAGGAAGGGCGATTTATGCCCTATTTATAAAAATAAAGGGGCTAGTAGCGATCCTAACAAATAAAGGGGAATTACACTCCTAGACGCGTTGTCGAAGGTGTACACAGGGGTTTTGGCGAATAGGATAACAAATTGGGCGGAACAGTACGGTAGGATATATGAGTTTCGAAATGGATTTAGGAAAGGAAGGAACACAGTCGATAATGTTTGGATTCTGGACATCTTGATTACAAAGTATGTGAGGATAGCAGGGCGTAAATTATATGTAGCAGCGATTGACTTAGAAAAAGTCTTTGATACGGTCAGTAGGGAGGCGCTATTTTTGAGATTAAGAGAGGTTGACATGTCGAAGAAAATGAGGGTGGCAATAGAAAAAATTTATTAGGAATTGTTTGTGATGATTAAATTGCAGGATGGAAGGATGATTAAGTGTTTTGAATCGAAGAGCGGGGTGAGACAGGGGTGTAAGCTATCCCCAATATTACTTATATTATTTATCGATAATATTTAGAGTGTCATGGAGGAGAAGCATGGCAATGTCCTTGGATAGGGAAAATGGAGGTTCCGGGGTTTCTATTCGCGGATGACCTATTGATTTTGGCTTTGACGTCAAGTGGGTTGCAAAAAGGGTTGGACAAGGTAGTTGAGTATACTAGGAAGTGGTCTCTCAGAGTAAATGTAGGAAAGATTCAGATAATGGTGTGTAGGAAAAGGGGTGGGAGAAAGAATAAGGAAGTCTGGAGGCTAGATCAGCAAGAAATTAGACCAGGGGGTAAAATTGAGTATCTAGGTGTAATAATTAGTAAGAATGGTTCTTGGAAAGAACAGTGTAGGAGGGCTAAATTTAAAGAAAGAGGAGCGCTTGCGACAGTGGGGGTATTAAAAAAGAAATTTCCAGATGTCAAATACAAAATTTAGAAAACGGTGTTTAAATCACTGGTAATGGGCAAAATGCTATTTGGGGTGGAAGTGTGGGGAATGGAGGAGGGCAGAGCTGAACTTAACCAGGTGGTGGCGGACTTTAGTAAGATCATGATGGACCTCCCGAACTGTACAGCCAATGCCGGTGCCAGATTAGTTTGTAAAGAATTGATGGAGGTTGAAATAGCTAAGAGTGTTTTCAAGTATTGTGTTAGACTGGAGAAAGGGAAGGGTGGGGTAACAATACAAGAAACGCTTAGTTTTCAGAGAGGTATGACGAATGAAGGTTACTGGGTTATTAAGTGCAAGAAATGGGTACAACAGATAGGATTGGGGTATATGGAGATGTTTGGGGGGAAGGTAGGAATAAATGAGTATGGGAAAGGATAAAGGGAAGACTACTTGATATTGAAAGACAGAATTTAATAAGGGAATGTAGAGAGAGAATCTCTTTATCAGTATTAAATAAATTGGTGGAAGTAATAAACCCGAAAACTGAGTTTGAGCGTAGAAGGGGTAAGAGAGGTTTGTATTGGTGGGTATTGGGAGTTCCGAGGAACAGGCGATAGATAGGTGGTGAGAATAAGGATAGATGTGTGTTATGTGGAGAGAGGTGGGAGGACCTGCATATTTTCAATCAATGCCGAGCTTTGGAGGAGATAAAGATTAAACTACTAAGTAAGAACGAGCTAGTTAAGGTAGGGGAAAGCTATAAGATGACATCTTGGTTATGTGAAGAGTGGGAGAAAGGAACAAATATAGCGAAATTCTTAAATGTGGCTAGAGCTAGATTTATAAAGAAACTAAGGGAATAACAGGGGTTGTGTAGATAATGTGGTTCATGCCGAGGGAGGAAGGGGGCATTCGGCTCAAACGAATGGATATCCGACCTGAGCGGATACGGGAAGGGTATCATGGGTACCATGATATCTGCAGAGGGGGCTGTAGTGTTAGGGTAAGGGGAAAAGGCATTTTGCCCTGTGGAAAGGTGATCCGCCCGGGGAAAAATTTTGTGAAGTAGATCGAGGAGTAGTCGGATGGGAGTGTGCAGCAGATTTAAGACTTGAGGAATACAAGAGTAGATATGTTTATGAGAAGAGTTGGTAACAAAGGAAAGCCTGAGAAAATTACGTAGGAGTTGAGAAAAGGGGAGGTTGAGTAGGCTCTGAGGGTAGTGTAAATTTAAGAAGTTGGTATATAATTTATGTAATCGATGATGGTTGAAATGTCGTTTAGCTGGAAGCTAGTAAAAACATAATTAAAAAAGTAGTGAGAAGTCTGAGTGAACTAATGAACTTGGAATGGATAACTGTCTGTTTGTGTGTAAATTAGGTTGGGAAAACATTTGAATTGTACAAGTGTATTTTATGAGAAGGGAGGATAAAGAACGTGTATGTAACACTAATTAAGGTAGATTAAGTGAGACTGTAGTAAAGGAGGGTTGTAAAATGATGGATTCTTGATGTTTAAGTCTTAAGTTTAATAAGATGGAAGAAGGATAAGTCTAACGGTTTGATGTGTGTAAGTGTGGTGCTGTAGATTGTGAAGTCTGAGTGAACTAATGGACTTGGAATGAAGACTGTTTGTCTGTGTAAGTGAGGTGGAAAAAAATTGTTGATTATTTTAGCTGCGTTGAAGAGGGATGTAAAATGATTGTTAGCTGATATTTAAATCTTAAGTTTAATAAGGTGAGATGTAGTGAGCGGGAGTAGTGCGAGAGAGGAGAGGGTGACGTATTAAGGGAAAAGGGAGGAGTGGGGACTTGACCCACCCCAAAGAAGTTAGGCTTGAGCATGTCTGCACGGGAAGAAAAAGGTGAGGTGACAATGGACAAGAGTATGTGTGACGTACTTAGGGGAAGTGCGTGGCAGGCCACCTGTTGGGTCTGGTTTCCGCCCAGGTGGCATGTCACCCGTAGTAGGGAAGGAACACAGTGTCAGCGAGTGTCGGTTCTCACGTGGCAAGGCTGGTGGCTGCTATCGACGGGTTGGTAGGCGTGTGTTCCATACCAGGGCTGACGCAGCGACCAGTCTAATTAATTTTTAGGTGGTAGGTGTGGGTTGTGTTTAGGGTAGTTATTAGTGCTGTAGCGTCCTGCATGTGTGATGGCTATCCGCGTACGTGTGGGATGATACCGAGTAGACGTAGTGGTAGTTAATGTAGTTAATTAGTTTTAAGAGAGATGTAGTAGTTATTGTTTGTTTGTTTTTTGTTTCGCTCTGTCTTTATTGCCTGTAAGCCGATGGTGTATACTAGGGCGGGCAATAAAGGTACGTATGTATGTAATGATTGATTGATCAAACGAAGTTTTCCT
Organism: Anabrus simplex; assembly: GCF_040414725.1. Taxonomy (NCBI): domain Eukaryota; kingdom Metazoa; phylum Arthropoda; class Insecta; order Orthoptera; family Tettigoniidae; genus Anabrus; species Anabrus simplex. Next base: position 214,023,921 of record NC_090279.1, on the reverse strand, counting down.
CAGCAACATAAAATACGAAACGTTATGTACCCCGAAATTAGTACTGTCTTTAATGTACTTCATAATCAAAGATGATTTACTGATGTATTTGGTCGTATTTATAAATTTCTCTCCAGAGTAATTAAGGTTCAGGGCATGACATAACTCCAAAGCAGTACTCGTTTCTTAGTTAATACAATTTATTAATAATGAATATTTAATATTGATTTACTAATTTCCCTTGTACAACTGTAATTATACTTGAACCTCGTTATAACTAGCGGATAAATTGTGTCGTTATAACGATTGTCGTTGTAGCTGTGAATTATGCTATCAGTCGAACGAGTAGGGTTATTTTAGATAGTATGTACTGGGCTAAGTGGCCGTGCGTGTTAAAGCGCCACGACTTTGGAGCCCAATTTTGCATTCGGGAGACGAGTGGCTTCGAGTCCCACTGTCGCCTGTCCTGAGAATGGCTCTCTGCGGCTTACCATTTTCACTTCCAGGCAAATGACGGCACAATTCCTGTTCACATGCCGCAGTCTATTCCTTCAAACTCCTTACCCTCCAATCCATTTTCATTAGTTCCTCAAGTGAGAAATAAATTCGCCTCAATTCATCCCCGACCCTGCATAGTGATACGGGACTAAGGGCTGGAAAAACATTACAGTGTAGACATTTTCTCTTAAGGTTGACTGAACTACATAGAGCATAAAATAGTGTCGCCAAGGTGATAGTATCGCTTTCAATTGCTCACCTAGCCTTTTCTTAAACTTTTTCAAAGAATTTGGAAAATTATCGAACATTTACCTTCATAAATTATTTCATTCCCAAGATCTTACCCTTGCTGTAAAATAATATTTGCCCTAATTTGTCTTCTTGAATTACAACCTTGTCTTTAGATTGTGATCTTTTCCACCTTTAAAATCTCCAGTCAAACCTATTTGTATACTAATGTTATTCCACATTCCCGCTTAATCGAGCAGTTCGTCTCCTTATTCCCAAGTATTCCCACCTCGAGTTTGCAAACTTTTCGTAACAGTAGTCTTTTGCCGAAAATCAACCAGAACAAACTGTGCTGCTCTTCTTCGGATCGCTTGCAGTATTAAACTTCTCTAAAGAGTGCTAGAGCCAAAAGTCGAGATGAGGAGTATTTGTTCAGTAATTATCGAAGTTCAGTGACAGAAGAGGAGAATAAGTAACTTGTCTGGACGCCTACCCCCAACACCGACTTATGGCTGTTCAAGTGAAAGTAGAGATATTAAAGTACGAATTGGTTATATATATATTTGTTGTATCAAGCAAAGCTGAAATGTTGCTATCGTACTACATGAAATCTGACGATAAAAATTTTGTGTCGCTGAAACCAACCTCACCATACTGAAGTTCTAAATTGAAATAAATGTCTTAGAGCTGGGGGTCTTACGAACATTTGCGAAACGAAATAGTGACATAGAAATAAATGCGTGACGGAAATGTAACCTAGCAACCGTGTAGCCTGTAATGTAAGGTATTGTAACCTAGCAACCGTGCAAGGTAAGTCTTATGGCTAACAAACATCTTAAATTAGCAACCGTTGATAGATGGCAATGACCGAGAAACTATAAGACATATTTATGAGATGATTTGATTTCCCCGTAGGGAAACTGGACACCACTTTTTGCAGGTTTTCTTCCGGAGCATCAGGTCTGCAGAAGCTGATTTAGGAGACGTCGCAGTATGAAACGGAAAATCACGTACAAGTTTCACCCATGCATTTCCAAATGCTTACAAGGTTTTCTCTACGAGAAACGGATCAACGATTAGATTAGCAATTAAAGGTCATTCATAAACACCAATTATGTAGATCGAAGTGTTCGAAAGAATTTTTTCAGGTAAATGAGTTAAGAGTGTTTGATTCGGTGCATACATAATTTGAAATCAAATTCAGTTTAAAACGTTATTGCTATAAATAATGCAGAATCATTTACGTATTCCAAGCGTGCATTTAGTATCGGTCGATTTAAATGATGCCGTAACTCCACAGCAGCATGGAAACTAATGTTCTCAATATAGAATTTAATTAATGGAACCTGGTTATTTGATATAATTCGTATATTTTGTAAACTTGTTTTACATAACGAACACAAAGCGCAAACATTATTTTTAATAGGGTACTTAGTTTTGTTATTAATTCCAATTGTATGTAATTACTTGCGGAGTTGTTTCGATAACACTTTCATATTCAGCATCGTAATACGGTACAAATCTCTTCCATATTGGTAGCCACTATTTTCGTCGCTGTTAACGTGTACTTTTTAATGAATATATTATTAAAATAGCATCTGTCATTAATAATACCAATTAATTGTAGAGAAAATGGAATTTGTCATATGTTTGCCTATGAGAGAGATTGGACGGTTTAGTGCTAATTAGTTTGAGTGATATCTCTGCTCCGAAGCGTTTGAAATCGTTCGTATATAAAAAAGCAGAAAGCACAACGTGACTTTTCACACACCTTGGCATTTCAAATGCAATGTCTTATATTCCAGTGAAATTCCTCATTCTCTGAATTAGAGAATATTATAGAATATATTTCGTCAGTTCTATGACTAACCCGATTCAACAGCAGTGCGCCAAGGTATTTTCATGACAAGATAGATAAGATATAGCACCATATAAAACTTGAATGGATTAATTAATTTTTAGAAAAGTTTATAACAAATATTTTATTATTTTTTGTATTTTACATGGAAAATGCTATTTGCGGCACTGTTTTAGGTATATAATTTACCAGACTTGTAAAAATTACTCATATAGTTAATAATAATTCTGGGGTATGCATTCAGGTGTAAACTATTGGAGATATATCTTTTTAAATTTTTCATTATTCATACAATATGCAAACAACTAGTATGGTGATTTTAAGACCAAAAATTTGAAGGTAATATTGTACTGATAATAAAATGCCGAATTAATTTTAATTCGTATAAGTACTGAAATATTAGTTTGTTTCTCTATTTAATTTTATCCCTTTTGTATGTCGAAAATTTAGGGCTCAGGGCCGTCTCTTACATTTAGCTACAACTTACAGTACATAGTCACATGATTGGGGAAAAAAAGAAACATTGTAAACAGTCTGTACAAAATTATTGGAGTAAAATAGTATTATAATTGTTACTTTGTTAATGATAAATATTATCTATCTACGTCACCTACCAATAGCTCACGCTAACATGCTTACAAGCTGTTCACGTATTCCAGAAGAATTCTCGACAAGGCCGTTTAAATGTGGCTATTGAAGTGCTATTGCGTATACTGACAGGGAGAATGTGCCTTGCCCTAGACACCTGGAATGAGTGGCTGTATACAGATGGGTGATTAACAGGTATCATTACAGTATAAGTCGATCTGGTATTGTGTCATTAGATGAGAGGAAGTTAAAATGTGAGTATAGGTATTCAGGTGTAGATTCGTTCACAAGTCAAAACATTAGTGTCGCAGTGTGCAGGTCTATTAGTTTATCGATTTTTAGCCATGATAGCTTACATTATAACGGGAAATATGTATTTTAATGTTATAATATAAATCGTATACAAGAGTTCATTGCCCTTTGATGCTTCACTGTTTTTTCTACATTTGCAATATCACATTAATATATTAGTAAAGTGAGAGTTTGAATAACTTTTAGAAGAATGGATTATTTCATATTTAGGGGGTGAAGAGATGTATATATCTTTCCGCAGAAACTTGTAATGTGATCATTCCAGTTTAATGTGTCATTCATGGCAACGCCTAGGTTTCTTACAGACTTCTTAAAAAAGTATAGATTCATCACAGAGCAGCGTCAGAGTAGGTTGATATGTGATTTTTGTGAACATTTAAGGTAAATGCGGTAAGAACTCCGTCGCAAGGAACATTTGTACATGGCAAAGAGATGAAAACATTTTAAGCTAGAAAAAAATCAAAACTTTAGAAAGGTTTAAGAAACACACTTGCTTTAAAACTGCTCTGGACTTAGGTTACTCCGTCAGAGATTTAAAAATGGTGTTAGAGAAAAACTGATAACATGATTTAAGAGAAAAATTTGGGGAATTTTAACACTAAAATTTAAAATTCGATTGTTTGGTGAAAATCGAAGCATTTCAGTTATGACTCTCCTTAAGAAATCTGGGCAGTGAATTTGTTGACGGGGGTTGAAACCTGTTAATAGCAATTGTGTTTCTGTAATTAGAACGCTTAAATCTTTTAGAGCAGGTTTTGATATCTTTTGTAAGTTCAAATTACCAGAATAGGTAGCTGCCTCTGTGGATCCGTGGTAGAGTGTCGGCCTCCGGATCCCAAGATAGCGGGTTCAAACCCGGCAGAGGTAGTCGGATTTTTGAAGGGCGGAAAAAAGTCCAATCGACACTCCATGTCGTACGATGTCGGCATGTAAAAGATCTCTGGTGATACATTTGGTATTTACCCGACAAAATTAATTAAAATCTCAGCCATAGACGCCCAAGAGAGATCCGGTTTACTCTAGGTCCGCTAGATGGCAGACAGAGTAAACCGGAACGTCGAAATTGACGAGCAGACAGCCAGATGGCGTCAAATCGAAATGTCTGCAAACGGTAGCTGAGGCCATACGATTATTATTATTATTATTACCAGAATAGGTGATCGTATTCTCTATATGCAATTCATAAAATCCATTAATGGTAACTCATGTCTGATGGAAAGAGAGGGAAATAGCCGCCCCTGTTCGGTTATCACAAGGACGGCCCCCTAATCACTTTATATGAACAATGTTTCTTTTTTATGATGTTTGGATTAAGTCATAACTCAAGATTATTATTGCAACCATCAGGCAGATTGTCTCATTCAAATTTTGCTTGAAATATAAAATCCAACACATGTTTCTTCAGGTTAGGAAGTACAAATGGTGTATAACAATCGCCAATTAATTTTTCAACGCAAAGTCCGCTATAATTTGTATATAGTGTCTGGGATTTTCTTTATTCTTAAGAAGTTGGGCGTCTCCATGGGAATAATTGTTCCTCTAGCGCCAATCATAAGTCCACTGACATCCCATTTTATAATTTCATACTTCTTTCCGAGATACTCAAGCCATGGTTCTTAAAAATAAATAAATGGCCTCGCAATCCTGCCAAGAAACAAAAAGACAGCTGTGGAACAAATGAATATGTTGAAATAACAGGTAGAGAAATTCGGCCTTCAAATTTCTTTAGAGAAAACGAAGTACGCAACCAATATCCGAACAGCACCTAACAACAGAGTACGGTGAAATATGAATAGTGGACAGTGAGAAAGAAGATAACAAGAACAGGTGAGAATAGATGCCCGAAGTTTTTCGTAGAACGCATATCCTATACAAACCAAAACGCATGGTGCATCAGCCCCGAAAGGCGTGGCCTACCAAGCGACCAGTGCTCAGCCCAAAAGCCTCCAGATTATGACGTGTCATGTGGTCAGCCCGACGAATACTGTTGATCTTTATTCTTGGCTCCCTACACCGACTGGAATGAGAGAAGAAAAGAAGTATGAGAGCAAAATAACAGACTCCGATGAGGAGAAGAGCTATACAGGGATGATGAACTGCTGATGCAGTCAATACGGAAACGACGACTGAAGTTCTACGGACATCTGTTCAGGATGGATCCAAGCACGATTAACGAAGCAGATTTTTAATGTACTGGACAAGAGACCTAACGTCCCGGATAAATGGTTCAAGGAAATAAGAAAGGACGTCAAGAGCAAGGGACTGAATCAGGAGGGCATCTCTAACCGATCAAAATACAGATCAGTGATCAAAAACGTTAAGGGCTTCCACGATGAGCATGAGCAGAACAGCGCCCAGAGAAAGAACGCAACGCTTTTCCGCTGAAAAATAGGCTTTCAGGAATGCCTCATGGTCTCTAATGGCTCTAAACGAGAGAAAAATGGTCGTAGTTTACTTGCTGTGGAACAGATTAGGCCTTTCGCCGGTAACTAAACACCGAGTGTGATACGGCTAAATATAACTTGACTCCCTTAAGAGGAGCACTGCTCAGTGGAGGAAATACAATCGGACCTCCATTTGGTCAGCAAAATCTCATATAAGGGAAGAACATAGCTGTGTCAATGGTTGTGGCATTTCAAAACGGTTGACGGAATATCTTAGAAGACAATGACATGTGGAACTGATCTCCTTTACATGTTATTGCTGCTGAGGAAAGTGAGGGAAACCCAGCTTTCTGATTGTCAAAAAAGTACTATGGCGCTGAACATGGTGGAACTCATAGCATCTGGTTAGTCATAGAATTGACGAAGTATTATACAATTTTCTCTGATTCAGAACAATGAGAAGTTTTACTGGAATTCAATGTGTACACTTATGATACAAATGATACTGCATATTATTCAAATTTTCACGATAAATGTCTCCACTGACAGCTCGGAATATCCCACCTCGTCTTCATAGTCCAGCCCAAAGTGTGCAACAATTTCGTAACACTTCCCTTTTGTTGGAAATCTTCCAGAACACATCGTGCTGCTTTCCTTTCGACCTTATCCATTTTTCTTACCAAGTAATCCCGGTGTGGGTCCCATATATTGAAACCTTAATTTAATTATGCTCTTAGATAGCAACCGTACAGGCTGTGATGTAAGATATTGTTACCTAGCAACTCTGCAGGCTATCTTATGGCTGGTTGTCATCTGAAATTAGCAGCTGTTGGGTGGATTGCCATGCCAGGGAGACTTATACAACCTCTCCTTTATACCCTTACAACAACAATACTTTCAAAACCAGATGAATAGATCTGTAAGATCTATTTATAATCTCGTTAGTGTGATTACCCCGATGACATTCATTTCTTACATTAACACATAAGTGGTCAAAGTAATCACCGCGAGGTATGTTCACCCCATCAGGAAGATAATTAAAACTGAGAGGACTTTTCATCTTGGCGAAATTTACAACCCGACCGTCTGCATTCAGTCGCTCATAATCCTGTAACTCATTTAGTACTCTATAGAGTACAACGTAGTCTGCAACATGTCTAATCTGTGATTCCAATTCTCTTCTGTTGCCATTTATATACATAAGGAAACATGTAGTGTAGGTCCAATGTTACCTCCCTGCGGAATCCCCCTTTTAATCCTTCCAGGATGAGATAATACTTCACCTATTCTAATTCTATGAACGTATGCTTCGGTCCTTCAGAATATCCATTACTTTCATGAATCCACCTCGCTCGATAAGTTCTTCATTCGAGACACGATTGTACCAATCAACATTCTTCAACATTAACGACAGCAACACTGGTCAAACAAAGTTAGCTTCCAAGGTCTCTTTACTGATAATGGCCATATGTCATTAGCATAAATCATAGTTGGAATAACAGAAGTGTTATATAACTGCAGTTAGGTCCCGGCTTTTCTGTTCTTGACGAACAAATACATTTTAACTGTTGAATTGCCGCTATGACTATAAAGTCTGTATGAGAAACCTACTTCCAAACGACCATCTTGCGACTGAGGTACGTAATCCGCTGCACTTGGTAAATTTTCTGCTCTCCGACTATAATATGTGTTAGGATTATTGCCGATCAGCATTATTTTAGTAGTAGGTTTCCAGATTTCATTTCATCTCGTGAAGGGAACTGTTAGTTTCTGACAGCAACACTACCTGGTAACACTTCCTTGTAACTCCGCCTTTCTCATTCGAAAATCAAGCGTAGGATAAAAAGGAATAGTGATAATATTCGGCCTTGTCCGAAACCGGTAATTATACTGAAGAAGCCTCTGATTCAGCGATCGGTTCTCACACAGCAGACACTGTTGGTCAGGGACTTCGTATCTCCTGCAGATGTTCCATAATGGCTCTTAATGCATTCTATCATAAGCCTTTTTGAAGTATTTGAGCTTATAGCCAGTGGTGATTTAAATTCTACGCACTTCTCGATAATATTTGATACTGTGAAAATCTTTTCAGGATATATGCGACCAGAGCGAAATCCATCCTGGCTCTCTTGTTACAGTGAGTCAATTTCTCCTTGTAGAATGATAGAAAATACTCTTCCAGACACTGAAGGAACGATAATCCCCGAGATAGCAATTTTAGGGGAGTTGTTTTACATTAAAAGTCTTTCACCATCTATCAGGAACCGTTTGTGTTCGCAAACATTCATTTAATAACTTCTAAGAATGTCTCAACATCCGTAAAGTGTTCGGCTGCGATCAGGTCTACACCAGCCGCTTTAACGTACTTTATTGCACTATAGTAATATCGTGAAAATTACTGACAATTCCTTTGTCCTCACCATTCTAATTACAGAACGCAAACCGAAAGGGTGATGCTATAATTTAGAAACAACCTGCAATTACTCATCCCAGTTCAAATACAGAGGATTTGTTTAGCGTTAATTACTACCATAAAGCGGCCGTTAATCAAATCACCAGTGCGATCAAATCTCAACTAAATGAACATGCTTACAATGTTCATCCCTCGGTATGAAATAACAAGACTTTTATCTCCACACACACACACATACACACACACACACACAACCATTAATATATTAACTCTGTCATTATAACATCATAACTGAGTAAGATTTGGCAGCAAGTGAATCTTAAAAGCGTTTTAGCATTTATGATGAATTCGTCGCCAGAACTGAGATGGGATGGAGGGTTTTCTGTTGGAGGAAGTAAGGATTCAAATACTTAATATGTAGATGACATCGTTCTCATTGTCGTGAATGATATGGAAAGGAGAACACGAAAACACTTTTTCCTCGTGTGACAGCTGTGAGCAACGAGATGGGACTGAAATGAATTATGCATAAATTACTTTTGGTTTGCTTTTGGTGACGAAAATTTCAGGCGTTAAACTTCAGCTAGTGTTCAGTGTCTTAGATTTACCAACAATTCTTATCTGAGGCAATCCCTTAACACTTGTATGTGATCTAGTTTGCCATACATACGATTTTTCGCGATTGTACACTAAGCGATCATTACTGCCTACTGGCCATGGGCACGTACTGCAAGACGCAGGTAAACCTGGATGATCGTAGGTCAATAATGTATTTGACCTTAAGCCAGAGGTACTGCTGAAGCCTGTGGTACTGTGATGGGGAGGACCCACAGAAAGTAAACGCGTGGATGGTGACGGTGTGTTAGGAGTACCTTCGGTTGTAAAAAAACAAGAAGACAGTCAACAAACGAATAAGCAATTACTGGTATGCATGGGGACAAACCATGACGGCCTCAGTTCCTCACACCCTGCACCCTGCTGAGTTGTAATGCTTCTTTGGCGCATAGAGGTTGCCAAACCACTTTCTTCACGTTTTACTTTTTCTTCAAGTCGAGTGCAGTAGTTGATGGGGCAACTCCAGCTACAGTAGCCGCTAATAGACACCAGGCTGCCGCTGGAGATTAGTAGTGTGAGGCGAGGTCGTCTTATTTTGTACATGCCTCTTTGATTGACTGTACAGTTGAAGGTGTGCCGTAAAACTCTGCTAACAATCTGTGTTTGCTTACATTAGGTGAAAAGTGATATGTTGCCTCATGGCAACACTATACAGTAGCGATCTAACATGGTTGTTATTATTTGGTTGTTAGGAAGTGTCATCTATTTCAGCCTATTCTTCCGTAATGTAGCGAGAATAACATAAATTCTAAGGGTTTTCATAGGCCGCACCCCTAAAGTTTATGGAAAACTTGTGCAGGCAAATGTATACTTTTCTTCTCTCTTCAGTGAGTTTGCATTCTAAACTGTTACCACCTAGAGAAGATGATGATGATGATGCTTGCTATTTAAATGGACCTAACATCTAGGTCATCGGTCTCTTATTAACTAGAAATCCAGGATTTAGGTCAGAACTAGTGCAGGTACCTATGAAACAAAAAAGGACATTTGCTATGGTCAGAAATGTCATGGCACAACTGTCACGTAAACGTCAAAACTGGTCCGCAATGTATTCTTATCCACATTCCTCCAAGGTGATGGATGATACCGTAATTCTTTATTGTACGGAGCAACGGATATTCGATATATTTGAATAAAGGGCTCGAGAAGTATTTGTAAGTTAATTTAGAGTCACTTTAACCCTAAGGTCTTATCGTGACTTGTAACGGTAGAATTTACATTAAATTACAGTAGAGTGAAGAATGAGAGGAATACAAATGATTTTGGTATTTTAAACTGAACAGTTAGGTCTTTGAATACAGACCAGTGTCCTTGAACGAGAGGTATTTTTGCCATTCTTTGGAAAAGTTTCCGATACATATCAAGATCCAGTATATATTTTTTAAACCAAATTATGTGATCACATTATGCGATATGAAGACGCGATCAGATGAGAATTCCTTGTAACCGGAAATATCGGTGAAAAGAGACACATTGGACGAACTCCCACTCGCCGGACGAACATCACTAAGCGAGGCACTCCTACAGGGCAATGGAACTGGCGCAACATCGAGAAGGCTGAGCGAGACTCTGCCGTAGTGTCCTTGGAGATCACGAACCCCAGAAATGAGAAGGATAAGGGAGAAAAGTCACAAGTAAAGAGCAGTAAAATAAAACTGTCTAGAAGCATTGAAGCGATGAGTTTACTATGGAACAAAGAACTGTTCTTATGGAGACTATTGAATACATAATAAATGAAGCAGCTCGACACAGCATACCCTTCCATACATAGAAAAAGGACTTGAATCATTGCAAATTTTTAAAATGTATATACCTCAACCGTCAGATTTTGTAAAGATGGTTACGTATTTTAGCCACATAGTCTGCGATAATAACTTCCGAAATAAGACATCACCGAAGTCTTTTACACGTAGTAGAGCCATTACGTTGGTTCACTGGCCGTCTAGTGTCGCTGTGGTTCACGACAGCGGAGAGTGTGCACAACAGGATTTTGTCGTGAGAGTTCTTGGCTAGTCCCAGTAAGAGGCATTTCCTTACCTACACCACAAGCACACTACGGTCTCTTTTGTGAAGGGTAGTTGAATACGTGAATCCGCTAGTGAACCATTTGAGATGAGCAGGTTGAAATCGCCCGGATCATCACGACGGGAAAAAGACGCGAAAAGGCACGTCTAAAGACTAAGTGATCCTTGAACTGCTAGCGCCAGTACACGAACGTATTGACTGTAGTACACACATAGATGTATACTGTGTTGCCTGCACTGTAGGCGCCAATCCACGAACATATTGACTGTAGTACGTACATAGGTGTACACTGTGTTGCCTACACTGTTAGCGCCAGTCCACGAACATATTGACTAGTACGTACATAGGCGTACACTGTTGGGTCTACACTGTAAGTGCCAGTCCAAGAATTTATTGAATGTAATATATGAGTGTACGGAGTATTGCCTAAAATGTAGGCGCCAGTCTACCAACTTACTGACTGTAGTAGTGTGTCGAGTTGTCTTAAAATTTCAGCAAACATCTTTCAAATAGTTCCCGGGGCTCCAAATAATAACCTTTTAACAGAGCATGAGGGTGATTGAAATACGTTTTGTGAAAATTTGGGACTTTATCCTCGTAGTTATACCTTTTTCATCATCTTACACTACTTTGGCTGGTCTCGGGAGTTGTTCCAAAATCGTATCATTGGGTCCGCGCGAAAATATCGGTGATCCGATTATTCCCGTGAGAATGAAGCGAAGAGTCCAGCATCTCTTTTAATGAAGGTCATTTTAAAATATGGGATGACACCTGCCATGCTCAGTGCAGAAGATAACGAGAGAACGATGTTAAAAATGTTAACGAGTTAGGAGCACGCAATTAGCAGAACAAAGGAGGCAATTAGGAAAGAATTAATTATGAATGGAAGTCGCTGAGATTTGAGATAGGACAAAGGGAGAGGTAAATTGTGTGACGTAAACAGTAAGACCTGCTAGATGGAAATGGGCCCAAGATAGATAAATTTATTAGCCTGTGTAACCTTTGTTAACACGTTAGCTTGGTACAATACTGTGACAGCAATCGTGGAAGAGCGTGCATCATCTGGCAAGTGTCAGTCAGTGTATTTTAAAAAATTGGCTTTATTATTTTTTATTTATTAGGGGTTCTGATACACGTAAAATCTTAAACTCTTGGGAGCCATAAGATTTACGAAGAAAATTAATAGGACCTTCTCTTTCTTTCTCAATAATAGAACAACCGATTTACGCATTCATTCCACACCACATCTTTCAAAAACACCACTTATCGATGTGCTTCCTGGATGAATGCAAAAACAGACTTTAATTAATGGACAATTTCTTTGCATACAATGTTCAATAACTTTCCCATAAACCACTGTCATTCTTCCTTTAATCTTGATAGTTCCTTGATTCCTTCCTTTCAGTAGCATTTAAGTTAAACTTAAAATTCATTCGTGTTAATTATCAGCATAGCTCGTTATTGTAAACAAGTTAACCCATTTCAATATTTGTAATAATTGAGAATAACCACTGTATTTAATGTTTATATAGTTTATACGTATCAGAATTTTTAAGTTTTTCTTCATATTTTTAATTAAATTAAATATAATTAGTTGTTGTAGTTAAATAGTACAGTATATGCACCGGTGGAAAATGAATTCACAGAACCAAGAAGGAGTTTCGCTAGATAAACGAAATTTGAGAGATGCGTGTTTGCACATTTGAAAGATAGCTTTTACTTAAATGTATGCCCTAGTCGACGAAGAGTGGTGCTAATAGGGCCACTTAAACCTTCCAAAGCAAGTTAGCTTTAAATACGCGCTGTACACTTCGTGAGCGTTAATCATCATTCGGTGTTGACGTTGTTAGATAAGAGTTAGTCAAACATGCCTTTAAGGAGACGAGATGGTGGATGTTCTCTCCATGATATTGCAGAAAGCTTTGGCAGGAATGTACCCACAGTCCATCAGTTTTGGCAACAATAGTGACAGAAAGGCACTGTCTCAAGGACACGTGGATCGGATTACACAGGGAACACTGCGGAGAGGGAACACCGCCCTATTCTCCACATGGCTGTGGAGGATAGTACTACAGCAGCCATTAGAGCTTCATTTGGAACCACGGTGGCACAGCGAACTGTAAAAAATGAATTACTTGAGGGACAGTTTCGAGCTAGACGTCCTGTAGCGTTCATACCATTAACTCCGAATCACTGCCATCTGCAAAATCGGTGATATCAAGTTAGTGCTCATTGCAGAGCACAGTGGAGCTCTGTTGTGTTCTCAGATGAGATATGTTTCTACATTGTATCAGTGATGACCGTAGGTTGGTAACGAAGCCTGGTAAGCTGTTGGAACCAAGCTGTCTGCGGCGTCGACACATTGGACCTACACCAGGAGATATGGCCTGGGGAGCAATTTCCTTTGACAGCAGGAGCACTCTCATCATTACCGCAAAAAATTGACCGCGGATTTGTACGTCGGACTGATAATAATGATTGAACCGGTTGTGCTGGCATTCATTCGCAGAATTCAAGAAGGTGTTTTCCTACAGGGTAACACTCGCTGCTGCTGTCACCCAACGTGCTTTACAGAGCGTCGATCATTTGCGTTGGCCTGCGAGATCGCCTGACTTTTCGCCCATTCAGCACATATGTGACATTATGGAATGACAAATTTTGTACCAGCAATAATCGTTGCAGATTTGAGTGATCAAGTGTAACAGGCGTATCCAGTATTAATATTATTTCCTCTTCTTATATCTCTTTCTTTTGTAATTAAGTTACATTTTTAGTTCAAACCATTAATTTACAGTACTAATTGCTGATAACATTTAAACAGTCGTGAACAGTGTAATTAGGGAAACTTGCAATGTTCATACAATGTACGACGCTCGTGGTGACAAACCGCACGTTTTATCCCGCATACTTGAACATTATTGAGTTGAAAATCAAATAAATATATTACATTCTCAATTGCTTATCCTAAATTGCATTCCACTAAACTAATGTCTCCTTGGTGTTGAGATTTCATCTTCCGCCAGTGTAGAACAACCGTGGCCCAACATAGACATGCATGTCATGACCAAACGTGGATGTTATGGCATTTATATAAGTTATAGTGCAAGCTTAATACAGAGAGTAACAAGTTTACTCCAGCCCGAATAACATATCTGCTATGGGTTTTGCATCAGTATTAGGGGTCAGGCCCATTAGAACCCATAAATGTTATGTTACTCTCGCTACAGTAAATAGAGATTAGCTGTGGATGGATAATAAGCAGTACGGAGCCATCAGGTTTTTGCCCATCATATATGAAAAATGAAAGTTTATATTCACTTTGTGATCGGAATCTTTTCACTTCCCAACTGCTCTTTAATTATATTTACTGACGGCTTATGATGAAGGATTTCGTTTTCTCTCTTAACGTTCTGTTTTATCTCTTAAGTTCCCTTTTCCTGTTTTTGTTTTTGTTTTGTTTAATGATATGCTGGAGAGCTAATTTGTTCCTCCGTTTCATCCAAGTGGAGAGTGAGAATTAAGTCAGACTACACCCCCTTTTAGCTTAAATCTGTCGTAGGGTGCGTTCCTTTTGGCTGAGTTCCATCGAGCGCATCGTAATATAAGGCGAGCAGGCGCTAGTTGTGGCGTTGGCCACTCACGGCTCATTGGCGCTGACATCACCATTTCTGCAGCACTGAAAGGAAGATTTTCCCCCTTCTTTTCCTGTCTCTCTCCGGGATAACTCATGATCCTCTTTCTCTCTCTCCGACTCGTTCTGGATTGTTAACTGTGAGCAAACACGCTGGGATTAAATGGTGCCACACCTTCTTCGCTATTTGTGAAAGCTTGTTGCTTTGTATCACCTTCTGTGACAAGTGCGTATCCATGGTAACCGGTAAGAGGGAACCCCTTTCTGATTCAGATGGCCAGCGTCCATGCGTATGATCACCTAGGTAACACATTTTGGTCATTTCTTCAATTCAGAGATTTTTAAATATTAAATGAGATATACTTGTATAGCAGTAGAAACACAGAAAGGTTTAAATCAGAGAAACCAACATCATCAAGAAATTGCGTTGAAACAAGACAGTTCACTTCAGAATTAGAGATCATGTTCAAGATACGAAATCAATCAATCTCTATCAATCGCCACTGATCTGCATTTAGGGCAGTGGCGCAGGTGGCGGATTCTCTGTCTGTTGTTTTCCTAGCCTCTAGTTTAATAATTTAAATTTGGAAATTTATCGAACATATCCCTTGGTGAATTATTACAATCCCTAACTTCTCATGCTATAAATGAGCATTTTCCCCAATTTTCTCTGTGAATTCAAAATTTACCTTCTTACTGAGATTCTTCCTACTTTAAGCAAACACTTGGTGAGTAGGCCGTAGATGTGGCGTCGCGTATCTCTGAGCTTACGTTCTGGGGATGTTGGGTTCGAATCCGATCGTCGCCAGCCCTGAATATGGTTATCCGTGTTTTCCCATTTTCACACCAGGCAAATGCTGGGGCTGTACCTTAATGAAGGCCAAGACCACTACCTTCCCAATATCCCACCCTTCCGTCGCCGAAAACCTTCGGTATGTTAGTGCGATGTTAAACAGATAGAAAAAAAATCACACCAAGCAAATGCTGGGGTTTTACCTTAAGGGGTACTGAGACTGCATTTTCTAATTTCCGCAGATATTGACATATTTACTTCAAATTTTAAATCGTAAATGAATATGGCAATATAAATCAATATTAAAATTTTTATCACTCTATCTTGAATTGCTCATACGTATTAATTGTTTTCTGATAATGTACATGAAAAGTCATCAAATATTAAAAATGTAAGTACCGCTAAATCGATGAAGGTAGCACAATTTTTAATTAATTATCCAGCACCTTACTTCCGTATATTGAACCTAGTTGTAATTTTTGAGACTGTTCCTAAATGGAACAGAAATACTTTTCTGCCTTTAGCAGCTTATTTTTTTAAATGCTTCAAATTTGAGCACTTAAAAGTTATTTTCAACCAATTCGACGCAGAAATTGTAAAAGTAACAAATAAATTTATCGACAAATCTGTTGGGCGTGCTAGGTTTTTCTGCCTTAAAATATAAAACAGCCCTTTTTTAAATCAAAAGGGGGGTCTTTGAGATTTAGATTCATCTTTTACCTGATGACTTGAGTTCGTCTGATTTTGACAGAACCCACACTCAGAATATTTAACGCGTATCACTTACTTGAACGGTAAGAGTAATATTTGCACATTCTTTACATTTTAGCTGTCTAATCCGATCATAGAGTGAGGTAGAGTGTATCAAAATAAACTTTTTTTTGGTGATTGGGAATCAGGTCTACTTTCACATGTATTGCTAAACAATGTCAGCTTTTCCATAATTTTTCTGCTAACATATATATCTACATTACCTTCTTGAACGTCACAAGCAAGGAGAAGGGGACGTTTAAAGAGTTGTTCGCCAAGCATTTAAAAGTAACGCAGGGCCTTTAAAACTGGTGGAACACGGAAGATAATACCGCAAAATGATCTCCAGGGATTAGGGGTATATTAGTATGGGAAAATCGAAAAATTATTCCTTTGGATATTTTAGGCCAAAAACTCACTCCCAGTGTCCCTTAAGTACTCAAAAGCACATTGTCAGTTGAAAAGTACATACCTTATAATTATCCTTAATGTTGCGACAGCTACATCCGGTCTGAGTAACAGGAGACTGTATTCGCTATGTCAGTAATGCTAAATTATTGACCCTTTCCTCAGAAACTTCTTAATACAAGTATGAAATTTTATGGAATACTGAGACGAGGCATTGCTGTTTTTTTAAAGATGGAAGCCCTAATTTTCAGTGTTGAAAACACTGATTAATTACCTGTGAAACACACAATATTTAACAAAGGAGGTGATGTTTCGTTCTACAAGGACATCCTCAGAGTCCACAAAATTACTTTAAATCGAACGAAAATATGTACTGTATTGTTTATGTTGGATTAACTTCTGAATGATCGTGAATTTGTGATATTATTGAACAAGAAAGAACAAATCATAACTGTACTAATTCATTACCATGAGCAACTGCGTTTGGACTGAAGCCAGTTTCCTTGCTCCGACACTGGTTTCTAAGAAGCGGGGTAGGGGATATTCTCTATGCAATAAATCTGTTCTGTGGAGAGGGGACGGGAATAGCTTCTTCATCTTAACAATCCATATACGAGGATTGGGGCAAAAGTCATTAAAATTATTTTTTCTTGTAGATATGTGAACGGATTACTAACGTATATGTGTCGTGTGGAAGTTCTGCAGGCATAGTGTGTATGCAGAACAACAGATGGCTCTGTGATAGCTGGTAGTAGCGCAGCGAGGGCTGTGAAATCAGTCAGTTGGTGAGTGTCGTGCGAGATGGAAGTAACCCGTGTTGAGCAGAGCGCTTATATCAAAACAGTCGTTCTCCAAGGGATAAATGGGATTGAATGTCACAGTGAATTAGTGGAAGCCCTTGGGAATAATTCCCTACCATACCGTACAGTAGCACGGTGGGTAGGAAAGTTTCAGCAAGGACGTGTGTCAACCAGTGATGAGCAACGTTCGGGACGACCTGTCAGTGTGCGGACCGACGTGGCACGTGCCGTCATCGAGCAGCTGCTGGATGAAGACAGATGATGGACGCTACTGGAGTTAGGGAGGGCAAGTGGCATCGAGAAACGCACCGTCCACAGGATATTGCGTAATGAGCTGCAACTGCGCAAAATCGCGTCGCGGTGGGTACCGCATGCACTGACGGAAGTTCAAAGGTGCGTGCGTTATGCAATATTCACCGACCACCTTGCACGCTGGCAATAGAACAGCGATCAATTTTTGTCACGAATAATCCCCATCGATGAATTTTGGGCCAGGGCATACGAACCAGAACTGAAACGTCAGTCCGCGGAGTGGCGACATGCTGGATCACCAAGGAGGCAGAAGGTCCGTCAGAATCATTCCCCAGTCAAATTGATGGTGGTCGTCACGTATGACGTCAGGGGTGTCATTGTTTGCCGATTTGTTCCACATGACAGAACAGTGACCGCACAGTACTACAGGGACTTCCTGGTGCGAAACGTATGACGTGGCGTTCGGGAGAAACGTCCGTATTTTGTGGACAGTGCAATAATCCTTCACGACAATGCAAAACCACATAAAGCAGAGTGTACAGGGTAGCTACTGCGACGTTGGGGATAGGAAGAATTGGAGCACCCACCGTACCCTCCCAACATTTCGCCCTGTGACTTTGATCTCCTTCGAAAGTTTAAGGAACCACTACGTGGTAGGCGGTTTGCAACACGAGAGGACATTACTAATGCTGTGCGCCAACAGGTGACCCTATTCACACATGGTGCGGCAAATGCTGAGGCAGATGGTATTCACCGCCTCCCACATCGTTGGCAGCGTGTCGTGTCACTAGTAGGGGACTACATTGAGGGTTGTCATGTCAACTTTATGTGTACTGTGTTGTCATTCTTTTGCACCGGGAAGGCCATATTGCCTTGTATACTACCGTAATAAATTAGTGTGTTACGATATTTCAGTGCTATTCATTGTCCACACATGTGGTTAACACCTTGTCTTTTCGTCTGTATATGTCACATTTTCCAACCGGACAGGTATCTTCAAGAAAAAGATAGTTGCCATGACTTTTGGCGCAACCCTCGTATTTGTCAGCTTTTATGTGTGCTGACAAATTTTGTAATGCAATATGTTGAAATTTAAAATATCAAATTTAGAAATAGCTTGATTTCGCGGATTCACTTACGTAGAACGCGAAGCTTTGAAGAACACCGATATTTGCTATTGTGATTGCTGATGAAAACACCACGGTCGTGAGTATGACAGTTACGAGGAGGTCTTGATGTTCTACAATAAATATGTTTCTCAGCAAATGGCCCAGTGACGATGTAATGACATCAGATTATTCCTGCTCCGTGTTCGGGATAATTCTCATTATCTCCATTTCCCCAGCCCATTATCAGCAGCCTAGAGTTCTTCTTCAACGATTTGAAAACCTTCCTTTCTTTCTCTCCGTTCCTGTGCAGTGCTTCAAGATATTCACTCTCCGCTCAGTCTCCTAATTATCAATTAATTCTTTACGATGAGGCCTCTTACGGATCACATGTCAAGTTCAATGTATTCTTCATTGTTGTTTCCTCTTCCCTTATTCTATTTCTTCACAAATCTTGCTTTACCTCTTGTATCCAGCTTGCTCTTTACTTTTTCTCCCAAAGGTACCTGAATATCTGTTTTGTCAATCCGTTATCATCCATATATGTCCAAAAAATACCAATCACTTTTTTCCTTATTGTTTCTGTCATATATTCCTTTCTGGTATATTTTCTTGAAAAAAGAATAAAATCCACAGCCTGTTTCCAGTCATTCGACCGGGTCAGGGGTGGAATGTTTGATGTTCCCTTCCAGCGGCGGCGATAGGAATTGTGCCGGCTGCCGAAGCCTGTCGCGCTCCTCCGGGGTGATGATTAATGACTGACAAATTAAGTGAAATTATAATGAAGAATGTTGCTGGAAATAAATGATTACAGAGAAAACGGGAGTATCTGGAGAAAAACCTGTCTCGCCTCCGCTTTGTCCAGCACATGTGTCACTTGGAATGACAGAGATTTGAACCACGGAATTCAACGGTGGGAGATCGGCGCGTTGCCGCCTGAACCTTATTATCCACTGTTGTGTTGTTTTCATTGGTCGTAGGAAGTTTCACCGCTGCGTTGTCGTTCCTTATCTTAAGAAATTTATATAAGCATTTCCTGTTGTAAAAATTCTTAGTAATACCATACGCACTTTCCATCTTATGTAATATTTCTTCTACAGAAAATTTTCTAAACAATTTTCTTGAATTATCTTTCCCAGGTATTTGAATTTGTATTTTCCATTCGACCAGTATATATTGTCAATTTTGTTTTAGCTTTTTATGTGTTTGTAATAAATTTGGTGTCTTCTACAGAATTTCTCAAACCTTTTTTTCTTGGCTATTTCTTCCCAGAGATTGATTTGTGTTGAAGCATCTGTCAAACTCTCTGAAAGTATACCAATATTGTATTATTATTGTTATTATGATTATTCTACTGCTTTTCCCATATCCCGGTGGGATCGCAGGCGCCAAATTTGTCGCAAAAGTGGATTTGGGCTTGTTTTATGGCCCTTTTGACGCTAACCATAAATGAAGGAATGTTATTATTTTCTAATTCTAATTTCGTCATGACCTATATTTGTGGCGAAGATGTTACTCGTGGCCCTTTTTTTACACTTAAATACTTTCAATAACAGATCTGGATTGGAGAACAAATAACGACAAAAGGAAAGATTTAAAACAAGAAACATGTAGTAATTCAAGGGAAACTAAATACTAGGACAGATTCACAGCGCTG
This sequence comes from Anabrus simplex, assembly GCF_040414725.1. Classification (NCBI taxonomy): domain Eukaryota; kingdom Metazoa; phylum Arthropoda; class Insecta; order Orthoptera; family Tettigoniidae; genus Anabrus; species Anabrus simplex. The sequence goes on along the minus strand of NC_090279.1, from coordinate 214,003,624 downwards.
TTGATAGAAATTAAATACTGTCATGTGCCAGCCCCGTGGTAGACTATTTCGGTACTTCCAGGAAGGGGCTAATGACTCAGATCCCCTGGGATCTCGCAGCCGGCTTGTGGGGTGGTGCCGGCCTTTTCCGTGCATTTTTCTCATTGGCCGGCTTACCTGTGAGTTTCTTGGAGATTCAACGGAAATATTCCACCTCTACCCAAATCACCCGAGCTATAAAAAAGGGGAGGCTAGCCGCGGACAGTCAGTCACAGTTGGACTCGGAATCAGTGTTGGGCTCGGTGATGGAGTCAGTGTAAGACACAGTGTGCTGGGGTTCGGTGGCTGGGCTGAGAGAGACAGAGGTTTTGGCTGTCGTTGGTGTCCCACTGAGGTCTGAACCTGGAGCTGTTGTTGTGGTGTCGGAGAAACCAGTGAGTGGGTCGGCTGCAGACGACGGAACGGAAGACTGTACTATGTGTTCGTGTATTTCTATGGACTCAGGCTTGGCTGAGACAACGAGGGAAGCCGCTTTTGCGAGTGAGAAGGTAACTGAACCTGTGATAATGTCCGCCGTTTTGAGTATCGTCCTCTTTCGAGTATTTTTGAACTGTTTATTTGTTCACTGTATGTGACTGTGCGAATTACTGGACTATCTGTGGAATCGAACCAACGAACAATCATCGTGTAGCCCTGTGTTCAGATCCAGCTGTCTTCACACAGTTTGTGTATGAGCTGGCTGGACGTAGGGAACGAGGAAGTAAGGATTAAGCGTTCGCTGGTATGGCAACGGGATGGACCGCCTACTGTCCCATAAGGAAAGGAGAGAGACTTTTAAATAAACAGCAATTAGTGAGTGTGGTCATTCATGGTTAATTAGAATTGTGTGGGTATACTGTATGTGTGTGTGCATTTATTGAGCCATCCTCAAAATAAACTGGAGTAAACAGAGGTAGTTTTTTTTGTAAAAATACAAGTAAAATAAAATGCATAGTACATAATATAATGTTGTCTAAAGAACTGCATCAAACGGTCAACTGAAATGAATTTATAATTATATTCTTCTAATTACAGCCCGGGCTTTTATGCATTAATGGGTTAGATTGCAAACTTCCTGAAGCGAGTAACAAGTATAGACTACCTTCACAACGACTACGCTACGGGGTTTGTATAAACATTAGGGGTACCGCCCATCAGAACCCCTATAGTTTATGTTACTCTTGTTACATTTTGGAAGAGCGGGTGGCCGACACTTCCTACTAACCAAATTAGTTTGCAATCTAACCTGTTACTTAATAAAAATCCGGGCCTTACTTATAATTATTTGCAGAAAATCTTACGTACTAAATTACAGTTGTGGGTTTTGCCTAATAATTACAAAACAACATGACGAAACTATAAACAATTAGGATCAGGTTACAAATTGCGGTAGTAAGGCAGTAAGACTGATCATGCTAAAAATAAAACGAGGAATAATAATTCAAGTCATAATAGATACTGTAATATTCACTCTTGGGTGGTTCTGTGCTGAATGTGAAGAGGAGTGTTGTTGGGACAAGCACAAATCCCCAGTCCCAAAGTCAGGAGAATTAAGCAGACGCGATTGAAATTCCTAACAGACGCGGAATCGAATCTGGGATCCTCTGAACTGAATGACCTCAATTCTGACCATCCATACAATGAGCCGGATAATCTCCTAATTATTCTGATTTTCCTGGTATTCCCTTCATCAAATCCCCGCACTGTATTACATACACCTAAGTTTGATACACAACAAACAAAGTTTTTTGTATTATTTTTCAAATGATACCGCTGATGGACTCATTATGGTTTTGGGTTAATTTCTGAATATCCCCTACGATCGATCCATTAGCAACGGATTTTGTGATCATGTGCTAACCACGAACTATAAAATAAGCAGCCTGGAGGAAACAAACAAAAAGCCTGAAGTACGAACGTGTATCCGAGGTAATCAAAATAATACCCCAAATAAAGACCGTCAGGTGACAAAGGCAGTAAAACATTCGAGGAAGCATAAACGTACCAGTGGCATTGAGTCAGGGATGAATCAACTTGGCGCCCCTAAACAGAGAAGGCTGGAAAAATATTTCCGACCTTTACTTCGATATGAATGTGTTAGCAAGTACACTGACTGACAGTGACAATGCAACACCAAGGAGGAGTGGTTCGAAAGGGATGAAAGTTGGGGAAGAAACACAGACGGCACGGATGAATAATTGATGTTTATTTCAAACCGATATGCAGGTTACACAATGCGCACGGCATCGACTCAGTAGGATGTAGGACCACCGCGAGCGGCGATGCACGCAGAAACACGTCGAGGTACAGAGTCAATAAGAGTGCGGATGGTGTCCTGAGGGATGGTTCTCCATTCTCTGTCAACCATTTGCCACAGTTGGTCGTCCGTACGAGGCTGGGGCAGAGTTTGCAAACGGCGTCCAATGAGATCCCACACGTGTTCGATTGGTGAGAGATCCGGAGAGTACGCTGGCCACGGAAGCATCTGTACACCTCGTAGAGTCTGTTGGGAGATGCGAGCAGTATGTGGGCGGGCATTATCCTGCTGAAACAGAGCATTGGGCAGCCCCTGAAGGTACGGGAGTGCCACCGGCCGCAGCACATGCTGCACGTAGCGGTGGGCATTTAACGTGCCTTGAATACGCACTAGAGGTGACGTGGAATCATACGCAATAGCGCCCCAAACCATGATGCCGCGTTGTCTAGCGGTAGGGCACTCCACAGTTACTGCCGGATTTTACCTTTCTCCACGCCGACGCCACACTCGTCTGCGGTGACTATCACTGACAGAACAGAAGCGTGACTCATCGGAGAACACGACGTTCCGCCATTCCCTCATCCAAGTCGCTCTAGCCCGGCACCATGCCAGGCGTGCACGTCTATGCTGTGGAGTCAATGGTAGTCTTCTGAGCGGGCGCCGGGAGTGCAGGCCTCCTTCAACCAATCGACGGGAAATTGTTCTGGTCGATATTGGAACAGCCAGGGTGTCTTGCACATGCTGAAGAATGGTGGCTGACGTGGCGTGCGGGGCTGCCACCGCTTGGCGGCGGATGCGCCGATCCTCGCGTGCTGGGGCTGCGCCTGGACCCCTCGCACGTGCCACATGTCCCTGCGCCAACCATCTTCGCCACAGGCGCTGCACCGTGGACACATCCCTATGGGTATCGGCTGCGATTTGACGAAGCGACCAACCTGCCCTTCTCAGCCCGATCACCATACCCCTCGTAAAGTCGTCTGTCTGCTGGAAATGCCTCCGTTGACGGCGGCCTGGCATTCTTAGCTATACACGTGTCCTGTGGCACACGACAACACGTTCTACAATGACTGTCGGCTGAGAAATCACGGTACGAAGTGGGCCATTCGCCAACGCCGTGTCCCATTTATCGTTCGCTACGTGCGCAGCACAGCGGCGCATTTCACATCATGAGCATACCTCAGTGACGTCAGTCTACCCTGCAATTGGCATAAAGTTCTGACCACTCCTTCTTGGTGTTGCATTTGCTCTGTCAGTCAGTGTAATTAAATCAGTACGTAGCTGAATAATCATAATAGGACCAAGAAGAGGAGAGTTAATTCTTTAGTCACATTGTGGCGATGGATAATGCCAGACTCACAGTACAAATTTTTATCATGTTTAGAGTAGTAAGAATGACAATCAGTGGATACAAATTATAAAGAGAGGTATGGGAATACAGGACAGAACGTACTTTTTAGAGGATTATTACACAATTTCAAGGGTTTACAGGTGAAAGAATAGAAGGAACGAAGGGAGGATGAAAAAAGCACAGTGAAATAATGAGAACTACCGGAAAGCAAGAAAGTAAGTAGAAATAAACCGAAATGAATGTATTGGGTTCTTTTACTTGGTCTTAAGATTGTTAAAATCGATAAATTGAAATAATAATAACAATAATAATATTTTTGTTTTTGTTAGGGTCATCAGTCTATTTACTGGTTTGATGCATCTTTCCATGCCACCCAATCCTGTGCTAACTTTCTCATTTCTATGTAACTATTACACCCTATATTCAGTCTCTTTGTCATATTCATACCTTATTCTACTCCTTCCTTCTTTTACTATCTACACTTTCTTATAACAGCTGAACAAGTCCTGGGTGTCTTAAGATATGTCCTATCTTTCTCTCTCTTCTTGTGGTCACATTTAGCCCAGGCGTTCTTCTCTCACCAACTCGATTCAATATCTCCTCATTCGTGATTCGACCCAACCATCTCACCTTCAGGATTGTTCTGTAACGCCACATTTATAAATATTTTGTTGCCTTTCTTTCTGAGCTAATTGCCCTCGTGTTTCACTTCCATACAGTCCCATGCTCCAGACGTATAAATAATAATAATAATAATAATAATAATAATAATAATAATAATAATATTAATAATAATAATACTAATAATAAGAAGAAGAAGAAATGCAAGGAAAGTGCAAACCAGGACTACATGAAAAAAGAAAAAATATTCCTTCCTTACGTGGCAAGTACAACTGACAGAATAGGGTGCATTGTTAGGACGTACAACGTAATTCCCGTTTTCTCCACAGACCGGAACCTCAAATTCCTGTTTCTACTAGTCAAAGAAAAACCACACCTTGAAACACCGGGCGTGTATGAAGTTCCATGTGATTGTGGTTGCTCGTATATTGGCATGTCATAAAGTCCTTTTAGCTCCGGGGTGAAAGAACGCATCAGGTCGGTAAATAATGTCTGTCACTCTTTCATCTTCCACGGAGAATGCTATAAGGTAGTCTGCCACAGCAGTACATTTCCACAGTACAGACCATGAAATCCGCTTTGACCAGGTGAAGGTCATCGCGCCTGCAAAATACTTCTACGCTCCACTTGTGAGGGGAGCCATAGAGATAGAGCTGCGCCCAAATAACATCAACAGGGAAGACGGCTTCAAGTTATCATATACATGGAAAAATATAAACCACCATGGCACACAGCGCGACGATCACTGAGTCCAGTTAGTGGGGCAGGTCGTGTACAGTACGGTCGTGAACTCCCACGTTCCTTCGAAGAATTTCTTTGATCACTATCGGAGGTAGGCCTTCAAATCCCTTGATGAAGGCCATTGCAATTTGGCGGATAGCTTGGCTTTGTTAAATAAACATAATATATAAGTGGCGCTAGTCCAGTTAACACATTTATTTCTTTATCTTAAGGCAGCGTGCGGTGTACAACCTGATTTCTTTGTTGCAAATTTGTCCATCACATCCTTATATTGTGGTCTAATTCCCGTGTTATGTCACAATTCGTGGAGAGGATTGCAAGACTGTTGACTTTATCTTGCGACATTGGTGATCGTAGATACTATTGAGAAGTGAAAAAGAGCGCTTAGTTGCAGTGGTTGACAAAAATATTCGGAATGTAAGGTGTAAAGTAGGAAACGGTTTTTGAATATAATTTTCAAGCAATACATTTTATGCTTCAAAATTAAGAAATTCATCACTACACCCCGGGTGTTTAGGCAGTAACATGTAATTTATTTATTTATTTATTTATTTATTTATTTATTTATTTATTTATCTATTTATTTATTTTGCTAGTTGCTTTACGTCGCACTGACTCAGATAGGTCTTATGGCGACGATGGGAGAGGATAAGACTAGGAGTGGGAAGGAATCGGCCGTGGCCTTAATTAAGGTACAGCCCCAGCATTTGCCTGGTGTGAAAATGGAAAACCATTTTCAGGGCTGCCGATAGTGGGGTTCGAACCTACTATCTCCCGAATACTGGATACTGGCCGCAATTAAACGACTGCAGCTATCAAGCTCGGTAACATGTAATTTATTGCGTAGGAGTTGTCATCTAGCCCACACAACAGCTCTGCTATGAGGTTTGCATACACATTGCCTGCGGAAGACGACAGTTTCTGCCTAAATATCCGGGCTGCAGTCATTGCCCAAACATTTCTCCAGGTCCTATTATCTTGTTATGCTCTTGCAGGTTTCTAGCACATTTTAAATATTCTTTACGGTTACTCCATGAGAAGACATAAAAGTGTTAATGATCGCATTGTTACGACGTGACGTTATTACTAAAACACAATCTGTCCTTTGCTGGGCTGAGTGGCTCAGACGGTTGAGGCGCTGGCCTTCCGACCTCATCTTGGCAGGTTTGATCCCGGCCAAATCCGGTCGTATTTGAAGGTGCTCAAATACGTCAGCCCATTATATTAAATTTGTCCTTTTTCTGTTGCCAGACCGTTCAATAAATTCGAGCTGATTTTTGCCAATTAATTGCGAGTTTGCTTCGTGGTCTGTTTTCAAGAATTGTGAATGCAATTTTCAAAATAAACGGCTTGAAATCTGCCGTCCTTATTATAAAGATATGCATTCCTTCTATATCCGGACTCCCATTCCTCCTTTATCAGCACTCCAGACATTTTCCTCAGCATTTTCCTTTCCTATTAGCTTTTAGACATTAAGACCACAATAAGTAACATTTACACATTTTAGAAGCTTTCTTTTCAGCCCAGTATCGTTGCATCTCTCACTGGCGGCCTGTCTCCTTTCTGCTGTTCTTCTTCACGAAAGCCCGTGAACTTATTGATCTGGTGTCGGTACTTGGTTCTGTTAACAAACGATTTAGTCCATTTTTTAACATCCTTCCTGTCCTCCCTGAACCACTTATCACATGCGTTCGGTCTGCTATCGAGTATGGTAAACATTTTATTAGTCAATTGCTTGTCTTCCATAGAACTTGAGTCGTGGTTTCTTGATGGATTCCATCAGTCGTTTGGTTTTGTGATAAAGTTCCTCTCGTCCTCACGGCTTACAATGTTCAGCCACGATCTTTGGGCCCATTATCTTTCTCTTCCTTTCAAACTTCTCAGCTTCTCTCAGACCAGGCAGGCATTCACTTCCATAGAAACATTCGGGTTTAATCACCGTGTTGTAATGTCTGAGTTTAGCTTGCATTGATATTGTCTTTTTCTGTACAGGTAGTGTGTTCTGCAAAACGCTGTGGCGATCTTATGTCGTCTACTGTTGTTAGATTCTCTTTCATTAGATCTCATCTGCACAATCTTACCGAGATATTTGAAGCTATTAACTCTTTCAATCTTACCGTTCCTTGTCTTTAATTGTTGGGGAGCTATGCGGATATTATTCAAGTAATTGTTTTTTAGGAGATCCTAAATCCAGCCTTTCCACTTTGTTTTTTTCGAAAGATTTATCTATTCTATAGCTGTATCCGTGTTTCTACAAAGGTTCTCTAAATCATTAGCAAAAGCTAGACAGTTGATCATGACACCGTTCCTTGAAACTTCAGTGTATACTGGGTTCGTTAAACCCTTCTTGTTAAATTCACGGATGACCTTCTCTAATACGCAATTAAAGAAAGCCGATGATAGTCCATCGTCCTGCTTTACTAATATTTTAATTTTAGACTCCTTGTAAAATTCAGCCGTGAATTTTTTATTTAGAGCGAGTGAGAGTTAGCGTCTGGTTGATAACTTCTGTCGTTTCCTTACCCCTCCAAATTCTCTCAGTCAACTGAATAATTCGCTTTCTGGAAATCTACAAAGACGACTACCAGATCTTTCGAGGTGTAATTTTCCATGACTCTTTTCAAACTCCATATCTGTTCAATGCATGATCTTCCATTTCTGAAACCACCTAGTTGGTGATCTAATTAGCTCCACTAGTCTGGTCTAAACGAATTTTGAGAGTACTTTATATGATACAGGTAAAATAAAGATGCCACGATAATTGTTGACATCTGCTTTTTCACCTTTTTTGTGTAATGGGTGAATCAGTGCCACTTTCCACTCATCGGGTATCTTTTCAGCCTCCCAAATCTTTACCAGCTCCTTAACTAATGCCTGAATAGTTAATACTCCACCACATTTCAGTATCTCAGCTGTGATTGAATCATCCCCTATAGCTTTGTTGTTCTTCAGTTCCACAACTATCTTCCGAATTTCATCTTTGTTTGGTGGGACTAAATCTTTGTTTCTTTGTTCTGGAAGAAATTTTGGCTATTTATCCCTGGGTTTCCTATTATTATTATTATTATTATTATTATTATTATTATTATTATTATTATTATTATTATTGTTATTATTATTATTGCTATTATTATTATTATTAGTAGTAGTATTATTATTGTTGTTTAGGAAAAGAAAAACGTGTGCAGAGTAAGGGTTACGCCTTTTAATTTCATCAGGTCCATACAGTTCCTTGATCTTAATTAGGATAATATCAGAAATGTTACAAACAGGGTTAATTGAATTTCGCCAAGGAGCGTAGAGTTGAACCAAGAAACTGTAACGTACAGGTCCATGGCCTTGTTTGTAATGTTATGTGTCATTGCACCCTCGTACTGTCAAGCTAATCGTTACCAAAATCCCGGTGCGAAGACACGCAGGGCAGCGATATATCGGTACCACATCGATACCACATTGAAAACTCAAATAAGTTCTACACTTCCTCGTTAGACGGAACGAGCGTGCTAAACTAAGTTCGGCAGATATCGATCTTCATTTATTCATACAGTTCGCGCCGTGATTCTCGTTTGTTTACCGGGAAAATAAGGTTTGTGTTATTGAACACGGGATTATGCGAGATTCAGTCGTGAATTAAAGTTGATTTTTGGTACGTTTTTCATTGGTTTTACGTAGAATATAATCAGTAAGTAGTTAGTATAATTACAAAAGTGTCCTTTGAAACTTTTTATGTGTCAGGTTGAGTTTAAATGTAAGTAAAATCTACGTGTGAGTGTTCAGTTCAAAAGCGACTGCAAAAATATTTCGATACAGTTGTGAGGTGGACAGCAGGCGGTTATAAGTTTCGCAAAGAGGAAAGGGATTCTCAGTTTTAATTACTGTGTTGGTGGCGTGAAGGTTCGTCTTGATCGGGCGAGTTGGTCATGCGGTTACAGGCGCGCAGCTATGAGCTTGCACCCGGGAGATTGTGGGTTCGAATCCCACTCCCGGCAGCAATGAAGATGGTATTCCGTGGTTTCCCGTTTTCACACCAGACAAATTCTGTAGCTCTACTTTAATCAACGCCACGGCCGCTTCCTTCCAACTTGTAGCCCTTTCCTATCCCATGGTCGCCATAACACCTATCTGTGTCGGTGCGACTTAAAACCACTAGCAAAAAACAAGGTTCGTTTTGGGGAACACTTTAAGTATCCACATGTTAATATAAGAAAAGATCTTCATCGGGGTAATCATACAAATGGGGTTGTAAATAAAGGTTACATATATTATCCTGACATGGTTATGTGGGCATTTAAGGGTTAACTCTGGTAAGATCACAATTAGAGTGTTCTCCACATGTCTAACAGCGGAATTCCCCATGACCAGAGCCTCAGTCCTACCCACCTCATTTGATCCCATTCCCTCCTGGTCTCCCTTATCTTTCCTGGCAGCTGAAGAAGCTATTTCCTTCTCTCTTTCTCCTTCCCATGAATCTGTTCCACCTTTCTTTTCCTACCCTCTACTCTTCATTTCCCTTTCCTCCTACTTCCGCACTTCTCAGCAACAGTTCCCTCTGCTGTTCTACCTGCAGTGACTCATACCTATTATTCACCGACACCTGTCCTGAATTGTGCTCCTGGATAGAGCCCTTAGCCTGCAATGTCCTTCCACTTTAAACCTTAGACTACCTGTCTTCTACAACCCCCTCCCCTCCTTTCCTTCCCATATCACTTGTACACCTGCCGTATCCCGTACAGTGTTTGAGGGAGGCCTACCTTTCTTCCTCGATTTGTTCTGGATGATTTCCGAAAAAAAAGAGTCACGTTACGAAAATGTTGCGAAGTTTAAGCTGGCAAGGCTTGGGAGAAAAGGGACGAGCTGTTCGACTAAGCGGTATGTTCCAAGCTGTCAGTGCAGAGATGGCGTGAAATGACCTCAGTAGACGAATACGTTTGAGTGATGTTTAAAAAAGGACCACAGGGTGAAGACAAAGTTGGAATTCAAGAGGACAAATTGTGACAAATATATTCGTTTGTAGGGCAAGGAGTTACATAAATTCGCAAACTGTCCACAATTATTTGAGATTAATTTAAAAAGAAAATAAATTATAGGAATTCTGTCACTTGGGCGACTGCTCCAAATTCAAATCAGTGGTGAATGATTGTCACTACGTAGTCATCTAGGTTAAATGACGGTGATATAATTGAGTATATGGACAACTATACCAGCTCGAATTACTTAGAGGTAATTAACTTCATGTGATTAGAAGGTGAGTTTCTTCTGTAAGATATCTGGTTGCTGCTAATGAGAAATTTGAATGCGAGTCTCGAGCCTAGCAGACCGTCATGTGCTGATCCAACCACTCTTTGCTCTCTACCTCATGGTCTGGTCTTCTCGAAACTATCCATTGAAGCACCAGCGGGATGATCTCCTTGAAATACTCAATTTACAGAATAATCATAGCCATTCAGTACATGTAATAAAAGAAAATAAATATACGATTGTATACCGAAATATGTATAAAGCTAAAATTACTACTGTATGTGAAATTGAATTTAAAAAAAGATATGTTATTATATTAGATTCCTTTGGGAAAATCAAATGATCTAAAACTATATTCCAGTAAAACGTGTGATGCGATGTTACCTAGCAACCGTGCAGGCTGTGATGTAAAATACCGGTAGGTGGCCATGGCCTGTGCAGCTCTCAAGGTACTGTTGCTAGGTAACACTATTTCGTTGGAAACGTTTTCGGGCGATCCTTGGCCCTACGACATATTTATGTCAATCAGAAGTGACCATGTAAACGTATCTTATAAATAAAACATACAGAGATTCGACAGTCATACTGCAGTAGCCTATATTATGTTAATTTTTCTACTTGCGCCCAAAATGATAATGTAACCTCGCTGAATGAGAAACATTTTATTGAGATAGAACCAAACATGCTGAATTTCACTCGCTCGAGTCATGTAGTATCTCTCCTATGGAAAAACCTACAACGAGCATTGGCGATCAAAATTTGTTAGATACACAAACTTAGTAGTAATATTTTCATCTCTTAGTTACAGATGAAGGTAATGTTCCGTACGCTCGAATGGCGAAGATTCATTCACTTCACCGGTTTAGGGTATTTTAACGGAACTCTTCAAATTTGATAGCCATAATTGTATTCTATTTCTCACCTGTATCCAGTGCCAAATTCAGCCTTGTAAATTTTCTGTGGGAGGCGGCACAACTCAGTGCACCGCTCAGCATAGATTAAGTTGGTTCTACTCAGAGGTAAATAGTTCGAATTGAGGGTGAGAACTGTGTAAAGCTGCCTGTGTCAATCTAAACGTTTTTCTTTACAAGACTGAGAAAATATGGTCGTGTTATGTTACTTGTATTTATATTCTTTGAATTTTTTTATGAAAATATGAATGAGCTTTATCTGGTGAAAATTTTAGCTGCCAGAACGTTCTCAATTCTCTCAATATTTCTATGAAAGACAGACAGAGATAAGGATTTTATAAATATAGATAATTTGCTGTACTCAACACTAAAAGGTTCTCGCCAGTATTTAAGTTCTTCAGTCCCACTCAACTCTCCGACACAACTCTCGGCGCACATAGAACTGTCAAGACTGTGGCTGTCACCATTCTCTGTGAAACAGAGACGCTCAATTTCTGGCTCCAATAATTGTTCGCATTGCACGCGTTCAACTGTTTTACGTGTCCATTCACTGGACCTCATTCAGCTTCACCTATTTCGGAGAATCTCTACTCACAAACGCCTCTCATCTCTGAGCTGAAAGAGTGACATAAAGCTTCGCAATCCCTTGTTAAAGATCACTTGATATCCTTCCCATGGCATTGGGATCTGGATGAACGGCTGGTAGAGGAACTGCATTGCAACCATACTAATTTAAAATGTTCGTATCTAGCACGTTGTTTATTACTAGATAGGGGAATTGTACACGGGAATAGGTTAGAATCCAAAAGTTTTGAACAAGGTGCAAGTGTAATCTGTCCGCTCTACAGTTATGCGTGCTGAGTTGCATAAATTTTAGGGGTTTAGATAGTTTAGATTACTGATATTTATGCAAATCTCACTCCATAACTGTCGTGCGGGCATATGACACTTGCGCTTTTGTTAAATACCTTTTCATTGTTACTTTGTCGTACCCTAATTGCCATCTCTATTCATTACCTTCAGTTTGTGAAGTTTTATCACCTAATTAAGTTCAGTATTATATATTTCATTTCTTACAAGTTGTTTTACGATAGCACTGACACAGATAGTTTTTATGGTGTGTATATGACAGGAAAGGGCTTGGAGTGGGAAAAAAGTGGCCGTATCCTTAATTAAGGTACAGCCCCAGTATTTGCCTGATATAAAAATGGGAAACCACGGTAAACCATCTTCAGGGCTGCCGACAGTGGGGTTTGAACCCAATATCTCCCGAATACTGGATACCGGTCACACTTAAGTGACTGCAGATATCGAGCTCTGTTTATACATTTCATTTATAGAAAGTTAATTAGCAGCAATGGTGAAACATACGGGTTTTCGCGCTCCTGGGAGGATTGATTCATTTAATTTAACACCTTTTTTCTTATTTCACTCATACTATTGTTGTATTTTGTGTTTATCCCTTGCCTCCCCTGCTTTCATTATTCTCATTTTTTTACTTTATGCATGACACTTTGAACTTTTCGTTTATTTTACCTTCTTTATTATTAATATTAGTAATTTAAAGCCCTTATGACTAATTCTTCTAAGATGCTCGCTTTCCTTCTCAATACATCTTGAGCTCTGTTTTTTTCTTCCTTTCCTGATAAAAAGAGGTTTGCGAGATTTAACAACCTTTAGTAGAGGAGACCACAAGTTTACCATTTACTTCATTGAGCCACATGCTTCCAATCTTCTAACTTTTCATGAGTGAGAAGATCTTCCATTTGTCCATTTTTCTTCTGACCTCAATTTAAAGTTTTGATCTGCTCACACCACGTCTCGCAGCTTTAGAACCATGTTTTACATCACATTCCAATTTTCTTTGTGTTAGTATGTTTTCCGCCATATTGTCCGGCTTCATGGCTAAATAGTTAGCGTGCTGGTCTTTGATCATAGGGATCCCCGGTTCGATTTCCAGTCGGGTCTAGAAGTGTAACCATCATTTGTTAATTTCGCTGTCACGGAGGCTGGGTGTATATTTTGTCTTCAACATCATTTCACACTCATCACGACGCGCAGGTCGCCTGCGAGCCTTAAATCAAAAGACCTGCACCTGGCGAGCCGAATATGTCCTCGAACACTCCAGGCACTAAAAGGCCATTCCATTTCATTTCCCCAACATTCCTGGTGTTGTAGGTTCGGGGCTTACTAACTTCCACATTGTGGTGTGATGCATTAGCTACAGTGAAGACGCATTTAGGGGACAAAAAGGAATAATATTTGCCTTTGTCCAGCACTGGTAGTTCTTAAGGTTAATCTCTCTGTAGTGACATTCTGCTTGTACTGCATTTGAAAATCAGAAATGTGTTCCGAATGAAAACAGTTTTCCTCCAGCACGTGCAATGATCAGACGTTGTCTCTTATAAATTCGCCGGTATTTTCAGTCCATGCCGTCATAGTGGTATGTCAGATATAGGCATGTTATGTACACCAATGTACAAAAGTGGGCTACAATCTAGCCTAAACATTGTGATAGCTCTAAGGTAAGAGATCCTTCCATTTTTATGCCATTTCTCTCCATCAGCAATCGTGCTTCTTTCAATCTTCTGCCACCGAAATCCAGGTTTATTTAAACTTCCAGTAAGCTAAATTGCGAGCCTTTGTATACAGTTTAGGTCGAACGTTGGTTATTGCATCAATTTACTTTCCATAACACAACAATTACTTATTTTGCACCTTATCACACAGGTCTGTATCAGGTTCTAACTTCAAGAGTATCTAACTCGTTTTTAATCTATTTATAAGGGGCACAGACACACGGCACGCAGAACACACACATTCGTACACTTTTATCACAGGATTCAAAAAAAAATTTGCTTTCTTTCTTCATACATGTTAAAAACCTTCCCTTGTTAGTCTTTTGACAACTTGCCCATAAAGTTAAGATTACGCGCGAGCCATGCGCCTTCATAAAACTCTTGAAACAACCTTCCTTATGGTAGCATTGTAAAAGCTAAGCGTAGTCTTACAGACAACAATATATTGGAATGTAACATTCCACTAATTAACATACCTTCTTTTCGACACAGACTCCACGCTATTTCATGAGGTACATTTTTAAATAATGAATTAATTATTTTATTTCATTGCTTGCTCAATCCTGAATATTACTTCCAGTGTTGCCAACCTCAGAAGAAGAGAAATAAAATTGGACCGTATTTTCGGCCCGAGCACCACACAGTAGAATGTATTAAATATTTGCTTCATTTTTTATGTATATATTTATATATACCGGTATGTATAGGTTAATTTTCACTTCCTTCACAAATATTTTCGTCTACGTTTCAACTTGGATATGTGTTTAAATAAAATTCGAGCCATCAGTTTACCACCACCATTGTAACCATGGCAACCAGATGTACACTAGGCCAGTAGCATCATCTTCTCACTGTTCGCTTTCTTCCTGTAACTAAGAGCTTGTATCAAGTGAATCACGTTCTGCTACCATTGTTGTCTATGTACACTAGGTCAGTAGTGCCATCTTCTCACTGTCCGCTTTCTTCCTGTAACTAGGAGCTTGTATCAAGTGAACCACGTTCTGCTACCAGTGTTGTCTATGTACACTAGGTCAGTAGTGTCATCTTCTCACTGTCCGCTTTCTTCCTGTAACTAAGAGCTTGTATTATGTGAACCACGTTCTGCTACCAGTGTTGTCTACGTACACTCGGTCAGTAGCGACATCTTCTCACAGTGCGCTTTCTTCCTGGAACTAGGAGCTTGTATCAAGCGAACCACGTTCTGCTACCAGTGTTGTCTATGTACACTAGGTCAGTAGTGTCATCTTCTCACTGTCCGCTTTCTTCCTGTAACTAAGAGCTTGTGTTATGTGAACCACGTTCTGCTACCAGTGTTGTCTACGTACACTCGGTCAGTAGCGACATCTTCTCACAGTGCGCTTTCTTCCTTGAACTAGGAGCTTGTATCAAGCGAACCACGTTCTGCTACCAGTGTTGTCTATGTACACTAGGTCAGTAGCGTCATCTTCTCACTGTCCGCTTTCTTCCTGGAACTAGGAGCTTGTATCAAGCGAACCACGTTCTGCTACCAATTTTGTCTATGTACACTAGGTCAGTAGTGTCATCTTCTCACAGTGCGCTTTCTTCCTGTAACTAAGAGCTTGTATCAAGTGAACCACGTTCTGCTACCAGTGTTGTCTATGTACACTAGGTCACTAGCGTCATCTCACTGTGCGCTTTCTTCCTGTAACTAAGCTCGTATCAAGTGAACCACGTTCTGCTACCAGTGTTGTCTATGTACACTAGGTCAGTAGCGTCATCTTCTCACTGTGCACTTTCTTCCTGTAACTAAGAGCTTGTATCAAGCGAACCACGTTCTGCTACCAGTGTTGTCTATGTACACTAGGTCAGTAGCGTCATCTTCTCACTGTCCGCTTTCTTCCTGTAACTAAGAGCTTGTATTATGTGAACCACGTTCTGCTACCAGTGTTGTCTACGTACACTCGGTCAGTAGCGACATCTTCTCACAGTGCTCTTTCTTCCTGGAACTAGGAGCTTGTATCAAGTGAACCACGTTCTGCTACCAGTGTTGTCTATGTACACTAGGTCAGTAGTGTCATCTTCTCACTGTCCGCTTTCTTCCTGTAACTAAGAGCTTGTATTATGTGAACCACGTTCTGCTACCGGTGTTGTCTACGTACACTCAGTCAGTAGCGACATCTTCTCACAGTGCGCTTTCTTCCTGGAACTAGGAGCTTGTATCAAGCGAACCACGTTCTACTACCAGTGTTGTCTATGTACATTAGGTCAGTAGTGTCATCTTCGCACTGTCCGCTTTTTTCCTGTAACTAAGAGCTTGTATCATGTGAACCACGTTCTGCTACCAGTGTTGTCTACGTACACTCGGTCAGTAGCGACATCTTCTCACAGTGCGCTTTCTTCCTGTAACTGAGAGCTTGTATCAAGTGAACCACGTTCTGCTACCAGTGTTGTCTATATACACTAGGTCAGTAGTGTCATCTCACTGTGCGCTTTCTTCCTGGAACTAGGAGCTTGTATCAAGCGAACCACGTTCTGCTACCAGTGTTGTCTATGTACACTAGGTCAGTAGTGTCATCTTCTCACTGTCCGCTTTCTTCCTGTAACTAAGAGCTTGTATCAAGTGAACCACGTTCTGCTACCAGTGTTGTCTATGTACACTAGGTCACTAGCGTCATCTCACTGTGCGCTTTCTTCCTGTAACTAAGCTCGTATCAAGTGAACCACGTTCTGCTACCAGTGTTGTCTATGTACACTAGGTCAGTAGCGTCATCTTGTCACTGTGCGCTTTCCTCCTGTAACTGAGAGCTTGTGTGTAGTGAACCACGTTCTGATACCAGTGTTGTCTACGTACACTCGGTCAGTAGCGACATCTTCTCACAGTGCTCTTTCTTCCTGGAACTAGGAGCTTGTATCAAGTGAACCACGTTCTGCTACCAGTGTTGTCTATGTACACTAGGTCAGTAGTGTCATCTTCTCACTGTCCGCTTTCTTCCTGTAACTAAGAGCTTGTATTATGTGAACCACGTTCTGCTACCGGTGTTGTCTACGTACACTCAGTCAGTAGCGACATCTTCTCACAGTGCGCTTTCTTCCTGGAACTAGGAGCTTGTATCAAGCGAACCACGTTCTACTACCAGTGTTGTCTATGTACATTAGGTCAGTAGTGTCATCTTCGCACTGTCCGCTTTTTTCCTGTAACTAAGAGCTTGTATCATGTGAACCACGTTCTGCTACCAGTGTTGTCTACGTACACTCGGTCAGTAGCGACATCTTCTCACAGTGCGCTTTCTTCCTGTAACTGAGAGCTTGTATCAAGTGAACCACGTTCTGCTACCAGTGTTGTCTATATACACTAGGTCAGTAGTGTCATCTCACTGTGCGCTTTCTTCCTGGAACTAGGAGCTTGTATCAAGCGAACCACGTTCTGCTACCAGTGTTGTCTATGTACACTAGGTCAGTAGTGTCATCTTCTCACTGTCCGCTTTCTTCCTGTAACTAAGAGCTTGTATCAAGTGAACCACGTTCTGCTACCAGTGTTGTCTATGTACACTAGGTCACTAGCGTCATCTCACTGTGCGCTTTCTTCCTGTAACTAAGCTCGTATCAAGTGAACCACGTTCTGCTACCAGTGTTGTCTATGTACACTAGGTCAGTAGCGTCATCTTGTCACTGTGCGCTTTCCTCCTGTAACTGAGAGCTTGTGTGTAGTGAACCACGTTCTGCTTCCCAGTCGAGAATTAAAATCTTTCAACTGGCCGGAAAATGAACCAAGGGCCTTGAAATAAGAGAACGGCTCGCTATCTCCACATCGCAGCGCTGGATGATAATAATAATAATAGTAATAATAATAATAATAATAATAATAAACGCAGCCTGTGTGGCTTACACGGGTGCACAAAGACCTATTTGAAGTGGGTGTCAAGGAGAAGAGATACAGGAGAGAAGAAAATGCAGTTTGCGGGAGTGAGGGATGCACCCGAAAAGCCACTCGTTAAGCCACGGAACATATGGATGGAAGAAAGTCAAAGGAGAAGGGAAGGACTTAAAGATATTTGGCCGATTGCAAGGAAAAGGGCATTAGTCTTCGTGACAGAAGGACAGATAGATTGCGTAAACGTGGCCACAGAAGGCCGTACTGATGAATGAGTAATAATAATAATTATCATCATCTTGTTCTAACCTGTGCGGTCGCGGGTGTGAACTGTGTTGCACATGTAGATTTGGCCCTATTATACGACCGATGCCCTTCCTGACGTCAACCCAATGTGGAGGGATGTAATTACTATTGCTTCTTTCAGTGGTGGTTGGTCGTGGTGCACTGTCTGAATTTGAAGAGGCCAGTTTTAGTACAAACGTAAACAGCCAGTCCCCGAGACAGAAGAATAAATCAGTACAATATTAAAATCCCCGTCCCGGCTGGGAAACGATCCTGCGACCCTCTGAACTGAAGGCCTCAACGCTGACCTTTCAGTCAAGGACTCGGACAATATTAAAATTAATAATAATAATAATAATAATATACTAAAATTAATAATAATAATAAAATAATGCGTAAGAAGAAAGGAAAATCCTACAGAAAATCTTCGGCCCAGTTTCTAGATATGGAATCTGGATGAAAAGGAAAGTCAGAAAATATATTGTCATGCTGAGAAAAATCTCACACATCTTCAGGAAAAGGCGATTGAGATTCTCTGGGCATATTCTCAGAATGAACGAGGTTAGAATGACAAAAAAATAGTTTTCAGCCTTGCCATTTCATTAGAAACCAATAACAACTGGCTTAGTTCTCCAGGAAATCAACATCTCCGAGGTAATTATATAGAATAAATGTAAATTCTGCCAAAGCCAGCAGCAGAACCACCAGCACCTTGACAGAAGAAAGCAGGGAAAACCTAAAGAGAGGACAAAGAGATTTTGGAAGAAAAGTAAAACAAAAGCATCAGTTAAATGAGTTCAATCAAGCTCCTTATTCGGCATAACTATGTACAAGGAGACCGATTTACCGAGCAAGTTGACCTCAAGGTTTGGATCACGTAGCTGTGAGCTTGCATGCGGGAGAGAGTGGGTTCGGACCACACTGTTGACAGCACTGAAGATGATTTTATGTGTGTTCCCATTTTTCACAGCAGGTGGCACCTTAATTGAATCCACGCTCCCTTCGCAGTCCTAGCCTCTTCTTACACCATCGTTTGCAATGCGACATAAAGCAGACTGTAAAAAATGTAATAAATAACAAAAACTTCATTGATATGTCAGACATCAAAAGTGAGGCTGTCGCTTTCATCCTGCTTGTGATTGTGTGCTCGAACTGTAGAGAAAACGTTTTGTCATAGAGTTCAATGTATTTTGAGTAGGTGTGATACTCTCGCACGTTGATCCATCGTTATCTACACAGTGTTTAGCTAGAATACACGCATTAATTGTTGGCGCAAGGAGTTTATTTCGCTGTTTCACTTTAATTGTGTTAATTTTACAGAACGCACTCTTGCAATCGCGATTGGAGTGCGGTGAAGATAAGCCAGAGCGAGAGAGCAAATTGAGAGAGGTCTTTAAACGGAATCTCATCTAAATTTCCTCTTCAACTTCAGCAAGTGGCCGCCCAAAGGTTTTGTGCAGTTGCTGCTGCTATTTTCGTTAGTTTATTTCTGTACCGTAAAACGGGTATGCATTGCACCTACAAGAGTTACTTTGTGTCAAAATTGAAAATAGATCTACCCCCATCCGCCGGACAGAAATCTAGTTGAGCTTCGGTAGTTTTGGCCTTGTCTAATAGGTGGAAATTGAAAGCGTTTCAAAAAGTATTCCCGCTATTTCAGTTTCTCTGCTTTCATGTGTTCATTCTTGTGACCATAAAATATTCACAAAATAGTCGGAAAATTGATCAAAGATATAAAATATTGTATGAATGAAAGGGTATTATTGCGGGAATAGATCCCCCAAAAGACATTGGGTAAACGGGGAATTTTTGAATTCATGAACTTCCTCGGATGAATGATCAGCGTAGCGGGGCCCGGATTTGATTTTCTGCCATGCGTGGGGGGGGGGGGAACATAAAACTGCGTAGGATTAATCCGTTTAGGCCAAGAACAGGTTTTATGTGTTCGCTTTAATACACAACATAATACCATCCACCAGAGCAACACAATATAGTGAAAAATCTCTCCACATAGGGTTGTCTTCGGGAAGGGCAACTCGCCGTAAAACTACGTGAAATATCACGAAGCTATGGCTCCTAGAAGTATGGGGAAAAGTAAAGGGAGAAGACAATATGAAGAATGACAGAAATTCATGCCATTGCTTTTCAGTAAATTATACACCATTGACTGATATTACTTGTTGTCTGAATTAATTTATATACCATTGACTGATGTCATGTCTTCGGTCAGGAGGGTACATTATTTAACATAGACTGATGTCATGTCAACCCTCGTCCTCCACACAATTTGTTTTACGTCGCTCCGACACTGGCAGGTCTTATGATGAATATGGGATAGGAAAGGGCAGGCGTGTGAAGGAAACGACCGTGGCGTTAGTTAAGGTACATCCCTAGCATTTTACTTGTGTGCAAACTGAAACCCATCTTCAGGAGTGCTGACACCGAAGTTCGAACCCACCATCTTCCGAATGCAGTCTGTTAACTACGTGGTACAAACCGCGAAGCCATTCGCTCGTTCATCACGTCAACAGCGTTCGAAGTGAATTTATATGTTACTGAAAGGCTTCTGAGTAAACGTGTTTTGTTCTCAACTGAGATGTAAGTTTAATTATTATTGAGATGTTTTAATCCGAACGCCGAATGGGACAATTGGTCTCGACTCATCCCGTCCGTCCCCAACTGGGGAAGTGGGTTATTCCATTCTCGGCAACCACACGTCCCTGTACGGTGGCTGATGGATTGGAGTGCCCTTGTTACCGGTAATGAAACAAGGACTCAGAGATTGATGGTTAAGCCGAGTGATTACGTGTATCATCCGCTTAATCTAGAAATGATGGGTTGTGCTACACTCAGGGAGGGGACGATCTCAGTAGTAATACCAAGGTAATGTGAGCTGCACCGGTGGGGAATAACTAAATGTGTCGAGCTCATTTCAGGAAGGAAATAACACGCCGGGAACTCATTAGTACGGCCACAGTTATTTAGGTTATGAAGGGATAGAACGGGATCTACCTGGGACGAGCTATCGAGGCTCTCATATTTCAACTACAGTTCTGGATGATAGCTTCCATAAATAGTAGGGCACTGTCTGTTAGAACAGTCATAGTTTATGTAAGATATCCTAGGGAGAAGGTGTGATGGACCATGGTCAAAAAGAGACTTAGTAGAAATGGTGCATGCCAGTTCGGAAAGTCAGATGGCTTAGAAATAAAACTGGCTTAAGACAGGAGAATGTGCTGAATGATTACTTCATACGATCAGGAAGAGGAGAGTTAAGTTCTTTGGTCACATAATAAGGATGGATAATGCTATTTACTCACAAAACAAAGTATTAATCACGTTTATAAGAGTAAGAACGACAATCAGTGAATGAAAAGTATAAAGAGATGTTTGTCGGAGATATGGGAATGACAATAGATATAATACAGGACAGAACAACTTTTATGAAATCGATACACAGTTTGAAGTGTTTCCAGGAGAAAGAAAGGAAGGAAAGGAATAACATCTGGGTAGAAGAGAGGAGGAAAACACAGTGAAATAATGGAGAACTATTGCGAATCAAGAAAGGAAGCAGGAAACATACTGGAATCAATACAGTAGGCTACTTACGGTGCTAAGATGGACAACATCGAGAAAACAATACTAACAATCCTCTTTTCTGTCCACATGTTAGTCCTTTCCTTCTTTTCTTTCTCCTGGAAACACTTCAATTTGAATGTCTTGCATTGCAGACGACTTAGTGTTTTTCGCTGAAAATCAAGAGACTGCCACTACACAGGTAAGGCTTTTGCAAGAAACAGCAGAAAAGGCAGGACTGCAAATATCCTTTGAGAACTAAGTACACGAACATAGATCCAAAGAACCAACATAGACAGTGAAGAACAAGTATGGTGACAGAAAGAGAGTCCACAAATTCAAATGTCTAGGGGAGATTCTGGCTCCTAACAAGAACCAGAGACCAGCTATCGGAGAAAGAGCAAAGAAGATGGGGATTGAATTCACACTATGCCAGGAAGCTTGTGAGCCCAAATTCCTCTCCTATGAAGCCAAACTCAGACACTATAATGCCGTGCTGAAACCTGAATGCCTCTATGCAGCTAGAAAAGGGATTACCGAAATATAAAAGAAAGAGAGTACAAAATGTCTGAGGAAAATTCTGGGACCCAGGAAAGCAAATGCTGAAGCTGTACCTTAATTAAGGCCAAGGCCGCTTGCTTCCCACTCCCAGCCCCCTATTTCCCTGTCAAGCTCAGCCACCACACGAGAGATCCCAAGGTGGCCAGTTAGCTTGTAAGCTATCCTAGTTTTGTAGGAATTTAAAGAACAAGGACAGAAGACAATCAGTTTCCCTCTTGGATATTGTTAGTATACTTCTGCAACCCACAGTACGGTGCTGTAATTATGTCCTGTATACCCCGAAGGAGTGTACAGTGTTTGCTTGTTGAATATTGCATTATGTTCCGTAGACCTACAAAGCACAAACTGGTGAACGAAGTAATATCCACTCATATTGATTCAGCAGCTTGCACGCGGAAATTTTGTGTTTACGCAACATGCGTGTAAAATACCATGTTAACGACTGTTCCTAGATAACTGCGCACGTAATGTAAATATTTACGACACATTAAAAAAAGAGATGACGTCAACCTGAGCGAGTTTTATGGACAGCATGTGTACTTCTTTATTTAATGGATGGTTTAGTAAATACGTCCAACACACATACGCTGAAGGTATGAGATCCAAGCTAATGGATTTGTTATCCTTCACATTTCATCTCAGCCAAAACGAACTGCTCAACTAGGACAAACGTAACAGAAAAGGGATGTTGCATCTGTTTTCAACAAAAAATTTAGCTCTCCCATTTCTTTTGTGGTACGCGGATCTTTCTGTAATGTGTATGCCACATGAAGCTCTCAGAGTAAACAATACAAAAAGGTCAAGTGGCGTAAGTTCTATCTAGAATAACAACAGAATAATAATTCAAAATGTTAATTATTTCTAAGTTAGAGTTGACGAAGGGAGATGTAAGAATTATTGCAGACAGTAATATTTATCATCCCGTGAGGTTGGGGGGACGCATATGAAGAATAGATCCACGGTATCCCTTGCCTGTCGTAAGAGGTGACTAAAAGGGGCGCTAGGGGCTCTCAATGTGGGAGCGTGTGTTGGCGATCTCAGGGCCCTTCGCTGAGTCCTGGCATTGCTTCCACTTACTTGTGCCAGGCTCTTCACTTTAATATATCCTGTCCGACCCCGACGGTATTAGAGCATTCGAGGAATAGGGAGTCTTTCATTTTCACGGTTGGAAATTAAAAAAAGGCTATCCTGTTTTGGTATTCTTTCCTCCTCCATACGATTTACATGTAAAAACCATCTTAGTTTACTCCTATCAATTCTCTCATTTTTTCATTCACGCCTCCTTTCTGATATCTTCGTTTTTCAATCTCTATTTCCTCTCATACTTTTTAGGTATTTCATTTCACTGGCTTCAATTATACTTTCCTTCCAACTTGTCATTGTAAAGGTCTCAGCCACATAAGTCAAGATGGGTATATAATACATTTTTACATGATAAATTTACAATTCTTTATACCAGATAAGGTACCTTACACTCTGGTAGAATGCACCGTCTTGCTAATCTCCATGTCCCTCCTTGTATTCTACATCAATTGACTCACTAGGTATTTCAAACTATCAACAAATTCAAGGCTTTGACCACCGATTGTCACAATGTCTTTCACCTCTTGATATCAGCATGGTTTTGCTTTTCTCTGCGCTGATTTTCATACAATATTTTGCAATTTTCTTGTTTTGTATATCAAGTTGTTCTTGTGCCTCTTTGTTGTTTGTTCCACAGACCACAATTTCGTCTGGAAATAGTAATAACTTCATCTCGCTATTCCAATGTGCTTCATTTGTCCCCTTTACAATTTCATCAATAACCATTAGCAACAAAAGAGGTGACAGCTACTCCAGTTTCATTTCTAAACCACTCTGTCTCTCCAAACGGACCCTGTACGCTGCTCACGCATAAAAACAATAGTGGTTAATCTCAAGTATTAGAAATATTGAAATTTGTAAAATTGTTTACAATAACAAACTATGCTTATAACTAAAAAGAATTAGTCTATATCTGAAATGCTGAAAGAAAGGATGAAACAAAAACAACGAAGATTAAAAGAAGAAGAATTATGGCTTATGGAAAACGAGATAATTTAGCGAACATAGTATGCAAAGAAATTCTGCATTAATTAAAGCACGTTGTGTTCATCTAGGAATCAGATAGTTCAGTGTATTTTTGAAGACGTGATGTTAGCAGAATTTGTAAATCTGTGAAGATCAAAATATTAAAAGCCGTAATACTGTGTAGAGGAAATATTTGTGTTTAACAGGACGATGTATGGGAATCTGAAGTGTAGAATTTGTCTGTCGGTTGTTCCTGTCATAGTTTCTTTTCATTAATCGGAACGGGTTAAAGAGAAGAGAAACGGAACAAGGGTTGTATACACATACACTAATTACGTCATTTCCCCTTGTCCAGCTTCTGCCAGGTCGGTGTACTGAAGGCACTTCTCCAACGTTGCTTCTCCTTTCACCACTCCTCTTCAGTAATTGTATTCCACTCCAGTCGCCTTTTTCTTATACTGTTCTTGACATAGTCTATCCATCTTGCTCTGGACCTCCCTCATTTCTTGTACCTTAGCCTCCAACACTTGTTTTGGTGCTGGATAAATGGTTAGCGCGCTGGCCTTTGGTCACAAGTGTCCCGGGTTCGATTCCCGGCAGGGTCGGGCATCTTAACCATCATTTCCCTGGCACAGGCGCTGGATGTATGTGTTGTCTTCATCATCATTTCATCCTCACCACCATACGCAAGTCACCTACGGGAGTCAAATGAAAAGACCTGCACCTGGCGAGCCGAACCTGTCCTGACATTTCCCGACACTAAAAGCCATACGCCATTTAATTTCGTTTTTTTTCTTGTTTTGGTATACTTCCATCCTCATAACATGTCCAAACCGTCTCAATTTATTGTTCTCCATCTTATCACTCGGTAGGCCTATTTCTACCCCTATATCTTTCCTGATCTCAACATTTCTTACTCTGTCTCTCCTTGTCTTCCCTGCCACACTCCTCAGGAACTTCATTTCACTGGCCCGAAATTTACTCTCATTTCTTGCTGTCGAAGTTCAAGTCTCTGATGTAGACGTCAATATAGGGGTGGAGTACATCTTGTACATTATCTCGTTACGTATCATAGGAACTTCTCTGTTCCACACCAGGTTCCGTGCATGCTGGTAAACGCTTGTGCACTTCTGATGATCTCCTTATCCGACCCATTACTTCACTTCACATATATTTGAAGTATTCCACAACCTCAAGGTTTTGTCACCAGATAGTAACGATTTCTTCTCCTTCTCTTTCTCCTTTTGTCATCCCCACTGTTTTGTTCCCCTCCATACTGACCTGCATACCATATTTCTTAATATTGTAATTTAAAGCCTCTAGTTGGATTTGCACTTCTGTATTGTTGACTGCCAAATCACTATGTCATCTGCAAACAATACAGTAATATTTCCATATCCCCTCCATATGTTTCCTTTAGTATTATATCCATGAACATTATAAACATAAGTGGACACAATACACTTCCTGTCTTAGTCCAATTTGGTTTCTACAGCAATCTGTTCTCCCCAGTGAGTCTAGACACATTTGAAACAATTCTGTACATTGCTTTCATTATTTCCCTTGATTTCTTTCCAAGGTTTCCCACACCTTTTCCCCATTACCATTATCATATGCCTTCCCTAGATCAAGGAATACCGAGCTCGATAGCTGCAGTCGCTTAAGTGCGGCCAGTATCCAGTAATCGGGAGATAGTGGGTTCGAGCCCCACTGTCGGCAGGCCTGAAGATGGTTTTCCGTGGTTTCCC
Source organism: Anabrus simplex (assembly GCF_040414725.1). NCBI lineage: Eukaryota > Metazoa > Arthropoda > Insecta > Orthoptera > Tettigoniidae > Anabrus > Anabrus simplex. The sequence continues at coordinate 213,977,860 of NC_090279.1, read as the reverse complement.
ATTTTCACACCGGGCAAATGCCGGGGCTGTACCTTAATTAAGGCCACGGCCGCTTCCTTCCAATTCCTAGGCCTTTCCTGTCCCATCGTCGCCATAAGATCTATCTGTGTCGGTGCGACGTAAAGCAAATAACAAAAACAAAGATCAAGGAATACCCTCACCAGATTTTTTCCATATTCCCACTCTTTCTCCATAAGTAATCTCACAGTAAATATAGGGTCAATCGTTAACCTTCCCTGTCGAAACATCTACTGCTCTTCTTCTAAATGTATTTCCTATCTTCCTTTCATCCTCCTTTCTATAGAGTATCTAATTTCAAAGAATCTTGTGGATTTGGTTTGTGAACGCTTGATATGTAAAGCAGTGTGCGGGCAGCAGCTCGCTGGTTTCCCTGGTCATCATATTCAATATCTCCACACCCTTGCTAATCGGATTAGTCCGTGTATTCATATATTAAATTAGTGACATATTCGTATTCAGATTTATTGAGCAATTTGCTCTGCATGTGGACCGATTACGTCATTAATATTTAGTTATGGGCTCTGACCATGTTTTTGTTCGCGCCCTAGTTAATCTTACGGATTACAGCGTCACAAAGTGGTGGTAGTGGTAGTGATGCTAAGCCCGCAGGGTTGACGGATTAACCTCGCATTGTTGCTGTAACTCTTCAAGTGCTGGTTCAACGGGTCCATTGTTTTGCGATTTGTGAGTGACGTCATCACAAGTAGTGTCATTGTTGAAGAATGTCCGAAAAACAAAGTCCTCTGATACCGTGTTTTGAGTGAAATATTAGTTGCAAAGGCTTCTGATATTGTTCTCAATTGCTACTAATCTGTCCTGTCATATTGTGAAGGGTTGATTGATTATTTAGTTAATGTGTGCCTTTTGCAACGACATGATCAGACTAATGATTTTAGAAATAGCAAGAAGAGATAAAAACATTTGAAGACTGGGAATTGTTGGCCAAGGAAGGGAGTGGGAGAAAGGAATGCCCAATTTTGGAAAATGGAAGGGACTCTGTGGTTTTGAAAAACGGCAGTCGAGTGGGACCTGAATTGGCTTAGAGTGGTGTAACGTAAGTGGTAGTGGAAACAGTAATATCGCAATAGGAAAAGCCAAGTCATCTCCGCGCAGGTCGGTCATGAAACCCTTGCGGAGGGTGGAAGGTACGGTAAATGCTTTCACTATCCGTAACCTTGGTACTTGATCAGGTCGGGAGGCTAGCTCTACGTCCAACCGCTTTTTCTCCAAGGAATTAACCTGGTTCTCATTTTTTTTGTAGGCGGATTGAACCCCAGGGCCATGTGCACCTACGGAAGTGGAAATCTCACTTCTTAAATTTTTCGGTTTGCTGATGGGGAATCGAACCCACGTCCTTCCCGGTGAACTGTGCACCCCGTTGCCACTTCAGCCAGGGATCCCCAGTTAAATAATAATAATAATAATAATAATAATAATAATAATAATAATAATAATACCGGGCGAGTTGGCCGTGCGGTTAGGGTCGCGCAGCTGTGAGCGTGCATCCGGGAGATAGTGTGTTCGAAACCCACTATCGGCAGCCCTGAAGATGGTTTTCCCTAGTTTAACATTTTCACACCAGGCAAATGCTGGGGCTGTACCTTAATTGAGGCCACACCCCCTTCCTTCCCACTCCTAGGCCTTTCCTGTCCCATCGTCGCCATGAGACCTATCTGTGTCGGTCCGACGTAAATCAAATAACAACGTAATATTAATAATAATAATCCCCCCATGGCACTACAGCCCTTGAAGGTTCTTGGCCTTCTAAGCGACCGCTGCTCAGCCGAAAGGCCTGCAGATTGCGAGGTGTAGTGTGGTCAGCACGACGAATCCTCTCGGCCGTTATTCTTGGCTTTCTAGACCGGGGCCGCTATCTCACCGTCAGATAGCTCCTCAATTCTAATCACGTAGGCTGAGTGGGCCTCGAACCAGTCCTCAGCTCTGGTAAAAATCCCTGTACTGGCCGGGAATTGAACCCGGTGCCTCCGGGTAAGAGGCAGGCATGCTACCCCTACACCACGGAGCCGGCACAATAATAATAATAATAATAATAATAATAATAATAATAATAATAATAATAATAATAATAATAATAATAATAATAATAATCTATATCTTATCCCACACCTGTGAGTTTACGCGAGCAAACTGTGTCGCACATTTGTATCTGGTTCTATTTTACTGTCGGATGCCCTTTCTGACGCCAACACTATATGGATGGATTCAATCACTATTGCGTGTTTCTGTGTTGGTTGGTAGTGTGTTGTCTGAATATGAAGAGGAGGATGTTGGTACAAATACAAATACACAGTTCCCGAGCCAGAAGAATTAATCGGGGTGATTAAAATCCACGACTTACACGGGAATCGAACCCTGGACCCTTGAACCAATGGCCTAAATGCTGATCATTTAGCCAAGGAGGTGCAATATAATAATAATAATAATAATAATAATAATAATAATAATAATAATAATAATAGTAATAATAATAATAATGACAAATATTTATCTCCAAGTGCATAAAACTGACAGGTTACAATACAGAATGCCTTTGTGGATCAGAAATGCTAATTTTGAGCAGGAGAGCAGACATTCAAAACACTGAGAAGAAGGTATGCAATATCATAAGAAAAATTCTACACTCAAAACTCGCTGCCTGACAATACCGGCTCAGAGGCAGACAGGAAATCAAGCAATACACAAACATTCATAGTGAGATTAGAAAACGCAGGCTAAGATCCTACGGACATATTAAAAGAATGGACCCAGACATACTCACAAACAAATAGTCGAATTCTATAAAAACAAGACTAAACCCAAAACAGAATGAAATGGATCGGTAAAACCGATTTAAGACAGGCAGGAATTACACCAGCAGATATCAAAAACTCGGTAATCTTCAGATGCAAAGTTCACAAATGGCAAGTCGACCAAGAGGAAAGACCAAGGAAAAAGACCGGAACAACCTGGTTGGAACACACAGAAAGGAATCCCACAGTGAATGAATGACAGAAAGATAAATGCACACCTGTAAGTACTTTGCGTAGTCCTAATGACCTTACTCAATAATAATAATCGTCATCATCGTCATAATATTAATCATAATGATAATAAATGATCTCAGTTACTGGGTTTCATGACGTCTGAATTATTGTCATTCAGACGGACTTCAATACGAGTTTTGAAGTACTGATTGTATTGCCATCTAACAGAAAAACGAATACAATGGACGGACGCTAAGTTTGAATTAATGTTCTCGGCTGAACGTAGAGTAGGTCCCATATTTTCTAGCCTACTTAGCATAATTTACGAATTATCCTTCAAAACGCAGCTACTTCAGCCGGAATCCAAACTTTGGATAATGAGCTAGATATTCTACAGAGGCAGTTTTCGCAGGTTTATGTAACATATGTGATTTAATTGTCGTCCAGGTGCAGAGAGTGTTACAGAAATCTTTTTTTTTTGCTAGTTGCTTTACGTCGCACCGATACAGATAGGTCTTATGGCGACGATGGGACAGAGAAGGGCTAGGAGTGGGAAGGAAGCGGCCGTGCCTTAATTAAGGTACAGCCCCAGCATTTGCCTGGTGTGAAAATGGGAAACCACGGAAAACCATTTTCAAGGCTGCTGACAGTGGGGTTCGAACCTACTATCTCCCGAATACTGGATACTGGCCGCACTTAAGCGACTGCAGCTATCGAGCTCGGTACAGACATCTTGTAGCCGTGTTGTGTAACTGTGGATGGAAGGCTAACGTATGTGGAGTGCCAACAGCAGGAGCAAGCACGCGGCACAAATCACTAGATGACGTGCTCTAGCCTCCGACAGTTACGTGTATAATGTGCTCTATTGGAAGAGCCGAACGTAAGGGGAAAATCCACTGGTTTTCAATGTAAGAGAATATTTATGACTGGATTACTCGAGGTTAACGCTTTCTTATAATGTGGAGATATGACTGACTTATGCATGAACATAAATAAAGGGGCCAGTGGCCTACCAAGCGACCGCTGCTCAGTCCCAACGCCTACAGTTCGAGAATACGACGTAGGCTATGTATGTCTCTATTTATTTACTTCGTTCCACGAACCTATTACGCTGGCGTAGCAGGGGGGGGGGGGAGGTAGTACTCCCACGTGGCGCGTCCCGGGTAGTGGTTAGAGGGGTCCTCACCGGCTTGCCAGCGGACTTGAGCGAAATAAGAAAGCTCTTGTGGAACACACACACATCCCCTTGTGGGTGAGGGACGCAGACGAAGAATACACCCACGGTATCCCCTGCCTGTCGTAAGAGGCGATTACAACGGGCGACCAAGGGATGATTGTATTAAAATCATAAAACTACTTGTGATTAGTACCATCAGGCGGGGAACATCATGGGTCACCTTTACTTGCGAGAAGTACCACTTGTCATTAGTAGCAGCAGGGAGTGTTTCACTGTGGGTCTCCAGTACCTGTGATAAGTATCCACTATGTTAAGAACACCACGGGAATACCGGCGCCCGTGATTAGTACAGCTAGGTGAGGAACACCATGAGTCTAATATACTTTGGATTAGTACCGCAATATGACAAATACCACGGTTCTACTTTACTAGCGATAAGTACCATTATGAGGGGCCATTGACCTGGATTTTGGACCCCTTTAGACAACAAGTATCATCGATTCAGGATTGTGTTTTGGAAGCAGCCCCTTGGTCGGTATATACTGTTGTTTTAAGATAGTTTCTGGGAAAGTGGGGCATTGCGGATCGGATCCGCTGATTTTTTAAAATTCATATTCGTCTATTCATTTTTCATAATCACGTTTTGAATTCTGGTCAGTGGATGGATTTTGGATTTTTAAATTGTCATTATATTTCGTCTCATTTCGTATCATTAGGGGCCGATGAGCTAGCTGTCAGGCCCCTTTAAACTACAGGCATCATCATCATCATCATCATCATCATCATCATCTTATTTATTTAGTTAAATTCACCATGATTTATTTAATCTTCATTAGCTCCTCGAACGAGATTGCGTTAGGAAGGGCATTCGACCGTAAACATATGCCATATAATTTCATCTGACCTCATTTCGAGGTTTCCGAGGTCGCTGAGGTGACGGAATTTTGTCTGGCAGGAGTTCTTTTACGTGCCAGTAAATGTACTAACACGAAGCTGACATATATTTGACCACTTTCAAATATCAGCGGACCTAGCGAGGATCCAACCTGCCAAGTTATGGTCAGAAGGCAATCACCCTACCTACTGCGCTACTCAGTCAGTTATCTACAGGGTGAACCCGAACTCCACCGACCAACGTTCGGAGGTTATTCAGGGATATCTTATGCGTATATCGGTATAAGAGACCCGTGGTCTACGGTGACTGGTTACAGACGTATAATGCAACTATAATTTCTGTAAAAAAACAAAATACGTTCAGAACAGTGGAAAAAGCCTGTAATATGCTATCACGTAAACGTGCAACAACCCGCAGACCAAACACGTACACTTTTATCAATCTGCTCTGTCAGTAAGGTTAGCACCTTCTATTCGAAGAGAAATAGTTACAAATAAGGAGAGAAAGAAAATGGAGCAGGAAGGAACCCCTCTTTTGCATGCGTACGAACCACATCCGCAACGATTAAAATCAAGGAAGACATCGAAGAAACTTAGAACCAGGGCTGAAAAAGCTACGCTACAACTATGGCAGGCTACGACCTAGTTCATTATTTTCTTCACTATAGAAAAGTTGCAGTCTTTTCTATTTATGGATCGTATTGAGCACTCAGGAATGTTCTGACGATTTTGCTGGTCATTAAAATTGCAGCCTATTGTGCCACATTGTGATGTAAGGTATTGTTACCTAGCAACCGTGCAGGCTGTCATTGTTACTCTAGCAACCGTGTTTTCTGGAAATGATTTTGGTGTGAGACCACTCGTAGAAAGGAGAAAAGGAAGAGTTATCACTCCGTCTTACTTCCGGATCTTGTCTCACTATTTCTGTTTCATATTATTATTATTATTATTATTATTGTTATTATTATCAGTGCAATACAGATACAAAGCTAACACGGGACGACACACCAAACGAAATGTGATTTCTCCGTAATGAACCATGAGAGACCACGGGCCCCTTTTCCCAATTATACTCAGAATGTCTCCCGAATCAACCTCTGACAGTTTCTCCGCGGAGTTCGGGCTCATAGCTTTAGCTTACCTTCACTCATGAAATGACAGTCTTCAGCTGAGTCTCCGTATTTCTGGAATCGGGGGAAGAACTTCCTCAGTTACTGAAACTCGCCAAATCATATTCTTTTCTACTTCAACTTTCAACACCCCGATCCACAAATATCTCAGCCTGTACAAGAACAAGGAACTTAGCCAACTGGTAAATCGTAGTCTTCTCTTCTATCCTCTTCATATTATTATTATTATTATTATTATTATTATTATTATTATTATTATTATTATTATTATTATTATTATTATTATTATTATTATTGTTTAGTTTCGGCCAAATAAGGACCACGTCATTTCAACTGTTTCCCTTGAGCTTTAATGTTGGTCCAGTACTCCTTCATTCGTATACGGTGTTGCTCCTTTCGCTCTTCCGTCCATGTCTTTCAAGTTTTCATCTTCGGCTTTGGTAGGAAACTCTGATGTTCTTAGAGTTGTTTCTTAAATAGGACACGCTCCTGGATATCTTCAAATGAGATCCCAGTCTCCTGTAGATCTTTCTGTACCTCACTGAACCATGCCCCTTTGCCTTTTTCTCTTGGAGGAAAGTGAAAATGCGGTTGGTTAACCGTGTTAAATTCATTCGGGCCATGTGTCCATAAAAAGTAATCCTCCTTTTTCGCATCTATTATTATTATTATTATTATTATTATTATTATTATTATTATTATTGTCCTACTTCTGGTTGAATGGTCAAAGTCGAGGCCTTCGGTTTTCAGTAGGTGCCTGGTTCGATTCCCGGCCCTGGGACTGGGTGTCTGTGTTTGTCCCAACACTTTCCTCTTCATATTCAGACAACACACTACAAAACATCACAGAAACACGCGATAGTGATTACATCCCTCCGTACAGGGTCTGCGTCTGGAAGGGCATCCAGCCGTTAAACAGGGCCAAATCCACATGTGCGACACAGTTCTCACCCGCGACCTCACAGGTGTGGGAAAAGCGGTAGAAAAAGAAGAAGACAAGAATAAGGGTCAAAGAATCATAAAGAGAATTGTTGTTTATTATGTGGAGAAGTAATGAAAGTGCCACATCTGTTGAAAGTAACTCGGGAGACAGACTCACTTCAAGTCAAATACCGTGGTAGTGATTGCAAAGCAAACATAGAAGCACAGAAAGAATTTCATACAATTATAAAATTGGTAGAATGAGTTCTTGGTTCGAGGCACCTACAGCGCTTAGACAAGGCTGTAATTGTTCACATTATTTTGTTGTTCATAATTTACATCCCCCATCTACTGAAAGGTATTAACTGGCAGGGAGGGATTCAGTTAGGTGAAAATGCAGTAAGCAGTCTGACTTACGCTGACGACTTGGTTTTAATGGCAGGTTGTGCCGAAAACCTGCAGTAAAATATCTTGACATTTAAAAACAGCTACAATGAGTACAATAAGAAAATTACCCTTCTCAAGACTAAATCGATATCGCTAGTAAGAATTCGAACATAAGTGAATTTCAGATTGGGGATACAAAGCCAATACAGAAATATAATTTCAAGTGTTTAGGATGTGCGTTTTCCGAGGATGGTAGTATAGTAAGCAAGATTCAAACAAGGTGCAGTAAAGCTAATGCAGTCCGCCTCTGTGGTGTAGTGGTTAGTGTGAATGGGTGCCACCCCCGGAGACTCGGGTTGGATTCCCGGCTCTGCGACGAAATTTGATAAGTGGTACGAGGGCTGAAACTGGTTTCACTCAGCCTCGGGACGTCGACTGAGTAGAGGGGGTTCGATTCCCAACTCAGGTATCCTCGAAGTGGTTTTCTATGGTTTGCCCCTTCTCGTCCAGGGAAATGCCTGATTGGTACCTTACTGAAGGCCACGGCCGCTTCCTTTCCTCTTCCTTTTCTATCCATTACAGTCTTGCCATCCCTTCTCAAGGCCCCTGCTCAGAATAGCAGGTGAGGTCTCCTCGGCGAGTTACTGGTCCTATTCACCGGTTCATCCCCCTGAGCCAAAGTCTCACGCTCCAGGACATTGCCCTTGAGGCGGTAGAGGTGGAATCCCTGGCTGTGTCCGAGGGAAAAACCAACCCTGGAGTCTAAGAAAGAAAGAAGAAGCTAATGGAGTGAGCTTGCAGTTGCGATCAACAGTATTCTTTCAGCTTCAGGACGAAACTTTTTTTACATCGATCTCTAATTAATGCCACCGTTCCGTGCTTTACGGGAGTGAAAGCTTGGTGGACTCAGGATATCTTACCCGAAAGTTAGAAGTAACAGACATGAAAGCAGCCAGAGTATTGCCGGTACGAACAGGTTGGAACATGGCTAGGGGGTACTCGGAATGAGGAGATAAAAGTTGAATTAGCAATGAACTCGCTGTAGGCATAAACCGGTGTCGGTGGTGGGGTCATGTGAGGCGAATGGAGGAGGATAGGTTACCCTGTAGAATAATGGACTGTTATTGAAGGCAAGAGAAGTAGAGAGATGGTTAGACTCAGTTTTTAACGATTTCAAGATAAATGGTATAGAACTAGACGAGGCCACAGAAATAGTTACAAATAGAGGATTGTGGCGGCGGTTAGTAAATACACAGAGGCTTGCAGACTGAGTGTTTAGGATTATAAAACAAAGGGCGGATCGCACCGGGTAGGGCAGCAATTTTTAGATTGTATTTCAAAAAATATGTGGCAAAACAAAATTATAGAAAATAAAGTAAGTACTTATTCAACTTATGAAAGGTAGGAGAAATGTCTTAGATTACATACGGTAACACTGTTTAACATCAAGGACAAAGAGATAGTGCCAGTGTTGAGAATGGCTGTAAATATTGATTAGGCTTAATTATTATTTTTTTAATGATATTTGTTCGTGGCGTCCACCTATCAAGATCTTTTGCCACTATTTTTAATTTAGTAAACAGATAAAGTACTGTAATAAGATAAATGAAATGCATGTATAAAGAAAGAAACCAGTTTTTCTCTATGCAAAAATCAAATTATCGTAATTAACTTATGTCTCCCAGTCATGGCCATCCATCAACTCTGCTAATTTCAGACGGCAACCAGCTATTAGACATAGCCTGCACAGTTGCTAGGTAACAATACCTTACATCACTGCCTCCTCGGTTGCTATGGTTACTCTTCCACCACAAATTTAGCGCGTAACGTTACATAAATTTTCGGATTATCCCCAGCCATAAGGCATATTATATCAAAAACAATTTGGAGTTTCAGGTGTTCCGGAACTAGGGAATAGGAGTATTCTATTCCATTCTATTCTTTCCTGTTAATGCGATTACATGTTTTCTACATAGAGAAAGTTCCATTGTATGTCATGAGTTTTACCATCAATAGTTTCGTATCGCAACCGTAGGCATTCGTCAAGTTCCTATTGCCTCCCCGTTTACGTTCCACGTGGGGAGGCAAGACCAACTACAATATATCAGACCTTAATGCAGCTATCGATATTAGCTAAAATGGCGGCCCGATCGGTTTGTTTAAATGTAAACATGAGCATGTGCAAAGCAACTGTTTAGTTCTTTCTGTTGGTTTGGATTGATTAGAAAACGTTAGTGTAGTCATTTTTTTAAAATATGGTTTTAAAACTATTTTGATATATTAGGACGTGTCGATCGTATTGTATGCCTGGATGTAATTCATATTACAGGAGATGCACTCCCATTTAGATCAAGTGTACTCAATGCATCGTGACGATTTCGTAGTTACAAGTAATTTATTACGGTGCATTAAAACATTCGAGGATGAATTTGTCAATAGAGAGGATGTGTTCCGTGTAATTGATGAGCTGATTTTTCCGGATAAGGCCAAAACTCTGCGTTGGTGCCAATCCTAGTACATTTCTCAATTACTATACCTTTTGAGTATTTTAAGAGTGAGGTTATAAAAAGTGATAAAGCTATTTATTCATCTGTGAATGAAGATTATATTCTCCTTGTTAAATTAGAGGACAAGGTATCAATTGATATACTGTCCCTTACAGTACGTATTTACGTTGCCAACGATGTGGGTGTTAAAGTGCTTTAAACGAAAATAAATATGCTACCAGAGAATTTCAAGTTCATTCTCCTATAGATTCTCTGAAGTGAAACAGATGTAGCAGTTTGGTGGACCATTAGGCCCTATCAGAATCATTGTTATGAGAGAATTGAAATTCGCGACAAGGTTATGTTTCTAAAAATTTTCTTGAACGAGGTAGGCTATTATAGGCCTACTTAAAACATATGGTAATAGAAAGGTCATTCAAATAAATGTATTTATAAAACAAGTATTGACTTATAGGAAGAAGAATTACGGTCTGGAATAATTTACCAAGGGTGCTTCCTATACCAATTCGATAAATTTCCAATTTCTTTGAAATCACTTAAGTACTAAGTATAGTAGACAATTGATACGTAATCTGCCACTTGGTTGACAGCCCTAAATTCAGATCATAGGTGAGCTATTAATTGACTGAATTGAAACGTATCAAATATTCCCCCCAGGACTGTTATTTTAGAATGCAATCCTATATTACCTATTTCCTTTACCATACTAGTTCATAGAAAATATGTACCGGTACCGTATATTTTGAATTATCCACATATTGCTTATCTAAACATAGGCTGTTTCTAGATAGTGTTGGTCTATTACCCAAAGTAAAGTTTCTGTTCGTTATTATTGACAGCTCATCAATTCAATACGATAATCAAAAGAGTATGTTTATGTATCACAGGCGTGTTTACATGGAACCGATGCGTCGGCCATGTTGTTTTTGTATTAAGGTCTGATATTATTGTAGATGGTCTTGGGGGAGGGCGTGGTTAAGTCAGTGGCTAGTTCTGCCGTGTCTGCTGAAGGGGAAGGACGCGTTCCCTGTTCGCTTGTGACACACGCAGTACAGCAAGTTGTCGAGTGTAATGTGGTCTAATATTGACAAGTGTGAGTGAACAACCCTTTTGTGTTTTACAGTATTGATACTGATGGATTACCGACACACTGAATCTCCAGGAGCCAGTCATGTACATCAAGGTAAATAATAATTGTTTCTACCTATCAAAAATGTTTAGAACATTCTCAGAGTCCTGCACAGTTCTGCTATGAATTAGGGGAAATATGCTACATCAAGCTTATTCCAGCTCATCTGAATTTCACGACAGATCGTGTCTTTAATGTTCCTTTAGAAATCCCGCCTGAAATATTCGATTCAGTGGTCTCTAAATACCTCACAGTTCACGAGGTTTGAAAGGAACAATGGTCCTCTTTCTATACGATCCCCTGGCTTACGTAAATTGATGCTTTCACAGCCCGTAGCTGAGATTTTTCCATGTCAAAGGAAAGAAAGATTTTATTGCTTCTAGACTCTGAGAAACATTAAAAAATGTACCTTCGTTTCCTTTCACGCGACAAAAACCCAAAAAATCATCTCTGTGTGTTCCCTGTTTATAATGGCATTAACGATGAGTTGCCGCTTGGTTCGTGTACCGTACAGTAGCTGTCAACTTAATTCGGGAGATAGTGGGTTCGAACACTACTGTAGGCAGCGCTGGAAATGTATTCCATTTTTACGCCAGCAAAATGAACCCTAATTAATGCCAGCGTGTGGTTCGATGGCTAAATGGTTAACGTGCTGGCCTTTGGTCAGAGGGGTCCCGGGTTCGATTCATGGCAGAGTCGGGAATTTTAACCATCATTGATTAATTTCCCTGGCACGGGAGCTGGGTGTATGAGTTGTCTTCATCATCATTTTATCCTCATCACGACGCGCAGGTCCCCTACGGGAGTCAAATCAAAAGACCTGCACCTGGCGTGCCGAACCCGTCTTGGGATCTTCAGGCACTTAAAGCTATACGCCATTTCATTCATTTCAATGCCAGCGTTCTTTCCTTTCCTATCATCACCACAAGACGTATCTGTGTCAGTGCGACGTAAAGCAAATTCTAAAAATATATGTATATATACAACATCATTCAGCTAAGGTGTCCATCTCAAATAACTCATAACTCTGTTTCGCTTTCAGTAATCCTACCAAGGAGCTCAAAATCGAACTTACAATAATTTTCCATGGCCCAGGATTATCTGAGATAATAGCGCTAAGTTTAATGCTTTAAATTGAGCTACATTGTTTCCCACACACAGCCTTAAACCTACAAAATGCCGGACTGAGTGGCTCAGACGGTTGAGGCACTGGCCTTCTGACCCCAACTTGGCAGGTTCGATCCTGGCTCAGTCCGGTGGTATTTGAAGGTGCTCAAATACGTCAGCCTCGTGTCGGTAGATTTACTGGCACGTAAAAGAACACCTGCTGGACAAAATTCCGGCACCTCGGCGTCTCCGAAAACCGCAAAGTAGTTAGTGGGACGTAAAGCAAATAACATTATTATTTTTTAACCTACAAAATATTGCAAATTCAGCTCCTTGATTATTTTGAAAATCGGACAAATACTTCTCGAAATATGTAATGTATTTGAACATGATTCATTTGGCAGCTGGGGACTGCCCTGTACGTGTGAAACATGAGCTAGCTGTTGACACACGGACTTGGTTCACCATCTTCTGACAGGAAGGTATTCTTTCTACTGTGCCCACAAATCTACAGTAATGAACTCTTTAACACCTTTTCATATCGCCGCAGGTAACAAGTAAAGGAAAATAAGTTTTGCGACGGGTTTCCTTCCCTATCGGACTTCCCTAGTGAACCCTTGTTCTTTTATGGTCCTGACGGTATTACACTTGCGAGTTATTTGTGGTGGACAACTTAGCGGAATAACTCTGTATAATGGCAGATTATGCCGACTCGTTGGCTGAACGGTCAGCGTATTGGGTTCGATTCCCGGCAGGGTTGGGGATTTTAACCTTAATTGGTAAATTCCAATGGCGCGGGGGCTGGGTGTATGTGTTGTCTTCATCATCATTTCATCCTCATCACGACGCGCAGGTCGCGTACGGGTGTCAAATAGAAAGACCTGCACCTGGCGAGCCGAACATGTTCTGGGATATCCCGGCACTAAAAGCCATACGACATTTCATGGCAGAGTAACTCTGGCAACTAAAAGAACTGGTTTCCTCAAAAGAAAATGTCTGTGGCCAGCCTGAGTACATCTGTAGTGGACGGCAGCAAACACGACTAATGCGGCCCATCTACGTCATAACTTGCGAAAGGAGTGCTGAGGCAGTCGCTGGGGTAAGCGAGACTTGAGCTGACCTTGGGGATTCTCCACGAGCCTGGGGCGAGAACTAAACAAACCGGACGAGAAACACAATGCAAACGCGCCCTCCTCATTCCTTTCATTTAAAGAACAATTTCAGTATTTATTAAATAAACAGTAAGCATTAGAAACTCAGAGTAGAAACAGCATAGAAGTGAATGCTGATAGTGAGGTGATTGTGACTCAAGACTCAAGGCCAGTAATAGCTCACATGAAAATTAAAACACTGCCGTTCCCAGTAAGGTCTTGTACGTGGCTCACCTGCAGAGTAAAAAAAAAAAAAAAAAAAAAAAAAAAAAAGGAACCTCCTCCCAGACCCGCGTGTTGATAACCAGCTCTGGAACAGTAGCAACAGTAGCAAGAAGGACAACAACCCGTGTGAGATAATTATTGACGTACAAGTTTAAGATGGAGTGTAATCTAGTTCAGTAGGGGTGTATTTAGGCCTAGGCAGACGAGGCAGCTGCCTAGGAAGGCTGATTTTAAGGGGTGCTTTTTAACCTCATACTGTTCATTTATTTCATTATTAAATACTTTATTCACAACTCTTGGAAAGAGAGCACGAACTTAACTCACAATGAAAGGGATAAGAATAATATTCTTCCTTTCTTTCTTTCTTTCTTTCTTTCTTTCTTTCTTTCTTAATCTGCTTACCCTCCAGAGTTGGCTTTTCCCTCGGACTCAGCGAGGGATCCCACCTCTACCGCCTCAAGGGCAGCGTCCTGAAGCTTCAGACTCTGGGTCGGGGGATACAACTGGGGAGTATGACTAGTACCTCGCCCAGGCGGCCTCACCTGCTATGCTGAACACGGGCCTTGGTGGGGGATGGGAAGATTGGAGGGGATAGACAAGTAAGAGGGAAGGAAGCGGCCGTGGCCTTAAGTTAGGTACCATCCTGGCATTTGCCTGGAGGAGAATTGGGAAACCACGATAACCACATCCAGGTTAGCTGAGGTGGGAATCGAAACCACCCCTACTCAGTTGACCTCCCGAAGCTGAGTGAACCCCGTTCCAGCCCTCGTACCACTTTTCAAATTTCGTGACAGAGCGGGAATCGAACCCGGGCCTCCGGGGGTGACAGCTAATCACACTAGCCACTACACCACAGAGTCGGACAAGAATAGTATTAGCAACAAAAATCAGAAATTTAATGGATGGTCTGGCAAAAGATAGAGGACAGATTTTGTTCCAGTAATAACGTGCCGGGCTGAGTGGCTCAGGCGGTTTAGGCGCTCGCCTTCTGACCCCAACTTGGCAGGTTCGATCCTGGCTCAGTCTGGTGATATTTGAAGGTGCTCAAATACGTCAGCCTTATGTCGGTAAATTTACTGGCACGTAAAAGAACTCCTGCTGGATGAAATTCCGGCACCTCGGCGTCTCCGTAAACAGTAAAAGTAGGTAGTGGGACTTAAAGTAAACAACATGATTATTGTTTTTTTTAATTGCCAGTGGTTTTACGTCGCACGGACTTTGTTCGGTCTTATGGCGACGATGGGATAGGAAAGGGCTAGAAGTTGGAAGGAAGCGGCCGTGGCCTTTATTAACGTACATCTCCAGCATTTGCCTGTTGTGAAAATGGGAAACCACGGAAACCATCTTCAGGGCTGCCGACAGTGGGATTCGAACCCACTATCTCCCGGATGCAAACCCACAGCTGCGCGCTCCTAACCGCACAGCCATTTATTATTATTATTATTATTATTATTATTATTAGTAGTAGTAGTAGTAGTAGTAGTAGTAGTAGTAACTTCACCTCATAACAGACCGAGCTCGATAGCTGCAGTTGCTTAAGTGCGGCCAGTATCCAGTATTCGGGAGACAGTAGGTTCGAACCCCACTGTCGGCAGCCCTGAAAATGGTTTTCCGTGGTTTCCCATTTTCACTCCAGGCAAATGCTGGGGATGTACCTTAATTAAGGCCACGGCCGCTTCCTTCCCACTCCTAGCCCTTCCCAGTCCCATAGTCGCCATAAGACCTATCTGTGTCGGTGTGACGTAAAGCAACTAGCAAAAAAAAAAAAAAAACCTCATAACAGCGTATTCATTAACACTGTTTTCTTTGCTATGCCCTCTCATGTGATAACCTTAAATGTGGGGGTCATCTGTCAATGGCGTGGTTTGATGCAGCACTCTATGTCACCCTACCCTGTGCTAAACTTTTCATTCCTTCGTACCTACTACATCCTACAACTGCACTAATCTATTGGTCCTATTCATACCTTGGTCTACCACTACAGTTCTTAGCGCTTACACTTCCCTCAAAAACTAACTGAACAAGTCCTGGGTGTCTCAGGATGTGTCCTATCATTCTCTCTCTTCTTCTCATAGAATTGAGCAAAATCGATCTCATCTTACTATTAGATTCAGTAGGTGTATATTTTCAATCGTGGTTCGATTTACCCAGTTCACTTTCAGCATTCTTCTGTAACACCACGTTTCAAAAGCTTCTATTATCTTTGTTCCTGTGCTTGTTATCGTCCATGTTTCACTTCCACACAATGCAACGTTCCAGATGAAAGTCTTCAGAAACCTCTAATTCCTATATCAATGTTCGAAGTGGACAACTTTTATTTTTCTATTTCTTTAATGAAAGACCTTCCTTGCTTGTGCTAGTCTGCATTTTGTGTCCTTCTTACTTCTGCCATCATCAGTTATTTTACAGCCCATGTAACAATATCCATCTACTTCCTTTCTTTAACACTTCACTTCCTAATCTAATATTTCCTGCATCACCTGACTTTGTTCGACTGCACTCCATTATTTTTGTTTTGGGCTTACTTATTTTCATCTTGTACTCCTTTACCAAGAATCTGTCCATACCATTCAGCAGCTTCTCGAGATCTTCTGCAGACTCGGATAAAATGACAATATCACCATCAAATCTCAGGATTTTGATTTCCTTTCCTTGGATTGAGATTCGCTTTCGAAATTCCTCTTTGATTTCCTTTAACGACTGTTCTGTATAAACATTGGAACAATACACACTACTGTATGTTCGAATAAAATGATAAATTAATATTAATTGTGATTTTCTCTTCTTTTCTAGGTGAGTACGACTATAACAGGTGTCTGTCTGGTGAAGGTTTTCTTGAGCTTGTAAGTCAGTCTTAAGTATAAATCTGATATTTTATGTACAAACACTTAGTTTCCAATTATGCTTAAGTATTTATCGTGGTCTTTTGCTCGCAGTGGAGATTCCCTAATGTTTATTCAAATATCTTTACAAAACGAGATTAATTCAGATGTACAGATGTCAAACTGCTATCCTACAGTGATGGAAATCTAACTTGTCTATTTACTCAGAGTTACTGAAAAGAAATCGTAATTTGTCGTAATATTTTAAGCAATTACCAGGACTGGAAAAATAATTCCTCTGAGATTGGAGCCTGGCTTTCAGAACAAATGCAGTGTGATGCATAGGCCTACATATACTGGTATATAAAGTGGACATTTACCTTAGTGTATAGCAGGCGCTTGGTGTCCATGGATGTGATGGAAACGGCGCTTCCGTTTACATATGAAAAACTTGATGAATTTATTGATTTAGAATTTATATGCGATATTATAATTTCTTTTAACATTCTCTAGTAAATACGCATGCAGGCTAGCGCACAAACTCTCACCGGATGAGTTGGCCGTGCGGTAGGGGTGCGCAATGGTGAGCTTGCATCCGTCAGATAGTGGGTTCGAGCCCCACTGTCGGCAGCCCTGAAGATAGCTTTCAGTGGTTTCCCATTTTCACCCCAGACAAACGCTGGGGCTGTCCCTTAATAAGTCCAAGGCAGCTGCGACATAAAACAAATTGTAAACAAATCCACAAACTCCCAACCCCAGTGCAAGGTCGGCCGTCGGCTGGTAGGACGTAGTAATTCCCCAGCCCCGAAGTTAAAGGCAAGATGACGAAGTTGTACAAACGCATAATAAATTTACCTTCCGTATGTCTGTTTAGTTCTTTATTAAGTGCATTCTCAGTCAGTGAAAATGAAAACCTACAACCTGTTTTCCAGTCATTGACCGGGTCAGGGATGTAATGAATGAAGCAGATATAGGCTGTTAGTACGATGGGGTCGCCACTCCCAAAGTGATTTGTTCATGACTGATAGATGCTACGCAATGATAATGGAGAGTGTTGCTGGAATGAAAGATGACAGGGAAAACCGGAGTACCCGGACAAAAACCTGTCCCGCCTCCACTTTGTCCAGTACTAATCTCACATGGAGTCACCGGGATTTGAACCACGGTATCCAGCGGTGAGAGGCTCTTCTCAGTCAGTAATACATTTAATTAGTGTATATCGGTGAAGTGAATTTTATCTTGTGCTAGAGGTGAATTAAGTTATACATTTGAGCCTTCCACTACGCTGCGAAGAAATGATGATGATGATGATAATAATAATAATAATAATAACAATAATAATAATAATAATAATAATAATAACTAAGGAGACTGTCCCACTCACGAAATCAAGAAAGCATGCTTGGTGGGATAATGAATGCTCTGCAGCAGTACAGCTAAAACAGCTTGGATGTCAGAAATGGAATTGCCACAGGATCAACATCCTATACGCGAGAAAATATGCATCAACAACCATCCGTGGCGTGAAACGTATGTTTAATAATAAACAGTTGGTATAGATTGAGCAAGACTTCCAGAAAAATAACACACGTATCTTCTATAAAAACTTCAACAGTTTAACGGTACATGCCTCTGAAAGACCATAATTTTAACTAAAAATCACACACTCAATATCTCAATAAGTACGCTTCATGTACACTTGAAATTCACTTTACAACTGGACAGGGCCTTTTGGAACAATAAAATAACAAAAAGACTTAATGTGTCAAATATTTCAATATTTAGCCTACTTTTCATTCATTAGGAATTTACTTTTGTGAAGTACAAAAGGTTTTTTAGGTACACGTATCTTGGAAACTTGTCAATAAAATCCACCAAAATTGTAACTGTTGTGAACAGTTCTTCTAAGTCGCTGACTAATTTTACAAATATTATATAAAACTGCATTTAACTTGAAAAATCTGAATATCTGCATTTAAAATAGAAATTATGAAAATTAACATTCATTAAATAAAATACACACTCGTTGGACCTTGTACTCATACTTACTTGTTACCTGCTTACTTTCACATACGTTATTTGAAGGGCACCAGCTGCCACTCAGTGCAGCAATAATAGAATGAGACTCTTGACTATCTCTAGGGTGTGGGGTAATAAGCTTACTTTTGACAACATACCATATAAGTTCTGGGAAAAGGAGATTGTCGTTCGGTTTCCCCATTAATTTTGAGGTTAAGATATTTTTTTTTTGCTAGGGGCTTTACGTCGCACCGACACAGATAGGTCTTATGGCGACGATGGGATAGGAAAGGCCTAGGAGTTGGAAGGAAGCGGCCGTGGCCTTAATTAAGGTACAGCCCCAGCATTTGCCTGGTGTGAAAATGGGAAACCACGGGAAACCATTTTCAGGGCTGCCGATAGTGGGATTCGAACCTACTATCTCCCGAATGCAAGCTCACAGCCGCGCGCCTCTACGCGCACGGCCAACTCGCCCGGTGTTAAGATATTTTACTGTCAATGAAATAAAACTATGATTTCGTTTGATAGAACAATATATATTCTTTAAATAATATATCAAAAAATAGTGAGTCTTGTTGCGATAAAACAGATGAGAATATGAAATTATGACATTGCAACTGAAAGAAACTAGGCATGAATTTGAATTCTTCTTGATCGGACATTTAACAATTTATACGAAATATTTCCCTCACTGATTCACTTGACTGTACCTTCAACACTTTTAGTTTAATTACGACGTATTCCTTTGATCTGGTGTTTACTGTAGATGTGTCACGCCTAACTTGGTGATACATCCTTGTGACTGCTTCTTCTCCATATCACCTGACTTCTTTGTAAGTCAATATGGTATTACCTCATAGTAGGTGGTATCCCTCTCTGACTCCATGGTAAGCCCTTGCGTCCGTGTCTTCAACTAAGTGACCGACCAACCTTGGCCTCACTCTCTCAATGACCAATAATTAATGGCTCACTGAGTCTTCTCCATCTCTCGTTCACACTCGTTGACTGACCGACTGGGGCCTCTTCATCTAGTAGACTTCTTCGCTGTACTGCTTCCGTTTAAATAATGACTGACGCTACAATATGCATCCACCTCTTATAGACGTTGGTTGACACAGCTACGTAATCTCCAGAAATAACAATGACATACTCCCACAACGCCTCAAACCGTTGCATGTAATGGTGAAATCCCCTGGGGCGGCTGAGTCTCTGAGCGAAATGCTAAAAGCTCACGATGACGTAGCCATGACGTGGCGATGACTTGGCAGAATCGCCAGTATAGCACAATATAACGTCACATCCAACATCTGATACATCGAAACTCTCACTGTACAGGTATTTAATATTAATCTACATGGTACGTATATATGCATACACTCAATTATAAATAATAATTATAACAAAATAATCGTAATCTCATAGATAAAATAATAATAATACGGACATAATAATAATAATAATACAATAATAATAATAATAATAATAATACAATAATAATAATAATAATAATAATAATATACATATTATCTTGTAACGGGATTTGAACCGTTACACTGTATACAGAGAATATGTGTGAGCATACAGTAGACTATTATGGAGAACATCTAGAAATAAATATACTAACAGCCTTAAATAAAATTTTGCATTAAAATACACAAATTTTTGATGGATGTAACTACAGTCATGCGACCGAAGCCGACTTTCAACCTATTAAGTCGTGTTACGTACATTTAATACGTGTAGAAGAGATGTTGAGTACAGAAAAAAAAATGGCCAACAGAACACCAGTGGGATCGGAACTCACAACCTCATTAAAATCATGTCCTTATTTCTTGAGACAGGTCCATGATAGTCTACTTTCCTTCAATCATCATACTGAATGTGTGTACAGTGTTTCAGCTGTCTGGCTCAAGTAGTTATTTATGTATTAAATTAAATATATCTAAAAAATAAACTAGCGGGGAAATAGACTTGAAGTTGGACATTGTTTTTACCAAAGGTTATGGCATAACCTGACGTGTTTAATGCATTCCATCCCCATAATCATCTTCATTCTACTTCTTCCGTTTTTGTATTTCTTTTTCTGGTTCTTGCTCCTTCGAACTCTCCTTGTACATTCTATCTGCCTCGAAAACTCTGCTTCTGACAGTAGCAGTGAGTGAATGCTTCATGTTGTACTTTGATTCATGCCTAGCAGCTCCAGAACCATACATCGGTATGATATCCCTTCATTGAAAGATATCACTGCTTCTAGAACTCCTATTTTTAGTGTCTGTACACCCAAAAAAACTGTTTTAGGAACACTGCCCTAGATACAATGGTTCAAGTACTCGTTGGGAGTTTGCGTCCTTCCATGACGGCAATTCTCCAGTGATTTTGGATTGCTCATATCCCTGAAAATAGGCTTTATTGCCTCAACAGAATAAGGCAAGGAATGCTTATGCTCATATTCAGTACAATTTGCCTTTGCTTTCTGGATCTTGCATATGAATCAGGACCTGTCGGGCAAAGGGCATGGCAGAAATGTTCATCAGTTGATGATTTGTGTATAAGACTGGCCCATACAGATTTTCTCATAGCAACTGGGTTTCCCTCCTTCCTCCTAGTGGCCAGTCCATAATATCTCTGTAGTAGGTATATTTGTCCATCAGTAAGACGACCCCTCGCACTTAGGTACTTCCCACCACGGAGCTTCTGACCTTTAAGGTCTTTTGCAGCTTCCTCAGTCTAGTGCCTAACCTCTTCTGCAAATACCATTTACCATTTCTGCTTATACAATTACCTTTACTGCACCAAAATATCTTAGTTAGGAAATACTATGAAGGTTATGAAGGTTGATTACATCTGACATTGAAAGGGGTGTGGCGGAGCTCTGTAGGCATTTCAGAATAGAGCTGTAAAGGGTCTAAAACAGTTAATACTATGTACTTAAGATATATGGCTAGATTCAGGGATAAATGGGGAATGATATAGGAGCAAAAAAGGTTTTGACATTTTTTGAAAAATCTCGAACATGAACCCTTAAAGATTCCAACGGGAAACTAGCTCACAATGAAGAAGATAGTCAGATTCTAGCAAGTTATTTTGAAAGCCTCCTCATTTGTGAGGCTCCAGAGACCACATTCATTTATGAAAAGAATCAAAACATCCACCCAGATTCGTCCCCACCTACGAAGGTAGAAACCAGGAAAATTATCCAAGAGCTGAATGACAACAAGGCACCGGGTGAAGATTTGATAATTTCTGAACTGTACAAGCATTCAGGGGATAAGACAATCGACAAGCTTGTTGCAATTATTCAAGAGATCTGGGAAAGCGGAAAACTCCCAAGTGGATGGGCCTCTGCCGTAATTCATCCACCACATAAGAAAGTGGAGATAAGAGATGTGAACAACTACCGTGGCATCCCTCTTTTGTCAATAACTCATAAGATCCTCTCAAAAGCTCTACAGAATAGGGCGGAACAACAAATCGATCCACAACTGGGGGAATACCAAGGAGGTCTCAGAAAGGGACGATCATGCGCTGAGCTGATTATGAATCTGAAGTCCATCCTTTCATATCTGAAACTCAGAAACAGGGAAATCGTGGTGACCTTTGTTGATTTTAGGAAAGCGTATGTCTCCATTGATCGAACCATCCTATTGCAAACCCTTGAAGAGTTTGCCTTAGATAACAAGACAGAAGCAATTATTCAGCAAACCCTGACTAAAACCACCTCCAACGTAAAGTTCAGAGGAGAGATGTCAGAAGCCTTTGAAATCATGACAGGAGTGGGACAAGGAGACGGGCTTTCACCTCTTATCTTCAACTGTGTTTTAGAAAAGGTCATCCGAGAATGGCAGAGAGAAATGAAAAGTTCAGGGGTAGAAAATGTGGTAAGGCTAGGCTGCAAGTATATGAATCTTACAATCGACTGTCTAGCCTTTGGAGATGATCTAGTGATCTTCTCAGACTCCACGGATACGGCAGAAAAACAACTTAACCAACTGGAGACTCAATCATTGAAGACAGGGCTTCAAATCTCCTTTGAGAAGACGCACTTCCTGACAAACATAAAATCAGTGCCAAGGGAACTGGAGGTCCGACTAGGAAAAATTAAGCAGGCAGTAAAGTTTAATACCTCGGTGAACGGATAGAGACTAACCTATCAGAGAAAGAAGCATAGCATTCAAGGTAAATCTGAGATTTTGAATTTTATCCGCTAACGAATTTATTATAATCACATACAACACATGAAAGGGATTGTAAATAACGGGTACAGATCTCTGCACATGGTTATGAGGGTATTTAGGGGTTGTAGTAAGGATGTAAAGGAGAGGGCGTATAAGTCTCTGGTAAGACCCCAACTAGAGTATGGTTCCTGTGTGGGGCCCTCATCAGGATTACTTGATTCAAGAACTGGAAGAAAATCCAAACAAAAGCAGCTCGATATGTTCTGGGTGATTTCCGACTAAAGAATAGCGTAACAAAAAGGTTGGAAAGATTGGGCTGGGAAGATTTGGGGAGAAAAGAAACGATCTGCTCGACTAAGCGGTATGTTTCGAGCTGTCAGTGGAGGCATGGCGTAGATTGACATTGGTAGACGAATAAGTATGAGTAGTGTCTAAAAAAATAGAAAAGACCACAATATGAAGCAACCCATCTAAATCTTGACCACGCCCAGTGTTGTTTAACTTATGATATCTCACGGGATCTGGTGTTTCAACACGGCTACGGCCGTTGGCACAGTATGAAGATAAAATTGAAATTAGAGGGAAAATTGGGTAAAATTGGGTAAAATATTCGTTTATAGGAAGAGGAGATTAGGGAGATGGTCAATAAATTTCCAATTTCTTTGAAATCATTTAAGAAAAGGCTAGGAAAAAAACAGATAGGGAATCTGCCACCTGGGCGACTGCCCTAAATGCATATCAGTAGCGATTGTTGTTGTTGTTGTTGTTGTATAGAAAAGAAAACATAAAACCTGTTTTCCGGGCAGTGGCCTGGTGAGGGATGGAATGAATGAAGCCCCCATCTAGCGGCGAGGGTAGGAATTGTGCCGGCTGCCGAAGCCTGTCGCATTCCTCCGGAGGAATGATTAATGACTTGACAGATGAAAATGATGAAATGTTAATGGAGAGTGTTGCTGGAATGAAAGATGCCAGGGAAAATCGGAGTACCCGGAGAAAAACCTGTCCCGCCTGCGCTTTGTCCAGCACAAATCTCACATGGAGGGACCGGTGAGAGGCCGACGCGCTGTCGCCTGAGCCACGTAGGCACCTGTTGTTGTTGTATAATTTGCTTTTAATCAATCCGAGAATTAATATGCAGTCATTCTTCTAAGGATTGAATCCACGTTTCTTTCCCCTTGAAACAAGAAACACCACTCTTATATTGTTACGGTGATGACGTCATTGGTGCTGTTAGTGATTGTACCTCCTAAGTCTTCGGGTTTCCAGATGTCCCGGGAAATTTGTCCCTCATAAGTTATTTTACGTGCTTGTAAGTCTTCGGACACGAGACTGGCGTATTTGAACATCTTCAAATACCACTGGACTGAGACAGGATCGAACCTGCCAATTTGGGATGAGCCCAGCTTGCCTGCTTGACTTTGTTTGCTTGTTTGTCTGTTGGCCGGTTTGTTCGTTTTTGTTTGTTTGATTGTTTGTAGTTTGATTGATTGATTGATTGATTGATTGATTGATTGATTGATTGATTGATTGATTGATTGATTGATTGATTGATTGATTGATTGATTGATTGATTCTTTGTGTAGTCACTTGGTTGGTTGGTTGGTTGGTTGGTTGGTTGGTTGGTTGGCTGGTTGATTAATGATAATAATGTTATTGTCTTTACGTCCCACTAACTACATTTTCGATTTTCGAAGACGCTGAGGTGCCGCAATTTAGTCTGGCAAGAGTTCTTTTACGTGCCAGTAAATCTACCGACACGAGGCTGACGTATTGGAGCATCTTCAATTACCACCGGACTGGGCCAGGACCGAAACCGCCTGAGCCACTCAGCCCGGCGATTGGTTGTTTGATTGATTCGTTGATTAGTTAATTGATTGGTGTTTGTTTGGCTGGGTGGTTGGTTATTATTATTATTATTATTATTATTATTATTATTATTATTATTATTATTATTATTATTATTATTATTATTAAGATCTAAGTCACCGTGTGCAAGAATTTTAATTTGACACGATCTGGCTCCTTGCTCGCTAGTTTTGACGTTTCGTTTTACTCTAGGCCCGCTAGATATCAATGCATACGGAATCTCTCTTGGGCGTATGTGGCTGAGGTTCAAATTAATTTTGTCGGGTAAACATCAAATGTGTCACTAGAGATGTCGTGCGACATGGAGAAACGATTGGACTTCTTTTATTCGCCCTTCAAAAATATATCCTACTTCTGCTGAACGTGAGTTCTACGGCACAGTGTTGAGGAGCTCTAGAGAACACTTAATTTGAAGAGATTAAAATAAAAACAAATAGTCAGAGGAACTTTGTGTTGTTATAATAATTTTAAGGCTATTTTCATTGTACCTCTCCTTTTTAACAAATCTCCTTATTAAATAACGTCGCTGACAGTAAAGTGTAGCAACTAAAGATATAATGTTTAGGCTCATATTGTACGTCTCACATTTGTGTCATCTCCATTGTAAGACACACAAATTGGACGAATGCCAGCTGAATAAAACTTTATTTTAATCTCCTTATCAAGTTATACCTATTCAAGGCGAGCAGGGACTGAGTAAAAAAAAACGAAAAATAATGTTCCTTTTTATTTTTGTTCCATTGTGTGTACAAAGATGAGATTAAAATTAGATAACAATAAGATACGCTTTACAAATGCTCTATTTTGTTGTAAAAGTATGTGATTATAAACTTTAGCAATGGAAATTATATTTCAGCATATTTATTTAGTATATAATCAAGGAGTCCGCCTCAATGCTGTTGTGGTTAGTGAGATTAGCTGCTACCCCCGGAGGCGTGGGTTCCATTTTCGGCTCTGCCACAGAATGTGAAATGTGGTGTGAGGACTCAGCCTCGGAAGGTCGGGGTTTCCATTCCGACCTCAGCCATCCCCGTAGTGGTTTTCGTGGCTTCCCACTTTTTCTCCAGGCAAATGCCGGGATGGTACCTAACTTAAGGCCACCGCTGCTTCCTTCCCTCTTCCTTGTCTCTCCCTTCCAATCTTCCCATCCCCCCACAAGGCCACTGTTCAGCATAGCAGGTGACGCTGCCTGGGCGAGGTACTGGTCCTTCCCCCAGTTTTATCCCCGTTCAAATCTCACGTTCCAGGATACTGCCTTTGAGGAGTTAGACGTCGTATGAGTCAGAGGGACGGCAAACAGATAATATAATCAAGAAGCTTGTCTCTTACAGGGGATTCGGGTTCGATTTCAGTACAGACCAAGGATTTAAATTTTGGGCTGGTATTGTAAAGGGATTCACTCATCTTCGTAGAACCGAGGATGTTGTCCAGCTGGCCAACTATCTGTGCACCGGGCAATTTGGCCGTGCGGAGACGGGCGCATTGCTGTGAGTTTGCATCAGGGAGATAGTGGGTTCGAATCGTACTGTCGGCAGCTCTGAAGATGGTTTTCCGTGGTTTCCCGTTTTCACACCAGGCAAATGCTGGGGCTGTACCTTATAGCCACGGCTGCTTCCTTCCCACTCCTAGGCATTTCCTATCCCATCGTCGCCATAAGACCTACCTGTGTCGGTGCGACGTAAAGTAACTAGCAATAAAAAAACTATCTGTGCAGCAGTGATCTTGGCAGCCAAGGCTGTTAGTGTGCTATTGAGTGAGTATTTGTTCTGTTATATTCACTTAGTGACAAATGAAAGGGCCATTTTACTTTCAGTTTGTTTGCAATATATAATTACTTGATCAGTCCACTAGTAAGATACAAATAGACAAAGTTCTGTACTGTATTTTAGATCTTATTAAAACACACACTTTGTTTTGCAAACCTTTAGTGAATTATATGCACACTGACTACGTCATTAGTAACGTATAAATACGATGTTCTCAGAGATTTAGAAGTAATGTGTTAAGAAAATACTATTTGATTTCATATACCTATCGTAATATATAAATACTGCTCCATTCCCCTGGCACAACAGCCCCAGAAAGGTTTTGGCATACCAAGCGAGGCCGGAGGTGTTGTGTGGTCAGCACTACGAATCCTCGCGCTGTGGTTGTGGGAGGTAGAATAACACCCACGTTAGCCCCTAGGTGTCTCAAGAGGTGAGTAGAAGGGGCCTCAAGGGCTCTTGACTTGGGAGCACAGGTTGGCGACCACGGGACTCTTAGCTGAGTCCTGGCATTGCTTCCACTTGGGCCAGGTTCTTCACATTCATGTATCATGTCCGAACTTTCTTGGTCAGCTCTTGTTCTTTTCCGATCGCGACGGTATTAGAGCAATCGAGGCTTAGAAAGTCTTTTATTTTCATGCACTTCGTGGCCCTTGTCCTTCATTTTTGCGAAGTGTTGGATCCCCTCCATTTTTTCCCTCTGATTCGTGTTAATAGAAACTCCTTCTGTGTATCAGTGGTAGAGTGTCGGCCTCCGGATCCCAAAGTAGCGCGTTCAAACTCGGCAGAGGTAGTCGGATTTGTGAAAGGCGCATGAACGTCAATGTAACACTCCATGTCTTACGATGTCTGGTGTTTACCCGCCCGCATCTCAGCCGCAGACGCCCAAGACAGATTCCGTTTACACTGCCATCTATTTCGTCTAGAGTAAAATTAAAGGTCGAAGTTGATGAGCAGACAGCCATATGGCTTCAAATTAAAACGTCTGCACACGTTGGCTGGGGTCATGTGATTATGATAATGTTGTTGTTTGTCCAACCCTTGTCCCGTTTCCCTACGGGGTCGGGTATGAGGTGAGATGAGTTTTTCGTGGCGGTTTTTTATGACCGGATGCCCTTCCTGACGTCAACCTCATCAGAGGAGTTAATGGGAGATGAAATGAATGACGTGATATATGATAGTAGGGAGAGGGTGAAACCCGGTGCCGGCACATAGCCTACTCCTGTCGAATAGCACCAAGGGGTCTGCTCAAGGCTTAACGTCCCCATCCGACGGACGAATCACCATCAACAGCGTCATATGCCCTCACTCCATATGAGCACTGCGGAGAGGTTTGGAATTTAATCCAGGCTTTTGGCACGCAATCTAGTGATTAGAAATTGTATACCACCACCTCCCCTACCCTGCCGGCCAACATTCTGATGGTGAAAATTTTTTCGACCAACGGGACTCGAACCGGCTAACCTCGGTGTTAGACCGTTTTAGACTTCAGCGCCTTAACGATCATGGCCACCAGGCGGGCGTGATTATGATAATAATAATAATAATTATTATTGATTTATTATTGTTATTATTATCATCATTATTTGTGTTAATAGAGGATGGTTTTGTAGTTGTGCTTCCTTTTAAAGCAATAATCACACCACCACCACTCTTAATTTTCTCGACCAGGGCCGCTATCTCACCGTCAGATAGCTCCTTATTGCAATCACGTAGGCAGAGTGGACCCCAAACCTGCCCTCAGATCCAGGTAAAGTCCCTGATCTCGGGAATCGAACCCAGGTTCTGCGATCGAGAGGCCGGCACGCTAATCCTTCAACTCCGGGCCGCATTGTTTTCTTATATTGCTTACTCGATATTTTGTACAATATGCTGTTTGTTTGAATTCTCTTATAGTAAGGAGATTCCATACACTGTTAGTGACATGTCATTATACGACGCGCTAATATCATTTATTTTAATATCCTTCAAATATATTTGTTTACATTAATAGAACATGAAATAAACTTTGGGTGTATACACACTTAATAATGTATAAATACACTGCATTTTAATAACATTTGCTTTTTTTGTTCAAATAATTCACTTCGACTGCACACAACTTAATATAAATACTCTGTTTGTGTACGCATTTAGTAATATATAAATACACTTCGTTTATAAATACACCTAGCGGTCGGAAAATAAACTTCCGTCTGTATTTACAGTTACTAACCCAGAAATAAACTTTACGTACAGATTTAGTATCATAAAAGTACACAGGCTTGTATGCATTCCTTATTTATTTATTTAACGTAAAGGCATTAAACATGAGGTAAAATGTCGAAAGCGCACAATACAACAGGGTAATAAAAACAAACTCTTAGAATTTAAAGATGGATTTCTCAGTTCGCGGAAGTGCGGATGGAGCAGCACCAAAATGTCGCATATCTTCATGGTACAAACGTTGAGGCCATTCGGTCACTATATAGTGGATAGTCTGTGGCATGCCGGTGATTCCTCTTTGCTACCACATCTGTTTAGAGTTATCCAAGTTTACCAAGGACCTTTCTCTTCCAGTCCAGGAAGTCGTTGTTCCCTCCTTCAAGTTTGTCTTATGGCTGGGGAACATCCAAAAACTGGTGGAACGTGACGCTAAAGTGTGTGAGGGAAGTGTAACCATAGCAACCGCGCATGCTGTGATGTAACGTATTGTTACATAGAAACCGCGCATACTGTGATATAACGTATTTTTACCTAGCAACCGTGCAGGCTGTGATGTAAAGTATTGTTACCTAGCAACTGTGCAGGCTGTGGTGTAAGGTATAGTTACCTAGCAACTGTGCAGGCTGCCATGTAAGGTATTGTTACCTAGCAACTGTGCAGGCTGTGATGTAAGGTATTGCTACCTACCAACTGTGTAGGCGGCCATGTAAGGTCTTGTTACCTAGCAAGTTGCAGGCTGTGATGTAAGGTATTGATGTCTAGCAACAGTGCAGGCTGTGATGTAAGATATTGTTACGTAGCAACTGTGCAGGCTGTGGTGTAAGATATTGTTACGTAGCAACTGTGCAAGCTGTGGTAAAAGTGTTGTACCTAGCAACCATGCAGGCTCTGATGTAAGGTATTGCTACCTAGCAATCATGCAAGGTGTGATGTAAGGTATTGCTACCTAGCAACCATGCAAGCTGTGATGTAAAGTATTGTCACCTTGCAACCATGCAGGCTATGATGTAAGATATTGTTACGTAGCAACTGTGCAAGCTGTGGTAAAAGTGTTGTATCTAGCAACCATGCAGGCTCTGATGTAAGGTATTGTTACCTAGCAACTCTGGCGGCTGTGCCGTAAGGTATTGTTACCTACCAACTGTGCAAGCTGTGGTGTAAAGTATTGTCACCTAGCAACCATGCAAGCTGTGATGTAAAGTATTGTTACCTAGCAACCATGCAAGCTGTGATGTAAAGTATTGTTACCTAGCAACCTTGCAGGCTGTGGTGTAAAGTATTGTCACCTTGCAACCATGCAGGCTATGTTGTAAGATATTGTTTCGTAGCAACTGTGCAAGCTGTGGTAAAAGTGTTGTACCTAGCAACCATGCAGGCTCTGATGTAAGGTATTGTTACCTAGCAACCCTGGAGGCTGTGCCGTAAGGTATTGTTACCTACCAACTGTGCAAGCTGTGATGTAAAGTATTGTTACCTAGCAACTGTGCAAGCTCTGGTGTAAAGTGTTGTTACCTAACAACTGTGCAAGCTGTGATGTAAGGTATTCCAGCCCTCTTTCAACTTTTCAAATTTTGTGTTGGAGCCGGGAATCGAGCCCAGGCGTCCGGGGATAGCAGCTAGTTACACTAACCACTGCACTACAGAGGCGGACATTAATCTATTCATTTATTATGTATTTGCTTATTTTGACTTACGTTACTTCAACATTCAAATACAGGATCATGATATAAAAAGAATGGGATTCAGTGTTTAGCGATTACTTGAATAATTATCATCTTATTCTACCGCTTTTCCCACACCTGTGTGGTCACGGTTGCAAACAGTGTCGCACGTGTAGATTTAGCACTGTTTTACGGCCGGATGCCCTTCCTGCCACAAACCGTATGTGGAGGAATATTAATCACTATCGCGCGTTTCTGTGCTTGTTGATAGTGCGTTGTGTTGCCTGAATATGAAGAAGAGAGTGTGGGGACGGGCACAAACACTCAGTCCCTGAGCCAGAAGATTTAATCAGACGAAATTAAAATCCCCGTCCCAGCCGAGAATCAATTCTGGGGCCCTCTCAACCGAAATCCTCAACACTGACTATTGAGTCAGGGAGTCGCATTTTAGGGATTAGATGAATGATCCTAGCTAATGTTAAAGGGTACATCTTTTGATCTCTGTGCACTCGAGCAGTTTGTGGCCACATTTTGTTTGACATTTAGTTGCCATGCCAATGGTAGAGTAATCGATCGCCTGCGCTTGCGTTGTTTAAGTTTGAACATTGTGACATTTTTCGAAAATTTCATATTTTTCCCTCAGAGATAACCTTTGCTAAAGTCTTCACCAACTGAAATAATTTTAAGTAATTTTGTAGGTTAAGTAGGATTACAAACGGCACCTTTTGTCTCGAAATCGGTCTGACATCCCTAAAATGTAACAATTGCCACCTATTTGGCGGCCATTTTATTTTGAGAGATGACGTCAGAGGAGTGGTGTCAAATTGTGGTTTCAGAGCTTTTCTTTGCAACGATATAATCGCAATGGCGATATCATTAACACCCCCTGTGGGTGGGGGACGGAGATGACGAATACACCCACGATATCCCCCAAGTGCCGTAAGAGGCGAATAAAAGGGACGACAAAGGGATGATATATTTTGAACACGGAGATTACCATTGATTGAGACCTGCACGCGAGGACTTTACTTGCGATTACTACCACTATGTGAGGAAAACCATGGGTCTTAACATCATCGTGGGTGGATCACTGTAAGTATCCGTGATTAGTACCGCTACATGAGGAACACCATGGTTCCACTTTACTAAAGATAAGTACCATTATGAACTGGATTTTGGAATCATACAGACAACAAGCATCATCGGAAGCAGTCTCCCTTTCATTTTATACATAATTTTAAGTTATTTTTATTGGAAGGAAGGGGCATTGCGTGTTTTAAGTTCATGATCATTGTTCGTCGTCGTATTCTTCAATTCCCGTCAGTGGATGTACAGTATTTTGAAATTTTAATTGTCATAACATCTCATCTCGTCCATTAGGGTACCATTAGATGTTAGGCCCCTTTAAACAATCAACATCATCATCGACGTTATTAACAAGCGTTTCAGAGCTACTATACCCCCAGCGTGGGACCGAAAAGAAAGATGTTTTTTCTCTGACACTCGATAAGTAACGGTAACGTGCATAGCTGTGAATGAAGATGGATAAACCTAGGTCTCAAAGTAAACCACCCCATCTAACTTATTACCTTGATTTACTATGAGAATTCCTTACACCCTTACGCTGCTAGCAGCCATTGACTATTACGTATTTACATGGATAGGAACATTAACACCCCATCTGGCGGCTCATTTAATCAATTCTGCAAGTCCCTTGAGTTGCTGTTTGAAAAATGCGTGTCTCTCCGTCTCTGGAATGGGTTGGATTTAGTATTCAATTGGCTACGTGATAAATGCGAGCGCTGCTGACACGCGGTTCAAGCAATATCTACCGATACGATCGCGGAGAGGGGAATCCATGGCCTAGTGTTGACGTTCTTTCATTTAAAACTGCATCATTCTCCGGTTGCTAGGTAACGGCACTTGGAGATTGGCGCAGCCGATGGAACACCTTTAGCAACGTTAAATTCATATCGCTCAGGAAACTACAAATGCTTCTTAAAACTGTGTGATGTAACAGTAAGATTCACCGAACTTTCAGGCAACATTCCTCAAGCGTAGATATTTTGTACATCACTGTTTGAAACGAAGAAATTTCCTTTTTGAAGAAAGAAAATTTAAATATGAGAATAATGGAGACAAGTAATACAGCTGAGGCAAGTGCTTGAATAAGGGACTACTTCAAAGAAGCATCAGTTGATATAATATTTTTTGTGTTAGTTGTTATAGGGATAAAGGATAGTAAGTTGATATCTTTCTTTTTTCTTTTTTTGCTACTTGCTTTACATCGCACCAACACAGATATGTCTTATGGAGAAGATGGGACTGGAAATGCCTAGGAATGGGAAGGAAGGGGCCGTGGCCTTAATTAAGGTACTACGCACTGTGGGTGGGGGACGCAGACGAAGAATACACCCACGGTATCCCCTGCCTGCCGTAAGAGAGGCGACCAAGGGGTGATCAAATTAGAACCATGAGACTACCAGTAAATTAGTACCACCACGCGGGAATTTACCATGGGTCGCTTTTACTTGCGCTTAGCACCATTATATTAGGTACCAATAGAGTACGTTGCCGGCTTCTACAGTACCTGTGATTCGTACCCCTATATGAGCAACACCACGGTTCTGCCTTGCTTTTGCTTAGTATACCAGCTACGTGAGGAACAGCAGGGGATAGTGCGAGTCCCTGTGGTTAGTCCACTTATGTGAGGAACGCCATAGGTTTGCGTTGCCTGAAAATAGCGCCGCAGTGTGCGAAACACCAAAGGTCTGCGTTATATGTGCGAATTTCATTACCTGTGAGTAGTACCATAATGTGTGGAATACCGCGAGTCTACGCTACTTTCGATTAGTACCGCAACATGACAAATAGCATAGTTCTAATTTCCCAGCGATAAGTACCATTATGAGGGGTCGATGACCTGGATTTTAGACCCGTTTCGACTACAAGCATCATCGATTCAGTATTGTGCTTTAGAATCAGTCCCTTGGTCAGTAATACTATAATATAACGCTAGTTTCTGGGAATATGGGGCATTGCGGGTCGGATCCACTGATCGTTTTAACTTCATGTCCATCCATTCGTTCTTTGCCCTCATGTTTTCGAATCTGGTCAGTGGAGGATTCTAGATTTTAAATGGTCATCATATTTCGTCTCATTCCGTACCATTAGGGGCCGATGACCTAGATGTTAGGCCCCTTTAAACATGAATCATCATCATCATCATCATAATCGATTAAGGCACAGCCTCGTGTGGAAATAGGAAACCACGGAAAACCATCCTAAGGGCTACCGACAGTGGGATTCGAACCCACTATCTCCCGGATGCGAGCTCACAGCCGCGCACTCCTAACCGCACGGCCAACTCGCCCTGTAAAGTTGATTTCTAATCCCATCATCACCCCTATTACGTATTTACATTCATAGGAACATTACTTATTCTTCGCATCAGCTGACCTCTCTCGACTGCATCCCGTTCTTGAGGTTTTTGTTTTCATCTCGTCCTCCTTCTCCAAGACTGTATCTATAACATTCTGAAATATCTCCAGGTCTTATGCAGACTCGAATAAAATGACAATATCATCGGAAAATTTCAGAATTTTGATTTTCTCTCCCTGGATTCTGATTCCTTGTCCAAAATCCTCTCTGATTTACTTTACAGCCTACTCTATACAAACATTGAAAAAGAAGAGAGGGGAACTGCGGTCTTCTCTAACTCCTTTCTGGATTACTGCTTCCTTTCCACACCCCTCGATTCTTATCACTGCAGACGGATATTTGTACCATGAAAAAATATAATATAAATATCACTTCAACACGGCAGTGAAATCCGAGTGCCTATTAGCAGCCGAATGCTTGACGATGAATAGGAAAAACTAACTTGAAAATTTCAGAAAGAAGGAAAAATATTGAGAAAATCTTAGGGGCACGTAACAAAGATGATATGTGCATTAAGGGAAGTAATGAAGAATGATATACAAAGACTTAGAGAAGAATGGATACAATGAAAAAAGGACATGGATACTTCACGGACACTTAGTGAGAATGAATGACAATAGGCAAACCAAGAAACTATTCAGTCACTTCAACAACAACAACAACCCAAAGACGAAAAATACACCTGGATACTAGAGATACGTAAAAATAAACTCAGCGGACAAAGAATTAGTCACCCTAGTGCGAACGCACAGATGGATCGTTAAACCTCTACAGATGGAGCAGCGATCGAGTCCCGCACGGCCTCTACGTGAGCATAAGGCAGTAGTGATCAGTTTATTTTTCAATGATTCAATCTAGTAACCTATTATCTAAACTATTTACAGCGATAAAGAAAGAAAGAAGCAATATGTCATATCTAATCCTTACAAGAAACCTTACCTTTTATTTCGTCATTCCGAGTACAATCCTGCAAGTGTTTCAATCTTGCTACTTTCATGTTTGATACTTCTAGCTTATGGATAAGACATCGTGGGTCCACCAGCTTTCAATTCCGTAAAGCAAAATAAATAATACAATACAATAATATAATATGTTAAAGGTAAGAAAGTCAGATAGCAAACCGACTTGGAAGAAGTGAAGTACTGAAATGTTGTTTTTAAATAAGCAGCTCATTATTTGCATAGAATGATGCATATTTTCACTGACATGTCCCTTGTTTCGTTTGGCAAAATGTGGGAACACAAGTTTAAAAATGTTCTACTCTGAGAAATAATATCTGAATATTCCAGTTCTCGCAAACCACTGTGATGGAGCGAGGATTCATTTGTCAATTTGTTTTCCCTCCGCTGTGATAGGCGCGTCGCCCTCCGGCCAGCGAGACGCTTGGGTCAGCTCTGCTCACAGTAATGCAAGGACGGGAATCAATCGATGCTGCCATCTACGGCCGGAAGAGAACTGCGGGGGTGGGGTGAAGTGAAGTATTTTTCTTTTCTCAAGCTTTATTTTCTTTATCTCGAACTCGGAGAGAAATCTCTTGCCAGTCAATCTTTCTTCCCGTGTCGTAGCACGGCCCCCTCCTCCGCAGTCGTACGTTGAGCGTGAGCCCACAAGCAGAAGTTATCGTGCAGGGGGCTCTGGGAGACTCAAAGAGAAGGAGAGAAAGACATTGACTCACGAAGAGATCCGTTCTAAACTAAGCCAGTGTTCTCGTCCTCCGCCCACTAGCCACTTCGGGAAGGGCATTAAATATTTGAGACCGCCGCTCGTATGATATATGGAGGCGAAACCTGGCTAAAGTGTCCGCAGTTAAGATGTAATAACCCAAGATAGATGGTGGCTCACTCTGCGACCCAGAGTGTAGCACCTGCAGCTCTAACAATGGCGGCCTCTTCTGCTCCAAAGTGTTCCGGTCTTTGTGTCGTATTATACATTAGCATATAGTGTTCTGTGTGCTAACCCATTCAGAGCAGCTCCAACAGGAGAGTTTATGGAGCAGTTATTATATAGGTAGCGGAATATCCGCCTATGTGGTGTAGTGGTTAGTTTGATTAGATGGCACTCCCGGAGGCCCTAGTTCAATTCCCGGCTCTGCCACGAAAGTTGTAAAAGTGGTATGAAGACTGGAAGGGAGTCCACTCAGCCTCGAGAGGTCAACTCAATACAGGGGTTTTTTGATTCCCACCTCAGCCATCCTCAAAATGGTTTCCCACTTCTCCTCCAGGCAAATACCGGGATGCTACCTAACTTAAGGCAACGGCGCTTCCTTCCCTCTTCCTTATCTATCCCTTCCGATCATCCCATCCCTCCAAAATATCCCTGTTCAGCAGAGCTGGTGAGTCCACCTGGGCGTGCTACTGATCCTCTGCCCACTCTCTCGTTGTATCACCTGATAAAATGCCTCACGCTCCAGGACACTGCCCCTGAGGCGGTAGAGGTGGGATCCCTCGCTGAGGAGAAAATCAACTCTGGAGGGTAAACAGATTAAGAAAGTAAAGATTGAAAGAAAGAGAAGGTAGAGAAATGATTTCTTGGTGCTCCACCAACACTGGGATTCTCAACCTATAGTATTGTAAACCGTAGTGTTAAAGACTGGAAAAACGTAAGTTGTGTGTGAATTTGTATATGATGATGCTGGACTTATAATGTTGAACTAGTAGTAGTTCTTGTAATATTTTCCTCCCATGGAATTGCTTCTTGTACTCTTGTTGTTGGTGCTGTTGGATGACTTGTGATTTAACTTTTCTTTATTATTACACTGCTGTAAGTGATCATTGCAATCGGGATATTTCCAAGTTGCGTTTTATTTAATAATAATAATAATAATAATAATAATAATAATAATAATAATAATAATAATAATAATAATAATAATAATAATAATAATAATAATAATAATAATAATGCTGTGAGCTTGCATCCGGGAGATAGTAGGTTCGAATCCCACTATCGGCAGCCCTGAAGATGGTTTTCCGTGGTTTCCCATTTTCACACCAGGCAAATGCTGGGGCTGTACCTTAATTAAGGCCACGGCCGCTTCCTTCCAACTCCTAGGCCTTTCCTATCCCATCGTCGCCATAAGACCTATCTGTGTCGGTGCGACGCAAAGCCCCTAGCAAAAAATAATAATAATAATCAGCTAGCACTGGGAAGGTATGGTTCATGGTTTCCAGTGTTTATATAGTACAAACAGTAGAAGGAGTCAAATAAGAATTTTGAGAAGGAATCACAATAAAAGAGATTAAAACATAGTTCTAGCATTTACGTTTTGCCACATTAGTTTATCCTTATAATATGATAATGCTCGTCCGCATACAGCGCAATTGACCATAGGTGTGATTGCTGAACTTGGCTGGGAACCTCTTTCTCATCCTCCGTTTTGCTCTGACCTTGCCCCTTTAGATTTGCATTTTTTTCCGCTCTCTTTCTAACCACATTCAGGGGCAGGTGTTTCCTAACGAAGCTTCTCTTGACCAATGGCTAACGGATTTCTTTCCGTCAAAACCAAAACTATTCTAATGGCGAGGCGTTCAACTGGTACCTAAACGTTGGAAGGAGCAGGTCATAGAAAGTGGAGGTGAATACATCACTGAGTGATTGTGAGTTACAGTGCGTGACAGTGACAGGAAAATAAAATATAAAATATAAGAACCGCACGAACTAATGCATCGACCCAAAAGACATTCTTACTCCAATTTTTTCTCCGTTACATGAAAAAGTCATCGAATCATTGGTATGGCTTTCTTGGAGGACGAGAGAACGAGTAGAGATTTTTTAATAATTCCCCTCTTAGTAGCCTTTTACGACATGCAGGGAGTACAGATAATTCATCGCTACTGTCAGCCATTGAGGCATGTACTACATTCTAAGTTGGCAATGTTGAGGTTACGTTGTTTTGGTTAGAGCTTCATTTTGCCAGTCTTTTTATTGACTGAACTGTTAGAGTGTGCTTTTAACTTTCGCGGAGGCAACAAATGACGCACGGACTGAAGAAACTTAAAAGGAAAGAGTGAGATAATATTATATACTTAACGGCGTGCGGCCTACGGAGAGGCCAGGTGGAGGTTATTTTAGCTGACGCCATGCGGGCGTGTCAGTGAAGAGGGCACAATCACCCAGTCCGCGAGCGAGAATAAGTAATTAAAGTTTGTACTTTAAAAATAATGTTATTGTTTTTACGCCTCACAGAGGTGTCAAAGTTACGTAATTTTGTCCAGCAGAAGTTCTTTCGAATGCCAGTAAATCTACCGATACGAGGCTGCCTATTTGAGTACCTTCAAACATCACCGAACTGAGCCACGATCGAGCATGCCAAGTTGGGGTTACAAGGACAGCACCTCAACCGTCTGAGTCACTCAGCCAAGAAAATGAAAATTTAAATCCCTGACCCGGCCGGGATTCCAACCGACCAAAGGGCAGCTTGCTAACCATTTATTCATGAACCCGGATATTTTATTTATTAGTTCACTAACACGCCTTTCATGGAAAGATCTACAGTACGTATTTACAGTGATGAATGACTGTGGCCGAGAAACATATGACATATTTACGATGATGTGACTTTCCCAAAGGAATAATTTACAGCATTCTTTTAGATTTACTTGGTTTTATTTTTTAGCGTATGCTTTACAGCGCCGGGAGTGTCCGAGGACATGTTCGGCTCGCCACTGTTACATCCCATTGAAATGGTTTGCTGTGGGTGAAGATATAATTATCATCATCATCATCATCATCTGTTTACCCTCCAGGGTCGGCTTTTCCCTCGGACACAGCGAGGGATCCCACCTCTACCGCCCAAGGGCAGTGTCCTGGAGCTAGATATAATTATACGGGCAAATAATGGGAAATGTACCATCTCGACATTTGCCTGTAGTTGAAAGAGGAAACCACGGAAAGTCTTTTTAAGGTTGGCCGATGGGAGATTCAGACCCGCTTGTCTCCCAAGTACAGTAGTTACCAAGCATAAATGGTCCTGCTGCAAGGTATTGTGATACCCGTTATATTGTGATACCCGTTACGTTTGGGTGTTAGTGAATGCATGTTGTAAAAATTTATTCACGTATGTCTTCTAATTAGGGGCTGCCTGGCCGAGGCGGTAAAGGCGTGCTCGGTTCGCCCGGAAGGACGTGGGTTCGAATCCCAGTCAGGAAGTCGTAAAATTTAAGAAACGAGATTTCTACATCCGGAGGTGCATATGGCCCTGAGGTTCACTCAGCCTACACCAAAAATGAGTACCAGGTTAATTCCTGGGGGCAAAGGCGGCCGGGCGTAGAGCTAACCACTCTACCCCATCACGTGCCGAGGTTAACATTGGTGGATGCCTTTACCTTCCACTCCTCCAAGGGCCTTCATGGCCTGTACGGAGGTGACTTTGCTTTTTTATGCCTTCTAATTATTATGTTTTAAAAACTGGAATTTTTTAAAATTAAAGCTAGCTAAATGTGTACCTCTCCTTCCTTGTGTTAAACCAATATTTGTGAATGATTTATGAATTCCCCTAAATAATTCCTACTTGTTTACCCAAACACGTATCGAATCCCACTTCCTCGTGAGGTTTAGAAATCAAAAGTCTGCCCGTCATGTTTGACTCGTAAAGTAGCGAGAGAAAATTCCTTTGGGTTCTCTTAATGAATACATATTTTCAGAGCTGAAATGTGTACACAAGAGTCTTGGCCTCACTCTCTGAGTATTGGCTGTAGAATGCTCAAACAGCCCACATTAAAGGACTGGCTTGCGGCAGAGACGGAAAGTAAATATCAATGTGCTTTGAAAAGCTTTACGAGTTTTAAAAAATACACACGCACTCTCTCATGTAATATTCCAGAGGCCGGCGACTGACTGCGAGAAGACTGGAAAGTACTATGTGCGAGTCGAGTCGTCACTTCAAACCCTACTGTCGGCAACCTTCAAGGTGGGTTGTCCATTGTTATCCATTTTCGCACGTGGCTTTTCCTTAATTAAGCCTACGCTCACTTCCTTCTCTGTTCTAGCCTTGTACCACTTAATCGTCACAAGAAATTCCGCCTGTGTCGGTGCTATGTAAAACAAATAGGAAGGAAGACAAATAATTTATGTCAGGGCTACCAACTGCACTGACCATGCCAGAATGATAGGCACTGATTGATTAGAATACAAACTTGCTTAAGCGAGGAACAAGTTTACCTTAACAGTAAGCTATGAGGTTAGCATAGACACTAGGGGTACGGCCTATAGAACTCCTAGAATTTATGCTACACTTGCTACATTATGGAACAACGGGTTGCACGACACTTCCTACAAACCAAATTATTTTGCATTCTAACCTTTTACTGCCAAATTCCGATGTCTGCTGATGTATGGATGTGATTTATATAGGAGCTGTTGTACGGTCATTCACGCTTTACAACACTCAGTGCATGCCTGCCAACACAAGCACAGAAATCTCCCTCCGCATCAAGGATGTAAGAATGATTTGATGTACCCCGGGACCTTCCTTCTTGAGTACAGAACAGGACGACAGGCTGACGTAGCACCAAGCTAAAAATATTGAATATGAGATAGGATCCCAGGACTAGAACTGGTGGCTCAGTGTATGTATGTCGGTTTTTTATTCTGCCGGGATGGTCGCAGACTACTCAGTATGCAACAAAATTAATGCAATCAGCTCACAGCTGCTATCAAAGGAAGGGAGAAATGAGATAGCTTTACGTATTTCCGTTTTCAGTCTAACCTTGTTGTACGGGAGTGAAACCTGGGTGAACTCAGTATATGCGAGAATTATTACGCATCAAATTAGGTCCAAAGCAGATGGGCACAATAGGGGTTGGATACTGGAAATGTTGAGGTACATGTAATGGTTCACACACAACTGATCCCCCGGTTTCGGTTTTCCTATCAGTTGTTTAGCTAGGCTTATCTTAGATAATTTCAAAAAGTTGGACAATTATCCAACAACTTGCTTGGTAAAATATTGCACTCCCGTACTCCTCATATTTTAGACGTATATTTCTTCCAATTTTATCTTCATTTTAAGATGTTTCTTACTTTTAAAAATACTACTTAATCTCTTTCGTCTACAAATGTCATTCAATGCCACCTCTCCACTGACATTTCGAAACATGCCGCTTAGTCGAGAAGCTCGTCTCCTTTCTCTCCAGGTCTCCCCATCCCAAACTTTGCAACTTTTTGTAACACTGCTCCTTTGTCGGAAATCATGCAGAACACATCGTGCTGCTTTTCTTTGTTTTTTGTTTCTCGAATCAAGTAATCCTGGTTGAGGGTCTTTTGCACTGGAACCATACTCTAATTGTGGTTTTACCAGAGACATATATGTTCTCTCCTTTACATCCTTACTCTCAACGTTCACGTATTTACCCCACTGAAAATGTTTCGTTATAGTAACCCTGCTAGCGCACATAATAAAAGTGAGAGGACGTTTCCTTGTGATCAAACTCACAACTTCACTTTTCAACCCGTTTGCCATCACACCTTCTTTCAATCTCACAACGCAGAAATGCACAATCCTATAACTTACTTATTACGCTATAATCATCCGCTAACATACTTATCACTTATTTGAAGCTCTGTCCTTGAACTATGTTCTGCAGTGAGATCTGTGATAGGAATGGATTACGATAGGTTACTTACAGAATAATGGACTCAGGCATATCCTCCTTTTCTTCTGAAATTCTACTATTTGCAGATGATTGTAAAACATTCAAAGAAATCTATTCTTTACGAGACGTAAGCTCCTTACACAGTGGGCTTAATTTTCTCTCTGAATGGTGCTCCGCATGGCTTCTTAAGCCTAATCCTGCCAAGTGTTCCTCTAGCCGATCACACTTCGTAAACCTCCTTTTCCAAACAGAACAAAATGACTTAGGAGTGTTGCCTGACAGTAAATTATTTGTCCCCCACATACAACATTAACCCCATGAGCGATATCACTTTGTTGTGGACGTGCAAGTTCTGCAGCGCTACCCGTCTCATGCACCCCTTTCCATGGTTCCCCTAGTTTTGTCCTATTTATTGACGACCTCAAAAATACTATATTCTCCTTTTTCTTGGGAAATTCTACTATTTGCAGATTATCGAATTCGCGTCTCCCATTTGGTCTACCTCTTCACGCGTGCGGTCATTATTCTGTGCCATTGTTACAGCCAGAGTGTCTGATAGCCGAAACTTGAGCAACAATCGGATACCGGATAAGTTAAACCTACGCCCATTATCTACTTACTGGGAAGTAGGATACCTTAAATTTCTATATAACGCTGTTAACGGTTCATTTCGTTTTCCTGAACCTGCATCATTACTCCCAAAACCAGGATAAATTCAAACCTTCATGTAGTGTATTCTCACCTCTCTCTTGTTTAAAGAACTTTCTTCCAACTGTCCTCAACTCGTTATCTTTGGACAGGAACTTGGGTGTTTTAATCTATTGTTCCTTAACTTAATCTAGCTCATTTCCTTCATGTTCCCTTTTTCTCTCCTCATTTGTGTCCCCTCTATTGAACATAATGTACTATACCGTTAGTTATGTCTCATATTATCTTCACCTATCTTACTGTGCCTATCAATAAGTTCATCTCTTCGTTTTAGTTTCAATCTTTAATAATTAAAGATGAATTATTCATCTCGTTCTTTTCACTTGCCTTTATGTTTTATTGTTGATTGTTGTGTACCTGTAGTTATTTCTTAAAATTTCTTCCGCTATTTTGTTTAGTTGATTATTCTTCACTGCTCTTTCATTTTCTTTTTAAGTTTTCATTGTGTTACCCCATTTTAAATATGGCTACTCATTGCGGTACTCTGTAAATCGGCATCTCCCTGTTTTGGTTTCATAATTCAATAAAATGTAAGGGTAGCAGAGCGTGGTTAGACTAATCTTTTAGTAATTTAAAGATAAAAGTTCTGGAACTTGATTCATTGAAGCTTGTGGACTGAACGTTAAAAAGCGGAACTGTAAATAAGGAAGGTGTAAAAAAGGTATAATAACGACAATAACGATCAATCATTGTACAAATGGTTGTATGATCAAGACACTCGTACCGTTTTTTTACAGACTCTATGATGTACGAATTATTTTAAGTGCCGATAAATCTACCATTAAAAGTCTTTCGAATTTGATCACTGAAAACCATCGGAATAATCCAGAAACCAGCTTCACTCTGACTTTTATTACTTCACAATTAACTCAAGGCTATGAATATTCAATTCTAGCGACACCGGATTATTACGTACTGATAGGTTAGAATGCAAATTTACTTAAGCCAGTAACAAGTATACCCTACACTGTACAACGGTTATGCTATGAGGTTTGCATAGATATTAGGGGTACAGCCTATAAAACTCCTTGAATTTATGCTACTCTTCCTACATTATGGTACAACGGATTGAATGACACTTCCTACAAACCAAATTACTTTGCATTCTAACCTATTACCACCTAAAAATCCTAGGTATAGTCATTACATACCTTTCTAACAGACTACCAAAATTGTATCTTCCTTGCTGGTTATTTGTTTGCCTAACTACTCTCATTGCTCTGTGTTCAAAAACAATACGGTATGGCTTCTTAAGGGGGAGTTTCTTAGGAGATACCGCTAATGACACATTTTGAAATAGTCGTCTATTAGCCAGACTTATCTACCCAACACAAGTAGCTAGAGAGCCTCTGGCTATCACTCATTGACGAGAATGATTGTCTTCTTCTCCTCCTCAGACAGCGTTGATTATATTCCTCGAGGCACAAAATATGACTTATCAAGTGGTCCAAACCTCACGCCCGTGCAGCAGACTTAATATTACAATATATATTCTCATATGTGGAATGTTCGGGCTACGTATGCAGTTGATGAGAGATGACTACCATTGTACCATGACATTCTGCGAAGCCTCGCCATGGACCGTATTGGTTCGAGCTGGATGTAGCTTGATGTAGAATCTGCATAGTTTTTATGTTGCTTGATGATGATGTTTGTTGTATAAAGGGGCCCAACATGTAAGGTCACCTGCCCATTTTTTAATGCTACGGATCAGTTCAGTATTCGCATATGCTTCGGTATACGCGTTTACGATAATCACGAGATCTTAGAACGACATTACCGTCTGGTAAGGTTGAATAACCTGTCATTATTTA
Organism: Anabrus simplex; assembly: GCF_040414725.1. Classification (NCBI taxonomy): domain Eukaryota; kingdom Metazoa; phylum Arthropoda; class Insecta; order Orthoptera; family Tettigoniidae; genus Anabrus; species Anabrus simplex. The sequence goes on along the minus strand of NC_090279.1, from coordinate 213,934,158 downwards.
TGTTCTCTAATTCTGTACTCCGTGATTTCTTTCTTTGAAAAAGAGAATAATAGCACCAGTGAATTTTGAGAATAAGGTGGAGCGATAAATCTCGTTGATGGAAAAAAGTTTACCACCAAAATGTTGAATGCCTTGGTGGGAGAGGCCAATTGTTTTAGCCAGTCTAAGAAGTGAGGTGTATCAGTGATGACATCTCGAGCTGGTCCACCAGAAGGCGCTCCTCAAGAGCGTGCTCCCCAGCTCCCTAGCTGGAAAGGGCCTCTGCAGTCACAGGCAGGGGATTGTCGAAGTCCCCACTTATAGCAATGTATAGAGCGTGACCTGTTCTCAAATGGTTGAGTTTATTCCATTGGTGTCTCTTCAAGTGAAATCCTGGGAGTCCATCTGTGGGGCATGGGCGTCTTGGTGTTTCACAGGTGCAGAGTTCCAGCTTTTGGCGTTATTTTTTTTCTGAATATTGAAGTCAGTTATGTCATGCCATATTGGAATCCTTAATTTACGACGATAATTTCGTAGGTCATTAGGACCTCATAGTAGGAGAGGTCGTGGTATACGATTTGTAATCAGACTATTGCGTTATAAAAGCTTAGATTCAATTCCAAAGCTCTCCGACGTGCTTATGGGTGAGGCCATAGAGCTGAACATGTTCCTCGGACATTATCGTCACTAAAAGCCATAAATAAGTAAATAACTCATTAAGTTTCGATATTGAAAGATCCACAAGCTGTTCGCAGTCATTTGTTCGGGTCGGGAATGAAACCCCTATCTATCGGCTGTTGAAGCCTGTCGCACTCCTCTGGGGCAATCATTAATGACTGACAGATGAAACGAAATTAAATAGGAGACTGTTGCTGGATTGAAAATTAACTGGGAAAACCGTAGAAAAACCTGTCTCGCCTCCTCTTTGTCCAACACAAATCTCACATGGAGTGACCGGAATTTGAACCACGGAACCCAATTTTGAAAGGCCGGTGCGCTGTCGCCTGAGCCATGGAGGCTACTGGATATCCGTAGTATCAATACATACTGGATAACCCTGGTAGCTTGAACACCACTGTGCCTCATCTTGAAATGAACAAATTCATATCTCCCTTCCTGTTCATTTTGAAGCCATAACTACTCTTTAATGCTCCCTATTCGAAATCAATGTCCAGTATTTCATTATTTGTGGTGATGCTTCTTCCCTCCCTTTGTTATCTGGATGGACGTTGATGGCGTCGTTATTACAAGCAAGGCAGCTACTTATCTGTACGGTGTTGTGTCGGCGCCCAGGTACACACTTATCTGACAGCCAGCGATTTATGAGCATGGTGATAGTTGTGTTGGTGCTGACGAGTTGACGGTACATCAATATCCCCTTCTCACTGACCGACAGGCAGGCCTGCCTGCCAGCAGAATAAAGAAGGAAGATAGATATATTCACTGGGAATTCGCTATCGATACGCTTCGACAAGGTAGCTCGAAGGGAAAGGATGAAAAGAAGGGAAAACGCTCAGCAGTTTCGTGAATTAATGGGCTCTTCTTTATTGATAGGATGAATTGCGTATTTTGCTGACCTCAGCGGTTCTGAAATCGAGGTCTGAAACCTTGTCATTATTGGGTGAGTCTGAATTCTTAGGCAGTGATAGATTAAAATGCGAATAACAAATATAGTCTTTCCGGCACAACGGTTATGCTATGAGATTTGCATAAACATTAGGGGTACTGCCCAGCAGAACCCCTCGAATTCGTGTTACCCTCGCCACATTACGGAAGAGCGGGTAGACGACACTTCCTAACAAAGAAATTAGTTTCCATTTCAACATGTTACCGGCTAAATTTCCTGGGTATCTTTTATAATGCAGCAAATGCTACGAGCGTTTGCTAATTACCAAAGTCTCATTGCCACTTTATTTTGTCCCAATGTGGCGAACTATGGACTTCTTGAGCTTTCTTCTCGTCTCTTCCCAGAACCTCTTCATTTTTTCGCTTTTCATCCTTCGTTCCTCTTTGGAAATGATCCGTTTGGGTCTCCTTTTAGTGGTTTCTCTCCAAATGATTTTATACTATCGACACTTCTTGTGAACTCTCTTCTATTGCTGATCATCTCTAGCGTAATTCCATCTACTTCTGAATCCTCCTTGACCTCTTTTACCCACTTGGAGGTGTCTTTTAACCTCATGATGTATCTGAAGATCCTTTTGGTCAGTCGTTTGTCATCCATTCTTAACAAGTGTCCACAGAATTTCAGCATCCTTTTCCGAATTGGGTCCGTGATCTTTTCATTGTCGTCATTTTCCTCCTTTTCTTACAAGTTCCATAATTAGTCTTCTGTGGTTCCACAGTTTTGCTCAGAACCTTCATCTTTCTTCTCGAGGTCTTTCACCTCTCCCTTTTTCTAAAATGTAAAAAAAGAAAAAAGAAACAAAGAAACCACTCTGAGCCTACAAACCTTCCAGTTTTATTACTGAGTACAAATGTCGGATTTTGGTCTTGTGAGATTTTGCTCGTTTGTTATGCCTCTTCCGTGTTAGCGTGTAGACCAGATCTAATTTTCTGGCTCTTGCCTTGTTTGCCTCTTTACCCAGTCCAACGGGTTTGGCCCATGCTCCCAGGGATTTGGTTTTCTCTGTCTCAATGTATTATTATTATTATTATTATTATTATTATTATTATTAAAATGAATCCCCTGGCGCTATCGGCCCCGAGGGCCTACAGATTACTATGTGCGGTGTGTGGCCAGCACGACGAATCCTCTCGATCGTTATTCTTGGCATTCGAGACCTGGGCAGCTATCTTACCGTCACATAGTTCTTCAGTTGTTCTCACGTAGGTTGAATGGACCTCAGATCAGGCCTTAGATGCAGGTAAAAATCCCTGACAAGGCCAGCAATCGATTCCGGGTCCTCCGGCTAACAGGCAGGCGTGGTACCTCTACACCGTGTGGTCAGAATTCTTCTTCTTCTTATTATTTCTCAACTGAGTTAACTCCGGTTAACAGGTAGGCATGGTACCTCTACACCGTGTGGCCAGAATTCTTCTTCTTATTATTATTTCACAACTGGGTAAACATTTCTTAACTTTACCAATAATCCGCGTAATTGAATGTGAAAAATCCTCTGCTGAGGAGCAAGTTTAGCTGATTTCAAGTTTGGAAATGAAAAGTAAAACTGGCAACACGGTACAGTGGGGGCGGGGGAGAAACTGGAAGTACACCGTAGTTGCTAGTGCTGCTCTGTCGTGGTGACGGTCGTTGAATTCAAAAGTCGAAGGATGAGTTTGTAATTAGCAGAGAAACAGAGAGAAACGGGGATACAGGGGGAAGGATACTGGGGATGGAATTAAAAGTAAAGAAAATATGAAACGCCTTTCCACCCACATCGCTAGGGGAGGGATGGATAATATTACTTCTGTATGAGAGAAAAGAGTTGGCAAGCCTGACTGAAGCTCAATGAGATGATATAAACGGACCAGTTTTGGAATAAAGTTTCTTGTCATAATTTGGCGAAGATACAAGGCATAAATAGTTACTGGGTTGTGCTCTTTTCTTAATACCTCGTAAAATAATAGAATCTGCTCTCCCAGTTCTCGGAGATGTATAACGAAATAGTTACGAAAATGAACAAAATAGAAGAGATTCTTAGAAACGTTTCTGGTATCGTCGTTAAACTAATTATTCTGTACGAGCCCTGCGGAGACGTAGTGATATACATTTCAAGGAAGAGAAAATTAGGAGAAAGAGAGTAAAATATTCAGACCATTCCTAATCCTTGGATATGTTTAGCGTTGTGATGTTCTATTGAGTGTTCGGTTGATGACTGGGCTAGGTTCTACTAACTGCGTAATGTTCATTTTTCAGGCTAGTGAATGGCTGTTTATAGTCGTCTCGACAGAACACAGTACTCTATCAACCACCAGAGAAACATACAATTACATTTATTTCCCTTTATAATGGCTAAGTTAGGATTTATGGTCTTCTCCTTTCACTTAACCTCATTATATAGCCCGGATGTTTAGGCAGCAATTGGTTAAAATGCAAACCAACTTACCTGGTAGGAAGTGTCGTGTATCCGCTGTTCTCTAATGTAGTGAGAGTAACATAAGTTTTAGGGGTTCTAATAGGCCGTGACCCTGCTCTTTATGCAAATCTCATAGCAGAACTGTTGTCCAGGTAGAGTATACTGGTTATTTGTTTTAGTATGTTTTCATTCTAACTTATTGCAGCCATAACATCCTGTCTGTAGTTATTACAGTAAAGCAACATCGAAACACTGAGTGTTAAAATGCATTTCTTTTTTCCTGCTTATCCAATCTCATCGCAAGTAAGAACAGTCACCACATTCGCACAACTATTACGGCTGGATTCACATGCAATAAGTATATGAGCTACGTTCCATTTGAACAACGGGAAGCAAGAATAAATACGAAGGCAATTTCTTCGTGGCATTATGTATAGTTTCTAAAGCACAGTACTTGTGGGAAGTATTTGTGTGATCTGTCACTTTTTTCCAAATTAACACTTCTGTTGTTATAACGTTACGTTTATATTATTATTATTATTATTATTATTATTATTATTATTATTATTAATTATAATAATTTTAATCATCCACCTATGGATTCCGATTACACGTCTTTCATCGTTTTCTCAAGTTCTCTTTCCTCTTTCACCAGTTCTCCTTCATCCATTGACTTATTCGCTCTTGTTCTTCTGTCGAGAATACTCTGTTCTTTCTCATTTTCTCGTCAGACAGACCCTTCTCTGCCGCAACCTTTCTTCTGAAGACTTCTCTGTGTCTTCTGACCTGATTCCACATTTTTATTGATCTCGAAGCACTTCTTTCACCCACGGGAAATCCGTTTATCAGTTCCCCTGGAGAGTGAAAATCCTGTTTGTGAGGCTTTCTGTTTTCTGTCCGACTCGTTGGCTGAATAGTCAGCGTACTGGCCTTCGGTTCAGAGGGTCCCTGATTCGATTCCTGGCCGGGTCGTGGATTTTAAACGCTTCTGATTAATTATTCTGGGTCGGGGACTGGGTGTATGTGTCTGTCCCAACACTCTCCTCATCATATTCAGGCAACATATACGGTTGCCGTCAGGAAGGCCATCCGGTCGTAAAACAGGGACAAATCCCCATGTGCGACGCAGGTCGCACCCGCGACCCTACAGGCGTGGGAAAAGCGGTAGAAGAAGAAGCAGCTTTCTGTTTCCATCCTTTTAATATGTCCGTAGAAAGCCAAGCTCCTTTCCTTCATTGTGGTTGTGATCTTCTGTACAGTTGTGGGTTTGGTTTTAAGCGGAAAGTAAATTCATCTGTTGGTTTTCGACGTCTAAGGGACAGTCCCTTACTGGCTAATGTCTTAGGTGCCTATAAGCATTCATGTTTAACAACAATACCGCTGGTCCTGTTAGGAGAGGGATTTCAATTTTTACGTGTTCTACATGCCATCTTCATCTTTATCGCACCCCCTGTAGGTGGGGGGACGCAGATATCCCCTGTGTGTCGTAAAATGCGACTAAATAGGGCGACCAGGGGATGATCAACTTAGAACCATGATACTACTTGTAATTAGTACCACCACGGAGGGAACACATGGGTCGCTTTTACTTGCGTAGTGACAGTGTGTGCTCAGAATGAATTTTACAGTACCTGTGATTCGTACCACTATATGAGCGACACCATGGTTCTGCCTTGCCTATGATTAGTACCGACTATGTGAGCAACACCACGGGATAGTGCGAGTCCACTTATGTGAAGAACACCATAGGTTTGTGTTGCCTGTAAATAACGACACAATGTGTGAAACACCATTGGTCTGTGTTACATGTGCGCATTATATTACCTGTGAGTAGTACCATAATGTTTGGAATACGCTACTTTTCATTACTACCGCAACATGACAAATACCATGGTTCTACTTTCCTAGCGATAGGTACCATTATGAGGGGCCGATGACCTGGATTTTGGACCCGTTTAGACTACAAGCATCATCGATTCAGTATCGTGTTTTAGAATCAGTCCCTTGGTCAGTAATACTATTGTTTAACGCTAGTTTCTGGGAATGTGGGGCATTGCGGGTCGGATCCACGGATTGTTTTAACTTCATATCCATCCATTCATTCTTCGTCCTCTCGTTTTGAATTCTGGTCAGTGGAGTATTATAGATTTAATTTTCCTTACATTTCGTCTCATTTCGTGCCATTAGGGGCCGATGACCTAGAAGTCAGGCCCCTTTAAACAACAACCATCATCATCATCATCATCTTTATCACCCGTTCTTCAATTGCTGCGTTTTGGTTGACATTTGGAGACAGAATTCCATCTAGGTACTTCAATTCCTTAGTCTTTTGATGTCACCATATTTGGTCTTTATTGTCCGGGATAGATCTGTGGCATTTATGTTCATATGCTCTGTATTTTCAAAAGATATAGGCCTATTCACTCCTGTTTTTCTGCAGTTTCCTTGAGGGCTTCAGTCTTCTTAGTTGCAATATGTACTGTATGTTCTCCGTGAAAAGAAAAAAAATACCACATCCTCAACAAATGCTAAGCATTCACATTTTACATAGGATCTTTTGTGACCTAATGAAAATCATTTTAGAAATTCGAAATTACTCATTTCATACGTTTGGTTATTATTATTATTATTATTATTATTATTATTATTATTATTATTATTATTATTATTATTATTATTATTATTATTATTATTAGCAGTAGTAGCAGTAGTTAGGCAGTCTATGAACCAGATAAAATAATTTCCTCATATTTTTGTCTCTTTTCCTCCTTTTGCCGTCTCCAATATTTCTTGATCTTTTTCACCGTGTACCTTCCTTCTTCCATCCGTCCAGACAGTTGTACGCTTCCTGCCGTTTTCCTGAAAAACCGTCGAACTTTCGAATCCTACTGCGAAATAAAGCCTGTCCGGTATTTCCGCTTTTGTAACCCTTTTTGTCAAAATGGTCAAATAGTTTTTGTCAGTTTACCATGATCATTCAGACCAAGTGACCATAAAAAAGGAAATTCTTCTTTTCCTTAGGGCATCTACTAACTCCCTGTTTGGCTCTAAATTTATTTATTACATCTCATCATCCAGCTACTCCCAACTTTTCTTGGTCCAAGTATCTTCCTTAGTAGGTACTTAATTTTTGTCTAATTTCTCAATTTACTCTCCACGAACCTACTACGCTGGCTTAGCAGGGGAAGAGGTGATACTCCCACGTGGCGCATAGAGGCGTCCCACCCACCTTGCCGGCGGACTTGAGGGAAAAAATACCTCTCGCGGACCTGACACACAACCCCCTGGGGGCAGGTGACGCAGACGAAGAATACACCCACGGTATTCCCTGCCGGTCGTAAGAGGCGACTAAAAGGGGCGACCAAGGGACGATGGTATTAGAGCCATGAAACTACTTGTGATTAGCACCACCTCGCGGGGAACACAATGGGTCGCCTTAACTTGCGCGTAGTGCCACTATGTTAGGTACTAAATAGATTTGTGATTAGTAGCACGCAGGAGCACCGTGCGGTCAGCCCCCCACTTAGAGTGTACTGTCGGCTTTCACAGTACCTGTGATTAGTACCACTATATGAGTGACACCATGGATCTGGCTTGCCTTAGATTAGAACCCACTATGAGGAACACCACGGGATAGTGCGAGTCCACTTATGTGCTGAACACCATAGGTTTGCGTTGCCTGTAAATGGCGCCGCAATGTGAGAAACAACATAGGTCTGTATTATATGTGCGAATTTCATTACCTGTGATTAGTACCATAATGTGTTGAATACCGCGGGTCTACGCCACTTTTGATTAGTACCACACCATGGTTCTACTCTCCTAGCGATAAGTATCATTATGAGGGGCCGATGACTTGGATTTTGGACCCCTTTAGACTGCAAACTTCATCGATGCGGTATTGTGCTTTAGAAGCAGTCCCATGGTCAGTAACCGGGCGAATTGTCCGTGTGGTTAGTTACGCAGATGTGAGCTTGCATCCGGGGGATAGTGAGTTCGAATCCCAGCCCTGAAGATGGTTTTCCGTGGTTTCCCATTTTCACACCAGGCAAAATTCTGGGGCTGTACCTTAATTAAGGACACGGCCGCTCCCTTCCCACTCCTAGGCCTTCCCTATCAAATCGTCGCCATAAGAACTATCGGTGCGACGTAAAACAAATAGCGTTTCGTTCGTTCCTTGGGCAGTAATACTATTTTTTTTTACGCCAGTTTCTGTGAACGTGAGGAACTGCGGGTCGGATCCACTGATTGTTTGAAAATTCATATCCATCCATTAATTCCTCTCCCTCGCGTTTTGAATTCTGGTCAGTGGAGGATTTTGGACTTTTAATTTGTCATTACATTTCGTGCCATTAGGGGCTGATGACCTAGATGTTAGGCCCCTTTTAAACAAGAAGCATCGTTATCATAATCATCATCATCATCATCATCATAAATTTACCCTTTTTGTTTAAGACTAAATACTCTGCTCATGATGATATTCCGGTCTAATGATAGTGTGTTAATGTTCGAATTTGTTCTAACAGTGATTTGTTATAGTAAATGTATTTCGTTACTTGGTAACCCAATTCCAATTTCTGAGCTCTCTTTTTGTTTCCTTCGTTATCTAAGCCTTAGACTGTACCTTTTTTCTCAGGTACCTCATTTATTTGCTCTAGTTATTCTGCCGTATCTCGTGTATAGGAATGTTGGAACACAGCTAAGGTTCGTTACGAATTCTGTCTTCAGAAAGAAAATTTTATTATTATTATTATTATTATTATTATTATTATTATTATTATTATTATTATCATCGTTCTTCAGTTGCTGACCGCGGACATTTTTGACGCGCTGAGCACACCGCATGAACCCTTGTAAACTTGCAGGTCCGTTGCCATGGCTACACTCTAATCCGGTCTGGCACCTTATATTTTACACATCGATTCTCCCCCGAGATGACAGTTTTACGAGCAGCTTGTTCAAACCTGCTTACGGCAAATTCAGAGGTTCACGAGGTGGGCGATCCTCCACACTGAATAGCGATGACAGCCCTGAAATAGCCCAGATTTCACCTACTTCAACTCGCCTAAAGAGAATATTTGGTATGAGATTGTTAGATTGTATAAGATTTTAATTTTACCTATAAGTATCTTAACTTTTTCTTAAAGTTTTGGACATTAAAAGAATATCGATAGAATGACCAGGAACCATGGGATTTTATCTTTACATTCCTATACATTTTTATCTACATCTCAGTCCCGTTTTCTGACATGAGGTCGGGGATGAGGGGAGATCAATTCGTACGGCATGTTTTACTGCCGGATGTTGCCCTTCCTGACGCCAGCCTGAAGATGAAGGTGATCTGAATGATGCCGAATAAAATTAGGTAAGCGGGCGGAAGGGGTCTGCTAGGGCCTATGAAGAGGAACTCTCCCGGATGGGGCTGTACCTCAATTACAGTAAGGTCACGCCCGCTACCTTCCCCATCTTAGACCTTTCCCATCTTTCCGTTGCCGAAAAATTTCGGTGTGTTTGTGCGACCATACACCACGAAGAAAGAGAAGAAGAAACTTGTTAGTGATTTTCGCCATTGGTTTCATAATCTAATTGTCGCATTATGATAGTAATTGGTAAAACTGAAATAATATTCTATCTAATGAAGAATACTGAAACATTTTGCAGTTATCCACCGTAATAAACAAGTTACATGTATGTACTAACGATCACGTAAAAGTAACAATAATGGTCATTAGGTTGGTAATTAGACGGAGAACGGTTAGAGAATGTAGAACAGTTTACATATCTGGTGTGATTATTCGTAGCTCATTAATTAAGAATCGTCGAACTATGTAGTCTCACTTAGTACTTACCTGATTACTTACACATAGAATTCTTGGTGCGTGCCAGCTACAAATTAATGTAACGATATTAGAATGAGAAACTTCAATATCTCTAGAGCAGGACCTCTCCAACGCCCAAAATCTCACGCGTGCAAATCGAGGCGTAAGAACTCCGTGTACTGTGCATCGATCCCGCTCGGTTTAGCTCGGACCAACGCTTCGTCTCTAGACTATTCGGCTAAGCTCGGCTAAGCTCATCTCTACTCAGCTCAAGTCAGCTCGGATTTAGAGCGCTACAGAGACAAGTGTGGTAGAGGGAGACAGGGGGAGCGAGCGAGACAGGCATGAGGAAAGAGAGAGTAAGCGCTACTGCTCCAAATCGAGGAGTGAGGGGGGGGGGGGTCTGCACTCTGGTCAACCAAGCGCGTGCACCCTGAGATGCCCTGCTCTAGAGTGTGAGTTAATAAGCTTACTTTGACAGCATAACATCGTGGTAAAATGACGTTGTCGTTTAGCTACCCAGTTAAGATTTGAGGTTATCTGATCTACCAAGGAAATAAAACAATTAATTGTATTTGATACTAAACAAAATATACTATTTAAATTTATATTTTAAATGGCGAGTGTGCTGCGATAATATGTATGATAATATAAAATTCTGAAATTACAACTGAAAGAAACTCTAGGCATTAAATTTGAAATTAAAATTTGAATTTAAAAAGTTGTACAAGAAATTTACCCCTCATCGTTTCACTTGACTGTACCTTGAACACTTTGGGTATTATTACCACGTATTCCTTTGAATTGGTATCAGCTGTAGGCATCTCAAATCTAATTTGGTAAAGTATCCTTTTAGTTTCACAAACGAGATATAGCATGGTTTGAAAATATAATCACACTTCACAATCGACTTAACAAGTAATTCACTGATCACTGTTAGTCTGCGTTACGACGACTCAATACTCGGCTATCACCGAACTGACACAAGAACTCGACTGAACAAATACACGAAACACACTCCGAACATATAATCCATTTGGTCACTGACGACGACATATCCATGTCACTGTTCTATCTTCAACTGACTGACTGACAAACTGTGGCCTCACTCTACAAATTATTATCCGTCGATCAAGTTTCCATCCAGTGGACTGTTCACTATCCGTCTCACTGACCGACTCACTGACTACAACACTCCATGGCAAACCTCTCATTTCAACTCCCTCGCCGTTATAGGATACTCCTTATATATAGACACTACATGTCACATGGCATAACACCCATGTCAGAGTTAAAATAGTACATGATGTCACTCTCATGCAGCTCCAAAGTATTAAAGGTGATGTTCAAAGAGCCTCAGGCAAAGTAGGAACTCTCTGAATTAACTCATGGTTCTAAATGCATACAATGACAGAGCGATGACTCGACAGTTACTGTAACAATATTACACCATCTGTTGCAATGTTTTAAAGTTATTTCACAAAATATATCCATATCTGATATTAGGCAGCAACTCTCATTCTACATTATTTTAATGCTAACATACACATACACAATAAATTAAATACAATGGAGCAAACGATAATTAAACAATACATAACGAAATCAGACTATGGCATTGGATCAAATAATAATAATAATAATAATAATAATAATAATAATAATAATAATAATACAGATAGAAGCTTGTAACGGGATTTGGACCATTACACTGGGTAGCATTATTAAAGGAAGAAATTGAATGAACCCTGAAATTAATAACAGACTAAGTAAAGGTACAACATTATATCATCAAGTCAGAGAGCTTTTATGGGGTGACAAAGTACCCAGGACAACGAAACTAACATTATATAAACGGTATTTCATACCAATTGTAACATACGAACTAGAAATGCTGGTAACTAATAAGAGACAAGATAGTAACATCCAAGCAGTAGAAATGGGATTTTTAAGAACATCGGTTAAAAAGACGAGAAGAGATAGAATTCAAAATATTAAAATCAGAGAAGAGCTGAATTTAGAACCGTTAGTACAGAAGATACAGAAAGCAAGACTGAGATGGTTCGGACATGTAAAAAGAATGGGAAAGGAACGGGTAGCAAGAAGGGAAATGGAATGAGAAGTTAAGGGAAAGAGACCAGTTGGAAGACCGAGAAGAAGGTGGATGGATCAGATTTGGAAGGACATTAGAGAAGCTGGATTGGATATGGCAGAAGTAATGGAGCAGGAAGTTGAAGGACAGAAAGGAGTGGAGGAGGCTTGTTAACCACACCCGGGCGACTGGAGTGGGACATTGATGATGATGATAATGATGATGTATATAATTACAGGGATGTTCAAACTTGAATATTTATCAACTGGAATGAAAGCATAACACTACCCGATGTTTATTACTAATTATTATTATTATTATTATTATTATTATTATTATTATTATCTATAAATTAAAGAAGTTTACTAAAAACAGCTTTGGCAAATCCGTCCGTCCGTTCTACTGGATCGATTTACTTCATTTTCGTTTTAATCCCTCCGGAATTACCTGCCCGTGAATGAGACATTGGTAGTTCTCGAAGTTCAGCCAACTTGGAGTGATTATAAAAATCAAATCATTAAATGTTCACTCCAATAATTGAGGGCGAGGACTTACGCTAACCCGCAATACATTCTGTACTTAGCTGGTTGCTAAGCGACTAACACTCCCATTAATATTCTGATAGGCCTATATGTGGTTTTCACCCTTAGTAATCTATGTAGTTAAATGTAGTCATGTTCGATTACAAACTGTCAAGCCAGAAAGTATATACTTCCTCTGATAAAGGAAGAATATTATTCTGTGCTATATGCTCTTTGACTCTTTGACCTTTTCCAGTTACTTAATGTACTGCACAGATGGCAGAACGTTCCAAATAAGTTACATGCTGCTAATAGAAAACATCGAAGTACGTACAGACAGGAAGGTATCAGTCGGAGGGCAATCTTGAAAAAGTGGGGTCTACTTATCCGAACCACTGCCTAGGTATCTGGCACTGGTATGGTAACCACCCTGATGGGTCGGAATATCTGGTTTTGGTATGGTAACCAACTTTACTGGCCTAGGTATCTGGCACTGGTATGGTAACCACCATTATGGGTCTAGTTATCTGGCATTGGTATGCCACCCACCCTTTTGGTCTTAGATATCTGGCATTGGTATGGTAACCACCCTTATGATCTTGAATCACTGACATTGGTATAGTAAGAACTCTTATAGTCCTAGGTATCTGGCATTATGATGTTAACCGCCCATTTTGGCCTAGGTATCTGGCATTGGTATGGTAACCTCCCCAACGGCCTGAAATCTGGCTTTGGTATGGTAACCACACTTATAGGCCTGATATCTGGCCTTTGTCTTGAACCTCACATAATGACCTAGTTATCTGGCATTGGGATTGAACCAGACTTATGGGCTTGAATACCTGGCATTTGTATGGAACCACACTTATGGGCCTGCATATCTGTCATTGGTATTGTAACCAGATGTCTGGGGTTCGAACCTACTATCTCCCGAATACTGGATACTGGCCGCACTTAAGCGACTGCAGCTATCGAGCTCGGTCATTGGTACTGAACCACGCATATGTGCCTAGGTATCTGGCATTGGCATTGAAGTGCACTCATTGGCCTATTGTGCCTGAATATCTGGCATTTGTATTGTAACCATCCTGATGAGCTTAGGTAACTGGCATTGGTATGGCAACCACCCTTATGGGCCTAGGTATCTGGTATTGGTATGGAAACACACTTATGGGCCTAGACACCTGGCATTGGTATGGTAACCACCCGTATGGGCCTAGGTGTCTGGCATTGGTATGGTAACTACCCCTTTGGGCCTAGGTGTCTGGCATTGGTATGGTAACCACCCTTTTGGGCCTAGGTGTCTGGCATTGCTATGGTAACCACCCTTTTGGGCCTAGGTGTCTGCCAGTGGTATGGTAGCCACCCTTTGGGCCTAGACATCTGGCATTAGTAAGGTAACCACCCTTATGGGCCTAGGCATCTGGAATTGGTACGGTAACCAAACTTATGGGCCTAGGTGTCTGGCATTGGTATGGTAACCACCCTTTTGGGCCTAGGTGTCTGGCATTGGTATGGTAACCACCCCTTTGGGCCTAGGTGTCTGGCATTAGTATCGTAACCACCCTTTTGGGCCTAGGTGTCTGGCATTGGTATGGTAGCCACCCTTTGGGCCTAGACATCTGGCATTAGTATGGTAACCACCCTTATGATCCTAGGCATCTAGTATTGGTATGGTAACCACTCTTATGGGCCTAGGTGTTGGCGTTGGCATGGTAAACACCCTTATGGGCCTAGGTGTCTGGCATTGGTATGGTAACCACCCTTTTGGGCCTAGGTGTCTCGCATTGGTATGGTAACCACCCTTTTGGGCCTAGATGTCTGGCATTGGTATGGTAACCAACCTTATGGCCTAGGTGTCTGGAATTGGTATCGTAAACGCCCTCTGGGCCTAGGTGTCTGGTATTGGTATGGTAACCACCCTTTTGGGCCTAGGTGTCTGGCATTGGTATGGTAACCACTTTTATGGGCCTGGGTATCTGCAGTGGTATGGTAACCACTCTTATGGGCCTAGGCATCTGGCATTCGTATGGTAACCACTTTTATGGGGCTAGGCATCTGGCATTGGTATGATAACCACTATTATGGGCCTAGGTGTCTGGCATTGGTATGGTAACCACCCTTATGGGCCTAGGTGTCTGGCATTGGTATGGTAACCACCCTTTTGTGCCTAGGTGTCTGGCTTTGGTATGGTAACCACCCTTTTGGGCCTAGGTGTCTGGCATTGGTATCGTAACCACCCTTTTGGGCCTAGGTGTCTGGCATTGGTATGGTAAACACTCTTATGGACCTAGGTGTCTGGAATTGGTGTGGTAACTACCCTTATGGGCCTAGGTATCTGGCATTGGTGTGGTAACTACCCTTATGGGCCTAGGTGTCTGGCATTGGTGTGGTAACTACCCTTATGGGCCTAGGTATCTGGCATTGGTATGGTAACCACTCTTATGGGCCTAGATGTTGGCATTGGTATGGTAACCATTCTTATGGGCCTAGGTGTCTGGAATTGGTGTGGTAACTACCCTTATGGGCCTAGGTGTCTGGCATTGGTGTGGTAACTACCCTTATGGGCCTAGGTATCTGGCATTGGTATGGTAACCACCCTTATGGGCCTAGGTGTCTGGCATTGGTATGGTAACCAACCTTATGGGCCTAGGTATCTGGCATTGGTATGGTAACTACCCTTATGGGCCTAGGTATCTGGCATTGGTATGGTAACCACCCTTATGGGCCTAGTTATCTGGCATTGGTATGCCACCCACCCTTTTGGTCTTAGATATCTGGCATTGGTATGGTAACCACCCTTATGAGCTTGAATCACTGACATTGGTATGGTAAGAACTATTATAGTCCTAGGTATCTGGCATTATGATGTTAACCACCCATTTTGGCCTAGGTATCTGGCATTGGTATGGTAACCTCCCCAACGGCCTGAAATCTGGCTTTGGTATGGTAACCACACTTATAGGCCTGATATCTGGCCTTTGTCTTGAACCTCACATAATGACCTAGTTATCTGGCATTGGGATTGAACCAGACTTATGGGCTTGAATACCTGGCATTTGTATGGAACCACACTTATGGGCCTGCATATCTGTCATTGGTATTGTAACCAGATGTCTGGGGTTCGAACCTACTATCTCCCGAATACTGGATACTGGCCGCACTTAAGCGACTGCAGCTATCGAGCTCGGTCATTGGTACTGAACCACGCATATGTGCCTAGGTATCTGGCATTGGCATTGAAGTGCACTCATTGGCCTATTGTGCCTGAATATCTGGCATTTGTATTGTAACCATCCTGATGAGCTTAGGTAACTGGCATTGGTATGGCAACCACCCTTATGGGCCTAGGTATCTGGTATTGGTATGGAAACACACTTATGGGCCTAGACACCTGGCATTGGTATGGTAACCACCCGTATGGGCCTAGGTGTCTGGCATTGGTATGGTAACCACCCTTTTGGGCCTAGGTGTCTGGCATTGCTATGGTAACCACCCTTTTGGGCCTAGGTGTCTGCCAGTGGTATGGTAGCCACCCTTTGGGCCTAGACATCTGGCATTAGTAAGGTAACCACCCTTATGGGCCCAGGCATCTGGAATTGGTACGGTAACCAAACTTATGGGCCTAGGTGTCTGGCATTGGTATGGTAACCACCCTTTTGGGCCTAGGTGTCTGGCATTGGTACGGTAACCACCCCTTTGGGCCTAGGTGTCTGGCATTAGTATCGTAACCACCCTTTTGGGCCTAGGTGTCTGGCATTGGTATGGTAGCCACCCTTTGGGCCTAGACATCTGGCATTAGTATGGTAACCACCCTTATGATCCTAGGCATCTAGCATTGGTATGGTAACCACTCTTATGGGCCTAGGTGTTGGCGTTGGCATGGTAAACACCCTTATGGGCCTAGGTGTCTGGCATTGGTATGGTAACCACCCTTTTGGGCCTAGGTGTCTCGCATTGGTATGGTAACCAACCTTTTGGGCCTAGATGTCTGGCATTGGTATGGTAACCAACCTTATGGCCTAGGTGTCTGGAATTGGTATCGTAAACGCCCTCTGGGCCTAGGTGTCTGGTATTGGTATGGTAACCACCCTTTTGGGCCTAGGTGTCTGGCATTGGTATGGTAACCACTTTTATGGGCCTGGGTATCTGCAGTGGTATGGTAACCACTCTTATGGGCCTAGGCATCTGGCATTCGTATGGTAACCACTTTTATGGGCCTAGACATCTGGCATTAGTGTGGTAACCCCCCTTATGGGCCTAGGCATCTGGCATTGGTATGATAACCACTATTATGGGCCTAGGTGTCTGGCATTGGTATGGTAACCACCCTTATGGGCCTAGGTGTCTGGCATGGTATGGCAACCACCCTTTTGTGCCTAGGTGTCTGGCTTTGGTATGGTAACCACCCTTTTGGGCCTAGTTGTCTGGCATTGGTATCGTAACCACCCTTTTGGGCCTAGGTGTCTGGCATTGGTATGGTAAACACTCTTATGGGCCTAGGTGTCTGGAATTGGTGTGGTAACTACCCTTATGGGCCTAGGTATCTGGCATTGGTGTGGTAACTACCCTTATGGGCCTAGGTGTCTGGCATTGGTGTGGTAACTACCCTTATGGGCCTAGGTGTCTGGCATTGGTGTGGTAACTACCCTTATGGGCCTAGGTATCTGGCATTGGTATGGTAACCACTCTTATGGGCCTAGGTGTTGGCATTGGTATGGTAACCATTCTTATGGGCCTAGGTGTCTGGAATTGGTGTGGTAACTACCCTTATGGGCCTAGGTGTCTGGCATTGGTGTGGTAACTACCCTTATGGGCCTAGGTATCTGGCATTGGTATGGTAACCACCCTTATGGGCCTAGGTGTCTGGCATTGGTATGGTAACCACCCTTATGGGCCTAGGTATCTGGCATTGGTATGGTAACTACCCTTATGGGCCTAGGTATCTGGCATTGGTATGGTAACCACCCTTCTGGGCCTAGGTGTCTGGCATTGGTATGGTAACCACCCTTATGGGCCTAGGTGTCTGGCATTGGTATGGTAACCACCCTTATGGGCCTAGGTTTCTGGCATTGGTGTGGTAACTACCATTATGGGCCTAGGTATCTGGCATTGGTATGGTAACCACCATTATGGGCCTAGGTGTCTGGCATTGGTGTGGTAACTACCCTTATGGGCCTAGGTGTCTGGCATTGGTATGGTAACCACCCTTATGGGCCTAGGTATCTGGCATTGGTGTGGTAACTACCCTTATGTGCCTAGGTATCTGGCATTGGTGTGGTAACTACCCTTATGGGCCTAGGTATCTGGCATTGGTGTGGTAACCACCCTTTTGGGCCTAGGTGTCTGGCATTGGTGTTGGTAACTACCCTTATGGGCCTAGGTATCTGGCATTGGTATGGTAACCACCCTTATGGGCATAGGTGTCTGGCATTGGTATGGTAACCACCCTTATGGGCCTAGGTGTCTGGCATTGGTGTGGTAACTACCCTTATGGGTCTAGGTATCTGACATTGGTATGGTAACCACCCTTTTGGGCCTAGGTGTCTGGCATTGGTACGGTAACCACCCCTTTGGGCCTAGGTGTCTGGCATTAGTATCGTAACCACCCTTTTGGGCCTAGGTGTCTGGCATTGGTATGGTAGCCACCCTTTGGGCCTAGACATCTGGCATTAGTATGGTAACCACCCTTATGATCCTAGGCATCTAGCATTGGTATGGTAACCACTCTTATGGGCCTAGGTGTTGGCGTTGGCATGGTAAACACCCTTATGGGCCTAGGTGTCTGGCATTGGTATGGTAACCACCCTTTTGGGCCTAGGTGTCTGGCATTGGTATGGTAACCAACCTTTTGGGCCTAGATGTCTGGCATTGGTATGGTAACCAACCTTATGGCCTAGGTGTCTGGAATTGGTATCGTAAACGCCCTCTGGGCCTAGGTGTCTGGTATTGGTATGGTAACCACCCTTTTGGGCCTAGGTGTCTGGCATTGGTATGGTAACCACTTTTATGGGCCTAGGCATCTGGCATTGGTATGATAACCACTATTATGGGCCTAGGTGTCTGGCATTGGTATGGTAACCACCCTTATGGGCCTAGGTGTCTGGCATGGTATGGTAACCACCCTTTTGTGCCTAGGTGTCTGGCTTTGGTATGGTAACCACCCTTTTGGGCCTAGTTGTCTGGCATTGGTATCGTAACCACCCTTTTGGGCCTAGGTGTCTGGCATTGGTATGGTAAACACTCTTATGGGCCTAGGTGTCTGGAATTGGTGTGGTAACTACCCTTATGGGCCTAGGTATCTGGCATTGGTGTGGTAACTACCCTTATGGGCCTAGGTGTCTGGCATTGGTGTGGTAACTCCCCTTATGGGCCTAGGTATCTGGCATTGGTATGGTAACCACTCTTATGGGCCTAGGTGTTGGCATTGGTATGGTAACCATTCTTATGGGCCTAGGTGTCTGGAATTGGTGTGGTAACTACCCTTATGGGCCTAGGTGTCTGGCATTGGTGTGGTAACTACCCTTATGGGCCTAGGTATCTGGCATTGGTATGGTAACCACCCTTATGGGCCTAGGTGTCTGGCAATGGTATGGTAACCACCCTTATGGGCCTAGGTATCTGGCATTGGTATGGTAACTACCCTTATGGGCCTAGGTATCTGGCATTGGTATGGTAACCACCCTTCTGGGCCTAGGTGTCTGGCATTGGTATGGTAACCACCCTTATGGGCCTAGGTGTCTGGCATTGGTACGGTAACCACCCTTATGGGCCTAGGTGTCTGGCATTGGTGTGGTAACTACCATTATGGGCCTAGGTATCTGGCATTGGTATGGTAACCACCATTATGGGCCTAGGTGTCTGGCATTGGTATGGTAACCACCCTTATGGGCCTAGGTGTCTGGCATTGGTATGGTAACCACCCTTATGGGCCTAGGTGTCTGGCATTGGTGTGGTAACTACCCTTATGTGCCTAGGTATCTGGCATTGGTGTGGTAACTACCCTTATGGGCCTAGGTATCTGGCATTGGTGTGGTAACCACCCTTTTGGGCCTAGGTGTCTGGCATTGGTGTGGTAACTACCCTTATGGGCCTAGGTATCTGGCATTGGTATGGTAACCACCCTTATGGGCATAGGTGTCTGGCATTGGTATGGTAACCACCCTTATGGGCCTAGGTGTCTGGCATTGGTGTGGTAACTACCCTTATGGGTCTAGGTATCTGGCATTGGTGTGGTAACTACCCTTATGGGCCTAGGTGTCTGGCATTGGTATGGTAACCACCCTTATGGGCCTAGGTGTCTGGCATTGGTATGGTAACTACCCTTATGGGCCTAGGTGTCTGGCATTGGTGTGGTAACTACCCTTATGGGCCTAGGTATCTGGCATTGGTATGGTAACCACATTTATGGGCCTAGGTGTCTGGCATTGGTGTGGTAACTACCCTTATGGGCCTAGGTATCTGGCATTGGTATGGTAACTACCCTTATGGGCCTAGGTGTCTGGCATTGGTGTGGTAACCACCCTTATGGGCCTAGGTGTCTGGCATTGGTGTGGTAACTACCCTTATGGGCCTAGGTATCTGGCATTGGTATGGTAACCACCCTTGTGGGCCTAGGTGTCTGGCATTGGTGTGGTAACTACCCTTATGGGCCTAGGTATCTGGCATTGGTATGGTAACCACCCTTATGGGCCTAGGTGTCTGGCATTGGTGTGGTAACTACCCTTATGGGCCTAGGTATCTGGCATTGGTATGGTAACCACCCTTATGGGCCTAGGTGTCTGGCATTGGTGTGGTAACTACCCCTTTGTGCCTCGGCATCTGGCATTGGTATGGTAAACACTCTTATGGGCCTAGGTGTTGGCATTGGTATGGTAACCATTCTTATGGGCCTAGGTGTCTGGAATTGGTATCGTAACCACCCTTTGGGCCCAGATGTCTGGCATTGGTATGGTAACGGCCCTTTTGGGCCTAGGTATCTGGCATTGGTATGGTAACTACACTTATGAGCCTAGGTGTCTGCCATTGGTATGGTAACCACCCTTTTGAGCCTAGGTGTCTGGCATTTGTATGGTAACTACACTTATGAGCCTAGGTGTCTGCCATTGGTAGGGTAACCACCCTTTTGGGCCTAGGTGTCTGGAATTGGTATCGTAACCACGCCTTTATGCTAGGTGTCTGGCAATGGTATGGTAACCACCATTTTTGGCCTACGTATCTGGCATTGGTATGGTAACTACACTTATGAGCCTAGGTGTATGGAATTGGCATCGTAACCACCCTTTGGGAATAGGTGTCTGGCATTGGTATAGTAGCTACTGTTTGTGCCTAGATATCTGGCATTGGTATAGTAGCTACTGTTTGTGCCTAGATATCTGGCATTGGTATGGTAGCTACTGTTTGTGCCTAGATATCTGGCATTGGTATGGTAACTACACTTATGAGCCTAGGTGTATGGAATTGGCATCGTAACCACCCTTTGGGAATAGGTGTCTGGCATTGGTATAGTAGGTACTGTTTGTGCCTAGATATCTGGCATTGGTATGGTAACCACCCTTATGTGCCAAGGTGTCTGGCATTGGTATGGTAACCACCCTTTTGGGCCTACTGTAGGTGTCTGGCATTGGTACGGTAGCCACCCTTATGGACCTGAGGAAAAAGGCGTGGGAAATTCTCCTTCACTGGCACCACAACACGAGCTGATATTTTTATCAACCCTTCGAATGATTCCATTATGGTATTCTTGGGATGGGAAACGGCTTCTATTAGTGTGTGAGGAAAGATATGTCATATGAACCTTGCCCTGATGATCTCGGAAAGAGGTATGAGATTTTAATTTGGAAGTTAATGACATTATGATTGGCGCTAGAGGGACAGTCCCGAAAGTGACGCACCGAGCTCGATAGCTGCAGTCGCTTAAGTGAGGCCAATACCCAGTATTCGGGAGATAGTGGGTCCGTACCCCACTGTCGGCAGCCCTGAAAATGGTTTTCCGTGGTTTCCCATTTTCACACGAGTCAAATACTCGGGCTGTACCTTTATTAAGGCCACGGCCGCATCCTTTCCTGACCTAGTCTCTTGCTACCCCATTTTTGCCATAAGACCTATCTATGTTCGGCGCGACATAAAGGAACTTCAAAAAATGAAAGAGGAAGTATTGTCCTTATGAACAGATTAGGTGGCAGATCTTTTGTTTCCCCAATGGGGGCGGCGGTCAGGTGGATTATCTCTCTATAATAGTTTGGAAATACATTAATTAGTGAAGGTTTATTTTTAGTTTGTGTGCTTATTGATTGCAGATTAGGATCAGGGAATGACATCGTGCAATATGAATAGTACAATCGTGAAAACTTGTACAAAATGTAGCCTTATTATGCCGATAAAATGTAACACACGTGTATGTAATGCAGTGAATGTCATACGTGTCACTGTCATCTGCGGAAGACGTGAATAGTAATGTAACATGTTTTATACATTTAAACCTTTCTCTATTCTAGCATTAATATCACAATTTTTCTGTGAGATTATAATGTCGCATGATGATTGAAATGAGTTCTTTGTGCATTTCAAATCCGTATCAGGCTTTGATCAAGTTTATACTGTGGATATTTGTTTTCCACTTCTGGTCACATATAGTTCTAGCTACAGCTGCACGTTGGCTTGATTATCGTCCCAAATTTGTACCAAATCTGGAATGAATGCTAGAACAAGGTACACCTGAGGAGCGCCACGATAGAGATCCAGCGCATCCGGTCAGTAAAGCCAAGTAATCTGGTTGAGGAAGTCATCAGCTTAATATCGTGATCCTCTAAACAGAGCTGCATCTGGGTATCTGACTAACAGCACTGGTCTTGACGGGACATATACATGTGTTTGCTGCTGTTCGATAAAGATCGCCCAATAGAGTTCCAGTTTTTTCACCATCTGATGGATTTTATTTTAATGCTTTCTTAGCGGACAAAGTAGGTGTCCCCTTACTTCGGAAAACGTAAAATTAAGTAATTTCCTCATTTGTGGCGAATGTTGGAGGGCTAAAGAGCCCGGAAAAGTCTAAAATTGTGTCTTGGTCAGCCCTATCAAACTAAAATACAAATTCCGAAAATCACTTCCGGCCTAAATGCAGTTCCGGTAAATCAGCCTAAAAACGCTTTTTTTTTCTCGTTTCTGTTTTGATTCGAATCCTAACCAAATTTTCTTAGTTCAATACCCTCAGGATTTTTTTCACTTTTGGAAAAATGTCCACACTGAATGTGATTATAAGGGCTGAAGTGAAACTCTGCACTGGCACACATTAGCGTTCGCAGTGGTAGACAAACTGCTAATCTAATCGACCGGATAAAGATGATTAAGGAAAGGATAGTAATTGTTAGGAATATATTCTCATAATTTATTATATTTTATTTACCTAGAATTCCTAGTCATATTTCTAAGATGTTTTCAACGTTGAGTTGCTTGCCTGTGGATATTTCTTTTGTATGACCTTGTCAATATTGGTCCTCACTAGAGCCCGGATGTTTATGTTGTAATAGCCACGAACCTACTACGCTGGCGTAGCAGAGGGAGAGGTGATACTCCCACGTAGCGGATAGGGGGTTCCTAACCGGCTTGCCGGCGGACTTGCTGGAAATAAAATACCTCTCGCGGACCAAACACACTAGCCCCTGCGGGAGGGGGACGCACATGTAGAATACACCCGCGGTATCACCTGCCTGTCGTAAGAGGCGACTAATAGGGGCCCAAGGGGCTCTCAACTTGGGAGTGTGGATTGGCGACCTTGGGGCTCTTAGCTGAGTCCTGGCATTGCTTCCACATACTTGTGCCAGGCTCCTCACTTTCGTCTATCCTGTCTGACCTCCCTTGTTCATCTCTTGTTCTCTTCCGACCCCGACGGTATTAGAGCATTCGAGGCCTAGGGAGTCTTTCATTTTCACGCCCCTCGCGGCCCTTGCCTTTCTTCGTCCGTTACTTCATCTTTCGAAGTGACGGATCCCTCCTTTCTTCTTCTTCTCTCTCTTTACCCCCTGTGGGTGGGGGACGCAGCCGAATAATACACCCACGGTATCCCCTCCCTGTCGTGAGAGGTGACTAATAGGGGCGACCAAGGGATGATTGAATTAGAACCATGAAACTACTTTGGATTCTTACCATCACGCGGAGAACACCATGGGTTGCCTGTACTTGCGAGTTGTACCACTATATTCGGTACGAAATTGGTTTGTGTTTAGTAGCAATGAAGAATAGGATCTCCTGTGGGTTTCCAATACCTGTGCGTCGTACCCATGTGAGCAACACCGCGAGTCTAGGCGTTGCCCGTGAGTTGTACCACTATATAGAGCGACACCGTGGGTCTGCGTTGCCTGTGATTAGTACCCACTATGTGAGGAACACCACGGGATTCCCGGCACCCGTGACTAGTACACCTATGTGAGGAACACCTTAGGTCTGCGTTACCTGTACGAAGTACAATACTTGTGAATAGTACCATGTTGTGTGGAACACCGTGAGTCTTCTATACAAATACCATGGTTCTACTTTACTTGCAACAATTACCATTCTGAGGGGCCTTAGACCTGGATTTTGGACCCCTTTAGATATCAAGCATCCTCGATTCCGGATTATGCTTTATAAGTGGTCCCTTGGTCAGTAATACTATTATTTATGGTCTTTTGTTAGTCGGATCCATTGGCTTTTTGTTTGTTTATTTTTGTTTTTTTGTTTTGTTTTTGGGTTCATGTCCATCCATTCATTCTTCATGACATTTTCTTATTTTGGTCAGTGGATGATTTTGAACTTTTTGTTGCCATTTCATTTCGTACCATTAGGGGCCGATGACCTCGATGTTAGGCCCCTTTAAACAACAATCATCATCATCATCATATGTTGTAATAAGTTAGAAGGAAAGCATACTAAAGGTAATAACAAGTATACTCTACTCGGATAATATTTCTGCTATGAGAGTTGCATAAATAGAGGCAGTAAGGCCTTTCTGAAACTCTGGCAATTACGTTACTCTCGTTACATTACGGAACAGTGGGCTAGTCGACACTTCCTTACAGCCAAATGAGTTCGTATTCCAACCTATTACTAGTAAACAACCAGGCTGTACTCATCACACTTTACTGTTTTATGAAACTTCATAGTTCATTATTTGACATTTTGTAAATAATAATGTAAGGGAAAGATTATCACCAAGTACTTGATTTCCTTCTGTAGATCCTTCCGCATTAAGGAAGTACCCATCGAATCACTGAAATCATCAATGTACATTCCACGAAACCACTTATATCCAAAATATGAAATTTTGAGGGATATCCACTTAATAAACATTTTTTTTGCTAGGGGCTTTACGTCGCACCGACACAGATAGGTCTTATGGCGACGATGGGATGGGAAAGGCCTAGGAGTTGGAAGGAAGCGGCCGTGGCCTTAATTAAGGTACAGCCCCAGCATTTGCCTGGTGTGAAAATAGGAAACCACGGAAAACCATCTTCAGGGCTGCCGATAGTAGGATTCGAATCTACTATCTCCCGGATGCAAGCTTACAGCCGCGCGCCTCTACGCGTACGGCCAACTCGCCCTGTCTTAATAAACATTCACTGTTCTAATTTTATTGCAGAAAAGCAATTGATTTGATAACAAAATTCCAGTTCATTTCTCTCCGCTTTAATTTATAACTGTTTGTTTGTTAAGTCTGCCGAAGACTCAACGGTGTTCCACACATTATGGTACTACTCACAAGTATCGTACGTCGGTAACGCGGACCTAAGGTGTTCCTCACATAGGCGTAATAATCACTGGCCACGGTATTCCCGTGGTGTTGCGCATACAGGGGTACTAATCACGGGCACTGCACACCCGCAGTGAACCACTCTCTGCTGCTACTAATCACAAACCTGTTGTGTACCTAACTTAGTGGTACTACTCGCAAGTTAAGGCGACCCATGGTGTTCCCCGCGTGATTGTAGTCATCACAAGTAGTTTCATGGTTCTAATAAAATCATCCCTTGGTCGACCGTTTTAGTAGCCTCTTACGACAGGAAGGGGATACTATGGGTGTATTTTTCGTGTGCGTACCCCACCCACAGGGGGCTGAATTATTTAAGGAAAGATTCAGTAAACAATTGCTAGGGAATCTGCCGCCTGGGCAATCAGTCGTGATTGATTGACTGAAGGGTTAGTTGGTTAGACAGATATGTGCAGTGAGGGCCTGTTCATTTTGTAACAATGCCAATAACCTCCTAATTTATAGTTATGATCAGGACATGTAATTTCTTCCTACTGGATGCTTAGGTACTGTTGCCAAGCATATCAGGGGTACGATATGTCTAACAGTTCTGCGTGCATGAGAAACAGCTGTTACGAGTGCTAGCTCAGGAAGTTATCAGATAACGCAAGGCTGGAGGGGTGTACACACTAGGACATACGTAATTAAACGAGTTAAACATGGTGCGGCTTTGGAATCACCTGTCCCAGGAAAATTAATTAGTTCAAAGGCTACCATAAGCAACGATATATAATTTGAGTTATTTTCTTGTTAGCGGTTTAACCTCGCACTAATACATCGAACTTCAGAGATTCCATTAGGGATTTTTAAGCATTACAAAAAATTATCATTTGAGTTATAAAATAATTGAAAGCAATATTGAGAACACAACACCTTCGGTTGACAATATCATACTCGTGGCCACTGACGAGACAACTGATTTACTTCGTGCCGACACAACAAACATCAGCCAGACTACAGTATACCATCATTACCAACAAATAAAGCCTATTCACTTGAAAATTGATCCTCAAATCGCATTAGAGGCTTAGACTGTCCCCAATTTATTACCCTGTTGGTACACAATTATCTGCGATTACAGTGAAATAGTTTTATGAAATAAATTCAGAATTGCGATGAAATAATTTCAAACGTATTAGAATTACAATATAAATTAATTGTCAGGCAGACGGTTATATTGTTTAATCCCTCTATTATAAGCGACAGAACGGCGACAGTGACTGGAAAATGAAACATTTTACAGAGTAATCAGTTATTAGAAATTCTGGTAGAATATCTGTCTGATTTTCTTTGAGTATGCAGAGTTATTTATTATGTTTTCTGGTAATTTATATACTACATTTAAGCTGATTAACAACTCTTTGAAACTGAATAACCGTACGATATAATTCCCACTTAACCTCTGATCGAACAAAGAGTGCACGGTACCAGTGTTATTATTGAACTGTTGAATTCTAGTTATGATCGACAGAGTTTTAGAAACCTTTTGTCCTCCTTTCAAAGTTGAATGCAACTACTCACGCTTGAAGAGTACGTTTATGAGGGCTTGGCCTAAACAAATACTGTTCGCAACGCAGGATGTAATACCACTTTATCTTACAAATGAAATGACATAAAAATTAGTTCATTACCTGCGTTTCATTACTACAGCAACATGAAAACCACCATGGTTCTACTTTACTAGCGATAAGTAACATTATGAGCTGGATTTTGGACTCCTTTAGACATCAAGCCTCATCGTTTCAAGAAGAAGTGCCTTGGTCAGTAATACTATGAGTTTCTAACAAGGTGGGGCATTGCGGGTCGGGTCAACAAGTTCATATTCATCCATACATTCTTCATCATCACGTTTTGAATTCTGGCCAGTGGATGATTTTGGACTTTGAAATTGGCATTAGATTTCGTTCCATTAGGGGCTGATGACCTAGATGTTATGCACCTTTAAACAACAAGCATAATCATGAATCATTTCAAACCAGTTGAAAACATATTAAACATTTCCCTTGATAAATTATTACAATTCCTGATTCCTCGTCCTGTAAATTAATACTTTCCCTAATATGTCCACTAGAGTTCCAACTTTATCTTCTTATTGTGATATTTCTTACTTATAAAAACACCACTCAGACTTATTCGTCTACTAATGTAATTCCACGCCATCTCTCCACTGACAGCTTGGAACATACCACTTACTCGAGCAGCTCTTCTCCTTCCCCGCAAGTCTTCCCAGCAAAATGCTAGCAATATTTTTGTAACGCTACTGTTTTGTCCGAAACCACTAAGAACAAGTCGAATTGGTTTTCTTTGACTTCTTTCCATTACTTGAATCAAGTAATCCTGGTGATACACTAGAGTTGCGGTCTTACCAGAGACTTATGTGCCCTTCTCCTCTACATTTTACTACAACCCTAAAATGTCATATGTTTAAATTTTATGTAAAAATTACATTGTATATACATGAAGTGGTTAAGTGTAAGAAAGGGCCGGGAGCCCTAACTTCGCCACAATAAAGACGCTTTAATAATAATAATAATAATAATAATAATAATAATAATAACCCATAAATGCCCTCATATACTTGCAGTCGTATAGGGAAGGGCGGTCCTTTTGATGCACCCTGTTGTTTGTCGGCGCCTGAGAGCGTGACTTCGGGAAAGGAATAGAAATGGCGCCATTATGTTAGCGGTCATCGAACGAGCGTCCTTCCTGCCCCACTTCCGGATGTGGCGATAGTGTATTCTCGCCACGTTTACCTGGATACTAACAGCTTAAGGGGAAGGCCACACAGCTCAGCGCGAAATATTTAATGAACAGTCCTGTGGCACGAGCTGCGGCCGGGTTGCTCACAAAGATTTCTAAATGAAGAACAGCCTCTATCCAGTCTCAAGCGGTATCAACCATTCATGTGTTTGGAGTGGATTCTCAAATTTAGGTCTAAATATTAGAGTTATCCTCTAAAAAATGTTATTAAAACTATAAGAAGACTTTGAACGTCAAATTAAAATTAATCTACAAAATATTTATAAAAATAATAATTTCTAAATTAACTTTCACACCCGTTAAAAATCAAGACTGGATTTCAACAAGGTGCTGGACTTTTCACCATGAGGAAAGGGAAAATTACAATACATGAAAACACATTGAAGGGACCCATTTTACACAAGATAAAGGAATATTTCAGGTGAAATTGCTTGCCTTTGCTGATGATGAGATGGCGGTAATTTCATAAAACAAATTACAAGCAAATATTTTATTGGAAACTCGACATGACATAGCCATTATAACTGATCTTCAAATTTCATATGAACGAAATAAATACAGTGATTATGCATACAACAGTGAAAAGTACCTAACAACGTAACATGGAATGAACTGATCATTTTAAATATCTGGGAGAATATATTCGGTCAAAAGGACTTCATAAGGCAACCTGCAAAAATGTATTGAAGGGGATGGTCATGTATTTAATACTCGCACAAGTCCGTTACAACAAACGATCGACATCTGGCACTACACAACTTTAGTTAACCATCTTTTAGTCAGAGATATGAAGGTGCAACGGATATTGATCAGAATATTTAAAGAGGAACTGGAGAAGGAAGTAACGAAAATACTTAGGAAAACTTTGGGCCCCTAAAAGAATAAAGATAAAATTACAGACACAATTAAAAATGTATTGGCCACATTCACAGAATGAACAACGACTGGCTAACTAGGAAATATTTTTATTATACCTATAAATTATAACACACTACCGGTTGGCTGGAAGAGATACGATGGGATCTACAAACACTAGACCACAGATG
Source organism: Anabrus simplex (assembly GCF_040414725.1). Taxonomy (NCBI): domain Eukaryota; kingdom Metazoa; phylum Arthropoda; class Insecta; order Orthoptera; family Tettigoniidae; genus Anabrus; species Anabrus simplex. Next base: position 213,905,138 of record NC_090279.1, on the reverse strand, counting down.
ACATCGTAAATAACACGGTGTACTTCCGGCGACTGATCACATCTGTGGATATTTCTCTTTTGCATATTCTACGTCAACCTCGGAGAGTGTTATCTGAGGATCAGTGGCAGGCGATTAGCCGACGTATGAAGAAGTTCTGAGAGGAAAATAAAATAAAATATATATATATTATATATATTATATATATTCTTACAGAATGCCGTTGATTACACCTGCGAGCTCACTACTATACTTCAGCTTTGTTATAACTTCGTTATATTTATCTCCTATAATACAATCGTGGGGAATACGCACTACCTGACGTGATCTGACTGTTAATTTTGTATTCCCTACCTGACATTTTTAGGTTTCTTACATCACTCTATAGCCCGGATGTTTAGGCTGTAATAGGTTACAATGCAAACATAGAACAGCAAATAACAAGCATACTCTATCTGGACAACAGTTCTGCTCTGACATTTACAGTAGGATCCCGGCCCATTAGAACTCCTAAGACTTCCGTTACTCTTGCTACATGACGGACAAGCGGGTAGTCTGTAACTGCTGTTCCCCACTATGCCACTAGTCATGTAACACAACGAGCCTGCTTCATTTTATGTATTTTATAAAATTATTCAGCGCTCGGTGAAACAGTCGAGCTGAGGTTTAAAATCTGTGTCTTTTAATGTAACTTTATACCGATAGTTCAATTAACTGTAAGCAAAGTTGAGAACAAGCTTCTCCACACTTAAAAGTACACAAGTAGTTTGTTTCAGAAGTTAAAACAGAATGTTACTCCGACAGTTCTGAAATAAAACTTCATCTTATGCTAACAAACGACACGTTGTTTCAAATATGACACAAATTTTTACAGCACTCTAGAAATAAAAGTTTATTTTAACTTTCTATGCGGACAAACTGATTCTGAGGTACGATGATAGGAAGATGTTTAACAGTAGTTCAGCAATAAGTGGCTGTTCAGCTTGGGTCACAGAGCTATCAGTCTACATACAAGAGAAAGTGGGTTTGTACCCCACTTTCGACAGCCCTGAAGATTTTCATCCCAAGCAGGGGTTGTAACTTCTTACAAGGCCACACTCGCTTCCATCCTACTACTATATATTTACTATACCATCGTGGGCATAAGACTATTGTGTGTCAGTGCGACGTAAAATAAATTGGAAAACATAATAATAATAAAGATGGTGCAGTAAATATTATAGGACAAACGAGCGCAGCATTGAACTACTCCACAAGTTAAGAACTCACAGTATAGACAGTGCTGCTTGATATCCAGTCTAGAGGTGTTCTATGGCTTATAAAGACCATAGAAAGATCAGGGAACCGGAGAGCGATACACCTAATTACTGCAGTAAGCTATGGGACAAATACCCAAGTAATCTAGGAGGCTTTGGGACACAACACGTAATCGTCTACGACACTAGGAGTCTAATAGACTTAAGTACCTTACCTAACTAGATAAACATACTTTGTTAGCCGTGCGGTTAGAGGCGCACAGCTGGGAACTTCCCTTCGGAAGATACTGTGTTCGAACTCCATTGTGCACAGATCTCAAGATGGTTTACCGTACTTTTCCATTTTCCCACTACGCAAACGCTGGGACTGTAGCTTAAGACCAGGGCTGCTTCCCTTCTACGTCTAGCCCTTTCCTATCCCATTGTCACAATTTCTATGTCTGTGCGACGGAAAGCACTTTTCTTTTACCTTCTCTGACTCAGTTCTCCTTATTGTACTGCGCGCCACAACCAGCTTAAATAATGTTCTATTTTGCTACAGTACTGAGAACAATATGAAACATAGGATTTGGTAACGAACTTGGTTAACAGAGAAAATGTGCAATATTTTCCATATATTTACAGGGGTAGTTTTGAAATGGTTCAGTCACTTCAGCAGAATATCTACCCAATCTGAGGAAAGCTCTTCAATTAAAGAAAAACAACACAATCAGGAAATGTCTGCTGCTGCCGGAGCCTCTTCCAACAACCTGACTCCGAGTATAGCAGCACATTCCTGCCGTCTCTATTAATGTTTCTCTGTTTCTGCTACTTACCAGAATTCGTAACTGTACAGAACGATCCTCCATACGAACGTTTTCATTACATTTTCCCTGATCTCAAGGCAAATGTTTTCTTTGGTGAGCAGTCCTTTCCGTGCATACAAGGATGTTTGATTCTACTTAGACCTTTAGTCTGTATTCTTTAAATACTAACCCACTTCCAGACAGGAATATTAATGGCTCACAACGGATTAATTTTAATTTATCTGTTTGTCATCTAGTCTGATACGCCTGTTTCACAGGGAAATGGATTGGTGGAGTTTTATAACGCTTGGTTATCTATGTCCAGGATCAGGGCGAGTGTGAACTTAGCTACAAATTATTCAAACATATCAGCAGGAGGGGAGATCAGAGGGGATATAAAGAAGTAAACTCGGTGTAGCTCTTTCACGGCTGATTTTGCACGAAAATGAGTTGGCGGCACTATCGTACGTCCTCTTCAATAGGAGGAAAAGAAGATTTTCCGTCACTATGATAATTATTACACATACGAGAGAGTCTTGGGGAAGCAGTACAAGATGAAAATTAATAAGTCCGAAACAGGAGTAATGAAGTGCAGTCGAACGAAGTTACGTGATGGAGGAAATAATAGATTAAGAAATGGAGACTTAATGAAAGTAGATGAATATTGTTTCTTGGGCAATAAACTAATGAACGATGGCAGAAGTAAGGAGGACATAAAATACAGACAAGCACAAGCAAGGAAGAGCTTTCTTAAGAAAATAAATGTGTTCGCTTGCACTATTGATGCACGAATTAGAAATATCCTTTGGAGACTTGTGTGGCGAACGTGGCATTGTATGGAAGTGAAACATGGACGATAATTATCTCAGAAATAAAGAGAATAGAAGCTTCTAAAATATGTGGTGTTATAGAAGAATGCTGAAGGTGAGATGGATAGATGGAATCACGAATGGAGAGATGTATATTTATGTTGGGAATTTAACCCGAAGACTGGATAATTCTCCACAGCTGTTATAGGCTATACGTCTCTGAAAAGGCATACTAGGGAAATGAGTGAGGTAGTTTCGCGTTGCTTTCCTCACCGGACTAGAAGTTGCTATTACATATCAACATATCAACCGACCCTGTGAGCGATATTTTCACACCATTCATAACAGGGAGTGGCTGCTCAAGGAATGGCATTACTAGCATCGCTCATGCCTTGGTCACTCGACCCTAAAGTCAAAATGAAGAAATACTGAATCTATTCCGTGGGAGGATATCGATTTGACGAAATTTGGGGAGAAGAGATAGAGTGATGGGGTACATATTAAGGGAAAATGGAATCGCCCATATTCACAATGTTAAATTATTCCTGATATTGGAATCATTCCCTTCCAAACCACTGGAGACATGCATCTAAATTTTTGACATAGCGTGCAAACATATATGTTGTCTCTACAGAAACAATAGTTTTTGTGTGTGTGCCATTCCTTAGTGACATTATATTTTTTTGTGTGTATGATTTTTCAACACTTTCTTTGAACATTTTCTCCCTTTAGATTTTGAAACAAAACTGTTTCAGTATATCTAGAGTACTGTAATGAACAAGTTCTCAAAATTTCAGAAGAATATTGCTAGTAAAATCTGTGCCTTGAATTGAACACTTTAAACTTACGGAAAACTGAGCTCAAAGTTAAAACATCCCTGTTGCATAAATTCCAACACCTTGGTCGTCTCCAAAAGTATCCTCCGGGCTTCTTTTGGCACTTCTAGTGACTCCTCTTTTTTCAGTCTACTTTACGTCGCACCAACACAGATAGTTCTTATGGCGACGATGGATAGGCCTAGAAGTGGGAAGGAAGCGGACGTGGCCTTAATTAAGGTACAGACCCAGCATCTGCCTTGTGTGAAAATGGGAAACCACGGAAAACCATCTTGAGGGCTGCCGACAGTGGGGTTCGAACCCACAATCTTCCGCACGGCTAACTCGCTCGGTGTGTAACTTTCCTTGCTTTTCTGGCAAACAGAAAAACATACCATGCACGGTACCAAATATTGAAATCAATGTTTCTTTCACCACATATTAACAACCGGTTGAAAAGTAGGAGCTTTGAAGTCACGAATGAAATTTGATAGCTATGGAGTCAGCGATGGTGCCACGCTCTCGTCTCAGATAAACGGGAGTATAAAATAGTTACAATTACTCTGGAGTCATGTTCAAGATGTTTTTAAAGAGGAAGATTTAGAGAAATAATTTAAGACAAAGAAAAAAAATTGAATTTTTCACCCAAAAATCCGATTCCATTTGACCTTAAGACACTCAAGACTTGTTCACCTGTTTTCTGAGATGCTCAGAAGGTAAGAACAGTAGGGGTAGACCAGGGTATGAATATGACAAACAGATGTAGGATGCAGTAGTTACGTAGAAATGACAAGGTTAGCACAGGATAGGGTGGGGTGAGGGCTGCATCAAACCATTCTATGGACTGATCACTCAAACAACAACGACAATTCCAATTATTCACAGAGAAGGGGAGTATTGTAATGACAAAAGTCTGATGAAAGAGAGTGATTTAATAAACATCGCTGTTAACTTGCAGCAGATTTATTACGTTACTCTGCGCGGCTAAATGTCAAAGTTAACCGTACAGCATCACTCTTTTGCCAATGGTATTGACTGCTGCGGGTCGTGTGTTCAATCTCGGCTCATTGTTAGCTTATTATTTGAAATGCGAACCCATCGCTAATGAAACAAAGGGGAACTAGCCACTGAGTCTAACAAGCGACCTTACTAGAAGCTTCCAATTATTATCAGAGTTGTGGATAACAAGCTTCGTAACTTAGCAACTAGTTTTGTACTGTATGTAATAATAATGATGTTAATAATACTAATAATAATAATAATGTGATAATAAATGTGTCCTTTCAATAAATGGCCGTGCGGTTAGAGGCGGGTGGCTGTGAGCTTGCATCCGCGAGATAGTGTGTTCGAATCCCACTGGCGGCAGCCCTGGAGATGGTTTTTCGTGGTATCCCATTTTCGCACCAGGCAAATACTGAGGCTGTCCCTTAATTAAGGCCACGGCCGCTTCCTTCCAACTCCTAGGCCTTTCCTATCCCAACATTGCCATAAGACCTATCTGTGTCGGTGCGACGTCAAGCAAATAGCAAAAAAATAAATAAATAAATAAATAAATAAATTGACAGCTAATAATTTTGTTTGCAACGAATCTTTTACGAGAGATATCTGTTCGGAGTTTTTAGTCGACGAAAATGTAGGATTTAGTGCATAGAATGCGGGTGAACTGACGCTAGATCTATGAAATTGCCACTAAAGAAATAATGTTGAGTTGAGGCCTCTTTGAGAGAAGAGCCTTTTAGATGTCTCTCAGTTGTGACCGTCAATCAATACTTCACATCGCAGCCCGCAACATCACATCGAACATATGCATTCTAACGCCCTTCTTTGAAATTATGTCTCTGTCATGGCCATCCATCAGTACTTCACATCGCAGTCTGTACGGTTGCTAGGTGACATTCCATCACACATTTTATATAACTAATTTCACGACAGAAATTTTCAGATAACGCCTATCAAGATGATATGTTTATGTAAAACTATTACTTTTCTCTTTTCTGCGTAACTTTATTTAGAAGGGTCTAATGCGCACCTGTGTGAAATTTCAGACCAAATCTTAATATTTTCAGGCTCCCTTGAACATTTGAACCTGTACATTTATGACGACAGTACATCGACTCAATGTACTGGTATTGCTGGTTACTGGTTTTACACATTTTCTCACAAATTTGTTTCTGAAATGTACACTGACTGACAGAGCAAATACAACACCAAGAAGGAGTGGTTCGAAAGGGATGAAAGTTGGGGAAAAAACAGAGACGCCACGGACGAATAATTGATGTTTATTTCAAACCGATATGCAGGTTACACAATGCGCACGGCATCGACTCAGTAGGATGTAGGACCACCGCGAGCGGCGATGCACGCAGAAACACTTCGAGGTACAGAGTCAATAAGAGTGCGGATGGTGTCCTGAGGGATGGTTCTCCATTCTCTGTCAACCATTTGCCACAGTTGGTCGTCCGTACGAGGCTGGGGCAGAGTTTGCAAACGGCGTCCAATGAGATCCCACACGTGTTCGATTGGTGAGAGATCCGGAGAGTACGCTGGCCACGGAAGCATCTGTACACCTCGTAGAGCCTGTTGGGAGATGCGAGCAGTGTGTGGGCGGGCATTATCCTGCTGAAACAGAGCATTGGGCAGCCCCTGAAGGTACGGGAGTGCCACCGGCCGCAGCACATGCTGCACGTAGCGGTGGGCATTTAACGTGCCTTGAATACGCACTAGAGTTGACGTGGAGTCATACGCAATAGTGCCCCAAACCATGATGCCGCGTTGTCTAGCGGTAGGGCGCTCCACAGTTACTGCCGGATTTGACCTTTCTCCACGCCGACGCCACACTCGTCTGCGGTGACTATCACTGACAGAACAGAAGCGTGACTCATCGGAGAACACGACGTTCCGCCATTCCCTCATCCAAGTCGCTCTAGCCCGGCACCATGCCAGGCGTGCACGTCTATGCTGTGGAGTCAATGGTAGTCTTCTGAGCGGACGCCGGGAGTGCAGGCCTCCTTCAACCAATCGACGGGAAATTGTTCTGGTCGATATTGGAACAGCCAGTGTGTCTTGCACATGCTGAAGAATGGCGGTTGACGTGGCGTGCGGGGCTGCCACCGCTTGGCGGCGGATGCGCCGATCCTCGCGTGCTGACGTCACTCGGGCTGCGCCTGGACCCCTCGCACGTGCCACATGTCCCTGCGCCAACCAACTTCGCCACAGGCGCTGCACCGTGGACACATCCGTATGGGTATCGGCTGCGATTTGACGAAGCGACCAACCTGCCCTTCTCAGCCCGATCACCATACCCCTCGTAAAGTCGTCTGTCTGCTGGAAATGCCTCCGTTGACGGCGGCCTGGCATTCTTAGCTATACACGTGTCCTGTGACACACGACAACACGTTCTACAATGACTGTCGGCTGAGAAATCACGGTACGAAGTGGGCCATTCGCCAACGCCGTGTCCCATTTATCGTTCGCTACGTGCGCAGCACAGCGGCGCATTTCACATCATGAGCATACCTCAGTGACGTCAGTCTACCCTGCAATTGGCATAAAGTTCTGACCACTCCTTCTTGGTGTTGCATTTGCTCTGTCAGTCAGTGTAATATAAATTTTCTCCTGAAACAATTGCTCTATTAACTTAAATTTTCTCTGAACAAATTTTATGAACATTCGAACACTTTGAATTATTTAAAATGTCACGTAAATGCCTACATCTTCCGGTAAAATAATTTGAACGTCAGAATCCTTTGAAAATCTCAAAATCTCAAGTAAAGTAGTCCAAAAATGGTTGATTCTTTTCTTTCTAAAGCAACCTGATTATATATGTGTCAATTATTACCTCTTTACCTCCAATATTACATGAAGTAACGCCTCGTCAAATGTTAACAGACTTCTGGGTCATGGTGTACTATAAATGCAGAAGTCCAGGCCTCTGGATTTCTTGATCGTCTTGAAAAGGTATATTGTTTATAGTGGAGTTATAAAATATTTATTGCAATTATTGATATAGGCCGTGTGTTAAGGCTGTAATAGGTTGGAATGCAAACGTAGTAAAGCAAATAAGAAATATACTCTACCCGGACAATTATTGTGGTATGAGATTTGCCTAAGTATTAGGGTCTCGGCTTATTAGATCCCCTTCAATTTATGTTAATCTCACTACGGAAGAACGGGTAGAGGACATTACTTACTAGGTAAGTTGGTTTGGGTTCTAACCTATTATTGCCTAAGCATCAGGCTCTAATCATTAGCAACATAATGAAGTAACATGAATATCGATCTTAGAATTCTTCATTGCTTCAGAGTCAGGGTGTAGCAATTCTCCCTCACATGCAGCAAGTCATTATTCACTGCTGCTGGAGCAAGTCGAATTCATCTCCTGCCAGTAGAAGTCAACATAGTAGATTACGATAAATCTTCCACGGTGCGTGCATAAAGGAGCTGGAATCAAACGTATTCTCCGTAAACATAATGTCTATGCACACAACTTATAATTTTCTTTGCACGTGGTTGTTCCGCGATATCCATGCTTGAGACCCAGTCAAATGCAAGTCAGTGTTTTTATTATGAGAGCCCGGTCTTGGTGAAACATATTCCACCTAGAAGTGTAGTTCCTCAGAATGTTAATCATTTCCGCGTTGTCTGTCTTACTTTCCCGTTATTTAGTTTATTCCGTATTCATATTTCCACTGCTTTTCATTTCATTTTCTTTTTTTTCCGTCCTCTTCACCATCATTACCTCTAGTTAATCGATTAGGCAAATCATATTCGTTCCCTTTACTTCCGTCGATGACGGCCTAATACTCCTATTATCCTCCCTCGTAATCTCCTTCTTCGGTCATTCACGTTTCTCTATATTCTCGTCCAGTTCCCATAGTGGTTTTTTTGTAATCCCTGTTAAGATATTCCTCTCTCTTTTGATAATTGTTTATTGTCCTTCTCTCCTGTTCTTGGTCATTTCACCCCTTCTACGATTCTCTATCTGCTTGTTCTCATTCATCATCTTTCTCTTCGTCTCCTAATTTTTGATAGTTTCTTCTTCTTTTCACTTTGTCCTGTTTATCGTCCATCGGGGAGTTGTTCGTGCAGTTAGGGCTGCGCGACTGTCAGATAGTCGGTTTGAACCTCACTGTCGGCAGTCTTAAGATGGGTTTCCAAGGTTTCCCATTTTCACACCAGGCAAATTCTGGGACTGTACCGTAATTAAGGCCACGGCCGCTTCTTTCACATTCCTTGGCCTTTCCTATCCCATCGTCACTATGACGCCTATTTGTGTCAGTGTAACGTAAAACAAATTGTAAAAATGTATATATTTCGCCACCGAGCTCGATAGCTGCAGTCGCTTAAGTGCGACTAGTATCCAGTAATCGGGAGATAGTGGGTTCGAGCCCCACTGTCGGCAGTCCTGAAGATGGTTTTCCGTGGTTTCCCATTTTCACACCAGGCAAATGCCGGGGCTGTACCTTAATTAAGACCACGGCCGCTTCCTTCCACTTCCTAGGCATTTCCTCTCCCATCGTCGCCACAAGACATATGTGTGTCGGTGCGACGTAAAACAAAATAGCAATATATATATTTCTCGTCTCCCACTGTTATATTTTTCATCTTCTTATTACTCGTATTTCTCTTTAATCATTTCTTCACTTATCATTTCTTTTAATTTTTCCTCTTAGTCATCGTCTTCATGCCATCTTTATGTACAGATTTTTCCTTCTCTTGACCAGATTATTCGGCGTTTGGTCTTCTCTCCATATCTCTTCCTTCTACTATTTTCCTATTACTCCCCTTACTTTAGTCTCCTTTTCCTTTTCTTGTCTTGGTCATATTATCATTTTTCTATTATTCTACCCTTCCTACCCTCCTTCTTCTCCTGTTATGTTCCTTTTTCTCATGCACACTGACGCTTGCAACCCTTTTTTATTCTTCTTCTTCTTCGTCTTCGCTTATTCTCTCTGTGTTGTTTCTATCATTATCTTCTTTCCTTCTTCTCTTCCTATTCCGTACTCTTCTTTTCTTATCCCCTTCCTCTACACTCTCTAGTCTTCTACTTTTCTTTTCTCCCTTCATTCCATATTTTTCACTCTAGTACATGCTTCCACATACTCTACTACGGTCTTTGCTATCATCTGTCCTATTTGACCTCCTTTGATCAATTCTTATTCTCTTCTCACTCAGACGGTGTTAGATCCACGAGATATAGAGAGGATATTACACATTTCACGAGTTTTCCCTATCACTTATCGATATCTTTATTCTCCCAAGGATCTAGAATTCTCCCTTTTCTTTTGTGATCGTAGATACTAAGGGATGATCCCATTGCTGTGTTTCCCGTTAGAATGATAGTCATCATCACGTGTCATGTTTGTAGCCGACCCTATGGGTAAATGGTTAGCATGCTGTCCTTTGGTTAAAAAGTGCTAGGTTCGATTCACCGCCGAGTCTGCGATTTTAACATAATTTAACTTAATTTAATATTAACTTTCACCTCTGGATAGGGGACTGGATGTATGTGCTGTTTCATCATAAATAGGGCCTTATCTTCACATACGCGCTGGTCGCCCATACGGCGCCAACTCGACAGACCTGCACCAGGCCTCTTCGGAGGCCACAGGCTATAAAATTATCAGGAGTCCCTTACCATTGCTAAGTGTTACACTAATAAACACCAATGGAAGGAGTCAGCAAGTGACCGCACGATTTTGATGTATATTTTCTTTGCTAAGCCATACAAGTTATAGGCGTACATTACTTTGCACAACGGTTATGCTATGAGTTTGGCATAACCATTCGGGGCACGGCCTGTCAGATCCCCTAGAATTTACGTTACTCTCCGTACAGTATGGAATAGCGGGCACATTTGCTAATAACCTTATTAGTGCTGAATACCAGTGTAAGTAATAACTTTTTACTATGGCCAGGGTGTAACAGATACTTTTCATTCCATAAAATTTCAGAAATATGAAAAAAGTATGAACACTGATAAGAGTAAGTCAAGGAATATGATATAATGATTTCATACCTTCTTTAGTTTCGTCTGACTTACTAGTATCCGTTCTTGATCAATATCCACAGTGTCACTGAATGAACTTTGACGTAAATTGCAACAGCCCGAGTTTTTGAATACCTCGTCAATATATTCCTAAGCCAGTCGCGACCATTTATACATTTTTGAACATATATTGGAAACAGAACTACTTCTTCCAGCATTATTTACCATTATTAATATTCTTACGTCCCACAAACTACTTCGACGGCTATCCGAGACGTAGAGGTGCCGGAATTTAGTCCCACAGGAGTTCTCTTACGTGCCAGTAAATCTACCGACCCGAGGCTGAAGTATTTGAGCACCTTCAAGTACCACCGGACTGCAGCAGGATCTAACCTGCCAAGTTGGAGTTAGAAGGTCAGCGCCTCAACCGTCTGAGTTATTCAGCCCGGTGCACTATTGCCGGAGTGATTCTCTGTCTGTACCAGCTGCACTTTCAAATACAAGGAACTCAGCGGACGCTGTCATCTTCGCCAACCCGCATAGTAGCAGCAGAGATGAATGTCACATTTGGTCCAAACAAATGAACGCATCAAATGAGAGTTTCGACCAATAAAATATACTGTGGTCAATGACCGACCTTCACATCTGGCTATCTCCGTATGATGTTATACTGTATAGACTAGTAAATAAGTTACAAGACTGTGACCGGGCGAGTTGGCCGTGCGCGTAGAGGCGCGCGGCTGTGAGCTTGCATCCGGGAGATAGTAGGTTCGAATCCCGCTATCGGCAGCCCTGAAAATGGTTTTCCGTGGTTTCCCATTTTCACACCAGGCAAATGCTGGGGCTGTACCTTAATTAAGGCCACGGCCGCTTCCTTCCAACTCCTAGGCCTTTCCTATCCCATCGTCGCCATAAGACCTATCTGTGTCGGTGCGACGTAAAGCCCCTAGCAAAAAAAAAAAAAAAAAAAAAAAAAAAAAAGACTGTGAGCGACTGCAGAGGGACCTAGCGAACCTTTCGAGATGGGCAGCAAGTTGCGACTTCACCAAGAGGAAGAGTCCTCTCTGTTTTAATTACTGTGTTGATGTGGTGAAAATACCTCATGGGGTACACTATAGGTGCATAGGTGTTAGTATAGGAAATGATCTTCATTGAGCTATTCATATTAACGAGGTAGTTAAGAAAGGTTACATACCTCTTCACAAGGTTATGATAATATTTAGGGGTTGTAGAAAGGATGTAAAGTACAGTGTATGGGACCCTCACCAGGACTACTTGATACGAGAAATAGATTTGTTCTACGTGAGTTCCGACAAAGGATTAGTGTTGTGAAAGTATTGCAAAATTTTGGACTGGGAAAACTTGGAGTAAGGAGACGAGCTGCTCAGCTATTTGGCATGTTTCGAGCTATCACTTGAGAGGTGGCGTGGAATGACACTAGTCGACCAATAAGCCTACGAGGAGCTTTTAAAAGGGGAAAACATCATAATATGAAAATAAATTTAGAGTTCAAGGGGACGGATTGGGACAAATAATTCATTTATACGACAAGGAGTAAGGGGAGTAAGGGATTGGAATAATCAAGGGAAATGTTCAATAAATTTCCAAGTTCCGTGAAAACGTTTAAGAAAAATCTACTTAAACAGTTGATGGGGTGGCAGCCCTTGACTATCATTGCAGTACTCAGTTCGTATATTTCTTTTTGTCTCCCATCTTCTTCCAACAGTTAAATTTACTTACATTCCTTCTCGTAACATTTTGTTCCGCTCTTGATTTGCGTCTCCATTTTTAAAGGACTAAACTCTGACTGCTTGAAATTACATTTACTCAATACTGGTTATCTCAAGATCACTGAAATGTGCGAGGTAATTGAGTTACGAGATGTCACTAAAGCCGTTTGTAGCAGCTACTGTAAATCACCATTGATCTCCCTTACAGGTCCGTCTCTCGTATTTTGTGATCTGCTAATAAGAGGAATACTTTCTTCGAGTTAAAAATTCATATCAGAATTAGACAGTTTACTCAGTTAATGAAAGTTGAGCAGCGCTCTTCAGATTTGTCTCATTTAATTAACAACGGCTGGATTTAATTAGCAGAGAAAACACTGCATAAAATGAATTTTTAAACTGAGACAAGCTACAAACAGCAGAACTGTTCTCTAGCTTGTATTAAAATAGTGCCTTAGTTTACGAGAAATAGTTTAAATCCAACGTATCAAAGACGGTACAGACGCTAGATTTATTTCAATAAAACGTCTAGTGTTGCATTTTAGTTTTAAGTAAGATCAACTACTTCGACGATTTTCAGAGAACCCCTGTGCGTAGGGGACGCAGACGAAGAATACACCCACAGTACCCTGCCTGTCGTAATAGTCGACTAAACGTGGCGACCAAGGGATGATTGAACTAGAACCATAGGACTACTTGTAATTTGTACCATCACGCGGGAAACACCAAGGGCCGCCTTTACTTGCGAGTAGTACCACTATGTTAGGTTCACAGTACGTTTGTGATTAGTAGCAACAGAGAGGGGTGTTACAGTACCTATGATTAGTACACCTAGGTAGGAACACCATGCGTTTGCGTTGCCTATGAGTGGCGCCAATGTGAGAATCACCCTAGGTCTGCGTTGCCTGTGCGACGTACAATACTTGAAAGGAGTACCGTAATGTGTGGAACCCCGTGAATCTACGCTACTTCCCATTAGTACCGCAGCTTGAGAAATTCCATGGCTCTACCTTACTAGCGACAAGTACCATTTTGAGGAGTCGTTGACCTGGATTTTGGACCCCTTTAGACAACAAGCATCATCAATTCAAGATTGTGCTTAGGGAGCAGTCCCGTGATCAGTACTATTGTCTGCGCACCTTTTCTGGATAGATTTACACCCTAGTGCTGAATTGGTCGACCTCGGCAATCTTCGAGATTCGTACTGGCAACCTTTGAAACACAAACTATGAATCGCTTATGCATCGCTGTACGACATCTGGCGTACACTTTACGTACTAGTACCGTTGTTATTTACACAGCAAAGCCAAACTATAGAATTCACTCTAGGAATAAGATTCGCATCGAGAAATGTTATATAATATTATATAATGTGTGTGTGACACAGTTGTTGGCTTAAGATAAGATAGGTTTACCAAAATTCATATCGATCGATCATATTATCGATTCAATTCAGATTTCATTTCCATTCAGTCGGCAGTACTACTGGAACCCGTACACAAATCTGTGGATAAAAAGTGCGCAGATAATACTGTTATTGTAAGAGAGTTTCTGGAAGGTCCGGCATTGCGGGTCGGATTTACTAATTGTTTTAACTACATAATCATTGTTCGTTGTCTTTTTATACTATTGTCAGTGGAGCTATTTTGGAATTATTTTTAATTCTCGGTATTGTGAGTTAGATCCGCTGATTATTCATATTCATCCATTTATTGCTCATCGTCACGTTTTGAATTTTGGTCAGTGGAAGAATTTTGGACTTTTAAATTGACATTACATTTCATCTCATTTCGTACCATTAGGGTCCGATGACCTAGATGGTAGGCCTCTTTGAACGAGTATCATCTTCATGATTTTCGGAGACATCGAAAGACCAGAATTTTGTCCTGCAAGATTTCCTTAGTTGCCTGTAAGTCTACTGACGAAAGGCTGTCATATATGTGCAATTTGAGTTCCCACCGGGCTGAGGCGGGGCCGAACTTGCCAACTTGAGCAGAGAATGCCAGTGCTCTATCCTATGAGCTACTCAACCCGAAGGCTGGTTTGAACCTCAACAGCTCCACCATTAGCTGTCATAGATGACCTAGGCATCACTGCAGAGACATGCTAAGGGAAATGAGGAGTAATGCAGTTTCGCGTTGTTTTCCTCACCGAGCCGGGCGTTGCTATTAAATATCAGTTTTTATGTACAGAGACAACCTCAAACTTAAATGTGATTGACTTACCGACGTATCGCCTGTTTTACAAATTTTAATTTGTGTTCGAACTACTATGCTGCAGCCTTACATTTCTAGTCCAGAGGTTTCGCCTCTGTTGGAGGAATACAGGACTAACACTGTACGTCAGCGCCATTTGAGCAGTGACAGTGATCAGCTTAGGTTAAGTGACGATTGCTGTACCTTCACAGGAGCTCGCAGGACTAAATCCTGGGATTATTTACGACAACCTGTGTGTTGGCACACCTGGGCGATAAGCAGGCTCCTGAATTCACTGGTACATGTTCTCCCAACTGTACCAAACGGAGAGAATGAATCATATCCCTAATAAGTAAAAACATACGTCCTTTCCTTAATTCTGGGACACACTTCAACCTTGAAACGAAGGGTCTAAGCCAGGTTATGTTTGGAAACGTCATTTTTCAGGCTAATGACTGAGGATTTTCGTTGCCTTGAGAGGAGTCTGCGCCACAGTCGGTAAGCATCTTAGAAGATTTTGGAATCAACCTGCGAAAATAGTCTCTGAAACTTCTTGAGCTCATTCCTGGCATTCATTATATAATGCTTCTTCGTTTTGAATTCCTCAATTTTTGTTTATGGGTACACCTTTTAATCATCATCATCATCATCATCATCTGTTTACCCTCCAGGTTCGGTTTTTCCCTCGGACATAGCGAGGGATCCCACCTCTACCGCGTCAAGGGCAGTGTCCTGGAGCTTCAGACTCTTGGTCGGGGGATACATCTGGGGAGTATGACCAGTACCTCGCCCAGGCGGTCTCACCTGCTATGCTGAACAGGGGCCTTGTGGAGGGATGGGAAGATCGGATGGGATAGGCAAGGAAGAGGGAAGGAAGCGACCGTGGCCTTAAGTTAGGTACCATCCCGGCATTTGCCTGGAGAAGAAGTGGGAAACCACGGAAAACCACTTCCAGGATGGCTGAGGAGGGAATCGAACCCACCTCTACTCAGTTGACCTCCCGAGGCTGAGTGGACCCCGTTCCAGCCCTCGTACCACTTTTCAAATTTCGTGGCAGAGCCGGGAATCGAACCCGGACCTCCGGGGGTGGCAGCTAATCACGCTAACCACTACACCACAGAGGCGGACTACACCTTTTAATACAGAACATAAAAAGACTTATACTCAAATCAAATGATAAACATAATCATATAAATATCTGGTATTTGTTTCGGCCAGTTACAAACATTGAAATAACATCTTATAAACTATGAATTGTATTCAACAACTGAAATAGTTGGATGATGAACAATATGCGTACATAAAGAGTGTCTGTGCTAGAGTAATCTTCTTGCTTCAGTTTTGTTGAAATTAAACAAATTGGTCGTTAGAAGGCAGAACTAGTCGTATGTGGACTTAAAAGTTTATTATATTAGTTTAGCAAAAGTGCTGTTGTTCATTGTAGTAGATGGACTGTAATTGTAGACAGAGCGCTTCGAATAATGCATGTCAATGCGGAACGCGGGATATCTTGATAATTATTTGTAGAGCGGTTATTGCAGTAAAATAAAGACCGGGCAAAAACATTAGTCGCCCTAGTGCACACGGACAAATGGATCGATAAGCAGCAAACGAATCCCGTGCTCAACCGCAGGCGCACTGCCTCTATCTGAGCATAAGGCAGGAGCGGTCAGTGAGACATAGCGAACAGTGTACGTCAACACGGTATGTGACAGGCTGGCGAAAAACAGCAATAGCTTGGCCATGCTCATGGCTATACTGAGGGTGACGTTGCTAGATTTCTTGATGTTTCGTAGTGGGGTGTTCAACGTGTCTACAAGTAGCCACGAAACACGGCTTCGGAATTGTGGTCGGAGAAAGATCTTGACTAAGAGAGACAGGTCAGGAATTGCTGCAGTCAGTGAAAGAATGTCCATCCTAACCTGTTAGCGTGAGAACATTGCGACGGGAACTGCATGCGATGGTCACCTCGCAAGAGGCCGTTCCTCACACAGGTACATAAAGCTAGGCGTCTCCAGTGGGCCAGAACGTGGACAGTAGCTAACTGGTGGAACGTAATATGCTCTGGCCAATCACGAGTTTTCGTGTATTCCAATGACTGACTTCGCCGAGTGCACCGAAGGCCAATGAAGAATTTCATCCTGGATGTGTGTAAGGAGAGGTTCAAACTGGAGGTGGGTCTGTGATGTTTTAGGGAAATTTTTCGTATCATGGATTGTGCCCACTCACTGAGGTGACAATTAACATGAAACAGCATGTTTAAGTAAACGTTGTGGATGATCGGGTGTTGCCTTTAAGTCAACATCTACTTGATGAGTATCCTATTGATACTCCATTTTTAAAAGATGAAAACAACAAAGTTCATCGGGCTGGAGGCACATATGACTGGTTTTATGGACAGTCCCCGACCGTATTACATCTGGATTGGCCTGCAAATTCACCTGACTTAAACCCAATTGAAAAAGTGTGGTATATGTTGTAACAGCGGGAAAAACGCAGACATCGGCTTGCCCGCAATTTGTTGGAATTGCGCGATCAAATCCTCAGCGAGTGGCTGTGATGTACCTGAATAACCTTGTGGAATCACTTCCTAACCGAATACAGAGGCTGACCTGCACGGTATTAAATCATGCTTGTAATGATTTCTCCAGGGCTTTCTCATGTTTTGCCCGGCGAGTTAGAATGCAGATGTCATCTAGCCCGCTCCTCCATACTGTAACAAGAGTAGCATAACTTTTAGGGTTCTAAGAGTTCAGGTCCCTAATATTTATGCAAATCTCATAACAGGACTAAAGTACAGGCTGATATACTTGTTACACGCTTCTGTAAGTTTACACTCCAACCTATACACGCCTAAACATCCAGGCTCTAATAATTTGTAAGTACTACTGTGATTATTTCTGTGTTCCCCTTCTTTTCTCTCTGTCTCGTGAAACGGACTCTGTCATCTCACATCGCATTGACGTTAGAACAAACACTGTCTTCTTTCCAGCATTCTTTTTCAGAGACGAAGAAAATGTCAAGAAAATGTGAAAGGTAAAACTGACAAAACAGTATGTAGGTAAGGACTTGTCAAGATATAACTGTTTCAAGTTGCCGAAATGTCAACTTAAAGTCATACGCACACATACTCACATACACTCTATGAGAAACGTATAAATTCCTGACAAGTAGACTCGCTCCTGTAATGTTATTGACTATGACCGTATTGGATTAACTGATTAACTATAAAAACTAATATACTGCATATTACTTTATCAAAATATTCGGATACCTACAAGAAACTCTCCTGCCCTCAGATACTCTGCCGAGTAGTGGACTAAATACGTGTGACCTTTATTACTAGAGCCAGGGTGTTTAGGCTGCAATAGGTTAGAATGCAAACCTCCTGAAGCAAATAGCTAGTGCACTCTACCCGGGCAACAGATCTGCTATCAAAATTGCAGAAATATTACGTTACTCTCGCTACACTACGGAAGAGCGGGTAGACAACAGCTCCTACCCAGGTAAGTTGGTTTCCATTCTAACCTATTACTGTCTAAACGTCTGGAATCTATTTATGACAGCTGAAACTGTATGCTAGAGGCTGTCTGCAAGGTGTTCGACGTCTCCAGGGGAATGGCATGCCAACCTTTCTGCAGCGCTGTAGCAAGTGTAGCTAGTGGAAATTTCGTTGGGGTTCGGAGTGAAGCCAATACTCTAGTTCATCTCAGAGGTGTTCATTAGGGCTGAGATCGGGCATTAGGCTGGCTAGTTCATTTTGTGGCCCAACTCGCAATAAGCTAAGAGTAATTAAGAAAACAAGTACCGTATGCCGGTCTTCATTTCAGTCGTAGTTTTGTGTAGGCTGATGATAGGTCGTAGAACATGTACGCACCCTTACCTCTTAGAGAGGGAAGACACCCCGGTGTGTTCAAGAGGTACTGAATTTGAAAAAATGGCTGACATTCAAATTAAAAATAATTAAAATTCACAAATTGAAGTTGACCAAAGGGACAAGCGGGCAAGGCGACCTAAACAACTTGGACCAAAGAGAGGAAAGGAGCGCACAGGGAAAGAGTGTAAGATGTATGGGCATAGTGGAAGGCAAAAAAAAAAAATACTTTCCACACTCCTAAATGGGCGTAATCGCGACTAATAATAATACAGACATTACCAAGTATTCATCCGCCAGGAGGCCTTATTCACTGCGGAGTGTTTCGCTATTCATAACAAAACGTCTGATGGAGAAACTAAGGAAAGTTTTAGGCATGACAAAGGGCAACTACAAAGGTTAATACACAAGTGGAAAAAATAACTGACATGATTTGGAGATGGAGGAGGATTGAATAGTTTTGGTCACATGGCATGGGTTAGCTCAGGGAATTACAAGTGACGATAGTCGAGGTCGTGATCCCTTAAAGATGCAACTTACAGCACACAGGAGTTTCCAAGGAAAGCTTACGACTAAAGCAGGCAGGACTTGGACTGAAGAAAGGAAACAAAACATTTGGGGGTAGGCTGTCACTATTATAACGGCCGCAGGGTTTAGAGGATTTCCTAGACTTACACATTAGAAATAAAAGGTGGATAATATATTTCGTTTATTTTCTTTTATTCCTTCATCATTCACCTTTTTTTCGTTTAATTTTTTTTGCCCATCCTAATCACATCTTTCTTTTCCATTATTTTTTTATGCTGTACGACTGTCTACGATGTATTCACAACGACAGCTAACCTGCAACTTAGTGCGCGAGTCAATACAGCGCCATCTTACAACAGAGTATGCGTGTGACGTCACATATTTAGGACAAATTTTTCCTTACTTTGAAGCGTTATTTCATGAGAACTATGTTTCCATTATCTTTTTTCAACAGGTAGCCTCCTCTCATATCTGCCAATTGACACATCAAATATAATCGTATGTTAATAATACTCCCGGAGATATTCGCGTTCTACCCAAACACTGAAACACTTTCCATTGCCGTTGTCTATGAACGTAAGTCTATGCGAAAATATCAAGAGTCAACACGGCAGTACTAGGTAAATGTTAAAGTATGATGAAGGAAGCAGGTAGGTGACCGATACGATAACAACTCTCTCTTCCACCCCCCATTGCCGGCCTTCAGCCGCCCCAAACTGTGGATGGCTACGCTCGTACAGTAAAGCCACTAACTATTTCATCAGCGGTAATGTGCACTTGACTCTGAGGACAGGTGGTCGTCTCTCTCTTTAATGCCCCGGTGTAATCAATAAAAGGCTACCCACCTTTATCGCCTATTAATACGGGACGGGGTTACGGCCGATGTTATTAGCCAAGTGACGGTGTGGGTTATGAGTCGGCAGCCTGTTGCTAGGAGACCGCACCTCACTCACACTGTTCTCAGCTCATGACAGAAATGCGGGATGTTATCTGAAGAATGGCAAGAAATGTTAACATTAAACGTGTTGCTGTTGCTGGACTGTTTCCTTTTAGTATTACCATTCAGGCGCTATTCACTTATTATTGTTAATACTTCCTTTTTTTATATCGCTTTGCCCGATAGCAGCGCTGATGTTTCTGCTTTCTTCTTCTCTCAAAATCTCTTCATCCTCTCATTGCGATTCTTCCTGCGTTCTTCTCTCCGGGTGTTAGTGATTCCTGTGTGGGTTTCGTCTCAGAATTAGTGATTATCGATTACTGTTCGGAATTTACGTCTATGCTATAAAATTTCATTCGTAATGTTGCTTTCCAGGAGGTTTGTTTCACTAAGCCACTGTTCTTGGTGTTTAATGAAAGGGGAAGTAAAAAATCTATTTCAGTCATTCTATCCTCGCTTATTTTGAGACTATGACCATACAACTTCAGTCGCCTTTCTGTGAAGGTGTGTGAGATAGTTGCAGCTTTACAGTATGTTTCCTGAGGTTTCCTCTTAATCCAGATACCATCTCTATAAACTGGGACGGAGATTTTCCGAATAAATTTCCTTGTTGCATTTCTGAAATTTTGATTATGATCTACCACCCGTGATTAAGATTTTCAAAGCATGTAATGCTTTGAGTTTGATTACTGTATTAAAATGCCTTTACATTATTATTATGATTATTATGCCTTTGCTGGTGAGATGTAGTGTTTACAGTGCACTATGTCTTCCGGTATGGGCCAGAACACTGACCTGTCTCAGTCTCATCCTTGGCTTTGACGATATGAAAGAGACGGAGATATGAGTGATGCTAGTAATACCATTCCTTATCCAGTCAGTCCCTGGTGAATAGTGTAAAAATATCGCTCATAGTGTCGTTTAGTGCATACATTTCAGTGGGCTTGGTAGAATGAATTGTAACAGCAACTTCTGTGCCGGTGAGGAAAGCAATGGGAAACTATCTCACTCCTAATTTCCCTAGTACGCCTCGTCAGTGCCAACGGCCGTAGTGGTGTTGAAACACCGGATCCCGTGAGATCTCCGAAGTTAAGCAACATTGGGCGTGGTCAGTAGTTGGATGGGTTGCCACGCGCTGTTGGTGGGGGGTAAGGGAATGGAGGAGCGGAAAGGAACTGGCCACCCTACCGCACGTAAACTCCGGCTCAGGAACACCTCTGCGGAAGTTCGGACCTGCCTTCGGGCAGAATAACCCTTACCTTACCTCGTCAGTTACACCTAGGCTATCTATGACAGCTGTTGGCGGAGCTGTGGAGGATCAGGTCAGCCTTCGGGCTTAGTACTGAACGTACAACATATTATTATTAGCATGAGTATGAGTATAAAAATTAGCTTTTCGAAGACTAAATTGATGTCTGTAGGTAAGAAATTCAACAGAAATGAATGTCAGATTGGTGATACAAAGCTGGGACATGTAGATAATTTGCAAGTATTTAGGTTGTGTGTTTTCCCAGGATGGTAATATAGTAAGTGAGATTGAATCAAGGTGCAGTAAAGATAATGCAGTGAGCTCGCAGTTGCGATCAAGAGTATTCTGTAAGAAGGAAGTCATCTCCCGGATGAAGCTATCTTTACACCGGTCTGTTTGCTTTACGGGAGCGAAAGCTGGGCGGACTCAGGATATCTTATTCATAAGTTAGAAGCAACAGTCACGAAAGAAGCGAGAATGATTGCTGGTATAAACAGGTGTGAACAATGCCAGGAGTGTACTCGGAATGAGGAGATAAAGGCACAGCATCGTGGGATAGTTTTCCAACATGATAATGCACGTCCTCACACAGCACATGTGTCTATGGACTGCCTAAGGTATGTTGAGGTCCTTCCATGGCCATCAAGATCCCCGGACCTCTCCAGCATTGAACACGTGTGGGATGACATTGGAAGGGGACTCCGTCTCTCTTCCAACCTGGGGGATCTGGAGAGACAGCTGCAACAACTGCGGACAAACATCCCTCAGGAGATGATCGAAAATCTGTTTGAGACCATTCCGAACCGCGTAAGGGCCAGGGGAAGTGCGACACCCTACTGATCTGGCGCCAACATTCCCCCTGTAACTGCTAACGGCCCTGTCTCTTTCATCCCGTATTGTAATCAGTTCAATAAAAACACATGGTCTTTCAGCATATGCCGTTTCATTCACTTTCAACCTCTCCTTTTGGGTGCTTAACTGTGTTGTATGATAAAGTATGAGAATATATTCTTTATTTATTCCTAAAAATTACAATCCATTTATAATCATCGTTATTCGGTGGATTAGATTAGCACGTTGCCTTTTTCTACCACTAGGAGCACTAATGTGAGTGAATGAAGAGTTTCACTTAAGCACCACTAGGAGCGCTAATGTGAGTGAATGAAGAGTTTCACTTAAGCCCCACTACGAGCGCTAACGTGAGTGAATGAAGAGTTTCACTTAAGCACCACTAGGAGCACTAATGTGAGTGAATGAAGAGTTTCACTTAAGCCCCACTACGAGCGCTAATGTGAGTGAATGAAGAGTTTCACTTAAGCCCCACTAGGAGCGCTAATGTGAGTGAATGAAGAGTTTCACTTAAGCCCCACTACGAGCGCTAACGTGAGTGAATGAAGAGTTTCACTTAAGCACCACTAGGAGCACTAATGTGAGTGAATGAAGAGTTTCACTTAAGCCCCACTACGAGCGCTAATGTGAGTGAATGAAGAGTTTCACTTAAGCCCCACTAGGAGCGCTAATGTGAGTGAATGAAGAGTTTCACTTAAGCCCCACTAGGAGCGCTAATGTGAGTGAATGAAGAGTTTCACTTAAGCCCCACTACGAGCGCTAATGTGAGTGAATGAAGAGTTTCACTTAAGCCCCAATACGAGCGCTAATGTGAGTGAATGAAGAGTTCACTTAAGCCCCACTAGGAGCGCTAATGTGAGTGAATGAAGAGTTTCACTTAAGCACCACTACGAGCACTAACGTGAGTGAATGAAGAGTTTCACTTAAGCCCCACTAGGAGCGCTAATGTGAGTGAATGAAGAGTTTCACTTAAGCCCCACTACGAGCGCTAATGTGAGTGAATGAAGAGTTTCACTTAAGCCCCACTACGAGCGCTAATGTGAGTGAATGAAGAGTTTCACTTAAGCCCCACTACGAGCACTAATGTGAGTCAATGCAGAGTTTCACGTAAGTCCTTATAACTACATACGGTGTGGACATTCTTCAAAAAAATCTAACAATGCTTGAGGTATTGAACCATCTAACACGTTAAAGAAGGAATTATATAAATAAGTTGATTTGGTCAGGATAAAAAAAAAATACAAGTAAAGAAACAAACAGTTACAGGTTACATTCCGGAATTGCATTTAGCCCGGAAGTGATTTTCAAATTTTCTTAGAAACTTTGTTATTGCTGTCCAAGACTCACAGTCTGAAACCTTTATGGCCACTTTATTTCTTCAATTTTAGGCGGAGTTGAGGAAATTGCTTGATTTTACATTTTCTTGTATGTTAAGAAATGTTTGCAAGATTAATGCTCATGGCTGCAGGAGCACAGTGATCTGTTGAGCGAACAATGTTCCTCGTGAAGGCACAATGACGTGGTTACAGAGCACACACAAGATGCCGAGGAGGCAATGCCTCATTTAACATTAAAATAAATGTCACATCGCTATCATGCTTAGCAGAGCGTTCTGTAATGCTTTATTAAACTTCGAGACTGCCTGAAGCCATGAAAACTATTCTGTTTGAAACTGAAATTTATTTTAGATCTCGTAGCGACTCTCTGCTCATAAAGTTTCTGTTTCCAGCGAGAGATAATCCAGTGACAAGTTCAGTTTAAGAGAGCTGCGCTTTCGAAGAGACGTTCAACATATTAATTATCAGCTCACTTTCTCTGCTTCGATTGCAGACGCGAAAGTCTAATACAGTATTTGATGGTCGTTTGTCGTAACTCGGACCGACTGCGCAGCAAAGCTTGTGAAATGTTGAATATTCCAGGATCGAATTCTGATACCGCCATCGGTGTTTATCAAGTCTTCTAATGGCAAATACCCGTTTGTGTGTACGGGCCATTGGAAATGGGCAGTGGGTCCCGAACGAGTGAGAGACTGGGGCGGAGGGACGTGAGGTGTGTCGACGACACGTTTATTAACTGGGCTCTTTCTTTCTTTCTCGAGGGTCCGAAGACGAGACCAAGCTAAACTAAAAAAATCGAAAATAACTTCTGGCCTAACTGCAGTCCTGGTAAACCATCATAATATCGCTTATTTCTGTATTGTTTTTTAAAATTCAAATCCCATCTATATTAACGTATTTACATAATTGGTTCAATACCCCCAGGCGTTGTTTGATTTTTGAAAAATGTCCACATCGAATGTAGTTGTAAGGGCTTAAGTGAAACTCTTCATTGGCTCGCATTAGCGCTCGTAGAGGTGCTTAAGTGAAACTCTACATTCACTCACATTAGCGCTCGTAGTGGTGCTTAAGTGAAACTCTGCATTGACTCACATTAGCGCTCGTAGTGGGGCTTAAGTGAAACTCTGCACTGACTCACATTAGCGCTCGTAGTGGTGCTTAAGTGAAACTCTTCATTGATTCGCATTAGCGCTCGTAGTGGTGCTTAAGTGCAACTGTGCATTGACTCACATTAGCGCTCGTAGTGCGGCTTAAGTGAAACTCTTCATTGATTCGCATTAGCGCTCGTAGTGGTGCTTAAGTGCAACTGTGCATTGACTCGCATTAGCGCTCGTAGAGGTACTTAAGTGAAACTCTTCATTGACTCGCATTAGCGCTCGTAGTGGTGCTTAAGTGAAACTCTGCATTCACTCACATTAGCGCTCGTAGTGGGTCATCAGTGAAACTCTGCATTTACTCACATTAGCGCTCGTAGTGGTGCTTAAGTGAAACTCTGCATTCACTCACATTAGCGCTCGTAGTGGTGCCTACGTGAAAGTCCGCATTGACTCACATTAGCGCTCGTAGTGGTGCTTAAGTGAAACTCTGCATTTACTCACATTTGCGCTCGAAGTGGTCCTTAAGTGAAACTCTGCATTTACTCACATTAGCGCTCGTAGTGGGTCATCAGTGAAACTCTGCATTTACTCACATTAGCGCTCGTAGTGGTGCTTAAGTGAAACTCTGCATTGACTCGCATTAGCGCTCGTAGTTTGGCTTAAGTGAAAGTCTGCACTGACTCACATTAGCGCTCGTAGTGGTGCTTAAGTGAAACTCTGCATTCACTCACATTAGCGCTCGTAGTGGGTCATCAGTGAAACTCTGCATTTACTCACATTAGCGCTCGTAGTGGTGCTTAAGTGAAACTCTGCATTCACTCACATTAGCGCTCGTAGTGGTGCCTACGTGAAAGTCCGCATTGACTCACATTAGCGCTCGTAGTGGTGCTTATGTGAAACTCTGCATTGACTCACATTAGCGCTCGTAGTGGTGCTTAAGTGAAACTCTGCATTTACTCACATTTGCGCTCGAAGTGGTCCTTAAGTGAAACTCTGCATTTACTCACATTTGCGCTCGAAGTGGTCCTTAAGTGAAACTCTGCATTTACTCACATTAGCGCTCGTAGTGGAGATTAGGTGAAATTGTGCATTGACTCATATTTGCGCTCGTAATGGGGATTAGGTGAGACTGTGCATTGACACACTTTAGGGCTCGTAGTGGTAGAAAAAGGCAAACTGCTAATCTAATCGACCGTAAAACGATGATTAAGAAAAGGATTGTAATTTCTAGGAATAATTAAAGAGGATATTTTATTTACCTAAATTTCGTAGCTCATATCTCTAGGACGGTTTGCAACATTGAGTTGTTTGCCTGAAGGGCTACAACTATGAATTTTGGCTTATTATCAGTTTATAACATTTTATGTGTCTCAACGGCTTTTTTTGCAACTTGCTTCCCTAGTAAATACATATACACTGACTGACAGAGCAAATGCAACACCAAGAAGGAGTGGTTCGAAAGGGATGAAAGTTGGGGAAAAAACAGAGACGGCACGGACGAATAATTGATGTTTATTTCAAACCGATATGCAGGTTACACAATGCGCACGGCATCGACTCAGTAGGATGTAGGACCACCGCGAGCGGCGATGCACGCAGAAACACGTCGAGGTACAGAGTCAATAAGAGTGCGGATGGTGTCCTGAGGGATGGTTCTCCATTCTCTGTCAACCATTTGCCACAGTTGGTTGTCCGTACGAGGCTGGGGCAGAGTTTGCAAACGGCGTCCAATGAAATCCCACACGTGTTCGATTGGTGAGAGATCCGGAGAGTACGCTGGCCACGGAAGCATCTGTACACCTCGCAGAGCCTGTTGGGAGATGCGAGCAGTGTGTGGGCGGGCATTATCCTGCTGAAACAGAGCATTGGGCAGCCCCTGAAGGTACGGGAGTGCCACCGGCCGCAGCACATGCTGCACGTAGCGGTGGGCATTTAACGTGCCTTGAATACGCACTAGAGGTGACGTGGAATTATACGCAATAGCGCCCCAAACCATGATGCCGCGTTGTCTAGCGGTACGGCGCTCCACAGTTACTGCCGGATTTGACCTTTCTCCACGCCGACGCCACACTCGTCTGCGGTGACTATCACTGACAGAACAGAAGCGTGACTCATCGGAGAACACGACGTTCCGCCATTCCCTCATCCAAGTCGCTCTAGCCCGGCACCATGCCAGGCGTGCACGTCTATGCTGTGGAGTCAATGGTAGTCTTCTGAGCGGACGCCGGGAGTGCAGGCCTCCTTCAACCAATCGACGGGAAATTGTTCTGGTCGATATTGGAACAGCCAGGGTGTCTTGCACATGCTGAAGAATGGCGGTTGACGTGGCGTGCGGGGCTGCCACCGCTTGGCGGCGGATGCGCCGATCCTCGCGTGCTGACGTCACTCGGGCTGCGCCTGGACCCCTCGCACGTGCCACATGTCCCTGCGCCAACCATCTTCGCCACAGGCGCTGCACCGTGGACACATCCCTATGGGTATCGGCTGCGATTTGACGAAGAGACCAACCTGCCCTTCTCAGCCTGATCACCATACCCCTCGTAAAGTCGTCGGTCTGCTGGAAATGCCTCCGTTGACGGCGGCCTGGCATTCTTAGCTATACACGTGTCCTGTGGCATGCGACAACACGTTCTACAATGACTGTCGGCTGAGAAATCACGGTACGAAGTGGGCCATTCGCCAACGCCGTGTCCCATTTATCCTTCGCTACGAGCGCAGCACAGCGGCGCATTTCACATCATGAGCATACCTCAGTGACGTCAGTCTACCCTGCAATTGGCATAAAGTTCTGACCACTCCTTCTTGGTGTTGCATTTGCTCTGTCAGTCAGTGTATTTGAACCATATCTGGAAATCGAGAAAATGAAATGATATGAGAAATTAAATTAATGCTTGGAAAAAACAACAGGGGTATCAAATTATGTGCAAGATAAGCGAAATATGGAAAGGAGAAACATTTTTGATGCGGTTGTTTGAGAACAAGAAGATCTTACTTGCTTCAAGTATATACCACCGGGCTGAGTGGCCCTGGCCTTCTGACCCCAACTTGGCAGGTTCGATCCTTGCTCAGTCCGGTGGTATTTGAAGGTGCTCAAATACGACAGCCTCGTGTCGGTAGATTTAGAGGCACGTAAATGAACACCTCCGGGACTAAATTTTGGCACCTCGCCGTCTTGAAAACCCTGAATGAGTAGTTCGTTGGACGTAAAGCAAGTGACATTATTAAGTATGAACCCTTAACATCCGTTGGTGTCTTAAAACCGACGACCCTTCACACCTAAGAACCTGGAGATGACTATCGTGATATACTACAAAGCCAACTGATGTAAGGTTTCCGAATTCTATTTTCTGTAACCCTAGTGTGGTTAAATCAAATATTATTCTAGGATGTCCATTGTGGGTTCGTTGAATTCAGTTTAGGCACAACAAAGTATTTCATGTAAAATTTTTCAAGTACTTATTTAACAAATTCAGAATTCCAGTTAAACTAAACTGAACTAAAATACATGTCTGAATGAATAAGTATATCACTCAGATAATTTAGCACTGTAGAGTTGTATACCACCAGAATTTGGACTTTTAAACATTAAATATGTTATTAATATAAAAATTGTGAATTGGAGCGCACTTTTATATCCTTTTACCAGTGATTACGCCATTTTCTTTGATTATTGAGATCTTGTTTGAGGTATTCTTAGACAATGTTTTAGGTCTTCAACTTCCGAGCCCAGTTTATGAGACATAGAAAAGAATTACAGCAATGAGTCTTGTTATTGAATATTACTGAAGTTCCCTTTGAGAACATCAAATGGTCATAAATATGTATTTCAGTAAAATGAATTTCGCGGTGTCACCTAGCAACCGTAGAGATTGTAATGCGGAGCATTGATGGATGGCCATGAAGTATGTTTCCATGGCCTGTGAAGCTCTCAAGGTACTGTTTCTAGGTAACATCTCCTCACACATTTTGTTACATCACACTATATCGTTACAAATTTTCGAGTGACCCCCAACACTTATACTTACGTCTAAAATACAATAAAATAAAATGGTCCTTTTTCTGCACCAGACACTTCTTTGATTTCACCAACTTCCAAAGTGATATCTGGAATAAATATTTGAGCAGAATGAATGCGTAACCTTGATGCCAACACAATATCGGACAGAAATGACCAAGTTGTATTCAGATTGGTGATTGATTGGAACGTGTTTTATGATTTCAAACGTACCAAGTAATTTGCGTGGGAATTAGTGGACATGGGAAAGTATTTTTATTACCGATTCTTATACAGTTTAAAGACTCTGCCTGGAATATTGTAATACCTATTTTTCAAAACTCTGTTACATTGAATTCTTCTCTTTGAAATTCGACAGCTGCCTCCTCCAAAATTAATTAACAGCAAAGGACACGAAACATGTTTAATTCTTAATTCAGGCGACGTTTATTCCATGATTCTAAACCATTTTTGAGAATTTTAATAAGTTTACAGTGATTATCATGTCCCATGATTTTAAATAGGGAATTATTCAAAATCTTTCCCCTGTAATTGTTTTTCGAAACATGGAAGTTCCTTATTTAGAAAATACGAATTATATTCCTCATAGATCAATCAGGACATTGTGCATCAAACGGAAAGCTACGTCATCTCCATATGAGCAATGGAGACCCTTGGAAGATTGGAACTTAAGAGTCTCTACTATCCATAACCTCCGCACTAAATGGGATGGATTGATTAACTCTTTTATCCCAGAAGGTATCCTTGTACTCATTTTTGAAGGCTGGATGAACGTCAGACCCTTGTGCCTCTCCCTTTCATCGTGAATCAACGTGCATCTACATTCGCGGCTATATATTGCATAAAGTTTATGCATCTTAAATACGTCGCTCAATGCAATTCATTGTAAAATAAGGTAATCCCTTCCCGTGTCAAAAGAGACAACGTAAAGATAAGAAGTTTTGTTTATCCTGACAAAGTAAGGGACGTAATTCTTTCCTTAAACTTACCCAATCTTAAGTAAATACACTCATAGTAATAACTATATTTTTAGTGAGTATTAGGATAGAAACGTGTACAAAGTGTAGTGTAGCCTGAACAATGGTTACGCTGCAAGTTTTACTGAAACATTACGGATACAATCCATCAGAACTCTTAGAAAGTATGTTTTTTCCACTACACGACGGAAGAGCGAAGTGACAACACCTATTACTGCATAAAAATAAGAGTTCTACTAATAATAACTACTTTTAAACGATGCAAATACGAATGATCTATAAAGATGCCCAGAAGGCTCTGAACTAGTCAGTGGGGGTAGGCGACATACGTGTTGACATTATGAGTCCGCCCTAGCTCAGTTTACGCTTGATAGGCTTCTAAATTTCAACTTCCCATTCGAACGTTCTTTAGCCAACAAATAATATTCTTTTTTTTAAATTTTCAAACTCATCGCTTTCTTCAATCCGCATCCAAATACTTTTTTAAAATCTGACTTCTTCCTCTTCGTCTTCTGATTAAAGGTAAACAGAGATTTTTATCCTGTTGTACGCTCCCTTAAGATCGTAGTCCTCCGAACCAACTACGCTGGCATAGCAGGGGGAGAAGTGATACTCCGACGTGGCGCGTTCCCGGTGGCGGTTAGGGGTGGGGGGTTCCAATCCCCTGCCTGTCGTAAAAGGTGACCAAAAGGAGCGACCAAGGGATGATCGAATTAGGACCATGAGACTATTTGTAATTAGTACCATCACGCGGGTAACACCATGGGTCGCTTTTACTTGCGAGTAGTAGTACTATGTTAGGCACACAACAGTTTTGTGATTAGTAGCAGCAGCAGTGTGTGAATCAGGATGGGTTTCACAGTACCCATGATTAGTACCACTACACGCGGAAACACCACGGGGTTTGTTGTAAGTGGCGCCGCAGTGTGAGAAACATCACAGGTCTGTGTTACATGTGCGTATTACATTGTCTATGAGTAGTACCATAATGTGTGGAATACCGCGGTTCTATGCTACTTTTGGTTAGTACCGCAACAAGACAAATACCATGGTTCCACTTTAATAGCGATAAGTACCATTATGAGGGACTGATGACCAGGATTTTGGACCCCTTTCGACAGCAAGCATCATCGATTTAGGATTGTGCTTTAGAATGAGCCCCTTGGTCAATAATACTAATGTTTCACGCTAGTTTCTGGGAATGTGGGGGCATTGCGGGTCGGATTCACTGATTGTTTTAAATTCATGTTCATCCATTCATTCTTCGTCACCACGTTCTGAATTCTGGTCAGTGGATGATTTTGGATTTTTAAATTATCATTACATTTCGTCATATTTCGTACCATTAGGGGTCGATGTCCTAGATGTTGGAACAAGAAGCATCATATCATCATCGCCATCAAGATCGTAGTCACGACCAATTTCTAATTTATGTTCTTAAGTAAGATAATGTTAGCGAAGTAACCAAAGAAACATTGCAGGGCTCAAAGTTTCCTTCTGTCCCATCTGAGGTATATTCACTGTATTAGGACACTGAATTTGCTGGATAATTTGACATATAGTTTGTTTCATCCATATTAAGATCTTAACAATGTTACATTCCGTGGAAACACAATTCCATTCTTGAAACTAGAGGACTGACTGTGATTGCCGGTATATTTAATTGATACACATTTTTTCCAATCGGCTACATTATTTGTGAAGTGAAGTTTATATTTCATACTGTACACCACATTGTTTGAGCAGAGATTCACTTACTGAATTGCGGAATGCTTCACTCCTCCACCCAAATAGACCGACTCGTTGGCTGAACAGTCAGCGTACTGGCCTTCGGTTCAGAGTGTCCTGGGTTCTATTCCCGGCCGGGTCGGGGATTTGAACCTTAATTGGTTAATTCCTACTGCAAGGGGGATGGGTGTATGTGTTGTCTTCATCATTATTTCATCCTCATAACGACGTGCAGGTCGCCTACGGGAGTCAAACAGAAAGACCTGCACCTTGGCGAGCCGAACCCGTCATGGGATATCCCGGCACTAAAAGCCATACGACATTTCCTTTTTTTTCACACCAGTAGATCAAAAGGCAAACGCAAATTACTGTCCTCGTTACGAAATTCTTATTCTAGCAGAATGTTGGTTTAGACACGCATAGGTTACTTTCTATCAACACAGTAAACCCCTACCCTTAATCCTCATCACATACTACAACGTCTTCAATCCTGTATACTACCTTAGTTGAATTCTGCATGCCTCAGGGATCATAACGTACTCCCTCAATATAACCTATTAACAAATTAATTGATATTTAATTGTTGTCTAAGTGAACCTTGCTCCTGGCATTACTACCGTTAATACCTTCATAAACCATATGCACCTCCTTCATGTAAAGAGTTTGAATCTAGCATCTTGCATATCAGAGAATGATTGTGTTTCAGCAAACCGTAGTGAAATGTTCGACAGTGACACTGGGAACCCAATATCGTGTCGTGTTTTTTCATAACACGGGTGTGTTTAGGTATACGGAAATGAGTTTCAGAAATTGGTTAACATAACTCAAAAGAGGAGTTAATTTCAGATGTTAGAGATTTAGTTATTGAAGAGTTAAAACAAACTAATTATCTACTTGCGCTTTTTATGTTTTAGAAATAAATACAAAGAAATATTGCCAGAAAATTACCACCGAGGAGAGAAAGCAGTTAGGTTAATTATTCGAAATCCTATTTTTGTAGGCGTGTTCTACATTGTTTCATGTAAAATTGTTGGTTACCTTGACATGGACAAAACAAGGAAGACACCAGGGATGTATTTTCACTGAATTACAGTAGTCTTTTCCTCCTGCAGAGTGAGAAAAAGTAAGTTAGTTAATTTTCAGCAACAAATCAAATCAAATCAAATCAAATATTGTTTTTCCTATTTTTATACCATAGCCTCAAGAAAATCGGGAAGGAAAAGATGTCTGACTGGAGTATTTTAAAAATAGAACGACTTTTACTAAAATGAAAGCACCACAATTCACAAATAATTGTTCAGATTGAAACATTATTTATTTTCAAGTCACATTAATGGTCTCATCAACTTTAGTCAAAATTAGTTTATAATAAAGACATTCATTAAGGTTTCGAGTTAGTGAAACTGTACTACGTTTAGGGTTTTCAAAATACAGACGATGTTGTGGAACTACTTCGAGAGATGTTCTGCAAAGTGTCAAGTCTATATGGTCTGACACTGTGGTGGTTAATCGGTTCGATTCCCACTGTTGGAAAATAAATTAAACCATCACAAAATTTTGACACGCTCGTGAGATCGCATTGCTGGACATGTCTGTATCGAACACAAACTAATAAGCCCGAGCGATTTGGCCGTGCGGTAAGTGTCGTGTAACTGTGAGCTTGCATTTGTGAGAATGTGAGTTCGAATCCCACTGTCGGTAATCGGTTTTTCGTGGTTTCCCATTTTCTCACCAGGGAAATGCTGGGGCTGTTCCTTAATTAATGCCATGGCAGGATTCCCTCCCACTCCTAGTCCTCTGTCATCCCTGCATTGCCGACGTTAAACCATTGTCTGTCAGGTCATCAGCCTAGAGGCTGGTCGGATCCTCAAAGAGTACCACCAACGGCTAAGCAGTTACAGGAAAACCACAAAATCCAATGACAGCATCAAAATGAGGCGTGCTGGTAGTGAGGTAGCTTGACATTGCCAGACAGCGCTATGGTAGCACAACCAACGCCTTTCATAACACTCAGGCTCATTTGTCGTACTCGGCACCACTCATACCCGAGCAGCTTCCATATTCTTACAGCTTCAGTGGAAGCTACACTTTGCTCTGGCCTGTGCCAGGAGATGGATACAAAATTACTGCATTCATCAAGAAATGATAGCAGGCACGTTAAACCATTAGCTAAACAAAACAACATATCTAATAAGCTGGAAATCTATTTCAAGAACATTTTACAAATTTTGTATTCGAATTCAACTGTGTCTCCATTGATGTAGAAATAAACAGCTATTCTCCTCATGAATAAACCAATATTAAATGATGGATTTTCCCAACTGGATAAAGCGAGACCACTTGAAAGGCATATCAAATGAAAATAAAATGCCGCAAACAGAATTTGCAACGACGTTTGTAGGTTACATTACCGTAATTTCAATGTACACTCAATTTATGTGCTGCTCCGCCTATGCAATGAAATTCAGAATCAATTCCCTCGGCTGGCAGTCAAAGCCATTGAAAGTCAGGTACGTTTATTTTTAAACTCGAATCCATGACCTGAATTTCTATAAAGTATATACATACCATACCTCTGCTCTTTATTTCACTAACAATAAATTTACTATTGGAACAAAACATTTTTCTATCGATCTCTAGGGGTGGTGGTGTACAGGGGTGGAGAAATTATAGTAGGTTTTATTGCCGGCAGGGAGCGCGCGCAGTTCTCAGGATTTATAGGTGCCGTGCTCAGGCGACATACATCTTGCCGAATGTTACGAGCTCTGTCGGTCGGAAAGTGAAGTTCTATTTATTAGTTTGTTTATTCCCCGCTATAATGAGCTGCTGTATTACACTGCAGCTACAGTTAAAATATAAAGCCTCTAAATGAATAACTTGTCTCCATTTCCGAGCGTTTTACGGAGGTGAAATACGACCTAGGTGCTGCAAGAAATATGGGGCTGGCCGGAAGTCTCCCTTTTGCTACCCACTGTGACGTCATTTAACACCAGTTCGTTTTAAAACAATGTTTATTCCTTTTTGACTCCCACTAAATTTAAGAGCTACCCACATTTTTCTTAATTTGTTATTATGACTCGATACTTCATATTATATTTACGTACGCCAGAGGATCCGTCCTTCTCCGTAGCGTTCGCTATAAATACGTCGGGCGACGTATTTTGATGTAATATTGCTCCATGCGTTGGCCGGGTACCGTCTTTGGACGCTTACTTTGATCTGTATTAACTGTTAATTACGTGTGAAGTGATTTTTTTTGTAATTTCTTTATTATGAAGTTAATTGATAATTCACTATTTTTTCATAACTTGTTTCACGTCGCACCCACACAGATAATTGCAATGACAACGATGGGATAGGAAAGGGCTACAAGTGGGAAGGAAGCAACCGTGGCCTTAATTAAGGTACAGCCCCAACCTTTGAGTGGTGTGAAAATAGGAAACCGCAGAGGATCACTTTCAGACCTGCTACGTGACACAGACCGCCCATTCACTCTCCAGAATTGTACAAACTGTTCTGTAGCTTTAGAGTTATTACTTTAAAGTTTTAGATTTTTGTTTTGGGTGTAAATTCACTCTTGTGGAAGCCTAGATTGTCTGCGAAGTAGCTGTTCGTTTTAAATAATAAAAATAAGAGAAAACTGTATGTATTTGCACGTATCTATATAGATATGATGTACACGATTACAAATGCCATTGAGACTGGCACTAATCAGCCTAGAGAACCTCAATACTTTGAATTCAATACTAACCTCGGTCACTTTGGACATTTTCTTTCTAAACACTTCTGAATACCGATCGAGGCTAAACTTTGGCTTAAACGGCATTCGAAATGTCAAAATTCATCAAGTGGCACCGAAAAATATGGATTAAACACTAATATTGAACGCTTCCAATGATTTGTACATGTCACTCCGTCCTAATTCCTCAACTGTAGGGGTGCCAGGCGTGTCACCCTCACAGTATTTTGCATCACATAGTGAGTCATATGTGTATTAACTTTGCTATGCCGGAACATACACACGTACAACTATAATCTCTGTCATTTTGGATATCTACTTTTTCATTACAATTCTATTACCGCAACTTGGAATTATTCAAAAGAAGAATTGCTATGGCAAAATAAGTGTTTCAAAGTAGGAAAAGTATATTGTTAAATAAGCACAGAGGAAAATAAACCAGGAAGAAATTTGATAAAACCTTACGGTTGTGAGACCTGGACTTTGCGATAACAATCACAATGAATACTAGAAGCTGCGAAAATCCGGTTCTGCAGAAGACTGACAGGGACGAGCTGGGCAGAAAGGAAGACTAATATCCAAATCTTGAATGACGTTAATGAGAAACGGACCTTAATTTATTCAATAGAGCTGAGGAAAGCTAAATTTCTTGGACACGTCCTACAACATGACAACTTTCTCCAGAATTTATTCGAAGGCAAGATCTTAGGGAAGAAGTCGAGATGAAAACCGCGTCTCTCAAACCTTAGGAACATAATCCGTCAGCTGGGTTTTGCTTTCTATGTCACGATGAAAAGGACTGTTGAAGACCGTGGGATGTGGTTGCAGGGACAAGGCTTAGCCTTTAGATAATAGATGGATGGACTTTTTCATTCCCTCTCACCCCACTTGTCGATTGTGGCTGAACTCTGACTTAAACGGCATCCCGAATGTCACAATTAATTCATCTCGGTTCGACACTCATATAGGTCGTTTCTCATTACTTTTAAATGTCATTCCCTCCCCACTCCATCACTAGAGGAGCTTTACTCCCGCAGAATTTCCCTCCAGGCAGTATTAAGTCACATGTATCCAAAGCTTGGTTGAAATTGCAGGTTTCCGTATACCCGCAGTCAATTCTAATAATTTAGTTTCCCCGATATCTGTACCCTTAAATGTATGCAACCCGCTAAGTACAGAATGTATTGCGGGCTAGTGTAAGCCTTCACGTGCAATTATTGGAGTGATTGTCCGGCTCCATGGCTAAATGGTTAGCGTGTTGGCCTTTGGTCACAGGGGTCCCGGGTTCGATTCCCGGCAGGGTCGGGAATTTTAACCATCATTGGTTAATTTCGCTGGCACGGGGGCTGGGTGTATGTGTTGTCTTCATCATCATTTCATCCCCATCACGACGCGCAGGTCACCTACGGGAGTCAAATCAAAAGACCTGCACCTGGCGAGCCGAACTTGTCCTCGGACACTCGCGGCACTAAAAGCCATACGGCATTTCATTTTTCATTTCATGAAGCGATCATTTAATGATTTGATTTAAGATGATCCTAAGTCGACTGGAATTAACCCTTTTCCACGGAATATCTTTGACTCACTGTCGGGCGAAACCTAGAGTAATAATTTGCTTGTCAGGTATAGTTGTGGAATACCTTCACTAAATATATTTTCTGTAAAAACCACTTAAGATATCAATTTCAATTTTTTTTACACTGGAAAATACACAATAGTTATTCTAAAATGATACAATGAGATCACCTAATTACACGCAAGACCCCCCCACCTGTTCGGAATGGTACATCAGGAAGCATGGTACATAATGTTAAATTGCTTGTTCTTGAAGTCAGTCTAAATTGCTGGATATGATGGGGCTCTTATTTTCTTGGTAATGCAGAGAACGCAGGAATTCACCCTGAATCTCCCAAATTGTTTCATTTTCGGGATCAGTCGAATGAAGATATTTCGATAGGAAATCGTGCTTCCTCTTGGACATACAAACTATAAGCAATTTTTGAATGAATGGGATTGGAAGATAAACTGACATTAGTTGGAATAGGCTATTATGTTATCAAGTAGAGGCTCATAGTCCGAAAGATAATTAACTGAAGGATTAAAACTGAAAATTATGTATTTTACAAGTAGGCCTAATATTTCGAAACTAGACGGTACCTGAATGAACATTTTCTGTCCTGTGCCGTATTTCGATTTCTCTCAGATTCATATCCTGTCCCAAATGCTTCCCATACCGGTACTATTTTTATTATCATATATACAACTTCAAACTCACTACCATTGCATTTGTCAATATATTGATCTAATTTGTAACAAATATCCTCCGCATTCGAGTGGTTATGAGCAGCCATGTTGCTGCAGTGTGTTTACATTCAGTCAGCTGTCCGTTCTATCTAAGAAAACGTATAAAAGAACACTTTATTTTAGGATTCCGTGCATGCCAGTAGTATCTAGGAAGCGTAGAGAATTCGCTGGTTCCAAAAAGTTATATGTTTAGCAGACAGATAGCAGAGGAAGTCTGTTTGAAAGTCGAGTACGCTTTACTACGCAACCCGCGGGACACAATGTGCAACTCCAGTACGCTTTACTACGCAATCTGCGGGAAAGAGTTAAAGACCTACCAGTGGCTGATAATTAATTATTGTCAGTTAATTCCGGAGAGAATGAAACAAAACTGAAGAAAATCGTTCCAGTACAACAGACAGAGGGACTGTTTCTAGGAAACTCTTTCAATATTTACACCGGTGGACCCGCGGTGCTCCGCAGCATTTGTTATAAACAGGTCATATAACTCGTCTTGATACTCCTGTCGTAGTCATGTCGCTTTATCTGTCATTATGAGTGGTTTTATGAACATTTCATAAAAACCCCATTATTGTATGCCGTAGTTCGTAGTCATCCATTCTGATGATCATGCCGTCTGTTTGGTAAAAAGCTATCCATATATATATATAATATTTTTATCCTGCAGTTCTTCTATATAGAAGGGTTATTTCGATAGCTCGTAGGTTAGCCTCGAGCGTTTATTGCTAGGAAGAGAACACTTTTAAGATACATGGCCTTCACTCCTTCTAGTGTAGCTACATTATCATTCAATAGGTGTTTCCAGATAATGTCTAAAGCGTATGCCATGGTGGGGTCTGTTTGTAAGAGCTTAGTGTTTGGGAGGAATAGTCACGTGAGTAGCCTGGGCAAGTTATCTGTCTTGCCTGGAGTCGAGCCCGTTTAAGGTAAAGATTGCAAACCCAGGACCCGTTATGACGAGAAAATATTTCTGTAAATATCCAGTAATTAGTGAAGTATTATCATTCATTGCATAGCATAATTGCGTCTGTGTGCACGCGTAATATTTCTCTCAAAATATATTCAATTCGTAACAGTAGTATACAATAATTACCACCACCAACACCCCCACGTAATATAGATAACTAATGACGACATGATAATTCAAATAATTTACTCACGAAAATACAACTGAATGAGATCTGTGGGACCACAATACCACAATATTAAAAGGTAGATGTAATAAAAGTATGGTTATTAATAAATGTTTTCAGAGAAGTTGGACGTTTTATCGAACATTTCCCTTGATAATTAATTATAGCACCCTACTTCTCGTCTTATAAATTAATACTTGTCCAAATTTGTCCTTTTTTCCACTTTTATCTTCATATTATGACTTTTCCTCTTTTAAACACACCTCCCAAGTTTATTCACCTACTAATGTCATTCCACACCATCTCTCCACTGGAAGCTCCGAACATCGAGCATCTCTTCTGCTTACCCGCAAGTCTTTCCAGCCCCAAGTGTGCAACACCTTGGTAACGCTACTCGTTTGTTGGAAGTCACCCAGAACAAAGTACCGACATGTAATGTAATTGTGTACCTTGCTCATTCTTCCTCCCATACCGTTCAAGAACAAGTCAGTCGCTGTGTGTAATGTGAGAGCGATGTGGACGAGTTGTATGGGAGGCAACCAAGTGCAGTGGCACAAAACAAGCTTTTAATAATAATTATTAGGGAAAAACAACACACAGTTCTACTCTGATAATTATACAAAATGGGACTTTGATGTGTGCGCACTGACCCGACACATTCATTAGTAACAATGGGGCTGTGCGTTGCTTGGCAACGGTACCTGCCATAAAGCGCACAATAGCTGGCTCTGAATTACGAGAACACAAGAATTCCACCATCAAGCAGCGTAATTAAGATTGACTGACTTGTTGATTGATGGACCTTTTGATTCAACCTCACTTTGATGAAGGAAATTAGTTACTAACTCCCTTAAAATGTGTAATAAAGAGGACCTGGGTTTTTTCTACCTCTTCCCCGCGTTTCCTGAGTTACTTGATACAACTACTCTCCTCCTACAGACAGGACAAAATTGCCATTGCATTTTGACTGTAGCTGTTCTTCTATATATTGCAAGAGCACAGCTGCCTGAAGTGGAAGCTCATGTAGGGTCGGGGATTAGGTGAGTTGAAATTATATGGACAGAGTCTTGGATGGGAAGTACAAGATGAAAATAAATAAGTCCAAAACAAAAGTAATGGAGTGCAATTGTACGAAGGCGGGTGATGCAGGAAATATTAGATTAGGAAATGAAGTCCCAAAGGAAGTAAATTAATATTGTCACTTGGGTAGTAAAATACCTAACGATGGCAGAAGTAAGGAGGACATAACATGCAGACAAGCACAAGCAAAGAAAAGAAATTTGCTCACTTCGAACAATGATATAGAAATTAGAAAGATGTTTTTTGAAAACTTTCATATGGAGCGTGGCATTGAATGAAAGTGGAGCATGGACGTTAACTAGGTCAAACAGAAAGAAAATAGAAGCTGTTGAAATGTGGTGTTACAGATTGGTGATGAGATGAGATGAATAAATCGAATTACGAATGAAGAGATAATGAACCGAATTGGTGAGAGGAGGTAGATTTGGCTAAATTTGACTAGAAGAAGAGATAGAATGATAGGACACATTTTAAGACACCCAGCACTTGCTCAGTTGGTTTTTGAGGGAAGTGTAGGAGGTAGGAACGTTAGGGGTAGGCCAACGTATGAGTATGAAAACCAGATTAGAGCGGATGCAGAATGCATCAGTTGTGTAAAAAATATTAGCATAGGGTAGGGTGGCATGGACAGCTGCATCAAACCAGTCTGTGGACTGATGACTCAAACAACAACAGTGAAGCCGGGTAAGGAGATGTAAGGAATGAATAAGAATGTGTCCGGCATTTCGGTGAAAATAAGAAAATTGGAAACCACGGATTAACTATTCTCAGAACAGCCGAGAGTGGGTTTCAAACCGACTCTTCTCTGGAATGCAGAGGTTGTCTGCATAGCCATAGCCCGATAACACGCGCAACTATTCTGCTCAGTAAATAGGACCTGGAATATGAAAGGAAAAATGTCGATGTGTATTTAAACTTCTCGTGAGCAATTATATTTACTTACAAGGAAGGTATCGTGTTAATTTCAATGTAGTCGACTCAGTTCTAATGAAACCCTATCGAATTTTTCCTGACTTAACTATCTATCCCTAAGTCACTCCTTACTGTTCCCGCAATTCTGAGGAACATGGTTTTCGGTCACGTATGCTGTCAAAAGAGTTACTCACCCACGTTCTTTCTTTCGTCCTGGAAGTATAGTGATCATTCACACACTGGGTGGTGGTTGAGCTGTTTAACACTGGTATGAAACGAGACCCAAAGTCTGTGTTACATTTATCAATAGCACCACCACATCTCAAATCATAGGCGGTTAGCATCAATAGTCACGGTTTTACCGACAAACTGACCGTGCCGTTACCATCGTTCAGCTGTGAACTTGCATTTGAGGGATAGTGGGTTCGAATTTCACTATCGGCAGCCTTGAAAATGATTTTCCATGGTTTCCCATTTCTACATAAAGAAAATGCTTACACAATAGGACACACTAGTAATTGGATTTATCTGGTATTCCATACATTTCAAGAGCGCAGATGCCTGAATGGAAAACTTATGGTGACTAATTCTATATTTCCTATTACGCTGGCGCATTGTAACACTACCTATATATTAACGTGGAAACTTGGATGTTGTTCATATGCTCATTATAATTATCTTCCTAAAAATGAACTCTTTGCGAGATTGGTGCGTAAATGATCTTTCTCTTACTTCCCTTCTCCCACCTGTTCAAGTTTAATAGGAATCTTCTAGGCTAAACTTACTGTATTACATTTGTGGGGACAAAAGAAGATATCTTGAGCAATCGGCTTCTTCCTCCAGCGCTCTAAATTTTGCAGAAGCATGAAGATATATTTTTCTTCCATTGGTAAAAGTTGTGAGACTCCGATAGTGCCGTTTCTCTTCTTCGTGTAACTAGCGCAGCTACCTTCAAGGAGAGCTCTATATTTGGTGACATTTTCATGGGTCCTCGTACAGTAATATAACCCTCAATTGCCAACAGGAATGAATACAGTACGATCTCTTCGCAAAGTGTATGAAGTGTTCTTTGGAGGTGATTTACCAGAGTGAAATCGTCGCAGTTTTCTCAGGAAGATGGCCACGAATTAAACTGTTCATTCATTTATTTATTTACTTTTATTTTACGTGTCGGAATATGGAATATGAATCCCACTGCTTTGTCAGACCATAATAATAATTTCGTGTGGCTATTTCTAGCCGGGTGCAGCCCTTGTAAGGCAGACCCTCCGATGAGGGTGGGCGGCATCTACCATGTTTAGGTAACTGCGTGTAATTGTGGTGGAGGATAGTGTGATGTGGTGTGTGTGTGTGTGTTGTAGGGATGTTGGGGACAGCACAAACTCCCAGCCCCGAGCAATTGGAATTAACCAATGAAGGTAAA
The DNA here is from genome assembly GCF_040414725.1 of Anabrus simplex. Taxonomy (NCBI): domain Eukaryota; kingdom Metazoa; phylum Arthropoda; class Insecta; order Orthoptera; family Tettigoniidae; genus Anabrus; species Anabrus simplex. The sequence goes on along the minus strand of NC_090279.1, from coordinate 213,863,402 downwards.
AGTCACCGACCCGGCCTAAAATCGAACCCGGGGCCCTCTGAACTGAAGGCCAGTACGCTGACCATACATCCACCGTATTCAAATATGGAACGAGGAACTTATTTTACTTACAAAACTGTAACTAATCAATTTTAACATTATGTAACTTTTAAATTTTTTATTTGCTCTTTGTTTCACGTCCCACCGACACAAATAGGTCTTATGGCGACGATGGGATAGAAAAGGTCTAGGAAGAGGAAGGAAGTGGCTGTGGCCTTAATTAAGGTACAGCCCTGGTATGAAAATGGGAAACGACGGAAAACCATTTTCAGGCCTGCCGACAGTGGGGTTCGAACCCACTATCTCCCGGATGCAAGCTCACAGCTGCGCACCCCTAACCGCCCGGTACAATGTAACTTTAAAATAACTAATAATAATACGCATTAGTTCTAGCGTTCGCTGTTTTACATATGACATCCTTTTTCTGCACTGCTTCTTAATGTTCGGTGTACTTGAAATGTTCCTAATTTCAACAGGAAGAGGATTCCAGGTGCGACTTGCGGGGATGATAAATGACTTGTTGTAGCCAGCTGATCGGTGAATGGGTGTACTTAACACAGAGCCAGATAATGATCTCGTTTGTGGGCTGGTTGTAGTCGGTACTATGAGACAAGGCATTCTAGGGTATTTAGGGCTAGAATGCAACATAACGTAGTAACAGAGTGAATGTTACATCGCTCTTTCAAAATTAACAATGCGACTTCCAAGAACACTGGAGAAATATGATCGAATAATTGTATAATATGTATAAAATAAGGGTTTTGTTTTTACATTGCTCAGCATTTGTAAAAGATTGTATTTTTGTATCAGTCGTGTTCACAGCAACAAGACAATTGACTTAACATAAAGAAATAAATGAACTGGATTAAAGCCACTATATACAGTATATATTTATTTAATAATAATAAAGCCGAGATTTCAGCCAAATTGCATTGGCCTTCAACAGGGCATGTGAAGTTCTGCCCGCGACAGTGAGCAAAGAAATTCTTGGAAGGAACGTAGAAGTCATGCCCGTACTATCCACGGCCTACCCCACTAACTGGACTCAGGGATCGTCGCGCTGTGTTCTGGTGCTTGGGAGGGAAGTTACTGATTCACCGCACTCAGTTGACAGTTTCTTGAGTGCGTACCCTTGTGCTATGATGGTGTTATGCATGTATTTCTGCAGTACAGGTCTCCATGTCCCCATGTGTTTGAAAACTTGAAACCGTCTTCCCTATCTCTGTAGCTTCCCTCACAAGTCGAGCGTAAAAGTCTTTTACCGGTGCTATGACCTCCGCCTGGTCAAAGAGGATTTCATGATCTGTGCTGTAGAAATGTTCTGCTATGGCAGACTGCCTTACAGCATTCTCAGTGCAAGATGAAAAGGTTACATTCTTTACCGACCTGATGTATTCTTTCACCCTTTTTGTCATGCCAATACATGAGCAACCACAACCATAACCACATGGAACTTCATACATGCCCAGTGTTTCAAGATGTGGTTTTTCTACACATATATATGTGTAGTGGCTTTAATCCAGTTTCTTTATATCTTCATGTTAATAAAATTAGTCACGAAAACCTACGTTCTTTAATTAAGAAAATTTACTGTTCAATTCTCCGTCATCTTTGTATGCATGTATGTATGTGTGTATGTACGGCCATCACAAGAAAATGGCTGAAGAGAATTTACTTAAAATTGGTATGTAAAGTCGGGGAGTGAGTCACTACAATCTAGGCTATAAACAATTTTATTCATGCAGAGTGAAATCGTAGTTTAGGGGAAGACCTAAAATATAATTCTCAAATATCTGTGTTATTAGTAGTCCTACCAATACCATCCCTGTTCTTATCTTCATTCCATCATTCTTTCCTTTTTCTTCATTTATTCTCTACTAAGTTCTCTTCCCTTATACAGTGCTCCCGTGTTATATTTCCTTGATTTCTCATTTCCTTATTTAATAGCAGTTTAATTAACCTTTTTTCTTACCCTTTATCTTACTATATTTGTCGCTTATGCTTTCTTCTCCTTCGCCCTCGGCACCTTTCCGCGCAATGAATAAGAGTTATCAACTAAATGTTTCCACATCTCTTATTCGCACTCCATACAATATAGTACAGCTTTATATGTCATATAGTCCTTCCCCTATATTTTATAACATACTTCAAGTTCCACGTGATAAAGCCTAAATATTTCAGAGGATTAATTGATCATTCTTTGAGTGTCTACACTTGCAGTTATTCTAAATCGTTCTTTGACTAGATTGAAGTAATACGCTCATGGTTATACTTATAAGCAATCTTCCGTTTTTTTATTAATGCTATAGTTAAATATTTATCTATGTGAAACTGTAGCTTACCCTGTTTGTGAAGTTTTGATGGTGAATAGTAATTGTCTGCAATAGGAGTGGCAGTAACAATAGAGGAGCATTGTATCAAAAAACCCTACAATTCATGCAACTCTTTCTACATGACTGTATATTGGGCTATGTTACTGTTTGTATTTTAGTTTAATACTGAATACGAATTGAGGATTCAGACATGTTTTGGGCTTTTGTTGTGTCAATAAAACAAGGTGAAATCCCTTACGTTTCGCAAAAAAATTGCTCTGCGTCTTCAGAAGAACACCTTGTCTTTTCACCGGGAATACGTCTCCTAATAATGAAGTTTTGAATTTAAGAAAGCTTTACCATTGGTCTTGTAAGTGATACTCAAAGCTTATTTATTAGTGAAGTCTTCCTTCCGAACAGCCGAGATTTTCTTCTTAAGACTCGGAGCAAATTTGTCTTCAAAACGTAAATAATTTAATCTTGCTGTCCTTAAACAGCAAAAGGCCAGAAACTTATTATGTCTACAATTACGGGCCGAGAAAGCATCATTTTCAATAACTGAGGTTTAAATTAACAAATAAATTAAACGTTTTGCTACCAAAGGGCACCTGTGTGTTTATTTCTCGTCGTACGATGATAATTATATGTAGAGGCTGGTTGTTAGAATGCAAGCCAACTTACCTGGTAGGAACTGTCGTCTACCCGTTCTTCCGTAATGTGGTGAGAGTAACATAAGATTTAGGGCTTCTAGTAGGCAGGAAGTCTACTGTTTATGCAAATCTCATAGCGGAACTGTTGTCCAGGTAGAGTTAACTTATTTGATTTAGTATGTTTGCATTCTCTCTTATTACAGCCTAAATATCCGGGCTCTCTTTATAAGTGTAACTTAGAGGTAGTAGTAAATGTTTCATTTGAACACACATACAGAGAGAGAGAGAGAGAGAGAGAGAGAGAGAGAGAGTCAGTGTTCACCGCAAACGGAACGCTAAAATTAGTCACGTTCATGTTGTGATTTCATGGTTCATAGTTACGTTGATTATTTTCCAATCGATTGAACTTTTTTCACAGATCAACAACATATCAAAAGGACTCATTGGTCCATTGAACGTATCTGGAACTGCTCTCTTTTGTAGACCTATGATCAATGAACACAGCACTGCTGCATGTGTATGGCTTAGTGCATACTCGTTTCTAATTTCAGGATCAGGAATGAAATATATTACGAGCTGCTAGGCACAAGACCTGTAGGTTTATATCTAAGCATTTACTTATGCTAGGAGTACAAAATTTACCTATATTTTAGTACCAATTAGGAAAAAATAGATAAATAGAATTGTGAACGCGTCCACAGTTTTGATGTAATATCTCGCAGAGGAGTGATATGGGTTGGCTCCGCAGGGACCGATGTCAACTGCTTGATGTTGACCTCGCTCCCGTAAGAAAGTGCCATCCCTTCTCTGTCACCTCTCCGACACCTCACTGAAAACCTCCGGATGGTGCGGAAAGACCTGGGAGGTTAACCAGACAATTCCTAATTGAAAATACTCTGAAGACTTCTTATTTCGGGTAGTGTATCCAGCCTCCTTATTTAAGGCGGTCTAAACGAGTCCAAGCGTTCTGTGCTATTGTGCGGCGACTATGTTACTGTGAAGCACTGGCTGGAGTACTGCGTATGAAAGTAATACCGTCAGTTCACAGTTAGAAGTGAGTGTCAGTTTTGCATTTCAGTGAGTGTTCTGTCCGTGAAAGTGATTCTACCGTTCTATTCTGCCTGTCGTCGAGGACTTGAGTCTTGCATGCCCAAGGCAGGGAAATTAACGTTGTGTCTCAGGCCTATGCGAGAGCTCGACGAAGATCTGCAAGGTACATTCAACGAAGACTGCTGTGAATGTACGGCCAGAGTTCGACACACAGAATTGTAAGATTTGTTAATGGCTGTGATAGCGTACAGTGAGTATAAAAGAGGAACTGCCTTGGAGTATTACTGACAGTACTGTAACGGTGTATATGCGTTTGTGTAGCTGCCATAGCCCTAATGTAGGCACTCCACTCACTCCGCTTGCTGTACACGGAAGCTCGGCGCCTGGTGATGCTATTTTATTTTTAGTTCACGGGATTGCCGATAGGAGCGTCCCTTACGATATGCTAACTGTTGCCAACTGTTAAGGAAATATCCAGCGGACTGTTGCGAAATTTGTTATTACGTTACAGCCACTAAATTACTTCTTTTCTTGCCGTGCGGGCAGTATGCGCCGCGGCAATAGTTAAGAGCCCCTCGAAGGGAGTGTTTTCATGACAGAGCTTGGCCTGGATTTGGAAAGATAGGTTACAGCTACTAAATTACATATTTTTCTTGGCGTGTTATTGCTACGTTTTTATTCTGCGCGGGTTGGAAACGGAACCAGAGAGTTACGAATTATGAGAATGACGTCATGTCGGCCAATGGCCGTGCTCGTAGCTGGCCGGCTAATGGTCGATGGCGCGTGAAAACTTTCGTTGTGTTATAAAAGTAAACATACATTTTTGGGCGGGTTGGTGGTTCCCTGGCATTGGTAATGAACACATTTCCCTTCTAAAAGAATTTTAAGGTACAATTCATATATATTTCTTCGCGAAGTTGTGTGTTATATACTGGAGTGCCTAGAGTAGGGCGCTACCGTGTAGCTAGCATATTCGTGATAGTTTTTGAGTGGTGGGGGAACAATCGGTGGGACTCAAACTAACCATACAGTGGCGGATACAGGGCTGCGGCAGCCTTAATGAATTCATGCACCCTCGCGGCTTGGGGGAAGGGGCTCTTACGTAGGGATTCGCCAGTCGCCTTAGCTGGAATAGAACGCGCTGGGGGCTTACGTTCCCAGACCCCCTTCGCTTGGCCACAGTCCATTGATTTGGTCACTAGCCGGACCTAACCATACCAGACCAGTCGCTTTCTCGCTGACCCCAAATATAAATTAATCGACCTTTGGAAGCCGGTTGGAGGCCGCAACTTTTGCTTTCTCACAGTACAGTGGATGTGTGACTAGTCTTAGTTCCCAACTAAACAGGTCGGCATGATTGTAGACCACTCAGCACGTATCTACCTCCTCAGCGAGATGGCCGCGAGAAGTAAAGAAACAAAAGTCATTACGCGCTTAGATGAATGTGAGTTTTGGGCAGTACGGCGTCAACTATTGGTACAATGAAAACTAGCAAGTGTACCGAAGGATCATAAAAGAAAATAATTTTCCCTGTACATTTTTGGGGGGGAGTGGTGCTAAGTTGTATTCGAAGGATAAATATATTTCTTTCGTGTATTCCTTTGCATATTTTACACAAATTGGTGAAAGGTCCAAAGCAAAGCAGCATGAATTGTTGTGGACGAATAGTGTTGCTAAAAAGTTACTATACTATACTTTGGGATGGGAAGGCTTGGAAATGAGGAGAGATGCTCGAGTAAGTGGTATGTTCCGAACTGTCAGTGGAGAGGTGGCCTGTAATAAAATTAGTAGATGAATACGCTGAAGTGAGCTTTTAAAAATAGGGAAGCTTACAGTATGAAGATAAACTACGAATTGAAGAGGACAAATACTTCTTTATAGCAAGAGGACTTAGGGATTGGAATAATCAGTAAGGGAGATATATAATTATATAACTAATATCCAGCTTCTTTGAGATTATCTCATAAAAGACGAGGTTTATTTAATAGTCATGTCAAAAGCACTAAAATCGGCTAAATATAAAAGGCAAATTTTGAACTGGACTTATATAGATCTGAACCAAGAAGCCTGACTGTGACATAACACTACGTCTTATGAGAACCATATTGAGCGCTTCGTATGTCAGCCATCCTTCTGAATGACCAGTAGACCGGGCGACTTGGCCGTGAGGTTAGGAGCGCGCAGCTGTGAGCTCGCATCTGGGAGATAGTGAGTTCGAACCCCATTGTCGGAAACCCTGAAGATGTTTTTCTGTGGTTTCCCATTTTCAAACCAGGAAAATGCTGTGGCTGTACCTTAATTAAGGCCACGGACGCTTTCTTCCCATTCCTAGGCCTTTCCTATTCCATCGTCGTCATAAGACCTATCCGTGTCAGCGCGACGTGAAGCAAATAGCATAAATGACCAGTAGAAAGTCTCTCGTGTTCTGTCATCCATTCTCCAGCACTGCTGAGTATCCCTCGTCGATTACAAACCCGCGGTTAGTATGCTGTTGTTGTGAGGAAACTTTCTTAGAAGGCTGGCTGCTGACCGTACAGTGGGTGGGCTTTCTCCTCACTCTTTGAAGCTATATCCTGTCTTTATAGAAAATGCTAGGTAAGCAGTTGATAGGGAATCTCCCACCCGGTCGACAAGCCAAAATGCAGATCAGTAGTAACTAGAATAAGATATCTAGAAAATAAGGGTTTGAATTTTATGTTTTATTTCTTAATTGTAAACAAACACAACCTCAAGACAAAGTCGATCATAAGAGGATGATCAGTGTCAACAGCCTTGAGTTCGAAACCGGTTTCCAACACAAGAGTAGATGTGCTCGGCTGTGGCTCCAACAACTTGGAACTCTCCTCACCACGCTCAGCTGCCGTAATTTCGAGACGCCCCTGATAAACCTTTTCACGCTCTACATTGGTGCTTTTGATCTTGCTGGAATTCTGATAGACCACTTTATATTTTCAAATGAGATTTGAATCACTTTGAAATCACTTTGAAATCACTTCTTCGCACCACATCTTTCTGTGAGATGTCATTTGTCTCTGCCGTACAGTGAGACTAATCAAATGATATCTCACACAAGTAGATCACGCCGAAATTCAGAGTTTCTTTTTCGTAGCGTTAATTTAGTAGTTATTGCCTTTCGAGGTTCTTTCGAATGTGAGTTCTCCTTGTGTTATGCTGTTATTTATCTTTTATCCACAGTTTCCCTTGAATGTTACGGTACTTCACAAGTATTTTTTCTTAGTTCATTTGGGCCGTCTGTTGTCCACTGTAGTTGTGTATTAGCTGTGTCCTTCTTGTCTTTATTTGTTGCTTCTGATGTTTTGCTGGTGTGTTTCTCGGCTGCTTCCTTGCTGGTATCTCGAGCATTTCTTGTCGCAGCAATCCTTAATTTTCTTGCTATATTCTATCTTGCGTTCCTCGGACCATTTCCTGGTCTCAGTGCTCTTAGCTTCTATAACGGATGTTAGGAAGGGTCTCCTTTAAATACATAAACGGAAATTACTTCTGTTGTTATTATTATTATTATTATTTATTATGTATAATTCACACTTTTACAATTGGGTTTATGAGCTTCGTCGGTACAATGCATATGGAAGAATTACTGTTTATTACATACACACATATGCTCCATACAGGAGCTGCCTGGCCGAGACGGTAAAGGCGTGCATGGTTCGCCCGGAAGGACGTGGGTTCGAATCCCCGTTAGGAAGTCGTAAAATTTAGGAAATGAGATTTCCACTTCCGGAGGTGCATATAGCCCTGAGCTTCAATCAGCTTACACCAAAAATGAGTACCAGGTTAATTCCTGGGGGCAAAGGTGGCCGGGCGTAGAGCTAACCACTCTACCCTATCAAGTGCCGAGATTACGGATAGTGGAAGCCTTTACCTTCCACCCCTCCCAGGGACTTCATGGCCTGTACGGACAAGACTTTGCTTTGCTATATGCTCCATACAAATAAATTTGACAGATTTTTATGGGATATTTACTATACGTGATCAGAATTACTAGTGGACGTTGTTGATTAATCCTCTCTATATGGTGGACGGTTCATGCCAGTAAACTTCCTTATTATATGGCAAGTGGCCAGGATTGCTGCTTTTTGTAATTCTCTGTAAGTGAGAGGGCGGAGATTGATTGTTTCAATACTCCTGTATTGTGCCTTTGTTATAATACCATTACATACAATCACTACTGGAATGATGATAACAGTGTTGAGTTTCCGCACGTTTTTCATTTCTGTGGCCATATCTGTTGTACCTGGTAATCTTCTCTGTATGTGTTGATTGGAGGTATGAGTATTAGGACAGGCTATGTCAATTATGAAGCAGATTTTCTTGTTTTTATCTACAAAAGTTATATCTGGTCCATTGCAAGTACTGTCATTATTTTATCAGTGATGATACTTCTATCCAAGTAATGTTAGTAATTTTCGCTTTCCAAGAATGATTAGAGATTGTACTTCCAGTATGCCATAGTACAATGGATTAGGTTATTATTATTATTATTATTATTATTATTATTATTATTATTATTATTATTATTATTATTATCGGTATTATAGTTATTATTGCCATAGTTTCTTTCACAACTTTGTAGTTTGTAATAAACACTTATTTCGATATTTTTCATATAATAAATGCATCTTACTCGTGATAATCCATAGCTTGTTTCCAGTCATTCCACCGGGTCAGGAATGGAATGAACGAAGCCCGCATCAAGCGGCGAGGACAGGAATTGCGCCGACTACCGAAGCCTGTCGCACTCCTCTGAGGCAATGATTAATGACTGACAGATGAAATGAAATGATATTTCTGGAAAGGAAGATGATAAGAGAAAAGAAAGGAGAACCCAAAGAAAAACCCGTCCCGCCTTCGCTTTGTCCAGCACAATTCTCACATGGGGTGACCGGGTTCGGAACCACGGAACTCGGTGGTGAGAGGCCGACGCATGCCGTCTGAGCCACGGATGCTCTATCACTTAGTTATAATATACATGAATTTACAAAATAAGTCTTCACGAACATTCTGACGATGTACAGTAATGTTATAACCTATCTATCTCCCGAATATTGGATAGTAGCCGCACTTAAGCGACTGTAGGTACCGAGCTCGGTATTATTATTATGATTATTATTATTATGATTATTAGTAGTAGTAGTAGTAGTAGTAGTAGTGTAGATAACCGTACTCTAATTTGACATTTAATGTTGGAAACTTGCGAAAAGCACTATAATAATAATAATAATAATAATAATAATAATAATAATAATAATAATAGGATGAAGAATACGAAGAGAAAGCAAGAAGACCACCACCTTGACTTGCTGTCGTTGTGGGAGTTCATTCGATCTAGTTACAGTACTTTGAGCAAGCTCTTTTAAATGTTTCAACGGTTTGACCGCTTACAGAAGGAGGTTCAATTCACGGCTGGCCATGACTGAGAAGGAGTAGTTGGTGGTTGAGAATTTGTACTTAGGCATAGCGGGTAGTGTCGCGTTCAGCTCTGAAGGTGTTCAGAAAGTCTTCGAAATAGTTTATATTGCTAGGTTCGGGAATATAGATAAAGAATTTGATGCAGTGCTGTGTAGATACGTACTATGCGTCTGCTTTTCAAGGCGTAGCCTTCCGAAGACAACATACAATTCGATAACTTTATTTAAATTTACAAATGAAATATGAAGATTAATCAGACATTCCGCGGCGCATGTAGTTTATCTCGAAGTTGTAAGCCACGTCCCAAGAGTCAAACAGTGGAGGAACAAATGTTTATATTGAACAGAAAAGTGAAGTTGACATTGATTAATGGAGGTAACGCGGCAGAATGAGCATCCGGCCGTAGGGTAGAACCAAATCTACATGTGCTAAACAGTTCACGTCCCATATTGGCGTGGACGAACACGAAGTATGGATGTTGTATGAGTCTATGAATCTTTCATTTCTTCTGAGGACCCTCTGTCGGTGGAGGACGCAGACGAAGAATTCACCCACGGTATCCCCTGCCTATCGTAAGAGGCAGAGTAAGGGACGAGCAACTGATGATGGAATTGGAACCATGATATTACTTGTGATTAGTACCATCTTGTGTGTCTCACCGAGGCGGAGGAGGGGGCGCGCTCGACTAAATAGACTAATATCATTGCGTGAGAATGTGCCGTGCGCTGAGCTAAATTGTGTTGGTTCCCCTGTGTTCAGAATGCGTCTGCGTTCCTATGAGTACTACCACCATATGAAAAACCCCATGTGTCTACGTTGCCTGTGAGTACCATTATGTGAAGAACAGCATGGGTCTGTGTTACCGGTAATTAGTACTAAAATAGGAGGAACAGACTGGTTCTGCTTTACCAGTGATAAGTAGCACTATCTTACATAAATTGTATTGTTTCTGGAATGCTGACGTTCAGTCAGGTAACGGAAATTCAGTTCCGACTGCCTATGCAGGGCACCAGGAACAGGAATCGAAGACGGCCATGAAACCAACAAAGTCACTGGAGTAGTTTTTGTTGACTTGACATCAGCCTACGATACAGTTAAGCACCATATACTGCTTCGTAAAGTGTACAGTATAACTAAGGACTAAAAACTCACCCAACTGATTGAGTGCTTTCTACAGAACAGAAAGTAAGTTTTTTTGTTGAATTCCAAGGCCAGAGGAGTAGATGGAGGAACTGCAAGAATGGCCTTCCACAAGGGAATGTGCTAGCTCCTATACTCTTCAACATCTACTCCAATGATGAGTCTCGCCCACAACGGGCAAAGAGCTTTATTTATACAGATGATGTCGCTCTGGCAGCCCAAGAAGGAACATTTGAACTTGCTGAAGAGAATCTCTCCCATGCCCTACAAATTCTAAGTGGTTATTACCAAGAGAACCAACTAAAACCAAACCCATCAAAAACACGCCTGTGCCTTCCACCTGAAAAATCGACAGACAGCAAGAAAATTGCAAGTGATTTTGGAAGGTAAAATATTAGAACACTGCTTCACCCCCAAATATCTGGTAGTAACTCTTGACCGAGCACTAACCTATAGAACACACTGTCTGATCACCAAAAGGAAGGTATTTGCAAGGAACAATCTTATCCGGAAATTATTGGGATCAACCTGGGGGTCGCATCCTCTTCTTTTAAGGACTTCAGCAATATCTCTCTGTTATTCAGCAGCAGAATACGCCGGCCCTGTCTAGTGTAGATCTAATCATGCTAATCAAGTGGATGTTGCCTTAAATGAGACCTGCATACTCATTACAGGATATTTGAAATCTACACCACTAGATAAAGTTTATTGTCTAGCAGGTATCCCACCTCCAGATATTCGCCGTGAGTGTGCATCCAGACTGGAGAAATCTAAAAGACTGAACCTGACGACCCATACTATATATGGGTATCAACCACCAACCGAACAGCTCAAATCAAGAAAAAGCTTTCTCCAAACAACTGAAAGCCTCACTGAACCACCATCGAACTTCAGAGTGAATTCATGGCGTTCCAGATCCAGCTACCTTGCAGAGTGGATGACGCCTTCCGAAAGACTGCCCTCAGGCCACGAACAGAGCTGGTCAACATGGAAGGCGCTCAATAGGTTGCGCTCAGGAGTTGGAAGAACAAAGACCAACATGATAAAGTGGGGTTTTGTCAGTTACTGTACTCTGTGTGAATGAGGTGAAGAACAGACACTGAGCCATCTTCTTGTTTGTAACTTGTGTCCAAGTACTTGTTCTCCCCAGAAGTGAGCGACGCTACCAAGGAAGCATGTGAATTAGCTTCATATTGGTAACACCACATGTAATTAAATTTGTATTTATGCAGAGCTTAATCACATCGTTACCTGGCATCATCAGATATAATTAATGGTTATAGTACCATATCTGTTATTGTCCTGATTTTATTGCAAGATATAATGTATGTCTCTGACACGATTAAATAAATAAATAAATAAATAAATAAATAAATAAATAAATAAATAAATAAATAAATAAATAAATCCATTATGACCTCTCAGTACAACGATCATAATCTCAGAAATTTAGGCATTTTGAGTTGGATCCACTTTTTTCTTGATCCATGTTCACTTTTCATCGTCATTTGTTTTAGATTCTAGTCGGTGGATACATTTTATTGTTAATTATCGTTTAATTTCGTTGCCCCCCGTACATTAGGGTCCGATGACCTAGCTCTTAGGCCTGTTTAAACAACAATCATCAACATCTTCATTTCACCTCAGAAGACATCATATTAGTGCCGACAGTTTGTTTTTTGTACCTTACTTGAAGCATTCCTTTTCAAGGTTGTGAGATATTAGTTCAGGAAACTGAAAAAAGGAATACTCCATGACGGGAGGACATGGTACAAATCACATGGTTTTTCCCAAACAAAATTTTTATTACGTTGAGATTTAAATTGAAAACTGATCATAACACTGTGGAGGAACATCTTATTTCTTGTGTTGCATACTAAATGTATGTAGACTAAATGTAGTCAGTTGAAGAAGACAGCTGGTACAAGGTGTTCTCCTGGTTCCCTAGCAACCGCACCCGGCATGATGTACGAGCTGCTGCTCCTCACTTACTTACCTCGTCCGCAGCTGAACGAGTGATTGTGATGGATGTGCACAGTGTGGTCTGTGTGCGCCAGAAGTTAGACATGTATTGCTCTTGTCTGAATTATCCAGGAACTTCCGTATATGTACCTGACCTTTCGTAAATTACTGTTAGCGCCTCCTTTTTTAATCTTTCATCGCTCAGTTCCCTCATTAACAGTTAATCTCCTTCGTTTCTAAAGCTATCAGGTACGCGAAGTCACGAGAAGTGATGGTATTTCAGTATCCTTGTATAAAAAGACATTTTTCAAGATATATGAAGTATTCAGTCTTCCGTCGATGTAAATTGGATTGATTATTTTGTCTCCTGGCCATTGAAGCTGAAATAAATGATATCTCTGAAGACTATTTGGATATCAATAGTGCTCTAAGGTGACACTCAATATTCACTGTTTCAGCAAATATGGACTGGAGTCCCCTTTCTTAAGAGTTTCGGGAGATGTAGAACAGTCACATTTACTGGAAAAATTCTTGAAACAACAACTAGTCTTCTACAGTATTACACTTTTTTCTTGTTCTCCTTCTTCGCAACATCTTATTCGTTCATTCTCTTCGTATATTATTATTAACAGTATTATTATTTCTCTTTTGTTTCACCCTCTTTGGGGTTCGTTGAATCAATCATTTCTCTGTGTGTTGTTCTTTTCTTAGTGTCCAGTATTTCTTCATTCTTTCTCGTCCTTGTTTCCTTTCGTATTCCGAGATAATAGGTTTCGCTTTTAATGTAGATTTATCTTAGAACCTTATATTTTCGTCTTTAGTTATTACTTTAGCTGGTCGATCGAACAGTGAATTTTCCGTAATTTAACGTAATTCTACTAGATCTTCTTTATTTTCTTTAAACCAGTTTGCGTTTAGATTTTTGAGTACGGAAAAAGCCATAGATTCGTTGTTAATCTATTAGAGTCAATTCTAAGAAGATGACCTTAAGAATTTGTCCAACATTTCCACATAGTATCAAGGAGTTTCTCAATTTTCATGTAGAGTGTTTCGTTCTTGATATATATTATCCTGAAATTTTGGCTCTATGATCTTTCGTCAAATTGTCCTTTCTTTTAGGTCGAGTTTCTCCATCTGGTCTTCGAAATTCATGTTTAGTGCTTCTGGTTTAATCGCTGTTTTTTAATGTTTAATTCTGAACCCCCACGAATGGGATTTCTGGTTAAAGGCATCTTTTGTTAGTTGGAAGGCCAGTTCATGCATAATTTTTCTGTATTCCATTGATTTGCATTCCATTATTATTATTATTATTATTATTATTATTATTATTATTATTATTATTATTATTATTATTATTATTATTATTATTATTATTATCACGCCTCTTTCTATTTTTATTGCCTTTCCCATTCTTATCATTACTTATTATTCCTCCGTCACACACACAAAAAATATCTCAATCACTCACTTAAGGAAACTTAAAAGTAGAAATGTTGATGTTTAGTCCATCAGCTCCTTATAATTCTTAAGGATATGCAGCCCATCGAACACTGTTAATCAATTTCCTCGATATGGCGCTGTTTATTGTAGGCAATATTAAACGAGCCTATGTGTACAGGAAAAGGGAACAAACGCAATGCTTCACAAACATGCTGTCGTAGTGAATGTACCGGTAATATGATGAGGTTAACAGGTTGTTCGATGAGACTTTTTGTGGTAAATGTACACTCTAAACCATCAGGATTATTGTACAGAAATTAAATGCATTGCGGAAGAGCCATGCATTAGTAATGCACTTCCTCCGCGTGAACAGTGTATTGCTCTCCTAGCCGAGCCAGTAAGGCACGCGGATCGATGGTTCAAATCCTGTACTGTATTGAGATATTTAGAGCTTCCTTCCGTACGATCCTAAGATATGGCGGAGCAGATTTTACCTGTTTCACCATTTGTATGTTAATGAGCAAGTATAATTTTTGCAACATCCTGTTTCGATCTACGTAGAGCCATGGAGTTCGTCTAGTGTCCCTATAGCGGAGAGTTTGTTGCCGTGACAGTTCTTCGCTATTTCTTGCAAAAGTCAGTTGAAAGCAGAACTACGGTATCTGTTAAATGTCAACGGCGGCACTTAAAAGTATCGTAGTTTGAGCAGCGGCCAATTTGAAATATTTCTGCCGAGAATTAGGCAAATCCACCAGAGAAACGTTTGATATGATCAAGCTGAAATATCTCGCATAACCACGACTCCAAAAAGACGTGAAAAGGCAGGTAAAAAGTCTGTGATCCTTGAACTGTTAGCCCCAGTCCGCGAACATTTTGACTGTAGTACGTCATGAAATGAAATGCCGTATGGCTTTTAGCGCCGGGAGATCCCAGGATGGGTTGGCTCGCCAGGTGCAGGTCTTTTGATTTGACACCCGTAGGTGACCTGCGCGTCGTGATGAGGATGAAATGATGACGAAGACAACACATACACCCGGCCCCCCGTGCCAGGGAAATTAACCAATGATGGTATAAATTCCCGACCCTGCCGGGAATCGAACCCGGACCCCTGTGAGCAAAGGCCAGCACCCTAACCATTTAGCTCTGGCGCCGAACAGTGTAGTACGTACATAGGTGTACACAGCTGCCTACACTGTAGGTGCCAGTCCACGAACATATTGAGTGTAGTACGTACATAGCTGAACACTGTGTAGCCTACACTGTAGGCGCCAGTCCACGAACATTTTGAGTGTAGTACGTAAATAGCTGAACACTTGTAGCCTGTACTGTAGGCATCAGTCGCCGAACATATCGAGTGTAGTACGTACATAGCTGAACACTGTGTAGCCTACACTGTAGGCGCCAGTCCACGAACATAGAGACTAGTACGTACATAGCTGTACACTGTGTTGCCTACACTGTAGGCGCCAGTCCACGAACATATTGAGTGTAGTACGTACATATTTGAACACTTGTAGCCTATACTGTAGGCGTCAGTCGCCGAACATATTGAGTGTAGTACGTACATTGCTGAACACTGTGTAGCCTACACTGTAGGCGCCAGTCCACGAACATATTGAGTGTAGTACGTACATAGCTGAACACTGTGTAGCCTACACTGTAGGCGCCAGTCCACGAACATATCGAGTGTAGTACGTACATAGCTGAACACTGTGTAGCCTACACTGTAGGCGCCAGTCCACGAACATAGTGACTAGTACGTACATAGCTGTACACTGTGTTGCCTACACTGTAGGCGCCAGTCCACGAACATATTGAGTGTAGTACGTACATAGCTGAACACTTGTAGCCTATACTGTAGGCGTCAGTCGCCGAACATATTGAGTGTAGTACGTACATTGCTGAACACTGTGTAGCCTACACTGTAGGCGCCAGTCCACGAACATATTGAGTGTAGTACGTACATAGCTGAACACTGTGTAGCCTACACTGTAGGCGCCAGTCCACGAACATATTGAGTGTAGTACGTACATAGCTGAACACTGTGTAGCCTACACTGTAGGCGCCAGTCCACGAACATATTGAGTGTAGTACGTACATAGCTGAACACTGTGTAGCCTACACTGTAGGCGCCAGTCCACGAACATATTGAGTGTAGTACGTAAATAGCTGAACACTTGTAGCCTATACTGTAGGCGTCAGTCGACGAACATATTGAGTGTAGTACGTACATAGCTGAACACTGTGTAGTCTACACTGTAGGCGCCAGTCCACGAACATATTGAGTGTAGTACGTACATAGCTGAACACCGTGTAGCCTACACTGTAGGCGCCAGTCCACGAACATATTGAGTGTAGTACGTACATAGCTGAACTCTATGTTGACTACACTGTAGGCACCAGTCCACGAACATATTGACTGTAGGTATATACATAGGTGTACACTGTGTTGCCTACACTGTAGGCGCCAGTCCACGAACATATTGACTGTAGGTATATACATAGGTGTACACAGTGTTGCCTACACTGTAGGCGCCAGTCCACGAATATATTGACTGTAGATATATACATAGGTGTACACTGTGTTGCCTACACTGTAGGCGCCAGTCCAAGAACATATTGAGTGTAGTACGTACATAGCTGAACACTGTGTTGCCTACACTGTAGGCGCCAGTCCACGAACACATTGAGTGTAGTACGTACAAAGCAGAACACGGTGTTGCCTACACTGTAGGCGCCAGTCCACGAACATATTGAGTGTAGTACGTACATAGCTGAACACTGTGTTGCCTACACCGTAGGCGCCAGTCCCAGAACATATTGAGTGTGGTACGTACATAGCTGAACACTGTGTTGCCTACACTGTAGGCGCCAGTCCACTAACATATTGAGTGTAGTACGTACAAAGCAGAACGCGGTGTTGCCTACACTGTAGGCGCCAGTCCAAGAACATATTGAGTGTAGTACGTACATAGCTGAACACTGTGTTGCCTACACTGTAGGCGCCAGTCCACGAACATATTGAGTGTAGTACGTACATAGCTGAACACTATGTTGACTACACTGTAGGCACCAGTCCACGAACATATTGACTGTAGGTATATACATAGGTGTACACTGTGTCGCCTACACTGTAGGCGCCAGTCCACGAACATATTGACTGTAGGTATATACATAGGTGTACACTGTGTTGCCTACACTGTAGGCGCCAGTCTACGAACATATTGACTGTAGATATATACATAGGTGTACACTGAGTTGCCTACACTGTAGGCGCGAGTCCAAGAACATATTGAGTGTAGTACGTACATAGCTGATCACTGTGTTGCCTACACTGTAGGCGCCAGTCCACGAACATATTGACTGTAGATATATACATAGGTGTACACTGTGTTGCCTACACTGTAGGCGCCAGTCCCAGAACATATTGAGTGTGGTACGTACATAGCTGAACACTGTGTTGCCTACACTGTAGGCGCCAGTCCACGAACATATTGAGTGTAGTACGTACAAAGCAGAACACGGTGTTGCCTACACTGTAGGCGCCAGTCCAAGAACATATTGAGTGTAGTACGTACATAGCTGAACACTGTGTTGTCTACACTGTAGGCACCAGTCCACGAACATATTGAGTGTAGTACGTACATAGCTGAACACTATGTTGACTACACTGTAGGCGCCAGTCCACGAACATATTGACTGTAGGTATATACATAGGTGTACACTGTGTTGCCTACACTGTAGGCGCCAGTCCACGAACATATTGAGTGTAGTACGTACATAGCTGAACACTATGTTGACTACACTGTAGGCGCCAGTCCACGAACATATTGACTGTAGATATATACATAGGTGTACACTGTGTTGCCTACACTGTAGGCGCCAGTCCAAGAACATATTGAGTGGAGTACGTACATAGCTGATCACTGTGTTGCCTACACTGTAGGCGCCAGTCCAAGAACATAATGAGTGTAGTACGTACATAGCTGAACACTATGTTGACTACACTGTAGGCACCAGTCCACGAACATATTGATTGTAGGTATATACATAGGTGTACACTGTGTTGCCTACACTGTAGGCGCCAGTCCACGAACATATTGACTATAGGTATATACATAGGTGTATACTGTGTTGCCTACACTGTAGGCGCCAGTCCACGAACAAATTGACTGTAGATATATACATAGGTGTACACTGTGTTGCCTACACTGTAGGCGCCAGTCCACGAACATATTGAGTGTAGTACGTACATAGCTGTACACTATGTTGACTACACTGTAGGCGCCAGTCTACGAACATATTGACTGTAGATATATACATAGGTGTACACTGTGTTGCCTACAATGTAGGCGCCAGTCCACGAACATATTGACTGTAGATATATACATAGGTGTACACTGTGTTGCCTACACTGTAGGCGCCAGTCCACGAACATATTGAGTGTAGTACGTACATAGCTGAACACTATGTTGACTATACTGTAGGCGCCAGTCCACGAACATATTGACTGTAGATATATACATAGGTGTACACTGTGTTGCCTACAATGTAGGCGCCAGTCCACGAACATATTGACTGTAGATATATACATAGGTGTACACTGTGTTGCCTACACTGTAGGCGCCAGTCCACGAACATATTGACTGTAGATATATACATAGGTGTACACTGTGTTGCCTACACTGTAGGCGCCAGTCCACGAACATATTGACTGTAGATATATACGTAGGTGTACACTGTGTTGCCTACAATGTAAGCGTCAGTCCACGAAATTATTCACTGTAGTAATATATAAAGGAATATGTCATTATACCGAGCACTTGCTATGCTTTAAGTTTTTAGTCTGTCGATTCTTGAAATGTATCACACACAACGCTATAAAACACCTGTAAAATAACGCTAATATCTGAATTTGCAAGCATAATATTGTGTTCTACAGACTGAGATATTTCTGTTTTTATATCTGCTTTACGTCACACAAACACAGATAGTTCGTATGGCGACGTTGGGATAGGAAATGCCTCGGTTTGGGGCGGAAATGGTCGTGGCATTAATTATGGTACAGCCCCAGTATTTGCCTCGTGGGAAAATGGGACACTACGGAAAACCATCTTCAGGGCTGCCGACAGTGGGGTTCGAACCCACTATCCTCCGGATGCAAGCTCTCAGCTGCGTACCTCTAGACGCACGGGCAACTCGTGCGGTACTGAGAAATTTGAAGGTTATTTATTTCTCTAATAGTTTTCTCATTTCTGAGGATCGTGATATCTGAGGAGGCTATTGCACAGTGTAGATTCATACATTGACGGCCAGTAATTGTACACACATTAAGTAGAGTCCGGATGTTTAGGATGTAGAGGGTTAGAATTCAAACATACTAAACCAAACAACAAGTATACTCTACCCGGACAACAGTTATGCTATGAGATTTGCCTATCAGAACCCCTGCTCTTTATGTCAGCTACATTACGGAAGAGTGGGTAGACGACAGTTCCTACCAGGTAAGTGGGTTTGCATTCTAACCTATTACTGCCTGAACATGCTGACGTTGGTCTGTAGTAAGTAGCAGTCTCGTTTGTCACCAGATGGCTCTCTGTGCTCCAGCCTTCCGTGTGGGAGGAGGCGAATCCTTCTTAGGTCTAGTTAATATGTTTCTTGTCCAATCGTATGTGCTTGCGAAGTGAACAGCATAGCATCATTGTTAAATTCATACCTGTACCATTAGAGATGGCTCCCTTGTGAACAGATCAGATTTTCCCCTGAATACGTGGACCAAGGTTCTCTGCGAAACGCAAAGGAATTCACCTTGTTTTCCGATGCGGCAAAAGTCCAAAAGTGCATTATCATATTACGCAGTTGACTTCATATCCTGCCGTGTTGAGTGGCTCAGACGGTTGAGACGCTGGCTTTCTGACCCCAGCTTGGCAGGTTTGAGCCTGGTTCAGTCTGGTGGTATTTGCAGGTGCTCAAATACGTCAGCCTCGTGTCGGTACTCGGTAGATTTACTGGCACGTGAAGGAACTCCGACGGGATTAGATTTCGGCACCTCGGCGTCTCCCAAAACCGTAAAATAGTAGTTAGTGGGACGTAAAGCAAATAATATTTCTTTCCGTCTCTTGCGTTCCTTGGCCGTACTCAGACTGAAAAATCGCTCATGATCTCTCTTACCGGGAACTTTTCCCAGAATGATCAGTTTTTCTGTGCTGTCATTCCCTGGTCGCACAGTGTGTTGGAGTATTGTTAAAACTTTTTTTTTGCATATTGATGATAATCTGATCCTGTTGCTTAGCTCGTTTATAACTGGTGCGAAATGCTGCCGATGGTATGCGTAACATTCTTCGCCAGCACCACATTTCAAAGGAATAGGTTTTCTCCTGATGTGTAACACTGCAATTCCACGTCTCTGCTCCATAGAGGAAATCTGAAAATAGCAGACTGGACACTACTCATATTTTCAGTGGTAACGAGATACACCAATCCTTTCACAAATGGGACAAATTCGTCATTTCATTTTTGACCATAGTTGTTCTGCTCGCAATATGAGGACCACAGACACGTGAACTGGAAATAGATGAACCGAGTTACAGAATATCTGAGACGTTCACCAATGTGCTGGCTAATTTCTGGGTTCTGTGAATAATCATTATTGTCTCCTTTATATTAATTTATAGTCCTATTATCCTCAGTTGTAATTTAAAAATAATTACTTCCTCCCTATGAAACGTAAAATCCTATGTAATAGGCTTTCTACCGATAGTCCAGCATAATCTAGTATAATCTGGCTGCAAAACATTCGATATAAATGAAATGTTTCAAGACTAGATAAAAACCATTCTTCGAATCGTTAACAGTATGGCATCAAATAAAACAACATTAATTCTACAAGACCAACATGGATATGTGTACATTTACATAATTAATACATGAATGCCCAAGCACTTTAAACACACCACTGAGTCAGGTGTTACGTGCATAAAATCCCTGAGAGTGCCGTAGTGAGATAGTCCGAATGTTTTAGGCAGTAATAGATTAGAATGTAGACCAACGTACCTGGCAAGAATTGTTGTCTACCCTTCTTCCGTAGTGTAGTGGGAGTAACATAAATAGAAGGGGTTATATTAGGTAAATCTCATAGCAGAACTGTTGTCCGGGTAAAGTAGACTTGTTATTTGCTTTAGTATCTTTGCATGCCAACTATTACCGTTTAAGCGTCCGGGCTCCACTCTCGGCATCACAGTCACACGTGGGAGATGCTGACTTCTTTCACTGGAATAGTGCATCGGTGCCAACACCTTGGCCAGTCCGAATTCTTGTGGGATCCTGCACTTCAGGGTCCAGTGGTTCATAAAGTCGAAGCTCTGCATAGCTGATTCCTTTGAGTCTATTAGTCTGTCGGTTAGCGATATCAGTGTGGATTGGTAACTGTTGATTTCTTTGTATCCTTTGTTATTCGCTGACCAGAACGTTATGTCTGCGAAGGTGGGGGTGGCAATATGGCTCAGAATAGGAAGCCATAGGGTTGATGTCGACTTTGCAGTCCCTGAAATTATTCTCAAAGTATCATTAAGTTTTACATCAACCTTCTTTACATGCGGATTGTAAACAAGTACTACATGAAGAGTAACAGGTGGTAACTAAATAAATACTTTTAATTGACCGAGTCGAATTTGTATTCGGATTGGCTGATTTGTCTGTGATTGACTTTCCCTCTTTACCATCTCATATGTGTGGAAGTTCATTATCATAAAGCACACTTCCTGTACTAACATAAGTGTTAACTCTGACCATGATCATTTTGTGCCTTCATTAAACATTTTGTCATTTTGTCCCTAACGATATCGTCTTTATTTGTGGGAGAAACCCATAATTCTAGTAATCCTCTTTAAGGAAAGCGACGAAATTTTTAGCTCTTTTGTAAACTTAATGTCTCATCTGCATGCAGCAGACACTTATCTCCTAACATATTACTAGAGGAGTAAGAAGTGTTGTATAGATTGAACATAATTTAGGAGGAATATTTGAACAGGTAACATAGATAAATAATACACATTTCTCTAGTATTACTTCAAATCTATTGGCACACTTCCAACCTGGTCAAGAATATAAAAAAAATGCTACAGGACAATCGGTCTAATATCCGATAAGAGTACGGTATTTCTTTCGTCCATTCATGCTTTCTAGAGAACAGTCTCTTAGCTCCTGGTAATTCTTAGAGAGGCATGCAACACATCAAACACTGTTGACCACCACATACGCGTTAACCGAAACATATTTAACCAGACAGGCAAGGTTTGTTAATCGGAATGTAGTCTGACACATTATATACCAGTGTCCATGTTACACAAGTGACATTTCGAAGCTGGTTTAGGCTGCAGTACTGGTCCAAAAAACCCTCTCCATATTCATGACGAAGGTTATTTCATTACTCTACTGTCCATTCGTTTAGAGCCCCATTGAATTAATCACATGTCGACCAGCGAACATTGGTAGGCTTAGTAGAGCACTACACACCAAGCAGTAAGTTATGCCAAACATTGAACCAAAGCAAATCCATACTCTCACAGCGGATCAAGTAGTAGACCTTCAGTCCTTACATAATCTGTTGCCGCGAAACAAAAAGAAACACAGCGATTTTTTTCATGAATTTCCTATGGCTGGAGGTCATACGAAAATTTCTGTGACGTAACGCGACAAAATCTTTGACGGGAGTGACGTCACATTGGTCGCTACAGTAGATCTTGGTCGCCAAAGATGTTGTTTCGGTAGGATCTGTATAAATATAATTTGTAGAGAAAATGGTACTATTAAATTTGAAGGCGTCCGATCTCACCGATTTATCCTCCCTTCCTGATGAGGTTTCCTGTCCGGCAAATTAAAAAAGCGAGACATCGACCACCACTATAACATGCATTTTCCTGTAGACAGGATGAAACCTCTCACCTTCTTCACAGGATTATTATTATTATTATTATTATTATTATTATTATTATTATTATTATTATTATTACTACATAAGACTAAAACTTGCTTGGCCAGCTGTATAAATATTCGAATGGTAGACAACAGATGAAGGAGGGTAATAATTAAGCCTGATTTAGCAGATATACAGCTACCGTGGTACTTCGTCTTTCATCACAGTGTGATGTATGTAGTTCTGCTAATTGATGGATACAAAGACAGAATGATGGTGACATATTAATGATCCATGAAGTCCGTGCCGTTTGGACTTTACCACCTGATTGTTTATCATAACACACCACCTGTCCCCAGCATTATACAGGGCTGCCAATACGCGAGGCATAAATCCACTGCTAGTGGCTGGACATTACGTTAAATTTCATCGCCTGCTTTACGACCAGCCCTAGTTTATGTCCCTTTGTTTCCAACCTGAGCTCCTTGATGCATCTGTTTACCTCTGAAACTCAAGCTGTGAACATAAACTGCGCCAAAATGTAGCCGACATACGAGTAACTGGACCAAGATTAAGAAATAAAGTTTCTAAAATACGCAATACATTCAGTCCTTGATGTGTTTCCTTGGCTCGTTGGAGATGAGAACATTGACTAACGGACTGATCATTCTTTGAGTCTGGCGATGTAACGTTCAGGACACATTCATTTTCATACAATCATAGTAATACGTTATGGAATTTTGAAAGACTGTAAAATATAATATAATATCTTAAAATATCAGTAATAATTATGGGGGATTAATAAATTGATATCCAAGCGTCTGTATGCGCGGTTTGAATCGCTTAAAAGAACAACTTGTATTCGGAAGATAGTGGGATCGAACCTCACTGTTGGCGACCATAAAGAAGGTCGTCCGTGGTTTACCGATTTCACACCAGCAAATGATGGGGATGTACTTTTATTAAGGCCGCGGTCGCTTCATTTCAGTTCCTAGCCTTTTTTATCCCATCGTCGCCCTGAGACTTATCTCTATCTGTAAACAAAACTGTTTTAAACATCTAACTACTTACAGTTTGGCGGTAGGCAGAGAAGGAAGACAGACGATGAAGTAGATCGATATTTTACTTGTGTTGTAAAGTAATTAACGGTGGAAGAAGTAAGGAGGATATACAATGCAGACTAGCACAAGTAAGGAATGTCTTTCTTAAGAAAAGAAATTTGCTTACTTCGAACATTGATATAGGAATTAGAAAGGTGTTTTTAAAGAGTTTGATCTGGAACCTGTCATTATATGGAAGTGAAATATGGAAAATAACCAGCTCAGAAAAAAAATCGAATAGAAGTTTCTGAAATGTGGTGTTATAGAAGAATGTTGAAGGTAAAATGGATAGATCTAATCACGAATGAAGATATACTGAATCTAATTGCTGAGACGAGATGGATTTGGTTAAATTTGACGAGAAGAACAGATGGAATGATAGAACTTATCTTAAGACACCCAAGACTTGTTCAGTTGTTTTTTAGGGAAGTGTAGGTCTAGACAAGGTATGAATATGGCAAGCAGCTTAGAGCAGATGTAGGATGCAGCAGCTACGTAGAAATGAAAATTTTAGCAGAGGATAGGTTGCATTGAGAACTGTAACAAATCCAGTCTATTGACCGATAATCAAACACACACAACACACGATGAAGCAGCAAACAAATCATACAATTATTCTATCTAAATAAAAACTGCATATCTGTCCTTACATTTCTAATATTTGCCTCATACTTCGTTTTTATATCGAAGTAGCAGTTACCCGCGAGTTCCACCCGCAATATATTATGTTTTTTGAAGTTTTCACTGATTTAATTGCATAACTTCCAGGTAATTAAACATTGTACATTGGAGATCACTGTTAGTACCTAGGTAAGGGAAGATTTTAATTGACTTAATGACGTAAATGTGATTGTAAATAAAAGGTTCAAGTCGCTGCACATGGTAATGAATAGAACCCGGATATTTAGTATGTAATAGGTTAGAATGCAAACATATGACAAGTAAACTCTACCTGGTAACAGTTCTGTTACGAGACTTGGATAAACAGTAAGGTCCCGGCTTATTAGAACCCCTAAAAGTTATGCCACTCTCGCCACACTATGGAAGCGCGGGTAGGCAACTGTTTCTGCCGGGTAAGTTGGGTTGCATTGTAACCTATTATTACCTAAACATCCGGACTGTAGTTATAAGGGTATTGAGGGCTTGTAGTAACGATGTAAAGGAAAGGGCGTATAAGTTCTTGTAGGACCCCAGTTAGAGGATGGTCCACCAATACCACTTGATACAAGAACTGGAACAGATATAAAGGACAGCAGCACTATTTGTTCATGATGGTTTCCGTCAACAGAGTAGCGTTACGGAAATATTGCAAGCTTTTGGATGGGGGGACTTGGAAGAAGGAGAGGACATTTTTTCGGGTGAGTGGTATGTGCCGAGTGATGGTGTAGGTGGCGTAGAATAATATTAGTAGGTGAATAAGCTGGAGTGGAGTTTTTAAAAGTAAGAAAGATCATAAATGAAGGTTAATTAAAATTCAAGAGGAGAAATTGCGAAAAGTAGTCATTTATAGGGCGAGGAGTAACTGCTTGGAGTAATTAATTACGGGGAATGTTCGATGAATTTCGAGGTATTTAAAAGGCTAGGTAAACAACTGATAAGGAATCTACCACAACTAGAGATCATTGATGGTCGATGAACTAGTGTGGCAAGAGAATGTAATATTATGTGAACAAACGCTTGAAAATACATCGCAAATAGAAATTGAATTACATTTGTTTGCTGTGTGTTTTGGACACTTTTCAACTTATTGTGAATTAATTATATTGAAAGTCGTGGGATAAACAGTATTATGTGTCTTATATTGGGAGAATACGTAATAAGTTCTTGAGAATTTCAACTCTGGAGCACGCTTGATAAAACCGACCATGACGGAAACACGGATTTTCCAAATGAATCCCCGCTAATGTCAGCAATTGTTTTGAACCTTTTTTTTTAAGTCTTCGCGAAAGCTTCATTACGCTGATTCAACACAGTTTCTACTAGTAAGCATGACGTTATGATTTACACTAATGGTGAAGTCTAGGTGAAAAATTCAGAGGAAAATTTGCAATTGCTGCAGACCACGACTAAAACGAAGTCTCTATAGGTTGGAATAAACAGAGTGAAGAATGTACGTAATAAAGGCAACGTTTCAGCATAAAGAAACAAAGAGGAATGCGAAACTATGGGCTATACGATTGAATTAAGTAATTATCACCTGATAGCAATCATTCCATACTGTTATACATCGAACTGAGGTTAATTTTCCGGAGATGGAAAGATAGATTGTATCATAGAGGGAAATCGAAAACTTAAAGTAATCACAACAGGCAGTTTTATAAGGACGTCGAGAGATGACACCACAAAATACGCTGTTATTAAAGTTAGCCCCGTCACTTACCACTGCATCATACACACCTAGAGGGATCAGAGGTAGAGTGTCGACCTCCTGGTTCAAACCCGGCAGAGGTAGTGGGATTTTTGAAGGACGGATAAAGTCCATTCTACACTCCATGTCATACGATATCCGAATGTAAAAGCTGCCTGGTGACACATTTGGTGTTTACCCGACAAAATGCATTAAATCTCAGCCATAGACACCCAAGAGAGTTTCGCTTTACTCGATCTGCCATCTAGTAGACCTGGAGTAAAACGGAACGTCGAAATTGACGAGCAGACAGCCAGATGGCATCAAATTGAAATGTTTGCACACGGTAGCTGAGGCCATACGATTATTATTATTATTATTATTATTATTATTATTATTATTATTATTATTATTACGGGGCTACCCGTGGACCAGCAGAGGTGAAAGAAGGTGCCGGAGTGAATGGGTCTAACTAATATGTCAAGAAATAAATTAAACTGAAGTGGAAGGTTATATTTTCGAAAAGCAACAAGTTAACAATTTCTCACTTAGTGATATATGACATATCAGGTACCATGACAAAGTTTAGACAAAGCAAGAAAATCCAAAATTTATTGACTGTTTAGTAATCAGGTCTTCCAGCCCCTCGCTTCACAGTTCTTGAGCACTCGGGTCAAATTTACAAAAGAGCCCAATTTTACAAGGGCAGAAATCCCCTAATACAATTGAGCACTAGCTCCGTAATTTACAATATCAAGCCTCCTAGAGGCACTTATACAACACTTGAAAATGAGCTAACGTGCTCTCCGTTTTCCAAGCCTATTCAAGGCGATATCAGAAAATTACAATTACTTGCCATCAAGGCAGAACTTACAAATTTGAAACAGGGCTATCTAGTACCCAACCTATTGGGCCGTATCGGAAAAGAACAGGTTAAGTAAATGGCCCGAAACACAAATTGAATTGAGGCGTGTACTTGCAATCCTAAATATGCATTCTAAAAACCTAAGGGGCACTAGGCCGATGAAAAGAGGGCTATTTCCAAACTACGAAAGAAAATTTAAGACATTACGGAAAGGAAGAAAACCAGATACAAAACGTAGTCACCTCAAACCAATATGAAGGAGAGCTCGAGAGGGTACATCACTCTCTATCCCCGATTTACAGTTAAAGTTTTAAGAAGTTATTACAAAATCCGGCAGAATTTACATTTACAGAAAAGTAGGTTACATAGTTAAGGTTTCGAACCTACCCTCGGGTTAAACTGCAGAGCTAGCAAGAAATAAAAATGTTAATTGGCCATTACCTTGCTCAAGAACAGCTGCCTGATGAAAGAGGCGCCTCCCGCTTGACACACACACTAAGTTAGATGACAATTAAATGGCCAAGAGACGTGAAAATCTGCAGTTTATAAACCCTCGGGGAAAGTTCGAGACCTTTCATGAATAAACCAGCTACACTCTCTCACTTTATTGGTTAACATCAAAAGTGACACTCGGAATTGAGGAAGAAGCCTGTGATAGGCGGAAAATTAATTACAGAAATTCATGATTGGCTAAATTCAAAGCAGGCGGAAAGAAAAGATCAATATTGCCAACTCAAAAATGAATGAACATAATTTAGTAAAAAAAAAAACTTAGGAATTCAAAACTTCTTCAAATCAAAGTTTTCCACTTCGCACCAGGTTGCATGATCATAGTTTTTTAGCAGTGACCTCTGTTGAAGAAAGTCTCAAGTTCTTGATAAATGGTAAGCAAAACACGTAGAATTTCATACAGTGCATGAAACTTCAAAATAACAAAATTTCATTAGATTTCTGTAGTGACATCTTCTGAGTAACGGTTTAAGTAGGTGTAGTTTCCATTTCAAGATTTCTCCAGAAGAGGAGTTCTTTTAGGCGCAAGATTTAAATGTGCGGCGTAGAGGTGTACATCCCGATATTATTATTATTATTATTATTATTATTATTATTATTATTATTATTATCATCATCTAGCGGGAGAGTACAATGAGACATCTTGAAGGTGGCGTTACCATGGTTACGGCTGGCCATTCCAAGAGCGGGGAGTTTTTTGGACATGCCTCGTAAATTGTTGATTTAAGAGCCTAAAAATGTAGCTATTCAAATCCTCTAGGGACACACCGTTTGTTGTTTCCTTGTTGAGTGCATAAAGTGAGCTACGCCCGTCTTTATGCGACAACGCCCATGCATTTTTCATTATTTCGTTTGTGGCAATACGGAGTTGAAATTTGAATTCGACAACTATCTGTACGATCCGTTCGAATGCCGTGGTGTAATTTCTTCGCTGCGTTGCCTAACCACCCACTATACTTCCACCACTCGGAACAAAACAATCTCCCATTCCACCTGCGTGATGGCACCTCTGGTATTATTTCACTTGTTCTCCCTCGGCAGTGAGTAGCGGGAAGCGACGAGCGCGATGTCACTCCAACTCATTGCTCCTGACTTCTTGTGACTCCACTAGCAAGCAGAGACTAGAAATCGCAAACGTCAAAAATCAGCTGCAGTCCACCAGCTATCTGGCAAAGCTCTTTCCCGACTGCTACAGCAGTTCAACACAGTGAAAATGTTGGAAAGTTTGAGGAAATCCTTGAAACTTTCCTGCTGTCCTGTGTCGGGAGAAATAAAGCAATTTCACTTCATTAGGTCTCGTATCCCAAGTGAAAACATCGGTGACCCAGTCAAGCTAGGTACACCAAGTGGCGTGAGTTTCGCAAAAAAACATGCACAGTTCTAGCCCTATAGCAACTCATTGTTGAAAACACCCTAGTGATATGAACTGCGAATTTTAGGCGAATAAAATGTAATAAAAGTATGAGAATATATTTTTTATTTACTCCTAAAACTTGTAATCCTTTTCTTGATCATCGTTATCAGGTTGATTAGATTAGATTAGTACCTTACCTTTTTCTACCACTACGAGCGCTAATGTGAGTCAATGCAGAGTTTCAGTTAAGCTCTCATAACTACATTCGATGTGGTCATTTTTCAAAAAACCAACAATACCTGACGACATTGAACAAAGGAACATATTACAGAAATAATTATGTAAACATGTTAATTTGGCTAAGATTTGAATCAAGAAGAATACGGGCAAAAAATAAACGTGATTTTAGGATGGTTTTTCCGGAACTGCCTTTAGGCTGGAGTTGATTTTCAACATTTGTAGAGCTATCCAAAACTCAGTTTTAAACTTTTTTGCGGCCCTTTAGCTTTTCAAAGTTAGGCATGATTGAGGAAAATGCTTATTTTACTTTTTTCGTAGAAATGTTTCCAACAAAGAAAGAAAATACTTTTCTCTTTGCTAAAATGAAATAATCATAAATACGTCTCCCGGTCCCCATCCATGTACCATACTAAATTCAGATGGCCTCGTGCTCTGTGTTGACTGATGGTACTTTTAAGTACCAAGTTATATTATTGCATGTTATAAGGGTATACTTCACTTCAAATACGTAGTTGACCGACGGTACGTTAAAGTTCCATGTTTAAGGATCATGGGATAAGTATTTCCAGATTGATCGAACTGCTTAAGTTCTTCATATTTCATCCTTTTATTATCAATGCAATGTTGAAGATTGTCTCATTGAAGTGTGACAGTACAAGTGCTCATTAGATTGTTATCAATAACAAGTAGGGTTAAATATAGGTCCTAATGTGCTTTATGAAAGTGTTTTGTGATTACTGTACTAATTTGAGTGGATAGATATATATATACATTTAGCAAAATTACCGTAATTGTATCTTGGACTTATAAGTACCGACAGGCAACTGGGCATACTTGCTATGGCCCAATCATAACCTAAGATCTGATTTGTTAGCTCGTGCTATGAGTCTAAAAATTATTTTCAGAGCTTGCGATGTCTGCTCACAGGAAAGTTTATGTAGATGAGAAAGAGATAAAAGAATTGCTGGATATTCTATTGGATAATGCTGCCGACACAGGCACTAAAAGTGATGGTGAAGTATTTGGACCTGACATGAACGCTTTTGATCAAATATTTCGGTTATTTTGGACCATGCTTGATGTGTGGTTTGTCAAAGCATGCATAATTTATAATGAATTATTCGAGAAAATTAAATTGTTACGGTTTATGAAATCAGTAGCTTGCGGACTAATGGCAATGAAGACAACGCTACCATCCAAGAGACTGTCAAATATTCCGAAGAGGGCAAGTCCACAACAGCAGCCTTTTCACAACAAACTTCGTCATAAAGCATGTTTTTCTGTGGGCAAAGACATTCGTCTTGCAAATCGTGGAGCACATTTGGTCAAATATTGAAGTACATGAAACAGATATGAAGTGTGCTCCAGTAAGCAAATTCAATCAAGACCACATTCTCAGTGTACTTTGTGTGGCGTCTTTCTCTGCTGTAATGAGAAGAACTGTTTGGTGAGTATCATTATGTAGATTATGTAATTTCGTAATTGTTAATGAGAATGCAAAATGCTGATGCTGAACAGAAAATGTAGCTCTTATGACACTAAAAGTTTGATACATCTTTGAGTTTTACCATCTGGTGTTTCTTTTTATTATTTCTTTTTATTATCTGTGTTATTTGTTATAATTTTATTATGCAGCTTATAGTGTAAATGCGAATTAATAATACAAATATACTTTGTCTAAACCGGATGTTTTAAATTTTAAATTTTGTTTGAGGTCACCATTACATTCAGTTACCTATGGTACTTATAAGTACCATCCAAATATTTTTCCAAAATTAGTTGAGGTAAAATATTCAAATAATTAACTTACACATTTTGAACTCACTTGAGAATTTTACAGGAATTAATATAAATATAAAATATTGAATATTTGTAGCCTTGGGCAACAAAGGGTTAAGACACAGTCTGCACGGTTGCTAGGTAACAACACTTCGCATTACAGCCTCCACGTTAGTTCTGGGTGTCCACAGGGTTTGTAACTACACGGGAGGTGAGTTAAAGCTTGTTAATAATTAAAGTTAAGTGTGATAAAGTATTAAATACGAGAAACACATAACGCCATGCACCCATTCTCTTCTGTTTTGATCGAATATGCAAAGGCGTGTTGATGTATTTTTATAAAATCTTCACTCCAAATATCAATCAGTCACTGTACTGCACTTAGGGCTGTCGCCAGTTTCCTCACATACTTTCAAAAATCTTGTAAATCTTTCCAATCCTCTAAATCCTCTCCCTGTAAAAAATATTTCCCCCAATTTCTCGCCTTCAGTTCCAATTTAGTCTTTATGATCTTTCCTACCATTACAAACTCCACTCCAGCTGATTCGTCTACTGGTGCCATTACACACCTTCTCATCACTGACAGCTTGGGACATACCGTTTAGTCGAGCATCTCGTCTCCTTACTCCCTATTTACAACTATGGTATAATGCTGATACCTTATATTTTCTCCTTCAGGTACTTCATAAATTCGGTAGACTGAAGAGTCTGACAGATATAAACTTACTGAGTCGAAATCTAAGAAGGACGGCTTCATATATTACAAAAGAAAAAGTAAAATTCTTATTCCCAAGTCCTTCCAGGCCAAATTTCGCAACATTTTTATTACACTACACCTTTATCGTGCAGTAAAGCTAATGCAGTGATCAACAGTATTCTATAAGAAAGAAATCAGCTCCATCTAGCTTTACACCGGTCTACTTTCAAACCAACTTTGCTTTGGAGTTACAGCTGGGTGGATTGAGGATATGTTATGCATAAGTTAAAAGTAACAGACTTTGAATGAGCGAAATTAAAAACAGGTAGGAACAATGGCAGGAGAATTCTCGGAATGAGTTTTATAAAGTCCAACATAGGAATGAACTCGACTGATGATGCTGAATGAATTACCAGGTTTCCGTGTTGGGGTCATGTGAGGCCAATGGAGCAGGATAGGTAACCTAAAATATAATGGACTAGGACATAGATGGTAGGAGAAATCGAGGAAAAGCAAGACTCAGTTTCTAATGATTCACAGACAAGAGGTATAGGCCTTAATGAGGACACAGTGACTAATTACGTTTGGAGGATTATGGGGTAATTTAGTAAGTTCGCAGAGGCGTGTATACTGAATTCTGAAAGACTTAACAATCTGTAATAAAGATGTGAGTTTGTACTCTTTTTTTCGTCTTCGTGTATACATCTTGCTTCTTTCCTTCGAGCAATAAAACCCAACACTGGCATGTTATAAGTTGATCCCACACGTTTAGGCAGTAATGCGATAAACACTACGGGTCTGGGCGTTGTTCGGGGTAAGTGGCATCGTGTGCATTTCACCGGTAGGTTTCATTCTGTTTGTAATGGGTCTGCGTTACCTATGAGTAGTACCAATTTATTAGGAACACCGTGGGGCCTGCTTCTCCTATGGTTGTTACCACTTTATGAGAAAAACCACGGATTTGACTGGAGCCCGTGATAAGTACCACTGTGATGAAA
Organism: Anabrus simplex; assembly: GCF_040414725.1. Classification (NCBI taxonomy): domain Eukaryota; kingdom Metazoa; phylum Arthropoda; class Insecta; order Orthoptera; family Tettigoniidae; genus Anabrus; species Anabrus simplex. The sequence goes on along the minus strand of NC_090279.1, from coordinate 213,830,575 downwards.
ACCAGGGATGTGCGTTGTCTGAGATTAATACCATTATGAGAGGAAAACCATGGGTTCGTGTTGCCTGTGGGTATTACCATAATGTGTGATATACCGTGGGTCTACAGTAGCACTATGTGAGCAACACCAAGAGTATACGTGACCTGCGATTAGTTCCACTAAGTTAGGAATCCACGGGATTTTTTTTGCTAGGAAAGTACTAAGAGTGTAGAGGAAGCGTCCGTGACCTTAAGGTACAGCCCCAGCATTTGCCTGGTATGAAAATGGGAAACCACGGAAATCCATCTTCAGGACTGCCGACAGTGGGGTTCGAGCCCACTAACTCCCGAATACTGGATGCTGATGTATTTTCTAATTTCTGAGCCGAGACTTCGATTCCCACATCAGTCATCCTCGAAGTGGATTCCCGTTGTTTCCCTCTTCTCCTCCTCCACGAAAATTAAGGCTGCTTCCTTCGCTCTTCCTTGTCAGTCCCTTACAATCTTCCCATTCCCCTATAAGGCCCTGATTTAGCAAATCAGGTGAGGCCGCCAGGGCGAGGTACTGAAATTTATAGGAGCTAAATATTATATAATTATATAAAATGTATTGGATGTAATATATAATTGCACTTTAAAGGCCGTAGGTAATTATTAATTCCTGGTGTTCTTTTCAAGAGAAGGGTGAAATTTCCATTGTGCTCGGAACTCAATTATTGGCGTTTACTCGGAAACATGTTTCTGGCACTTTGATCCGTTTCATCTTCTGTCCTTAGTTTAGTAAAGGAGAAATCCACATTGGAACACAGTAAGTACTTACTGTACGTGTAAATATAAGTGATGATCTTCATTGGATTAATCATATTAACGAGGTTGTTACGCATAGTTACAGATCTCTGTACATGGTTATGAAGGTATTTAGGAGTGGTGGTGAGGATGTAAACGATAGGGTATATTAGTCTCTGGTAAGACCGCAATTAGAGTATGGTTCCGGTGTATGGGACCTTCACCAGGATTACTTGTTACGAGAACTGGAATAGATCCAAAAGAAAGCAGCATGATGCTCGGGGTGATTTCCGATAAAGAAGTAGTGTTACGAAAATGTTGCAAACTTTTGGCTGGGAAGACTTGGGAGCAAGGAGACGAGCTGCTCGACTACGTGGTATGTTCCGAGCAGTCAGTGGAGTTGTGGCGTTCAATGACATTAGTAGACGAATACGTTTGGGCGCAGCCTTTAAACGTAGGGAATGTAATATGAACATAATGTTGAAATTCAAGATGACAAATTGGGCCAAATATGTCTAAATAATCGGGCTCTATTTATGATGCATTTGTAAACAGTGTACTAGGCAACTTGTAGCTAACCAGACAACAATATTTTATTTTCTTATTATAAAATTACCGTTTCATATTGTAATTAGATTACCACTCACGGGCTGTAAGGAAAGCGTTGTCACGTGATAGTTAATTAGTTAACGTGTTCTAGGTCGACCGTAGTGTCGTGGAATATCCGTGGAATTTTCGATGATGACAGCGAGTTACAAATTACGTAACCACGTGATATCTGTCAATTAAGGCAGCGAGAAACAGACGTGGACAAGGTGATCATCTGTCGTCTGACACAAGTGGAATTATTTAGAACTTGTCAAGGTTTGCATCACTGACGATGAATGTTGTGTTTACTGCAGAACATAATGCAAACGGATGCAGAGTTACTCATGGATGAGGTCTTGACTTCTCCGTGGATCCCTTGGAGAGTATCAGATTGCTTTCTCCAGCGTCTGACGTTCAAACCATTCATAACACTTGTAACCTTGTTCTACTACTCGCACTCCTATTCTCCTACAGCAAATTAAAACTCACCCTAATTAACTCTTTCTTCTTCCGTTGTACTTACACTAACTGGTGTTACCGTTTTAACTCCATCGTCTACTCTATGCTGTAAGGCTTTACGTTAACTAAACTAACAGCCTTCAAAGCTATAAATAGACGCAGCGTATCTAACCCTACCTTGGGCATATTGAGAGGAATGATCGTGCAGCCTAAAACTGACCGACGTGAAGGTCGAAGGAAACACTCCTGACTGAGGATCTTGCGCGATTGGACAGAACTAGATTCTAGTAGACTGATGAGGACAACCAAACATCGTACAGAATTCGCTGTGATTATTTCCAGCCTTCAGTAATGGAGAAGGCATAACAAGAAGTAATAGTCATCGGTATAACGACGTCAATGGTTCTTCTGTTTGTCAATGTTATGTATGGTCTATTGTGCGCAGTTTTCTCAACTCTTTGTATCGTGCGATCCCAGTTGTGTTTAAAATCTTCATTTTCCAGTACACGTTTTGGGGAGAATTTGTATTTAGACGCCCTATATTAGATCAAGGATCATGTCAGGGCAATTTCTTGATGCATTGCTATTATTATTATTATTATTATTATTATTATTATTATTATTATTATTATTATTATTATTATTATTATTATTATTATTATATTCTCAGTGAAATGACAAAATTCCTTTGATCTCTTGCTTAGTCTAATGCACGTTTTTCTTGACATCAGAACTTTGTGTGTATTTTGCATAGATTTTCGACCCAATGCCCTTCCTGTCTCTGATCACTCTGTCTCTGATCAGTGAATTCCAAATTGTTCTCTCAAAACCAATATTATAATAATACTCAGAGGGAGTTGACCATGTGGTTAGGAGCGCACAGATGTGAAGAGGGACGAATTCATCATTGTATGTTTCTATGGTGGTTGGTCGTGTAGTGTGTTTTGTGTGAATGGAGTGACTTGTCTTAAGACAATCACAAGCATCCAGTCCCCAACCCAGAGGGGAAACCGCGCCTGGGAATAAAACTTGGAGACCGCTGCACCGAAGGACAGACGCTGGTCATTCAGGTAATGTGTGATCACTCTGTCTCTGGTCAGTGAATTCCAAATTGTTCTCTCAAAACCAATATTATAATAATACTCAGAGGGAGTTGACCATGTGGTTAGGAGCGCACAGATGTGAAGTTGCATTCTTGAGATAGTAGGTTCCAAGCCTTGACGATAGCATTCCAAGGTTCCCCATTTGCACATCAGGCAAATGCTGAGGCTCCGTCGCTTTCCTATACCATCGTCAGCGTAAGACCTGTCTGTTTCGGTGCGGCATGAATCAGATTAAGAAAATAATAATAATAATAATAATAATAATAATAATAATAATAATAATAATAATAATAACACAATTTTCTGATTTCTGTGGTATATTTCGTAAGTCGTTGTCTAATGTTCCCATATCAGTGCGTTCGAATCTGGCTAACAAGGGAGCATTCCCTATTCGTCACCACCGATTTCGCTTAAATTTATTAAACTTGCAGGGCTTGGCTAGACATGAAAGTACCCGAAGTGGGAACTCCAGATGGCCAAGCGTATAGAAAATAAAAATAAATAAAAAATGTTGACGCGGCTCTCGCACCGTATAAGCCACTTTAGCGCGCACGTCGAACAGTTGTTGGCGTAGCGGTAAGAGCTCGGACTGGTAATTCGATGGTCTTGGTTTCGACTCCCCGTGTGGAGACTGTTTTTTCTGTCAACTTTTATATTATTCACTTTCCAATTACGCAATGAAGTGAATAATTCATTTTATTTATTTATTTATTTATTTATTTATACGCAAAAGGCATAGAAAAGGTAAAAAATTGGGGTTTCATTGTCAAACTTTTTTTTACCTGTACCAAGAATCTATTGTTTGTGTACAATCGCCAGGAGCAACCTTCACTTGTCAGGTGAAAACGAATCTTACAGCGAAACGATTATTTATGGCACGTTCCCCAAGGAGGGGAGATAGCCAGTAAAAAAAGAAAAAGAAGAATTTCTGTTTGAACACGTCGGGAAAGTTCGCAACTCCAAATTTTCTACAATTGTGCGCTCATTAAAAAAATGACGTCCTATATGCCTTTTGCATATAAATAAATAAAAATTAAAATAAATGGATAATATAAAAATTGAGAAAAATATTCTTCAGACGGGGAGCCGAACTCACGACCATCGCTACGCCAACAACTGCTCGGCGTGCGCACTAACGTAAGTGGCTTATACGGTGCGAGAGCCGCGTCAACATTTTTTATTTATTTTTATTTTCTATACGCTTGGCCATCTGGAGTTCCCACTTCGGGTACTTTTATTTCTAGCCAAGCGCTGCATGTTCTATAAATTTGAGCTAAATCGGTGGTGATGAGTAGGGAATGCCCCCTTGTAAGTTTTTTAGCCTTTGGAAGTGTTTAAATGCCGTAGATTCGTATCATTCCTTCCAGGATGCTAAATTAAAACCTCCGATTTTAAGTTGTTATACCCAAGTCAATCCATTATTATTATTTCCTTCACCATTAGTGTATTCTAGGGACCACCTTCATCCTTTGTTGTTCCTTCTTCTTCCTCCAGTACTCCTTCATCTGCTCACTATGCCTTATTTTCCTCTCTTCAGCCTTTTCCTTCCCTCCCGTCCTTCCATTCTTAAAGATTTATTTCTAAAATTCTCTCTTTCCGTTGCTGTTTCTTCTCTTATGTTGTTTCCTTACAATTTGTTTCTCGTGTTAATGAATCCTGGATGTTTTTGACTTCTTGTTGCGAGGATATTTAAAGATCACTTTTGTTAACCTCTTGTGATCCATTCTGTATACATGTCTAAAAAGTGTCAATCTACCCATCCACATTGTTCCTGTTTTCTATGTTCCGGTATATTTAATCATTACTTCCCGATTTACAAAGTTCTGTAGCTTTTAGCGGACCTAGTATTTTCCGCATAGCTTTTCTTTCCAGTACGTCTAATTTATTCAGCTTGTAATTCAGTACTAAACATTCACTCGCGTATAGGTATTCCGGTTTGACTACTGTGTTGTAGTGTTGCATTTTGAGCTTTTTAGAAAAAACACTTTTTGTTGCAGGAATTTCTAGTTATAGCGTATGCTCTTTCTTCCATCTTTTGTATCCTTACATCTCCAGCTCCCAAACCATTTTTGAACAGTTTCTCCCAAATATATGAATTTATTTATATTCATTATTCGACCAATTTTAGTTATTACAAATTCCGGAGCATTGTTTATATTACCATAAATTTGGTTTGTCTATAGAAATTATTAAACTTACTCTGTTGGATATTTCTTGTGTTTTCCGTTTATGATTATTATTATTGACACAAAATCTGAAGGACGAAGTGTAAAACGGAATTTTAGCTAATAACAGGCTGGATTGACGTCTTTGTCAAGGGTCTCTGAAGGCCCCGTAGCTTTCATAACAGCTTAGCAGGAAAAAATACGTAATTGACAGACGTTCTACTGATCTTATTCCCTGCTATGCATGTGAATTTCCATACAGGAATGTAGCGAAAGATAAAGACATTCTGATAGTGTTCAGTAATATTGGAATATCCCCTGTCAGGGATTTAAAGTCTACAATATGGTTAAATCAGAGAGGACTGCAGACACACACAAAAGCAAGGGGGGTTGATTTGACTAGAGATAGCTCCAGGGCACAAATCCACACAAATAGAGCAACAATCTCATTCCAAACTCCTCCTGTAGAACCGCATGCCATCATTTCGAACTCCAACTGTCTAACACACGCAAAAAAGTATATACATTTGAGAGTTGAACTTGCGACCCGCTGTTCTCAGAACGGGAGGAGGAGGGATGAGGGGGAGAGAGTAGGGGATTTTGTCAGAGATTTGTAACCGTGGGTAGAAGCTGCAAACTTTTGGTCGTCTCACCCTAGGCTCTCTGTACGTCTGTGAGTGTGTGCGGTATAAAGCTATCGCTGGGAGGCAACCTTCATGTTACAATGGAACATTGATTCCCACACGGGTGGATCAAATGTAGCCAGCCATCAGACCAAACTATTTGGTGTCTTGTTGAAAATGTGGGATTTGCCTTAGAAGACAACTTTGCATTAGAGGGCTGTGAAGTGTTCTTAACATTAAGGGAAGAAACGAGGCGAGTCGTATGAAAGAAAGGTTTTTGATTATACATCGCAGCCATTACCGATAATATAGCAAGATGGGGTTTACAACCAAAAGAAACGTATCCCAGTAGTTACGTTCGGCTACAAACAGACCGTGTGACAAACATTATCATTCTACAGAGATTGGAGAAACATAAGGAATCAAAGACCACAGTGAAAACAAGAAATTGCCCACATTTCGTTATGAGTAACAGAATCAGATATCAGCAACTGGTGCCAGGAAAGAGAAGGATATCAATGTTACATCTGTGACAACTGTAACGCCACAGAGTTATGCCGAGCAGCTTTTGGGAGGAAAAATACAGCTTCGATGGCTGCCAACTATCCGAGGTGATCAGAAGAAGTAAAAACTCTTGCAAACTTCTCCACAATGCAGGTGTGTGCCATACATAACCATCCCTTATCAAAATATCACGTAGCCAATACTGCATTTATTTATTTATTTATTTATTTATTTATTTATTTATTTATTTATTTATTTATTTATTTATTTATTTATTTATTTATTTATTTATTTATTTATTTTGAATATCAATAGCGAAATTAGGGCTTGTGACCCTTTATTTTATGCAACCACGTAAATTACAGGACATTGCATATATGAAAGGAATACACTGTTCTATTAAAAATAAATAATAGGCAATCTTGTCCCTGAAATAGAGATCAGACTCGGTACTGTGATTCATTGATTGTTTCCAAGAGATGAGGTCTGAAACTCACGGAGTAGAGACCTGGACTGTGAAAGCTACCTCCTGTACAGATTAGAGGCCTTTGAAATGTGGTTACACAGGAGAATATTCAAGACAGCCTGGAAAGATTTTGTAACGAATAATGAAGTGTTAAGGAAATCTGGAGCTGGAAAACATTATCAAGGCCACAAAACAGCTTATTTAGGTCATGTCCTACGAGGCAGAACGTCAGGGTGGACGCCATACGCTGGAGGAAGAAGAAGATTAAAATCGATGATATCTGAGCTTAATAACAGATTTTGAGGACATACAATGAAGAATGAAAACAGAGCTCAACACTGAAAAGAAGAAATCCGGCTCATTAAACTAAGCGTCCTACGCTAATAATGACCAGAATCACCAAGCACATCATTTTCACGAGGCTGAAGGAACATCGGTATCATTGTCACCTTGGCTAACTGCAGAAATCTTCAATGACAGATCGCGCCTTCGATTTTCTCAAACATGAAATAGGGAATCACGATTGTAAATACCAACCGACAGAAGCTTCAACGTTTCTCTACCTAAGCCATTGAGATAATGAAGCATGAGGACTCCTAAACAATTCCATCTCGTCCTATTACTGGCCAGCCGCTTCACTTCATTCCAAGGCTCTCCCATGCCTAGGCACTCCTCAATCGCCTTCCAAGTCGTCTTCCAATTGCCTCGTTTTCGAACACCTTGGGGTTCCCACTCGAGTGCTGTCTTTTCGATGCCTCGAGTGCGTTTTCTTAGATTGTATCCCATCCAACGCCACTTTCCCTCCTTTGGCTGGTTTTCAGTTGGTTGCCGAATAGTTCACCCCTCCCCCCTCCCACCCTCTTATATCGATGGCTTAGTGCACTTTTGTTGTATGTCCAAAAAATCACGATCTCAGAAAACTCATATTGAAAGTTTATGAAGTTGCAGTTACTTACGACAAATAATATAGCTGTAGCCAGTGTTATTGAACTGTACATAATTCCTTTGTGGTTGTATTTCAACAACTGGACCACATTTTTGTGCATCAGTGAAGGAATTATTCTCTCTAGTTTAATGGAATGTTGGGACATACAACATTTGGCACGAACAATGTGAAAGGGAACTTCCAGGCAAAAACGTTGTATTTCTCAAAGGAATTTATTTCAACATTCTTTTTAATCATTTATTATTAAATTATTTTATTTTTTAACAAAATCACAAGGTATGAATAATAAGAAATTAAATAAAGTTGAATAATCTCTTTTCAGTTAAAAGTCTCTTTCAAAGCAGTGTCCAGGACATACAATATTTGTGTTAAATCAAGGCAGTAAGAACTTGAAATTTTCTACAGCAAAATAGTATGTCCAGACATACAATATTTGCGCCTTCAAGTGAAATGCAAATCTCATGGACATACCTAGGCTAAATTTATTATTCGGGACATACAACATTCTTGAAGTGGAGTTGTTGATTTAACTAGGACATGCTATATTTCCACCTTGGAAATCAGCTTGTTCCCTATTACTTGAACATACTATAATTGTGAATTAGCTAGAAATGTTTGAGGGACATCCACATATGTTATAAACTCCAAGCTGGCCATAAATGAACATACAGTGTTTGCGCACTAAGCCATCGATATCTTTACTTGGTATGACATTCGTCCATCTTTTGTTGACGATACGTCTTAAGCAACTGACCACGGAGACTTGTAGAATAGTCTTAGGAAAGAAGGGAGGCTATAGATTAGTAAAGTTTTTGTGGATTATTACTCGTCGTGAGACGACTAACCATTGCCTACACTGCATACCAGGCTAACGGAGAAACAGGTTGATACTCTCACCACAACGAAACCATCACTGTTTGTTCCTTTCCTTACGCACGTTTTGGAAAATCTGCAAGCTTTATCGGATAACTTTTACATGCGTGCTGCCAAAATGAAGCCACATTTCCCTTTGCGAAAATAAAACGATCATGAATATGTCTCCCGATCATGGCCATCCATCAGCGGCTGCTAATTTCAGATGGCCAGCAGCCATAAGATATAGCATGCACAGTTGCTAGGTAACAAGACTTTACATCACTGCCTGTACGGTTGCTATGGATCTGCCGCGTCACGATACTCAGATTTTCGGACTTTCCCCAGCCATGCAAACTCGTGTGCTCATCCCGAGGTGGTGCACCCCCATTGGAGGTGAACTGTATGTACTAGCCTTCCTTCCGTTCTTAAGTTTCTGACAGTACCAGGAATGGAACCGGGACCCCGAGGACGGTAGCTAACAACACTAACCGTTACGATACGAACATCCATAAAACATAGTTATGTTAAAAACGTGCAGTATTGAGAGGAGTTCCCCTTGCTTGGCTAACAACAACAGTTACAACGTCACAAGGTCAAGTACAAATAAATTAGCTTATAAGGAGAGATTTTAACTCATGTAATTTAAGATGTTAACATTAACATCGCCTCTCACGTCTTGGACGCAATGTACAATAATATTACATTTTTTTTGTTATTTTGCTTTACGTCGCACCGATACAGATAGGTCTTATGGCGACGATGTGATAGGAAAGGCGTAGGAGTGGGAAGGAAGCGGCCGTTTCCTTAATTAAGGTACAGCCCCAGAATTTGCCTGGCGTGAAAATGGGAAACCACAGAAAACAATATTCAGGGCTGCCGACAGTGGGGTTCGAAGCCACTATCTCCCGGATGAAAGCTCACAGCTGCGCGACCCTAACCGCACGGCCAACTCGCCCGGTAGTGTTATTAATATGCAATGTTCCAAAAACATTAAAATTCATTTTACCGTGTCTACTTGTATCTTTTCTATAAGCCGAAGTTGTCCCAGTGAGGGACGAAAGATTTTCCTTTTAATTTAGAATAATTAAGGGTGTACTTTATTTTGAAAATATAACAATATTCTAGCATTGAAAAATGGTTCTCCTCGTGTTTTTAGATAAATGTTTTACTGAGGTTATTTATACACAACTGGTCCTGATATAATCATGGTTTGTCGATTTTTATTTTGAGCATCAATTTTTTATTATTATATCATCTTCGTTTCGTCCATTCGATGAGCACATACGAACTATGTATTTATTTGGCTTGATGAATTGATAGACTTCGCGTTCGTATCCTCTTAAGACCTTTTCATAAATTTTTCTGTTATTTTTTCGTTCATCTTACCATTTATTACCAGTTTACTTTTTAATTGTATCAGTACATTTTCGCTTCGTTTTCAATTATTATTATTAATATTATTTTTATTATTATTGTTCCGGGCGCCATCCTTGTCCTTTGTAATTCAGACTATTACGAGTCTACCTTCTCATTGTGCGAAAAGGCAGATTTCTATCTCTCCATATGGAGGGGAAACAGACATGAGTTTGGTGTATTGCATCCTAAAGTAGCGAACAATGCTTTGAAGGATTCATAAGGCTGTGGAAGCTAAGGAATGTGTTTTACTGTGGCTAAAAGTGCTCCATGGGATAAATCAATAAATGACAGAGAAGATGGTGGATAAGGCCCTCATCCCTTTGGGAGCACGTTCAGTCTAGCGGTTTATCTCCCCTCGTTGACGATCAACTCTCTTCTTTGATGTAGTGAGGGTGGCCTAGTTTTTAGGGGAGAGCGCTATTAAGTCTTAAGAGGATTCTCAGGGGACAGGCAGGCAATCTGACACGCATTCCTGTGAGCACTGCTGTGTGCGTCAGGACTATCTGAGCCTGAAGCTTTGTCTAATCTCGAGCACCCCTTCACACAGGAATTCAAACAGCGTTACTTACAAATCCTCTAAACAGGCATAAAAGTAAGTTACATTATCGATGTTCATTAGGGTTCCATGTTGTATAATATAGGCATGCGAATAACTTGGTCAGACATTCCGTGCTTACCTGACAATAGTAATTAATACTCTGTAGTGGGAACTTTTCGTTGGGGTAAAATGGAATGTTGAAATTGACACACCGGCAGCCGGAATGATACAGTCGTAATTCCCCCACACTGTAGTTTAGACTATTCTAGTACAAAAAGTCACGCATTTTATTTTCTTCTTGACAACGATCACGGAACAGTTAGAGACGGAGGTTATCTTAAATAGTTTGAACGATGCAAAATTTGTGACGCAGTGTTGTTACCAAGCAACCATGTAGACTGGGATGTGAAGTAGCAATCGATGGCCATTACTGAGAGACATATTATCAAAGAGGCCTCATCTCATCCTGCTGTAGAGATCTCATTATTTCATTCGTGGTAGTTCCTTAGACACTGAGTCAGTTCCCCACTTTCGATGCGCTGCATCCCACAGTTGTCGACTTCAGACTCAATACAGTCGTCTCTTGAAAACAATTCATTATATGCAATGAAATTCATCCTTATCAATTTGAGTTTCATTTATTAAAATACATTTTTACGGTCATTTTATTTTCACCATGAAAACTTTGAGACATTTGTTTTTGTTTTTGTTTGTATTTCCATATAAAATGTATCCCAAATTTTTCAAAGCTCCATCCACGGTTTCCGTCCAGGGTGCTCATTTTCTGCTTGCTGATAACCACAATTTTGTTTCCTGATATCCTCTGAGTGTCGGGCTGTCTCAGGGGGTTCTTAGAGGCCTGAGTTTCGATTTCCGACTGGGTGAATGAGTTTTTCTTCTTCAGGGCTGTTTCTAGGTTCAGTATATATAACAACTAGAGCCTAGATGTTTAGGCAGTGACAGGAAAGAAAGCAAATTTACTGAAACGAGCAAGAAGTATATTCCACTCGAACAACAGTTCTGCTATGAGATTTGCATAAAAATTAGGGGTCCGGTCTCATACACCCCTAAAATTTATGTTAGTCCCGTTACATTGCCGAAGAGTGGAGGAGAAGGAATCTCCCACTTGACGAATTTGTTTGCATTTCAACCTGTTACTGCCTAAACATCCGGACTGCGGTGTTAACAAATGAAGAGATTTCTGACGGTAAGATCAGAACCCTGGTCTATAAAGCGAAGAATATTGACCAAGAGGAGTCGTTGCGCTGACCATATTTCACTGCGAGTCCGCATGTCTTCTGGCTGAGGGTCGTGATAGCGATGTTTGTTTCTGTTATTTTAAGAGGAGGAATAACTGGACAACCATTTTCTTTTAACATTGATAAGAAGGGGAAAGAGAAGTGGTCCGACACTTCGAAGAAGAAATGTATCGGCGAAAGAAGGGAAATGCCCCCGAAGGGCATGAAAATGATATACACATGTTTTTTATAATTTGCTTTACGTCACATCAGCATAAATATGTTTTATGGTGGCGATGGGATAAGAAAGGGCTAGGAGTGGAAAGAAGCGGCCATGGCCTTAAGGCACAGTCCTAGCATTCTCCTTCTGTGAAACTGGGAAACCATGGTAAACCATCTTCATGACCGCCGACAGTGTGGCTCGAACCCAGTACCACCCTAATGTAAGTTGACAGCAACGCGTAGCCAGTCAGAATAGTAAGGGAACAAGTGTTGACGAAGGGAGGTCGGAGAGTACATGTGCAAGTGAGGAGCCTGGCACAAGTACGTGGAATCGTGGTCGCAACACACGCTCCCTAGTAGAGCCCTTTATTCTCTTTCCATCCACTGTTTATGGTAGGCAAGGAATACCATAGCTCTATTGTACCAACCACGCAGGGTTGTTCGCGTTATAGCATCATGGGAGTTTATATTTTGAACTCACACATGTGAATTTTATATACAAATCAATCTACTGAAGTATATTTCCGTCTGAACACGCCACTCACAAGTTCTATAACATTACTCCAATGGCTGAACGAGAATTAAACTAACTCTCGGTGAAATCAAATCAAATCAGTGGAATCTCGTTGCCCAGCAACGCGCACTATGCACTACTGCAGTCACCGCCCGCCGGTAAATTTCAAAGTGCTTTGTTGCCATGCAAGCGATTATATCACTTTACCGGTATGTGCATTTTGGGAGAGGAATGAAACTCAAATATTGGAAATTGATTGTAGGAAGTCAGGCTGGATATAATCTGATTTCACGGAATAATCATACTCATATCCATGAAGTGAAATTCTCGTTGAATTGAATGAGGGGGTGAGCCTGTTATAGAGATAAAGCGGTACATTGTTCCAGTTCTAAAATTGTAATTTCTTCATCCCACACTGTGTATTTCAGGATGGTCGGCTATTAGGACGGCCGTAACTCGTTGTTATATCCCCATCGCACTGCGATAATTGTATGTGCAATCATCATAATCTGAGAGCAGCTTATCTCCTGTAATGTGACTGTTAAATCGTTAAGGTGGTAAACACTGTATCATAGCTCAACGGTTTTAATCAGGCCGACAAACAGATTAAGTGGAGCATTGTTATACGGGAGGAGAAAAACACATCAATTTCCATCACCAGTGTGCGAGTAAGTAACGTAGAGCAAATATTGAAATGTATGCTAATGGCTATTTCACGTTCAGAAATTCAAAGTGTTTCCTGATACAGAATTTGTTGGTTCATGTCGAATAAAACCCTATCAACGCTTGAAGTGTAAAACGATAGAAGAATGTAACTTCCAATGTTCAGTCACATATCTCAGAAACTAAAAGAGGTATTTAATTGAATGTTCTTTTGATGTATTAAGGATACATTCATCGTCATTTGCGTAGAATATAAAGCTTCTATGTTTAATATTTTGTGTCAGAAAGAACCTTATTAAAAAGGATATTTGTAAAATATATTGTTAACAATTCCCTTAACAGATGTACATTTTACTGAGAAAATTCTCAAACCAGAGGGCAGAAACTTTGCATGCATTATATTTATACATTTTGTGAGCTGGTAAAATAAAATCGACCTATTGTTTACAGGAGTTGAGAATTTTTTATATCCTAGTTGAAAACTGAAATTGTCCGTAAAATTTGCAGCGCTCTTCAAGCTGACCTCCATGAACTAATCAAGGTATCTGATTGTATTTACTCCAACAAGCAGATATATATAGTGTCTAAGAGACTACACAGTTTCGAATACATTTCTGAGGGAAAGGTACACAATGTTTCAAAAACTGTCACGTACGGAAAATCCATAAAAAGTGTTTGACTGGTAACTGGCATCCAACGTTATTAAACGTGCTGAGTTATGTTTAAACTTAATTTTATTGCCCAAAACATAAATTCAGCACATTATATGATGCACCAAACTCTTCAGGAAAAATTGGAGATTTCCTTAAGCTAAAAAAAATAAATTTGTCATTTTTGAGCGTATCACACCTCGCGGTTCCTTGAGTGTATTTTCCAGTCACAATTAAAATCATTGAAGGCAGTAAAGTAAGTATGACCGTACTGAATACTAATGTCGTAGTCGTCTCATCGAGAAAAACAACGAAGTGTACCACAGAGAAAGTAATCATAGGAAAAGATATAATTAAAGAGAGAGAGAAAAACTGCAAATGGGTAATTAAGAAAAAATGAGAGAAAGAATGTAAACAACTCAGAATTAAAGCAAAGGAGAAGTGAAAGTATAATCTACCAGAAACTAGAAAAAAATAGAGAAAGGGAGAAAGAAACGTAAACATAAAACAAGAAAAATTAAAGCTGTTAAAGCCGAGGGAACGAAAAGGAGCTATGGAAGCAAGAGCGTGAGAAACAAGGAACATGGTAAAACATTTGGCGGCAAAATTTACTTAAAATATTATTTACAAACTTCCTTGATCTGTATGTCTTCCTGATACACTGAAATATATGGAAATTGTTACTCGCGATCGTGAGAAAGTTCGAAATAAAAGTGCCGTATTATTTCAAATTTTGGGTTTCAATACAGTGAAATACGCTGTGTCTGCATCGTGGTTCCAACATAACTGAACACAATTTAACCAATATCCGGCCCAGTTCTATACAGAATGCTCAGTAAATAGTGAACAAGAATGTAATCATTCACACGTAGGTGATTGTCCCGCCAACGATCGGTAGAACAGCTGTTTCATAATGCAGTAGATTCAGCTTCATCAAACATCCAGCTGAGGTAATTTCTCTCACAGGTTTCAGCCTGACACAAGTTACGTGTATGTCGCGCTGTTAGAAACCTCACCCAGTATACCTCGTAACTTTGATGGAGTGCGAGTTGCAGAGCTCCCATTTCAGGAGTTGCTATTACTCTTTAATTTTAATTTGTTCACCTTGAGACGTGGCTGGATGTAATTAACAGCGGCTGTGTGTGTTTGTGATGGATTAGCGCCCCGCCACGCTCCTAACGAACGTGAAACACCTGACAGTCGTGTGATATATGATACGAGATGTGTGAGCCTTGCTTTCACCTTCCAGAACTACAAATCAAGGTTCCTTACACGATGGTGCACTGGTGTTACTTTTTTAATTTACTACTTGCTGAAGTGGCATGTTTAAATGTAAGAGTGTAACGCGATTCTAACAAAGATGGCTAAGAATCGAATCCTGATAAATACATGTGGGACTTCTGAAACAGTCATAAGCGTATGGTTTGGAGCCTACGGACTCGTCTTTATTATAACGATATAAACAAACACATGGCATCGCTCCGTGACTCAGGTGGCAGCCCGCCGTCCTCTCACGCTGGGTTCCGTGGTTCAAATACCGTTCACTGCATGTGAGATTTGTGCTGGACAAAGCGCAGGCGGGACAGATACTCCGGTTTTCCCTGTCATATTTCATTCCAGGAACACTCTCCATTATCGCTTCATTTCATCTGACAGTCATTTATCATTGCCCCAGAGGAGTGCGACAGGTTTCGTCAGCCGGCAGAATTCGTATCCTCGCCGCTAGATGGGGCTTCATTCATTGCATTCCTGACCCGGTCAAGTGACTGGAAACAGGCTGATAATTTATTTCAATAAAAATATTAATAATGAAAATGATAATTAAACCGAGTGAAGTGGAGACTCGTCCGTTCGAACCCCACCGTCGGCTGTCCTGGCAAAGATTATGTATAATTAAATGTATTTAATTTAAAATTATTATATTAACCGCAGTATGAAATAAAATATTGTACATAAGAGCAACTAAAGTGAACATTTTACGTTCTGCGTTTCGAAATTCCACACTTCCCGCACCGTCACAGTTTCCCTTCCCTGCTGTTGTTCCAGATATCGTTTCCATGAATTTCTACGTTATTTACCTGAAGGTATGATAATCTGAGTCTCTCTGCATTGCAATTCATCAAATCACAAACAAACTTGAAGTGCAGCGAAAACGAGGGCAATCTGAACTGTAATAATAACTTCGTGTGGCTATTTCTAGCCGAGTGCATCCCTTGTAAGGCAAACCCTCCGATGAGGGTGGGCGGCATCTGCCATGTGTAGCTAACTGCGTTTTATTGTGATGGGGGATAGTGTTATGTGTGGTGTGTGAGTTGCAGGGATGTTGGGGACAGCACGAACACCCAGCCCCCGGGCCATTGGAATTAACCAATGAAGGTTAAAATCCCCGACCCAGTCGAACCCGGGACCCTCTGAACCGAAGACCAATACGCTGACCATTCAGCCAATGAATCGGACATCTGAACTGTAAAATTAGAATATCGTTATAAACAGGCACGAATAACTGAGAGCGTAAACTTATTTGAAGAAGGCGCTAAGTATCACCTAGTTACTGTACTCTACAGCTACGTCGGTGAGTTGCATAAATTTTAGGGGTTCGGATAGTTCAGATCGCTAATATTTATGCAAATCTCTCTGCATAACCGTTATGTGGGTAGAACACAATTGCGCCTTGGTTAAATACGTTTGAATTGTAACTTATTCATGGCTAAGAGTCCTTTTCTAGCCACAAACTCCGATAATAATCAGGTTTGTTAAACCTGGATCTTATTTCTGTTTCTTCTCACATTTTTTCTCAGCTTGGATGAATCGCGTCTACAGTGAAAGTGAACTCAATTTCCCGTCTTTAAATACCTGACAACGTTCAGTAATCGGTGTACTGGCCTTAATAGCCACTTGCACATATTCATATTTTGAAAATACTCCTGCTATTTAGGACCTCGTTGTAGAACATAAACGAGCCGTCCAGACTTTAATGTTTGTAATAACGTTCCAAGCGTTTCCCAGGTATTGTCGTCTGTCGTACGATCATTTATAGGTCGTTAAGTTCACATTTACTGCTTAATGATTGTGCTAAATTCGCGAATGTTGATCTTAGCAAAGGAGAATAAATAGACACCTGCAAGGTCTTTCAGATTACTTACATATATACATCATCATTATAGACCCTTATGCCGTTCAGCGTTCAGTCTGCAAGCCTCTGTGAATTTACTACACGTCGCCACAATCCTCTATTTTGTAACTAGTGCTGTGGTCTCATTTAGTTATATACAGTACGTCTCATCCTTATTCATCCATTGTTCTCCTATATAACTTATCCTTCACCTTCCTGCCATTGTTCCCACCTGTTTGTACCAGCAATCATTCTCGCTACTTTCATGTCTGTTACTTCTAACTTATGAATAGGATATCGTGAGTCCACCTAGCTTTTGCTCCAGAAAGTAAAGTTGGTCTGAAAACAGACCAATGTAGAGATAGTTTCGCCCGGAAGCTGACTTCCTTCTTACAGAATACTGTTGATCACTCCATTGACTTTACTGCTCCTTAATTCAATCTCACTTACTATATTACCATCCCGGGAGAGCACACAACCTCAATACTTGAAATTATCTACCTGTTCCTGATTTGTATCACCAATCTGACATTCAGTTCTCTTGGATTTCTTACCTACTGACATTATTTTAGTCTTCGAAAGGCTAATTTTCATACCATACTCATTGCACCTCTTTTCAAGTTCCAAGATATTAGACTGCAGACTTTCGGCACAATCTGCCACTAAGACCAAGTCGTCAGCGTAGGCCAGACTGTTTTTTTTTCGCTAGTTGATTTACGTCGCACCGACACGGATAGGTCTTACGGCGACAATGGGACAGGAAAGGCCTAGGAATGGGAAGGAAGCTGCCGTGGCCTTAATTAAGGTACAGCCCCAGCATTTGCCTGGTGTGAAAATGGGAAACCACGAAAAACCATCTTCGGGGCTGCTGACAGTGGGGTTCGAACCCACTATTTCCCGGATGCGAGCTCACAGCAGCGCGCTGCTAACCGCACGGCCAAGGGTGTAGTGTAGTCAAAAGGGTGTAGTGTAGTCAAGTAAATATAAATAAAAATCAGCTGACCTTGTATTCCATTCATTTGTACTTCTGAGTAGGTAGTTAAAGTATCCGTAATTTATATTTCGCTCCCTCGATCTTTCAGTATTTATGAGCGGTTAGCTAAAAATAAATAAAGTTCATATATCCCAGTAAATTGCAGTTCAAGTCCCTGGAGTAGTAGTAGTTTTGATAAAAATATTTGAGAAATTACTGTAGACAACCTCGTATTTTTCAGTAGGCCTAATTAAGGACACTTTTATTCTCCGTCCCGTGGAGTAGGGAAAATAATAGTAATCCACCAGCTGTAATAATCACATAACCACATTTCAGTAGAATTGTAGTGAAGATAAGGTATAATATATTAGATAGTATCTTGCCAGTTAAATTAGTGTTTTTCTTCCTGTACGGCAATCCTTTCGATACTTAAGCATTTAACCAAACGCAGTGTAGTGTAGTGTAGATACATTTGTAGTATAGATACAGTACATTTAGATAGTGCCGTATTCTGCCTGCTATATTCGTGTGTTATTTTTCGTGTGTATCTATTAGACCGTAATACTAATAATAATTTGTCTAAGCATTTAGATTCGTTGGTAATCTTTGAGTACAGTAGTTCTTGCAAATTTATTTTCTGTTGTGCTTAGTTTAGTCAGATACGGTTCGGTACCGGTATCGTAATTAGGATACGTCTGAAAGTAGTTTAAAATTACTGTAGTGTACTGTACAGTAGTATACGAGTAATATCCTATTAGAATTTAGTGTGCCAATTTTATTATTGTAAAATATTTGTGTAGTGCTGATGTAGTAGAGGTATCCGTAGAAACTCTTACTAAAATACTGTTGTTGTAATTAGAATAGGCTTAATTGCAGTTTGGAATTGTGTAGTTCTTGTGTAGGCTATTACTTTCGATATTCTGTAATTAACAGCAGTTTTTATCCTGTCAGGGGTTGTAGGATTAAAAAAAATACAGCACGACTAAGTAATATTGTAGTGTAGTCGTATATTAACTACATTATTGTTGTGTACTATCCCAGACAATATATCCCTCCGTTCATTTATTTTTTGCAAATAAGTTATTTTATTTTTAATTTCATTTTTTCCCCGTAAAGAATGGCTAAGGAGCGCGAGTGTACTTACTGTGGGTGTAGCCAGGCATTGAGGGGTATGAGGGAGGAGTTGGAAAGTTTGAGGGAGATAATTAGGATTCTCACAGAAGACAGGAAGGAAGATAGGACTCCCTCAAACAATGTACAGGTTACAGTAGGTGCACAAGAGGGAGGGGAAGGAAAGGGAGGAGTTGTAGAAGACAGGTGGTCTAATGTTCTAAGGGGAAGGAGATTGCAGGCTAAGGGCTCTATTCAGGATCAGAATTCAGGACAGTTGTCTGTGCGAAATCGGTACGAGTCACTCCAGATAGAACAACAGAGGGAAGATGAGGGACAGGGAACTGTTGGTGAGATGTGTGGAAGTAGGAGGAAGGGAAAAGGTAGGAAAGGAAAACGTAGAGTAGAGGATAGGAAAAGACAGGTGGAACAGGGTCATGGGAAGGAGAGAAGGGAGGAGGAAGTAACTTCTGCAGCTATCAGGAAAGATAGGGCTGACCAGGAGGGGAGGGGATCAAACGAGGTGGGTAGGGTTGAGGCTCTGGTCATGGGGGATTCCATCGTTAGACACGTGGGGAAAGTGTGTGGAGGAAAGGGTACCAGGGTAGAGTGTTATCCAGGAATTAGGTTGAGGCAGATGTTGAGGAAAGTAGAAGAGAGGGAGGAGGGGAAGGAGAAGGTGGTAGTGTTTCACGTTGGTACCAACAACGTAAGGCAAGCTGATATAAGTACCAACATAGTTGGAGATGTGTGGGATCTGGTAAATGCAGCACGGGTGAAGTTTAAGAAAGCGGAGATTGTTATTAGTGGAATACTGTGTAGAAGGGATACTGACTGGAAAGTGATTGGGGATTTAAATGAGACTATGGAGTGGGTATGTGGGAAACTGGGAGTGAAATTTCTAGATCCTAATGGGTGGGTAGGTGATAGGGATCTGCGCTCAGATGGCCTTCATTTAAACCGCAGTGTTACATATAAGTTAGGAAATTTGTTTGGAAGGGTAATAGGGAGGTACATTCAGGGAAACGGGATGGCCTAGGGAGGGGTGATAAGGGAACACCGAACTGGAAATCAAGTAGGGATGACATAATATTGTTAGTGTTGAACTGTAGAAGTATTGTAAGGAAAGGAATGGAATTAAGTAATTTAATAGATATATATTTACCAGATATTGTAATAGGAGTTGAATCATGGCTGAGAAATGATGTAATGGATGCAGAAATTTTCTCACGGCACTGGAGTGTGTATCGTAGAGATAGGATAGGAAGGGTGGGAGGGGGAGTATTCATTCTGGTGAAAGAAGAATTTGTAAGCTACGAAAAACTTAAAGATGAGACACATGAAATTCTAGGTGTAAGGCTCATTTCTAAAGATAATAGGCAACTTGATATATTTAGAGTGTACAGACCGGGAAAGGGTAGCACTGACGCGGATTCGGAATTATTTGATAGGATGGTCAGCTATGTGAGAAACGACATGGAAAGAAATGTGATTGTAGCGGGAGATCTGAATTTGTCAGATGTCAATTGGGAAGGACATGCGAACGACAGGAAGCATGACCAACAAATGGCAAATAAGTTAATATGGGAAGGACAGCTGATTCAGAAAGTGATGGAACCAACCAGAGGGAAAAATATCCTGGATGTCGTGCTGATAAAACCAGATGAGCTCTATAGGGAAACTGTAGTAATAGATGGTATTATTGATCATGAAGCTGTTTTTGTGGTAGTTAAAAATAATTGTGATAGAAAGGAAGGTCTTAAAATTAGGACTGTTAGGCAGTACCATATGGCTGATAAAGCAGGTATGAGGCAGTTTCTAAAATGTAATTATGATCGGTGGAAAACGGTAAATAAAAATGTAAACAGACTCTGGGATGGGTTTAAAGAAGTTGTTGAGGAATGCGAAAACAGGTTTGTACCATTAAGGATGGTAAGGAATGGTAAAGACCCACCTTGTTATAATAGAGAAATAAAGAGACTAAGAAGGAGGTGCATACTGGAAAGAAATAGTTAGAAATGGCTGTGGAAGTAAGGAGAAATTGAAGGAACTTACTAGAAAATTGAATCTAGCAAAGAAGGCAGCTAAGGATAACATGATGGCAAGCATAATTGGCAGTCATACGAATTTTAGTGAAAAATGGAAGGGTATGTATAGGTATTTTAAGGCAGAAACAGGTTCCAAGAAGGACATTCCAGAAATAATTAATGAACAAGGGGAGTGTGTATGTCAGGATCTTCAAAAGTCAGAAGTATTCAGTCAGCAGTATGTAAAGATTGTTGGTTACAAGGAAAATGTCGAGATAGAGGAGGAGACTAAGGCCAAAGAAGTAATAAAATTTACATATGATAACAATGACATTTACAATAAGATACAAAAGTTGAAAACTAGAAAAGCGGCTGGAATTGATCAGATTTCTGGGGATATACTAAAGACAATGGGTTGGGATATAGTACCATATCTGAAGTACTTATTTGATTATTGTTTGGTCGAAGGAGCTATACCAGATGAATGGAGAGTTGCTATAGTAGCCCCTGTGTATAAAGGAAAGGGTGATAGGCATAAAGCTGAAAATTACAGGCCAGTAAGTTTGACATGCATTGTATGTAAGCTTTGGGAAGGCATTCTTTCTGATTATATTAGACATGTTTGCGAAATTAATAACTGGTTCGATAGAAGGCAATTCAGTTTTAGGAAAGGTTATTCCACTGAAGCTCAACTTGTAGGATTCCAGCAAGATATAGCAGATATCTTGGATTCTGGAGGTCAAATGGACTGCATCGCGATTGACCTGTCTGAAGCATTTGATAGGGTGGATCATGGGAGACTACTGGCAAAAATGAGTGCAATTGGACTAGACAAAAGAGTGACTGAATGGGTTGCTATATTTCTAGAAAATAGATCTCAGAGAATTAGGGTAGGTGGAGCTTTATCTGACCCTGTGAATTCCTCAAGGCAGTATTATCGGACCTTTATGTTTTCTTATATATATAAATGATATGAGTAAAGGAGTGGAATCGGAGGTAAGGCTTTTTGCGGATGATGTTATTCTCTATAGAGTGATAAATAAGTTACAAGATTGTGAGCAACTGCAGCGTGACCTCGAAAATGTTGTGAGATGGACAGCAGGCAATGGTATGATGATAAACGGGGTTAAAAGTCAGGTTGTGAGTTTCACAAATAGGAAAAGTCCTCTCAGTTTTCATTACTGCGTTGATGGGGTGAAAGTTCCTTTTGGGGATCATTGTAAGTATCTAGGTGTTAATATAAGGAAAGATCTTCATTGGGGTAATCACATAAATGGGATTGTAAATAAAGGGTACAGATCTCTGCACATGGTTATGAGGGTGTTTAGGGGTTGTAGTAAGGATGTAAAGGAGAGGGCATATAAGTCTCTGGTAAGACCCCAACTAGAGTATGGTTCCAGTGTATGGGACCCTCACCAGGATTACCTGATTTAAGAACTGGAAAAAATCCAAAGAAAAGCAGCTCGATTTTTCTGGGTGATTTCCCACAAAAGAGTAGCGTTACAAAAATGTTGCAGTGTTTGGGTTGGGAAGAATTGAGAGAAAGAAGAAGAGCTGCTCGACTAAGTGGTATGTTCCGAACTGTCAGCGGAGAGTTGGCGTGGAATGACATTAGTAGACGAATAGGTTTGAATGGCGTTTATAAAAGTAGGAAAGATCACAATATGAAGATAAAGTTGGAATTCAAGAGGACAAACTGGGGCAAATATTCATTTATAGGAAGAGGAGTTAGGGATTGGAATAACTTACCAAGGGAGACGTTCAATAAATTTCCAATTTCTTTGAAATCATTTAGGAAAAGGCTAGGAATGCAACAGATAGGGAATCTGCCACCTGGGCGACTGCCCTAAATGCAGATGAGTATTGATTGATTGATTGATTGATTGATTGATTGATTGATTGATTGATTGATTGATTGATTGATTGATTGATTGATTGATTGATTGATTGATTGATTGATTGATTGAACTCGCCCGGTATTGGGCAGACTGCTTACTACATTTTCACCTGCCTGAATCCCTCACTGCCACTTCATACCTTTCAGCAGATGATCCATGTAAACTACAAACGACAAGGGTAGACTTGTCTAACTCCTGTAAGTTCAGATTGCATTCTGAAAGGGAAACACAGTCATCTAAAATTGACGAACGGCCGTAGATCAGTAAATTAAAAAATTCTGTATGACATTTCTGCTTTGAAAGGCAGTATATTAAGTTTTATTGGGAATGTTATCCAATGTACCGCCCTGTATCGATGTGTAGGCGTTTTACTCGTCTGAAGTAAGCCTTTTGAGGTAGCTGAAAGTATCATGAGAGAGAAGCTGTGAATATCTATGATATTGAAATTCATTTCTAGTACGGAAATAAACCAGCGAATTCACGATTTTCAGTCATAACAGGCAGACGTCAGTTGATGAGTACGTTAAAATTTGGGTGGCTAATGGAACTCTTACTTTTGATATTTTAACAATACATCTTGCATATCAACATAATCGTAACACCATCAATATCTTGAGTTGCAAATATTGACTGTTCTGTGAGAGTGAATGAGGAGTACATTGTGAATGCACCGCATTCATAAGTTAAAAATGTTTTTACGGTGACACAGACCGTCTTCCACGTATTCAATACATTGAAGAACAGGGCGGATTAATGAGACACCCCATTGATAACACATACGGAGCATATGAAATTCTTGTACGTGAACCTAACTTGCAGAAAATTTGGAGTTTTACTGCCATTTTCCACTGCAATTCCAGTCCATTAGTACTTACGAATGTCGAGAGAGTTGTGTCGGTACAAAAAGGAATATCAAAGAACAATTTTTCCTTGAAAAATTCCAAAATCCTAGCATCTAATGAAATAAATGTGTTAAAAATGTGCCCTAAGTCTATATTATTATTATTATTATTATTTACGGATTATAATATAGTACAAAACAAGTACGCTTAATGCAATTTGTTGCAGTATTTTTATAGAGAGAACTCGTTATACTGCAGTCGAAAGGGGTGAACAAAGTGATTCTCTAATATTTTCGAAATGATTTTTGATTGCGATATCTATACTGGTGCGCCTATTTCAAATGAGTCGACACTTGACTGAAAGGGCAATCGATCCAGCAGATAATTTGAAACATTCCTCTACATAATTTCATTTTTAACGTCTTTACCATACATAAGATGCGCGAGTGCCGGTTGTAATGAAAAGTGAATTTAAAAACTCCAGCAGGACGAAGTGTCCCCAGTGGACTCAAATTAGACCTAAGCATCTGGACACCCCTGTGTAATGCGAAATTGTACCCTAGATTTCAGGAGATTCGGACCCGCCGTTTCAAAAGGAGGCGGAAGTATTTTGTTGTCAATAGAGAAGAAGTAACAGCAGAATGGGTTGGTCAGGAGAGCTCAGTGACTTCGAACGTGAACCTGAGTAACAGATCATTTTAACCCTTCTGATGCTGCCCAAGTCGACTGCAGGTGGGGTGATTGTGAAGTGGTATATCTACTGATAAACCAAGAACAGGCAGACGACATTTAGTAACGCTCAGGGACCTTCGAGGATTGTGAAGGATGGCTGTAAAAATCGCAAGAAATCAGCGGAAGAATTTACTCTTGAGTTCCAAAGTGCTGCCAACACAATGACTGTATTTCGGGAGTTAAAAAGAACGGGATACAATGGTCGAGCTGCTACCCACTAATTTGAGATGGCGAGTTGGATTGATCAATCACGCTACACGCTGTGGTATTGTGATGAAAGCGTTCGGGTATGTCTAATACCTGCAGAACGGTACCTGCAATCACGTGTAGTGCTAACAGGGAAGTACGGAGGAGGTGGTATAGTACGGAGGGGGTGTGTTTCTTATGGTTACGTAGCGCTTAGGAAAACTCTAAATGCGGAAGGATATGTTCTGCGCATAGTAACTTAGAGGATTACTTCGGAGACTATGATTGTATCAGCATGAAAATAAATACTGTCGTAAACCTGCATCTGTTATGCAATGGTGTGTAGACAGTAACCTTGAAATGGACTGGCTGCCCCGAGTCACAACCTGAACCCAATAGAAAATGTTTGGGATGCGTTAGAACGTCAACATCGCTCCAGGTGTTAGTGTCCTACCTCACTCCCTTCTCTGGAAGAATGGGCTCCATAGACATTGCCACCTCATTCAAAATGCCTCCAGTAGAGTTGAAGCCGTCATAATAGCGATGGGTGGAGCACACGGTACTGATATTTCATAATAGAAAACGTGACAAGTGTAAATTCTAAGTGCAATTTCAGTTAAGTTCCAGGATACTCTTGATCAGCTCGATAATGTGAAATTTGATCAAGATGAAGCAAAATTAATAACAAGACTGTATCTGACAATAAATATACACCTTTATATTCTGCGCCATACTGTATAAATTCCCCTTATGATGTATAGAATACTGATATGCTTAACAAGACAAAAGGTTAGTACGTCGGTATGTATTGCGTCTCGGGTAATAATTAGCGATGGCAATGGTGTAAGAATTCTCTCTGACCATTCAACATCGAAACGGAATTCCTGGTACAATCCAGACTGGCGGGAACTCCCTTGTTTCACACCGCAGAGTAGAGATAATCCCTGGCGGAAGAACAAAACGAGATCCACTGGTTTTAAACCTGACAGTTCGTCCGAGTTGGTCGCGTTAGCAGCGGAGCTTACGGGTTAAGCTTGCTAAATTAATTGCTCCGAACCAAACAAGCGATTATAATAATTACAGTTAATATCCTGCGCTTTGAAATACACGCCAGGTCATTAAGATCAATGAGCCTCAGATTTACGGACCGCGCGGTTCATGATACCTTTCAAATTAAAGAGGGGGACTTAGGTACGAATGATACAGTTTTTGAAAGCAGTCATGGCAGTAAAAGGGAGTTCCTCAACGCTCAGCTCTCTACCTTTTGTTCTTTAATACTTATTTAGAATGGTATTGAGATCCTCGCATTGGAAAATAAAATCAAGGTAGTTAACTATTAGAAGCACATCCGTTTATGGAAGCGTTATATTAACTACAATCTGTGAGATTAAATTCATTATGGCTACTAAAGAAAATATTGACAACCTGACTGTTCGACACAATTCTTAAATTGCGTGGAGACTTACAGTAATGTAATTGTTTGCGCTTTCACATCTCAAAAATATTAATAAACTCCATAAATATATATATGCGGGAGAAAAACCATGGCAAATGTGTCATGCTGATCCACTAATAACCGGTGTAATCACCTGAATATTGAATGAAGTCATGCAGACGTGCATGCATGGTGTTGTACAGGTGCCGGATGTCAGCTTGTGGGACGGAGTTCTATGCCTCTTGAACTTGTTCGGTCTATACAGGGACGGTTAATGCCGGTTGTGAATGACGCTGGAGTTATCATCCAATGATGTGTCCCATACGTGCTCGATTGGGGAACAGATCGCGGTATCGAGCAGGCCAAGGCAACATGTCGACATTCTGTAGAGCACGTTGGGTTAGAACAGCGGCGTGAGGGCGTACATTATCCTGTCACAAATCACCCCCCCGCCCGGGAATGCTGTTCATGAATAGCAGCACAGAAGGTCCGAATCACCAGACTGACGTACATATCTGCAATTAGGGTGCATCGGATAACCACGAAAATGTTCCTGCTGCTCAGACCATAACTCCCGGCGTAGGTCCAGTGTGTCGTCGCCGCACACAGGTGGAATGCATGCGCTCACCTGGCCTCCTCCTAACCAATACACGGCCATCACTGGCACCAAAGCATAACCGGCTTTCCTCGGAAAACACAACGGACCTCCACGCCATCCTTCAATGAGTTCTCGCTTGACACCATTGAAGTTGCAGTTGGTGGTAGTTTGGGGTAAGTGGAATGCACGCCGGAGGATGTCTGGCTCAGCGCTGTTCTGCAAGTAACCTATTTCGAACAGTTCGATGCGTCACTTTGCCGCTCGAATTGATGCTGCAGACGCAGTCCGCTTCGCCGCAGCCATACGCCGAATACGGCGGTCCTCCCTCTGGGCGGTGCAACGGGGACGTCCGGTGCCCGGTCTTCTCGCAAGTGTACCTTCTCGTGACCAGCACGCATACACAATGGAGACATTCCTGACAACCAGTTCTGCAGATGTGCGGAAGGATAATCCACCTTCAGGTAGCCCTATTATACGGCTTCATTCAAGTGCAGAGCTGTTGATACTGACCTGTTGACCCACTCAGTCACTCCGTCCAGTCTTACAGATAACTAACGCTCTCGCACATTACAGTCCGTATTTAAAGCAAACGTCATGGGGCGGCTACTAGAGCCACGCTGATGACATTTGGGGGAAATTTGAATCAACGTCATCTTTCAGATGTATAAACACGCCTACCAACGTTCGTTAATCTAACACAACCCGTTCCTGGTGTTTGGATGTTTTTCTTCCCGCTAGTGTATTGCTAATGATATTAAGAGATAATAATTGTGGGGTAGGGGCCTCCGTGGCTCAGACGGCAGCGCGTCGGCCTCTCACCGCTGGGTACCGCGGTTCAAATCCCGGTCACTCCATGTGAGATTTGTGCTGGACAAAGCGGAGGCGGGACAGGTTTTTCTCCGGGTACTCCGGTTTTCCCTGTCATCTCTCATTCCACCAACACTCTCCATTCTCATTTCATAGCATCTATCAGTCATTAATAAATCACTTTGGGCGTTTCGACCCCATCGTACTAATAGCCTATATATGATCCATTCATTCCATCCCTGACCCGGTCAGTAACTGGAAAACAGGTTGTAGGTTTTCATTTTCAATTGTGGGGTGCAATGGGCTCATTTGTACAAATCGGAGATCCTCAATTGTGAACTTTTGTAAAAATGAGTGATGACAGCATACATGATAATTCTAGTTTGTTCTCAACTCTATACACATTTTGTGCCCTGTATCTTTGAATAAAATTTAACATACTAATAGCAAATATTATTAATTTTATTCGGAGATCATTCATAGGACATCTAATACGGTTACCGTAAAATAGAATCAGTAGGAAAATTATGAAGATTAAGAGTAAGAATAACAGAACTTAAAGAAGACACGAAGATTTAAAATAAAAACAAATACACTCAAGATATGGAAAGTTAAACACACTAGACTACAGACTAAAATCAACAACCAGAGAATAGGAAGAGTGATTCCAAAAGAAAAAACATTACGTTCAGAAAGGATGAAACAGTAGACGGCTGATAAAGAGAAGAAAAACTTTCTTAAACGGGACTAAATTAGTCCTATGTTGGCTGAAATTTAAAATTAATAAATTTTATTCGAAGAAGAACAATGTCTAATTGAAGATCCTAACTTCCAAGGTTGAATTCTACCCACTATGTAGGGTTCCTAACGATGGTACAAAATCTGGGCTTTCAATGTCGTGGGACTCTACGTCCACCTGAGGAACCATCCGCTGAAGGCTGATGTCTGTGTATTGGATACGTCCATATCGTTCAGGATTCTTCAAAATAGACTCTCAGCTAGAGTATGTTTAGTGTAAGCAGAGAAACCTCTCTTTATTCGTCAATAACATTGAAAGACATGCAAATAACG
Source organism: Anabrus simplex (assembly GCF_040414725.1). Taxonomy (NCBI): domain Eukaryota; kingdom Metazoa; phylum Arthropoda; class Insecta; order Orthoptera; family Tettigoniidae; genus Anabrus; species Anabrus simplex. The sequence continues at coordinate 213,802,070 of NC_090279.1, read as the reverse complement.
TTGTTTATTTTGGGGGTTATATAGCTTAATGTAGCTATTAGAAGTCACTACCGTCAACATACGAACACTGTCGATACCGCTTAACTGCACCACGAACTTCGTTATTCAATATTTCAAGCGCGATACCCGCACATGACATTTCGATTTGTTCTCGTAGCGCATGCAAGTAAAGGTCAAGAGCAGACTGACAGTTCCGCGGGCATGACAAACAGCTGTTACGGGCGGTAGACAAGGTTTCTATATCATAGCCCAAGCCTTATCTAATTGAGTTTGGTGGCTCTTTCTACGTTGGCCCTACTGTTTGGTCCCGATGGTAGTACGAATTTTCCAAGGTAATTGAAGTTGAAACCTGTTAAATTGTACCGTTTTCCATCTCTAGCGGAGGTTTTTTGCTATGTTGATGTAGCTTTTCGATGTACCCGGTTTTTCGGCATGATATCTGATGAAGGCGTTCCCTTGATGCTCTATTGTCTGATCTCTGTGCGGCGTATCTGGTTTCGTCTCCGGTCTCAGTAATGATTGCTAGATCATCAACAAGTGCTTGATATTATAATTTCAATAATAATAATAATAATAAATTATTTTAAAGCTCAATTCGATTGCCCATGTTAATTTAATTCGAACTTCAAAATGTTGTAGGAAGCTTCTTCTTATACGAATCTTTATCACTGGTGGGAAATCATTATAGTTTTGTTTCTTTTTACAGAAACGTATTGATGTTTTTTAAAGTATTAATAAAGTTTTAATATTAAGGAGGTTTGATAAAACCGATATTAAATGAGATTCTTGCTCCAATATCAGGTTAAGCGATCTTGCTCATTTATCACTCAGGTTTGATTGGTGTGTGCGCCATTGTGCCACCCCTTATATATTAGATTCCTCCGTGGAGAGAATTTGCGAGATGATACAATCTATTGAAGTGTATGGTACAAACGCTGCGGAGAAACAATCTGGAGATGATTTCTTGCGAAATTGGATTCCCCTAACAGAAATGATGGGGATTATTGATTGAGATGTTCATATTTTCTTTTTCTCGCGTTTCTACAAGTATATAATCATAAGGATGATATTTTTGTGGTCTGTGCTGCAGAAGACGCACAAACACAGTTCTTAAAGCAACACAAACACTCTTCTTTTCTCTCTATGTTACTGTTTACTCTTTTTGTTCCCTTCTTATTTTAGGAAAAGAACTTGTGGATCTGTCGGAATTTATCCCCGGTGCCTGCCTCCCCATGTTCCAAGCCAAGCTAGTTACACAATTTAATCTTTTGGAAGCCTTGCTTCGCGTCATAATTCTCAGTCGAGCTTTGCACTGCAGGCAGAACTGAGCCCTGGGGAGGCCCGCAGTCTTGTTGCTAGGAGACGACACATTTCATTAGGACTTGAAGGAAATATTACAACCAGCTGATTTATTTAATTATTTTAAGGTATATTACTTGAGGTTCATATATATATCGTCCGTGTATGTGCGTGCACTCGCAGTGGGCCCAAAATTAACAGACCACATGAGTAATGTCCTTCGGAGGATTAAATATATTTAACGTCAGGAGTTTCTGTTTGATTAATTCATTCCAATTTCCGAGGGCTGTCCGAAATGCTCCTGGAACACATATCATCAATATAGCATTATATATTGAGTACAACATTTTAAAAGGTCATTTTAGTTAATGTTCACAAGTTACCTCGAACAATGAAGCATTTGGGCCTGTGTTTCATATGTAGTCCCAATGTTGAGGCAATAATAGGTTAGAAAACAAACCAACTTACCTGGTAGGGAGCTGTCGTCTACCCGCTCTTCAGTAGTGTAGCGAGAGTAACATAAGTTTTAGGGGTTCAGAAAGGCGGGGACACTACTGTTTATGCGCATGTCATAGCATAACTATTGTCAGGATAGAGTATGCGTATTTGATTTAGTATGTTTGCATTCTAAGCTTTTACTACCTGAACATCCGAGCTCTATTCATTTGTAAGTACCTTCTGCGTGAATTTTTTTGTTAAACATCACAACGGCTGCTTACGATATATGTCTTGCATTTCTGACCATTCTGTATTCTTGTTAGTGGTGATACGCCCCTAAAAGTTGTGTTATATGCTCTGTAGATTGATGGTTGATTGAATCAGGTTGTGTGGACAAGTGTCAGTGACTCGAATGCGTTTGAGGTATGTCACAGCTACACATCCCGAATCAAAGTTAAATTGCACAATTCCGCCACATGGCACCGAATGCTGGGAGACACTAAGTGTTCAGACGGAGTCATGAACTTGGTGAGAGAACTACCCCATGGCGTAGATAAATAATTTTTGTCACTGGTAGATTAGAATGCAAACATATTTAACCAAGGTGCACGTATGATCTAGCCGCTCTACGGTTAATGTAGGTGAGTTGCATACATTGTAGGGGTCCTCATTGCTGAACCGTTGAGCGGGTGGAAGACAGTTGCGCCTTGCTCGAATATTTTTGCATTCTAAACTGATAGTGCATAAAATCCTCTTCTTACATGTGAACCATTTGTAGAAGTGGTGGGAACGTGAGCGCCCTGGAAAAGGTGCATCATGAGATCTAGGACTAGTTGAATAAACACGACCGCTTCAGTCGTATTACTGCCAGAGGGATGACATCATATCGGTACATAAGACGAGGAATGTTTTTGGAAAATCAATTACGAAGCGTGAAGGAATAGTGATGCAAGGGACGCACCTTGTTGGTTTCGTGATTCATGAAGTGGCACAGAAAACAAAATAAAAATTAGTTCGTCATATTATCAGAAAACTTAAAAAATATTCCGAACGTGAATCCTGAGGCTCTGCAGGTTTTATATACGAGGGGCGTACTTTATTGTTTTAAACTTTACTTTTTCTACGTCCGGTATGGTTCACATTTCACTTTTGAAGGGGGTAACATGTAACTAGTGGTTTGTTCGACCGTTTAGTAGCAGTAAATGCACAGGGGCCAACTAATACACTCGTCATAGACATTCCATAACTACACTGTCAGCGTAACAACAGGCAATCGTCAGGCACACCGCTGTACGACTTCGTTCCTATGGAAAGAAGGCGTGAGCACTGCAGAAATTCATTGGCTCCTGGTGGCAGTCTGTGGAGAAAATGCGCCGTCATGGGAGACAGTTTACAACCGAGTGGAAGGTTAGAAAACACGTCACCACCTTCAAAAGTGAAATGTGAACCATACCCGGACGTACAAAAAATAAAATGTAAAGCAATATAGTACGCTCTTCGTATATAAACCTAGGGTCCCACGTTTTTAAAAGAAGAACCCGGTAATGAAATAAAATGAATGAAATCTAGATTCTGAACTTCAAAGCTGCTAGAGGAAAGAAACATTTCTGATATTGATGATCCTCGAGTAGAAAGCTCGTCGAATGAGAAGGGAACAGATGAAACATTATGAAGTTTCTTATTCTGTTGGAATTGGTCTTCTCATATTGGTGTATTTTTCCTGAATCATTGCTTTGATTATATTGAGCAAAAACCAAAACAGATTTGGCTCCATCCTATAAATGAGAGTATTGCCATTTTGATTTTCCTAGGGAAACTACCTGCAAATTCTGTTCCTAGCACCGAGAAATCTCACCCAGTCAGCGTAATCCATTCCTCTCGTTGTTACTCTCATTGCGTTCAATGTAACGACCACCGGGACCATCACAACATGCAAATTTCCATCTCGTGTAATGTCTGGTTGTGTTTTCTAAGTCTCGTCCAGCGCTGGGAACCCTACATAATAGTACGTCTCATAGCCACCTTCTATACACTGCCCTTCAATTTAATCAGCAACCATTCGTTGCACGAGAGAAAATTACAGGAGCTTGAAATCTTCGTGAATATATCAGAGGCCAGCTAATGGAACGTGTTATACATAATTACAGGCTTTCTATACTGTACAAGGCAGCCAGAATGGACACAGTGTAAATGAATGTGTACTCTTCGTAATATGTTGAGAACTATGTATAAGATTTCTCTCTGACTTTCCTGGCCCTTCCCCAACTGTCAGGTGTCAGCTCTAATTTGGATTAAGGCCAGCTGTACGGCCAAATGTCATTCCTTACGTGAAATACATACGAGGACTATTTTACACTCTTATACTTTTTCTTGTTAGTGGCTTTACATCGCACCGACACAGATAGGTCTTATGGCGATGATGGGATAGGAAAGGCCTACGAGTTGGAAGGAAGTGGCCGTGGCCTTATGTAAGGTACAGCCCCAGCATTTGCCTGGTGTGAAAATGAGAAACCACGGGAAACCATCCTCAGGGATGCCGACAGTGGGATTCGAACCCACTATCTCCCGGATGCAAGATCACAGCCGCGCTCCTCTAACCACTCGGCCAACTCGCCCGGTATACTTTTCTTCTGTGGTGGCTGGTAGCGTGATATGTAAGTGAATGTATGCATTAAGATGATCACGAGCACTCTCTACACTAACTAGAGGATTCGAACTAATGTCTCTTAGAAGCGACGACTACTACGCTTAGTGGTCATGGAGAAATCCAGACAGCTATGTATACAATATTGACTATATATTATATTGTATTGTTAGCTATTTATTTACCATCCACTCAGCCTACGTGATTAGAATTGCGGAAATATCTGACGGTGAGATAGCGGCCCCGGTCTAGACAGCCGAGGATAGTGGCCTGGACGATTCGTTGTGCTGACCACACGACACCTCGTAATTTTCAGGCCTTCTGGCTGAGCGGTGGTCGCTTGGTAGGCCAAGGCCCTTCAAGGGATATAGTGCCATGGGGTTTGGTTGGGTTATGTATTACCATTACATGACAATCCAAGGAGAAGAAATCAAAACCGTGTGGTTTTCTGATGATGATGTTATTTTACCCGAGACTACAGAAGATGTGCGGAAATTGCTGAATGGTATGGACTTAGCCTTAGGGAAGGAGTACAATAGTAAAATAAGTACATCCAAAACAAAAGTATTGGAATGCAGTCGAACAAAGTTATGTGACGCTCGAAATGAAGTCTTAAAGATAGATGAATATTGTAGCTTGGACAGTAAAATAACTAACCATGGCAGAAGTAAGGAGGACCTGAAATGTAGACTGGCACAAGCAAGGGAGGTCTTTATTAAGAAAATACATTTGCTTACTTCGAACATTGATATAGGAATTAGGAAGATGCTTTTGAACAGTTTCGTGTGGAGCGTGGCATTGTACGGAAGGGAAACATGGACCATAACTAGCTCAGAAAGAAAGAGAATGGAAAGCTTTGAAATGTGGTGTTACAGAAGAATGCTCAAGGTGAGATGGATAGATCGATTCATGAATGAAGGGATACTGAATTGAAATAGTGAGAGGAGATCGATTTGGATAAATTTGAACAGAAGAAGGGATTGGATGACTGGTCACATATTAAGACACCCAGGAATTGTTCAGATCGTTTTTGAGGGAAGTGTAGGCGGAAAGAACAGTAGTGTTAGACCAAGGTATGAATATGACAAGCAGATTAGAGCAGATTCAGGATGCAGCAGTTACGCAGAAATGAAAACATTAGCACAGGATAGGATGGCATAGAAAACTCATCAAACCAGTCTATGAACTGGTGATCAAACAACAACAACACAATATAAAATCATTTCTTACTTAATAAATCCCTCAGTTTTGATAAAATGCAGAGAATAGTAGTAATATCATCACCAGATTTACAGTATGGTGGCCATGGTTCGACTCCCGTTCGTTCTTTACTGGAATGTTTGGAATGAATGATCTCGTCTTTCTGGCTCGGATTCTACGTACAAATAGATCCCGTGGTTGTGATCACGGTATCCACTGTCACGTCAAACTAAAATATTGCTTGCTTGGAACAGTACTTTAAACTTGCGCAGTAAGAGTCACATTTAGTGAGACGTTCTTCGAAAATAATAACACGGACGCATGGTGGACTGAACCGTTTTAAAATCTGTTTGTTTTCACTCCTAATGTGCCAACTTGAGACTCAGTAGTCGTGTTTTGGATGATACTTTGCCTTTTAGTGAGTGATTTTCAACGTATTTCATGACTTAATAATTTCAATTTTGTTCTTGTTCAGCATAGTGTTAATTGCGTAAACTGTACAGAACATATTACTTAGGTTTCTTTTCTTTCATTTCAGGTGAGTTGACTTTAGTGCCAAAATGTTCAAGACTAATCACCGTAAATTAGAGGTAAGATTATTCTTGTTGTATCGTTTCCTGGTCCCAGTGCTCCCAATATCTTGAAATCTGTCAAGGTGAATAGAAGGTGCAGTGCGATATCATGCCACCTGTGGTGAAGGTATCATTCGAAATAGTTCTACATATATTTAACGATTAGCGCCCGGAATTTTAGACAGTAATAGGATTAAGTGCAGAATTACTGAAGCAAATAAGTATAGACTAGGCTGCACAACGGTCGCGCTATGAGTTTTGCATGAACGTCAAGGCCACCGCATCTTAGAACACCCTAGAATTTATGTAACTCTAACTACGTTAGGGAAGAGCAGGTCAGTCGAAACTTCGTCATGACCAAATTAGCTTTCATTCTAACCTATTACTACCTAAATATGTGGGGTGTATTAATGATTATATTTATGCTTGAATGTAGTTACGTCAAACTCAAATGTCAACAGATCACTTAAAATGCAAGCATGTGTGTTCAGAACATATGACGCAACAAAAAGAGGTTTAGCTGTTATCGACAAATCACAGGGTGTTCCCAAGCATATCGGAAGTAGTCTGGTGTGGGAAGGGGTGGATAGTATACCCCAAAAGATTACATAGTCACTATGAAGACATGGCCTACGATTATTCAGAAATATAGATCCTCTCACTTAATAGAGAGATAGCTTTTTTTTTCAAGCTCTGTGTTCTTGACATTTCACAAGATGTGGAGGGCCTTTTAGTAGAACTTGGTAATACGAAAGCACCAAACTACGAGAATATGCAAATTAAAATTATTTTCATTGATGGAATATTGAAAGACTGTGTGTGAAATTAGGCACCGTTACTTTAGATTTCACATTGTTATTTAATTTGTAATGGGGTCTTCCATTACATGTTGTGATTTTCATAACCCCTGGAAAATTTCACGAGTAGTATTTGGAATATAATTTTAATTTTTTTTTCGTAAAATACGCCATACTATAGTAATATAATGATATGTAGTACAGCCAGGGAATGAAGTTCCAAGGAAACCGCGAACCAGGTGGAATTACGAAATGCAGAGAGCCCAGAAGAAAAATAAGTCAAACGGAGGACCAGAAAGTCGAATCATAAAAGCACTGCGTGATCCAACACGGTCCATACGCTAACAATAATAATGTATGGCCTCCAGAGAAGAGTGACGCATTTCTCACGAGTTGATGTCATGGGCGATTTGTGTGTTCTGCGAGGATGGCGCTCTACCTACGATAGATTATAATGTTGGATATGGCACACACTTGCAGCTCCGAATGAACGGAATGAAGGTTAAAATCGCCAAACCCGCAACCACTTGCACCAAAGGCCGTGTTGCTGACCGCGGACTCGTTTTGTTATTATTCACATCACGAACATCGCTTCTTCTCTTTTTTCATGGGTGATTTAAATAGTTGGATATGGTTTTATCAGCCCGTCGAGGATGTCTTAGAGACTAGATGAATCATATTTTTAGAATGTTGTGTCACCAATGATCGTGGATTGCCAGCTGAATTGCGGAATGTTTAGCGCTGTAAAATGTGGCAGACAGTGGTCAGCTCTGTATTTGACTAGGTCATTACTGAACACTGTTATGTTATGGAAGAGCTTAATTAAAACATTAATTGTCATTTAAATTCCACGGTGCTTAGCCTCCAGTGGACTCTGGCTAATTGTTATTTCACGTGTTCATTAGGGAATGAGTCCCGATATCGTACTGGCGAACTAATTAGTACAAGGTTGTTAATAGCTTGCGACCGGCCCAATGAAATACTTTACCTTATTAAACTGGCAAAGTGTTCCCTATCTTGTTGTGTAATCCTCGGGGACCAAGTACGGTATCTTCATTTACATCCAGCACATATTCTAGATCAGGATATATGTTTAAGTGTACTTACCCTTCAAAGAGGATAAGTGAGGAGATGCCAATCGAAACGTGTAATGTCCATTAATGCAATTTTTAAGGAGAAGGGAAAAACGGCTAGCTCCTAAAGTATTCAATTAAATATAAGGTCGTTTTCACAGTTATTTTCTTATTTGATGCTGAATTAGATGCCCGGTTGCAATAGATCAATAATTTACTGGGGATCTATTTTGATCTATTTTATCGCACTTGATATGTTTTGATGAGTTTACTGTATATTTTTAATACCTTAAAATTCTAGCTTACAAAATCAGATTTTCAGTCACTTCAAATTTACAGTACCTACTCAGAACAGTATAAAATGGATATATGACAGAAGGAATTCAAGAAAGACTAAAATAGAATACAATAATTTGTTATAGACAGAATATTATTGTCTAGAATAGGTTAAATTTATTACAATTGATGAATTTTATGAAAGGACAATGAAATGAAAATATGCCATTCGTGGCCATTAAATACGTTCTGATTGTCACCTGCGTGAACAATATACAATTTATAAAAAAACTGATTTAACCGCCCACATTCAAGGTATTATTCCAATATTACAATATACCAAACCAAACCCCATTGCACTACAGCCCTCGACGGCCTTGGCCTACCAAGCGACCTCTGCTCAGACCTAAGGCCTGCAGATTACGAGGGGTCGCGTGGTCAGCACGAAGGATCCTCTCGGCCGTTTTTTTTGGCTTTCTAGACCGGGGCCGCTATCTCACCGTCAGATAGCTCCTCAATACTAATCACGTAGGCTGAGTGGACCTCGAACCAGCCCTTTTTTTTTTTGCTAGGGGCTTTACGTCGCACCGACACAGATAGGTCTTATGGCGACGATAGGATGGGAAAGGCCTAGGAGTTGGAAGGAAGCGGCCGTGGCCTTAATTAAGGTAGAGCCCCAGCATTTGCCTGGTGTGAAAATGGAAAACCACGGAAAACCATCTTCAGGGCTGCCGATAGTGGGATTCGAACCTACTATCTCCCGGATGCAAGCTCACAGCCGCGCGCCTCTACGCGCACGGCCAACTCGCCCGGTGAACCAGCCCTCAGGTCCAGGTAAAAAATCCCTGACCTGGCCGGGAATCGAACCCGGAGCCTCCGGGTATGAGGCAGGCACGTTACCCCTACACCACGAGGCCGGCTTATTACAATATACAGATAGATAAAATTTGAATGTGGGAACGTGTAGAACACAAACAGTACTCCTTGAAACTGCATCAAACTCTATTTTGTCCACAGACAGATATTATACGTTTCGATTGGTTGCTCCTCAAGTGATGAAACAAGAGGGATAAAATCGCACTCTATGGTTCAGTAGTAGATCCCGTTATGTTACGGATTAAGACGTAGCAGCAACGCGCAAAATGTGAATTTAGGAGCAAGGTCATCAGTTATGGGTATTTTAATGAGATTTACGGATGAATGTTTGGCCAATTCAGTCCAAATATACAGAGTGTATTTGAAAATGCTTCCAATACTTGCAGAGGAACAAACGAAGGAAGAAAGTTCCTATAAACATTGATCGCAAACCAAAATCAGTATTTTCAGAGCTTCGGCCCGCCACCACTATTAGCAATGATTACCATGTCTCTGATCTACTGCTCACAATATGTGCTCTATGTGACTGCCATCCATTGAAATGCAGCACTACACCCTACAGTACTGCAGTGTCGCAAAAAACTGCAACATTTGAGCAATTATGTCCACCTGACTGTGAGAGCAGTACGTTCTGAAGTACGCAATGGAAGACTGTATATGACTAGTGCGTTTCGTCCTTGCATGGGACATTACAGATGCACACACACAAGATGCACTGCATTATTTGTCTACGCACAATGGTCTCGCATTTGTTTCGTGACAAAGTGCTCGGATTGCAAGATATTTCCAGTAATACGAGTAATGTTTATGTAGGGACGTATCTCCATCTTTTGCTGCGTACGACCCTCCGTAAATATTGGAACATCGTGATACTAGTGATAGCGTTCCATAACTCCCAAGTTATTCGGTCTGCAACTAATGTTTATACGACGGTTTTTCCTTAAGTTGTTGTTTTATGCCTATTGATTAAAAAAACGAGCAATTTTCAAGGACACCGTGTATATATTTCAATTTATAGGCACATTTCCTCTTTCAGAAATATTGTTAGTTTCATTTTTTTAATCATCAAGACCTAATTTATTCAAGACGGTGGCCATGCATTCAGACAACAAGTACACCCATTCAGTTAGTTTTTTCTCTTCGTTTTACTGTATTTTTCAGCACTTTGCTGAGTATAAACTGGACTTTGAATCAACATTTCTGTTACATTAATAAAAATATCTTTGACGTATTCTTTCGCTATGTATAAGACATGAAAATTGCTATGGATTCTTATAGTCTTAATATTTCTGTGCCTTTTTCTTGCCTTTTTAGTACATTCTTTGCCTGACAGCAAATCGCACAGTTCGACTCAATTTTATTATGCGCTGTGGTCCATCTCGCCAAATTCCAACTTCAGAAATAAGATTGTAGCTCAGGAAGCATTTCTTGTGCCGCTTACTGATATTATTATTATTATTATTATTATTATTATTATTATTATTATTATTATTATTATTATTATTATTATTATTATTATTATTATTCCGCTAGCAAAGCTTACTCACAGTAGTGTGGAAACAAATTGAAATAATACATAAATAAGATATCAACTGCAATGATACAACCATAAACTCCAGGAAAACCAAACACTACAAGAAATTATTTTGAAATGAGGAATCATTAAAAAAGAGACAAAACTCAGATTTAAAGACGCGTGATGTAACGTAATAATTAAATTAATTCCACAGAAATGAGTATTGGTAAATTGTCTTGCCTGGCATATCCCATGTCGAATAGCTGTCCCCGTATTACTGTACCAGCACGAATAATGCATTAAATTAGAAGAGGTGTTCGAAACGTCTATCATACGTCTGAATCCACACCTGCTTACGCTACCTCATTTATTCTGGGACACATTCGAACACTACAGACATTGCACGCATTCGATAGCAACCATTCTCTGTACCATAGTGTATTATTGCAATGTCTGTAACAGCATGTCTGACACTAGATTAATCCCTTCATTCCAGGTAATAACTAGTACACCCTGTACAGTACAAAATAATCTGGGGTTTAGTGGGTTAATTACAGGTAAAGGGTGCTGGAACTCCAGAAAAGGCTTGCACGATTTTCAGCTTAGAGTATTAAATACTACTGGTCAACAAATTCATGCACTGGCACCTACACGTACATACGTGGACTAGCGCCTACAGTGCAGGCAACACAACGTACAGTTATCTACTGCTGTCGATCAGTTTTTGGTTTTGGTGGCTACAGTGTATGCAACACAGTATACACTTACGTACTGCAGTCAGTACCTAGTGCAGGCAACACAACGTCCAATTGTGTACTGCTGTCTTATCAGTTCTTGGATGGGCGTCTGTAGCTCAAGCACGTGACTATTCGCGACTGTTTCCCGTCGTGGTGATACGGCCGATGTCGCCTTCATCATCTGAAACGATTCGCTAGCGGATTTGCCTAATTTTTGGAACTAGCGAAGAGCCGACAAGGCATTATGCCGTGTAACCAATCTTCTGTAGTGTACCTCAAGGAGACAAAGTGGTCAGTCCACGAATTTCACGACTGTACTCCTTACATTTACAAAACTACGGTGATCTGCACTTGATCTACCATTCTTCTGCTTCCTTGTACTCTCTTAATATTCAACGCACTCTCTTGTGAATGAGATTAATTGAAGACCTGCCCATCTACAATTATTTACACGAATTTAAGTATTTGAGACAGCCATTCATGTTTTACTGTCTTTTGAAGTATAAAAGACTACCACCAGCAATGTTAAAAGCCTGCTCGCTCATGGAGTATTGCCCGGAAAGTGTTATTAGGGTGATTACAGAGGATTAAATCGAGATAAATACGTTGTTAAAGGCAGAGCTATCCGAGAGAAATGGGACGGATATTTGGAGAGCATGATGGCAAAGGAATTCTAGAAGAGTAGGAAGATGAAGGGTGGATGAGAAGGTCGAGAAAAAGAAGTGCAGAGTGCAGTAAAGCATTAAAATTAATGGAGCTTCGCTGTCAAGCCTTCCTGGGAGTGTTGTGGACTTGGAGAATTATTTCAAAGAACAGAAGTGTTGAAGTGTATCTGTTAGGTAAAGATGGGAGAGGAAGGAGAAAGATATGAGGAGCTAGGACCTGGAAGACGACATAGAGGAAAAAGAGCTGTTTAATAATTTAGAAAAGCTTTAAAATTCACTGTCTTATCTCAGAAGGTAAAACGTTAGTTGTAATTCCAAAGTGCCTGTTCTTAATTTCTGTACTTTGCAGCACAAATCCCAAGTATGCCCGTAATTAGAGTACGGTCCTATTTGATACTGTCTATATAGGTAAGAGTGTAAAGCGGCTTTAATAAAATCTTGTTGCGAATCATTTTGAAATGGAATATTGAATTCTAGTCCTCAGTATTAATTTTATTTACGTTCGACAACTGAACAATTCATTCTTTGTTCGCAAAACGTGAGGAATTGTACAGCATTTTTGCCAACAATTTACTGATACACCTTTCTTGTTTCTACACACATACACACACACATACGCACACAGACATGCATTATCATCATTATTTTCACTCTTGCCATAAGCATATCTTGTTTCAATAGAGGATTAGCTACTGCCCTCGAAGCAACGTAAGTACGCAAGTACCATTTTATATTTCCCTAGGGATCCATTCTTGTTCCAACCAAACTTAATAATGTGTTGTTAACATCTCAGGCCATGAAACTTGTTTCAAACGACTAATACCCAAAGCACTAGTTAAATATAACACATTGTATTAATAACACTCTTATGCTCCAATTTAGCGGCTTGAGGAAACTTGGTCAAGCCATCATATACTAAGGTGTAAATGTCTCGGGAACGATCGCAATATTAACTAAGAAAGGCAAGAAAGGGACATAGCTGTTACCGAAAGTACACTTAAGTATAATACTCACCATGATCTCTACCAACAGTGAAAACACAATTTAACTATCCTTGGAAAACAACGTGCACCTTACTTCCTTCTTTCATATGGAATAAAAACGTTGAACTGGTGATATATTTTCAGGTATCCTAGTCATGAAAATTGTGCCCAAAACTGAACCATTTTTAACTCCATACAGAGATGTCTTATATATGAAGTAAACTATTATGAAGGGATTTCATGTCAAAATGCGTATATTTTATGCATTAAAATACGACATAATTTTGATGGGTGGAGTTGGAGTAATGCCCTTATTATTTAAAAAAAGGTTCGGCAATGTTAGTGCAACTTTATAATAAGATCATACAATAATTATGTGCAAAATTTCAGCTCTGTATTTGAAGTAGTTTTTGAGTTCAGGCGTAAGTGGTGTGTCACGTAGCTGTCAGCTTGCATCCGGAATATAGTGGGTTCCAACCCCTCTGTTGGCAGCCCTGAAGATGGTTTTGTGTAGTTTACCATTTTCACACCAGGCTGTACCTCAATAAAGGCCATCGTTGCTTCCTTCCCATTTCAAGCAGTTTCCTATCGTATCGTCTCACCAGGAACAATATGTGTCGGTGCAAGGTAACGGCAATTTTAAAAATAAAAATGATTTTGCGTTCAGAAAATATGTGATAGAAACCTGGGAAACTTGACTTTCTAAAAATATGTCTTAAATCTGATGAGTTTTAATTCATTCGAGCACCATTACCATCTTGATTCTGAAGTTCTTTATTCTCCTGTTTCATTTTCATCTGTGTGTTTGTGTCTGGCTCAACATCTCTTCTCTGGTCTGTTCAAGAAAGAGCATGCTTCACTTTCTGGCCTGTAACCATGCCTAACAGTTCTATAAACATGTTTTATGATCATGTACCATCACATAAACACATCACTGCATTCAAAACGCTTAATTTTAATATCCTTTCACCCACAAAACTGTATTAAGAACGGGTTGGGCTTTTTGCTCTTACATGCAAGCACTTCTCAAGTAATTTAGTGTCGGTGAGATCCTTGTAACTTGGCTTTATAGCCCCTGTATCAACTCAAGAGAGGGAGTTTTTGTGTTCATATTTAATGCTATTTGCTTCACACGACACTTTCAGAACATCCTATTGTTATCTATTATGTATAGGTGACTGACAAATTTTAGTCTGCTTTTTCTGACTGTACGTGTGATTTGATGAATTCCCTACAAATCTTTTACGTAAAAAAATTCCCTTTCCACATCTCGGTGCTAGGATGTTTCTGGTGATTTCTGTCTTGTTCAAGTATTTCAATAATTCATCCGCCACCAAATTTCACAGTTTTGTAAAGAACGTCTGGCTCGACGACTTTGCTGTAATGTCATAATTTTGCGTTTTGTGATGTACATTTTTGATTTTATCTGCTCCATGTGATCTTGGGGATTTTAGTACTTTTGCGGTTATTTCTTCGTTTGCTTGCCAATTTGTCCCGTTGGATGAATAATTTGTCTGCGTTTTGAATATTATTGCTGCTACTTGACTCATCAGTCCATAGACTGGTTTAATGCAGCCTCCATGCCACGCTATTCTGTGCTAATCTTTTAATTTGTACATCTGCTCTAGTCTGCTTATCATTCTCATAGCTTGATCTACCTTTATAGTTCTTAGCGCTTACACATCCCTCAAAAACCAACTTAACAAGTCGTGGATGTCTGAAAATGCGTCCTATAATTCTATTCATTCTTCTCATCAAATTTATCGAAGTCGTTCTCCACTCACAAATTCGATTCAGTATCTCTTCATTCCTAATTCGATATATCCATCTCACCTTCAACATTCTTCTGTAATACTATATTTCACGTCCATGCAATGATACGGCTGAGACGAAAGCCTTCAAAATCATAATTCTAATTAAAAACATTTAAGCTTCTCCGATTGTGAAATTTTACGATTATAAAAGACTAAAGAGCTTAAATGTTTTCCAATCGATGAAATTCAATTACTATCTTTCTAATTCCTATATCAGTGTTCGAAGTGAGCAAATTTATTTTCATGAGAAAGGTCTTCCTTGCTTGTGTTAGTCTGCATTTTATGTTATCCTTATTTCTGCCGTCGTTGGTTATTTTACTATCCAAGTAGCTTCATCATAAAACCTCCGTCCTCTCGTGTAATCTCGGTGGCAGTCATAGAAGATCGTCTTTCCCCGGAGGTTGAGATGAAGTACCGCTGCACAAGCACAATGTGCCGCCTGTGAGTTATAGAACACGGTACACAATGTGCCGCCTGTGAGTTATAGAACACGGTACACAATGTGCCGCCTGTGAGTTATAGAACACGGTACACATTGTGCCGCCTGTGAGTTATAGAACACGGTACACAATGGGGCGCTCTAGGCAATGATTGTCCGACATGCCGAGGTGACAAGAAATGTTACAGATAGCATCTGACGGAAGCTCGTGCCGTGGGCTGACAAATGGCCAGTGATTATTATTAACCCTAGGTGAGCTTTCTCCTCCTTGTGCTCATGAAACTTTTTTAATGTAATCAGAAATAAATAGAGGAAAATGGGCCAGATTCCGTTGTGTATCAAGTTGAACAAAGAATTATTTGCATCAGAGGGTCCGAGCGAATGGCTGAGCGGTTAGGGTCACACAACTGTCAGCTTGCATGGTTTTCCGTGCTTTCCCAAATGCTTAAGACCATGGCTGCTTGATTCCCACTGCTAGTTATTTCCTTACCCATCGTCACTATACCTATCTTCGTTGGTGTGACGTAAATAAATTGTATTCTTTACGATATCGTAAGCATTCTTCCGTAACATCATAACACGAATGCTGTGTCAGTCACACCTCTTGTCAGGTCTCACTTCCGTACAGAGGCACGCTCCATACATACATATATATAGACCAGTTGTTTTCGTAAGGGGCTGCCTGGCCGAGACGGCAAAGGCATACTCGGCTCGCCCGGAAGGACGTGGGTTCGATTCCCCGTCAGGAAGTCGTAAAATTAAAGAAAATAGATTTCCACTTCCGGAGGTGCACATGGCCCTGAGGTTCACTCAGCCTACACCGAAAATGAGTACCAGGTTAATTTTTGGGGCAACGGCGGCCGGGCGTAGAGCTAACCACTCTACCCAAACAAGTGCCGAGGTTAGTGGAAGCCTTTACCTTCCATTTCTCCATGGGCCTTCACGGCCTGTACGGAGATGACTTTGCTTTGCTGTTAGTTGTTTTCGTAGCCTCAAGTCTGTTGTTAGACGTAAATAGCTTATTAAACGCTGTTTTTGTTTGGTTAATTTTGCTAACCTGATACATCTCATTTCTATCATCAGCTGTTATTTTGCTTCCTAAGTAAGCGAACTCTTCCTCGGTTTTGACATTTTCACCATGCAGGTTTATTTGAGCATCGGTATGGTGCCTCCTTACCGCAAGTCTTGCCACACAGCACAAGAATACATGATAATTCGGTTTCTTGTAACTTGAAAACTTTTCAGTCTGTCGACCACACATATAAATATTATACTATAACATACCTGTAAAAAAGCACATTATTAGACAAGGGATAGAAAATGCACATTGTTTAACAAAGCATTACATTTTTCTTTCTTAAAAGAACATCATTCGATTGCATCAAGTCACACTCAATTATTTAGAAATATTATTTATATCTCTGTTTAATATTAAAGACAGGAGGAGTGATCAACGGGGGAAGACCTGAGAGATGAATCCAGATGAGCCTGAGAAGACACACTACAGTCTTTCAAGCTGAAATGGTAACTATCATAATATGTCTTGAAGATAATCTGAAAACGAACTAAAGGAATAAGAGCATTTTCATATTTACGGAGAGCCAAGTGGCCATTAAGGCACTAGAAGCAGTCTGTATAATACCCACAATTGTCTGGTATTGCCACTCATTTCTCCTGAAGCTCTCAAAGTACAGTACAACATTGTCAAAATAATATGGGTACCAGGGCATGCAAGTATATAAGGAAATGAAAAGGCAGATAAATTGGCCATGAAAGGGGCAGAAACATATTTTGTAGGTCCAGAACCTGTATGCGGGATTTCCTATGGAAAAGTCCGACACTACATAGGAAAATGGGTACAAAAGGAACAAATGGAAAACTGGAAAAATACTGCAGGATGCAGGCTTCCAAAGGAACTGATAAAATGACCAAAGAAGAAGCATACTAAAGAACTTGAAACTCAGCAGAGAAAATATAAGATGGGTAGTAGGACTGTTGACAGGACACTGCCATCTGAAAGAAAACACCTACACGGAATTGGAGTAATAAGAGACAATATACGCAGGAAATGCAATGAAGAAGAGGAATCAGCCGAACACGTACTTTTCGAATGTGAGGCGCTGGGTATAATCAGACTCTCCACTCTAGGACTACCCGGTGAAGAGGGAGAGAGAAAATCCAAGAACACCCAGTAAGAACAACGTGCAGCTTTGTGAAAGGAGCAGGTATATCTATGCGGGAATGAAGGAAAAACATGGTAGCAAAAGATCTTAGAGATCGACGCTAATTAGGAACAAATATTTAGAGGCCCCATGAGGAAGAAGAAGAATATTTAGGAACTTAAATTATAGAACTTATCTTCATAATTAAAAGTTAATGCTGGAGTAGTGTGTGTTCGAAGAGCCTTTATGCTACATTTGACTGAGTCGACACTGAAATGTATGGCTTCATTCTTAACAATGAAATGTCGTATGGCTTTTAGTACCGGGATACCCCAGGACGGATTCGGCTCGCCAGGTGCAGGTCTTTCTATTTGACGGCCGTAGGCGACCTGCGCGTCATGATGAGGATGGAATGATGATGAAGACAATACATACACCCAGCCCCCGTGCCATTGAAATTAACCAATTAAGGTTAAAATCTCCGACCCGGCCGGGAATCGAACCCAGGACCCTCTGAACCGAAGGCCAGTACGCTTACCGTTCAGCCAACGAGTCGGACATTCTTAACAATAAGTAAATAATAAAAAAACGGACTTGTATAAGTTTCCTAATCGATTCCTCTATCAGTGATCTGCATGTGGAGTTGTCACTCGCGTGGGAGATTCCCTGTGAATTGTTTATCTGCCTCCTTGTTAAAAGGTTTAAAAGAAAATTTATACCAATACGTTACTCCTTGTCCTATAAATCATTATTTACCCTAATTTGTCCTCTTAAGTTCATATTTCATATTATGATGTTTTCTACTTTTAAAAGCTCCACTCAATATAATTAGTCTACTAATGTCAATCCGCGCCATCCCTCCACTGACAGTTCGAAACATACCATTTAGTCGAGCAGCTCGTCTCCTTAGTCGCAAGTCTTCCCAGTCCAAGGTTCGCAACATTATTGTAACACTGCTCTTTTGTCGTAAATCACCGATAGCAATTCGTGCTGCTTCCCTTTTTATATTTTCCAGTTCTTGTATCATGTAGTGTTGGTGTGGGGTCCCATACACTGGGACCTTTGAGGTCTTACCAGAGACTTATAGTACATCCTTGCTACAGCCTGTACATACTCTCATAACAGTGCACACAAATTTGGATTTCGAACTGTTGCAATTTACAACTTATAACAACCAAAATTAAAGTACAAGCATATATTCATGAAATAGAGCACTGCCCTAAAATTTGGAGTTGATTTGTAGTGGAGTTAATGAAAATAATATTTATTTTTATATGTTGCATGGAAAATGTTCCTTGTGGCACAGTTATTATTTTGCGCTAAAATTTGGTAAACTTGTCAAAAATATTCATATCCTTAACAATAAAAATATGTTCTTCAGCCAAGTATAAACTAGTGGAGATATGCGTTTTCCTTCAATATTCATACCATAGCGAAAAATATACTTTGGTGTTATTTTAGGAGTGATAATAAAGTGTAGAACTACTTTTAATTCCTGTACATATTGAAACGTTATCTGAGAATCACAGGTCAATTTGATAAGAATTCTATCGTAAGGAGTATTTTTTACATGTCAAACAACTGAAAATATGTTTCGTTTAACAAATTAAGCCTTTCTCGTGGACAGTCGAGAATTCTTCTGAGGACGCAGAGCACAGTTTTCTGCGAAACGTTATGAATGTCACCTTATTTTCTTGACACGGCACAAGCCCAAAATCCTATACAATATCAACTGAAAATATTTTTAGCTAGAAAAATTCAACTGAAAGATGTAAGAAATATATTTGATTTAAAACTGCTCTGCACTGTTAACTGTGCTCTCACACTTCTCGCTCCTCTTATGCGAGGAATATTGAAAGGTAGTCCGAAATGTTCCTTGAAACTAATTTTGTCTGACAGAGGGAGACAGTGTGGCCTGTGCATGCTCTATATAGGCCGAACTGCTACCCTTCAAACCCGGCTTTTAGGACTTTAAAATTACATTAGAACAAAACTGATAACGGTTTTGAAAGAGGAAAAATTGCGAGATTTTTAAGGATAAAATTGAAAATTAGAATGTTTGAACATTCATTCATGACTCCCTTTAGGCCAATGAATATCATGACTTAAATTGACACCTATCACCCCGTCAACACAGTAATTAAAACTGCAAGATCTCTTTCAAGATCTGATTCCTCCGTAATCTCTCAAGGACTGACTAGCCTTATGCTATTCAGCAGGAGCATATGCCTGTCCTGTGTGGTGTAAGTTAGCGCATGACAAATAGGATGATGATGCCTTGAACTAGGGCTGCAAGATTATTTCACCTTGTTTGAGGCGAACTCCTATCAATAAAGTGAACTATCCTACTAGGATTGCTCTATCTGATATCAGAAGAGAAGTGGCTGCCAACAATGAAAGGAAAACATCATCTACTATGACCTCACACTCACTCTTCGGATATCAATCTGCTGAAAGGAGATTCAAATCGAGAAGAGCTTACTAACACGTACTCAACCGTTACAAGGAAGAGTTGCAAAAGTACGAGTTCCATGTGGAAGGAGAGAAATAGTAATTTTTCTGAATGGATGAAACCGAAGGAATCTCTACCTCCTGGTCACACAGAGAACTAGCCAATCTGGAAGTCCCTGAACAGACTGCGAACTGAAGTTTCAAGAACAAGAGACAACTTATATAAGTGACATTTTTCAACCAGGACACTTCTATGTGATTGCGCCGAATTTCAAACAACACATCATCTCTTATGTTGACCGTTGTGCCCATCCAGGTGTCTTCTTCTTTTTCTCGGTGCCTATCCGTTTCAGATGTTGGCGATAATGATGGCTATTTTTGTCTCGTTTGTGGCAGTGCAGAACTGTTCAGCTGATGACACATTGCACCAGCCTCTAAGATTGTCAAGCCGAGATGTTCGTCTTCTTCCAGGACCTCTTTCGCTGTTGATTTTCCCCTGGAGTATTTTTGGAGTAGGTTGCATCTATCTGTGTTGCGCATGATATGTCCCAGATACTGCAGCTTTCGGCATTTCACTGTCTTGATCAACTGAGGTGTTGTGTTCATCCATCACATTACTTCCACGTGTGTCATCCTCTGTATGTAAGATATTCTCAGAATCCGCTTATGAAGCCATGTTTCAAATACCTCCAGCTTCTTCTCTGTGTTTTTATTTAAGGTCCATGTCTCTACACCATATAAAAGAACAGAAAATTTATAACAGATCAGAAGTCTAATTTTAGTGCCTAAAGTTAGATTGTGGCTTTTAAACACTTTACTCATTTTCCAGGCGTACAATGAGTGATTTGACTCAAGCTAATTCAAGTGCGCTTGAAGTGGCTAAGTTTTGGGCATGAACTGTTTGAAGTCACTTGATGAACACACATTTGTGTACTTGTGTTCATTTCATGCTTTAAAATATATGTTCATGTTTCATATTTTCTATTTCTGACCCGAATAATTAAATAAATGAATACAACTGAGAGAACTTCTTCTCCTGGTGAAACAAGTTTTTGTATTCAAATAGTGGAAGGCTTCATGCACTGCCATCGATCGAAAGATATATGGACACGTGCTCAGCGCGATATGAAAAGCAAAACATTTTTCTTTTTAAACGGTGAAGGACCATTTGAATTCCACATTGAACAGGGGCGTGTTGGTCTCCCATCAGGCCGAGTGAAAAGCGCGCGAGGACCTCAAACAATAGACAGTCGATATGGTGAGATCAATAGGGAACAAACGAGTGAGTAGAAAGGGGAAATCCCCTTTGGGCAGTATCGCTGCGTGTGCACGTTATAATGGAAACACACAACTGCATTGGAATGGCTTTTAGGAGGCCTTGTTGGTGACGTCATCCGACAACAATGCGCTCTGTTTTAGTTGCGGCTGGACAGATTGGAGACCATTCATTGGAAGAATTAGTTCATTCCCTTTTCTATTACACGAAATCCTGATTGTTTTGTGGGAAAAATTGCCATTTATAGATCGAGTTGACGTAATTATTGAAGATTGGCACGTCGTTAAAATAACACGTTTTTGTCAGAGAGCCTGGCGTGTACTGAACAATATTATGATGGACGCTGCTGTGGAGTTAAAGTTTCCGGTAACGTCGAAGCGCTTTTAGTAAAACGTTTTACTCACGATCTCTGAGTGACTTTCAGGCAGAACTTGTGTTCTATTTAGAGTTATACTGGCGCTCGGTGTTTCTTCCATACAACTTACTGGAAGTTTGTGTACAAATTTAACAGATAAACCTTGTTCGGCTGCATGGCTAAATGGTTAGCCAGTTGGCCTTTGGCCACAGTGTCCCGGGTTCGATTCCCGCCAGGGTCTGAAATTTTAACCGTAATTGGTTAATTCCGCTGGCACGGGGGCTGGATGTATGTGTCGTCCTCATCAACATTTCATCCTCATCACGACGCGCAGGTCGCCTACGGGAGTCAAATCGAAAGGCGTGCACCTGGCGAGCCGAACATGTCTTCGGACACTCCCAGCACTAAAAGCCATACGCCATTTCATTTCATTTCATTTCATTTCATTTCATTTCATTTCATTTCATTTCATTTCATTTCATTTCATTTCAACAGATAAACCTGATTTTGGAACCATACATACGTCTTAATTTTAGATTGGCATGCATTTCAGCGTTCAGTTTGCAACCCCTCCAACATTCCCCTGTTTGTAACAAGTTCTTTGGCCTCTTACTTTTAAATTATTGGAAACCGAGTCTAACCATCGTCCTCCTGTTCTCCCTCTATATCTCTTACCCTCCATGATAGAGTCCTGTATTCTCCTAGGTAAAGTATCCACCTCCATTCGCCTCACGACCGAAGCCCGTTTGTGCGTACAATTTCATCAATAGAGCACCTTCCTTACTTAGCCTTTATCTCCTCATTCAGATTACCCTCTGCCATTTTTCCTACCTGTGTGACAGTCATCATTTTCGCTAATTTAATGCCTGTTACTTCTAACTTATGATTAAGTTGTCTTGTGTCCACCCAGTTTTCACTCCCGTAAAGCAAAGTTGGTCTGAAAACGGACCGGTATACAGATAGTTTCGTCCGGAAGCTGACTTCCTTCTTACAGAATATTGTTCATCGCAACTGTGAGCTCACTGCACCTGGATTCAATCCCCCTTACTATATTACTACCCTCGGAGAACACGCATCCTAAATACTTGAAATCATGTATCTGTTCCAGTCTTGTGTTCTGAATCTAACATTGAGTTCTCGTAAGTTTTTTACCTACTGATATCAATTTAGTCTTTGAAAGACTAATTTTCATACCATACTCATTGCACCTAATTTCAAGTTCCAATATATTAGACTACAGGCTTTTAGCACAATCTGGCATTAAAACTAACTCGTCAGCATAGGCCAAACTCCTGACTACTTTTCGCCTGAGTCCCTCCCTGGCATTTTGCACCTTTCAGCAGATTATCCGTAGAAACTATAAACATAGGTGAAAGAGTACATAGAGCCTTGTCTAACCCCTTGAACCAAGAGCTCATTCTACCATCAATTCACACTGTAGCCCAATTGTCTACATAAATATATTTTATTTATTTATTTTAATATTCTACCCGTAGTCCCATAGTACACCAATACGGATAACGTATTTTCACTCGGTAATCTGTCATATGCCTTCTCTAGATCTACAAAACATTAACATAATTGTTTATTCCTCTTGTAGCATATTTCGATTACCTGGCGCATGCTGAAAAGCTGATCTTGGCAGCCCCTTTGTGGTCTGAATCCACAGTGGTTTTCATCCAAGTTTTTGACATAACTATTCAAATAGTAGCATAAAGAGTACTGCGAGGGAGAAGGTGTAAAATCCTTGAACCAATTATGTTACCTAATTTACATTATTAAATAATTGGCAACATCCTAGCAGGAGAATTGGGAAGGAAATTGCTATGAGAGAATGCTTGTGAGAAACATCTGTGGGCTTCGTTACGCTGACCATGACGCACCATCGTACACGCGGCTCGGGTGGCTTCACTTTAAACAGCGTCGGACACTTCATACTTTCAATTTTTGCATAACATACTTACATCTTGTTATATGATTCAGGGACTGGGTGATTTGAGCTTTGTTCCTGGTCTTGCCTTCCGAAACTAGAGTTGGATGACCCGACACGCTGATTTAACTTAGGTATTACATTTATATACGTTTTTATTTATTTATTGTTATATATTTTTTCTATTACAATCTAGAAGGAGAAATCTGTAGAGCTTTAAAATAAATAAGGTTTCTTTTTTTTGCTGATGGCTTAACGTCGCACCGCCACAGGTTGATCTTTGGCGACGATGGGATGGGAGAGGCCTATGAGTAGGAAGGAAGGGTCGTGGCCTTAATTAAGGTACAACCCCAGAATTTGCCTTGTGTGAAAATGGGGAAACCACAGGAAATCATTTTCAGGGCTGCCGACAGTGGGATTAGAACCCACTATCTCCCAGATGCAAGCTCACAGCCGCGCGCCGCTAACCGCATTGCGAACTCGCCCGGTGAAATAAAGATCCACTGTATTACTTAAATTTTCTCTACCATCCTATCTCTGGGATCGCACCTAACTCCTCTCCAAAGGCCATAAGAAAAATATCCGATCCTCAAGCACCGTGGGTTTATGCCTTTCTACCCCACACGACAATTCAGAGTTACTGCAGCCCGACAGTGGAATCCCCTACCAGTGGACGTCAGAAAAATGTTCACCAGCTCACCTTTTAAAAATGCCTGTGTCGAAATACTATAAAAGAATATCGTGACCTTGATACACCTTTTTCTACTTGCTATTCGTCACTTCCCTCTTGTTTTCATTTTCTTCCTGTTGTTCTTACTATTCTCTCTTCACCTCTAAATTGAAGGTGATATTTCGTCATGTTATTGAAATTTGTATCCTTCTGATACGTTCGTTCAATGAAGAAGGAATGTGTGCGAGTATGAGCGACGGGGAGGGGTGAGTGGCCAGATGGGGTGGGGGTATGTGAATTTGGGGGCTATATTAAGGCACTCTGAGAGAGAAAAGTTGTGTATTGTCAGTTGTTTGTAGTCCATTGCTCTTCTTCTCCCTCTCCTCCTCATCTTTTTTCGGTTTATGCTTCCTCAGTGTTTGTTTCCGCAGTGTGGCTTTATGTCTACACTTAGCACCATCGGGTTGTAAACCAAACTTCCTCGAGTCGTTGTGAAGGGTGTGAAGCCCTCGCATTTATGGTCTTCTTGCTGATCGTCTTCCCACGACATCCATGGTCAAACCCCTTCCTGCAATAGATATGTTGTCTGCTCGAATCACTTGTCCGTACCATCGTAGCCAATCTGTGATTGGTGCCATTCCATATCTACTACGCATGTCAACATTGAGTGTCCGGCCCGATGTCTAGCCAAGCTTTCAGTATCCAGTATCTCTCCTGAAAGCCTGCGGAACTACTTCAGTCTATGGCTTGTTTTTAGTGTCCAGGTTTTGAGGAGAAGACGAGTTTCTTTTGCTTCTTACCAAAACTAGGAGTGGGTAGGAGGCAGGTGTGGCCTTAATTAAGGTACAGTCCTAGCATTGTTCTGGTGTGGAATTGGGACACCTTGGAAATTAATCTTCAGTGCTGCCGACAGTGGGATCCAAACCCACTATCTGCTGGGTGTAAGCTCGAGGCTAGGCTACCCCAATCGCACGGTGAATTCGCTCGGAGGGAAGACTCGTACTGTGTAAAGTGGACAGTGTACAGTATTAATATCAGTGTATAACGGTGATGTGCATTATTGGAGTTTCTATTGTGCATAGCCCGGAATACCTTTTTCTGAGACATGTGTATAAATGTTCATCGTTGTCTGTCGTGTCGACTGCTATAAATGGTAGTAACTCTACACCTTTTATTCATTAATGAAGCAATGTTTTCACATGTACGTTTAATTCAGATTTGCTTTGTTTTATATGTTCATGACAGTCTATTGCTTGTTTATTTTGAGGGGTTGTTTATGAATTTGCAACAAAAGTTTGATAAAACAAACCTTCGTAGTTAAGGTCATTAAAGAACATGGCTAGCTTAATCCTTACCGTTGTCCAGGGTTCATTTAACCCTTTAAGTTGTAGCTTTGCAACATCTAGAATTAGCTCCTCTTTTCCACGTTTTGTGAAGCTCATTTTTGAATACATCATCAACTCTAGCTCAGTCTGCGTTTCGGCCGAATGTTACTAGAACTACCGCTATCGTCAATTTCACATTCATTTACTTTCTTCTCGGAAATTTCACTTCTGTTTGCAGGCAAAGGTTTATATAATCTGCACCTGTCTGTGTTCACCGACATCTAATTCGCCACTTTTAATAACTCATAATATGTATTCCTTCTTCATTCGGGGAACGATTTGACACCACAATTATTCTTTACAAAGCACTGCACTTGAATTACTCACAAAACAGCCATTGAGATATTAAAATACTCTTTAGCCTGTATCAATAAATAACACCAACTGGGGCGTAATTCTAAAGCAGAAACACAGATGTTACGGGATATCGTACTGAAAGACCGATTGTACGTGTTTGTGCATAATAAAGAACAGAAATCTGTGAAATGTTTCTGTAGGTTTAGAAGCAATCTGACGCGCGCGGTACCGAATGTGCGTGCGTAGTGATTAGGCCAATATATTCTGGGCTGTAGACCGTAATACCGAAATCGAGAAAAAGAACAAATCTCGGATCTGGCAAGATGAAAGTTATGATCGAGTAGGGTAACTTATCCCGTGAAATAGCTAGTCAGAGCACTTACGAATCTTATTGCTCCGTACTCTTCATTTATTTTCCGAGATTTTCAATTCCACTGCATAGTATACGCAATAATTAGAGCCCTGCTATTCAGACATTAATGAGTTAGGAGGTAAACTAATTCCGCTAGTAAGAAGTGTCGTCTAACCTGCACTTCAGTAATGTACCGTGAGTAACATAACTTCCAGGGTCTCTTACAGGATGTACCCCTAATAGCAGGACTGTTGTCCAGGCTAGAATTATACTTGTTCTTTGTTTCAGTAAGTTTGAATTTAGCCTACACATGTCTAAACATCCGGATTCTAAAAATATTATTATTAGTGTGGCTGTCGTATTCTAGGTCCAGTTCTTAAAACTGAGATTTATAATGAACCGTGAGGAGCATCTGGCGTGTGAGGTACACTGTATCATTTACTTGGAGGTACGCATTGTATGTTATGTGCGAGATGAGAAGTGTATCGAAAGTAAAATCAGCTGCTCCCCAAGCCTTAGAGATTTCGCCATCCGCAGTCGGAATACGACAGCCGGGCCGAGAATTGAACTCTTAACTCTCCTGGATAGAAGTCTATCCCACTACCTGTGAGCTACTGTAATGAATAGCAACTCAAGTGATATTTCCTTTCTTCATAACCTGCCATCGTCAATACAACACATACCCCTAATTTTCAGAGACAGGACACAACCCAATATACACTCCAGTTAGGCCTACACAGTGTTGCAGGCTACGACATCCCTTGCTTGTCATTTTCTGTGCTGATATATCGAGAGCTCCAGAATTTATCGTGAGAGAATTTGGAGCTCGATGTACAGTTATTTTTATCTTTTATTGAATAACAACAAAATTAAGTTCGTAATAATGAAAACAAACGTGAACTAATATAAAAAATATGATACATAGGAATTTGATTTCGTTGTATGATGGTCTCGCTGTTATTTATGGCCTGAAAACAATTTCCTCCACAGGACTACTGTTTTATCTTTCCATTTGAACTCTATGGGCCATAGCCTAACAGCGTATCGGCTCCATCAAAATTTTTTCTGTTATTTGGTGCGATCTGTGTTAATCTGTATTAATGAAGATGTTCCAGTGCACTGTTCAGATGAATTGACATAAATAGTTATGCATTAACGAGCGATCAAAGGAAACCGATACAATTATACCGAATTGTTCACTGAGCTAAATGTTCATTAAAATTCTCATAAGGAATCAGATATCATATTGCATATTCTGAACGCACTGTGTATTGCAACCCTTGTATCACAGTAAAATGATATCTATGAACATTTCCAGTGCTTATAAATATGACAGGTACACTTGAATATGCATGTGTAGTCAATAAACATTGTATCTTTATGAGAGTGATGGCGTTTAGAGTCTGACAGTTGAAATTGTCTTGTTTCATACCTGTACAATATGCCGTAGGACATTACGTATGTCAAAACATTCTTGTGAGGGATGAGAAAGAAATAGGGAAATTCAAAATGAGAATAGTATTGCCAAAAGAAAGACTTCAGCAGTTACATAGATATACGATGACAAGTATCATAGAAAGCGAAAATGTATTTTTCTAACACACGACAACCGTTTGTCAGTTACAGTTTGTCAAACTTGCAGAAGAACTCACATAGTGTTGCCTTACCTCTGGCGTGCCGAGCAACTGCTGTAACATTGTTTCTCCCCTCGGCCTTGTATAGACACTGTTATATGAAGTGCACTCAACAGTCTGCCCACAGCAACAGATCTTGTACACACCCCTACGCTTAAACGGCGAATGTTATAACTTGATCGCGGGTATTTGGACATTTATGGGCATTTATGCAAAGAAACTGAAGCGAGTATACTAGCCCGGACAACAGTTCTGTCGTAAGAGTTGCACATGCATTACTGGAGCGGCCTAGTAGAAGCCCTACAAGTTATGTTACTCTCGGTACATTATGGAACTATCGTTTAGACGATACTTCCTTCCTAATCAGATTAGTTGCCTGTTACTGCCTTAACATCCGGGAAATACTTACCAGTGTTACTAAGGCATGGCAGTTGCTGACATGGAGGTCTTGATGCATAGTCGTTGCCTTACAAGCATATAGTTGTAGTACAAAGGCGGCAGTGAGTTTGCTTTGTTATCTTCCGTGTAACATCCCCAATCATCATGTACCATTTTGCCTTAGGGGAGAGACTCGCCATATGAAGATTTTTCAAATTTATTGACACATGCATTCGGTGATGCTGAACGTCATCCTATGCTAGGTGTAAATTAAGCACATTTCATAAGAATGGTTACTTTTCCAACATCCGGCATTCTGCTTTAGGAATATTATCTACGTGTTGTATACTAGCTTGGTGAATACAATTCTCTTCAATATACATTATTTTGTCAGTGCTCCGTTCTTGCAATTATTTTGCAGAAAGGTAAAAGAGAGAATTTCCGATGGCTTAGGGAATATTCGGCCATTATGCAGCATACGGTTAGTCAGATTTTACTAGAGCACCTTACCTCCCCGGTCATACGGAAGTAATTTCACGTCCTGGAGGAATTCTAATAAATTGTTCAACATGACGTTATTTGAACTCATTCCTTTATATATTTCTTAGCAGCAAACATAATTTACTTTTACAAAAATAAACAACTCATGTTTATTTGAAATTGACTTCAAGAAATCGGTTAACATGATGGTTGTCGTTGCCACAATAGCTTACCTACTTGTATTCTACTTGAATGCAAGTTAATTATGAGTTGGGTTATTCATCTGGGATATGACGTGGTACAATGCCTTGAAAGACTATCAAAAGCCTGAATTTTGCCAGAAAGGCTTAGGAATTTTCATAAATTTCAACTGAAAACAACTAAATATGTGGTCTAATCACACTGATCACCTGCTAGATGCGCCATCTGAATCCAGGGGCATCCAAAACATTTCTTACTGTAAGGGTTCAACGAAACCATCTGCGAATGGACCTCTGGAGTAGAGGAAGGGTTACTCGACGAAAACGACTAGAATTTGCTCAACAGTGCGGTGATGGGATCGCTACTGATTGTCGACGGGTAGACTTCTATAACGAGCCATGTGACCACCCTGTTCAGTGAAAAACGTCGGAGAACTCTCACCCTCCAACCACTACTGGTTGAACACAAGGTGGTGAGGGCTTTGTTATAGTCTGTGGGATAATCTCTAGGTCCAATCATCCATGTGAAAGGCACTCTTGATAGATCCTAGGGAGGATAGCGTCATCCAGCACAACAATAAGGCTAGACGTGCCAGCAGGTGGCTCGATCAAGACTTCAACTTTCTTCCATGGCACCCAAACAACCAGATCTCAGTCTAATTGAACATCTATGGGACAAACTCAGTGATCGTGCTCGTCGTCTGTCAGTTCCTTCAGGCACACTACAACAGTTGTGGGACGCACTACAGACAGCTTGGCTCCAGATATTGGTGGACGTCTATCAACACCTCACTGAGACAATGTCAGCCGTCTAGCAGCTGTCCATGCTCTTAATGGCGGTTTTTCTGATTAGACTGTGTGTATCAATTACAAGAAACTATGATGATTGTTCAGAATGTTCAGACACAATTTGCTAATGCATAGCTTAAAATACAGTAATACAATTTATAATAATAATAACTCCCTCCGTGCATCAATGTTAGAAGTTCGGCCATTGCATCCCAAGAAAATGGATTCGAACACCATGAAGATATTCGGAATTATGTAGGGCTGAAGAAGTCCATTAGACACGCCATGTTGTTTGATGTCGTCATGTAAAAGATCTCTGGATAAAACTGCCGTGTTTGCCTGACAAAATTAATTATAACCGAGGCGGGATCATTAGGTTATGATAGGTTAGAATGTAAACGTACTAAAGGAAATGACAGGTTTACTGTACCCAGACTACAGTTCTGCTATGAGATTTGCATAAATAGTAGGGTTCTGACCTATTACTGCCTAAAGTCCGACTCGTTGGCTGAACGGTCAGCGTACTGGCCTTCGGTTCAGAGGGTCCCGGGTTCGATTCTCGGCTGGGTCTGGGATTTTAACCTTAATTGGTTAATTCCAATGGCACGGGGGCTGGGTGTATGTGTTGTCTTCACCATCATTTCATCCTCATCACGACGCGCAGGTCACCTACGGGTGTCAAATAGAAAGACCTGCACCTGGCGAGCCGAACCCGTCCTGGGATATCCCGGCACTAAAAGCCATACGACATTTCATTTACTGCCTAAACATCCGGACACTAATTATAACTTAGCCATAGATCGTCCAACAGAGATCCAATTTACTCTGCTACCTGGTAGGAAAAAAGCGGAACTACGAAATTGACGTGGAGGCAACCCAAATGGTATCAAAATAAATTTCTTGCACACTGTAGTTGAGGCTGCATGACTATTATCATTTTACATAAAATCGTAGAATATTGTGAAAAGCGGTAGCAGTTCCGAGATGAAATTCGTATTTTAATTCCATTATTTGAAGGAAATACCATGCAGATTTGAAAGTAGCCGAAAATAACCTGTCTTTCGGTTGCTTGTCATCTGAAATTACGGATACGAAATGTGTGACGTGATGTTACCTAGCGACCGTGCAGGCTGGGATGTGAAGTATTGATGGATGGCCATGACCGAGAAACATACAGATGGCCTCACCTCATCATACTGGTCAGAACTGATCCTGAATCACTTTTCACCTTTCAATGCACTGTGTCCTTCGCTGGACGTTATCTAAACCAGATTAATATCCTGCTACACAATACGTGCTGATTGTATACTACAAATTCACATGAGCTCGACACGGGATAAATTTTACACTTTGTAATCGAAGCAAAACGAAGGAAGTTGTTTGTTCATCGTATCGTGTGCAACAGCCAGCATGGCCTTCTACATCGGTGGTGTATACTGGGCAAGGCCACCTGGGTCAGACATAATCCAATAATCCGCACCACTGGAAACAAATTCAATAGCTGTTCATCTAACGCGGACAAAGGCGGCGTGTGATCGGAACAGCATGGGTTCGAGAGTTAAATTCTATTACCTTACATAATTAATGCCATTGTTTGGACGGAAAAAGCTTGGAAGGAGGTCGGGATACAAAAGCGACTAGTCGCTTCTACAACCTAGATTATTCACTTAGTTCTTCTATTAGGTATTCCCTGTTAGATAAATGAATACGCTTTTTATTCGGGTCCTGGGTGCAATTAGGTTTGATTGCGATGTCATTCTAATAAACGAACTAACTAGTGTGAGCTAAAAGGCACCAAGTGGAGTATAAACCGAGAACAAATGATGTAAGTATATAATAATAAAAGGAAGTGTTTGTCGGTGTGTCTGTCTGTGTGCGATGCCCAGCAAAATGTACAGCACGCAGAGATCTGAAAGTTTGAACATAGGTAGATGGAAGGGGGTACGAATGCACCTCGAAGACGGAATTTTCATTTTCGCTTTCGTTGGTGAGTTATGAACGAAAAACCATCGGAAAACGTGCATTGGGATATGAAAATCCAACGTGCTTTCACCAAGATTAAATGCATAGAGTCACTGTCGCTAGGCAGCGTACATAAGATAGGTAGAGAACACAATTCAAGGAGCCATTTTACATCCAGGGCGTAGGAAGCCGTTCTTGGTCTTATATTGTGTGAGGGTATATGACGCTGTTGATGGTGATTCGTCCGTCGGATCTGGACGTAAAGTCTTGAGCTATTCGAGAGGAGTGGGCTATGTGCCGGCGTCGGGTTTCATCCTCATAATTCTTACTATCATATATCATGTAATTCATTTCATCTCATTAACTCATCTGATTAGGTTGACGTCATGAACGTCATCCGGTCGTAATAACTCGCTACGAAGATTCATCTCACTTCATACCCGAACCCCGTTGAGGAAGGGGACAGGGGTTGGACACGTATACATTTAGAGGAAACATATAGGACACCAGATAGACGATAAGAATAGACAAGGAATAATACATATATCAGTCAAGGTGTCATTTTGAGTCCGTTGAATAGGAAGCCATTTTCCTTCAATCCATGATGTCTGTCTGTCTGTCTGTCTGTCTGTCTGTCTGTCTGTCTGTCTGTCTGTCTGTCTGTCTGTCTGTCTGTCTGTCTGTCTGTCTGTCTGTCTGTCTGTGTTCATGTGTACGATGCCAGACAAATCCAAATCCACGGCAAACAAAGATCTCAAATGTTTGACATAGGAGGGCACAGATTTTCGCCTAAGACGCATGGCTGTGTGTAAGAGCAATTCTTGCATCAAGACATGAAGCTGTCAACGTCATCAACAAGCAACACTCACAGGAATTATCTGGTTTTCTATAAATTGAAAGGTCTATCGACACGACATGTCATACAGATGAGGCTGTCAACTGCACGACAGATATTTTGAACAATTTGGAGTCACCTGGAGTACCCTCGAACATCTTGGGGTGGACGATTGTGGCACCGATTATCCTTCTCCGGAATATGAATCCTTCCCTCTGCAATTAACATGGCTCTGAAACTGATGACGATTGTTGTTTAAACCAATATCATGACTGAGCATGCCGCGGGCGAAGTAGTATTCCTCGGACTGTAAGTCCATCAAGTAGGAAACCATTTTCGGTCCACGACACGAGGAGCCATCAGCCCGTAATATTCGGAAGTGCTTGTGTGTATGTGTGCGAAGCCCAGTCAAAGTTGTAGGACTCATCTTCGAAAACGGTGCTTCTGCCATTGTCAACTCTGCGTGGATTGTTCAAGAGTTCGAAAGGCAAACACAATGCGGTATACATCTTACCTACAAATGGAAGAACATTAATATAGTTCACTCCGGAGCTCTATAAGGGAACAATATATTTTGTATTATATAACATGGTCTTTTTACATGGTTTTAATATTATTACCATCCATCAACCCGGTATCTTAAGCATTGAAACTATCAATATAATAAAAATTAAATAATATTTTTCTTGCAATGTACGTCAACCCGATGTGAGTTAATAAATATAATGTTTTAATTTGCTTTTAAATAATGAGTTTAGAAACATCTAACGGTTGAATTAATAAACGCGGGCAAAGCCGCGGGCACATGCTAGTAAGCTATATTTGAAACGTGAGTCTTGACTAAAAATTCAAATAAACATTATGATGTAAATTATGTTTATGAAGATTTTCATTAAAAGAAGGGCAAGTGATAAAACACTAAAAAACATTATTGTATGGTTGTCACAAAGCGTTTGTTCTTCTGGGGAAGAAATTTTAACATGCAGAATTGAAAATTAGTTTCTGAGATTCAGAAGATCTGCTCGTAGCCTTGTTAAGAAAACCGGAAAGAAACTTACCAAGTTTTTCGTGATTACTCCCTTAAGGCTTCGATGATACTCAACACACATCCCAAGGTAGAAGGAGTTTCGTACCCGATTTCAGATGGACGCACCACATGATGACAAACTTCGCTTGTGGTTGAGGAGAGACGGATAGATCCTAAGTAGACATTTGTAATTTGTCATTGATTGTCAAAGTAATATTTATTTATTTATTTATTTATTTATTTATTTATTTATTTGTTTGTTTGTTTGTTTGTTTGTTTGTTTGTATGTTTGTTTGTTTATTTATTTATTTATTTATTTATTTATTTATTTATTTATTTATTTATTTGTTTGTTTGTTTGTTTGTTTGTTTGTTTGTATGTTTGTTTGTTTATTTATTTATTTATTTATTTATTTATTTATTTATTTATTTATTTATTTATTTATTTATTTATTTATTTATTTATTTATTTATTTATTTATTTATTTATTTATTTATTTATTTATTTATTTATTTATTTATTTATTTATTTATTTATTTATTTATTTATTTATTTATTTATTTATTTATTTATTTATTTATTTATTTATTTATTTATTTATTTATTTATTTATTTATTTATTTATTTATTTATTTATTTATTTATTTATTTATTTATTTATTTATTTATTTATTTATTTATTTATTTATTTATTTATTTATTTATTTATTTATTTATTTATTTATTTATTTATTTATTTATTTATTTATTTATTTATTTATTTATTTATTACTTCAGAACAATATCGTCCCCACTCTGGCAAACTAGCGAAAGTGACAAACTAGGGAATCTGTACTTCTGAAGTTTTGGTGTAGATTTTATTGGTTAAATATTGTCTACCCTCTGACAAAGTCTCACATCTGCAACTCGTTCCTTATGCCTAACACATGAAAGCAATCATTAAATATAAAAATTGATTTTACATGAGTAATCACAACTTCTTTCAGCTCCTCTAACCTTTTGACAATTTGCAGATTCGCTAGTTTGCCAGAGTAGGGACGATATCATCTTAATATAATACATGCTTCCTTGTGTATCGCTCCCATTTCTCCATTTTACTAAATTATTTGTGTAAATGCATCGAATATATAGGCATATATATATCCCTTTGCCTTTGCTCTGTCTGCTAAGTGGACGGCCTTTCGTTATGTTTCAAATCGAGATGACAGATTTTGGAGATTATTTTAAAATTTTATATGCGCACATAAACCTGTATTTCTTACTCCTTGTTAAGTATAATGTACTTATTTCGTATCTTGAACTGGTTCTTTTAAATTCTGTCTAACATACCTCACTTCTCCAGTGCATTTATAGTTGCATGTTTGAATTACTTGTGTCACCGGGAAGCGGTATTGTTCTTTGTGCAATATATCAATGCGGAATAAACATTGTTTTAACAAATAGGAACAATTTTTAAAACTGTTTTTACAGCCCTGTTTAGAAGTAAATATTTATGGTACGTAATTCGTGGAGCCTAGATGTTTAGGCAGTGTTAGGTTGTATGCAAACATACTAAATCAAATAAGAAGTATATTTGCATAAACAGTAGGGTCCCGGCCTGTTAGAACCCCTACAATTTATGTTACTCTCGATACGATAAGGAAGAGCGGGTAGACGACAGTTCCTACCAGGTAAGTTGCTTTGCATTCTAACCTGTTACTGCCTAAACATCCGGACTCTAGTCATGAGTATGGCATTTAAATTAGTTCTCTAGTTTTGTTGATACAACTTCTTGCCCTCGCATTATGTTTCACTTGTGAACGGTTAGCCAGCATTCGACCGTTGCTGAAGAAACATCCTATTTCTTATAAATTGATCGGAAGATTAAATATTTGAGGAGGCACCTTTCAACCAAGATCGATGATAAAAGTACTCATCCGCTGGCTATAGGGACAAGAAACTTATGTACTGAGACTTAAGTCTAGGAACTGTTTCAATGAAATATTTAAAAATCTAAGAAACTTAGCTCAAAATGCCAGTTTACAGCTGTTTCCCTAACTGTTACGATGGAAGATAGAAGGTGAAACGATACCACTTGGTCATAAGGAGAGTTGTAAGTCTCTGAACATACTGTATGAAGGCCCGGGATCATTTTGGTATGGTGATACTGGAAGAACACCGATATGATCAAGTGAGAATGGGGAGAATACAAAACAATCAAGCACATACTTCAGTGTCCAGTGTATTCATCGTCTTCCACAGAATATCTACCGACTAAGGTCAAGTTTTAATCATTCTTCTTTACCATGAGGTCTCTTAGGGACCACGTGTAAGTTTCAATTCACACTTCCTTGTTGTTTTCTTTTCCATTCCTTCATAATGTCACTATGCTTTATTCTTCTCAGAACACTTTGGACCAGGTTTCTTTTCCATTCTTCCTTGGAATCCTTCCGTTCTTAAAACTTAAAAAAAATCTCTTCTTCTATAGTTTCTCCTTCTCTTACTTTATTTCTCTCTTATTCTTTCTTGATCTCTTGATCCAGATCGTTATTGACTTTTCTCCCAAAAATGCTTGAATATCTCTTTTGTCAATTTGTTATGGTCCATTCCACATAGATATATCCATAAAATAGTATTTTCCTTTCACTTATTGTTTCTTTTACATTTTCTATGTTCTAGAAAATTTCCTTGTGACTTCTTATTTTCCATCGTTCTGTTGTTTTCATTGGTCCTAAGATTTTCCTCATATAAGGTTATTGTAACCATTTATTATGTTTATGAAAGATGATTATTCCTCGGACATGAATTTTTCAAAATGGTGCAGCAGAAATTTAAAACAATGTTGCACAATAATAATAATGAATAACTCCGGTTTTGTCATTAATTTCTGTCCGTCACAAGCATATTCTCGTTACAAAATGCTTGCTGGATACTTCAACAGTTGTACAGCTCAAGTGGAAGAGATCGCGCTGCAATGTTCTATAAAGGAAGGAAGCTCTTCCCCTGGTGGTAGTTAGCGAGACTTGTACAAGTTTCCCAGGCGATGTATTCAGGGTGCAACACGAAGTCGAGAGCTGCGATTCCAAGTGGAGTTCAGTCACTACTTTCCAACGTATTTCCTCTTCACTGAACTGATAGCTGGGATGCCAGAGTTCACAGCCACACGAATTTGAAACTCACCACTACTGTTGACTACCATACCCGAGGCTAGAGGTACAGTGTAGAATAATTTGTTGGAAAGAATTGTGTCAAGTTCCCCAGAGGGGAAAATCAAACAATCGATTATGGCCACCATCAACGGTTGCTAATTTCAGATTACTGCCTACACGGTTGCTAGGTAACAGTACTTTACGTAACAGCCTGTACGGTTTATAGTTACACTTCTGTCACACATTTTATTACATGGTTAGCAGGGAGCTTCACCAGTAAGTGGCTGTGTTCGAGTATCAAGTGAATGTAACAGGGCATGCTTTTATAAATTTGATGTCTTGCTTGCTAACAACATTTATTTTAGGAAATATTATTTATACATTTTAGACGGGATAGAAATTCTTTCTCTCCCAAGAGTCATTCGATCGGGATGTCTACTACAAATCGTTGAAAGCACTCCAAAAATTAATTTATATATCACTAAAGGAAGGTAGTGAAGTCTTTATATTCCTCTTCCCGTTCATTTGCCCATTTAACTGGGATTATCACTTCTTGTCAATTTGTTCCAGTTTTTGGGCCGGATACCCTTCCCGACGCTAAACCTATATGGAGGGAACTGTGCACTATAGTAAAATTATGTTATTGTTATCAGTGTGTTGCCTTGTGTGTAGATAAAAAGATGTACTGTAAGGCGGACACAAACCCCAAGTACCGCACAAAGGTAAATCCTCGATCTGGATGGGCATCGAATCCGGGTCCCTGCCAACCAAAGGTCACTACGCTCAAACATTCAGCCAAGGAGCCGGGCGTAGCGAAGTCCATGCAATTCTTCGTAAGATGAACATGTGCAACTTATCGGTATTCTTCACACATACCAATAACGCGGAGTAGAGAAAATTCACTGTGTTTTAACCCATATCTCTCCTATTTCTAGTAAGATGAAAAATATGATATGATCAATAGTTAATCTTCGATTTTAAAAATAGATTGTTAATGGTGACAGCGTTGAGGTTTTCCTGAATGAGGAATCATATACAGATTTTACTTGAAATACGGTAAGTCAATTTAACTGGTGGTGTAACGTTATATTTTAAGCATAAATAATCAAATAATTGCTTTATTAATTAGATCTAGTGTAGGAGAAAATAAGTATCAAAACTTCCGTTAATGTTTCTTGAGGCATCAATAGGCATTGGATACTGCCCTCTGCTAAACAGAGCATCAAAACACGTTTGTCTTCTTCCAAAACTATGCAATGTTCTAGGTCAATGTGTTTCGAGGTCGGTGTATTGCGGCCTGGAGACAGACATGAATTCTGACTCCAAGCGAAATGACTTTATCGTGAAATCATGTTAATTTACGGTGAGACACGATGGATGGAATAGTGCAAAGACGTGGTGTGAACAGTGCTTGGCAGACAATGTATTTTCAACCATACTTCCATTATCAGGCTGATTATAGAAATTATGTTTTACTTAAATATATATATAAATAAATAAATAGATAAATAAAACTCGAGTATTTTTAAGTGAAAGAACGAAAGATCCTGACAAAAATCATATACCGCATTAAAGAGACGATGAATACAGAGTCAGGCATAACAAAGCGCTTTACCAACATTTAGAGACCATGACATCAGGCATGGGGAAGTGGAGACTTATACGGTCACATAGTCAGAATGGAAAACAAGAGACTGACCTCAAAAATCTCCAACATCATTTCTAGAAGAAAGGGGGCAAATGCTAAATGGACGCAACTGGTTCGAAAAGATTTTTTTTGGTAGTTGCTTTACGTCGCACCGACACAGATAAGTCTTATGGCGACGATGGGACAGGAAAGAGCTAGGAGTGGGAAGGAAGCGGCCATGCCTTAATTAAGGTACATCCCCAGCATTTGCCTGGTGTGAAAATGGGAAACCACGCAAAACCATTTTCAGGGCTGCCGACAGTGGGGTTCGAACCTACTATCTCTCGAATACTGGATACTGGCCGCACTTAAGCTACTGCAGCTATCGAGTTCGGTACGAAAAGCTCTAGAATTAAAAAAATATCCCAATGATATATTCAACAGGGATAAATTTAGAGTGCTGATCAGAACATCCGACACTCCTTAGTCACTGACAGCTAAAACACTGCGTCCTGGAGTAGGAGCGAAGTGGGCTTAGGAAAAGAAAGCAACCCACAGTACAAAGACAAAGGAATACTGGACTAAATAAATAAATAAATAAATAAATAAATAAATAAATAAATAAATAAATAAATAAATAAATTCCATACGTACTACGTAGTCTAACGTACTACCGGTCGAAATATCACAATTAATCCTGTGCTATTGCAACGACGACATCAGTTAACGTAGGGATTTAGCACGGGAGGAGCAGCGCTATTCCGTTATCTGTTGACACACTTCCCTTCTCATCCAACAGGTACAGCGATTCTTGTATTAGGAAACAAATTTCCCTCACTGACCTTGTTGTTCCTACAGAGCGAGTTTATGGCCGCGCAGCTGTGAGTTTGCATTCCTGACATAGTTGGTTCGAACGCCACTTCCTGAAAATGCTTTTTGTGGTTTGCAGTTTTCACACCAGGCAAATTTTGGGGCCGTACCTCAAGGCCGCGGACGCTTCCTTTCGATCCCATCATCGCCATAATCTGTGTCGGTGCTACGTAAAGCAAATTGTAATAAAAAAAACCTTGCCTCGCCCCAAACTCTTTAGTTCAGCAGGCTTATAGTCCTAATAGTTGAAGTAGCCTGCCTGCTTGGGAAAAAGTTGTTGCCATGGAAACCTGTGCGAAGCCATTGCGGTTGCCATGGAGATTAGCCTGCTGTCCACTTGGAGTTGCCGGACTTCTCACTTCTCAGCTACGGCACTACGTATCCCCTTCTCCCTGCACTATCTGTCAGAACTGTTTTTAATGTTAGGACTACAGTTTTCCACTGCTGCCTGAATAGTTACTAAAAACCTGAAAACATTGACCTTATAATATTTAATTTTAAAATTAAAGGTATCTGACGATTTCTTCGCATATTTTGCTTAGAATAGCCTTCTCTATCACCTGTTAGATGGTCACTTTATTTGAATTACATCGTCTAAAAGGTTTTCTGTCGTCAGTTTCAATGTATTTATATTTGAGGAGGAACAAACGAAGAGAAGAGGAAATGCGCGCTGTTCTCTCCTCCTGTATTCTAAAGCGGAATGTACAATTTCATTCCTGTGTATTACTGCGACGAACTAATGGTTCCTCTACTCTGTATTCATGGAACGAAACGTGATAAGAAGTAATAGCACCGTATCAAGACTGGAAGTGAAAGATACAGGCCGATGAAATTCACTCGCTCCATTGCTTGAAATCTCAGTTCTCCTTCATAGAAGCCATTGAGTTTCGTTTTATTTGTCCAAGTCTAATCACTAATTCCGTGAAGTTAGGATGATTCATTTCATCGTAAACATTATTCTACTTATTATATGACATTAGATCACTGATGTTTCGGTAGTAATGTGTTGAGAATGCAAATTTACCGAAGAGAGTAAAGCTTACTTTACACGATGACCCTAGGTTTCGCAACTGACTTTTATTTGAATGCACCTGTGTGAAGTGCAGTTGTTGCACTAGCAACTTTCGGCTACTTGAAAATGTTCGTGAAAATAAACAGGTAATTCTGTCTACCAGATTTTATTCTATGATTTACTACGCTTTTATTGACTCTGTTTTAGTTTGTGTATTGGAAAATGATGTTTCAACATTTAAGCATTATTCCTCCACGTCTAGGCATTGTTTCTTTATCACTGTTGTAAGGTAATTTATATTTAAATGATTGCATCTCAAGGCAATGCCTTATTTTACAGTAATCTTTATTTTATATAAATAAGGCACTGCGAATTAGACCACTGATAATTTTAGGTTCATAATCATTCTTCATCATTATTCGTTTTAAATTCTGGACAGAATATTTATTTTGAAATTTTAATTAACATGTTGTTCCTTTGCACCTCGTGCCATTAGGGGCGGATGACCTAGATGTTAGAATCCTTTAAACAATAAGCATCATCATCATCATCTCAAGTAATTATGAGGTTAGACGTTTTGATCCATTACTTGGTTTATAAAGTGAAGTGGGGATGTGAAGAAACACTGAAATGTCTTGACTTGTACGGATTCCAGGCATGTTTATGGGATTTTAACGATGTTATTTTAAACATAAAATCGTATGCACTGCTCCTTTCGAATCCATTCTGTAAGGTAGTAATATGGAACGTCTGACAGTTGATGAACTCGAGAACAAAATCCATTCTATTTCGAATACCTGCACGAATGAACACACAACAAGGAGAATAGAGAACAATAAAATAACAAGTGTACACCTCCTGTATGTAGGGGACGCAGACGAAGAATACACCCACCGTATCTACTGCCTTTCGTAACAGGCGACATAAAGGGGCGACCAATAGATGATGGAATTGGAACCATGAGACTACTAGAGATTAGTACCATTAAGTGAGAAACACCATGGGTCTGGGCGTTGCCTGTGATTAGTACCATCGTGTGCGTTCCCCCGAGCGTGCATGCGGGCGGAGCTGCCGCACGCCACTCTGAATTGCGCCTGTATTCAGAACGGGTCTGTGTTACCTGTGATTAGTATTATGAGCGGCCGGTGACCTGAATTTTGGACCCCTTTAGACACCAAGCATCATCTCGGAATATGAGGCGGTTAAGGGCGCGTAGCTGTGAGCTTGCATCCGAGAGATAGTGGGTTCGATCCCCACCGTCGGCAGCCCTGAAGATGGTTTTCCGTGGTTTCCCATTTTCACACCTGGTTGTACCTTAAGGCCACGGCCGCTTCCTTCCTACTCCTAGGCTTTTCCTATCGCATCGTCGCTATATGACCTATCTCAGTAGCTATGACGTAAAACAACTTGTAAGAATAATAACATAAATGATTGTGAATTGGATCTACTGATTGTTTTGGATTCATGGTCATTTTCTCATTATTCGTTTCGGATTCTTGTCAGTGGATACATTTTGAAGTTTTAATTATCGTTTCATTCCGTTGTATCTGGTACCATTAGGAACCGATGACCTAGCTGTTAGGACCCTTTAAACAACAAACATCATCATAATAATAATAATCATCATCAGTTCACATGTGTATTTTCTCAGCCTTTAGAGTCACAATGCAGAAAGTATTATTTATATACAACAAACACTAGTGTCTCCATATGAACGACTATTTATGCAATTACGTTCATAAAATTTGTTTCATGATTGTGAAACCTACTCTCATCGTGTGAAGTACCGCTAACAAGTATACTCTAGCCAGCACAACGGTTTTGCTGTGAGATTTGCAGAAATATTAGGGGTTACGCCTATTTGAATATCTATAAATTGTTATTGTCGCTACATTACGGAAGGGCGGGCTGATGTATTTTACGTCGGATTTTTCAAACCCTACGGTGGTGTTCCAGGTTAATATCCAGATCTCGAACATTTGGACACAGACTCTACATATTCGGAAACTACACCGTGGTATTTCTTTTTTTTAGGAAATACACAGTAGCTAGTCATTCAACGCCCCTTGCCGAAAGTTGCTAAGATTTTACATTTACGTAGTATTTTCAAAGTTACTTTATTCACTGAACAAACCTTATATTTGCGTATTTAACACTGCCTCCTGGAAAATTATGTTTCAACACTTAAGCATTAGTTCCTCTACGTCTAGACATAGTTTCTCTACCACTGTCGTAAGGTAATTTATAAGTTAAGAACTGTATTCGGAGATGCAATGTTTCACAAGGGAATGACCTGACAGCGCTGATATCTGAGTTGCTATTCTGACAATGCGCCACCGCTGGTGTGAGGAGATACCGGTGTGTGAATGAACTGGAGCGAGGAGATATGACCGGTCTTGTAATCATAGATATTCCAAGCGCGGAGTGGTCATCACTTAGCGACAACAAGGAGACAATGGCAGCGAGTAATCCGCCAGGTCCGTCCGCTCAACACTATTGACAAGTAGATGACCGTATTATGGGACAAGCTCCACTGCGGAATGTAAACAAGAACTACCTGGTATGCCCTTGCTCCTATTCTTAATCTGATTTCTCCTCTCACGGACAAGGAGAAAACACCTGTTCCGAAATACAGCTCTATTGTTGTTGATCTGGATACTATAATTATTAGAGTCTAGATGTTTAGGTTGTAATAGTTTGAGATGCTAATATACTAAAGTAAATAACAAGTATACTCTACCCAAACAAAGGTTTTGCTTTGAAATGTGCATAAAGAGTAGGGGCCCGGACTATAAGAACCCCTAAAACTTATATTACTCTCAGTACACTAAAGAAGAAGTTTTGAAATTTGCATAAAGAGTAGGGGCCCGACCTATTAGAACCCCTAAAGCTTATGTTATGCACACTACACTACGGCAGAGCGGGTAGACGACGGTTCCTACCAGTTAAGTTGGTTTGCATTCTAACGTATTACTGCCTAAACATCCGGACTCTAATCGTTATTATAATGCAAAGTCACCAACACGTGTCCTTCTCTGTCCCTGCACGCTAATTTCGAAAAACACCGAGTGGATATCGATGTGAAGGCTCCGAAATTTTTAGCAAAGTTATTTGGTTTTTAGAAAGTGTTGTTTATCCCGCTTTCCAATATTATAACGACAGTAACTTAAACTCTAGGGGTTTTGATGGGACATACCCCTAATGTTTATGCGAACCTCCTATGCTAAACGTTGTGCAGTTAGAGCAAACTTGTTACTCACTTCAGAAATTTTGATTTACTGTCTAAACTCCGAGCTTAAATAATTACTATTTACGAAGAAAACCTACGAATGAATGAATTAAACAATGAATAGAACCTTCTTCCACCCCAGTCACTGAAGACCACCGACTGAGGAGAGAGAGGGCATTCATTTGTTTCAATTTTAATTAATGCATGCGATTAATATTTTACAGTACATAATAGTAAAGGTAGTCCAAAAAATGTTAGAAAAACATTTAAGTATACTTAACAATATACGGCATTTCCCATATGCACTACTTAACATAGAATTTGAAATACATCCTAGAATTTAACTGTGTCATAGTATATTCTCTGTGTCCATCCTGTTTTCCCACATTTCTCTTGTAATATTACCTAGTTTTGCTGTTGTCCCTATGCCCTCCATCGTTCTTTTAATAACAACGAGAGTTAAGGTTTATTTCCCATCTTAACTATCTCCTTCGCATCGGCATATTTCTCTCTGATCTTTCTTGTTCCCTTAATCTTGAATTTCCTCGTGTTATCCTTTTATAGCTTCATTCTTATATACTCCCATCAGCTACCAAATCCCACTCATTATAGTTTTGTTAACATTTCAGTCCTGCCTGATATAGTTTTACTAATTTTACAAAATACAGTCAGTCGTCCCTTGTGGAATATTCTGTCGTTATTTTCTGCTTTTCAATGTTTATTCACTAGTTGGACCAACTTTATACATAATCCCCGTAACATCCATCGATCAATTTATTTCCCAATGGTACCCGCATTTCCGTGTCACTGAATAGTTTCTTCACCCCATGAACCCAGTAACCCTAATTTAGATTAATTTCGTGCTGGCATGCTATGCTATCTTTATATCTTTGTAGTCAGTCTGTAAGCTCTCTCCATTTTTGAGATACGATCGTCCAAAGCAGCTTTCTCTAGTCCTTTCCCTGGTATGATTTCACCAACGTATTCGAAATGTTTAACCCTCTCAAAACGTCCAATCTCTGTTTCAAGGAATTGTGGTCCATGTTTGTCGTTCATCATGAATTAGATCTTCT
This sequence comes from Anabrus simplex, assembly GCF_040414725.1. Taxonomy (NCBI): domain Eukaryota; kingdom Metazoa; phylum Arthropoda; class Insecta; order Orthoptera; family Tettigoniidae; genus Anabrus; species Anabrus simplex. Next base: position 213,757,619 of record NC_090279.1, on the reverse strand, counting down.
CTTGCTAGCGATCTTCTCTAGGAGTTTGTTCTGCATGGCCGCTTCCTATAGGTTTCCTGAAAGTATCGCAAATTCGTCAGCGAAAGACAAGCAGTTGACTTTGACTTCTCCCGATTTTCTTCCTAAGAAGATCGGGGTTATCCCTTGATGTACAAGTTCCGAATTCCAAATTCTAACGATATTCCCCAGCACAATGTTGAATAATAGTGGTGATAATCAATCAACCTCTCACACACTTGTCTTAATTTCAAATGACTGACACAATTCTCCCATGAATATCACTTTAGATGAAGTGGTTGTTAAGGTTTCTCTCATAATGTTTGCCAGTTTAGTTTTGACCCCAAATTCTCTGATGATTTTATCTAGTGTCCCTCTGTCCACCGAGTCAAAAGCTTTTTTGAAGTCAATGAAAGAAACCACTATCTTTTTGCCGTTCTGCTCTCTGACGAATTACTGATTTCAAATTAAGAATTTGTTCAGCACAAGAGCGGCCTTTCCAGAACCCACCCTGGTATTCTCGAAGTTACTTACCTAGGATTCCTTCAATTCTCTTCAAAAGTATATTGGAGAGGATTTTTTGAGGGACTGGGAGCAGACACGCCTCTGTGGTTGTTCACATCTTGTTTGTTTTCATTCTTATGGAGTGGGTCTGGTCTGGTAGCTTTTCTGTCTCCGATTTTCCTGGAAAAAAGTTTCAGGTCGTCCAGGATTTCCGGTTCAGCTCATTTCAACATTTCTGCTGATAGTGAGTCTTCCGTATTGGATTTGTTGTTCTTGAGACTGTTCAGGGCATATTTTATTTCCTCTTTTGTTGGCGACATATCATTTGTATCAATAAAAATAATAGCATGTATGTGTGCACATAGAATTCAATTAGTCACTGTTTAACTCCATGCTTGTTTTATGATGTATTATGTATCCTTTATGAACTATTTTATCGTTTCTTTGTTGCGAATTCTAACATTATTTATTATGTATTTTTCTAACGTATTACACTTTTACGTATCTAATTCAGTGATAGAATTTCTTTATTGTATTGTAATTATGCGGTTCAGTTTAATAGAGGGCTATGAGCCTTAACTTCGCCACTGCTACAAGCCTAAATCAATAAATATTTAATTATTGTGATTATTTAACTTACAAGTTGATTAGAGTGCAATCAATAATAGGAAAATATGGGAAGTAATAACTAAAGAATATCTAATATTGATACTACAGGACCTAGTAACTAGATTTAAAAAAAAATTAACTAATAGATATAAGGCATAAAGGAAAGAGCTAAAAAATTACTATTTTACAATCTCCGTTCACTAAGAACAAGATTTCTAGTCCGATGCTTTTTCCCATTTGAGTTACGGTTGTCTTTTTGCAGGATTCTGAGTTACGGTCAGTTCAACTGTAGAGTGTGCAGAGCACGCCCACTGTCGATATATCTATTTTCATCGGTGCCCGATAGGTCCTCGGTATGTTCAAGAACATTTTTACTCAGTCTCACTTAATGATAGTGGCTGACTTTTCAAGTACATTGTGATTAGGAAAGCTAATTATTCCATTTAGATGTTTGTTAGTTAATTCACTCTTAATCTCCGATTAAACTTTACATTGGCTGTGCACATAGAAAGGTCGTAGATCCGCTCGGTAAATTGAAGTCTGCAGCGCGCACCATCTGATGATATAATATATAAACCTACGTCTGGGTGAACTGAAAGATTCAAACGGATAAAAGAGCGAAGGAAAAGACTCCGGTGAAATATTAAGTCGGCTAACATCATAGTGCAGTTATATTTCTCTCTCACAGACGCATTTCCTCTTTACGGCAATCCACAAGAGCTGAGAGACGGAATTCTCGACTCTCAGGAGATCATAAAACCTAATTTGTCTCCCAGGACTCGCTTCAGCTCAGGCTAAAATGCAAGTTCAGCTCCTTTCTCGTTCATTTCGTAAATTTTCAATTCTATTTTTAAATATTAGAATGACTTACCTCAGATATCCTCGTTAAAATTAAATATGAGATGATTTTTAATAAATAAGTAAACCAATTTTTGAGTAAGTAACTTTGACTTTACGTGTTATGGATATTTCTTCGCTTATGTGGGCTCGGGAAGTGCACACGGTTAATTCTTAACGTACTTATTCTAATGAACGTTTCAGTGATGGGAAATGTACAAGAAAAAATTAATTAATTTATTAACTAGAGCACGGATATTTACGCTGTAGTAGGTTAGAATGCAAACATACTTAAGCAAATAACAAGTATACTCTACCCGGACAACATTTGTGCTATGAGATTTGCATAAACAGTAGGATCCCTGATTATTAGAATCCCTAAAACTTACGTTATCCTCGTTATATTACGGAAGAGTGGTTAAACGACCCTTCCTTCCAGGTAAATCGGTTTCAGTTTTGCCAGCTCACGAACACAAAATGTATCTATACTGTATTTGAAAAAGCTAAAAAAAAAAGATTAAAATTACATACTGAAATGGCTTTTTTTTTAAAGGCTAGGACTAAGTTGCCAAATTATTGAAAAATATGGTCTCCTCATCCTACCCTTTGTCTCCAGCAGCACTACTAGGGAGATAAGCACCCGCGAAAGAGTATTACTAAACACACTTTTAGAGAGTTTGTGTGAATGGCAGCAGCTGTTGGTTCTTCTGGGGCCAACACGTGGATGCAGAATGCCATCTAATGTTTGTGTCATTCATTTCCTTGATTTTTATTTTACAATATAAACGTAACCAAAAGCACATTCTATATCAACAAGAGAATATGAAATGAAATGGCGTATGGCTTTTAGTGCCGGGAGTGTCCGAGGACAAGTTCGGCTCGTCAGATGCAGGTCTTTTGATTTGACACCCGTAGGCGACCTGCGCGTCGTGATGAGGTTGAAATAATGATGAAGATGACACATACACCCAGCCCCTGTGCCAGCGAAATTAGCAAATTAAGGTTAAAATTCCCGATCCTGCCGATAATCGTATCCGGGACCCCAGTGACCAAAGGCCAGCACGCCTAGTAGGCCAGTTGCAAGAGGCGACTAAAAGTTGCCACAGGGGTCAGCAACAGTGGGGACCTAGCAGAGTCGTGGCATTTCTTTTGCTTACTCGTGCTACTTTTATCTATCCTGTCTCACTTCTTTTGGTCAACTGTTGTTCTGTTCCGACCTCGACGTTATTAGGTTGCGAGAGCTACCAAATCTTTCATTTTCGCGCTCGTGGCCCTTGTCTTTCCTTGGCCGATACCTTCATTTCTTAGAGTGTCGGTTCCCTTCCATTTTTCTCTCTGATTAATGTTATATAAAGCTGATGTGCCCGTGCTCCGCTATGGACTGAGCCGGCAGAGACAGCCGTGAACACTCCTCTGTCGTATTCCAGTCAGCGCCTCAGAGTGAGAACTTAATAGCTGGAATACTATGATGAAATAGTGTGTTACGTACCAATACTTACCAGAAAATTTGTGTACCAGAGGAATGGCATGTTAAAAAGGTTGTCTATCTTCCCAACTACCTCCCGCCAATATTCAGGCAGGCTATTTTAATTGGCACGCAGCAGTAATCCCATCTATCGGAGATGAGTGGCAGCAGAAGGGACAAAACACATCACGACCAACAATGGTCAATGTAACGTTATTGTTGATCAATTTTGCTTTCGATATTCACATTTAGTTTTCTTCCTACTCTGTGGTATTAGGGCATATAATGCAAAGAGAGTCCTTCCTTCTTTCATGATTCCCTCTTGCCTTTAAGTGATAGTTATTCTTCATTTTTCTCATTTTATAATCATTCTCACAAGTTTTCTTGTCGATAAGGGCCAAAGACCACGCGCTTTTACAGCTTAAGACAATCATGACAAAAACCATCGCCAGTTAACTCAATTGAACAAGATTTCCACGTCGGCACTGATATGGACTAAGCAATGAAAGTGAGTATAGTAAAACTGTATTACGACATAAACTATCAGATATTGTATTCTCTTTAACTTTTCTTATGTAGTACTTCCGACAAGACCAATGACACAAGTATTAAAAATAAATTTTAGGCCCCTCCCCGTAAACTACCATTTCATACAGCGTGAATAAAATTATTTATAGCCTAAACTGTAGTGCCTCATTCCCTGAATTTATATACCGGTTTTCATAAAATTCTCTTCTGCCATTTCCTCGTGAAGCCCGTGCATACGTACATGACGGGAAATGAAATAGTGAATTTTCTTGTTACTCTGGACACGACCAATACAAAAAATATTTTTCTTCTAAATTCTGAAAAATGTGCAGACAACTCTTACTTTATATATAAATGGTTGCCTAGTTGTACTTCCTCTTAAAACATTAACCACCGCCGCCACCACCACCACCACCACCCCTTCCTGATAGGTATTTTCTTCACTACCATCCACCTGAACCCGAAACTCTATTGTGTAAGGGAATTTCCCCATTTGTTGTAAGTAATATTTTTCCACTGCGTTACCACTAAGTCTATATTATCAGAAAAACCAAGGTTACGTGCGATATCAAAGATTGAAAGTTTCAGTACTTTCAGTGTTTCCCCCAAAACAGCAAGAACAAAATACTCGTCGTTTACGTAGTATTTATCTCGTGTGGAAAGCGTGACCAGAGTTCATTGGTCAATTTTACAGCAAATTCGTTCATCATTGGCGAATGATAAACTCAATGTCAGTTATGATATTATGTTTGGTCACTTGCGAGTAGTGCACAATGCGCTGACACAAACATTTCTATTTTATCTTCTGCCTCACGTACGCTTGATGAGCTTGTAGTGTGGAAGGGATCAGCCGCTCTTTCAATAGTTATTGCGTTGTACATGTGATCTTCGATTTTATTCCACACTTTCAATGTAAACAAATTCAAGAATCGTAAAGAATATTAAAATGGAAGAAAGCCGAAATGTCACATGTAACGGAACTGTAGAGCTAAAAACATAGCTAACAGCTAAACTCAAAATTTTGTAGCAAATGGTTAAATTGGTAATATTATTTGGTTTGTATTCTTAACTATTACTGGCCGAACATGCTGGTTCTAATGATAAACGTAAAGGGGATAGTTAGAGACTACTATAGCTATTCTGCATTCTCTTTGTACAGATCCACCAGAAGAAGATAAACTCCAAATTCATTTGTAAGATTCATATTGAATAACGTTAACACTTTAGATATTTAGAAATCAGTCTTTTAGTAATACCTGATAGAAAGCAAATATTCATCTAGCTTTCAGGTTTCTCTTCTGGTTGTGAGCGTGTTTAAACTGTTTTAATCTGAGAAGTAACTTCCAGAGATCAACAACAGGGTCACCAGATAATTGTTACATAGTAGACACGAGGAACTACCCCTGAGGGAACACACCATCTCATGTAGCAGTAAAGAGTAAGGTCGTTGTGAATTCCACAACAGTAGCTACCTTAATATGAAAACTTAGTTCCCCTGTGATACAGCAACAGTCCGTTCTATTCTTTATGACATACATGCAGCTCACCCTTAATGTACGTCTGTATTCCCCGGGGAACACGGGAGGGAGAGATACACTCAGACATAGCATTTATTAATTACGGGCCTTGAATTTACACTTCACAGAGATTACGCAAGTAGATTTGAGATTAAAAAACGCTCGTAACTCTTGTAGCCAGTAGTGTTGTAATGTTAAGGGATATCAGGACGCGGGGCAGTGTACAATGGCAGATAGCTTTCTCCTGAATCTTGATTTGTAAGTTTATGAAACAAGAGTAAAGGTTTTAATTGTACATGAATGAATGTGCTCTTTATAAGACTATAATAACTGCATTGCAATAATTATTACATACAGTACTTCTCAGAAGCATTTTGCTGCCACTGAGATTTCCAAGGACATGTAGTTTAATGGATACGCATTATAAGTTATTCGCAACAACGTTTCATCCTCCCTTATGCATAATTATTACAGAGGTTTAATTCGTATTATAATATGTATAATTAATTTTAATTAACCTACATATAATGTGCAAAACTTACCTATATTTCTGTAAAGTCCGCTATAGTGAGTACGGCATATAGCGAGAACCCTGTTGTAACGACAGTTTTCTCTGTCGCATGAACATTCCGTATTATAGAAGTGAAGCTTCCACGGTGTGTATAAAGATTTAGTTCTTCTCCCCCCCCCCCACGCCATTACACACTATCTCCTTTCACTGTTATAAAAACCACGAAGTGGCTAGGACCAATGGTGGGCCAAGTTGCCAAAATTTGGATAAAAATGCAAATACCTCGAATACGGTCGATTTTAAAGAAAAAAAGGAGCGATTTTTCACCACCTTGTTAATGGCCTCACACGAGTATTGGCGAATGGAGTAAGTTAGGTAAAAAACCTGAAGGGTCAAGGGTTTGATTCGTCATTTAATCCTTTTGGCATTTCCACTGCTTCCAGCCTAAGAATGTATCGATAAGCTTAAGTTTAAATGGGCAATATCCCGAAAACGGTTGGTTTCAGAGCAAAACGGAGTAAGTTCTTTCACCCTAACCGAGTACTAGAGGCAGCCATCTTGCTGGTCACGTGATCCTCCGCCGCTTTTCCTTCTACTGATTACCTCCGACCGAGTAGGGGTATTTCAGCCGCCTTGACAGAGAATACGTTCGAAACGTCGATAAACTGTGCGAAATATACAAGAGACAACATGGTTCAACGCGGAAGAACTAAATTATTCCCTATTAAACTGTGTTTTATTCTTCGGTTACAGGAAGAACCCTCCCGCTTCGTCCTCCCTGATATGTCATTTTTGTTTCTTCTGTAGTTGCGGCAGATATTTGAAATATATCCCCACCCATAGATCGCGATGACCCGTTAAAAATGATAGCTGGTTGCATATACGTGATCTCTTTCTCTCTCTCGTCAAGGTTACCACGAAACATTGTAAAGTTTATGGTTGAATCTTTTACGTTGCACCGACGTAGACAGGTGTTATGGCGGCGATTGTATAGGACAGAGTTAGGATCAGTGAGGAAGCGATCATGGTCTTAATTAAGGTGCAGTATCAACATTTGCCTGCTATAAAATGAAGTCGCCATCTCCCAAGAGCTCGTCGTTTGTAGTATGCAATCCGTCATACAGTTACGTTGAGTGGGTGTAGAATCTTCGAGTTTGGAAGTCAACACTGTACACTTAGATTTCAAGCAACTGACTCGTGGCACTCTATCGATAATGAGAGCGTGATATTTTATCATGTTTCTCAGAACTTATCCGAATTTTCTTAGCCTACGATATTAAAAGAATTACTAGCATACAACATAAATAAAGGAAAACGAGTAGAAAATGTTACACATTAACATTATGTATAAAACTCCAGGATTCACTGGAGAAGCATCTAAGAAATCCAAATATTTCCTCGTCAGCATTCAATTCGTGATCTGGAAAATCCACATTTCCAGTATTTTCCTCCAATTACACATTTACACGGCCTCTTCTGATCCTCTTTGGCATTCGGCTACATTATGGGAGGCATATTCGGAGAGCATCGTGTTTTAACACTTCCACCTTAGAGGAGTTTTCAGCTGTTCTGACTGGAGGTTGTTTACTTACTGCCTGCAATATCTTACTGGATAAGCATAATGAGTTTGCTAGTTATTTTCTTATACTCCATGACGAGAATTTTTATGTTTTGAATGCATCGGAATGACTTATAATTGTATTACTTATTTATTATTATTCTGAACATAGTTTAGTTAGTTCTTCTTACAGTTGTCACTGTGATATCATATAGCGCACACTTGCAGTCTTCACTTTAATATACCTTATGGTGAAACCCGTGGAGTGCGGAATGCGTCACTAAATGTTTTAGTTCGTAATTTAAATCCTGGCATTCATTGGTAATCATAGCGTCTATTGAATAAAACTCAATCCATATACCGTTTTCATCTGCCGCATAGTATTTGAAGAGTATGATTGTAGGGGAAGAATAAACCCGCGTGCATAATATCCAGAGCCGTATTGAGGCATGGCCCCCTTACCATGGCTGGAAATTTAAGGAGTGGAAAAATAAGGTTTTTAGAAAGCCCGCACTTTCCTGGTATTCAGAAGCGAAAGTTACCGCCATGAATAACGGAATTTTCGTTTCACTTATATGAAAGCTGTCGATAATAACATTATAAATACCACCACAATGTTGAAACACAGCCTCCTCTGTTCTGCGCACGGGCTGCAACTTAGTCAAAGGGGCGGTGGATCGAGGCCACCTAGAGACAACCCATAATACGAAGAGTTCCGGAGAAGTCAGTGAAAGCTATTTTTATTCATTTTTTGAGAGTGTTATTAAGCATGTTTCATGTTACGTACATAATACCGGTGGCCGAAAAATGATTAAAGTGGCGCAAATTATTACAGACTATCAGAAGGGAAGAAGAAAACGAAAAGTGAACTGTTCACCCAAACTCCAAAATTAGACTTGTTTTACATAGGATCCAAATTATAACTCAAACAACTTCTCATGCAATGACAAAAATAAGAATGATGGTAATTACACATAAACCTTTGATGAGTGTATGCCCAGTTTTAGTTGCGTTTCCATTGGTCTGCTGTTGGAACTGTAAGTGAAAATAGTGAAGGCGATGTAGTATCAAGAGAAGGTAGTTTTAAACCGATGGATTACATTTATGTTTGGCTTTTAATTAATAGTACTAGAGACTATTATGCGAAACGTGGAGTGAAACATAACCAGGATATTTTCTGTGATTCTTTGTAGATGTATCCAGACAATTAGCGATTTCTGACAATAGTGCTTTTTGAAAGAAAGCTTTTAAATTAAAACATAATGAAATACGAATATCTGGTGTATTTCTGCAGCCAACGATCTGGTTTTGTACTCAAACGTTTTGGAGGAACATTCCAATTTACAGCAACTGACTTCTATGATTGGAAACACATAAATCAGCGGTTAACGAACATGAGAACTTCCACTGTCATCGTGATTACGTCGTAATACTTAAAAGCCGGGGTAGTGGACTGTGCAGAGTTGATAGTCGTTTGCTGACTCAGTTGAAATTATTATTTTATTTAGCGGAATTATTGTTTGATATTTTACATTGGACGCCTTCTTTTATATTACATTATTAATTTATAAATTTATAGTAATTGCAATTTTGTATTATCAAGTTGAAGGAAAGTGGGAAGGCGCAAAATTATCTGTGACCAGAGGAATTGCAGTTGGTAAATTCGACCCTGATGATAACCCTACTGCCAATACTCGTCCCATAAAATGTGATTTTATACTCGCAATCATGCTAAAGTCTCCGACTCTCAGTTTGTCGCAGGTTATGTAGAATTTTTACGTTGATATTGGAAATAGAACTGAATTAAATATGAATACTATTGGATTTGTTGATAGATGTTCGAGGTTTTTGAATGAGTAATTGGCACGTATTATTGATACTACTCATTCTTGTAAGGCAATGCAGAATGATCTAAACGTTGTTGTGGTAGAGTGATAGCAAGGTATTTTACTATTTGCATAATTTCTAATGGTTTGTCCGAGAGTGTCAAGGTGTTTTACTGTTGTTTACCCCCAGTTATGAAATATATTTTAAGGTGAGTAAGAGGCACACGATTTACGGACCGCAGCGAGAAATTTGGGTGTGGATATCACTTTGCTTGTTACGATGCTTGCATACCAAATGCACCTCCGATACTAACCAGACCGTATAACTACAACTTATTGATTATTTAACGTATACACACAAACACACACACACACTTCAATAAAATCATAAAAATTCCTGTGAACGGTTCATTTAACTTATATTTACTAGATATTAACTGAAATATCAGTTATTTAAAATAACTTCATTGTTTTCTTTATTTCTGCTGAACCGATTTAAGCACTTGACAAATTCATTGAAACCGTTATTACGTCTCGACCGAATAAGCATTCCCAAGTTATGACATGAAATGTACCTCAAGAGCAATGGAATTTATAGTCTCTAAAGGAACTGAATTTCGGTTATTGATTTAACATAGGTACATGCTTGTAACTTGAGTATCTTTACTCCTCATCCAACAACTTCTATGACTTCTTCGTAATAAAGCCTTTAAGGTCGGAACACGATAGGCTCATTTTTCTCTCTCCGTTAGTATTTACGATTTCGTATTCACATACTTCTGTCCCTGTCGAACCTATAAATTGCTCCGATGCTGAGTAAAAGAAGTTTGTAACATGCCTACAAATAGGAAATTCCTCCTGAGAATATAAGTATTAAACCGTTTCCCAGCAGTTTAGAATAGTTGTTGACAGCGGCGACTATTTGTATTGGAATCATTAGAATATCAGGAATAGTAAATTTTAATAAACATGGTAATGAACGCCAGCGCAGTGGCCTCTCACCACTGGGCTCGTTGGTTCGAACCTCGGTCACTTCATGTTTTTCTCCGGGTACTCCGGCTTTCCCTGCCATCTCTGATTATAGAAACATTCTCCGATATAATTTCATCTGTCAATCATTAATCACTTCCCCAGAGGAGTGCGAAACACTTCGGCAGCCGGCACAGTTCCTATCCCCACCTCTTCATTCATTCCATTCCTGACCGGGTTGAAAGACTGGAAACAGGATGTGGATTTTCATTCAGTTATTAATGCATTTAACGGGTGTCATGTTCTAAAAAAATTCTAGCAGGAGTTCTTAACGTCCAAGAAGCAATCAATAGCGTATTATTATGTTTACATACCATCAAACACCTAAGACCTCAAATAGGATCCTTTCATCTTAGGAACGGAAAATTCTATACTAACCTGCAACACCAATGATGATGCAGATTAACAGACGAGTAATGTAACTGAATCATGTGTGCTATGTCTTGAAAGATATAAAATTCTTTCAGAAACAGACGCTAGAAGTATAACCCGGATAGGTGCATTACAGGGCAAACTTTATGACGGGAGCAACAAGATTATTCTAGTCCGGAAAACAGTTCTGATGTAAGATTTGCAAATACAATAGGGGACTGTCCTCTTATAACCCCTGATAGTTATGTTACTCTTATTACATTACGGAAGACCAGGCTAGATGACACTTCCTATGAGCCATACTTGTTGAATTACTGCCTAAACATCCAGGCTATAGTTGTTCGCCAATGGCTCATTTACTTACAAACATATGATTTAATTAATTAATTAGTTAAGAAATTAAGGATACTCTGTAACAGAAGTGCGCTGATACAATGAACTCCTGCGGAGCTAATAAGGGCGCTCTTCTAACAACCTTATTATCATCAAGTTACACTCCGTCGTTTCGTACTCCTTGCAGACGCTCTTGTTACGTCTATAATGACCTGAATAAGGCACTAATCAGAGGAAAGGCATATTCTTACTTTATATTTGACACTGTAAAATTATAAAAGACACTCCTCCCCCTCCATCCTCTTCTAAATTACCCCCCCCCCACACACACACTTTTAAATTGGGTCTAAAGCTTCTCTCGTCAGTTCGTCTCCACTCTTACGCTCATTCACGTTATTTAAGATCAAAGAATATATTGTGAATAGATTTGAATACGGCCGTTAGTTAGTTAAAAACGAGATGGAGGAGGGGTGAAGAGAAAAATGTAATAGAATGGGGAGGGAGAATGCTACTACTTCACTCCAATTAAGGTCGTAAGAGCTAACTTTGAAAAGTAATTCCGATCTCCAGGGAGCGAGTACTAAAATGGAAGGAATGAAATAGGGTGGAATATAGAAGGCTCCGTTTACCGTGAGGGTGTTTTTGTAGCCATTCTTTTTAGTTGGTGTGTGGTTATTATCAGCATTAATATGCAATGAGGGACGTAGCGTTTATCTAGCCGCGCATAAAGAGACCTTTCGGAGGATGGGAGCATTGTCGGGGCTATAAATGTATATACATGCTCACTTGGTGAATGGGGAAAGTTTTGCTCATATGAGCGAGGGAGAACGCGGTAGTTTGGGTGTTCCAGATAAATACAACACAAAGAGGAGAGGAAGGGAGGAATGTAATGTGTAGTAGAGTGGGATAATTGGAAAGCACTCGCGAGACGGGACTTCAAGTGGATAAGGGCAAGGCCACCACAAAGAGGACGTCCCCAGACACTTTAAAGGTTGTGGAATAGAGATTCATGAATAAAAAAGGCCCTTAATAAACAAGTGAATGCCTTCTGGGATCTAATACCATTATGGCCCAGTCAGTTTCCTTGTTCGTTGACGGGGAACGCACATCCTTGGTTACGATGTCAAGAAAGATATGTTATCCGGTCCTCGTGGTTTCAAACGTTTCCGGGTTTATATGGTGCCCTCGTTTGGTTACTAGACGTCCACATTCTAGGTCAAGGCCAAGGTATTAACTTCAAGTACAAGTGGTAGTTTGGTGAACATAATACGCTCTGACTGGGCTTTACCTCTCTCTATCAACCTCAGCATGAAATATCTATACATATACAATAAGATTTACATGTCCGACTCGTTGGATGAATGCTCATTATACTGGCCTTCGGTTCAGAGGGGCCCGAGTCCGGTTCTCGGCCGGGTCGGGGATTTTAACCTTCATTGGTTAATTCCAGTGGCTCGGGGGCTGGGTGTTTGTGTTGTCCCCAACATCCTGCAACTCACACACCACACATAACACTATCCTCCACCACAATAATACGCAGTTACCTACACATGGCAGATGCCGCCCACCCTCATCGGAGGGTCTGCCTTACAAGGGCTGCACTCGCCTAGAAATAGCCTAACGAAATTATTAATTATTATAGATTTACTTTGCTGTAAATTGTTCAGAATCAAGAAAGAATGATATTTTTGAATCGGTCGCGTCCATAGTAGGAAGGAAAAGTATTCTTTATTTTTTTCCGTCATGCATCTATGTACAGTATGTACGCGCTTCACGATAAAATGCCTACATAAAATTTAATGAAAATCGGCAGATAAACTCGGCGAATAAGGCGCTACACTCTAGGATGTAAATAATGTTATTCCCGCTGGGCGAAATGGTAGATTAGGGGAAGATCTAAAATGTAATCCTCAAATATCTATACTATTAGTGGTCCGTGCGATAATACGTAATAAAAGTTTTAGAGAATAACATTTCTGATCATTTATGTCTTCCAACTATGATAACATAATTCATGAATTTAGACCATTCTTGCTTAGTCCATATCGGCGTCGAGCATCATGAACATAGATATATTATTCAATGGTGCTGCGTTTGTCGGGATTGTCTTTAGGTGAAAAACTGCATGGTTATCAGTCTATATCGAGAAGGAAAATTGTGAAGATGATTCAGAAAATATCGTCAAGGACAATCGCATGAAGAATAGGACAAGAGGGAGTCATGGAAGAAATTCCTTTACATTAGAAACCGTAAGCCAACGGCCGTAGCCGCGTTGAAAGATCGGATCCCGTGAGTTAAGTAACATTGGGCATGGTCAAGATTTGGATAGGTTGCCACGCGCTGTTGGTGGGGGTAAGGGAATGGAGGAGCGAAAGAAACTGGCCGACCTACCGTACGTAAACTCCGGCTCAGACACACGTTTGCGGACGTTCGGAGCTGCCTTCGGGCAGAATACAGCCTTACCTTAGAATCCCTAATATTACGGTATCAGAAGAAAACTAAATCTTAAAGGCTACAATATCGGAAGCCCAAACAATGGCAAAAAACATTGACTATTGTTTGTTTTGATGTGGTGTTTCCCTTTTTCTGCCACTCATCTCTGCTGGATGGTATTACTGCTACATCCCGACAAGAACTACCTGCCTGCATATAGGAGGGAAGTAGCTGCGAAGGTAGACAACTGTATTTTTTAGCAGACCATTCCTCTGGTTCATACATGGTACTGGTACTTGACACATTGGTTCATCATAGTCTAGCAATTCGAGCCCTTCTATGGCGCACTGATAGAAACGAAGAGTGAGCACACTTAAAGGAAAACGGCAGAGAAGTGTTCACTCTTTTCTGTGGTCGGGTTATTCCAGTTCTTGAACTTGGCACTCTTAGAATTGAGAATTTTTGAGTTGTTCTTGCATTTCGTTTGATGTCATCGTATTCTGACCTATGTAGAGTTGGACTAATATTTATGAGTGTCTATTACCGCATCACGGAAAAACTCGGGGGTTGATGTTAATTGAATCTAGTAAATGAGTTTAGAATAAGGTTGAGGTAGGGTCTTAGTTAGAAAATTCCCGAGTAATTTCATAAGAAGGGGCCGAAATCATGAAACTCTAAGCAGGACTACATGTCTTTCCCTTGGATTTAAACGAAAATAACTAATGGCGAATTTTTTGTTCTATACTTCTTCTGATACAGTGAAAAATAAGAGAAAAGCCAGCGACAGTTGTGTGAAGAGCCAGTAAGGAGCTTTGCTCAGCGGTCAGTATTTTTAATTTCTTAGCAGACAAAATAGGGGCCCCCATTTTACGAGAAACATAAAGCTAAGCGATTCCCTCAATTGCGTTGAAGGGCTTGAAGGGCCAGGAAAGGTTTCAGATTGTGAGTTTCGAAAATCACTTTCGGCCTGAATGCAGTTCCGAAAAAACGGCCTAAAAAAGCTTGTTTCTTTATTCGTTCTCGTTTTTACTCAAATGATTGTCAAATTAACATATTTACATATTTTATTTGGTAATGTCTTCCCTTTGTTCAACACCCTTTTGGGTTCTCTTTCACATTAGCGCTTGTAGTGGTAGAAAAAGGCAAACTGCTAATCTAATGGACAGGATATACCGGCACATAGTAAAACACGTTTAGTGTGCCCTTTACATTTAGAACAGTTGAATAAAAACAACGAGAATTCATTACAAAGAAAAGAATTGTAATTTTTTTGGAATTAATAAAGAATATTTTCTCATACTTTATTTTATTTACCGAAAATCCGTAGCTCATATCCCTAGGATGTTTCTACCTTGAGTTGCTTGCCTGAAGGGCAAAACTGTGGATTGTGTTATATTAACCCGATATTTGACTTTTGTTTATACCGGAAAGAAATGAAAGAAATGTTCATAAATACGTCTCCCGTTATTGGCCTTCCATCAACAGCTCTTAATTGCAGATAACCACCAGCGATTAGAAGTACCCCGCACGGTTGCTAAGTAACATTACTGTACAACACAGTCTGCCCGGTTGCTATGGTCCGTCACACATTCTGTAGCGTTTTCGGATGAACTCCAGCTATAAGACAAAATATGAATCTGTAAAAGGCCGCAGAGAGCAAGGAGGCCGATGACAGGGAGAGGAGTGGACATGCGTTATGATTGTCCATTCAACGACGGGTACTACAGCTACTAAAAATTATAAACTACGTCTTCCTGTTTTTTCTAGTTCCTTGAGAGTCTGAAAAACTGTGACAGCACAACAGAGAATTCAGTTTTATTCATTCTCCTTTCACTAAACAAACTGTTCCCGAGTTTCAAAGGTTAGAACGAAAACTGAGAGCAGACGTATGTATTCTATAGTAGAGTTGGATAATTGGAAAGCACTAACGAGACGAGTCCTCAAGCCGATAAGTGCACAACCTTTCAAACCTCAGGATCCTTTAAAGATTAAGGAGATGGTATTCCTGGATCAATAAGCCTTTAATAAGAGAGGGAAAGCCTTGTGGAATCAGGTGTCATTATTGCAGAGTCAGCTTCCTTGCTTCTTAACGCAGCCGCGGTTACGATGACAAGAAATAATGTAATCCTGTACTGGAGCTTTAAATATTTCCGAGAAAATATGACGTTCTCTCGGCCACAAACATGTCAAGACTATCAAAACTAACTTTTCGAACACTCTTAAATTTTTATGCAGTTGATGAAGGTATTAGTGTTCATAATTCACCTTGAATACACGAGTACTTTACCTCTGCACGAAGTAAAATTAATTTATTTTGATAATTTTTATTTCCTGAAACATAACTTCCTATATTTCCGAAATTTTAGAAATAATAATAATTGAGGTGCCTAACAGCAATTTTTCGCATGCATTTTCCAAGCAGATCTGTCCTCTTCTATCATTTTATTCTTCCAGTATATTCCATTAATTTTCACACTGTCCAACATCTGATACCTGTTTCTTCCTCTCAACCTCCCTGCAACGTTTGCTTTTAATGCCTGTGTTACTAAACATTCCCTTCGTAAACAGGGAATAACTACTTCTTCTTTCTCTTTCGAATGGTTACCAGAAGTGTCGTCCTTTCTACACCTACTTGTTCAAATACTTTTTTACTCCTTAATTTGTCTTGCCAGTTGATCTTCTCCATTTTCCTTCATAGCCACATTGCAGAAGATTTCAGTCTTATTTCTTTCTCCCTTCTAAAATGCCAAGTCTCCATCAATATTATTATTATTATTATTATTATTATTATTATTATTATTATTATTATTATTATTGAGTTGACGCCTTACAGGCGGCCTGCGCGTGTGTCAGGATGGGGGCCTGCATAAAATACTTTCTAATACTGAAGTCGACACAAACACTGATCGTCCGAGGATTAAGTAATGGAAGTTAAAATCTCCGACCCGGTTTGAATACAAAACCGGGGCCTGTGTGTCCAAAGGCCAACAAATAACCATTTAGCCACGGCGCCGGACACAGCTCAAGGAGGAAATATGAATGAAATTTGCGGTGGGTTGGGGTCATTAAAAAGAACTAGAGTGGTTAGATGTCAAATGAATAAGGAAAAAACTGTAAAGAAGTCCATTGAAAAAATCTCGACAGGAAAAAATATCGCTCTTCTGCCTGCAAATGGATGAATGAATTTTATACATAATCTGCCAACGAAACATTGGTCAGGTAGTTAAAATTCAGACAAAAGAGAAAGCATTATCTTTTAGCCTGGGAGATAACCTGGTTTCATTTGATGAATAGTTTTAATATCACAATAGCTAAATAAATGTGTAAACAAAATGAATTGAAATATGGTGGTGTGATTTTATCAAAAGCAGTAGCTTAAATCGTGCATCATAGGCACGCACCAATTTATCCCGCACAAAACTCTCATCACCTTCATTGTTACGTTTTCAATCAATGGGACGACCAACAGCAAATAAAAAATAATAATATATGCACACACATGGGCACAGTACATAAAACAATTCATGTGGTTAAAAATTACGCTCCATCCGACAATGGTGAGGGAGGATGGCACAGTGGCGTTGCCATGGAGACCACAAGTGGAACAAATCTTCACGGGTTGGAAATCGGTTAGTCTCAAAGCATCAAAATACATCTCTCGTCTTCAATGAATGTGACTATGAAGTGCAATATTACACAGAGTTTGTAATATGAAGTGTGGATTGTGGGACACGCAAAATTCTATTTTGTTTTGTACATAAATACTGAATTCGCTATTGGCGTTGTAGTGTACGGGTATACATCTTCCCTCAGACAATCCGGACAGTAAAATAAATGGCATACATGTCTTGGACTTCATAAAATAGGTTAGAGCCACTTGTACAGTTTATGATAGGTTTTAAATACACCATAAAATTATATATCATCCCCTGTGGGTGGGGTACGCAAACGAACAATACACCCACGGTATCCCCTGCCTATCGCAAGAGGTGAGTAACAAGGGCGACCAAGGGATGATGATATTAGCACCATGTGATTACTTGTGATTAGTACCATTACGTGTTGAACACCATGGATCGACGTTACATAGGATCAGTACCATTATGCGAGAAACACTATGGGTTTGGGCGTTGTTTGTGATGTATCATCGTGTGCATTCCACTGTGTTCAGAATGGGTCTACGTTACCTGTGAGTAGTACCACTTTGTGAGAACAACCACGGGTTTGACTGGCACCCGCGATAAGGTCGACAGATAAAGAGTTATTGTACTCCACGTGAATTTGAGTTCGAGAGGGTGACGTCTCCTCGCGATGACCGGAAGGGTCGGAATTTGAGACGCGAGTTCGCGAGTTTCTCTGCAGGCAGGGCAGACTAATTCGGGAATTGGAAGTGGATTTGTAATGAACCCAGCTGCAGTATCAATTGAGCAATAACAATCAAACAAGTTAAATAAGAACCTGGTTATAATTTGCATAATGTATACATTTATAATGTTACCATTGATGCTTTCACGGCCCGTAATTACGGACATGACTCAGGGTTTTAGGCTTATTCCGTGATAAGAAAATTAGGTGAAACTCTTTAGGTTTCGCAGAGAACTTCGTTCTGCATCTTCAGAAGCAAATTTCGGCTGTTCACGAAGAAGACTTCTCCAAGAAGGAAGTTATAATCTATATGTTAATGATAGAAATCACCCGATGGCTCACCGTATGCGGGAGTACTCCCTC
Organism: Anabrus simplex; assembly: GCF_040414725.1. Lineage (NCBI taxonomy): Eukaryota > Metazoa > Arthropoda > Insecta > Orthoptera > Tettigoniidae > Anabrus > Anabrus simplex. The sequence continues at coordinate 213,739,372 of NC_090279.1, read as the reverse complement.
TCTGACTGATTCTGATGGTTCCGTCAACTTCCATTTCGAATACTAGTACTTTACCGTGTACGGTGCGCCATCTGGTGGTGAATGAACGTGCCACTTCCAATTCTAGTATTAACGTCTAAATTCAAACTCAGTTCTTGGAGAAGCCTTCCTCGTGAATATTCGAGGTTTTATTCGGATTACGCGAGCAAAATTCTCTGCGAAACTTAATGAGTTTCACCTTGTTTCCTTGACGCGGCATAACTTCAAAAGCCTGTTTCATGTCTACATTTACAATATTTGCAATAAGAATTTTACAAAAAATTCTTCGTGTCTTTGGGTTATTTTCTTCTCTTCTATTTACGTTCCGTATTGAGCAATGAGGAATGTTTGAATTGTTTTGCGGGACTTAAAAATTGCAGCCGTTTGTGCCACATTGTGAGTGAAGGTGGAGGTGCTTTAAATTAGTGTCTTTAAGATTTCTGGAAATAATTGTGGTGTAAGACCACTGGTAGAAAAGGAAGAATTTTCACTCTTTCTTGTTTCCAGGTTCTTGTTACTTCAATTTGTCAATCATCTCCTGTGTTTATGTTGCATATTGTGGTCATTCGGTATAGAGATGTTAGCGCTATATATACATGCAGAGCGGTCGGGTCTGTGAGCGTTAGAGGGTTGGTCATAATGTTTATAGATGAAACGAAATGATTATATATGTCGAACGGCTGCTGAAGTTAGTTATTCAGATCGCTTCGCGGGCGACTTTAGGTGGGCTTTGTGAGGCGGTGCTGCTAAACCTGTATGTGGCTTATGACCGGCTTGAGAACGGCAATAGAAGAAATAAACTTCTCCGGGGGAGACAGTTGTTTGATGCTCATTTGTCGCCATGGCTCTCAAGCCGGACCAAACCACATGTAGATTTAACACCACCACCTCGTACAGCCTATTTGAATTCGCTAGCGAAGCGATCCGATTGGAAAACTTCAGATTCTCATTAAAAAAGACAACGGTGTGAGTTATAGATGTAATTTTCCCAGATTATTTATCAGTATGACCAACTTTCCAACGTTCATGTACTCTGTTCATAAATTGTTTCTGATCACCCTGTATTGGTTCTTTCTTCTGTTAAAGTTATGTCTGGTCTATTGTGCAGAATTCTCTTATCTATTTGTATCGTCCGATCCCAGTGAGCTTTAACATTTTCACGTTTATTTATTTATTTATTTATTTATTTATTTATTTATTTATTTATTTATTTATTTATTTATTTATCGTTATAAATACGTGGGAAAGTCAATAAGTAACTGCAATTTTGTTCTAATTGTCTTTAGATTGGCTCTTTGGCGTTGTGTGCTCACCAGCCGCTAGATGGTACCATTGTCTACGTCTGTGGTAGCTTGCGCTGTTGTGACATAACGATGGCCCCGTCACTCTGTTTGCACCAAGGAAGAACAGCGTTCCGTAATCTGGAGATGAAACAAGGGTTCACCACTGAGAACCAGAGAGCAAACATCAGAGCAAGTAATGGAAGCATCCGCTGTTAAGAAACAGCGCAAACGTCTTCCACAAACGTAGACAACTGTACCATCTAGCGGCTGGTGAGCAAACCTAAAGACAATTAGAGCAAAATTGCAGATGTTATTGACTTACTCTGGTATATATCCTTCAGTGATGGCGAACAATCTCGGGTTTCACCCTGAGCATAGTATGACCAAAGGAATCTCCTCCATTAAAAGTCAATTATGTCCAGCGTTCCTTCGCTACCCCTTCCATTACGCTTGAACGTGGCCAGGGATCTCAAATTATAAATACAATTTCAGCTTTCAATAAAACAATGTTAATAACAAGATATGAACTAGCCACCAGTCTCTCTCTGAGATTAGCAAACTTCGCCAAAACTACGGTATTTATAATATTAGAGGATTTATACCTATCCTGAGGGTAGCTTTTCATCATCGTTATTACGGTTTCTATTTTTGAATACATACGTTTCTGTTTTAGGTTTCGCAGCGCAGAGAGTAATTTAATTATGTAGAACCAGTAAATTAACCAGCGTAAGCTTAATTGAAGCTGACGAGGACATAAATACCAATACTGGAATATTTGTGGTGATTCAGTTTCTCGCAGAGTGTATAGACTGGTTTGATGCAACTATCCGTATCAACTTTTCATTTCTGAATAACTGCAACATCTGACTTCTACTCTAATATGTTTGTCATATTCATACCATGGTCTACTTGGGCCGTTCTGACAGTCTACTCTTCTTCCAGAAACCAAGTGAACAAGTCCTGCAATCCCTCTCTTCTCTTCTGGTCAAATTTCGTCAAACCGTTCTCGTCTCACCAACTGGATTTAGTTAATAATAATAATAATCATTATAATGAACGAACTAGAGAAAGCTGCTGTAGACGATCGTGTCTCACGAATGGACAGCTTATACACTGACTGAAAACATCTACAACAAGAAAAGCATCTCATTGGATGTCAAAGTAAGGAATTACAACATTTTAGTAAAATCAGAATTTCTGTATGCCAGCGAATGCCTCTTGAGAATTACAAATTGGAGAAGTTGGAGATGCTAGAAAGATGAATAATTCGGAAAATATTGGGCTCAAACCAGACTGAAACCAGCTGAAAACTTTGGAACAACAATTAAATCTACAAAAATGAGGAGAAAATTTCAGAGTATGAAAAAGGGAAAATGATCATTTCTCGGACATTTGTACAGAATGGACTAAACCAGCCCTAAACAAAAAGTGATTCCATTACCTGTGGAACAAGTAAACAACGACGCCACGGATTAAGGAAGTTCGTAAAGATCTAGAGAAGTCCAACATCCAGGAAGCTCAGATGTTAGAGAGGAAAATATTTCGGACCATGACTGGAAATTTGGAAGGGTTTCAAGTCGGAAGAACTGCAAAGGCGGGAAGAGCCTGGACGGATGGACAGAAGAAAGAAGGAGTATTGTAGCGTGATCCTCAGTGGTCAATTCGCAAATAAATAATAATAATAAAATGTTATTCGCTTTACGTCCTACGAACTACTTTTACGGTTTTCGAATACGCCGATGTTCCTGAATATAGTACCGTGGGCGTTTTTTATGTGCCAGTAAATCTAGCGATACGAGGCTGACGTATTTCATCACATAAAAATAACAGTAGACTGAGCCAGGATCGAACCTGTCAAGTTAGACTCAGAAGGCCAGAGCCACTCAGCCTGGAAGATTCAATTACTCTTCAGTATTCTTCCTCAATACCACAGTTCCAAAGCTCTTCTTCTTTCTGTAGTAATTGCTAGTGTTTCACTTCCATGAAATGCCGTGTTCCAGAATAAAGTTTTCAAGTACATCTTCTTGAATTCTATATCAATATTTGAAGTGAAGAGGTTTCCTTTTGTAACCCGGAAATTTTGGCGCGGGATCTCTTGTGAGCTGGCCCAAATTTATTTTGTTAGATTGCGCTTAGTTTTAAACCCTGAGACCTTGTCTGCCACATACCTATCTCCACATTCCTTGCATTTTCAGTGGCATTGGAGTGAAGGGTGTTGATTGCTAGAAAGAGGGATTATTCGCAAGCGGTGTAATATAGTGACTCGTTAGACCGCAAGCCACCAGTCCCATTTGTCGGAAGTACAGTAGGAACATTGTGAAGTGTATCCAGTGAATTACTTGTGTAATCTTGTTAGGAATTCATTCAGTCAATTCCTTATCGCTGTATGAATTGTATGAGGCAAGGGTTTTAACTCTTTTAGAGTTTGTGGAAGAGGAAGAAGCGAGAGTGAGCATGTATGACAAGTAATAGACTAGCAATGATACGGTACAGAGCGCAAACGAAGAAGTAGTGATGATAATTTACCTCTTTCTCAAAGGCTATCTGCCATATCAGGAAAGGATGGTGTTACAAAGTGGACAAAAATTCGCCCTCATAAACATTCACATTCTTACTCATTTACCGCGAGTGATACTCGTAGAAAGAAGTGGATCATCGCCTCGAGAAGCTTGGAGCATTTGTTTCACGAATGTTAATATGTTGGAACTCATTGTAAACTGTACGTATCTGAAAAATGAAAAAGTCAGAGGAAATCATATTTGCAAACGAATTACTTATCACGATATGGATTGTCATGATGGGAATGATAATTTTCTGTAGCGCAATTATTTTGGAAGTATCCCTCCCCGCCACCCAGGGATATACTTCTTGAATAGTATTACGCAGTTAGCAGAAGCAGAGTCTGTCATCTGAGTTTAGCAAGACAAGGTGTTTAATAAATTTTATTCCTGTGCATGACAAGTTTTTCCTCTTATAATATCGATGAAAACCTATAACCTGTTTTCCAGTCATTGACCGGCTCAGCAATGGAATGAATGAAGCCTCCATCTTGCGCCGAGGATAGGAATACTGCCGACTGCCGAGGCCTGCCGCACTCCTCTGGGGCAATGATTAATGACTGACAGATGAAATGAAATGATAATGGATATTGTTGCTGGAATGAAGGATGACAGGGAAAACCGGAGTACCCGGAGAAAAACCTGTCCCGCCTCCGCTTTGTCCAGCACAAATATCACATGGAGTGACCGGGATTTGAACCACGGAACCCAGCGGTAGGAGGACGACACGCTGCCTCCTCAGCCACGGAGGCTTCTTTTTATAACATTAATGTGATGCGAATCTAATCAATATTTGATATACACAATTATTTTGATAACACATCACGCTATTGAATTAATAAATCTAATACATCAATATATGATACAAAAAGTTAGTAATTTTATTATTAGAACAAGCTCAATTATAGTGGTCAGAACGTAGGCCTACCTCACGCCAACTCTCACATTGCATCAACAGTGCCACCTGTTCAGGATTAACCTTTTCCAGCCCAGTGATGCCATATGGCGTCATGCGTTTTCTGAACCATTTAGTCCATTTACAACTCAGTTATAAAGCCATATAGCATCATGGCAGTTTACCTTCAAGTAAATTATCATGATGTCACATGACTTGCGATTGAGTTATAAATGGCCTAAATCTTTCAGAAAACTCATGATGCCATATGGCATCACTGGGCTGGAAAGGGTTAGGAATGACTTTCCTTTCTTGCTCTAGTCTGCAATTTATGTGCTTGCATCCAATATCATTAGTTATTCTAACACACAAGTAACAATATTCATCTGATTCCTTTAAGAATTCAGTTCCTAATGTAACATTTCCTGCATCACCTGTCTTCATTCAACTGCAGTCCATTACTTTTGGGTTGGATTTATTTCTTGTCTTCTTGTACTCCTTCTCCAAGGCTGAACACTGATGGTTTCCAGAGGTAAACAAGTAAGCGCAATTTTTTAAATGTTTTTACAGTCCCATTTTTCTAGTCGTCGCTACACCTTCATGAAACATAAATGAATATTTTATTATTTCCAAAAACTCGAGGTTTTTCTTGTGGCATTACAAGGAAAAGGGAAATATGCATTCTCATTGCTACCAGGCTGTGACAAAGCCTTGTTGAAAGAACGTATTCCAAGAATTCTACCAAGTTAATCAACATTTGGCATGGTCATCTCTTGGTTACATGGCTTACATTATATTGGATAAAGGAGCACTGGAAACGAACTGACCACTTTCTGTAAATAAACTAAGGCTCATGATGTCATATGTTACCCCTGACTTACCTGGTGACATTTACTAGGTCACCATGTCCAGGTTTTTATAAGACACTTTTCAAGTTACTGCACCGGTGTTCGAACCTTAAACTATGAAGAGATAAGGTAAACAGTCGAAATCATTAATCAAAAATGCAGGCATCAGCTCCATCAACTTATTGTTGCGTTACATTAGTGTCTGTACAACTTTTAGTTCACCGGCATGTGAACTGAGGCATATGATGGTGCACCTGAGATGGAATTGCAGTAAGTGAAGATGTGTATGGACTGAGTAAGATCAGACCTCATTGGAAATTTGACTGCAGCTCTTGGCGACCTCTTGCGACCGGAAGTTTGTTGATCGATGTGTGCTACGGCGCTTGTCATGACCAGCCCGGCTATTACATTACAAGTTGGGGGTAACTTTGATTAAACAGCTGCTTGTTTTCGGTGCTGATATTGAAGGGGTAAGCTGGCGTCGATATGAATAAATGATGGACCAATAGCATGCCCTGTAACATACCCTCTTGGGAAATTGATTACTTCATATATCCACGGCTGATACAGGAAGCAGCGTAAGTGGTACTTTGCAGCTTTTCATCACTTCAAGGTATTTCAAAGTTAAGGTCATCTGTACCAGTCAGTGCGCGAAGTTCTTTCCTGTGATAATGTGTGTCTCGATGTTTAGGCTGTAGGAGGTTAGGATGTAAGCTTACTAAAGCAAATAACAAGTATACTCTACCCGGACACCAGTTCTCCCTTGAGATTCGCGTAAGTATCATGGTATCGGCCTGTTAGGACCCCTACAATTTATGTTTCTCTTGCTACATTTCGGAAGAGCGGGTAGACGACAGTTCCTACCTGGTAAGTTTATTTGTATTCTAACCTATTTCTGCCTAAACATCCTCACTCTGCTGACTACTGTGTGTGCACTGGAAATGGGAGGAGCGTACCTATTGCCTAAATATAGGGATGTACTGAAACACTACCGACAGATGTCTCACGTGTAGTACCCGGTATGCGCTTGTCGATCGTCATTTGTTTGTATGTGTTTTTAATGGAAGTTACCTAGTTAAATGCTGAAATTAAAGATTTAATATATCGTTACGACAACAAAGATGACAAGAAAATTGTGATGCCTGACTATTGCTGTGTTCCAGTGTCCCAAAATAAAGGTCGATCGTATTCATACCATCAATTTCCTAAGCAAGATGCTTTCCGTGAAAAGTGGTTGCATGCGATTCGTAGACAGGACCTACGAATTAAAAATATGACTCCTAATATCAAAGTCTGCACGAAACATTTTACAGTTGAAGATTATGTCATTACTGAAACTGGTAAGTAAGCTAATTAGTACTAATTAAGAAATAATTTTATGATAAGGTAGTACATTCTGAACAGTTAATATGATCTATTTCAATAATTTTAGGAGAAAGACGAAGACTTAAGGAGAACGCTGTACCTTCGATATCGTCATGGTATGGCACCGGTACCTTGCAAAATAACTCCGAGAGCAAGAAGATATAGAAGTAGAAAAACAGCCATAACACCGTGTGCGGTACGGTACCCTGAATCACACAGTGACCTATAATTTGACACTGGAGCACCATCATTTTCAGACTTCCTGAACATTACTTCCAAATTTGAAATGTTTATACCGGTTTTTGTCTTATGATCCGAAACAATATCCTGAAACTCGTGCGCTACACGGAAATGAATTTCAGTCGTACTGGATGTAGCCCCAGGCACTGCTGTCACACCAATGTCGTGCCTTATGTACGCCTATAACCGGCAAAGAAAAGAAAAAAATACCGTATTAGGAATGTTTTCAAAATGCTATTTGTACTTTAAGAATCCAATCTTAACAAAAACGCTAAAATAAGGAGTTGCTGCATTTATTCCTTACTGGTACATTTCAATCAACTCTTGCATTTTTCCGGATATTTTTTTCGCCCCTTTTCTTCAATTATGCTTCCAAATCCGCAATCGTCATTGCACCTATACAATTTCCCGTCTTGTTGAAAACATTAGCAGAATATGGTAACTTCATTTTAATGCATTTAAAGCAAACGTTTCGTTTCGATGATCGCAAATGTAGGAATACTCCATATAAGTCTCATGTAAAACAATCGAGCAGCGGAAAGCTCATACCGGGTAATACCATTACGCTGCCTAGCGGACAAGTTTTGCGTGATACATCCCTATTATATAGCATACCATCATTCGCCTGGATATCAAGGGGTGGGAAAGCTTCCTCCGAAATGGTCGAGAGTTGGACTTGATTTTCTATTTTCATCCGTTTAATTTGAGCTGAATTTAACATCCCTCTAATTTGAACAGTGAATATTGAGCCATTGATACTTTAAAAAAGATTCGTAAGTAGAACCAGAACATCCCATTAATTTCTTTGCATCTGGAGGAACCTAATATACAATAAATGATGTATTTACAAAGATATTCTATCAATTTCACGGTGTCTGAATGTTCACTAACTGTGATTCGGTCATGAGCAGTGGAGCAGTGTCGTAAATGGTATATATTTGGGTATGTTGAAAATGCTGACCATTTATTTGTTTTTACAGTACGTCATTTACACCATCAAAATATTCTCCACTGAATTATCTTGGAATAGCTCTCCCCTGACATGAATTTATTCTTATAGACACATTCCGAACACCTTGAAATAATTGCCTCTTTAGCCACCATTTTTTCTAACAAACTGAGAGATGTCAATATTTTAAATTTTCTAAAGCCATCTTTAAATTTTTAACAAAATGTGTTTTGTCTGGGGAGCTATTAACTTCTTCTAAATAACTTTGGTTAACCAGATACTCATCTTTTCTTTCATCACGTGAAAATTCGGAATAGTTCTTCCGCCAGCTTCTTGCTCACCATATACATAACTTATAGGGAACGGTTTCGTAATAAGGCGCCGATGATCTAAACATTTCAGTCTGTTGACCACACGATAAAATTTAGAAAACACTGCTGCACTGAAAAAATAACAGTGTTTTATGCTTCCCATTCTGGCCAACTCTATAAAGCGTAAAACTTACGGTTTTATGGAAAATCCTTTACCTTCCAAGAACTCGTTCACTATTTCGCTCCTTATATTTCTTTACTTCTGAGATACTGCCTACTTTGAAAGTGCTTCTCCTGTATTCTTGGATCGTTGATAATTCTATTCCTGAACAATTTTCTATTGTAAATCAACTGCATTGTTACTCACATCTCTTCTGCAACCTTCTTGGCCCCTTCCACATAATTCGTGATCGCCATAATCGTTTTGGTCAAACTTATTTTGTCCATTCTCAAAACATATGTACAGTATTTAAACATTAATTTCTGTAGTGTTTTCCTTTTTCCCAACTGAAAATATTTTATTTGTGATTTCTTTCTTTCTTTCTTTCTTTCTTTTTTTTCCTTTTTTTCGTCGCACCGACACAGATAGGTCTTATGGCGACGATGGGACAGGAAAGAGCTAGGACTGGGAAGGAAGTGGCCGTGGCCTTAATTAAGGTACAGCCCCAGCATTTGAATGGTGTGAAAATGGGAAACCACGGAAAACCATCTTCAGGGCTGCCGACAGTGGGGTTCGAACCACCTATCTCCCGAATATTGGATACTGGCCGCACTTAAGCGACTATCGAGCTCGGTGATTTCTTTCCTTAATACAGATTTCGATGGCTACAGAGACTGTAAAAGTGAAGTAAACCTTAGACATTTCTGGCAAGCGCGCTCGTACTGGTAAAGTATTTATTGAGATTTTTCTCATTTTTTGACATTAAAGAACGACAGAAGTTTTGGGAATGCAACACCTACCGTATAATGACAACAAACATTTTAAAATCAATTTTAGCAAATACTCAGAGATATATTTTATTTAATTTGATTAGTTGATGGCCTTCTGTTTATTACTGGTAACGTTAGTCAAGTATTGCCCTTAAACGGGCTCATTAATACATTTCAAAGTTATAAAATGTCGATGGTGAATCAATGTATTACAAAGAACGTCTTCATGGGAGATGAAGATCGCCTGAGTACGTATGTTGTAAACTCAGATAGAGGTTTACGACGGCATAAAACTTTCAGCGAAAGACGAAGGAAGCACCACGTTTGTGACGTGAACTCTAAAAGAAGTGCATTTAAAGCTGCACTTAACAGGGTTAACATGGGACTTCATTTCGTACAAACACGAATGTTCTCCTGACGGAGCTGCATACCCGCTATACAGGCGAGAAAGAGAAGTTGTCGAAATTTCCATATCCAACGGTACAAAGGCGTAGTCAGCTGCTTTTAGTTTATAACTGTGATATCCCAAGCATCAAAAGACCGCAGAAGATAACGCAACCAATACACTTCAGGCGACTCCTCATTTTACAGGGTAACATATTCAGTCTTTGTTATTTCCTTCTTTATTTTAGACATTGTATGTCCGTTCTTGTACGTTTACCGGTGAGATTTCACTTTTAAATAAAAATATTAAACATATTACTGCCCACACAAGCGCATTGCTGTTTATCCTGATTGTGAGGGAACTTATCATCCTGCCAATTTTCTTTTTTTACCGTCACCAAAAAAAAACCATAGTGATCATTTTGAATCATAACCACCACCTTAATTCGTCGTCTTTTAAGTTTAGAAATAGCACTTTCCTGAATAATTTAATGCTATTTTGAGTGTCACTATTAGCATACCTATACTTTTAGAGCTGTTATAATTCGGATATTGCCAATATCAGTTCATAAATGTAGAAAAACGAATAGTTTCAAAATTAGCCTCTAAATGATTAGTGATTTAATGACTTCTACTACCACTTTTCCCACACCTGTGGGGTTGCTGGTGCGAACGGTGTCGCATATGGGGATTTGGCCTTGTTTTGCGGCCGGATGTCCTTCCTGACGCCAAACCTATAAGGAGGGATGTAATCACTATTGCGTGTTTCTGTGGTCGTTGATAGTGTGTTATCTGAATATGAAGAGGAGGGTGTTGGGGAAAAACACAAACACCCAGTCGCTAACCCAGAATAATTAATCAGACGCGATTAAAATCCCCGACCCGACCGGGAGTTGAACCTGGGACCTTCAACTCTTCTTCAGTGACATGATGTCTTTACTCTACGAATGTTTATTTCTCACAGGCGACAATTGAACGCTCTTTTCCCGGCATGCATTGCCACACAACGAATCAAAGAGCACACACACACATGGCGTAAAGGTTCCGCACGATGCTCCTTCAGAAGACTTTTAATGATGGGCATCCTAATTCATGCAGATCGAGAACTTCACATGTTGATGGTAGATGCAAAGTTTGGGCTTGGAAGACATGGGAGAAAGGAGACGAGCGGCTCGACTAAGAGGTATGTTCCGAGTTTTCAGTGGAGAGATGGCGTGGGAGGATATCAGTAGACGAATACGTTTGAGTGGTGCTTTTAAATGTAGGAAAGATCACAATATGAAGGTAAAGTTGGAATTCAACAAGATAAATTGGATCAAATATTCGTTTATAGGATGGGAAGTTAGGGATTAGAATAACTTATCAAGGGAGATGTTCAATAAATATCCAATATCTTTGCAATCATTTAAGAAAAGGCTAGGAAAACAACAGATAGGGAATTTGCCACCTGGGCGACTGCCCTAAATGCAGATCAGGATTGATTGATTGATTGATTGATTGATTGATTGATTGATTGATTGATTGATTGATTGATTGATTGATTGATTGATTGATTGATTGATTGATTGATTGATTGATTGATTGATTGATTGATTGATTGATTGATTGATTGATACTTACGCAGCCGTTCCTTCTTTTCACAACCCTTTACACACACTAGATCTTCTCTTGACAAATAAGCGTTTATCATCATAGCTAGAATGCGATAAGGAATTCCTTTTATTTCCCACCGAAGTCCTATATGTTTTTTCATCCATTGCTTCCGCCTTTTATCTTCATCCATTTGCAAACAATAACAGAAATCGGGATAAATACTAAACTCGCGACTTTTGTGACCCACAACACAATGCAATCCAACACTGCTACCTCTTGGAACACAAATTTGTTTCCATTCACTTAAACATCAACTATCAATGTCCTTGTCATGATGGACTGCAAACTGAGCAACTCGCTATCACAGTATCTTTTCGACTAAGTAAGAAATGCCTACTCATAGCATATATAAAGACTTGAATTTACAAGAAGGAGAGATCCTGACAGTGAACAAGTCTAAACTGACAGAACAGAAGCGTGACTCATCGGAGAACACGACGTTCCGCCATTCCCTCATCCAAGTCGCTCTAGCCCGGCACCATGCCAGGCGTGCACGTCTATGCTGTGGAGTCAATGGTAGTCTTCTGAGCGGACGCCGGGAGTGCAGGCCTCCTTCAACCAATCGACGGGAAATTGTTCTGGTCGATATTGGAACAGCCAGGGTGTCTTGCACATGCTGAAGAATGGCGGTTGACGTGGCGTGCGGGGCTGCCACCGCTTGGCGGCGGATGCGCCGATCCTCGCGTGCTGACGTCACTCGGGCTGCGCCTGGACCCCTTGCACGTGCCACATGTCCCTGCGCCAACCATCTTCGCCACAGGCGCTGAACCGTGGACACATCCCTATGGGTATCGGCTGCGATTTGACAAAGCGACCAACCTGCCCTTCTCAGCCCGATCACCATACCGGTCGTAAAGTCGTCTGTCTGCTGGAAATGCCTCCGTTGACGGCGGCCTGGCATTCTTAGCTATACACGTGTCCTGTGGCACACGACAACACGTTCTACAATGACTGTCGGCTGAGAAATCACGGTACGAAGTGGGCCATTCGCCAACGCCGTGTCCCATTTATCGTTCGCTACGTGCGCAGCACAGCGGCGCATTTCACATCATGAGCATACCTCAGTGACGTCAGTCTACCCTGCAATTGGCATAAAGTTCTGACCACTCCTTCTTGGTGTTGCATTTGCTCTGTCAGTCAGTGTATTTAAATATCATTTTAAGGTAGATGAACACTTTCTGAAATGCCAAGAGTCAACGCGTGAAAAACTCAACTCCATACACACGGTGTTACTAACATACATTAATTTGGGGGACAGTGGGTTCGAACCCCACTGTCTTTAGCCCTGAAGATGTTTTACTGTGGTTTCCCATTTTCACACCAGGCAAATGCTGGCGCTGTAACTTAAGGCCACGGCCGCTTCCTTCCAACTCTTAGCCTTTTCTATCCTATCGTCACCCTGAGACCTGTCTGTGTCCGTGTGACGTAAAGTCAATTATAGGAAAACTACGTAACAAAAATATTGGGGGAAACATAAACTAAGAAACATAACCTACTACGAATTATTCCCTTCACCTTCGTAAGTTTATCGACTAAAATTTAAACCAGTAAACAAATAATTTCGTGTCGACGGGATATTTTGAACTTAGTTTAAGAATGAGCCGTAATTCCAAAACTTATATCTTAGTCTAAGGGAAGTTTTGTATTTTATTAATTTGAACTATGTTAACTGTCTAGGATAATTTTGCTTAAATATTGTTGAAGATGCAAAAACATCAAATTCAGCCGAGTTTTCCTTAAACTATGCCAGAACGAATAACTGTGCCCGTATCACCGCTAGTGGGAACACATTTGAACGCATGCCCGCAAAAACGCGTTAACACTCAAAAATTGAATACTTGAGGTATGTGCTGCCAATTGTTGTCGGATGGGAGATGTACCTTTCGTGATTTTGCACTATACTTTGGCGATCATATTAGGTCAAATATAAAGGGTGAGATTTCTTGTGTTTCTGGATTTTTTTGTGTGTGTGTAATTTGAAGAAAGGGCTAAACGTCTGCAGCAATACATCTGCCTTCTAGCGGCAGTTGTGGAACTAATGCATAAGAATGGTAGCCAATACAGAGAAATGTTCTAAATGAGAGAGAACATTCGTGAGTGGCTCTTATAATAGTATATATTACATGTAGAAGACCGCAATATTTAGTGAACTAAAGAGTACAATATCATTACACTTCTTCAATGTAGTCAAATATCGGGAAGCCATTAGGGACACTTAGATGCGTCTCTTTCGTTGCGGTATCTGTCCAGGTGGATGCCAGTCAGTACATACCGGTTCAATTCCTGTACGTCGATGAGTTGATGTGAACTCAATGGGACGATACTTTCCTCATGTTAGGACATTTCCTCAGTATGTAGCACACAGTTTGATGACCGAAATCAACCTCTACGGATAAATCGCAGACAGTCGGTCTACAGAAACGAGACCACTCACGATGTCAATCTGATATTGAGGAGTGGACGGCCGACCTGTGCGGTGCAAATCCGCAGTCTCGTTCCGATCAGCGTGAAAGGTCTTGGCTCATCGTGCAACCGTCCTATACGGTAATGCATTCTCGCCATAGGCTGCAAGTAATCGTCCATAACATTCTGATGCAACCTAGACTTTAATCCACGAACGCTGATCACATTTTCAAAACCTGCTTTAGAGCGATAAAATCGACACTCTTCACTTCAACGCCACACAGCACCGCCGCTCTCACCTGACCGCTCCCCTGCGAGTGTCTGGTCTACGTTGCCACTACTGTACTTGCGCCCTTTTACAAAACATAATATTTACAAGGATAATGTACTTATGATCGAATAAGTTTAAGAATCTGTGAAGTAGTTAAATCGTATCAATACTGCAGTGCATGAACACCGTTTACCCGATACCGCCAATACAAACAGAAACAACGGCGGCCGTAGAAGGCAGAGAAGGAAATGTGAGAAAGAGTGGAAATTATCTGGAAATGAAGGGTAATCCAGAAAACTGGACTTAATGATTAAGTTTGAGATAGTACTGAATATGATTTTTAATATCGAAAATAGCATTGCGGAGGAAGGAAGGAAGGAAGGAAGGAAGGAAGGAAGGAAGGAAGGAAGGAAGGAAGAGGTTTAATGTAACATTTCTTTTCTTCTTTTGATTCGTTTCGGCCAATATTCCCGCAATCGCCCTCTGTGAGCCTACTATCTTGCATCAGTCCGCTTCTTACCTGTTTTGAACTTCGACTTTTCTCGGATTCGCTGGTATTCTAGAACTTTCTTCTCGAGAGGAACGCATCTTCGATGTCTTCATGTGGGATCAGTGTTGCCAACTTATATTTTCAAGATTCGCTAAATACTACTAAAAATCCGCTAAAATTCCGCCAAGAAATCCGATCTCAAATAATGAGCAATAAAAATGAGCAATAATAATAATAATAATAATAATAATAATAATAATAATAATAATAATAATAATAATAATAATAATAATAATAATAAACTAAATGTCTGCACTCACCTGATGTCCGAGTTTTACTGGGATTAACTCCCTGTCTGCGAGCCGGCGAGCTAAATCTTGCAGGCGTTTTAATGCCGGGTGCAAACTAGGTGAATTCCGTACCTGAAGGGCCACACACAAAACAAGCCAGTTCATTAAACGGTCTTCCTTCATAGCCTAAATATAAATGCTACTCTCTCACAGTTTCATTATCTGTCGTCATTCGTCAACTAAGAGATAAGTATCCTTTCCCCACTCATTACAAATTTATGATACCATGACCTCATAACATCAATTCCAAATAATACGTTTTCCTCATGTGATTACTAGCTCCTGATAAGAAATATGGAACAGCTCGGAGTTAAACTGGAGTACAATTTTTTAAAACTTAAAATTGATAAAACCCTATATTTCGCTATAATAAATCTAGAATTCCGCCAAAAATCCGCTGTCCGCAAAATTATATTTTTCTCCGCCGACAGACTTCTAATTCCGCGAAATTTAACGGAAAATCCACTAAGTTGGCAACACTGTGTGGGATCCCTATTTCTTAAAGCTATTTTCCTCGGTAAGCCAGGGACCGTTGGTATTCCTGCTTACAAAATGGAAAAAGATCTGGTTGGTCAATATCTGCGAACCTCTTGTGTGTGTGAGGGACCTAAACGAAGAATACACCCACGGTTTCCCCTGCCTGTCGTAAGAGGCGAGTAGAAAGGAGACCCAGGGATGATTGAATTAGAACCATAAAACTACTAGTTACTAATACCATCACGCGGAGAAATTCATGGGTCCCCTTTAATTGCGAGTAGAACCACTATATTAGGTACACAATAGGTTCATGACTTGTAGCAGCAGAGAGTGTTTCACTGTGGGTTTCTAGTACCTGTGATTAGTACCATTGTGGGAAACACCAAGGGTCTGGGTGTTGCTAGTAATTATTAGCCACTACGTGTGGAACACCATGGAATTTAATTGCCTGTGAGTGGCGCCATCATGTGCGAAACACCATAGTTGTGCGTTACCTGTGCGACGTACATTACTTGTGAGTAGTACGATAATGTATGGAACACCGCAAGTCTACGTTACTTGTTATTAGTATCACTACATGAGAAATACCATGGTTATACTTTACTAGCGATACGTACCATTATGAGGGGCCGTTAACCTGGATTTTGGACTCGTTTTAGACAACACGCATCATTGATTTAGGATTGTGCTTTGGAAGTATTCACTTGGTCAGTAATACTCTTTTATTGTTTTAAGTTCATAATAATTCTTCATCGTCTTCCTTTTGAATTCTAGTCACTGGATCAAGTCTGGACTTTTAAATTGTCATTACATTTCGTCTCATTTCGTACCAATAGAGGCTGATGCTCCTATGAACAACAGTCATCATCATCATCATCATAATCATCAACATCATCAATCCCTACGAGTTCAAACGTGTTATGTGGCCATGAAAATTAATCCTCCCTTGCGAATGGTGTCCGTTATCCTTCTTTCCTTTCTTATTATTAACATTGCCTTGTTTAGATCTCACTAAAGAAATTCTGTAATAAATTATGCATATTTAGACTCTCTCCTTGAGCCTTATGTTCACAAAATTTTATACATATAATTTCTTGCTAGTTGATTTACGTCGCACCGACACAGATAGTCTTTTGGCGACGATGGGACAGGGAAGGGCTAGGAGTGCGAAGGAAGCGGCCGTGGCCTTAATTAAGGTACAGCCCCAGCATTCGCCTGGTGTGAAAATGGGGAAACCACGGAAAACCATCTCCAGGGCTGCCGACAGTGGGGTTCGAACCTACTACTGTATCTCCCGAATACTTGATACTGGCCACACTTAAGCGACTGCAGCTATCGAGCTCGGTATGTATTCTTTTCTACGCAAGGTACTGTATATTCATTTTGGCGTTCTCTGACCCTTTTACCAATCTATACAGACAGTTTTGCATCAACTAAATCCACGACATAGAGATACTGGCTCCTCATGTCTAGGTACAGTACGCTCTCTTTTATTCCTTGGACTTTGAGCTACACTGCACTGAAGGAATGCGGATGTTTACCTGGGAATAGATTCCCCTCCGGGTGCCATCGATTTCCTCCACGCTCGCAGACGATGATAATTTCTTGACTACGGCCATGCATAACTGAAGGTGGACACAGATAGTGAGGTCTCCGTGGTGACCGTGCTCATGCAATATGGACGAGGATCTCCTCGGAGAGCTGTTTTGCTGTCACGTTGGCACTCCTGCTGCTCGTGCAAGATTTATGAACGCGCATAATACACACTGTCCTGCCTTGTTCTACTCTCAAGTACATGCTTACTTTGGAGGTAGCACAGGCAGGATTACAAACATTGTCGAAGTAGCTTGTTTCGACCTGATAACGCCTTATAATTCAGTCTATCGTTAGGGGTGTACGCTATAAAAGTTCGCATAACAAAATTCTGTTGCAGTGTGGTGCCTTCGTGGGATGGGAAATTTCTGATGGATTTTGATCATTTAGGTGTGAAATTGTGTAACTTATCACCCAATACTTGACTGCGTGTGCCGGTTGGTCACGGATAGCTGAAGTACAATTCCTACGTCACAGTTAACTTGGAGTGATGGTGCTGCGATTATGCGCGTTGTAGCATTGTGATAGAATAAATGGCATTAATTTGTTAAATGAGCCTATTATATAAGAATGGTGAGATTTAATTAGTGAGAATTTTGCTGTGCATGTTGTGAACGTGTAGTTACTTTAATAGAAAATTTGCGTAGTACTGCGTTACAATGACCGAATCGCACAAGTCCAAATTAACGAACGATCGAGTGAGTCTGCGAGACTTTCCGAGTGACGTAGCTACGGGTTTGAATTCGGGAAAATTATTTTGTGTGATTTTCCCAATTCTACGTCAGGCAGATGCTGGAGCTGTTCAGGAATTAAGGCTTTGATTGAGACATTCTCCATCCAATCCTTGGACGTATTAGTGTGACGTTTAACAACTAACAAAAGAATATCAACATTTTTTTCCGCTAATGGAAAAGCGTGGTGTCATGGGCATGATTTTAGTTTTAGAAGACGAGGGAGCGGCTACACATTCTTTGGTTGTTCCCCTCGTAGTAGCCACTTATGACATGCAGCGGGTACAGATAACGCATCCACCCACGGGGGAGATAAAGAGATCCGATAAATTGTAAGAAAAATGCAGTGTAATGATGTACGGCCGGACCCATGGTGTAGGGGTAGTGTGCCAGCCTCTTACCCGGATAGGTCAGTGATTTTACCTGATCTGAGAACTGATTCTAGGTCCACTTTGCCTATGTGTTTACATTTGAGGAGCGATCTGACGGTGAGAAGGTTGGCCCCGGTCTAAAAAACAAAGAATAACGACCGAGAGGATTCGTCCTGCTGACCACACGACACCTCGTAATGTGCAAGCCTTCGGACAGATCAGCGGTCGCTTTGTAGGCCAAGGCTCTTCAGGGCTGTAGTGGCATGGTGTTAGGTTAATTTTAGCACAATCTACCACCAGCAATATGGGATCTGATCGAGCACACAACATACAACAAAGTAGTGGTACTCGCAAGATACGTATTGTGAGAAATCTTCTGCTGTCTTGGGTGACATCACGGTGTGTAACGAGGCTTTGGTGCAGCCAGTCAAAGACAGTGGGAACTCGTATAAATTACGCCGCCTTTTGCACCTGCTGTATATAGAACTCACAGTTCTGGGGCACTGTAATAATATGAAGAGGAAGAAGATGACGATGAATTAAACCAGATTTCACCACTGTCCAACATAGATTGCACTGCTATCGCCCTAGAGGCCCCAGACACACCCACCCCTTGTTATGGCACTACATTGGCAACCTTGTGCACACGCACTTCGACCGCTAGATACTAAAAGTTATGCCCTTCGGCCACTCCTAATAAGTGAAAGCGATCTGACCTTGAAGGTAGGATTGAATGAAGGCGAAGCAGAGGAATAAGGAGAATATGTTGGTTTGGAATATTCGAATGTAAAGAACATTGGAAACCCTCACTTTTCCGACTCGCTGAGAACAAGAACCAGATCTTCCTAATGACAGCCGACTACCCATAAGCATTTGGTAGAAAAGAATACGAAGAATAAGAAGGAATCATGTCAAACTCCCACAGCCATATCAGACGTCAGTTGTGTACATATTAATATATTTCTTCCTTTTCATTTTCCTGTTTTACTGTAGGTGACATACTTTTGCTCTAAGTGAAATAAATAACTCGATAAATCGAATCATGTCATGCAATCTGAAGCTGAAACACTATGCAGCAGCCATCCGTCAGGAAGCCATGAATACCAGGAGAGAGGACTTGATTGAAAAACTGAAAGTGAGAAGAAGAAGAATTCTCAAAAATGAAAGATAGGAAATACCGGAGACGTCATTATTCATACCTGTACTCCGAGATAGAGAGATTATCAGAATGCGTCAGGAAAGGGCAGGCCTCGTTCTATGTCCGTGTAACAAAACTTTTCTCCCAACAGACTAACCAAGCGCCTGGGGCTGAAAGATTTACCTACAAAACACATAGGTTATGAGATTAAGGGACACAGAGGGAGTGGCTGAGTGATTCGAGTCACGTTGCTGTCCGCTTGAATTCGGAAGAGGGTAGGTTGGAACCCCGCTGTCGACAGACCGGAAAATACTTTTCCATGGTCTCTCATTTTCGCACCAGGAAAATGCTGGTAATGTACCTTCCCAGTCCTAGCCCTCCCCTGTTCCTTCGTCGCCATAAGACCTGCCTGTGTCATTGCGGCGTAAGGTGAATCCAAATTAAAACTAATGAACACGTGGCTTCCACTTCTCACTCTACGTGATGAATAGAGCCCGGATGTTAAGAGAATAATAGGTTAGAATGCAAGCTAATTTGTCGAGTAGGAAATGTCATCTGCCCCACCGTTCCGTGTTGTAATGAGAGTAACATAGCTTTTAGGGGTTCCAAGGAGGCGAGCCCCTAATATTCATGCAAATCTCTTAACACGACTGTTCTTCGGACTAACATATAACTGTTACTCGCTTCAGTAACTTTGTATTCCAACCTCTTGTGATGACACCTAAACCGCTGTATTTTTGTGTGTAAGAGCTGGAGTTCATGATGCTCTCTTTGCCCTCTTATTCGTTCTGCATGTGTATAGTTCCTAAAGAAAAAAATTAAGGGATGGAATTGTATGTTCCTCATGTTAGCAATTAAGCCCAGGAACCGGAACTTTGCTACCTTAGCTTGGGACACAAGTCTTTTTTAAACCAAAGGACTGAGTACTAGTACAAAAACGAACGAAACACATTTCCTATGAAATTAAAATGTAAATCCACGTCCTCTTTCCACTTTCAACAGGATCAGGAGTGGAATGAATGAAGCCCTATCTAGCGGTGAGGATGAGAATTGTCCTGGTACACCTCTTGGTCAATGATTAATGACTGACAGATGAAATGAAATGCTAGCGGACAGTTTTGCCGTAATTTCATTATTATGAATCAAAAGCAGTGGTATCAGCACACTATTTTAATTCGAAACCGGTTTTTGGACTCTCTTGGACAACCTTTAAGTCCACACGAGTGTGTCGCCAAAATGAGTTAAAATAAGTTCTAAAAAGTTAAAATGGAGCCCTGTTGAGTTCAACTCTGAAATAAGAAAAGAAGGAACAAGTGTAAGAGTGTGCAAACAATACGTATAAACTTACAATGTTGTTGTAAAAGATGGCTTTGATAATGTATAATGATTATAATTTGGAATGAAAGATTAAAGGGAACCTGAAGTACCCGAAGAAAAGCCTGTCTGTCCCACATTCGCTTTTTCCAGCACATATCCTACATGGTCTGACCGGGATTTGAGCCCTGAGGTGAGAGACCGGCGCTCTGCCACTTGAGCCACCGAGTCGCATACATATTCTAACACAAGGACTGAATTTGAAAAATGTTTAATCTACTGAAAAGTGTGCATCCCCTCTTTAACTTGTTCAGAAAAGAACAGCCATCTCCGTGCCTTACAGAAGTTGACCGGCCAACAATCCATCATTAACGGCTCATAATTGATGATTCTTATTCGCATTAGTAGCTGACCTAACTGATCGCACTTGTTAGTCCAGCATAGCGCCTGTAATGAAGACAAACGGTTGCTTTTGAAACTCTAAACAAAAGACGGGCTAATTCCGAGAGAGATGACGCATTGTCTCACCCCGCAGCACCAGGAGGAGCTTGGACGGTAAGTGAAAGTTTTCTGTGTGAGTGGAGTGTGAAATTAATATCGAAAACACCAAGTGGACGGACATGTAATATTTAAAACTTGAACACAATAGTTTATACCTCGATACAGGGGATGGCTTTATAACGGGTGACAAATTAATTAAAAAACTCGTTTCAAAAATGTACAGTATGATATCAATCTCCACAAGGATTGATTTACTTCCCATTTAAAATGAAATTTTCTTAAACCGACAGAAGGGCAGAACTAACTTCATACGACAGAAAAATAGAATGGATATATTAGCTAAAGCCGCCCCCGTGGTGTAGGGGTAGCGTGTCTGCCTCTCACCCGGAGGCCCCGGGTTCGATTCCCGGCCAGGTCAGGGATTTTTACCTGGACCTGAGGGCTGGTTCGAGGTCCACTCAGCCTACGTGATTAGAATTGAGGAGCTATCTGACGGTGAGATAGCGGCCCCGGTCTAGAATGCCAAGAATAACGACCGAGAGGATTCGTCGTGCTGACCACACGACACCTCGTAATCTGCAGGCCTTCGGGCTGAGCAGCGGTCGCTTGGTAGGCCAAGGCCCTTCAAGGGCTGTAGTACCATGGGGTTTGGTATATTAGCTAAATGAATAGTAGTTTAAACTAACATTGTTTTCCTTTGTTGGTTATGTATGCTCTATTACATGCCGAATTAAACGAAACAATGCACAGCGTAACTGTCACAGTGAAATCCATCCATATCTCTTCTTTCTGCCACCAAGTGTCTTATTCTTCTGCATCACCTGTGAAGAATACATTCCGCAGTCACGGAGTACAAGAGGATACTATAACTGCTGTTGCAGTGCCCTACATAAAAAGAGGATGACAGTCAATTAATGAATGGGACAATAGTTAGACGTGTCGGGACATTACTGTACTTGAAGGCGGAGTTCATATGTCGTCAAACAAAGTTTAATATAGAACGTAGTGAGTTCCATGGAATGGGGTACGATTTTATTATTCCACCAAAGTTAAAACACCTAATGAAGAGAAACACAGAAACATTTTTTCCAGGGAAAAACGCATGTGTTACTAAATGATATCCCATTACCGGTGCACCTTCACAAGCTTTATGATAATTCATTAGTCACACGTAGTCTATTATAACTCACACAAACAATTAAATACTCAGTGTACTGCATTTTCTGCCAGATTTTATTCCCCTGTCTGGTTATACAACACGTAATGCTGAGGGAGGCAGAAACAATTTTCCAGGGAATATCTCGTCGGTTACTAAATACAGTGAGGTGTCATATTTTCCCTCTCAATTGAAGTGTAATCCTAGCAAGCTTTAAAACTGGGAGATAATGCTTATACGAGCATGTTTTACAGTTGTGGGCTCGCATGCTCGCCACCGTAAATCTGTCGATGATCTGCAAACACAAGCGAGCAGATGGACTCGCACGATAATCCGAGGTCGTGAATTCAATTCTAAACCACGCATTACTTATCCCTCTTATTTTAGCCTCCATTTTTCTACTGGGAATTTATTAGTGTACCAGGAAATACCTCCCGATTTTTTTCTAACGTTAGTTTAGAGATCGCTTTCATATAAATTTATTGTAAGAAGTGATTATAGTCTAAAAATAAAATACATATGTGGTTTCCGTTTCTGTTCGTATTTAGATGTATACTGTAGATTAATATTAATATAACTCGTTAGATCAAAATATACCATGCTTGTCATTGATTCTACTGATTGACTTTCGTTTTAAATATACAAACTGGGTACGAGGGTTGTTAATAAAATAGTGGCAACGTAGTCCAGACACTGGCAGGAGATCGGACATACACAAATAGGATATGTGAGCGGTTGTCGGTGTATAGTGCGCACCTGACGGGCATCCAGTTAGGAGAGTTGTTGCTGTGTGGCGTTCAAGTGAAGAGTGTCGATTTCACCGCTCTAAAGCAAGTTTCCAAACGGTGATCAGTGTCCGTGGATTAAAATTGACGTTTCCCGTGAAAAATGGATCAACATATAATTGAGAATTACGCGAAGCCTGTGACGAGAATGCATTACCGTATAGGACGGTTGTACGATGTGTCTCGTGCGGGTCTCAATGAGGCTGCGGATTTGCACCGCACTGGTCAGCCGTCCAACATCAACTCAGCGACGTACAGAATTGGCACTGACTGGCATCCATCTGGACATATACCGCAACGAATGTGACGTAGTTCTGCTGTGCGTTGTCGCCATACTCGTAGAGCCCGGATTTTTATGGATTAATAGGTTCGAATGCAAACTTACTGAAGCGAGTAGCAAGTATAGTCTACCTTCGCAACGATCGTGCTATGGGGTTTGCATAAATATTAGGGGCATCGCCCATCAGAACCCCTATAATTCATGTTACTCTTGCTACACTATGGAAGAGCGGGTGGTCGGCACTTCCTACTAACCAAATTAGTTTGCAGTTTAACCTGTTACTGCATAAAAATCCGGGCTTTATTAATGAGACGTGGGCACGAGAGAACGAGCCTGAATTAAAACGTCAGCTTCGCCACGTCCACAGAAATTTCTACAGGACTGACTGCGGCATACGACTATGAGAATGTTATTCGTACGCATGCTTTGCTGAGGGACAAAACGTCAATGGTGCAGATTTATAGAGTGACATCTGCGTCCGGCTATGCGGCGCGAACGTTCATGTTCATTGTGACAGGATCGCCCTCTCATGTTTCATGAAAGCGCACCTTGTCATGTCGCAAACCGTGTCAAGCTCTTGTTGCAACGGTGACACTGGGAAGTCTTGGAATAGCCTCCATACTCACCAGACATGAATCCTTATGACTTCGGCCTGATTTCTAAGTTCAAGGAACCCCACCGATTTCCTGACGTGGCATCTGTACTCCCCGCAGTAGGGCGCGCTCCGTCACTGCCATCAACAGAGAACGCCTTGCCAACCGTACCCAAGGGCTTCCCGACATTTTGTAAGAGGTAATAGAAGTTTCGGGTGACTACACTGAAGGAATTGTACTTGCTACTTCATTAAATGTTGGGTTCTATCAATTTTGCCAGTACTTTATCTGCAACCCTCGTAGATGGGGTCTTCTTTGAACCCAGCTTTAGCATTACTTTCTGTGTGCAAATTTTAAGTTAATTAATAGTGGTTGTATTGATCTCTGTGTGGCTAATTTATTTTATCGTGCATCGATCCACATAATATTGGTGCGCGAATCTTCAAAGAAAAGTGCGTAGGTTAGATATGAAATATTTTGTGATTGTGCCAAATAGAAGAACACAATGAAAAATGCTTCGGGGAGGGAACACTTCCTCGTTGACAGGCGTGGTTTCTTTTTTGAAGATCGGAGCAAAGTCTTCGCGAAACGTAAATAAATCATTTTTTTTTGTTTGACACGCTAAAATCCCAAATGACTGTGTCACAGTACCAACGCTCCACACTGTTCACCAACAAATGGGGATTGACACGTTATTAGGTACATGATCGTAATAAAGTGATCGTTCATTTCAAGACATTCGGCAGTGACATCAACATTATTTCCTACATGCGAAGTGTATTTTATAGCCGGCATGCTATGATTGATTGATTGATTGATTGATTGATTGATTGATTGATTGATTGATTGATTGATTGATTGATTGTGGCCTCAGCAGAAACCAGTTGCAGGTCTTTTTTGTGTTCCCACGAACCTACTACGCTGGCGTAGCAGAAGGAAAGGTGATACTCCCACGTGGCCCGTCCCAGGTGGCGGATAGGCGGACTTGAGAGAAATAAATTTCCTCTCGCGGACCAAACACACAACCCCCTGTGCGTGGGAAACGCAGACGAAGAATGTCCCAACGGTATCCCCTGCTTGTCGTAAGAGGCGACTAAAAGGCGCGACCAAGGGATGATCAACTTAGAACCATGAAACTACTTGTGATTAGTACGAGCACGCGGGGAACACCATGGGTAGCTTTAACTTGCACATATTACCACTATGTCAGATACCAAATTGGTTTGAGATTAGTAGCATGCACGAACACCGTGCTGTTAGCCCCCCACTTAGAGCGCACTGTCGGATTTTACAGTACCTGTAGCACTGTATGATTGACACCATGGGATGGTTCTGGCCATTATATGAGGAGCACCACGGGATAGTACGAGTCCCTGTGGTTGGTACCCTTATGTGATGAACACCATAGGTTTGGGTTGCCTGTAAATGGCGCAGCAATTTACTTAACAGCGTAGGTCTGTAATAATGTGCGACTTTCATTACGTAGGAGTAGTACCATAATGTGTGGAATACTGCGAGTCTACGCTACTCTTGCTCAGTACCGCAACATGACAAATATCATGGTTCTAATTTCCTAGCGATGAGTACCATTGTGAGGGGCCGCTGACTTGGTATTTGGACCGCTTTCGACTACAAGTATCACCGATTCAGTATTGTGGTATAGAAGCAGTCCCTTGGACAGTAATAATATTGTTCTACGCCAGCTTCTGTGCATGTGATGCGAGGCACTGTGGGTTGGTTCACTGATCGTTTTAAATTCATATCCGTCCATTCATTCTTCGCGCTCATGTTTTGAATTGTGGTCAGTGGATGTTTTTGGGCTTTTAATTTGTCATTTCATTTCGTCTTATTACGCACCGTTATGGGCCGATGACCTAGATGTTAGGCCCCTTTAAACAAGCATCATCATCATCATCATCATCTTTTGGTGTCCTTGGACGAACTAGGCGTCTGGATGTGTGTTGATGAAGATTTCAGGCCCGGATGTTCAAGCAGTAATATGGAAGAACGCAAACTAATTTGTCGAGTGGGAAACTTGGTCCAACCCGGCCTTCCGTAAGGTAATAAGAATGACATCACTTGTAGGGGTTCTAATAGGCCTGACTCCTAATATTTATGCAAATCGCATAGTAGAAATCTTAACATAACATAATTCTAGGGTTTATAATAGACAGAGCCCCTACTGTTTATGCAAATCTCATTGCAGGACTGTTCACCGGGCTTGAGTAACATAAGTATAGGGGTTCTAATAGGCTGGGCTCCTAATGTATATGCAAATCTCATTGCAGGACTGTTCACTGGGCTTGAGAAACATAACTATAGGGGTTCCAATTGGCTGGGCTCCTAATGTATATGCAAATCTCATTGCAGGACTGTTCACCGGGCTAGAGTAACATAACTATTAACATGAAAATAAAATGTTGACTGCCAGTATAGATAAATCATAACGTATAATCCTACATACAGATTAAATAACTTTATCCTCCCGTCTTCCTTTACGGAAAACTTCAGTGGCATTATATAAATTTAAAACTCACCGAAGCTTGAAATTAGAACACTCTCTTCGTTTCAACTCTACCCTATAATTACTCTAGTCCAAGTAATCCGATATTTTTAATCCCAATACGCTAACACAGACAAGCGATACTATTTGGTCGCAAATTTCTGTTCAGTTTTAGTCTGTGAATTAATGTTCATTACTGGTTAGAGAAAGTAAAATAATAAATAGTAATAATAATAAGAAGAAGAATGAGAATAATGTCGGCCTCTGAGGTGTAGTGGTTAATGTGATTCGCTGCCACACTCGGAAGCCCGGATTCGATTCCCGGCTTTGCCAAGAAATTTGAAAAGCGGCACGAGGGGTGAAACGGGGTCCACTTAACCTCGGGAGTTCAACTGAGTAGAGGGGGTTTCGCTTCCCTCCTCAGCCATCCACTTGGTTTTCAGTGGTTTCTAAATTATCCTCATTGCAAATGCTAGAATGGTACCTAACATAAAGCCACGGTCACTTCCTTCCTTATTCCTTGTCTATCCCTTCCAATTATCCTATACCCCCACAAAGCCTCTGTTCGGAATAACAGGTGAGCCCCCTGGGCGAGGTATTGGTCGTCGTCCCCACCAGTAGTCTCACGCTCCAGGGCTCTGCGCTTGAGGTGCTAGAGGTGGTATCCATCGCTGAGTCCGAGGGAAAAACCAATTCTGGATGGTAAAAGGGTTAAGAAAAATAAATTATAATAGTAATAATCATAACAATAATCATAATAGTAGTAATATGACCACTGGAGAAAAGGTAAGCATGGGTCGATAGACGGGTAAGATTGAGATATAAAAAGGAGTTTTGCATCAAATTAGAACCAATTTCAGCAAAGATTAGGAATAAAATACTACTATTTCAAGGACATACTTTCAGGCCGAGTAACGGAAACTGAATGGAATTTATGAGACCGAAGTCTTCAAAGTCGAGGTAGCTCCAGGTATGTGAAAAGGATCTGAAACAGATCGGTATTCCAGAACGTCAAATTAATGCCAGCATCAAATTTAGACAGATAGTCAAGAGCTAAATAAAAAAGACGGAGAGAACTACTACTCGGAGGTGCTATCTGGTGGGCTCGCGAAATACGGGGAAGATGTCAAAGCCGGCAGAGGGACAGATCTGGACACTGAAATGAATTTGGTTGTTGGCGCAGTCCATAGAGACCCAGCTGGAAGAACGAACGAACGAAACTTTCTTCTTCTATCTCTTTCCACGCATCTTTCGAGCCTGTGGCCACGTGGTTTGGGCCCCGCAGCTGTGAGTTTATATTCGGGAGATAGCGAGTTGGAACCCCACTGTTGGCTGCCATGAATATGGTTTCCCATTTTCACACCAGGCAAATGCTGGGGCTGTACGTTAATTAAAGCCACGGCCGCATCCTTCCCACTCCCAGGCCTTCCCTGTCCCATCCTCGCCAGAAGACCTATCTGTGTGAGTGCGATGTAAATTAAATTGTAATGAAGAAATAAATCCCACGAACCCAGTTTCATCTACAGATTCGTTCCTGTGTGAACGCTATATGCAGGAATGTAATCACTCTTGCGTTTTCTGTGGAGGTTGGCAGTGCGTTGTCTGAATATGAAGGGAAAAGTGTTGGGATAAAAATAAATACTCCGTTCCGGAGTCAGAAGAATTAATCAGAAGCGAATACAATTTCCCGACCCGGCTGTAAATCGAACCCGGGTCTTTGTGAACCGGAGTGCAGTATGCTGAGCATTCAGAAAGGAGTGGGATAAAGAAATAATGTAATCGTATGGCCTTTGCTGTTATATGTAGACATTTTAAATTTAATGAAGCTGTATAGTTATTCTGTGTACAGCACACAAACATCCTGTCTGAATGGGCGAACATGTTTCTTAAACATTTTTCCGAAGTGTCAATTCACCTCTCCCTCTCTCTTTGTCATAGTCCCTACATTTCATCGGCTTTTAATGTTAAACGAAGTACGGCACTGATTTAGCCTTAACAAGCTCTCAAATTTCATCTCGTTTATTGAAGCACGCTTGCACTGGAATATTTCACTTTTGATGCCGACGTCTCGTTTCTCCGTATTCGGGTGTAAAATGATAACCGATAGGATGACATGGGCTTGTCTCCCAATTTTTGTTCCATACGTTATCCCTTCTTTTTACCAATTTGCGAGTGGAGATCATTATCCATGGACTGCTGTAATACATAATCCGACAGCATTTCAGACTCGTACTTCGTTTTTATGACATCATCACATGTCTCCAATTTTTCGCTGTAACAATAAAACACTTAAGCATTTTTATTCAAGCCTGCTTCATCTAGACATGTCAATCTAATAGCTAGAAATTTATTACTCGGTCATCGTCACAAGCAGTTACGCATATTTCCGAACGCTAAGACTCCTTTAACTACACTCACCATTCTGTACGGTTTTCAGGTCTGCTAAAGAGAAAATCAAGTGAGCGAGCTTAATTTTTTCAATCCATCTGTACACTGTCCTTCCATGTTTTGTTCTACCTTATCGTATTCACAAGGAGATGTTGTCAATTGTGTACGCCGTGTTGTTTACAAATTGTATACACATTACACAAACACAATAACGAACCGCCATCTTGAAAAACACTTGACTGCTACATTAGCATGTCAAGCGACTACCAACACAACAAAATCACAACATGAGTTCACACACTCGACTAATGACTTTCACTAACGAGTCTCAATAACAACTCAACTACAACTCCCAAGACTGCATCTTTATATACCTTGCCTGGCCGGGCTTCTAGAAGAGTATGACACAACATGTTTTTTGTATTTTCTAAAGTCTGCAATGACCTGTGTACAAATGAATAGAACATTCTATACAGCTCTAGTGTCAAAGACCCTGTGTTGTACAAGATTACATTGTAATGTCAAATTAAAACATTTGACATAACCTCAAATGTTTTGTTACACGTAAACAACTTTATAGCCACACCTCCCAAGTAATAATAATAATAATAATAATAATAATAATAATAATAATAATAATAATAATAATAATATAATTGAGCTCGGTATTCATTATTTACCCATTGGTTAAGAGACGAAATTCTTAAAATAATTTCAATTTCTTCTCAAGGTGTAACCAAAAATGGAGGATATTCTGACTGCACGGAGCATTAGCCGTAGGCTGAAAGAAATGCACTAACGACTGGTTCAAACACTTTCGGGCTGAACAGGAATCTATTGATGCGCCACGTCCATTCTGCTTACGGCTTCTGTTTTGTAAAATTGCACAAACATCTCGTGCTTCTCCGTAGCCGTTTAGCCCAATTTTTTAACAAAACTTATTGTGTATGCGTTGTTCCATAGCACTGTGCCACTAGACTTCACACGCTGGCCGTGGCACACCAACCCAGTGTTCTACGCTACGTGGCGCATCTCGAGATGCCTCTCTATTCACATACGCAGTATTACCACACGTTGCCATTGCGATATCGGTCCATTCAACGTCCTTTTAGACGCGTCTTTTTACTTCACAACGTTTTGGTCAACTAACGAGCACGATTGAACTTATTTAGCAGATAATTTTTATTTCTTCTCTCCTGTTCATCCTTTCGGTGCGTTTTGATATTGAAGATCTTCCTTAGCAGACGATTTAGGGCTCCCCATACTACGAAAAACGTAATTTAAAGCAATTTTCTCAATTGTGCCGAAAGTTGAAGGGATAAAGGGCCTGGAGTGGTTTCATATTGTGGTCCCTAGATAAAGCTAAAACAAAAAAGTAATCACCTCCAGCTTGTTTCTTTAGTCAAATTCTAACCAAATTTAATCATTTACATAATTTATTACTGTAATGTGTTCCTTGGTCCAATATCCTCAGCCGTTTTAGGTTCTTTTTTTTAGAAATGTCCACACCGAATATGGTTATATGGGCTGAAGTGAAACAATGCATTGAATCACATTAGCGCTCGTAGTGGTAGAAGAAGGGTAAGTGCTAATCTAATCGACCGGATAACGATGATTAAGAAAATAATTTTAATTTTTAAGAATAAATAAAGAATTATTCTTATAATTTATTATTTTATTTCCCTCGTGGTTTCCCATTTTCACACCAGGCAAATGCTGGGGCTGTACCTTAATTAAGGCCACGGCCGCTTCTTTCCAACTCCTAGGCCTTTCCTATCCCATCGTCGCCATAAGACCTATCTGTGTCGGTGCGACGTAAAGCCCCTAGCAAAATTTTATTTTCCTAAAATTAAAAACTCATATCCCTAGGATGTTATAAACATTGAGTTGCTTGACTGAAGAGCTAGAACTGTGGATATCTTCGTCCGGTCTTCCGTCCATGTAGTAGCGGTTCTAATCTTGGGTTTTTCAGCAAAATGATCTTTGCTCACCAACACGGAACTAGGTCTGACCCTATAATATCACCTGATATGCTGATTTCTTGAAGGTCTCTTCTCAATTTCGACTAACCAATTATTCGTGGCTTTCAGTGAGCAGGCATATTTAAAAATATAAGAATTTTCTAGTAATTATTTCATCGCCGTTTCTTTGTATAGGGCCATAACATTTCTAATACTACCTGACATTTTTTCAGAATGCTGATATAATTCCGAAGACCTACTTTTCATTCACATTCCTTCTACCCATACTAGGCCGAACATTTTTCTGAGGATTTTTTATTCTTGTTCTTCTAAAAGTTTAGTTAGTGATCTTCCTCCAGTGATCAAGGTTTCTTTTTTAATCACAGTGTTATAGTGTATTAATTTTGCGTTCCGATATATTGATATTGTTGTTGTATCTGTTCTATGTCATTCTATAGGCTTTTTGTAATTTAGAAACTCTCTCTGTGCTTCACGATTTAATCCCGATTGTTGGATGATTTCTCCTAAGTATTGGAAATGACTTACCTGAAGGATTCTGCCAAACTGAGGTACCAGATATTGTTTGTCTAAGCATCCAGGAAGATCCTTCCATGTACCGGGTTGTCTCATATGAGGTTTGCAAGCTAGTTTTGGATGCAATTTCATTATTATTATTATTATTATTATTATTATTATTATTATTATTATTATTGAACAACATTTGGACTTCTTCCACTAGAGGCCAAGTCACCAGAGAAATATTCTTTCCTGAGGTTTTCAACCGCCTGCAAAATAACGTATTGGTGCCAAGCTTTGAAATCACTCAGTTTTTGACTCGTCATGGTAAATTTGGTTATTATTTTCATCGATTTGGAATCACTCGTCCTGATGGCTACGTGTGTGTTTGCGGATCCTCACAAACAGTGGATCACCTACTGTTTGAATGTGCTGAGTTTGAAAGAAGAAGGCATGACTTGAACTCTCATTTGAATTATTGCAACATTGCATTATCAAACCCCCTCTATCATTTGTTAAGAAGCCGTGCTGTTGCAAATATTTTATCAATTTCATCCACTTAAATTTTCGTCGATTAGATACACGAATTCATTTTCATTGTAAAACTGAATGTGTATTTTAACTATAACCCCAGTATACTATGAAAAATAGGGTTCCAAACTGCTTTAGATATTCAATAATAATAATAATAATGAATAATAAATAATAATAAAAATTATTATTATTATTATTATTATTATTATTATTATTATTATTATTATTATTATTATTATTATTATTATTATTATTATTATTATTATTATTATTTACTTACAGAAATGAGACGAGTTTCATTAAAACTACTTAATTTTACACTCCTCTCTCTTACATCTTACCAGACAGGTGCGATTGATATCGTGGTTGTACATTATACAATGTCCGCCTCTGTGGTGTAGTGGATAGCGTGATTAGCTGCAACCCCCGGAGGTCCGGGTTCGATTCCCGGCTCTGCCACGAAATTTGAAAAGTGGTACGAGGGGCTGGAACGGGGTCCACTCAGCCTCGGGAGGTCAACTGAGTAGAGGTGGGTTCAATTCCCACCTCAGCCATCCTGGAAGTGGTTTTCCGTGGTTTCCCACTTCCCCTCCAGGCAAATGCCGGAATGGTACCTCACTTAAGGCCACGGCCGCTTCCTTCCCTCTTCCTTGCCTGTCCCTTCCAGTCATCCTATCCCTCCACAAGGCCCCTGTTCAGCATAGCAGGTGAGGCCGCCTGGGCGAGGTACTGGTCATTCTCCCCAGTTGTATCCCCGACCAAGTGTCTGAAACTCCAGGACACTGCCCTTGAGGCGGTGGAGGTGGGTTCCCTCGCTGAGTCCGAGGGAGAAGCCGAACCCTGAGGGTAAACAGATTATTATTATTATTATTATTATTGTTATTATTATTATTATTATTATTATTATTATTATTATTATTATTATTATTATTATTATTATTATTATTATTTACTTACAGAAATGAGACGAGTTTCATTAAAACTACTTAATTTTACATTCCTCTCTCTTACATCTTATCAGACAGGTGCGAATGATATCGTGGTTGTACATTATACAATCTAGAGCATAAAACGAACCCACTTATGAAATAGTTCGTCCTACGTTAGCAGCATCCTGGGTAAGTAAATGAACGGCAGTTAAAATGTATCTTTCAGAGCAACAGCAGGACGAATTGATTTTTCATGCTGTTGGTCATTCGATCCGGCCGACACGTGATATGTTATAACGATACACCTTTGAAAATTTAAATTGCTGCCGACGTTAATAATGGAGAGCAGATAATAATTATTAACTCCACACGATATGTATTCTAAACAATTTTGTATCCGCGATGAAATTCGTACAGACCACAGAGGTCAACGCCACCGACCCACCGCTACATGAATGTTACGGTAGACAGGGTGTCCAAAATTTGTCCTTCACACTACTTAGGCCACATGAATCGTTGACAGCGATGGAGATGAAACTACATTTAAATAGCCAGCTCTGTTCTGGAGAAATTATACCCTTTCCCTTATGTAGAAGCCCTGGTTTCAATTACAGGCACATGCAATTAAATGTCGGAGGGACTGTAACTCAGATTTGTCAGGGCCATTGATAATAACTCAGCAGTAAGGGGTAATGAATTGGTCTTGAAAGCCAAGAAACAATACTGAAAGACTCTTCGCCAACAATGAAACATTAATAATAATAATAATAATAATAATAATAATAATAATAATAATAATAATAATAATAATAATAATAATAATAATAATAATAACAATAATAATAATCATAATAATAATAATAATAATAATAATAATAATAATAATAATAATAATAATAATAATAATAATAATAATTAGCCACATTTTTCACATCCGAATGGCGTCCTGGACAGGAGCTGGATTGAATATTTGGACTTCGGTGTAGTTTACGACCGGATGACTCTCGAAAAAGGATAGGTCTACTCAATATTGTATTGTTAATCAACTGAATATCTCTAGGTACAGAGCGCTGGTCTTCTGAACTTAACTAGTTCGATTCCCGCAAGACCCAGTGGTATTTTAAGGTGCTCAAATATGTCAATATCATGTCTATCTATCTCCAGACCTCGTAAATACCCTTCTGAAAGACAAAATTCCAGCACCTCATTTCTCCGAACCAGTATAACTACGTGAAAACCAATATTATTATTATTATTTATTAATTAGTTTAATATCTACATGTCTAATTCATTGTTACTCGAAAACTTGCTTGCTTAATTACGTACTTAATCCCTTACTTATTTACCTACTTACATTTCTACCTTCTTACGTACTATCTAATGTTTACGTACTTAATTATCTACTTTCTTATGTACTTACCTACTTACATATTGTCCCACTATCGGCAGTTCTAAGGATTGTTCTCCTTGGTTACCGATTTTCACACCAGGCAATTTTCTTCTCACTTTAAGGCCTTTCCTGTCCCATCGTCGTCATAATGCACATCTGCGTAAGTGCAACGTAAAGCGTTTTGAAATACTTAGATAATTTTACACCGAAGACAGAGATTGCGGGGGTGGCAGAGAAGTCTGCAATGCCGACTAGAAATGGCAGTGACATTGCAGCGGCAAAAATTTGAATGGGCCAGTAATAATACCGCCGGCTAATTGTTGAAATTCGCAATAAAGAAGCTACTAAGAAGAATGTGGAATCTGACTAAGAATGGAGAAAGAACCCAAGATAATTTGGAAGTGAAAAGTAGGAATTCAGCATGTAACCTTGTGGTACCGCGGACTCAGTCATGAGACATGTCAGTAAGTACTGTAGTGTATCAAGATGGTCTTGATTACGTGGCGTACTGTGAACTGTAAACTGAACTGTTCTTGAACGAGGTTGTACTGCGAGAGGGTGTCGGATAGCTGCCTTCTGATAGGCCGAGTGAGTGACTGGAGATGTGCATCTGAAAACTCAAACGCTAGTGAGATTATTCGTTAATTAAATTAATTTTGCGGACAGCACAACACGCTACACCCCTGTGTAGTGGTTTTAGTTCTAAGGAACCTGATAACACACCACAATATTTACTTGTCGGGCTGAGTAGCTTCTGAGCTCAACTTGGCTGGTTGGATCCTGGTGGCTCAGTCTGGTGGTATTTGAAGGTGCTCAAGTACGTCAGACTCTCGTCAGCCTCTTGCGGGACAAAATTCCGGTACCTCGGTGTAGTAATTAGTGGGACGTAAATTACTTATTATTATAATTATAATTATTATTATTATTATTATTATTATTATTATTATTATTATTATTATTATTATTATTTCATGTTTACTTGAATACTTTACTTTCAAAATAACGTGCTTACTTATTGCATTTGAATATTCGCCATCGCGTTAACATTCATTTAATAACTTTCTTAGATATATATTTATTGATTTGATTCTTGCTTATACAGGGAGTTTCAAAAATAGGGTGCATAATTTCAGGTATGCATTTGTTACATGTAGACAATCAAAATAGTTCATTGCAACATGTGTCCGGAAATGCTTCATTTCCGAGTTATGGAGTTCACAACACTGAACTTCACCGTTGTTCAAAATGCCCACCTCCTGCTTGAATACAGACGTAACATCGATGTCTCATTGACCTGCGAACAAGATACCAAACTCCAGGAGTATTGCGTATGTACTCACACGATGCCACAATTCGATTCCGATGGGTTTCCACAGCTGGCACCGGAGACGAATACACCGATGATTTTAAATGGCCCCACGAGTAGAAAACGAGAGTGTTCAGATCAGGTGAGCCTGGAGACCAAGCAAGAACTATCCATCGATCAGGAAACATTCGATCCATGTCAGTGAGACATCGATATGAGGTCTGTATTCAAGCAGGATGTGGACATTTTGAACATCTTCTGTACTGACAATGACCTGCGGAAGAAAAACATTCCGGTGAAGTTCAGTGTTGTGAAGGCCATAGCTCGGAAATGAAGCATTTCCGGACACATGCTGTAATGAACTATTTTGATTGTCTACACATAACAAATACATACCTGAAATTATGCCCCCCATTTTTGAAACAACCTGTATGCGTATTTACTCAATTACGTATTAATTATCTTACCGATGTCCTCACGTAGTTATTTAGATTTATGCCTTGTTTTTATTTCCTTACGTGTTTACCTACCTAATTGCTACCTTAAAAATTCAGCTAATTACCTTCATGCCTCCTATTTTATTTACTTACTTCATTGATTACTGGCTTAGTAATTTATGTTCTTACTTATATCTTATATATTTATTGACTTGCTTACTTACTTACGCCCCCATTTAATGAATTAATTCATTAAATTCTTAAACATTATTTTATTAACTAATTATTTGCGCTATGACTTAGTTTCTTAGTTACTTTCTAACTCCGGTATTTACTTTCGTACTTCCTTACTTTCCTTCTTGTTTATGCATTTATTTAATTTTGAACTGTCTAATAGTATTACGTTAATTTTAATACATTCCGTTCTAATACACTTATTTACGTATCTATTTACGTACTGACTTCCCCCTGTGGTTGAGGGTTGTATAACACCCACGGTATCCCCTGCCTGTCGTAAGAGGCGACTGAATGGGACCTCAGGTGCTCTAAACTTTGGAGCGTGGGTTGGCGACCACGAGGTTCTCAGCTAAGTCTTGCCATTGCTTCCACTTACTTCTGCCAGGCTCCTCACTTTCATCTATCCTATCCGACCTCTCTTGGTCAACTCTTGTTCTCTACAGGGGCCCGACGGTATTACCTATGGAGTCCTAAGGAGTCTTTCATTTTCATGCCCCTCGTGGCCTTGTCTTCCTTTCGCCGATACCTTCTTTTTTCGAAGTGTCGGATCCCTTCCATTTTATCTCTCTGATTAGTGTTATATAGAGGACGATTGGTTAGTTGTACTTCCTCTTAAAACAATAATCATCACCACTACCACCACGTACTGGCTTACTTTCTTATATTCAGTTCAATGTTCTGCGTATTCAGGGCGACAGCCAGTAGCGTTACCATGACGACACTCCTCTCCCTTCAACGAACACGACCAACAGTCTCATAAGTCAGTGGTCAAATATTAACACGAACAAAAAAGCAACTGACCGCACACCCATTAAATTTTATTTACACGCATGGGACTGGTAATGCTACAAATTTCAAATTAATCCAGGAATTATAAACTGGGAATGAACGAGTTGCATATGGTGCTGCAATTCATCGAACAATGCACCAGAGCGCGCATATATATTTTTTTGGAACAATCTTCATTTGGTTTTGTTTTCCAAAAGCGCATTATGCAAATCCCAGTCATTATTACAGAGCTGTTATCGAATAGTTCACACTTCACTGGCTCGTGCGTTATGTTCCGCGGTCATCGTTAATATTTAACGGTTACCCTCGATTAGAGCTCGACCGTAATGTCAACTGTTAAGATCGATTATTAAGGTTCGATTCATTCAATGACATATGTACCACCACTAGACAGCTGTCGAACGAATGATCCACAACTCATACCTTCAGTGATATAGATGGAACTGTCCCAACTAAGTATTGAGCCTTTCATTCTTATACCGGGTTATGGCATTCAGCGCGGTACAGCACAGGCTCTAATGGTCGTAGGTGTCTGAAATTTCGTAGATTTGCTAACTAAGCAGTGCTATAACGTAGTTTGCCACAAAAAGTGTTAGTTTCAATTTTTGCCACCAGGCGAAAATATGGCGCTGTAAGCGGTCTGAACGTGCAATATTCCGTAACTCTTACGTCAAAGTGTTCTTCCAATAGAATTTCGTTGTGTAATTTCCTTGATTGTTGCTTGGTGACGCATGTTGACTCCTTTTGTTAAGTGAATCTTCGTTGTAACGTAAGAAAGTTGAACTTTCCGTGCGAAACGTAATGCTTATGGGGAAGAGAGACCGTGCACTACTAGTGAAGTTGTTTTATGGGAATGGCAGTATTAGCAGCAATGCATTGCGGAAATGCAGCCGACAGAAACAGCAGAGAAGGGGTCCCATAAGAAGTAATGAGCTGAAGAAAATGATCAAGAATTTAGAGGAAGGAGGTAAATTAGGTGTCGCACCAGGGAGAGGACGCCGGATGTTGTTGATGAAGTTGCTGTAGCTGTACCAGACAGTGCAGCAGACTCTTTCAATTCTGTATACAGTGCTGGAGCTGTGTCACTACCCCGGTCAATAGTTCACAATATTATGTGGCGCATTTTACACTGATATCGCTACAAACTTCATTCTGTTCACATATTGAAACCCAACGACGTAGCACAACGTCATGACTTTGCCCTTCGGTTTCTGGTGCACTTGGAAGTGGACAACATGTGGCCGGGAATATTCTGACGAGTCGCATTTTATTTTGGAGGGTGCAGTGAATGCACAAAACTGTCGTATATGGGGTTCGACTCGTCCAAGCGTCGTGCAGGAAAAACCATTACATTCAGCTTACGTGACTGGTGTGGTTTTACAAGATCCTTCATTCTCGGTCCGTTTTCGTTTGAGCAGATGACTCCTCGTGGGCCTGTTAGGTGTACAGTGACATCTGCACCTTATAGGGACCTCCTTGTGCAACACGTGGTTCCAGCTTTCAGGAACGCAACTGTGACCACACCGTTATTTTCATGCACGATGGAGCAACACCACATGTGGCTCACCAGGTGAAAGAATTGCTTCGAGAAACCTTCAGTAACAACCGCATTTTCACTAGCCATTTTCCAGATGCGTGGCCTTCGAGGCCCTCCGACCTAAATCCATGTGACTACTGGTTGTGGGAATATTTGAATGATTATTTCTATCAGGGACATGCCAGGACTCAGCCGGGTCTAAAGGCTTGCAGCATGTTGTTGAGTTCGGAGGGCACATGAATAGGGCTTATAAATGCTAATAAACTTCCCAGAAGAACCGTTATCATGTGTTTCATCTTTCTGCCTTTTTTCTTTGACGCCTACTATTGCTTACAGCGCCATATTTTCGCCTGGTGTCAAAACTTGGGACTACTAACTTCTGTAGGGTAATAGCTTAGTTAGCATATCTACGAAATTTCAGACTCTAACGATCAATACAACGCGAGCCGTAACTTTAATTGTGGTCACCCGGTACTTAAATAACTCAGAATTTTAAACATACAGACATTTCATTCTCTATAAGTAGAGTCCGGATGTTGAGGTTAGAATGCAAAGAAACTTACCTGGCAGGAACTATCGTCTACCCTCTATTCTGTAATGTAACGAGAGTAACATAAGTTTTAGCGGTTCTAAAATGCCGGGACCCTACTGTTTATCCAGATCTCATAGCATAGCTATTGTCCGGGTAGAGTATACTTGTTTGCATTAATATGTTTGAATTACAGGCTAAACATCCGATCTATATTAATTTTTTTTTAAATTTCGTGTGGCTATTTCTAGCCGAGTGCAGCCCTTGTAAGGCAGACCCTCCGATGAGGGTGGGCGGCATCTGCCATTTGTAGGTAACTGCGTGTTATTGTGGTGGAGGATAGTGTTTTGTGTGGTGTGTGAGTTGCAGGGATGTTGGGGACAGCACAAACACCCAGCCCCCGGGCCATTGGAATTAACCACTTAAGGTTAAAATCCCCGACCCGGCCGGGAATCGAACCCGGGACCCTCTGATCCGAAGGGCAGTAGGCTGACCATTCAACCAACGAGTCGAACATCTATATTAATAAGAATAGTCCTTTAGGTGAAATGAAAATCCTACAACCTGTTTTCCAGTCATTGACCGGGTCAGGGATGGAATGAATGAAACATATATAGGCTGTTATTACAATGGGGTGGCCACTCCCAGGGTGATTTATTAATGAGTGATAAATGCTATGAAATGAGAATGGAGAGTGTTGCTGGAATGAAAGATGACGGGGAAAACCGGAGTACCCGGAGAAAAACCTGTCCCGCCTCCGCTTTGTCCAGCACAAATCTCACATGGAGTGACCGGGATTTGAACCACGGTATCTAGCGGTGAGAGGCCGACGCGCTGCCGTCTGAGCCACGGAGGCTCAGTCCTTTAGGTAACCTACTTAAAATATTGATCTCTACTGACGTACTAATTCTTATCCGTGACAACGATTATTTTCTAACATGGGGTCAAGAAGGACCCCAAGTGTGAAGTTATGTACTTCAATATATATGCGTGTTCCATTATTTATCGTCATACATAATTTGTAATTGATAATACTTTTGTATGATTCATACCTATACCGACTGGACCAAAGAGAACTGACCCGGAAAATGTTTACAATATGACTGACCCTTGTTAGTGAACATCACAGAAGATGCTGAAAATGGCTTCAGCTCAAGAAATGAATAACTGAGTGTCCAAATGTTCTGAGACTTTTTCGCTCAGAAACCACCGGCAGAACATAACACGCGAAAGCTTGTCTGCACGCTTTATCGTATGCACAACAACAAAGTTCTAAGAATCGGATGCAGTTGATTTTTTATTATGTTTCGGCACGACGATCTATTAATTCCCACTTGTACAGGTAATCGGCGTTGATATTTTGTCGGAGTTTGTTCCAGGCTTGGCTTCACTCGAGCAATGTTTTCTCGTGTTCGAACTCTTTCCGGAGAGTTACAGGTTTTCTTCGCTACAGAGCCCGTTTCACTCCATTTTGTCACTAAGTCTGCATTGCAAACTTTGCTGGAGGTTTTGTCAAAACACTTCAAGTCTTAAACTCTTGTGCAAACAGTTCCGCCGCACAGTTTTCCACGAATCATGCTTCGCATAACACTCGACAATGAACACGCCCTCTTTTATCGTGAGCACAATTTTGTGTTGTATTCAACTGGTCACTAAACACGTCTCACTCACTCACATGTGATGACACAGCGACGAGTCAGGAGATGCGCACGCGCAGACATGCGACAGCAACCGATTGGTGCATCGAAATTATGGTTTCCAGCATTTCCTTCGACGAGCAGTTCTCCTCTTCATTAACAATGGTCAATTCCGCCTTAGTTTTTTAAATATGTTTCAGGAGCGTTACACTTGGACCATCCTGTACTTTCAAGGTGGTGAAGTCAGTCCTTGGTCTCATTCACAATTTATCTCCTATGTTCTCGTATATAATGCCTTTGTCTGATCCAGGTAGCTTATGTATCAGATCCACCAGATTAGAGACATTCCCGATGCTCTGCGACCACATGCAGTTTTTTTATGGGAGTTTCTTTATCTCTGTGATGAAAATAGCCAAGCCAGTATAGTCGCTAGCATATGACAGTTGCTATAATGTCGGTTTCGGTGTACAATTAATGGAATCTTCCACTGTTTTCTTGTTTTAATGTTAGACTGACGGTAGTTATTATGTACTTCTTCAGTTGTGTATCGAAACTTGACAATGCAATTTGTAATGAAGGAAAACAGGAACGTGGAGAAAATGAAATATGAAATCTGTCCTAGAAATAAGTTTAGGGAAGTATATCAGTAGTCTGAAACCTGCAGGAGATTGACTTGCAAACAATGTTCTCAAGTACCTAACCAGCTCTCATTTCCAATTAAAAACCCTAATCTAGCCAGAAACTGAACGCGAGACTTCCAAGTGCGATACCGCAGAGCCGGATATAATTAGGGATCAAATATTCGTACGAGAACTTTCCTATGCTTTCAACTCTTTACATAGATTTTAGCAACGCTCTTTTCCTTTAGTAACATATCGGTAATAATGACCCATATTTCATGAGTCAATATCAGAACACTTTGCGAAGAAATATTTTACTCCTCAGCTGAATGACGCATACGGTACTCGCTTTTAGGTTTCAAGGTAGAGTTTTGATCTGAACTGAAATACGTCAGCCCCGCATCCGTCGGCTTACTTTCTGAAAATAAAACTTTCGACACCTTTGCGTCTCCGAAACTTGTAAAAGGAGTCCGTGGGATGCGAACCAAGTTTCAGTTATTTATTTGTATATTTATTGTACGTATTCATTGTAACCCTTTCTAGAATCTTCAATAGCGCAGATGCAAGAGCTACAGATCATCATCATCATCATCTGTTTACCCTCCAGGTTCGGCTTTTCCCTCGGACTCAGCGAGGGATCCCATCTCTACCGCCTCAAGGGCAGTGTCCTGGAGCTTCAGACTTTAGGTCGGGGGATACAACTGGGGAGAATTACCAGTACTTCGCCCAGGCGGCCTCACCTGCTATGCTGAACAGGGGCCTTGTGGAGGGATGGGAAGATTGGAAGGGACAGACAAGGAAGAGGGAAGGAAGCGGCCGTGGCCTTAAGTTAGGTACCATCCCGGCATTCGCCTGGAGGAGAAGTGGGATACCATGGAAAACCACTTCGAGGATGGCTGAGGTGGGAATCGAACCCACCTCTACTCAGTTGACCTCCCGAGGCTGAGTGGACCCCGCTCCAGCCCTCGTACCACTTTTCAAATTTTCGTGGCAGAGCCGGGAATCGAACCCGGACCTCCGGGGGTGGCATCTAATCACGCTAACCACTACAACACAGAGGCGGACTAAGAGCTACAGATAATCAATTAAAATGTAGTTATATACAAATGTATATCTGTCAAAAGCAAAGCACCATGATGTACAGACGAGCAATTGTTTCTCCCTTACTTTCATTCACAGACAGTCCGAGGATTTTATTTGGGCCCCATGAGAACAGCCCCTGATCACGTTGCAGATAAATATTAACAGGACATTGGTTTGGGTAACAGTCTATTTTTCATGCCAAGTTACTAATGCCGCAGGCTTATCATATTGTACTCAGCATCAATCAATTCTTATACCATTGAATATTCTACTCAAGTAAATAATTAGGGTCAAGTTATTATACAAAAGAGAGTAATTTTTGAAAATGCATCATCTGAGTGCACAATATACCGTAATTTTTATGGGAATAAGAAAGTTTCCAATACCAGGGAAAGGAAATAACCTCACCACTCCTGCAACCCACTGTACAAAACTGTGCGGTGGGTTGCATTCATGTATTTCTCCTTTTTGATGACGAGTTGCTCATTATAGTACTCAGTTAACGCGGTGTTGCTTTGACTAGCCTTCCATTACAGGATTATTCTGCAAACTAGTTTGTAGCATGCTCAGAGTTCTCCCCCCTTAATTATTATAACAACACATTGTTAACGTAGTGTCACATCACCATGGAGTGCGCAGTTAGCTCTGAGAGGGGGCCGTAATGAGAGTAGGAGCTCTCGTATGTCACCATCTGCCTCCCTGTTAGTTACATATCACCCACACAACAGCAATAAGTATTAGTAACGATAACCGCAATAATATGACGATCACAAAAAGGAAAACAAATAGAAGGAATGGATGAGTTGTTCATTTACTCTGTTCTTGAAACATTATTCCACATTCAAGAAACAAATTATACGAAAAATCATACTACTAATTCATGAAAGGCTTGTCAGATACCTCCAATGTTTATGATGGTTTATGAATGCAGTCCTAATATAATACTTTTACCATTGGTGATATGCCGCCCTGAACTAACACTTAGGTATAATCTCAGCATAAATCTGGATTTACGTTGGAGAGTTGTTTGCCACCGTTGAATAATCGATATTCAATCAAATTATAAATTCTGTTTTTGACTGTTTTCTGGTCTCTTCATGTGCAACAAAAGCCATTGATGACATCAGCTTCAAAAAATATTATCCCTAGAAACTGCCTTGGTACTATTTGGTGTCAAAATAATTTATATACTCACTAACGGGATAGAGATTAAATGGGACACTTTAACTAAGAATGACCTGCCGCATCAGTGCGACGTAGAGAAAATTGAAAAATATGTATAATAATTACAATAAGTATTAATTAGAGTTCAATTTTTCATCGTACTTCATTTTATATCTTAATCAGTCAGGCACTTCGAGAACGTTCCTTGCTTCCATTTCGAAGACCCAAGACACTAATGTTAGAATATCAATCATTCTGTGAGTCGCATGCCCTGCAGCAGAACTCCCTTCGCATTCACATCAAACCGAATGTGATGGAATTAGTTCTATGTCGTTTTCGTCAACCAACAACGTTTGGCTTTCTCAACATTAATTCGCCATCATTATTTATTTGCCTCAGAACTGAGAAGTTGGTTCTGCGAGTTGTTATGTTTGCAACAGAAGATTATATCTCGTCGTCTTCAGCTGTTGGAGAAGTTTCAAATGAGACTTCCCCTCCCCCACACTCTGCGGCCCTGTTACAGGCGAGTGAACTCCCAAGTTACAAGACAAGGCGAGCACAATGCATGTTACTTAGCAACGAAAATTTCTAGTGCTCCAAGAACTATGAATCCCGTACGACATGTCCGCCAGGCTGGTCACAGTAATCCTGGGCTGTTGTATCCCACCGATAGACAAGATTCCATTGTGTGAAGTTACCGCTATTCATTAAATGCTCCGTATTACATTCTAATTCCTGTAGAATTTCAATAATTCTGGTATTATAAGGGTATTTGATACTCTACTCTGTGATTGCTTCAATTTTTCAAACATTATTTGGGCTCCTTTACCCTTTGCTAGAAATGCCATGTTTTCAACGAACACCCTGCTTCTTTGTATACCCCCTGTGGGTGGGGGACGCAGACGAATAATAATGCACCCACAGTATCCCCTGCCTGTCGTGAGAGGCGACTAAAAGGGGCGACTAAGGGATGATTGAATTAGAACCATGAAACTACTTATGATTCGTACCATCAGGCGGGGAACACCATGGGTTGCCTGTAATTGCGAGTAGTACCACTATATTAGGTACGAAATAGGTTTGTGATTAGTAGCAGCATAGTGCCTGGTCTGTGGATTTCCAGTACCCGTGCGTCGTACCCATGTGAGCAACACCGCGGGTCTGGGCGTTGCCTATGTGTTGTACCATTGTGTGAGAAACTCCATAGGTCTGTGTTACCTGTAAGAAGTACAATACTTGTGAGTAGTACAATCATGTTTGGAACACCGTGAGTCTTTGCTACATTTGATTAGTACCACAACATGACAAATACCATGGTTCTACTTTACTCGCGACATGTACCATTCTGTGGGGCCTTAGACATGGATTTTGGACCCATTTGGACATCAAGCATCCTCGATT
Organism: Anabrus simplex; assembly: GCF_040414725.1. Taxonomy (NCBI): domain Eukaryota; kingdom Metazoa; phylum Arthropoda; class Insecta; order Orthoptera; family Tettigoniidae; genus Anabrus; species Anabrus simplex. The sequence continues at coordinate 213,694,524 of NC_090279.1, read as the reverse complement.
CAGAATTACGCTTTATAAGTGGTCCCTTGGTCAGTAATACTATTCTTTATGATGTTTTCTTGCGTCGGATCCGCTGTTTTTTGTTTGTATGTTTATTGTCTTTTGGTGTTTTTTGGGTTCATGTCCATCCATTCATTCTTCATGACATTTTCTTATTTTGGTCAGTGGATGATTTTTAATTTTTTGTCGCCATTTCATTTAGTACCATTAGGGGCCGATGACCTCGATGTTAGGCCGCTTTAAACTACAAGCATCATCATCATCATCATCATCATCATCATCATCAGCATCGCTTCTTTGCACCTAAATATCTTCCTTATATTATATTAATTGCTTCCATTGCACACCGAAGTTCAGTTTACATATATATGGACCATAGTTATGGAACTTAAGAGCATTGTCTTTAATGGCATAATAACATACTTAGTAATCTATCAAATTATTTACTTCAATATATTTAACTTGTCTTTCATTCGGTACTCTTTGTCATCATTGCAACCTGTACATTATGAAGAATGATTCTGGTAGAAATATATAGGTAGGTGTTCAGTGTATGGTCTAGCTCTTTTTCTAATGTGCTTTGCTCCTTTGTCCCAAGGGCTCTTTACTTCGCAGCGCGGGCTGGCCACCATGGGGCGCGGAGTGAGCCCTGGCTTTGCTTCTACTTGTTTGTGCCAGGCTCCTCGCCTTCACCTGTCCTATCCGACCTCCCTTGAACAAATCTTGTTTTTTACCGACCTGGACCGTATTGGAGCATTCGAGAGCTAGAGACTCTCATTTTCACGCCCTTCGTGACATTTTTCTTTCCTTGTCAGACATCTTTCAAAGTAATGGACTCCTTTTCACTCCGATTAGCGTTAATATACATAGGATGTTTGCCCAGTTGTACTTCTTCTTAAGGCGATATTCACCACAACCACCTCGAACAAAAGTTCTGCTTTGAGGTTTGCATAATCATTAGAGGACCGGTCTGCAGGTTCTCGCATATGAACCCAGACCGAACGCACGGTGTTTGTAAGCTGCAGTATGGGAGACACGCGCATAGTTCTTGACCTTGCAAGCAGCCTGCGCCTGTTCGACCTGGCAAGCATGAGTCGCCAGTCTGAACATCAGCTGTTAACATGATGAGACAGTTATCATTGCAACATCGTATTATCGTATGTAAGAGTGTGAACAGTCACAACTCTCGCTAATGGTCTGCAGAAAATTCTAATGGTGTTTATAAAATCCCTCATTATGATAGGAAGATGGGTTTTCGATGTGTTGTTAGTGCTATGTTTTCGAGACGACAGTAAATGCAGAGAGGTACCAAGATTTTGACACCATTCCTTCATGAGTTACCGGAAGAAGAAAGATCGCGTGGGTGGTTTCAACAAGATCCAACCCCTGCTCATACAGTACAAGGTTCATTTCTCACAATCTCCGAAGTGTTTTCAGTCAGAGTGATTAGTGCTGGTTTCTCCAGTTCTAACAGTGTGGGGTGAACTGGAGATGGAGTGTATCGAGCAAATTAGAATTATTACAGTGGCAGAACTCACTCGAGTCAGCCAGAATGTGGTTACCAGATTCAAGCATGTAACCCAGGAAGTACGACATTTCCAGTATCTTTTACAAGGTAATTTTTCATATAAGATTGTATACAGGCTTAAAGCAGGGCTGCCGCGCATGTCATAAGTTCGGCTGAGGCGGCTTCCGTAACGCAGAGTACAAATATCGTGCGTTCGTTCTGAGTTTACATGCGAGACCCTCTAATAGAACTCCTACAAGTTATGCCACTCTCATTACATTACGGAAGACCGGGCTAGACGACACATCCTACTCGACAAAACTAGGCTGACATTTTCCCCCATTACTGTATAAACATCCGGGCTCTAATTATTATTATTATTATTTACAGAATTACGCCAACCTCAAGAGAGTCGAGATGTAGGCTGTGTTTCAAAATCATTTTGTTAGGTAAACTCATGGATGTTTTTAATATGGCTACATCGTGCGATGTTGAGGGGCGAATGCACCTTTTTACTCCCCACAGCAGTTAGATTACATCTGCTGGATTCAAACAAGTGATCTTGGCATGCCAACAAAAAGGCTCATTTTTATACACTATCAATATTAATATTCTCGCCATATTATTTTTAATGTATTTATGTTATTATTTCTGTTTAGTAAATTATATTTGCGCCTGTAAGTAGAGCACCGGTCTCACACCTCCTATGTCGAACACGTTGGACACTACCTGTTCGTCGCAGCCATTCACACTAATTTATTATAATATTATGCGCAGTAGAGTGTGGTGGCTCGCGGCGTGTCTGTGCATGTCATCAGAATACCGGGGGGCGATACGTCATCGTGTGACGTCACAGTGGGGTGCGATCTGTCCGTCACCGCTGGTGGTTGCTGCTTGTCGGAAATAAACAGATCAGTAAAACAAAACTCGTTCCCCGCTGGAGAGCGCATACAATTTTCTGCGAGTAATAAATTATCAATTCAACCCTCATTCCTTGTCCTATTGAGAGCCAGTGAGCTGCTCCGGGGGTTACCAGACAATTTTCGTGCTCCAAGTTTATAATCTGTTCTGAGGAAAACGGTGACTTACTTTATACGGAGATGTACAGATTTCCTTTTGATCGTAATTTCAACGTCGACCTTACTCATGGAAGGTGTTGAGTAACGCATGAATGGACAAAAGGGAAGGAACCTGGAGGAAGTGACCAAAGGCTGAATTGGGATGCAGGTGTTGAAATAAGAAACGGCCGAAAACCATCTTTGTTGCTCTTGACTGTCGTGTGCAACCCCACTATCTCTCGAATTTAAGCTCAGAGCTACACAACCCTATTCGAACAACCAGCTCACTCGATACCTACAGCGATTGTCATTTTCATGCTCTAGCCAGCGTACTTCTCAGACAAAATCACCTATGCAACATAAAATTTGATCTGTGCCTACCCAGTACATTATTACTAGAGTCCGGATGTAGGTTGGAATACAAACCAACTTACCTGGTAGGAACTATCATCTACCCACTCTTCAGTAGCGTAGCGAGAGTAACATAAGTTTTAGGGGTTTTAATAGGCCTTTCGACAGGATCAATCATGGTTGAATCCTGCATATTTCTCTCTGTTGTGCCGTTTTCTTTACACGCGCATATCATACTTTTCTTTTATAACGTTGGCTAATTGCTGGTATCTCCTTCCCCTTCCTTCCATATAAATAATAATAATTTCGTGTGGCTATTTCTAGCCGAGTGCAGCCCTTGTAAGGCAGACCCTCCGATGAGGGTGGGCGGCATCTGCCATGTGTAGGTAACTGCGTGTTATTGTGGTGGAGGATAGTGTTAAGTGTGGTGTGTGAGTTGCAGGAATGTTGGGGACAGCACAAACACCCAGCCCCCGGGCCATTGGAATTAACCAATTAAGGTTAAAATCCCCGACCCGGCCGGGAATCGAACCCGGGACCCTCTGAACCGAAGGCCAGTACGCTGACCATTCAGCCAACGAGTCGGACTTCCCCCCCCCCCCCCCCTTCCATGTTTCCCATTCATCATCCCTTCAGTCGCCACTCGTAATAAGGAATTATGTAGTAGATTATTTCCCATCCAGTTTTGTTTATATTTTTTATTTTATGTCCCACTAAATACTTTTACGGTATTCGGTGACGCCGAGGTGCGGAAAATTAGTTGCGCAGGAGTTCTTTTACGTGTTAGTGAATCTACCGACACGAGGGGGGGCTTATTTGAGCACAATCAAATACCACCCGTCTGAGCCACTCAGCGCGGCAATTTTGTTTCTTCTTTTCGAATCAGAGCTAGCAAACTTCTCTCTTCTGTTACTCCTTTCAGCACCTCTTCGTTTGTTACTCTATTTTCTCTGCTCACTCTTCCTATTTTCCTCCTAGCTCACATCTCAAGCGCTGTCCTTCCTCCCTGACCAATCCATGTTTCTACACCGAACAGAGATATACTCCACACACACACAACGTCCTCAGCTCTTTATTATTGTTGACGCTTTCCTAAGCTACGATAATTCGTACTTTCATATCTGTTACGGAGTGTAAGTCCTCAGTTATAATGTTTCCAAAATATTTAAAGTCGTTCAGCTGTTATGTATTTTTTTTTGGTTAGTTACTTTACGTCGCACCGATACAGATAGGTCTCATGGCGACGATGGGACAGGGAAGGGCTAGGAGTGGGAAGGAAGCGGCCGTGGCCTTAATTAAGGTACAACCCCAGCATTTGCCTGGTGTGAAAATGGCTAACCGCGGAAAACCATTTTCAAGGCTGCCGACAGTGGGTTCGAACCTACTATCTCCCGAATACTGGATACTGGCCGCACTTAAGCGACTGCAGCTATCGAGCTCGGTGTTATGTAGTTTCTCTCTTTATCTTGATCGTAGCCTTTTCTCCTTTACCTCCAACTATATTGAGGGTTTTCTTTCGTTTAATCTCAAATTTTATCTTGGCATTTTCTAAAACACATTGTATCTGAAATAATTGAACAATGGTTCATTCTTAATTATCCACGTTAGGTTGCCGCGCCAACTGTAGAGCATTGCCCTGAAACAAGAAAGTTAATTGCCGACACCTAACCAAGATAAGAGACGAAAGCGATCGGGGAATAAAAAGGGAAAGGCAGAAATAAATAAAGATGCTCTCTCACTAGTAATTTTGTCGTAAATGTTATTTGAATTCGGAGTTGGGCCATGTCAAAATGTGATAGTTCAACGAGTACTTAATACACGAGAATGTTTATATATTATTTTAATATATATAAGGAGGAATGCACAAGATGTCCACTGTATCAGATACGACGTGCAGGACAAGATGGCCACCAAATTAAGATGCTTGTTTCACAGTCGAGCGCCTCGTACCGCACGCTGGGGCTTGGCGTGTAGATATCTTGCAAAGGCGAATGTGCTTTCAATGAAATTTATGTCTTAAAAATTATATAAAAATGTTCGTAGAATACCTTTCCCATATGAGATTTGAACCGCGTTTAGATCCGAGAAAGGAAAGCTCATTTTCCGAAAACATTTTGACACACTAGGTTGAAATTTCACATGTCGGCGGCTGTCTTATATTTTATTAGTTCAATACGAAATTCTTCATACCATTTCATCCCTAAGGTAGTTTAGGTGGGGTTAGCAGCGAAAATAAAACTATTAAATCTCTCGAAACCATTTGACGTTACAAATCTGAAATGTGACATAATGGTTGCTCCATTATATATCTTAGCTCTTAAATGGGAAATATACTAAAACATTCTACTCCTAAGGGTTTTGAATGGTGATAATGTCTGGAAAGAGAAATGTTCATTCCTCGGAAACTTTTCGAGGTACGAAGTCGAACTTCCACGTTATGGCCGCGTCCGTATCCTTTACGTTGAATAAGGAAACGTTGTAGAGAATTCATATTGTATGGTGTTGAAATCAGAGTTTGATCTTACAATATAAGTATTCATTCCTCTAAAATCTGTTATCGCCATAAGACCTATCTGTGTCGGTGCGACGTAAAGCAACTAGCAAAAAAAAAAAAAAAAAAAAAAAATCTCTTATCGTATAAGATGTATTTTACAGGTTTCACTGACAGTGGGATCTCCATTATTTAATCACTTTTAACGCTAATATTCAATTTAAAAGTGTAACAAAGAACTGGTGTCTTTCTGGAAATATTCAAATCAAATAATCTACGAGTTCAGATAGTAGAAAGACCGAATTCGAATATAAGTGGTCCATTTCCTTAATTTTTTGTGAATTAGTGTTTAAGCTTGGTATGATGTATTATGGCCTCATGCCAATGTGTTTCAGTCGGCAATATATATATACGGCCTGAGCGAAAAGGTGACAATAACAGAAAAGTAACACTAACGTTAAGTATTCTAGACGAAGCCTCAGAGCAGAGATAATCCCTGGCTTGTTAGGCAACCTACGATGTTCTCGTGCAATGCAAGCTGCATAGTACGTCAGTAAAAATACTTTGACTAGCGTAAATGATGAATCGAATGTCAGTTGTGTAGACTTTTGGAGGGGCTTCCTGTAGGAAAGGATCACCCGCCGCTGTGTGTGCTACCCATTAGAAGAGCCTTCAGAAGCCCTACAATGTACGACGACCTAATTCAGGTTGAATTTACGATTTAGCGCAGTGGTGATTGTTGTAGTATTCTGGAGAGAAAGTCGATAATGCTAATTGAATGATCAGAATCGTGCCTCCAATTATAACTCATCCTTTATGAGTACTGTGTGGTCGTTAACTGTGATGGAAGTGCCATCAATATGCTCCTCTCGCACTAGCCAGCGCAGCTCGGTGTGAAAATAGACTCCCCAGGCGGTGGGATTGGCGGTCGTCCGGTATACCATTATTATGACCACACACTTCGTTCAGTGTGACTTTCACATCCCGTCAGGTTATCGCTAGTATTTAGGAAGATGAAATGAATTACCACACCTTATAGGACACTTCCTAACCCTGTATCAGAATGAAACAACGTTGGCCATTTCTCAATTATATTCCCAACATGTAGAAAGCTTTTTGAAGGAAATATATAGCACATTAGTGTCAAGAATCAAAAATGTAATACATTACCACAAACCCAACTCAGAAATTTATTCTAAACTTACTGATACAATGAGTCTGCGACGAATTCAATTTTTAAGCCATTTGGAAAGTATGAATAACACCAGAATTAATTATTGAATATACACATTTTTGTAAATCAAACGTACGAGATCAAAAAGGTATAAGCAAGTAGAGAAAGACGTCACTGAATTAGGACCACCAAATCTGCAGGATAGAAATGTAATCAGGGAAAATTGTTCACACAAAGGGATTTGAGGAAGATAAGAAGAAACCAACATTGCGTACCTGTTCAGAAGAACAGAAATTTGAACAATTGATGAAAGTGAAGAACTATTGGGCAAGGAGGAAAGCTCAACAAATATTGGTCCTAACTGACCCATTCGCGAAGAAGAGTAAGTAGTGCATTATCCTCCTCCCACGCCCAGTTAATTGCTCCATTTGAGTCAGTTACTGAGGGGTAAACAGTGAAAACCTATCGATCTTGTATTTCTTAAGCCAAGATGGGTTTATCTCGCAAAGTATTCAATCAACCCACACTGATCTGCATTTAAGACATTCGCCCAGGTGGCAGATTCCGAATCCGAGATTCACGTAGGATTTTATAAGAATTTGCGAAGAATTTGGAAATTTGTTCGACATATCCCTTGCTAAATTATTTCAATTCCTAACTTCTCTTCCTATAAAAAGAATATTTGGCCTAATTTTTCCTCTTGAATTCAGAATTTAACTTCATACTGTGATCTTTACGAATAAACTCGACTGATGAAGCTGTACGCATGAACCGGCTTGAGTGATAGGTCTTGTGTGGCAAACTACGGAGAATAGGTTACTTAGGAGAGTAATATACTCTGTCTTCGACGGTAAGAACAGTAGAGGAAACCGAGGCTACAGAGGCAAGGCACAGTTTCCAATGATTTTAAAAGTAACAGGCCACAGAGATACTTACTAATAGGAGAATAGTAAATTCGGAGAGACTTGCAGACTGAAAGCTGAAAGACATAAGTCTATGATGAAGCTGTATGTATTATTTCCAACTTCCATGGCCTCCAATATATCTTTTGTCTGTTTTCGGGCTTATCTATGTCCACAGGCTAGAAGTTAAATCTGCTCGGTTGTTGGCAATGACGCTCGATCACATCTGTTTTTTAATATTATACAGTCGCTCAAGAAAAGAAAGAGCAGGACGTATTGTATAAATTTCTCGCAGGTATATATTTCTGAGAAACAAATGAACCTATAGACATAATTAGACTGCGGATGTTTAGGTTCTAATAGGTTAGATAACCAACTTACTAAAGCAAAAAACAGGTATACTCTACCCGGACAACAGTTCTGCTATGAGATTTGCCTGAACAGTAGGGGCCCGACCTGTTAGAAACGCTGCAACTTATGTTTCTCTTGCTACAATATGGAAGAGTGGGTAGACGACAGTTCCTACCAGGTACCGGGCGAGTTGGCCGTGCGTGTAGAGGCGCGCGGCTGTGAGCTTGCATCCGGGAGGTAGTAGGATCGCATCCCACTATCGGCAGCCCTGAAGATGGTTTTCCGTGGTTTCCCATTTTCACACCAGGCAAATGCTGGGGATGTACCTTAATTAAGGCCACGGCCGCTTCCTTCCCACTCCCAGCCCTTCCCTATCCCATCGTCGCCATAAGACCTGTCTGTGTCGGTGCGACATAAAGCCCCTAGCAAAAAAAAGTTCCTACCAGGTAAATTGGTTTGCATTATAACATATTTCTGGCTAAAGATCCGGACTCTACATATTACCATGCGACATCTTGGAAATTTGTGTACAACTTTCTCGAATATTCCACAATTTTCACGCACCTATTCGTGTTTCCAAGAAAATAATATGGCTAAAATCGATTTATCCATCGTTATTGTAATCAACATTACACCTCACCGTGCACTATCAGTTCGTAATTCTAAGTTATACTGATTTCACCACGGACTCAGATTTTATCATAAAATGGCACATGCGCGCACCACTCATTGTTATGCCTCGAAATCTACTTGCGACTCGTTGGGTCTTCCTATTTTAAATTCCCTCATTCTATTTTTGTTAGGTTTTATGATTTTGATGTGGCGGCTCTGCGGTGCAGGAGTAACTTGCCTGCCTTTTACCCCGGAGCTCGGAATTCATTCCCCAGACTGGTCAAAGATTTTTACCTAGATCTGAGGGCTCGTTCGGGGTTCACTTAGCTGACGTGGTTACATTTGATGAACTATCAGCCGGTGAGATGGAAGCCCAGGTGTAGAGAGCCAAGAATAACGGCCGAAATGATTCGTCGTGCTGACCATACGACACCCTGTAATCTGTTGCGACATGTTTTTCTCTTTCCAAAATGTAATTTTAAAGACGGTTGAGGCGCTGGCCTTCTGAATCCAACTTGGCAAGTTCGACCCTGGCTCAGTCCGGTGGAATTTGAAGGTGCTGAAATACGTTAGCTTCGTCTCGGCAGATTCACTGGCACGTAATATTATTGCGGGACGAAATTCCGGCACCTCGGTGTCTCCGAAAACAGCCAAAAGAAGCTAGTGTGACGTAAACCTCTCAGTTATCTGCCCTCAACTCCTTGTTCCATTTCATACCAGGAACCACAATGAAGATTCTGTGCCAAGTCCTGACGGAATATTTTCTTCCCTCGCCTTCGGTCAATTTTCCTCGTGACATTTCCTTCCAGTAGATTTGTAAGAAAGGTAAAATGCCGCAAGATGTAGCCAGTGAATTTAGCTCTTTTTCTCTGGATCGTTAGCACTAGTTATCTCTTCCCCTTAGTTTCTTGCAGAAGCTTGTAATTTTTTTCTCTTTTCAATCCTTTTAATCCGTCGTACTCGCCCCAAACCCAAATCTCAAACGCTACAACCGTTTCCAATTCTGATCTCTGTGTGTCCAAGATTTACTTCCATGGAACAGCACACTCCCTTCAATATCATGTACTATTACAGTTTAATGGCTGTTAAACAAATGAAAACAGGAAAAACAGCAGGTATGGATTAACTATCCTTGGAAATGATAAAGGCAGCAGGAGCTATTGGTCTACATTGGTTATATATGGTGCTAAGTTGTATATGGAGGGTTAGGGAAGTACCTAAGGTTTGATGTAAAGGTGTAATAATATCAGTATTCAAGAAAGGTGACAGGAAGGTACGCGGCAAACGTCGAGGAATTACACTGTGTCACAAGTAGCGAAAATATTAGAGAGAATATTAGAAAGGAGGAGGAGAGGAAGGGTGGAAAGAAATTTAGAAGAACAGTATGGATTTCGACAGGGCAGGTCATAGACTCTATATTCACCATGAGATTAATAATCGACAAACAGTCGGAATATGAGAAAAAGATCTGGTGATGGTATTCCTTAATCTATAGAAGGCATATGATAGTGTTAATAGAGAAAAAGTGTGAGAAACCCACGAAGGAAAAGGATGTGGAAGGCATTCAAGGGAAGTAGTGAAATAAATTATTAGAATTATTCCATTTGTGTCCAGACTCCAGTGGGGAAAACGGATTGGTTTAGAAACCAAAATCGACCAAGACAGGAAAGTGAATTGTCTCCACTTATGTTTATAATGGTTATGGATGAAATTCTAAAATAAACGAAGGCAAGCTATGGAGGGGATATAAAAATATAGTTAGTTGCTGATGACATAGTGATCTCGGGAGTCAACTATACAGAAGTGCAAATCCAACTAGAGGTTTTAAACGTCAAAATTCAGAAATATGTTTTGAAAATAAGTGTGGAGAGTGGAGCAAAACAGTGGTGATGAAAGGAGAAGAAAGAGAAAAAGGAATCGTTAGTATCAGGGGACAAAACCTTGAGTTTGTTGATTACTTCAGTTATTTGGAACTGAAATAATGCAAGATGCAAGGTTGAATAACAAGATCGGCTGAAGTGTACGAGCAGGAAATACGTTCAACTTGAATATAAGGAACCTGGTGTGGAACAGAGAAGTTCCTGTGAGATGTAAAGAGGTAATGTACAAGATGTACTATACCCCTACGTATGCATCAGAGGCTTGGAATTTGACGGCAAGAAATGAGATTAAAATTCAGGCCAGTGAGATGAAGTTTCTGAGGAGTATCTTAGGAATGTGAAGGAGAGACAGAGTAAGGAATGTTGATGAGGAAAAAGAGAGGGTTAGAAAAACTGAGTTATAGGACGGAGAAGAATAAGTTGAGATAATTTGGACATATTATGAGGATGGAGGAGGGAAGGACACCGATACAAGTGCTGGAGGCTATTTTAATATACGATCGTTGTTCCTGCTCGTTGACTTCCATTTTGTGACGCTCTCACTCACACACTGAATTTGGGGGCATGCTTAGACCCACACTGTTGTTTACATACACCATCTAGTGGCATCATACGCAAATGCATATCTTAGATTTTCCATGTTGCCTCCTATTCGCGAGAAAAAAGAAATGCCATAACTTATGACTCGACCTACATATTATTAGTTCAATATTATTTATTATAATTTTTACATTATTAAAGGAGTATCTAGCATTGTACTCTTATTTCGGACAAACAGATATTTATCGAGGAACCACAGTACTAGAATGAAGCGATACGCGTATTTGCACTTTCCTTATAGTGTAATTTGTTTAATATGTTAATTGTGACGTAATTTAATTCGTGACGTCTGATTGACTGAGAGTAGGTATATTGCAAATTACCAGCACGACGCATCCAAATAACTGGTAGGGAATTTAGTCAGAGCACCTGAAAGAGCAGCACTAATTTGAAAGGTGTGGTTGCTAAGTTACCTCACATCCCACGGCACTCCGCTCTGATTATATCTGGGAGGAAGTACTGTATTGCCGCCTACCAATTAACCGGGGAATTGATCACCACTGTAATTGCTTGACTACTGACCATTTAATAGAGTTTCCATCTGTTCTCCCGTACACGAGGACTTCCACTGTGGGAGGCTAAATACGGACTTGGACAAAGGGAGACCACTTGAACATCGTTAGCTTCAGAAATGAACAGGCAGAGAAATTCACGATAAATCACATGTTATGCAAATTAGAGGAAAGCAGGTTTACAAATAGGTTTTCTTACTCGTATTTTTATCTTTATATTTCTTGAAACGGGAATAAATATGAAATAATTTATATTCTTAAACACAAATTTCATGGGAGATTACTGAGGAAAATTAGGGGTCTTGGAGTGGACAAAAGAATGGTTTAATGGTTAGCTAAACTTTTAGAAAACTGAACTCAGAGAATTAGATTATATCAAGCGTTATCTGATCCTGTAATGATTAAGAGGTGGGGGTGGGGTACCGCAGGGCAGTGGTATTGGTCCTTTATTTTTTCCTATATATAAATGATATGAGTATAGAACTGGAACCACATATTTGCGGATGATGTAGTAAATGTGTTGCGTATGGCTCCAGGCTTTGAACCCACACCAGGACTACTTGATACGGTAATTGGAAACGGTTCAAAGGAAATCAGCACGATTTGTTCTGAGTGACTTCCAACAAAAGACTAGTGTTACGAAAATATTGTAAAACTTTGGGCTGGGAAGACTTGGTAGTAAGGGGACGAGCTGCTCGACTACATGGTATATTCCGAGCTATCAATGGAGAGATGGCGTGGAATGACATTGGTATATGAATAACCTTGAGGCCATAATACGAAGATAATTTAGAAATTCAAGAGGACAAATTCGGACCGTTCTGAGTGGTTCAGATGGTTGAGGCGCTGGCCTTCTGACCCCAACTTGGCAGATTCTATCCTGGCTCAGTGCAGCGGTGTTTGAGGGTCCTCAATTAAGTCAGCCTTGTTTTGGTAGATTTACCGGCACGTTAAAGAACTCCTGTGGGACTAAATTTCGGCAGATCGGCGTCTCCAAATTCTACATAACTAGTTATTGGGACTTAAAACTTTATAATAATTATTACTTTCTATATATTTACAGAGTTTATTAGAAACGGCTTTGGCAAATCCGTGCGTCCGTTCCACGGCACCGATTTTCTTCATTTGTGTTTTACTCTCTCCGCAACTACCTGCCGGTGAATTATAGCACATTGATAGCTGTCTACGTTCAGCCAACATTGAGTAAACATAAAATCAAATCATTAAATGAGCACTCCAATAATTGCAGGCGAAGGCTTACTCTAACCCGCAATACATTATGTTGCTACCTAACACTTTCATTAATATTCTGATATGTGATTTTCATCCTTGGTAATGTCATTGCGTGCAGCCATGTTTGATTACTACCTGTCAAGACAGGGAGTATACATTTTCTCTGATCACGGAAGAATAATATTCCCTGTTAGATACTCTTAGATTTTCTAACCTTTTCGAGCTTCCAAATATATTGAACAGATGGCAGAGCGTGTCTAATAACTTACATGAAGCTAAGAAAAAAGTCTACGTACAAACAGACCCATCATGACATACGCCTTAGATATTATCTGGGAACACGTACCGAAGGATAGCATATCTTCATTGGCAAAAACGATCTCCGAGACTGACCAATCAGCTCACAAGACAACCGTTCTATAGAGAAGAACTGCGATGAAAAATAGGGTTGCCCTCTACGACACATCTTAACATCAAGAACTGCAGGTTAAGCAACCGAATGTATGGATAGATTTTTACCAAACAGACGGCATGATAAACTACGGCGCTTCTAATTAAATGTACATAAAACCATTGAAAAATGCAGGAAAAATAATATGAATACGACAGGCATATCAAGACGAGTTAAAAACATGAAAACCTACAACCCGTTTTCCAGTCATTGACCGGGTCAGGGATGTAATGAATGAGACATGTATAGGCTGTTATTACAATGGGGTCGCCACTCCCAAGGTAATTTATTAATGAGTGATAAATGCTATGAAATGATAATGGAGAGTGTTGCTGGAATGAAAGATGACAGGGAAAACCGGAGTACCCGGAGAAAAACCTGTCCCGCCTCCGCTTTGTCCAGCACAAATCTCACATGGAGTGACCGGCATTTGAACCACAGTATCCAGCGGTGAGAGGCCGACGCGCTGCCGTCTGAGCCACGGAGGCTCATCAAGACGAGTTATCTGACCAATTTATAACGAATACTGCGGAGCAACACGGATCCTTTAGTTATTATTATTATTATTATTATTATTATTATTATTATTATTATTATTATTATTATTATTAACAAACTGGACAAAAATTATTTTGTAGGACGAGGAATAACGAGTTGCAGTACGTTATCAAGCGAAATGTTCGATGAATTTCCAAGTTCCATTAAAACGTTTAAGGAAAAGGTAGCCAAGCAATTGAGAGGGAAGCTGCCATCTGGGCGGCAGTCCTCAGATTGTTGACAATTGATTGATTGATTGATTGATTCATTCATTCATTCATTCATTCATTTATTGATTCATTCATTCATTCATAGAACATAAGGTGCTTTTGGCAGATAAACTGAGCAGTTGCATCCTGTTGACACAGTTCATTCGATGGGATCGTAAAATCTCCACACCAGAGGCTCGCCAGGTAGAGGTCTCCCGTGCAGTCTGAGATGGGCTGGTTAGACGTATTTTCCTGAGGTAACCGCGGTTGCATATGTGTGGTCGTCTCTTTCGTATTGAATAACTCTTCTGGAATCAGATGAGCTTCCTCCCAATAGAGTAATCAATGCTGCAGTATCAGGGAATCTAAATGTAGACTTCATGTCCTCCAAGAAGAATGACTCGTTGGCCATTATATATAAAATTCTGTTTCCGGTACAATTGCAAACCTTGAGGACTTGTTTGAGGTATCTACTCTTTACTTCCAGTTTTCTCACCTTGGCTACATTCAATATGTGAAAAAAGAAAATGTGTACACTTCTTCTTTGGGAAATTCAAGTGATCATTAATATGAGTTGTCATAAATGAAACTTAAATCTTATGAATAGTTCTCGAAAGACATCTGTATGGAATTTGGAGTGGACAAGTGTAGCATTCAGAACATCGAAAGAGGGAAAATGACTCAGTGCGTATGAAACTTTCACGAATGAAATAAACAGCCTCCTAGATGTCTCTCAGTCATGACCATCCGTCAATACTTCAACTCGCAGCCTGCAGATGACATCAAACATATGTACTCTAACGCCAGTGTTCGATAGGTCTATTCTGGTCATCCATGAATACTTCACCTCAAAGGCTGCAAGTTTGCTATTTAACATCGCATTACAACTTTCGCATCTGTAATATCGTGAAGTAAATTTTCCTGATCATTCACAATATAACCCACATTTTATGTCATTATTTTATTGAATATAATATGAAACTGGGAAATTAAATATTTACGGACTGCCGGGCCGAGTGGCTCAGGCGGTTGAGACGCTCGCGTTCTGACTCCACCTTGGCAGGTGCTCAAATACGTCAGCCTGACACGTAAAAAAAATCCTGCGGGACTAAATTCCAGCACCACAACGTCTCAGGAAACTGTAAAAATAGTTAGTAGGACTCATTGTTTGCGTACTCTAAGCAATGTTTTCAACTTGGAACAGTCGAAGCATAAAATGTACGCTCAACACCGGACACTATTCTAGCAATTCATTCCGCCATCGAATCTTCATTTTGTTACTGTGAAAGGTTAAAATATCGTCCTTAATTACAACTTTTATGTGAATATTTGCTTTACATCACACCGACACAGACAGGTTTATTGCGGCGATGGGATAGTAAGGGATCAGAGTGGAAAGGAAGCGACCGTGGCCTATTAACGCACATTCCCAGCATTTTCCTGACATCAAAATGGGAAGGACGGAAAAAAGTCTTCACGGCTGCGGACAGTTCAGTTCGAACCCACTATCTCCCGAATGCAAACTGACAGCAGCGCGACCCTAACCAGACAGCCTATTCACTCGGTAATATGAATTTCATTTATTTAATTTGAAGGAGAGTTCTCTTGTGTGTCCATCCAGAAAAGAAACTAATTCAAAAATGTATTTCGCTTGCGAATATGAAATAATTCAAATCTGCGTGGGCTAACCAAATAGTTCACTAACCGGAATCCGTGGCTAGTCAGCGTTGTGGTCTTTGAACTGCGGGATTCTGGGTTTGATTCTAAGCCAAACTGGGGAAATTTAACCACGCATTGTTAATTGTTGCGGCTCATAGCTGGGTCAGTCTTCTACCCATAACGTGCCTGGAACTCAGGCACCTGGCATCATACTTCCCTGCAATGCTTCGACTGCTATTCTCTTTTCCACGACAGGACCTGTCCATTCTTACCATAAATTCTGCCTTCCTTGGGATACACCTGATTTTAACAGTTCACCAAGTACACGGGCAATAATATTTGTTATACATTTTTGATGCTGTGTGCTCACGAATGATTCTGGCGCTCATATGAATCATTTTATCATATATCGCCGGGTTTCATAAACTCAGACGGTAGAGTACAATTTTTCTGATTTCAAAGTCGTGAGTTTGATACTAAGACGATTCTATGGTGTTTGAAAGTGCTCAAATAAACAAACCGCATAAATGTGAAGTAATGGAACTCCGGTGGCAAATATTCTGGCACACCGGTAAATTAGTTCTTCAATTATCTGAACTACCTAAAAATAATATCTGTAAGGCTAACAAGAGTTTCTTCCTTTGCTGCTGTTTTAAACCTAAGAACATAAAGTGACCATAGTATGGAATTTCAGTGTTTTACTCACGCGGTTCTATTTGGATCTATCCACCATTAACAATCTTCGCTGAGGAATTATTGCTAATATTTCTTACTTAACATCGAATACGTAAAAGAGAAATGATCATGTGTAACATAATTTTCGAGGAATGAATACTATTGATTTAAGGACCCTTTAAACACCTTGGGGCAATTTATAGCCTTGTATTATATAACACCTAGCACATACAATCTAATATGTGAAATGTGTGTTATCTGATCTAACCCCATTATTACCCTTACGGGTGGAATTGTTGCATACTTCTTCTTATTGAATATATACGCCATAAAGCAGCAATCATCATATGCAATTTTATTTTCGTACGTCAAACATGTTCGGAAGAATGGATATTTTTGTTTTCGGAACTGCCCCTCATTTAAACCCCTCTGGGGGCGGAATATTGCTAAAATAGAACTATTATGTCTTGCATAATAATATGGCAACCATCATGCGAAATTTTGTCTTCAAACTTTAAATACTTCTGGTGAAATGAATCTTATATAAATCCCTTAGGGATGAAATGTTGCTCAGAACTTCTCTCCTTATTATCCAGGATGTAGACGCGACCATCATGTGGAACTTCATCTTCGTCCGTCAAACGGTTCCGAAGAAATGAACATTATTATACTATCCGTCCGTATTCCCGTTCAAATCTTTTTAAGGTTGGAATGCTGTAGGAAAATTTATTAATTTAGATTCTAACACACAGAATAGTAGCTATTATTGTGGTGTGAGATTTCAACCCCGTACCTTAAACGATTCGAGAGGAAGTCTATGGGGGTGAAGTATTTAAACATATTTCTTATATAACATATATGACATAAAAGAGCAACCATCGTGTGAAATTTCAAAGTAATTAATATTTTATTTTTCTGGTGTTAAATTTCACTACAAACCCTTGGAAGAATATTTTTATTCAAATGTTGACTTTCTATCTTGTACGATTTCGGATGAACGTGTATTTTGGTTTTCGAGATTTAACTTCCGTTACCTCCATCCTCTTGGGGTGATGGAAAATGTTCCAAACTTTTCCCAGTGAGTACGTTACACATAGTGGCAACCGCCATGCGAAATTTGAATTTCCAACATTAGGGTGTTCCGGAGTTTCACTGATTAATCAGTGAGTTATCCCTTTGGTGTATATAGAAGTAAGACTACAGTACAGGCAGGTCCTAAAATAACGTACATAAAACGGACAAACCCGTGGGGCAGAATTCCCTTAAGGGCCATGGCTTACAAGGACAAATAGCCTACTGCAGAGCCATCCGGACCCATACCTAAATATTTAGCGCGCTGGCCTTTTGATCAAGTGGTTCCAGGTTCTATTCCCGGCTGGTTCACGGAGTTTAACTTTTATTGGTTAATTCCAATGGATCAGAGCTGGGTATGTGTGTGCCGTCTTCATAATTATAATTCACCATGGGTAGAGCCCAATTCTGAATGACGCGCTTGTTACCTATACAGACCTGCACTTGTCAGCTGGTCGACTGGTACTCGAGTGTCACTGCATCCTCTTGACCGGGTCTACTACCTCTCGTATCAGACGGCTAATCTCGTGAGGCTGAGTGAAACTCATTTCAGCCCCGAATCCAGAATGAAAATTCATGTACAATTGAATCACACAAAATGAAGGGATAGAGATTTTTGTGACGGTTTATATCGTCAGTTCGCATCCGGGAAATAGTGGGTCCGAACACCACTGTCGGCAATCCTGAAGATGGTTGTTCGTGGTTTCCCATTTTCACACCTGGCAAATGTCGTGCGACGTGAAAGCACATATCAAAAAAGAAAAGCCCTCGTCAATAAAGAGGCTTCCAGTCTTAAGTAGAATCTGAACTCTAGTCCCGTACCTTTCCATTTCAGAACTTCCACATGCATTAGCCAGAACAAAGGCAGTTGGCAATGTGGTTTGGGTCACGAAGATGTAAGCTTACACTTAGGTGATAGTTGGTTCGAACTCCAATCTAGGCACTCTTGAGGATGTCTTTTCTGTATTCTGCCAAATTTACACCAGACAAATGCTAGTGCTGTAACTTCATCAAAACCACTACAGCTTCATCTCACCCGTCAATTCTATAACTTCACCTTCCATATATTTTAGACCACTAGCAAAATAAATCAGTGACCAACATTTCAATGCCGACATGGTCATGAAGCCTTTTGCCATGCCACTCAGCTATCATTCCTGCGGACTCTTGCGGATGTACCCTTACACTGCGGAGTGGCACATCAAAGTGCCTATTGCTTCAATTTCTCCGCACAGAATTTACTTGCCATGCTGTTGTCCGAAATGAATCTTTAAGTCTCCATACACGGAACTAAAAAGTGTTCCACACCAAAGAAGCGGTGTAAATAAGACCCTGATAGTGCGTGACATAATAGTAGTTTCATGACCTCTAATACTCGCCGCAGGTCCTATGGGCTCAACAAGTGCAGTGTGCCCTAATTGATTGCCCCTCACAGCCTCGTATGTCCTCTGACCACACTGATAAATACCTGTACCAGCTGTGAACTGCGAACACGCTGGACAGAACCCCCAAGTTGTAACCACATTTTTCCACGTGACGTGTAACACTAGTTCAAATATTTCAACCCATGCTCATCTTTATTCTCTGCGTGCTGCTCCTATTAAGTCTACTTATTTAAAAACAGGAAGACACTTAAAAAGGACTGATAAGCGCAGAATGAATATATATGCACTAGTAAGTTTAATACAAATTTTGAAATCTCTGGATGCATTATCCCGTTCTACGATCCAGTATGAAGGTTTACATAAACTGACAGGCGCGTAACTCTGTTTTTGACCTGTAAGACATTATAAAAAATGTCATACTAAATTCCTGCATTACCATGACGTATGTAAACAGAATTAGTTAAACCTGTTTGACATGAAGATACATCGGTAACCCGCCTAATGTTTCTGTAAGGCATAACTGTATACACCAACCGGGTATGAAAGAATCGAACAAGCCTGTTTGTAGTCAATAATTTTTTGTCTGTGTCAAATCTGTCCCTTGAGATAATTCGATCGTTTACCATAGAATAGTAGCAACACCAGCACTTCCAACATATTCACACACCATGGTATTTTTTCCGGTTTTAATTCCCGTTATGAAAGGGAAAATTATTTCTTTTGAATTATTACACACTAGCTAATCTTAATATTGGTATTTACTGACACAGTAAAAAATACAAGAAGTGCATTATTACGACCAGTTATGAATGGTTAATTCCTACGAACGTCCGTCTCTGTGGTCAGTGTGATTAGCTGCCACCTCCGGAGGCCGGGCATTAATTCCCGGCTCTGCCACGAAATTTAAAAATGTGGTACGAGGGCTGGACCGGGGTCCACTCAGCCTCGGGAGGTCAACTGTGTAGAGTGTGTTCGATTTTCACCTCAGCCATCCTCTAAGTGATTTATCACTTCTTCTCCAGACAAATGCTGGGATGGTACCTAAATTAAGTTCACGCATACTTCCTTTCCTCTTTCTTGTCCATCCCTTCCCATCTTCCCATCCCCCCACATGGTCCCTGCTAAGCATAGCAGATGAGGCCGCCTGGGCAAGGTAGTGGTTCTCCTCCCTAATTCTCACGCTCCAGGACACTGCCCTTGAGGCGGTAGAAGTAGGATCCCTCACTGAGTCCGAGAGAAAGCAAACCCTGGAGAATAAACGGATTAAAAGAAGGAATGAATGAAAATTCCTAACGACACAATCTATGTTTTCGCTCGAAATCCAGTATCCTGCAAACACAAAATTTTAATATTGCACCAAAAGGAAGGAATCAGATAAAAGTTCACAAACGTTATAGAAGAATTAGCAGTCGGTCCCTTAAAATGAAACAGCGCAACTAATTTGTAACAGAAAAACCATCATATCTGTTAGCAGATTCATGTAGTTGGTTAAAATTTGGCACGGGATGTCGGCTCTTAGGCGGTGGTGTGCTGAAGGACTAGACGGGGCTACTAAGGATGTTTGACAGAGCAATTTGTATATGCATTTCATTATTAGAAAATGAATTTCACATTGGATTACATTTTAAGAGCAGAAATTTGATTAAATCCTCAATGTGAATTATATCGTTATCAACGCCGACAGTGTTGGAAATTTGACTGTGGTTCAACAAGAATTTTGAACTCTCAGTCGGTGCTTACATTGCTTCCAGTAGGAGAATCGGTACAAAATACAACTCATTTATTTCTTCTATGCCTGTGATTTGTAAAAACTTACGATGTACTATTCCGCCTTACAACGGTGAAGTAAGGAGGTATTCCCATTAATCTACTTTCCCACCAGACCCTCCCACGATTGTGCAGATTGGTTTTTTAATGTGACCCACTAACTTGTCACTACTGCCTTAGAAATACCTATTGCAATGATTGTGTGGGTCTCGCAGATTGTGTTTCTACTATTTCAGTTGTTTGGTTGATTGCCTAGACTTTGTCGAAGCGAGAGTAGAACCAAGAATGTCTGTGTAAGGTGCAACGCTCATCTGTTCTTCTCCAAGAAAAACATCTCCTTTAAATTGTTCAACACAGATGTGTGTGAAGTCGGGAAATGACCTGGCAGGAACGGATTAAAAGAAATAAATTATTTTCATATTATAACAGAATGCTCGCATCCTCTAGATCCGGAACGCCTGAAACTAGGGAGAGAGGCATTCGCTTATTGCAATCCTTTAAGGGAACCGGGAAGTGTGATAGGCTCTAAAGTATCAATTTTCGTTTCTGAGGTCTAAAAGTCTCCAATCTTTCCTAAAGAGTTTGAAGTATCAATTATTGTTCTGAAGTTATATTTGAGGCAATAGAATTGGGTTTAAACATAATTCTGCGCGCTGAATACCATTAGATGCCAGCTACCAGTCAAACATTCTTTCAGGATTTTACGTAAGGCATATTTTTAATGGTCTGTGTACCTTTTTCTCAGAAACTATCACATCAATGTATTTGAAACATGGTAGTCTCTTAGACACTGTACAGATCTGCTTGTGGAAGTAAATTTAACCAGACATCTTGATTAGTTTATGGAGGCCAGATTAAAATACACTAAACATTTTACAGAAAATTTCAGTTCTCATCTAGGATATATCAAAAAGTATTCTCAACTCGTGTAAACAGTTGGACAATATTTTTACTCCAGTACCTCAAAAAAGTTTAAATATTATCCACCCAATATTTCTTTGGTCCTTTGGAGGATTTTTCAGATAAAGGTACACCAGTTAAGAGAAATTTTAACAATATTTTTAAAAAATATTGTTTTAATGATGTCCTTTCTGACACAAAATATTTAACATAAGAGATTCATATTCAAACCCAAATTATGAGGATTGCATTCTAAATATATCAAAAGTAGATTAATGGGAATACCTCTTTTAGTTTCTGAGATGTGTAATTAACATAGGAATTTGCACTTTTCTATCGTTCCACACGTCCCGGTTCCCTTAAATTCGATACGTGCACTATATTTTACTCTTACATTTATTTCACTATTACTGCACTGACTATTATTTATTTGGTTCTAGACTTTAACAATTTTATATAGTCTAGGACAGCAAGTACCTTCCTCTTACTTAGGTTATTTAGTACTACTTTAGTGTCACAAGTCTTATGGACTTATTCAGCCATTACAACATACACTCTGACTGAACTGAATGAGTGGATGACTGGATTAATTGGTAAATGGATGGTTTCATGGTCAAATTGTGGTCGTGCATGAATGAATGAATAATATTCTCACCCGATCACAGATAGCCACTAACTGTGAAGACAGCATTGATTGATTGATTCATTCATTCATTCATTGATTCATTCATTCATTCATTATTTATGTGAGCGAATGACTTGATGATGAACTGAGTTGAACATTCCCTTGTAAATGAAATACTGTCTGCCTAAATGAATGCATACTGACTGAGTGCATAAATGAATGGAGTGGATTCTCTTAGTCGCGGGTAGCCACCAACCGGAGAGAGAGCATTCAGCAAAGGATGCGTACTTGATTGTGAATCTATTAAACAACTTTAACCTTTTGCATATAAATAGCTCCAATGATCTTAAAAATTATCGGTAGGAATAAATTGTTAATTGTGTATCCTCTCCGCAAGAAATGAATAACGAACCATTCAAGAAATTCTATTTCTGGCATTATTTTGCGTCAGATGAACATCTTAAAGCACAATTATGTTCGTACCTTTTCTGAAACGTACGGTAGAAAGATTTGTTGCAGGATTCTATCCCCAATTTCTAAGTCTTTTATCATTCCCTAAAAATATTTTCCACCCTCAAACGGTAAAACTGTATATTCTCACTACTTCTTATGTTTCTCATTTCATTCGTCAAAATCATCCGCAATATTCCAGCAGTAAGAAGGTCAGCACATATGCGAAGTAGACGCACTTTTGAGCCATCTGTTATCCGTGTGTATAGCCACACATTCGTAGTGGTACCATTAATGATCATAGGACACCTAGAATATTTCTATATTGCCGTTGTAAGAATGTATTAATGGATTACACTTCATTTCCTTCGGAGGGATACGGGGTGATCCCAAAGTCCATTAACATTTTAGGAGGCAATACTTCACCATGGAATATTCGGGGTACAGGGGTAATAAATGACACACATGTTTGGCGTCACATGGGGTTTCATTGACACCAAAATAAAGTAACAAAATGACCAATAGATGGTGCTGGACAGCAACACGTCAGTGATGCCGCATGAGACCCGTATCCGGTATGAAAGGAGCTGTCGTGAGAGAGGGTGTCTGATGCGCCTGTATCATATGAAGCGCCATCTGTTGGCCATTTAGTGTACTTTATTTTGGTGTCAATAAAATTCCATATCATGCCAAACATGTGTGTCAACTATTACGTCTCTACCTCAAGAATTCCGTGAAGGATTGCCTCGTCAAATGTTAACGGAACCGCTGTATTTAGTGTCATATTCATTTTCATTGTTACAGTGGTTTATAGCTGTCGTGGACGCATGTCCGTCATGATCCAAGTTTTCCAGAATTCGTGAACGATACTGTTCTTGAAGATGACATTGATACAGATTACTACTACTACTACTAATAATAATAATACTGATAATACTGCTCTATAAAAAGACTTCGTCTCTAGTGTATAAGATCATAAGTATAAACAAGAGAAAACCCACACTCAGTTTCTATGAAAAACACATGCAAATGGATGGCCACCGTATCTAATAGAAACGTGAGAGCAGCAGCTTACAACTCGATCGTAAATATTCCTAAACTGAGTAGTTTTGCAACTGGATTTATACCGCTCGTTACAAGCGATAAAGCGCTTAAATACTCGAGATATTGCAGGACGTTAACATAAAAATTGTATTACACATTCGTTCGTTTCTGATCGACAATGCACTGGACAAAGAGGCACGGTTGTCTCTCAGCTTAGATTATTTTTTGTAACTTTGTATTTTGCTGCATTTAGTGATAATAAAATAAACAATTCTTCAAGATCATGTCAAAGTGGTATAATTTTGAACACGAGGGCACCGTTTAAGATACAAAAAATCAGGGTTCAAGAAAAGAAGAGAAGTTATATGGCATAAAAGGGATCAGCAGATAGGGTATTGCTGCAAACGATTGATCTGTGAAGGCCGTTGACTGAGTGAGTTATTAATTGTATTGTTTTCTCCCTGGGAAATGGATAATATGGAAATGCCAAATTACACACCGAGGATAAAAGTAATTAAAAATGGGACGGATGAAGCATTTAGAATGTGTGTTTTTACACTGAAACCGTTTGTAGCAAGTTTCAGAATATGTACCTGCCCAAATAGTGTATGTAAAATAATAAATGATACATGATATGATATGAAAATTCACCTCATTCTTGCCCAAAAGCTATAAATTTGTTATACTCCCCATTTTGATTATATGACAGACATTAATTAGGTACTTCAATGCGGCCCACACACATTTAAATATTCTGCCAGCTATCGCCATCAAAGCAGCGGTAATGATATCCTGGGGCCCATTCAATTTTATTGGCAGTAGTGGTGCATATAGTGTCCTTAACACGCCCTAAAAGGAAAAGGTCACAAACAGCCAATTTTGGAGACGTTCAGAGCCCTTCAAAGAGAGCAACGTAATCATAAGCGCAGTACCCAATCCACTGTCGGACTGAAAACACTTTAATGTCATGTGCTTCTCCTAATGAAATTCAAATTTATAAGTCTCATTCAGCTCACTATCGGCCAGACAAGTATTCAGATTGATGAACAAATGTTGTAGATACATTTCTCTAATGCTATATGTCCGTGAATAAAATAAGGAACTCACAATTATTGTGGGTAAATTTGCAAACAGAATGCATAGCGTTCGCCACATTTGTGCATAATTGACTGCGATTGGTTGAAATTAAAATCAGTGTTTTCGTACGCTGGACAATGAGTATTAGAGCAGAGACTGCAATTGAATTTTATTGTGTATTTTTTTACTATAATTCGTTATTTAGCATTTTTGAAAGCTACGATCGAAAGTCTTTCCACAATGCTCAACCTTATAATATTGAACATATTTCTAAAGAGAAGTCTTGGCCACTCTGAGGTCATCGTATTTCTTTCAGAAACCTAAAATACTCATTATAACCCGTGTATAGATAATGTGTCTTATAACTGGTAAATTATACTTACCTCAGAACGGTCATTGAGACTCTCTACCTCCTCCTTGACGTGTGTTTACGATTATGTTTCCTATTTTTAAGTCTTACGCTATGAATATTTTAATTATTCCTAATTATATCTCCAGGAAAATGGAATGTAACTTCAACATCGTCTAGAATGCATCGATTTTCTCTTAGATGGCATCTCCCGATACTCTGTCCTTAATAATGAATTATTAATAATCGCATTTAGAACTGACGGTATCTAGGCTTCTGGTATACCAATTTCTTCGTTCCGTTTTTCTGGTAAATGGCGGTCTAAAACAGATTTATCTTAGATGGTCTGTGGCTGAATTGTTATTGTTCTCGTCAAAGTACTAAATACGTCACAGAGTAGATGTTCCATACAGATATCGTACGACATATAGTGTCAAACGAACTTCTCCTCGCCCTTTAGCAATCCTAATACCTGTGCCAGGTTTGAACCCGCGACTTTAGAATCTGGGGACAGACACTCTGCTACTGATCCATAGTGAAGACTGATGTTAAAATCTAAAAGCCTGACACATCTCTAGGGTACAACATCGGCTTACAATGTTGTTTCATTGCAAGGTAATAATTTGTTCAAGGAATTTAACAGGCCCCGGGTTCGATTCCCGGCCAGGTCAGGGATTTTACCTGGACCTGAGGGCTGGTTCGAGGTCCACTCAGCCTACGTGATTAGAATTGAGGAGCTATGTGACGGTGAGATAGCGGCCCCGGTCTAGAAAGCCAAGAATAACGGCAGAGAGGATTCGTCGTGCTGACCACATGACACCTCGCAATCTGCAGGACTTCGGGCTGAGAAGCGGTCGCTTGGTAGGCCAAGACCATTCAAGGCCTGTAGTGCCATGGGGTTTGGGGGTTTAACAGTCCAGTGGTTGAATGTGAAAATGTTAAAACCACACGGAACAAATGAAACTGCTGCACCGAACATAAGACTATTACTTCGCAGAAGCTTGCTGGAAGCATCAATGTGTTATACAGTACTTTTCATCCAGTGGGGGCGGGAAATTGTGTTCATTGTTTTTCTTATTTAAAATTCGCTGAGATTCATCAGCTAAAATAAGTTTCTTTTACATGATTTGAAACTCCCGAAATATTATACGTACTTATTCTCAAGCGCATTTTGTTCATGTCTTTTAGCTTGCAAATGAAGGAGGACATCAAAATAAGACAAAGCATATGGATCATTATGGCAATTAAGCATATCATTGTTATTATTAGTAATGCATTTACTTCCCCGATGTGAATACGTGGCCCCATCACTCTCCCCAGGCTCATCCGCTAGGAGTCACTACCTTCAATATTTGAATAAATCACACTGGCAGCGTTACTTTATGCACGTAGTTTCTCCGGCAGAATTAACAGTCAGAGGGTGAGAGAGGGGTTGGTGAAGCAGCATCACCGCCGCCTTTTCTCATAAAATGGAAAATATAAGAGGATGTACTACCACTGTCATCACTGTCAATGTTACGCACCTCTCACGTTCTCTTGTCGGCTGCAAGCCTGTTGTACAATAATTAAGGTCTCCCATGGAAAATGCAACACACACGTGGATGTTGTGTTTGAGAAGGAAAAGTAACTATTCCGGTGGGACTATTTGAAACATGTGTGGCCATGAGCGATTTGTATGGAACTACAGATCCTTTATTGTACACATGACGAAATCCTGTATTCAAGACACATACATTATTTATTGATGTCGTATTGAGTGGCTTAGACCGTTGAGTTACCGGCCTTCTGACCACAACATGGCAGCATCGATCCCGGATTAGTCCGGTGGTATTTGAATGTGCTCAAATACGTCGGCCTCGTGCCGGCAGATTTAATGGAACGGCAACTATCCCCTTCGAAAACCAAAAGGTAGTAAGTGGGACATAAAGCAAATACCATTATTATTTATTGATGCCATCACAATTACGCAAACATACTCCTTTACATTTTTTGCCCAGTAGTCGCAAGATAGTGGGTTCGAACCCCACTGTCGGCAGCCCTGAAGATTTTCCATGGTTTCCCATTTCCCACCAGGCAAATGCTGGGGCTGTACCTTAATTAAGGCCACGGCCGCTTCCTTCCCAGTTCTAGGCCTTTCCTGTCCCATCGTCGCCGTAAGACCTATCTGTGTCGGTGCGACGTAAAGCCAATAGCAAAAAAATTACATTTTTTCCTATGAGGATAGATGAGAGATGAAGCCCAGAGAAGAAGGTAAACACAAGAGCGAGTGAGTTGCACGTATCTTGCATAGTTCTGACTGGACGACCCCGATGACTACATGCAAATTTAATAAGAGAACTGGAGGTGGGTGGTATGTTTGAACATGCACTGTGAACTGATAGAAAGGACGTAGGGTTTCAAGTATTTAGGATGTGTGTTCCCCCAGGATGGTAGTGTAGGAAGTGCGATTGAATTAAGATGTAGTAAAGCTAATGCACTGAGCTAGCTGTTGCGATCAGCAGTATTCTGTAAGAAGGAAGTCAGCTCCCGGACGAAACTATCTTTACATCGATCTATTTTCAGACCAACTTTGCTTCACGGGAGCAAAGTGGACTCAGGATATCTTAGTCATAAGTTAGAAGTAACAGACATGAAAGTAGCAAGAATGATTGGTGGTACAAACAGGTGGGAACAATGGCAGGAGTGTACTCGGAATGAGGAGATAAAGGCTAATTTAGGAATGAACTCGATGGATGAAGCTGTATGCATAAACCGGCTTCAGTGGTGGGGTCATGTGAGGCGAATGGAGGAGGATAGGTTACCTAGGAGAAAAATTGACTCTGTTATGGAGGGTTCAGTTTCTAACGATTTAAATATAAGAGGTATTTAACTAAACGAGGCCGCAGTACCAGTAGCATATAGAGGATAGTGGCGACGTTTAGTAAATTCACAGAGGCTAGCAGACACAACGCTGAAAAGTATAAACGGTCTATAATGAGAATTATATGTATGTATGTTATTCCTAGTTAAGGAAATTTAATGATGAGTATATTAATATACTGGTTACTGAAGGTATCATACGTATGCCTCGTCGTTCTAAAATCTCATCAAAGCAATATATGGTGAAATAAATTACTGGAGAGAGCTGATGACAAAGTAGGCTATATGCATCATCAGAGTACATTCCAAATGACCATTACGTTCTTTTAAAAGTTTTATCAAATCGAGTAAACAACAAATATCCCTAATTCCGTGGCAGACCGCCATAAATATTCCCCTACCTTCCTGATCAAAGTATTTTGTGTAATTTAATAATCTAATTACACTCCATTCATTACATGATTTCTTCGTCATGAAAGCTAGTATTATGTTGCACCATTCCTGCCGCTGATGAAGCTGTTCATAGTAATGTATGACGCAGGAATTTTTTTGGAATGAGTAAGGGGCCCCGGTTCGATAATGTGGAAACCAGCCTTTGTGTTTTATGAAACGGCTCATTAAAAATGCACTCATATCGTCGTGCCGCTCTAATGTGTACAGAACAGATCCAATTAGACGAGAACAAAGCCAAATGCTCCCTGTCGCTATCCCGAGAAGTTCAATTACGCAGACATTTATTAATGAACTGTGTGAAGGGGCTTTCCAGTTTTACATGAGCGTCAATTTAAAATTTGCAAGATAATGTGTGCATATTTTAAAGGATTTTGAATTTATATAATTATATTTTGTATATATTCTCTATTTGATTCAATATGCGAGCATGACGTGTTATTCTTACTTTATAACACATATAAATATAAAAATATGCCGGGTTGAGTGGCTCAGACGGTTTGGACGCAGGCTTTTTGAGACCAAGTTGACAGCTTCCATCCTAGCTCAGTCCGATGGTATTTGAAATTGCTCACATACATCACCTCCGTGTCAGTAGATATACTGGCACATAAAAAAACACATTGGGACAAAATTTCAGCATGTTGGCGTCTCTGTAAACCATAAAGTTACGTAAAACTAGTAACATTATTATAACCATATAAACATTGAAAATGAGGCAGAAATATTTAACAAAATTCAACGGTTTTGTCTGTATCCAGATTGCTCTGGGTAGATTCTTTTCTATTTGAGTCAGTTTGTGTGTGTTTATAATTTCAAATACATGTACGTTTAAAAATTGAAATATAATCCAGAAATACTATATTTTTTACGTTACGTTTTCACAAATATTTGTGTTTTTATCGTTACTTTTCCATCATGTTAGTACGTTTGTGTGCGTGCACATGTACCTGTCTCCTATTTCATACAAAGTTATATTTGAAAAGTGTAAGATTATACGGAAATATTACAGTTTTCGGGTTTTTCACTCTATAACTCAGTAATTTGTATAGACGTGTTTTACTTTCAAAGTGTGTGGTTTTTGTTGTGTGTATGTGGCATGTGAGGGAGAATTAATTACTCCACACAAAATTAAATTTAGAACTTACAAATTATGAAAACATTAATGCTATCTTTCCTTTGTTTCAAGATTTTCGTCTTGTGTGTGTGTGTGTGTGTGTGTGTGTGTGTGTGTGACCTTTTTATTAAGAAATTAGATGTCATAATTACAAAATTATGCAGCAATACTAACATTTCTCTGGGAGAGTGGCCTTTGAGTTTCGATTAATAATAATAATGTCCGCCTCTGTTGTGTGGCGGTCAGTGTGATTAGATGTCACTGCCAGAAGCCCGGGTTCGATTCTGAGCTATTCCACGAAATTTGTAAAGTGGTGCAAGGGCTGGAACATGTCTACTTAGCCTAGGGAGGTCACCTGAGTAGACGGGGTGTTCGATTCCCTCCTCAGCCATCCTCGAAGTGGTTTTCCGTTCTTCCCACTTCTCCTCCAGGCAGATGCTGGGATGGTACCTGACTTAAGGCCCCGGCCACTTCCTTCCCTCTTCCTTGCCTATCCTTTCCGATCTCCCCATCCCCTCTCAAGGCCCCTGTTCAAGATAGCAGTTGAGGCTGCCTGGGAGATGTACTGGTCCTCCTCCGCAGTTGTATCCCCCGACGCAAATTCGAACGTTTCAGGACACTGCGTTTGAGGTGGTAGAGGTGGAATCCCTCCCTGAGTCCGAGGGAAGAACCAACCCTCGAGGGTAAACTGATTAACAAAGAAAAGAAGACAATAATAATAATAATAATAATAATAATAATAATAATAATAACAATAATAATAATAATAATAATTTTATATTATATATGATATTATAATATTTTTCAATATTTATATAAAATATTACAATATATATTATTACTGTTATCATTATTATAGCGCCTCAGCTGCGGAATGAAATGATTTTAATTTGAGGCCGTCTCGTTGCTTGCTCCTCAATTTCGACGCTCGTTTTCCTCTAGGCCCACCAGATGGCAGGGTAAATTAAATCTCTCCTGGGCGTCTCTGGCTGAGTTTCAATGATTCTTTTTCTGGAGAACAGAACACCAGTTGTGTCACGAGATACCTTTTACATGACGGCATCGTGCGATATGGAGTGTAGAATGGACTTTATTTCGCCCTTCAAACGTTCGACCACCTCTGCCGGGTTTGAACCCGTTACCGTGGGAACAAGATGCCGACACTCTTATCACAGAGTGTTTGTATGTATGTGCGTGAAGGACATTACAGTTTCAAGAAGTAGATTTATGAATTACGACGTAATGAAGAAACTGAACAATATTGTGCACCCCTGAGTATTGTTCAGGTACATACATTTTTCTCACGTTGGCTTTATTGTCAGTTTTACAGAAATATACATCAGAATGGCAAACATAAAGTATTAGCGATTATCAGTTATTCCTTTCTATTCGAAAGTAAAAATATTTTCTTTCCCATGAGGGTTCGTTTGTAGTGCATCGAGCATCACCTTCCTCCCTCAACGTGTTGTGTTGCAAGTAAGTTTGTTATATTTCAGTCTCCTTCTATTGTGTAGAGTGTTCATAATTTTTAAGATATTCCTTTTCTTTCTTACTCCATATCCTCGTTTCTCTATTTTCTTTTTTTCTTTTCTTTATTAAGAGTACTTTTCCCTTTAGAGCACTCTTACATTACATTTGTTGATTCTTCGCCTCGGGTGACATTTTGTTATTGAGTACTTGGAGTTTCACAGATTGTTAGTCTTATTCTTTGTGCTACACTACATTTCTCTCCATAGTTTCCCAACTTTGTGTGATTCTTTCTTCGTGGTTAGAAAAGGAATATTTTCTTTGCAATTACATTCAGTCTCTCTTTCCTATGCACAGCAAAAATATAATGCATTTCCCCTTTCTGAACCGAACTCCTATTATAGGCTCTGTGATGAAATTCCTTTTGCACTGTAGTCAGGTCTTACAACTGTATCATCAGTGCTCTTTGAATTCATTGCAATTTGTGTATTGTCGCCTCTTTGATATTTTAAGTTTCATTTGTGGTTGCTTACTTAAATATCGTCCTTCGATTTTGTTGATTTTTATTTTTGTTTATCTGTATGTATAGTTGCAACAGGCGAATATCAGCAATATTAAGCATGTGTTCCAGCTAGTAGATTTAATTCTGGTACTGGATGAGATTACATGACTTGGCTGATTAGGACAGGACACGTGGTAAATTTATCTCCTTAGTGCCACCATGTTCCAAATATATTTCTTCAGATTGGCTACGTTATTCTACGAAGTTCTTCTTAGTTTTAATTGCTGATTAGTGTAAGTGTTCCAGATTAGTGCAGTCGAACGAAGGCAGGTGATGTAGGAAATATTAGATTAGGAAATGAAGTGTTAAAGGAAGTAGATGGATATTGTTACTTGGGTAGTAAAATAACTAACGATGGCAGAAGTAAGGAGGACATAAGATGCACACTAGCACAAGCAAGGAAGAGCTTTCTTAAGAAAAGAAATTTGCTCATCTCAAACATTGATATCGGAATTAGAAAGATGTTTTTGAAGACTTTCGTGTGGAGCGTGGCATTGTATGGAAGTGAAACATGGACGATAACTAGCTCAGAAAGAAAGAGAATAGAAGCTTTTGAAATGTGGTGTTACAGAAGAATGCTGAAGATGAGATGGATAGATCTTATTACGAATGAAGAGATACTGAATCGACTTGGTGAGTGGAGATCGAATTGGCTAAATTTGACGAGAAGAAGAGATAGAATGATAGGACACATCTTAAGACACCCAGGACTTGTTCAGTTGGTTTTTGAAGGAAGTGTAGGGGGTAAGAACGGTAGGGGTAGACCAAGGTATGAATATGACAAGCAGATTAGAGCAGATGTAGGATGCAATAGTTACGTAGAAATTAAAAGGTTAGCATAGGATAGGGTGGCATGGAGAGCTGCAGCAAATCAGTCTATGGACTGATGACTCAACACACATATTTTGCCTATAATGTATTCCCCTGACGTTGGCAGTCGCTGTTATTGTCGTGCGATCTCTCGCTAGATGAAAAACTCTTTCAACACTGTGTATTCCCTTCCATTCTTTGCTGTTTCGAAGCCATTATGTTCTCCGCCTGCCGCAACTTCTTCGACGCTGTGTTTTAACTTGTACAATCCGTTGTAAGATCAGGTAACTGTTATTTCTGAGGATGTGTCAAAGGTAAGAAGTCGTATGGCACTTTATTCTTCGAATGAGTTCCCAACTTGCCTTTCTCCACTTTATGGTTAGTCGACCAATCCATGAAATCCTTAGCATCATTCTGTGCATCCACATTTCAAAGGTTTCTACCTCCTTTACGACTCCTTCACCACGTCACATCACACTGCCCTCATCCTTAATCTTTCAAATTATCCCAGCCCGCCAGGTCTCCTGGCTGTAGAGATGATGCTACCTTCGAGGTGGCCCGCCCTTCATCCTTAGGGAGAAGAATGAAAACGTTTGATAAGCTAAGATCACTCACATTTTCTTGAGGGCTCATGTTCCCACAGCACATAGCAAAACTGACCATATATAGCACTCATCATTTTTCGTCAGATTTTTATATTTAGGTAGCCCTTACAACAGAGCTTCATTTTCGTAAATATTCTTCCTGCTACGCTAAACACTGTTTCCCTTCTTCCTCAGGATGTAGTTGTCCAGTGACATTAGCAATGACATATCTGAAAGTGGTTACTCTCTCAATCTCTCCATTGTTTAGTTTTAAAAGATGTATTGGCATGTCTGCTAAAAATTATGAACTTGGTCTTCTTTGCATTTATTTTAGCCCCATTTCCTCACTTCCTCTACTACTACTATTGAGCAAGAGTTGGACATCATAAAAATTGTCACGAAAAATTACTATAGCGTCAATAATTCTTATGTTTTTAATTACGCTTCCATTTACTTTTACTCCATCTTGGTGACCTTCTAAAGCCGTTTTGAAAACTTTTTCTGAGTTAATAACGTCTTAGGTGGTGGTATTTTGTCATTTTTTCTGCACAGCATTATTAAAAATGACTTCAGAAAATATTACATACTGGTTTTATATTTTCTTGGTTGGCATCACTGGTGGAATAGGATATAATGCAGACCAACTTACCTGGTAAGAACTGTCGTCTACCCGCTATTTCGTAATGAAGCGAGAGTAGTGGTTCTAATAGGCCGGGACCCTACTATTTATGCAAATTTCATAGCAGGACTGTTGTGCGGGTAGAGTATACTTGTCATTTGCTTTACTATATTAGAATTCTAACCTATTACAACCTACACATCCGGCCTCTAGTATTGAGAAGGTGAAATGCCAATACACATATTTGTCAGAATTGTGACACATCTGTTGCTGGCTTAAAAATTTAGTATATTTCCCATTGATTTAATACATATTTTTCTTTAATATTCCCTATAAATACCACTATTCATTTCACGTTATTGGATAAGTCCAATAGATCTGTCCCGTATACAGTCCTATAATATTACATAACGTTCGTAACCACCATATTGTGTAATGAATACTGTGTTATTATTAAATGGAACTGAACAGAAATAATAATAAAAAAGAGGGGAATCTTATCTAACAGACAGTATTTGGAAACGTGGGCACGATTCAAGCAATTCTTACGTGAAAATTGTACTCTATGGAAACTAAGAACATCCAAAGGAAATATTCGTATGCCTTCTTCAAAGTGATAATGAACTTGTGGATGAAACTGCAAAAGAAGCGGTACTTTTACGTTCTAAACCTGTGAATGTACCAGCTAGGGATATTTGTTCTCAGGTACGTCGAATCATCTAGGTGTCCTGGGTAATGGATTGGCTAGCTGTCCGAACTCCCAGCAAGCTGAGAACAATTAAGAAGACAACTACCGAGTGAGCTGGCCGTGTGATTAGTAGCCCGCAGCTGTAAGCTTGCATTTGGGAGGTAGTGTGTTCGAACCCCACTGTCGGCAGCCCTGAAGGTGGTTTTCCGTGCTTTCCCATGTTTACACCAGGCTATACCTATTTTAAAGCCGCGGCCACTTCCTTCCGACGTCTATACCTGTCCTATCCCATCATCTCCATAAGACCTATCTGTACAGCAAATTGTAGAAAAGCCGAGCTCGATAGCTGCAGTCGCTTAAGTGCGGCCAGTATCCAGTATTCGGGAGATAGTGGGTTCGAACCCCACTGTCGGCAGCCCTGAAAATGGTTTTCCGTGGTTTTTCCATTTTCAGACCAGGCAAATGGTGGGGCTGTACCTTAATTAAGGCCACGGCCACTTCCTTCACACTCCTAGCCCTTTCCTGTCCCATCATTGCCATAAGACCTATTTGTGTCGGTGCAACGTAAAGCAACCAACAAAAAAAATGTAAAAATAGGAAAGAAGAGGACAACTGCCGTGTGGCGGGCCTCGGTTGGCCTTCACGGAGAGAGGTCATAGTTTTATGTTGGCTGAGGATAGGTCATGGACTATATACACACACTGATTTCCTACGGAGATAAGACCCCCCCTGTGTGTTCTTGTGGTGCCAACTTCGCCATGGCCCATATCTTCACAGAGTGCGCCGATCTCTCTGGCCTAAGACGGAACCTCGGCCTACAGGAAACATTCAAAATCATATTAGCCGATACCGCGAATACTACAGACCAATCAATTTAAGTGTGAGAGTGGATTAATCAAGGGTATGTAAATTTCAAGTGTTTTGTTACTCCGGGAACGTATCTTCCTTTTTGATGCGTTTTTGACGTTTTAGGTTTAATACAATTATATTTGTTTTATTTTAATTCATTTTCCTCCGTTGAGTAAATAGTTTTATTTCACATTTATTTTCCACTTAATTTGTTCAGAGAGGATGGTTATCTTGTTGTACCTCCTCTTAAAACAAATATCAGCACCACCACCATTTCCGATTATCCATTATGGAGTCAAATACACAGAGAGAGTGTTCAGTTGAAACATAGAATGAATCGGATAACACACGACATGTCAAAACTAAATCCTGCTGATGATAATTTGAGAGGGAGTTTACAGATAATACAACGGTTGTTGAACATAGACACGTCTGTATAAATATACACTAAACCAGGTAAATCAGCTACACCCTATCATTGTTGCATGCAAACCGCAGTTTTATGTACGTCGTGAAAACATTTATCCTTTTGGTACACATAGCAAACACAGTAAAACGGATATCTTTGTATTTACGACCTACATTAAAGTAGGAAACTGTTCTGCCATAATATTTTAAATAATAGAAACCGCGAATGCTCTCTCTGAAAGGTCTGATATGAAAATGAAACATTCGTAAAGTACGAAGTGGAAATTGGTACGGTATTAAAACTATCACATAAGCTGTAATATACACGCATTGTGCTGCGTTGCAATATAGGATAGATGATAAGAGCAAGCCATGCCAGTTTTAATAATAATAATAATAATAATAATAATAATAATAATAATAATAATCATAATAATCATGTTATTGGCTTTATGTCGCACTAACTACACTTTTTAAGGTTTTCGTGGAGCAGAGGTGCAGGAATTTAGTACTGCAGATGTTCTTTTACGTGCCAGTAAATCTACTGACACGGGGATGATGTATCTGAGCACCTTCAAATACCACAAGTCTGATTCAAGATTGAATCTGTCAGGTTAGGGTCAGAAGGTCAGTGCCTCAACCGTCTGATGTACTCAGCCCGGCCGTGCCAGTTTTACAATTTTTACCGTCTCTGAACGTCCATGATATATTTTCTTCTATGCATACTTTCAGCGAGTTAAAAGTTTTGACCCTAAGGAGGACGAAAATATAATCAGGCCTAGACGAAGACCGGACAGGTAGTCAGTGGAACCAAATTGCGAACTAATAGGTGCTCGAAGTGACAATCAGCTTGGTTTGTGCGCAGCTGATACGCCACTAAATGGTAGTCTAGCGTGCTGTAGCATATTCAGTGTTATTGATGTGTAGATTCTGGCGATGAGTTGTCGAGGGCACTCGAGAATTTGTGGCTCCTGGATATGAACGGTTTGTTTCAAATGCTCGCACAGAAAGAAGTTCAATGGCGTTAAATCCGGTTACTTAGCGGGTCAAGAGAGTGGTTCTCCTCAGTTATTCAGATGATTACGGACGGCTTATGTGCTCGTGGTGCCACACTGTTAAACTGTCTTCAAGTGGTACTTCACCCAGCAGAAGTAGGAGTTCATGGCGTAGAAGTGCATGTAGCGTGTGCACTTTAAATGGCCCTCAAAGAAATACCGTGGAATAAGGCGATCATGCAACATTCCGCACGACAATGCACTCCCGTTGCACTATATAGGGCTGCCTGTGGGGGTTGTCGGCTCTCCAGGAGCGCATGTTGTAACGGTTGATCATACCATTATTGTGGAACAGTGATTCATCCGAGAACAAGTTTTTCGACAGGAATGCTGACTTATTTCTCAGATTTCCTGACAGCCAGTGACAAAAATTCATTCGAGCTTCGAAATGCCGCCCATGGATCAGCTGCCTTCGCTTTAGACGGTAGGGATTATATCTGTTGGCGACAAACCTCCGTTCGTATCTCCATTCAGAACGCCTGGAAGGTATGCACAGCCATTGAACCGCGAGGACGGACAAATTGCCTGGATATCTCAGTGCAAGGACACCTGTGTAACAGTGCTGTAGAGCGGGTTGTCGCTTTGTCAGGCTGAATATTCCTGCTGTATGGATTACAGTACGAACGGGACCAAATACTCTATTTTATGTGCATGCATTATTCGTAGTAAGGAAAATTGGTTGATGTTCACCTGTTTGTTGTATAATTGCCAGCGTACTCATTGGTCGGTTAATGCGAGCTTTGTCCAGAACAACCTCCTGTGACGTAGTTAAATTAAACAGAACAAATTGCGACTGTGTGCCGAAACAGTTTCTTCTTCCTCTTCCCTTTTTTCCTTTACGTCCTCTGTAGGACCGCGGGTTGCTTTGTCATGGTTTGGGTTTGTGCCTTCTGCTCCCAGAACCTCTTCATCCTCTCTCTCTCTCTCTCTCTCTTCTTTTCTCCCGTTCTTCACCTGATATTTTCAGTATCCTCTTCTCTTCTCTCCCCCACTGGTGCGTCTATATCCTATTCCTGTAACTTTCTCAGTCGTTCACCTCTGGCATATTCGTAGGTGTATATTTCTTTCTCCAGTTCTCTGTCCCTTCCACCTTTATCCCCATCTCATTCGAAACAACCCACTTGGTTCCCATCTTTCCTCTCTTCTTACCCTTCGTCTCTCTTACTATCCATATCCATTCTGATCATACGTTCATCAAATTTTGCTCTTTTTAGTCTTATTTACTCTGAGATTGACCTCATGTTCCGATACATTTCGTCCCTTGATCTTCGTTCCCATCTTTCCCGTCCTCTTATCGGCGCCATAATCTTTCTCAGAATGTTTCCTTTATCCTTTTTGCGGTTGCTCTGCTCCGTGCTTTCCTACTGTCACCATCTCGGCCGCATGTAGTGCTGCGTTCCTCACTGTTGCTTTGTAATGCCTGAGCTTTGCGTCTGTTCATATGTTTTTTGTACACATCTCTGGTTACAAGGTGGGTTGTTCACATATGTTTCACCCTCTCTTTTATCCCATCGCTGCTCCTGTTCCTTCCTCTTACGTATTCTCCATGGTACTTAAACTTTTCTACCTTCTGCAACTTCCAATCACCGGGGGAAATTGCAATCTTTGTCTTTACGTAGGCGATCCGTAGCCATACCCTTCTGACTATTTTCTCTTGTTTCTGAGTTGTTTTTCTTACCTTATTCCGTCTCGCTTAATATGGCTATATCTTCCGCAAAGGCTAGACAATAAACCTGTGCTGTGTTATGTTTCTTTTATCCTACACGTGTCTTTAATATTGCCATCCTTTTATATGTTGCCAACATGTTTCATTTCGAAAAAGGTCATTTACATAACATTCAGGATGATTTCGAATTCCTATTACACTTTTCTACAGTTATCTGTATATAACTCTTAAGGTTCCTCAAACTGTCAAAACTCAACAAATAAATTTTAGAAAACACCTGATAAATAACACATTATACCTGAAAAGTAACAAGTTATTTAAATTATATTAGTTATAAGAATACGTTATAACTAAACCTCAAATTTTCAGGCGACAGTAAGTTAGAATGAAAACTAATTTGGTTGTTAGGAAGTGTCGTCTAGCACGTTATTTCGTAATCTTGTGATTGTAATATAAATTCTAGGGATTCTGATGGACCTTACTCCTAATATTTATGCAAAACTCCTAGCCCAGCCGTAGTGCACGCTAGTGTCTACAAGTTAATCGCTTCAGTAAGTATGCATTCTAACCGATTACTGCATAAAAGTCCATGGTCTGGTCACAATATTTTAAAAATTATTAGACGAGTGGACACAGGTTTTAACTTAAATGTTGTTTTTTGCTATTTGCTTTATGTCGCACCGACACAGATAGGTCTTATCGCTACGATGGGACAGGAACGCCATAGGAATGGGTAGGAAGCGGCCGTGGGCTTAATTAAGGCACAGACCCAGCATTTGCCTGGCGTGAAAATGGGAAACCACGGAAAACCATATTCAGGACTGTCGACAGTGGGGCTCGAACCCAGTATCTCCCAGATGAGAGCTCACAGCTGCGCGCATAAGTGGTTTTACACTTCTCAATAATACAGTTTGTTTTATCCGTCTAATTTATTTCAGGATGACCAAAGAAATGCACTCACACACAAAATTACATTCAAGCATGAATGACCACACTCTGGTTATTTACTGGCCTCTGTTCATTACACACAGCAAGCGTTTCGACTCGTTAGTATTAGCTGAGTGGGCTACAATCCTATTGACAGACTTATCTTACCTTCACTTCTCCAAGTCAATTCGCCCCACACAGCAGGTGCGTGCAGACAGGTAGGTTTGGATACAGAACTTCTAGCTACAACCCACACGATGATGGTTCCTTGGTTCGACTCCAGAGACAGTCCAGTTATTCACATAAACAGCAACAGATCAGCTGTGTTAAACAGCAGGACAATACTCTTCCCAACAACGATCATTAACAATGTTCAAATTACACTTGCGACAGCTGCTCCAGTCGCTGACTCTGGGACGGTCCTCAGTGCAGCTTCTCACTCGACACTCGGACGCAACAAAAACAACTCGTTCAGATTCCGATGGTACTCTAGCGATAGGGGCTGGAGACGCAATTATTCGCAGAATCGCAGGGAGAAAGCAGATGAAGATAACAATACACGAAAAGGCCAGCTGGTACTGCCCAGTCGTCTGACCCACTACACTCTCTGGGAAGTACCGAAAGAGGCTAATATCACGTAACAATGTTAATCAGTTCCTATGATCGATTTTAAAACGAGTGAGATTTGTTACAGTGTATTGTTCTTTGAAGGACCAAACATGTTATTCCATTTCAATTAAGGGGAATTTTACGTGAAATTAATAGACATTGCTTCAATATTTGCTTGTATTCATGCTACTTCGGCAACTTAAATTTAGGATGCTCAAGGTCATAATTATTATAATTATTTCACTATACATTCAGAAGTTTTTTAAACCATAAAAGTTGTGCTTTCCCAAAAATGACTGCCTGAGGGTATTGAACCTAGGAACACATTACATAAAGATTTATGTAAATAAGTTAATTTGTCTAGGATTTGAATGAAACGAGAAACGAGTAAAGAAACAAGGGATTTTAGACAGTTTTTCCGGAATTGCATTTAGGTCGGAAGTTATTTTCAAAATAGGGCTATCCAAGACTCAGAATCTGAAACTTTTCCTGGCCTTTTAGTCCTTCAACTTTAGGCTCAATTCAGGATATCTATTAAATTTAAGTTTTGTGTAGTAGTGAGACACTCACTTCGTCTGTGAAGAAATGTTTGCAACATTAAGATGCAACATTTCTCCTTGTTCGGAATTTGGTGGCCATAACCTGGGAGTTAGAGAAAATCCAATATTCAAATTCTCCACGAAATTAGAACATTTCTTTCAGTTAACAACTTGATGCAAATTAAAACGTGTACCAGATATTTGATAATGGTACAAATAAAACATTTAGTTGTAAATATAATCGGTTATTTACATAATCCGACGCTTTGTTTGTTCAAGAGAACGCATCCATTTGTTCCGAACTCGAATGATTAATGGAACCATCAAGTAAATATTTTCCGACCATCACGGAAAATTTTTAAAATTAGCAATTCCGTCCCTTTTTTTATATACGCACAATGTTGATTGTATGTACTGTTTTGTTTTGTTTTCCAGGCACAGATAACGGCATTG
Source organism: Anabrus simplex (assembly GCF_040414725.1). Lineage (NCBI taxonomy): Eukaryota > Metazoa > Arthropoda > Insecta > Orthoptera > Tettigoniidae > Anabrus > Anabrus simplex. Next base: position 213,653,992 of record NC_090279.1, on the reverse strand, counting down.
TTATATGAAATAAATACCGTTCACTATTGATAAAATATTAGCTTTGATATGAGTGCGTGAGCACAAATTGATGCGTTTGAAACTTGTCTACTGCCCTATCCAATGAAACTTGAACGCTGAAGTATAATAAAACAATTAAAATAGCCTTGTAAATCCCTTAAGGGCTATGGCCTCCTGCAATGCAGGGACAGTGCTCAGTTTAACTCATCACATGAAAAGGTCCTGAGTAACATTATGATATTTGTTATTTCCTAGCTTGTTTCGTGGAAACGTGCAATGGTGTCTTTCGAAATCAACACTTCGCAAAATCGTATTATTACATTCTTGACACTTAAGTTCTTTCCCAGGGAGGGTTGAGATTCCTTCTTTGTGAAAGCGTATCTATGCTCAAGGCTTGACCTCAAAGTGTTTGTGGAGGTGTCGTTCAAAGTCTTCCGCTTCTCCTCCCCTGGACATTCTCTATTACGTACTTTGCACTTGCCTGTCCTCTCTCTGCAATGCGCTCGGTGATGGCTTATAATATCACAAACGTCTTAATGTCTACTCGACACCTGTCTTGCTGCTTCCCTGAGTGATTTGAAGACGACCATCAGGATTCCCTCTTCGTGAAGGCGTACTATTGCATGCTGTGTATTTCAACCTTTCCTGACGACGCACTGCAACATTATTTACACGTGCGCGGCTTATTTCCACAGAGTGCACGATAATCATTTTTAAGTTCTCAACTTTATGAAAAGTGTCTTGTTATTTACTGGCACTTGTACTCTTTCTTTTCCGGAGCGATCGGGAAGGTAACTATCAGGTTTCCCTCTTCATGGAAGCGCATTGTGGTATATTTCACCCTCTCACAATCTCTATACCATGTCTTTTAATAGACCTAGCGTATCAGAGGGCTCAACCCGAATGCGTATCCCGTTTGAGTGGTTAACTTATAAAAGGTTATTAATCTCTGCACACTATTCTTTCTAGAACTTTTCAGTGTTAACTTACCTTTGCTGTTCTTGTGCATTGATTTCTTCCCCATCTCGCAAAACAGCTTCCCAATCTGAAGTATATCTCTTATTCATTGAACGAAACCCGTTTTGGATTGAAGTTATTCTAAATATCTGAGCCTGAATTGACAAACAGAATCTCCATTAGTGCATTCAGTTGGACAATATTTTCAAAGCTGTGTGTGTTGCTTTACATTTAACAGTGCGTAAGTTCGATTGAAATTCATTCCCCCTTGATTACACTTCAGATGAAATGTACAAATACTTTTCATCTCTTAAGTACAAGTTAAATTCTAGGGTCTTAATTAAGTGCATTGCGAATATGTTTCTACAATATAAAAACACCTAGACGTGTATCTCGTTATTTTCTTTCAATTATCAATTTATTCTCAGTAATTTCAATATTCCACAAATGCGGAAAAAATCATAAGCATCTGATACCGTTAATGTACCATTTAATGGCGAAAAATTTTGCCATTCATGCCTTTGTGATATCAATAATATAATATTTGATAACATTTGTATTATTATTATTATTATTATTATTATTATTATTCAGATGTTTATGCAGTAATAGTTTAAAATGCAAACTCATTTGGTTTGTAGGAAGTATGGTGCAACCCGTTCTTCCACAATGTAGCAAGTGTAGCATAAATTCTAGGAGTACTATACGCCATGCCCCTAGTTGTATACAAACCCCATAGCATAACTGTGCAGGGTAGTGTACACTTGTTACTCGCAAGTTTGCATTCTAACGCATCAGTGCCTAAAGTTCTGAACTATGGTTATTACAAAGCAAGAAATATTTCAGTTTTATGCGCTAATAGCCATTGGACTTTCAATTGTAGGTTGAATACGAATTGAGAAAGGGCACATGTCCAGAAATGTAACTTTTCAGCACGAGCAAAAATCTGATTTAAAAAACAGTCTTGGTATTTACGTTACATGTTTGTGTTTTACAGTTACTGTTCATGGATGCGGCTAGGTTACTTGATAAAATATGGAGTAACGTTGAAGGGCTTTATCGGAATTGGCTGATAAAATAATGGGTATGTTCCATTTCTGTATTGAAGGCTGAACTAGAATAACTTTCGCAGCAAAAACACATTGGGTACACAGATAATTTGGACACACTGTGCCGTTGTTCTACAATAACATTTAAGTGATGACAGTCAATCAACATCATTCTCAGTCACACGAACAGTTGGCCACGCAATTATTTCGCTCAAAAAGTATTTTTACTCACGCGAAGTGTACACTTCTAGACATTTTAAGTCATTCATCTTTTTCCCGTCAAAAGGAATTTATTCTTCATTCGCTGGTTCGTTGGGAAGCTGGAAGTTCCTGTCTAGTTTCAAACGAAGGTGTGTTCAATAAGGCCGTTGACGAACTGTTTTGTCCGTACGGTTCCTGGTGGAGTTTTGCAGAGTAAAGGAAGTGTATGAATGATGCTGACTGGAAACGCATTTTGTAGTTGGTAGCCACTGCCCTTCCTCGATATTCATCCGACAGTACTCCCCTCTTATAAAATTTAGGCCACCATTCAGTGAAGTTCTTACGCTTTTTACAGCCCCCGGAGCACCCAGAACTTGCGTTAACCGAAGTTGGTAAACAAGTGAAGGTGTACTCAGCTGTTTGACCAAAGAGCGGGCAGCTGTTCTTTCCTATAAGCTATGAAATCTTCCCCAGAGACAAGTGCCCTTTCTTAAATGACTCCCGAACCACACACGGATCAACCTTATATATCACCATGTTACTGGCTCGATAAGTGTCTTTCCTTTTGTGGAAAGGTACACCAGGACGAGTAGAATGTTAATCTGCGTTTAAAATATGAACAATTTGGACAAGTGCCCTTTCTTAAATGACTGATTAAATTAATGGGACATAGCCCTTAATTTCTGAATTCCCACAAGCGCTGTTCGGAATTCGAAGCCCAGACGTCGTAGCTCATCCCTAACTTATCGTCAGCATAAGACCTATCTGGGTCGGTGCGACGTAGATCACATTGTAAAAAAATCTATTGAAATGTGGACTATATTCATTATAGTGTTTCGTAGTGTAGTGATCATCACCAGCGAATTATTGGCGTGGTCCTCATTCCGGAAATTCTTGATAATGTCATTGGTTACGTCTGTAGTTACAGGCACTGTTGCATGATGGGTGAAATACGTGAAGGTGTTTACGTCATGAAATAAAGAGAGCTTCTCAGTGTGTGATATACCACTACCAAACTTATGGCTGATTCCCTTATAATATGGTATGATTAATTGAGAAAATATCACATGACAGAATACGTGTCACAGTGTAGATCGAAGGCTGCGATAGTTCTCTGTGCACGACGTCCGGTGTGACAGCTTGTAGCGTGATAAGAAGTTCGTCGCAGGGGAGAAGTTAATGGAAACCGAACGTAGATGGGCCCACTATTACCATTATCAAGTAGATGAATTGATAAGTAATGCCATTACGTTCCTGGCCTGTGACACCTTCCAAACTAACGGACGGTCAAAACTTTCGTTCTTCTGCTACGAACTTAATTTCATTTCCGTATTCAAATCAACTTTTGTTTTTAATCAGCAACATGGAAAGGTCTCGTCAGAGTTCATAAGTTGCTCTCTTTTTTTAAAATCCGAATGATGACACAGGTAGGTAACCATGGAGACGTGACGTCCCTTATCTGAAGAGAGCGGCCACTCTGCATGCTAAGCAAGTTAGGCGGGGCGGGGAGTCGCAGCCATCGATTGCTTCCCCAGGCGTAATTAACAAGCGAAACCGGAGACAGAGAAAGAGAGAGCAAAAAGTGGGAGAGAATGGAGATACTTCGATTGTATCGGTATTGTGAGTGTTTCCCAGAGGGCCGCTTCATTCGAAATTCAAAATACAGCGGAGAGCTGACTCAGCTCGACATGACGTTGATGTGCTGCCTTCTCTAAACAGACAGCGCTCCAGGCACTGTAATTCCATAACGATTGAAGAGCGGACACACAGCACTCTAAGAGATGACTGGATATGAGTGTGTTTTGTCCTCTAGGAATGTGACACGGGTCTGTCTTATTTAAGGTCCAGCCTCGCTTGTTATAATCATGATTTTCACGTTACGTTAAACAGAAACTTCAAAATAATTTCATTTCTCTTCACTTAGTGACTATTTGTGCAAACTTCACACGAAACCGCCATCATACTAAATTGACGTAAGAATGAATGATTTACCACTCACAAGGAATCAGTTCAAACTGCAAGTCTCCGATCTGATTGAGATTTGGTACAACTGCTTCAGTAGGAATGCTTTATTCGCCCATATCAAATGGAGATACCGAGTCGTATATTTAGCTCCTGTTTTCGGGAGTGTCAAAGTGTTCTCATTTAAGGACCGCGTGGAGAGGAGTGAGTATTCATCTACGTCCTTTAAGATTTCATTGTCCGATTCGTTGGCTGAATGTTCAGTGTACTCTCGAGAGGGTCCCGGATTCCATTCCCGGCCGGGTAGGAGATTTTAACCTTCATTGGTTAATTCCAATGGCTCGGGGGATGGGTGTTTTTGCTGTCCCCAACATCCTTACAACTCACACACCAGACATAACACTATCCTCCACAAAAATAACACGCAGTTACCCACACATGGCAGCTGCCGCCCAACCTCATCGGAGGGTCCGCCTCACAAGGGCTGCACTCGGCTAGAAATAGCCACAGGAAATTATTATTAATTAAGACTTCGTTTATTAATCTCGTATTTCCTACATCACCTGACTTATTTTGAATACACTCCACTCAAAGCAATAAAACTATATACGCATTTCGACTGAGGCTGTAAGGTATTTTAGAGAGGGAATAAAACTGATTGTTATTCTTACAAATTCTTGCGTTACGATAGTTATTGCAGTGAACGTAGATCATTTACCTTTGTAGAATAACTGACATCAAGTATGAGGGTTATCTGTTGGATATTCTGTCCTCAATATAGTATAAGCCTTTTGTAGAAATGTATAACATAATTTTCAAAATCACAGACATAATTCATATGTGAACAATCCAATTCTTGGGGCACTTAGAAACAATGGTCTCAAACAGACTAACTCAGAAAATCCACACATTTTTAAAGAACAAGGCTACCCGGTTGAATTGATACAAAGAGATAGAAAGAGATTTGAAAGGAATAGGATCATAAATATACGGTTATCAGAATGAAATTATAAAGATCACTCACACTCCGGTTTCGAGGAAGACTCACCAGTACATATGGTGGAAGCATCGTAAACAGCCACTCATTATCTATGAACGAATATTGGGCTAAGAAAAGGCTAAAAGAATTTGATTTCACGCCGTCCTAACTGATCCATTTCTGAAGAATAAGAAGAAGTAAAATATTCCTCCATTGCTATCTTGTCCATGATTGAAGGTTGGCCAAAATTCTAGCGAAAACAACGCGATCCTCTGCCACCATCAGGAGCATTGTAACTCACTCCTGAGCGGATTCATAAGTTTCTCATCCACGAATACATTGTTCGACCCCTGGCCACGCTGACTTTCAATTTTACATTCAAAAATTAGATTCAGGAGGTTGTACGTGTTATTCCTCCTGACATGCTCAAGATACGCCATATTACGTTAGTTGGCTTTGTTAATCACTTATCGATCATTCTAAAATCGAGTTAGGTCTTCTTTATCAGCCTATAAATTTCAACGGCGGTTGATGCATGCAGATTTCATGTAATAACTAGTTTTATGTGGTATGCTGCTACGTTCTATCGTTTTTTCATGATTAATGTACTATGGAGAGTTGTAGGAAAAGAGATCTAACATGGAAATTAATCATTTCCGGACCCATGTCCATATAACATATTTTCTCATTCTATGTGTGAGGAATGTATCCTGAAAATTTGAGCATAAAATATTTTACTATTTTTTATTTTTTATCTTTACAATTGGCTTTACGTCGCATTGACACAGATAGATCTTACACCGACGGTGAGATAGGAAAGGGCTAGGAGTAGGAAGGAAGCGGCCGTGGCCTTAATTAAGTTACATTCCCAGCATTTTCCTGGTGTGAAAATGGGAAACCACGGACAGTGGAGCTCGAACCTGGATCCAAGCTGACAGCTGCGCGCCCGTAACAGTACGTTCAACTCGCTCGGTTTTCTTTACGATTTTTAAAGTCACAAAAATTCTGTGATTAAAGCTTCCGATTTCTAAACAGCATGCCACTTTTTCTGACTACTTAATGTCCTCCGCATTCTCTCATTTTAAAACTGTTCAACAAAATATAAATCAAACACAATTCCGTACTTCGAACAAATTAGGTTTACCTGTCCATAATATTTTTTTGGTCACTCGGCTGCAACAAAGAGATGGCAGACAAACCCAGTTTCAGTTCGCTGAAGTCAGGTTCTGTGGAAGGACTCTGTTAACGAACGTGATTTACAATTGGTGTGGCGAGCAATGTGTGTGCCCATGACCCGGGTAAACAACACGGCGCATCAGTTACGTGCAGGGATACCAACATGGCGGATATAATGAGCTGTGTACAGAGTACTGTCCAAGTACAGCGCCTCTCACATGAAAATGCTCTTTGCGAGGCGTCGCTCCCAACTTCCGCGACATTACGCCAAGATAATTATTGGAATGCACCCAGCAAGAACTCTGGGCATGCTTCATATACGGAAGAATCTTAGACGACTGTTGGTATGGCTTGTTTGATATGAAGGATATGATAACATATCTTGTTTTATTGAAATATACATACATCTACTGCACTTTGTACAGTAGTCTGATATACAATAACTTTTAGCGTTCAATCTTGGAACCTGAGTGAAATAACTAAACACCCCTACTGTTAAAGTTCAGTGGCTTGCTTTGGTTCTAAACATCTTCACTTAAATAATCAAAAAACTGAGTCTAAACATAGTACGGATAATTAGGCTGTAATGGATGAGAATACAAACCTACTAAAGCAACTAACAAGTATCCTCTACCCGAACAACAGTTATGTTTTGAGAGTTGCATAAAACTTATGTTGCTCTCGCTACGCTATGGATGAACGGATAGACGACAGTTCCTACCAGGTAAGTTTGTTTGCATTCTAACCTATTACTGCCCAAACATTCGGACTCTTCATATCAACTATGGACAAGTCCATTTTTCTTCTGGACAAAGTATCTTCCTCCACTTGGCTCACATGATCCCATCACTGAAGCCGTTTTACATGTCTATCTCCATCCGTCGAGGTCATTCCTAACTGAGCCTTTAACCCACCATTTGAAGAACCCACTTATAGTTGTTGTCATCTGTTTGTGCCAGCAATAATTCTCGCTTCTTTGATATTCCTGCTCACTTATAAATTAAGACATCCTGAGCCCACCCAGCGTCTACTTTCGTACCTGGAAGTTGATTACGTGATGCAAATTCTTCGCCACTGCTTAATGTTACTCTGGGGGATGACATGTTAGCACAGAAAGTCAGAGCCAAGTTTAATATTAAAAATATATCTTAAAACTATCAAAAGCTCATTATAACTTTAATTTCACAATTAATAGAGATTTAATGCTTGTACAGTGTTATCATTACAAGCAGGCATATTCAAATTAGAATATTTAAAAGAAAAAGCTGTCCTCTGTCATTCTAACTTCAATTTTAAACTCATTCTTATTCTGTTGAATCTGTGTCTCAATAAATACTGATTACTTCTTAGGGAATTATCGAGTTATATATGTCTTCTTTTCGGAATAATTACAACTGTGACGACTACGAAATAATTCCTTAATTTTCGCATCCCTTATTCTCATTTATTATTTGTTTAGAGACGGTCAGTTTCGTCAAGGAACGTCGCGTGAAGTGAGATTGACTTGCTGGCGTGGCGCCACTAAACACACACAGTGGCTGTATCCAGGCAACAGGACAGAACAGGACTCCTCTTGTTACTCTGCTGTAATGGCCCGCCCATTACTCTGTTGACTGTCGACTGTTTAATCGATAAACAAGCCGCCTAAATATCGATAGCTCTCACACTTGAAGCAGATGCGACAGGACGCAGAGTGTGGGACTCCTCGATGTGAATGGAAATAGACTGGCCTTGCGAGAAAAAAAATAAAGCAATGCACTGTTATTGAGACGTAGCTCGACCAGTTATCAGTGGTATGCAAATGAGAACACACGTTGAGTCCAGTTATATTTCTTGGATACCTTTACACAAGGAAGACCCAAGAGTTGTGTTGTATAACTTGCGACAAATAGGGCTTGCTGCAGATACATACAGCTCAGTAAGTTGGCTGGTCTAAAGTAACATGGACTTACGAGAAGTAAATGTTTAGTATTAACTCCTACTGTACCGACAACCTCTCTGCTTTCTCAGTACAGCAGAACAATCTACTCTCAAGGAGAAAGCCTCTTGTAATGGAATTAAGGAAAACGGAAACAGTGCAACTTCTTTAGTATGCAGTAGCATTTTATTTACGAATTATCTTCACAATACCCACCCTCCGGATGTGTTACCCTCTATAATCCATGCCAGAAGACCATGCGTTGATGTTGCGTATATTATTTCACACCTTGAGGCACATAAAAGGGAAATTCATGTGTTCGACTTTCCCCACTCACCATCAGCATACCCACCAACTCGTCATTCTCTTCCATTCTGTAATCAATAACATGGGACCGGAATATTTACTAATGGACTGCTGTGGGCAAAGACCTTCCTCACCTGTACAGTGATTTAACCCACATCTTGTGAATCGTAGGAAGATTCTCTTATTTGTAATATGAACCTGTAACAGAAGTAGAAAGGCTAGATGCTCTCGTTGAAGAGATAATGAATAATTTGGGATGAAAATTTAATCCTCCAAAGGACCTGTTACTATAGGCCACCCAAATTACTGCGATGAATGTATGAGGCACGACCTTTTAGTACGTACACTTTCTATACACTTCTGTTGCAGCGGTTGCGATATTGAGCATGCGCAATTGTTTACTTCATCTGTTGATGCACCACATGCAGCGTTCATAGACTGTGACTATCTAATAGTGAGTGTATTAACGTTTTTCATAATAATAGATCAACCCACTGAGTGTAAGGTAAGGTGCGTGATTCGTTTTTTGATTGGCATTGATTGCTGAGGGTGTGAGGTATATGGTGAAAGTTAAATAACGGGATGGAATGGTGAGATGATGGGTTCGAATGTTCAATGAAGGTGCGTGACTGTCTATACATCTTTTTAGTAGAGCTCAGATGTTCAGGATTTTATAGCGAATATCAAGCATACTCTGGCCCGGACATCACTTCTGATTTGAGATTTGTTTAAACTCCAGGGTGCCGGTCTATTGGAACCTCTAGCGTTTGTTAAGCCTCGTGCACAACGAGCGTGTAGCGTGAAGTGCTATGCATAGAGCAAGGGGTGCTTCCTGTTCACTCCGATATCTCTACGCCGTGTGCTAGGCTTGGTTTGGCGCGGGGCGTTTTAGGGTGGTAACAATCTAATGTCGGCTTCCTTATTATTTCATCCTCATCACGATGCAGGTCACCTACGGGAGTCAATTCAAAAGACCTGCACCTGGCAAGGCGAACCTGTCCTCGGACACTCCCGGCACTAAAAGTCACGCACAATTTCACCCTGTCACAATGTGAAGCCCAGTAAAATACGACAATACAAGTAATATTACTGTATATATTTACTGTAGGAATGCGATAAAACCTGCTGTCTTTGTCAACTGCGGTAGATACCTAAATCCACTTATTTTTAAAACGGTTATATTTTTGTCATTTTCTTTTGTCTGGGGTTCAATATTTCTTCTCTTTGAAACGCTGCACGAATAATTTTTTCTTCCATAGCTTCAGAAACAGCCAAGTAACGCGGAGCAATTAACCAACACTTCGCTTAGCTTTAAGTTAGGCGTACTGCGCGGCAGAGCGTGGATGGTGTGAATACCCGGCTTAGGAACAAAGCACTAGTCACCTACGTTGAGCAACACGCGACACACTACGCGAAGCGCCCTCCGTATGCCCGCGGCCTAACTCTTGCTACATTACGAAAGAACAGGCTAGACAACACATCCTACTAGGCAAATTAGTTTACAATCTATCCTATTATTACCTAAAATTCAGGGGTATAATCGTAGAATAAGATTCCCCAATTCATGCTTCCCGTGTAAGGGTTACTTTGTCGTGATTGTTGAACCACAGTCGGTAGTTCTACTTGAAGGGTGATCTCCTTGTTAGTCCTATCTTACCTTCTGTCATAAATTTAATCAGGCTCTATTTGTCACTTTAGACGATTTGAGGGAAACAGATTCCTTTCTTCATTTTGCGAGGGCAAATACTTCACCCTGGACACATTACCCCCCTCACTGGTGACTTGATCTACCGATGGATTCTTTAACATTCTCTGGTACATTGAGATTTCGAAGGCCAGAAGTCGGCTCGTTGAATAAGTAAAGCAGCACTGGTCTCGGATATTATTGAGACAGTGATAGCTTAGACTGATTGTAGCCAGTAACAAGTATATTCTACCCGGACAACAGTTCTGCTCTGAGGTTTGCATGCACATTAGGGGCGTGGCTTCTTAGAACCCCTTACATTTGTTACTCTTGTTACATTACGGAAGATCGGGCTTGATGACACCTTCTGCTCGACAAATTGTCACAAGTATAGTTCAAGTGGAAAGAGCGAATGTGTTTTGTTTTCTGATCCCACTAGTGTACAGCTGGCCGTTTTTGGTCACCATTTAACATCTCTCTGGTACGTGCTTTATGCAATGAACACGATTTAAAACGTTGAAAGTCTATTTCGAATCTAAATTATTGTTTGCCTGGAAAGAGAGAATTATTCCTCAAATGTAGTCGATACTAAAATAATGAAACCCCTCCTTAGCGATATTATCTCCGTGGCTTGAAGAGAAATGCGATATATTTAATACTCAGGAAAACTCCAATAAAATATTACGATACAATGTCATTCCGTTTAGTCATAGAAAGAAATTTAAAGTGAATAGTAAAATTATATAATAGCAAGAGACGTAAATTGAAGCGAGGTGAAACAGATGTGAAACATGTACGTAGAAGTGAGGATATTAATGAGAAGTGATCCTCGAATTCATCACTGACTTGGAGTCCAAGAAATGCTTGCTAAAGTCTGATTGTTCCTGATTATGAAAAATTACTCAAAAGGATATTTATGACATACGTAAACGTAATCTGTACTTCAATTACCTGTTATAATACAGTATTTACTTTCTAAAAATATCGATTCTATTTTGAATTACAACAAATTAACTACATGTAGCACCAAATATGTCATACATTGATATTCTGGGAAACTTAAAAGGTCAACAAACACATCGTTATAACACTGGTTGCTTCTCGACAAGTATCGTACAAAGTACTGTTGCCGTAAAAACTAAGCATGCTATAAAATTAATCATCAAACTAAAACTGAGTGAACTCCCACACGGAACATTCCTGACATGAGAAGAGTATCTGGTATACACTAATAGTTCATACACTGTCTGGTAACACAAATACTGGTAATTAAAAGTGGAACGTTTGAGCAATTACAAGTTTGTTTAACTGCTTGTTACTCTTTTGATCGTTTATTCTTCCACTTCTTTATTCCATCTCCCTGCGCTAGTTGGACCTGTTTTTAAAAAAACATATAATGCGAGTTTTCGGAAACACTCCATTAGAAGTTATAATCACCCGTCCGTCCCGTCTTGCCCGCTGCGCTTCCCGTAATGACAGCTCACTGCGAGGAAAACAAAAGACGGTGAGTGGAGCTACCTGGCTGCTTCGAGAGGTCGTTACGGCAAGAAACAGGCTAGTGAGATATCGATATCAAATATTTTACTTTGCTATTTCTCTCTTCCACAAAACACACTCAGACCTGTCGTTTTATTATATGATAAGTAGAGAAAAATTCTCAAATTTTATAAAAGTGTCAGTTACGTGATTCAGCATCCACGACTTCTCTCGCTTGTTCATAACGTCACCATTTCACAATCTTATTCTTCTCTTCGATTTTGGCCAGTGTAGACCACGAGGTAACAACGACGGGTTCCCGGATCACCTATTCCCTTCACTGTCTTTGATCTTCTGCCAATACATCTTTATTCGTTGGCTTATCTCCTGATTTATATCTCCTAAAACACTTTTAAATATTTATTTTCCAGTTCTCCTTGGAAGCCTGTGAAGTCTCAAAATAATAGTTGGAAGTGGCTCCTATTTTAATGTCTTCCTTACTAATGCCAATTTTCTCCATATCGGTATGTATCTCCATAAAGCACCTGGGAACAATCCTTTTCCCTTGGAAATGTCTCAAGAGCTTTCGGGTCAATCTTTCTCGACACTATACGTAGGCGAAAATCGTAAAATTCTATTTTTCTCTTCTTCATTGACTCTACAAGTCCTTCGTTCAATTTTTTGGTATGTAATACCCTTCGTTTTCGACTTACATATACCTAGGTCCCGAAATTCACAATGTTTGACAAGTTCACGCAAGGTAAACGATATTTCACGTGTATAGGCATGGTTCAAACTGAATTGATAAAATCTGAGTATGTTCTCATAGAGAGAAACGTTATCATTTTACTTATAAATTGTTCCTTCTTTTACAGGTATCTTACTGTTCTGAGCGCTACATTTTTTATTTCGACAGCCAAAGCAAGTTAGGTACCAGTATATTTTATACAGAGTTCGGATCTTTTCGCAGTCATAGGTTAGAATGCAAATCAACTTACCTTGTAGGAACTGTCGGCTACCCGCTCTTGCGCATTGTTGCGAGAGTAAAATACATATTCAGGGGTTCTAAATAATGGTGTGTACCCTCCGGAGAGCCTGGTGCGGGTCTTGTTCTTGTACACGGCCTATTAGGCGACCTGAATGTCTGTGAAGATGAGGGTCCTCGCTGGGATGATTTCTAATGCTGAATACGCCACACACACACACACACACACACACACACACACACACATCCCCGGGCCATTGAAATTAAAGTTAAAAACACCGACACGGCCGGGAATCGAACCCGGGACCCTCTGGACCAAAGGTCAGCACGCTTAGCTATGGAGCCGGGCTTAGGGGTTCTGATAGGCCGGGACTCTATTGTTTATGCCAATCTCTTAGCAGAGCTGTTGTATGTGTACAGTATACTTGTTATTTGCTTTAGTTTTTTTGCATTCTATCCTATTACAGCCTAAACATACGGACTCTAATTATATGATTCACACCCTGTATCGTTACATGGCTGTTGACATCCGAATCATAGCAGATGTAAGCAAATGTGGAACAATTTGCAAATATTGATGACTGTTTTAAACCATCCTCAAACACAGTAGGTACCAATTTGTTGAGTAATATTATTGGCACTTTCCATCTTTCTGTTATGAGTTCACATTATTGGCGAGCTGAATACCATTTCTCGCTCTGCTTGTCCATTGCTTCTTCAATTACAACTACTACTGCATGAAAAGTTTCGTTATGTTTCTATTTCCAACGTCATATTGCATCTGCTTATGAATACTAGAAACATGCAGTTTGGTTCCCAATTTACCTAATCACCAGTGAACATATGTATGCTCTAAGCATGGTATTTTTTCTGATGTAAATGACTAATTTATTTCCCCCTTCTTTTTTTCAGATCTTTCGCGGAACGATATTAAGGTAAGTGAGACTCCGATCTGCATTAGTGTGTATTATGCACTGCATGAAATGAATTAAATTAATTTCTTCCAACTCCTTTTAGCAAACTCCAGGACATATAATTAAACGAAGATGAGTGAGTGAATATGAATTTTAGTTTCTTTCCAGCTTATAAATCTTCTAGCTGTTTTAACATTTTTGCACTCGACAAACCAATGTTAAGGATATGCAGCAAATCAATGCAAGGGTACTTCCAGAACCAAATAATGGACAGTCCTTGGGGGGATCAGAGACGTTGTAACATTCTACTACGAACATAAACTACTGTTTATATATAGACTAGATTATGTGCACTCAACTGTTGTATCCAATATCCGGGAGGTAGTAGGTTCGAACCCCACTATCGGCAGCCCTGAAAATGGTTTCCGTGGTTTCCCATTTTCACACCAGGCAAATGCTGGGGATGTATCTTAATTTTTTGCTAGGGGCTTTACGTCGCGCCGACACAGATAGGTCTTATGGCGACGATGGGATAGGAAAGGCTTAGGAGTTGGAAGGAAGCGGCCGTGGCCTTAATTAAGGTACAGCCCCAGCATTTGCCTGTTGTGAAAATGGGAAACCACGGAAAACCATTTTCAGGGCTGCCGATAGTGGAATTCGAACCTACTATCCCCCGGATGCAAACTCACAGCCGCGCGCCTCTACGCGCACGGCCAACTCGCCCGGTGTGTATCTTAATTAAGGCCATGGCCGCTTCCTTCCCACTCCTAGCTATTCCCAGTCCCATCGTCGCCATAAGACCTGTCTGTGTCGGTGCGGCGTAAAGCAACTAGGAAACAAATAGCTCAACTGTACGTGCAAGAAGGTGTAGAACTTTATGTGGAATTTCAGCTTTGCGTTTCAAAATAATTGTCTATGCTGAAAATGAAAACCTACAACCTGTTTTCCAGTCATTGACCGGGTCAGGGATGTGATGAATGAAGCAGATATAGGCTGTTAGTACGATGGGGTTGCCACTCCCAAAGCGATTTATTAATGAATGATAGATGCTATGAAATGAGAATGGAAAGTGTTGCTGGAATGAAAGATGACAGGGAAAACCGGAGTGCCCGGAGATAAGCCTGTCCCGCCTCCGCTTTGTCCAGCACAAATGGAGTGACCGGGATTTGAACCACGGTATCCAGCGGTGAGAGGCCGACGCGCTGCCGTCTGAACACGGAGGCTCTAATTCTCTATGCTATTAATCTAAACTATACTACAGGATCGAATAATGCATATATGTGTATGGATAGTATACAGTTCTGTTACTTACTATGACAACTTACATCGTTAACAAAATACTGAAAATATAAACCTTCCACGTTCTATTTCGCTCATAATTTTTAGACACGCGTCTGTTAACCCTAATCTATTATACTGAAAGCTTCACATTTAACGTATTAATAATAAGCATTAACAGGTGAGGTGGTTTTGTTGAATCCAAAGAAACCTAAAAGCCACCATTGCTCGCTGTTGTGGTGGGCTATGGCAGCACACGCAGCTTTCCGTCAGCCCATTGGTAGTTGTTTCTGTTCCGCATCAGGTTATTTGACAAGCCCATCACTGTAGTTACGCAACAGCGTGACTAAGGTGTAATATTCGATACAAAATAACAATTCAAGGACCACATGGCAACACATACAACCAAGGCTATGAAATTTCCAGACATTCTCTACCACTTCACAGAAATTTTGACCCCACTGCACTTCGTTACTTCTTCCTCACGATCATTCAACCTCCCTTGAATTACTGCTCTGCGATTTTGACAACAGCCTCCCCCTCCAATATTAAACAGTTGGACAGAGCATTGTCCTTCTTTGCTGCAATTGTTAGGAAAAGAAACCCAAAGTTCAGAAACCTGTATACGCAGCAGGTATTAACGGCAATACATGTGTGACCGCTACACAGCAGGCGACAGGTAGCTGACCTCAGTTTACTCCACGGGATCTTAAATAGGGATTACCGATAAGAACATCTTGTCTCCCTCGTTTCTCCCCGTGTTCCTTCCCGCTACACCGAGCCAACGACCTTCTCCATATTCCCCACATTC
This sequence comes from Anabrus simplex, assembly GCF_040414725.1. NCBI lineage: Eukaryota > Metazoa > Arthropoda > Insecta > Orthoptera > Tettigoniidae > Anabrus > Anabrus simplex. Next base: position 213,638,296 of record NC_090279.1, on the reverse strand, counting down.
AGCACTCAATACTTCAACGATCTTTCCTAATCCGCCTCCCAACTCTCTTCAACAATATTAATGGGAGACCAGAGCTTAATATAGCATCAAGTAAAAGTACATTCGAGACAGGGCTAAATAGTCCCTTAAACGTCCGACTCGTTGGCTGAACGGTCAGCGTACTGGCCTTCGGTTCAGAGGGTCCCGGGTTCGATTCCCGGCCGAGTCGGGGATTTTAACCTTAATTGGTTAATTCCAATGGCACGGGGGCTGGGTGTATGTGTTGTCTTCATCATCATTTCATCCTCATCACGACGCGCAGGTCGCCTACGGGTGTCAAATAGAAAGACCTGCACCTGGCGAGCCGAACCCGTCCTGGGATATCCCGGCACTAAAAGCCATACGACATTTCATTTCAGTCCCTTAAATATAAGTTGATTGTGAAGTGTTATACCACCATTTTGACCCATGACGACTTGGCTATGAACATGGACGTTCTCATAGCTTTCGACTTGAAAAGTTGTTATTAGTAAACTTTATACCTTATCAGGTTATCTTTTGTTATGTTTGTTATATTTCATCATGAAAGTTTAGATTTGTTAATTAGTCTGTTGACAGTGTAAGCGAAATTTGCACAGTGTAGCTGTATCTTGTGCTTCGTGAATAAATAAATAAATAAATAAATAAATAAATAAATAATAAATAAATGAAAACAGTGAAAGTTCTCTCCCGAAATAATATTGGAAAGGTGTTAATTCGTTCTTCGATATAAAAACAATAGTAGTGAATTACGCAAAAATTTGAAATATCCGATATTTACAAAGAGTAAATGACTTTGAAAACATTTATCCAATTCTGTGTTTGATATTATGTTTGATTATCGTAATATTGCTCATATGGGATAACAATAATAATTCCAATCCGGATGTTTATGCTGTAATACGTTAGAATGCAAACATACTAAAACAAATAACAAGTCTACTCTACCCAGACAACAGTTCGGCTATGAGATTTGCATAAACATTAGGGTGCCGGACTAAAACATATGGCACTGTGGGTACATTACGGAACAGCGGGTAGACGACAGTTCCTACCAAGTAAGATGGTTTGCATTCTAATCTATTACTGCCTAAACATCCGGACTCTAATAATAATATAATCTGCTGACATGTGTAGATTCCTTGATTTAGCATTCATAGGATGCCTGTTTGTCAATTTGAATGTTCCGTTATCTTCTACCAGGTAGCAGAGGAATGGATAAGGATGAGTTAGAATTTCTTTCGGGAAAGCACCAAAATATCACTGGGGAACTTCTATATACCGTCAGGGAATAACGACTGGGCTTTTTACATGGCGTTCATAAATCTGTCTCTCTTCTTGGAGGGTATGAGCCCGTGGTATTGGTAGTAGAACCTGGCGGGATACTGTCGATTAGTCAGCATGTTGGTTTCCGTATACCAAGTTCTCGGTCTCGAGCCCGGCAGAGGCAATGGGATTCTTGAAGGGCTGAGAAAATTCCGTACCTTTTACGACGTGTAAAATATCCCTGGTGACACTTTTATTGCTCGCTCTAGAACTTGTATTTACGTAAAACTTGGCCATCTCCATTCAGAAGAATACAGCAGAAATTGACACTCCCATAGCGTAAATTACGTCGTAGCAAAATACCTGCACAGGTTATTGAGGCCATATGTTATTATATTCATTCATTCATTCATTCATTCATTCGTTCGATTAAGCCATCCTAGGAAACATTTCTCTCCTTCTTGTCTTCCCAACACTTCATCCTTTTCCTGTGTTTTATTTCTTCCGTCCATTTACTGACTAAATTCTTCCCGGCTTTCTCTAGAAACTTACGATCAAATATTGCTTCCCCATTCCATTTCCTTTTCTGTTTACGATTGTTATTTTTTATTAATGTGAGCAGTTCCAAATATTCTTCGGCTTCTTTAAAGAACGTTGTTCTTTTTTTCACAGTGTTCAAAATTTCGTTTTCTAAAATCTGTCTTAGTCGATTCTGTGCAGGTGACCATAGAATCTTATACCACTTTCTTAAAAAGCATGACCTATTTTGAATGATTTGCATAAATGCCATTCGAAAAGATAGGTCGCATGAGTATCCTGAAGATTTCCTGTCCCTTTTTTCTTATTCTTTTACCTGAGAATATATGCACACACACTGTTGTCTATCAAGCTCCTGTGAGGATTCACTTTTTGTGGTGTCTCAATTTAGCATTCTTGGATACAGAGGTTTGCTTTTATATGTATATATCCTTCGTTGCGTGATTAGTTTTATCCATCTCGGGAAATTATTATTATACATCAAGCTGTGAAAATAATTTATCTACAACAAAACCGATGCAGTTAATCAGGCACCTACAAGTTCAAAGAAGATCCTGTACCAACATGCAAAATCCTAAACACAAGAAGAAAGATACTAACTGTTTAAGCACAGTACAGCTCACAGATGTGTGTGTGTGGTTGCCTGCCACGAGGCATATTTTTTTGCTAGTTGCTTTACGTCGCACCGACTCAGATAGGTCTTATGGCAACGGTGGGACAGGGAAGGGCTAGGAGTGGGAAGGAAGCGGCCGTGGCCTTAATTGAGGTACAGCCCCAGCATTTGCCTGGTGTGAAAATGGGAAACCACGGAAAACCATTTTCAGGGCTGCCGACAGTGGGGTTCGAACCTGCTATCTCCCGAATACTGGATACTGGCGCACTTAAGCGACTGCAGCTATCGAGCTCGGTCGCGAGGCATATTCCAAGCTCAGTTGTCAGTATTTACCATAAAGCGGAAATCTATGCAGTAGCAAGTTAAATAATGAACACTCAATCTGCAAAAAATGGCCACCAATAATATTTTATTGTACATCTTCTCTAAATGCGAGGATATTCATGAAGTATCGATAGGCGGTGGCCGAGGAGATATTACCTGGAATCCCATTAACTGCAAAATCATTTTCCTTGGCGGTCAGTTGTTGTAAGGTTGTGTGTACATATTTAAATAGCTCAAAGTGTACTCAAAGCTGCTTATAACGTTCATAACCAGATTCCGGATGTTTAGGCAGTGATATGTCAGGATACAAACCAACTTACCTGTCAGGACGTGTAGTCTACCCGCTCTTCAATGGTGTAGCGAGAGTAACATGAATTGTAGGGGTTCTAACCTGACAGGACCCTACTGTTTATACAAATCTCACAGCACAATTTTTGTCTGGGTAAAGTATACTTGTTATTTGCTACAGTATGATGCATTCTAATCGAGTATAGCCTAAACCTCCAGGCTCTATTCATAACGATACTTGTATGAATAGTTGGGATTCTAAAGACCATGCCCCTAGCGGTTATGCAACTTTGCAATCACATGTGTTTTTCTGCGGTGCAGACGACATTACTGTATCCTAGCTAATATAATTTCATACAACTCCGATCCCTACAAATTTCGTTCATAATAATAATAATAATGTTATTGGCTTTACGTCCCACTAACTACTCTTTTACGGCTTTCGGAGTCGCCGAGGTGCCGGAATTTTGTCCCGCAGGAGTTCTTTTACGTGCCAGTAAATCTACCGACACGAGGCTGGCGTATTTGAGCACCTCCAAATACCACCGGACTGAGCCAGGATCGAACCTGCCAAGTTGGGGCTAGAAGGCCAGCGCCTCAACCGTCTGAGCCACTCAGCCCGGCCAAATTTCGTTCAGTGAACCGTAAACTACTAAATAATTCTCGTAACAGCACACCACCTGTCTGTCACGTGTCGTAATTATTTTACGTGTGGTTCAGTTTAGAATAGAATTATAGCGAACGAGACAGAAATTTCCTGTGACCGAGACGTGTGACGGGCATATGACGGACAGGGATCAAATCTGTGGCGGTGAAATGTTTACAGGCCCGTTCATAATCTAGTAGGACGCGCATGGCCTGTAGCCCATTATGTTCTACCAATCTGATTTATCAAGTAATGTGAACAGCAGTATTAGCTGCAGGTGAACCACCTCGTACTAAGCATACGATCTTGATGACGTAGTGGACATAACATTTATGTGGGGAACGTCTTTACAAATAATGTTTAACTGTTTATGAAAGGTTTACAATGCAGCCGTTTTGCTAAACCAGTGCTTGCGCGGGGTAAAGTAATACCCCATTAATTCGCGAAAATTTATCAGAACGTAAAAATAAAATTGTCCTTTTCATGCTGTTTCTAAATAAGGATCCCATAAATGAAGAAAACACAATTGAAATAATTCCTGGTATATCCATTAATAAATACACAATACAGAAACTAGATACCCTACATAACTTCAATGCAGACAAAAACAGTCCATAATAACGCTTGAGTTCATCCAGTCGTAAGAAGTACAACTATGAAAATCGATCACACATCATTACGGTTTGAGTACTGAATTTTAGTCTGTATTACTTACTTTAGGTTGAGGAATTGTTCACACACGGTATTGAAATGGTCTTGACAGGTACACTTCTCACACAGCAGACAAGAGTTTCTGCTTTCCCTGTCCCAATTTCCAGGACATCGTCCATGTGATGCTGGTGTTTTTTTTTCAGAAGTGGCATAGGAAAACTCTAGGAATTTTTTCTTTATCCCTTGAACTCATTCGCAAGACTTTATCGCTGATATTGCGAGGGAAACTCGTCTATGTTGCTTCAAAGGCTATCTGAGATTCCACCAATTCAATTTCAATTGATCTTAAGAAGATTCTTCTAGGGAGAATATTTTCAAGGTTTCTGTTAACATAAACAACATAGCTATTGATTTCTTCTCACGCGGGAATGGAAATTGACAAACCACGATTTTGCCAATTGAATTTCACGCATGGCGTAAGATGTAAGCTCAATCAGTTTTTTTTTTCACTACTGACAACGTACCGACGTCCAAAGATTTATGAGAAATAACTGGGCAGGGTAACACAGCGTCCTTGAAAGGAACACAGCAGCCCATGATATAATCAGTGATAGAAAAACGTGGCAGTCGTTTCACAGGAGATGGGGTAATTTAATACCGGACGCGATTATGAGGGTTAAATCTCTTTTAAGCCACCTCTTCATCGTACATCATACATCCACTGTTCTCTCGTTTTCTCCGTTCCCTTTTACCCTTATCTTTCCAGTCTTAACTTCCAAACTTTTTTGTATGATCACGTCTAATACATTCTTGTCTATCTGCTGTGTGGTGGAAAAGCTTGAACCATGTATATGAGCGTTAGAATGTTGGTCATACTGATAAACAATTTTCAGAGTATCTCGTGCTGTTGTTATTTTATCAGACGCAGAAGTCGGCGGTGTTGCTAAATCTCCTCGCGGCTTAAAACCGGCTTGACAGCATCAGTCTCTAGCAGAGGGATTTGAACACGTGACTCCTAGCTGACAGGATCGAGCCAAAACAAGTACGCTACCATTACAACCCACGGTGTGTTCGTGTTTGATGCTGATTTAGCAACACCGCCTCTTATAGCACGTTTCAATTCGCTCTGCTTTGTTAACTTCAGCAGCTTATGAAATGATAACGGTGCGGGATATCGAATTACACTTTTTCAAATTATCAATCAATGTGACCAACCCTCTAACATTCATACCACCCTGTAAGAACAATATTGTTTATGTTGCGTAAACTAGTCGTTGATTATGAACTGACTATGAACAAAAATCCAGAGTTCTAGTTCTTCAGGCAAGCTATTGAATGTTAAAAACATCCCAGGGACTTCACCTAAGAATTTCAGGTTAAAAAAATACAATAAAGTATGAGAATATATTCTTTAGTTATTCCTGAAAATTTAAATCCTTTTCTTTACCATCGTTATCTGCTCGATTATATTAGCAGTTTGCATTTTTGTACCACTACGAGCACTAATGTGAGTCAATGCAGAGTTTCACTAAAACCCTTAAAACTACATTCGGTGTGGATATTTTTCAAAACTCAGAAAAAGTCTGAGGGTAATGAACAAAGGAACACATTACTGAAAGAATCATGTAAATAAGCTAATTTGGCTAGTATTTGAATGAAAAAGAAAACGAGTAAGGAAACAAGTGATTATATGCTGTTTTTCCGGAACTGAGTTGAGGAAATTATGTTCAAAATTTGATTTTTAGTTTGATATAGCTATCCAAGACTCATAATTTGAAACCTTCCCGGGCCTTTTAGCCCTTCAGTTCTCCACACAATTGAGGAAAATATTTAATTTTACGTTTTTCATAGTATGGTGACCCATATTTTCTGTTAAGAAATGTTTTCAACACTGAGAATTAAAGCCCGGATTTTTATGCACTAACAGTAGGAAGTGTCGGCCACCCGCTCTTCCATAATGTAGCAAGAGTAACGTAGATTACAGGGGTTCTGATGGGCCGTTCCCCTAATGTGTATGCAAACACCGTAACATAGTCGTTGTGAAGGTAGACTATATTTTCTACTGGCCTCAGTAAATTTGCATTCTAACCTATAAGTGCATAAAAATTCGGACTCTACTAATAATGAATGTATTAGTCCCCCACTGTCACTTTAGTAATATATTGAGTTTTTCTGTACCTAATTGCTACCGTCCGTTGCCTTCAGCAACTGTGTTACATTAACTAATTTGACACTGAAAAGCACGGATTCCTTATTTACAAGTTACAGCTTTGTCATGTCACTGTCTTAATATAGTAACATACACTAAAAACTGTAGACAATTCAACTGATATTATCGTCCTTGAGTCCTAACTCAATGTGAGAAATCCGCAGCCTGTTTCCAGTCATTCATCCCGGTCAGCAATGAAGCCCCATCTGCCGGAGAGGGTAGGAACTGTGCCGGCTCGTGCAGCTTATCGCACTCCTGGGGCAATGATTAATAACTGACAGATGAAATGGTATGATATTGGGGAGTGTTTCCGGAATAACAGATGGCAGGAAAAGCCGGAATGATCGGAGAAAATCCTGTCCCACTTCCGCTTTGTTCAGCACAAATCTCACATGGAGTGACCGGAATTTGAACCACGAGATACCGGCGCGCTACCGAGTGAGCCACGAAGGGTCTCTCAACTCAATGTATGAGAAAAAAAATTCAAAATATAACATTTCAAGCCGAACTTATATTTTCTAGTTGACTGAATGAAACGACACGAAAGAGGAAAAGAGCGGAAGCTAACATTCTGTAGAATGTTAGAATAGATTTACCTCCTATTCACAGGAGCGTACAATGGCTCGTACTAACCATGGCGTTGTATTACCCCTCGCAGCTGTAGTAACATCCGGAGAGGAGCAGCCCATTGTTAACACACGGCACGCCTTTGAACGTGATTTGGGCTACATATAGAGTGTTTACTCAGTATTACACCACCTGAGTTTGTTGACAGAATTACGGTATTAGTATTGAAAAAATTTCTTAGCTGACAAAGTAGAGGTCCCACTACTACGAAAAATGTAAAATTAAGGGGATACGGAACGGTTAAAATGGTCAAAAATATCATTTTTTGTTTTCTTAATTTTATGAATCTCTGAAGTCTGCTCTTTAAAATGATGTATAATACATTATAGATTAACCTTTAAAAGTTGCCACAATTTTAATTTAAACTTGCGCTAACAATGAGAAAATCATATGTGCGGAAAGTTTTAACTGCAGTTTTCTCAGTTCCAATTTTTTCAAATGTATGTTCCTTTTCCTAGGTGACTATTTATCACAGAGCTGTGTAATTTTCATCATGAATTTGTCTCATAATGGTTAACATTTTAACGGAGGGATTTCCTGATTTATATAAAACTGTTTGAGATTTGGAAGTTTATTTAGGAAAAAATAATTCTACTTACTGACTGTTTAAATAAAATTTGTATCTGAGTCCCCTTAAGTCCAATTACAAAAACGCTCCGTCAGTATGTCAAGTAAGGTTTGAATAAAACGTGACATAAATTTAATTTTAGGAACATTATTATATCCTGAGAAAAAGGAACATGAATTAAACAAATTTAACATTGGTAAGATAGGCGGCTCCGTATCCTCTTAAGCAAATTCCTCAATTGCACCGAAAGTTGAAGGGATAAAGAGAGCGAAAAGGTTTCAAATTGTGAGTCATAGAGAGCTCTGTCAAACTGTACAATCAAATTTCGAAATCACTTCCAACCTAAAAGCAGTTCTGGAATAAAAAACACAATATCGCTGGTTTCATTACTCGCATTCTTTTTATTCATATTCTAGCCAAATTAACTTATTTACATAATTCTTTCTGTAATGTGTTCCTTGGTTCAATACCAACAGGCATTTCTTCAGTTCTTGAAAGATATCCACACCGAATGTGGTTATAAGAGATTAGGTGAAAAATGTATTGACTCGCATAACCACTCCTAGTGGTAAAAAAGGCAAACTGCTAGCATAATCGGTCGAACAAAGATGTTTAATAAATGGATTATAAGTATTAAAAATAAATAATTAATTACATTTTATTTACCTAAAATTCGTAGCTTTACGCGTAGGATGTTTTCAGCATTGAGCAGCTCCCTTGAAGACTAGAACTTTGGATTTCCCTCTCAATGTTATAACTTCAGTTGTTTAGGATGTGTATTATTTCAGGATGGTCAGATTGAATCAGGTGCAATAAAGCTAATTCAGTGAGTTCGTAGTTGCGATGAACATTATTGTGGAAGAAGGAAGTCAGCTCCCAGACGAAACTATCTTTACATCGGTTTGTTTCCAGACCAAATTTGTTTTACGCGAGTGAAAGCTGGGTGGACACAGGATATCTTATTAATAAGGTAGAAGTAGTAGACATGAAAGTCACCCTCGATAGCGTGCCTGCTTGTCACCCGAAGGCCATGGGTTCAATTCCCGTCTACGTCAGGGATTTCTACTTGGAACTGAGGGTTGGTTCGAAGTACCCTCAGCCTATGTAATTATAATTGAGGAACCATCTGACGGCCAGATAGCGGCCCCGGTCTAGAAAGCAAGGAACAGGGATTGAAAGAATTCGTCGTGCTGACCACACGACGCAGCGATCACGTGGTACGCCATACCCTTTCGGGCTGTTGTGCCATATGGATTGGTATTCTTATGTGTATGTTTGGTAGGTCCAGAGAAGTCATATGACACAGTCTTATTTTTCTTCATCTTCTTCATTTCCCGTTTCCAATATTCTTGATGGTGTTGTGAATCAACGACCTCCACAGTTTTCTACCTCTCCACCACTCCCTTCTTTCCTCCAATAGTTTTTCTACTTTTACTCCTCTCTTCTCTATACTCTTTCACCGCATCTATTCACCTCTTTCTGAGCCGTCCCCGTTGTCTTCTTTGTATTATTTTCTCGATAAACACTCACTTTGAAACTCTCTCCTCCTCGATTCTCATCATGTATTCATACCATTTCAGCTTACTGGCCTCTATCTTGCCTTGTACTTTAGGGAACCACCTTCTCTTTTTATAATTGACTTTACGGCGCACCGATACAGACAGGTCTTACGGCGAGGATAGGACAGGAAAGGGCTAGGAGTGGGAAGGAAGCGGCCGCAGCATTTGACTGGTGTGGAAATGGGAAACGGTGAAAAACTGTCTACAGGGCTGCCGACTTTGTGGTTTCGAACCCACTACCTTCCGGAAGCAAGCTCACAGCTGTGTCCTTGTCCTCACCGCCTGTGTCAGAATTTATGTGTAATACACTGATTACAGTATTATTTGTATTTCTCCGCAATGTCCCGGTTCCACACTATACCTGTCACACAATGGACATTTATGATACTGACGGACTATGGGGTCTGTCAGTCTGTCTGTCTGTCTGTCTGTCTGCTTGTCAACCAGAAGGCTGCTTGCACCATCAAATAGCACCATAAAGGTTTCGTGGTTGAAAGGAAGTTAAAAAACCGAAGGTGGTGCAGTAGAGGCACAAAAGACATGAATTAGTTCTCAATTCCCTTCCTCATTGGTCAGAAACTGCTATTGCAACACCACTGCCACAGACTTCCATGGAAGCTACAGAATGTTCTGGTCTGTGACAAGAGACAGATGCAAGGAGACCAGTCAAGAAATGACAACCTCATCGCACGGATTCATGTTAACAATTATACCGTGGTGTAAGTCCAAATTCGTTCACAGGCCCAATTCTGATCATGCTTGTTTATACTCTTGTGCCTTGACCTTTTTCCAGTATTCGTGCATCTTTTCCTGTGTAGATCATTCCTTTTCTCCGACCGGGGAGTACTTTTCTTTCTGAAAATCATAAGACTGAACGCAACCCCTGTTGATAAACTTCACTGCCTGACTAGTATTGTTCTCTCTGACATTCGGAGTGAAGTGACGGTAAGATACGAGAGGATAAACCGATAACAACAGGAATAACTCTCCACTTGGACTTCGTTTGCCTCGTAAAAGATTAAGATCAAGAAAAAAGTGATTCCCGACGTCTCTACCACTTTAAACAAATCACCAGCAACAACACGCCGAGACCTGAGCCGAACAACAATACAAACCATTTTGGAATGGATGGTACTTAATGAATCACCACCTGTTGGACATCAGCTCAGCTCCGCTGGGCTCCTTGGAGGTCACTGAATCGTGTGAAAAGTGGTTATAGATTATCTAAGGAGAAATAATAATAATAATAATAATAATAATAATAATAATAATAATAATAATAATAATAATAATAATGGCTTTACGTCCCACTAACTAATTGTACTGTTTTTGGTGACACCGAAGTGCCGGAATTTAGTCTCTCAGGAGTCATTTTACGTGACAGTAAGTTTACCGACACTAGGCTGACGTATTTGAGCACCTTCAAATACCACCGGATTGAGCCAGGATCGAACGTGCCAAGTTGGGGTAAGGCCAGCGCCTCAACCGTCTGAGCCACTTAGCATGGCTCTAGGGATAACCTCAAGAAGTGAGGGTATTTAGGAAATCATACATAACTTTGCGGTTGGGGAGGGGGGGAGGTGAACTACCCCACACATGTAGAAGTGTCAGATATGGCCTGTTCATTGTACACTTCAAGACCTCGTTCAAGCTACCAAAGAGGGAATTGCTGTCACTGACTGAACTCAGTGTGACCGAACGAATTTTATCAGTTGATAGGCCGGTTCGAGGTTGTGAAATATCGCGGAGAGGGTTGTTTTCTGTGACCAGCTGGATTCAATCTAGTCGCCGAGATGCTTACAATTCTCGATAGGGTTAATTTTTTACCCTCTTGTCTGTTAGCCTGTCAAATGTTGATGAAGTACTTTGTATTCTTTAATGACACTCGGAGTCCTGCTTTGGCCGCCTGTCTTCTGAAACAATTGAATTCATCCCCGCATCAGCGATCAGTGCCATGCATGTCTTCTGCAAAGACCAGGCTGTCTACTACTGTCAGCATTTCTCTCTTGTGACCCACTTAGAACACCTAAATTGTTACTGTTATTATTTTCATTATTAATAATTAGCACATGAGTATTTAGGCAGTGCTAGATTAGAACGCGAACTTTCTGAACCAAATAACAAGTATATTCTAGCCCGGACAACATTTATTCTATGAGATTTGCATAAATATTAGGGGCTCTGCGTCGTGAAATTCTAAAAACTTTATTTTACTCTGGTTACATTTCGAAAGGACGAACTAAACGACACCCCCTGCTGTACAGAGTAGTTTTCATTCTAACCTAGTACTGTCTAAACATCCGGGATCAATAATAATAATAATAATAATAATAATAATAATAATAACCATCATCATCGTCGGCACCGTGGTTTAGGGGTAGCGTGCCTGCCTCTTACCCGGAAGCCTCGGGTTCGATTTCCGGCCAGGTCAGGGATTTTTACCTGGATCTGAGGGCTCGTTCGACGTTCACTCAGCCAACGTGATTACAGTTAAGGAGATATCTTACGGTGAGATAGCGACCACGGTCTAGACAGCCAAGAATAACGGCCGAGAGGATCCGTCGTGCTGCAGGCCTTCGGGCTGAGCAGCGGTCGCTTGGTAAGCCATGGACCTTCGGAGCTGTTGCGCCATGGGGTTTGGTTTATCATCATCATCATCATCATCATCATCATCATCATCATGAACATACTATAACTTACAAATCTTTTTCATGCTTTAATTACTGGTTATGTAATCACAACGCATAATTTAAGAATATTTAAGTATATTAGGGCTAAAGTTAACATATTTAAGACTAATACATGAAATAACAAATAAACAAGTAAAACTCGGAGAACTTGTAAATAAAATCGAAAAACATTCCAAATGGATTCTAACAGCAACTTCTCTGAAACTAGGCGTTTGATATTGTATATAACACATATTTCAGTGAATTACTAATTCATATCTACGTCTTTCAATAATGAGACAATCAAATAAAAGATGTTAAACAGTTTGTGGCATTTCACATGTAGGGTTTCTAGATATTCAATCTATACCTCTCGATATATGACCCAAATTGAGGAGTTGGGTGGAATAACGACTCAATGTACGTTAGGCAGTTTTTCCAATTATTGCACAAATAATATTCTCCGTGTTCTGTTTGTTGACCTAGAAAGTATTAACTCAATAGCTCCTACATAACATCGCAGTCGGCTAAGCACTTGTTCCATACAGCGCGCGGGCTCGCGTGAACAGCTTAGGGACTACCGGCTCCAGCCAATCACCCACGATTCGTGTGTTGTGTTTCTTGGAGAGTTAAAATTATTGTGTGTTATGTTAAAACCAGTGCAAAGGATTTTATTTGTGTGAAGTAGACCATTATATTCACGGCATTTTACTTTGAATACTGAGTGTGGCGATGGCTGAAAATTCTGAAGAAAATGATGGGTACAACACCAGTAGCTGTAATTCACATTCATCAAACGAGTGTGCAGTACTAATTGGTGACGTTAAGAGACAAATGCATAGAGGGAAATGGAAGAAAGAAGTTGCCAAAAACGAAAGGAACTCTGGAAAGTTATGTATGTCTTTGCAGTAACTGGGAGAACGGTCAAAGGTAAGATGTTCGTAGTTTCCAAGAAGTGCTGTCCCAAGAAATGTTTCCCTCAAGGAATACTTAAAATCAGGAAGATTTTTCCAACAACTTTTGGACTGTAGATGAAGTATGAGACCTACCATCGTGTCTTCAGAGAGAATAGCCCTTATGCTTACCGTAAGCCCACAACCGACACGTGTGAGTTCTGTCGCGAAGCAGGAACTATCTTAATTTTCAATGCAAATGATCAACATAAAGTTCCCCATGAGATATAATGCTCTTAGGACTTATAGGTCAAAGATGTGTGTCCAAGAAAGACAAGAGAAAAGAAGCCGGGCAAAAAAAGAAGGAATGCTCATGTATATCACGTGAAAGTGGATGGAAATAGTTTCTTTTACAAGTTCTGCAGATTAGCGATGGTCGAATGAAAGCAGTAAATGCAGGAGAGTTTTATGTTGAAGAACAAAAGAATACAACATCGAAATTGGACCCACAAAATTAACACTGATTTTCGGAATAATGTGAAAATACAGTGGGATTTCTTTCCTTCGAAGATTTCGCATTATGGACAGAAGAGACACGGACAATCTCTTTTACGCCGCACCAACACAGGTAGGTTTTATGGCGATGGTGCTATAGGTAAGGCCTAGGAGTGGGAAGGAAGCGGCCGTGGCCTTAATTAAGGTAGGGCCCCAGCATTTGGCTGGTGTGAAAATGGGAAACCATGGAAAACCATTTTCAGAGCTGCTGACAGTGTGGTTCGAACCCACTACCTCCCAGATGTAACCTCACAGCTGCGCGCCCCTAACCGCACGGCCAACTCGCCCTGTAGGGTCAGAAGAAATCTGAGTGCAAGTACTTTGCAACCCTGACCTTAATGTTGTTAAATTATGCAGATGCTGTCAGCAACATTATTTTGAAGAGCCAGGGGAAAGTCCCAAGATGAAATTCGAGACCTACCATCGTTTCTTCAGAGAGAATAGCCCTTTTGTTTTCCGTAAGTCCAGAGCCGACACGTGTGAGTTCTGTCGCGAAGCAGGAACTATATTAAGTGCCAATGCAAATGATCAACACAAAATTCCCCATGAGCTTCACAAATGGGAAATGATGATGATGATAATAATAATAATAATAATAATAATAATAATAATAATAATAATAAAGTAATATTTATTTCAGTCAATTTCACTTAATGAATGTGTTGTTATAATGATGAAATGGCGTATGGCTTTTAGTGCCGGGAGTGTCCGAAGACAAGTTCGGCTCGCCAGGTGCAGGTCTTTCTATTCGACACCCGTAGGTGACCTGCGCGTCGTGATGAGGATGAAATGATGATGAAGACAGCACATACACCCAGCCCCCGTGCCATTGGAATTAACCAATTAAGGTTAAAATCCCCGACCCGGCCGGGAATCGAACCCGGGACCCTCTGAACCGAAGGCCAGTACGCTGACCGTTCAGCCAACGAGTCGGACTGTTATAATGATATTCTGTATCTTATGGTACCTGTATGGAATAATGACTTAAGAAAGACGTTTGATTTACATACTATAACTCACAGAATATGGAGTTCTAAAGAAAATCTTTCAACCTCAGTACCTCAGAACCATGTTTTTGCAGTTAAGTCGTTATTCCACCCAGCTCCTCGATTTTCCGTGTCCTGAGATAAACTATGTTGTAATATGGCCTGTCTTAGTAATCTACATTAAAGGTTATTTTGGATCTTCGGAAAGAAAAAATTTCTTTTCAGATGACCTCTTGAGCTAGTTATCCGTAGATAGTTTTATTCGCACATGCCAGAAGGCACTTGTCATATATTAACAGAGAGTCGGAAGAGGTCACGGCTTCTTTGGTAAGTTCATCAGCTCCCTCTCTCCCTTATGTGCCGTTATGATCTCGTACCTATTTTATGCAGATATGCTTGTTGTAGTCTAATACATGTGATCTTATATTAACAGCAATCGCATGTAAATTATATTTCTCTTGAATTGCTTTCGAGCAGTCTAAGAATCGCCCAAATTTCGTGCATTGCAGTTGTGAATCTTAATCCATTCAAGTGCCTGATGAATAGCATAGAGTTCTGCTTGATATATTTAACATTCTGAAGGCAATTTGAAATTTTCTGCATCAATCACAATGTTATCCTTTAGTTCTTCAAAAGTACACTCCACAAGGCAACGATTATTGTTCCATCCGAGAGCCACTATATTGCAGTTAAGTTGTGTAATAAAATTGTGTGAAATTTATGTGGGTGGCCTACTGTTGGTCTTTTTCCTTCATGTAAGTGTAACTCAGATGCGGAGTTCTTGTGTGTTATCCCATAGCTCACGTTATTAATGCGCTCCGTTGCACGCATGCGTGTATCTGATAACATTCTTTCAACTTTCATAAAGTAATTTTCATTCGCACTCTTGCAGAGCGTTTTTAACGTGACGACGCTGTCCCAGTTAAAGTAAAATAGTTAAGCTCTTTAACTGCAATGTTCGCTGATCTCTTTGGAAGATTACTGCCTGTTACAACTCGCGGTCAATGTACTAGCAGATTAACTATTAACGAACTCGCGGAGAGCTCATCCCCCTCACTCGAACTTAAATACGTTGCTGACTTACCGGAACAGGAAGTATTATTCAAACTGTCATGGTATTTTTCTCTGCGCCGGCTAATCCCAACTACTGTTCCGGGAAATTCTTGGATTCCGCGACAACATGATGGTGCTCGGTAAAGCATAACATAATGTAAGAATAGCCATAATTCTTTCTGTAAAATTCAATGTATTTTACAGCAGAGTATATTGGGTTTCCTAAAGTATCAGACCTTCAGGGAAGTAGGCCTATATTCCTAGTCTTGCAAGTCATGATTTGTTTTTCCGGTTGACATTGCGGATGACGCTTGGAACATTTATGAGAAACTGGATCAGTTAGGTTTTTGTCAGGCTTCCAGCGTATTTTCTTTGACATTTATTTTCTATGAATTTAAACTAAGAATATTTCCATTTGTATCACCTCTCATTTCCATACTAGTGTAATTGAACGCAGATGATTTGAAGAAGGAATTTTAGATCAACCTGATTACAAAGTGTACCTTCACGCCATCGATTTATTTACCGTAATTGTAATGCATCCCCACTATAATTCGATAGAGCCCAGGAAGTACAGTTCAAAGGCGAAGATAATTTACTTCGCAGACACTATGACAGGAGTTCGTATGCTTGTATACCGACAGGTGAATAGATCTCCGTCTCGTGTCCACTTGGATATCCAAGTAGGTGAGCATGCCATAAATTATGCCAATCTGACACACACAGAGAAGCTGTTTGAGAACCAAGTGCGTGCCCACCAGCTCGTGGATCAAGTGGAGTAGAACTATCAGGGCTAACGCGAGGAGGATTTCCGCCAGGAGAATGAGAGTACAAACCAGCTTGTTCTATGGTGGTCTATAACACAGATTTCTCTTAGTTACTGTAAACCTGGCATATGACACACATGAATAGTTTCTTCAATGGCAAGAAGTTAGTTTCAATATACTTTTTCTTAGAAAAAAATTGTTAATATTTATATCGAGACTTTCAGGGTGCGTAACTGTAGACACGATAAAAAGCTTTTGGGATTCTTCTTAGTCAGAAAAAACAAAGTGCAATTCTTTTCCTTTCGCAGAGAACTTTGCTCTGTGTCTTCAGAACAACTGTTGACGAGGAAGACAGCATTATTTACCGTGCGGTTAGGAGCGCGCAGCTGTGAGCTCGCATCCGTGGGATAGTGGGTTCGAACTCCACTGTCGGAAACCCTGAAGATGGTTTTCCGTGTTTTCCCATTTTGACACCAGGCAAATGCTGGGACTGTACTTTAATTAAGGCCACGGCCGCTTCCTTCCCATTCCTAGGACTTTCCTGTCCCATCGTCGCCGTAAGATCTATCTGTGTCGGTGCGACGTAAACCAAATAGCAGGAAAACAGCATTCTTAAATTTAAAAATTCATTAGCAAGTTTTCTGCGAAAACTAAACAATTTCACCCTGTTTCCTGGACACGGCAAAAGTCCAATGTTAATACACCAAGTTAGGAGTGAAAGCTTAAATTTCCGAGATTGATGTTTATTGATATACACGTCAATGATTTGACTTCCAAGTTTTATACTCCAGACCACAACATTCTGATAAAATTAAAGAAATAACATCAAATTATGAACAAAAATGTAATAAGAATTTCGTGTGGCTATTTCTAGCCGAGTGCAGCCCTTGCAAGGCAGACCCTCCAATGAGGGTGGGCGGCATCTGCCATGTGTAGGTAACTGCGTGTTGTTGTGGTGGAGGACAGTGTTATGTGTGGTGTGTGAGTTGCAGGGATGTTGGGGACAGCACAAACACCCATCCCCCGGGCCATTGGAATTAACCAATGAAGGTTAAAATCCCCGACCCGGCCAAGAATCGAACCCGGGACCCTCTGAACCGAAGGCCAGTACGCTGACCATTCAGCCAACGAGTTGGACAACAAAAATGTAATGAAGAAACACAATTTGCAAAGTGAGATGCGTATTACATATTGTGCACGTTAGTCTTGTAAGTTTAGGGATGCAGGTGTTAAATAATTGAGGTTTTCTAACGTTTGTATGAAGTTTTTCTAACTTATAATATAAAGTCCAGACTTGCTGTGTTTTGTCACTGGAGTCCGGACGTTTAGGCGGTAATAGGTTAGAATGCAAACCAACTTATCTGGTAGGAACTGTCGTCTACCCGCTCTTCCATAGTGTAGCGAGAGTAACATAAGTTGTAGGGGTTCTAATAGGCCGGGACCGTAATGTTTATGCTAATCTCAAAGCACCACTGTTGTCCGGGTGGAGTATACTTATTTGTTTTAGTATGTATTAGCATTCTAACCTGTTACAGCCTAAACATCCGGGCTCTAGTTGTCAACCACCGTGTTTATCCTGATGCACCGGGATGGTCTACTCTTGCTATCTACAGATTTACATTGGAGGCAAATGAGTCTTTCCACGACTCCGTAGATTGCTTTAAAATACTGTGCATCATGGGAAGGGAATTTGTTGACGTTATTACTTCGTTTGCAAAAGAGCGTTGGTTCCGCTGGCTCTTCGCCTGTGCATCCAGCATGTTAGCCTTCAGTTCAGAGAGACAGTGGTTCGATTCCCTGCTGTGACAGTGATTTTAACTGCCTTTGGTTCATTCGTCGTGGTTAGGGACTGGGTGCTTATGGTGCTTTGAACTCGTTAAATACAAAATTGATTTATCGATTAATTCTAATTACATTTTAGAACTTCGCGTGAATTGAACATATTTAAAGCATTTACAGTTATTTCATTTTTACATGCAAAAGATAAAAAAAGGAAGTTAATATTCGGATTGTACGTTTGTTAGTGAATGGATCAGGGACGTTATAGTAACGACGAGGTGGTAGATTCATAGTAAACGGGGAAAGTGGAAGAATATCGTTCTTTCCGAGTGGATATGTGTATACCATTATCTACCTGATATCAGGGATGTTCTTTTGGGAAGAACTAGGGCATCAAGTGAATGTAGTATTCTTCAGTCTGTCTACAATGAAATAGTTATGAAGCATGTACTGCTTTGTGCGGAACAGTAGGATGTCTGTTTCGAGCATATTAGAGAACCGAAGAATTAAAATCTCAATTTGGACATCGCGACTCAATTTCTTTCTAGAATACTGTCCAAAATTATTACAATAATAAAAGCCCGTTTTACAAAACTAATTGTACCGAAATGAATCGTTGATGTTTATGTCATTAATGCCACTAGTCATGTTCCGTTCCAATTGCTCGGGGCTGTACCTTAATTAAGGTCACGGCTGCTTCCTTCCAACTCCTGGGCTCTTCCTGTTCCATCGTCGCCATATGACTTATCTGTGTCGGTGCGACCTAAGCCACAAGCAAAAAAAAAAATAAAAATTAATAATTACATATTCGCGTCTTTGTCATTATATCAGCAGCTGAAGTTAGCCAATCAGATCGCTCCGTCGACGAGTTCAAAAGGGCTTTCTGAGCCGGTGTTCCTCACTCAAGAGAATGTGTGCAAATCGCTTAGTCCTGTTGCCTGAAACGATGTCGGTGATCAGGTGAGATGAACTTTTTGTCGCCAACCTCAGTTTTTTTTACTAGTTGCTTTACGTCTTACCGACACAGATAAGTAATATGACGACGATGGGATAGGAAAGGGCTAGAGGAGTGAAGAAAGGGGCCGTGGCCTTAATTAAGGTACATTACTGAGCATGATAGCTGCAGTCGCTTAAGTGCGGCCAATATTCAGTATTCGGTTCGAATACCCACAGTCGGCAACCCTGAAGATGGTTTTCTGTCGTTTCCAAGAAAATGCTGGGGCTGTACCTTAAGTACGGCCGTTCCTTTTCCACTCCTAGCCATTTCCTGTCCCAACGTTGGCATAAGACCTATCTGTGTCGTTGCAACGTAAAGCCAATTGTAAAAAAAAAAGGAACAGTCCCAGCATTTGCGTGGTGTGAAAATGGTGAAGCACAGAACACCATCTTCAGGGCTGCCGACAGTGGGGTTCGAACCCACTAATTCCCGGATGCAAGCTCGCCCAACCACACGGCCAACTCGCCCGGTCCAACCTCACTTGAGGAGCCGTCTATCCAATATTCCATGTTTGCGTGATTATTATTATTATTATTATTATTATTATTATTATTATTATTATTATTATTATTATTATTATTATTACATGCACGATATTTTAAGTAAGTGCTTACTGTAACAGATACTCGTCTAGTGTATCACTCCACAATGTCCTTGTTGAAAGACTAGATGATGATAATAATAATAATATAATAACAACAATAACAATAATAATAATAATAATAATAATAATAATAATAATAATAATAATAATAATAAATGTCCGCCTCTGTGGTGTAGTGGTTAGTGTGATAAGCTCCCACGCCCGGTGGCCTGGGTTTGATTTCCCGCTCTGCCACGAAATTTGAAAAGTGGTACACGAACTGGAACAGGGTCCACTCAGCCTTGGGAAGTTAACAGAGTAGAGGGGCTGGGCGGGGATTCGATTCCTATCTCAGCCATGCTGGAAGTGGTTTTTCGTGGGTTCCCACTTCTCCTCCACGAAAATGGCGGGATGTCATCTAACTTCAAGCCACGTCCACTTCCTTCCCTTTTTTTCGTATCCCTTCCAATCTTCCCATTCCACGCAAGGCATCTGTATAACATGGCAGGTGAGGCCTCCTCCCCAGTTGTATCCCCGACGAAATATCTCAAGCTCCAGGACACTGCCGTTGAGGCGGTAGAGGTTGGATCCACCGCTGAGTCCGAGAGAAAAACTATCCCTTGAAGTTAATCGAACACTGATATGAAATTAAAGAGTAAGGTGGTAAAAGGAATATGCTGAGGTCTGTGAATTGGAACTGTCCCGGCGATTACCTAGAAGTCCAAACGCGAGACCACCATTCTCAGGACAGCCGAAGGTGGGATTCGAACCCAGTCTTCTCCGAAATGCAGAGCTCGGCTCCATAGCCGTAGCGCATGAACTCACTCCACTCCATACGACTGGCGAGAATAAAGGGTTATATTTTATTACTGCCGTAAATTGTAGAGACTCCGTTAAGTAATCCACTGGGTTCATATTTATGGATACATTATATAAATAGCTTAGGTAAATTCCATTACGGTTGTCAGCTGATGCGCTTTTGCCCGATATATCAAACACAAATCTCTACGAGATAAACAAATATTGTAACCAGAGTACAGTAATTTAATTCTGTATCCGTGTGTTCGCTGGATTCTCTGAACGACAACAAAAAATGTGGGCGGACAAAAGAGTAAGGGAGAGATATTTTCATTTTGTTTTGACCAGATCGTCATGAAACAGTTAGCCACTTCTAGTTCTAGGTTACAGTTTTCAAGTCAGCCAATTGAAGCTGTAAATAATTGTCTTTGTAGAACTTCGATTCCAGACAAACAATTCAACCAGTCACCTGAGTCAGGGCTTCTTATCTCTGTGCTTTGTCATTTTTAATTCGTAAACTCAGCGAGATGAAATACCTTACTAAAGATAGTATGCATGAACTTCGTTGATTACTTTGTTAAATAATAATTCCTACTTTCACTTTCCCCAGGTTCAGTCACTTCATACAGTAGCTGTGTGTACACAACACAACACACGATGACTGTTCGTTGGTTCGATTCCACACACAGTCCAGTAATTCACACAGCCACGTGCTGTGAACAACTAAACAGCTCAACAGTATTCAACAGCAGGACGATACAACAGCGAACATTAACACAGGTCCATTTATTCTTCACACTCACGATAGCGGCTTCAATCAATCAATCAATCAATCAATCAATCAATCAATCAATCAATCAATCAATCAATCAATCAATCAATCAATCAATCAATCAATCAATCAATCAATCAATCAATCAATCAATCAATCAATCAATCAATCAATCAATCAATCAATCAATCAATCAATCAATCAATCAATCAATCAATCAATCAATCAATCAATCAGTCAGTCAGTCAATCAATCAATCAATCAATCAATCAATCAATCAATCCTGACCTGCATTTAGGGCAGTCGCCCAGGTGGCAGATTCCCTATCTGTTGTTTTCGTAGCCTTTTCTTAAAATATTTCAAATAAATTGGAAAAATTATTGAACATATTTCTTGGTAAGTTATTCCAATCCCTATCTCAGCTTCCTATAAACGAATATTTACCTCAATTTGTCCTTTTGAATTCCAACAATATATTTATATTGTGATCTTTCCTACTTTAAAGACACCACTCAAGCTTATTGGTCTACTGATGTTGTTCCACGCCATCTTTCCACTGACAGCTCGGAGCATACCACTTAGTCGAGCTGCTCGTCTCCTTTCTCCCAAGTCTTCCCAGCCCAAACTTTGCAATATTTTTGTAACGCTACTCTTTTGTCGGAAATCTCCGAGAACAAATCGAGATGCTTTTCTTCGGATTTTTTCCAGTTCTTGAGTCAAGTAATCCTGGTGAGGGTTCCATACACTGGAAGCATACTCTAATTGGAGTATTACCAGAGACTTATATGCCCTCTCCTTTACATCCTTACTACAAACCCTAAATACCCTCATAATCATGTGCAGAGATCTGTAACCCTTCTTAGCAATCTCGACAATGTGATTACCCCAATGAAAGTATTTCTTTTTATTAACATCTAGGTACTTACACTGATCCCCATAAGGAACTTTCACCCCATCAGCACAGTTCTGTTTGACAGGGAGGAAGTCTCTTTTACATTCTCAATGGGATGACTAAGCCTGCTCGGGGAGCCTGCCAGCCCGCCCGAAGGCATGCCAAGGGCTTTGTGTTGTTCCCTTCATTTACTTTCTCCACGCGATTTTGGAAGATACGACAGGAAAGTTCCGTCCCTAGCCGAACGCTGAATGTACTAGTGGTCCCTCGCTGACTCACGCTGAGCTTCAGTCCGCAGAAATACACGAACACACAGTACAGTCTTCCGCTCCGTCATCTCCAGCTCACCCACTTCCTTGTCTCTCCGACACCACAACAACAACTCGTTCAGCTGGAGATGGAACTTTCCTGTCGTATCTTCTAGAAATCGCGTGGAGAAGCTAAATGTATGGAACAATATGGAAACGGCCATGGCATGCCCTCGGGCAGGATGGGAGGCTCCCCAAGCAGGCTTAGTCATCCCAATGAGAATGTAAAAGAGATTCCTCCTTGTCAAATAGAATTTATAATGGGTAGAAAGTTCGTAATATGCTGGCCTTCGGGATGAGCAGCAGTCGCCTGCTAGGCCAAGGTCCAGTGTGCTGTTACCGTGGGGATTTGTTTCGTTTAGGTAGAACTTTCAAAGTTATGGTCATTTTCTCCATCATGCCTGTTAACGCGTTTATACGTAAGTAACATTGGAATCTGAAACTACTGTACGAAAACGCTGCTGTACCATTGCAAAGTAGTAATAACCAAGATAACCATGCTCTTATAGTTTATGTGCTTATTAGTGCACGTAGCTGCCAGCTTACCTTCGGGAGACAGTGGGTTCGAACCCCACTGTCGGCAGCCCTCAAGATGGTTTTCCGTGGCTTCCCATTTTCACATCAGGAAAATTCTTGGGTTGTACCTTACTTAAGGCAACGGCTGCTTCCTTCCCATTCCTAGTCCTTTACACTCTCATCGTCGGCATAAAATCTATCTGTGTCGGTGCGACATTAAGCAAATTGTAAAATTTCGTAGTTTCTGATCGTTGTGGGCACCTGCTCCATTGTTTTTCAGCTTACAGCTTCCTCAACAGTTCACCGACGCTACTGTTGTGCTCGTTGATGGCAACGTACACGTTGTCGCAGTTGTCCAGCCATTATTATCTCTCACTTGTATTCTTGGCGGACAGCTCGCAGTCGACCATGACCGCCAAATTATGAAACGAATAATAATAATAATACAGAAGTATTGCTCTATCAATATTATACGGATGAATTAATTCTCTTTCTTTAAAAGTAGCGTGGATCCTTTTATGAATTCTTGAAGATGTTTGAAAAAGTTCCAACAAAACAACAGATTGACTTCCAGCTCACTGGCCGTTCTTCTTGTTTGAACGGTGAGCAAATTTCTGCGTTTAATATGAATCGACGAAAACTTTCAATAAGCAAAAACTTGACTTCAGATATTCGACCTACTTCTAACTAAAAACAGAACTTGATTTTCTTGCAAAAAATATGTGGTGTCTTAAGTTAAATAAATGTAAATGTCTGTACTCGAGCGAAGTGATGCTGTCCAGGTTGCACTCCGCAAGCGTAAGGACGACGTGATTGGGGTTGAACGTATTCGGGACGGTCCATCAAAACCAGGAATCAGTGAACTCAACATACAGTATATAGTCCTTTATTCAGGAAACTGGACCTCGGCGGGTTCGCCATAAGACATAAGACGGCTGAGAAGGTATAAATTACACCATGGAGGAACACCACGTAAACTCAGTCACCATTTATGGACTGTTAATGTGTGTACGAGATACCATACCGGGCTGAGTTGTGGAAGAGCTTTGCCACGGTTGCCGAGACGCCTGTGCGTGAGTCCGTGATTGATTTAAGGAACGATTTATACTCCTTATAACTCAGAGTGGACATTGTCCGGCTGTTGTGGCCTCAATTCTAGCCGTACTCTTCGGTCCACTTTGACGGGATGCCACACTAGATCCAGAAACATTTCGAGGTACTACAGCTGTGTAAAAATAACCTAACAGGGCAATTTAGGCCCACACGTTTTGACGTAAAATCCGTTGAACAGCTTACCACCCAGGTATTTTTTAACGGTTCGATGAGAAGGAAATAGGAAAGTTAATTTATTCAAACCTATTACTGCCTAAACTTGCCGACTATAGGCATAATTCTTGGCTTCTTAGACCGGAGCGTTATCTCGCTGTCATATATCTCACCAATTGTCCACGAACCAGCTCTCAGACCTAGATAAAAATCCATGACCTTTCCTAGACTCGAACCTGGATGCTCTGGGCAACCTCTGAACTGTGGGGTCATCTCTATCATGTAATGGCACATTTTGAGAGCTGAGCCGAGTCGCCCAGAGTTACGGGTGTGGAACCAAACTCTGCAATCCAGAGAAGCGCGGGTTCCAGCCCCACCGTCGGCTATTTCACTTTCAGGCAAATGCCGGGAGAGTCACATCCGATACAATCCACCTTCTTACCCAGTTTCGTTCACCATCAATCATTTCACCTTCATTAGATCCTCAGATGAGGTTGGTGTCAGGAAGGGCATCCGACCGTAAAACATTCCATACACATTCATCTCATTGATAGATAGATAGATAGATAGATAGATAGATAGATAGATAGACAAACAGTAAAATGTTTTTAGAATATAGTAAAAGAACTGAAACCAGAAATATACTAAAATGTATTCCTTTAACTTCTTTAACATTGGTAATTACGTCTAAAATTAACAAACTACCTCTGCAGCACCAGAGACACTATGAAAGAATTTACCAATTTTCCTTTTAAAATCCATAACTTCAGGTACATTTGTTATAATTTCGAAACTTTTGAAAGTTTTCTCAATTGGAACCACGTTTATCACTAGAGCCCGATAAAGCAAACGTACTGAATAGAATAGCTGGCGTAGTCTAGCCCGGACAACGGCTAAGCTATGAGTATTGAATAGGCCTTAGGGGTATGATCCATCAGAATTCCTAGAATTTGTTACTCTCGCTACACTACGGAAGAGTGGGTAGGCGACACTTAAAATGTAATTACTGTCCCTCACTGTCGTTTGAAATTTAGCCTCTAGAATGGAATTCGCTGGCTGTACAAAGGCACGACAGAAAGAGGTTAGGAGCCCCCTGATTTAACGCTTGAGCCGAACTGACCTTTATGGACGTCGCGTTGCTAGGCTACACCACCTGCTTCTCTCCCCGGGTCCCTGATTAATGTGTGGAGGGAGATACCTGGTGAGAAGGGGAAGGGAATGTAATGACTAATTAGATGTAGCACCAGCCAATAAATTGCAGGAGAGAGGCTCTATTAAAAGAAGATTAACCTCCTTCCTATGAAACATTTGTTCTTAATAGGGAGCACGTTCGTTCCTTCCCTAACCTGGACTACAGGTCCTCCCCTTTTATAGCAAACATTACCCCTTCCGAAGAGGCCTCCAAGTTTCGCATCTTATGAAATATTAAACAGGAGATAAGGAACCATGGAAAATATTTTAATGTACTTTTAGTTATCTTCCTACAAGTTTCCTCTCCTCTTATCAAGAATATACATGCAAACATTTTTAAAACTCCTCTCCGCCACGGTGGAATAAAGGAATCACTGCAAGGAAACTCGCAGTTTAAAATTCCCTACCTACCACGTCCTAGAGCAGCCTGCTCGCCATCATACTAGGGGGGATCAAGTCTGGCTAGCAATGAATAGAGGTGAAGCTAAATGACTCAGGTGGTGTTTCCTCAAGACATTCATTTTAAGTACAGCCAAGATGTTTAGGCAGAAATAGATGAGATCGCAAACTAATTTGACTACAAGGAAGTGTCGTCTAGCCCTATCTTCGGTAATGTAGGAGGAGAAGCATACATTTTAGGGGTTGTAATAGGCAGGCCGCTGATGTTTATGTAAATCTCATAACAAAACTGAATTCTCACATATGAATGCCTAAACTTCCGGGCTCTAATTATAGGAGAAGGGCAACGTGCGTCATCGGTGCTGCAGAATTGTAAACAACTGGTATGTACCCTCTTTATACCGGGCGACACTTATTTTAACTATCATTAAGAGACATGACGAGCAAGTGTGTCATTATCACAATTTAAAGATTTTTGTTTTTCAGATCTACGAAGAACGAACTCCAAGAGCAAGTTATTACTTTCGTTGCTTCGAGCTCTGTGTATTGAAAATACAAAACTCTATACGTGAGGCATAATTAACATACGATACAAAAAGTAAACCATAACAGTTTCACCATCATATGCCTTGGCCTGCATCCTTTTCTTCGTAATTGGTCTCTCTTAAGCTGCCCTACAGGTCATCCCCTTACAGTGAACATCGTACACTATACCTCCTAAATGAAGCTTGCAAGTTTCGCATCTTATGAAATATGGAAGAGGCGATAAGAGACCTTCAACCATATTTGAATATACTGCACTTAAATTACCTTCTTGCAGTTGCTGCCTACAAGCATGCACACAGAGACTTTCTTAAATGAGTTCCCAACAACTATCCTCATAATTTCAAATTTGATATATTGTATGATGTATATCGATAATGACTTGCAAGTACATAATTTTCAAAATTGCAAGATATTTTTGTAGACCTACGAAATCTCAATTTTAAGAGAAAGTTATAAATAACATTTCTTCATTTAGATTCTATACAACTAATAATCAAAATATTAGTTTATTGGACACGAATGATGCAAATGCCATTAAAAATAACCCCTAACACACACACCATGATATGCCTCCATTTGCTGTACATCTTCATCGTTGGAATGTTACAACTCTCCTGGACGTTCTCTAGTACGGGGATTAACGCGTTGGTTATTTCAAGATTGAGACACCTGAAGACTGTCAATTAATGTTATGTAAATTGACCCTTTAAAGTCTCCTAAGGTAAGATGTGACAGTACTATAACCTAAACCGAGCGAGCTGTGAGCTTGCATTCGGGAGATCGTGGCTTCTAATCCCACTGACGGCAGCCCTGAAGATGGCTTTTCCATGGTTCCTCATTCTCACGCCAGGCGAATGCTGGGGCTGTACCTAATTTAAGTCCACATCCACTTCTTTACCGATAAAGTATCGTAATCCTAGACCTTTAATATTTGATTATAGCAATACTCCATTTTAATATAACCGCAAAAAATATTCTGTGATAAGATATATGGAATATAAGTTGGAAGCACGGCCTCCTGATTTAGAAAAATGAAATAGAGTAACGCCATCATTCGTAGTCACCTTTGACGGAATAAAAGTTAACTTTATAAAATTCATTCTTATAGCCGCCCGCTAAGAGAAATCGAATATTGTAACCTCACCCGGTTTCCTTTTAAGAATTGAAATGCTCATTGGCCGCGTGATCTCTGCTGGAACATAGCGCAGCTCTTCAGGTGCGCGAATATTTTGAATGAAAGTCCCGCTACTTTCCTACCAAGTTTGAAGGGCTCTCGAAAAGTTCTGACGCACTTTTAATTGCACAACTTGCTGAAAGCTTTGGAAGGTGAATATTTACCGGCAGAACTCATTTAGCCGCCTCAACTTTACTTATTTCAGTCTGTGTCGGCCTTCTCTCCTTTACTCCGAGAAAATGCAAACCATATCACCTGTATGGCAGGGAATTTGTGAATCTGTTCATCGTCTTTGTGCCTTAAGTAATATAAAACATTCAGAAATTGTTACTCAATAATTGAGGGCAAACATTTATTGGTGGAATATCATATAGTATTTCTGCCTGACCGGCAGATTCTCCAAACACTCTTTCCTTTGAAGTACGCATGAGTGACGCTGTTGCATTAGAAAAACTGGTATTTTGTTTCCCAAACTTCAGAAAGAATTTATATAATGAATGTTTGAAGTAATCTACAGATACATTAACTTCTAGAATCTAATAAGAGTTACATTTTGCTATCATTTATGGGAGGAACAACCTATCGAGGAACGTCAAACTGCGAAACTATACGATTACCATCCGGAACGCTGCATTGTACGCATTGATACCATGGCATTAAGCAAAATAACTTGTGTTCGATTGGAAAAGGAGGAAACAAAGATCATGAGAGATATATAGGGTTACAAAAAGCAGTGTGAATATGTGAGTGCATAGATCAAGGTATGAGATATACGATAAAAGAAGGTTGAGTTTCTTGGGATATGTTATGAGGATGGATGACAACAGGTTAGCAAATAAGATATAAAAGACGACATGCCTAACGGAAAATAACTGGATGAAGGAATTTAGGGAGGATTGGAATACTATTTACAAAATGCTGCTTACAAAAGACTCGTCGAAAATCACAAAGGGAGCGATACTAAGATCAAGATCCAAATAACAGAAGCTGAGAGAAACAACGACAAGGTATTGGGAAGAACGAAGACGTGTTCAACAATTCACTCGAGATCCTATGGGTCGAAAATAAATAAATAAATAAATAAATAAATAAATAAATAAATAAATAAATAAATAAATAAATAAATAAATAAATAAATAAATAAATAAATAAATAAATAAATAAATAAATCCAATCAATCAATCAATCAATCAATCAATCAATCAATCAATCAATCAATCAATCAATCAATCAATCAATCAATCAATCAATCAATCGGTCGGTCAGTCAGTCGTGACCTGGGTGTTCTGTTTATTGATCATTATGAATAGAGCCCGGATGTTAAGAGTAGTCGAGGTTGGGATTCAAACATACTAAAGCAAATAACATTTACTGTACTCTCTCCCATACAACAGTTCTGCAATGAGATTTGCATCAACTACAGGGTCCCGTGCTATTAGAGCCCCTAAAATGTATGTTACTCTCGCTACATTACTGATGAGCGGGTAGACGACGGTTCCTACCAGGTAAATTACTTTGCATTCTAACCTATTACTGCCTAAACATCCAGACTATTACAAGCTGTCAGACTGTGGAAAATAGGTACAACCTTTATGACACTATAAAATACAAGTAACAAATAACAAATTATACAAGAAATAGCTTATACACATTCCACACACTTTTTCAATGCGCTTGCTGTGCGCTACCGTTTAAAAAATGGTAGCCCTCGATCTCGCAGGTGAGGTAAGAATTTTTGAGGCAGCGTTCATTTCTGAGGCAGCTGAATTAAGTCGGGACGGAGCTTTATTATTACCATCATTATTGTGAAGGGTCACTTGAACTTCAATATGGAAGTTCCTTCTAATTTCCACTCTCGGTGATGATGATAATATGCAGCAGTTGGTAACTCTGCTGTACCTGCCTTCATCTTCTAAAATTTTCACAATATGACATCAAAGGAATTTAGATCATAACTCTGCCAGAGCTTCAAACAGCTCTACACTATGTTAATTACTGCAAGTTTAATATCTCCTCTTTTATTTTTTAATTATCGAAGTTCCTGTCGTTCATGGTCCAATCCATCCATGTAGCAGTCCAATGGGAGGAACAAATACAGATGAAAGATCAGCAGCCGACGGTTTCTTTATCCATGATTATTCTGCAGTCAGAATTGGCTTTCTCAGTATATTATGAAATTTCTAATTCCTTTCAAACATTTCTGAGATATTTCTTCAGCTTATCCAAGTCTTTTGTGTCTAGTTGGGGCCATTCCCACTGTCCGACTAACGTCCAATTTCGAATGCTCTTTTCAGCTTTGTGTTCTTGCAGCTGAAAATTTCACTCCACTATTCCCGCAGATTTGAAGCTCGTTATCGGGCTGAAAACTGAGCGGCAAACCCACTGCACTGATTACGTATCAGTCCACTCTGCAACTTGAGTACTGACAACTACGTATTGAAATGAAATAAAATGAAATGGCGAATGGCTTTTAGTGCCGGGAGTGTCCGAGGACAAGTTCGGCTCGCCAAATGCAGGTCTTTTCACTTGACTCCCGTGGGCGACCTGCGCGTCGTGATGAGGATGAAATGATGATGAAGACGTCACATACAACCAGCCCCTGTGCCAGCCCCTGCCGGGAATCGAAAAACTTCGGTAGTCTGATATGCAATAGCAACTTCTGGTTCAGTGATGCCTAGGCCATCTGTGACATGCTAATGGTAGAGCTGTTGATGATCCAACCACCCTTCGGGATGAGGACTGAAAATGCATACATACATACATACATACACAACCAGGAAAACGGCATTGTGGGTATTTCCTCAAAATATCCCGCACAGTTTATGAAACAGCACTTCGAGTTGAGTCAAACATTCCCCACTGACCTCAAGGAGAAGCAATTCGTCCAGCACCGCTTTCGATATTGTACGGTCAATTCTGATTAGTTAAAGCGATACAGATTAAAACCAGATGGATTCACTGTGGGGTCCCAGATATTATCAATACATTTAGGAGGTGTTTCATTCCATAGTACTCAGCAAGTGTTTATCGGATTGAACTCGGAAGTTTCTTAACAGTTTCGCTGGACTTCAGCCTTGAGGGTAACTCTTGAATATCCTCGTGATTATGGATGTTCTTAAGTACAAACTGACAAAGTTTTCCTTCCTCCTAACCTGTCGTGCTATAGCGATGCTCTTTACATATTCCCTTTAGACACAACGTAGATGATTTTTTATTTATTTTTTATTCGTTTTCACCCTTAGAATCTCGAGTGACTCGTTCAGCACGTCTTCGTTCTTTCAATCCTCCTATTTCTCTCCGCTTCGGTGATTTGGACCTTGATCTTAGTATCGGTCCATTTGTGACATTCGACGACTTCTGAAACATATCTATCCGGCAAAGTCATTAGTAGATATCTATCCATCACGCCAAAAACATTCCAGTCCTCCCTAACTTCCTTTGTCGAGTTATTTCTAGTTAAGCATGTCGCATTCAATATCTTCATTATCAACCATCCTCATCAAATGTCCCAAGGAACTCAACCTTCTTTTCCACAATACACTAAACATTTCCTCTACTGTCTCGTATAGCTCCTGCCTTGGTCTATGCACACATATGTAATGCTGTTTTTTGGTACCACATATATCTCAGGACCTTTCCCAAGCTCTTTGGCCCAGCAGAATACAGTGTCGCAATATGGCGTTCGTCGATATTTTCTTCCTCCGTGAATCTTGGTTTGTACAGGAGCTGTACCTTGTCTACCACACTCTTATTATTATGTATTTTGCCTGTTATATGCTCACCTAGTTGCTGGAAGCCGTCAATTCTTACTACTTGATCTCCACCCTTATATGATGTAACATTTATTGTTTGATGGGAAATAAAAAATACTGAGTTTGTGTCACACACTAGGAAAATAAATACTAAGCTAAAATTAAAATAAAACTGTCTATAGGTTGAACCCGAGCTTCACCGAAGAAATTTCAGAGGTTGTTCCGTGTTAACTTCTGAATATATTGGCTGCTGCTAAAGAGTAATATTGATTCATGTAAATACTTTATGTATTCGCCTCTAGTTGATTCAACATAGATGTAATGAATATCCCCCCCCCCCCCGCTTGAATGAAATACATTATATTTTTCGAGAAAAATGTGTATCGAATGGAGCAACAATTAACTGTCACCATTTCGCTAGGTGATACGTGTTGTGGAATGCAAAATAATAGAATGTGACTGATAACAGGTATTTATTATTTCATAACAAATATTGATGTTAACATTTTTGAAGCTGCAAAATTCCATAGAAAGGATATGCATACATATTATAAGCCTTCACAATTTCAAATTCGATACTTTTACAGTAAACATTGCAGGTGTACGACTCAATTCCAGCCTGAAACAAAATACGTATTAACGGAGAATCTACACCTTCGACGGTCAAGAAAAGTAATTTTTCATTTTTTAAAATTTAATTTGGAAGGTCTTCTTTTAAGCTGTGCAATAATTTCGTTGTTACCTGGTATACACCTCCTTAAACGTGTAGGACTGTCATGGAATTGAACCTTTCAATCCTCTCAGCCACACCCACTCTCAAATAATATGTTTCTCACATTTATTCCCCCAATTACTTTCATAACTTTTAATATATTTCAATTCAATTTTTCATGCATATCTATTTTGTTCAAAACATTTCTAGAATATTATTTCTTTGTGTCTCGTCGCCTACTAAAAATATTATGAATGAAAATATTAAAATCATCTTCTTGAAAAATATTGTGTACTTCATGGATTTTATTCTAAACCAACTTTTAACCAGAGTACAAGTATGTACCCAGAATAAAGAATAATTGAGCAATGTTTACAAGTATGTGTAAATAATCCGAGAAATAGCATAACAATGCACGCTACAAGCCATCATTATCAACACACATTTTTTGTAATGAAGCATGATAAATAATATTTATTTATGGGATAATTTGTGGAACCATCGAGTTTAAAGTACATAAGATTTAATTTCATTAAATAAGTGTCCCTCCCAACTTTCAGGGGTTAAAAGCGTCTGCACCACCTTCATTTGACCAACCTGTACGAGATGTCTTTCTCATAGCAGGTATTCACACACAGAATAAAGAAAACTGTCTATGTCGCCGGAGGGCTTGTTAGAAAATGGAGCTTAATGGACGTCGGAAATTTAATATTGAACATGGAGAGTTCAGGCTGACTATTAGCCACCTCCAGACATGGCTGCTGCAGAGAAAGCGTATTAACTTCTTTGTAAATATTAGACGTCTACAATCCCGGAGTAAATATGTACGTTTCATTTTCTCGTGGGATGGTTATTAGAGAGAGAGAGCCAAAGGGAATATCAGAAACGGGCCAGTACAATACACTGTAGGAGCCAGGAATAAATGTTTGTACTGGGTGCAATATGCAGGTACAAGCAGGGGCCGAGGATCGCGCCTTGCGTGAACAAGTATTGCTACTATTGCGGTCAGTAAAGAACAGATATAATATTAGAAATGTGATTTGATGTAAACTGAGGCAGTGCAAAATCTCACTGACACACCATGATGCAATTAAAAAATGAGTTATATACTTCTTCATGGTGGAAATGAAGGGCAGATTATGAATATGATTTTAAAAAGACTTTTTTTTTACGAATTTATCACTTTCACATTTGTTTGATGTGCACCATGGCAGTTAATTTATCTCAATGTCTGCTTATTATTAGCGCCTGGATGTTTAGGCAATAATAGGTTACGATGAAAACCAACTTACCTGGCAGGAAGTGTCGTCTACCCGCTCTTCCCTAGTGTAGTGAGAGTAACATAAATTGTAGGGGTTCTAATCCACGGGAACCCTACTCTTAATGCAAATCTCATAGCAGAACTGTTGCCCGGGTAGAGTATACATGTTATTTGCTGGAGTATGTTCACATGCTAACATATTACATCTTAACCATCCGGGTAGTTTTAAGGGGAACAAGATTACAGATGTGGCTAAGCTTCTGGCTTTCCGTCTGGAAGGTTGACGTTTGATTCCCGTTCGATCCTATGTTGATAAACCGAACAACGGACCTTGGTAATTCCGGTGAACAACGGGCCTTGGTAATTCCGGTGAGCTCATAAATACCCTCGGTAAAGTGAAGAAATTCGTTTCGTTTCAGGTATTTCTAACAGCAATTCCACAGCGTTTTAACAACTGAATGCCACGTATTGCTTAAGTACAAACCTTTAAAGGTGACAAACGACATTTCTTGTCTTGTTGAGATTTTAAAATCCGTTTACATTTTTTCAACGGCTGCATAAGGGTGACTAGCTCACGATGGGCTGCAGCTTAATCTTTCTCTGTCCATTGTAGTGGGAGGGGTAAATTTCTGGCGCGACAAAAACGGAGCAAATCCCGCACGAATGGGGTAATAACGACGACTCTATTGACTACCTTGTCCACTGTTTTTGAAGTCTGTGCTTCATCCTAGAAGAAATAACGGCCCGGTATTTCATAGCCGGAGACAACGGACCAAACCGTAATCCGCACGCTGTGGAGTAGTTTCTCTGTATAACAACGTTCACATGCTAAGAAAATATTGCTCATCGATTGATGTAGCCAGGATTTAAACAGAGAACCGTTTGTTGCAGAAGAAATCGGGATTCTCATATTTTATGCGCAACACTCAGCTTACTTATACTTTCTCTTGAGACCCTCAGAAACGTGAATGTGGTATGCAAATCAACCCAGCTCTATAAACATCTTCCGGGCATACCTATCGCTCAAACGTAGTTTCAGGAATGTCCATCGTAGGCTACGCTTTAGGGACTCTTAACTTTTTGGTGAATTTTATCCGTGATTCTAGATTGTGGTCACGGTTCTTGGGCCTCCAGTTATCCACCTTCCGTGATATAAGACGAATCTTGTACGATAGAACTTGTCGAAGACAACTAACATTATTCTGTTATTTCGTACCTCGATATTAAATTACTCCTCGCATTGTTCTTTAAGGGGACCGGGAAGTGTCAATCGGTATTAGTCAACATACGTCAGAGAGTATAGGACGTATTAAAGTAAATGTTTTCTGCCCTATTTTAAAGATTTGCATTGCTATGCGTACGGAATTTCAATGTTCTGTGTCAAATACTTCTGCCAGAAATAAGCTTTCAGAAGAGAGATTTTAATTAAGTTGATAAAATATATTTATTAATTTTGTGTACATTTCCCCGGTAAATTACTTGCAATTCAATAACGAATCTTGCAGTGTCTACTTAAAAAGATGTTCGATGTGTTGCATAAGCAAATGTGTTATCCCATTTTATTCAGAGAAATTATTTTAAAAGTCTTGTCTTGATATTTAAATCCTTTTGTGAAATTTTCAACTAAACAAGATATTTTTATATAAAACCCTAACGTGTATATTTAAAAAACTCAATCTCTTAAACCAGAAGGGCTTAAAATGTGTGGTTTGTACCAAAATCTTCCAAATCGTCTCAATAGTACAGAGAAAATCTTTCATTTCTTGAAGAATGGACGGAAATATACTACTTATGTTCAAGCTCAAATCATTCAATTATCACGTTAATAATTTCAGGCGAAGGCTTGCCCTAACCCGCAATACATTCTGTACTCAGCAGGTTCCTCTGATGACGGAAGAATACTATTGTCTGCTAGATACTCTTTGATTCTCTGACCTTCTCCAGCTTCTGAATATAATGAACAGATGGCAGAACGTTGCTAACAACTTCCATGTTGCTAAGAGAAAACAGTCTACGCACGTACTGACGGGAAGGTATCAAGTCGACCAGCCTTCTGTATGACCATTAATAAAACGCAGGGACAAACGCTTGAATTAACATTCAGTCACGGCCAATTATTGTATGTTGCACTATCTCGGGCAAGATCGTTTGAAAATGTTAAGATGCAGATACGGCCGAATGGTCGGAGCACAGTGAATATTGTATGGAAAGAAATGATCATGAAACTATTCAAAAGGCAGACAAAACAGCGACAACATACCAAGACGAGTTATCTGTCCTATTCATAAGGACCGCTGTGGAGCAGTGCGGGTCCACTAGCTTAAAATAAAGTTACTTCCACAGCTAAAATATAACGTTCTGTAACATAATGCGAAGTTCCAGTAAGATTGGGCGTACAGTTTTTCGGAAAAAGGTACATGAATTTTCAGAAAATTAACATCACATGTCTTAAAATTTGTCTTTAACAATATTATTAAAAATATCAGGTATGGAATATTCTGATTCTCCACACACAATAATGAAAGTCAAAAACATTCAGTTAAATAGCTCGGATTTTTTCTGAGATTAGTTTGTAATATGGAAACCTGCGTCTTTCAGGTGATTAACACTTTCCAGTCTCCTTAACTTGAAGCATACTTGGTCCATTCCGGCGTTTCACACCGTATAACCGGAAATAATATTCCACGATAAACACGATCTCCTCTGTTTGGAGAAACCTAATTCTAGAAACCAACAGAACACTGAATTTACAATATGTCGAAATATTTTATGCAATAAATAAATAAATAAATAAATAAATAAATAAATAAATAAATAAATAAATAAATAAATAAATAAATAAATAAATACATACATACATACATACATACATACATACATACATACATACATACATACATACATACATACATACATACATACATACATACATACATACATACATACATACATACATACATACATACATACATACATACATACATACATACATACATACATACATACATACATACATACATACATACATACATACATACATACATACATACATACATACATACATACATACATACATACATACATACATACATACATACATACATACATACATAAATCAATCAATCAATCAATCAATCAATCAATAAATTAATAAATAAATAAATTGTTACCAGGGAATCGTGGAGAGCAGGTCAGCAATGATTTCAGAGTCATTTCTTTCTCGCATAGGCTACCGTATCTATATATATAAAACAGAAGTCTGTCTGTCCGTCCGTTCCTTATAGAAATTCATACCGTTCCACCAACCAGAACCAAATTTTGTATTAACTTTCAGGACCCTGGGGATAATCCAATCTACAAGAAATTTTAACAGCCCACTCCATTTCTTTGATGTAGACCCCTTAGCACATTAACATAGGTCAATATCAGTGAAATATCGAACTTGTCGTAGGACGACAAGACAAAGCTCATTTTTAGCCTCATGACGCGAAGGATAAAACTCAGCAAAGTACTACGGGCCCCAAAAACCGTGTTGCAAGGGCCTAAAACCAACATTTATGGAGATAATAGCATCACACAACCCTGCCTTAGGAATCGAATGAAGAAATGACCAGCCGTAACCATGGCTAAATCAGCTCAAGGAAACAAAACTTTTAATGATTACTTATCAGCTTTGTTAGCCTTTTAAAATGAACCTAGAATCGGAGAAAATAAACGAAATTTCTGGAAAACTCGAAGCACAGATTCACATTTTGATGTCCAAAATTCATGTTCGTTAGGTCATCTTCACCTGTTTCTATGTCCTCCCAAAAATCATCACCATCCGCTTCCTGTTCTGAATCCATTTCTTCATGTCTTTCTATCTCGTAATCTGGATCAATATCACTGTCGTCCAACACTGCATTAATAATTCTTTCCAAGTCAATTTCGAAAATACGTTGATTTGCTTCACACATGTTGAGAATATCCAGTCTGCGTTTCCATATTATAAACGGTTCTGATTGTTGAGATGGACCTGGTCGTGGCTCTTTATTTTCGCGATTAATTACACGGTATATTCAGTAATAACAGTATTACATTAAACCGTAATAAACACAAAATATCTATTATCATGACTCACGAGCAATAGTTACGTAACTCGTTTCATATGTTTGCCAGATGGTACGGCAAACTTACCACACATTTACTTCTCGTTGAACAGAAGGTACGGCGCGAAGAAGCCAACACTTTAACTGGAAGGTACACAAAGGAGAGGGAATGACCACCAGAAAAATGGGTAGCAACCGTCTCACAATCCTACGATTCCAGTTGAGGATTAAGAATAGGCAGAGCTAAATTAAGCTGTATCTTCTACTTAGATAAGCAAGGAACGATCTGGATTTCTACGCCATTTCACTCTCAAAACGCCTCTGCAAATGAGCTGAATAGTTGTTACTTTGATTGCATGCATCTTTCTGCAGTTGAAGAATCTTTGGTGTATAAATAGATAAGTTAATTATCAACGAGCTCTTGAAGACGTGCTCATTTAGTAACAGAGCGAGGCTAATGGACGGAATGTCTGCTCAAACTACAGCACATATCGTAGAGATGTGAAGTAAAATACGTCGATAACAGGACTTATCACTTCAGAAGTCGCGCAGGCTGTCTCGCGAACGAAGCTCATTAACCTGCGCAGTGTCAGAACCATTGAAACAACTTTGTGCTTCTAGTATCAAATTGAAGAAACTTCTATATTCATTACACAAAACAATAAACTAAATTAATTTGCATCAGTATCCAGTTGAACCTTCCTAACTTTAATGATGTGAAGTATTAATAAAGAAATAATTAGAGAGTCGATTGGATTCGCTCTAATAATTTGCATTCCGACCTTCTCTAACTATGTATCAGAACTCTGTTATACGCAATATAGTTCTGCATAAAGACTTGCATAATCAATAGGAGGTTTTGTGACAGTGCGCTGCACTGTTCAAACATTCATCAAGAGGAATAAGAAACGTATTGACTAAGAAAAAATTACAAACTAATAAAGTTTTGAAATTATTTTAGTTATTTATTGATTGATTTATTCAAAATTGTAGTCAGTCTACCTTCTAGGGTTTGTTTCTCCTCACGACTCAGTGAGGCACCCCACCTCTACCGCCTCAGTGCAGTGTCCTGGAGCGAAGGAGGACCAGTACCTCACCCGCTATGATGAACAGGGGCCATGTGGGATGATGGAAAGATTGGAAAGCATATTCGCGGAAGTAGGAAGGAAGCAGCCCTAGCCCGACATTTGCCTCGAGGAAAAGTGGTAAACAACGGGAAACCACTTCGAGGATGGGTAGGGAGGGAATCTATTCCCCCTGTACTCAGTTGACCTCCCAAAGCTGAGCGGACCCCGTTCAAGACCTCTCACCACATTTCAAATATCATGGGAGAAATGGGTATCGAACCCGGGCCTCCGGGGATAACAGCTAATCACAGTAACCACTACAGCATATAGGCGGACTAGTTTGAAATTTAAGAGTAACTAGTGTTTGTTGTTTCGGTCATCAGTCTATAGACTGGTTTGATGCAGCTTTCCATGCCACCCTATGCTGTGCTAACTTTCTCCTACTGACATAAGTACTAGATACTACATCTACTTTAATCCCTTTGTCATATTCATATCTTGGTCCACCCCTGCCATTTTTACCGCCTACGTCTTCCTCAAAAAACTAACTGAACAAATCCTTGGTGTAATAAGATGTGTGCTACCATTCTATCTCTTCTTCTGGCCAAAAGTCGCCAAATCGTTCTCCTCTTACAATTCGATTTGGTATCTCTTCATTCGTGATTCGTTATACCCAAGTCACCTTCAGCATTCTTCTGTAACACCACATTTCAAAAGCTTATATTATCTTAATTTCTGAGGTAGTTATTGTCCATGTTACACTTCCATACACTGCCCCATGCTCCAGAGGACAGCCTTTAATAAAATACGAGTTAATTAGTATGCTTCATATTGTCCACTACATGCTATCAATAGGAAAAATGTGTTAGGAAACTTGAGTTATTGCAATGTAAACGTTTCTCCGCCGGTTTTTGTTATGCAGGGTCCCTCTTATAATCCCCGATCGCCCAGTGGCGTAGCTACTCTCTGAGACCTAAGCAGCTGTACGGGGGGCGCGCACGCGTTCGACCTTGCAAGCATCAGTCGCCAGTCTGAATCTCAGCTGTTCACATGCTGAGACAGTTAGGGCCTATCATAGTATCACCGTATTGTCATGTGTACAAGTTATTTACAGTAAAGTACGGGTCGGCTCGACGGGTACGCGATACATTTGTTGAGCAATTTCCTGGTGAAGTGCCGTCTTCATGAGCACAGATTCACGTAATTGTAGATAAATTTGAAACTACTGGCTCAGTGATCAATAAAAAACATTCGCGCGCACGAACCGTCTTAACATAGAAAAAGCTAGATGACATTGGTGCGAATCTTGAACGGCCACCAGATAAATCACTTACAGGTTTAGCACAACAAGTAAGGATTTCCGTATCTTCTGCACACAGAGATACAAAGCTGTAACACATCTAACCGCACAGGTTTACACGGGCCCATTGTTCAAGAACCTGTTGATACAGCCACATTACTGTGACTGGTATCTTGCATCACTGAATGGTCATTTATTCCACCCTCAGCTTGTGTTTTTTCGGATGAGGCGTACTTTGATCTTAATGGTCCTGTGAACAGTCACAATTCTCGCTATTGGTGAGCAGAAAATCTTAATGGTGTTTATGAAGTCCCTCATTCACTTGCAGCGTCTTTTATAGGTTAAATTGCATATAACATTGTTTACAAGCTTAAAGCAGAGCGGCCGCTCCAGTTGAGGCAGCTGCTGTCGCGCAGAGTACAAACACAGCGCGCTCGGTCTGGATTTATGAGAGACATCCCGTATGTGTGAAAAAGTGTTGCATTTTAGCCTTTATATGTTTCTTAGGAAATGTTTTAAGCTTATTTTAATGTTTTTTGCAGTATTCAGTAATATATTCTTCAATATGGTATTGTTACTGAGCTCGATCGCTGCAGTCACTTAAATGCGGCCAGTATCCAGTATTCGGGAGATAGTGTCATCGAACCCCACTATCGGCAGCCCCGAAGATGGTTTTCCATGGTTTCCCATTTCACACTAGGGAAATGCTGAGACTGTATCTTAATTAAGGCTACGGCCGCTTCCTTCGCACTCCTAGCCCTTTCCTGTCCCGTCGTCACCATGATACCTATCTGTGTCGGTGCGATGTTAAGCAACTTGTAAAAAAATGTTGTATTGTTATAAAGTAACTATAGCCTAAACATTCTTTTAGGTAAAATAGGGCTACATTCCTTGGAAAATAAATAACAATAAATAATAATAATAATAATTATTATTATTATTATTATTATTATTATTATTATTATTATTATTTGCCATTCAAGAAGAAACTATATATAAATGTATAACATTCGAACAAATTAATCAAATACTCAGTCTTATATTTCTCCTAATTTCTGCACTTGAGTGTTTTCATTAATGACTGATTCAATTATTGCACTTCGCTTCAACATTTTTAGGTTTGATTTAACACGTTGAGTACCATATGACCCCATATGGGTACGTGAGAGTAGCCTAGTTTTTGAACTTCACGTCCCCATAAGGGTTCGTACGTTCGTTCTAAATTGAGAACTGTCCGAACCCGTTTGGGTGCGCAGTAAGTATGTGTTTCGAAGATGTATAAAGTCTCTTCCTGCCATCTGCTGGTCGTCTATTTAAAGTACGTGCATAGTCCACCTTCCATTTCTCAATTCCTGTTTTGGCGCGACCCCATATGGGTACGTCAAGAGTGCTTTGTAGGGTGACAAAGTCATTGTCTATCTCACGCACGGGTTGTTTATGTAAGTGTGCAGTGCTGTGAGTTTCCTTTTCTTTTTTAAGTCGTTACGAGTAAATCGAGCAGTAAAAGACTTAGTGCAGACTGTCTGGAGGATATGTCGAACAAGTCGGACAATGATGATGTAGACGAAGTATATAGTTACAGTGATTTTGAACCCAGTATACAGCAAATATCGATCTCGCACGTTCAACCACATTCATGAATTACAGTCTTCAGCACACACTTCCCCACTGTACTCCAGGTTTCCAAGCCAGCTGTTGCAACAATTATGACCGTCTTCAACGATATAGTCACTGGTTTCCCATGTGCACAACCAGCGCTGCCAGCTTCTCTTACTCAAATTGAAAGTTATACAAAAAATTATGTACTTATTCAATATTCCGTAACTATTAATTCTTCTTATAATATTATTCTGTTACATCCTAATTTACCAAATTGACATAAATTTCACTACTTTATATAACTATATTCTATACGAAAATTTCCTAACCTAAAATCGGAAGATCATCATTTACAAACATTTCCTGACCTTAAATCGGAGATCGTACTTTTTAACGGCTCCAGTATGAACAAGATAACATATCTATCATAATCAACAGCATATAACGCGTCCCCGCTAAGGAAAATGTAAGTATGACCGAGCGTCGGGACAGTAACTACTGTATAAGTACGACATCACGCCATCTTCTACACTTGCACTTCTACCTTTTCCTTTTACCAGGACATCTATTTTGTCTGCTGTCGTACGCCGGAGTGCTGTTCAAGGGACGACGTGACCCGCACCACAGGCAGGGATGGCAGGCTGCCACCTAACAGGTGCGCGCACTGAACGTAAAAGATGTAATACGTAGATCACGTTTGACATCCCCACTTTCCAACTTGGAGGCGAGAGTTTAATGCAGTGCTGTCAGAGATTTTAATTGGCTGTCAAGTTTGAGACTGTTGAGTGGTAAATCTTGTGCTGGATGACTCCACCACTGTCAGACACAGAAACGCTGTCTAGATCGGCAGATACGATGAGCATTATTGAGTTCCATCTCAAGTCATTTAAATTAGGTGTTGTTAGTTATAAATGCGGGAGGAGGGAAGCACATGACGGCAGACTCAGAACTCCAAATATAGATTTAAGTGGAGCTGAGATGGAATTATGCATTTTGACAGTTGAAGAATCCCTTTAATTTAGGAATGGAATATGCTATTGATTTATCTGTCGCAGGCTGATATTAATTAAGCGATGGAGAGTGGGTCTTTGGCTGCAGTTAGCAGGTTCAATTCCTGCTGAGAGAAGCGGATTTGAGGAGTAATAAAGGTCTATAAGAGAGACCTCTACTGTTAGTTAGTTAAACGTCAACGGTAGATTGTGAGACGGGTATGACTTGTTTTCAATCTTGAGTCTCAAAGAATCTTCTGTAAAGTAGTGGAAAGGAAAGAGGAGGATATTGCAGTGAATGGCATCGTGTAAGCAACCCCAGATATTCAGATGACGCTGTTCTACTTGCAACAAATGATGAAGATTTACGAGCTCTACAACAATACAGTGCATATACAGCTGTATCCAAACATCAAAATGACTGGATGTGATTTTCGTGGAACGTTTTAACCACATATCAGCTCTCCTGCCATTCTTCTATTTCTGGCTGTACTTGGAATCGAACTCGGGTCACCAAGGACGGCAGCCAATAATGCTAATCCTTACGCTACAGAGGCGGTCCATAATTGACAGCTGGATGGTGTCAAATTAAAATGTCTGTCATGGTAACTGGAGCCATTCGATTATTATTATTATTATTATTAATATTATTTGAGATGGGAATTATGCACACAGATAGATTAGAATTCAAACGTATTTGAACAATCCGCAAGTGTAGTCTAGCCTCTCTACCGTTATGCGGGAGAGTTGCGTTCATTCTAGTGATTCTGACAGTTCAGATCGCTGATAGTTAAGCAAATCTCACTACAGGACCGCTGTGCGGGTAGAAGACCCTTGCGCGTTGTTCAAATACGTTTGCATTCTAACCTATTTGTGCCTTTAATTCCCATCTCTTATCATCATCATCTTGGATTACTTAAGTTCTGGGTCTAACGATCGTGCCTTTGATCTCCCTATACATGTCTTACCTTCGATAGTCGAATTCATT
The DNA here is from genome assembly GCF_040414725.1 of Anabrus simplex. Classification (NCBI taxonomy): domain Eukaryota; kingdom Metazoa; phylum Arthropoda; class Insecta; order Orthoptera; family Tettigoniidae; genus Anabrus; species Anabrus simplex. Next base: position 213,595,090 of record NC_090279.1, on the reverse strand, counting down.
ATTTTCCTTCGTACTGTGACCTGCCCCTTTAGTCTTGCATACTTCCATCAGCGTAGCCATTTTTGTTTATATTTCAATTCAGTTCCTAAGTTTATCTTCTCATTCCGAGTGTACTCCTGCCATTGTTCTCATTCGTTTATGTCAGCATTTGTTCTCACTACTTACCTGTCTCTTACGTCCTGCATATTAACAAGACATCCTGAGTACACACAGCTGTCACTGACGTCCTGTGAAAGTGATTTGAATTATATTCATAAGTAAATATGTACAAAATCCCTTATTCTGCCTCCTTATCACAACGATACGGAGAAAACTGGAGGGTTTCACCAGTTCAAATTTGTACCAGTTATAGATTCCTGTCTATTCTTTACGAGCCAAATACAGCAACGGTGACGACTTTGTACTTTTTTAAGAAAACCACGTTTCTATCAGTGAAGTGGTTGTCATGTATTCGCCATGATGATAATTTCTAAACACTCAAATGCGTGCCAAAAGCCTGCATTATATTCTGAAACTTCTCCGCGAGGCATATGATGCTGTAGATGGTGATTCCTTTTGGACACTTGTACTGTATGCACGTTTCTCAAGAGTACGCAGATCTATAGACGTCAAAGTAAACTTCGAACTATAATAACACTCAATATGGTTTGTAATAAAATAAAATAATAAGTATAACTTTAATAATAACTTATATTAATAGTCCATTTAGAACTTCCAATTACCTTATAGATAATAATTTTTGCTGTCAGAGACAGGTTTATATAAAATAAATAATTTCAATTATGTATACTTCATTTCTCATTGTGCGGATGTTTGGAGACTCAGTGTATCAGAGCACAACTTGTGGCGCTGCCTGTGCTCTGCGGGCTCCATATTTTAAGGCTGACAGGTCCCACGTTACGCCGGAGCTTTTAAGGTTTCCTTTGACACCGCGGGCGGGTCTATAGAGCAACGGGGATCCAGCGTTAAGCGAACACAGTCCGCCGTGTAAGGCTGCCACAAATCCTCTGGTTGTATTATGTTCGTGTCCAGGTATTTCCTCCCTAGAGTGTCCTCTACTCATTATTCGCCTCGATGATGGGCTCCTTTTGTGAAAGGACTCGGAAACCTTAGATCTCCTTTCAGTTGACACATTGGATTAGTAGGACATCAATTTGGTTTGGAAGAATATAAAAGGAAAATGTTGGGCGAGTTAAGCTGCATGAAGGGAGATTTTCTGTTACATATTTCTGATTTCTGAATTCTGATAGTTGAGGTACATAAAGAGTACAAGGGCATTAGGTGTGTATCACTAGAGAGATCTTTTATTTTAATTACTCTGTTCATAAATATTCGTGTAATGAACTCCTGATTTGTACATTTAAACCATTTTCCCCAGCTTGTTAAAAGTCATACTAACACATTGAAAGATTACGGTGACGAAAGGATTAGAAAAGGCCATGTGTGGGAAGGTAGCGGCCGTGGTCATATTTAATGTATAGCTTGAGATGAAAATAAGAAAGCCATCTCCCGAATGTAAGCTCACAGCAGCGTGATCCTAACCCCACGGCCCAACTCGCTTGGCCTCTTTTCCTGATTAACTACATGATCTTACGATATGAGCTTCATGTTCCTGGCTAAGAATATGGGAAATGTTTTGAATATCGGTGTCTAAAGTAAGTGTAGCCACCAAAAATATCCTAAACAGTTTCTTTGGCTTACTCGAATAATCATTTTCGTTTTAGACTGAAATACGAATGGACGTAAAGCAACTCGCGTTACAGTCCTCCCAAAAAACAGTTTACTTGAAGCATTGGAATCAGCATGTGCTGGGAGTATAAGTACAGGGTGGGCAAAATAAAACTGCTCCTTGAAATATTTATAAAACTGATGCGGGAGTGACCCTTGTTAACGAACAGGAGAATTGTCCATCAAAGGAAATACTGGAAACCGTAGCTGTCACGTGTCTGCGCGTGTTCATCTCCCGAGTACGTCGCCGTGTCATAACGTGTGAGTGAGTGAGAGGAGTAGTGACCAGTTGAATGGTGTTCACGATAAAACAGCGGGTGTTAAACGAAGCCGTGGGAAACTTCTGAAGAACGGTCTGCGCAAGAGTTGAAGAGGAGGCGTGTTTCGGCCAAACCTTCAGCAAAGTCTGCAATGCAAAACTTAGTGGCAAAATGGGGTGAAACCACAACGTTCCGAAAAGAGTTCAAACATCAGAAAAGATTGCTCGAGTGAATGAAAGCCTGGACGAAATCTCAATGTTGTTTATCTGTGCAAGTGTCGGAACGTTATCAAAAAGAACCTGCAGGTGGGTCTTCACAATTTTACTGTTTTTTCTTGCTTTAAGTCATCCAGAAGAATCTCCACATGTTTAGCATGCGCGAGATGCTCACGTCCAGATATGACAGCAACAGATTGGTGCATTGAAATCGTGGTTTCAAGCATTTGCTGTGATGGGTAGTTCCTCTGTCCATTAACAAGGGTCAACTTTACAAATGTTTTATTTTGGCCACTATTCAGCTGTTTTAACGACACTGAGAGAAACGGATTTGAACAGTAAGAGATCAAGAATGTAGACATGGAACTTACTGATTTGATGAAAACTGTTACGCCAAGGTATATATTAAAGGAAGTATTATACTTCTTTTAAGATACTTGACCCCCGTCGGAAGTTGGCCATGCGTTAGGTCCATAACGAAGAACTACTGATTAGGGGGAGTTATACATAAACTCCGGATGTTTAGCCATTAGTAGGTCGGAATACAAAGTTACTGAAGCGAGTAACAAGTATATGCTAGCCCGGACAACAGTCATGCCATGAGATTTGCATAAAAGTTGGGGCCCTTTAATTCTTTGTTACTCTCATTACAATACGGAACAGCGACCTGGATGACACTTCCTACTCCATAAATTAGTTGGCATTCTAACCCATTATTGCCTTAAGGGGACTCGGAATGCCCTATCCCTACTACAATGCTAAATTATTTATCAATGTTAGGTGTACCTTTCCTCAAAAATTATCCATGACAAATGTATGTGTTTAGGATATTTACCTTGACTAGTTACTGAAGCGTGCATAATTAAAATGTGCCTCGGGTTTAATAACTATATTTCTGTCATGTATCAAATAATACTGTACACAGTTTACAAAATATAATTTTCGTGTTAAGGGGACAAAAAACCAATTTTTGAATTTTAAATGTGAAATTAACCTTGGAATCCCAGCTTTAAAACTGTACCTATATATATATATATATCACATTTTTACGGTGAGTGGAAGTATTTTTTAAAAATATTTAAAATAGTTAATGCAGGAAATGTAGTCACTTGTTAGCCATCATGGCTATGAGTTAATATCAAACAATTAGAGACCTTTAGTAAGTAACATGTAGAACTCTTGAACAAACAAACTGTGAAAGTTCCAGGCTCTCACATGTAGTAGAAGCTGGGAAAAGGTACATTAAGTAATAAAAGGAGAAAAATTCGGTAAACCAGTCTTCAAAGTTAGAATGTCAAAATAAGGCTGTCCCGTAACTTGCGTCATTCTTCCCCATATCAAACCGTTATTTTGGTAGCTCTGTTGTTTCCTGGCCTCCGTGGTTAAACTGTAGAAGTTTCGGCCAGCATTTCGGAGTCATTCCTTTTCCCATCAGAACAGGCTGCCAATAATTCGACACCCGATACCCAGTCCTAGCCTTTCTCAAAACTTTACTTCTTGTTACATTTCCTTCACTGAATGTTCCTACTGCATCAAGTGAAGGCTATAGATACCGACAAACAATGCCTTGGGAATCCGACTCCAGATGACAATGTCTAAACTCTCCTTTCGGTTTTTGTCCGTCTTTGCAGATATTTTTTCAGTAGATCGGGGTGTGCTAAGTCTCAGAAAACTGGCTTTGTTACTTCCTTCACAGCAAGAGGTAGACAATAGGGATGGTTGTACTTTTTCCTAGTTATCAAACCACCGATTTCATCACAGAAGTCCTACGAGTATTTTAACTCCGTCGGCCATGATGGCTAACAACTAACTACGTTTCATGCATTAGCTATTTTAAATATTTTAAAAAATACTTCCACTCACCGTAAAAAAGTGATGTATGTACAATTTTAAAGCTGGGATTCCAAAGTTAATTTAACATTTAAAATTCGAAAATTGGTTTATGGTCCCCTTAACATCCGCGCTCTGGTTATGAACGACATGAGAAGCTGATGTCACCCATCAGGATGCATTTTACCGAAAAATAATGGCAGAGACATTGAAAATGTACGGACCCTGTCATTGTGCGGGAATAATGCAAGAAAATAAAGGTTTGAAGAGGAACCTAAAGCTGAGATCAGATGTTCAATGTAGGCATTCCCCTCAAGACCGCCCTATGAAACATCAAGATCGAGAAAGTCAAATCACACGAACTTATTACGCTGGCGTAGCAGGTAGAGAGTTGATACTCCCACGTGGCGTGTCCTAGGTAACGGATAGGGGGTCCTAACCGGCTTTCCAGCGGACTTGGGCGGAATGAAGTACCTCTGACAGACCAAAAACAAAACTCCTTGTGGGTGGGGGACGGTATCTCCTGCCTGTTGTACGAGGCGACTACAAATGGTGAACAAGAGATGATTAAGAACCATGAGACTACTTGTGATTAGTACCATCATGCGGGGAACACCATGGGTCACCATTACCTTCGAGTAGTAGTACTACTATGTTAGGTACACAATAGGTTTGTGATTAGTAGTGACAGAGAGTGGTTTACTGTGAGTTTTACAGTACCCGTGATTGGTACCATTATGTAAAGAATACCACGGGTCTTGCCGTTGCCTGTGATTAGTACCCACTATGTGAGGAATACCATTGATCTGCGTTACCGGTGCGACGTACATTACTTGTGAGTACCACAATGTGTGGAACACCGTGAGGCTACGTTACGTTTGATTAGTCCCGCTACTTGGGAAATATCATGGTCCTTTCCTAGCGATAAGTACCATTATGAAGGGCCGTTAGCCTGGATTTTCGGCACCTTTTGACAATAATCATCATTGATTCAGGATTGTGCTTTGGAAGCAGTCCCTTTGTCAGTAATACTATTATTACTGAAAGGTGGGGCGTGTCGGATCTTCTGATTGTTTTAATTCATCAGCATGGTTCGTGGTCGTCTTTTTGAGTTCTAGTCGGTGGATCGATTTTGGAATTATTTTCAGTATTGTGAGTTGGATCCGCTGATTATTCATATTCATCCATTCTTTCTTCCTCATCATGTTTTGAATTCTGGTCAGTGGATGAATTTTGGACTTTTAAATTATCACCCGAGAAGAGAATAGTATAGTAAAAGGCCCATGCAGCTGCATACTTCTCAGGACCAATTGAATCTAAGTTTCGTTGTTGGTATTCATAGGATTTTATCTGCATCGGCAGTGGAACTATATTTTGATAATATTCAAATGTTGATATAGAACAGACAGTGAAGGAAATGAAAGAAAAATGTGTAAACGAAATTACAATCCAAGGAAATGAAATCAAGACGTTGAGATTTGCCGATGGTATTTTTATTTTGTCTGAGTCTGCAAAAGATAGCAGGAAACTGCCCAATCGTATGGACACAGCCTTGCAGAAGGAGTAGAAGATGATAATAATAAGTAAATCGAAAACATGATTAATGAAGTGCAGTCAAACGATGTCAGCTGAAGGAGGTCATATCAGATCAGGAAATGAAGTCCCAAAGGAAATGGTAGGTAGTAGAGTAACGATGGCGGAAGTAAGGAGGACATAACATGCAGACTAGCACTTGCAAGGGAGGCTCACCTCGATTATTGATATTGGAATTACGAAGATGTTCGGAAGATTTTCGTCTAGAGTCTGTCACTGTATCTAAGGGAAACATTGACCATAACTAGCTGATAAGAAAGGGTATAGAAGCATTTGAAATATGGTGTTACAGGAGAATGCTGAAGGTGAGGTTATTAGGTTGATGAGATACTGAATCGAATTGGTGAGAGGATAATTATTTCACGAAATGTGAGGAGAAGGAGAGAGATAGAGATAATGATAGGACACATTTTAAGACACCCACGACTTTTTCAGTTAGTGTTTGAGGCAAGAATATTACAAATTAGAGAAGATATAGAACGTACCGCAGTAGTTACGTCGGTACGGAAAGTTTAGCACAACATCGGATGGCATGGAGAGCTGAATGATACTAGTCTATGGACTCATGATTCAAACATCATCATCATTCAAAATTACGACTAATAAAATATAACACGTGTGGTACTTACTAACCAAGTGCTTACTCATTTCCTGAGCTACTGTACCGGTTTCGCTGCTTGGTTGTCAGAGTTTGAAATCACTTTGCGGAAACTAAATAAGAATCGAAGGCAACTCATCCATTAGAGTGACTTAGAGATAGCGTACCTTTCCATGTTGACGCGTTACCTCCATCAATCTTCTTCTTGACACCTCCGGGATATTTCTTGCTGTTATTGCAAAATACACTTTGATAATATATTCTTCTACAGCTTCTACTACACCAGACATTTTTGATATGAGAGACACTAAAATATGATGGAGAAAAATTCCCTCTCTGCAGATCGGGAAGCCAACACTCTACCTCTAATCTATAGAGGAACTCTTCTCAGAACACCTTTTCAACGACGCTCCGAATTGTAATAACTCTTACAAGGTGATCTAACGACATCTCGAAATGCAATGATTAGGCCACGGCTCTTCTCATAAATGTACGTATGATTTCGCGTGTTTAGTTTGTATCGCAATATCGATCTTACCCCATCGCTTAAATTTCGCTTCCATACCTTTCTAAACTTATTCATAAAAATATTAGTGTGATTTGGAAATTGTTTATGTAAAATGTAGATATATAATTAGCTACATTATTATTATAATTCATTACTCTTATATTTCTAATTATTATTGTTAGATTTTTTACGAAACTGCCACGGAAAGTGATTGTTTTCGTTAACGGTAATGTGACCTTAACAATACAGCCCGGATGTTACGGCAGTAACAGATTACAATACAGACTAATTTGTCGAGTGGTAAGTGTAATCCTATCCGCTGTTCCGTATCGTAATGAGAGTAGCATTTAGGGGTTCCAAGGAGGCGAGCGAGCCCCTAACATCTATGCAAATCTCATGGCAGTATAGTTGTCCTGGCTAGAATATACTTGTTACTCTCCTCACTCTGACCTATTATGAATGAATATCCTGGCCCCATACATGACATACTCCAACGAAATAAATGATTATCGAGTTGTCTATCACAAAGAAACTGGTTTATGTTGAAATTCTAAGCTTCCAATAACACTTACTGTTTTTAGTACCACGTTGAAAGGTAAGCGTAATCGATAGTTGTTCGGACCTATTGCATACCTACTCCTTATAAAAGCATCCCTTCCTACAGAAGTGAAATGTGGGATGCGAGGCATTTCAAAATATAATAATAATGATATTCTTTTTACGTCGTTCTAAATTCTACTAACGGTTTTCGGAGACGCCGAGGTGCCGGAATTTTTTTCCGCAGGAGCTCTTAAATTAATCTTCACTTATAGCATCCTAATTTAATCTTATCACTCATCATTCTTGTGTTAATATTAATTTAATGTATATTAAATATAATTATTGTAAAGGAATACATGTAATTTATGTATATTTCAGTGTCTGGTTAGATGGAAAAGAAGGCCTGAAGACCTTAATCTTGCCAAGTGAAATAAAAACATTACTACTATTATTACTTCCTTTACGTGTCAGTATTTTTGTTTACAAATCGTTTTACGTCACACGGCGACCATGGGTTAGGAGTGGCAGGGAAAATGGCCGTGTGGTTAATTAAGATACCTAATGCGAACATAGAAAACAACAGAAAACCTACTTCAGGGCTGCCGACAGTGGGGTTAGAACCCAATATCTCCTGAATACTGGATACTGGCCGCACTGAAGTGACTGCAGGTATCGATCTCGGTGTGCCATGAAATCTGCCCCCACGGGACTGACGTATTTGAGCACTTCCAAGTAGCACTTGAAGAGCCAGGATCGAACCTGCCGCGTTGGATTCAGAAGTCCACTCATCCCAGCCCAAAATGTCCTGTTAACGTTTTGTCTTAAATGCTCTTCTTTTGATTTATTGATGCATTTATTTGTAAGATTTATTGTTTTCCTTTCCACTTCGCTCCAACTGACTAATTTTTTCAAGATAGACTTTTGCCATTCTTGCGAAAACATTTTTTGTTAATTGTAACTGCATAAAGTAAAATACAATATAAAAAATTGCACTATTTATTGATTTAAGTTCACTGATTTTAATGCACTGTAATATAATGTGAACAGTCCTTTCTTACAGACATTTTCAAAATATTTCAACTGACGAAACAGTAGCTATGCTACATGGATAGAAGCTTCATTTAGAATGATCAAATAAATGTTCAACGTAAGTCAAGAAAACAGTAATTCACAATTTCAGTAATGGAGCAAGTGTTTGCTCATTTTAATGCTAATCCGTGTTAGTGAGTAGTTAAACATGTCAACATGCATCTCCCTATTTCCTTATTTGTAAATACCACAGCCTTAAATTTCTAAATACACTGACTGACAGAGCAAATGCAACACCAAGAAGGAGTGGTTCGAAAGGGATGAAAGTTGGGGAAAAAACAGAGACGGCACGGACGAATAATTGATGTTCATTTCAAACCGATATGCAGGTTACACAATGCGCACGGCATCGACTCAATAGGATGTAGGACCACCGCGAGCGGCGATGAACGCAGAAACACGTCGAGGTACAGAGTCAATAAGAGTGCGGATGGTGTCCTGAGGGATGGTTCTCCATTCTCTGTCAACCATTTGCCACAGTTGGTCGTCCGTACGAGGCTGGGGCAGAGTTTGCAAACGGCGTCCAATGAGATCCCACACGTGTTCGATTGGTGAGAGATCCGGAGAGTACGCTGGCCACGGAAGCATCTGTTCACCTCGTAGAGCCTGTTGGGAAATGCGAGCAGTGTGTGGGCGGGCATTATCCTGCTGAAACAGAGCATTGGGCAGCCCCTGAAGGTACGGGAGTGCCACCGGCCGCAGCACATGCTGCACGTAGCGGTGGGCATTTAACGTGCCTTGAATACGCACTAGAGGTGACGTGGAATCATACGCAATAGCGCCCCAAACCGTGATGCCGCGTTGTCTAGCGGTAGGGCGCTCCACAGTTACTGCCGGATTTGACCTTTCTCCACGCCGACGCCACACTCGTCTGCGGTGACTATCACTGACAGAACAGAAGCGTGACTCATCGGAGAACACAACGTTCCGCCATTCCCTCATCCAAATCGCTCTAGCCCGGCACCATGCCAGGCGTGCACGTCTATGCTGTGGAGTCAATGGTAGTCTTCGGAGCGGACGCCGGGAGTGCAGGCCTCCTTCAACCAATCGACGGGAAATTGTTCTGGTCGATATTGGAACAGCCAGGGTGTCTTGCACACGCTGAAGAATGACGGTTGACGTGGCGTGCGGGGCTGCCACCGCTTGGCGGCGGATGCGCCGATCCTCGCGTGCTGACGTCACTCGGGCTGCGTCTGGACCCCTCGCACGTGCCACATGTCCCTGCGCCAACCATCTTCGCCACAGGCGCTGCACCGTGGACACATCCCTATGGGTATCGGCTGCGATTTGACGAAGCGACCAACCTGCCCTTCTCAGCCCGATCACCATACCCCTCGTAAAGTCGTCTGTCTGCTGGAAATGCCTCCGTTGACGGCGGCCTGGCATTCTTAGCTATACACGTGTCCTGTGGCACACGACAACACGTTCTACAATGACTGTCGGCTGAGAAATCACGGTACGAAGTGGGCCATTCGCCAACGCCGTGTCCCATTTATCGTTCGCTACGTGCGCAGCACAGCGGCGCATTTCACACCATGAGCATACCTCAGTGACGTCAGTCTACCCTGCAATTGGCATAAAGTTCTGACCACTCCTTTTTGGTGTTGCATTTGCTCTGTCAGTCAGTGTAAGATTAAAATTTCCTTTTGTTACAAATGTGTGTTTTAGGTACAACTTTTGTGGTAAGAAGTGGAAATGCATAAAGCTTCCAGAAGTATGACCATCAGTGTAAGTTAATATTTCAAAAAATGCACGTAATATACGATAATAATACCACTTACATATTTTCATAAACAAAATAAAGACGATATTTTTATTTTTTATTTCTTCACACTTTCATATTTATGGGTTACCACATGACAAATTGTACCATACAAAGTATATTAATAAAGTAGGCCTATATAAGGCCTAACATATTACATTATACCCTACATTTAGAATGATTATGCAGTTTTAACCAAGACATTATTGAGGTTATTGAAATGATTCCTCAGAAATTGAAGAGAATCACGTTAAGGCTAATCATGGCACATCTTATAGATTATTTCCAAGAGGGAAATGAGAACAAAACTGAAGAAGTAATTTTGGAATGGGAACCATGCAACCCATTAACACAAACAAACAGTCGAAACTTTAACAACTGCTTATGTATAAATTTGTTCAATTATTCTTTACGCGTTGTATCCTCCGTAAATTCGCCGGTAACGCACCAGCCACTCACCGCTGGGTTCCGTGGTTCAAACCCGGGACACTGCATGTAAGTTTTGTCCTGGACAAAGTGGATGCGGTTCAGGTTTCCGTCCGCGTACTCCGGTTTTCCCTGTCGTTCTTTATTCCAGCAACACTCTCCACTATCATTTTATTTCATCTGGAAGCCGTTACTCACTGCCCCAGAGGAGTGAAACAGGCTTCGGCAGCCGGCACGATTCCCATTATTTCCGCTAGATGGGGGCTTCGTTCATTCCATTCCTGACCCGGTCAAATGTCTGGAAACAGGCTGTGGACTTTTCATCCCTTACGTGTCTTAAGTAGTTTCGCCCTGTGAACTTACAGGGTTCACTCTGTGCCCGTCTCGACGTATTGTCTCCCCAGCCGAGGTGCATCACCAAGTAGTCGGTTGCTAAGCAACGCAACTTCACTTCGCCTCCGCCACCTTGCAGATCACAGCTAATTAGACACTTCCCTGTCAGGCTAACGAGCTCCAGCTGCTAATACTGGTGCTCACAATGAAATGCTGACAACATTCGGACCTGCATGAGAGAACATTCTAGGGGAAAACGTGTATTGTTGAAGTCACCAAAGTTAGTCTTCTGAAAGTATTTGGAGTTTAATTTTACGATTAACTCCAAGGAATTGATTTTCTGAAGTTTGACCACAAGAATAAAAAGCAGCCAAGCTGGTACACTCTACTAAGAAGCTAACATTTCCGAAAAATATAGACTATATTTCACGTTTTGTGTAGTACAGTATACACGTCAGAACTTTTTGAAAATATTCATGATCCTTGGTTTTTATACCAGACTGGAAAATAGTAGCCTAAGTCAGGTGCAGTTTAACTTTTCGCCATTCGGTAGGAATTCTTCTTACCTGTATTGATGGATTATGGAATTGAGGATAGATCATTAAACGAAATCCAAACATTTATGTTGAAAATTGAACTGTAGTGAGAATTGATCGTAAAATGAGTCCTTGGTTCAAGGTACTCGCAGGGTTTATACAGGACACTGCAACCTTTTCCCATTGTTAGTCACATTCTATGTGGTTCATCTGCTGGAAGGTATAAAGTGCCAGCGAGGGATTTACTTAGCTGGAAATGTTGAATGCAGTTTGGCCTGAGCCGACGACTTCGTCTTAATGGCAGACTGTGCTGAAAGCCTGCAGTCCAATATATTGAAACTTGGAAATGGGTGTCATGTGTATGGTATGAAAATTAGCCTTGCCAAGGCTAAATTGATGTCAGTAGGTAAGAAGCCTGAGGTTCGGAATACGAAATTGGAACAGGTAGATAACTTCAAGTACTTTTTATTTTTACATTTTGCTTTACGTCGCACCGACACAGATAGGTCTTATGGCGACGATGGGATAGGAAAAGCCTAGGAGTGGGAACGAAGCGGCTGTGGTGTTAATGAAAGCACAGCCCCAGCATTTGCCTGGTTTTGAAAATGAGAAACCATGGGAATACCAACATCATGGCTGCTGACAGTGGGGTTCGAACCCACTATCTCCCAGTTGCAATTTCACAGTTGCGCGGCCCTAACCGCACGGCCATCTCGCTTGGTATTTTAAAGTATTTGGGTTGCGTGTTCTCCCATGATGGTAGTATAATAAGTGAGATTGAATCAAGACGCAGTAAAGCTAACGCAGTGAGCTCGCAGTTGCGATCAACAGAATTCTGTAAGAAGGAAGTCAGTTAACGGGCGAAATTATGTTTTAAGACAGACTTTGCTTAGTGAGGGTAAAAGCTGGATGCACTCAGGATACCTTATTTATAAATTAGGAGTAACAGACATGCAAGTAGTGACAATAACAGGTGGGAATAATGTAGTAGAGTACTCGGAATGAGGTGATACACGCTCATTTGTGAACAGAGTCGGTGGATGAAGCTGTAAGAACAAACAGCCTATGGTGGAAGGGTCATGTGAGGCGAATGGAGGTGGATAGGTTTAAATAATGAAGTATGTCATGGAGGGTAAGAAATGTAGAGGGAACTAAGATGACGATGGTTAGACCCAGTTTTAACGATTTAAAGATACGAGGTATGGAAATAAACGAACCCACAGAGTTAGTTGAAAATCAGGTATTTTGGAGGCGTACAACACAAAGAACACTGAAAAGAGTTTCAGTCGATTCATTTATTTTATATTTTTGACATGAGTACAGCTGGGGTGCATCCGAACATTTGTGTAAGGCAATGCGACAAAAATGTGACGGAAATGACGTCACATTAATCGTTACTGTAGGCCTCATTCGCCAAAGATGCTGCGGCTACAAGTCAAGTTTCTTCGACGTATCTCGGGGTTATTATTTATTTATTTATTTATTTATTTATTTATTTATTTATTTATTTATTTATTCCTGATTTATATTTGTGGTGAAGTTAGGGCTCACGTACCTCTCTTACACTTAACCACAATAAAATTTTAAAATGTCGAAAAAAGGTAAGATACAGTAATTCTATAAAGAAGTAATACTAGGAACAGATAAACTAATATTAGGTTACGAAGCAGTCCGAGTAGTATAAGTGGACAGATTGATTGATTGATTGATTGATTGATTGATTGATTGATTGATTGATTGATTGATTGATTGATTGATTGATTGATTGATTGATTGATTGATTGATTGATTGATTGATTGATTGATTGATTGATTGATTGATTGATTGATTGATTGATTGATCTAGAAAAACTTCAATATTATGTTCTATTATCTTCAAGTCCATTACATATATCCATAGCTTCATTCAAAATGCAATTTTCAAAAGTAACCACACTTTTCTTAAATAGACCCGACATTGAACCAAGAACTGTATAGGAAGATAAAGAACATTTAGGACATCATAAGGGAAAGGATCGTGTTCTCGGACACATGCTGCAAGCAATATAGTTTCTTGTAAACAAGTGAACCAAAGTACGTTGGATCCAAAAGGTACAAAGGGAATACAGGAGCCAGAGATATTCACTAGAGTGATCTCTAAATAAAAGAATTCAGGCTTGCACAGGTTTTCAGGACAAAACTAGGCCCACAAAGAAATAATTTTGGATAGAATGGGGAAGATGTTTGCAATGTATGAGAATGAAAGAATATTGTACAAGGAGACGGACCAGAAAATTTTAAGCTCTTACGAATTAACGTGCTCCTTTGATTGCCAAAATGAAGGGAAGAAGAACATTATTAATTAATCAGTGTGTTTCTTTCGTTACAGGTTTCCATTACTTCACTTTCTGGTTTTAAGTACGACCGACTGAAATGTCTGATCTCGATTGTGAAGACACTTCTCTAGAATTGTTACAACTTCGAGTTAATAATACCTTGTTCTTCCTACTGTAATAAATTGGCGCTAATTAACTGTTCCCTGTTTACGGCATCAGAAACAACGATACGCTGCACGAGGTCTTAAACACTCAGCTTAATGGTTATTAAACACGTTCTCTCTAAAACTACTGATGTGAACACAGAAGTCTTTACGTGATTGAAGCAGTTCTAGGTGAATACTAAGAGTAAGCACCTTCTACAAAGCTGTACGGACTTGTAAAACATTTCCCGAAACTCAGGAAAGAGAGCTCTCACAAGGCTTAGTTGCCTAGCAACGACTGCCTTGTTCCTCTCAATGAGCGAGTGTATCTCATTAGTTAATGACTTGCCTACCGACCGCATAAAGTAGATTACAACCATATCGACACAATCGATTATTGCTCTCGCGAGAGTACAGTGTGCTTCAGAGGGAAAGCCTAATATAACAGGGGCTTCACAGAAGTAGACCCCTAATGTGTCGGCAACCTCCTTACTTTACTTGTGCGGAGGGACTGTTTACTCTAAACCTGAAAGCCTCAAATAATAGTTATAAATCGTATGCTTAGGAGTTTATAAGTTAGAATTCAAAAGTACTGAAGCGACTCTACCCGCACAACAGTTCTGTTACAAGAATTGCATAACGAATGAGGGGTCCGGACTAATGAAAAGCCTAGAGGTTGTTACTCTCGCTACAGTACGGAAGAGCGGGCTAGACGACTAGACAAATTAGTCTGTACTAGTACGTACCCGCAGCATCACCTCCGTTTATTAATTCAATCGTTAATGTTTTTAAATCATTTATTTAAAAGCAAAAGATGTTTTTATCAATTATATTGTTACTTTCAATGCTTAAGGTACCGGGTTAGTGGATGGTACAAGTAATATTAAAACAATATAAAAAACCAAACTACTTTTTCCGTATAGAGCTTCCGGGTGAACTATCTTAAGTGTGCTTCCATTTGGAGCTGAGATGTATACTGTGTTTGCCTTTGAAACTCTTGAACAACCCACGTATATTTGACGACGGGAGAAGCACCGTTTCCAAAGATTGAGTCCTAGAACTTTAAGCGATTGTCCTTGTGCCCTATTAATGCATATAGCGAAATTCAAAGAACCGGGGAACTGCAGACACCTATACCGACACGTTATATCGGAAGTGATGATTTGCACTCTGGAATTAGTTGCTTGTTGATGACATTCACAACTTCATTTCTCCAAGCAAAAATTGCTCGTAAACGCAGTCATGCATCAACATTTTGAGCGAATGAAATGAATATGGGGTAAATATTGAGCTTTACCCATAAAATAATAAATTGAAAGGATGAAAATTAATAAAATAATTAATGAAGGCATGTCTTGACCTGTAAAAGTATTCATCTAAGAATACGCCTCTATTAACAATTGTAAATCTCTGCTTGACATCGATTTGGCTGGGTATGTACACGTACACACAGACAAACAGTTCAGGATATTACATGTTGAAAATTGCTGCTCGTATCGGGACGGAAAATGGCTCCTTAACGTGTATTGCCTATCTTATGTACGTTGCCGAGCGTCAGCGAATCTATGCATTTAATCCTGTTGATGGTACGATGGTTCTTATATTATTATTATTATTATTATTATTATTATTATTATTATTATTATTATTATTATTATTATTATTATTATATTTACGTTGACATGTCATTAAATGCAAGATTTTTTTTGTACTATTGAGACAATTTCGAAGATTTTGATTTAAGAGCTTGAGTTTTGCGGAACATACACGTTAGTGTTATATATATATATATATATATATATATATATATAGATTCTAACGTATTACTGGCTAAAATTCTGGGCTATGTGATTAGAATTAAGAAGTACATAAACAACAAACCGTGCAAGGTCACGACCGTATAATATAATTTATTTACTAAGTTCCAAATGCCCGCAGACACACACATATCACCATATGTCTCATAATGCTTTCATGCATCCACGACACCATGAATCATTGTTTTGAGCTGTTCGTTGGCGTGGAATGACATAAGTAGAAGAAAAATCTTTAGTGGAACTTTGACAAGTAGAAAAGATCATAATATGAAGATAAATTTGGAGCTTAAGAGGACAGATCGGGGCAAATACATATTCATTTATAGGACGAGCGGTAAGTGACTGGAGCACATGATCAAGGGCAATATTCGATAAATATCGAAGTTCGTTGAAAATAGTTAAGAAAAAGCGAGTTAAACAATTGATAGAGAATCTTGCACCTGGACGACAGCCGTAAATGTAGCTGATTAATTGATTTATTTGATCACTTTATGTCCTATCTCTCCCTCTCTGTATTGGGCTTACAGCCTGTGTACTTTCAAAAAGTCAAATAAATAAATAAATAAATAAAAATCATCCATGTTATTTGGTAACGCTGCGTAAATTATGATACTCATTCAGACCTACAAGAATATATCCATTTCTTCGACTTTCCTCCAACACTAGCTGCAAAACCACCAATTTCTCATTACTCTAGCGTTCCTGCTCTATTCAATAAAAAAATAGCATGTTAATGACAAATTTACTATTCCCCTAATTTTAGTGAAGGTGTGACGTCAACAAACACGCTTCCTCTCGTGTATAATGAATTAAGTCGTAGAATGACTCGTTTGGTTGTATTATGAACGTACAACATCCGTTATTTCTTAGAATAGACAGTCCCGTTGCATAGGTAAACCGAAGAGGTTGCCGACATATCAGGCTGAAATTCATCCTCTCCGAAGTATCTGTTAACTTTAAACCGACGAACTTCCTGAGCAGTGCGTAACAGAAGCAATTTAAAAATCCACAGTTCTAGCACTTCAGGCAAGCGTTCAAGGTTGAAAATATTCTACGAATTTTAGGTCAATAAAATGTAGTAAAATACTAGAGGACCCGCACTGCTCCGCAGTATTCGTTATAAATAGATCAGGTAACTCGTCGCAGTCATATTGTCTTGTGTGCTATTTTCAATGGTTTAATGAACATTTAATACAGGTAATGTAGTTTATAATACTTCTTTCCACACAATATACACTGTGCTTTCGGCCATATAATATTTTCAAACGATCTTACCTGAGATAGTGCAACATACAAGTTGCCTTGACTTAATACTGGCTCGGATAAGTAGACACAGACTTTTTCAAGAATTTGTTCCTGCGCCTTATTAGTGGTCGTACAGAAGGCTGGTCGACTTCATAACTTCCCGTCTGTACGTACGTAGACCTTTTCCCCTTAGCAGCATGTACGTAATGAGGAGCGTTCTGCCATCTGCTGAGTATATTTAGAAGCTTGGGAAGGTCAGAGAATCAAAGAGTGTACAGCACGGAATAATATTCTTCCATGATCAGAGGAAGCGTATATCTCTGTTTGACAGGTAGTAATCAAATATGGCTGCAAGCAATGACATTATAAAAGATGAAAATCACATATATCAGAATATTAATGGAAATGTTAGTCGCTTAGCAACCTGCTAAGTATATAATGTATTGCGGGTTATGGTAGGAATTCACCTGCAGTTATTGAAGTGATCATTTAATGATTTGATTTTATAATTACTCAAAGTTGGCTGCACTTAGAGACCTATCAATGTCTCATGATTCACCGGCAAATAGTACAACAGAAATGAAACTAATCGGTCCAGTAGAATGGCCGAACATATCTGCCAAAGCTGCTTTTAGTAATATTTATTTATGAGAATATATTATTTTAATTCCTAAAAATTGCAATCCTTTCCTTAATACGTATCCTATCGATTTGATTTTCAGTTTGCAATTTCCTACCACTAAGAGCGCTAATGTGAGTCAATGCTGAGTTTCACATAAGTTTTTATAACTGAATTGGTGTGGACATTTTAAAAAAGTCAATAAATACGTGAGGGTATGGAACCAGGGAACACATTGCAGGAATAACTATGTAAATAAGTTAATTTGGCTAGTATTTGAATAACAAAGAAGTCGAGTAAAGAAACAAGAAATTTTAGACTGTTTTTCCGGAACTGCACTTAGAGCGGAAGTGATTTTTCGAAATGTTTGGGTTTGATAGAGCTACCCAAAGACTGAAAATTTGAAGACATTCCAAGCCCCTTAGCTCTTCAACGTGTGTAAAAGTTGAGGAAATTGCTTAATTTAAGATTTTTTGTAGTATGGGGGACCCTAGTTTTTCTGCTAAGACATGTTTTCAACATTGCAAGTCGAGAAGATGTTTAATTATGGTGTTAGCGGAAAATGTTAGAAGACAGGTGTATGGATCAGACCACAAATGAATTGTTGTTCAATCGAGAACGTGAAACGGGAACGATTTGGCGAATTTATAAAATCCATTATTATCGTCAAATATTGTTAATAATAGAATGGGAATTATAATTTATTTTCTGCTTGAGAGGATATAATAATATACGTACAATTTTTAGCTGCTACATACATTTCAGATGATTTCATATGCGATAACAGTTGAATGTTATTTATAGCTGGACAGGTAACCCTTCTTTTCTCAATTTACAGGCTAAAGATTAAACCTTATTATCTACAACCCTGGTAAATAACGCAGCAAGTGATAAATTGTGACCGGCGAAACAGCTGAGCAGGAGCGATAACGGTTCCAGTGCAGGGGGCTCTGGAGTCAGGAATATAAAACTTGCATTAGGTCACTCCCGGCGTTCATCATTTATTCAAGTGTTTATCTACGGCAACAAAAGAGGGAATTTTTTAAAACAATAGGACGCTAATGACGTCATGCACTCGGCTAGGTTCACGTTCTACTGTTTGTCCTTAATGGGCTAATAGGAGGAAGTGAGGGAGGGAAAACGTGCACTACTCTGCGAAAGCATCTGACGTCTCATGTTGAGGTCGTGGTAGTGATTATTGTTTTAAGAGGAAGTGCACTGTTGAGACGGAAAATGGAAGACGTTCGACTGTTCGAACGATAAAGTTATCGGTAAAAGAAACGAAGCTCCATGGAAGGTGTGAAAATGTAAGACTCCCTAGGCCTTGATAACCTAATACTGTCGGGGTCGGAAAGGAACAAGAATTGACCAAGGATAGATGAAAATAAGGAGCCTGGCACAAGTAAATTGGAACCAATAACGAACTCAGCTAGAAGAACCGTGGTCGCCAAGCAACGCTCCCAAATGGAGAGCCTCTATTTCCCCTTTTAGTCTGCTCTTACGAAAGGTTACGGGAGATACCGTGGATGATTACCGCAAGCCCCACCCACAACGCACAACTCTTGGTGATGAACTCTGTTCATTCCTAAACATTCCCTACAATTAATCTTTTTTTATTTGGGTCATCAGTCCATAGACTGGTTCGATGCAGCTCTCACCCCACCCTAACCTGTGCTAACCTTTTTCATTTCTATGTAACTACTGCATCCTACATCTACTTGTCATATTCATATGTTTATCTAGCCCTACCGTTCTTACCGACTACACTCCCCTCAAAGAGCAATTAAACAAGTCCTGGATAACTTAACTTGTCCTTTAGTTCGATCTCTCATTCTGGTCAAATTTAGCCAAATCATTCTCTTCCCACAAGTTCTATTCAGTATTTCTTCATTCGTATTTCTATATACAGTATATGCATACATTTATTCAGAGAATAAACACTCCCCCATAAAAATGTTGCCCATGAGGACAGAGTATAATAAATACAATAATTATGACTATATAAATGGTTTCTCAGTATGGATAATGGACCGTTCAAGGCTTTGAGGACCACATTCTCTGTCAACTACTCTGGAAGTTTGAGTCTTTAGCGGAATTCTTCGAAGAACATAGAAACTGTTCCTCTAGCACCAATCATGAGGCCTATATCCAGTCCGTATTCACGTCGGTAGAAAGGGATAGTTGGTTCGTAGATCATTTTATTTTCCTTGTCTACATCACTGGGCTGATTAGCGTGCGATTCAAACCGAAGCGTAGGATCAGTAATATACCCATTGTTGTTATTGTCGAAAGCTTCATATCAATCCTACAATAATCCATGGTCCTCTTCGTTCACTGTGTAACCAGCTTCTCGCATTGACTGAGCGACGGACCTCCGTATCGCATGGTGGTGTCTATTAAATCGCGGTGTTTCGTCGTAGGGACAGTAACCCAAGGGTTTCTATCTCGTTGAGGCAATACCGAGAACGGTTATTGTCCTGGCATTATTATTGAAGACCACATTTCGAAAGCTTCTATGGAATTCTTTATAAGCTAGTTATCGTCCCTGTTTCACTTCCATACAGTGGCACGCTCCAGATGAAAGTCACGAAAATCATATTTCTAATTCCTATATCTTCTTCTTTATCTGTTTACCCTCCAGGGTCGATTTTCCCCTCGGACTCAGCTATGGATCCCACCTCTACCGCCTCAAGGACAGTATCCTGGAGCATCAGACTCTGGGTTGTGGGATACAACTGGGGAGGATGACCACTACCTCGCCCAGGCGGCCTCACCTGCTATGCTGAAAATGGACCTTGCCTTGGGATGGGGGAGATTGGAAGGGATAGACAAGGAAGAGGGAAGGAACTGGCCGTGGCCTTACGTTAGGTATCATCCCGGCATTTGCCTGGAGGAGATGTGGGAAACCACAGAAAACCACTTCCAAGATGGCTGAGGTGGGAATCGAACCCATCTCTACTCAGTAGACCTCCCGACGCTGAGTGGACCACGAGCCATCCCTCGTACCACTTGTCAAATTTCGTGGCACTGCCGGGAATCAAGCCCTGGCCTCCGTGGGTGGCAGCTGATCACACTAACCACTACACCACAGAGGCGGACTTCATTCCTATATCAATGTTCGAAATGAGCAAATTTCTTCTCTTAAGAAGGGCCTTCCTTCCTTGTGCAAGTCTACATTTTGTGTGTCCTTACTTCTGCCATAATTTGTTATTTTACTACCTAATTAACAATATTCAACAATTTCCCTTAAGACTTCATTTCCTAATCCATCCCATTGTCGCTATAAGCCCTATCTGACCGGGCGAGTTGGCCGTGCGGATAGGAGCGCGCAGTCATAGGCTTGCATCCGGGAGATAGTGGGTTTGAACCCCACTGTCAGCTGCCCTGAAGGTGGATTTCCGTGGTTTCCCTTTTTCACACCAGTCAGATGTCACTTCCTTCCCACTCCTAGGCTTTTCCTGTCCCATCGTCTCCATAAGACCTGTGTCGGTGCGACGTAAAGCAAAGAGTAAAATAAATCCTATCTGCGTCTGTGTTTAGTAAGGATTCTTTTCAAAATTATTATGTATTTGGTACTTCCTAAAATTCACTTTACAAATATGAATACAAGTGACATTTTCTGAAATAGACCTGGAAAATGTGCAGTCCACACTGTGTTCTACCTCACTGCTAGGATTCTATTTATTCATAAATAGGAATTCCTCCTGTCTCCTTCCCACGTCGTTGGTAGTTTTGTTGCGATCTGTTCAGCGTCTGTTCTCTGCGGCGTCGCCTGTGTCATAATTACTATTGAAGTATTTTATCGGAATTGTTCCGAACAGCACAATAAAAGCATGTAGCCTTTCCGAGTTCGCCCTCTCACTATTTCCACACCCCATCCCCATCCCTTGCATCAATTGTGAAAAAAATAAAATAGAAGGATCTGATGAATTGAGCAGGAGATATATCGAGCAATCAGAGTACATTGTTCGGGCCGGTACAGGATTGCAGCCATTGTATTATATCTGCTCTCAGTGGAATGGTGCAATTTATATCGAGATCTGAATATTGAGCTCGCGTCCTTAACGAGATCGAGTTTATTTCATCGGCGTGCACTCAATATGGAAATTCTTCCAACTATATTTAACTCTGCTTGATAGTGTGCAAGGAAATTGATGCCAAGGTATGTATTGCGGTTGTGTTTCCATCTGGATGTGTCCCTTCAATTCTAGAATATACTCTACCTGCTCATAGCTCATACTATACTGTATGTCTCTTAAAAATACTCGTATCTAAATTTCACGACTTCTTGACGTGGAATTGAACTCCATGTCCTTCCTTATCAAGTGATCTGTATTTGAATCATTACCCACATGTTAGATTACCTATCAATTGTTTGCCTAATCTTTCCTTAAATAATTTTAAAAAATTGGATTTTATCCAACGTCCCTTCGGTTATTGTCATAGCTTGGATGTTAAGGCAGAAATAAGTTAGATTTCAAACTAATTTTTGCTATCTAACTCACTGTACCATATTCCAATGAGACTAACATAGCATTTAGAGGTTCCAAGGAGGTTAGCACCTAACGCCCTCTGTGGGTGAGGGACGCATACAAAGAATACACCCACAGTATCCCCTGGCTGTCGTAAGGGGCGACTAAAAGGGGAGATCAATGGATGCTCAATTTTTAACCATGAAATTACCTGTGATTAGTACCATCTACTTACTTGCGATTAGTGCCACTATGTGAGAGAAACCATGGGTCTGTGGGTGGATTACTATGGATTTACAGTGTATACTATCCGCCACTATCACGGAGGCTCCTCTCTGTCCAGGTACGGTTGGAGCACGCCAGGGGGATAAAAGGAGGCTAACCTCACTCGGGAGTTCAATCCTCTGGTGGTGGAGATCATGGGTCTGCGTTTCGAGGAATTCGTACCCACAATGTGACGAACACCAGGAGTATACGTTACTTCTGATTAGTATCACTGCATGAAAAATACCATGATTCTACTTTACTAGCGTTAAGTACCATTATGAGGGGTCGCTGACCTGGATTTTGGACCCCTTTAGACAGCAAGCATCATCGATTCAGTATTGTGCTCTAGAACTAGTCCGTTTGTCAGCATATAGCTTTGTTTTAATATACCTTCTGGGAAGGTGGGCCACTGCGGTTTGGATCCACTGATTGTTTTAAGTTCATTATCATTAATCATAGTCGTATCTTTGAATTCTAGTCAGTGGATTGTTTTTGGAATTATTTTTAACTTTGAATATTGTGAGTTGGATCCGTTGTTTATTTTGCATTCGTATTCATTCATTCATTCATTCATTCATTCATTCATTCTGGACAGTGGATGAATTTTGGAATTTTAAATTGTCACTGCATTTTATCTCATTTCGTACCATTAGGGGTCGATGACCTAGATGTTAGGCCCCTTTAAAGAATTAACATCCTCATCATCATCATCCCTAACGTTTATGCAAACCTCACAGCAGGTCTGTTGTTCGGGTCGAGTATACTTATTACTAAGTAACATTGCATTAATGGCTAAACATCTGGGCTGTAGTTATTATCAAGCGTATGAATTATAAAGATATGAATAATGATCATAATAATACGTTTTATTTATTCTGAGAAAGTTGGGGAAGTATTCCCTTCGTTACACTTTACCTGTTAATAATAACTGCTTTTAATTGATGCAAAAAATGTCAATACGATAAAAAAGAACAATTATAGTAGTTATAGTACGGGATTAATAAAATAAACAACCCTAGCGATATTAAAAGAATCATATATACACAAAACACATTGTACATAACGAAAGACGTACGAATGTTATGTACTACATATACTAATTAAAGGAACGTTTTAAAAATATGTACATTTAAAGAAGATGGCGAAATATCGTCTTCATTGACAGGTGATGAGAAGGAAGAGGATGATCTGCGAAAAGAAGAGGGAAATAATGAAGAGGAAGTAGGAGGAGGTGCTTTCAGCTGAATACTAGATGATTGTCATGTTTAAAAAAATATTTGGACAAAGGCGTATTTAAAAGCCGAGTTTTTTGGGGATGTTTTTGACGTCCACATGTAGGTGATTCTATTGTCGTGCTGGGGTAATGGTGAATTATTTCTCGTAGAGTGTTGTTCTGTGAATGCTGCATAGTGAAATAAAATAAACAATCCCCATGGCGCATAATCCGCGAAGAGTCATAGCTTACCAAGCGACCGGTGCTGAGCCCGATGGCCTGCAAATGATGGGGTGTCATGTGGTCAGCAAAAAGAATCCGCTCGGCCGTTATGCTTGGTTTTATAGACCGGAGCCAGTATCTAGCCGTCCCATAGCCCCTCAGTTGTAGTGGCGGAGTCTAACTGGACCTCCTACCAGCCCTTAGATACAGATAAAAATACCTGACTAGGTCGGGAATCGAACTCGAGGCCTGCGTTAAATGAACTACAATTTAAGACTTAAACTCTGGACATAAGCATATACAGGGTGGTCGGAAACGTGAACATGAAATATGAGGTTTAGAGGGTTGGTCACACTGATAAATTATTTGAAGAAAAAATAATGCGGTGCCTCGCGATATTGATATTTTATTAGGCAATCAGATCGCGTGCGAATTCAAATGGGCTTTGTGGGGCGGTGTTTCTAAACCTGCATGAGGCTTAAGATAAGCTTAAGGGGACCCATTTAAGAAAATGAACTTCTCCAGGGTTGTGATATGAACGTGAACCTCCGATCTGACAGAATCGAGCCATGACAACTGCGCCACGGTGAAACTCCCGGTGTGTTTACGTTTGACGCCGATTTCTTGGCGTGGCTATCAAGTGTCGGGAAATTGAACTCGGTGATTAAGACGTATCCGCAGCGGGGGAGAGCAGCTGTTGAATGCAGGAATGAGAGACAAGATAGTAAAAAATGGTGGGCAATCCATAGTTTTGGGGTACAGATACATTTTTAGCTGTGATAAGTAAGATTTTGAAAAGCATTGTCTTGCCAGTTTCCCTCTTCTTTGACCACAGAGGAATGCATTTCACTGACCTTCATAATACGATTTATTTTCCTGGGTTGAAGAGCCTTCATCTATGAGAAACACTGAACATCCGGTGTTATATTTCTATTTTTTTTACCACATTCGTCCCTGATTCACCTGATGCCCCCTCTGTTACTTCTCACGCACACACACGGCGTGTGATGAAACATCTTAGTTGGAGCTCAATGTTGGCGACAGCTCCCGCTTGGAGCGCCATGTCAGCATACAGCGAGCCATCTGGTGACGAACGAGCGTACCACTACGGTAAAGCATTCTTAAATTCAAACCCTCATTATTGTAGAAGCCTTCCTCGTGAATAGTCGAGATTTTCTTTTGAAGGCGTGGAGCAAAGTTCACTGTGAAAGGTAGAGAATTTCACCTTGTTTTCTTGACACCACATGAGCCCGAACGTTGATTTGTCTACTGAGTGTTTTATTCCAAAGTTTACAAAACACCTTGTTGACGTTACTTCTATGAGGAGATAGGTATCGCGTGTTGGTTTCCCACTTTGAATTGCATGTACATACGCGTTTACTTTTTTGCCTTCTGGGGATTAAAGGATGGTTTTCTTTTTGTGACGAATTACAAGTACAGTCATCATTATCGGATGCGGAATCCAACTTTTAAAAATCATTAAAACTTACAACAGAACTCCATTTAATACAATACGTCTATGCTGATGCGCTTCGTGCTACAGAGTAGCCACACGCCACGGATTAAGGGTAACTCACAAGCTAAAATGTAAGGTAGGGGCCAAATTCCGTCCCCGCACCTAATTTCGTCCCCCTAGGGATTTCTGCACGCGTAACCTCATCCCGTTGTCTTGTTCTGAGAGCTGGTTGTGTGCACCACGTTCAGTTTCCTTGTACAAGGATTCATTTTTCATGTTTATCTGAGATAGTGCAGCATTCAAATGGAGAGACTGTGTTTTCCTAGAATGAGCACTGATATGAGTATGGAATACTGGTCTGCATTTCATTTGTGCGGTGTACAGTACTTCCTAGCGTATAATTGCTACAGTGAGGTGGTTGGCGTGAGTTACTGTAGCAGCCATAATAAATCACTAAATGTTCGTAATTTTGTCCCCCTTTCTTTATGACGTGTTCTAATTTTTCAAATGGGAATACGCAAGCGATGGGATAAGAAGGCTACGAAAATGGCCATTAACGCAGTGAGGGAACAAGTAATGGGTAAAAAGTGTACAAGTAAAGTGGTTAACATCCCACGAGCATTGCAGAAAGACTGTGTTAAAGAGAATACCAAGAAAATACTTTTCATAAATGACCTTCAAGTAATTCATTATAGAGAAAGTGTTTGGTAAAGTTAGAAAGGGAAAATATGTTAAAATTAATTTTTCTCTATATAAATTTGTTGGGGGACAAAATTACGATCACATTTTTGATAGTTTAGTTTCTGTAGTATTTTATCAATTATTGACTACCTTACGTTATAACAGTTTTATTGTAACTTGCACGTAAGTGGCGAATATATTCAGTAATATTTTTATCAATTTCTAACCTTGTCCATAATATTCCTGAATTTGTTAAAGTTCAAATTTGCTAAGGGGACGAAATATGGGCCTCATATCTTACATCCGAAACATTTCCCCACAGATACTAAAATATGATTCTTTTCAATGATCATACTATTGACAACTGTTACATTATATTTAGTTGAAGCTAGATGGCAGGACAGTTACGTATTTTGAAAATTCGTACCGATAACAATAAAACGAAACAATTGCTGGACAAATGGAGTCCCGCAGGGGGACAACTACAAAATGTCATAAAATGTGGGACGTCCCCTAGCACCGGCCCAAAAGCATTTCCACGTTAAATTGGAAAGTGTTATATATCAATTCAAGACTTACTGCTATTTGTCCCTTGTAAATCTTTAGTAGTGAATGGAGTAACCTTTAAAAGAAATCGTGAAGGTGGAGGTAATTAGAATCTAACAAAGTGTTTCCTAATAAGGAGACGGTCCCGATCGGGAAAGCTCTCTTCTCATTAAGGACGACACAGCTCGTACAGTAGGTGTTGCCTAGAAACGGGATTACTGTGAAGAAAGCACCAAGAAAAGAAAGAAAGCAGACAGGTTAAAATGCCCGCGCCAATAAAACATACAAGCGCTCAGGGAATTGGATTCTGGCGAGTACAAAGACGAACAGGGAACAAAACAAACAAGGAAGGAATTGCTAGCGACGACATCAAAGGTTTATAAGATAAACAGCGGTGATCTCCGCTGTCGGAGGTTCGTAGCCTGGGGACTTGAATACGGAAAAATACTGTTCCTTCTAAACCCACCGTGGAAGAAATTGCCTTCTTGTGTACATCTGAGAAGAGAAACACACAGTGTAGGAGCAGGAGAAGTGAATTCTCTAACTTGTAAAATGAAATTAAAACGAATGAACTTAAGAAAGTGAGAGAAATATTTATATTAAATCAATAAATTCATTAGAAGTGGTAACTATGTATCTCAGTTGGTCAGGTGGCCTTTGTCCTAATTGTGGTGATATAGTGTTGATACGTGAATGTCTCTAAGTTGGCCTTATATGTTCTGATTTCTTAAACTTTCCCCTTTCTTTGCACGGCAAAATTGCCACGAGTGTATGGTTGAAGGGACGTTAAATATAATTATTTATTTCTTTCGAACTCACCACTGAGGATCACGCTACAATTCATTTTTTCCTTGGATGAAGTTTCCTCTTCCACCAGTACTCCTTAACATGAGCGCTATGCTGTTTCTTCTGTTTATCCGTGCAGGCTCTTCTCGTCCTTGCAGTTCTTTCGACTTGAACACCTTACAAATTTTGAATCGTGGTCCGGAATGTTCCCTTGTCTAATATCTGAACTTGTCTATATCTTTTTGAAATTCCTTAATCCAGTCCATCGTTGTCTTCTTGTTCCACAGGTCGTCAAGTAACATTTTTATTAGTCTAGTTTTGTCCATTCTGTACAAATGTCCCAGAAATAACCTCTTTCTCATGGTGTATGAAATTTTCTCCGCATTTTTGACTTAATTGTTGCTTCGAAGTTTTCATCCTTTTTTCAGTCTGGATTAGGCCCAATATTTTCTGTATTACTCTCCTTTCTATGACCTCCACCTTCTCCAATTTGTAATTCATCGGGAGACATATTATTATTATCATTATCATTATGCAAGCTCTTCTCAACACAAAGGACAACTGCGTTGATACAATCAAACGTATTAAATTTCCCTTTAAATCAAATTCTATAAATGTGTCTTTAAAGAAATGGAACTGAAACTGATTGAGGAAACTTATCCGCTTTATCCATATGTGATTCCTAATATTTTATATCATATAGTATTTTAATATACATTTTAACTAGGTAAAAATAGTTTTTCTTCCTTTATTCTTTTTATAGTACTAGAGGAGCATTTGCAGAAACATAACCGGAGGTTTGCTCCGATCTAATTCTAAAAGTCCGGTCGTGCAACAATCGAGCAAGCGTCTTCTGCCCTGACAGCACATACATTGCTAAAATTTCTAATATATATACAACGACGAACGTATCAATGCAAAGGATGTGAAATTGGACGTTAAGATTCCTAGTGGCAATGGCAGCAAGAATACAAGCAGTGACAAGGTACATTTTATCACCGGCTGACTCAGCTAATGGATCCATCCAGGGTGATGATACACGTTGTAAGAGTGTAAAGGATAGGAGGAATGAGTGGACAAGCCAAGTGTGTTTCTAGATATCAGCAAAGTGTACATATAGTGACTAGTGTTGAGGTTAAACAGGAAAACGTTTAATGTTAATGTGATGAGATGTTCTATCTTGAGGCTTGGATACGGTACATTTTGATGTAAATACGCTGACGAATAAATTATTCAAATACTAATAATATATTGACAGGGCGGACCAAACAATCACCCGTTGTACATTATTATTGCACTGTGTATCTTAAATTTATTTTGTTAGATTGCACTTATGTTGTAAACTTACAGACCTTGGCTGTCACATACCTCTCCCCACATTCCTTGCCTTTTGTCTGAGGTCAGTGGCATTGTAGTGAAGGGTCTTCATTGTCAGAAAGATGAATTACTGTCAAGCCGTGTAAAATAGTGACTCGTCAGACCCAGTTCCGGAAGTACAACAGGTACAATGTCCAGTGAGTTACTTGTGTAATTATGTTAGGAATTCATCCAGTCAATTTCTTGTCGCTGAAATGAGTTATGAGGAGTATGAGGCAAGGGTCTCAACTTTTCATCTTTTTTACTGTATGTGTGGAAGGGGAGGAAAGTTCAGTGAGAGTGAGGATGAATTAGAAATAATAGACTCTATCACTGATACGGGACAGAGCGGTAATGAAGAAGAACTAAATATTACTGACTATGATTTACATTTTTCAATGGATTTCAACCATAACTGGAAAGGATGGCATTACGAAATGGACAAAATTTTCTCACCTAATAACTCACGAACTTGAACAGACAACATTGCAGTCATTTAGCGAGAGTGATACGCGAGCAAGAAATGCATCATCGCCTGAAGAAGCTTGAGGCTTTATCTTTTTCATGAATGAATATGTTACAACTCATTGTAAACTGTAAGAAACCGGAATCTGAAAGAGTCAGAGGAAATTGTATTCAGAAACAAATTATCAGAATTTTATCGATTTTCATGAAGAGCATAATAATATTTGCAGTAGTGTAATTATTTTGGAAGGACCCTTCCCCATCACCCAGCGATATTTTGTTGGAATAGCATTATGTAGTTAGCAGAATATGAAGCTGTCAGCTGAATCAAGATAAGATGTTTAATAAAGATTATTAAGAATGACAAGAATTTACTTTTATAATATTCATATGATGTGAAGCTAATCAGTATTTGATATATACATTTATTTTTGATAACATATCATGATACTGAGTTCATCAATATCTGACAAATAAAAATAAGTAATTTTGATATTAGAGCAAGTTCAATCATAGTGGACAGAAAGTACCCCATGCCACCTCGCACATTACATCAACGAGCGACACCTATCCAGGGTTAAGCTAGTGTCTTCTCTTTCAACACACACTATTTATACAAGTCTACACCCCTTGTACCTCCCAAGGTTACTTTTGTGGCGTTACTTCCGTTACATCATTTTTTCACGTAACGTCACGCTATATTTCGGATGAACCCCCCCCCCCCCACCCCGCCAATAAGACACATTTTGCGGAAAACTGAGATCTGTACTTCGAGCTCGCCAGTTTGGTTCTTGATGTGCCCTACGGAATAATTGAGAAGAAGTAATTTTATACAGAGAATACACACCTGTATATAACTGTATTTCAAACCATTTTGGGTCTCCTGTTTCTGAATGGAAGGAAGAAATTAAGACGACCTGCAATGTTTCTTGAGTACGAAGTGTTACATTGATAAACTTCATATTCCAGTAATCGGGAGATAGTCGGTCGAACCCCGCTGTCGGCAGCCCTGAAGATGGTTTTCCGTCGTTTCCCATTTTCACACCAGGCAAATGCCAGGGCTGTACCTTAATTAAGGCCACGGCCGCTTCCTTCCCATTCCTAGGCCTTTCCTATCCCATCGTCACCATAAGACATATCTGTGTCGGTGCAACGTAAAGCAAGTAGCAAAAACAAAAACCTTCATATTGGTCCATGTTGAAATTTAAATGTTGGAAACATTTCTTAGCGTACCGTGTAGGGGTCTCCAAACTACGAAAAAACGTAAAATTTATCAATTTCCTCATTTGTGCCGGAAGTTGAAGGGTTAAAGGGACCAGTAAGGTTTCAAGTTTCAGCGTTAGATACCTCTATCAATCTGAAGAAAACAAATTTCAAAAATCGCTTGTTTCCGTACTCGTTTGCTTTTTGATTAAAAATAATTATTTTTGTAATGTTTCCCGTGGTTCAATACCTTCAGGTATTTTTTTTTATTTCTTGAAAAATGTCCACAACGAATGTAGTTATTAGGGCTTACGTGAAACTTTGTATGGACTCATATTAGCACTCGTAGTCTGAGAATAAGGAAAACTGCTAATCTAATCGACCAAATAACGATGATTAAGAAAAGGATTGTAATTTTTTGGAATAAATAAGGAATATATTCTCATGTTTTATTATATTTTATTTATCTAAAATTCGTAGCTCATGTCCCTAGGGTGTTTTCAGCGTTGAATTACTTCCCTGAAGGCATATAACTGTGGATAATTTCTTTTCTGCATGCGAGGAATCCATGTGTAGCCTGGTTTTACAGACGTTGTCACGTACAGAATTTTAAAAGTCTTGTCTCTAAATTAAGGCTTGATAAACTAAATGCGAAGGATGTATTTGTTATTGAAGTTAACGCTGTAGATATGGGGATAATGAATTGCAGTCCTCCTTCCTGCAGTTCTTTTATGTCCAGGAAGAGCTGAATGTGAAGTTTCCGGCATCGCTGGACCAACCAACATGTATCTCTGTGCTCACATCAAAGGCACCTCCGGCCACTTTAATAAACGCTCAATTATTCTCGTTAGGTGGAACCACTGTGCGGCTCGCCCGCTGTGTGTTCTTGACGGACACCAACATTTATCGGTTAAAAATATATTAACAGGGCCATTCTGTGGTGCGGCCTGTTGGCCTCCACACAGCACATGTTTACCAACTCTGTGCTCTGCAAGGTAGAGAGTATCAGAGGCACTGATCATAACAAAATTAACTTTTTATAAACAATTAATATTAGCAATTATTCAGTACGACGCAGACGTTTAGGTTGTAATAGGTTAGAATGTATACATACTAAAGCAAATAGCACGTATACTCTACCCAGATAACAGCCCACCTATGAGATTTGCATAAGTAGTAGGGGCTCGCGTCTTTGGAACCCCCAAATGCTATGTTGCTCTCATTACAACACGGAACAGGGCAGAATGACACTTGCTACTCGACAAATTAATTAGCATTCTAACCTATTACTGCCTTAACATCCGGGCTTTGGTAATAATAAAATTAATTGATTACTTTACACTTACGTGGACATAGTTTACGCCTGATATGTCAGTAAGTTGTTGTGTTAATGTCACTGTAGAACCTGAACCGTATGAAAATGTAGCATAGATTAACTGTGGGAGTTTTCCATACGACTATCTCGGTGTCGTTTATTTCTTAACCTTCTTGTTCTCCCTTTCAGAGCCATAATCTATTTCAGTTGAAGCCATTTCCTTTTCAGTTTCGATTGGTGGGGTCACAGTATGGCTAGCCTCCTTTATGCTTTTGATGGATACCAACAGTGTTCGTTTAGAAATACCTTAAAGCAGATGTACTATACTTTGTACGCCGTATCGCAATGTTAAACTACTTTTAAAAATTAAAAATGGATTACTGCTTTAATTTTTTAGAATAATTATTAATTAAATGTTTCCTTATTGAGATA
This sequence comes from Anabrus simplex, assembly GCF_040414725.1. Taxonomy (NCBI): domain Eukaryota; kingdom Metazoa; phylum Arthropoda; class Insecta; order Orthoptera; family Tettigoniidae; genus Anabrus; species Anabrus simplex. The sequence continues at coordinate 213,563,119 of NC_090279.1, read as the reverse complement.
TTTTATAGATTTACTGATTTTTCATTATTTATATTTAATAGTAGTTATGTAATTCCGTAATATCTTGTGTTCGAGACTGTTGGGTGCACAATAAATGCTGCGAAATTTTGCACGATTAAGGTAACGTATACCGCACAAATAGACCACTTCTTTCAAAATTCTCTTGTTTTAAGAAGAAGGAATATGCTGTGCAGGTGGTAGGAGTTCGAATTACCATATCTTCGGCCACTGGCTGTTCACAGTTTACAAATGTACTCGCCTTTACAGAATGAATAAAATTTAATATTTTTATGGCTAATTTTTGTGTGTTTCTCCTGCATTCGTTACTCTTCACAAAATTGTAATTAGAGCCTGGTTGTTTATTGAGTAACAGGTGAGAATGCAAAGTTACAGAAGTGAGTAACAGGCATATTCTATCCAAACAACAGTTCTGCTATGACATCTGCATAAACATTAGGGGAACTGGCCTCTTAGAACCCGTAAATATTATATTATTCCTCTTACATTAGGGAAGGGCGGGCTGGACGACACTTGCTACTCGACAAATTAGTTCGCATTCGAAGCCATTTCTCTATAATCATCATACACTAATATACTATCGTATTACAGAAATAATCATATACCTGCTCTAAATGTTTTTATGCCGCTCATTATCCTTGAAAAGAGGAATTGCATGCGCTAAAGACTCCCTGTACATCAGGGGTTGATTGTTGGCATACGGAACTCAAGATCGTGAGTTCAAACCTTGCAGAGGTAATCGCTGTAAGGTAGTGTATTCATTAGTCTTATATTCTACGATTTTGGCATGCAAAATGTTTCTGGTGATACATTTATTATTAGCCCAACAAACTTAATTAAAACTCGGTCAAAGATTGCGCAACTCAGGCCCGTTTCACTGCTATCGTTTTAAAATGCATTTACTGTCATTTATCACAAGAGTCCGGATGTATAGGATATAATAGGTTAGAATGCAAACTTACTAAAGCAAATAACAAGTATTCTCTATTCAGAAAACATTTCTACTATGATATTTGCATTAAAAGTAGGGTGCCGGACAGTTAGAACCCCTAAAACTTACGTTACTCTCTCTACAGTACGGTAAGTTGGTTTGCATTCTAACCTATTACTGCCTAAACTCTATCACACACGAACAAGCAGTAAAATACAAAATACAAAGGAACCATTCAGTCCTCTTCAAATATAAGGTAAACTTACTTTCCTCGCGTTAAACAAACCGCTCGTGAATGAGCTGCTGAATGTAACACGTTCCCTTGTTCAAATATTATCCGTAACTTCCTTGCATTGTTCGTACAGCCCGGTGTTACAAATGAACAAGCCACAGTACTTTCATTTTAGCGTGCAGCTTTGGATGAAAGTCCTTTAACTGTTACTTTAACATCGTTACGTGTAAGCGTATTAACTTTTATTGGCTCTAATTATCTTGTTACGATGATCCTAAATTTACTTTCATTTCCCCATTCTCCCTCTGTACGCCGTTCTTTTGATATCTATATATAATGATATTTAAAGGGATTGCTCTTCCTTTCCGAGATAAGTACCAATCGATAGGCATTTTCCTTCGGCATTTTACAAACATATCTTCATCAATGACTTTTCTTCGCTCGCAGCATTCAGCCTGCAAGCCAATGTGAATTCAATATGCGCCTTTGACGTCGTTGTGAACCGAAATTCTTTACTAGCATATAGTTTCTATAATGTTTTATTTATGGTATATTGGGACGTACTGCTCCTTGCTCCAGACAGCCTGCCACATCGTCGCTTCGCGTTGGACTTCCGCTTACCACCAACTTCTCCATATGTAGGCTACGGGTGATATACCCAAAGAATGTAAAGATCCTCTGGTGTAACAATGCCCACAATCATTGTTGCTGTCGGTTTTCTTCGAAAAAAATGGATGCTGTCCACAAACTGCGAAGGAAACGTTGCCAGCACCACATTTCGGATAACTGAATTACTCTAGCGAACACATAATTAAATCGAATAAGATGCAAACGTTTCTTCTCTTTCCATCTATGTCTCTGTACAGCTCCTCGGCTGAATGGACAGTCTCCAGGCCTTCGGTACTGTGTCGGGAATTTCAAACTCATCTGATTAATTTCTCTGACACCGGGTCTCTGTGCTTGTGCATGTTCCATCATACGCCACTTCATATAAGTTACACAACAAATTATACTGTCAACCAGCACACACACGCACAATACTGAATATATCATTCCACATTGGTTTGGCGTCAGAAGGGGCATTCGTCCGTAAAAGAGTGTCAAATCTAAATGTGTATGTTGGACCCTTTCCATGAATATAGTGAGTTATACAAAACTATATAAAACGGTCAAACTGTGCGACGAAATTACAAAGATTAGTACAAAATGGAGGCATATGACAAATTTTCACCAGCAGAAAGGAAGATGTCCACCTCTGTTGTGTAGTGGTTAGTGTGATGAGGCCCGAGTTCGATTCCAGGTTCTTCCACGAAATTTTTAAAGTTGTGGGAGGACTGGTGTCAACTGCGTAGAGGAGGTTCCTTTCCCACCTACGCCATCTCCGAAGAGTTTTTCTTCGTTTCCTACTTCTACTCGATGCAAATATCGGGATGGTACCTGACTTAAAGACCACGGCCGCTTCATTTCCTCCTCCTTGCCTACCACTCCTCATCCCTCCCCCGTCCCCACAAAGCCCCTTTCAGCATAGCAGGCGAGGCCGCATGGGATAGGTACTTCTGCTCCTTCGTAGTTTTATTCCCGACCACATTTCTCACGCTCCAGGGCACTGCCCTTGAGGTGGTAGAGATGGGATCCCGCGCTGAGTCCGGGGCTGAAACAAACCCTGGACGTTAAACTGATTAAATAAAAAAAGAACGGAAAAGTTACAAATTCTTAAAATTCCAAATAGAGGGTAACACATTAAAATGAAATACTTGTTCCCTAAGTTAATGCACCGATGAATTTTAGCAATTCAGGATTCTGTGTTGGTAACATGGAGATAGACCTATGCCCTTGTTCGTTTCTATATCGCTCAGAAGCGCGTGAGATCATGAAAGAGGAAAAATTACTGATAACAAAGAAGCCATTATCTTCCAGCATCGATATGGAACGACTCCGATGCTTTCTAACCGTTTCTCTACTAAGCTGTAATTATCTTCCATAAACATGAAACGTGCCGTTCTGAGTACGTATCTTACGCAATCACAGAGATAGCATTTTGCACAGTAGAGTAAGTTAGGATCTTCACTGATGTGCGAGTAATGCCACAAATCATCAGCGTGTAATTCACTCCGTCACGTTGTTGCATTTCGTCTCCGATTTTCAAGAGAACATTCCTTTCGTTTAGCGTTTCTGATCATTACAAATAGATTTCAAACTTAGAGAGAAATCTTACAATAGAAGCATATTTTCATGAACTTCCTGTTGTAGAGATTTCTTCCAAGGATATGAACCAGTGGAGATGTGTTTTGACTTCGAAAATATCCCTTCCATTGAGCCGTAACTAGTTAATTCGTCGGAAAAAACAAAGTCTGATTATTAATGCGCACATCAGATAATTTACTGCACTACCAATCCCGATCAGAAAGCACTGCATCAAATTGTAACATATCATACGACCTTAAGGAAACAACTGAGTTTAACAATTAATTAAGACGGAGGGAGAAAGTTTTGAGCAGGTGGATAAGTTGTGATGCCTACGAAGGGTTATAACTAGAGTCCAGAGGTTTAAGCTGTAATAGGTTAAAAATAGCAAGTATGATCTCCCTGACAACAGTTCTGCTATGGGATTTGCATAAACAGTTGAGCCCCTGTCTATTAGAACCCCCAAAACTTATGTTATTCTCACTACTCTACGGAAGAGCCAGTATACGATATTTCCTACCAGGCAAGTTTTTTATCTTTTTAATTTAATGTTATTTATTCGGGGCGTCGACCTAGAAAGATATTTTACCCCTACTTGCACCATATGTTAGAAACCTACGTGTATTTGGAAATTTCGGAAGTGTAAAGTGCTGAATGTGAGAAAAGGAATGTTAAGGACGACACAAACACCCAGTCCCCTGGCCAGGGATATTAATCATTTAAAATAAAATAAAACCTGACCCGGCCGGGAATCGAATCCGGGGCCACCATATGATAGGTGGACGCGTTGCCCCCTACAACAGGTAAGTTGGTTTGCGTTCTAACCTGTTACTGCCTAAAGAACCGGACTATAATTATATGTCATGTCCTTTACTATACAACACATATAGGATACAGAATTTTCGTAGTTAATGAAATATTCAACAAAAAGATACTAACATGTATAGTGACACATTAGTTAAAGGTATGATGAATAGACTAATTAGTTGTTGTGTATGGAGTATAACACACGGACAATGATGAAGGAAGAACAGAGAAGAATGGAGGCAATTAAGATATAAATTCAGATAATAGAAGGATTGAGCTGGGATAACGAATGAGGAAGTGTTAAAGGGAGTGGGGGGAGAGATTAGGATGTTGTTTGTGATTCGGAAAAGAAAACAGAACTGGACAGGACATAATCTACTACACGATTCCAGGACATTTATTTTTTAAACAGGGTATTTTTCCTGTGACAAAGTCATAAGAATTACAAAATGCGCGTACCATACTAGTTATTATATTTTCTCTGCTGAGTTATTACTTTCGCCTGCTATGACCTCATTCTATATTTGAACGAATGCACATCTTTTGGGAAAGAGTCGAAGATGTCCTTTGGTACGCTGTTTTTTCTCCTTTCCACATATTAATATTTCTCGCAGTTATTGTGCTGTTGGCTTAATACTATTTTAAACTCATGATTAGAGCACCGGTGTTTACGCAGTAATAGGTTAGAATGCCAACTCGCTCTTCCATAGAGAGTAACATAAGCTTAGGTGTTTTAATACGCTTAGATCCTGATATTTATTCAAATCTCATAGCATAATTGTTTTCCGGATAGAGTATAATTATTTTCTTTAGTAAGTTTGTATTTTAACATTTTTCAGCCTAAAAACCCGGGCTATACTCATGATCCAACATTCTCTTATAGACCGCTTCAGTCCTTAATCTCTTCCAAATATCCTCCTAAGTAGCTTGTTCTGTATACGGCAAGTACTTTCTCTCAACCTCCTTTCAGTTTCGAATAGCAATGGACGGGGTGGTGAAAGTGGAAACAAGGAATGGGAGGAAAAGATACCAGCTACGTAGACAAAATTAAGAAAGAAAAGGAAGGATATGTAGACGTAAAGAAAAGGCTTTAATACAGATATTGATGTCACAGCCATTATTGAACCATTTGAAACTTATGATGATGAACTTGCTGAACTTTCATCGCTAAGTCTTATTATTTCTTATCGTAATAATAATAGTAATACAGATATGAGTGTAAAATATCCTTTATCGCTTGCAGTATCTGGAAAATGCAGGCTTTTGCAGGCCTGCAGAGCGAGTTAATGTTAGTGATGATGCGATAATGGGCACTTTAGGTAATTGCCCAACATGTGCGCTCTAACGATACACAACTGACTGGAGTGCGATTAAGAGGCGCATTACAATGGCAAGGGTTGTATTCCATTACTGATTTCACTTGATGACCAGGAAAAAGTTGTATACGTTCCAGCTGTATATAAAGGTACTTCCAACCGAGCACGTATGTGTTTCTCCATGTAACTAGCGATCCACTTCGGGAGCAAGTTTCAATGAATGTGACGGAGCATAAAAGTTGACCTTGTATAGGACATTACTTGATTGTCTCCTGATATTCGTGCGTAGCTCAGTGTGGCGCGTTAACTCGCTTATTTCTTCGCATGAGAGATTCAAACCAAATTTTACTAAAACTAAACTAACATTTGAACCTTTCATGCTTATTACATACCGTGTATAGTTAGGTTTATTTCACCTCAAACATGGCAATATTTTGAAAAGATTTCACGGCTGGCATTGACAGATGACAATTATGATAAAACACTGTTTGGAGCAACGGCCTGTTAGCACAAGCCCATAATAACAGGGTGGATGGGATGGGACTGAATTAATTATATTAGGGTAGTTCATGTTAAATAAGTTACACTAGGTGATATTAAGTAATAATGTTTGAATCACAAACAGTGCTGCTTAAATTTCGGGTGAAAAACCTGTAGGATGCAATAAATTAAATTAAGGTTTTGAGGTGAACCATCCTTTTTAAATTTGATAAATATTAATTTATCTCACAACGTTTGTATAATCTGTAGTTCGGCGGGATGAGTGATTCAGCCAGTAAATAATAATAATAATAATAATCGTATGGCCTCAGCTACCGTGTGCAGACATTTCAATTTGACGCCATCTGGCTGTCTGCTCGTCAATTTCGACGTTCTGTTTTACTCTAGGCCCACTAGATGGCAGACCGAGTAAACCGCAACTCTCATGGGCGTCTATGGCTGAGATTTAATGAATTTTGTCTTGTAAACACCAAATGTGTCACCACAGATCTTTCACATGCCGACATCGTACGACATGGAGTGTCGAATGGACTTTTTTCCGCCCTTCAAAAATCCGACTACCTCTGCCGGGTTTGAACCCGCTCTCTTGGGATTCGGAGGCCGACACTCTACCATGATCCACAGAGGCAGCTTATTCAGCCAGTTAAAACGCTGCTAGCGTATATGTCACCCGTGTAAACGATGACTGAATCTGGATACCGCCTTGCTACTCCGTCTCCCAATGGGACATATCCATATGTCTTAGTTGAGAGCGAATATCAGTTGCTGGATCCTTGTAAGGCAACGGGGGTCAATGTAACAGCTTCCTTTGCTAACTCCTCAGCTAAATCACTTCCCTGTACACCCTTGTAGCTTAGGAGCCATGCTATTCTGGTGCCGGCATCCGAACACCCGTCCAGCAGGTCCTGGATCCGCTGCACCAGTGGGTACCGAGGGAAACAGGTATTAATGGACTGTACGGAGCTCAATGAGTCAGTACACAGCAGAAAGTGTCGGCGCTCATCGGACAGTGAGTACCGCAGAGCTTCACAGATAGCATAGAGCTCTGCTGTATACACACTACTTGTTTGCAGGAAAGCAAAAAGGAACCTATCATTATCAACAACGAACGCACAGCCCACTTTATTTTCTGTCCTCGAACCATCCGTGTAAACGACGACTAAATCTGGATACCGGCCAACAACATCTCTACGCTACCTGGAGAGTTCTATCCAGGATGGATTTCTCCACAAACAGAATTTGGTAGCTGTTTTCTTCCACTTAGAACAGGTATATGACACCCCATGGCAATATGGCATCCTTTTATTCCAGCATCAATGAAGATTCCGCTGTAACTTGCCGGTATTTATTGCGAATGATTTGTCCCTCCGACTATTCCGTGTCGGAGTAGGAAGAGCAAATTCGCAATACCACGTTCACGAAAATGGAGTCCCACAAGGATCGGTTCTCAGTATCACTCTGTTCGCGATTGCCATAAATGGTACTGTCGCTGCTGCTGGTTTAGCAGTAATACGGTCTCTGTATTGGGACGATTTTGCTCTGCATTATAGTTCGCACAATATGGCAGTAGCAGAGCGACAATTACAGCAAGCTATTAGGAATGTTGAACAGTGGACCTTAGAACATGGCTTACGGTTTTCAACCGCAAAGACCTCTGTTGTCACCTTTTGCCTGTAACGCACTCTTCACTCGCATCTTGATCTTAATTTAGGAAATGTCGTTCTTCCGCAAGTTGACACTTACCGATTTCTTGAGCTCCTTTTCGAAAGCAAATTATCGTGGGAGCCACATGCGCGGCAGTTAAAAGTGCGATGCACTAAGAAGTTGAAATTTTCAAGTTTCTTAGCAGTACTAATTGGGGGCTGGCCGCATGGTGCTCCTACTATTTTATAGGGCACATATTTTTTCCAGGTTGGACTACGGCAGTGGAACATATGAACCAGCAAGACAAAGCGTCCTTGCGAAACTGAATAGCATCAACCACGGTGGGTTTAGGTTGGCAACGGGAGCTTTTCGTACAAGCCCCATTGTTAGCCTACTCCCTGAATCTGGTGTGCCGCCTTTACACCAGAGGCGCCAGCAAATGCTTCTGTCCTATGCTGCAAATTTGCGACAGATGCCACTTAACCCAAGGTATCCTTGCGTATCCTGCATTGGAAAACGTCTGCTATACGCTGCTTACCCTCGAGCAACACGGCCAGTTGCAATAGGTTTGGATAGTAGTCACAGACTGTCTGATGTACTTTCGGTTTCCTGCATAGTCAGCCAACCAAGTGGGGGTACCTCCGTGGATAATACGACGACCTCATATAATCCAGAATCTGCACACTGGCCAGAAGGAAAGCACGGACCCTTCGATTTATCTGAGGCTCTTCCTGTCCTTTGCTGGCCGGTATCCAGGTTCAGTCGTCATTTACACGGATGGATCGAGGGCAGAAATGAAAGTGGGCTTTGCGTTCTTTGCTGAAAATGATAGGTTCCTTTTTTCTCTCCCGGAAGCCTGTAGTGTGTACACAGCAGAGCTCTGAGTTATCTGTGAAGCTCTGCGGTACCCATTGTCCGATGAGCACCGACACTTTCTGCTGTGCATTGACTCCTTGAGCTCGCTACAGTATATTGACACCTGTTTATCTCGGCACCCTCCGGTGCAACGGATCCAGGACCTGCTGGCCGGGTGTTCGGATTCCGGCACCAGAATCACGTTTATGTGGCTTCCCAGCCACATGAATGCAGAGGGAAACGAATTAGCTGATAAGGCTGCCAAGAAGGCAGTTACATTGTCCCCGTTGCCTTACAAGGTTCCAGCAAGTGATATTCACTCTCAGCTAAGACATTTAGTTGTGTCCAATCGGGAGATGGAGTGGCAGGCCACTCCACTTCAAGATAAGATGAGAGCAATTAAAGGTACAACGAAGGTATGGAAGACTTCCCTTCTGGCTTCTCGGACGGAAGCAGTGGTATTATGTCATCTTCGGATGGGCTACTGTATACTAACGCTTACTGTACTTACGGCGATAATCTTACCGTGGTACACATCCTCACGCAGTGTGTTGATCTGGTCGATCTGCGCCGTAGGCTGAAACTCCCGAGCACCATATCCCTCATCCTGCGCGATGACGAACCGTCAGCAGACCTCCTCTTCCGTTTTATGAGGGATAGTGGTTTTTTTTATCGGATATAAATTTAGCGTTCCGTATTATTCCTTGTATTATTGTTCATTACTATCTATTAATTTGACTCTGTTTTATTTTGTGTATGTATGTTTTAATGTGCTTTTAAAACTACTAATTTGCATGACATATTATTCCATTTTAGGGCAATGTCTTATTCTACCATAACCTATTATCTTTCATTTTACTGAAAATAAGGCATTGCGAATTAGATACACTTATTATTTTAAATACACCATCATTATTCATCTTCATTTTTTAAGTTCTAATCGAGTGGATACATTTTAAAATTTTAATTATCATATCATGTCATCCATCCCGTACCATTAGGGGCCGATGACCTTAGATATTAGGCACCTTTAAATAACAATCATCATCATCATCATCAAAATATATATACCTTGGCATAGTTTACTACAATGCCAAGGATAATGATGTAACGTTCACAGATGCTGTTCCGTGGTTTCCTATTTCCACACCGAGCTAATGCTCGGAATTTACCTAGAAATGACGGACGCTTCCTTTCCAGTCCTGTCACATAATCGCTACATGAGAACTGTCCGCGTCGGTGCGACGCAAAACAAAGAACAAACATGTTATTAAAATCCTTTTGGGGAAAATGACATAATCATAAATGTCTCTCATTAAGGCCCCATGTTACCTACCAACTGTGCATAATGTGATGTGTTGGATGGTCGTGACATACAGAACATCGGCCTGTGCAGCTCTCAAGGTACTGTTGCTAGGCAACGTCGCGTCAAACATTTTGTTACATGACACTATTTCGTTACATATATTTTTGGATGAACCCCGCTCAAATATCTTTGTCCTGCAATCTGGTACCTGAAGACATGATGCTTTGCTTGAGCAGATACAGTTTTCAGATGACTTTGCTTTTATACATGACAACTTGGAACCTTTTCAGCAAGTATTTGACAAAGGTCTGAAGGTGAATAATTCAAACACAGAACATGTTCACTGTCCTTCGCAGAGCTCGTTGCTCTAATGTCGCATAATAATTATTTCGCTAGAATCCTAACATTGCCAAAATGTGAGAGTTCCAAGTATTTTAGTGGTCGTGAAAGCTGGCTGATGTTATGAGAATGTAAATTACAGAATCAATTTCAAAGGAGGGTAAAGTAGAAACAGAGCTCACCAACATTCGACATTATTTAAACTAAATATCACAAAAGAAATGTATGTGCTCATCTATATTAACCGTATTTCCATAGGGTAACATTGTTGATCGATTTAGAGATTTGCAAGGAACACCATGAAAATACCGCAATAATGTAGATGAAAGTAAAATAAATTATTTATTCGTTTCGTGTAATTTCCAGAATTCACTCTCTAATAGTTTAGAGTTTAAATTATATTCGGAAGAACGTAGGTTCTATTCCTCGTCAGGTAGTCAAAGATTTTAGATTTCCAGTTCCGGAGGTGCACGTGGCCCTGTGGTTCACTCAGCCTACACCAACAATGAGTACCAGGTTAATTCCTGCGAACAAAGGCGGCCGGGCAAAGAGCTAACTACTCTACCCCAACAAGTGCTGAGGTTACGGATAATGGAAGCCTTTACTTTCCACCCCTCCAAGGGCCTTCATGGCCTGTACGGAGATGACTTTGCTTTAATTTATTTTAATTTATTTTTCCTTTTGCTTCATACGAAGTTTAATCCCTGTTGGAATCCCTGTATGTTCATCGCTATGTTCGTCATTTACGTCAACGATTTTGTGTGACAAGTCAACAAGAAATCAGACCAAGTTATTAAATGACATATCGTAGCCCTTTACTAATATTACCACGAGTCTTATTTTGTGATGAAAGGAAATGAGTACCTCTCCAGACTGTACTTAATTTCATTATTTGATATCAATGGGCGTTGACTGATGCATAACAAAAGAAGAGCCATCACTGGTCACCAGAATTTGTTTTGACATCAGTGCCAATTTCAATGCAGAGTTCATTCCCATTATCCCGACACAATAAACACATTGTCGGACTCGAAATACTAATTCGCTTAATGCTATCCATATATTTTCTGTCTGAAAATGAGGATCGACAGGTGAGCTGTTTGAAGTTAAATTATTCCAGGAATTCTGACCTGCAGTGGAGATTGGATTTGCAGAACATTCCATCACCCTAATGTTCCTATTCCTTTCCTTTCCAGCATCTTGAATTTTCGACTGTTTCTTCTGACCTTTGCGGTTTCTCGATGTTGATCAGCACAACTCCGACGTTTAGGCAGTAAAGGGTTAGAATGCAAACTAATTTGTTGAGTGTGATGTGTCGGCTGTCACGCTCGTCCATGTTGTAACGGGAGTAGCATAAATTCTAGGGTTTCGGAGAGATCGAGCTCCTAATGTTTATGCAAATGTCGTAACACGACTGCTGTCCGGGCTAGGCTGTACTCGTTACTCGTTTGAGTACTTTTGCATTCTAACCTATTAGCGCCTAAACATCCAGTCCATACTCATGAGTATACCATCGTTGCCGGGAGAAAACCTCCTACGTGATATACTGACCCGCAGCACATACGTTATGAAGAGCGAGAATGCGTTGACAACATTTTACCTTAGATGACAAAACCTTACCGGCCGAAATTCTAAGCTAAAATACTTCACGTAAGAGGTTTTGTCCCGGCACTGACGATATCCGTCTACAGAAAGAAACCTGTGTCGTTAGACGGGCTTCATCCACCTTTTACAAGTTAGTGATTCCTCCGTTGCTGTCTGTAAAATTGTGCTATGTAATTCGAAAAGGAGGAGGACAGTAGGTGCAATCTTAGATTTACTTATCACACAAACTACATCTAAATCTAGGTCCTATCTCTTTCACTAAGTGATGTCGTACCGGGCAAGTTGGCCGTGCGATTAGGGGCGCGCAGCTATGAGCGCGCATCCGGGAGATGGTGGGCTCGAATCCCACTGTCGGCAGCCCTCGAGATGGTTTTCCGTGGTTTCCCATTTAACAGCAGGAAAATGCTGGGGCTGTACCTTACATAAGGCCATGACCGCTTCCTTCCTATTCCTAGGCCTTTTCTATCCCATCGTCACCATAAAACCTATCTGTGTCGGTGCGACGTAAAGGAAATAGAAAATAAGTGATAGCTTGCTAGCCTAAGGCCCGAGTGAGTCTGGGCTTTATCCACAGCCAGGCTGTGGAATTTAAGGGCAGATTGCTAATTAAAGGAGATTCGATTAGATCATGTTTCCGCAGATTAAATAGAAAGGTCAGGACACAACAGGAAGCTTTATAAATATTAGTGGAAGGGGACTGTTGGGGGTTAACTTCACCGAAAGGATATCGAGTGAAAGTGCCAAGAGCGAACTATTCACGATGACGAAAAAACTAAACGTCCTGAGGGAAAATCCTGGGAAATAGAACACTTGGAAGACCAGTGACCAAGCACCTTTAAAATCTGATGCTAAATATTTGGTATACCACTAAAGAAGAGATGGAGACAGGGTGTTGTGGTTCGTCGGAAAGGAATCTCCTTTAGATGATACTAATACTCGATAACATTTATTTTATCTGGAAATACTAAGGTCATTATCCAACTCACTGGCAGAAAGATCAGCGTCGCAGTCTTCGCTTCTCAAGATTTTGGATTTGATTCTCGACAGGTTGTAACTTTGCTACGTCTACTTACTTCCTGTTGATTCAGGACTGGCATTGAGTGTTGGTGCTTGTCCCAATACAACCTCTTCTCACATATAAACACAACAAGATAAACTTTTAAAAAGTGTTATATGGCTACTATTCACGTGACACGGAAATGGCTCCTCATTGGCTGCATGGGTTCTTTATGTTTTGGCCAGTTCATCTCGTGGGATTTAGTATTTACTGGCATCAATTACGAAAGGATTTTTAGGCACGCTTATGTTCGAGTGAAAACGTACCCCACTCAAAAGTTATATAATTCTGTTGCATAAATTTAGGGGTTATGATAGTCCATATCCTTAACGGTTATGCAACTCTCACTGCAGAATCATTATGCGGGATGCAGGATAGTCGTGACTTGCTTACAATATGTTCGTATTCTAACTTATTAGCGCTTAAAAATCCGTTCAGCACTCATCAAACATGATTTCTAAGGTCCAGTTTGACATGAATTTGGGCCGTTCTGACGATGCATTTTCTTTCATACTACGGAGCTTTCTATCATTGTATGTTTTCCATAGTCTCAAATTTAAAATTTTGAATTTGGTTCTTTTGGAAATAACCTTCTCACTTGTAGCTTAAGAGCTTGTCTATGCAAGAATATAATTACACTGGTGATATATTTAATAGATACCCAGATATCAATGTTTTAAAATAGCTTCAAGCTTTGTGTTGAACATTCCAGCACTAGAATACACCCAGCACAGGACTATTAAGGGAGAAGTTTCTATGACCTAAACTCAAGTGAACCTAGTGACGTACATCATTCTCTTCGTAGAAACCGCGTTTTTCGTGATTCTGCTACTTAACAATTTCCCCTTTAAGGTATACAATTCAAAAGTATTGTTGTTGACGATGTACTTGTTTCCAATCGTAATATTAACAATTAGTCGAAATGTGTCTTTGAACAGAGCCGCCAGTAATATAGCGACACCATTCAGGCTTATCGGTGATGTGGGTAGCATAACAAGCTCGGAGCTGATTGCTGAAGAGCACAGCCATCGACCTATCGATTAAATCGTATATCGACTATTAGACTCCGGTTTACACTGTAACCGTCTTGCCCATCCAGCCGTGTGTAGAGAGATCGACCAATATTAAGTGCCACTGGCAGCCTCTAGTTCGGTGGTTATTAGGATGAATCTCCGCGCCAAATGCGTCCATTTATGGACCAGTGATGCAAAACCAGCTCTAGCATTAAGTACCTGAAACAGATGAACTTGACCGTGAAGCAGGCTTCTAGTGAAGTTACTGCCATATAATTTGATCGTTATCCACTTAACATTCCTAGCAGCAGTTATGCATTATCTGGTGAAATAATTGCAATCCCTTTAAACTATTAAGTTTTTCAGTCGTTAAATACCGTTTTGTTCCTTACCACCGGATGAGCAAAATAGAACTGAACCGGAAGATATTTACATTGAGGCTGACGCGGAATTGGCCACGGTTAATGAACATGACAGAAGATATTGGAAATGGCCTCATCTGAAAAAATAGAAAACTGACGTTCTAAAAGATCTGGCTCTACTCCAATCATCGGTAGAATTGAACACGCGAAGGCTCATCTGGACGCTTTAACAGTACATATGCAGGTCCTTTTAGAAAACGTTCTGACACATCTTAATTCGCACTTTCACAGACAAACGCCATTGAGAGTTCGTTCCAGGCTTTCCTTCACTCGAGCAATGCTTTCTGGTGTTCAAAATCTCTTCGGATGGTTACGGTTTTCATTCGCTACACAGCCCAATTCACGCCATTAAGCCAAAATACTTCCAGTCTTAAACTCATGCTCAAACAGAATCCACTAATCGTGCTTTGTATAACACTCGACAATGAACAGGCGCTGTTTCATCGTGATCAACCTTCACTCTTTGCAGTCCAATTTTCTGTCACATGTTCCAACAGTATAGTCCAAATTAATTTTGCACTTTTTAAACTCAGAACTTTTATTAGTAACTATAATTATATTATTATTATTATTATTATTTTTATTATTATTATTATTATTATTATTATTATTATTATTATTATATTGTATAAACATGAGTCTAATGAGTTACTGTCAGCTTTATATAAAAGTCATTAGCGCAGTGTGAAAAATAACATAAAAACCTGTAGTGGAGTGATGCAGCTAGAAGGAACATGCGGTCCTCTACTTTCCTGACCTAATGAATAACTTAGTCTAGGAGGCTCACTATCATGAAATATTACATTCCGGTAATCCTTATTGTCGTTTGCATTCCAATTTGAATGTGCTGTTATATTAGATGTTACTTCCCAGTACCATCTCCCTCATCCTACAACATGACAAGCAGCCAATAGACCTCGTCATCTGTTTTATTGGAGGTAGTAACCTTTTTTTCGTGTATAAAAGTGAAGTTTGTGTTATATGTTATTTTATTTTAACTACGTTTTATTCTATTGACACACCGATGTTGATAGCTGCAGTCGTCTAAGTGCGGTCAGTATCCAGTATTCGGGAGATAGTGGGTTCGAACCCCACTGTCGGCAGCCCTGAAGATCGTTTATCGTGGTTTCCCATTTTCACACCAGATGAAGAGTTGGGCCCGCGCATTGCCGGTGTTCAGTTATCTTTCTATATTCCGCTCAGTTTGAAAGAGATGGTTCTTGCGTTAAGATTTTCGTATACTAGAAAGTTGACGCGAGGGTATGTTCGACCTTCACACCACGTGTATAGGGTGACTTGGATATATTTCAAATTCCTTTCAAGGCAGTAAATATGGCGACTAGCAGCGCGCGCGTTTCGGAACACGAAGAATTAGTGAAGTTAGTGTTTTAGCTAGTGATTACAACGATAGTGTAAGTGAAGATCTTCAGGAATTAGAAGGTGAGAAGTGTTGAGTGTAAATAGTGTTAATGGGTTAGGAAATGTATATATCACTAGTGACTCATAGAGGATGATGAACAAAACCTTCGTGCCAGGCCTCCACAACTAAAACGTCCTTTAAAATCTAACACGCAATAACATAATTTTGGGTTAGTACATGTATTCATTCACCTTATTACAGTATACTTTTCGTTGTGCTGCACAAACAGCTTCTCCACTGGTGGAAGCGTGGCACGCAGGGGTATTTAAATGAGAGTCCATTGGGTTAATTACGGCCACGGCCGCTTCCTTCCCACTCCTAACCCCTTTCTGTCCCATCGTTGCCATATCAACCATCTGTGTCGGTGCGACGTAAAGCAACTTGTAAAAACAATTCTATTGACACAGTTTTGGTAATGTTTGTGTATTTTAATGTTTTTATTATTCCTTTTAATAGATATGCGCAGTTCAAACAAATTACGGGAGCGTCTAGTATATGAACTTCAATTTTGTAGATGGGGTTCTAATGGTCGTACAGCATACCATGAGACCATAGCTACTCGGTGTATGTCAAATCGAAGTTATACTCCATCTGTAGGCGTAGCCATGCATTCAACTGTCAGGTGGCCCCTTAATACAAAGTGAATAGTGGTGCGTCCGTGTGTCATTGTGAGGTGCACAGACTACTGCGGTTATTGGAGCACGTTGTACGTAAACCAGCACATCTCATGAGACATCTTAACAAGGTTGAAGTCGCAAGAGCCGTCACTTTGGTCCAGAAGGGATGGACTATTCTTCGTGTTGCTGTGGATCCCAATGTCTCTCAGTCAGTTATTCACTTCCTGTGGAATCGCCACAATGAGACAGACCAGTTCACAAGGAGAGTTGGACAAGGTCGTGGACGCATGACAGTCCCACAGGATGACCGATATCTGACAATCTGTGCGTTGCGGCGTCGTTCAGCAACTGCAAGACCTCAGGAGGGTCACTGGAGTCACGGTGTCTGGCCAGACAGTAAGGAACAGGTTAAGAGAAGTGCCCTCATGACACAGACCTGCTGTTCGAGTGCCCCGTTTAAAACATCGCGCAGCTCGCCTTCTGTTTGCCCGTACCCACGTCAACTGGCAACTTCGCCAATGGAGACCTGTGTTGTTCACAGACGAGTCCAGACTTCTCCTGACACAGCGTGATGGACGTCAACGTGTATGGAGACACCGTGGTGAACAGTAAATGCCAAATGTTGTCCAGGAAGGCCACCGATTCGAACAAGGTTCTGTGATGGTGTGGGGTGGCATCAGTATTGATGGCCGAACGGATCTTCTCGTCGTACGTGGTAATCTTACCGCTGCGGGGTACATCGAGCAGATACAGCTACAGCATGTGTTGGTTGCTGTATACGGTCCTCATGGACGACAATGGCAGGGCTCATGTAGCGCGCATTGCCAGAACTGGACATTCAAGAGATGGAATGAACATCAGGGAGTTCCGACCTTAATCCCATCGAGCGTGTGTGGGATCGGCTTGACAGAAATGTTTGTGGGCGTCCTGTTCCACCACAGACTCTCCAAGATCTCGAACAGGCTTCGTCGACTTATACAGAGCATGCCACGTAGGTGCTAAGCCGTGATAGATGGTCGTGCAGGATATACACCAACTGTGATAAAAATCCACCCTGGAGGACTATTATGACTTTGCTTTCGCCCGTATTTGGACATTTGCGTTAGTGTTCTGAAAATGAACTCAAATCCATCGACGTTCTTTTATACACTTCAACGATAAAGGATAAAGGTTTAGTTGGTTATATACCTGGATGTGAGGTATTGGTTTGTGGAGCATGGCATGGGTTCAAAGATATGTTCCTCTAATTGTGTCGGACAATCAGAGATCAGAATTTGAAATGATTTGAAGCGTTTGATATGAGCGTCTTGAGACGAATGCGATGGATTACGCGCATTGAAAGGGGCAAACTAAAGCGTTCTAGAAGAAATTCATGGGAAGAGAGAACTGATTTAACGATACAAAGAAGAAGAGCTAAATTCACTGTCCACATATTGCGATACAACACCCTTCGAACCCATCTGCCGGAGGGAAAAACCACGGGGAAGAAAGGCCAAGGAAAAACATCCTTCAATACTTGGCACAGTCTCCATTATGGTTATTATTATGAAATGAAACAAGGAGCTGAGGACAGGAAAGGCATTGCCTTTGAACACAGATGATGGTATATTTGTATGTGATTTCAGTTTCAGGAAATGGCTTACTCTATCGTAATCTTTGTTTCCGTAATTTCGTGCGAAAATAAGGCATTGCGAATAAGATCCACTCATTAGTTTAGATTTATAAGCATCATTTGTTTCAAATTCTAGTATGTGGGTCCACTTTAAAATTTGAATTATCGATACATTTTGTTCCACATCGTACCACTAAGGGCCGATGACCTAGATGTTAGGCCTCTTTAAATAACAAGCATCACAATCATTTTATTCAAAGACATATTTAGGATCATTTGATTTTCACAAAGGGAAATTGAATAAATAATTTAAAATGCTAGAATTAGTGTTTTCCAAAATGTTTGTATATGAATGGTTTAAAAAAGTTGGGAATATTAGTGCAAGCCGATGATGTTCCACTGTTACACTCAATACGTCGGTAACGTTAGCTAGAACACTGAATTCATGTAACAGATGAAGTGCCGGAATGCCGGTCTCCGCTCGTCTTCACATTGAGTGTCGAACACGATAGAAATTGCCCACTGTAGTGCATCCTGTCTGTCAGGCAGCCCGCAAGAGCAGTCGAATACACGCCACTCAAATGTAGAATCATGGGGGTTAAAGTCAGGAGAATTTGGAGGTCAAGGAAATGTTGAAAAACTCTGGCTTTCGTTATCAGCAAGAGAAAATCATATGGAATGAGCATAAACAAAAAAGAAAACAAAATCCATGTTATTTGGAGGCAAAACTCATAAATCAAGTTTAAATAAGTTTAAATAACTGGGAATTATACGAAGTAATAACTGAAGACCTCCATTCTCTAACAGATATAAAAGCCCGAATTGCCATAGCTAAGGAAAGCTGTAACAAGTAGAAAACCCTGTTTAATATTGTTATGTGTGCAGTATAGCTATATAAGACGCACCAACACGTACACTGAGGAACATAGACGAATAGAGGCAGTTGAGATGTGGATGTGGAGCACAATGGAATGAGTGAGCTGATAAGATAGAACAAGGAACGCGGAAGTGATGAAGGAGTTGGAGAAGAGAGACGCATGTTAGCTTTGATTCGAAAAAGATAACAAAATTGGATAGGTCATAATCTACGACATGGTTCCTCATTACAAGTGGCAATGGAAGGGATGGTAAAAGGGAAACGACATAGCAAGTTGGCAGTGCGGTTTTGGTGCTCAGTAGTGACCTTGCATTCGGGAGATGTTGGGTTCGAACCCTACTGTCGGCAGCCCTGAAGATGGATTTCTGTGGTTTCTCATTAGCACATCAGGCAAATTCTGGGGCTTTCTTCCCATTCCTAACTCTTTCCTATGCCATCGTCGCCATAAGACCTATCTGCGTCGGTACGACGTAAAGTGAATTGTAATAAAAGAATAAAAGAAAAAGGAAGACGAGGAAGGCAAGGAGGGGATATCAGCCGGCAGGCAACACTAGAAAAGGAAAGGAAGGATGTGCAGATGTAAAGAAAATGGCTCAAGACATAGATATGGAGGACACAGACATGATGAAATGAGCCGAGAAACACAACAACATGTGATGATGATACAACAAATGATTTCTGAAGTTTTGGTATTGAGTTTCGATATACTCTGTATATGCGGCAGAATTGAATATAGTTCAATTTGAGGAAAGCACATTGCTTCGGTACTTATTGAAGCACATATTTTCATTATTTTATTCATCTACTGTAGGTAAAAACCACCACTTCTCTTCAACTAGTCAAAAGATATTTGAGATGAGATCTTAGATAAACCACCCTGTATGCTGGGACAATGAATTTAGAGCAAATTCCTGCTTGTTAATTCCCCTGAGGATACTACGCTCCACGCTGCCTGGGGGTTAATCAAATATCAGGATAAATCTTAGAAGGAGGCTTCTTTTAATAAGGTGATATTCAACCCGTCCATCTCCCTCGGGGAAGAGAATGAAGGGAGCTGTGGAATGTTGGTTCGCCTTGTGTTTATCTTGGAGCGCCTACACACGAGCTAGAATGACGGAAATTTTAATTAAAAGTCCACTCTCCATACGACTAGACCTTAGCATCCGCGTTTTATTAAAAGATCGTGCCAAAGAGAGGAAGCCGCCCATATTACAACTCTGAGAGCTGACATCAGAGTTCTAATTTACTTTGACTGAGCTGTACCGTACGTATTAGGTAGTCAGGGGTAAATGGACGCTTCATTGAAAGTACAGTACTTGTCGCCGACAAACGATGTCCTCTCGTTTCTTTAAAGATATAATGACATGGAATGCATCCTTCACTACGTCCGTATATCGTGCCTGAGTATCACACGCGAATGTATGCTAAGTTTGGCTTCATAAACGAGTAAGTATCTGACGGAGCACAGTCCAATCTTATCGTCATTCATAACACCTGGGAGATATGCATAACCGCTTAACGGTGTGGACGGACAAGTTGCCGGCTTAACTCCTGGCTATACCAGTGCAAGGGCACCTGTGTTACGTTTCTGTAGAGCGGGTTGTGTCCTCCCCATGCTGATTATTGCTCATGTATGGATTACAGTGCGAACTGACATCCCCACCAGATATTAAGAAAGTCTGAAAAGTTAATGTGAGGTTAAATATGTGAAGGATGAGAATATTTAATGAAATTATTTTCAATAATTGAATATATCATGGCGAGTAGCAGCGATGTCCGCCATGTTGTGCTGATATTTAAACTGCAGTTGTGCAATACAATTATTGTATTTCGCGCCTCTGCTGTACTTCAGTGCTACAACAGGGATCGTTACCGTTGCCTCATTGAATTCTGTCATACTAGCTACCATCAGTCGAAATAGCTTCATAACTTCCTGACCAGATCGTATGAGATTTTGAAAATCATGGTTGAAATAGCAGAAACTATTGTAAACGATTTTAATTTCGAAGTCAGTCAATTTACCAAATTAAAGGTGTGAAGCTCTATTGGTTATATTGTTATTTCATTTTTCGTTTTATCAAGCTGAAATTTTGTTGATATTTACGTAATGAATTTGGAAATAGTAATTGGATTTACTGTCAGACGAATAATATTCTGCCCAGAAATGTTTAAGGTTTTGTTACTTTAAAAAAAATTCAATATCAATCCAATAGTGAACACAAATTCATGTTAAAATTTAAAGTATGTTTAAACCTATTACATATCTGAATACTTGTACCTTTCAGAACAATCACAGCAAGTTAAATTAAATTACGATATGAATTGCATCGCAATGAGCATTTTGTGCAGAGGAAAAATAATATTCAAAAGTTCGAAAGCGAGAAAAAAAGCAAAAGAATATCAACTCATTCCACAACGGTCCTGCACCACATGTCTCCCTTAGACCTCTTACTTCTTTCTTCCTTGGATATTTTCTGTAACTTTTATATCTTCTCATACTCCCTTGATTGCGGCTTCTCTTTCTGCCCTGAACCACAAGTTCATAATGGCTGCTTCAGGGCGTGTTTTAGGCCTTAAAATACACAGCAATCTCATTTGAAATGGGCTTTAGAAAAACCAGAGCGACTTAATTGATATCATTATCTGATGGAGGAAGAAATGAATTATATCTTTGCGAATACTAGAAAAAAATATTTTATGGTCCAAAAATCAAATATATCAGTCATAACTACCGTTATCTAATAATTCTAAAAAAATGAAAACAACTTCGAATTTTCTAGTTTGAAAGAGGTTAGAGTGATGAAATCAAGATATTTTTGGTAGATTGTTTAACAAAATTTAAGTTATGACAAATAATATATCGAGGTCAATTTTAGCACCTAAACTTGTAACAGAATGCACTCAGTATAAAGTTATTCTATTCGCTAAAGAGGAATGACAGTAGTTCGGTTCTTGATCAGACTGAATTATAATTCAAGGCTTTACTGCTTGTAGGAATTGACCAGCGATCTCTGGTGCTAAATCTTTGCCAGTGTCACGTACGTTCAAACCGCAGCACCCGGTGCGCTCACGAAGTGTTCTTGTGACATCCATCCCACACTAATTCTGCAGTGGTTTACATTCAGCCCATTTCTTATTAACACGGCACAGCCAATGTTGAAACGCATGCTACTGGTGGTGAAGTAAGAAAATCCAATTTCGTCCACCAATGAAGCGAGAAGCTGGTAGCATACCCCAGAGGGGGGCAGATTACTGAACTGTCCCCAGCCAGGATCACTGTACGTCTCGTGGCCCGGCTTGCCGGCAAGTGCTGCAGTGTGACCAAAAAGTTGCTTCTAATAATAAATGAATTCGAATTATTAGTCACACTGTACAGTATATTAGCTACCTACTGTTTTTGCAAAACCGGCCAATTCCAAGAAATTGGGAGCTTTCATTATGTGCTGAATGTGTACGTTCTCAATGTTTATGGAGGGTACTAAAGAATTAGCTGTATACCCTGTCGGTGTAGTGCGGAGATGCAGAATACGCGGACGGTATCCCCTGCCTGTCGTAAGAGGCAACTAAGAGGGACCTCAGAGGCTGTCAACTTGGAAGTGTAGGTTGGCGACCGCGGGGCTCTTAGTAGAGTCCTGTCATTGCTTCCACTTAGTTGTGCCAAGCTCCTCACTTTCATCTATCCTGCCCGACGTCTCTTCGTCAACTCTTCTTCTTTCCGACCCCGACGGTTTTAGAGCACTCGAGGCCTAAGGAGACTTTCATTTCACTCCCTTCGTGGCCGTTGTCTT
Organism: Anabrus simplex; assembly: GCF_040414725.1. Classification (NCBI taxonomy): domain Eukaryota; kingdom Metazoa; phylum Arthropoda; class Insecta; order Orthoptera; family Tettigoniidae; genus Anabrus; species Anabrus simplex. Next base: position 213,540,575 of record NC_090279.1, on the reverse strand, counting down.
TCTCTGTCTGATACTTCATTTCTCGAAGAGTTGGATGCTTTCATTTCTTCTCTCTGACCCTCTGTGGGTGCGGGACGCAAACGAGGAATGCACCCACAGTATCTCGTGCCTCTCGTGAAAGGCGACTAAACCATGGGACTACTTGTGGTTAGTACCATTCTGTCTGGGCGTTGCCTGTGCTTATAGTGTCCGTGCGAGAAATTGTACTGTACGCTGCGCTAGAATGTGTTGTTTTCCCTTTATTGGCTCTGCTTTGCCTGAGAGTAGTACCATTATGCGATGAATACCATGATTTTGTTTTACCAGTGATTTGTATTATTATGAGGAGCCAGTGACCAGGATTTTGGATTCTTTTGGACCGAGCAGGCCCCAGCAATAGCTCTGTCTCTCTCGCTCTGCACGCTCCACCGTCCGAGCCGAGCTCAGCCGAGTCAGAACGCTGGTCCGAACTAAGTCGAGTAGGACCGATGCACGGTGCACAGAACCTCTGCGCCTCGTTTTGCACGCCTGAGATTTTGGTCGTTCAGAGGCCCTTCCTTTATATAACAAGCATAATCTCAGAAAATAAGGCATTTTTAGTTTGATCCACTGATTGTTTTGGATTTAAGGTCATTTTTTCATCATCATCTATTTTAGATTCTAGTCGGTGGTTACATTTTTAAGTTCTAATTATATTGTCATTTCGTTGCACCTTGCACTATTAAGGGTCGATGACTTAGCTGTTAAATGCTTTTAAACAACAAATATCATCATCAGAATTAGCTGCAGTTCAACATGCAGGTGGCTTCTTTCATGCATACAAAAGTGGAATTAGTTAAAACTAGGTCATTTGCACATGGTTATGAATATCACTATATGTGCTAGGTGTCTTTCCAGACGAAGTTGAAAATGTTGTTAAACTCATGAAGAAAGGAAAAAATTTAGGTTAAGATGATGTAACAGTTGAAATGTTCAACTTACGAGGAACTAGTGATTTCAAGGCGCTTGCTTAACTATTTACCAAATGTGTACAACAAATACAAATATCAGAACATTGGGCAAATGATATTATCATTTCGCTTGGTAAGAAATGTTACCCTAATTTTATTAACATTATAGGCCAATGAATTTGATCTCAGTGATGAACAAAATTTTGGCATTAGTATGTCTTGGGTGTGGAGGTCATCCGATAATTTAGTTAACGAAACAGTGTCATCTAACGTGTGTGACGGAAGTGTAACCTAGCAACCGTGCAGGCTGTGATGTAAAGTATCATTATCTACCAACCGTGCTGGCTGTGATGTAAGGTATTTCTAGCTAGCAACCGTGCTGGCTATGATGTAAGGTATTTCTAGCTAGCAACCGTGCTGGCTATGATGTAAGGTATTTCTAGCTAGCAACCGTGCTGGCTCTGATGTAAGGTATTTCTACCTAGCAACCGTGCTGGCTCTGATGTAAGGTATTTCTAGCTAGCAACCGTGCTGGCTCTGATGTAAGGTATTTCTAGCTAGCAACCGTGCTGGCTCTGATGTAAGGTATTTCTAGCTAGCAACCGTGCTGGCTCTGATGTAAGGTATTTCTAGCTAGCAACCGTGCTGGCTCTGATGTAAGGTATTTCTAGCTAGCAACCGTGCTGGCTCTGATGTAAGGTATTTCTACATATCAACCGTGCTGGCTGTGATATAAAGTATCATTATCTACCAACCGTGCTGGCTGTGATGTAAGGTATTTCTAGCTAGCAACCGTGCTGGCTCTGATGTAAGGTATTTCTACCTAGCAACCGTGCTGGCTGTGATGTAAGGTATTTCTAGCTAGCAACCGTGCTGGCTGTGATGTAAGGTATTTCTACCTAGCAACCGTGCAGGCTATGATGTAAGGTATTTCTACCTAGCAACCGTGCTGGCTCTGATGTAAGGTATTTCTAGCTAGCAACCATGCTGGCTGTGATGTAAGGTATTTCTACCTAGCAACCGTGCTGGCTCTGATGTAAGGTATTTCTACCTAGCAACCGTGCTGGCTGTGATGTAAGGTATTTCTAGCTAGCAACCGTGCAGGCTGTGTCTTATGGTCGGCGGACATATGAAATCAACAACCGAGAGCCTTATGAGATATAATTATTATCATTTCATTTTCCAGTAGGGAAATCTGACACATTCTTTTTACAACTATAATAATAATAATAATAATAATAATAATAATAATAATAATAATAATAATAATAATAATAATAATAATAATAATAATAATAATAATAATAATAATAATAATAATAATAATAATAATAAATTATAATTATTATAATAATAAATTATTATTATTATTATTATTATTATTATTATTATTATTACTATTTATTAAAAAGCACATTAAAATTCGCTTTCGTAAACCAGAGAACAATGAGGGTTACAAAGTGCTTTTAATACCATGGATTATCTACAAGTGTTTATAAAATATGGAAAGAAGTAAGGAATACCATCTTACTCTGTGTCTTCGATTTATTGATTTTGTGAAAAAGAAATCATTCAAATTGTTATCTACATTCTGCGTATTGCACTCTAAACTGAAAGTAATAAAGTAGTCTGCTGCAGAACATTTATTCTACTGTGCCTTCAATTATTAGACTACATTAAGGCAGTGCAAGATTTAGAATTATTCAGGAAGGAATTGGGTAATTGTATCCCATATATCCAAAATTATATTCTGCTGCTCTGGAAGAAAAATTAAATCACTCAAGTCGACGTAACTAGGCTTAAAATGAATCGAACATATCTGAATTACTTTCGTTATACCGAATAATTGTTGTAAGCCTTGCAACAAATTTCAGTTTTGAACGTAGATATAATTATGGTAGCCTTTCACCTGTAATTTCTTTCTTGTTCTTCTTGTTATTCTCGTCATTATTTTTTCTCTTCTTCTTATCTCATACTTTTCCCACGCCACGAAGTGTCGGCATTGCTTCGGTGGATTCTTCTCTTCCATAAATATCTATACAGTGCTTTCTTCCTCTTCCACACTTTCTCTTAGATCCCGTTACCTTGTATTTCCATCTCTTTCCTGGCCTTCCTCTCGTCATTGAGCCATCAATTTCCAGGTTTCCATCTCTTTTACCCCACGTAGTCCTCCCCTATTTTTGATCACATGCCCATACCGTCTTAGTCTTCTTTGTTGAACCTTCCTTCCTGTGGGTTCCACATTCACTGATCCTCTGATTGTTCTATACTTTCTTGTAACTCCACTCATCTATCTTAAAATTCTCATTTCTGTTATTTCCATCGTTCTCTCTTAGGCTTTGTGCTCGGCCAAGTTTCTGCACTATAGGGCATCGCAGGTCTCACCACAGATTTGTAGAGATTTCTTGTCACCCTGCAACTGACCCTATCACACCACTCAATTTCTTCCAGTTCATCCATCCATTATGTACCCAATGCTGTATTTCAACCTCCAGTCCTCCATCACTTTTTACTATGAACCCAGATATTTAGACTTACTGACCATGATAGTTTTTCTTCTTGTAAGTTAATACACAAGGTGTCCCAGGAGGAATGGTCAATACTCACGGATATTACAGGAAAGATTATTTGAAGGAAAAGGTTCAGGTGGACATATGTCCTATTCCGAATGTTATCTGACATAGAACACATTTAATGTACATTTGTATTTTGGCTAGTGGCGCGCACGTATGTGCCTTATCTACCGAACATCTTCGTTTTTTTTTAAATTGGTACAGGATTTCCGCATATAATGTCCGCCATACGCATGTTTCTTGGAGATTGATAGGTGCAGAGAATCGTCGTTGTGTTCGTAGTAGGATTACGCTGCAGCATTTCAACAATGTGTTGTTGTTCCCGCACAGGTTGTTGAACAAGACGTTCAGAAGAAAAATGCGAGCTAGGAACAATAGCTGATTCACGTAATGTGCTGAAAACTCTGGTAAATTCTCTACGATCAGGAAAGCGCCGGCGGTATTCCTCGACAGCGGTAGGAGCACTACCACAGCAGAAGGCGTAAACGTATACAATATCTGCGTATTCTTCATTAGTGTAGATGTGTGGCGCGTGAAGAAACACACTTAACTGATGCTTCTTTCTGATACACTCCCAATCCCTCGCACTACTTCACATACAACACACCATGAACAACTGCGCGTTCAACGGGCTACTTTAATGGCAGAAAGTCATCCCGAACAAAGAGGTGGAAAGCAACGGGTCAGGTTGGGCTAGAATAACGCGTCAAAGAGGTTGGGTGGGTAAGACAGATACGTGTGTGACACTTGCCCAAAAAAGAAAGTACATTAAACGTTTTCTAACTCGGAACATTGACCATTCCACCTGGGACACCCTGTATAGATCTTGTACTTGCTTCGTACGCCTGTACCCCTTTATTTACTAAATAAGATCATTTTGCTTCATCTTCGAAAATATCCACCTCTGAAGAATTCTGTAAACAATTACAAAGTGAAGAGACCTGTTAAGTTATGAAATATGTCAAAGAATACGTTGGTTCCAAAGACTAAATAACGCAAATAACAAAATAGGTCATGCGAGGTACAGGGCTCACATTCTGCGCCCACCGTTCTGAAAGGAATACAGATCTCTTCAGCAAAATGCAAATCATTAAAAATGAAAGTTGATATTTTTTTTTGTAATAAAGCTCCTTGAACAGAATTCAGGTTAACAACTAAATTAGCAAATGGAACACTTCAAAAGAGACTTGAACATCTCGTCATTACAAGGTAACTTATTAATCGAACGGTGGAGCCCACACCTGTGGAGAAGTGACATGGATGGCAATTTATTGCCGCGCAGTAACGCAACCCTTCCCACACCCCGGCCGGCAATAAAGAGCGCGACTTCTACTGCTGCAAACTCATTAATAGCGGATACGACTTTAATGTGCTATCACAGAGCGAGGCACAGCAGCGAATATTGACATATGATAAATGAATGAAGGAGAGGTTTTACACGAGTGTTGGTTTGGGAAACTGGGCTGTTATTGACTGAAGTACTGCAGGGGTGGATATTGATAACCCCTGCTTGGCGACCACCTGTGCTGCTGCGATGGCTGGCAGTCAGACTTCCATCCAGGGGATCGTGATAACGTTCGTGTTTCTGTGAGGAAACATTTTAAGAACAGATAAAACGAAGGAAAACACCACGATAGGCAGGGAATAAAAATACAGAAACAGATATAAGACATTAAAGACAGGAAGAGTGAGAATGATAGAAAAGAGAAATGAATGAATGAATGAATGAACGAATAAATAAAATTAAATAAAGAAACTTTGCGAGTAGAAAAGAATTAAGGAAGATAGCAATAATGGTCGATAATAATAATAATAATAATAATAATAATAATAATAATAATAATAATAATAATAATAATAATAATAATGTATGTATGTATTGTACCCATATGCCGTTGCAAGGGTGCAGTATTTCTACCCGTTTATGAAACGGGATCAGGAATGAGGTGAGATGCATTTATTTGATTCTCTGTAATTATAGTGTTTCACCGAGCTCGATAGCTGCAGTCGCTTAAGTGCGGCCAGTATCCAGTATTCGGGAGATAGTAGGTTCGAACCCATGTCGGCAGCCCTGAAGATAGTTTTCCGTGGTTTCCCATTTTCACACCAGGCAAATGCTGGGGCTGTACCTTAATTAAGGCCACGGCCACTTCCTTCCCACTCCCAGCCCTTCGCTGTCCCATTGTCGCCATAAGACCTATCTGTGGCGGTGCGACGTAAAGCAACTAGCAATTATAGTGTTTCTCTCGGAACAGTCATGATCACAAATTTAACGGAAAGAGACATCATTTGATATCCAGAAATGTCGATATTTAGCTTCCTTAATGGCAGTTTACCGATGTTTTAATTAAGTATCTATATCGAATGAGGTATCGATATGCTAGTATATTGGATCTTCCGTAGTTATACGATGTTGGATCCCCAGTCGCGCACATCTATTGCCCCGGGGGGGGGGCAAATGATTTGGAACACATGTTCCTGAAGCTGGGTAAATTAGAATTAAGAAATACAAGTTTAATAATAAATTTCCCAACCTATTATTATTATTATTATTATTATTATTATTATTATTATTATTATTATTATTATTATTATTATTATTATTATTTCTGCGTTAGGGTCTACCACGGACCTCGTGACAATTCAATGCTTCATCGCTTGTTGTTCCTTCTTCTTCCTCCAGTATTCCATCATCTGCTCAGTTTGTATTCTTTTCTACCCCTCGGTCCATTTTGAGCCTGTTTTCTTTCCCTCCGGACGTTGGAATTCTACCATGTTTAACACTTTCTTACTAAGAATCGCTCTCTCTGTTATTGCTGCTGATGCTTCTTCCCTTAAACTGTTTCTTGCGAAATCTTTCTTGACTTCATTAATCCAGGTTGTTTTTGACTTCTTGTTCCAAAGATATTTGAAGATCTGTTTGGTTAACCTGCTGTCACACAATCTGTAGAAATGTCCAAGTAATATCAATTGCCTCTTCCGCATTGTTTCTGTTATGTTCTTTATGTTCCTGTATATTTGTTCATTACTTCTTGATTTCCAGAATTCTGTAGTTCTTAGCAGACTGAATATTTTCCGTATAATTTTTCTTTCCAGTACTCCTAATTCAGTACTTGGCATTCACTAGTGTATTATTATTATTATTATTATTATTATTATTATTATTATTATCATCATCATTAGATGTCCCGAGGTCTTACACGATTCACAATGTTTAAATAATGTTAATGTTATTTGGTCTACGTCCCACTAGGTACTTTAACGGTTTTCGGAGACGCCGAGGTGCCGGAATTCAGTCCAACAGGAGTTACTCGTATTTTACGTGCCACCAAATCTACCGACGCGAGGGTGACGTATTTGAGCACCTTCAAACACTACCGGACCTAGCCAGGATCGAATCCGTCCAGTTGGGGTGAGAAGGCCAGCGCCTCAACCGTCTAAGCCAATCAAAGAAAGAAAGATTTTGAGAAAGATCATAGGTACCGTTAAAGACATTGGAGAGCAAAGAAGATGATATAACCACAAATTATACACCCACGTAGAGAAGATAAGCAATACCATCTGAAAAGTAAGAATTACCTTTCAAGGACTTGTGACATTACCGATCAACCTTCTTTCAGCAGAAGAAAACGAAAGGAGCTGGGTTCATTGAGGTGGATACAGACTTGCAAGAAGTGGGAATCTCACATAATGATGTCCACGAGCGTGTCCCACTTATGAAGAAACTTCAAAGGTTCCAGGGTTTCCGAGACAAGCCAAAAATAAAAAATCTGGAAAGGCATGGACGCAGGAGTGGAAAGTACGACACCGAGAACGCATGTGGAATTGTTGCGTGGACATCAAAGTCAGACGTAGCCACTTGAAATGGCTGATGCGATATGAATAAATTATTATTATTGTAGCAATTATTCTATTCCCGTGGGGTTGCCGATATGAATTGTCCACGTGTGAATTAGGCCCTGTTTTACGGCCGGATGCCCTTTCCTTCACCATACATGTGAAGGGATATACTCACTCTTTCCTGTACCTCCAGTGATTAGTAGTGAGTTGTGTTGTGTGAATATGAAGAGGACATTGTTGGGACAAACACCCAGTCCCCAAGCAAGAAGAATTAATGAGAGGAAACAAGGACCCTCTGAACCGAAGGCCTTAACCCTGCTCAGTCAGCCAAAGAGTCTGACCAAAATCCCAAACTCTGGAAAATTTTACTCCACGGTACCAATCATACTTCACTATTCTCATATATGACGAGGGTACATTCTTACGTAAGGGCAACTTGCATGTGGGTTGTTCTTAATTTCACACTCTCCATTAGTCATTAGGAGCCACTTTTTCGTTTGTTGGAGGTATTGAATATGCGTCTCCCTCACTTGGAATTCCGCTTACCAATATGGCACAAGACTTGCAATTCATTTATTTTTTCCAGTTCAGCGTAGTATCATCTGCTCTTAGATTCATTTATTTTTATATACAGACTCCAAACATTTATCAGTTCTATGTCAATGAAATGGTAAAGCAATAGGTAAACCATTTCCTATCATCTTTGCGATGAGCCGCTCTTCGGACCACATGTTAATTTCAATTCATCATTCCTTGTTGTTTCCTCGTCCGTTCTTTCCAGCGTTCCTTCATCATTCCACTGTGCTTTACTGTATTCTTATATCCTCAGAACGCTTTGCACTGGGCTTCTTTTCTGTTCTTCCTTGGAATCCTTCCATTATTAAAACTTTATTTATAAAAATATCTCTTTTTATAGTTTATTTTCCTCTTATTTTATTTCTAAGTCTTTCTTGACCTCTTGTACCCAGCTTGTTGCTGACTTCAATACCTGTTTTGTGAATCTGTAATCATCCATTCTGTAGATATGTCGAAAAGGTAGCAATCGTATTTTTATGTTTCTGTTGTATTTTCCATGTTCTAGTATGTTTCCGTATTACTTCATAATTTCCATTGTCCTGTTGTTTCCTTTGAACATGCGATTTTTATCAGGATTCCATTTTTTAGTACTTCAAATGTATCTAAACTTTAGTTCAAACGGGACTTTCAGTTGCGTAAAGATTTTCTGGTTTTACCACTGTATTGTAGCGCCTTATTTTAACATGTTTAGATAAGTATTTCTTGTTGTAAGAACTTCCGTGGTTCAGGTAGCAGCGCGCCACTCTCTCACCGATGGCTTCCGTACGTCAAATCCTGGTCACCCCATGTGAGATATGTGCTGGACAAAGTGGAGGTGGGACAGGTTTTCCTCCGTGCCATCCGGTTTTCCCTATCATCATTGATTCCAGAAGCACTCTCCAATAAAATTTAATTTCATCTGTCAGTCAGTAATCATTAATCCAGAGGAGTGTAGCCGGCACAGTTCCTACCATTGCCGCTTCATCCTTTAAGTTTCACAGATAACTTTGCTCTGCGTCTTCATAAGAAAATCCCGACCGTACACGAGGAAGACTTCTACAATAATGAGGGTTTGAATTTTAGATTGCTTTACTGTTGGAGCTGTAGTGGTATGCTGGCTTGTCACCAGGTGGCTCGCTGTATGCTGGCACAGCGCTCCAAGCGGGAGCTGACCGAAACACTAAGCTTCAATCACGGCCGACTTGATGCGTCGCTCTGGCTAAGAGCGCAGCGAGGGATCCAGTCGGCCGTGCTTCAGTTAAGATGTTCTATCATACCGCGTGTGCGTGAGAAATATCAGAGACGATATCAAACGAATAAGGGATGAATGTGTTAGAAGAAATAATTGTAAACGGTTAAGCATTCTTAAATTCAAATCCCTCGTTTTCGTAACAGACGAGATTTTCTCCTGAAGACGTGGAGAAAAGTTATCTGCGAAACATAAAGAGTTCCACCTTGTTTCCTTGACATGGCATAAGGCCAGAAGCCTATTTCATGTGATTATCTTGATAGGTTTTGATATTGCACCCATGATATTTCTATTGAAACAGTTTCGATCTAATTACATGTACACAGTAGCTGGCAATATATCTTCGTATATATGATTCTCTTTAATTATATTGTTTCTCTTGGAACTGTCATAATACCATGTGCAAGGGGGACGTCAATCAAATACGTGAAAAAAATATTTTTATTGTCATATTTTGTTGCTTCGACTTTAGAGTTTATATTTTCGAAGTTCGGAATGTGAATTAAATCTCTAAGTTTATTAATGAATTTAAATTCGTGATCATGCACATAGGCCACGCCCACATTTCACAACATGCAGTCGTACCAGTTCATGTCTTATTGTATTTGTTGCTATTTATCCTTGCATATTATCAGAATTTTGTACTAGAAGGCGTAATATAACTACAAAGTGTTTGGGAAAGTTTATAACGACTGTGCTTACGATTTAGCAGGCTGTGAAACTGGCGCGAGTATTGCCTTATTTGCCATGTGACTTGCTGTGTATTGTGATAGTTTATCTGAGCGGTGTTTATGACAACAGCAGATATACCTAGAAGTAACATAATTTTTAGGGAACACAAGCAATTTCTGATCAATAATATTCGGAGGACGAAATGTGAACTTGGAAATATTGACGTAAATAACGCTGTGGCTAATATCTCCACATCTTCAAGCGTGTCTAAATCTAAGATGAAGAAACACTGGGAAAGTAATGAACTGGAGGAAGATAGTGGAGTTAGATTAATTGATGTCCAGTTACAAAGTCTACCCTGAACCAGTTGTATTAATATTAGAGCCGGTCTATCGAGTCCCTTCAACTACCAGCCTTCTCTGCCGACAACCACAAATTTCCAATGAATCCCTGAACTAAATGATATGAAAACGAAGTCCTAGAATCACCTCTTGCTCCTTCAACACTGTTGAAATTGCCACAAATTATGATTTTCTTGTATACCCTGATGGAAATGAAGGAAGAATTAATAAAAGTAAAGCAAAGGCACCTCCGTACAAGCCATGAAGGCCCTTGGAAGAGTGGAAGGTAAAGGCTTCCACCATTGTTAACCTCGGCACGTGATGGGGTAGAGTTGTTAGCTCTACGACCTTTGCCCCCAGGAATTAACCTGATACTCGTTTTTGATGTAGGCTGAGCGAATCTCAGGGCCATATGCTCCCCCGAAAGTGGAAATCTCGCTTCTTAAATTTTACGACTTCCTGACGGGGATTCCGAGAAAACCGAGCACGCCTCGGCCAGGCAGCCCCTAGGAAGAATTAATACTATTCTAAATATGAGCTTCATGACTGGAGTCAGCAAATGCCACATAGAAGTATCGACCAAAACGTGTTGCTGAAACTGAAGTTGTGGCTGGAATAAAATTTAAAAAAGCAACAGAAAAAGGGGTGAAAAGAGAAGAGCAGAAGACGAGAAAGACAAAACTAGAGTTCTGGAGCATTTTAGCCCAATAGGAAGATTTTAATAAGTAACAAACGTTCATTGATGATTTTCGGTAGGTCCATTTTTAACAAATGTTCCTTTTTATCAGACACTGTGAAAGATAGCTGATTGAAAAATTTTACACGTAATAAACTAATAAGAATATACATTTTACTGCAACAGAGTCCGACTCGTTGGCTGAATGGTCAGCGTACTGGCCTTCGGTTCAGAGGGTCCCGGGTTCGATTCCCGGCCGGGTCGGGGATTTTAACCTTAATTGGTTAATTCCAATGGACCGGGGGCTGGGTGTTTGTGCTGTCCTCAACATTCCTGCAACTCACACACCACACATTACACTATCCTCCACCACAATAACACGCAGTTACCTACACATGGCAGAAGCCGTCCACCCTCATCGGAGGGTCTGCCTTACAAGGGCTGCACTCGGCTAGAAATAGCCACACGAAATTATTATTACTGCAACAGAAATGGTATATTTGAGAACATAACGTTTTTCACTATTTTGTTAAAATACAAAATTTTAAAATGTTTAAAAACCGTTGATGTTAAACCGAGAAAAGCACTCTTGCGCCTATTTGTTTAAATACTATTGGTGAGGTTTAATTTCAATTTTCAGAAAATTTCGTTTGAATGTTTTTTGAAAAACGATTCATGAAATGGCACTCAAAATTAAAATTTGGAATTTCAATATAAACTCGAAATTTTGAATTAAAAATCGAAACCTTGCAAAAATTGTAGGTTATTAGACTAGAAATAGGCCTATCAATTTTCATATCAATATGAACAGCCGTATGGGAGATATGTTTATTCGGTGTACATGGTTATTGGTTGACTTCCTCTTCGTAACGCAATGGTTATTCAGTGTCTGTATTTAATTTTCTGCGACAATCTGTCCAAGACCATACCGAAAGCAAGTAAATTTTCCTTCGGACATAGTGTATAAAATGTTGCTCATTTAAGGTTTAAGGCAACTTGCACGGATGATAGTTCTTCGCCTCACCCTGTACGCTGGTACATTTGTGTGACTGTCCGAAACTCTCGAGTGTCTCACAGAGAATGAGATGACTTTAGGTATCTGATTGTAGCTCCACATCGCTCACAGGGGAAAGGAACAAATGAAAGGCGGATAGCGCACGCACGTAGATTGCTAGTCATTACGAACTTCCAAGTGAAATTACTTGCAAGGCGCTGCTCTAAAGAAGGTAATTTCCAAAGATTGATGGGGATTATCATAAAGGATGCTACTTTCGCCTTGTAATAAGCATTTGCTGAGAATTTATTTCCTGGAATAACGAGTTTCTGTCTAATGGCACAAGTTATCTCCAGCTACTGACATGCTTTTACGTTGTGAAACAGTATTGCCCCTAGGGGTAGTTTTCATCTCTTCCAGAACTCTGTAGACATAAAAACAACCGACGAAAGGACATGAAGAGTGTTTACAACGGGAAATCCTTACCTAAAAACCTTAAAATACAGTACAGTATATTAGTGAAAGTAGAATGTCTTTCGCAAGTGAATGACCAGTTACGAATTTCAGTTTAGATCAACTTGAAGTACTAGAAGAAAGAATATTCTCAGGTCCTGTTTCCTTTTAAAATTTTGTTTAAATATTTTACGTAATTCACTGCCAATAGCAAATCACCATTTATATGGTATATGCAAAGACAAATACAGAATTCTTCGTTGGGGATAGCTGTACAACAAGATAATTTCAAAATTTATAAAAGTAAGCTAATTTCATCTTATAATAAATAGTGTTAAAATTGGAATGACATTAAGTGGACTATCAACAAGTTGTTACCTTATTCTAGGGCAGCTGTCTCTTGCGCATTTTCTCTCTAAGAATTGATACGCGAACATGGGAAGAATAAAAGATAAGGGCCAGACATTTTTCTAACCGACAAGCCCGTACGAAGATCTGCTATAAAAATATTATATTTCCTATGCGTAGGGGAGTAGAATAACACCCATGGTATCCCCTGTCTGCCGTATGAGGCTACTAAAAGGGCCCCAGGGACTCTGAACTTGGGAAAGTCGATTGGCGACCACGAGGACCTTAGCTGAGTCCTGGCATTGCTTCCACTTCCTTGTGCCAGGCACCTCACTTTCATATATCCTATCCAACCTCCCTCGGTCAACTCTTGTTCGTTTCCGATACCGGCGGTATTGCGTGTGGAGGCCTAGGGAGACTTTCATTTTCACTCTCTTAGTGGCTCTAGTATTTATCTGGCCGATACCTTCATTTTCGAAGTGTCGGAGCCCCTCTATTCTTCTTCTCTGGTTAGCGTTATACAGAGGATGGTTGTCTAGTTGTACTACTTCTTAAAACAATAATCACCACCATCACATCACACCATCGCTGATCCTAGGACCAAATAATTTTCTTTCTGTTTTTTACAAATTTGCTTTGCGTCCCACCGACAAAGATAGGTCTTATGACGACGATGCGATTCGAACCCACAATGGCCAAATGCAAGCTCGCACCACACAGATAAATCACTCGATGCACAAACCATTACAGAATGTACGAGTTAATAATTCATACCAACACATGAACATCAATAACATAAAAGAATAAAAATATACGTACGGCCTCAGCTACAGCTCAGATGCATTTTGATTTTAAGGCACCTAGGCTACCATCGCGTCATAATTCGACGGTCTGTGTTACACCGCCAGGTGGCAGTGGAAACCAGATCTCTGTTTGGCGATGAACGGTTGATCTTCAATTAATTTTTGTCGGGTAAGCATTAAACTCATCACCATGCCGACATACTACGGCATCAAAAGTCAAATTGACTCTTTTCCCGACCTTCATAAATCCGACGACGTCTGTTGGATATGAACCTATGACCTTACAGTCCGCAAGCCGACATTCTGCCAATCAACTATGAAAATGAAAATCCTCGGCCTATTTCCAGTTATTCGACCTGGTCAGGAATGGAATGAATCCCCCATCTAGCGGCAAAGATAGGAATTGTGCCGGATGCCGAAGCCTGTCACACTCCCCTGGGGCAATGATTAATGACTGACAGATGAAATGAAATGATAGTGGGGAAGTGTTAATCGATTGAAAGATGAGAGGGAAAACCGGAGTAGCCGGAGAAAAACCTGCATCGCCTCCGCTTTGTCCAACACAAATCTGACATGGAGTGACCAGGATTTGAACCACGGAACCCAGAGAGGCCGATGCGCTGCCGTCTGAGCCAAGGAGGATCACTACCACTCAACTATAAAGGGAGCAATTATGACGCTAGAAAAACTCAGGAGGCGTATGGATACTCAAACTGGTTTTAGAAGTGTATCTGTTATTGGTTTCCTTTGTACATAACATTCTTTTTAGTTTGTTTCAGATTTCCTTCATATATGCCGTTTAATTTTTCGGTTACCTTACTTCAATTTAGTTTATGTAGAATTGGATCTAATAATATTGTCTTTCTGAAGAATTATTTACTTAGTTCAATTTATTGTTTGCTTGCTTTGTTTGATTACAGTTTATTTCTTACGTTTTCATTTCAACATTCCATTTGGTTTAAATTTTCTTTTCATTTTTGCATTCAGTTCTATTTTATTACTGCTTGTTTTCTTGTTCTCTTTGTTTCTTTCATTTAATGATTGTGTTTACGATTACGTACTTTCTCTGTGCACACTTTTGTGTTAATTTCCCTTTGCAGGTTGTTTTGTGCATTTTTTGTTTGTTCTGTTTTCATTCCAACTAGGTTCAGCTTAATTTCCTGTGATCTTAATTCTTCACATGTTCCTATTTCGATTCCTCTATTCGTTTCTTATGGATGGTATTTTAGTTTCACCCTTACCATTGGTGTTTTTTATCAATTTGTTTCTTCTTCTATGTTAAGTTTTATTTTCATTTTATTTTGTTACATCCTTACCGGGGGGGGGGTTGGCCGTGCGGTTAGGGAGATAGTGGGTACGAATCCCGCCGTCGGAAGCCCTGAAAATGGTTTTCCGTGGTTTCCCATTTTCACACCAGGCAAATGCTGGGACTGTCCTTTAATTAAAGCCACGGTCACTTCTTTCCCACTCCTAGACATTTCATATACCATCGTCGCCATGAGTCGGTGTGACGTGAAGCAAAATTGTATACCCACGGTGTTCTTCACATAACGGTACTACTCGCACAGTAATCCTCCCCCGATGATACTAATCACAGATCTAGCTGAGGGAGTAGTGATAATTTATCCAAGAGGGGACACAACCAGGCACATGTAGTAGTACTGAACGCAAGTAAAGTCGACCCATGGAGATCATCGCGTAATGGTACTAATCACGGATTGCCTCACGGTTCCAAAACCATCATCCCTTGGTCGCCCCTTTTAGGAGCCTCTTACGACAGGCAGAGGATACACTGAGTCCTCTACCCACAGGGGGTAAAGAAAAACGATCCGACACTTCGAAAAATGAAATATCGGACAAAGAAGGACGGGAGTCACAAAGGGCGTCAAAATAAAAAAGACTCCCCAGACCTGGAATTCATTAATACATTTGGGGTTCAGAAAAATACAAGAGTTGACCAAGGAAGGTCGGACATGGTAGATGAAAGTGACGAGCCTGGCATAAGTAAGAGTAAGCAGTGTCAGGATTCAGGTAATGACTCCGTGATTGCCAATACATGCTCCCAAGTTGAGAGCCACTGGGACACCTTGCAGTCGCCTCTTACAAAGGCAGGGGATGCCGTGGGTGTATTCTTCACCCGCGTCCCCCACCCACAGAGGGGTATCTATAACTATCGCAAAAAGTCACCTTTTACCACCCAGACAATTTTGTTCAGCTTTGCTGTAAAATCTGCATTGTCGAATTTATTTTGTCTTCCTTCAGAATTATTTTTAAAAATTTTCACTTGTTTTGGATTGGTTTTTATCTCTTTATTTTATTTCGGTTTTATTTCATTTTCGCTTCGTATATTTTGTTGCTATATTTCCTTCACAAAAGTTCCGACTTCATTGGGAACTCCACCCGATTATCGGACTTCCAACAGCTACGCTATAGTAGGACAGTATATTTTCTACACTCCGAGGCTGTATTTCGCGCGGTGACACATTTTTCTTCGTTCAAACAAAAAAGCATAAAATGTATCTCTCTTCCTGTTTCATTATTTCGTGCATGTGAACGCACGTTTGTAGTGTGTACATCACTAGGAGTGGAGGTAACAATACAATTTCCGACCCCATATCCTCTCAAGTAAGGATTATCTCCTGGGGTCATAAATAGTAGGACAACCCCGTGACAAGGCACGATATTAAAAACAATGTCGAACGGTAAATAACATCCTCCGACTGGCTCCGCCCATTCTGCTCGCCAAATTGTTCCTAACTCAGAGCACAGCGTACGAACTGGCAGAGTTTAAATGTGTGTAAGCGTGTTTAAATGCAGCCAGATGGAATTTCATTATCACAAAGTCATGAACTCTCCACAAACATGTCTATGCCTTTTGGTGTGTGTTACAGGTTTGAATGGGGATAGTAGTTACAGATATGTGATTTCTTTTTGACAAAGATAAGTAACTAGTCCAACCGTGTTAATAGCAATATTAAATCACTACAGCAGTCGCCCAGATTCCCTACCTGTTAATTATCTATTCGTTTCATAAATAATTGGAAAAATTAGAAATCTGTATCCCTTCTTAAATAATTCCAATTTCTAAATCCCCTTTCTATAAACGAATATTTGCCCCAGTGTGTTCTCTTGAATTCCAACTTTATCTTCATGTTGCGATCATTCCTACTTTTAAAAACACCACTCAAATTGTTCGTTTACTAACATCATTCCTCGCCTTATCTCGACTGATAACTCCTCATCCTACCCCCAAGTCTTCCCAGGACAAACTTTGCAATACTTTCGTAACGCTTACTGTTTTGTTGAAAATTAATAATAATAAATAATGATATTTGCTTTACGTCCCACTAACTACTTTTTTGGTCTTCGGAGACGCCGAAGTGCCGGAATTTAGTCCCGCAGGACTTCTTTTACGTGCCAGTAAATCTACCGACACGAGGCTGACGTATTTGAGCACCTTCAAATACCACCGGACTGAGCCAGGATCGAACCTGCCAAGTTGGGGTCAGAAGGCCAGTGCCTCAACCGTCTGAGCCACTCAGCCCGTCTTGTTGAAAATTAACCAGACAACTTCAGTTTCCTTGTGTACTGTACCCTGTTTTTCTACATCATTTATTACACCTGGCATTAATAGTTTCAATGCGTTCACATCAAGCATTGTTTGTTATTACGCCTGTCTGTTATATTTATCCTCACCTTGTAAACCACTTGTTTTGCACATTGCATTCACTTCTGTATTAAAAATTATGTTTGTAAAGCTCCAAATCTGTTCTTGTTTTTGCTGTTTTTAATGCCCATTTTTGTGCCCGGTGCTTGACATCTTCGAGCACTGAAACGCGCGTCGCAAAACGTGAAGCTGACTTCCAATGCTTTTATCTGCGTATCTATTAACGAAATCACTATTGTAATTATATCGTTGAAAAGAACAACTCTTAAACTACAATTTGAAATGAGAGATTTCTATGATACCATCTGTCAAAAGAAAGAAATCCGCCCAATATGGCTCCTGTTTGACGTCAGTGTCTCGAGAACAATAGCGCAGCAATTGCCAGTCCGATTTCAGAAAAACTGTCGTTTGGAAGCCCATATCATACTCTATAAAAATTATAAATATTTTAAATTGGTTAAGCTGTTAGAGACGGACTTCTATTTGAAGAAAATGTTTTGTGAAAACTTCGACAAATTTTCGTGTAATACACAACAAATCGAACTAAATCGTGCACCATTGTTACGAGAATTAAATTTTGAACAATATGGGGTAAAATCAGTTCTCCGGGATGAAAACAGAGTGCGCAGCGATCAGCACAAACGGGCGGCTTGAAGCGCAAGCGCCTTTACATTTAGTCGATGTTTGGCTGCGATCTTAGGATTAGTTTAAAAGTGTCCAATTGATCGAGGTCCCATTTGTAACTCTGTGAAGTATTCTTTAGGGATCTGAAACTGACTATATTATTTTATAGAGTAATAGGTTAGAATGTGAACTTACTGAAGCGAGCAACTACAATAGTCTTCCTGCACAACGATTATGTTAAGAGTTTTGCGTAAACATTAGGAGTATAGTCCATCACAACTCTAAGAATTGATGTTACTCACGCTACATGACGGAAGAGCGGCCTAGAGGATTCATATAATAAAGAAGTAAGTTTGCTTAATTATTTGACCGCTACTAATCTGACGAGCATCATGGAATAAGTTTTATTTTTGTGTGTTTTCGTATCGTGGATGACATAATAGTATTTAATATTCCATGTCCAGCATAATTTCTGCGCACGATCCTGTTTCTCTTTGTGTTTGCCATTTCTGAAGATGTGACGGAAATAAGCCGCTTTCCTGCGACTTTTGGCGGTTAATATTCATCAAGATTTCGCGACACGACACAGTACCTTCTGTGTCTTCTACATTCTGTGATGCATCTCCACTTCAAAGGCCTGGTTGGTTGAGGAAGACTTCAGCGCACATCCTTCGACACGATATATAAGCACTGATAACACACGCCCTTTAACGACACGTCACGAAGCTTGGAATATGAGGTCACAGTTGTTCACATTGTTTATATTTTAGAAAGAAAAAAACACTTTACATACCTAATCTGGTTTTGATTTCTATATCCTGATCGCACACTTGCACTAACTAGCATCATAGGCATCTGAATTTTGATACCCTATCATTGTCTCTTCCGCATCATAAAACTTGGGGAAAATGACGAGAACAAATAGAAACGGAACTAAAAGCAAAGTGATAAGAGTGAAGCGAAGGGAAATGAAATGAAAATGGTAAAATACAGGAAAGTGAATCAAACTAAAGGAAGGAAAGTGGAGCGAAAACTAGCGAATGGGGAATAAAAGCGAAGCGAAAAGTGTATGTACGGCGCATACATCTAGCTAAGTATGAGGAGAATTACCAACACCCCTAGGAAGTTCAGTCCGGATCCACACACTCTGAAGAAAAATATTGTATTTATCTGGAGAATAAATTACTCTTTAGCTCATGAGAATCCGTCAGAAAGTATTATTTGTTTCTTCCTTCGTTTCGGTATTCCTCTTTCGGGTTTAAATTGCGTCTGTATACGTCGTCTTCTAAGAAATTAAGTGTGAAGTGTAAATCAACATAATAGATACATTACATCTGTTAAGAAAAATTACACTATCGGCAGCCCTGAAGATGTTTTTCCGTGGTTTCCTATCCTTACAACGGGCAAGTCCTGGGGCTGTGCCTTAATTAATAATACGGCCGCTTCCTTCCAACTACTATGCCTTTCCTCTTCCATCGCCACGAACGTACTACGCTGGCGTAGCAGGGGGAGAGGTGATACTTCCACGTGGCGCGCCCCAGGTGGCGGATAGGGGGGTCCCTAACCGGCTTGCCGGCGGACTTGAGGGAGATGAAATACCTCTCGCGGACCAAAACACTACCCTTTGCGGATGGGGGACGCACATGCAGAATACACCCGCGGTATCCCCTGCCTGTCGTAAGAGGCGACTAAAAGGGGCGACCAAGGGATGCTGGTATTAGAACCATGAAACTACTATTGATTAGTACCATCACGCGGGGAACACTATGGGTCGCCTTTACTTACGAGTAGTACCACTATATTCGGTACACAATAGGTTTGTGATTAGTAGAAGCAGAGAGTGGTTCCCCTGTGGGATTCCAGTACCTGTGAGTCGTACCCATGCGAGCAACACCGCGGGTCTGGGCGTAGCCTGTGAGTTGTACCGCTATATGAGCGACACCGTGGGTCTGCGTTGCCTGTGAGGAACAGCACGGGACCCGTGCCTAGTACACCTAGGTGAGGAAACTCGTCGGTTTGCGTTGGCTATGTGTGGCGCCATTGTGTGAGAAACACCATAGGTCTGCGTTACCTGTACGAAGTACAATACTTGTGAGTAGTACCATCTTGTGTGGAACACTGTGAGTCTTCGCTACTTTTGATCAGTACCCCAACATGACTAATACCATGGTTCTACTTTACTCGCGATATGTACCATTCTGCGGGGCCTTAGACGTGGAGTTTGCGCCCCTTTCGACATCAAGCATCCTCGATTCAGGATTCTGCTTTATGTGTGGTCCATTGGTCAGTAATAAATTATATATGATCCTTTTTTTTAAGTTGAATCCACTAATTTTTTTGTTTGCTCGTTTTTTGTTGCTTTTTTGCTTCATGTCCATCCATTCCTTCTTCATGACGACTTTTTTCTCTTGTTCAGTGGATGATTTGGAATTTTTTGTTGTCATTTCATTTCGTACCATTAGGGGCCGATGACCTCGATGTTAGGCCCCTTTATACAACAATCATCATCATCATCATCATCATCATCATCATCATCATCATCATCATCATCATCATCATCATCATCTTCCTCTCCCATCGTCACCAAAGGACCTATCTGTGTCGGTGCGACGTAAAGCCAGTTGTTATTGTTATTAAGGAAAATGAAGTATCCTCCATCGGGAACGTGGAAATGTTGAACTCGTTCAAAATCTTGCATAGACTTCCCCAATAGTTCACAAAAGTAATCGTATATATTAAGAAATAATTTGCTAAATATTTTCGAAACTGCCGTAATATTTCTACGGGATTATCACCACCATCATATCGTCTGTATCCTTGGATTGCTGACCTGTGTGTAGGGCTTCTGTTCAGAGGACACTTCTCGATTCCAGGCCTGGCCGGGATTTGTGTTGTGTTTGCTTAATTCCAATAGCTGAGAACTAGGTTTTCCGATAATTTTAATACACATAAACAGACAGAACATCGCGCTATTAACCATCACTGAACCACTCTCCACATAGGTTTAGCGTCAGGATAAGCATCCTGCTTTAAAACTAGGATTCATGTACATAAATTCCTATAATTAGAGAAAGGCAAAAAATCACCATAATATCTAAAACAATATTTTAAAGACATCTTACTAGCTCTCTGCCTCTTAAACTGCCTTCGTTTTTCCCGTAAACTAATTCGTACGAACTTTCCATGATACTTCATTAGAAAGTGGATTTGGACGGCTAACTTCGCTAAATTGTACACTTTCCCTGAATAAGATAGTACCGTCCAACCCCTTGGATTTCTCTCCTCCAAGAAAATTGCCGTATACATGCTTCCTTACTGAATTCTGCACTTATTGCAGGGAATCCGACCGAATGATAACATATGTAATGAAATGGAACGCGTAAGTACAATGGTAAGGGACTTATGGTAAGGATTTCTTGATTCAAGCACTGAGGAAAGTTTGTTTTGAATAAAATGTTGGAAAACAGAGAAGAAATTAGTTTAATTAAAGCTCTTAGACGGTACCATCTCAGGAAATAATTTGGTAGTCCATACAAACGCTGCGAGACATGTGAGGTGGCTACCTTATCTCGCATGTTGTAACGTATGAGGGCTGGCTTATCTCCCGCACGAGTCCTGCATTACCGCTGTCTGCACTAAAGTCGAGCATTTTCTTGTTACCACCTGTCGTAAATCGTCCTCCTGGCTCTCTTGTAATTGGTTGGCTGTAGCCAGTACTGTTGCCAGGCAACAGCAAGAGTCTTCATCCTAGTCCCATCTCTGTAAGATAGAGGAATAAACTTCTTCTGCCTCTGGTGCTGTCTTGACACTGCGGATTAGTGACAGTCATCGGGTACTTTATTCTATATTATGCCTTTAGTACAAGGGCTCTATCGACTCACTGTTGGTGGTTCCACACCCACAATAATCTTCTCCATCCAGGCTGTCATTCAGCTTCTCTGACCAGTTGTATCAGGCTTTTTAGTATTTTCGGAAAATGTGACCGAAATAGACTCTTTTCCTGTCCTTTGAAAGGAGTAAGACTTGAGATGATATTCCAGCAAGAGGAATACCTCCTCTTCGTCTATTTATCTACCGTTGAGATTTCCAAATTTCCGCGATACACCCCCATTTCAAAATCAATCAGTCGGTTCACCGATTAACCCTTTCGAGTCTACAATTATCAATCATAAAGCAACACAAGGCATAACACCTCACGACACACCAAGAAATGTCGAAGCGGCGGTCACGATTGCGCACAAGATTCCTTCAGTTCAGAAACACAGGAAGAGTGTTATTTCGGGCGAAATAGATTTTAATCTGTAATAACGAGAGCCAGGGTGTTGTGGCTGTGATAGTTTGTAACGCAAACATACTCAAGGAAATAACAATTATACTCTACCCGGACAACAGTTATGCTATGATATTTGCATAAACAGTATTGCCCCGGCCTATTAGAAGCCCTAAATCTTGTGTTACTCTCGCTACTCTACGGACGAGCTGGTAGACGACAGTTCCTACCAAGTAAGTTGCTTTGTATTCTAACTTACTGCTTGCCTAAACATCTGGACAATACGTATAACACTTCACGACACGCGAACGCTTTTCGAAGTGTACGTCACGATTGTAGACAAGATTATTTTCTGGGAGAAACACAGGAAGAGTTTTATACCTGGAGAAAGAGTTTCTTGTCACTAATCATCGTATTCCTTCATCGTCTTTGAAAGGTTTATTCTTCCATTTCATGACCTCACTATGTAACTTGGATTTAGTTAACCGTTTGAATACGTTTGAATTCATTCTACCGGCATGCAACGTTAATGCGGAACTTGTATAGAGATAAGGGAGCCTCCGTCAGCCAATCCAGAGCACGTACGCCACCTCTTTCCCTAATGCTTATGCAAACCTAATAACATTCTCGTTACTCGCCTCCGTATGTTTACATTCTAATCTATTACTGCTTTAAAAGCCAGGTCTCTACTGTTCAACGTATGATTTCATGGCAGTCGTGCGGTTTGTAATTTTCGTCGAAAGTTTCAGCCGTAACAGTACTGTCCATCATATTTATTTACATTTCAATTTACTCTGAAAACAACAATCATGGCCCCTAGCAACATTTTCGATTCCACAACAGTTGCCATGGTTACGAGAAGCCATGTAGGACACACGTGGACCAGTAATCTAGGAACGCAAACGCAATGCTTGTTGTCAAAGGCCTCTGTGTTTCACCGTCGAGCGCTTGTTAGAGATAATTCTTCCCTTTGTAAACTGTGTCGCACGTTGTCGTGACAGGGGAAATGGGATGTCCCGAACAGGTTTCTACTGTGCGATCCATTTCCTGTCCAGCCCTAGTATAATGAGGGAATAGGGTTTCCAGTTTTAATTGTATCTGGAGACGTAATGAAAAACGCTAGCGTTATGTAGCGTTGAATGGAAACGTCTCATTTCATTTAAACTGAGAGAATATTGTTTCATAAATCTTCGGAACTTGCACTGTGAATTAGTTTATGTGAGAGGTTCTATTGGACTCTCATCCACTTGCCTTCAATAGCTTTAATAGCCGATATTTCTACTGATTTTCGAACAACTGCAGGATAATTACGAAATTGGAAAGTACTTGCAGTTGTCTGTCATTATCCGGAAAATTGTTAATATTACGGGTACTTCAGCCAGACGCGGTCCACCTCTTCGTGGAATTCCGAAGTTATGTATTTGTTGCAAATTTAATCGGCTCCACACTAATAACTGAAGGGTGTGAACCATTTAAAATTCATGAATATTAGCCAGCCACTTTTGAAGGGGGTAATGTGCCTGCCTCTTACCCGAGACCCCCAAGGTTAAATCCCGACCAGTCTATGGATTTTAACTGTGGACTGAGGGCTCTTGAGATAGACTGAGATACTATCTGGTTTGACAAGGAGCGGTCATGCAATTTGCCGAGGACGTCGTCACTGCCACCACTCCGGTATCCGCTGCCCATCTGATCGTGCCTTTGTCTTGTTGCCAGGCTAAGGTTTTAACGAGCTGGTGTGAAATGGATTTGTATATACTTATTTGATTCCTTGTTTATTTATTTGTATTTTTATGTGTGAATTATTTATATACTGCATTGTGTGTGGGTTTCATTATTTTTTGAATGATTGCGTGAGTGTTTGCTTATTGACCTACTTATTTTTTACTGATTACTTATTTACTTTCTTATTTATTTATTTATTATTTATTTCGTTTATGTTAATAATTGTTTTATTTCTTGAATGATTTACTGTATTGTCAATTATTATTTGATTGAGAAGTTACCATATCGTACTGTAAGATTTGAAAAACAGGATAATTGTGGCCACATCTGTATTAAAGTGAAAACAAATCAATCAGTTATAAAAGTCTGTTTCTTTTCAGTTTCTATATATTTTATTTATTTATTTATTTATTTATTTATTTATTTATTTATTTATTTATTTATTTATTTATTTATACGTACCTGAAGTACAAAATCAGAAACGTTAAAAGACTGATTTATTTTATTCTCAAATATTGTGATTTTTCATTGATAAGGCTAAGTTTAACATTTTCTTTGTGAGCCTTTTATTATAGATTCTATATAAGTGACCATAAAATATGTAATTGTCGTTTTCTGATTGTGTCTGTGATTTGTTATTGTAACTTAAATATATTTATTATGATTTCTTTCTCATCCAAATTCCATTTTCACCCTTCTTACTGAGGATTCATTTTTGATTCTCGATCATCTTCGTTCGAGATCTGCTACCAATTATAATAGTTTGAGATGCATGAAGTGCTTCTGTTTTAACTACCGTGTTATAATGTCGTATTTTTTCCTTTTTTGATATAGTTCTTTTTTGTACACGTTTTACGATTCTGTCTTTGTTGGTATATTTCCTCCAATAGTAAGCTCCAGGAAGTCTTCATATTCTCAATATATCAACAGACAGAGAAACGTTATTGAGAAAAACTATCAGTAAATATCTGCGCACACATTATGATCAACCATTTCTTGGTAACAACGTATCCATTACATAATGAAGATAAAGTTGGAGTACAAGAGGATACATTGGCGCAAATATTCGTTTATAGGAAGGGGATTTGGGGTTTGAATAACTTACCAAGGAAGAAGTTCAATAAATTTCCAATTTATTTTCAATCATTTTAGAAAAGGCTAGGAAAACAACAGATAGGGAATCTGCCACCTGGGCGACTGTAGGAAATTCATACATATTGTAAATTTTTGCGCTACTTTAAATATTGCGTTTAAAGCAAGATATGTAGTATGCTAAGTGGCGCTGAAAAAACGAGACAATGCGGTGTCTGTGCCGTTTGAATCACGCAGCTATCAGCTTGCATTTGGCAAATACTGGGTTCGAACTCCACTGTCGGCAGCCCTGAAGAAGGTTTCCTGTGGTTTCCTATTTTGATACCAGGTTGTACATTTATTAAGGCCAGGATCGCTTCATTCCCATTCCTAACCCCCTTCTATCCCATCGTCGCCGGTAAGACCTATCTGTAAGTGCGACGTAAAGAATAATTTAAAAGAAAAATGATGCAATGTACAGCGTGTTGGATTCAGGTGGCTGTGGACACTTTGCAATCCACACACAACAGACTTTATCCAGGGAATAATTCGTGATTGATAATGGAAGTATTCCTACATCTTCTATGGAGAACAAGGAGACTTGGAAACTGTTTCCCACAAGTGCGTGTAAATAGATGGTGTGAGGAACGATCCAGAGAGACGTTACGAACTGTTGGGCACAGGTGGGCATCCATAGCCGGTCCAGCAATTAAAGGGCCGTATTTCTGCCAGGCTGGAGAAACAAACGTTACCTTAACGTGTTCCGGCGGACATTAAGAGAGAAGCAACACCCGCCTCCGATATTCAGTAATGCTCTTTAAATCTCCAGCCAGAGAGGGAAAAGAAAAAGGAGGCTATTTCGTTTCTTATTTTGTGACATGCACGCAACGGACGCTGGAAATGCTCTCCGTAGCAGAGAGCTAAATAGGCAGACAGAATTATATCGTGCCCTATAGAAGGCTGTGAACAGGAATTAATTTTCCAACATCGGTTTAAATGCACCGCTGAATCCCTTGTTTAAAGCATCAGGAGGAATTGCCCTGGGTAGTGTATAAGCGGCTCCATACGTGCCAGATTAAAGTACTTCCGAGCAGGTCACGAACGGGGTAGATTTATAATCACTTAACTAGCATGGGAGACGTTACGCCGTGCATGTTCAGCAGTTCGAGTAAAGCGTGAGAAGGAGCAAAGTGAGATGATCCAAGAGAAGAATAAAACTCAAATTGATAACGATTGATTTATGTAATTTCACAATCACTCATGCCGGGGAAAGCCAGATAAGTAAAAAAAATTGAAGTTCTCACGGGAATATTTTTTTGTTTTTAAACAATACGAAATCACCGATTCACCAGACGTTTTCAAACCATTCTGAGTTATAAGAAACAGCTTTTTAAATAAAGGTTTAGGCTTTATTTTATTTCAAAATATCATTGAATTATCTGGTTTGGATTCTGACTGAATCTGACATGTCCTCTGTTGAACTGGCATTATCCTCTTATGTGGACCTGTCAAAGTCAAAGTGGTGTAAGACAAATTTGTATATTGTTAGCTAGTAAGATTTAACAGCTCTCCTTAATAAAGACAGCTGTGCAAATTCACTACTAATAATGCATTTACAAGATAATAATATCCACGCCCACAATAAGTACAGAAACTCTCTTACACACGAGACAAACTGACTTATCAGGTTCAAGCCACTTTTGTTAACAACATTCAGAATATTAACAAGATAACTCAAGTTATCTGGTTCTTACCGGGGACTCTGTTGTATTCATGAATAACCTGGAAGTAAGATTTGGCTATTTCTTCAATAGTATGACGAAATAACTTATCTTGTTAGTCTCAAAGGATAGAGAGCATTAGCCTTGATAAGTTACAGAAAAAATTTAAAAAAACTGAAAAAGCTACTTATCTGGTTTTTCCCCGGGGCGAGTGAATTATAGATGGAGAGCCTTCTGCATGTCTCTCTCATGGCCTTCTATCAACACTTCACATCACAACCGATTGAGTTGGCAAAGGGCATGGGGTTATTTAGCAGTGAGCTTGCTTTCGGAAGATGGTGAGTTGGAATCCCACAATTGCACAGTGTAGGTGTAAAAAGTTATAAAATCGAATAACCCTTTATTTTGTTGTTTACACGAATACAATACAATTTTGAGCAAATATACAAGATTCCTTTCATTTAAAACATTCTCAGCTATGAACAATCTCCAGAGAGTGAACGACAAAAGTACAAACTAGATATGTAGTACACTTTCCTGCAGTTTTGTAAAATAATACATTGACAGTAATCAAAACAGAAATAAAGACAAAAATCAACTATGGTTTCAAGTCATACCTCTAAAAGGCCTCTAGGAGAAACTGAGGACGTCATGCCCCAAACAAACGTGAAAAATAGCGCAGCTTTGCGCAACATTTATATTTTAGATTTGGGAACTAAAAGATGATAGCTTTAATATCTGTATAATTGCAACGTTAAATGTCGTTAAATACTATTTTGAAACCTTGAACTTGAAAACTGACTGAGAAGCTAAGTGAAACTTACATACCATTTCGTATTCAAGTTGGCGTTCTTCAAGGATAGGCTTTATCTCCACTTCGGTTCTCTCTCTAGACACCATCAGCACAGACGTGTTAACACCATACCCTTGGACTCTGTTCCAAATCGCCAAACCTGAAGAATGAAATTTAAAACCTGGTTTCCTTTAACAACAGTACAATTTTTGTCTATTACATGTTTTGTTCAGATTTATTCTAACATAAATTTCTTGTTACATTTAAGTTTCACTAACAGTTTCTAGGATTCGAGTCACACTGACTCTCAGCAGGCACCTGTATCGAAATCTAGACTTACTTTCAGCCATCTGGATTCTCCTCCTCGCTGTTTGCACCGTAAGTGAGCAGGAATGTAAGGGAGCAGGGACATCATGTCCTTGTTTTTTTTGCATCACCAATCTTTCTGCCAACATGATACAAGCACTGCGCTTTTCGTAAGTGTGAATAACCTGTAATGGGGTTGAAATCTTATGTTCGGTGTTTCCGAGGTCGTCCAGTATTTCTATTCAAAATATCAACTTCCTCCCAAACAGCCAATGAAGAATAGTTTTCTTTCCTCATTTATTGAGTTTTTTCTAGATTTCTTACAACTACAAGCACAGAATAATGTTCACCGTCAAACAAGACGACAACACTAAAACATGTGACTGCAAGCACATGATCTGTTGGCTACCGTTACCTGACGTAATATTACTGCTTGTCTAGCCCCCTCTCACACTGCAACATTGCGACTGAGAAATATTCCATAAATCATTATTTTGTACCGTGCGGGAGTATTAGTCAATAATATTAATTTATATACTGTGGGGTTAATAAATATATAATATTAATATCCAAACATGTCAATAACTCAATTTTTAACAATTTGTGGGTTAGCTCCCCCTCGCATTCTAGCATACAATCTCACTGTCGATGGTAAGCACCCGCGTGGAAGGCAGACACACCCTAGCTGCAGAAAGGAAGATTGCTCGGCTGACAAAAGCGTATGTTTGTGGCTTGTTCAGTGCACTGAGACGATCTGTGCTTGTGGGAGGGCGACTTCTGCAACCCAATACTTGAAGATGTTTCAGAAGTGATTGCTGATACTTTGATTTTGACCAGCATTGAGTTCATGAATGATCTGGTGCACTGTACCATGTATCCTATTTTACTGCCCCTGCCATCACTGTGACATTTCACCCTGGTGGCGGTGATTTTGATTCAATACACGTATTCAAATATTTAGTGTGTGGCTACACGAATTCGGAGATCGAATGGCCCATGCATATGGCACCGAAACTCTAGTTGCGATCAAATAAAATATCTGAAAGTGAGTAGTTGTTAATGAACAGCTACCTTGAAACGTCAGCAGGCTGGCTATCATGCTCGCTTGAAAGATGGAGGAATGTGGATTTGGAGTGGAGTACTAGAGACCAATGCAGAGTAAGAGGAAGACCACTGGAACTGTGGTAAAAAGATGTTCTGAAGATTATTGGAATTACTGACAGAAAACTGCCCGAATCATGGGAAGAACTTGGAAAGAACTACTTGGAATTATTAATTTAAAAGGCTATGTTATTAGAAAAGTCGAAACAATATATGGAGATTTCAGACAATATGTAAAAACGGTAAGAATCTAAATGTGATAGGAGACTGGAACGCAGTGGTAGGCCAAGGAAGAGAAGGTAATAAAGTAGGAGAATTCGGATTGGGACAAATTAATGAAAGAGGAAGTCGTCTGATTGAATTCTGCACAGATCATAATTAGTAATTTACTAATACATGGTTCAAACACCACAAACGAAGCCTGTATACTTAGATGAGATCTAGAGTCGCTGGAAGGTATCAAATAGATTTCATTATTATTAGGCAGAGATACATAAACCAGGTGTTGGATTGCAAGATTTCTCCAGGAGTAGAAGTGGACTCTGAGTACAACTTGTTGGTCATGAAATGACATCTGAAGTTTAAGAAATTCATGAAAGGAATGCGAGGATATGGGATCTACACAATTTGAAAGAAAAGAGTGTGAGGGACATTTTCAAGGAACATGTTGCACGAGGGCTAAATAAAAAGGCTGCAGGAAACAAAATAGAGGAAGAATGGACAGTCGTCAAGAAAGATGTTTCTAGGACTGCTGAAGAACTGATAAGAAGAAAGGAAAAATCAACTGAGAATCAATGGATAACTCAGGTGATACTTGACCTGATTGATGAAGATAGAGAATGCAAAAAAATGAGGAGGGAAGAAAGGAATAGTAGCGATTAAATGAAATGTATAGAAAGTGTAGAAGAACTAAAGAAGAATATCTGAAGGAGAAGTGCAAGGATGTTGAAAGTTGTGTGGTCCTGGAAAAGGTAGATGCTGCGTACAGGAAAATCAAGGAAACCTCTCTGGAAAGGAAAGTTAGGTGCATGTATGTTAAGACCTCAGGTGTAAACCCAAGTCTAGGTTAAGAATACAAGGCAGAAAGATGATAGGAACATATCCAACAGTTGTACCAAGGTAAAGACGTAGATGATATGGTTCTGAAAGAAGAGGTGTTGATGCTGATGAAATTGGAGATCCAATTTTGAGATCAGAATTTACCGGAGCTTGGAGAGACCTAAGTAGGGACAAAGCACCTGGAAAATATGACATTCCCTCTGAATTACTGACTGCCTTAGGAGAAACCAGCATGGCGAGGTGTGTAAGATTTACGAGGCAGGAGAAGTGCCGTCCGATTTTCCCAAGAAAGCCGGTGTTGACAAATGTGAAAACTACCGCACCATTACCTTAGTATTTTACATCAGCAAACTTTTAACACGTACTACTTGCAGAATAATGAAAATAAAAGTAGAAACTGAGTTGGGAGACAAACAGTTTGGCTTCAGAAGAAATGTAGGAACATGTGAAGCAATCCTGACTCTACTTCTGATCTTAGAAGATCGAATTAAGGACAATTCCACATACATGGCGTTCGTAGATCTTGGAAGTGCATTTGATAATGTTAATGGAACCAAGCTATCTGAGATTCTGGAGGTTATCGGGATCAGATGCCGAAAACGAAGAATTACCTACAATTCGTACAAAAATCAGTCTGTAGTGATAAGAATTGAGGGCTTTGAAAAACAAGCAGCAATCCATAAAGGAGAGAGGCAAGGTTTGTTGTTCCGATCCTTTTTTAGTTTTATATAGAACATACAGTACAAGAAATCAAAGAGGTATTTGGGAAGGGAATCACAATCCAAGTAGAGGGAATCAAAACTCTAAGATTTGCTGATGAAATTGTTATTTTGTTTTAGACTGCAGAAGATGTGAAGAAATTGCTGAATGGTATAGACAGAGTCTTGGGTAAGGAGTACAGGATGAAAATAATCAATTCCAAAACGAAAGGAATGGAGTGCAGTCGAACGACATCAAGTAATGCAGGAAATATTATCTTAGGAAGTGAAGTCTTAATGGAAGTAGATGGAGATTATTACTTTGGCAGTATAATAATTAACGATGGCAGAAGTAAGGTAATAAAATGCAGGCTAGCACAAGCAAATACGGACTTTCTTAAGACAAGAAATTTGCTCTCTTCGGATATTGATGTAGGAATTAGAGCATGGCATTTTATGGGAGTGGAACATGGACGATAACTACTGTACCTCAGATGTGAAGATAATAGAAGGTTTTTTAAAATGTGATGTTACAGAAGAATGCTGAAGGTGCGATGGATAGATCGAATTACGAATGATCAGATACTGAACCGAAGTGGTGAGAGGAAATCGATTTGGCTAAATTTTACCATAAGAAAAGATGATTTCTATCATTCGATCCCAAGACACACAGGACTTGTACAGTTGGGTTTTAAGGGAAGTGTTGGCGGTAAGAACTTTAGAGGTAGACCAGGTGTGAATATGACAAGAAGGCCATGGACTGATGACTGAATAAATTGTCTGATTACTATGATAATGATGAAGAGTGATTTTTAGTTACGTCCTTAACTATTTATAACATGTTCAAAATGGAAAAAACTTGCCCCTCAAAGGGACTGTTGTAATTGAATCGGTCGGCGGATAAAGGAACCAATTCTACTTGAAAACATTTTGTTTTTGTTTCATCACGGTGTTGTCCACATGTTCTTTTAGCGAGAAAAATTTGGAAACTTCACACCATAGAGAGCAGAAAGAAATTAAGTCCACTGAGAGCCTTGATACTTACAAATATCGACTTTAGTGTGATTTCTGTTTATTTAATAATGTGCTAAGACATCGTGTTCATTGATGTGTTAGTTTTCTCAAAATAGTTCCTGAATTCAGTAAACAAAACACATTAGTGATTCACACTACATTTAATTAAGTAATTGAAGAGTAAATGTCCTCTTAACGCATACTTAATTCTACAAAATGGGGCACTGAATTATTGCTTGAAAATAATTCATTTTCTTCAAAATGATATTTTTAGGGACGTCTCCCACTAAGTTAAAACTGTTGGTCACGTTAACTGAGAGAGGGAGTTCACGTGGACAAAACAAGAAAGAGAAAAGCGATATTCTTTCATGAAAATATTGCTGCATTGATTCCCTTTAAGAGTAAAGAAAATTGATTCGGTTCCTTTCTGCATAGACCTATTAAATTAAATTGAGTTGGTGCTATTTCTTTGGCTGAGAATTATTCACTCATTGTAAGCCTCTGGGTCAAACATTTGAATGTGCATCAGTCATATGATTTATTGAAGAGTACGCGGGACTATTACTCACTGTGTCACATATCTCCTATGATACATTAACGACAATTAGTACAAATCCTTGCTTGTTTTGTTCGTTTGTTTGTTTGATTGTTTGTTTGTTTGTAGATTCATTTATATATTGCTATAGCTCCGCCGAGAGAGTTTGACGCTGGCTTCCCATCAATATTACCACATTCGAAGGACAAGTTACGAAGTACTGGGCCAGGAGTCTCATTGTTAGGAAACCCATGTAAATTTTTAGGCCGCATAGTTCATAAAAAACTACAAGCTTTTTCTTTGTGTGTACATTTTTTAGAAACGTTCCTCTATGTGTTTCTTCGTTTATTTGCATATCTGTTTCTTTATTAATGTGTATATTATATGTTTGCTTTTGTTTTGTTTATTTGTATATGTGTCATGATTTCTATGCTTACATACTTATCTATTCCTTTCTATGTTATATTCATTCATAAGTGTGAAAATTAATTTCGTTGTTAATTGATATATCTATATGTTTATCTTTGGTCTTATATCTGTTAATAGTTTCATTTGTAAATTGGTATATTTGTAAGTTTTTCCTATATTTGATTATTTGTATGTTTACTTTCTAAATGTCCATTGCTTATTTCCTTACTTCATTATTCATTTTTGTTTATTTGTGTGTTCGATATTTTTAGTGTTTTGTGGAGCACAACTACTATATTAATTCACTGTAATGTACAAATATCACTCTTTTCACGATTGTGAAATGCAATAGTTTGCACAAAAATTATGTGGATATATTAGTATATTACAGTATTTCTCTTGTCTGCAGGTGAGTTCTTGAGGATCACTACCAGCAGATTTAGAAACATGGTCTATTCTAAGTAAGTAGAGAGCAATAATTTCGTATCTTGGACTGTCATTAGTTAACGTGATTATTTCCTCAGCTGCATTGCTTAAGATCCTCCATTTACTCGTTGTGTTACCTCCTCGAGCTGTACTATAAGCCATGAGTTTCGCTTGGTGACCAGCCCAATAAGCTACCTAGAGCCCGGAATAATAGGCAGTGATAAGCTAGAATACAAACTTACTGAAGTGTGTAACACGCATAATACAGCCTGCACAACGATTATACTAAGAGATTTGCATAAACATTAGGGGCACTCTCGCTACATGTTGGGAGAGCTGGCAAGACGATACTTGTATAATAACGAAACTCGTATGCATTCTAACGTATTATTGCCTACGAATCAGGATTCTAATGACATCAGTTATGTAACAGCCGTAAGATGTATTCAGAGGACACTGGGACGAAGCCAGAGATGAACTTGGAACAATCGGAGGAATCCAAGGAGAAGAACTAGATAGATACGATTCATTGACGATATTCCAGTGTTAGAGCAGTCACCATTTCGAAATGCCCTTGGCCTGGTGTTCGCTTCGGTAAATCACGTGGCATACTTTCATTCAATATTCTGCAAATAGGAACGCATCTCCAGTCTTCTGTGGCGGGGGATGGAGGGCCGGCAACATTGCAGACATGAAATGAGTAAGACAGACTCTATCGTCTATTCACTTTCTGAGCGGTGAAGGGAATTCCCAAATGGTGACTGGTATAGAAGCGCGATGGATGATACGCTCAGAATTTCGTACAACTAGGAAATTAATATAAACACAACTAAAGTTATGGTGGGGTCAGCGGAAATGACCTAGTGTTCGTTGGGTGGCGAGATACTATGGCAGTACAGTCCTTCACCTACCTGGGAAGTAAAGTCACATCGGATGGTAGCTCAAGGACGGATTTTTAAGCCAGACTAAGACCAATTTAATAGGAAACGATACCTCTTTACATCTAATAGCATAGACATGCACCATCGGAAGTATCTCGTTAGAAATTTTATCTGGGATATGCTATTGAATAGAACTGAGACTTGGACACTTGTGAAGACAGAAAAGAAGAAACTCAGGGTATTTGAGATGTAGTGTTTCCCAGGATGTTTAAGATCTCCAGGGTGTACAAGGTATGGACTGACGAGATACTGCGGAGAATAGACGAACTCATCCATTCCAGAAGAATCACTTCGATAGGACATCTGTTA
The DNA here is from genome assembly GCF_040414725.1 of Anabrus simplex. Lineage (NCBI taxonomy): Eukaryota > Metazoa > Arthropoda > Insecta > Orthoptera > Tettigoniidae > Anabrus > Anabrus simplex. Next base: position 213,506,474 of record NC_090279.1, on the reverse strand, counting down.
AGACATGATGGTCTAAAGAAACCAGTCATCGAGGGTAAGAACAACAGAGGCAGGCCGAGACTCGAGTACATCAACCAGATAAAAAGACACCGGCTGCCTTGCTTAAAGTCTGCCAGAAGGAAGCCCGAAGGAAAATAGGCGAGATGAACTGCTGCCAACCGATTTTCTCATTGATGAAATGCGTAAAAGACGAAGAAGAAGAAGATCAATCATCATTCACGATTGATCTGTGCTCAGAGCAGTAGCCCAAGTGGCAGATCTGTATTTTACTTAGCCTTTTCTTAAATGATTTCAAAGAAATTCGAAAATTATTGGTAAGTTATTCCAGTCCCAACTCCCCTTCCTATAAGCGAATATTTGCCCCAATTTGTCCCCTTTAATTCCAGCTTGATCTTCATATTGTGATATCTCCTACTTCTAAAGACACCACTCAAACTTATTCGTCTACTGATGTCATTCCACACCATCTCTCCACTGACAGCTCGCAACATACCACTTAGTCGAGCAATTCGTCTCCTTTCTCCCAAGTCTTCCCAGCCCAAACTTTGCAGCACTTTTTGTAACGCTACTCCTTTGTCGTAAATCACTCAGAACAAATCGAACTGCTTTTATTTGTGTTATTTCCTGTTCTTGAATCAAGCAATCCTGGTGAGGGCCCCATTCACTGGAACCGTGATCTTGTTGGTGTCTCACCAGAGACTTGTATGCCCTCCCCTTTACATCTTTACTACAACCCCTAAACACCATAATAACCATTTGCAGATATATGTACCCTTTATTTACAATCCCATTTATGTGATTACCCCAATGAATGTCTTTCATTATATTATCACCTAGGTACTTATAATGATCCCCATCAGGAATGTTCACCCCATCAACGCAGTAATTGTCACTGAGAGGACTCTTCCATTTGTGAAACTCACAACATGACTTTTAACTCCATTTATCATCACACCATTGTCTACTGTCCATCTCACAAAATTATGAAGGTCTATTTGCAGTTTCTCACAATATTTTTATTTATTTATTACTCTATACAGAATACCATCGTCCGCAGAAAGTCTTATCTGTGATTCCACTTCTTTACCCATATCATTTGTATATATTTATAAGAAAACATAAAGGTCCAATAAGATGAAGAATTTCAAGAGAAAGAAAACGAAGGCCAAAATTATAAAACCAGTTTATCTGATTTTCATTTATTCCATTTTTAAAATGTATGTATTGACCTAACTATTGGGCGAGTTTAATCTCTTATCACAGTCATTATCCACCTGTGGTATAAGTTATCTTACTAACATTCACTTCCTCCAATATAACTTAGTATACTGCTATAAGCTTCACTTAACAATTAGCACATTAAGGATGATTTCACGTAATCTATCGTGGATGGGATCAGGTTGCTCAGGCTTTACAGGTAGAATACTAATTTACTGAAGCAACTAATAAGTACGCTCTAGTCCCGACAACAGTTCTGCTTTCAAATTTACATAAACATTAGGGGCACAACCTATTAGATCTCCTAGAATTGATGTTATGCTCGTTACAATATGGAATAATGGACTAAACTACTAACAAATTAGTGTCTAAATATCCAACTCTGTATTCAATCTATTGGTTATGTCTAGAATATGATCACTCCGCTGCTTTCAAACCATCGTCCTATCAGGCTGACGATGGCGTGTTTAAATATTGCATTTTAAATCAACCGTCCGCGTAATCCCGCAGGAACATTTTCGTCATATCATTTATCTCGTACGAGTTCATCATTCAGCCTTACGCTCTACATACTTCGTCCATCACATGAATGTCAGGATATAGCAGCAATACGTTATCAAATTTAATACACCTCATAAGCGTACATAAAAAGAGATTCCAACTCATACATCAGAAGGTACTCTGGCGTATTAACAGCGAGATTATTTAGTCGAGGTGATATCAGGTTCCGATGTATATGAATATATCTATTTCTGTTATAAATTTGAACACGGAACATGCATATTTCAGAATATTAAAACACCAAGTGTGGTACATGAGGGAGCTAATGAAGAAAATAAAGATGTATATGATCTTTATCATAGTGGACTGGAAACCTTTTAATTCTGTTAGGAGTATAATGTTCCTTACCACCGTTAGTTGTCCGTGCGATAAGATAACGAGTTTGAACTCCAACTGTCGGGAGCCCTGAAGATGGTTTTCCGTGGTATCCCATTTTCACACCAGGCAAATTCTAGGGCTGTACCTAGCCCTAATCTTTGTGACATTGCCTACCTTTGTAACTCAAAATAAGGTTACGTCTGATGAGAATTCATAGGTATCGGACACAGCTGAGTGCCTCTGCAGTATGATTTTATTTCGTTTAGATGAACAATTTTTGTTGACATATTAATGTATCCATATTGCCTTAAGGGATAAAAGTGGATGGAAGTGTAATCCTTTGATCTGGAGTAATGACAAGATTAATGAAAACTCTTGAATATTCCATACAGGGTGTAGCAGAACTATATCGACAAAAATATTCACGGATGCTCTTCAAATCCCACTGTCGGCAGCTCTGAACATGGTTTTCCGTGGTTTCCCATTTTTTCAGGAGGCAAATGCTGGGTCTGTACCTTAATTAAGGCCACGGCCACTTCCTTCCAACTGCTAGGCATTTCCTATCCTATCGTCGCCATAAGACATATCTGTGTCGGTACGACGTAAAGCAACTAGCAAAAAAAAAAAAAGCTCTTCGTATTATGCTAAGAATGATGGTGGAATAGGATTGGCGGAGAAGATGTTTATTTTTGAGAAATTGAGGTTACTTTCTTACTCCAGAGCACGCGATTCAAATTGACGAACTTGCTGTATTTGCTATGTCGAAGAGCAGCCACTGCATCTTGCTGTGCGTCAGAGGTCGCGAAGGGAAGGGAGGGGAAGTGGGAAGTGGGGGACAGAGGTTTTATGCTAAGAATGATGGTGGAATAGGATTGGCGGAGAAGATGTTTATTTTTGAGAAATTGAGGTTACTTTCTTACTCCAGAGCGCGCGATTCAAATTGACAAACGTGCTGTGTTTGCTATGTCGGAGAGCAGCCACTGCATCTTGCTGTGCGTCAGAGGTCGCGAAGGGAAGGGAGGGGAAGTGGGAAGTGGGAGACAGATGTAATGTTGTGTGCGAATGCACAAGTTTATCGTTAGTTTCATATATTCGCTTCCCAGCCCCGGGCAGTGTACAGTTTGTTCTGCACAAATTGATTACTACGCGAACCCAGTGGAAACAGAAGGTGAACTCGTACCAAGAATACAGGGAGCATGCCAGATCTTTTGTGACACACCACAAATCCTGAACAGAGTCCAATGGTCACTACTATACCGCAGTCGGAGGGGGCATATTGAACATCTACTGTAATCAAACCATTGGGAGTATTGTCTCCTTCGTTCAGTATTTCATTCCATTTACAATGTTGTCAGTGAAGGAATACACAATCGTGGGGCGCCAGCGTTGCATCTTCGAGCATATAAGATACGTTATAAATGAGACGAGAATCGATCTAGTGCACTCCTTGACTGACAAGTGTGTCTTAATTACAGTATGTTCTTGTACTGTGTGTGCAGTTACGGCTGTTTAGTAACAGAACTGCGGGTGTTGTCTGAAGGAGACGACGACAATCCTGTGCGAGTCGAACGAGGTACCTTGTGCATTCGCGAGGAGCATTACCTCTGTCTCCGTCATACACACCACATCTCCTCCGTCCTTCCTGAAGCACAGCAGCGGCTCGTGCTCTGACATAGAAAATACGGCGAGTTCTTCAATTAGAATGGCACACCCGGAAGTTAAAAGTAACCCCATTTTCTTGAAAATCGTTCTTAACACGAAACCGCTATGTGAAATATTTCTACTTGCGTGTTTATACCATTGACATGCAGGTGAAACCCTTCATGGCTCAAAGACCAACCTGCACTGATATTTCATCATTATTTAGTAATTATTAACGTTCGCATGTTTCTGCAGTACTAGGTTCGAATGCAAACCAAGTTCCCTGGTAGGAACTGCCGTCTATCCGTTCTTCCGAAGTGTAGCGAGGGTAACATACCTTTTAGGGTTTCTAATAGGCCGGGACCCTTCAGTTTATGCAAATCACAAAGCAGAACTGTTGTCCGGGTAGAGTATACTTGCTTCAGTGATTTTGCATTCTAACCTGTAACAGCTTAAACATCCGGACTCTACAATACGATACACCTAATGCCAAGGTTTATTCTAGAAAGAATGTCACCCGGGCTGAGTGGCTCCGACGGCTGAGACTCTGGCTTTCGATTCCCAACATGGCAGGTTTGATCCTGGCTCAGTACAGAGGTATTTGAAGTTGTTCAAATACGTCAGCATCGTGCCGGTAGATTTACTGGCACGTAAAAGAACTCCTGCGGTACTAAACTCGGGCACCTAGGCACCTCCGGAAAACCGTAAAAGCAGTTAGTGGGATGTAAAGTAAATAGCATTATTATTAGAAAGAACGTTCAAGGTCTTGGGAATGAAGACTACAACACATCAGTAACTGTACTTTGGTTGAACTGAAAATGTACCGAAATATATCTGCAACAAGAGATGCAATTAAAGAAAGCAACAAATATCTCACAGAGCTTGGGTTAGAGGAATAAGAACACATTTCTGATAAACGTACTCAGTTACTCTCGGCTTCCAAAATCAGAGTAGCGCTGAGATGCCGTGATTTCAAGAGATGGCGTAAATTACCTCACAAAGGTAAAAGTGTGACACTATTTGAACGATATACACCCGTCAACGACTGGGTTACAAATCATACCGGTTTATTAATGAGTGAATGGCGTGAGGGAATAAAAATTACTGCTAATGTGTGCCCTGTTCAATCAATTCCTGGCAGGTCCCAGGACGAAAACATCGGTTGACATTGCCGAAGAGAGAGTAGTTACCCTTCCTCAAGTTTCGGAATCTTTTCCTCGTGGAGAGATAACAAGGCCTTAGTAGTAAATTCCCTCAGAAAAAATTTATAATGTCGCCGAAGAGGTATCCGTAATTTCCGATAATGGCAGTAGTAAGAGAATTAACATCATAGCCTACAATGAATGAGAGGGTGTGGGATACATAACACACCCCACAGTTTGTTTTTGAAATCTCCACAGAGCAGCCAGAAGATGTTTAAAGCGAAAGCCAGCTATGTTACGAACCTACCATAATTTATTATAAAGGTACATTTGGACTGAAGGACATTAAAGTGATAGGATTAATGGTAGGAGTTCCGGGGACTATTTCTAGATTCATTGTGCATTTTTGGAAGCAGTTTTATTTAGACGTTCCAGAACTGCAAACTATTTCTTTGTTATATTTACGAGGTTCCATTTCATTGCTGATAATTCATTGCTACATGATTTAACTCTTGTAGTTTAAAGACATTATAAACAAAATTACAAACAAAATTACTGTAAGCCAAAATTATAAACTTGTTTAGAATGAAGCCAGCTCTCCATTGTCGACTTAGTGAAATGCAACATAAAACTTTCCAGTCTGTCAAACACATAACAATTTCAAAATAAATTATAACACTATAAACATGCCTGTAAAAAGTACACACTATTATACGAAGAATGACACGTTTCGTTGAACAAGAACATCCTCAGATTCCATCAAATCACTTTAAGATATGCGTATATATATATATACGGTATTGTTTACGTTGCGTAACCTTGTCAGTGATAAAGAGTTTAGTGTTAATGTGAACAAGTATTGACAAATAATTAATTTTATATCAAAATTATAAATCCATTGTGACAACCTTCAACTGAGGGAAATTTTGTACATGAAAATAAAGACACTCAATACATTACTTATGATTACAATAAAAGATCATTCTCTCCCAAGTTATTGGTTAAGAAATTCATGTATGTGACTATTTTATTCAAATAACCTTGAACACTGAACACAACATTGAAAACGACAATGAAATATGTATCAAGATGCATTATGGCCTTTACATCTGCTCATGTTAAATGTAACGCTCGAGAACATGATGAATGGAAAGCCCTTCAGTGGTTAGCAATTCAGATCCAGATCGTTTATTAAAACTGTTTACCGGAGGGCTCAGCCATAAGAAACAAGCTGCATGGCTCTCACAAAGAAGCTTTCAATACCAAACAAATCATCCCTCGGGGCTTCCCGCTCGCCCTCGCGTGTGTGTGGCGGCTCTGAAGCCAGCCATAAATGGGTAGAGCGAACCCTTTGTAGTGCACGCTGTACTGAGAATAGGACTTTGTCTCAAGCTACAGTCGTATCCCGAGTGGGAGCGATTATATCCTAAACTCATGACAGAGAGATAGAACCGTTTATGGCTTAAATACCTTACAGCTTATGAATTTCATAGTTGGTTCCCTATGGAAATTAACAATTTGCGTGACAATGACTAAAACTCTACATTGGACGGAACATAACAAAAATATATGTTAGAAAGCGCTTGCTTCAATTCATCCATTGAAAATAAACAAATATATCTTGCTACCACACATGCGACAAAGAGTAACTAGTACCCCGAATCTGCTACGTTGGCGTAGCACGTGGAGGGGTAATACTCTTACGTGGCGCGTCCCAGGTGGCGGACAGGGGGGTCCTAACCGGTTTGCCGGTGAACTTGAGCGAAATGAAAAAATGAAATGTCGTATGGCTTTCATTGCCGGGATATCCCGAGACGGGTTCGGCTCGCCAGGTGCAGGTCTTTCTATTTGACACCCGTAGGTGACCTGCGCGTCGTGATGAAGATGAAATGATGATGAAGACAGCACATACACCCAGCCCCCGTGCTGTAGGAATTAACCAATTAAGGTTAAAATCCCCGACCCGGCCGGGAATCGAACCAGCGAAATAAAATTGCTCTCGCGAACGAAACACATGATCCCGTGTGGGTGGGGAACGCAGACGAAGAATACACCCACGGTATCCCCTACCTGTCGTAAGAGGTGACTAAAAGGGGCAACCAAAGAGTGATACATTTAGAATCATGAGACTGCTTGAAATTACTATTATCACACAGTGAACACCATGGCTCTCCTTTACTTGCGAGTAGAACCATTATGTTAGATACACAATAGGTTTGTGAATAGTAGCAGCAGAGAGCGATTCACTCTGGGTTTTCAGTACCCGTGATTAGTATCATTACATGCGGAACACCGCGGCCTTATGTTGCCTGTGATTAGTACCCACTCGAAGAACACTACGGGATTAGTACACCTACGCGAGGAGCACCATGGATTTGCGTTGCCTGTAAGTGACTCCGTAATGTGAGAAACACCATAGGTCTGCGTTACATAAGCGTACTACATTACCTGTGAATAGTACCATAACGTGTGGAATACCGCGAATCTACGCTACTTTTGATTAGTATCGCAACATGACAAATACCATGGCTCCACTTTCCTGGCGATAGGTAGCCTACCATTGTGAGGGGCCGATGATCTGGATCTGCGACCCCTTTAGACAGCAAGCATCATCGATTCAGGGTTGTTCTCTAGAAGCAGTCCCTTGGTCAGTAATACTATTGCTTTACGATAGTTTCTCGCGGGTCGGGTTCACTGATTGTTTTAAGTTCATATTCATCCATTTATTCTTCGTCATCACGTTTCGAATTCTGGTCAGTGGATGATTTTGGACTTTTAAATTCTAATTATATTTCGTCTAATATCTTACCGTTAGAGGCCGATGACCTAAATGTTAGGCCCATTTAAACAACGAGGGTCATCAAAACTATCATCATCAGCATCAAGGACTAGTGTAGAATTTAATTCTTCCTCTTCTTGACTACTGTGACATAATCCTTGTTGACTCAACCAAGGAACAAACGATGAAACTACAGCGAGCTCTGAACTCTTGCCACAGATTCATTTGTAACTTGAGATATGATGTGCATATAACTCCTTACTATCGTGAACTAAACTGACTAAAACCTGACAAAAGACGTAAGTATAACAAACTTGTATTAATACATATACTTTCACATAGCAACTCGCTTCAGTTCTTTTCCTCTAAATTTCACATTCTTTCCTTATTTCATAACAATACACGCGCTAGATCTACCCTTGCAACTCCTCTTTACTGCGAATAACAGTTATTTTACTGTCACCGGTTCCAGTCAGTGTCAGTGACACATTAACTGGGTTTTTCTGGCATGTGTAGATATAGTTGATAGTTGTGTACTATGCCCATTTATTTTGTGTGTGACCGATCTCGATAGCTGCAGTCGCTTAAGTGCTGCCAGTATCCAGTAATCGGGAGATAGTAGGTTCGAGCCCCACTGTCGGCAGCCCTGAAGATGGTTTTCCGTGGTTTCCCATTTTCACACCAGGCAAATGCTGGGGCTGGACCTTAATTAAGGCAACGGCCGCTTCCTTCTACTTCCTAGGCCTTCCCTATCCCATCGTCGCCATAAGACCTATCTGTGTCGGTGCGACGTAAAACAAATAGCAAAAAAAATATTTTGTGTGTGTTCGAGCAATACCATTTCATAGTGGTTAATGTACAATATAATATTTTAATTCTTTCAAACATGTGAATGAGAGTGATAGAGTGTGTGTTAGCATATTGTGTTTGTACTAAATGATATCTTACTATATCTGCAGAAAAGTATTGTAAGTGTGGTTGAGTGTTAGAGAGTGCCATGCAACGTAACTTCGACACTAACAAGATTAATTAATTAATTAATTAATTAATTAATTAATTAATTAATTAAATATGCAAAAAATTAATGCTTAACCCTGGAACAGTGGACCTGTGTTTCAGGGAGACTAACCGTACACCGGGGCACTGAATTCCCGACAAAAGAAACATGTGTTTTACCCAATAATAAATAATAAAATTATTTGCTTTACGTCCCACTAATTACTATTTTAAAGTTTTAGGAGGCGCCGAGGTGCCGGAATTTAGTCCAGGAGGTTTCTTTTACGTGCCAGTAAATCTACCAATCCGAGGATGACGTATTTGAGCACCTTCAAATACCACCGGACTGAGCCAGGATCGAACCTGCCAGGTTGGGGTCAGAAGGGCAGAGCCTCAAACGTCTGAACCACGCAGCCCGACGACATACTATTTATTTTAAAATGTCATGAAATCAGTGAAATGTATTATTTTCAATGCGTAAATGTATATTTTTAAATTAGAACAGCTGCGTAATTGATGGCATTGAAATAAAATGACAAGGTCACATTTAAAAAACTAAATTTCCACGTTTTGGTTTTTGCTACTACTATCAGGTTAACTTTGTAAAATGCGCACATTTTGCATACGAATACCTTTCGTCCACTACAAATACTAGTGATTTTAGTGGGGAAGACAGTTCACAAACACACTTTCCACAATCACTCTGGTAATCAGCAATCAATGTAGTACCTCGCCATCATACACAAAAGCATAGTGCGATTCAGCGTCCAATGAGCACAGTACGTCGTCATGACAACAAGCGCCTTGCTTGATCTGCTGGCTGTTCCACAATAAATATGCAAACGAAGCCATCAGATGGAGCCGTATCTAAGTTGACCATCAGCGACTGCTCGCACAGATAAGGACCGCATGAATAACAGAATTTGAATTCGCTGTAAATATTGGACGTGCGCAGCTTACCTGAAATATGGGGAAACTCTCACATGTACAATGAACGTGACGATATAAAAATGTATCACGTTATCATCTTGTTGTTCGAAGGATCAAGTTGCGAGCTTTGAAAACGTTAATCAGGTTGATACGAATTTGATACGAATACGAGGCAGAGCCAAAAAGTTAGTCACTGTGATGGTTGGCAGATGAACAAGTAAAGACAGAAATAAACGAATCAGTATCATAATGTTAGTATTCGAATCCCAACAAAGGTAGTATGCCGTTCTGGACAGCGTGAAAGGATCAATTCATCACTCCTTGGCGTTATATCTCTGCTGACACATTTGGTGTTTACCTGAAAAATTTAATCAACTAAAAAATTAGCCACATATCTCTCAAAAAGCAGGTTTACTCTGCCACCTATGAGAGTTAAACAGAACGTCGAAACTGACGCACAGGCACTCCAGATTAAAATTCATGCACAAGGTAGCTGGTTATATCAAGGAGAACTGGAATTTAACGGAAATGGAACTTGTAGCTGCAGCATCTTTGGTAACGACTAATGTGACATCACTTCCTTCAAACAGTTTGTCGCGGTATGTTGCACAAGTTTTCTGATGACCGCCAGCCATTATACATGTTCTTGTCAATAATTCCTTTAACAACCAGTTATTACATCATTTTTTAAAGTGACCGTACTATGCGATATCGTGATGTATTCAGTAATGTCGTGATATTATAATAAACAACACACATTCTGTGAATAACCAAGCTATACGAAATAGACTGTCAATTCTTTATCACCTATTATTCATAAACATGCTCTTCGAAGTTTCTAGGGCGTCCTTCACTGTCGATATTGGAGCTTATCTCCGAAGATTTGCGGCATTTTTTATGCACTATCACAGGATTGTTTCTAATTCAACAGTTTTCGTGAAACTTCACCTTGGATCAAGTCTGTACCAGTACAAAACGCAACGTCATTCAAATAAAAACCCAAATGTTTTCCGTACAGAATATCCTCAGAATCGCACTTCGATGTAAAGCTCTCATAGCATCGGTACATTTTCCCTTGGTCTCCCACCTTTAGGAACAATAATTCCTGTTCGTGTGCCATCTGAAATATGGTGACTTCCAAGATCATGCACTGTGCTCCACACAATGTCACTACCCGCTTTGTACAATCCTCAGCTGGCATCCACAACTTTCTCTACAGCATTCACGAGATAAAAATGTTCGTGCCCTCAACGGTTCATCTTGCTGTTCACTCCGAACCAAATCTCACCGTCGCACAACTGTGGGAATCAACGTCACTGTTGTGAGAGTGCCACGTGAAATCATAACTTCTATATCGTACATAGTATTTCAACAAGCTTTATGTAACACCTGAGATGCGAATTTACTTCTTATTTTTCGTGGTTATAACTTTCTTTGAACACTGGTTATCACGCTTAGTTCTGGTGTTATGCATCATTATCTTCATTGCAGGGATACTTCAACACATTATTTCACATAATCAACTATTGATACACCCCCAAACAAACTCTCACGATATTACCAACCTTCAACACACTTACAATATTTCTGCTTGCCATTTGTAACAAAACATATCACATTTGTATACAAATCAATTAGTGACAAACGTTTGTTTGACTTTTTCGTAAGAAAACATCCAAAGTTCTAGATATGAGCTACGAATTGTAAGGAAATAAAATATAAAACTATATGGGAATATATTCTTTATTTATTCCAAATAATTACAATCATTTCCTTAATCATCGTTATTCGGTCGATTAGATTATCAATTAGCCTTTTTCTACCAGTAGGAGCGCTAATGTGAGTGAATGCAGAGTTTCACCTAAGCCCTTATAACTACATTGGGTGTGGGGACATTTTTCAAAAAATCAAAAAACACCTGAGGGTATTGAACCAAAGAACACATTACAGAAAGAATTGTGTAAGTAAGTTAATTTGGCTAGGATTTGAATCAAGAAGAAAAGTAGTAAAGAGACAAGCGATTTTAGGCTGTTTCCGGAACTGCATTTAGGTCGGAAGTCATTCTTGAAATTTATTTTTTATTAGTTTGATAGAGATATTTAAGATTTACAATTTGAAACCTTTTCGTGCTATTTATTCCTTCAACTTTCGGCGTAGTTGGGGAAATTGCTTAATGTTACGTTTTCCTTAGTACGGGGACCTCCACTTTGTCTGATAAGAAATATTTTCAACAGTAACGCTTCTATAATTTAGGGAGGAAGCTCAGTGAAGGTCCTCGAAATCAGCTTAGTGTGATAGGATTTGAAAGAAGATTTAAAATTGAGAAAATGTTATGGAATGAAAAATGAAAAGGAAAGGTGATTTTTAAATCACTCCGAGGAGTCTGTATGGTAACCAGAGAGCACAAGTCGCTAACAATTGAAATGAATCTCTGATCTTTCATCACTCCACATTCTTTCATCTCTTTTATTTTCTCTCGTGCAGAATTTAATAAGAGTCTTTTCATTATTCCGAGAAGTTGATCCTATTCGTTCGTCTGAAAAGCGCAGCTTCCTATGCAATTTCGTTTTTACCTTGGTAAGCCTGCTACTTTGTATTAATACCAATGCAAGCCGCTTTGCCGAGCGTTGCCAGGGCAATAAAGCTGTCTGCGTTGTCATGACGACGAAGAAGTTGCCTGCCTGCCTGCAGATGTCAGTGTCTCCTCCGCGAACGGGAGTGCTGCCTCTCTCGTGTCCTCGAACGACAAACTGCGGTAAATCCCAGGGGTTTATGTTCAGACTCGGGGTTCAAGACAGGTAATCAAGGGATGAAATACGGCGTATTGTTGTATTTATTTTCGTAGATATGTTCATGTTGAGGTTATACTCGCTGCACGTGTAGAATGATTACATATTGCATCGTTTCTCTTCTTGGTTGGGTAATATCACGTGGACAACAACAACAACAACAACAACAATAATAATAATAATAATAATAATAATAATAATAACAATAAGTTATTTAGTATTTAATTGCCGGTTCACAACAGGGTATTAAACCCAAATTTCAGTAAAACAAAAAAAAACTTTAAAGTACTTATTGAATTACATTGAAACACGTCTTAGATCGTAATAACTAAAATAAACGTCTTAATAAATCAATTATTCAGTACCTGTAATAAGTTTTTGACAGCTATCAGAGTAATGTTCATTCCCAGAGTCGCTGCGAAACGTTTTATGAATTCGGATATTGATACGTGATATTCCAAATTATTGTCTATGCTAACAACTACATAATAGTTGTTACATAACCTGTAGAGTGGCGAATGGTTGTGGGCGGATGTTAATAATAATGGTATTAATAATAATAATAATTGCTAAGGACTAAAATGTCATATCCTCCTGAGAGAGGAATGAAGATTATTTAACTTATTATTGATAGGAGAAACTATGGAGGCTCAGAAATTTATTTACCGTGCGAGTTGTCCGTGCGATTAGTGGCGCGCAGCTGTGAGCACGAATCCGGGAGGTAGTGGTTCGAATCCCACTGTCGGCAGCCCAGAAGATGGTTTTCCCTGGTTTTCCATTTTTATACCAGGCAAATGCTGGATCTATAACTTAATTAAGGTCACGGCTGCTCCCTTCCTACTCCTTGGCCTTTCCTATCCCTTCGTCGCCATAAGACCTATCTTTGTCGGTGCGACGTAAAGCCACTAACAAAAGAATTTATTTATTTATTTATTTATTTATTTATTTATTTATTTATTTATTTATTTATTTATTTATTTATTTATTTATTTATTTATTTATTCCACCTGGTGGCCACGATCGTTAAAACGTCAAGTCTCTATGGTCTGACGGTGGTTTGTCGGTACGAGTCCTGTTGGTCGAAACAGAATGTTGACGGACAGGTCATGAGAGGTGGTGGAATTCAATCTCTAATCACTAGATTGCGTGCCAAAAGCCTGGGTTTCATTCCGAATCTCTCCGCAGTGTTCATATGGAGTGAGGGCATATGACGCTTTTGAACGTCGGCTGGAGACGTTAAGCATTGAGCAGACCCCTTGGTGCTATTTGACAGGAGTAGGCTGTGTGCCGGTACCGGATTTCACCGTCCCCTTCCTACTATCATATATCATGCCATTTGTCTCATTTCATCCTCTGATTTGGTTGACGTCAGGAAGGGCATCCGGTCGTAAAAACTCGCTACGAAAATTCATCTCGCTTCATACCCGACCCTGTAGATAAATGTACAAGGGTTGGATATAAAATGTTTGTACTTGTTTATGTATTCCTAGTTAAAATGAATCATCTGCTGAAGGGTATAAAGTGGCAAGGAGGGATTCATTAAGTTGGAAATGTAGCAAGCAGTTTGGCCCATCCTGACGGTGTGGTCTTACTGGCAGATTGTGCCGAAAGCTGGAGTCTAATATCTTGGTACTTGAAAATAGGTCCAATGAGTATGGTATGAATATTAGCCATTCTAAGGTAAGAAATGCTAGAGAATTGAAAGTCAGATTGGATATACAAAACTGAAACAGGTAGATAATTTCAAATATGTAGGATGTGTGTTCTCGCAGGAAGCGAGATTAAATCAAGGTGCAGTGAGGTAAGCTCGCTGTTGTGATCAACAATAATTTGTAAGAAAGAAGTCAGATCCCAGACGAAATATCTGTACATCGGTCTGTTTTCAGAAGAAAAAAATTGCATCACGGGAGTGAAAGCTGGGTGGACTAAGGATATCTTATTCATAAGCTAGAAGTAACAGACACGAAAGTAGTGACAATGGCTGCTGATACAAGCAGGTGGGAACAATGACAGCAGGAAACTCTGAATGAGTGCATAAAGGCTAAGATAGGAATGAACTCGAACAGGCTTCGGTGGTGGGGTCATGTGAGGCGAATACACGAGGATAGGTTACCTAGGAGAATAATGGTCTTCGTCATGGAGGCTAAAGAAGTAGAGAGAGATAGTTAGACTAAGTTTCTAACGATTTAAAGATAAGAGGTATAGAACTAAATGAGGCCACAGCACTAGTTGCAAATGAAGGATTGTGGAGGTGGGGCTAATAAGTTCACTTTTCTTCTCTCGCAACACTTCTCTGCAGATAAATTAACTTATAATGTAGCCGAGTTGTATAACTCACACTCTCACTGACGCATGTATTAAATATATTAAAGTATATTTTACATTGAGCAAATACAAGAGAAACGCTCATAGTCCATCGCCACTCAGCTGCATCGTACACACGTCAGTCGATGGCTTTCAACAGCAAGATGTCTTGAATTTGGAATGAGTCACTGTCCGTGTCACTGACTGGTAATGAATCCCTAAGTCTGGAAGCGGTCACAGTAAAAGAATGGCGGAGGGGAATAGCAATGGTACTGCCGGCGATAGTGTTACAGTTATGAAAGAGGAGAAAGTGAAATTTAGAGGAAGTGTACTGAGGTGAATTGCTGTGTAGGAGCTGGCGTATTAATACCAGTAAGTGATATTGACGTATTTTTTTCAGTGTTACCAGGTAACATACAGACCAACTGTGGCGATTTAGTTTTTGTATACTGTAAGGCAAATGGCCAGATGTCGTTCTCGGGATTTGAACACGAACTCTCGTAACTTAGTACCGACCACGGACGAAATTCTGTGACAACAGTAAAATGTTCCGGTTGAAAGATAGAAATCTAAAAATATAACTCAAAGATAACAATTAGATCCTGGATGTTTAGTTTGCAATATGTTATAGTGCAAACAAATGTTTCCAGTAGTAGTAAGATTTATTAAAAAATAAATCATCCGCCCACCAGTGAGCGTGACAATAAAGGTCTGGAATACATAAAATACAGTATGTAATTATAATAATGAAATATTATTTCTGGAAAAATTCATCATAAGAAATATCTAGGCCGCCCTTATGTAATGTAGTGAGGGTAACGTAACTCCTAGGGATTCCAGTAGGCCGACCCCTGAACGTTATGCAATCATTACAGCAGAACTGTTGTCCGGGATTCGCTTCAGTAAGTTTGCATTCTAACCTAAAAATGCTTAAACATACGAGCTCTTCTAATATCCTAACCCGTAAATTGGTAATCGAATTACCTGGCATCGAACTAAGGAAAATGGATTGACAAAAGTTATGTTTGGTTTGCCTTGTTGTATGGCGTGGAGACATATCCCCTCAGTAATTCCTGTTTGTTTTTTTTTTTTTTTTTTTGCTAGTTGCTTTACGTCGCACTGATGCAGATAGGTCTTATGGCGACGATGGGACAGGAAAGGGCTGGGAGTGGGAAGGAAGCGGCCGTGGCCTTAATTGAGGTACAGCCCCAGCATTTGCTTGGTGTGAAAATGGGAAACCACGGAAAACCATTTTCAGGGCTGCCGACAGTGGGGTTCGAACCTACTATCTCCCGAATACTGGATACTGGCCGTACTTAAGCGACTGCAGCTATCGAGCTCGGTAATTCCTGTTTTACGTGTCTTGCATTCATACTAGAATGTTTGACAGTTCCTCATTTGATGAGTTGAAAAGATGATTAGTACTCTCAAAGCGCTCAGAAGTTAGTCGAGAACTTACGGAATTAAATAACTATGAAATGAAATTAAATGACTGCTACGAGATACTGTAATTGCTATTACGAGGCAAATTGTAGGGATGAAGTGGTGTCAAAAGAAGGCGAACATCTTGAAAATGAAACAGCAAGGAGTGGACTGGAATTTCTAGCACAAGGCAATTATCCCATCATCAGTGTCAATGGAACTTGGCATGGAACAAAAAGAAAAAGACAAGCGTGCTCCTGTTTCTTGCCCAACTATTACGTCTTGTATTCATAATTCTTCATAAACATGAGCCACGTAATTTACCACTGTATTAATTTCACGAAATTTTATCAGGAGTTCATTATTTCAGTTTACAAACCCATAAATAACCACAGCACTGTATTTTAAATGCTTTCTGCTTGTGTGCAGATGTTCTAACAGCTCCATAATTTATAGTAAACTTCATCCATTCCTACTTGTTCGTGACATTTGTGATATTTTTGTCTCTTTGTGACAACTAAAAACTCCATGTTATCGAGCGTTTCTATTTGTAAACCCTGGCGATTAGTCTGCATAAAGTGGAACCGTACCTCATGAAATGCACAGTGAATGTGCTTTTCACTATTCAATTACTTGCCTAAATCTCCATGTTTGGATTGACCGCCAGTGAGTTAAGTAGCTTTGTTATCTGAGTCTATTCAGTACGTGCAGTAATTTCCTTTGAGTTGTGTTCGAAGTTCGCTGTTTACCACTTACGATAATGCATCAGGGCATAGCTACCACGTCAGTCTGATTTTTAACACAAGCGTATTTAGCAGAGGTCTTTGAGAGCCACTGATGTGTATGCAAATGTTCGTACAGAGCTTTAATGCAGGTTTCGTTCATTAAGGTAGCAATCTAAGTTACTGCACTCAATAGATTACGTATCTGGGCGATGCATTTGAATGAAGTTAGGTGTTCGTATTATCTCCTCTGTTTGATCTTCTCACATGGAAGTAATATTATTTACACAGCTGCACAGGATCCTACGGTAAATAATTATCTGTATTGTATCGTCGTGCTAAACCCGTTCACATTCCAGGCATACCTGCATCACCGCAGCGCCACCGTATGTTTTAAATGGATGATTCATGAGGCCAATATTATGTTCTGGTAACCTGAGTGGAATACTTCAGCGTTTTAATACAGTGTTTCAAAATTAATCTTGAGAAGTTACACTGAGTTTATAGTATGTTGTGTTGTAAGACAAATTTTTCTTAATTTTCTCGAGATATTTCTGTAAAGATCGAACATACAACTTTAAGATTTGAAATTCGTATTCTGGAATTTACTGGCTACACTCGTATTCGGATTCTTTCATCTGTCGTTGAATCACCTTGCAGTCGCCGGTAAATTGTTGTTCAAGAAAGAAATTCCTGAAAAAAGACATGCTGTATCCAGTCATTCTCCTACTTGCATAATAATAATAATAATAATAATAATAATAATAATAATAATAATAATAATAATAATGCCATGTGCACACCTTCCCCAGCTATTTATCTGCGCGCCTTCCCTAGGGTCAACTATAGCACTGAACACGAACTTCTATTTCTTCCTAAAACTTTCTTCTCCGTTGGGTAGATGGCTCTAGCATCTATTTTCTAACGATCTCTGGTAGGATAAGTCCCAGTTAATCGCCAGAGAAAATTAATTTGTCATAATTGGTAAACCTTTCTTCTGATGATTGTTTTTATGTACCTCAGTTGTCAGTACTTCACCTGGTACCTCCTCTAAGATAATCTGCCTATGTCGTGCCTGTAACTAATTTCCCTAGCCAATCCAACCCGGGGGAGTCTATGTAAATTTAGCCCATGTGTCCTCTGGATTTTAAGTTTATCTGGAACTTACCCTACGGAGCTATTTAAGGAGTGCATGTTAGGACCGTCTTGTCTGATTTCCTCCGGTTATTGAGAGTGGGACTTGAAGAAGATCCAGCGCTAATAGGTGATGGCAGAATTTACCTAAATATGTGATGGTGCCGGCGTGTGTGTTCGGAGGGAAAATTTCAGCACTTCTCTTGATATATAATATTTAATGTTTTCTTTTTGGGCTTAAATGTAGGATCTTCAGCGCAGTATTCGCACACTATTTATATTCCCTACTGGGGAAAAATTAATGTAAGAGAGCACGAGTGGTGACCCTCTATTCTCTCCCCTTCTCCTTTTGAGCTGAGTGATTAATGTGTTCAACCTCTAAATTTTGTAAATCTTGTCTCGGCCTTTAATTTCACCTCTCCCCCTTTGCACCTGTTGTAGTATGGGATTAGCCTCTGTGTTATTGGGCCTTTTGCCCATTTAGGTTCTTGTATTTTTCCGAATGTTTGTTAAGGGGTGCAGGTGTTTCGCCTCCTCGCCTTTAGTTAATGGCCTGTTTTGTGTAACATTTTCTTCTTCCTTAAGGCCTTGTAGTATGGGTAATTATACCCCTCTGTATGCCTAATGGTAATTCGTGTAACCGTGTCTTCATTTAAGTTCCCTTAAAGAACAATATTTAACCCGACTGTGAAACCTTGTAATGGAAAAGCCCAACATGGGGCAAATTGTATATTAACCCAATTGGTTACTAGTGTAATTGAAAATGTAAATCGCAACTGATTGCCTGATTGTGAATACTCTCTATGCATTTAGGTCGTCAGAATGTGTAACATTGCACCTGTTTGGAGTAATTATGCTGCTTCATATGTAGGTTAACCACTGGGAGTTTGTTCCAGTTAATCTTGTACTTGATTGAGGACTTCTAAGTCCAATGCATTCTTGAAGCTGACGAGGTCAGAGGTCGACCCAGAAAGGAGGAGCGAATTTGTGCCGAAACGTCAAAGCTTACCACGCATTTTATACAATATCTACAAGTAATATTTCAATTGTTTTTGTTATGTCATTAAGCAACGCTCTCTGAAATTTAAGAAAGGTAATAAATAAAATATCAAATTTTTGTTAAAGTAAGTGTTTTCTCCAAGCAATATCCTCTCCAGCATTCAACACAGGTGCTTTAGATTTTTCTGTGAGCCACGGGATCACCGTAATAATAATAATAATAATAATAATAATAATAATAATAATAATAATAATCATAATAATAATAATAATAACAACAAAATATCAAATCTATTGCCTGTCATTCAACCGGGTCATGAATGGAATGAATGAAGGCGCCATCTAGCGACGAGGATAGGAATTTTGCCATGTCGTACTCTTCTGGGGCAAGATTACTAACAGATGAAAGGAAATGATAGTGGAATGAAAGATGACATGGAACCCAGAAGTGAGAACGGGTGCTTTGCCGCCTGAGCCACAGAGGCTCCTAATAATAACAATAATTTCTAATTAGTAATTCTAACTTCAAACGCCTTGGACAGGACTGATGACTCAATTTTTTTGAAGAGACTGTCCCATTGTTTCGTGTATAGCAGGTGAATCAATTGCCCCTACCAATGATGTTTTATTCAAACCGAATTTGTATACACGTCCTCAAAACACCTGTCCTTCCATATTTCTGCCTAAACATCCGGGCTCTGTTCGTGTGGTATGGCGATACGTTGAGTCCCTTTGTGTTTACCATTATTAATGTACTACGTAGAGTTCTAACATGGAAGTAAATCGTTTCCAGACCCACGTCCATATAACTTATATTCTTCTTCTACGTGCGATGAATGCATCCTGAAAATTGGGCCATACGTTGTTGTTACACCCTGTGTAAATCATCCCTCTTATTATTACTTAAGAAATACTGTTGAATTAATGCTTTTCTAGTTATCTCGAATGATGATTGAGTTCAAAATGTATGTTCATCCCCACCAGTGAGACGCTAAGATCCCTTGTGGCACCCAGTTGTAACATCATTATGTTGGTTTACAGCGTCATATAGTTGGCATCTCCTCAGAAAGTTCATTCCCAGGCAAGTAATCAGGAGAATGTTATACTGGAGAACTGTTAAGTTCACACAAACACGCATTGCGATTACAGCGGAGTACAAATCCTAACCAATAATCCTGCCCCTCACATAATATACTACGACTAAGGAGCTGGGTGGGAACCACAACGGGATGTGACAGCAGTGTTGATTGGCTGAAAGCCCCATTCTGCAGACTTAATGGCATTAGTAGTTAGCAGCTTTACGATAATTTATTGTTCCTCGCGTGAAGGTTAGGGCAAAGGTCTTGTAACTAATCGCTGCTTAGTTTAACAACGTTCTAGACTACTTGTAAGGTACTTCTTAGCGGCCACAAAAGATCTGCAAAATACACTACGGATATAAAGTACAATGGGGCAGGAATTGTAGCAAGTAATAGAAAACAAATTATAATTCGGTAAAACTATGCTCCACGATATAAGATGATCAAAAACAAATGTCGAATTTCATCAAACTGGTGTCGACAATGCCGAGGTGCCTCCAGGAATGTGAAATGGATTTCAGATAATTTGGGGTCGCAGAAAGTGAAATTAATGACAGGGTCAAATTTCTAAAATTGGAAAAGAGGTACCCAGGCTTCAAAATGGAATTCAAACCCTGAAGGTAGAGAGGACCTCTCAACCCGAAGAGCACAGTTAGGCGCTGGCTGATGGGCTCGAGAAATACTGGAGAGGTATCAAAGCCCACAGATTAACAAGATCAAATACTGAAATGAAATTAAGTTATCAATAGAAGATGTATGTTAGGTAGTAATAGGTTAGAATACATACTCAAGCGAATAACTGTATTCTACCCGGAAAACTAGATTTGCATGGATATTTGTGTCCTAGTGTATTAGAACCCCTGCAATTTATGTTACTCTCGCTACACTACTGAAGGGCGGGTAGACGACAGCTCCTACAACGTAAATTGCTTTGCATTCCAACCTATTACTGCATAAACGTTCGGGCTCTCGTTATCACGCAGTCCATAGAGGCTCGACTCGATACCAAGAAATAAGATCCACAGTTCTAACCCTTCAGGCAATGTTGGAAACTTCCTAGGGATATGAGCTAAGAGTATTAGGTAAATAAAACATAATCAGGTATAAGAATATATTCTTTATTTATTCCTAAAATCTACCATCCCTTTCTTAATCATCGTTGTTCGGTCGATTGTATTAGCAGTTTGCCATTTTCTACCTCTACGAGTGCTAATGTGAGTAAATCCATAATTTCACTTAAGCCCTGATAAGTATATTCTTAAAAAAATTACAAACTCCTGAGTGTACTGAACCAAGGAACACATTACAGAAATAATAATGCAAATAACTTATTTTTTCTAGGATTTGAATAAAAAAGAATGCGAGTAAAGTAGCACGTGATTTTAGACTGTTTTTCTGGAACTGAATTTAGGCCGGAAGTGTTTTTCGAAATTTGTTCTTTACTTTCCACGACTCATAATTTGAAACCCTTCCGGGACTTTTAGCCCTTCAGCTTTCGGCATAACTGAAGAAATTACTTAATTTGACGTTTTTCGTAGTTTGGGGAACCCTACTTCTTCCTCTGGGAAATGTCATCAACATTGAAAGAAAAGAGATAAGGCTTGATATACTAAGGACTATTTCTAATGTTCTTCTAGCCCTATTAATGTCAATAGATAGCTGTACCTGAATGGATTCAATGAAGTTTCCGAGGGTGGTGGGTTTTTCCAAAAAAACAACCGGGACGGTGAAAAAAATATTTAAGAGCTTAACCATTAAACGCCGTTTATGCGCGGTTTCCCGACCCAGAAAGGAGGAGCGACTTTGTGCCGAAACGTCAAAGCTTACCACGCATTTTATACAAGCATTGTTTTGTTTGTTTGTTTTTTTGCTTTTCGTCACGCCAACTCAGAAAATTCTTACGTTGACTATCGGATAGGAAAGAGACGATAATTGAAGGAAGCGACAGCGATGTGAAAATGAGAAACTACAGAAAACCATCTTCAGATTTATTGGGTTCCAAACTTACTATCTGTCGAATTCAAGCTCGCGGCAAACCAACTCGCTCGTTTTAACATACGAAAAAGTATTCGTACACCTGAAAATGCTGACTATTTATACATTCATGGCGTCTCTGGATAAATATATTGATATCCACGGGGATTTATGGATGAATATATAATGAGACGTAATGTCTGAACGTCCTTTTCCCCATTTCATTGCATCAAGAGGTCTAGATCGCTGATTGTACAGGTTGAGTCTGACTTTACGCACCTCGTAAAAGTATTCGTACGCCAAGAAGCAGTGGCACACGTGTACTGCAGTCTATGTACAACCGCTGTGTACGCTTGCAGTTGACACAAGGTCCAAACAAGCGAACTGGGGCAAAAAAGGACACAAAACAACACAAGAGGAAAGGAAAATATCAAGCTTCACAATGAAACAAACTCTCTGTCTCACATTTCACGAATAATCGATCAACCTCGGTCGACAGTTCAATCCATCATTGACAGGTATTGTGTGACTAAAAGTGTACGGAACAGGCCCAGAAACGGTCGTTTGCAAGTACTGTCTCAGAGGGCGTTTATTGTTCGAAATTTGAAAAGGGAAACGAAAACTAGTGTCCCTCATATTGCTGCCGAGTTGGAGAAGCGGGGCGTTAAGGTGTGTACAGATACTGCGCGAAATACCTTGAAAACAGCAGGGTATAATGATCGAGTGTCTAGGAAAATTGTTTTTGTTAGTGCAAGGAACGGCAAGAAACGCCTAGAATTTACTTTAAAACATGTGAATAAGATGGAAGAATTTTGCAAGCGTGTGATTTTCACTGATGAAAGTAAATATAACGTATTTGGTTTCGTTGGAAGAAGATTAGTGTGGCGAAAACCAAACACAGAAATGTTACTTCTCCGTTATTGTCTGGCGGAGTCATGAGAGTTGCCGGTGTTGGAAATTTGTGTTTTATAGATGGAAGCATGGATGACAAATTCTACATATATATTCTTGAAACACAGCTAGGAAACTTGGTTTGAAACATAATTTCATGTTCATGCAGGACAATGATCCAAAACACTCCGACCATAATTCAAAGATGTGGATACTTTACAATGTGCCAAAGCATCTTCCTACATCCGTCAGTCCCCCGATATCAATCCGATAGAGCAAGTATGGGAGATATTGGACAGAGAATCACGATCCAGGGTAATCTCCAACAGGAATGATCTTCAAACTGCCAAACTGGAAGAATGGAACAGCATTGCGTCATCGGTTACCATGAACTTAATTGCTTCCATGCCACGACGACTGCAGGCAATAAATAAAAGCAAAGGGGAACCCGACGAAGTATTGAAAAATGAAAAAACGTCTGGTACTGGATATGATGTACGAATACTTTATCCGTGTGTAATCCTTTAGAGGGAATGCGGGTGTCTTTTCTGTTTCAGACGTACCTTCATATTGTAAGCAATTATTGATGGTAATAAATAACATTCCAATCCATGCAATCCGTGTGTTATTTATATTACCTTTTTATATTTTCCCTTAAATCTACGCACATGTACGTCCCTTTCTCGCATAATGTGAGGAGTACGAATACTTGTTCGAGTACCTGTAAATAGGTCTTATGGCTGTGGGTCATCTGAAAATTTGCGTTACGAAATTAACAATACAAAATATTTGACGGGCGATGCTACCTATCAATCGTGCAGGCTGTGATGTGAAGTATTGATGTTGGAGACTGGGGAACAAATACAACACCAAATTGGAATTAAATAATTGAGGGTCGGGGAATAGAAATTAGTAAAAGAGAAATGTAACGCTGTTGTAGTAAAAAAAAAAGAAAGGAGATGAATTGAAAGGAGATGAATTGAAAGGAGTCTATGAAAATAAATGGCCAGCTATTAGAAGTGGTGAAGAAGTATGAATACTTGGGAAGTGATCTATCTTGAGACGGAAGGATAATCTGTGTGTGCGGAAGCAGGGTACAGTTAGCAGGAGGATTCTTTCGGAGCGTACGAGGGCTGCTGTAGGAATACGAGGAAACTCCTTAGTACCTACCCTGACAGTGGAGCAGATATAGGGGAATGACCACCGAAGTCCAGGAGAGGAAAATGCAGGCAAACGAAATTAAGTTCGTATGAAGTTTGATGTGCGAAACAAGAAGGCATCTTCTTAATGATGGCGAAGTGAGGGAGAGGCTCCGAATAAACAGTCTCACGGAAAGGATAGAACGGATACGTTTAAGATGGCATGGGCTCCTGCAGAGAAAGGAGGAAAGGAGAACAGTAAACAAGTGTTTATGCAGGACTGAGTAGCTCAGAGCGCCGGCCTCCTGACCCCACAATGGCTCAGTCCGATGGTATTTGAAGGTGCTCAAATATGTCAGCATCGTGTCGGCAGATTTACTGGCACGTTAAAGAACTCCTGCGGGACAAAATTCTGGCTCCTCAGCGTCTCCGAAAACCGTAAAAGTAGTTAATGGGACATTACAAGTGTTTGGCGTGAAAGGAGAAGGCAGAAGACCCAAAAGCGGATAATTCCAGCAGGTTAAGGCAGATATAGGAATAAGGATGAGAGTTTGTGAAGAGATGTTCGAACAGGAGTGGTGGAAGTAATTCAGTATATTAAAAAGAAGAGTGAGAGGAAGATATTACTTTTATCGTTAAGACATCAGACAAAATATGATATAATATATTGAGCCCTGACAGCAATCCCTGTGACCATTTTGCACATCTTAATTCTGTATCTCAGTGTTGGGTTATGCCGCGGCAAAGCAAAGCATTCGGAGATCCATGAAGCCTCCACTCTAGGGACGTGCAAGTCCGACGAGTCGGGTCACAGGTTTATATAGTGGACTGCTATTAGTGTGGTTTAAACGTAGAACGTAATCATCATTTCCTGCCTAAAATTACATGACTATTCCGCAACAGATTGTTTAGAGATCTAGGATATTGGCATATTCATCAAGATACATTGACCATCATTTCATTTTATTCTAAATTAAATAACTATCCTAGTATTCCTACGCTACATCAAATGAGAACTCTGTAAAATGTTCATTTATGGAAGGATTTTCCGTTTAATGACTTCAAATAGCTTCGAATGTCAATTACATTATGAGCAAATTATTAGCAACACAAACGGATATAGAAAGAAAAAAAATGAATGTTACGTTCAAATTGAAATAAACACCTAACTTCATGCTCTTGTTACAAAGAACTTATAACATCGTCAATCAAGAGAAAATCGAAAAACAAAAGAGACAAAGTGTCCCTCTGCTGAAGGCTTACAGTGAAAGATCTATTATCCATCACGCATTTCGAAATAAATAACTGAGAATTATTGAATCGTCCACTTCAGAATGCAGTTCCTACTCAAATATCTCATAATATTCCGTCATTTTAATTTAAATCATCGCATTATTTATCGGTAAACTGTCTACCTAGCAACTTGAAAACACCGTTATTCTATATTCATAAATCATCATAAATGCAAGAGAAATGTTTGAAAGACACAGGATCGTAGCATAATATGTCATCCATCAAAATCATGTATTTAAAAGACAGACTCGATCCTCTCGAACATTCATCGAAGACTGCACCTAAACAAAGGACATCAATAGACATTGCAGCATCTACAATAACCTTCTCTAACTACGTTGATTCTGCGCCTCCGGATTCCACTGCGACGTTTGGCCTGAAATAACTACATCAGCACTAGGCGTCAACTCAAATGATCTACAAAATATCCAACTAGCAAAGAAATGATTTACTTACCATAGGAGATCACATTTCCTTTACGACATGACCCAATATCTTTACGTTACCGATTATTTTGCGAAGATCCTAAACATCCCTTTAATACCGTGCGCTCTGGTCAATCTTGTATTTAAATAGGATAAATGTGACGACCATCTATTAGTGTTCGTGAGTGCAAAATCCTATAACATTATTCTAAAATACGGCCTCGTGCCTAAATAAATCATTCATCACAACAACATCAAAATTCACGCATGACCAACACAATTCCTACCGCCAATGCCATCATCAGGACCTTCACATTACATCATCATAAAATACGCAATCCTAATGACACGTCTATAACCATCCACATCTCTCTATCCACGTACATATTTTCAAAGATCCTACCGTATCAAGCACCTTATCACGTCGCACAAATCGTCATGCACAGCGAATTCACAATACCTAGGAACAATCTACTCAGGCAATTACGTCAAAAAAACTACTAAATACGTTGCCGCATTAACACCATATCACCACAATAATATCACACATCCATTATCAAACACCGTATTTCTGCACAAGCACATAATATTTGAATACCATAGAATCGCACGTCGCAAATACTGAGCTCCTCCGAGGTATTTTGAGCCCCGAGTTAAGTTAACGTTTATCACAATAACACCATTACGGTACCAATAACATCCATGCCGAAAATCATTCCGTAAAACCTTGCTAGAAGACATTAAAAGAAAACTTACACGACCGATCGCATATTATCACAACGTAGATTGACTCACCGCACTAGACGCAACGATCATAAGTAATACAACGCAATGATTAACAAATAACGGTCGCCTTCAAGTTGAAAATTATACATGTCAAATCGACATTAAAATAAATACTACTCTACATCTAAAATAAGCAACTACATGGCGGAATATATAGACGATATTTAAGTACTCATCCTAGGTTGTTGCTCCACGACGGTGTCACCTTCCATGTTCAGCTCTCAACTATAAATATTGTCCATTAGTGTCCATCACATTCCTGGCCAGATCCTTCGAGGTCACTCTATTTTAGTTGTTCATGTTAATACGTGCAGTCATCTCATATGTATAACCAATAACTGACGGTTCCATGTTACCTGAAACTCGGAGATATCAATTAGGACAGGGTCATACACCTTGATACAATTTTACAGTTCAATTGACACACTTGCCTTTGCACTATCGATAACAAGATATCTTGTTTTACAATATAATATGTGTTTATAATATGCCAATATCACGCTAATATATCACTTCAACACAATCTTTTCCCCACGAATTTTTGCTTCCGATCCTTCTAAGATACAGATTGAGAGTCAACTTCCTCAGAGACAAAACAAATTCTACAACAACATAATAATCGCAGACGGTTTGCTTTTTAAAATTCTTCTATGCTTCTAGCTCCCATATGTTCTTGACAATTGGAAACATTTGACACATAATGCGTAACGATCTCGTATAAATCAGCTGTACTAGCAAAGGAACTTATTTAATAATTGCTGCCTTGTATTTAGGTTAGTAATCGACAGTTTCATTCTTCATCTCGATCGTCGAATCGTGCGAGACTAGATGTACAAGGTATGGCCCTCTCATATAAACTTATTATTCACACATTTCATGGCCCTCAGTAACATTCTGTCATTGATATTCTGCCGTTCATACGCATTTCAGTAACTTTACTTGAGGAATGTGTATTATTCATTTAATCCTGCCCTATGTTCCACGATGTTTAATTGTCTACCAATATTTCCAAGGCACCACGGGGTTTAGAGCTTGTTATCAATCCGCCGATATCTTCAATTCAGCGATGCCGTTCACATAATTATACAAGTCAACTGAACTCAAATTCACCTGGAGGTGTGATAACCGGACATAAGATTTCATTGACATTATTTCTCAACATAAACTTCCAATGTGTTCACCAATCTCATCCTGACATACATTGGAATGTTATAATATATGCCTTATTATGTAACAACTTCTACAGCTGGTTCTTCAAATAGTATTTACATGCTTTGTGCTCAAGTCAAGTGATTTTATTTTTCTTTGATTTAGAGAAAATTGAAAAAAGGTAGTGAAAATTCACGAATTTTGAGTGAAAAAATCCATCATATTCAATATTGTGTAGAACAGTTGTCATTAGTAGCGGTAAAGGAGAATGATTGGATGGGAGTGAGCCAGTGTTTCCAGCAATAACTAAGCGATGTTTAAATACTCACCTCTTATATCGCACTTTGTAGGCCTACAACGCAGTTTGACCAATGAAGAGTATAGTTCCCCTAAATCCGTAATTCGTAAAAGACGTGAGCCTGAAAAGTTAACTCCTTGAAAACAAGTACAATTTGAAGGTCGAGATTCAGAAGAAAGAACATTAAAAAATAGTACGTGTAACATAGGCTGTATACAGCGTTTGCTGTACATAGCACTATTTGTAATAATTGTGACTTCTTTAACATTTTAACAACATTACCATCAGCGCATATACTGTATATATATTCCTTAAAAGTAAATACATTAAATTGCTTGTCAGAGACACTTTTTTTCAATAATTTACTGTTCACAAATTTGACACTCCGCACATTACTGCTGATTAGTATCGTTTAAACCTTCTATGTATAGTTGTGTGGTAATGTAATGATATCAAGTTTCAAGGTCTCCAAAATTAAATGCAGATGCGCTGTTGCAGCTAACTTCTTCAATATTTCTCACCATTGTTCGTTGCCTTCCAGGACGACCTTTATTCCCGAGAACTTCAAAGTGCTTGTTGTTATTTAGTGTAACTCTACTGGAAGGAAGACTAAAATTGTTTTGCGGGTATTTTCATTTAATTACAATTTATTGTATTCGCGGAAAATTGTTATTAGTTTATTCTGCATTTCATAGGCTGACTTTGTCGCGGTGGCCAATTTCAAGGAGTTTATACTCGTATTTACTGAAGACGATTGCAGAGAGGTGATTAAAATGTCTTCTAAGCAATTTTTGGGGAGTATTTATTTTCTTTAGAGTCGCATATACCATATTTTGTGTCACATATGTGATCCAACAGTAATGGTGCAACCTGCACGGGAAAGGTAAAGTAGGTATGTTGTTATTTAAAGCCATTTAGTAGGCTTTTAAAATAAGGTCCATTATTAAACAGGGGTGCGTGATGACGTCCGCTGTGCCGAGCATTGCTGTTCTCTATCGCTCACTATGGTTAGCTGAATCAGCCTGCGTATACTGTTACTATTTAAGAATTTGTGAATTGTGTAGTCAAATATACGGGGCAGTCAAATAGTTTCTGTTCGGTGGCTGTACAGTCCTGCTGCGTGAAGAAGTCCTGTACATCCTCGTTCAACAGGAAGCGAAGGCGTGATAACCGCATGGGGAGAGGTCAGGACTGTCACCTCATCCACCGCTCACTTGTTGTTTGCAAGGATGAGGCTTGCCTCCCAGATCGACCGGTGTCTTCTGTGGAAACATGACCCGCAGAGAACTTGCTGTACTATTCCACAACGGTGATTTTCGACAGACATGCTTCCTCCATACACAGTCTTCTTTCTCCGATGGATGCCCATCGGTGTTTTACCTTCGGTAGCCGAGAATATAATAACAGGACCGTTGGTCCTGTTTGGACGCATTTGGTAATCACGTCGCCATAATTCACATGGCCGCTTTTCACTCACACACACACACACACACACACACACACACACACACACACACACACACACACACACACACACACACACACACACATAAACACACATAAACACACACATACGACTGTCACACTAATCCCTTTGCCTACATGTCCGTGCTTATATACCCGCATTTGAGTCGCGCTACGTTGTGTGTCCGCTGCAGCAGAACCATCAAGGGAAGACTTTTTGGTCATACTTTATATAAATTCTGTCCTGCAGCAAACAACAGTGCAGATCCATTTTCACCAACCGTAAAAACGTATTCATTACGAGTTCCAACCAATGGAAAGAAGTTCGATAATCAAGTAATCCTTTCCCCTCGCGTTGTTTTTCACGATTTTCTCTCTGAAGTCCGAAGTTGGGCAAGGTTAGATACGAAAGAATCCAGGTACATAGTGAAGAAAGTGATGATGGAACTGGTAAGGAATAAGGCTAAACACACTAAGAATATCACACGCTTGTAAAACACACTTTCGAACGGTAGTTTTATTAACTTTAGAAGATATACTAATGAGACTTGGGAGAGAAATTTAGTAATGATTTACGTTCATTTGAGTTTCACTCTGTAAATCTTTATTATTTGCACAGATTTTCTTTTCTTGCGTGTTATTTGACGTCGCACCAACACATCGATGGTTTTCGGCGATGTAGGGATGGGGAAGGTCTAGGATCGGGAAGATAGTGGCCGTGGTAACAGTTAAGGTTGATTCGCAGCATTTTCCTCGTGTGAAAATGGGAAAAACACCGTACATCCACTTTTAGCAAAGCCTGATTCAGTTATGTAAATGTATAGAAAAAATATTTCAATTAAAACAATATCGGCTTTAAAGATATGATGGAGTATATGTTATGGAACAAGGGATTTCAATGTCGAGATTTTCTCATAATGACAGTTCCAGTTGTTTCTTTACTAGAGGTCATTGTATTGGGTTGGAGATGCTTGTGAATAAATATACCCTATTCATCCACACACCTTCAATCGAGGTCATTAATTTTCCCTCCCCTCAAATGGGAGATACATTGAAACAATTCGATACTGTTCAAAACGTTTTACCTTCCGGCGATCGTTTTAGAAATGCACATACAACGCTGCAATGTGGTGGAGGTAGAATGTGTAGTGATTCATGGGGATGTTTAACTACCCCAAGTGTACACGTGTGATTTAATAAAGAGCATAACACCCCCTTTTTTGCGAGTAAATACAGCGCAATGTATCTACTGGCAAATAGCAATTAAAAAGCCTTCGGTCTCGTTATTATTCACCATAAAAATTTACACTGAATGATATTAATATGGGTGGATTTGAAACGAAGGTGTTGGCAAGCGTTTGTTAGTTTCTAACTTTTTCAAGATACCACCGAAGGTCAGGCTCAATTAAAACATGGCAGCCATATTATGGATTTCAATTCAAGTTCTGCCAGTTGCTAAAATAGCTAAGATAGCTGCAGTCGCTTAAGTGCGGCCAGTATCCAGTATTCGGGTGATAGTAGGTTCGAATCCCACTGTCGGCAGCCCTGAAAATGGTTTTCCGTGGTTTCCCATTTTCACACCAGGCAAATGCCGGGGATGTACCTTAATTAAGGCCACGGCCGCTTCCTTCCCACTCCTCGCCCTTTCCTGTCCCATCGTCGCCATAAGACCTATCTGTGTCGGTGCGACGTAAAGCAACTAGCAAAAAAAAATGTTTCGGGAATGGGAATATGCTATACTTCTCCTTTATGAATTGTACCCCATTTCCAGTGTGAACGGAATGTATCGGTGTCCGTCTTTGGTTGCCTTATCTGTACTGTACGATATTTTTATTATTACAACGTTATGCCTATCTGTGGAACGTAATATAACTTATTTAGCTGATGCTCTTCATTTGGGCACTGAAAAGTTGCCTTCGTTGTTAAGTTCATGATGTATTCGTCCTCGCATTCATTTTTTCAGCGATATCTGTTGGGTGAATTGAGTAGCATGGACTGTCTAGTTTTAATGAATATCTGTTTAAAGAAAATCTGTGACGTGATGTCACACTCTGTAAACTGTGATTTGAAGTACTCACAGGTGGCCATGGTGTACGGATCTACGGCCTGTGCAGGTCTCAAGGTACTGTTGCTAGGTAACACTTCTGTCACATTTGTTAAGTTATGACACTATTTCGTTGCACGAATTTTCGGATGACCCCCGCCCCCCCCCCCCCGCCTCCCCGACTCATTAAGATATATTTACTGTATACCAATATGATGTAAAGTTCCTGAAATTATATATAAACTAGCTAAATTACCAGGCACTGCTCCCGCACTTTATTGATTGTTAATTATGTGTGAAGCAACGATTTGTAGATTTCGTTATTGTGACATTGACTGATACGTCACTCTCCTCCCATCCCCTCCCAGAGGGGGCACACACATAAATCCATAATCTGGGCCATTTTGGACTTTTTTTACCCCTTCTCACCCCCCCCCACCCCATCTTGATCGGGGCTGAACAGTGTCAAATAACACGCGGAGTGTCACTGTTCATCTCAGTGACCCCGAAACCTATGGATTCGACAATATTTCCGGTTAATTTTATATACCAGGTCCTCCGCACCTGCATCCCTAGGCGTGGTTTACATTCACAATGCTTTTTCCACACAGTCATATACGTAGCAAAACCTCTCCTTCACCTAGCCTACTGTACATTCACGCACGTGCCTACTTCGAAAACTAGGCTTGTATTCTACTGTATAATCCTTGAGGTGATGTTTCATGGTTACGGCTGGTCATTTCTTCATCCCATTCCTAGAGCGGGGTAGTGTGATACCAATATCTCTATAATGGTTGGTTCTAAGATTTTAAAACCTATGTTTTTGGGGCCTGTAGGGCCTTGCCGAGTTTTGTTCTTAGCGTCGTGAGGTTTAAAATGAGCTTTGTCTCGTCCTTGTGCGACGAAGTCGGTATTTAACCTACCTTAGCCTATGTTAATGTACCAAAGGGCCTAAATCTTGGAAATGAAGAGGGCTGTTAACATTTTGTTGTAGACGGGTCACCCGCAGGGTCCTAAAATGTAGATATACAAAATTTGGTTCAGATTGGTGGAACAGTATAGATTTGTATAAGGAGCAGACAGACAGACAGACAGACAGACAGACAGACATTCTGCTTCACATATATAGATAATTGCGGAGTATGGTTACTGGACCTCGTATTGTGGTGATAGCGATGTGGTGAAGTCGTGTCCCGTTGAGACCAAGAGAACCTCGCAGCTATACGATAAATTTACGGTTTATGTCCCGATCACCGATTATGAGACGGAGATGTTTCCTAGATGATATTTGCAGTTGTAATAATTTATGGTTGGCTGGTAAATGGAATATTTTTCGGTATCAACCTCTTCAGGCTTGCCAACTTGTGATTGGAAGCTTACTGTCGGACCTAAAATCAGTCTTTGCTTGATATCTCGTTGAAAGGCTATTACGTCAAAACGCCTGTTACTCTCATCAAGAGCCAGAAACCTCTTCGTGCCCTGTGAAACCGTGACCTCTCGAGGAGTTCAAGATCATGTGCCGTATCCAACGATGGCAGGAATTTATCATTATCTCCCCCTTGACTTCACGTGAAAGAATCGCACAGTGAAAATGTGACTGGTCGTAAGGTAAAAGTTCTGACAAGCGAAACACGTAAAAGACATCGAGTCAGAAATGCTACAAGTTAGCTCCACTATGTCCTCGACAGCAAGTAAAATTTGAAGGTCGTAATTTCCTATTTCACCAAGAAAGAACGTAACAAGTAGGTCTCTGAATAATATTTGTAATGCAGGAGTTAGCACAATTTATTAGAATCGATATACTTTTTCAGTGTGGCATCTTCATCATGGGTAAAATATATTAATAATTGTAATAAATAATAATCACCCATTTTGTTTACATTTTCTTGGAAAAAGTTAATGATAACATGGAGGAATACCACAGAAAACGAAGGGATAGATAAGTACAAAGAAGCAGAATGTGAAGGTGGATTACTTAGCAATCACTGACGACAAGGCATTGCTAGTAGAAGATAAAGAAGCTCAAATAATGCTTGAAAAATTACATGAAATCGCAGAAAAAGCAGGGCTCAGGATCTCATATAAAAAGACAGAGTACATATAACAAAAACATAAGAAAAGAAAAGCATCCGGAAACAATGTATGAGAAATTCAAGGGATGAGATTAATTTAAATATTTTGGTGAATGCATCCAGCCGAATGGGCGTTATGAAAAGGAAATATAGGAAGGGCTAGAAAGATGGACTTAGCCTATAGATTAGTACACACTGTACCACGGTTGTCAGGCCAGAGGTACTTTACAGTTCAGAAATGTCTGATACTGAATAAGAAAGGGGAAATGAATGAGTTAGAGAATTTTTTTTTTGCTAGCTGCTTTACGTCGCACCGACACAGATAGGTCTTATGGCGACGATGGGGAGGGAAAGAGCTAGGAGTTGGAAGGAAGCGGCCGTTGCCTTAATTAAGGTACAGCCCCAGCATTTGCCTGGTGTGAAAATGGGAAACCACGGAAAACCATTTTCAGGGCTGCCGACAGTGGGGTTCGAACCTACTATCTCCCGAATACTGAATACTGGCCGCACTTAAGCGACTGCAGTTATCGAACTCTTGGTGAAAAAGGAATACAACTATGGATGAGGAACTTTGGTCCCGAAAAACGAAAGGATGGTACGTGGTGGAGGAGGAATGAAGATCTATACAGACAGAGATCACAGACACCATACGTAAGAGGAGACGGAAGTTTTATGGGCACATCACAAAAATGAACGAGAGTCAACTAACAAAGAAAATATTTAACTACATCATCAAATTAAAAGCAACTACTAAATGGGAAGAAGAAACAAGAAAGAACATGAAGGAAGTTAGCATCAAACCAAAAGAAATATCTCGAGAGAAAAATGAAAAATCCAGGAACATACTGTGAGGGGAAAGAAAGAAATGAAGTGAAATTATGACGAAGTTCCAAGTAAGCAAAAAGGACTACAGAAGTTCGTTCGGGATCTCTGGTGACGAGTTTGAAGGCCACTGGGGGCGCTGATATTAATTTGAGTTTGCCAAAACGGGGAGTGATGATTTACGTAAGTACTGAGAACGTGTGTGTAGAGTTTTATGACATTAGCTAGAACGATGCCGAAGCGGATTCACCCTCATTAGGAGTGTTACCGTGTTTTGGTGGTAGTTATGCATGAAAGAAGGTGCGGGGTGGTGAACGGGTCTCAAGCTACTAAAGTGAAATTAATTTTAAAATTTAACAACGTTATATTTTCTTTCCAAAATTAGGTAACAACAAATAGAACAGGTACTTAGTAGCCGAAACACGATTGACAAATACATTTACATAGGTACCCCATTTGGGGCTTCAAAAGTCAGAAACATAATTCTTGAGCAATGAGCCCAACCTTACAATGAACACCATACAACAAAGGGGCCGAAAACCCCCAAACATGCCAGAAACATCTGCTTCCAATTACATCCAAATGCCTCCTTGAGGCAGAAACACAATTTTCAAAAAAGGGCAACTTCCCCCTAAAATACAAGCCTATCATAGGCCACTCCGAACTCCACCTTTAAGCCGTCCTCAAAGGACATATACACAGGGGCAAAATACCCAACCTACTGAGGTCTGTTAAATGACAAGAAGATTAATACATGACCTCTAAAATATAATTTGAGAGGAGGCGAACTTGCACTCCTAATACACTTTGCTTAAGACCTACTTGGCCTTAGGCCGTTAGTGCAAGGGC
Source organism: Anabrus simplex (assembly GCF_040414725.1). Lineage (NCBI taxonomy): Eukaryota > Metazoa > Arthropoda > Insecta > Orthoptera > Tettigoniidae > Anabrus > Anabrus simplex. Next base: position 213,471,234 of record NC_090279.1, on the reverse strand, counting down.
TAATCCCATACTACAGAGGTGACTTAAGAAAATAACAATTTACATTACCTTACGGAAGAATTGGTTGAGAAAATAAGTTCACCTCAAGACAATGTGAGTGGGAGCTCGAGAGGGTTAGCACTCTCTATCCCAACAAGAGAATAGATGAAAAGAGAAGTTACATTTTAGGAAAAGGTTACATGGTTGAACGCTTAGAACCCGCCCCGAAAGTTAAACTGCTGAGCTAGCAAAGAAAGAAGTTATTAATCGGCCATTACCTTGTGTTGAACGGCTGGAGAAGAAAGAGGCGCTTCCCGCCCCCTGCTATGTACTTAACACACTGAAAGATGGAACAGAAGTGGCCGAGAGACCCAAAAATCAGCAGTTTAAATACTCTCGCGGAAGTTTCTAGGCGTTAGGGGAATGAAAACACCCTCCCACAAACACTTTATTGGGTAGGACCCCGCAACAGATTCAAGTTGGGGGAAGATACACCAGATTGGTCAGAAATTAATAGAAGAAATACGGGATTGGATACATTCATAACAAGGGGAAGAAAGGGGTAAATATTGCCAACTTAAACAATGACAGAAAGAAATTTAACAAAGAACAAACTCTTGAAATTAAATTTTCTCCAACAAAATAGTTCTTTGACTCCGCACTAGGTTGCACTATTGTTGATCTTCAGTAGTGTCCTCTAGGAGAGAAAGTTTACACTTCTTACTTCAAGCGAAACAAAAACACATCAAAAATGACACAGTTCAAAAACTCAAAATTTTCCACGTGGTGACATCTTCTGAGAAGGTAAGGAATTAACAGCGTAGATAAAGTTCCGACTTCCTCCAGCAGGGGAGTTTCACCTGGCGCAATTTTTAAATTAGCGGCGTGGAGGTGTACCGCCCGGTACAGACCTCCCCCCCCAAAGTTCCTCCAAGGGGTAACACAGAAGAACATAAACATTTGTTTGAAAATAAGGTCCCAGTTTTGATGTTGATATTAAAATAAATTGCAGAAGTATTTGAGAAATTCCAAAATTTAGTTGTTGCAGGTGAGGCAAAGTCTTTCTGTTTGTAGTAGTTGAATTCTGAAGATAAACTTTTAATACTTAAAAGTGAAGAAAAATTTTGCAATGTCCACCAAATATTGCTGTTGAATTCCCAAGTGTAGTCATTACTTATAGTAACTGTTCATGTAGTAGATGGTGATGAAGTGGGATGGCCAGACCGGCCGTTGCGGCTTGCGTCCAAAGGAGGCCGCTCGGACCCCTCAAGTACCCTGAGATACCGCTCGCCCGCACTATGAGGGGAGCAGAGGTGTTGAAGCACGCCGCGCCCGCGGTGAACATATACAGGCTGCGGGCAAGTAGCAGGTTGTGCGCCGCACATCAGCCTTGGCCGGGAGGAGAGCTCCGGCTCGCAGTGCACACGTCTTCCTCGCTGGGGCCGAGGGGGCCCGTCCTCAGCTCCAGTTGCTGCACGGCGCCGCGCGGCTGCGGGGGCACTGAAACATTAAAGCTTGGCGGCAGAATTGTGTTGGACCATCATCTTTTTTAAGGGTACAGGCTTGTGGAGAGGTTGAGGGGCCAGCGGCGTGCAAATATCCATGGCATAAGTCAAGCCACTGTGTGTATTGAAGCAGGAGACGGGAGCGTGGTAATGGCCGAGGTAAGGACAGGATGGCAGTTTAACAATCGGGGAGGTTTACAAGAAATGCTTACATATAAAATAAAATAGAAGGAGCAGAATGCCTTAAGAGTGGAACTCAAAAAAAATATAACCTTCATATTCCTATCAAATTATATGAAGCAAGTTGACACAAAATTTACACCGGTTTCACCTGGGACAGGTGAACCCTAAATATCCTCTCGGTGGCTGGATTGCTTACTAACAATGTAACCGGTGTGAGAAAATCGAGAATGATGCATGGCCCATGAAATCTGGGGGCAAGCTTGCCCGCGGGAACAAAATTTTTGACCATAACCTGGTCACCTACCTTCAAAGGGGTGGGTCTCCGTCCACGATCATACCTTTCCCTAACCTTTTCATGAGACACTTTAAGATTTGCTTTAGCCTTCTTCCAAAGATCTTTAATGTTATCCGGATCTATTGTCTCGGGTAGAATGTCATTCAGAGACCAGAGGTTAGAGAGCGGCGAGTTGGGAACAAACTTGAACATCAAAGAAGCTGGAGTAAACTTGTGAGATTCATGAACCGCCGAATTCAAAGCAAAAGCTATCCAATGCAGGGACGTGTCCCACCTGGAATGATCTTCATGATGATAGGCAATAAGTGCGGACCTGAGATTACGGTTAACCCGTTCAGCCAGAGATGGTTGAGGGTAATAAGCAGAAGTAGTTACATGAGAGATAGATAAGTCAAAACAGAATTTACGAAATAAATTAGATGTAAAAGCCTTAGCATTATCAGATACAATATATTGACACGGACCAAAAGAAGCAAAAATAGAATTTAAGCAGGTAATGGTAGACTGAGCGGTAGCCAGCTTAGTCGGAAATAACCAAGAAAATCTGGTAAAACCATCTACGCACACAAAGATGAACTTGTTAGCATTACCCTTTGACTGGGGGAAAGGTCCTACATAATCGATATACAGACGTTCCATGGGGCGCGACGCTTGATGCGAAGACAAAAGGCCAACCTTGGTGGACATGGTGGGTTTACTGAGCAAACAAGATTTACAAGCTTTTACAAGTTCACGGATTTCACCGTCCATACCTTTCCAGATGAACATTTCACGAATCTTTTCACGAGTTTTAAAGATACCCAGATGCCCTCCTAGTGGGGTCTCATGATAATACTTGAAGATCATAGGTACCAGAACAGCTGGAACGACAACTTTCATCATCTTGTCATGCCTCGAAGGGCAACATAAAACACCATTCCTCAGAACATAAGGGACAACATGTTCCCCAGAAGAAAGGGTTTCCATTATCGGAGCCAGCATCGGATCTTCACGTTGGTATTTCTCAATATCCCTAAAAAGCATGGGAGCATCTGTTAAGATGGCATTAACACCAGATAGTATGGACTCGGAAGGTGATGAACTGTCGACCGGTTCGTGGGTCTCGACGTCGTTATGAAACATACGGCTGAGTCCATCAGCAACAACATTTTCGGTACCTCTGATATGTCTAACATCAAACTGGAAGGCGGAAATACGAATAGCCCAGCGGGCTATACGACCAGTACGACGCGGCCTACCTAAGACCCAGCTTATTGCTTGATTATCTGTCTCCAGGTCGAATTTGACGTGTTCCAGATAGAGACGGAACTTTTCTAAGGCGAATAAGACTGCCAAACCTTCGAGCTCATAAATGGAATACTTGGCTTCTTGAGCCGACAATGTCCTAGACGCATAGGCGATGGGGCGCCTCCCTAGTTCAGTCTCTTGAAGAAGGACTGCAGCTACCGCTGACGACGACGCGTCTGTTTGGACGATGAATTTCTTCGAGAAATCAGGCATAGCAAGTACAGGGGCATTACAAAGTGCTAATTTAAGGTCTTCAAAAGCGGCTTGTTGAGAAGGGCCCCACTCGAATTTGATGCCTTTCCTACGAAGAAGGTTTAAGGGCGCCGCTCTATTAGCAAAGTTAGGAATGAACTTTCTGAAGAAATTCACCATACCAATAAACCTGGCGATGCCTTTAATGTCCTTGGGAGGTTTAAAATCACGGATGGCCTGTGTTCTAGAATGATCGACTGCTACCCCCTCGGGTGACACAATATGCCCTAGGAATGACATAGAGGGCTTAGCAAAGGCAACCTTGGACAACTTAACAGTTAACCCAGCCTTACGAAGGCGATCGAGAACTTCTCGCAAATGATCTAGATGTTCTTCAAAAGTCTCTGAAAATACGACGACATCATCTAAATAGTGATATAAGTACTCGAATTTGATGTCGGAGAAGACCCTATCTAGTAGCCTAGTGAGCACAGCTGCCCCCGTGGGGAGCCCGAAAGGCACGCGGTTGTATTCGTATAAATTCCAGTCCGTGGCAAACGCTGTAAGGTGTTTAGACTCTTCGGCAAGGGGAATTTGATTATAGGCCTGATTCAAGTCCAAGATAGTGAAGAACTTGGCCTTACGAAACCATGAAAAGCAAGAATGAAGGTCAGGAAGGGGCACAGATTGCAACACCACCTTCCGATTGAGAGCCCTGTAATCAATGACAGGCCTGAAGCCTCCTTGGGGTTTCGGGACTAGAAAAATAGGCGATGAATACGCCGACTTAGAGGGCCTAATAATACCATCCTTCAACATCTGATCGATAATTTCTTTCAGAGCCTTCATTTTAGGTGGAGATAGCCTATAAGGTGGAAAACGGACAGGAATCGAATCCGTGACCTCAATTTTGTATTCAATAAGGTCAGTAACACCAAGAGTATCAGAGAACACCTCTGGAAATGACTGACATAATTTACGAATACTATCAGCCCGCTCCTCAGGTAGATGTCTAAGGTCTAACAACATCTCATCCTGGGTAGGCGAAATAGATGAACATGACACAGAATTACACATTAACAAGGGAATTTTACAATTGGACGCAAATTTGAATGTGCACGACTTACTCTGAAGATCGAGCACAAGACCAGTGTGAGAAATAAAGTCCGCTCCCAGTATGATGGGGCAAGACAGGTGCTTAGCCACAAACAATTTAATTTTCCAAGTAAATTTAAAAATACGAATCTTGACCAGTAAGGAACCTAGAATTTCTAATGGAGATGAATTAGCCGAAACGTATTGAACAGGAGAAGAGACATAGTCAGGAAGTTTACAAACCGATTTCAATTTAGAATACCATTCAGCCGAAATAATCGAACAAACACTGCCTGAATCTAAGAGAGCTGTTATAGGCTCGTTATTTAACTCAATCTTAAGAAAAGGAACAGGTGCGGGGGTATCCGCCGCAATCCTAAGACATTCTTTAGGGCATTCAAAAGATGAATTTGAAGGCTGATCGTTCTCTGCATTTACAACCTGTTTACTAGGGGCTGAGTCTCGGGAAGATGGATTAGTCGACTCAGCCGAAGCCACTAGTCACTTTTGATTGTTGTTGGAAGTTACACCAGAAGTTGAGCAGGAGGGGGTGCTATTCGAATTGGGACAATTCTTTGCGATATGTGAGAAAGCCCCACATTTAAAACAGCCTTGTGATGAACCAGCTCCATTATTTGCCCTACTAGTTTTGATCAGAGGACACTTATTGCGCAGATGGTCAGGCGACCCGCAAGCATAACATTTACGGGGGGTGACTGATCGGCGAGGTGGAGGCCGAGTATTACTAAAGGAAGGCGGGGGTTCTTTCGCGACACGCAAAGAATCGGCGTATCTAACTCCTTCCGCTGAGACGGCCAATGCTTCAAGTTCCGAGAAAGTTTGCGGGCACGCCGCGAAACACAAATATGACCTATAGGGAGGTGAAATTCCCTCTACAATAGCCTGTACAATCTGATCTTCAGGAAAGTGAAGGGCAAACACCCTAGTATAAAACTTAATGTCCTGTATGAAATCAGCCAAGTTTTCATCCAAGCGCTGTACACGATAATAGTACTTCTGAATAAGGGAGGACCTGGCCCTAGCAGGGATGAAGTTAGCTAGCAAATGGGCATGGAAATCCTCAATAGATGATTGCTCGGCAATGGCTCTTACGATTTTATCAGAGAGAATACCAATAGCATACGGATAGATAATTTGCAAGATTTGACATGGAGAAAGAGAAAAAACAAGGGCATGATCCTGGAATTCCACTAGAAATCTTAAAAATGAAATTACGTCACTGGTGGTATTAACCGAAAACTTAGAAATACCTCTGAGCAACATTGCCAATGGATGTGGCAAGCTGCTAAACCCAGGTGACATAGTAGGTAAAGGTTTCAATGGCAAGGAAGTTAATTCAGAACGGATGTTACTCAACGATGCACGGCGTTCAGGCTCGTTGTCCAATGGGGCAGAGATAGTTTGGGCAGCAATGGTTTTCCTATTTACTTCTCCCTTAGGAGGTGCTTCCTCGCTACCTGCATTTACTATGGTGGGTTGATCAGATTTGGGAGGAACTTCCCCAGTTAACAATTGAGTGACCTTACTAGATAATTCGGAAATATTTTCCAGGAGCGTACTAGCTTCCTTCCTCTGAACATCATTCAGCTTTAGAGACAACAGATCGTTAACCCTATTCGAAAAATGATATAGCCTGCCTTGCACACGCTTAATTTGATTAGGAGACGGATCATTTTCATCAAAAAAACTAACTACAGAAGCTAGCCCAGTAATATTCTCCGTGGTCGTGGAAAGAGAGTCGTCAATTTCTTTCTCTCCCAAATTGGGGATGGAAATGGGCAAATCAAGGGACTCTCTAAGCTTGTTAGTGTCTATTGCAACCGTGCCTCCAGATTGCACATTTCTGATAGTTAATTCATAGATCAACTCCTCCTTGCGCAAATAGTTAAGAAGGAGAACATCGCGAGGGCCGGGCATGGTGACAGAACAATTTTGAAAAACTCAAAAAATTCCAGCAACTGGGAAAATAGTTAGAGTTCGGAACAAACAATATTTAGCCGTCAAAAGGGGCTAAATTGAGACCCATTCAACCACGCTCTGCTACCACTTGTTACCGTGTTTTGGTGGTAGTTATGCATGAAAGAAGGTGCGGGGTGGTGAACGGGTCTCAAGCTACTAAAGTGAAATTAATTTTAAAATTTAACAACGTTATATTTTCTTTCCAAAATTAGGTAACAACAAATAGAACAGGTACTTAGTAGCCGAAACACGATTGACAAATACATTTACATAGGTACCCCATTTGGGGCTTCAAAAGTCAGAAACATAATTCTTGAGCAATGAGCCCAACCTTACAATGAACACCATACAACAAAGGGGCCGAAAACCCCCAAACATGCCAGAAACATCTGCTTCCAATTACATCCAAATGCCTCCTTGAGGCAGAAACACAATTTTCAAAAAAGGGCAACTTCCCCCTAAAATACAAGCCTATCATAGGCCACTCCGAACTCCACCTTTAAGCCGTCCTCAAAGGACATATACACAGGGGCAAAATACCCAACCTACTGAGGTCTGTTAAATGACAAGAAGATTAATACATGACCTCTAAAATATAATTTGAGAGGAGGCGAACTTGCACTCCTAATACACTTTGCTTAAGACCTACTTGGCCTTAGGCCGTTAGTGCAAGGGCTAATCCCATACTACAGAGGTGACTTAAGAAAATAACAATTTACATTACCTTACGGAAGAATTGGTTGAGAAAATAAGTTCACCTCAAGACAATGTGAGTGGGAGCTCGAGAGGGTTAGCACTCTCTATCCCAACAAGAGAATAGATGAAAAGAGAAGTTACATTTTAGGAAAAGGTTACATGGTTGAACGCTTAGAACCCGCCCCGAAAGTTAAACTGCTGAGCTAGCAAAGAAAGAAGTTATTAATCGGCCATTACCTTGTGTTGAACGGCTGGAGAAGAAAGAGGCGCTTCCCGCCCCCTGCTATGTACTTAACACACTGAAAGATGGAACAGAAGTGGCCGAGAGACCCAAAAATCAGCAGTTTAAATACTCTCGCGGAAGTTTCTAGGCGTTAGGGGAATGAAAACACCCTCCCACAAACACTTTATTGGGTAGGACCCCGCAACAGATTCAAGTTGGGGGAAGATACACCAGATTGGTCAGAAATTAATAGAAGAAATACGGGATTGGATACATTCATAACAAGGGGAAGAAAGGGGTAAATATTGCCAACTTAAACAATGACAGAAAGAAATTTAACAAAGAACAAACTCTTGAAATTAAATTTTCTCCAACAAAATAGTTCTTTGACTCCGCACTAGGTTGCACTATTGTTGATCTTCAGTAGTGTCCTCTAGGAGAGAAAGTTTACACTTCTTACTTCAAGCGAAACAAAAACACATCAAAAATGACACAGTTCAAAAACTCAAAATTTTCCACGTGGTGACATCTTCTGAGAAGGTAAGGAATTAACAGCGTAGATAAAGTTCCGACTTCCTCCAGCAGGGGAGTTTCACCTGGCGCAATTTTTAAATTAGCGGCGTGGAGGTGTACCGCCCGGTACAAGGAGGACTACATAACAGCCCTTTCCAGTGCTAAATATAGGCATTCTGCAATCCAAGGAATGTGCAAGAAGCGTGATTTATTGATATCAAAGAATGGGATCAGTGCTGTGTTGAATAAAAAGGCAAAGGCCAACTGGGATTAATTCTAGAGTGAGAACAAAACAGGCAAATTCACGACCAGCCACGGGCCGTACGAGAAGTGGTGAGGAAAGTCAAGTCCCTTGTCTCAGATGGTAACCCCGACACCCAACGTACTATCGAACGTAAGTTGGAAATGTCTGTTTCAACAGTTAACACCTTAATCAATAAGTACCTGCAATTAGAAAAAGCGACATAAGCGCCGAGTTCACAAGCTGTTGCCTCGTCACATTTCGGAATGTCGCACTACCGCAAGAAAGCTGTACGAGGGCAGTCTGGCAGGTGACAGATGGAAAAATGTCGTTACATTAGACGAAACATATCTGTACCTTAGCGACTGTAACAAACCACGCTCAATTTACTACAGCCCTAGAGACGAATTAAATATCGAACATTTTATAAATAATGCCAAGAAAAGGGTTTCATGATCATCGCTGGATACTGCTACAACGCCAAGTTAAGTATTCGCCGTGTGGCTAATAATGTGAAGGTGAACTCTACATACTCTCCGCCAGAGGTTTTAAACAACTCAGATATCGCAGCACGTTAAAGTAGGGCGAAAAATCAGGTATGGGTTCATTAAGATGAAGCATTCAGCCACACCTCTCGTTCGACTCATCTGTTCTTAAAAACAATGGAGATAGAAATTGGAATCCGTGCACTTCCTTTTATTGAAATTCCGATGGGTATCTCATGGCTCACACATGGACTTCTGTGCATTTGAACTCCTACAAATGTCTTTAGGAATTAGATGTCCACTACTATCAATGGCATCTGGAAAGCCTGTCAGGAGGAGTGGGATAAAATAGACATGCTAGCTGTGTTAAAACGTCTGCTGCAATGGAAATTACGTTGTCGGACTATAGCTAGGTTTCCAATTGAGCATGATTGTTGGTGGAGACCTGGTTTCCATAACCTAGTTACCTCTCAAACATCGTCCCCAAAGATCCCGAATGACCTTCTGTAATCAGCAAGTAGATAGTTTAACGTGGTCCAAAGTAGGCGAAAGAAGAAGTAATACTTTCCATAACATTTCTTAAACGTTATCTTCTCTTTTATTGAAGATCTGTCAAGATGTTCTAATTACTTATTGGATTACTTATCAGAAATAAATTCACAGAATTGCTTGTCAGAAGGAACTTTTTATCAGCAACTTACTGTTTATAAATTTGGCGCTTCGCAACTTTTACTGGTATAGTAATAATAATAATAATAATAATAATAATAATAATAATAATAATAATAATAATAATAATAATACTAATAATAATTTCGTGTGGCTATTTCTAGCCGAGTGCAGCCCTTGTAAGGCAGACCCACCGATGAGGGTGGGCGGCATCTGCTATGTGTAGGTAACTGCATGTTACTGTGGTGGAGGATAGTGTTATGTGTGGTGTGTGAGTTACAGGGATGTTGGGGACAGCACAAACACCCAGCCCCCGGGCTATTGAAATTAGCCAATGAAGGTTAAAATCCCCGACCCGGCCGGGAATCGAAACCGGGACCCACTGAACCGAAGGCCAGTACGCTGACCATTCAGCCAACGAGTCGAACGCTTCTACTGGTAAGTATCCAATTATGCCGCTGATTGAGGTCAAGTTCCATGGCCTCCTATGTATACCTATATGCTAATATAATGACGGAAAGGTTCAAGGCCTCCAAAGTTAAATGCGGATGCCCCGGTTGCAGCTAACTCCTTCACCATTGTTAGATGCCTCCGAGGACGACCTTTATTCCCAAGTTGAAAGTTGTGAATGTAAAAAGGTTTCTATACATTTTGACAGAGTTAGATTTCAACTTGGAAATAATGAGAGCCTACTTTGTTGAAGTGATATCGGCTCGTTAAAAGATAAAACCACCAGCTGGCAGCATTTCAGGATAGCGTGCGAGAGGTATCGATTTCGTCTTGATTGGAGCTGACTAGCCCGCAAACCGCCAGATAAAACTTGTACGAGATTCTTTCTCCCCTTTTACTCCGGCAGCAATCACTACAAGGTTACAGTTCTTCTCCGGGAGAAGTACAGTCTCAACTGTTGCTTGGTTTGACTGTCTCATGTAAGACGAGGTTTCTCAACTCCTGTCACGTCTACGCTATGGCCAGGACGACAGTTGCAGTCGCTTAAGTGCGGCCAGTATCCAAAATTTGGGAGATTGTGGGTTCGAATCCCACTGTCGGCAGCCCTGAAGATGCCTTTCCGTGGTTTCCCATTCTCACACCAGGCAAATGCTGGTGCTGTACCTTTCTTAAGGCCACGGTCGCTTCCTTCCCACTCCTAGCCCTTCCCTGTTCCATCGTCGCCGTAAGACCTATCTGTGCCGGTGCGACGTACAGCAACTTCTAAAAAGAAATTATCCGGACGGTAGGAGCTACATTTTTAACTAGAGCATTTGGTATTATTTAAACAGAAAATTATGTTTCTGATTCGGCATTAATGTAAAATTGGAGATCCTGTGTTATGAATAGAGTCTAGATGTTTAGACATTTATAGGTTAGAATGGAATGAGTAAGGTCCATATTTCGTCCCCTTAGCAGATTTGGGCTTGTAGAAATTCAGGAATATTCTGGACAAGGCTAGAAATTGGACGTTCTCTGTGGATGACCCAAGAACGCTACTAACGCTGCCCTATACGACAAGCTATGGGGAACTCTTGAATGAAATGAATCGGAAGAAACACGGACTTTCATGTCACCATGCTCTGACAACAACAACAGAGTGGACAAACAGAGGATACAAACTGAGGCAGTCAGTAACTCGTTTTGCCATTCCATCACAAGGTTTGCCGTGTACCGAATTCACAATCTGGTATGTGCTGTCACCGGCAGTGTGACAGTTACCGTGCTCTTATTAGAAAGAAACTGAAGTTTTCTCTGACTGAAATAAGCACAGACTAAATATGTGCACATGTATTTTATACATCTGTATAGTTCATAGTGACACTAAACACTTAATGTAAGTTATATGGCCAATGGCTGCAATAAAACTTTTAATATTTCACCTAATCATAAACACTACAAAAACTAAACAACCAAATGTGTCCGTAATTTCGTCCCCCACCATAATAAATTACTTGAAGGCCAGTCGTGAGAAATGTTTTCTTTGTATTCTTTTTAACATAGTCTTTCAGCGTTTCTAATCAATCAATATTCTTTGTCAATGCAACCACTCTCTTCTTTCATTGGCTGTTCGTTTCAATTCCATGTAATTGTCCCAACTTAACCTCTGCTTGATTACGTCCAAATACTTCATCCTAGGTCTTCCTCTTCCTTTTTCCCAGTACTTTCCCTTCAAGAATGTTATTGATGAAAGTGTTGTGTCTGATAACATGTCCAATAAATTTTAATTTCCTCTTAAACGCTTTACATCCACGTTTTGTAACCCATTATATTGTCATTCACTTCCTTAATGGCCTCCTTCTAGCCCCATATCCCACTGCTTGCGTTTTTCCATCTGAAAATATTAATAAACTTCATAAATAACAAATAAAATTTAGGGGGACGAAATTACGAGCATTCACTGACTTTTCTTAATGGCCACTACGCCAACCATCTCACCGTAGCGATTACACGCCGAGAACTGCACCAGTCATGCCCATATCAGTGCTCACTCTAGGAATAACAGGCTCTTAATTTGAATGCTGCACTCATTCAGGTCAGCATGAAAACTGAATCCTCCTTGTACACGGAAACACACAACCAACTCTGTCAACGAGACAACAGGATGATGTTACGCGCCTGCGCGTGGCTAAACATTAGGTACCAACCGTGCAAACTGGAAATCCCTAGGGGGACGAAATTAGGTGCGTTGACGGAATTTGGCACTCTACCTTGTACTGTAGCCCGTGGGCTACGGTTGTACCTTAATTAAGGCTATAGCTGCATCCTCTCCACTCCTAGCCCTTTTCTATCCCATCGTCAGCTGCTTTGTATGACTATTAGTGGCTCAGACTCCTGTACCCCAAAACGTTATGTTACAATACGGAAGAGAGAACACTTGTTTGTATTGTTACATAAACATCAAGGCTGTAGTTATGACGATGATATTCTACGTGAAAGTCATAAATAGCTGCCACAGTACCTTCAATCAGGTTTCACATTCTCTACTCTTATATACTTTTCGTCGGGCTGTGAGCCTAAGTTGGCAGGCTCGAGCTTGACTCAGCGCGATGGTATTTGAAGGTGCTGAAATTCGTCAGCCTCGTGTCGGTAGATTTACTAGTGCGTTAAAGAACTCCTACGGGAATAGATTCTGGTTCCTCGGCGTCTCCGGAAACCGTACAAGTAGTTAGTGGGACGTAAAGAAAATGTCCAAGGAAAATTCGTAGTCAAAGTGGACGAAGACCTCATCACCAATAAAATCCCATTTGGCAAAGGAGTACGACATGGTGACACAATCTACCCAAAACTGTTTACCCTTGCCTTGGAAGTTGTTATCAAAACCCTTCATTGGGATAATAAAGGAATAAAAATCAAGGGGTTACATTTGAACCACCTGCGTTTTGCCGATGACATTGTGCTCATAAGTGAAAATCTAGATGAGCTAGAAAACATGACCCAAGAATTGAAAACTGCCTCTGCTAAGATTGGTTTGGAAATTAACATTAATAAAACGAAAATACTAAGCCAAGACAGTCAACCACTTAAAATGGGAAACCAATATATAGAAGCTGTCGATGAGTACATCTATCCTGGATACAAGATAAAACTTGGAAAAGACAACCAACGTGCAGAAATTCCTCGCAGAATAGGTATGAGTTGGATAACATTCCGAAAACTAAGATTCATCCTGACCAACGAGTTACTACTTACGGTCTGGAAACGATGACTCTGACGAAGGAAAGTGCTCGCAAGCTTCAGCGAACACAACGAGCCATGGAGCGACAGATGCTAGGGATCAGCCTTAGGGATAAGATCCGTTCAGAGGACATCAGGAGAAGAACGAATACCATTACATATGTTTTCTTTTGCAATTTGCTTGACATCGCACCGACGCAGGCGACAATGGGATATGAAAAGGCTATGTGGGAAGGAAGCTACCGAGGCCTCAATTAAGGCAGAGCCCCAGAATTTTCCTAGTGTGAAAATGGGAAACACCACGGAAAACGTTCCTCATGCCTGTCGACAGTGGGATTAGAATCCACCATCTTCCGAATAGAAACTGATGCTTTTTCGGTATCATACATACATAGATCTTCATTATAGGCTCTTGTACCTTTGAGCGTTCAGTCTACAAGCCTCCATGAATGTACTGACCACCGCCACAATCCGCTATTGATAACGCGCTCTGTGCCCTCGTTTAATTCTATACATATCGAGCTCGATAGCTGAAGTCGCTTAGGTGCAGCCAGTATCCAGTAATCTTTTATCCTCCATCTCCGAGCCAATTTTCTCCCCTAGGTAACCTATCCTCCTCGACTTGCCTCACCTGTCCGCACCGTTCGAGCTGGTACGGATTGTGCATACAGAGTTCATTCCTAACTTATCCTTTGTCTTCTAATCCCGAGTACGCTCCCGCATTTTGGTATCCAACTTTTCGGGAATGTCTTATTAAAGTGTTGTCGAGTAGCACGTGAATACGGGCTGGAGTCGAACCCACATGCTCTGACAAACCTGCAACCTACGGCAAGCTGCCACTATTCTAACGGCCGCAGGGTTCTTAAGGCGTTCGTAGACTTACTTATTAGAAATTAAAAAAACAATATTGTGGATAGTATATGTTATTCCTTCATCATTCTCTTTTCTCGTCTCAAATCTTTCTTTTGAACTTTTTTACCGAATCCTAATCAAATATTACTTTTCCATGTTGAAATTTGTTATTCTATACAACTGTCACAGACGTTTTTTGTTAGTTATCTTTTAAAATTGTATAACAAGAAATTATCTTCCAATTATTCTCTAAGACTTTTACAGACGCTTGAAGTGTGCCTGCGCTATGATTTGAGTGTACTGTATATTTTTGGTATGTTATTTTTTATTTCGACATTGGTTGTTCCCCCTCCTGTTCTTTCCCCTTCCCTTCTCAAGCGTAGTCTAGGTGGTTGGTTGTGTCCAGCAGTTGAGAATCATTATTATTTCTCGCTTCATCAGAGGGTCTAATTAGGGGTTCCATTAGAACCCGAGGCTGCGAAGATCGGAGTGTAAGTCGTGAGTATATGTTGAGTGAAAGGTTAATGATTGTGGCAGCGAATGGGGGTGTCATTGGATATGAGTTGTAATTCCGCATGTTCTGTGCTGTGTTCATGTACCGGGCTCATAATTCAGGAGCCTAGGGGTCAATTGAAGGCCGTTCCTTTTTCGTAATTTATATTGCTTTTGGTAATAGACTTTCTGTTCGGTTGTAATGAATTATACGAAGCCAATAGATATTTATTGGTGTGTAATTGTTGTAAGGTGCTTCAGTACTTCGCATTTCTTCTTTTTTTCCTACCGATTTTCCCACACCTGTGGGGTCGCAGGTGCGAATTGCGTCTTACATGTGGATTTGACCCTGTTTTACGGCCGGATGTCCTTCCTGACGCCAACCCCATGTGGAGGGATGTATGGACTATTGCGTGTTTCTGTGGTGGTAGGTAGTGTAGTGTGCTGTGTTGTGTGAATATGAAGAGGAGAGTGTTGGTACGGACACAAACACCCAGTCCCAGAGCCAGAAGAATTAATCAGAAACGATTAAAATCCCCGACCCGGTCGGGAGTCGAACCCGGGACCCTCCGAACCGAAGGCCAGTACGCTGACCATTCAGCCAACGAGTTGGACATGTTGCTACCTTTTACTACCTTGGAATAAATGACAGATGAACTTTCGTATGGAAAACTCCCTAACCTCGGTTCACCTCCCTCCCCCTTTGGGTACGTTCTTTTTTTTCCTAGGCCCTAATGCTAGAACCTTGTCACAACTGACCGCGATGTATTCACAACGGCAGCTAACCTCCAGCTGAGCGCTCGAGTCAACACTACGCCATCTTGTAACAGAGTATGCGTGTGACGTCACATATTTAGCACAAAATTTGGTCTAACTTTGAAGCGCTGTTTCAGCTCTTCAGTTGCTTTCCAACAGGTAACCTCCTTTAGCTGTCAACCGAGACATTAAACTTAATCCTAAGTTAAATACTTTTGATGCCGAACAGTAAAAGCGTCGTAGAATTGTTGTTTCCATGCATCCGTTCTCGAGGAGCGAAACCCTTCGTTCAAATGGCACTGACTTTAAGATGCGACTTAGGCCTTTCCAGACCGGTGTTCCCCATCTAAAATTGATAAATGTGCCCTGTCCAGTTTCCTTGAAAGTCCGTATCATAATCACTGAAACACCCTGGATATGCTACACTAGTGTTATTCACAATAGATCTCTAAGTAAAATAATTCTGTCGCCATGCGGATTATATTAAATAACAAATTCGGAGCGCAGTCTGTGTGTACATCACTGCAACATTCCGTCTCTCATTGTTCGTCTTCATAACAAAGACGACCAATTAATTTTATCATTAAATTATGTTAAGGTTAACTGTTGGTGTTTCGCGAGCTCTCCATGTTTTAATATCGCGTGTATCTTTTTCCTCGTGTAGCCTGGTACATATGTAACACTGCAGCTAGAAAGAGAACTAGGGAGCGGGGCAGTCAGATGAACGTGAAATGGATGACATCCATTTATTTTCTTTGAAAATTCGCTCGTTCCTCCACAAACTCCGCCCTCCCTCCCTCCCTCCCTCCTCTCTCTCCGTTTCACTGTGTACGTCGCGCTCGTGCCCCAGGCTGGTATGCAACCAGGGGTGGCATGAGAGCAATTCTTGAAGCACATAGCTCTGCATTAGGTGACAAGTGATTCTCATGTTATTCGATCAAGATTTGAATATTATAAACGAGCGAGAACACATAAGACATCGCCACCGCTAGAGGAAGAGAATACACTCAGAGTTAGAATAATTTGTATAAAGCTTACATACGGCTGTCAAGCGCTTATGAAATGCTGCGAGTCGCTATTTTGTTGTTCTAGAATTCTTCAAATCATCATAGCGGAATCATTGTAGCTTTATACCGTATAATGGATGTACAAAATAAATCTGGCACTAAAAATATTTATAATATTCCCACGGAATTGGCCCTCGTTCATGAACAGGAAAACTGCCCATCATAGGAAATGAACCATTTGATGAACCATTTGGTTGCTGTCACGTGTCTGCGCGTGTCCATGTCCCGAGTACGTCTCTGTGTCATTACGCGTGAGGGAGTGGAGGAGCAGTGACCAGTTGAATGGTGCTCGCGATAAAACAGCCCGTGTTCATTGTTGAGTGTTACGAGAAACATAATCCGTGGAAAAACCTGCGCGAAAAGTTTTGTGCAAGAATTTAATACGAGAAGTGTTTTGAGAAAGCCTCTAGCTAAGTCTGTAGTGCAAAACTTTGTGTCAAAATGTCGCGAAATGGGCTCTGCAGCGAATAGAAACCGTAGCTGTCCTAAAAGAGTTCGAACACCAGAACACATTGCTGGATTGAAGGAAAGCTTGGAAATCTCAACGCTGTTCATTTGTGCAAGTGGATATTAAGAGACTGCTGCATCTGTATTCTTACAAATTATTGTTGTGCGTCCGTTAAAGCGTCCATACGAACATTTACGTGTTGATTTCTACCGATGATTTTTTAGTGAAGTGGAGTCAGGGCATTTGGATCCTCAGTTTTTCATTTCTTCAGATGAGTCCATTTCCAGCATCTTGTGCGATGTTCATTAACAAGACTCAGTACCGAGATGACACTTCTTAACCAAATGAAATATTTATTTATTTATTTATTTATTTATTTATTTATTTATTTATTTATTTATTTATTTATTTATTTATTTATTTATTTATTTATTTATTTATTTATTTATTTATTTATTTATTTATTTATTTATTTATTTATTTATTTATTTATTTATTTATTTATTTATTTATTTATTTATTTATTTATTTATTTATTTATTTATTTATTTATTTATTTATTTATTTATTTATTTATTTATTTATTTATTTATTTATTTATTTATTTATTTATTTATTTATTTATTTATTTATTTATTTATTTATTTATTTATTTATTTATTTATTTATTTATTTATTTATTTATTTATTTATTTATTTATTTATTTATTTATTTATTTATTTATTTATTTATTTATTTATTTATTTATTTATTTATTTATTTATTTATTTATTTATTTATTTATTTATTTATTTATTTATTTATTTATTTATTTATTTATTTATTTATTTATTTATTTATTTATTTATTTATTTATTTATTTATTTATTTATTTATTTATTTATTTATTTATTTATTTATTTATTTATTTATTTATTTATTTATTTATTTATTTATTTATTTATTTATTTATTTATTTATTTATTTATTTATTTATTTATTTATTTATTTATTTATTTATTTATTTATTTATTTATTTATTTATTTATTTATTTATTTATTTATTTATTTATTTATTTATTTATTTATTTATTTATTTATTTATTTATTTATTTATTTATTTATTTATTTATTTATTTATTTATTTATTTATTTATTTATTTATTTATTTATTTATTTATTTATTTATTTATTTATTTATTTATTTATTTATTTATTTATTTATTTATTTATTTATTTATTTATTTATTTATTTATTTATTTATTTATTTATTTATTTATTTATTTATTTATTTATTTATTTATTTATTTATTTATTTATTTATTTGCGAACCGAAGCAGCGAGATGCCGAATTACAGTGTTCCACAATGAAAAATATATTTACAATGGAGTAGCACAATGTAAATAAATAAATAAATGAATGAGCAAGGAAGATAAATAACCTAATGACAAAAGTAGCGGAAGAATTAAAATATTAAAATTAAAACTAACAAAACTGTACAGGCACAAAAAAATAACAATAAAAATAAAAGCAAATGAAAAGAACGAAGAAAATGAAAGATTGAAAGTAAAACGGAGAGAAAACGTACAGCTAGGCACAGTATAGATATGATCCATAAACACAAAAACAAACTCCATGGCACTACAGCTCTTGAAGAACCTTGGCCTACCAAGCGACCGCTGCTCAGCCCGAAGGTCTGCAGATAATGTGGTGTCATGTAGTCAGCACAACGAAACCTCTCGGCCGTTATTCTTGGCTTTTTAACCCGGGGATATGATACATACGGTAACATATAGTACAGTAAAACTAAATATTACTTCGCATTCTAATACTGTCTAAAATTCCCGAGTCTACTCACGCACTGTCCGTATTTCGTGTACTCTGTACGTTTCACAAGGAAAGCTGGAATTCTTGGGGCATATCGGGAGGAATGAAAGAAAGTACCGAATTCGGGTACCAAATGCCTTGAGGATAATTATTCCGAAATGTTACTGAAAGTCATCACGAAGATGATAGCCAACTTATAGAATGGTTAAGGCAAGAGGAGCTCAAGGACGGGTCTCACAGCTTGCACAATCGGTATGCAAGAACATTCTCAACGTTAGTGATTCTAATCGTCTTTACTCTTAATATTCATAGAAATATCGCAGAAACGTTGAGCAGAATAAAAGATAATTGCTACTATCTCAAGATATTATTTTACAAACCTCCGTGTTATATTAATGGACAGATTGTTCAGGAAGCAATTACGTCTTTCCTTGTACGGTTGTAACTGTGCACCAGAATAGAATTAATGATCAGTTGGGAGCAGGCTCTGTGTAACTTAGAGGGATGAAGTAACTTTTGCAGTCGAGTCAATAGACTGACGCGTCCTGCAGACAGAGATCTTATTGGTTCCAGGAGCAGTGGACCAAAGTTATCACAATCTGGTTACTTCCCATTCCCGTAAGGATATTGCTGTGATCCTGCGTTTAAGCCAAGACGAAGACAATAGTTTGTGAATTTAGAATGATGGTGGGAGAATTTAACGACGAGCCAATTCAGTTTGCTAACAGGTCTTCTGTGAGGACAATCGAATATCGAGCCACATTGCGTTTCTTCGCGTATGCGCATTGTTAATCATTCATTGATGGCCCCAAATATCAGTACCGAAATAATGTAACGCTGCCCATATACAGGTGTTTTAGCAATAATATTGGAGCCAAATGGCCATATAATGGGATACAACAATAGGTTTCAAGGTTACATACTGCGATTCACAGATGCTCGAGGCGGTTTAGTCTTTGCTATAGTCAACTATGCTCTTTTCCCTCTTACTACACAGTGTTATGTGGTATTTGTCGCATAGCTTCTCACACAGAGAACATATACACTCTTTTTTTTGGTTCACGATATTTAATGCTTTTGCAAATTTTGTGATGGAAGCCGTGTATGGCGAGTCTAGTGATTACGTTTCTTAGTTCCTGATTTTCCTGTGTCCATCTTCTATCGGTCATTGCTTCCGTTGTGTAAAAGTCCAGTGGTATGTCCTGTTGCTTCAGATGCTTCTGCTCAAGTACCTTCTCCATTTGCAGGGTGGATGGCAGGTGTAGTTTGAATCGGAGGTCTTCTATATAGAAAGGTTCCCTTGCTAGTCTGGACGGTGATGATCTTGCCACGCCCAGTGCTCTCTTAAGGAATCGAGCTTTCACTTTTCTATCGCGGTGAAGTCTGTTGTGCTTCGCCTTTCCCATATTAGCTCTAGGCCGTATAAGACATTGGGAGTTATTTTGGCGTGGAAAAGTGTCATTGCAGTTCGTAATGAGTTTGGTTATGTTCTTCAGATCATATATTCCTCTGGTGGCAGCTGTTGCTCGTTCCTTTATGTGTTATCTGAAAGACTTGCACGTTGTTTTCAGGGTGACGCCGAGGTATTTGTAAGTATTAACCGACGTGAGTTCTTCTTCGCCGAGAGATATTTTGTCTTCCCCTGCTAGTTCGCCCTCTTTTTGGAAAGCTATGTACACTATATTTCTCTGGTTTATGCTGAGATCTATATCAACTGCCTAATTGTGAAGGTGGTTTAGTACTTTCTGTAGCTCTTGCCGGTTTGGGGAACCCAGGACCATGTCGTCTGCGTAAAAATAGAGAGAAACTGAAGTTTTTTCCTCTAGAATAATTGTGATGTCTGGTGTCGCGACGTTAAACAGGGTGGGACTCAGTGGGTCCCCTTGCAGAACTCCATTTGTCTGGATTATTTCTTTTGAGCTCGATATTCCGTCACATACTTCCACTTTGTTGTAGCCCAAACTGTTCCTTATTACCCGTGTGAATCCGTGGTCCTCCGTTAACATTATGTTCCAGTTTCTGAACAAGCTTTGATCTGGCCATTAAGTGGAAAGATTTTGTGAAGTCTACGAGTACTGTGTGAAATATTCCTTTTGGGTGTCTAAGAGCTTCCTCTATGTCGTTTAATAGATTGCTTACGGCATGCAAGGTGGACTTTCCTTTCCTGAACCTGAATTGCTGTTCAGGGATCATTGGATCTAGTGCCGGAGTGAGTCTCTTGAGGATTAGGTTTGTAAAGATTTTGAAAATGGTGTTCTCCAGAGCAATACCACGGTATGGGTTTGGGTCGTTGCTTTCGCCTTTACATTTGTAGATGACTTTTATCGTGGATTTCCTCCATTCGTCTGGTATTTCCCCTGATGATAGGCATCTATTGAACAGGTCTGTCCATAGCTCACTTAGGGTTTCTGCTGAGTCTTTTAGCTTCTCATTGTAGATCCCATCTGGGCCGGTCGCCTTCCTGTCTTTTGTCTCCTGTATTGCTGCTCTCACTTCCTCTGCTGTGAATTGTGAGCCTGGGCTAGTTCCTGTGTGGTGAGTAGTGTTGTATGCAGTTTGCTATTGTTCTAGGTTCAGAACCTGCGAGAAGTGCCTTTCCCATACTTCCATTTGGATTTCCGCTTGTTTTCTATTGTACTTTCTCCTGGTGGCTACAGAAGGGTCATTAATTGCTTCTTATGCCTCCCTAAGGTCTTGATTTTTCTATATATAGTGCTTTTTTTGCTTTCAGCATGGCTTTGTATTCTTTACGTTCGACTGCGTATGTTTCCAGAACGGTCCTTTCTTTATGTAGTTTGACCTCATGTAGGGCTTGCAGAACTTCGTTTCGCAGCAGATATCATTCTGTATCGAACCATGGTTTGGCTGTCCTTTGTATGACCGGGATGCTTGCAGTTTTTAGGGCTTCTTGTATCGATACCAACGCACGGTTTATGTTGTTGGCTTTTAGATGCTGATTAGCTTCATATATTGCTCTAGTGTTGTTGTTTAAGGAATTGACGTCTATCTTCCTGGAAGTTCTTTTGGTTATTTTTGGCGCATTTTCTTTGGGTTCTTTAAGTGTGATGGTCGTCCTGATGGGTATATGTTTGGTAAGTGATGTAGAGGGTGCCGTCGAAAGACCACTTTGATTGCTTATGGAGATGTTCCTCTGTAAAAAACTAGATCGATCACACTTGTGCCATTATGAGCGACGTAGGTTATTTCGTTTGATTTGTTGATCAGGGTGTATCCTTTTTCGTATAGCATATTCAGCATCACCCTCGTTTTATTGATGGGCTTGTCGATTCTACAATTGAAATCTCCCGCCAGGATGATGTTCTTGTCTGACTTTGTTCGGGCAATGGACTCAGCTTTTATCTCTATTGTGTCGTCTAAGGAGGAGCCGCACGTTATATATAATCCTATTATTGTTAATTTTGAAGTTTTCATTATTACCGAGTTGTCTTTCTTAAATATTTTATTGATTGATCCAACTGAAGGTTTGTAGAATACGGAAACCCCTCCCTATGGTCTGCCTCTTAGCTTTGGTTTTGCAAGTGAGTGGATTGAGTAGTGGTTCGCAAGACTGAGTGGTTCTGTCAAGAAAGTTTCAGTGGTTACTATGATATCACTCTCTGACCAGATGTCTTCTGGTGCTTTGTTGAATGTGTTTTTTAGGCCTTCTACGTTCCACAGTAGGATGTTTAGAGTTTTATCAGATTTAGCCTCTTGGGTAAATTTCTTTATGTGGTTATTGCCTTCGAAATCGAAAGGTACGTTAAATTACCCTCTCTGGCCAGAGATCAGCGTGCATAATTAAATGTCTTTATTCCATCGGTATACCAATTTTGAAGGCCTTACTTGTGCCACGTGAGGGTAGTTGTTCACATCCGAAAATCTTGGTGATTCCGTTTGATGTTAGGTGTTCCTTATGTCCTCTTCCGTTGTGTCAGGGTCTAGTCTTCCAACAAATATCCAAGCGGTCTGCGGTGCTGCTCTCAGCTTTCCTATCTCGGGGCTTCCGGCGTCATACTGCAGGGGTCTCTTCTGCACTGCGTCATATTTACTCGATTCTGCACGTGTTGGGATGTCATGGTTGATCCTCTTTACAGGTAGGTTGGGCCAGCCTTTGTCGCCACTGTGTCCTGCTAACGTTTCAGTGGAGTTGATTGGTGGTCTGTACAGTTTTGCTGCTTCTGTCGTTTCTACATTGCCTTGCGGTTTGGTGTTTTTCTAAGTTTGCTTTTCTGCTATTAGATCTGTCTGGTGTAGGTGTCTCTCCAGAATAAGAGTCATTTTTTTCATTAGGGTATTGGAATTTCTTTCGAGTTTCTTTTTTATATTTTCGCAGAATTGTTTGTTTTCGATGGCTAGATCTTTGACTTGTTGGCCTATCTCTTGGTTTGTTGTCGCCGTAGGGGTACGACCATTCGCTTGCAGAAGTATTTTGCAGGAGTTTTGTCAGACTAAAATTTGACCTTACCACGTCACCGAAGTAGTTGCACGCAATGGCGCTAAGTGTGCTTAAAAAAGTGTGTGTTTGAACCATTATTTCCCATGACACTATAGGGTCGATTAAGTGGACCAAATGTGAGGAATGTGCTGGAATATTTTCAGAAGAAATTCGGTAAATCGCTCGTACGAATCGAACAGTTGGTGGAAGAACTTAGACGTACGGGATATATTTTGTGTCTGATAATGATTCAGTATATCTCTGCCCACCTGAAGGACTATGAATTTATGGACGAATGTAAAACGTATTCTTATATATTTCGAAGAAATTGTTTTTCCAAAGCACCAATTTATGTACTCCCAGACTGTACAGTCTCTCTCGCCCTCTCCTGTTATATCTACACGACAGTTGCACGCTCCCAAATAGAGCCATTTACTTCTCCACCCACTGTCAATATTTATTGCTCGCACCTTCGTCCCCTTCTCCTTCAGACACATCCGTCCATCCTCCTCGCAATTCAAATATGTACATCACATAAAATGCAAATTTCATAGTTCCTAACACCATCTGTTTTCATTAATTGCCGGCCCTTGAGGAGAAGAACAGGTCGTAAATGTCGTAATGCTGATATAATTCGGACCACTGAGGAAACTTAGTGACTAATTTTGAGTTATTAAGGTACGTACATACTTCGTTTCTATTTGCGCGCCTGCGCTTAGAAATTCGTTCCAACAAATACCTCCCAAGCCATAGTTATCTGTGATATGGCACTTCAGTTTAATACCTTCCTTGTTCAGGGGTGTGAAGAGAAAATGATATTTCCATTACCAAAGTTACGTCTAGAACGCGGATAATTAGGCAGTAATATGTTAGAATGGAAACTAATTTATCTAGTAGGAAGTGTCATCTAGCCCGCTGTTCCGTATTGTAACATACATTCAAAATAATTTAATAGGCCTTACTCTTAATGTGTCTGCAAATCTCAAAGTAGAACCGCTGTCCGGGCTAGTACACTCGCTTCAGTAAGTTTGCATCCTAGACTATTACGTCCTAAACACCCGGGTCCCTGTGTATATTGTGAAACAACCTAGAATGATTGACTTTGAAATAGGGAATGAGATCTGGAGCAGGCGGATCACTTCAAGTACTGGCGATGCGTATTCCGCCAAGATGTATTATAGAAAACTAGGGGACCCGTGAGAGAAATCTCGCATGTTTATAAAAGTATGTGGTGAACTAAGGAATACACAAATCAGTCTTACTTACCACTTAATGTAATATTTGATTTTTTAACATTTATGGTATGCACTTGAACGAAAGCAAACGCAAGTGCATTATTACACTGACGAATGTTCCGGAAGTAATTTTTGGTTTAACTATCATTCCTTCCTTAACTGATAATTACAGCATATTATAATGACATACAACAGGCGTCCCACCGGCCAAAATATGAAGTGGACAACAATGATAGCGCGTATTTTCCTACCACAACAGTATTTGCAAGTCGCACACTTCGAACAACATTTTTAAACTCAGTTTTTTAAAGAAATTATCTATATTTTTGAAATTAGAGTGCAATTCATCACTGATAATGTATATTCTCTTTCTTTTGAATGCTCGATAGACACAATCGGTTACTTGTGAGCGCCGCAAAAGGGATCTATACTACGGGAATAATATATATATATATGATGAAACCATACAGTTGAAGTAAATATTTTGACGACATTATATTTAGATCGGTACGTTTTCGGAACAAATCTGGTGAACGGGAGCGAAATATGGGTGCACTCAGGATATCCTATTCATGAGTAGAAAGTAACAGACATGAACATTCTAGATTGCAGGCTGGTAAATGTTTGCGGCGTAAATGACAGACGGTGAGTAGATAAAAGCTAATTTTGGTTAACGAACTTGATGTGCGTATGAACCGTCTTCGGTGGTAGTCTCCACCGGGTGAAGGAGAAAGTTTACCTGGGAATTTATAAGCTCCGCCATGGAGAGTGAGGGGACACTTTCAGATCAGTTCCTTTTCTTGTTTCCGAATTTGACCATCTATGGATCGCAGAGAACTTCGAGCTTCTTGGCCTTTCTGCTGCTCTCTTCTCTTCTCTTCTCTTCTCTTCTCTTCTCTTCTCTTCTCTTCTCTTCTCTTCTCTTCTCTTCTCTTCTCTTCTCTTCTCTTCAGTTCACGAAACCTCTTCATTCTTTCGTTTCTCATCTATCTCTCCTGTTCGGAAATGATTCGTTTGGGTCTCCTTTTTATAGATTTCTCTTTCAATTATTTTAGAGTTCTGAACTCTCTTCTATTGACCCCCTGTGGGTGGGGTACGCAGACGAATAATACACCTACGGTATCACCTGCATGTCGTAAGAGGCGACTAAAAGGGGCGACCAAGGGATTATTTTGTTAGAACCATGAAACTACTTGTGATTAGTACATCACGCGGGGAACACCATGGGTTACCTTTACTTGCGAGTAGTACCACTATGTTAGGCACACAATAGGTTTGTAACTAGTAACACCAGAGAATGCTTCACTGTGGGTTTACAGTACCTGTGATTAGTACTCCTAGGTGAGAAACACCATGGGTTAGCGTTGCCTATGAGTGGCGCCATTATGTGAAAAACGCCATAGGTGTGCGTTACTTGTGCGACGTACAATACTTGTGAGTAGTGAAACACGGTGAGTCTACGCTACTTTTGATTAGTATCGCAACATGACTAATACCATGGTTCTACTTTCCTAGCGATAAGCACCATCATGAGGGCCGTTGACCTAGATTTTGGACCCCTTTAGACAAGAAGCATCCTCGCTTAGGATTGTGATTTAGAAGCTGTACGTTAGTCAGTAATAGTTTTGTTTCTGGGTCGGATCCACTGATGGTTTTAAATTCATATCCACCCACTCATTCTTATTCTGGTCAGTGGATGATTTTGAACTTTTAATTTGTCATTACGTTTCGTACCATCAGGGACCGATGACCTAGATGTTAGGCCCTTTTAAACAACAAGCATCATCATCATCATCATCATCATCACTTCTATTCTGAATCACTTCTAGTGAAATCCAAACCGGGCGAGTTGGCCGTGCAGTTAGGAGATAGTGGATTCGAATCCCATTGTTGGCAGCCCTGAAGATGGTTTTCCGTGGTTTCCCATTTTCACACCAGGCAAAATGCTGGGGCTATACCTTACTTAAGGCCACGGCCGCTTCCTTCCACCTCTTAGCACTTTACTGTCCCATCATCGCCATAAGACCTATCTGTGTCGATGCGACGTAAAGCCACTAGCAAAGAAGTGGAATCTAGTGCATCTTCCTTGATCTCTTCTACGTACGTGGAGGTGACCTTTAACCCCATGATGTATATGAAGATATTTCTTTTGTAATCCATTCTTATCGAGTGTCCGTAGACTTTCAGGCTTCGTTTGCGCATTGTGTGAACCTGTAGAGATCCTTATTTCTCTTTTTCGTCCAAGTCCATCACTAGTCTTCTGCGGACTGAGAATATTCCTGAGAATCTTCCTATTCTCTTTTTCACGTTCTTGCAGCTCCCTGTGTGGAATTAATTGGGTGAAACAACTCCGTCCTCACCCAGCTTAATAATTTTGGGTAATATGTGTTTCTTCTCATTGCTCGACCAGTTGCTTCTGATGTGTGTCTGGCATGTCGTGAATCCGTCATGCCGAGCGAGTTTTATAAAGAAAAACCAAAGGAAGCCGTGACTAGTTGAGAAAGCGCAAACATCATTATGGATTCTTATGCCTTGCAGCGTTCAGTCTGTGAATGTATTAAAATCCTCCCAAGTCCTCTACTTGCAACAAGTTCTGTGGCATCGTTTACTTCTACAACACTGAAATCATTAAAAGCGGAGTCTAACGTGGAAGGTGTTTTTTGCTTTACGTTGCACCAACACAGTTAGGTCTTGTAGCGACAATGGGACGGGCAAGGGCTAGGAGTGTAAAGAAAGCCGCCGTGACCTTAATTGAGGTACAGCCCCAGCATTTAACTGATGTGGAAATGGGAAACGAAGGAAAACCATCTTCGCGGCTGCCGACAGTGGGGTTCGAACACACTATCTGCCGAATACTGGATACTAGCCGCACTTAAACGCCTGCAGCTATCGAGCTCGGTCATGGATGTCTTTGTTTTTCTCTACTTCTTTTACCCTCCTCTATTCCCCTCACAAGACCCCACCACCTGACTTAGTTAAGGAAAGATCTTCATTGAAGTGATGACATAAATAGGATTGTAAATAAAGTGCACAGATCTCTTCACATGGTTATGAGGGTGTTTAGGGGTTGTAGTAAGAATGTAAAGGAGAGGGCATATAAGTCTCTGATAAGACTCCAACTAGTGTATGCTTCCAGTGTATGGCTTCCTCACCCGGATTACTTGATACAAGAACTGGAAGAAATCCAAACAAAAGATTCATTTTGAGCGATTTCAGACAAAAGAGTAGCATTACACAAATGTTGCAAGGTTTGGGGTGGGAAGACTTGGGAGAAAAGATACGAGCTGCTGGACTAAGTGGTATGTTCCGAACTGTAAGTGGAGAGATGGCGTGTAATGACGTTTGAGTGGTGTCTTTGAAAGTAGGAAAGATCACAATATGAAGATAAAGCTGGAATTCAAGAGAACAAATTGGGGCAAATATTCGTTTATAGGAAGGTAAGTTAGTGATTGGAATAACTTAGCAAGGGAGATGTTCAATTAATTTAATATTTCTTTGCAATCATTTAAGAAAAGGCTAGGAAAACAACAGATAGGGTATCTGCCAACTGGGCAACTACCCTAAATGCAGATCAGTAGTGATTGATAGATTTTATCTCCTCATCCGTGTACCCTCCTTCCACTGATCTCACATGTCTGTACCTGTGATCGTCCTCAATACTTAATAATAACTACTATTAGAGTCCGGATGTTTAGGCAGTAGTATATTAGAATGCAAACCAACTTAGCTGGAAGGAACTGTCATCTACCCGCTCTTCCGTTGTGTAACGAGAGTTACATAAATTGTAGGGGTTCTAGAAGGCCGGGACCCTAATATTTATGCAACTTTCATAGCTGAACTATTGTCCGCGTAGAGTATACTTGTTGTTTGTTTTAGTATCGGTTAATGTTATATTATCACAGGATAAACATTAATAATAATAATAATAATAATAATAATAATAATAATAATAATAATAATAATCCAATAGTTTGTAGAATCTTTGAAGTGGTGGCCATTACGTAATTATCATTATTATGTTATTATTATTACGTAGGAACTATGGTAGCTGGTACAAACAGGTGGGAATAATTGCAGGAGTGTCCACGGAATGAGGACATAAATGTTAAGTTGGGAATGATGTTTGCGGCGTGAGATACGTAAGAATTCAAATAATTTTCATGACAAAAATAGCACAGAATAAGTCACTGTCGAACCAGCGACATCCAGACTAAAAGTCGGGCAATCTACTTCAGACGCATGCCACTAGTCACATCAAATATTGATTCAGGTTTTAAATTACAATTAGAACGTTACTCAGACAGTGTATATGCGTGAACTGCGTACATCTTATCAGCGTATCGTCTATTTCCTTCCTGGAATGTGTCTGGTAACTTGTTCACAGTTTGCAGGAGGCGAATTATTTAGTTCACTGAGCTGACATACTCTGACCTTTACCTCCTATGTATTGGTTTCGGACGTGGATGACTTGTCACTTACATCGACAAGTTATCCGGTCCATTACGCTTGGACGAACTCAATGCTCAGAAAGAGAATTCCACAAACATTCAGCTAAAGAAGCCATCCGGAAGAATAATATTAAAGCTATGTTGATGTGCTCCTAAAGCAAAGACCCAGTGAATACAGAGTTCGAATGACTATTTTCACCTTCATACCTCGTATTTTGTTAGAAAAGGTGAAGATGTGTTTGCACGTTGAGGATATGATGTTTCCTTCGGAATATCAGTTTGTCCTAATAATTGTGGCAGGAGACGCAGGAAGAATTCCACTATCTCGAAGGTGAAAGGTATCGCCAGTTGCGGAAAGGAGCCAGGAAAATAGCACAATTGACCTCGAAAATCCTACTCTGCCTGCGATGGTTGGAAATACAGTAAGACATGAACAGAGAAATTATTATTATTATTATTATTATTATTATTATTATTATTATTATTATTATTTTCCTTTCAACCACGAATGGTTTGAGATCACACAACTAACATAAATTTCTCAAGTTTTCTGTCTTTTTTCCTAAGAGCCTCCGAGGCTGAGGTGATAGTGCACCAACCTCTCACCACTGGGTTCCTTGTTTCAAATCCCGGTCTCTCCATGTGAGATTTGTGCTCTAAAAAGCGGAGGCGGAGAAGGTTTTTCTCTGGCTACGTCCGGTTTTCTTTGCCATCATTGCCCCAGAAGAGTGTGACGGGCTTCGACAACCGGCACAATTCCTATCCTCGCCGCTAAATGGGAGCTCCATTAATTCCATTCCTGACCCGATCGAATGACTGGAAAAAGGCTGGGGATTTTCATATTCTGTCTCTTTCCTCTTTACTCCTTTATCCGTCATCTTACTCGTGCTCGTTCCTCTTTCAGGAATACTCTGTTCTTTTAGTTTTCTCGTCTGACTGATCCTTCACCTCCGCAACTTCGCTTCTGAATACTTCTCCGTTTCGCACGTCTTGTTCACTGATTTCACTCTTTTCTAGATGCCTATGGACTTCTTTCTACCATGGGACTTGCATTCTCCCGGAAAGTGAGAATGCTGCTGTTCAAGATACTATCTGGCTCCATTCTTTTAATATTTCCACAGAAAGCCAACTTCCTTTTTCATTGTGGTAGCCATATTTTCATATCTTAGGTATAGTTTTTGGTTTGGTGTTAAGCGGAAAGTAAATTCATCTTTTGGTTTCCTGAGTCCATATTTCGACGTCCGAGTCCATTACTGGATGCATATAAGCATTCAGGTTTGACTATAGTACTGTAATGCCTGAATTTGTCCTAATAGGGGAGTGATTTCCATTTGTAAGAGTTCTGACGTAGTCTGAATGCCTTCTCCATATTTCTTGCCCGGTATTCAATTGCTGCTTTTTCATTCGTACTTTTAGGCAGAATCTCACCAAGGTACTTCAATTTCGTGCCTGTTTTTATGTCACCTTACTTAGTCTTCATTGTCCAGGATGGATCTGCGTATTTATATTCAAAGGATAAATGCAATCCTGCCACTATTATTTATTTATTTATTTATTTATTTATTTATTTATTTATTTATTTATTTATTTATTTATTTATTTATTTATTTATTTATTTATTTATTTATTTATTTATTTATTTATTTATTTTTAGTTTGGTGAACTATGGAGCCCATGCATTTAAGACTTCCTGGACTTTCTTCCCTTCTGTTTCCTTCCCAGAACCTGTTTATTCCTTCGCTCCTCACCTTCTCTCCTCTTTAGTGTCTCCTGACAGCAGCGAAGTGTTTCCACTGAGTTGGAAAGGACATACCAACAGCTACTCTCTCTAACAATTTTCCGGATTTAATGTCTTTCTATCAGGCATCTTTCAGGCAATTGCAGTATCCTTGGGCAGGGAGAGCCTCGGGTTCGTTTCTCGGCTTGTCGAGGGATTTCTCTGACCCGCGGACTGAGGTGGTGGATACTACCCCCCGCAGTCGGCAGCGTAGAAGACTGTTTTCCGTGGTTTGCCACTTTCACAGATGTCTCTACGTTAATCAACGCTGTTCAAAGTCCCTTCTCCCTCCTAGCCCATTCCTATCTCATACTCGCCCTAAGACCTCTCTGCGTCGGTGCGGCGTAAAGGAAATAGCAAGAACTTCACTATTGTTCATGTGGGTTTGATACCTGCGGATTACTTTATACGAGAACTTGTAAAAATCGCAAGGAAAGCGGCACAAATTGTTCTGATTTACTCCCGACGAAGGAATAGTGTTGCGAAATTTGCGCTGCAAGAATTGATAGAAAAAGGGAGACGAACTGTTAGAGTAAGTGGTTTTTCCTTATAGTAAGGGCAACAGGGTTTTTTAAAGGATGTGGAGAAGATAAAAGCAACATTTTCAAATGTTTGTCTAAATTCACCTCTTCGAGACTGGTGTGTGAGCTAACTAGGGAAATGATGTTTTTGGAGGAAATTCGGGACAAATTTTCTCTCCCATCAACTCCAGCATACCAAAGTTTATTTCGCGAACATCAGAGAAAGAAATCGGAAATCTGGTTGGACTTGTACAGTACGGAAGCAATGATGAATGACAAATGGAAGGAAGCCAACTACGAGTTACGGCACGTATCAACAAAGCTTGCTGTGCATGGTCTTCACCTCAAACTATGCGCCACGACGAAGTATCACTCGCCAAATGAGGAATGCAGTGTGATCGCTATCACGTACTAAGGTGTGAAGGAAGGAAAATTCCTCTAATTAAGTTCTGCATTTAATGGTTTTGTTTATTCTTTGTATGTGGCAATTAGCTGCAATAAATATATTATTACCGAGCTCGATAGCTGTAGTCGCTTAAGTGCGGCCAGTATCCAGTATTCGGGAAATAGTAGGTTCGAACCCCACTGTCGGCAGCCCTGAAAATTGTTTTCCGTGGTTTCCCATTTTCACACCAGGCAAATGCCCGTCGTCGCCATAAGACCTATATGTGTCGGTGCGACGTAAAGCAACTAGCAAGAAAAGTATATTATTAAAAGACAAACATAATGTGGAAAATAATTTTTATTCAATATTTACAATTGGAAAGGGAGTAATAACTCTGTGCAGTAAGAGTTCGGGAGTAAGATTCCGAGTAAACTTGTCTTCTAACAAAGTCGTGCTTCATTTACTTTCGACTACAGTAGTTTTCGCTGTTTCAGTTTCTCATTACGTTCTTTTCGTGCCATTTCATCATCACCGGTTGAGTTGGCCAAGCGCGCATCCGGGAGGTAGCGGGTTTGTTGAATCCCATTGTCGGCGGCCCTGAAGATGGTTTTCCGTGATATTCCATTTGGACGCCAGGAAAACGCTGGGGTTGTACCTTAATTAAGGTCACGGACGCTTCCTTCCCACTCCTAGGCCTTTTCTATCCCATCGTCGCTATAAGATCTAGCTATGTCGGTGCTACGTAAAGAAAATCGAAAAATTGATTTCTTCTTCATGCGCTCTTCTTGTTTCAACTCTTTCTTTTGCAAATCTCTCTTTTTCATTCTTCAATTTGTTGTTCCATACAACTGACCACGATGTATTTACAGCGACATCTAACCTCCAACTGAGCGCCATCTTATAACAGAGTATGACGTCACATAGTTAGCACAAATATTGTAACGCGTATCCCATTCTTTTATCTGTAAATTGAGATATATGAAATCTAGCGAAACACTGAAAGCGCCTTAAAGCTTTCCTCTCCATGCACCCGTTGTCGAGAAACGTACGTCTACGTTAAAACCGTCTCTCGTTTTAATGTAATATTTAAAGATGTTCCCTTGGAAAGATCTAACGTCATTCCAGATGTTTAACTATAGAACAGAGAGAATGCGAGCGGTTCTCTCGCTGAAGAGACGGTGAACAAAATGCAGGAAGTTAAAACACATCAAGCGGCATCTTTTGTTGTTCCAGACGAGGAGGAGAACCACTAATATGCCAGTCACACGTTCGGCGAGAGCCAGACCGAGAGGAAAGGATATTTTTGCCGTCAACTTCCCTGTAATCTATTTACTTCTCGCAGCCATCCCTCCAGCAACCGCCCCTGCTGTTTACTTTGCCCAAGTACACACATCACTTGGTTGCCATGGTGAGACACTGGTGACTCTCAAGTACCGCCGAAGGATGTTACAAATCAATCCCAAATGTAAACATTACAGTCATATTACTATTATCTTTACTATTTGCTTAATGGAAATGTTCAGCTATCTAGAAAAATATTCAGCGTTCATAAGATTTTGGAATCTATTCCCGAGCAGCCAGGGATTTTTAGCAGTGTTTTGTTCATTCCCCTGGACATCGGACTAGGTGAACGTTGTCTTCTAAACAAATACTTCATTCGTGTACGACGCACTGTATAGCGACCGCCTGTGATACTCTAATAATCCTACTTAAGGGGTAGGCTCAGGAAGAGCATCCAGTCCAGCCTTGAATCTGGGCGAAATCTATTGTGGGACACAAGGCATATCCGATACTTTTAAAGGATTTAACAAAAGTCGCAGAAGATTCTCACGTTCACCTGCTCGATAAGCTGATAATCTTCACGACTTGCAAATTCTGAACATTAGAATGTCCTCGCCATCAAGTCAAATTTTTTCTATTTCTGACCCGGACTGAATGGCTCAGTCGGGTGGTATTTGAAGGTGCTCAAATACGTCAGCCTAGTGTCGGAAGATTCATTGGTACACAAAATTCTTCCTGCGGGGCAAAATTCTGACACCTAGGCTTCTCCGAAAACCTTAAAAATTAGTTCGTGGGACGTAAAAACAATAACATTATTATCCTATTTCTGATGGATGTGATGTCGTGTATTCGGATATTTTATCATTGATTCGTGATCCATATTGAGGCAATCAACCTGCTGTTATTGGGTCTGTCACTAGCATTATGTCCAGAAGGATCCAGGTTATTGGTTGCTGGAAGTCCGTCAGAATAATAACTAGAAAGAATGTACGTGTTGACAAGGCCTAGCTATTAAGGACGTCAGATGTAGTATTCAAATTTATTGGTCACACCTCCAGAGGTTAGGATATATAGCTCTGTAGCACTACATAAACTATGTGTATCCAACAGGCAAGCATCCACTTCTACGGCACGTGGCAGGAGACTTTATCGAGGTTCAGACAGTTGCTTCGTCCAACGTCAGAATATTGTTGTAGGTCATCTGAAAATTTGCGTTGTGGAACCGTAGCAACCATGCAGGCTGTGATGTAAGGTATTGTTACCTAGCAACCGTACCATCTATGTCTTATGACAGGTGCACATCTTAAATTAGCAGCTGTCGATGGAACGCAATGGCCGAGAGATAAATATATGACCACTTGATTTTCACAAAGGTAAAATGTGATTTACTTTGGGTCAATCTTCTTCTCCTCCTCCTTCTTCTTCTTCTTCTTCTTCATGAACACAATCCTTTCTAGGTGTTGCTACCAGCATGGTGATTTTGACTTGTTGGCTTTTGCTCAAATATTTCCGGAATATTTTTCAAAATATTTTCTTAACACTTACAATAGTGTTTGATTTGTGATTTTGAAGGCAAGGTCCTGCAACCTTATTTTACAAATCATTACCTAGTATGTGCGAAACCAAAGTTTATTGCTTATTTCCCTAATAACTCGGAAACCCCCTGATAAGAAAGTTAGTTGAGTGTCTTTGTCCTCATTTATCTACAATACGATATCAAATCACATTCCTGGATTGAATATTCCTTCAGATAAACAAACTGTTCTAAAGATTATGAAAAAATCATTCTTTTAACACTAGCTTTAAAATGTTACTTATTAGGCAATGCTCTTGAATGAGCACAATACTACAGCATCAGGAAATATTAACAAATGGAGAAAGGGTGCACAAAAAAGATTAACAAATGGCTTACTTATCGGAGAAACTGTGCAAACCTACAAAGTGAAGAGGTGCAATTTTGAATTTCAAGAAGAGTTCTTTAGATCTTTTGTGAACATTATAATATTATTTTTACAGTATATAGAAGAAAGTCATTGTTAATCTTAGTGTAATGAATTCATTAATATGAACATTATAATAATAGAGGACGTCAGCCCCACTGTCTGCAACCCTGAAGATGGTTTTTTTCATTGTTTCCGAATTTTCACTCCAGGTAAATGCATGGTTCGTTTCAATGCTAGCCCTTCCCTATACCATCATAAAAAACAAATAGAGGAGGAAACTGTTCAGTATTACCAACAATTTAGCACTGTAAGTTGTCCCTGCCCCTTTGAAGCAGCATGTTCGATACAAATTACTTTGCGAAGGATTTCCTAATCTGTGTGTGCTTACTGGTCAAAACATTTCCTTTTTTTGAATGGCTACCTTAAAATTCAGTTCTTATTCTCAATTTC
This sequence comes from Anabrus simplex, assembly GCF_040414725.1. Classification (NCBI taxonomy): domain Eukaryota; kingdom Metazoa; phylum Arthropoda; class Insecta; order Orthoptera; family Tettigoniidae; genus Anabrus; species Anabrus simplex. Next base: position 213,436,326 of record NC_090279.1, on the reverse strand, counting down.
TTGGACGTAAAGAGCAATCAATGGAGCAGGTATTAGATGCCGGGACGCCCAGCGCTGCACCTCGCCTAGGCGGGCTGCTACAAGACAAACTCTGTTAAAGACGACTTGACATCGCAGCTCGACTACAATTAAACTCGGCGGTTCTGCATAGCAATAGCACGTCTCATGCTCTGATGAATTCCGCACACATTCATCTTAACTGGCTTACACAATTGTAATTCTGCATGCAAATGTGTGGCTATAGGAGGGAAGTGAGTTTCTAGCGCTGTAATAACTTCCCGGTAGGTAACCATAATAGATGTTCCAATACAGGGAATTAGTGAAACAGTAGCTTGGGTCACAGTTCCTTCTTGAAAGTAGATGTGTTAATTAGTGATGGGACAGTGAGTGTTTTTCTCTGTTCCAAATGTATAGTGAAGTCACGGCAGGATAACCACTCACACCGAAAGTCGTTAATAGAGTCCGGATGTTTAGGCAGTAATAGGTTAGAATGCAAACCAACTTATTTGGTAGAAAGTGTCGTCTACCCGTTCTTCCGTAATGTAGGGAGAGTACTATAAATTGTAGGGGTTCTAATACGCCGGCACCCTACTGTTTATGCAAACCTCATCGCAGAACTGTTGTCTGGGTAGAGTATACTTGTTATTTGCTTTAGCATCTTTGCATTCTGACCTATTACAGGTTAAACATCCGAGCTGTAGTCATTCATAAGTTTCTCTAAGATCAGTTATCAGATGAGACGGCTGCCGGTGAAATGAACGAACATTGTTGGTTCGTGGTGTGATTTGAAGTCCGTTTCCGAATGGCACTCCAAATCTATTCAGAAGTCGTAGGAAACGCCCAGAGCTCCTCTGTAAAAACATAAATACCATTTTCAGTACTGGATTAACGAGTCGTAATCTAGTCCCAAATGATATGCATCTTGTTGGACCATGAAAATACAGGGTGACCCAGTAGACCGTTAACATTTGACGAGGCAATACTTGATGGAATATTCGAGGTAGTAAGATAATAATTGACACACATGATTGACATGTCATGGGGTTTTATTGACACCAAAATAAAGTACACAAAATGACCAAGAGATTTTTCTCCATGCGGTACACAAAAATAATTAGCATACTTTCTTTTTATATTTTGATATACGTCGCACCGACACAGATGGGTTTTATGGCGAAGAAGGGATGGAAGAGGTCTAGGAGTGAGAAGAAGTGGCCCTGATCTTAATTAAGGCACAGCCCCAGCATTTTCCTGGAGTGAAAATGGGAAACCACGAACAATCATCCTCAGGGAAGCCGACAGTGGGGTTGGAACCCACTGTATCCCGACTAAACTACATGACCAAGACCACGCCGCCACTTGCTGGGATTAATAATTGGCATAACAATCGAGTTTTAGCAAACGCGATGTTCTTTATAACATATGGTCAACATGTCGGCTGTAGTCAAGGGAAGTGTTGTGAACTGCACTGTACAGCATATCAGTAGGTATGGCGTGAAATTGCCGTCGGCTGTTGTCTTTTAGCATCCTTAATGAGGTCGGACGATCACTGAAGATTTGTGACTTGAGGTAACCCCACAACCAATAATCACACAGATTGAGGTCAGGAGACCGGAGAGGCCAAGCATGACATGCAGGTGCATCTGATGCCCTCTCTCACGACAGCTCCTTTTATACCGTACTAGAGTCTCATGCGGTACCACTGACGTGTTGCTGTCCAGCGCCATCTGTTGTTCATGTTGTGTACTTTATTTTTTGTGTCATTTAAACTCCATCTCATCCCAATCATGCGTGTCTATTATTAGCACTTTAGCTCGAATATCCCGTGTGAAATTTTGCGTCGTCAAATGTTAACAGACTTTCAGGACACCCTGTATATCTATGAGATATTGAAGGCGACGCCAGGTGCTTGAAGCAGACACTTTTCATTCCGTTATCCATACCTTAAAAATTAAATGTTTAGACGTTATATTATGTGAATTTTAACTGTTCTTATTTGAGTCGTCAGTTGATTGACTGGTTTGATGCGACCTCCATGCCACCCTATCCTGTGCTAATATTCTCATTTCTACGTAACTACTGCATCCTACATCTGCTGTAATCTGTGATATTCATACCTTGGTCTACCCCTGCCATTTTTCCGTCCACACTCCCCTCATAAATTAACTGTTTTAAGGTGTGCCCTATCATTCTGTCTGTTATCTTCGTCAAATTTCGGCAAATAGTTTACCAAGTCGATTCAGTGTCTCTTCATGTTTCCATCCCAACTTCAGCATTCTTCCGTAACACCACATTGTCTTTATTTCTGAGCTTGTTACCGTCCATGTTCACTTCCAGACGAAATCCTTCAGAAACGTCTTTCTAGATCTTATAGCAATGTTCAAAGTGACCAAATTTATTTTCTTAAGGAAGGCTCTCCTTGCTTGTGCTAGTCTGCCGTTTATGTTCTCCTATCGTTATGTATTTCACTAGTCTAGTAACTATATTCAACAACTTTCCTTAAGACTTAATTTCCAGATATAATACCTCCTGCACCACCTGACGTCGTTCGACTGCACTCCGGTACATTTATTTCGGACTTCTTTCTTTTCACAAACAGGAGGTAGAACATACCAGTACGGCATCTCCACTGTGAGATAAACTCACGTATTTCGCAGGAAATGTTGTCTTGGGAACGTATTGCATACGGTTCCGAATTACGCGTTATATCTACTGTACTTCGAAATAAGGCTGGAAGCTGCCGAGGAAAACTAATTTGTGGATTATTGTTGTCTCCTCCTGTACGCACTTTTCATTTGTAACTTCATTCACTTGCATTTTTCAAAACAACTATTATTAATACAGTAATGTTATTTTCAATTAACCACTCACACTTGGAATTCAGTTGTCGCTGTATTTAGCTTTTCGAAGGCCTGTGTAACTTATAGCAATCGTAGCGACTTCATATAACAGAGTGGGGCGGATTAGTGATTATCGATCATTGTTATTAATAAAATGCACTATCTTGTGTCTGTTCTTCTTTATTAGTGACCAAATGGTCGTGAAGGAGCGGATTACATCCTATGACTTCTGTTTCAAATGCATCGCGCCGATTGCTTTGCATTTCCCAAACAAAAACGATTTGTTAGTCACCAATTTTCTTCACACTGATCTAACTAAATTACTACTACTTTCTAAAGTCAGACTTAGTTGCAGCCACTTGAAATGCATTTCCTTGTCAGATTCTCCAAGCCTCATTTATTCTTTCTATGAGAGTATTATGGTTGGTAATATCTCCTTCTGGCTTAATTTCTTTCCTCTGCGTAATACAAATGTTTTCTTTTGGGTTGAAGTCAAGCGAATTTGCTGGCCAGTCTTAGACATTAATTTCCTGATTCTAATGGGTAGCTCTAACAGATTTTGCCTCATGTCACGATGCAGTATGAAATGTGACTTTTTTGAGACAGAGGTTAGTTGCTCGTGATGACCCCTCTCCGTTGGTCGAAAATATTTGGAACCCTAGAATTTGAATACTGAACACTAGATCTCGGATGTCTAGGCTGAAATAGGTTGGAACGCAAACATGCTGAAACAGATAACAAGTATACTCTACTAGAAAACAGTTCTGTGATGAGAATTGCATAAACAGTAGGGTACCGGCCTATTAGAACCCCTTACAATTTATGTTATACCGAGCTCGATAGCTGCAGTCGCTCAAGTGCGGCCAGTATCCAGTAATCGGGAGATAGTGGGTTCGAACCCCACTTTCGGCAGCCCTGAAGATGGTTTTCCGTGGTTTCCCCATTTTCACACCATCCAAATGCTAGGGCTGTACCTTAATTAAGGCCACGACCCCATCCTTCCCATTCCTAGGCATTTCCCATCCCATCGTCGCCATAAGACATATCTTAGCAAAAAAAAATTACTCTCGCTACACTACGGAAGAGCGAGTAGACGACTGTTCCTACCAGGTAAGTTGGTTTTCTTTCTAACCTACTACTGCCTAAACATACGGACTCCACTGATCGCAGGAACCAGTGCACTCACCAAAGCTCATCTAACAGTATTTCAACAATGACGTTCTTACTGAACTTGTGTCGTCACCTAGGATTTTGTTAAATAAGGACGATATATTTCATGCTACTAACTTGTTTAGTCACCTAGGAATTGATGGAAAAAGGGCATTTGTTCTCGTTATTGAATTGTAAAGTTAAGTAGGAATTGTTAAACAATGACGGTATCTTTACTTCTACTAAAGTTATGAATTCAAAGAGAGTAATTTTCTTCGTATTTTAGTTACGTCACGTAGGAATTGTTGAACGAAGACTGGATTCTTATTTATGTTAAAGTTGTGAAATCACGAACGAATTGTTGAATAAAAACTGTACTCTTTTTGCTAATAAAATGGTGAAATCACGCAGGAAGTGTCTAACAAAGGCTGTATTCTCATTTCTACTAACGTTGTGAAATCATGTAGTAATTGGTGAACAAATATGCCATTGATGATGTCAAATCATAAAGGAGTTGTTGTTTGAGACGATATTTTTCTTGTTTCTTAATTTGTATAGTCACTTACAAAATGTGCAACAAAGACGTATTTTTCTTGATACTGAAGTTGTGTGGTCGCGTAGGAGTTGTTGAATGAATACTGTATTTTACCTACCATTAAAGTTGTGTAGTCATGTAACAGTAGTTAAACAATGGGTTTAGTTTAACGTTGACAGATACCGGTCAGCTTGACTTGACCTGCGCTCCTCACTGGCCACAAGGCACGTTACCATGGCAACACACTCTGCTACAATGTGTGCGCTGTACCACAGCACAATATTATGTTAAGAGCTGGGCTGGATACACGTCCAGTTCGATCGCTAATGGATTAAGTCTGGAGAGGGGAGGGAGGTATCAGCTTTACATACCTCTCTTGGAGTATTTTGATACATTAATTAATAATGTTTGTCACGATCGTCATAACCATAAGGATTCATGATACTAGACAAATTTACTTCGAGAGGGTAAAACGGTATTTCTGGCATTTACCCCAGTTTTTTGTGTCTCAAGTTGGATCTGAACTGAGCTGTTTGAGTTCCAAAATGTTGGAAACCTCTTTTAAGTTCGTTTATGGTTACATAAAGGAACCCCTTCTTGGGGGAAGAAATAAAACTGCTTTCCACGACATCGTGAAATATTATATGTATAGCTGTATGACATGAATATGTTAGTTCTTGCTAGTAATTGTGTCATATCCTGATTCACTTCAAAATACTAATTTAATTCTCCATCTATCTGCAAATCAGCCTTTTAGGTTTCCATGTAATTTTCCTCGTACATGACCTACCTACTCGTTCCACCGCATGGAATCTTGCGAAGTGATGAATTATTAGTCACAGACTTTTTTAGGGAAATAATTGAGTTGCAAATAAAATCTATGACTTCTCAACAGCAGCCAAATTCTTTGGAAAGTAAATTATTTGGGTAAATTCGAACGGCTAAACGCCAATTTTTTAAATATGCAGGTCCCAATATTAGGTTGTTGATGCATGATTAAAATGGTGGAAGAAGTAGTTCAATAACCAGAACCAGTAGATATGTTGCCGTTGGCGCTTAATAATGTGATCTAGACATTGATGTTATTGGTTTTGGATCATTGTGTTTTATAAATTAGTACACGTAAGTACTGGGTGTCACACACATTCCGCCAAGCATAGCACAATACAAAGTCTTACACTCTAATGCTATGCATATCAAAGTTTTTAGAACCTAGAAACAAAAACATGATTGAAAGAACATATCATGCAGTTCAGAAGGTTAAGTCATTGGAAGAATTCAACGTAGATTGCACTAACTGTGCATACTTCATGTTTCACAGCAAATATTACTTTAATTAAGACCGTGGGCTTTTAAAACATATTCGTAAATAAAATACTCTATCCAACATTGTTTCATAAGGCAAGTTTTAGAGTAAAATAATATCATACAGAAAATGACAAGAATTTGATGTGGAGTCTGATAAAACGTCCAGAAACGTTTGTGATAGTATTGACATCGCAGTAATATTCTACTACACCCATTATTTTGTCTAATATTTACTCTGATATTGAGATATGGGACTATTTTTTGAAAAGGCTGTGTTATATAACATAATGTGAAATTATGAAGAGTTATATTAGATTCAGTAAAAATGCATATTAGTGAAAACACAAAATACAGGCCCTAATGCATAAATGGTGCTTAGTTGCGTTGTGCATTTCGAAATATTTTGAAAGTAATGTATGTACGTTAACAATGTAAACAACTTCGTTTCAAACTTAACTCATTGATGTGTACATGTAATTAAAATGCTGATACTTCCTTCAGATTTTACAAGACGGAATTTGTACCACTTTTGAAATTTAGAGTAGAACTCTCCATTTGACTGCAGATGGTGTTCGTCCTCAGAATGTTGAAGTCGGCTGAGGACTGTCCTTGGTAATTCTGTCTCTGTCACGTGGATTCCCCTCTTTCTCACCGTTCTTACCCCCTGCACTTCCCTGCAAAATCAACTGAAGAAGTCCTGGGTGTCTTAAGATGTCTCCTATCATTCTTTTTTTTTTTGCTAGGGGCTTTACGTCGCACCGACACAGATAGGTCTTATGGCGACGATGGGACAAGGAAGGGCTAGGAGTAGGAAGGAAGCGGCCGTGGCCTTAATTAAGGTAGAGCCCCAGCATTTGCCTGGTGTGAAAATGGGAAACCACGGAAAACCATTTTCACGGCTGCCGACAGTGGGATTCGAACCTACTATCTCCCGAATACTAATCACCACTAATCAGCATTAAGGGCAGTCACCCAGGTGGCAGAATACATATCTGTTGTTTGCCTAGTTTTTCTTAAGTAATTCCAAAGAATTTGGAAATTTATTGAACATCTCCGTTGGTAAATTATTCCAATCTCTAACTCACCTTCTCATAAATTAATATTTTCCCAATTTTTTCCTCTTCAGTTCCAACTTTATATTATGATCTTTCCTACGTTTGTCAACGGCCGTAGCCGTGTTGAAACACCAGATCCCGTGAGATCTCCGAAGTTAAGCGACATTGGGCGTGGTCAGGAGTTGGATGGGTTGCCATGCGCTGTTGGTGGGGGGGGGGTAAGGGAATGGAGGAGCGGAAAGGAGCTGGCCACCCCACCGCACGTAAACTCCGGCTCAGGAACACCTCTGCGGAGGTTCGGACCTGCCTTCGGGCAGAATAACCCTTACCTTCCTACGTTTAAAACACCACACAAACGTCCTTGCACGGCATCTCTCCGATGACAGCTAGGAACATACCACTTAGTCGAGCAGCTCGTCTCCTTCCTCCCAAGTCTTCCCAGCCCAAAAAGTGCAACATTTGGGTAACGCTACTCATTTGTCGGAAATCACCCAGAACAAATCGAATTGTTTTCCAGCTCTCAAATCAAGTAACTTTGGTGAGGGTCATATACTCCGTCTCACTGTCAGGACAGCCTCAGTATGATTTTTCTTTGTCCCTAGTTTTCACACCAGCCTCATGCTGTGACTGTAGCTTTATGAAGTCCACGGAAACTGCCTTCTCAACCCTTAGCTTTCCTTATCGCAGGTTGGCGAGAAGCTATATACTGTACCTTAACGTGATGTTAAATGACTACCTAATTCCACGTCTATTTGAACTTTCTTCTTTCACTCAGGAATTTACGACTTCTTGCACAGCTGTTTCGAGGAACTTCTTTCTTCAAGTTTTGCTGTCTTGTCTAATTGCCTGTCCTTAACTCCGCTTGTTTATGGAGCTAATTTAGGCGAGAACACCTCCACCCCAGCCCCATCATTAACAATCCCCGGCAGGTACGCGTCCGACCAGCCAGTGTTAGCGCCGGTGCCTGCAACAATTGGAAGACGCTTTACCCCCCGCAGACACAACTCTAAAGCCCTTAACTGCGGAAATACTACATTGAAATGAGTAAGTTTTCAGAGAATTCGAGCATGAAATATAGTCATGAAACAAAATCTGTAAAGTGATGTTACCTAGCAACAGTGCCCTTAAAGCTGCATAAGCCATGGATCTGTATATCGTGGCCATGCATCAATAATTAACATATCGTCCCATATTTTAATTGAAGACACATTTATGATCACTTAATTTTCCAAAACGCAAATTTATTAACAGTTTTAATTCCGTGTTGGTAATAAAAGGACAAATAATTTCCTTGCTTGTTACAAAATCTCTACATCATAGATAAGTATTCCTGTCACAATCGACAAGTTACAGGTGACTGGGCCACTGTTGCTGTTACACCATTCACACAGTATTAAGTCCATAACTACCTAACTCCATGGCACTGCAGCCCCGCAGGGCCTTGGCCTACCAAGCGACCGCTGCTCAGCCCGGAGGCCTGCAGATCATGAGATGTCGTGTGGTCAGCACAACGAATCCTCTTGGCCGTTATTCTTGGCTTCCTAGACAGGGATTACGAGTAACTCTATATATCTGTCTAAATCAATGGTATCTTAAAGAGAACTTCGGCCCATATTTCTTTTAGCAGTAAAAGCAGAGAAAAGAACCTGTTTCCGTGAGATAGTGGGTTCGAACCCCACTGTCGGCAGCCCTGAAAGTAGTTTTCCGTGGTTTCCCATTTTCACACCAGGCAAATGCAGGGAATGTACGTTAATTACGGCCGCGGCCACTTCCTCCCCATTCCTAGGCTTTTCCCATCCCATCATCGCCGTAAGACCTAGCTGTGTCGCTGTGACGTAAAGCAAATAGTAAAAAAACAGGGAAAACTCTCATTTCAAGGTAATGAAGTGTAGTCCCAATGTTAATCCTTGAACTTTCACGTGACCAGTAATGTACTGGTTATTTCACGAATTTACATGTCCATGTAAAAGTAAACGCCTCATCAGAAAACAGCACCAATTCAGGATTTAATTAACACTGTTGACAGAGTTAAGAGACCAGTTACAATACTATTTTATTGCGGCTGAACATCTTGGGTTTAAGTGAATTTGTGAGGCTCAAATTTCATGCAGAAGAATGTGAAATCTCACTTTGCTAAGACAGTTTCCTTGAAGATTTTTCGGAGTAATCGCTCAAGTCTTTCACAAATATACTATCGTGAATTTTATCGTCAGTCAAGACCGTCATTTTGTTTAACTCATTCTTTTAGTTTTTCAACTGAATTTTTACACTAATGTTTGAATTTATTCACAATTTCCTTAGTTCCTTAGCGCATTGACACGGACACTATAAGAAGCTGTTGGGTAGAATTATCTTCTCAAAAGTCTACAACGCACAGAATTGAGCGTTTAATTCCTAAGCCCTAACATGCAGTAAACCGATCCGTTTCAGCTGGATAAGAAGCAATCACGATGTATGGAAGCTTATTTCAAACTATTAATTCATAGGAGAAGGAATTGGGCACTGCAATAATTTATCAAGGGGAATGTTCGATAAATTTCCAAGTACTTTGAAATTGTCGAGGAAAATACTATGAAAACAATTGATAGGGAATCAGCCACCTGCGCGGCCGCCCTACATCCATATCAATGATAGACTGGAGTCCGGATGTTTAGGCAGTAGTAGCTTAGTTTGCAAAGCAGTTTACCTGCTAGGAACGGTCGTCCACCCGCTCTTCCGTAGTGTAGCGAAAGTAACCCTACTGTTGATGCAAATCTCATAGCAGAGCTGTTGTCCGGGTAGTGAGTATTTGTTATTTGCTTTAGTATGTTTGCATTCTAACCTATTACATCCTAAACATCCCGGACTCTGATGACAACTAACTAGCTGAGCCATCATTGGTCGAGCGATATGAGTCAGACGAATTTTGCATCATCCACTCGCCCAGACACGACACAGGGAATAATCTGCAAATCGACTGTAGGTCACTGTGTGATAAACAGTTGTTCTTATGCCTCATTTGCTGCATATTGTTTGTTCATTCGTTGAGAAAGCAGTCAGCCCACTTTGTTTGTTTCGCACAATTTTGGACCAGTGGTAGAGTATCTGCATTTGAATTCCAAGGTCTTGGTCTTTTGAAGGGCAAAACAAGTCCATTAAACACGTCATATCAGCATGTAAAAGATCTCCAGTGACACATTTAGTATCTACATGACGAAATTAATTAAAACCCAGGCGTAGAACGCCCAATAGAGATCAGGTTTTCTATGTCATATTGTAGAATAAACCGGAATGTTGTGAAATTGTCGAGCAGGCTGCCAAACGGTGTCAAATAAAAATGCCTGGACATGGTAGCCGAGGTCAACCTGTTATTATTATTTAACATATTTGGGCAATGTAGGAGCATGGATAATACTTATCAGCCTTTTCGGATGTCCAGTACTCCTTCATCTTGATAGATAATGTGGTTCTTCGCTCTTGGGACCACTTTGCTGCAGGTCGTCTTCTCACTCTTTAGATGACGCTTTATCCTCTGTACCCAGATCCTAAATTTTGGTTCATTTCTTATCAACGTGTCACGATAATTGGAAGAAAGAAAGAAGGAAATAAATTTTCGCACTTCTTCGCACCACAATAACCTGAACTGTTCTCTTTTGAATCTTTATTTCATTTGATTTTTTATCATTTGTTGGCCATATACTTGCTTAAGATAACTGGGCCGAACTAAGTTACATCTCCTCTCGACGTTCTACCATGCAGGAATTCAGAGCTGCATTCTTTGTTAGCCGAACGGTACGTTGATTTTAATACCTCGAAATGAAGTGTGTTATTGTATCACCGGATGGCGTCATACATAGCATTACCTCAGGGCTCTGTATTTGCGCCGATGTTATTCATTCTTTACATTACATACATACATACATTATCATTATAGACTGTTATGCCTTTCAGCGTTCAGTCTGCAAGCCTCTGAGAATTTACTAAACGTCGCCACAATCCTCGTTCAAAAATTCTGCTTCGCTCATTTGGGGGTTAAAAAGATTCTTATTTACATGGAGATATTGAACGTTATCTTTGCACGTGTATGGAAATAACGCCCATCTGAAAACGTCCATGCTTATGTAATACCGTAATTTAGAAGCGGTTCCGAAACTATGTACGTATTTTAGGGCAAAATATGATTCAGTATTCCCAGGAGATTGCCACATTTGAAATTTGGACAATTCCGTTGACTTTCGAGTAAAGGATGGAGCAGGTTAATAGAATTCAGTTTCTGCTCGAATCACCCCCTAGTGCTCACACGCCACAAAGTCTACTGCGACTCGACATAATTGGCGTCTCCATTCATCTCAACTTGGCAGATCTATCGGAACCGTCCCCCAACTTTAGCCGCGAGCTTTTCTCATCAAAGTCGTACATCTCTGGCGAGGTAAGAAAAGACGTAGGAAACTCACACACGTTCGGAGAACTCCTGGTAAAAACAAACCATTTGCTGGAGGCTGCGCTATTTCTTTTAGGAATCTGTCACCTGGTGGCAAATAGTGGAGTTCACCCTCACTTGATTGTTAAAAACTTTGTTGTGGAGTCGTGATGGTCAGCAGTCCTCAGTGCTTTAGGCTATCCAATAGTTACTGTCCTCACTTTCATAGGACGGACGATATTCTCTGAAACTTATTGAGTTGGTCACGTGCGATGATTCTCCGGGCTGTATATTTCCCATTCAGCTGATAATTGGACACACATTCAATATGTATTTTCGACCTCGCTATTCAAATATTCTTGGCCATGAAAACCACAGACTGCCTTAACAAGTTGTCCCAAACGATCTATAACGATCTAGCTCAGTAATGTAAAACACGCGGCCCCTACGCTTGTGAATTACAGCGCCTGCCCCACTTTTTAACTTAATATACAGGGTGTCCCAGGAGGAATGGTCAATATTCAGCGATATGAGAAGAATGATCATTTGAAGCAAAATAAACTTCATGTGGACGTGTGTCCTATTCCGAATCATTTCCGAAATAGAACTCATTAAATGCATTTTTGTTTTTGGACCTCCCAAACAGTAGTCTATACATAGGGGCCAATGTATCATATTCTGCAGAGGAGTACCTTTATAATGCAATTCGCCAGTGCATGAGAGTCGTACCAATATCTGATAAACTGAGTGGGAATCGACTGAGACAGTCCGGTCACCTTCAGCGGTGATCAGTAGGGCCCGGATGTTTATGCAGTAATAGGTTAGATTGCAAACTTACTGAAGCGAGTGACAAGTAGAGTCTACCTTCACAACGATTATGCTATGGGGTTTGCATAAATTTCAGGGGTACGGCCCATCAGAACCCCTATAATTTATGTTACTGTTGCTACACTATGGAAGAGCGGGTGGCCGACACCGCCTACTAAACAAACTAGTTTGGATTCTAACCTATTACTGCATTAACATCAGTGATCAGAATTCAATATGGTACACAGAGTGGAGAGGCCAGCCAGATCTGGGAAGATTTAAATTAAGATGGAAAACTTGCATCAGGAAGGACCTGAGTAGTACCAACGCTGAGGAAAATAGTGTACAAGATCGAAGTTATTGGGGGAGAATTGCCAGAAAATCCAACCTCACCTGAGTGGGATAAGGCGAAGGAGAAGGTTAAGAGGAATTGAATTTTTTATTTCCTATTCCATTGACGCTGTTGCACTTAAGAATATTATAAAAGGAATGGCATACGATGATTTGTATCTCATCGTGTAAATTGTACACTTCGTTCATTCCATTTAAATAGACCCCGATATATAGGAATTATACTTATATATACCTCTAACCTACAAAGACACAAACCTTTTGTAACACTAATAAAAACAATGTTTGAGGCCTTGTGTACGTACGAGTTACGCACTATACGTGATCTTCGCGTGTGTTGGGATTGGACCCCGCCAAATATGACTCCAATGCTGAATACGGCGAGAATAACCAGCCTCAGAGTCAGAAAAATCAACCAATTAAGGTTAAAATTCACGACCGAACCAGGATTCGAATTCAGGGTACCTTGAAGTAAAAGCCAGCATACTAACCTTTGAGCCATAGAGCTGGACTCATCAGTTCAAATGGCAGCCTATAGTTAGGGGATGAGGTATTAATGTATCCAGAGTAATTACAACAAGGAATTTCTTGATATATTTGAAGAGTCTTTTCCGTTTTCACCTAGCAATTGGCGGAACACTGCAGCACGAACAGTAGCCTGTATTTAGGGGCTGACCAATTATTGTGTCCAGAAACGTAATTAAACAACAGCTACTTCTTAGTTTTATGTGAAGAAGGAATTTGCATTCTGTTCTCTTTTTTAATCCCTCAGATAAATGTTGGCAGCGCGTGCTGGTTTCTTAACTCTCTAAGCACGTGTCTTATATCTTCTTGTAAATACGAAAGGAGGTTTTATTCAAGACCAGGCGCGCCCCATCTCTCAACCTCTTGCGCCTCATTAGAACTGCTATCACGCCGGGGGACATGGAATCGTTGAAATTTGTAATGAACGGACGACAAATTACGAAGCGTCCTCAAATTTATGTTGCTATTAAGCTGATATTAAGTTGAGAGTACACTAAGCTAATGCGGTGATAAATCCAACGGCAACTTCGTGCCAGCCATGCACGCCACTTGAAGAATTATTGTTCTATATGTGTAGTATTTATGTGTTGATGAGTGAGACCCTGCTCTTTTACGTAACTCTCTGAGAAGTAGCTCGTAGCTGTTCATCAAGGTCTGGCCTCATTCACTCACTGTAATATAAGAGTTGTCCTGCTGGTTGACGATCTCCAGAGGTCGTGGATTTTATGGACTATGTGCTGGTAATATTCCTCCTCTTTCGCTCATTGGCGCCTACGCACCAAACTGTTGTGTACACGCCTGTCATGGACCAGAACTAGGCATCAGAAACTGTTACTTATGAGGCTCTAAACCTATTTGGATCATGCTACAAAGTAGAGACTGGTCAGGCAGTTACTGTAATTTACTTCTAAGAAGCTGAGAACTTTCCCAATGGAACACACACTGTCTTCCGGGGCCCATTATTTTCGTCAGAATTTTCCTCTCCACCAGTTACAACTTCTGGACCAATCCTATTTTTGTCGTGTATAAGGTTTCCGGACTGATCTCTGTCTGGTAATTCTTTAGTTTTGCATTGATCGAGAAATTCTTGTTGTAGGAGTTCATACTTAATGAGTTCGCCAAGTTGATGTTGTTGATCCTCGATATCATTGCCTTCTTTCCTGACAGGTTGTTATACATCCACTCTCCCAGATAATTAAATGTCCCCATTTTCTGTATAATAATAATAATAATAATAATAATAATAATAATAATAATAATAATAATAATAATAATAATAATAATAATAACAATAATAATAATAATAATAATAATAATAATAATAATAATAATGATGTTATTTGCTTTACGCCCCACTAACTACTTTTTTGGAGACGCCAAGGTGCCGGAATTTAGTCCGCAAGAGTTATTTTACGTACCTGTAAATCTACCAACACGAGGCTGACGTATTTGAGCACCTTCAAATACCAGCGGACAGAGTCAGGACCGAACCTGCCAAGTTGAGGTCAGAAAGGCCAGCGCCTCAACCGTCTGAAACACTCAGCCCGACACTTTCCGTATCCTTTCTTCCCCTGCTCTCATCGATCTGGGTGCTGTTTCAATGTTCATCGTGTACTGTACCTTGTCGAAGGTGATCCACCGGCCTTCTTTACTACGTTGTACGAGGAGCTGGGCAATCTGGTCCTGTATTGACTCTGACAGAACGACAATATCATCAGCAAGGAGTCCCTATCTCCAGCACGAGGAATATTAAATATTTAATATTAAAAATCCATCCAAAAACTGACTGCCTTCAGTCTGGAGTAGATTGAACAGCATTAGATGTGAAGTGGGTAGGAAAGCACCATCTCTGCCCAACTGGGGTCGGTCAGATTCTCTTTGTGGTGAGGTTCAGCAGACAGTGAGGCATATCGTACATCAATGCCCACTTCGAGCTTTCCCAGGCAACAATGAAGATTTCAACACAACAACCCCTCAGACAGTGGATTGGACTGGACATTCACCAGTAGTTCAGCCTGCAGCTCACATACTTCCCCTTGGGGTGGGGTAGGTAGAATAACACCCACGCTTTCCCCTGCCTCTCCGAAGAGACGATTAAAAGGGGTACCAGGGGCTCTCCACTTGGGAGCATGGGTTGGCGACCACGAGGTCCTGGAATTGCCTCCACTTACTTGTGCCAGGCTCCTCACTTTCATCTATCCTATCCTTCCAACCCCGACGGTATTAGAGCACTAGAGGCCTAGGGAGTCTTTCATTTTCACGCCTTCGTGGCCCTTGTCTTCCTTTGGCCGGTACCTTCATTTTTGGAAGTGTCTGATCCATTCTATTTCTTCCCTCCGATTAGTGTTATATATAGAGGATAGCTTCCTAGTTGTACTTTCTCTCAAAACAATAATCACCACCACCACCAGTGCACATGCTCACTGTGAATATACACGTCTATAAGCCGTGTAAATGATTCGTTTCTATTTGTCCTTCAATGTTGTTCTAGTTATGTTTCACTTCAGTTTGTAAGAGGTTGTCATATAGATGTAAAACGCCAAATAAATAATCCGCAAGAGGTACATACTCAAGTTCATTTCTTCACTTCTTGTATCCCACTCGTTCATTTTAGTAACTTATATAGAGACAAATTGATATAGTGACTTTTAATAATGACCGAATGAACTGTATTGCATTATATGCAAACCAAACACTTACGAAACGTAAAATATTCTCTCTTATAGAAAGTTGCAGGTATTGTCGGTGAACATAACAAGATCGCTTTAGGTCACGTTTTATTGAAATTAGTGAAACTAATTTCAGTACAGAGAGAGATTTATATTGTATTTAACGTGACCTGTAACATCTGGTGTATTATTAAAACAGCACGGAGCGAGCCAGCCGCATGCTTCAGAATGTGTTCAGGTTGTAATCAGGAGACCACGTCTGCACCTACACTAAAGGTATCTATGAATGTCTGTTATTGCTTTTTGATGCACAGGCCGTTCGATTAGGGCCGAGTAGCTGTGAGCTTGAATTCGCGAAAGGCTGGGTTCGAATTCCACCGTTGATGGCCCTGAAGGTGGATTTTGTGGCCTTAAGGCCACAGTCCTTCCTTCCCACTCTTACCCTTTCCTCTCGTTTGTTTAGCCAAAATACATTTGGGCTTAATGTATTAGTGCGACGTTAAGCCACTATCAAAAAGGACTTTTAGGCTGCTAACGTATCAATTTCGACGATCCGTTTTACTATGCCATATGGTAGGACTTCATTCGGTTGACCTATTGCTATAATTTAATTAAATCATCCCACAAACATGAATTATGGTGCCTCCGGAATTCGTTTGCATGCCGACATCTCACGGCATGGACGTTCTAATACCTCTTAAATATTTGATTACCTTTCGGATACGAACGTGGAGTTCTGAAATCCCGCAATCCCACGGGGACGCTCGAGCACTGTCCCATGACGGAGGAGCTTGAAATTCACTCAGTGAACTCCCAATGCACATTCACCGCAAATAATTATACATTTATACTTGGAATATAAATTGAACAGGCTGTAAAGGAAATCAAAGAGGAATTTGGAAAGAGAATCGCAATCAAAGAGAGCGAAATCAAACCTCTGAGATTTGCCGATGATGTTATTTTTCTGAGTCTGCAGAGGATGTGGATAAAATACGAAATGATATGCACAGATAATTGGAGGAGTAGTACAAGATGGACATAAGTAAGTCCAGAAAAAGTAATGGAATGGAGTCGAAATAAGCCAGATAGTACAGAAAATATTAGACCACGAAAGGAATTCTTCTAGCCGGACAGAGTGGTGGATGGTTCGAACCCAGCTCAGTGCTCAGATACATCAGTCTCGTGTCGGTAGGTTTACTGGCACCTAAAATAAATCCTGCGTGACTAAATTCTGGCAGGTCGCTGTATCCGAAAACCTTAAAAGTAGCTAGTGGGACGTAAATCCAATAACATTATTATATTCTTAAAGGAACTAGATTAATATTATAACTTGGGTAGTAAAATAACTAACAATGGCAGAAGTAAGCAAGACTTAAAATGCAGACTATCATAATTAAAAAATGCCTTTCTTAAGAAAAGAAATTTGCTCACATCGAGTATTGATACAGGAATTAGAACTATCTTTTAGTCTGCAAAGTGGCATTGCATGAAAGCGAAACATGGACGACAACTAGCTCAGAAAGAAAGTAGAAGGTTTTGAAATGTGGTGTCACAGAAGATTGCTGAAGGTGAGATGGATCGATCGAATCACGAATGAAGAGATACTGAACCGAATTTGTGATAGTAGATCGATTTTGCTAAATTTAAGGGGAAGAAGAGATATTATCCCTTTCCGGCCCTTAGCGCCCGAAAGCGCCCGACTGTTCATTTAGCCTTCCGGTCCTTAGCGCCGAAAGCGCCCGGCTGCATTATATGCATTCGTCTGCGATCTGTGCGATAGTTTTTTTTTATTTTTCTCATCGTGAAGTGTTTATAAGGCATTTGTGAACACGCAGTGCAATCTACAAGTCTTAGGGAATAAAGGAAGAGAGATAATCTGTCTTGACGTTGCAACGGTCTTGAACTTCCGCGAGCGCGGGTCAGCTGTTTCGTCCGTAAACATGGCGGGATTGAATATCGCGTATATTGAAACTGAGCTGAATATGGGGGAAACAGTGACACAGAATCCTTGAGTAGGGGTGCAGGTGAATTTTTGATGAGTGAATAATGTATCAACGAAGATTATTTTAGTGATAACAGTGATGTGAATGAAAACGAATATCGATAAATCGGACCCGATGGCAATGCCACGGCAATTCAGGTAACACAAATATTACGTTTCGTTACTCCGAATGATTAAATGATGTTGAACCTGCGCATAATTCGGAAAGAGTATTAGGGGAAAGAGATTGTTTTTACGTATGTTAGGAGGAGAAAAACTATTCAGTGACATAGCCTATTGCGCATATAACAATGCAGCCTTCAAACAGTCGCATTCCGGTAAGATAAAAACAGAATGGGAAGACCCTTGCCCAGATGAAATAAAATCTTATATACATGGCATCATTCCACTTCCAAAATCACGTGATTATTGGTTTTGAGGGATTCAGACAACATGGGAATTGTGAAAATTGCAGACTGTCTCTGTGTCGAGTATCACGAGGAGGGGGGGCACATTATGACTCAATAAACAGAGAAATGGATGTGATGGTATATTTTCTAATATTATTGAAAATTTGAATTCATTGTGAATAATAGTTTTTACTCTATTTAACTTTTTCTGAAACAATACGGTCTGTTTCAGTTTTTTCTAAATAATAGGTTGAAACCTGGGGATAAGCGGCGTAAAAATGCGGGCGGGAAAGGGTTAAGATACGACACATCTTGAAACACACAGGACTTATACAGTGTGATTTTGAGGGAAGTATTGGTGCTAAGAACGGTAGGAGTAGACGAAGGTATGAATATGTCAAGGAGATTAGAGCCGATGTCGGATGGAGGAGTTACGTAGGATTGAAAAGTTCAGCTGAGTATAGGGTCACGTGGAGAGCTGCGTGAAACGTGTCTATATATTGATGACCCAAATAACAACATATAAATTGGTTTTCACTGAATGATTTTTCGTGAGAAGTAAATAATTGACATTTGATAGCGAGGGTAAGACATTAGACGCGAGAGATTATCGCTGCGGATCTAGACGGAGGTGACGAAACCAATCATTTCAGCCAGTAGACTGGTAATAAGAAAAGGGAGGAGGAAGACGAATTCGATCCCGGGGATGAAGTTCAAATGACATTTCATTTCTCGCCGCTGATATATTCCGATTTCACTCCCCGTCCGGGGTGACTGCCCCATTTGTCACGCGCGATAGGCACTTGTTTTCTTATTCTTCGCGCTTCCCTCCGACGAATAATAATTCAAACGTGTTAACATTGCATTGGAATCAAATTTGGCAGAAAATTGTGCCGCTGATGCATTGCAGTGGGATGAGAAATGGCGCGCGAGCTCTGGAAGGGAAGCCGAGTATTACATTACGCGGCCTAGCTTTCAGATGTTTTCTCTGCTTTCGTCGCGGTGGCGAGGAATGTCGTCGTGTATTGTGTGACACGAGAGGTGTAGAAAGTAACAGTAAATGTTCATAAGATGGAACGGCGGAGAAGGTTCAAAGTCGCATAAGATGTTGTTTATGTGTCATCAGTCCTTAGACTGGTTTGATACAGTTTTCCATGCCACCCTATCCGATGCTAAACTTTTCATTTCGGATCACCTGAAACTGGAGGGCGCGTTAGAGTAATAGTTTATTATAATCCAAAATGCGTTTTGATTCATGCATTCTTTTCCTAATTAGTATATGTTTATCTATGTACTACATGAAGTGTCTAAATTCTAGTTCCATATTATTTATTTACTTGTCTTAGAAATTAAGTTTTATACAGTCAAGTAGCGAATATTAACGAATAACATAACATCTCTTCAACACGTACTACATGTACGTAACACGACCTAATACGTTGAAAGTCTGTTTCGATTACAATGCGGTCGTGAAAATTCAATATTCATTAACATAAAATAACTTAAGTAGTTCGCCTATTCACTACATATGTAATTTATTAAATCTAGTACATGTTTCTTCCCCTAAGTTATATCGTCAAACTAGAATAAATCATACAATACATCAGATATAAAAATTACGATAAGAGATTCGTAAGACAGATTACAATACACATTTATACACAAGGACATTCAAAATAAAATTTTACCAAGCTTGATTAAATTTCCAAGTCAAATTGTCAATAAAATGTCTGTGAATTTTTCTTTAATTTTTTTGGATGGCAAATTTCGTAGAAACTAACATACGCTTTCGTGAAATCGTAAAATGAACATTGATGTGAGTAAAAACCTTTGATTTGAATATTTCTTGATAAAGGATCCTGAACATCCTTGGTAGGAATTCCTTTAAATTGTATTTAACAATCTGATCTTCTGGATTCCATGTCACAACGGCGCCAAAGCGGTAACGTTATTTGTAATTAGTTTCTACGAACTTTGTGATCAAGAATTTTAGTGAACAATTCGCATCAATTTTACTGAAAATATGACTTGGAACTCTAAAGAAGTTTGCAAATATTTTATATTATTTTAATGTCCTTGTATGTTAAAGTGTGTTTTAATTTGTCGTACCAATCTATTGATGTAATTGTTGTATCTGATATATTGTGTAATTTGTTCTACCTGGTCATGTCCCAAAGAGGAAGTGACATGTACTATACCTAATAAATTATATATATTTATATATATTGAATAGGCGGACCTCTTAAATAAAATATTTGAATTATTCTTAACGCTACTTGGTTTTATAATAATTACGGGTTTAAAAAATGAATTTCTTTAAGTTTCTTACATGTAGTGTCATATAGTCTAGGACAACTTGCATCTTATCCTTCCGGAATTGAATTAGTGCTTACTTTTGTGTTAAAAGACTTCATCGAGTTATCCAACAATTACTTCATACATTATGAATGAATGACTGCATTAATTGCTCAATTACTTATTTCATAATTATTTAATTGTGTTCATACTGCAATAGAATGAATAAACACTTTTCTCATGCAGTCACGTATAAAGGTTGTGTTTAAATGTTATTAAACATAGAATTCTCCGTGGCTTAGGAGGCAGCGCGTCGGCCTGTCACCGCTGGGTTCCATGGTACAAATTCGGGTCACTTCATGTGAGATTTGTGCTGGAAAATGCGGAGGCGGGACAGATATATCTGCGCGTACTCCAGTTTTCCCTGTCATCTTTCATTCCAGCAACACTCTCCAATATTTGTTCATTTTATCTGTCAGCCATTAGTCATTGTCCCAAAGGAGTGCCAGGCTTCGGCAGCCGGCAAAATTCCTATCCTCACCGCTAGATGGGGCTTCATTCATTCAATCCCTGACCCGGTCACTGACTGAAAACAGATTTTCATTCATTTTCATATTAAACATAGCGCGCTTATTACATTGCGTGTCCTCTTACGCCTAGCAGAAACATCCAATCTGGAGAATTCCCAGCCTGGAGGGGAATGTTACGCGGGACATTCGGAACTCAGAATCCTATGCTAATAGTTCGCTCAAGAAGCTGGGCGTTGATATTTGTCATATCATGGAGATAAATTACACATTTTTACGTAGGTTTTTCTAGCACAGTAGCTTGTCATTTACTGTCCAAACCGCGCTCCGAAGTAGAGGCGAGTTACGGTCGCAGTTGTACACGTGCAAGCAGCGCGTGTAATTACCATCAATAAAGAGCCGCTTCATTAGGTTAATAAACAAATGAATGGGATAAGTAAATTAGCTGCTACATTCACAAATGTTATTAGCGCAGTGGAAGGATAATTGTTCACTGGAACATGAAGATGTGTCATAATCATATGCATATTCTATTGCAACTACACATCTGCTAACCGTATTTAGCAGCCACATCCACGGGAGTTGGGGAAAAATATTAGCTCGCAAGGCTGGCATACCTCCTTTCACGTTTAGATAATGATTTACGATGCAAATTCACATTTGCCTGCATTACATATTGATACTGACCCGCAATACAAGCGTACTCTGAATTTGGTTATAGAGAGATAATGACTGGCGCCCAGATATTTGGGCACTTATCGGTTAGAACGAAAGCTTTCTTAAGCGCGCAGCGAGCATACTAGCCCGCACAATAGTTCTGCTATGAGATTTGCATCAACATCATTGGTCCAGCCTTTTAGAACCCCTAGAAGTTAAGCTACTCCCGCTACAAGCGGGGTAAACGACACTTCCTACAACAGCTCATTCCATGTTTAGAAAACAGTATCGCTCTTATGATAAGACGGTTGCCATATCGATCGACTATGCTTAACAACATCACGGGGAAACGGCGGGACATAAATTTGTGAAATTCAGTATTTAAGTTCAAGACTAAAAGGGGGAGAAACTAAGCTACAAATTATTTTTATGAACTAAAGCGTTCGGGGGGGGGGGGGATTACAGGAGCTACTTTTGGTTTGTACAAAATCAGAGATAAACCACGGCACATAAGCATCATCAGCACTGAAGTGTGATGCAAATTGTGGGAGAAAATAGACGTAATGTTTATGGGCTCGAGGGGTGAGAGATGCATTTAATTGCATTTAGTAAATTTCTCCAGGTAATAAAGTCTACAAAGAAGACGCAACAAATAAATACTGTAGATGACTTCACTACAGAAGTGAGCTGCCGGCTGTTCACAGAGTGAGGCTTCTACCAGAGCAACACAGAAGAAGGAAAATGACGGAAGGCAACGAAGCGATGGCTTTTTCCGCTGTTTTGCTTCCTCCCTACAAATGTATTTATGAAAAAATGTTATGTAGTTACTTTAAGAACCCACGGGCAAAAATGCCTCATCCTTTTTCGTCTATCCATCATAGTACATTACAAAGTACAATATAATATCCCTTAATAACGAAGAATTATGGGTGTGTCAGAAGGTGTGTGTTCAGTCCTTTCAGGTCCATAAGAGCAGTACTGTTTCCTTAACGTGGATTGAGCTATAGTCAAAAAACTTATCATTCTAAGCTATTATAGGCTAAACAGCCAGGCTCCAACAATGACTCGTAACATAAATGTACATTGTTCTGTAATGTAAACGAGTACCTATAAAGGTTGCAAACCTTTACTGGACCGTAATGTAAGGATACATCGATCGGCATGATGCAGTGTTGATCAGCTTTTCAGACTGACAACGGCTATAATTCAAATGCACTCGTACATTTGTCCCGATACAAACTTATGTCGCCCATAGTTGAAAAGTACCCTGACCCACAATGCAAACATGAATTGACCCAGAATTGTAACCGATATTCAGTGGCAACACAGATATACCTCGGCCTGTGTGCCAAATTCATCCTAACCATCGACGAAACGACTAATGGCTTGCAATACAAATATAATCTGCTTTGCGTTGCAAAGTGATGACGTCTCATGATGCAAACTCATATTATACAGACAATGCACAGTTGCATTTGCTCTTAATGCATATATGTTTTTCTTGCGTTGCAAGCTGATCCTAATGACGATACCAATATATTCTGGCTCACAAAGCAAACCTGCATTGCAAACATAAATTCACCTGCGATTCTAACATATATTTACCGGCAATACTCACATGTTTGGGTAGCAAAGTAATGCTCATCAACAATACAGATTTATACTGGCCCGCTATGCAATCGTAAACTGATCTGCAATACTAACAAATACTGTACCGGAGTACAATAGCACATTCTCTCACGTTCTAACTGATGTTGAACCTTGATAAAACTGACATTGAACAAGCATACAAAATGGCGTGCAAAATTGTGGAGAACAAACCATTGTGAGGTAGACACAAGCTGGTGGCGGAAGAGTTTTGATCGTATATTGTGTTCGCAGCCCTACATAGGATCACTCACCCATGTGAAAGATACAATTGGTCTACTTATTTATGAATCGATCTTTGAAACGCCATACATACTGATTGTCATCGTGGGAGTGGAGACTTGTGGAAACTTCCATCTGCTAGGAGTGTGTTGTGGAGGAACCATGAAGTGAAAACAACCTCCAGTTAATTTCTAGAATTCGTAAGCACTCTATGGAGTCCCACACAATATTTATAGCATATATCGGCACTGTAAATTGCGGTTATTGCGCTATTATCCCATTAATTTCCATTATTCCCATTTGGGGATTGTTATGATGAATATATTTGGAAGCAGTTCTTAAGTTGGCATTTGTTCTATTTTTGTTGTCCAGCTTGTTATTCATGATTCCTGTGTTTTAGAAAGCAGTAATATTATTTTATGGACAATCTAAAATTCAAGAATTTAATTTTCTTTCTTGTAATTTATAAATTACTTGTAATAGCATATTTTCAAAACTTTGTGACTATACTCTGTATATACTGCCCATCTATGTATTAAAAAGTTTACTAAAACCATTCGTCCGTTCTCTGGACCGATTTGCTTCATTAATCGATTATTCTCTCCGGAATGAATCATCGGACATTAAATCACTAAATGACCAGTCCATTAATACAGGATGAGTCTTGCCCTAGCCTGCAATACATTCTGTACATCGCGGGTTGGTAAGCGATTAACACTTGCTTTTGTGGGTTGCTGAGCTGTTGACACTTTCTTTTGTGGGTTGCTAAGCGATTAACACTTGATTTTCCCAGGTTGATAAGCGATTAACACTTGCTTTAATATCCTAATATATACGTGACTTTCATCCCTATAAATATGATTGCATGCAGCCAAGTTTGGTTACTGATGATGATGATGATGATGATGCTTGTTGTTTAAAGGGGCCTAACGTCGAAGGTCATCAACCCAGTTTGCTTACTGTCAAGCCAGAGAGTATACACGTTCTCTCATCATGGAAGGACATTATTCTCACCTACTCCTGGATTCTCTGATCTCTCGAGCTTCTAAATAATTATACTCAGCAGATGGCACAACGTTCCTAATAACTTACATGCTGGTAGGAGAAAATATCGGCGTACGTACAGTTGGGAAAGTATCAAGTCTACTATCCTTCTGCATAACCAATAGCAAAGCACAGGGACAAACGCTTGAAAAAAGGCGGTGTCTACTTACCGGAATAACTATTCAGTCACGGCTAATTGTATGTGACACTATCCGGAGCGAGATCGTTTGAAAATATTAGGATCCCAAAACGCCCAAATGGTCGAAGCGCAGTGAATATTTTATGGAAAAAGTTATTATAATATACATTCCGAATGAATCAACTACCATGTACCCGAAATAAATGCTTATAAACCTACTGAAAGTGCAGGCAAAACAATACGAGTCTGGAAGTTATCTGACTTATTTATAACGAACGTTGTGGAACAGCACGAATCTTCTACTTTAAAAAAATTATTTAAGGCAGTTGATAATGCGTTTTAAATGGAATCGATGG
Organism: Anabrus simplex; assembly: GCF_040414725.1. Lineage (NCBI taxonomy): Eukaryota > Metazoa > Arthropoda > Insecta > Orthoptera > Tettigoniidae > Anabrus > Anabrus simplex. Next base: position 213,411,410 of record NC_090279.1, on the reverse strand, counting down.
TGTGATAGCTGAAAGGGATTGTGTCTGATTTGTAAAAAAATCCGGCTAATATAGATTGTATTTTTAAATCAATGTAAAGTTTCTGGAATTTGGTTTCGCATAAAACTGCTTTCCGTAGAATCGATGGACAAGAAAGACATGATCCGTAAGCGGTCTTCCTTTTTTTTTCTAATTTACCGTCTATATGGTCATTTCTTCTTTTTCTTTCTGAGACAAGAGCGTACTTTTCACCCTTTACCATTTAAATCAGAAATGTAGACATGGGATTACCACTTTGCATTTCAACTCCAAGGAAATATTTCTCATATCTCTGGAAAGTGTATGCGGCTGGTTTACTCCATAGTAGAATGAGTGGTCTATCTGGTCCGCTGTAGGAGCTTTTTTGTTTTGCACGAAACGGTCAAACAAAGCAGTAATAATTCGGAAACGTTAGCTGAAGTTAATTCAGAATACATCGCGTTAAAGTATATGGAACTACTGGGAAAAATCTGCACTGGCATGCGACTGAAAGGCACACAACTCCATGCTTGCAACCGGTTTAGCGTAGCCGACAGGAGGCTTCCTGCAAGTCGATCACTCAATGAGTGACTAGCGCAAATCGGAGCATAAATTATGTTGTTGCTTGAGAGTCGGAAATGTGTGTTTTTAGTGTCTGGGGTGATTTGGATTTACCAGTTTATGCCTCCAAGACTCTTACCAGACCATCCATTTCGATAAAATGTATGCATCACTTTGTACAAACACTGACTTCAGTGTAAACATCGCGCAAGAACATCACACCTGCACTGCCAGTGAGTATAATAACAAGAGTATCCATGTTCTGTTAAACAGAAAAGTAGTTACGGTGTAGAACTGAAGCAATAAATCGTGCAACAATATTCATACGTATCTTGATTTTCCTTTCCTTTCCTTACGAAAGCGCCTTCCAGGTGCAGCAACCCGACCTACAGCTGAGAGTACAGGGTGGAAGGTACCACCAGAAGAAAATGTGTAATACACATTATTCTCAAGAGGAATGCTTGATGGTAAATTCCGCGTCCTTAGCTTTAACAGCATTCAAGGAAATGTTTATTGTGCTGCATTGAAAACTACAACTACAACTACATGTGCCATCCAGTTGTAGCATGTACAGCAGGATTGGAGCCAGGTACTCTCATCAGATTAGGACAGCACCACATCCCCCAAATGCCTTCTCGCCTGATCTCGAACAACACACCTGGTACCGGTAAGAACATTGCAAGACTTAATTACGAGTTTTACGCCGTATTTAAGTTTATGCGTGCATTTACAAGAAGTATACCCTCTGTGGATGGGAGATACAGACGAAGAATACACCCAAGTTATCCCCTGCCTGTCGTAAGAGGCTACTGAAAGTGGCGGCCGAGGGATTATGGAATTAGAATCATGAGACTGCCATTACGTGAGGGACGCTGTGGGTCGACGTTACTTGCGTATAGTACTACCATGTGCAGAATACCATAGATCTACGTTACCTAGGAGTAGTACCCTCATGCGAGAAACAGCTCGGGTCTGGGCGTTCCCTGAGTTTTGGTACCATCGTGTGAATCCCACCGCGGTAGAGGGCGGGCACTCGGCTGTGCGAACTAATGGTCATGCGAGAAAAGGAGCCGCTCGCTGCGCTCGAATGTGTCGGTTCCCCTGTATTGTTGTGATGATGACGATGATGATGTGTGTTGCTTAAAGAAGCCTAACTGCTAGGTCATCGGCCCCTAATGAGGAACAGCATGGGTCTGTGATGCCTGTGGGTGGAGCTATTATGTTAATGGTCTGCATTACCTGTGAGGAACACCATGATTCTACGTTTCCAGTGAGTAGTACTATTATGAGAGACCGGTGACCTGGACTACTTTTTATGAACAAGCATCATCTTAGGAAGAAAGACATTGTGAATTGGATCTATTGATTGTTTTGGATTCATGGGGATTCTTCATCATCATTCGTTTTGTATTGTAGTCAGGGGATATATTTTGAAGATTTAATTATCGTTTCATTTCGGTGCACCTCGTGTCATTAAGGGCGGATATCCTAGCACTTAAGCTCCTTTAAACAACACACACATCATAATCATCATCATCATCATCATCAACAACAACATCACAACAAATATACCGACGTACTGTTAATAAGAGAAATTTTACCATTCGCTTTCTATCTCATTTTTAAGCCACGATGGATCGCTGGATACATTTTATTGTTGTTTCCTTTCGGGTCCGTTATCCAAGGAAAGTGTCCTGCACGCTTTTGTTACATGCATCATGTGGAATAATGTCGCAGATTTCAGTGCTACTGTTACCTTTCCAACTCCTAATCTGAAGCACCAACTCATTAACTGTAACGCCCCCACCGCACAGTAATGAAAGTTTGTCACGTAACTGAATCCTCATTTTAATAATTTCACTCACTCTTATTTACCTGTGAACGACGATGGCAGTAGCTGTATTCATACTAATAATAATTATTATACATGTATGCGTGTGTGTTATTTTGTAAATTGTAGTTAAGCAACTTGCAGCCAGTTTCATTTCGAATAAATTGAATCTGGGAGAACATTATTTAATATGAATGTAATTATGAAAATCATGACCGTACTCTTTAATTAAATATCTCGAATAATAATTATATATGATGATGTAAAATAATGGAACAATTTTACTATGTAATGAAATGTACAGTAAGCAATTAGTAGGTACTACTGTCCACTGCACGAACAAATAGACCTCGAGCACAGCGGATATTCTACTGTGTGAACAAGAGCTTAATCTCGATAATGTTTGGATCATCAGTCTATGGACTGCTTTCGTGCAGTGCTCGATACCACACTGTATTTTGCTAATATTTAAATTTATACGTGACTTCGTTGCACCTGTCACTTTAGGCCACCCAACTTACTTAGCTGTATGTATCTGAGGCATACGGTGCAGTGTTTGTTTGAAATACTGCACCAACTGATATAAGATTAATAATATTGTAGTGTACTGAAGAGAATAAACTTTTCTCAAAATTGCAAATACCTTATTATTGTTATTATTACTCAGTCACTTTCTGTGAAAGGAGACGGACACAGCGAACTCTGTTCATGTTCGCATTGATGAAGCTCCACTTGGGCAAAATTTACTTGGACCTGAAAACTATTGACCACAGCCTGTTTAATGATATTGCATACCATTCAATTTTTATCAAGATAAGGTGGTAAGATTTTTCAATTTCATCTCCCGTCCAAAGAGATGAGAAAACTTTGTCCTCCACACCTAAATAAAAATTCCAGTCATTTCTGCTGCGACTTCTTGGTCCTAAGGTTGTTGACGGAAGCTGTTCTTAGACTGAAGGCTCTGCACTGAAGGTTCACGTCTAGAAATAGGATTTTTAGGCATTAATAGGTTAGAATGCAAACTAATTTGCTTATTAGGAAGTGTCTACTAGACCGCTCTTCCGTTATGTAGCGGGAGTAACATAAATCGTAGGAGTTCTGATGTTTCGTACCCCTAATATTAATGCAAAACACATAGCATAATTGTTGTGCAGTTCATGTACACGTTACTCGCTTCAGTAAGTTTGCATGTCCATACAGCGGATAAGTACTTCATTTCCTTATTTACTTGTCTTGCTCCACTCTACAATGCCTACGCAATAAACGGCCCGAAAAAAGTAATTAAAGAACTAAAATATTTCTTAAGATATGTCCTATCAATCTATCTATTTTCTTGTTAATTTTCATCAAATCCTTCTTCTCTCACAAAAGGATTCTGCTTCACCTCATTTTTATCTAATCCACCAGTATGATCATCTGTACTCTTCTGGGACCCCATATTTCAAAAACGTATATTCTTGTCCTTTCTGTGCTATGTTCTGTCCAAGTTTTCCTTTCATGAAACATCTCTCTTGTAATTACCACACAGAAGTACCAAACTCAGTGATGCACTCATTAAGTTACTGTCTTCCTGTTTCCAAGTTAATCGGTTGCATTCTGACTCAGTTCACTGTTATATGAAGGTGTTAAAACGCGACAACCCCGTACCTTCGTCTTCAAACATATTGATGTCCTCCTCCGTGACAAAACTTTCCAGTGTCTATTAAAATATAAACAGACAGAGGAGATTAATGCTATTATTGTATCTTTCTAAGATACCTTCAGTAGTCTTTTTAATTGTCTGTTTTACTCTTGGGGTGGTGTAGAAACAGGGAGTCATGGAGAAACCTATTCAAAAATTTAAAATCATTTTATGTGATAAACATCAAACGTGTCACCAGAGATCATTCACGTGACGACATTGAGCCTAGAAATTGAGCCTACTGCATTTCAACATGAAACATCAAGATTTGAAAGCCGGCGTATCTTTTGCTCTAAACGTAACCTGGAGGTCCCAGTTCCATTCCTGACATGTTAAGTGATTCGGATATTATACAATGGACTGGAGCATTATGTACTGCATAAAAAAAAGCTCACTGTAACATATCCTGGAATTTGGACTGAAACTGCTTCTTCGTTGCACCTGTCAATTTAGGCCACCTAGCCTACTTAGCTGTGTGTACCTGAAGCACACGGTAAAGTGTTCGTTTAAAAAATTGCCTAATGGCTGGAAGAATATTTAGTGTAATCAAACTAATACATTCAGTAAGTTATTTTTGCATGAATGAAAAAAATAAATGTTACACGTTTAATCAAACTGCAATGTTCCATGTATACTGCGAGTCTGGGGGATAACCAGTCACGAATATATGTGAGATATTTATTTTATACCTTTCCAATAACTATCCTTTAACTTACGGAATATTTCCGAGAATTAAATTCACTTAGTCTCGGGTACCACCTCCATCTTGACTACAATCATATTAACAGACAGACATGTCATCTGAAGTTAAATTCATGGGTGAAATCTTTAAACCATTTGAGATGAAAACGGGTCTAGGACCAGGGGCTGCCTTTCACCAGTGCTGGGTAATTGTATCATGGAAAACGTCATCGGAGATTGGAGATCTAGAATGACCGAAAGGGAAGTCCGACTCGTTGGCTGAACGGTCAGCGTACTGGCCTTCGGTTCAGAGGGGATTTTAACCTTAATTGGTTAATTTCAATGGCACGGAGGATGAGTGTATGTGTTGTCTTCATCATCATTTCATCCTCATCACGACGCGCAAGTCGCCTACGGGCTTCAAATAGAAAGACCTGCACCTAGCGAGCCGAACCCTTCCTGGGATATCCCGGCACTAAAAGCCATACGACATTTCATTTCATTACCGAAAGGGAACAACTGAACCGGATAAAGATAGGATGTGGAAAGGGTGCCATCATATCTGTCTAGCCTTCGTGGGCGATGTACTCTGAACTGACAATCTACAGTGAGCCGCAAAACAAATAGAGGAGTTACAAAAGATGACCCCCAAAACTGGATTAAGAATATATTTTGTAAAACTGCATACATGAATTCAGAGAAAACTCATCTCAAATGCGAAATCAAAATTAAATTTGGGAAAATCCATCATGTTCAGGAATTCCAGTACCTGGGAGTAATTCTCATGAGAAAGAAACTAAAAATATGGCAAAGATGGAAATGGCTTTCATACGATGGCATAGAATTTACAAATCTTAGTCCATATCCATCCCCGCAAAATTAAAACATAGTTGTACTGTGGTCAGAGCAGAGTGTCCATAAGCGGCAGGAACCATGGCGAGAGCAACGGACTCAGTCATAGACGAAAGGCAAGGAGATTCCTTAGGAAAATCTTAGGTCCAAATAAATCACTAGATAGACCGATTAGAGAACTATATGAAAAATTTGAGAAGATAGCAACTACTATGAGGAAAATAATACTTTATTTTATAGGCACATTGAAAGGATGAATCTGAAGAGTCTGGCCAAAGGATTCATATTCTACAAGAAAAATTCAATGGCAAAACGTTTATGGCATAAGGGGGTTCACAGGGACTTGGAATAGTGGGCATCAAAGGGGGAGAAGGACAACCTTTAGGAAGGAAATTACGGGAATGAGGGATACACCGAAGAAACTCGTAAAGTCGCGGAACATCTCGGCTGAAAAGCGACAAAGGGGAATTGAAGGACTTCGGAACGTTTGGAAGGAGTGCAAAGATAAGGGAATAAGTTTGAGAGATAGATGATTTGGTGGATTATGCAAACGATGCCCATACATCTCCGTAACTAATAAAATGATAATAATAATAATAATAATAATAATAATAATAATAATAATAATAATAATAATAATAACTTATAATGCTACTCAGCGCTTGTCCCTCACTCACCACGACGAGACAGAGGCGCTCTAATAAAAGAAAAAAATCCTACGAAAGATGTCCAGCTCATGTCAAAATGCAGAGTCTGAATATCCCCTGCGGTCAAATGCTGAGCTGTGAAATACTCTCACGTGGTATGAGAAAGCACCGTCTTGGGTTTTGCTGTCTTCTGTCTCGAACGCCAAACAACGGAATATCTCGAAGTATTATTAATTTTTTCATAACTTGGAAATGTACCGCTATTTACCACTTCACGGAAACTTCAGTAAAGGAGGTTCTGAGGCACTGGTTCAAAACTAAGTAAGTTTGGGACCTGGCAACACGAGAAAAGGGATCTTCCCAAACAAGTAGAGAAAACGATCTGATGCAAAGAGGGAACCACTGCATTCTCCATCAAGAAGGATTACTGGAAAGAGGCCTAAACGACATGGAAGGAGGAGAAGAATGTGATCATTAGGACCTGGAGTTCTAGGTTAGAATGGAAACCTAATTAAGCATGTAAGAAATATAGCCTATTCTGCACAACGGTTGTGCTCTGAGTTTTGCATGACGTAAGGGGTACGGCTCATCAGAACCCCTAAAATTTATGTTACTCTCGCTACATAACTGAAGTGCGGCTAGGCTACATTTCTTATTAACCAAATTAGTCTGCATTGTAACTGCCTAGAAAAAGAGTCTTCTGATATTCACGAACGAAATATATATATATATGTGTGTGTTTTTAATTCAAATATACATTTTTCTGGTGTAATCTGGGATGATTTCTTTTATTCATCAGGTATTTTATAATTACATCTGCTGTTGTAAAATATTCATACTTCAAAGCCTGAAAAATTGAAGGCTTTATTTTCTTGAAAACAGCGCTTCCTGTGAACGTCGCTGTGATTCTTCAACAGCCTTCCCCGATGCATTGGGGTGTGGCTTGACCAAGGCTGTGATTGAGTAGCAGAGGGAAGAAATATGTGTGAACTGCTTTAGAGTCAGTTGAGAATATCCCAGCTCTTTCCTTGCGAGCCATATTATTGTTATTATTTCTCCTAAACCACGAGATCATTTAAAATGAGGAACAGGGCACGCTCGCCGTGTTAACGATCTCCCTCAACACTATAAATTACGAAGGCGCGTATTTCTTTATGTATGTCTTTCCATGCTGAAGCACTTCGGGAACACTCTGTTTTTTATTTCTGTTAAGAAAGAATTTTAGAGCATACGAACGTGCTGTACGGGAACTAAATCCCTAAGTTCCACGTAACTCTTAAGGAATTCATTTCACTCTTTCGTGTTTTCTTCAGGGCGTGTCGAGACTGCCTGCAGGTCTGCCCAAACAGAATGTAGGATTTTTTAAAGCACATACACTGAAAAAAACAAGATAATCATCTCTTCAGTTCTTGAGAAAAGAATTTTTTTAATCCACACTTTTAGCCTTTCAGGCAAGGGACGCAGTTTTGAAAAGGTAAATAAAATATATTAATGTATGAAAATATATTCTCTATTTATTCCCAAAATTACAATCCTTTACTTCATCGTCGTTACCTGCTCGATTAGATTAACAATTTGCCTTTTTCTACCACTACGAGCACTAATGTGAGTCAATGATTTGCTTCACTTAAGCACCACTATGAGCGCTATTGAGAGTCAATGCATTGTTTCACTTAAGCACCACTACGAGCCCTAATGTGAGTCAATGCATTGTTTCACTTAAGCACCACTACGAGCGCTAATGTGAGTCAACGCATTGTTTCACTTAAGCACCACTACGAGCACTAATGTGAGTCAATGCATTGTTTAACGTAAGCACCACTACGAGCGCTAGTGAGAGTCAATGCATTGTTTCACTTAAGCACCACTGCGAGCGCTAATGTGAGTCAATGCATTGTTTCAATTAAGCACCACTACGAGCGCTAATGTGAGTCAATTTATTGTTTCACTTAAGCACCACTATGAGCGCTAGTGAGAGTCAATGCATTGTTTCACTTAAGCACCACTAAGAGCGCTAGTGTGAGTGAATGCTGAGTTTCAGTTAAGCCGTTATAACTACATTCCGTGTGGATTTTTTTTCTAAAATCAAATAGCGCCTGAGTGTATTGAACCAAGGAACGCATTACAGAAATAATTATGTAAATAATTTAATTTGGCAAGGATTGGAATCATAAAGAATATGAGAATAGAAAGAAACGATTTTAGGCTGTATTTCCGGAACTGCATTTTTCTCAATTTCACAATTTCCGTAGTATAGGGACCATTACTTTGACTGCTAAGAAATATATTATGTGTTAAAATAGGAATAAGGAGATAAGTCCTCCAAGACTGTGTTTGTATTGAGTCTTTGTATGGTATGCCTATGCTCTGGCACTTTAAGGTGACTTCATGAGCTATGATATTCCGATGGAGTGTTATTATCTCACTCGAGAAGCTCGCAAAAGTTCCTCCCTAAGTGCTTCTTCTGTTCCATACAACAATCCCGTCTGCTGCGACAAATCACTGACTAACTTTCCCCAGTTTCACACTGATAGAACTTTACGCTCTCCAAACCTCTGAAACTGATTCCATTTCACGGAACTTCTCCGGTAATTGCCGCACTGTGATGGTTGAGTGTCTGGAAACAAACTTCTGCCGCCATTGTCCCTTTCACCGGCCAGTACCGCCTGGATATTTTCACACCTTTCTATCTCCATCCTTGTTATGGCAGATAACGCAGAGCTTCATTCTTAATTAAGGCGTATATTCGCACTGCACTTCTGAAACCCTGCGTGTGTTGCCTATATGTATCAGTCGTTGACTAGTAGCCTTTGGATCCCAAGAGCTTGGGCAAAGTCCGGCAAACCTTGCCGAATATCATAAGAATGGGAGAAAATCAGTGAGAGTAGCATGTGAAAGTTAAGTCCTGATCTCTACCTACGCATGAAAATTACTTACAATTCAGCAACAATTCGCTTATTACAGTCAAACAGAATATCCAGCGACCGATGACCTACTATTTTACCCATCATTATCATCATCAGAACACTTAACTTCAGACATTTAACATATTATAAAGTCAAAATACCTGCCTATGATAGCTGAGGCAATATATCTTTTCTTCGTTATGTCCGACAAAGTAACACGATTGAACTTATTTAGCTGATGGCATTGCCTTTTTCTTTCACAATCTCTTCATCTTCTCACTGTGGCTTTCCTTACGATCTTATGACCAGGTTTTCTTGGTGGTAGATGTTGGATGGTCCGTACACCAGCGATTGTCAACTAATTTTCAGAACTTAGACCTGCCTAATACGATGTTATCTGTTGTGACCATTTCCCGAAAATCTTTCCCAACTTCGAGCAGCATTGATAGAGCAATGTTCAGACTTCGTTTGCTCTGTTTCTGATTACTCATTCTGGGAATATGTCCGTAAAATTTCAAATGTATTTTCATAAACGTGTCTGAGATTTTCTCTGACTGTTGGTACAGATCATGAGATTTCTTTATAATCCAGATTCCCCCTGTACACACTGGTTCAGATATTTTCATTAAGATTTTCTTTATTGTCTTTCTACACCTTTAATTAATGATCTGCCCCCAATAAGCAGCGTTTCGGACTTGATTACAGTGTTGTAATGCCTTTTTATTATTATTAATATTTCTGCGATGATAATAATCGAAAAATAGAATATGAAAAATGAAGTAACAGCGCAGAAAGGAGTGAGCCAAGGCTGCAATTCCTTCCCTCTACTTTGCATTGTTTAAATCGAACCGGTGGTAAAATAAATCAAACAGGAATTTCGACAGGGAATCACAATCGATGGAGAAGAATTCAAAACACTGAGATTTTCTCATGATATTTTACCCGAGTCTGTAAGAGAGTCCGGTAAATTGCTTAGTAGTATGGACAGTCCTGGAAAAGTAGTAGAAATGAAAATAAATCAAAAGCAAAAGACACGGACGAAGTCAGATGATGCAGAAAATATTAGATTAGGAAATGAAGTGTTAAAGAAAATAGATTAGTATTGTTACTTAGGTACTAGACGACCAAACGATGGTAGAAGTAAGGGGGATATAAAATGCAGAATAGTACAAGCAAGCAAGGAAGGCCTTTCTTACAAAATAAACTTGTTCGCTTCAAACATTGATATAGGAATTAGATGTTTTCGAGGACTTTGATCTGGAGTATGGCTTTGCATAGATGTGAAACATTGACAATAACGTGTTCAGAAAAAATAGAGTCTTTGAAATGTAGTGTTACAAAGGAATATAAAGGAGAAATCGATTGAATCACGAATAAATTGTTGAGAGAAGAACGATTTCGCGAAATTTCACCAGAAGGATGGAGAGGATGACAGGATAGATCTTAGCAAACCTAAGATTTGTTCAGTTTAATTTTGAAGGTAAAGGTAAGGGTACATAAGGCATAAATATGGTAAACAGGATAGAGTAGGTGCAGAATGCAGTAGTTACGTAGAAATGAAAATATAGCATAGGACAGGGTGGCATGGAGAGCTGAAGTGAACCGGCTGATTGAATGGTGATCCCAAACTAACTATTTATTTATTTATTTATTTATTTATTTATTTATTTATTTATTTATTTATTTATTTATTTATTTATTATTTATTATTTATTTATTTATTTATTTATTTATTTATTTATTTATTATTTATTATTTATTTATTTATTTATTTATTTATTTATTTATTTATTTATTTATTTATTTATTTATTTATTTATTTATTTATTTATTTATTTCCTCGCCTGAATAATTTGCATAATGGGCTTCGGTTCGATTTAAGAGACAATTGAGGAGTTCAGACTCTGGCTCAGGGTTGGATGTTTTTGTTTTCTAATATACATCTTAATATCCCCAGAAACCACAATGCTGCCAACCAGTAAAAAAAGACGGAATAATAAATGCAACCCCTCACATAGGGTTGTTTTCAGAAAGGGAAACTGGCCGTGAAGCAATTTCAATTACGAATTGGTTTTATCGTTCCATCCCGCAATCCCACCGTAGTGTAGGAAATGAGTGGAAGAATAAGATTATACTAGAACTCAATTAATGTTTAGGTGGTAATAGGTTAGAGTGCAATGTTACTGAAACAAGCAATAAATATACTCCACCCGGACAACATCTCTGCGATGAGATTTGCGTCAACATTAGAGATAACGCCCATTAGAACTCTTAGAATTCGTTATTCTCGCTACAGTTGGGAAGACTGGCCAAATGAGTTTATACTCTAGCCCATTACTGCCTAAAGATACGGGTCTTAACTGTTACCATTATTGACTAACGAAAGTGTGTAAAATTGAAGACTTCCCAGAACTCGTAATCTTAGTGTAACTGCTGTTATTAAAAAAGGAGAATTCACCGGACACGGCAGAAGAAAGAGAGAAACGTGAGGTAACCAAGTCTGGATAAAAACAGAAACCAGGACTGATTACTGCATAAAATCCCGTTGCTAGTGATAATCATAACTCTGTCGTCGCATTATGACGTTAAGCTTCCTATGCGGTGTGTGATTGCTCTATGACGATGTACGACCAATGGGATGTTTGGAAGTTGCGAACTGCCGCATTTGTAATAATCCATGGTCTGCTAATTGACGTTATGGTCAGTGGCAAGCTTTTCAAAGTGATTATATCACTACCTAATGGCGAACAAAGCAGTACACTCCCTGCTTTATCACCCTGTACGTCATACGTGTACAGTCGTGACCGCACATAATGTAGTAGTATTTATACTGCATTTGTGTTTATTTTCTCAGTCTCTGCATCTCTGTGAATTTGTACACTGGAGAAAGTTCAAAAGGCTTGCCTTCGCGGTCGTTCGGACGTGAGATGTGTTGCATACAAGTGTCCTTGACAAAGTTTCGAGAATTTACAGGGGAGGCAACACGCAACACACGAAGGAAAAGAGTGTCCTATAAACATTGGGCGCAAACCCAATATCTTCGGAGATATGGTCCACTAACACAATATCAATGACCAATAATCAATCAATAATAAATAATAATCATTGGTCGTAAACGACTGCAAATATGGTTCATGAATGATGGAGAACCGGCCTGTTTTCATTGTAGTGTTACGTGACACCTGAACGATGGATTGGTTAGTGAGGGCCAGTACAGTACCTTCGCCTCTACGTTCTCCTGACCTGAGCCCTTTAGCGTTTGGCTTAGGGGAGCTGTAAAGACGATGGTATATCCCGTCCCCATACATGATGTGGATACACTACGAGAACGCGTGTTCAGTGCCTGTGATGCAATCCACCAACAGCCAGGGGTGTTCCAGTGAATGCGTGATTGCATACGACGTAGGGTGGAAGGCTGCATGCAGTGGATAGCGATCACAATCAAAGACACGGTGATGGTAGCGGACCATACTGATTTTTCGACCAATGTTTATATGACCCTCTTTTCCTTCGTGTGTTACGTATTGTCTCATCTGTTAATATTGAAAACTTTTTCAAGAACGCCCAGTAGATTGCATCTTATTATTAAACACAACTTCAGCGCAGCTTTCAGTTGTCCTTCTTACACACATACAGAGCCTGTATTCTACAACATTTTTTAACTTTCATTCACTGAGATTATAGTTTGCAGGCCTATCACTATCATCATCATCATTAGTTTACAGTCCTAAAACTAATTAGCTGCCGGAAAGAATTTCCCTATTTTCCTGTCACCTGCCACTTCCATTATTGAAAAATAATGATGTGCCTGGGTGTCAGTTAGAATTTGTTTAAGGAAAGATTTTCTGAGTCTTCCTCGTGTATGTTTTACTTCTATGAAGCCTTCTGCTACAGCTCTCATTAATGGGGAAGAGATTTTCAGGCACCAGTAAATTAAATGCAAACGTATTTAACCAAGCCGCAAATGTCTTCTACCCGCGCAACGGTCATGCAGTGATATTCGCATAACTATTAGAGATCTGAGCTATCAAAAACATATACCAGGTTACGAACACATCAAAATCCTCGGTGATTTTAACATACATCTCCTGACCTAGACTATTGACTCGGACCGAATACACTTCAATGGACATGACCATATTACCATTAGACGAAACTAATCACGTACGCACACGTAACAGCTCAATGCACACTCTAATTGACTACTTAGTGACAAATAATCCTCATAAGGCTGTCAAGCATGGACAAATCTCTGTCCCTTGTATCTCTACACGCGATCTTATTTATCTGTGCTACTCAGTGCGGGTGCCGAAGCGTAAAGCTAAGTATATAAACTGCACAGACATGAAAAATATAGACTTAACTCAATTACAACGTGACGCATACAATTTTCCTTGGGACGACATACGACAATTCATGACGTGAACTTAAAATTGACCGAGCTCGGTAGTGTAACGGACTCTTCACTTCATCGGCAACTACTGTTATGAAACTCGCCACGCACATAACCTTTTTTCTACGATTAGTATGGACTTACCCTCATCATGATATAAACTGCATTTTTTCTCCAACTGGAACTTGCATACTTCTGTGAACTTGCATACTTCATACTTTGCATGAACTCTACTCTATTCATCTTCACCATCTTCGATAAACTAACTTCCTTTTTGCCGGCTGTGGTCATGTGACCGCCTGGTTTATTCGCGCATGCTTCACTAATCTCTGGAATCTTCTAGATATATTTCTCATTCTACTCCACACTATAAATACCTGGCCTTCCTCTGGAAACATTGAGATGGACTTAGGCCTGTGTGGAGGGAGCAACATCCTACGTCAACTTCGTCCTTATTTACATGTGCCCAGATGTCTTCATTTGCGGGCAGTTCAATTTGCTTCATGATGAGGTATGACAAACTGATTTCTTTACTGTAAATATTTTAAATTGCATTGGGACAGACTTTCCTTGCAAAATTAAACTGGGAGCATGGCATTTCCAGGACGAAATTTCACTTGCCCTTTTTGTATTTAAAACTTTTCATTCACGACCTTCGTAACAACTTTCTTTTGAAATGTGCGTGTGGTGTATTGGCAACTGTGCGACTTCTACTGTACACGTACTTCTATTCGTTCAGTGCTTCAGGATATGGTGAAACTGGTTCAATGAAATTACATGGTGATTATTCGGCTGTAGAACTACGTTACCTAGTGTTAATCTGTGGGATAACAGAAGTGGTGGTGACCTGCATATAGTATTTGCATTTTGTTCAGATAATTTTTCTGCTGGTGTACTCGAATTTGCTAACTGAACATCTTCCCTTTCTTGTCGTTCTGGATTTCTCTTTTTATTGCAGTATTCATCCTTTCCTTGTTCGCCCTTTTCCTTTCCTGCGGCATCTTCTCTTTTTCCTTTCTTTCTCTTGGATATCTTATCTCTTTTTTTTTTGATATAATGAAATTGTAATCCGTGTAAGTGGTTGGGAAAATTTTATATTTGTATAGTTCTCATTTCATGTAAATTGTCAGAGGTTCGATTTATTGTTTCAATATATATATATATATATATATATATATAAGATTTAATATATATATATATTTAAATCTTATACTGGTTTCTGATCTATTTTCACTTATGTCCCTTATTCCTCCGTATATTTCTCCTTTCCAGGTTATGTAGCATACTTTCCTTTGCCCAATATCCACGGCTCCATTCTTAATTTGATAGTTACTCCACTGCATAAATCTTACTAATCGAGGGAAACTATTCTTAGATTTTCCATTGGCACTATTATACATAATATATGTGTATTACTCCCATGGGCCCAGTTACAATAGCTGCAGTCGCTTAAGTCCGGCCAGTATCCAGTATTCGGGAGATAGTAGGTTCAAATCCCACTGCCGGCAGCCCTGAAAATGGTTTTCCGTGGTTTCCCATTTTCACACCAGGCAAATGCTGGGGCTGTACCTTAATTAAGGCCATGGCCGCTTCCTTCCCACTCCTAGCCCTTTCCTGTCCCATCGTCGCCATAAGACCTATCTGTGTCGGTGCGCGACGTAAAGCAACTAGCAAAAAAAAACTTAATATTGCATCGATCTAACTCGTTATTGTTAGGGAAGTGATGAGTCAACCGGCAGAAGATAAACTGGACGCGCCTGCCGGCCAACCAATAAGAAAAACTCACTGTAGTACTTCGTGCAGAGCAAGAGACTGGATATTTTGAATACAATTTGTAAATAAAACAGTACTACACGGGAAATAAATTCCTCTATGCACTTCAGTTTTATTAACTTCATTACTAGAGGCTTCATACTTCAGAGCAAATCGCCCTGCTAAAAATATGTCGGAACCTCATCGGGTGCCTAGACTGACAATCTTCTTCGAAGCTCCTGCTCCTTTAGGCCACACAACTTACTGAGCTGTATGAATCTAAAAACACATGATGGTCAAAGTGTTAAACCTGTAGTACTGGCATAACTGATTAATATAAAAGTAAGTCCTCAAGAAATGCAAGAACACTCTTCTACGGAGTACAAGACGTTGGTTGCTTGGCAACTGTACTTGAGTGACGTGTGACAGACGCAGATAGCTCTTGGTTGGGCTGAACTTGCCTTCGCTCTCGCAATTAACAAGTTACCAGAGTAATTAAAGTCTTGATTGCAAACCCTCCGAGAGTTATAATAATCCTGAAGAAGAAATTTGCTTGATGGTTCGGTCTCCGTGGCTTAATATAGAAAGTAAACGAGAAATTCCAAATGGAGAGAACGTTTTAGTTTAGAGAACCTAAGACATTATCGTAATTACGTTAATAACTCACTCAGCGAAAAGTATTATTTATTTATTCGAATAGCTCTTTTACACAGCACGTAAAATCAATACTTCAGTTCTTGCTACGTTCCTTCTTCCTCTCCGCCCAGATCTGTTTCACTCCTTCTGACCTCTGCTTGCGGAGTTATTATATGTTAAGTGGTTGCTTACTTTTTATATCTTATTCACCATTAATAATTTTTTTTTAATTTTCTCCCTAACCAACTTCCTACTATGTACATCTTTAACGTCAATGTTTGATTCTTTGTTGTCTGTGTGAACCTTGCGAGTTGCACTTTAAGATTTATAATTCTATTAAGAAATTGTTTTGTTAGTTTGTCATTATTCATTTACGCATGTTTCATATTAAAATTCTTCAAAAGTACATAGATTGCTTTATTAGATCGTGGCTGCTTCTGTTGTCCTTGGATCAATTATGCTCGAAACCAGTCTTCTTTCTGTGTTGATGATTTTATTTATTTCACCTTTCCGCGTTAGTTTGTGTTTTGGCTCCATTAAGAGCCTGAGGTCTCACAACGGTATTGTAACGTTTAATTTCTGGAATGCTACGTCCATCTTTTTTGCTCCTGCCACTAAGCTGTAATTTTCATTATAGTTTGTTCATCCATTTGCCCAAATATGTAAGTGAATTGGCTTTATAATATTTAATGATGACAACATTTCTTAGCTGACAAAATAGCGGTCCCCATAGAATGAAAAACGTAATAATAAGCAATTTCCTTAATTGTGCCCTTAAGGTTTCAAATCATGAGTCGCGGATGGCTCTATCAAGCTAAAAAACAAATTCCTAAAATCATTTCCGGTCTAAATGCATTTCGAGAGAATCAGCCTAAAATTGCTTGATTCTTTACTCGTTTCCTTTTTGGTTCAAATCCTAGCCAAATTAACTTATCTATATAATTATTTCTATAATGTGTTCCATGGTTCAATATCCTTAAGATTTTTTTATTATTTCAAAAATGTCACACATTGAATGTAGTTATAAGTGCTTAAGTGAAACTCTGCATTGTTCACATTAGTACTCGTAGTGGTAGAAAAGGGAAAACTGCTAATCTAATCTACAAGATAACAATGAGTAAGGAAATGATTGTAATTTTTAGGAATAAATAAATAATATATTAACACATTTTACTTACCTAAAATTCGTAACTCATATCCCTAGGATGTTCAACATTGAGTTGCTTGCCTGAAGAGATTTGTTATTTATGATGACTATGTCAGGACAATATTTAACCTTTGTTATAAATTCTATCTTTGTGAATCTATTTTACCTGCTTGATCTATTAAGTTTTCGATTTGGATTTTGGCGTTCTCCTGCGGTTTGTAATCAAATCAATGTCATTCGCGAAAGCCTAGCAGTCCGTATATATGTTACCTTTTTGATATCCCAATTTAATGCCTTTCATGTCTGATTTTCTCCGCTCTCTAACCACCTTCTCCAGGTCACAATTGCAAAGTACATGTGACAACCAACCTCCCTGCTTGACTCCTGTCTTACTACAAACATTATGGGGACTTCACCTCAGAATGTGAGTTTAGATGAGGTGTTTTTTATGTATCTTGTATAATGCATTTAGATTATTATTATTATTCAGTGATTTCCCTAGTCCATCTCCCACAATGTTGGGATGTTTATGACACCTTTACATATTCCTAAATCCAACCACCATTGTTCTTCTTTAACTGTGTTCCAATTCAGGTTTCTTGTGATTACACTGTTCATGATTATTTTCAACTACCTCAGTCTGGGTTTACCTCCTGCCCTCCCTCCTATCTCGGTCTCAGTCATCCGATTCGGCGTCTTTTCCTCTTGCATCCTCTTAATATATCTAAACCATTTAAGAATGTCCCTCTCCATTCTTTCAAAAATATTTCCACACCTTTTGCTACTTCGGTGATCAGCAGGATATTTGCCTGAAAGTTCCTCGATGAGAGCGGCAGGCTGCCCGCAATGCTGCGAGCCTCTGCACTCCCAGTGTTCATGCTCATATGCGGCGCTCAGTAATGTTGGCAACCGCTCGCCCTTACTCGGGCGTGAGAATGTAGTGTTGTACGCCTCTCGTACGGTCCTGCCGGCCTCGGCTGCGGTCGAAGTGGAGATGTGACGATGGATCGTGAAGGGACCCGATCCCTAGTGAAGGCACGCCCGGCCGGGTGAGAGCGCGTGCTCGGTGGCCTATGAAATTTTAGTTGGCGGCCACTCGGTCGGCCAACGGAGCAAAGCAAGTCTGTGTCCCGCAGGCCGCACTCGTCGGCGGCGGGCTACGACGCTCGGTTTCGGCTCTCGAGCCAGCCAGCTCCCTGGTTGATCCTGCCAGTAGTCATATCCCTTTCAGACCGTGTACGCACAACTGTGCGGGTTCGTATTTTATTTATGTTTGAGCTTATTTGACGTTTTCATGGCGCTAGACCGGACTGCAGTGCTTGTGCGGGACACCTAGCATGTACTTCAGCTGTTTTTATTTAGTACTTGACCACCAGGGGGCAGGAAGAAGAATTTAAAAATACAGTTCATTAGCAATATGGCGGGAATCAGTAATGCCTAAAGTAAGTATTTATTTATTGCATTCGTATTAATCTAGAAGCTTTACTAAATATCAGAATATAATCAATGAATTGCGTAGATTGTGTAGCAAACGTAAATTGTGAACTTACAACATAGTACGTAATACCATGAGGTTTTGAATGTTGATACGCACAAATGTGCGGGCTAGGTTTCCTTACAGGCAATGCATGCAGGAGTGCTGGGTGCTGTCACAAAAAGGACTGTGAAAGAAAAACTCGAACTCTACATGAGAAATGTAATGTATAAGATTTTAATTGTTTAAAATCGTTCCACACTGTAAAATAGAACATTTGATCATGTACATGTGCATATTCACATGAACTGAGTAGAATTTTTTAATTTTTTTTATTTTTTGCAAGTAGTGAATGAAGTCCTGACACGCACAATTGTGTGGGTTCTATTTTTCAGCCGATAGTTCTTATTTTGTAAAATAAACTGTAAAAACATGTATTTGAGAGCATTTTAGTAAGTTTTTGACGTTTAGACACCTCCATATTTCCTTCAGGTCTGACGACAAGCTGCTGCTGCCAAAAGGGCACTAATGGCAAAACACCTCATCAATGTGGAAAATTTAACGTTTACTTGTGTTTAACGAAGATTTAATTGTTTTAAATTATTCCCCGCTGTAAAATAGAACATTTGATCATGTACATATGTATATTCACATGCATTAAGGTAATTTTTCTTTTTTTAAGTAGTGAAGTAAGTCCTGACTCGCATAATTGTGCGGGTGCTATTTTTGAGATGTTAATTTTTATTTTGTAGAATAAACTAAAAATATATGTATTTAAGAGCATTTTAGTTTTTGACGTACAAACAAAAATTCACACCCCCAGTTTTCTTTCAGGTCTGAAAGGGATATGCTATTCTCAAAGATTAAGGCATGCATGTCTCAGTGCAAGCCAAATTAAGGTGAAACCGCGAATGGCTCATTAAATCAGTTATGGTCCCTTAGATCGTGCCACTTTACTTGGATAACTGTGGTAATTCTAGAGCTAATACATGCAAACAAAAAATCAATCGGTCGGCTCGTCCGGTCCGTTTGCCTTGGTGACTCTGAATAACATTGGGCTGATCGCACGGTCCTCGTACCGGCGACGCATCTTTCAAATGTCTGCCTTATCAACTGTCGATGGTAGGTTCTGCGCCTACCATGATTGTAACGGGTAACGGGGAATCATGGTTTGATTCCGGAGAGGGAGCCTGGGAAACGGCTACCACATCCAAGGAAGGCAGCAGGCGCGCAAATTACCCACTCCCGGCACGGGGAGGTAGTAACGAAAAATAACGATAGGGGACTCATCCGAGGCCCCGTAATCGCAATGAGCACACTTTAAATCCTTTAACGAGTATCCATTGGAGGGCAGGTCTGATGCCAGCAGCCACGGTAATTCCAGCTCCAATAGCGTATATTAAAGTTGTTGCGGTTAAAAAGCTCGTAGTTGGATTTGTGTCCCACGCTGTCGGTTCATCGCTCGTCGGTGTCTAACTGGCATGGTTCGTGGGACGTCCTGCCGGTGGTGGCGAGTCGAAAGCGCGCGGCCGCCGTGGTTATCCGCGTGCGGTTCCTGCGCGCCGTAGGCGGAGCCCGATGAAATCCTACCGCGGTGCTCTTCATTGAGTGTCGAGGTGGGCCGGCACGTTTACTTTGAACAAATTAGAGTGCTTAAAGCAGGCCGGCTGCGCCTGAATACTGTGTGCATGGAATAATGGAATAGGACCTCGGTCCTACTTTGTTGGTTTTCGGAACCTGAGGTAATGATTAATAGGGACAGGCGGGGGCATTCGTATTGCGACCTTAGAGGTGAAATTCTTGGATCGTCGCAAGACGGACCGAAGCGAAGGCATTTGCCAAGTATGTGTTCATTAATCAAGGACGAAAGTTAGAGGTTCGAAGGCGATCAGATACCGCCCTAGTTCTAACCATAAACGATGCCAGCTAGCGATCCGCCGAAGTTCCTCATTTTTTCCGTAATTTCGTGAAACAATTTTTCAGATGAACCCCCCCCCCCTGCCGTAAGACATTTATGTCAAGAAGAACTATATAGCCTACTGAGGATATGAAGATCAGGCACGATGAGTATGACACCAACAAAGTCAGTTGCGAAATGTATCCAATTGAGAAGCAAAGGTCAGGGAGTGTGTCTTTGCAAACCGATGGGTTAGAAAGCACGATGGCCTTTCTAGCACTCAGTGTAGAGACGCGATGGCATGTAAAGTTGCACCAGTAAGAGGTGTGCCGGGAAGAACCGCTGCAAAAGGTGTAGTGAGCCTGGAATTTTACCTCACGTCTTGAGTTCCTGTGCCGTCGATGAAGCTCTTCAAAAAACCACACATTACAACATCAGGTCGTCCATAGCACAGTCGCTCCGTGAGAAAGGATTTCAAGTGCATGAGGAAATCCATGGGATTGGAGTAAAAGGCAACACGAGAAGGATATACATGATCGCCATTAAAGCGAATAAAGGATATACATTAGACCCAACAATAAGATTGAATACGCACTCCAACCAACGACACGAGACAGACAGAGAAAAGAAGTCTGTCTACCTGCCTTACCTGCCTGCAGTGCCGTATTGTATGAATAAACACGACGAGCTGAACGAAGTAGAAGTGAGCGGTGTGAGAGGGATAGTCCCTAAGAAGACGATAGAGCTTCAACATCTGTTCCAAGCAGTTCATAGACCGGGGGCTGAAAGAGCTCAGAGTTTCTCTGTTGATACTCAAACACCACTTGTATTCGCTAGACTAAGACTTATTTTTTAAATTAAATTATCTTTGCGTATTCCTTGTCTTAGACACCTCAAAGTAGAGGAAGATTTTCAAAATAAAATGAAATGCAATAACATGGTCATTGAAATGTGGCTTTAACCTGTGAGGTATATTGATACACATGGTCCAGTACCGTATGGATCCAAATCGTAAGGAATTCAACATCTAATCGTGCAACTGATGCATTTCGACAAGTTAACATACAAAAGAAAGATGCTCGAAGGCCTTCATCCACGTTCTTTAAAAGAACGATGGAAGCACTATGTCCTGTGGAAAACCTATTCTATTACGACAACACTCCCGCTATGAGATTTGCGCAAATATTAGGGTTCCGGCCTATTGGAACCCCTACAATATATGTTACTCTCGCAACACTATGGGACAACGGGTAGAAGACACTTCTCACCAAATAAGATGGTTTACATGCTAACCTATTACTGCCT
Source organism: Anabrus simplex (assembly GCF_040414725.1). NCBI lineage: Eukaryota > Metazoa > Arthropoda > Insecta > Orthoptera > Tettigoniidae > Anabrus > Anabrus simplex. The sequence continues at coordinate 213,389,650 of NC_090279.1, read as the reverse complement.
AAACATCCGGGCTCTAATTCATGTCCATATTTTTGGAAATGTTCATTTATCTCACTAGAATAAGGAAATTATTTCATACGTGACACAAATTTCAACGTCGAATTTCATAAACCTGAGGATGTTAACTGCATGATTTCAAACATGCTTATTCAGTGAACGTGTGAAGAACTCCATACAGGGGAGTTTGCAGTACCAGCCGGGACAAGTCAGTGTCACAGTGAGAACAGCCTCTCCACACTGTAATGAACTGAATCCTAAGCTGTACCTGGGGTAACGAGCTGTAACCGTTTGAACAACTGCCCGCGTGATTAATGTTACCAACTGTAATTACATCACCCAATTTGGACGAGCAGAGAGGAGGGGAAAAAAGGGAACAGTTAGTTGCCTGCTTCCCTGTTCCTCTCTGTGGTTAATTAGAAGGCAGTGGATCATACATAACGGATTAGGCCGCATGCACTTCCCAACCTGTCAATACTTCATCCCCATATTCACAGCTGAGTATAATCATCATCTTCCTCTCCAGCAAAAGTTCGCATTTGTGATCTTATCGCAGCCACTGTTCGTGTATAAAACACACTTCTTTCTTTTCTTTGTACAACAGAGAGTCTCTTTGATATTGATCATTAATCTAGACAACTCTCACCTTCTGAAGCTGCTTTAATGACAGCTGAGATGTTTGGGCTCGTTTTCATGATTTCTCATAATGAGCTATGGTTTTTGATTTACGATAAACGCGGTACGATTACTTTGATGTGATGTCCAGAAATATTAATAAATGTATTGTACCAGGAAATGCTTATGGCCTGGAACATAGCTTTGGTTACACTACATTAATATTTGCAACGGGACGGCTCGGACGTATATGTAGAGTGCACGAGGTAACGGTACGGCACGGAGCAGCGAGCAACGAGCGGAATACGTCACCAGCTGCAAATATGCGGATGACGCAACTATCACGTGAACTTCACCTGACTGGAAAATACCAGAAGGATTTTACTAACTTATATACCCTTTGAGATATTGAAAATTGGCATACATCATCGTGTAGCTCATTATCTAAATGTTAACATGCCATACTTTCATTAAAATAGGTCCTGGGATTTTCATGTTATTCAGCTACAGAGAAACTGCGTCTTTTCAGGAGGAGAAACATTTGACCTCGACAATCCATAAAAAAGGACAGGGTCCGGCAATGCATATTCAATTACAACTTGCAACTCACAGCTGACAAACTGTCATGGTGGTCTCCGCGTACGGGTCTGCAAAAGTCGAACGCGGTAACCTTGTCGCGTAGTATCTTCGATACAATCTTCGTCCTGCATATAAAAGTTGTATAGTATTTTGGAACTTAGAAAACTTCCAGTGCTTCGAGACGAAATTAAACATTTTACGGTTTTATATTAGAACTTATAATATTTGTGCGAGTCACAATCTTAAATATTTTTGTGCTGGAAAGTGAACGACTACACTTACCTTAGTCTTGTGCTGACACTCAAACGTGTTTTACTTTGAACTGTTATAGAACGCACTCGCATCCAGGAGATAGTGTTCGAATCCCACTGTCGGCAACCCTGAAGATAATTTTGCTTGGTTTCCCATTTTCACACCAGGCAAATGCTGGGGCTGTACCTTAAGTAAGGCCACGGCCACTTCCTTCCTATTCCTAGTATTTTCCTGTCCCATCGTTGCCATAAAACCTATGTGTGTCGGTGCAGCATGAAGCAAATAGAAAAAAATCTGTTATAGTGAATAACTGGGTGAATATTAAGGATATTTTAAGACGATTTAGATTATTACTAACTTTATTCAGTGGAAATAATCAATATCTCTTTAATTCGTGTGCGACGAATATTTAGGAAAGTTTGAACTAAACCAGACTTGTGTCGCGAGTGAACTACATTTTACGCTTCGTAACATGATAGTCATTTGAAATCGTATTCAATTAGAATGAAAACATTTGTTATACATTGATAAAACTTTGAATTACGTGTGCAAATAATATAAACTGTGTACGATAAACTGTGTTTCGAACCGTGTTTCAAATTTGTCAAGCAATAATTACCGTCTGTTAGTGACTTAACACTTGCACTTAGTAAAATCGTGCCAATTTGACACTCGTAACCCACACCGTCAGTTGTACTTTCTCGTGTTCACGAAATTCATTATTGACACCAGAAACCCTGACAGAGTGCCTTTCTCACCGTATTAACCTGATGTTCAAGTTGACGTGGGACTTAACGTTGCACATAGCTGGAGGTGTTGCGTAGTTCTTCCAAATAAGTGCCAATTGCTGTTCGCTGAACCGCATTTTCCAGTTCCAGTTTCAAGACTAATCAGGTGATATAAGTGCCTTTACCAACAATCTTACTGCAGAATCAAATTTTTATCTGTTCCGGAGTATCTGTGGAACGTAGAGGTGAAAGAAGGTGCCAGGGTGAATGGGTCTAACTACAATGTCGAGAATTGAATTAAAACTTTAACAAAGGTTATATTTTCTCATTATAAAAAACAAACTTAACAAATTTCTACAAGAGAAAAATAACAATCAGGGACAATGCCAAACTAGAAACCAGATTAGGAAAAATCCAAGATTCAAAACCTTAACACTTTGGGCTTTAAGCCCCTAGTTTTACAATATTACAAATGGAAGAAGAATTACTTGGTTAAGTGCAGAAATCCCCTAATTCACGGAGCACTTGCTCCCCAAATTACAATTTGTAGCCTTCTAGAGGCACTTTTTACAATTGCAAAACTTGAGAAAGAGCTAACCGGCTCTCCGTTTCTTTCAGCTTCCTCGACGCAACCTCAAAAATCTTACACTCTCTGACCTCCCAACCTATAGGGACTGTGGAAACGAACAGGTTAATTAAATGGCCCGACTCACAACCTGAATGGAGGCTTACACTGCGCTCCGAGATAGTGAGAACTTAAAATCCTAAGGGGCTCTAGGCCGACGAAACAGGCGATATTCCCAAACTACTGAGGTGACTCGTATAGAATTTACTTTAATACATTACAGGCAGAAAACCGCTGCAAAACGTAGTCACCTCAAACCAAGGTGAAGGGGAGCTCGAGTGGGTACATCACTCCGATTTACAGTTAAATATTTTATGAAATTTTTATATCAGCCGGAAGAAAGTTCCATTTAAAAATGGTTGTTACATACTGAAGAGGTCGGACCTTTCCCTCGGGTTAAACTGCGGAGGTAGCAAGAAAGAATAAATTATGTGGCCATTACCTTATAGATCTTCTAGCTGTTGCCGAAAGAGGTCGCCCGCCTCCTGCCTAACACACACACTTCAAAGGGTGACGATGAATTGGCCAAGAAACGTGAAAAGCCGCAGTTTTTGAACCCTCAGGGAAGGTTCGAGACCATTCAAGACTAAACTAGCCACATCCTCTCAATTTTATTGGTAGATTTCAAAAGTAACACTGAGAATCGAACAAGAAGCCTGTGATAGGTAGAAAATTAATTACAGAAATTAGGAATTGGCTAGATTCAAAACTGGCGGAAGGAAAAAGGAAATATTGCCAACCCAAAAATAAATGAACATCATTCATTTACAAAAACCTATAAATACAAAACTTCTTTAAATTTTAACTTCTTACACCTCGCACCAGGGTGCATGATCATAGTTTTTAGTAGTGTCATCTGCGGAAGAATGTCCAAACTTCTTGATGAATGACGAACAAAACAAGGATAAATTCACTCAGTTTAGGCAACTGCACAATAACAGACTTACATCATATTTCTGTGGTGATATCTTCTGAGTAAAGTTCTAAGTTGGTGTAGTTTCAGTTTCACAGTTTTACCAATAGAGGAGTTCATTTAGGTGCTAGCTTTGAATGCGCGGCGTTGAGGTGTACCTCCCGGTACATTATCCAAGATTGAACTCTAAGACAGTCATTTCTTCATTTTCGCCGCACTATCATTGCTGATTGGAAGTCACATAATTCACACAATATTTCCAAGTGTTGGACAGTACTTATAAAATAGAACACATCAATAGACTTTGCAAGAAGATTAACTTTACGTACTTTAACATTATCAAGTGTTAACTTTATAAAGAGACTGTAGGAATTTTGAAATGATTAGGATTATTCATTCTCAAAGTTAAGTGATATTTATTTTCACATAATATTTTGCGTTATATCTCAAGACGAAATCTATGCACATGATGAAAGGAATTAAACATTTTGAATTTCATTAATAACAAATATTCATTGAAAATTTATGATATTGCTGGAGTCGGGCAACATTAAATTCAGCAGGAGATAATTAAATTTTAAAGCACCATCTATTACTTCGCACTGCGAATACCACTCTCTGTACCTACTCCTAAGAAGTGAACACCCCTTAGTTAAGTCTCATGCTCCTTTTCCTTTGACTTTTCCTGGTACAGTGATTTTATGAAGCATTTGGAATTTTAGAACTAACAGTGTCTGAGACCATTTAGGTTCACCTGGAACTGATCCTTTTGACACCAACGGGCAACTTGCGCGTCTGAGTTTGAGATGATGATGATGATGATGATGATGATGATGATGATGATAGGGGGAGTGTGAAACTCTGTAGCCTGCACTTGTTGATTAACACAGAGGCTGTATAGGACGGTTGCACGGTGGGTCAATGTGTTTCGTGCGGGTCAGCATGAGATTGTGGATTTTCACCGCAACATCAGGTTGACATCGTGAGTGGACTGTCTGGGAATTATCCGTACAATTTGGTCCCTATCATCAAACATTGTGGCACATACTGACGGAATGTCTTAACATGAGGAAAATTGCGTCCCGTTGGGTTTCACATCAACTCACTGGTGTACAGAAATGGCGCTAGTATGCACTGGCTGGCTTCCACCTGGATAGATACCGCAACGAAGGGGCTTATTGACGGGGTTGATGAGGCGTAGCATGAGCGTACAAGCCTGAATTAAAGCATCGTTCGAAGGAATGGAGTCACCCAGCTTTGCCCCGTCCACAGAAATTTCGATGGTAACCTAGTGGGGTGAAACTTATGCTGATTGTGGCATACGACTATGATGGTATTCTTCTTTCGCGTGCCGTGTCTGAAGGACAGACCATCAACAGTGACTACTATTGCCGATATCTGGAGTGACATCTGCGTCCGGCTCTGAGGCACAGATATCCATGTTTATTGCGAGACGTTCGGCGCGTTGTCATGTCGCAAACAACGTCAATGGTGGCATTAGTAGGCATTCGTACACACCAGATATGAGTCCTTGTGACTTCGACCTTTTTCCGAAGTTGAAGGAAGCCGTCCGAGGCCTCCGATTTCCTGACGTGCCATCTATACCCGGCACTGAAATGTGCTCCGTCACTGTTATCAACAGAGAACACATTGCCAACGGTCCTCTGAGGTTCCCGACATTTGGCGAAAGGTAATAGACTCTGCAAGTGTCTACAATGAATGAATGTAATGCAATTTTATTTGTTAGCTCATTTAATATTGGCAGTATTTTATTTACTGTCATCGTATATTTCTAACAAATCTGCTTGAACGAAAAACCACGGGGAAGAAAGGCTGAGAACGACTGAGGAACAATATTCCTTCAAGACTAGGCACAGCATCGCCATTATGGTTCGTATTGTGAAATAAAACGAGGAGCTGACGACAGAGATTATCGATTGCGAAGAAAAGGCCTCATAGACACTTATGATGATGATGATAATAATAATAATAATCGAATACTGTTCAGAAACCATAAATGTATTCTCGGTTAATAGGAGAAAATGCAGGTTTTTGCGTGAATAAAACTCCCTACTGTGCGGCCTAGGATGTAGTAATGAGATGAACCTATGGTGTGTACCTGCTACAGTCGAACCCACTGGGCCATGCTCCGATCTTGTTTGTTCTGTGGCTCCGCAAAGCCCAGTGGAGCGAAATGCTTACTCATTGAGATCTGTGGAGCTGCTCGGCTAATTAGCCAATCTTCCAGTTATTTCATTAACAAGTTAATTTTACTTCAGAGCTTCACATAACGTAATAATTCAATCGAATGAAGAGCAGTCATCATCGACTAGAACTAGGAAATTTTGTGGATGGTCTTAAGTCTATTAACAATACATTTTCCTGTAATGTCACTGTAAGAAAGTTTCGCTTCAAATTGGCCTTATTTCTGTAATTTTTAAATATTAATATCACTATTTTCATAACCAGAAACTTAAGATTTTTCGATACTTTATCACTGATGCCTTAAGGGTTCGCCAGTATGAACTACACGTCGAAGTACATGGACTTGTGCTTGATGGATCCTGGATAAATATGATAGCCGTTCCAACTGTCCCGACTCATGGTCTCATAATGGACCCTACATTTGGAATTGAGTCATCCAAAATTCAACTTTTAGTGAGTAGATCCGGCATGTGTAGGTATTAATAGGTTTGAATGCAAACGTACCGTATAAGAATTGTCGTCTACCCGTTCTTCCATTTGCGAGAGTAACAACTTTCAGAGGTTCAAATACGCTGGGCCCCTAATGTTTATGCAAATCTCATAGCAGACCTGTTGTCCGGGCTAGTATACATGGTAAGCGTTAGATCGTTGATCATAATGATAAGTAATTAGAAAAGAATTACGTCTATGTCTCGCGCCGTTGTCATTTATCAGCTGCTGAAATTAGCCAATCAGATCGCTTCGCGGGCAAATTCAAATGGGCTTTACGAGGCGGTGTTGGTAAATCTGCACGTGGCTTGGTCGGGCTGGAGAGTCATGACATCAAGCACTAACACACCGTGGGTTTCATCCAATGCCACCGTAGCGTGCTTGCTATGGAGTGAGCCTATCAGCAGAGAGATCCTTGTTCAAGTCGCTCCCCTGGAGGAGTTATTTTCTTCTATTGTCGCTCTTAAGTCGCTCATAAGCCTCGTGCATTTTTAGCCACACCACCTTGCAAAGCCCATCAGAAGTCACCCGCGAAGCGATCTGACTGGCTACATTCAGCAGCTGTTAAAATACAACGGTGCGGGGGTATCTAACGTTCATATACCCCGTTTCCGTTTCTTCGACCACCCTGTACATAGCCCGGACAACAGATCTGCTATGAGATTTGTACAAACATTAGGGGCCTAGCATATTAGAACTCCTGAACGTTATGTTACTCCCCATTACAATAGAGACTACACCCGCTACTGGTGAAATTAGTTCATATTCTAGCCTATGTCCGACTCGTTGGCTGAACGGTCAGCGTGCTGGCCTTCGGTTCAGAGGGTCCTGGGTTCAATTACCGGCCGGGTCAGGGATTTTAACCTTAATTGGTTATTCCAGTGGCACGGGGCCAGGGTGTATGTGTTGTCTTCATCATCATTTCATCCTCATCAAGACGCGCAGGTCGCCTACGGGAGTCAAATAGAAATACCTGCACCTGGCGAGCCCAACCCGTCGTGGGATCTCCCGGCACTAAAAGCCATACGACAATTCATTTCATTTCTAGCCTATTACTACACAGTTAAGGGTTCTGCTGCTATTTTGAGGAACCATTTGTATAACTGTTTGTCTGACAAAGCTGTCTCATTTACCATTTGATTATAGGATACACTGTAACTCGTGTTCAGAATGCTTTGTGCACTAACCTACTACGCTGGTGTAACAGGGGGAGAGGTAATACTCCCACGTGGCGCGTCCCAGGTGGCGGAGACTGGGGCCCCAACCGGTTTGCAGGTGGACTTGAGCGAAATAAAATAGCTTTCGCGTACCACACACACAACCCCTTGTGGGTGGGGGACGCAGGCGAAGAACACACCCACAGGTTGGTCGAATTAGAACCATGAGACTATTTATAATTAGTACCACCACACGGGGAACACCATGGGTCGCCTTTACTTGCTCGTAGTACCACTATGTTAGGTACAAAATAGTGATTTGTACCACTATATGAGGAGCACCACGGGATATTACCAGTCTCTGTGGTTAGCACACTTATGTGATGAACACCATAGTTTGCCTTGCCTGTAAATGGCGCCGCAATGTGAGAAACACCATAGGTCAGCATCACATGTGCGTATTACATCACCTGTCAGTAGTACCATAATGTGTGGAATACCGATAGTCTACGCTACTTTGGATTAGTACCGCAACGTGATAAATACTATGGTTATACGTTCCCAGCTACAGTATATGTACTCTTATGAGGGGCCGATGTCATGGATTTTGGACCCCTTTAGGTAACAAGCATCATCAATTCAGGATTGTCCATTATAAGCAGTTCTTTTCTGGGAATGTGGGGGATTGCTGGTCGGATACACTGATTGTCTTAAATTCTAATCCATCCATTTATTATTTGTCATCACGTTTTGAATTCTGGTCAGTGGATGATTTTGGAATTGAAGTTGTCATTACATTTCATCTCATTTGTACCATTGGGGGCCGATGACCTAGATGTTAGGCCCCTTTAAACAAAAAATATCAACATCATCAGAATGCTTTGTCTCCTGGGTAACATGTATGTAGGGAAAGCTGAAAAGCATATGATGTCAATAATAACAATATCGTTTGAAGGTATTTGTATCGCGTTAATTGTCAGTGAGACAAATATCATGCCTTTAACCCTACAACACAAAAGTTCGCAGTTTTTGACGATGGCAGTTTGACAACACAGCATTATTTGTATTTACCTCGCGCGGCAAATTTTTGTCCGTTACAGTAGCGCTACTCATCAAAAAGGTTTGCGTGATGTGTCCCTTTCCGCAATACATTCCTTCATAAGTTAAGAAATACACATCGCATAACAAACATTTCTTTATTAATGTACTATAGTTACAGATAGGTACGGGTTTTTTTTCAGAATAGTGTTCACTAACCAAATGGCTGCTATGCACTTGCGTTCGGATGATAGTCGGTTCGAATCTTACTCTCGGCTACGGTTACGGCCGTTACTTCCCGAATGAAACCTCATATCATTTTTCTTAACCGATTTTCGGTCATCTTGAAGCTGTCTCCGTACAATAGCAGTCGTTACTTTTTTTGTTTTTTGTTTTTGCTATTTGCTTTACGTCGCACCGACACAGATATGTCTTACGGCGACGATGGGATAGGAAAAGCCTAAGAATTGTAAGGAAGCGGCCGTGGCATTAATTAAGGTACAGCCCCGGCATTTGCCTGGTGTGAAAATGCGAAACCACGGACAACAATCTTCAGTTCTGCCGACAGTGGGGCTCGAACCCACTATCTCCCGATTACTGGATACTAGCCGCACTTAAGCGACTGCAGCTATCGAGCTCGTACTTCTTAATCCATTCTCTCACTGATACTATCTTGCTGTAACACGTCTTCATTTCATGTCAGTCTCGCTTGTTACGTTCTATAATTGCAATTATAATGATAATAATTATTTTTATTATGTAGTCCCTTTGTGGCCACTACTCGTTCACGCCTTTTCTATTCTGCTTCTATTGTTCTTCTGTCCAGGCTCTTCTAGGCTTCTTAGTTCTTCCTTCGAATCGAAGCTCTTCCAAATATTTTCCTGTGTTCCAAAATTTATTTCTGTCTAACATTCCGCCTTTCGAGATGTTCAACCTTGCCGTGTTTCCTTACTCCAAGCTGTAGTGGTCATAGTGTATCCAGAAGTAAGAAAATATCTGTTCGGAAAGACTACGCCCGGTATTTCTGTACAAATGTCCGAGAAACAGATTCTCTCCATCTTCAGTCTGTATAGCGCCAATAACTTTTCTGACAGTTCTTCTTACGACATCGAATTTCCCCAACAAGTAATTCATGGACAGGCATTCACTGGCAAATAGGCGTTCTGTTTTAACTACGGTGCTGTAATTTTGTATTTAGGGATTTTTTATTATGCACTTCTTATTGTACATTCTTTGTTAATCCATGCGCTATCTCCGATCTGCCACTTCGGCTTTTTCTAGTCCATTCTACTATTTTGTATCACCAAGGTACACGAAGTTCTTGACCCTTTCGATCCGTCCTGTCTCTGTTTCAATGAACTTTGTTCCATGTTTCATGTTCAGCATTAATTTGATCTTTTCTCTTGAGTTCCTCAGTCCTGTATGGCAGACAATTATTTATTTATTTATTTATTTATTTATTTATTTATTTATTTATTTATTTATTTATTTATTTATTCTTCGATTTGGCGTATTTTTTACCACGGTAAAATAATTGACTTGCTGTTAGTTCCTTTTTCTTCTCCCAGAATTTCATCATTTATCTTTGGGTCCTCTTCTACTCTTCTGACCATATTTTCTTGCACTTTTCACTTTGTTTTTCCTGGAACCCCTCGAATTTATCAATTTTAGCTCGAAACATATCTGTATCAAATATTTATTTTGTATTTATGCCAACTTCCTCCAAGTCGTTTCTTGTTTCTTCGACTCATTTAGTAGTTGCTTTTAATGTGATGATGTAGTTGCAGATTTTCTTTGTTAGTCGACTCTTGTTCTTTCTTTTGAGGTGCCTCTAAAACTTCAGTCTCCTGTTAGGTATGCTTCTCTGTCTGTCGTTATAGATCTTCACTTCTTCTATTCCTTCGTGTACCATCTTTCCTTTTTTGGGGGAATCCTAATATCTTTCTCAAGATTTTTCTTTCTTTTCTTTTCTAGCTCATCCCCTTTCTTATTCAGTATCAGACATTCTGAACTGTTACGTCCCTGTGGTTTTATAACCGTGGTATATTTATTTATTCTTCTCCATCGAAAGGCCACGTATTGCACTCCTTTGCGTTATTTACACGCAGCAAACGAATTTGCGACGTATAACCCAAATAATTTAAATGCAAAAATTGAACATTATATTTCTAATTTATGTTCTCCTTGTAGATTATAATTAAGCTCGTATCTGTTTTAACTGATATTTATGCACCTTTTATTATTAACATTAACTATATAATAATGTATTTGTACGCTAAATGGTCCAAAAAAGGCACTTCAACTCCAGATTCTTTGTAAATAAATTTTCGCTGGAGTGCGTTCCTACAAATTTATCAGTAAGTCGTAGCTCTCTCGTTATATTAGCACAGGTAATTGTCACTTTTGAGGTTCTCATTCAACATAGAAATATTTGTTGCGTATAAATGAATTATATGAAAAATAGCCATGTAAAGCGACAGAGTAACTCAGCGTATCATTATTAACAAACACATCGCAGTTGGGAAATATCCCGGTGGCAATGGTCACTTACAGTAGTGAGATAATAAGGTAAAGTTAAAACATAACTACCCAACAACCGCAACTACAACAACAGGAGTACAAAAAGCTATTCCACATATACCATATCTGGAATCCCTCAGCAGGTGAATAGACCGGGCGAGTTGGCCGTGCGTATAGAGGCGCGCGGCTGTGAGCTTGCATCCGGGAGATAGTAGGTTCGAATCCCACTATCGGCAGCCCTGAAAATGGTTTTCCGTGGTTTCCTATTTTCACACCAGGCAAATGCTGGGGCTGTACCTTAATTAAGGCCACGGGCGCTTCCTTCCAACTCCTAGGCCTCTCCTATCCCATCGTCGCCATAAGACCTATCTGTGTCGGTGCGAAGTAAAACCCCTAGCAAAAAAAAAAAACAGGTGAATAGGAAGTCAAAAGTGAGTTTCTGTTTTTATTTCACGTTAACCAGTAACTATTGAATCAAGTCCCATTACGGTGTCAGCATGTTTACAGATACCATGGAGGTACTTAACCGAACAATTCGCAAAAGTGCCACAGGAATTAGAGACAGACTACACTTGTTTTCTCGGAACCCATATTCATTAGAACAATTTAATTTAATTTAGTGGACAAAAAATCAATTAATGTTAATGCAGAGTACATTTTTTGTCCTCAAGTTTAATCAGGACCCTCTTCAATCTAATTTACGAAGTTACACTTCAATTAAACAAGGTCTGCAAGTATTATAACTGAATTATTTTGCTCTGTCGCTAATCGTTTCCGATGATGTGGTTAGTGATGACAATAACGTTACTTAGAACCTGGGAAACATATTTAGAGTGCAATCACAGGAATCTCTGACAGTCCATGTTTCTAAATCGTGTCCCCTATTTTGGAGCAGGTCAAGTTTGTGATAGGAAATGGTTTTTATTTTCTGTTATTTTAACTGTTAAAACTTGAAATACTGTAGTAGTACTCTGGAGTACATTAACTTAGATTTTTTGCTATTTTAAAACATACGTTTTACGCTGCCCCTGTGGCAAGCATACGTGAAACACAGATTATAACGAGTAGAGCTTGGGTTTTTAGGCAGATAGAATACACAGTATTTATGCTGTGAGTTTTGCATAACATGAGGGGGAACGGCCCATAAGAACTCCTAGAATTATGTCACTCTCGCTATGCTACAGAAGATTGGGCTAGACGACACTTCTTAATAACCGAACTAGTGTGAAATCTAACCCTACAATGAAAATCCACAGCCTGTTTCCAGTCATTTGAAGGGGTCACGGATGGAATGAATGAAGCTCCATCTAGCGCGAGGATAGGAATTGCGCCGGCTCCCGAAGCCTGTCGCACTCCTCTGGAGCAATGATTTTTGAATGACAAATGAAATGAAATGATATTGGAGAGTGTTGCTGGAATGAAATATTACACGGAAATCCGCAGTGTCCGGAGAAAAACCTGTCCCGCCTCCGCTTTGTCCAGCACAAATCTCATATGGAGTAACCGGGATTTGAACCACGGACTCAGTAGTGAGAGGCCGGCGCGCTGCTGCCTGAGCCACAGAGGCTCTGTGTGAATTCTAACCTATTACTTATTAAATATCCGGGGTTCTGATCATGAGTAAACAGAGAAGCAATCTTGTAACTATCAATGAGAACGACTTCCTTAAAATCCATCTCTCTTGGCCCCTTGTGGTTTTCCTTGTTTATGGACGATCTGCCGTCCAAGCTCAACGAAACAGCAAATACCCTACTTCTTGCTGACGATTGCAAGATATTCAGGGAGATCAGGAATCCAGCAGATGCAGCTCTTCTACAGCCCTCATTTAACGCCCTCTCGAACTGGTGCCGTACTTGGAAACTTATCCTCAATGCAATGCCCGCACATGACCATAGCACTACGTAGACCTCCACTACCGACATCATATTACCTACTCGACAAGCCCAACAGCGTGACGTACATGTAATATTTGATAAAATAATTACAATTCAAGAGCCACATCGAAATATATACAACCAATCTAGGAAATTACTAGGCTTTCTCTACCGCTTCGCAGAAATCTCTGGTCCCACTGCTCTTCGACACTTCTTCCTCACGATTATTCAACCTTTCTTGAACTACTGCTCTCCAATTTGAACAACAGCCTCCCCCTCCAAAATTAACCAGTTACACAGAGCAGTGTCCTTCTTTGCTGCAATTATTAGGAACAGAAAAGCCAAGCTCAGAAGTCTGTCTACGCAGCGGGCAATAAATGTGCTACCGCTGCACATCAGGTGAAAAGTACCTGACCCGAGTTTCCTCCACGAGATCTTAAATGAGCATTACCAGAATCAAAGAGCTCATCCACATACTCCACACTCACCACTCAATACTTCAACGATCTTTCCCAATCCACCTGCAAAATCTCTTCATCACTATTAATAGGAGACAATACCTTGATATAGCATCGAGTAAAAGTACACTCGAAAGTTATACCGCCATCTTGACCCACGAAAACTTGGCTATGAACATAGTCAATCTCATGGTTTTTTATTTGGAGAGTTGTTATTAGCAAACTGTGTACCTGATCTTCTTACCTTTTCTTATGTTTGTTATCTTCTATCGTGAAAGTTTGCATTTTTTAAATTAGTCTGAGAGTACAAGTGTAAATTGCTCAGTGTAGCTGTATTTTGTGTTTCGTGGATAAATAAAAACCAGTCCTCCACCAATCCCATTTAAAGTGTTCACGAAATAGAGCAGAACCCTGCTCTCTACAGCTGGCCCAGCCGGATTTGGAGAGAGGAGTATAGTATATAACCCATAACATTCTGTGGTGATGTGTACATTTTAGACACATTTTTCTTTATACCTCTTAGCACTTGTTCCCCGCCTAAGGCGTTTGCTGGTTTTTCTCGGTCGAATGACCCACGCAACTAGGCAGGATATACCTCCCTTATAGTCTGTGCCGGGAAAGGGAAATAACCAGCTGTCTCTTTCCTGATTGTACCCCTAGGAACATGAGTGACTTTTCTGTCCGTTTTAGTGAACCATTCAACCTAACTAGAAGCCGCGCCTGTCCTGAAACCATCATCTATGCCGTGTCCTGTTGTTTCAAATGACAGTGAGCGATCTCTGCACTAACTCTTCCGCCATGTCCGGGAGGTCCTCAGGGATCTTCCCTCAGCCAGGTTGAAGTCTAGCAATCTAGTATGGCAAGGTGTAACAAGTGACTTAAACATCTAATAAGAAGAATATCAGGTTAGTAACTCGACTCCAATAAAAAAACAAAGTGTTGAAGGAATATGAACTGAGCCCATATAGTGCATATGCTATTAGTGCAACTCATTTTATAAAAAAGGTATATAATTAACTGTTCATTATTTATTATTGCTATGTGGTTACCTCTATGAGAGCTCCAGGACTTCTAACCTCGAAAAGATCAACAAAGACAATATAATAATAATAATACTAATAATAATAATAATAATAATAATAATAATAATAATAATAATAATAATAATAATAATAATAATAATACTAATAATAATAATAATATGGGCAACAAGAAAAAGCGAACAGAATATATTAGGAAGAACAGAACTGAAAATGTTGGGATTGATGAAGGAGGTAACAGTGAGAGAACGTCTGAGAACTAGTTGTATCCGAAGGAAAACTGGTGCGACTGCCATTACAGAAAGGATAAAGGAAGGATGGTATGAAAATGTAGTGTAAGGAATGAAGAAACAGAGGTCGTGAAGAGAGCATGGGATAAAGCGATGACTGGAAGAGTTCAGGAGAAAGGCTGATAAGGTAGGAGACAGAATCGTGGATACAGAGACAAAGATGGAGGATACTGATTATTGTAGACGACTTCTGAACTGGGATAAGGAGGAGGATGAACAGACTGAGGTCTGTCCGGGCAAGATGCAAATTTTCTATGTACAAATCGTGACTTAACAACTTTAGAGCCTGTTACTGTAGAACACGTTGTGAATGAAATGCCATGGATCGTTCCAAGACCTCACCTATTCGACACTATCCGCTGTGACATGTCCTTACGTGTTTATATTTTAGAACTGTTGTCCCGTCGTAAGATAGATACATAAATCACTCTAAAGTTTCCTCTTAAATAATATCCACCTTTTTCCATGTTTAATTTCACCAGATATTCTTTCGATAATTTTTACCACCTCGAAATTATTCTATGGCATTTTTGACACACTATTCTGTACTTGTCAGCGAGGTATAGCATGCATGCACGCTTTTGTGAGTGTTTCTGAAAGACAGACGTTCATAAAGTGGCAAACTCTGATATCACTTTGTTGCAAAATTGCAATTTGTAAGTGTCCGTGCATATACCCTAAAATATGTATGTGTATACTTCAATTATACTTCATTGAATTAATCTCTATGCCTATGTGTGTGCTACTATATATATTCCCCCTCATTTTTTCACATCTAGTACACAATGCACGCACACAGACAAAGTCACGGATAAAATAAATGACTTCATGTTATAATTTTTTATTTTCTCTCTCTATTTTTTTTTGTCTGTGTGTTGCAGATGAGCGTGTGACATCGCGGCTCCCGCAAACAAATGAGCGATGTCGGGCGAATGTAAGCGGCTGTCGTGACCATATTGTGAAGCTCGAGAAGATATGGCTGAAGCGGAGGATTTTGGATGAATCACAAGTGTCTGGGCTGAAGCTGTAGTAATTTTAGTTCAATATTTTGGTGTCTCGAAAGTTTTACATATAAAAAAGGAACACATTTTACTCTTAACTAGGAAGTGATAGGTTTTTAATTTGCGAGAAATAAAGGTTCGTTAGCTTTTTTTCTGGTA
The DNA here is from genome assembly GCF_040414725.1 of Anabrus simplex. NCBI lineage: Eukaryota > Metazoa > Arthropoda > Insecta > Orthoptera > Tettigoniidae > Anabrus > Anabrus simplex. Next base: position 213,373,710 of record NC_090279.1, on the reverse strand, counting down.
ATTGTAATGGCGGGTGTTGCTCTTGTGTAAGAAGAGTTTCTTTTTGTAGGATAAATGATTTGCACGCGTTGATTCTTATGGTTGGTGAGTTTTACTTTTGAAGTCGGCAAGATTTTTTGGGATAACTCTATCTATGCGATGGAGAAAGCGGGGGCTGGCAGACAGTACCGTTATGAACAGTATCACCAACATAAGAATAATGAGAAGACTGCCTCCCTGAAACGGACGAGTAGTAACGCAGGTCCTGCCACAACTGAGCCAACTTCTAGGTGTTTCTGTTTCAACGGTGGGAGTGGTGGTGCCGGCAGTGGTAATAGCTACGGGTTAGTACAGGGTATTTTTAGCAACCTGGGTATTTGTGCTCTTCTGATAGGGTACACTCTGTTAGGGTCTTTCGTGTTCCTGGCAATCGAGGGGGGTAGCAGTGGGATGAGGTCCATGACAGATGGCAGGCGAGTGACTTCAAGCAACAACAACGTCAGTGCGGGCAGCAACGTAGTGCGCATGAGTGAAGAGTCGCGCGCGAGGACTGTGGAGAACATCTGGGAGATCACGGTGTCTCTCAACATCCTGTATCGGGACAACTGGACGAGGTTGGCAGCGCAGGAATTGTCCCGCTTCCAGGATCAGCTCGTTCAGAGGCTCAGCGAAGAGATGGCGCAACAAGCGCAGCCCGCCAAGGAAACCAGGAGACCCAACTACGAATGGAACTTCGCCAGAGCTTTCCTCTACTCCCTCACGGTGCTAACAACTATTGGTGAGTAGGCATATCTTTTTCCTTTATGATCTTTGGTGTTGCCTTTTTGTCTTTCAATGTTAAGCAGCGGTGCCTCGGAACTTTTCCTTTACTGATTTACAACGGGTAGACATATTTTATGATGTTTACAGTTTCAAGTGAACATTTTCAAGCTAGTAGAAAGGTAAAGTATGTTCTGAAACAAGGGGTGCTATGTCAGCACTTTTCCACGCTTTTTGAGTAGCAAAAACATGCGGATTCTGGATCATTGACCTAGTTATAATGACGTCTCAACCTCATCCGCAGGTCACCTAACCGATTCAGCTCGTCCAAAGCAGATCGTGCGGTTAGCATTGCCCTCGTACGTAACGGTATGATGTCATAACCTCACCTGGGGATCAAAAATGCCCCAGGTTGACGAGGCAGGGTAGCATTCCCTCGTACAAATGGGTATGTCGTCATAACCTCACCTAGGGGTCCAATATATCCCAGGTCATTCCCTCACCGATTTGGCTCCTCCAGTGGAGCCTGTGAGGTTAGGATTGCTCTCGTACTTAAGGTTATGACGTTATTCCGCGTCTTAACCTCGCCGAGAGATCATTCAACCTGGCTAAGAACCCACATAGGTACCCTACTAGGCCAATGACCCAGAATCCACATAACTTTACTAATCAAAGAAGTGTGGGGAAAATTCTGACGCAGCACCCACCGTTCTAGAACACGTTTGCCCTTCTACTCACTCTGATTTCAAATCTGAAAGCCGTTTCGCTTTATGACGTCAGATTTTGAAGATGTTGATAAAGTTTTATTTTTCATAGAAAAGCATTCATCGAGAAATGTTTTCATTGGTTTCGTCGTTTTACAGACAAATACAAACATTTTCATTTGCTTATATTTATTGTTAATGGCAGTGGACATTATGGCATCCAATGGTTGTATAAATTTACCAGATTTCTTTTGATGTGTGTGCGGCTATTTAACAAACAAATCCAATAAGTTCTACATGTAGCAATCAACATTGTGGTGAAACTTCTGTCTGTGAGTTGCTTTCCTTGATACAATATTAAACATATGTAGTTCAGATTAGTAATGTTTTATTTTACCTGTCAAGATTACGGCCTTCAGGCTTTCTCTTCCATCTAACCAGGCACTGAAATATACATATACTACATGTATAACCTTACACTAATTAGATTAAATAAATATTAAATTAATAATAATACAAGAATGATGAGTGATGAGATTAAATTACGATGAAATAAATTAGACTCCTCCTGTGGGTGGTGGATGCAGACGAAGAACACACCCACGATATCCGCAGCCTGTCGTAAGAGGCAACTAAAATGGGCGACCAAGGTATGAGCGAATTAGAACCATGAGACTACTTGTAATTACTACCACCACGCGGGGAACACCATGGGTCGCCTTTACTTGCGAGTAGTACCACTACTTTTGGTACACAATACGTTTGTGATTAGTAGCAACAGAATGCGAATCAGGGTGGGATTTACAGTACCCGTAATTAGTACCACTACATGCGGAACAGCACGGTCTTACGTTGCCTGTAAACTAGTTCCATTATGTGAGGAACACCACAGGTTGACGTTGCCAGTAAGTTGAGCCGCAATGTGAGAAACACTATAGGTCTGCGTTACATGAGCGCATTACATCACCTGTGAGTAATACCACACTGTGTGGAATACTTCGAGTCTACGCTACTTTTGATTAGTACCGCAACATGACATATACCATGAATCTACTTTACTAACTATAAGTACCATTATGAGGGGCCGATGACATGGATTTTGTACCCCTTTAAATTACAAGCTTCATCGATTCACGATTGTGCTTTAGAAGCAGCCCCTTGTTCAGTAATACTATTGGTTTACGATAGTTTCTGGGAATGTGCGACGTTGCGGGTCGAATCCACTGATTGTTTTAAATTCATATTCACTCATTCACTCTTCGTCATCACGTTTTGAATGCTGGTCAGTGGATGATTTTGTACTTTTAAATTGTCATAACATTTCGTACCATTAGTGGCCGATGACCTGGATGTTGGGCTCATTTAAACAAAAATCATCATCATCATCATCATCAATAAATTAGATACAATGAAAGGAAACATTCTTAAAAGTAATATCCTACATATAAAAAGAGGTAGTCCATAAAATTTAATAGCATTTGAAAAAGAAAACCGTAAAGAATTTTAAACTAATCTTTTACCAGGGCATCGATGACAATATAATGGCTGTGTATAGCAGCATTGAGTTTACAGGTGATCCATACTGGTACATATAATGTATCTAAAATGCTTCCTTGAAAGTTTGAATACGATTTATCCGGTATATCTGAAAACGGTGGATGATAGAGATACATGAATCAACATGGTTCAGTTGTCTTAGAATGCGCGTTGGATGCCAAGATATCCACCGAAAGTCACTTTTTGTTAATCAGTGTTATTGGAGTGGTTATTTAGATTTCCTCAAGTGAGTCTAAGTATGGCTGTAGGAAAATTCTTAAGACATTTGTTTTTGAATTGTGATGCAAGATAACGGGAGTCGACAAGCGGAAGCACAGATTATCATATATAGCAATTGACAGAGCCTTAAAGTGAAAAATATTTGTTATCTGGTTCTAGCAGGCAAATGGAGTGATAGGATATGGGTTCTGGTTTCAACGGACACATAATAGGCGTTGAACTGGCTTGCAGGTTTCGCCAACGATAACAAACAGAAGTCAAGGTCAAATTTATTTACTTTATAGTGGAATGAAAAGCTATCTTACTAATAAGAGGTTGTTCAAGGACAGGTGGTCTCAGATAGAAGAAACAGAAACTTTTTAGTGTAGGCGTAAACTTTGAGTTGGAAGATTTTATTAATTTCTAATAGTGAAAGTGACAATTCTCTTAACAATATTTGATTATATGTAATAGTAAATGCTTGTGTTTATAGACAATGCTGTTATTTTAATAGGATTGTATGTAGGAGATTGTAGTTTAAAGTTCGTTGACTAACACACATTAGGTTTTAACTTAGATGTGTTTAGTATTATCGTAATCGCAAAGACGCACACAGAAGATGCTGTCTATTGTATACACTGCCTTATTTACGTATTGTATACACATTATACACACACACACACACACACACACACTAATGAACTGCCATCTTAAACTGATTAGTAGTAGTAGAAGAAGAAGAAGAAGACTGCCACATTAGCATGTCAACCAAATACCAACACAACAAACTCACAACATGAGTTCACACACTTTATAAGAAATGAACTCTACTACCCAAGACAGTCTATTTATATACTTTACCTGGCCGGGCTTCTAGAAATGGATGACAAAACATTTTTTCTCGTATCGTCTCGAGTCTCCAATAATCTATGTACAAATATATAGAACATTCTATAACACATGAGTGACAAAGGTGCGTTGTTCTGGTATCTTATCCTTTGTTGCACAATATGACATCGGATTTATGCATCATATTTAGAGAAGCAGCAATCCATAAAGGAGTGAGACAAGGCTGTAGTTTGTCCCCTCTCCTTTTCAATGTTTACATAGAACAGGCAGTAAAGGAAATCAAAGAGAAATTTGGAAAGGGAATCACAGTCCAAAGAGAGGAAATCAAAACCTTGAGATTTGCCGATGATATTGTTATTTTATCTGAGACTGCAGAAGATCTCGAGAAGTTGCTGAATGGTATGGATGAAGTCTTGGGTAAGGAGTACAAGATGAAAATAAATAAGTCCAAAACAAAAGTAATGGAGTGCAGTCGAACGAAGGCAGGTGATGTAGGAAATATTAGATTAGGAAATACAGTCTTAAAGGAAGTAGATGAATATTGTTACTTGGGTAGTAAAATAACTAACGATGGCAGAAGTAAGGAGGACATAAGATGCAGACTAGCACAAGCAAGGAAGAGCTTTCTTAAGGAAGAAATTTGCTCACTTCAAACATTGATATAGGAATTAGAAAGATGTTTTTGAAGACTTTTGTGTGGAGCGTGGCATTGTATGGAAGTGAAACATGGACGATAACTAGCTCAGAAAGAAAGAGAATAGAAGATTTTGAAATGTGGTGTTACAGAAGAAAGCTGAAGGTGAGATGGATAGATCGAATCACGAATGAAGAGATACTGAATCGACTTGGTGAGAGGAGATCGATTTGGCTATATTTGACGAGAAGAAGAGATAGAATGATAGGAAACGTCTTAAGACACCCAGGACTTGTTCAGTTGGTTTTTGAAGGTGTAGGTGGTAAGAACGGTAGGAGTAGACCAAGGTATGAATATGGCAAGCAGATTAGGGAGAGCAGATGTAGGATGCAATAGTTACGTAGAAATGAAAAGGTTAGCACATGATAGGGTGACATGGAGAGCTGCATCAAACCAGTCTATGGACTGATGACTCAAACAACAACATTTAGAGGTAATAATAAATGATATACTATTAAGTACGTGTTCTAACTTAAATAAAGCCTTATTAATATACATACAGCAGCCGTATCGTAACATAACCTCACATTTTTTTACACAAGATAATCATACAACACACAAATGACAAATGATACGAGCACGATTTATACCAAATAATGTCCATACATAACTACGTAATTACTAATAATAATAATAATAATAATAATAATAATAATAATAATAATAATAATAATAATGCCGACTTACGATCTCGATATTGTCACTATTTACCCATGGCTTTAGAGAATTGTCTCCCAAGTTATTGTAGTCCTTCACACTTTCATCAATATATGTGTTAACATCATAAGAGGATGTGTTCATATATAGATTGGTGTTATATAATGTAATATCTAGGTCCTAGAGATATTCGGTAATTCATGAGAAATGTTCTTGAAACTTTTAAGGTTGTAATTTTGAAATAAATCATTAATTACGAAATTTAAACTATTGGTAGGGATGATTTGAACTACAGCAGTGATTATATGAGTGAATAGATAGAAGTCCATACGGACCAAAACCAGTTATACCACAATGGTTAAGTGTATACATTTGTAACAATGTACACCATGTTTCTCTGTGGGTAACTGATGTGACTTAGAAATAATCTGAGGAGTAGAAATTGAGTGAGAATAGGACCTTAACGTATTCCACATTTCCTCAACAGAATATGTCGTAGGAAATTCACGTAGAATCTGTCTGAAATGTTTGGAAATGTTCTGATGGGCTGTACCCCTGATGTTCATACAAAACTCATAGCATACGAGTGAATTTTGCAGTTTGGGATTAAGATATGCTTCTTCTTCTTCTTCTTCGTTTTGCCTCATGACTGAGGCGTCGTGACTATCATAATATTCAGCCCTCTAGCCGATGAACCATACTCCGCCATTCTTCCCTATCTAAAGCTTTCAATGTGGTTACTCTGAGAGAACACGGTAGGGGGCCGTTCACCATGTCAATCCATCGCGTTGGTATTCGTCCTCGTTGTCTGGTTCCCTGGACTTTGCCCTCAACAATCAGCTTTTGAAGACTACCATCTCAGCGCATTATATGTCCAAAGTAGCGTACAATCCGCTGAGGGACCTTACACGATAGACGAACTTTTATCTGAAGTTGCTTTAGGATTGATGTGTTCGTGCGATGAGCTGTCCAAGGAATCCTCAACATTTTCCTCCAGCGCCACATTTCAAAGCTTTCTATCCGTTCACGATCACGTTTGAGGATGGTCCACGTCTCTGCGCCATACAAGAAGACTGAGAAGACTAGAGATTCAACGAGCTTCTTTTTTGTCTTAATGGTGATGTTGTTATCTTTCCAGATCCTCCGCAGACGGATCATTGCTACCTTTGCTATTTCAATTCTGCGCTTTATTTCATCTTTGGAACCACCAGAATTGGATAGTAAGGACCCTAGGTATACATACTGATGTACAACTTCACACCCTCCAATCTGTTTGATATGTGGACTGTTGTTGTTCTTACGATCAACAATCATGACTTTGGTTTTCTGTCGATTTAGGCGTAATCCAATTTCTAGGCTTGCTTCCTCTACCCTCTTGATCAGCTCTGTCAACTCCTCTTCTGATGATGCTATCAAGGTGGTGTCATCAGCAAATCTCAAATTGTTGATCTTGCATCCCCCAATGGAAAACCCTTTGTCCCAGCCTTCTAATGCAGTTCTCATTGCATATTCACCATAGATATTGAAAAGTAACGGTGACAGGGTACGTCCCTGGCGAACTCCAGCCCTTGTACGAAACTGCGGAGACTGTTTGTTTTGAATCTTCACAGTGGCTGTATTTTCCTTATACAAGGACTTGAGGAGATCAATCAAATGGAGTGGCAAACCCATGTCATCCGAAATTTTCCTAAGATGGTTCCATTTGACAGTATCAAAGGCCTTTTGGTAGTCAATAAAGCACAGATATACCGGAACATTGAATTCTCTAGCCTTTTCTATGATTTGTCTTAAGCTTAATATCTGTTCTCGAGTACCTTTTCCTTTCATAAATCCAGTCTGGACTTCAGGAATTTGATACTCTAGAAATGCCCGGAGTCTCTTGTGCAGGATATGAAGCATAACTTTACTGACATGTGAAATCAAAGCAATTAAGCGATAATTTTCACATTTTTTCCTCGATCCTTTCTTGTGGATTGGGTCAAAAGATTGACTGTACCCATTCCTCGGGCCATCTTTTAGAATTCCATATTGCTTGGCAGATTTTCAACAGCATTTCAATTCCAGCACTGTCTGTAGCTGTCAAGACTTCTGCACTTATTCCATCAGGTCCACACGCTTTTCCTGTTCTCAGCATTTTCAAAGCCATTTCTACTTCATCTCGGAGGATGTCAGGTTCAGGATCTGACTGCTTGTCTATCTTCACTTGATCTTGTGCCTTACATTGTTCACTGTACAGATCCTGGCAGTATAATCTCCATGTTTCCAGAACATTCTCTATATCCACAACATCATCCCCGTTTGAGTTCTGTATATTCCAGGAATATGGCTTGAATTCTCGAGTGATTATTCTAATTTTGTCAAAAAGATCCTTGCTGTGGTTTTGATTTGCATGGTCTTCAACCTCAAAACAAACATGCTACCTGTTTTTAATAAATGGCTTATTGTAGGATACGAAAAAAACGGTTCCATTTACTCGGAATTTGTACAGTTCTTTTCATTGCCTTATTCTTAAGTTGACACGCACAGACAACATGAAAACGCGGTAAACATTTATTACGTAATATCACTTGTGTTTAGTTTAACTAACTAATCGGAGGGAAAGACGTCAGAACTTTGGCAACAATTTGAGGCGTACTTGCTTACAAAAATTCTGGAAACTTTAAAACTGTGCACGTTAACTGAATGTAAGTATGCTTAGCATCAAGTTCTGAATAAGAATTTGAAGGATGCATAATTGCAGAACATCAGAAAAACATAATAATCATAATTTTTACAACAAGCATCGTAAATTTTGGGACATTCCAAGATAGGAAATGGACAACTGATGCGAAGTGGGCGGATGAACGTCGTGCTCGACACAGCAAGCTAATGAAAACCTACTAGAACAAAGAAAAATTGAATAAACGCCAGAATGTATAAAGCAACTTCTTGTAATGCCTAGTTTGCGGATTAGCGAATAATTTTTTTACTATGCCCTATAACAAGGCTGAATAAAATCACAGTAAGTGATAAGTAAATCTTATCTTCTCGCTAACATATCGCAGCAGCCAGTCCTCCTATTAACGAAGCTGAGAACGTTTGCGTAGATGAAGTAAAATGCTGGGAGGATTTAGCAAACGAACTCTTAATGAGTTCATCATTGTTAAACATGAAGCGCTAATGGTCGTTATTTAGTCCGTCCTCAGGCGAGTGAAGCATTGCAGCAAATGCCGACAGTATTAAATTGCTTTCCTCTGAACAGTGGTCCATTGCCTAGCTCTGATTGCGGGCCACGAGAAGTTACCCGATACCCACAACAGAAGGAGAAACATTCACATCAAAGCTGTTACAATTACATGCAATGCTATTTCGATCTGAGTGCGGGCTGTTGGATCCTGTTTCAAGTACTCACCGCCTGGGTAATTATACGTATTAGAGTTATTAAGTTCGTAGACTGGTCGTCTAGTGTCGCTGTGATACGCTACAGCGGAGAGTTTGAACCACAGGCCTTTGTCGTGACAGTTCTTCGCTATTCCCAGTAAGAGGCAGTCGTGTGCAGAACTGCGGTCTCCGTTGTCAAGGGTAGTTGAATGTCAGCGGAACTTTAAAATGTCGTAGTTTGAGCAAAGAGCAAATTCTGCCAAAAATTAAGCAAATCTCCTATCGAAACGTTTCATATGGTCAAGTCAAAATCGCCCGGATCACCACGAACTGTTAGCGCCAGTCCACAAGCATTCGGACCGTTTATGGTATTTCCTTTTAGATTTTGCATTGGGTTTATAGTAACTTACTGTCTTTGGTTCTTGGTTCTATAATTTTGCTCACAACTTTATGCTATTTAGCTTATGATAGCTTCTTTTGTTCCTGTTAACAATATGTTTTCTTTTCTCAAACTATTATTATTTCCCTCACGTCCTTCTAATTCATCTTCGCCTCCTTAGAATTCCTTAGCATGCCTGATTCCTTCCATTTCTTCATATTTCTCCAAATCCGCATTCTCTTTTTTCTCCTCCTCTCGTCTTCTCTTTTCTGTCATTCATCTCATACATTTTATACTTTATACATTATTCATTGTATATTTACATTGTTTATTTCTACTGCATTTTCCCTCCTAATAGTCTTAGTTTCTAATTAATATTTCATTATTTTTTTCCTCTAGTCCTTCCATACCCTTTCATTACTGTTATCACATTCATGTTATTTTTGATATTTACTCCTTTTCTTCCTCTCATTCTTCACTTCAGATAATTTTTACCTTAATTCAAGTCATCACTTCTTCCCAATCATGCATTTTGCTTTCAAAACCACAATTACTAGTTCACTATATGGCGTCTCCGAAATGTAGTAAAAGCAATCAGCGAGACGTAAAGCCAATAACATGTTCATAAACTTTTCTATCCTTGTTATCCTCCTCTTCTACGTTCCTTACGTCCGTTCCTATCCGTCCAACACCTCTTATAGTTAACCTTTCATCCATCTGTATCTCATCATATTTTCTCTTCCTTATTTTTTTCGTCTCTCGTCTCCTATACCCCTTTCTTCATAATATTCTCTACTCCTTGATTTTCAGACCCTTCCTCGTCCTCTTCTTTCCTGCTGTCTCTTATTCCTCTGGTCGTTGTCCTCTCTTAATTTATGTTGCTCTTCTTTGTTCTACCTTTATTTAAATATCTTCCCCTTATTATTCATTCCATTCTTCTTCTAGTTACTCAACACTACTTTATTATTTCCTTTTTCTGATTCATTCACGTTCGAACAAATGGATCTATATCTTATCCGATTTTGTCATATGTCTTGTAAAAGATATCGTCTGCATAACTTAGAGTTCGATAAATAACTTAGAATCCATTGATCGACAACAGAACAAACAGTGAACCTTAAGTCCATGCAAAGGTCTTCCTAATGTTATTCACGGGTAAAAGTGAAAAATCATGATCTTACAAGTTCCAGGCCTTTCTTTGTTCCTCGCATGTCTCATTTATCTCCCTCCCTTTGTGAATATATTTTAGCTTTACGTATCTTTTATTACGCAGTTTTGTCCCAGATAAGATGAGCGCTGCGTAGGATGGCATTGTATCCTCTGAGGAATTCTTAATTACCTTCTTAATTAAGTAAGGAAAATATGGAACCGTTAAATTATAAATTATAATTTAAAAAGTGATTACTGTACTATTTTGTTGAGGAGATAAACAACATTTACGAAATTAATCTCCTGAATCAGTGACTAATACTACAGCAGAATACGAGGAGATTCAACTAATCACAGCTGCCTATCACAAAAAATTTATCGCTTTTGTTTTATCACTTTAATTTTATCCCGCCTTCATGCATGTTCTGCAATTTCGTCATAAAAGTGCTCTTAAACCTCTTTTAAGCTTCTTCGTTTTAAAAATTTTCTTCAACAAAATATTTCATCAGTATTATCCTGAAGACATGTTGGAAATTTTAAATGGGAACGTGAAACAGTATATGCCAGAATTTTGGTTAATTCTAACTTCAAAAGTCCAACAAAGGAATTTGAATTAACCTACCGCTAAATCCCGGTTGTTTAGGCATGTATAGGTTTGAATGCAAACCTGCTGAAACGAGTAACATGTATAGTAGCGCGGACAACAGGGCTGCTATGCGATTTGCATACACATTAGGGGTACAGCCTGTTAGAACCCTTGAGGATAAACTACTCTCACTTCAAGGCAATTTTTTTTTGCATTCTAGCCTATTACTGACTAAACTTCCGGGATCTAAATATCACATACTGTGCTTACCTCAATTTGAAACGATTCCCACTATGTCTGCCGATCCTCGAGTTACAGTGGCACCAGAAACGTGGAAACAATAAGAGACCTCTAAACTGTGTAAGGATACGTTTTCAGGCTTAGAACGCGGGAACGTGAGTACATATCTACAATTCTATGCTCTACCGTGTAGGGAAGAAAAAGTATGAGTGTCTGAAATAAATAACAGGAGTATAGAGGCTCAATTGAGAATTTTTTGAAAAGGAAATTATATAGTGCTGATGGAATGAAACAAAGTGTATTTTCACATGAATGTACAGAGGTATGTTCTGACGCATGATGTGATATTTACCGGCAGATCTCAAGGATTGTCCGGTTTCCAGTATTTCGTTGCTCGCTTAGCAACATCCGGTGGACACGTGCAGGGTAATTAGAAGGTTAAACCTGCGGACGTTAGCATCAGTAGAAGAAGACTTCGCTCTCGTCACCCAGCCCTGGAAACTGCAAGGATGTTATTTGATCACGGGTTTAATATTAATGACTGCTAGACACAGACACGGCAGATCAATGCTACGACGGAACTACTTAAGATGCCGTCCATATCGTCCAAACCACCTCGCTTTCAACTGCCGCACAAGATCTGGTCGGTTCTTAACTGAATAAGAAGCAACACTGGCAGGTGTGCCGTTTACCTGCACAGGTCAAAGAAAATAACTTCTCCAAGTTGTGACTGTAGCACTGAAAATCAGATTGTTCACCATGTAGTTGAAGAATGTCCTCTGATAGCTTTCCTTCGCGTCCTGGTCATGACGGAGGGATCGTGGCCTGGATATTAGTTTTGTAATTTAAGATAATTATAAATATTATTTTTAGTGATGTAGCCAAAAGCTAAATAAATGCACAGCCATATGTTTGTGTACATTAGTTATACGGAGTAATGGACGGTGATAGGAAAAGTATGAAAGATAATTTTGGGTTATTCACTGGTTTACACGCTGACTGAACACAGCCACGGTGGACATTCTACTCCTCGTAGTGGAACTGGATGTGTTACTCTTTAATTCTAGGACGAACGTATCACGCTTGAAGGAGAGAAACTCATGTCCAGGTGATGACTTCAGATAGATGTACAAAGCTCCAGCAAACGGTAGATAATAAATGGAATACGTTCTACTGACCTAGTATACAACAGCAGACGAACAGTGGTTGCTATGTGTCGTGAAAATGATAATGTAAATTTCAAATAAACCAAAAATATACCGATGCTGAATAAAATGCACATCATTCATGACACTATGAGCATCACCAATCATCCCTAAACTTGTTTAAAATTGCTATTAGATTGCTCTGAAGTTATTTTCGAATAAGGACTAGGTGATCTTCAATTAATAACGGATATTTTACAAAGTGTCTTTCTGCTCAAGCATTTAAGGTTTTCGTAGTCAGTTGATTGACTCATTTCTTCTACTGGTAGCTGACAAATCAACTCTGCGTGAAGTTCTGGGTTTAGCCTTAACGGGCAGATGTTTCTAGCTGCCAAGACTCGAAGATCGCTACATACACGAATGTTCAAGGAACATACCATCTGCTGGCGAAGATCTTAAAACTTTTCTTGCATTTCCAGCCCTAGCACGATTCTATTTTACTCGTATCTTCCGCTTATGAGGAGTTAGATCATTCTCATAGCCCGAATTGTTCTCGAGTTTGGTCTAGGGGTCTGGTTTTCGATTCCCGACTGTGTCTGGTATTTAAACCTACTTTGTCATTAGAAATAATCTTAGGTAGTGCCCAATTCGCACACACATGGAAGTCGGCTATAGCACTTCTACTAGAAAAAGATGTGGATCGGGACCCACTGGAGGCCACAGACCGTTATTATTATTATTATTATTATTATTATTATTATTATTATTATTATTATTATTATTATTATTATTATTATTATCAAACATAATTTTTAAGTTTGAGAGTACCAATTTCGTATCTTTACAATATGTTACTCGAATCAAACATGATTTTTTTACGTAGTGTTGAATGGGAATATCAAATGACCGCCATAAATGTTCGAATACATTCCTATTTCTGTAGTTAGGTTACAGCCAAATAATGACAGAGTCAAATCAAATACGTATATATATTTAATTTGTTTTGTATTTCTTCATGACTGGCTCCGTGGTTTGCGTCATCTTGCATTCTAGAGATAGTGAATTCGAACCCAAATGTCGGCAGCCCTGAAGACGGTTTTCCCATTTTCACACCAGGCAAATTTCTGGGGTTTTACATTAATTAAGGCGAAGGCCGCTTCCGTCCTACTTCTTTCGCTTTCCTGTCCCATCGTCGCCATAAGACCTATCTGTGTCGGTGCGACGTGGAGCAAATGTTAAAAAATCTCATTTTAATAATTATTTCTTGTTTATTTTAATGTTGAAAGCATTTTTCGCAGACAAATTGTGTCGAAAGTTGAAGTTCTAAAGGGACGGAAATTCTTTCAAATTGTCAGCCTTGGATAGCTCTATCAAACTTAAAAAACATCAAATTTCGATAAGCACTTCCGCAGTTGCGAAAAGCGAACCTAAATTCGCTTGTGCCATTACTCCTTCTCCTTTTTATTCAAATCCTAGCCAAATTAACTCATTTACATTTTTATTCCTGTAATGTGTTCCTTGGTTCAATACTATCAGACCTTTCATTTATATTTTTGAAAAAATGTCCACGCGGAATGTAGTTATAAGGGCCCAAGTAAAACTCTGCATTGCCTTACATTAGCGCTCGTAGTGGTAGAAAATTTCTAATCGTATCGAACGTGTAACGATGATTTAGAAAAGGATTCTAACTTTAGGAATAAATCATGAATATATTATCATACTTAATTATATTTTAAGAATATATTTTATTTAACTAAAATATATAGCTCATATCCCTAGGATGTTTTTAACATACAGTTGCTTGCTTTAAGGTCTCGTACTGTGGATTTCCAGTTATTCGATGAATACTCGAAATTAATAAAGTTCAAGATCCAGATTCTGTCAAAATGAATTCTGTAGATCTTTTTATCTCCTGAAGGTAAGACATTCCATCCTAAATACATTATATCCTATAGATAAATTTGTTTACAAATTGTTTTCCTTGATAATGCCTTCCATAGAGAAGTATCGCAACTGTTACTTTAGAAATTCGCTTCTTGAGTGCACCGCACGCTAAAACAAACCAGAATTTCCTTGAAACTAGCCTTGACTTGTAAACTTTTATCCCGAGAGTAGCGGAGCCCACTCAGCGCTATGGGACGCTACGTTTGACTGTTCATGAATAAACTAAGCGCGGAAGTGGGTGCAGGCTTCCTTCTAAACGGCGACGAGATGTGTTTCAATCGATAGCTTGCTTTGTACACTGATACGTTGCCATGGTTACTCCACCTGCTGTCTGTGGCATTGTTATGGCAAACCTCTTCTTACCGTACAAGCCGCAGACAACAGACGACACGTGGTGGTATAATATCTAGCAGCAGACGAGGAGGATGAGGTACAGTAGAAAGAGGAAGAAAATGGAGAAAAACTTCCCGCTCCATTACACGAGAATGCAGAGAGTCATGGATATGTTTCTGGGCTTAAAAGAAGAGACAGTAAATACAGATTATTTGGTTATTTACCCTCCTAGTAACCTCTTACGACATGCAGGAGGTACATATAATGCATCGGACAAATAGAAATAAAAATGATTGTATCCATAGAAGAATTTAAATGCTCAGGATTTGTGAGAAAATGAAACACATTCTAGGCCTCGTATATGTATCAATTTACAATTTGCTTCAAGTCGCACCGACACAGAAAGATCTTATGACAACGATGAGATACAAAGGGGCTAGGAGTGGGAAATAATCGACCATGGCGTCAATGAAGGTACAGCGCCAGTGAAAATGGGAAACCATGGCAAACTATCTTGAGGGCTGCCGACAGTGGGGTTCGAACGCACTAACTCCCGAATGCAAGCTGATAGCTACGGGACCCAGGCCGCGCGGTCACATGCTCTCTTCGTAAATATAATACTGATCTAAGTATTATTATTACTATTATGGTTATTTTTTAATCTTTGTTCGTATCGGCCTACTTAGAACCACGTTATTTCTTCTCTGGGCTTCGATCCCTGCCCAGCGCTCCTTTCTTTCCTCCGTACACGTCCTTCCCGTCTTCAACTTTGGCATTTCTTGAAAACCCTGGTGGTCTTCTAGTTTCCTCCTGAGTACTTACGTACTTGTACATCTTCATAGGTGATCCCCATCTCCTGCAGAACACTTTCCACCTCCTTGAACCAAGTTGGCTGGGTCTTCTTATCTTTAAAATAGGTAAATATCTCGTTCGATAATCGTGTGGGTTTAATTCTTGGCAAGTGACCATAAAATACAATTCTCCTTCTCCGCATGACATCAGAGATCTTCTGGACAACGGCTATACAGTTCTTGGTTATGCCGACTCCTATATTCATCTTTGTCTTTAATTGAGTCAAGAATTCTCCCTAAGATTTTTCTTTCTGTAATTTCCAGTTTTATTATTATTATTATTATTATTATTATTATTATTATTATTATTATTATTATTATTATTATTATTGTTGTTGTTACCGTGTTTTAGTGGTAGGTAGAGGTGAAAGAAGGTGCGGGTGTGAATAGGTCTCCAACTACGGAATTAAAGTTAATGTAAAATTTAACAAGGTTATATTTTCTTTCCAAAATTCAGAAATAACAAGAATGGCAGGTACGGAGTAGCAAGGCAACAAAGTACAATTACAGTATTTACAGGATTTGGGCTTCGAGCCCTGAAAACACAATTCTTGAGCAACTAGCCCAACTTTACGATATACAAATTTCAACAACGGGGCAGAAGACCCCAATCAAACCCTGGAGCACTTGCTCCAAATTACACAGTAAAGCCTCCTCGAGGCATACAACACTCAGTTTTCAAAAAAAAAGAGCCACTCGCTCTCAACTTTAAGCCTCTCCCAGGCCACACCAAACTCCACCTTCAAGCTGTCCTCAACGGACATAAACACCGGGGTAAAATACCCAATCTACTGAGGCCTATTAAGTGAGAAAAGGTTAATTATATGGCCTCTAAAATACCAACTTGAAAGGAGGCTCTCCGCACTCCTAATACACTTTATTTAAAACCTACTTGGCACTAGGCCGTTAATGCAAGGGCTAATCCCATACTACAGAGGTGACTTCAGAAAAGAACAATTTACATTATATTAACGAAGAATAGGTTGAGAAAAATAAGTTCACCTCAAAACAATATGATTGGGAGCTCGAGAGGGTTAAGCACTCTCTATCCCGATATGCAGTTTAAAAGATGAAATAGATACAAGTTTCTTTACATTTTAAGGAAGGTTACATAATGGAAAAAGCTTCGGACCCGCCCCGAGAGTTAAACTGCTGAGCTAGCAAAGAAAGAAGTTATTAATTGGCCATTACCTTGTTGTTGACCGCTGCCGAAGAAGGAGGCGCTTCCCGCCCCCTGCTATGTACTTTACACACTGAAAGATGGAACAGAAGTGGCACAGAGACCCAAAAATCAGCAGTTTATATACTCTCGCGGAAGGTTCTAGGCGTTAGGGGAATGAGAACACCCGCCCACAATCACTTTATTGGAGAAAAAAGAGAAACCCCTACACAAGATGAAGAGGAAACACATTATTGGTGGAAAATTAAGTTAAGAAATTCGGGATTGGCTAGATTTAAAACAAGGGGAAAGAAAGGGTTAATATTGCCAACTTAAACAATGACTGAAAAAATTTAGCAAGGAACGAACTTTTGAAATTAAATTTTCTCCAAAAAAACAGTTCTTTCACTCCGCACTAGGGTGCACTATTGCTGATCTTCAGTAGTGTCCTCTAGAAGAGAAAGTTCACACTTCTTACTTCAAGCAAAACAAAAACACATCAAAAATGACACAGTTCTAAAACTCCAAAATTTACAGGTAGTGACATCTTCTGAGAAAGTAGAAAATTAATACCGTCAATAAAGTTCAGACTTCCTCCAGCAGAGGAGTTTCAACTGGCGCACATTTTAAATTAGCGGCGTGGAGGTGTACCGCCCGGTACAATTATTATTATTATTATTATTATTATTATTATTATTATTATTATTATTATTATTATTATTATTATTAGCCAGCCCTGTGGTGCGAGTATAGAGAGCTGTCTCTTATTCCAAGGTCTTGGGATCGTTTCCTGAACAGTTCAAGTAGTTCTTATTGTTAGTTTATTAACGTCCCATTAACACATCGAAGGTTTTTGACGACGCCGAGGTGCAAGAATTTTGTCTTGCAAGAGTTCTTTTACGTGTCAGTATATCTACTAACAGGAAGCTGACGTATTTTAGCAGCTCCAAATAGCACCGGACTAAGCCAGGCTTCTTAAAACAAGTACATTTAGTACGGTACTTTAAATTATAAGAAACTAAGTGCATATATTCGTAATGATTGCAAACGTTGAGTACACTCTCCCCAGTTGTTCATCATCCGTGACTGGAATTCATTCATTCAATCAATTACAGTGTCAATGTTGCCATACATGTCTCTCAAGTTACGGCGTTCTGAGTTAGTATTAGGGAAGTGTATTCTTTACAACAACTGAATTACGCGGAACGAAGTAATATCTTGCTCATTCCTCTTTATACTCCTCAGAAATTCTATTACCTTCACTTAGTCTGTTATTCTCCTTCTTCCATCTGATCGTTCTACCCCGCTAAACCGATTCCCACAATAAATGGCCCATATCTCTCTTCCTGATTGTTTCCGCAAGTTTTTTTTTTTTTTGCCAGCACTGTTTTATTCGCTACTTTGTCACTTCGCGTTTATCTTCACTTCCATTTTTCCGCAGACTCACATCTGAATTACCTCAATTTCAACCTTTTTTCAACCCCGTCTTCATTATAGACCAGATGAGAGGTACGATATATCATAAATAAGAGTTTCTCTGGCAACATGACTTGAAGAGCTAGTTCTTCTCCAGCTTCTATAAATAACAGGCAAAACAATTGAAAAATTAGTTCCATAATGCACAATTCTGCACAAGAAATATGTCCCATCAGGGAAGGACGATTTTGGTCGGAAATGAATTGTCTAAGATTCTCGTCTTCACCATTGTCAACGTGCCTTCCCTCTTTCTTGCTTCTGGTAAGAATGTCATGCTGATAAACGGGATGGAAAGTCATGGTGCAAGTTTATCCAAGAGGAAAATTACCCCAGCTTTTACCTGCAGTGTTAAGGGAGTACATTGTAAGTACCTTGGTGTTAATATCAGGAAAGATCTTCATTGGGATAATCAAATTAACGGGATTTTCCGTAAATGTTATAGATCTCTTCATATAGAATCCGGATGTTTAGGCTGTAAAAGGGTTGAATACAAACTTACTAAAGCAAATAACAAGTGTATTCTCTTACCCGGACAACAGTTCTGCTAAGAGATTTGCATAAATATTACGGAACCTGCCTATTGGAGCCCCCGCAATTAATGTTACCCTCGCCACACTACTGAAGACCTGGTAGACGAACAGTTCCTACATTTGCATTTAACCTGTTACTGCCTAGTTGTGAGGGAATTTAGATGTTGTACTAGGGATGTAAAGGAGAGGGTGTATAGGTCTCCGGTGTGAGCACAATTATGGGAGTGTGTGGGACCCTCACCAGGATTACTCGATTCAGGAAGTGGAAGAGATCAAAAGGAAAGCGCCACCAATATTTTATGGGTAATATTTTACAAAAGAGTAGTGGTAGAAATGCTGAAAACCTTGGACTGGGAAGATTGTGAATAAGGAGAAGAGCTGCTCGACTAAGCGGTATGTTGCGGAATGGTGGACACTACCAGGCAGAACCCGAAACAGAAGTCACTCTCAACAATGTCACAGCGACGTAGAAGACCTTACGTACGTATTTGTTGCCTGTAAACATGGGCAAGCCCTTAGAAATCCATACCACCACCGTAGTGCAACCATCATCACTAGTACATCGAAGGAACTTCAACGCGAATTATACGAATTGCGCTCAACGTATCCTCTGAGTCGATACCCTGGCTCGACTTGACACTGCAATTTTCTGGGAACTAAGTGGTGTAGTGACTTAGTCACATAGAAATATATGTAAAATGCTAGGGGATTTTAATATTTTCTTGCAGCATCTTCATAAAAATAAAACCTTCAAAGACAGCTGCAGTTTATATATTTCCATTATCATTTCCCCCATTTACAAGGGGATATGCACCTTAGTTGTTTTTGTCGTGTCTTCCTTTTACTTTAGTCATCATTCCTCAAGCCAGAAAAAGCAGGCCTGGACAAATGAGAAAGGAATCTAGGAGCCAGGAATCAAAATTAATTGTACGCGCTTACCTCTGTAGTATTAATCAGTTCATTCTTATCACTCGTTCAATAGGTCTAAGTATATTCTAGGCCGGTCAGCAGCCCTACTATGAGGTTTGCATAAACATTAGGGGCACGCCTTCTTGGAACTTAATACAATACGGAACAGCGGACAACATGACACTTCCTACTCGACAAATTAGGTCGAATTCAATCATATTACTGATTTAACATCCGAGCTCTGCTCATGAGTTTTGTGGAAAAACGAGATCGTTCATTCATTCATAAATTTTAGGTAACTACACTTCTTTCTTTCGTCACCGTAGCGACCGGGCGCCTAGGATTTTCCCGTCCTGCGTATAAGCAATGCACTTGGCTCATAATCATGCACTTTTCCTTCAAGCATCTAGCATCTTCCACCTTCGTTTCTCTGTTATTCCTCTCATACTGCTTCTATAATTGAAATCATTTTCTTGGCCTGAAAGTAAGTCACTATTTTCGAGATTTAGTATCACGTGTCTATAGAAGGTATCCCCTCTATCTGGAACATGCCATTTATCATGTTTGTATTGTTTATATTTGTAACATTATTACTGTTTAATGATAAGAGTGTTATATTATTACTATTGTTATTATTTTTATTATTATTATATTATTATTATTATTATTAACATCTTTGGAGCCAGGTTAATAAAGCAGTAATAGGTAAGAATGTAAACTTACAAATAGACACGCAGAACCGTTTTGCTATGAGAAATCAAGTTACTCTTGGTACATTACGGAAATGCGGGCTAGAAGACTCTTCCTACTAGCCAAATGAGTCTGTTTTCTGACGTATTTCTGTCTAAATATTCGCGTTCGAATAATGACAATAAAAATAAGAAGAATAATAAGTAAAATGGTCATTTTTCTTGCTTGTCATCTAAGAATCTCTATCAATAACAATAACAATAATAATAATAATAATGTAACAATGTGTCAGTACGAAGAGTGGTGCAGTGAGATATATCGCCGGCACTGTGTGTGGTCGGCTGTTTGTAACGAGAGGTGTTTGTTTAAGGGAGCTAGACAAGACGAATGGTGTGACGTTTCTACAAGACGAAGCGCCTGTCTGCACCGAGTGACCTCGGGTCACGGCTTACGACCTGAGGGAAACGACACAGAGGTACCCACAAGTCGGATCTTACAAATAACTAGTAACACCATTCGTTTATTTCAAGCGTGGAGTGGCAGTCACCAGAGAGAGAGAGAGAGGACGGTGTAACAAAACAAGTGAGTGATATTCTGAATGAAATGAGAAGTTAAAGAATATAATAACAAAGATTATAATGTTATCTAGAAATTGGAGTGAGAAATGCTCGCGGCTACGAGAGAAAAATAAGTTAACAAGAGAATTGTATGGTGATACAACGTAGATACGAACGAATAACGTAAATTAAAAAGAATTACCCTCGTGGATCTGTTCTTGTCTAAGTGCAACTTTTCCCAGGCAGACCCTCCACGGAGTATTAGCAGTCTGACGTGTGGGATGCTGTGTGTAGATGTGGTGGATGAACGTGTTGTGTGTTTTGTAAGAATTGTGGAGAGGTGTCGAGGCAGTAAAATTCCCAATCGTCCGAGGCATTGTAATTAATCATGCGTTGTTAAAATGACTACCCGTCCTGAGAAAGAACCTACGTTTCCTCGAACCGAAGGCTATTTTCCTACTACTCAGCCATTTTCATGTTCAGTATTAAATATAAGAACATCAAGTAAAACCTAAGAAGTGAATATTGAAATAAGAACATTTTAAGTTCACTCCGGATCAATTGCCAAGCTGCAACCTGCCACACAGTTGTGACAGCCAAGTCACGTGAACATGGCATCAGCAGGGATTAGGAGAAGACTGGGTAATCTTCAATACCATGTGTAGTTTCAGTATATACATAACTTGAATGTAGATGTTCAGTCTCTCACCTACCATTCCAGGACAATAGACACACACACACACACACACACGCATATTTCTCTGTCTCTTCAACTCAAACACCAACAACGCTGCGGCGGTAGACATTCTGTCCCTTACTCAGGACGTACTGCAGAACTCTATCTTGAAGTGAACAAAATTTAGAGCTTAATGAATATGTATTTTTAAGGCTTTATAATTAGCTTTCTTCTCTGTAAAACTGCAAACAGTAATACATACTATACAAGGGCTATCCTTAAATAAGCCTGTCACCAAACACAATAAACAGGTTAAATATTCTTAATGGGATCCACCGAATAATTTACGACCTTTACGGTCAGAGAATAATACATTTAGAGGACGTAATGAGGGGATCAATCCTTATCTTCATGCTGGAGTACAGCTACACTTCAGTTACTACGAAATTAGCTCCAGTGTAGATTCAGCCGAAACTCTCCTACACATTTCAAAAGCTCATTATCACTGTCGGCTCAACGGTGTAGGAGTAGCATGACTGCCCCATACCCAAAGGACCTAGGTTCGATTTCCGGCCATGCCAGGGATTTTGATATGGATCTTGGGGCTGATTCGACGTCCACTCAGCTACGGGATTACAACTGGGGAGCTATCTGACGTTGAGATAGCTGCCCCGATCTAGAAAGAGAAGAACAACGGCCGTGAGGATTTTTCGTGCTGACCACTCGACACCTCGTGATCTGCAGGCCTTCTGGCTGAGCAGCAGTCGCTTGGTAGGCCATGGACCTTTGGGACTGTTGCAACATGGGAGTTGGGTTGGTATGGGTTATTATCACACGAGCCTGGATGTTTTATAGTAATAGCCAGCTCTACAGTCTTACTGAAGCGAGTAGCAAGTATACTCTATCCTGCACAAATGTTATGCTATGAATTTTCCATATACAGCAGGGATACGGCTCAACAGAACCCCTAGAATTCAAGTTACTCCCGCTATATTGTGGAAGAAGGGATACACCGTGGAGCCGGCAGTGATGATCAATCTTTGAAGTTTGTAGGAGAGGTTGGGCCTAATGTCCAAAGCAGCTAATTTCACAGTGACTGAAATATAGCTCTACTCTAGCATGAAGATAAGCCTAGAGCCTTGATGTTGAAATAGGTTAAAATGTAAACACGCTAAAGCAATATATAACAAGTATACTCTACCCAGACAACAGTTGTGCTATTAGATTTGCATAAAGAGTAGGATTCTGGCCTATTAGAACCCCTAAAACTTATGTTACTCTCGCTACACTACCGAAAAGCGGGGAGACGACACTTCCTACCAGGTAAGTTGGTATGCATTCTAACCTACTGCTGCCTAAACATCCCGAATCTAATTATGACGCTATATTTCGCTTTCAAATATCTCCACCACTGTCTACATGGATACTGTATACAAACTTATAGATAATTTTTTGCCATGCTGTAACTTCAATGTTATTTCATTGAATTGTTTCGACTGAAGAAAAAATACTTCTCACCTGTTAACAAATTAACTCTGATATGTATAACTTATACCCGTCTTATCTGACTGTTCCCCGTTTCCAATACATTTATTCACGTTTGAACGGGGATCTTTTATTGAAAACAGCACGTAGTAAGCACACACGTCGGTGACATCAAAAGGTGACCGGTCGGGTAAGTAAAAGTACCGCGAAGTCAACATCATTCGTCAGGATGAGAGACACGAATGAATGAACCATTCTCTCTGCAGGTGTTCCCGATATTGAATAAAGCTTGTTTTATGTCACATGTTGGAGAGGAGATTGGAACAGAGCTTTGCGCAGGAGGGACGAGGACGTACGGTAGAGAGCCCAGTACTGTCAAATATACAAGAAAATCAGGACACCGGATCTACCGCAATAAACATGCAGAGGAGGACCCACACGAGATCAAATCATCATTGCCAGATTCAGGTGTGAAAACGGAGCTCTGGCTGCATTCGGAGATGGTACGTTCGAATCCCCTTTGGGATCCACGATGATGGTTTCCTGCACTTTCCTATTTTCATACCAGGCAAATGATGTATTGTAAGACCACGTCCCCATTCTTGTGTCGCGGAAAACCTTCTATGTGTTAATACAACGTTAAAGGAAATTGCAAAACTGGAGCTTTGGCCAACAGGTACTGGGCTAAAAAAGGTCAGAAGAAGTGCAGAATATTTTGCAAAAGAAGTGAGAAGACAATGGGACACGTTTTATTCAAGTTAACGCTGATGATACGAGGGAGGAAGAAAGGAAGAACCCGTCAAGACGAATTAAAGATGGTGTGAAAAATGTGGATGGAGCCATTTTAAACTAGCAGAAACAGGTACGATATAGGCTTTCCGGCTTATTCTGCGTCAAGAAAATACGGGGGAATTCTTTACCTTTCACTGGTTTTACCCAGATTGTGAGCAAATTGTCTCCACTTTTACATCCTCTGGTATACGAAATTCCCTGTACTTGCGGTAAGGCATACATTGGCCAAACATGCCGGTCCATTGGTACTCGCATCAAGGAACATGAACGTAATATTCGTCTCAACCAGCCAGACAAATCAATAGCTGAGCACGCTCTATCGTCGGGTCATGATGGCATGTTCCAAGATGCTCGAGCTCTTACCCACACTAGACACTACAGGTCCAGGATTATGCGGGAAGCTGTGGAAATACGTAGAAATCGTAACAATTTCAACAGGGACACTGTCTATCAATTAATACCTGGCCGCCAGTCATTTTACGTAGGTAGTTCCCTTCCCTGTCCCTTCTACTATTGTTACTTCGTTTCGGTGTTTTCCAAATTCGAACGTTCCTCATCGCCAGATGTTTCATTCCAGGTTTGTGTCAATGTCATACCTTCATATGGGCGTACGCCTGTTATGTTATGTGACCCTCTCAGACTGATTCTCATGATTTCGTCAGCTTCCACTCCGAATGCTGGCGCTGTATCGCGTCCGGAGAGCCATCTGGTGACGAATGAACGTACCCTTTTCACTTCTATTGGGTAGCGCCTAAATTCAAAGTTCATTATTTTAGAAGCATTTCTCGTGCACAGTTGAGATTTTCTTCTGATGACGCAGAGCAAAGTTCTCTGCGAAACGTAAAGAATTTCACCTTATTGCCTTGATATGGAATAAGCCCAAAAGCCTATATCATGTCCATAGCAGAAACAGTTTTTAATGACGTATGGTTCCCGGAGAAGCCTGGTGTAAGTCTTCGTTTAGCAGACGGCCTATTGGTGTCCACATGTCTGTGAGGATTGGACCCTACCTCAGATTATTTATACTGACGAAGATGGCACACAAACCCAGCCGCCGAACCGGACGAATTAACCACTTACGGTTAAAATCCCCGACCCGGCCGTAAAACAAACCCGGTATCCGCTGGACCAACGGCCAGATCATTAACCATGCAGCCCGGCAACAGAAACAGACATATTTTGTAAATAAATCCCTGTACAAATTATGTTTCTATGTGTGGTGTCATACGGAACTGAAAGACGGACATTAGGAAAGAAAGATACAAGGTATCTGGAATATTTTGAAATATGGTTGTGGAGAAGAAGGGGAAAGTGAAATTATTAGATAAAGTGAGAAATGATGAAGTGCTAAGAAGGGAAGGAGAGAATAGACACCTGATGAAAACGATAACGGAGAGGGAAATATCATGGTTGGGTCACATACTGCGTAACTACGCAGAAATTGTCCTCAACAGAGGATGATGGAGGGAAATACACATATAATAAGAAGAAGAATGTATAATCATTGCATATTGGTTTAACATTGTAAATAAAAAATATCTTTCAACATAATTATAATACGTAGAGACCGGATGTAGAGGGACTTATACAGTGGAAAGCAAACATTACAAGGCGAGTAACTAGAATACTATTACTTGCTCAACGGTTCTGGTATGAGATTTGCATAAGCATTAGGGGTAAAACCTATTATCGCCCCTAGAATTTTGTTATTCTCGCTGCATTACACAAGATTGGACCAGACGATATTTCCCACTAGCCAAATGAGTTCGTATTGTAATCTATTACTGCCTTAATATCCGTCGAGCAGTAGAGATAGGTTAACATGATATTAGAAAAATGTTAATGCAGAAAGGTAGGAACTCTTACTACGTATTTTGACTTTCTTTGCATAATAGGAGTAAAATACGAAGTTTGAGGCAAACGTTTGTAGTATATACAGAGTGATCCACTATTATATCCCCGTATTTATTTCACTATTATTCTGTCATTAACAATGCTACATGGTTGCTTTCAATTCTGTTATGTACTATGTTCCTTGCCATTTCATATATGAACGTAGGCACCAGTATTAGCAGCACACCATTGCAACATGACATTTGATACACGCGCACACTCCTCCCTAATGACTTCCTCCAGAGTGTCCAAGTCACACGGTTTTCTGTCATACACCTTCTCTTTCAAATACCCCCAGAAAAAATCCAATGGGATCAAGTCTGGACTTCTCGGTGGTCACTCAAAATTACCGCGACGTCCAATAACGCGGCCCGGAAAAGCATTGTCAATCCATTCAATGCAAACTGGGGAGGTGCATAAAGTGCACATTGTCCACTCCTGCCCAGGTTGAAACAATGGGATAAAGTTTGTAGCATGTTGCAACGGTCTGTCAGGAACATTGGGCCCCGACTGCAATGGTTTGCTGTTATGCTGGTGCCTACAATGAAATATGAAAAGGCAAGAACCATAGTACATAATAGAATTGAAAGCAATTATGTAACATTGCTAATGCCAGAGTAATAGCGAAATAAATCTAAGATATAATAGTGGATCATCCTGGCATGTCATCACACAGTCGCTCTCCATGTAGACGTCTCTGCAAACATCCTTTTAATTTTTTCGTTATTTGCTGCTATTTTGACACTGTCTACAATTTGGTACCTTCTCCTTCCATTTACCGGTCCTTCTAGATCTCCCATCAGCAAACACTCTTCGTGGTCAGTTCCTCTTCCCTGTATGGATGGTGTGCAATAACTTCCTCTTTTCTTCAACTCTCTCTTCAATAAATGGTCGTTCCCTACCGTTTCCACCCAAGACATACTTTCCATACTTCTCCATAACCACATCTCAAATGCTTCTAGTCTCTTTTCATCAACCTTCATTAGCGTCCAGGTCTCTGCTCCATACAACGCCACACTCCTAAAAAAGAATTTCGCCAGCCTCCGCCTTTACCTCAAAAGTCCAAGCCCCCACATATGAATCTCTTCGTTCTGTTGAAGACTTTTTAGCGATGACAATGCAAGTCCCTACCTTCCTACTGCTTCTCATATTATGCTAAGTGACACTTACGGGCAAAATTACGGGAGAGGACGTCATGGAAGAAACTGGAAGAGCTTTTACAAGTGGAAGAAGGTGAAGAAGGTATCCTATTACTGTTTATAGTAGTCATATTAAGAAAAGGAAAGATAGCGAAGCTGATTACTTACTCGTAACCTGCCATTAAAGTACAAGTTTGAATTAGAACGAAGTATGTTGGAGAAATTGAGAGTGCTCAAATGCAATTCTCTAAAAGGAACCCAATTGCCATACAATCCTAAAAATACAGTATCTCTTAAAAATCATAAAAGTACAGTACATGAAGTACAGTATATAATAATATTACGTAAGCAAAACGAAAGTTTAGGCGTAAC
The DNA here is from genome assembly GCF_040414725.1 of Anabrus simplex. NCBI lineage: Eukaryota > Metazoa > Arthropoda > Insecta > Orthoptera > Tettigoniidae > Anabrus > Anabrus simplex. Next base: position 213,346,648 of record NC_090279.1, on the reverse strand, counting down.
CTTTTAAGAATATTATCACTCCAGACTCATTCCAGTACAGAATATCCATTCTCAGTTGTTTCTTTATTCGTTGCGTAATGCGGAGAGACTACTCCTTGTGTAGACTCCTTAAAAAAGAACGAATTCAAACATGACCTGCTGGTTCATTCAGCATGGAAAGTGCACACCGCCTGCTGTATGTTTGTCTGTAATAAATCATACGGCTGGCAGATCTTCGTTTCTGCTTCTTCTTTGTGGAGAAAGAACCTATTCACACAGCTTCCATCTGTGCTGTTGGCGAGATGCTTGCGGCTTCCAAATTTCTAGTGAACAATTTAGAATTCAGTCTCTCTACCCTGCTCACCGGTAAGTTGAACTGAAAGTTACATGCGGTAGGTTGAGGATATCAAAAGAATCCATCCAGTGGGACATAACAAATATTCTCAAAGCTAACACTTTGCTATTGCAAAAGAAGTGCGAGAGGTTTGTCACACCTCTTCAGGCGTAGAATAATTCACTTGGGTGTTAGCAAGAAGTGAATGCACGGAGTAAAACTTTTTCGTAGGTAGAAAGAAGAATTCACTTGCTTATAATACATTCTCATAAGCAGTTACAATAAAATTAAACCCAGAATGGTATTTCCGAATATTTTACTATTTTGTTGATAAGGAATAGAGAAATACTGAATTAAATGCATCAAACTAAATAAAAGGTAAGAACTTCGAATATAAAAAGGACAAATTGGTGTGAAATAATCATAAATATGTTTCGGTAAAAGTAATTCAACTTTGTATCGATTAATTTTCATTAGGGAGATATTGGATTCGAACGCAACTGACGGCAGCCCTGAAGATGGATTTCCGTGGTTTCCTATTTTCACATCAGGCAATTTGATTGATTGATTGATTGATTGATTGATTGATTGATTGATTGATTGATTGATTGATTGATTGATTGATTGATTGATTGATTGATTGATTGATTGATTGATTGATTGATTGATTGATTGATTGATTGATTGATTGATTGATTGATTGATTGATTGATTGATTGATTGATTGATTGATTGATTGATTGATTGATTGATTGATTGATTGATTGATTGATTGATTGATTGATTGATTGATTGATTGATTGATTGATTGATTGATTGATTGATTGATTGATTGATTGATTGATTGATTGATTGATTGATTGATTGATTGATTGATTGAGTGATTGATTGATTGATTGATTCAATCTGCAATCTAACTAATTATTGCCTAAAATTTCGGACTCTAGTTCTAAAATTCTAAGATTCCAGCAGTTCGTTTGACACTCTTAATATTGACATGTCATTAGTTTAGTTAGAAGAACTTCATCTAAGCTCATCATTATCGATTCATGAATAGAAAACTAAATATTTAATACAAGTAACAAGGTGTTCTTTGTCACAGTTGGGTCTTGTAGACACACTCTCCTAGAATACGGTGTGTCTTAAAGGGTTCCATTAATCCGTTTAAATCCTGTATATTGGTTTTGTTCGGCTCCTGGAGATGCTTCCCTTCATACATTTCTACCCTCGCCATGTGTTAAAGAAGTGAAAGTGGCAGATCGACCGCCCTCTTACCCCGAAGGCCACCCTCCCTCCCTCTCATAACACGGATAACTGAGGGGGAGTTACATCGACCAGACCGCACCACACAGATGGCGACGACAAAGTTTGCTGACTGACTGCTTGGCTGAGGGGTTGAAATTAAAAACAAACATTCATCCTAACAGCCTGTCCGTCCGCCTGACTCCGAGCTCTGTCAAAGTGGCAACTTCTGGGAGAGGGGGAATGAAATTAAAAAGAGGAGACCACCTGACTTGACACCTCGTAACAGACAGATCCCAATTGCCGGAGACGTGTAGCTTGCAACGTCGGACAACTTCCACTGGCCACTCTACAGATCAGTAGAGCGCAGTTGTTTCGGCAGTAATAGGTTAGAGTGCAAAGCTGGTAGGAACTGTCGTCCACCAGCTCTTCCGTAGTGTAGCGAGAGTAACATAAATTGTAGGGGTTCTAACAGATCGGGTCGGTAATATATACTTATGCAAACCACATAGAAGAACTGTTGTCGGGGTAAACAATAATTTTTTTTTGGCTTTAGTATGTTTTCATTCTAACGTATTAGAACATAAACATCCGGGCTACAGTGATCACGGAATATATCGTCGCATAACAAACGAAGTATCACATCATTTTCTAAGCTGTATACAGCGTGCAGAAAAACTTTACAACGTAAATTAACAAGTATTGTGAACATTTGAACTGTAGGTCTGCGGTGATTAGACTCGGCGCTACGCGCGCTCAAGCACCTCAGATTGGCTGCCAGACTCCAAGATGGTAGAGTGTGAGAGACTAACACACGATTTGTTTTTGGGTTACATTTCAGCTGGACACAATGAAAACGGACAAAAGTACATTATTTCAGAGCTGATGTTCCACATGTTCCCATCGAACTTGGCAGCATCCCACCTGTGTAACACTGCTAACGGGAAGTAAAAGGCACAAGGAATGAAATTGGCCAGGAACACCACCAATGAACTTTCAATGCATTGAGGAAGGTCGCCTGGAGGATATACCAGTTTATATACAGGGTACGAGTGCTTCACCGAGCACTTGAGACAATGGAATCCGTTGTCAGCAAGTTACAATTCAGGCGATCTGATAACGTTCACCACCCACGAACTCTAAATTATCTGTGGTCAGATCACGTCCACCCACTTTTCCACCTCCAACACATTGCAGGAGACCTCTGTGTACATTAAGACAATGCACCATCCACACACTCCTGAATGGCGATTGATTTGTTCGATGAACACTCAAGGGATATAAGGATAATTGTCTGGTTTCCTAAGGTGTTAATCCTACTGAGCACAACTACCATGGTATAGAGAAAGATGTGCGCACTCTTGGTCCTGCTACCTGCATCACTGTCCATGGAACGGTATGATCTCACATGCTTCCGGTATCGTGTGGACTCTCTCACGCCAGATGACCACCATTATCAGTAAGGATCGGTTGTTTAGGCTGTAATAAGTTAGAATGCAAACATACCAAAGCAAACAATAAGTATACTCTACCTGGACAACAGTTCTGTCATGAGATTTGCATAAACAGTAGAATGCGGTTCTATTAAAACCCTTAAACATTATGTTACTCTCGCTACACTACCGACGAGCGGGTAGACGACAGTTCCTACCAGGTAAGATGATTGAGGTCTAACCTACAGTATTACTTATCAATCGCTTAATGCGTATTTACAAAATAAATGTACTGAAAACAGCTAGGGGGTGGAGAAAAAATTAAGTTTTGGTGTTTCTGAATGCTTTATCTAGAAAGTACAACAGTATGCGATTTAGAACTTTTGGGCATTTTGGCAGAGAAATTTATTTAGCGGGGACGAAACAGCCAAGACGCATGGGTTGTACGTTTGTAGAAATATACCGTCTTCTTCTTGTGAAAACTGAGAAAGAATATCTTAATACCTTTTTCCACAGACCTATTCAGTTGGATTATCCGTGGTTTTTAATTGTTCGCGTATATTATCTTCATTATTAAGCCAAATATTTGGAAGTTGACTCCAGTTCCTTCTGCATAAGCGTCCCCTTGTCGCAAGAAAACTCTTTGAAACGCTAACTGGGAGTGCATTAAATCCTCCTTCTCTATCTCCCGTTTTACTTCTTGGAGAAATGGCCGTTAAATTCCTTAAAATGAATGCAGTGGCCTCAAAAAGTCGAGAGGATTAGAAGAAAGTAGACAGCGACAGGTAGAGTTCAGCAGAGAGGTCGCAAAGTTGAGAGGAGTGTTTGCGTGTCTGTCCTAAGTTTTTGTCCTCCTCTTTCTTTTAATCAAGAAGTCTTCAGTGGAATCTTCCTCTGTTAATTTAAGTCTCCAGTTTTAAGCTGTGTAAAGTCCAAGTCTAGGGTCAAGTTCTTTTAACTTGCTAATATCAAGAAAGTTTAAGTCCATCTCTCTCAACGTTGATCTCGATTAAAAGAAACTTGTTTATCTGTACTTCTAACGCAAGTGTTGTTAAGCGCTCTGAGTTCTTAATGACTGCTCTATTACGGATTAACGGTGGAAACTGCTAACCATTAGCAACACGGTGGTGAGGGGTTACTTGCCCACCCCGTCTCAGGAAACCTTGGGTTCTATTCCTGGGCATTCCAAGAAAACTTTTTCTAGGGGAACAGAATTTAATCACCTTCATAGGATTATATGACCACCTTGTACGATGTAATATTTAGCGGATTTTCTCATTTAAGATGAGAATTACAGTGAAATATATTTTAATTTCGAAAATCCCATGCTCATTGATTGAGATTTAAAACCTGCTGAGTTCTATCAAAATCATCGAACACACAACCCTCACACGTGTAAGTCTTCTAGTGCATTGTGTTGATCGTTTAAGGAAATATAAATTACGTACTGTCCTGTCTGCAAGCTCCACCAATTTAAATCCTTTGAAACTTTTACATGCGGGTGCATTAAAAATCGCTTGTGCGCTCATCTGCAGCGTCAGATAACACAACTTTCCGTGACCTCATTCCGAGACGGCACGTAAATCTCTTAAACATTCTCGTTCAACAACCTCTACATCAGGTATTAAGAAGGTGTAACGACCAGAGCTCGGATGTTTAGGCATGTTTACTCTAGCCCGGTCACAATTTTGCTATAATATTTGCATAAACAACAGGGGCCCAGTCTGTGAGAACCCCTAGAAGAGAGATTACTCTTGCTACATTACAGCAGAGCGGGCTGGACAACACTTCCTACTAATCGGATCAGTTTAGATTTTCACCTAATACAACCTAACATCCAAGCTTTAATAATAATAATTCTATGTCATTACAATTTCAACAATAATAAAACCCAGTGTGAAGTTCGCTGCCTACCGTATGGTCTAGCGAAGGCCCCGGGTTCTATCCATAGCTAGGTTAAGGATTTTATGTGATTTGACAGCTGGTTCTAAGTCCACTCAGCTTACGTGATTACAACTGAGAAATTATCCGACAGTGACATAACGGCCCCGGTATAGGAAACCAAAAATATCGGCGAAGAAGATCGCCGGGCTGATTATTTAGCACCTCTTAGTCCGCAGACCTTGGGAGTGAACAGTGGTCGCTTGGTAGGCCATTGACCGGGGTTATGGTTTGATTTGGTAAAATTCTATTTTATTTTGTACCAAGATTTAATCGTGGGGAGGTGTTGGCCATCGTGTTGGATTTTAGACTCAAAGCCTGGTTACAACAGGTAACCCGGTATGGAGTTAAACTTAATGGTCGAGTAATTTCCTGGCTCATAGCAGATACGGAAATGCCACAAGGTTGCTTCATTGGACCACAACTATTCACAGTCTACGTAATGCAGGCGGCACTTGTCTAGAGTATTCTTGCCGCGTGCTAATATACTCATGTTCATAAAAACCAGGCACTGTTTAACCTCAAATAAGAGGTTATGCACCATGAAGCATGTTATTTGTATCATCTTGTTGAGACGATTCCGGAAAGAAGGGTGAGTCCAACGGCCTCTCTCTGGGTCTCTCGCTGCTAAATCGCAGCAATTAGTTTGATATGTACGGGGAGATAGATCTTAAAATAGACTTGTTTCCTGAGACTGACAAGGGGACCATCCGGTAATTGTCAACTTGAATACAATTCTTGGAAACCGATATATTTTATTATATTCATGGGGTAAATTCCATGGAATTATAGGTCACTTTAACTACATACATATCAGAGTTACGTGTCCTGATCGTCAGAGGGCTGTCACATACATCAATATTCGTATAAGTTTTCGGCAACTATCAGGTAGGAAAAGGCAAGTGATGGTGATTATTGTTTAAAGAGGAGGTCTGGGGAAGAAGAGCCGTGGCCATAACAACTGCCCTAGTATTTGCCTGGTGTAAAAGAGGGAACTACGGAAAACAATCTTCAGGGGTGACGATGATGCGTTTCGAAGTTATGATCTCCAGAATGCAAGCTACAACTATATGGCCCGTAGAACACACTCGGTTACACATTGCTATTGCTTCATCTTCCCTTAGTCGAAGCAACCGTATTTATGAGTAGATTACACTCACTGTAACAACGCTATAATCAAAAGTACACTTCCCCGTGCGGTGGCGTGTCACTTTAGTGTCGATAATATTATGAGATTTAATTTCCACCGAAATTGATACTCTAATCTGAAGGTAAGTCATGCTCAGTCAGGGCAGTCAGCTGACTCGCGTTCGACGCGCGCACCGACGAATTTCATTGGTTGTGACAAGCAAATTGTTGCATGAAAGATGCTTCTATCTCCATTTTCAAACCAATATTGAAACTTTAAGCGATGTCTAGTTAAACATCGACTGAACATTGTTCATGCAATGGAAGATTGTGCTCAATTTAGACGTTGTTTAGGTAGACGTTATCTAAGGCTTACAACTAGTCATCGTTTCTGCATTCGGCCCAATGAGTCTTGAAATGTATACGGAATGAAGTTTACAACCGTGTCTGACAGTAAGTTCTGAGTCCACGGTTGGCACGTTTAGCTCCTGCCCGCGCAGGCGCGCTGTCAGGGGTACTGGCATGTCCTATATCATCTCAAGGAACCGAAGACACAAATTTTGACATCCCTGTTGCGGAGTTGTGAACGTCTCAGCTTCCATGACTCCTGGCCTCAGAATCGATTCCCGGTAGGTACACACGGGAATTCATGAGATACATTTATTGCTGACAATGTAAGTATTTCATTGCAGTGCTACTGATATTATGAATGTCATAAGTTCACATTATGCACGATTCTGTCTCGAGAGCTGTCACAGTTCAACAGCAGAAACAAATAAGGGTAAAAAGGCCAAGTGTTATATAAAGGAAGTAAGAAACACAAGAAGAAACGACGTTGGGAAACACAATCGGACATTCATGGCTTAAACGAATTATAAGGAGGAAGACTTGGAGCCGAGGAGACAGATATACGAAGACAAAGAGGAAATAAAGAAAAGAAGGAATCTGCTGGCTCGCTTCTTGCCAAAACCCATTAGAGAAGGAGAGAAAAAATATACCTACTTTATTTCCCCAGTGCGAGAAACCTTCACTTTCTCCTACAAATATTTCCCAAAGAATAAAGAGAAGAAGAAAAAGCAAGTGCTATGCGCATAGCGAGTGTAATCCTTCTCTTATTAACGAGCCCATTGCTGACGTAATTTCCTCTCCTGGGGAAGGCGTGCAACAATGAACTCCCTCTTCATCCGCCTGAGTAATAAACGAGACTCTTCGTAGGAATACACAATTTTAAGTCAGGATTTTGAAGTTAAAAAGTACAGAACTGAGATGTCCAAAGAGTATGATTAGAGTGAGTACTTTTTTAGGTTTATTGCTTGAGAAATCTCTTTATACGAGGGTTGTTTCGTAAGTTTATAAGACTTACCAACAATAATATTCCACTGACTAAGTAATCGGACGGGGAAAATCACAAGTACGGAGTAGAATTAACCAAGAATAAAGTAACGCGAAAAAGAATTTAAAACATCTTATCCTCTCACAGTATTGAGATCAGGAAAAGTCCTACAAAATAATAGGACAAGTCCTATAAAATTATATGTTTGGAGTGTAGATTTATATGGCTGTGAAACTTAGACTGCGGGAACTGAGAAAGAAAGGAGGCTAAAATTCTTCAACATCTGGTGCTAGACACGAATGATGAAAATAAAGTTCTTCGAAGAATGTCCTTCGAAGAAAGTAAACTGTGAAATTGCGTTGTGGAAAGATGAATGCAGCTTAATGGATACCTACCAAGTAGGGAGAGGACTTTTGGATATTAATAGGTTAGAATTCAAACTTACACTAGAGTACAAAAGTTAAGCATAATCACTAAATGAGGCCATACCGCCTGAGAGAAATTTCAGAAGGATTGCCGAACAAACGGAAGCTGAAACACACACGCTATATGTCAAACAACTTATCCGTAAAAAGCAGTCTCAGAAAGGTTCTGATCAACAACTAACAAAACTTGGCAATGTTTTCCATAACAAAATATGCTGCTAGTAGGATGTATGGTTAACCCTAACAGCCACACATGCTTCGCAGCGACGTCACATGCTCTCTATCAGATGGTCCAAGAGCTCTTGTGGCAGTGGATTCCATTCCTCCGAAAGGGAAATGCGAAGGTCTTGGAGGGTCATTGGTGGAGGATAACGGGATGAAATTCGCCTCCCCAATGCATCCCAGGCATATTATATAGGATTCAGATCCACAGACCTCGGTGGCCAGTCCATGCGATGAATGTCTTCCCCAGCCGGAAATTCATTCAACAGAGCAGCGCGCTGCGGTCGGGCATTATCGTCCATTAAGAGGAAATCTGGACCAACCGCACCTCTGAAGAGTCGAACATGTGGTCTCAATACCTCATCTCCGCATCTTCGAGCGTTAAGTGTTCCTCGGACCGCCCATGAAGATGTGCAGGTCCGTACGGCCATTCAACATGATGCCTCCCCCCGCCATGGCGCCACTACGACTATACTGATCCCATTCCACGATGTTCCAGTGATTTTATCGGCTACCCAGTTCTCTCCAGATTAATGTGCGACGGGAATCATTCTGCAAACTGAAGCGGGATTCATCTGTGAAGAGCACATGCCTCCATTCATTGATGGTCCAATTTCGATGTTGACGGCTCCACAGTAAACGGGTCTCTGCGCGACGCACATCGGTGGACTTCGGGCAAACAGCCGTGCTGTTCTGAGCCTCCTATACACAGTTTGCCGGGAAACGGAAACCCCTGAGATGGCTGCAAGCTCCACCGACAATTGTCTTGCAGGTACACTCCGATTTCGTCGGCCGGTTAAGCCCAGATATTGGTCCTGCTGTGGGGTTTTACCCTTGGTCGTCCTGGTACTGGACTAAGACTAACATCTCCTGTGTCTCGAAATCGTCTCCAAAGCTTGGAAATGACACTTTGTGGCACATTCAAGGATACGGTGACTTCGCCCTGTGTTTGGCCTGCTTTTATGCGGCCGAGTATTCTACCTTGCAAAACGGGGGACATATGGCGTCCATATGTCATTATGTTGTCCTCTTCACCACGAGGCTACACTCCGCACACTATAACAGGGCAAACACGACTGATGGAATATGGGGTGCAGGCACTGACTGTGTTACCTTGCGGTTAAGCCGCTAGTCAAAACAGACAGCACTTCTATACAGAGCGAACACGTAAGGTTGGTAGGTGCATATGTCGTGCGATTTGCCTTCTGCTTCCTGTTGCCCTGCTTACTCATAACTTATGCTTAACTTTTGGACACTAGCGTATTTTACCAAGACGCAATATCTTCTATCCGCACAACTCTTCTTCACTGAAGTTTGCACAGATATTAGCAGTTAGAAGTATCAGAACCCCTGAACGTTATGCAACTCACCGACTTAACTGTAGAGTGGTTAGATCGGAAGTACTCACGCAGGCGAACCGCAGTGGCGTTGTAGCTACGTTACAAGTTCTCCCCGACACTGGCGATCACTGCGGCGATATACTGTACGAGTTTTAAATGGAGACAGAAGTCTACGTCATTTTCAATTTACGTTGTAAGAAATAATTATTTATGTTCATTGCAGTTTACGTGCTTTGACCGGATGCAAAAAGAGTTAGGCTTACAACCTCAAGTATTTTTGTAATGTACGCAATAAATTGCAGTTTTTTCTATTACAATTTATGAGGTATTTTAGAAGCATTCCTCATACAAACAGAGTAAAGGTGGATACGCTGTGGCTTGTAGTTGCTTGGGTTAAAATTATCTGATAAACTCTCCCACAATACAACTATGCTTAATGGAAATAACATCAGTTAGGTTATTTATTTGAAGGCATACTGTGCATCTATTTCGTAGAAACATTTACAAGATTGTTATACTTTAATCTTGGATAGTAAATAACTATGTTCTCACTCGTGATAAAACCACCTCTCGACATGTAAAGTCTAATTATTATCACCGGACGCCTGATAAATGTTAAATACTATGCTCGGAAATTCGGTAAACAGGAAAAGTCACGCAACGCAACAACACTGTGCTAAATCATTGTTGCATAATATCATTTTATTACTTTTTTCTTCAAAGTAACAGGAATTTTACTACTTTTAAATGAAAATACTGTCGTTCCCATACAAGGAAATGTAAATCGTACCTTGTACGCATAAACACTGTACCCTTGTAGATTGTAACACAAAATTTATAACGTGTCGGTTTCTTTTGAATGAATAAATATAAGAAAATAAAACTGACTACTGTTTATATCGAGCGTAGTATAAATGAAACGGGAATATCTCGAAAAGGTCAGGTTTTTGTTGCGATTATAGAGTTTTATTTTAAATTATGTATCCCACTCAGCACTTCGCTGGGCATTGTAGGAGAACTTCGCGATCACAATCGAACGTCAACGCTCCCTCCCTTCCCAGCAAAGTGCGTTCGCTCCCTCGCATCACTGTGACGTATGCTTGCTACGCAAGCTGCCCGCATTTACGTCACCGCAACCCGGCTGCACTGGGCTGGCCTCAACGGGTGGCCAGCTGAGCACCTCTGGGCTGGATGAAACTTGCGCCTTATTCAAACACGCCTGCATTCTAATGTTTTAATCCCGAAAAAGAAATGTTCTACTAATAAGGCATGAAGGGCTCTTAATAAAATATTGGAAGGACATGTAGAAAGGAAAATAACAAAAGGAAGACCACGGCTTAGGTACTTACACTATGTTCTGAAAATTGCAGGGTAGAGGAACTATAAGGAAATGAAGAGGAAAGTGCAGAAGCGAGGAGAATGGAATAATGATGCCAACAAGTCTGTGGACTGAACACCACGCGAAAGGAGAAGAATAAAAAGACTACTTATGGCTGTCAGTTGAAATATGCTTCGTCTCATCTGCTGCCATTCATCTCTGTTAGATGGTATGAGTGCTGGTACTATAAAATCTACAATTTCAAATAACCAACCCAAAAATCTCGTGTAGCTTGTGTATTTGGCATGGCCGAGCCTAGTGAAATGAAACACCTGTACGGATTGAAACAAATTTATTCCAAAATCACGGAACAAATAAAAATAGTAAACTGGGATTCACGTTCTTAGCTGGTGCAGCTCTTTTCTGGCCCACCCCAATGAAGGTGAACTGCGTGTACTATTTTCATTAGATACCAGCCTTCGTGCCATTCTTAAATCTCTGGTAATACCAGGATTAGAACGCCGGCCGTCAAGGACGCCAGATCTAACCGTTACGCTGTGGAGGCGGACATGAAACACGCGGTGTTCGCCCTGCATTCTCGCGGCCGCACTGGACAAGTGAGACGTGTAACATGATGAGTGACGTAATTGTCAGCGTCGGACGTACTATGATCATCTTGTTGGGTGAATATTTCTTGAACGGATGGATATATCTCGATGCTGCTTTCACCATCATGTTTGCATTGATGAGGTTTCATTATGTTCGACATTTCAGCATTATGCACATTATGTTTCTAGTGTCTTTTGTTAGGTACTCTGTTTAAATCTCTTCTGTCAAGTGATCCCAGGAATTGCGTGTGCAATTTTGGGGATTTATTTGTAGATTTATGCGTTGGGATTGGGGCAGTGCACTTCTAGTTCTTGGGTCAGAAACATTTCTGGTGATTTTGCGCTCTTCAAATTCCAAGTTAACCGCATCAGTTACGGTTGACAGCACAAACACCTGTGCTATTGAAATAAAACAAGGAGTGAGGCAAGGCTGTGTTCCATCTCCGCTTCTCTTAATTATTCTGAAACGGTATTTTCTGAAGCACTAGAAGGAAAACAGGAGGGTATCGTTGTTAATGGGATGTGTTCTGCTTGCAGCAAGTTCAGAAAATCTCCAGATATTACTAAACTGTGTCATTGAACACAGTGCTGCAAGCAGGTATGCGATTAAACATGAAAAAGACCATAGTAATGGTCGTAAACAAACATGTTATCCAACCTGTTAACTTGACAGTAGCTGGCACATCACTGCAGCAAGTCCACCGCTTTAAGTATCTCGGCAGCGAACTTGATCACAGCTGTTGAAATTAGCTTCCGGATTGCGCATAATGAGCACACTTCTCTGTAACAGAGACCTTAAATCAATCTCAGTCTCCGTTTAATACGGTGGTACGTATTTTCTGGAACCGAGACTTGGACCCTAACAGAGAAAACCACCAAGAACTTCGATCTTTTGAGATGTGGTGCTACCGACGCCTGGTCAGAATATCATGGGTTGACAGAATATGTAACACTGAAGTACTCCAACGCCTAAACAAAGAGCTGTGGATTACGCACAACATCAAAAAGAAGAAATTTGTACTTTGACCATATCATTCGAAATGATAAATATAGACTCGTTCAGCTTATCTTAGAAGATACAATTGAATGAAAGAGAAGTAGGGGAAGAAGGAGAATGATATGGTCTCCGTACCCCCGCCCTTTTCCGAGTTGCTGAGAATAAGAACTAGATCGCTGTGATGACAGCCGACATCCAATGAGGATACGGTACAAGAAGGTGAAGAAAACATCAAATTGTTCCTTCAGTGTTTTATGCTGGAAATGTAGTGTGTATGATGCCTACAGTGATTCCAATTTGATTACTGTAGCATAGGTCGGAATTTCCAGTTCTAGGACAGACTTCCGTTTGTGAGAAGAAAGTTCTCGCGAATTAAAAAATAGTTTCAATTTCCTGGAATTCATTTTGTCATGTTTTGATGTAGGTATGTCATGAATAAAATTTTGCTTTCTGGTATGAAATGTCTAGTCCAATTTTCACCGCTTTACGACATCAGTATAATAAATCTTAATTCTACACCTTTGATGTTTTAATGTTATAATACACCAAAAAGGAGTTGTACTAAACAAACAAAATTCGAGAGCCGTGTTTGCACATCTGAAAGATGATGCCTATTCATATTTACCAGCTAGTCGTAGAAGAGCGGAGCTAGTATCGTCACTATGATTTTGCAAACCAAGTTCGCTTTATGTACTTGCTGAACACTTGGTGAGCGTTAGTCATTGTCCTGTGTTGACGTCATGAGGTAGGCATAAGTCAGGCATGCCTTAACGAGACGAAAAAGATAGTGTCAGCAACTTAAAGAGTTTGATCGGGGCTGCGAAAATGTGGATGTTCTTTCCGTGATAAATATTGTCTCTTTCTGCTTATCTTATAAGGTATAATTGAAGGAAGGAGATTCATGAGTAGAAGGGAATATTTCGGCTACGGAATTTATGACAATGGTATGGGATCATTACCCCCCACAGTTTTCCGAGTTGCAGAGAAAAAGAAATACTTCGCCGTGCTGACAGTGGACATCCAATGAGGATACGATGCGTCGTGGACATCCTGGACCTACACCAGGAGTTATCTTCTGCGGAGCGATTTCTTTTGACAACAGGAACACTTGCGTTATTATCCAAGAACCGTGACAGCGGATTTGATCGTCAGACTGGTGATTGAACCGGTTGTGCTAGCATTCACTCACACATTGGCTAGGATGTAACCACAGTGCATCGGTGTTGGCAACAATGTTCACGGGTAGGCACTGTCTCAAGAATAACGTGCTCCGGTTGGATATGGGCCACCACGAAGAGGGATGACCGCCGTTTTCGTCGCACGGATCTGGTGAGTCGTATTGCATCTGCAATAGTCAGTAGAGCTTCAGTGCTTCAGGTGGCACCAGACTGAAACAACGTACTGTAACAAATCAATTACTTGAGGAAAAGGTGTGAGTCAGACGACCTGTAGCGTTCATGTCACTAACTCCGAATCACTGCCATCTGCAGTATCAGTGGTGTTAAGCTGGAACTTATTGGACGTCGGAGTGGAGATTTTTGTTCTCAGATGAGAGCCATTTCTGTCTTGGTACCGATAATGGCCGCAGGTTAGTAAGAAGGAGGCCAAGTGTGCTCTTGTTATCCATGAACCGTGACAGCGGATTTGTTCCTCAGTCTGGTGATTGAACCGGTTGTGCTGGCATTCATTCGCACTATCCGTTGGGGGAGGGGGTTCGAAGAGGATAACGCTCGCCTTCATACCGCTGCTATCACCAAACGTGCTCTACAGAGTGTCGACTAGTTGCTCCGGCCTGCGACATCACCTTACCTTTCGCCCATTGAGCACATATAGGACATCATGGATGACAAATCCAGCATCATACAATATCACATTTACCGTTGCATATTTGACCGACAAGTGCAACAGGCGTGGAACTCCGTGCCATAATATGATACACGACACGTGTACGACACAACGCATACAACATTGCACGCTACCATTGGAAATCGAGGTGACTACAGTGGTTATTAGTATATCACCATGTAACATGCCTTTTCGTGCATACCTGAACCCGTAAGCTGGAAACATTAATCAAATAAACATGTTACATTGAAAATTCCCTAGCCTAAGTGCATTCCTCTACTAAACTAATGTCTTCTTGGTATTAGGATTTCATTTTCTACCAGTGTATTATTAAAATATATGTACTAAATGAAGTTATTGCTCGGGGTGTTCTTTTCTAACACTGTACTGGCTGAGTGCATTCCTTTCAACTTTATCAATACCGCCTGCGTGACTTACCATTGTTACTGAATACGGAACTAAATCCCCTTTTATCCCACGCAGATAGAGACTTGTTAGTCCCACTATGCCCGCCTCAAACAGCTGCCGGATTAAATATTCAGCACTCACACGAAGTTCGGGGCTTTATCTCGCTACATAGAGCAAGCAAGAAGTACTTTAACCCATTTAACCGCCTGAAATCTACTATCAAGGAACTTAAATCGAAAGTCTTTAACTGTAGACGACAGTAATTGATAACCTAATCAAGTAGGGAAAGAGAGGAAATATTATCTTGACCGAGTTATATCGATCTACACAGATGTCAGAGAGCATTTCCGACTTTTTTGGGACCTCGGACTTTTAGGCAGTTATGTGTTACATTGCAAATTCCTTTTTTTGTCAGGAAGAGCCGTGCAGCCTGTTCTACCGTAATGTAGCAAGAGTAACATAAATGGTAGGGGGTTCTAATAGGCGGGGACCCTAATATTTCACCAAAGCTCATAGCAGACCTGTTCTTCTGGTAGAGTATACTTATATTTGGTCTAGTATATTTGCATTCTAACCAATTACAGCCTAAACATCTGTGCGCTAGTGATTGTAAATTACTACGATTCACCCCCGTTTAACAGAATAAACAGGTTTTTTCAGTTTGTGTAACGTAATGTTTAATAAAATATTTTCCTCTTTAATCTCAACCACTCGATTGCAACCTGTTTCCTTGCCTAATAACTCGGACAATAACACCTTTAACTGACAACAACACAGTTCCACTTTAATTCAAGGGAAGTCTTCCACCTCATTTGTGGTTGAAAGAGCTCCTTACTTGGTGGTCGCTCTATGCATTACCCAGGAGACACGGCTTGTCATCCCCCGTGCCTTCACAATGCTACACGACGACAAATGTTCCCCCTACTTTTCCCCTTCACTTGCTCTCCGTTCATCCTTGTAACAACACAAAGAGAGACCCACACACACACATACCCCCTTCACGTGAGCACGACCAATTTCTGGACCAACTGCTTCCTTTTCTTCGTAATCCTGATAAAAAGATAGCCTGCATCAGCATTTCAAAGACTGTATACCATGTGAAATGAAAAGGACCACCTTTTATAGGGAGTTACTTCGAAATAACAGGAAATACATTGTGAAACACAGGTAAAGTTACTTCTGGGTAGATTTCAATACAATGTTGCACTACAGTGGTTGCGTGATCACAATTTGTCTTCACGGTGTATTTTCTCTAATACGAGGGTAATTCATAAAGTACGGTGACATAGTGCTGAAGTTGATCGAGATCACATACCGAGAGTGAAGAGTTATCTACAACCTGTACAAAAAAAAAATACTCTGCAGTGGTGAACCGACGGCAATGAAAAGGAAGCAGCATCCAGATGTGAGTCAGGCAGGGCTGAAGTGTATCCACTGTCCTTTCCATTTTACATATAGAACAGGCGGAGAAGGAATTGAAATAGGAATTAAGAAAAGCAATCAAAATCAAAGGAAATAAAATCAAAACTGAAAAATGTCGAAGATATTGTTATTTAATCTGAGTCTGCAGAAGATCTGTAGAAATTGCTGAATGTTATGGACTAAGTTTTGGGTAAGGAGTACAAGATGAAAATAAAGAAATCCGAAACAAAAGTAATGGAGTGCAGTCAATCAACCAACCAATCAATACTGATCTGCATTTAGGGCAGTCGCCCAGGTGGCAGATTCCCTGTCTGTTGCTTTCCTAGCCTTTTGCTAAATGATTTCAAAGAAATTGGAAATTTATTGAACGTCTCCCTTGGTAAGTTATTTTCTTTGGACTTCCCACTGTCGGCAGCCCTGAAGATGGTCTTCCGTGGTTTCCCATTTTCACACCAGGCAAATGCCGGGGCTGTACCTTAATTAAGGCCACGGCCGCTTCCTTCCAATTCCTAGGCCTTCCCTATCCCATCGTCGCCATAAGACCTATCTGTGTCGGTGCGACGTAAAGCAATTAGTAAAAAAATTCTTTGGATTTTTTCCAGTTCTTGAATCAGGTAATCCTGGTGAGGGTCCCATACACTGGGACCATACTATAGTTGGGGTCTTACCAGAGACTTATATGCCCTCTCCTTTACATCCTTACTACAACCCCTAAACACCGAACGAAGTCGGGGAATATTGCGTTGGGAAATGCACTCTTAAAGGAAGTAGATTAATATTGTTACTTGGGTAGTACTGTAGAATAACTGACGAGGGCAGAAGTAAGGAGGGCATAAAACTTAGACCAGCAAAGCGAGAAAGGCTTTCCATAAGAAAAAAAATGTACTCACTTCGAACATTGGCATAGGAATTAGAAATATATTTTGAAGAGAGAGCATGGTATTGTATAGAGGTGAAATACTGACGATAACTGGCTCAGAAAAAAAAGATAGGAAAAGACTTTGAAGAAGAATGATGAAGGCTAAGTGGGTAGATCGAATACGAATGAAGAGATACTGAATCGAATTGGTGGGAGGAGGTCGATTTGAATAAATTTCACTAGAAGGTATAAAATGAAGGGACACATCTTAACAAACTCAGAACTTGTTCTGTTAGTTTTTGAGGGAAATGTAGGTGGTAGGGGTAGACCAGGTGTGCATATGACAAACAAATTAGAGCAGATGGGGCATGTAGTAAGGTTAGAACAGGATAGGGTGGCAATGAGGAATGCATCAAAGTAGTCTATGGACTGTTGTCTCAAAAACAACGAGAACAAAGAAGGTAATAAGACCCCTGCCACGTTCAAACGATCTCTTGTACCAAATATGGACTTGGTACATATTAATTTTGCACATAATTCTCTCACTTGTTTCAAAGTGTGAGAGGTGAGTGACATTGTTGCTAGTTTTCCACCAAGGTGGCCGCTGTTCGAATCCCCCGCAATGGATGCTGTACTTTTGAAATAAAATTCCGTTCCTAAGGATCGAATGAATGGGTGTCCCATTGTTTTGATTTCAGTATCGAGACTGTAGTCTAAAACTAGCTTTGTTTGAAATTCAATTCCATCTAGTTCATTGATTCCGTAGATCAGAATGCTGGATTTGGTTTTCTGTATAAAGGAACGTGTGGTGGGCCGTTGAATGTTTAAATGCTTCCGGAGGGCATTTAGACCATTTCATGTGTTATATTGGTACGTTCTATTCCTGCGTACTTCCCAATAGAAATGTACTACATAGAGTTATACAAAATGAGTTCTAACATGAAAATAAAGCGCTTCCAGACCCATGTTCATATAACATATTTTCTTCTTCTAGTGTGAGGAATGTGTCCTGAAAGTTTGAGCATAACTGTTTACATCCTGTATATATGTAGTTATAAAAAATGAGTTCTAACACGGAAATGAAGCGTTTTCAGACCCATGTCCATTTAAGATATTTTCTTCTTCTACGTGTGAGGAATGTGTCCTGAAAGTTTGAGCATAACTTTTTACAGCCTGTATATATGTAGAATTATACAAAATTAGTTCTAACATGAAATAAAGTTTGAGCGTAACTTTTTACGTTATACAAAATTAGTTCTAACATGGAAGTAAAGCATTTCCAGTCCCATATCCATTTAATAAATGTTCTTCTTTTGCGTGTGAGGGATATGTCCTGAAAGTTTAGCCATACATTTTTCTTACACCTTGTGTATGTGTGTGTATCTTTATTGGAGACTGCTCCCACTGTCAGAGGCACTGAATATGGTTTTTCATTTTCACACCAGGCAAGGCTCTACCTTACTTAAGGACACGGTCACGTCCTTCTCACTCCATACCACCGTCACCATAAGACATATCTGTGTGACGTAAAAAATATATTAAAAAAGGACTGCTACTTCTTCCAACGTGCATTCCTCAAGCAAACGTAGCCCTCTATTTGCCACAATCTTTGTTTGTTTGTTTTCTCAAACAATTGTGCACTCTCCAAAGCCACTATCGTATGTTCTTGGGTAAAGCCCGTTTATTTTCTTGTTAGCATACCTTTTAAGCAAACAAAGCATTGTATCATATTTACTATTTCTCTTCTTAGCCTAATTTTCCTTAGCACGTATTATTGGTTCATTGTCCGGCTCCATGGCTAAATGGTTAGCGTGCTGGCCTTTGGTCACAGGGGTCCCGGGTTCGATTCCCGGCAGGGCCGGGAATTTTAACCATCATTGGTTAATTTCGCTGGCACGGTGGCTGGGTGTATGTGTCGTCTTCATCATCATTTCATCCTCATCCTGACATGCAGGTCGCCCACGGGAGTCAAATCAAAAGACCTGCACCTGGCGAGCCGAACCCGTCCTGGGATATCCCGGCACTAAAAGCCATACGCCATTGGTTCATTTCTTACGTGTACAATTTATCCCTTATCAAAACCAACTTTAAACAGAAGCAGATGTTAATAATAATAATAATAATAATATATATATATATTACTTATAAAATATTCTCGAGAACAATTCACAATCGGTGCAAATGCCAACTGAAGAAAGAATTAGGGGAGTACTAAGGAGGATTTCGAGCATGACGTAGTTATCCAGATCAAATCATACCACTAAAATTATTAATGGATATATACAAACGACGACAGAAACCAGTGAATATCACTTTCATAGACTTTCGGAAAGCTTATGATTGCATTCACCATCCTTCAGTAATAAAAATATTACGAAATTTTGGATTACATTCAAAATTACTTAAAACGATAAGTTTAACGTTAACAAATACAAAATCAAAGGTGAAATTTAGATTAGAATTATCCGAAGCATTCACAATCAGAACAGGACTAAGACAAGGTGATGTATTATCACCACTTTTATTTAATTGTACTCTGGAATACTTGATGAGAGAATGGTATAATGAGAATAACAAACAATAAAAATTGGATACACTAAGGATGAAAGTTGCCTAAATTGCTTAATGAAGCTCGGAATCAAATCATAAGTCTCCAAACTATTTTTGGAAAAATAGGATTAAAAGTTTCATTTGAGAATAATAAAATACTGGCAATATCCCCTTTTAATGAGCAGTGATCTGATATGTGAGAATGAAGTAGAAATTGTAAAACAATTTAAATACCTTCGAGAAAGTGTAACATATAATTTTAATGAAAACATTTCATGGACAGAGAGAATGAATAAGTTACCCAGAGAACAGAAAGTATCCAGAAATACATACAACAAGAAATGTTTGTCAATAAATTACAAAATTGAAACATTATAAGACTGTAGTGCAAACTGAAATAACTTATGGAAGTGAAACATTATTTAAACTAAGGGAAAGGAATAACATAGACAAAATTTTAAAAATAGAAAGGGTAGCAGTAAGACCATGAATTAATAAGAAGTACTAAAAAGGAGAATGCAGCAGTATATCAGAAAATAGAACCTATAACGGATTTCGTAAGAAAGAAGAGAACATAATTCTTTTGTCACCTGTTGAGAACATCTCAAGACAGGTTAATACGCAGAATTTTTGGAGAACATTTGGAAACAAAAATAGGAAGCTCTCTGGATGAAGGAAATAAAATAATAAATGAAGGAATATATCATATGTAATTGGTTGCAAAATTATTAACAAACAATTTTAGATGTTGCATGGAATAATGCCTTTGCGGCACAGTCTTCAGTTTTGGGCTATAGTTTGGCAGACTTGTCATAATTATTCATATATTTAAGAACAAATCGGGGTTTTTTCAGTCGGATATAAACTGTTAGAGGTATATTTTTTTCAATATTTAATTATTCATTCAATAGGCTAAAATCTAGTTTCGTGCTACTTCACGAGTAAAAATTTGAAGGTAATGTTCAACTGATAACAGCATTCAGAACTACAGTGGAACATCGATATCTCGAATCACCTCGAGATTTAAATGTTATTTCTAATTACTGAAATTTTGAGATATAGAGAATACCGTTTTTGAGCATGTATAGCACATAACTGAGTCATATGTGTCTACGTGTATATAGTGAATACGTTATTTTTAACAGTGTTTAAAAATGTACAAACTATTTTAAAGGCACAATTTTAATTATAACTATACAGTATATTGTCCCCTTTTCCGGGGTCGTTCAGTCAACTGCACGAGAGTCCGCAGAGCCGAAGTTCCTACATCGGCACATATCTTTAAATTTATTTTTCGCAAGGCACTGGTGACAGGATAGGTAACAGTTGGCTGAATAAACACACAACAAAACAACACTTAACATTTATTAACAACATAAAATCTGGACATGGATCAAACAAATAAACCTCTGAATTCAATCCACTGAATATTAAGAAAACTTGTTTACAAGTATGTGTTTCGTTACTTTTCCTTGGATTACATTTTGAACATATCTTCTTTTCATTATTCTCAAATACTCCACTTCTGGTATCAATGTTGAATCGCAATGACTGTAAATAAAAAATAAATTGACATTAGTGAAATTGAGTATTACTCAATTAATTATAGTGTATTTACATCAAATCCATTTGTTGCCAATGACATTACTCCTGAAATTGAGCATCCTACATTTATATTGGTTCACCTTACCAAGTATAGTTCCATTTCAATCTTATTGTCATTATTGAAAGTTATTTAATTTCAAAAAATTCTTGATTCCTATTCTTTTTTTTTTTTTTTGCTAGTTGCTTTACTTCGCACCGACACAGATAGGTCTTACGGCGACGATGGGACAGGAAAGGGCTAGGAGTGGGAAGGAAGCGGCCGTGGCCTTAATTAAGGTACAGCCCCAGCATTTGCCCGGTGTGAAAGTGGGAAACCACGGAAAACCATTTTCAGGGCTGCCGATAGTGGGATTCGAACCTACAATCTCCCGGATGCAAGCTCACAGCCGCGCGCCTCTACACGCCAATTCACTCATGAATCAATAACTAATTATTCAGTAGCTCATTTCAATTCTTACGTTTGTCTTACATTTCTAAGTTTCAGATTTATATGTCAGGTTTTCCATATTCTTTCAGATTTTTTGAAGATTATTTTCAGATTCTTTGGCTTATTCTCTCCTTCTTAAGATATCGCTTGATTGTATTCCCCAGGTTAATCACCAATAACATTTTTATATTTACGGAATTCAATGTTTACTTGGGAATTAGAGCATAACTATGACAAACAAATGCCCCAAGATCGACAATATCAGAATCACTTACGACGGGAATAGACACAGGGTTCTAAAAATCGCAAGAAAATAAAATACACAGATGCAAAGTACCATAATCATACAATCACCTCAAATTTTACGGGTAAAATGTTATTGCCGTATGGGTTTATTATTGTCATTATTATTATTATTATTATTATTATTATTATTATTATTATTATTATTATATGAGGCGACAAATGATCACGATCAGACGAAGTTTAACCATCTCAACCACGTACAATGAAAGACAATTCGGAGAACACATACTCTCATGGAATTGAATCCTAAATCATAGCAACACATTTAAAAAGAATTGTTATCAGATTATTACATTGACATGATCATGACCAACGTGTACCCTAGTAGTCACCACATGGCTAATACACTCCTCATTTTAATAAGCCATCATGCACCATATTCGCTGGATGGATTCGATTCTATTATCATCGCAGTCGAATTGGGCGTCTTCGGCAGTACAATTATCAGTTCCAACAAAATGTATGTCTCAACAACTTTATTACTTCTTCCGCCCTAATCTTTATTTTAATTCCGTGATTATTATTCGCGATCATGAAAAATTCCGAAGAAATAAATCCCCTGGCTGCCAAATGAATGAACTACATTTATGATCAGATTTAAATAATCAGAATGCATCTCAATTTCTATAAATACTCCAGTTTAGCTCATCGCTTTAAGGTCGGCTGCTGAATACGTAATTATTATTATTATTATTATTATTATTATTATTATTATTATCATCATCCTGATTATTAACTCAATATTTTCTTATTATTTTTATTATTATATGACCAAAATATACCAGTGACAATTTTTGAAGATCTTAAATAACTCGCATACCATCAATGAAGTAACGAAGCACATGCTCTATTCAACCAACAACTCAATGAAAGAAATTGAACTCTAACTAATAGCAGAAATTAATGAGTCAAGAATACAACCTTAGGAAGAATATACAGAAAGAAATAAGATAGTTTAAATGGTACTCATGGTGTCGATGTAGACAAATTCATGTGGGATGTAGACATGAAGACAGGTCTCCTCTCAATTACGACGGATCGTACATGTTCATTGTGCAGGCTCACACAATTTCAGCTTAGAAGTCCATGATGTCGGCGCAGTCAGGCAATATGAAGTTGCAGCGATAATTCCTTGAGGTTCTCGTGGAAATCCTTCCTCGTTATACCATAACTGAAGATCGCACTATCGTAGTCAGGCTGAAACTAAAATAACAATCAGAGGTTTGATCCACTCGTATTATCTCACTAAATTGTGCACTATCATACTTAAGTTGTTTAATACTCGATGCAACTATGTACAACATTCAATGTCCTATTTCTCTGGCACCATAGAATAATGTATTATACATATACTTCTCATTAATCCTTGGATTATATGTCCTACAGTTGCTCAACATGTCGTTAACTATTCAAGTTGTCACTCATTCTCACACCCTGTAATAGTCTGTCGTACGTGTTCACAAGTTCACTCGGGAAAATGTTCTCTTATGGATGACTTAAACTGTTCCAAGTGTACTTCGGAATGAAATAGTTCAAATGTAATCGGGGAATAATTCTCGAATTTAAAGTCAAAATACGAACTCATTAGGATATCTTTCAAGCCAAGTTCACAGGATTAGATACATGCACTCGAAGTTTCAGACATATTCGTGTCACGTACACTCCTTCAAAAGACCAAGTTTGTCCCTTGACATCTTCTCCGGAGTAGTAGAATATGTGCTCTCTGCTCTCCTCGACTTGACTGTCTTACTCGTCACTCCTTCACACACTGTAACAAAGTTCATCCCTCGAATAACGAAAATAATCTACAGATTATGAATTCTATTGGTTGAAAATAATGTTAAAATGTGATTCGTCCTCTCTTGCAAGTGTACGGATTATTCCAGAATTATCTGACCCCTTCTCTAACTCTCCGCTGCATTAGGAGCGCTCCACTGTGACGTAGTTCAGGTGTCCTTGACCGCTTGACCCAGTTCCGGCTCTTGGCCCGCAACGGAACGGCCTGTCTATCGGCTGATGCCTAGTCGGTGCGTATGCATGAAAACTTCACGCCAATTAAAGCAAATCTTCATTTATTCCTGGAAGGTACCATTTGGACGGGCACCATATACAGCAGTGAAACAAGAAACATACGTTGGTTAACATCTTTAGAGAATAGGTATCCGATAGTCTCTTCTGTTTGTTGCTGTTAAACTTTCCTCCCTTGATGTTGAAACTTCCCGTCAATGCCACGCAGCTAGTCATCCGCGATCTTGGGGGTTGCTTTCGTACGTGACCGGTAATTAATTCACACCCGAGAAACAGCGAGGATTCTCCGATTTTCTGATCACTGGAAGTTTTCGTTTTGCGGTTCCCGTCATATTAGCTCCCAGCATCACTGTAAACCTTTCTCTACTTGTTAACTGTTCCTCACAAACCACAAATACGGTATTGCACAGTTAATGTTGCACAAAACTCGAATTATAGAGTTTTTTTACATCAAGGAAGGAAATGCTTGCTTCAAGAAAGCGAAAAATTCGTGTAACCGAATTTCGAGTGATAGAGAAAGGAATACACATGAAGAACAGGATAAACGACCTGAAAATGTAAGTTGCTTTGAGATACTGAATATTCGAGCAATGGAGGTACGAGATATCGCTAGGTTCGACTGTAAATTACTCCTTCAGACGTCTTCCTCCTCTTACGCACAGCGAAAGCCTACTGCAACGTAACTTTACTCCTGTAGTATTATTGAAATGGTAGTCCAAACGGACTTTGAAGCTAATTTTGTCTGACAGCGAGAGAGAAAAGCGCGTGGACTTGCTCTAAACACGCCGAACAGCCGGCACTTAGAAATTTAGAAATGGTAGTAGGGTTTGAAACAGGATCATTTGCGCGATTTTTAAGGTTAAATTTTAAATTATATTATCTGGTAAAAAGTCCCAACAGAACTTATAAGTCATGACTCCCCTGAAGTATCTTATAATAAGTATGTAATAAGGTTTATTTTTAAATTTAAAAAGTAATTAATCAAAATAATTTACAAAAAATTAGATGTCAAAAAATTCCATCGAAATCATTAAGCATTTAGCATTGTTGCCCAGGTGGCAGATCCTCTATTAGTTATTTACCTAGTATTGTTCTTAAATGATTTCAAAATTACACAAATTTGTCTTCGGTAACATATTTCAGTCCCTAATTCTTCTTCCTATAAACGAATATTTTCCGATACTTTGTTGTTTTTAAATCTAAACGCCGCCACAACCCTGTATTTGCCACTAGCTCTGTCACTTGTAGTTCAGTAATTCTTGCCTTGAAACCATTAGAAACTTTGTCTCCTTCTCTATTGTCCTAAATGGACGAGTCCATTTTATCTCCTATATAACCTGACCACGTCTCACGATTTTTAAAGACAATTGTATATGTTAATTGCCATATAATCTTTCTTTCATGAATTAAGCCTGTCCATTGTTCCCACTAGTTCAATACACCTACTTGTTCCGTCGCTCATTTGCGGGAGCAGTCGCGCAGAACACAATGGAGTCAGTCCAGGAACATCCACAATACGAGTGAGGCGACTTTAGGAATGAAGTGAACGGGAAGGCTTGACGGAATGTACCACAAAGGTAGTCAATACGTCAGAATCCACAATACTGCTTCAAACACCAATGTACAGTACTGAGAAAGCAAAGCATTGGATCCCTATTCTAATCCTTTGTGACCATTGCCGGGGTAACAAATTGTGTGGCTTCTGCAGCCTGCGGCACAGTTCTGTAGGAAGATTTGCATATGCAACAGGAACATTTAATATCCTATGGGTTAGGCAGACCGTTAGATAACTTTCCAAACTGTCTGTCTAGAAAATAAAGAAAAGGCACGAACACTTGTAGTATGTAAACACTGCCTGACCGACTTCAACCTCCATTAAGGTGGGATATTACTGACCCACAGTTACCCAGAAGTCTCTTCTGAATTTCCGCTGGTACTGCAACAAAAGAACTGGTGAAAAACAACTAAAAAGTTCTTCCTTCTGCCTTCCATCCAACTGCGTCCCTCTGACTACATTCACGGTTTTCGGAGACACCGACATTTTGTCCCGCATGAATTCTCCCACTCGAGGCTGACGTATTTGAGCACCTTCAAATAGCACTGGACTTAACCAGACTGCCCAGTTGGCCTCAGAATACCAGGGCTCTACCGTCTGAGCTACTCAGTACGGCTCGAGAAAGTTCACACCGTGGTTCGGGTAAAGAGTTTTTGAGCTTATATTTGAGGAAATGGTAGGTTCGAGTCCCATCGTCGGCATCGCGTCGGCAGCTTTGGATATGGATATCCATTTCCACACCAGGCAAATGGTGGGGCTAAAACGTAAGGTCACAACGTCTACCTTTCCAGTTCTAGCCTTTCCCCTTCCTTCAGTATGTTGAAACAAAGCAAATAACTACTCTCGATTTTAATGGAGTGATATATTCGTGGCAATCAGTAACTCACAGGTTAGGCTGCATGCTGAGTTGATGTCAAGATTCTACTAGTGGTGGAAGCGCCCCCAATGACCCGTTTACATGTTCTGTTCCGGCTCATTTCTGAACATTCTCCTGTCAAATTGCAGCCTAATGTCCTCCGCAATGAGTTGCGCTCATTCGGTGACAAGATTTATTTCCGTATAAGTTATTATTATAGTTCTAACTAGACCCCCTAAATACAGGCACTAATAGGTCAGGATGCAAACTAATTTTGGTAACCATCAGCAACCATCAGTTCTTACGTAATGCAACGAGGGTAACATAACTTGAAGGAATCTGATGGGCCATAACCCTAATGTATATGTAAAACCCACAGCATAACCGTTGTTCAGGGCAGGGTATGCCTTTTTCGTCGCTTCAGTAAATTGGCATTCTAACCTGTTTCCTTCTTTCTTTCTTTCTTTCTTTCCTTCTTTCCTTCTTTCTTTCTTTCTTTCATACTTTCTTAATCCGTTTACCCACCAGGGTCGGTTTTTCCCTCGGGCTGAACGGGTGATCCCACATCTACCGCCTCAAGGGCACTGTTCTGGAGCTTGAGATATTGGTCCGGGGAATACAACCAGCGAGGAGTTCCAGTACCTCGCCCAGATAGCCTCAACTGCAAAGCTGAACGGGGGCCTTGTGGAGGGAGGTGAAGATTGGAAAGGACAGGCAAGGAAGAGGGAAGGAAGCGGCCGTAGCCTTAAGTTAGGTACCATCCCAGCTTTTGCCTGCAGGAGATGTGGAAAACCATGGAAAACCACTACGAGTGTGGCTGAGGTGAGGATCGAGCCCACCTCTACTCAGTTGTCCTCCCGAGGCTAAGTGGACCCCGTTCCAGGCCTTGTACCACTTTTTCAAATTTCGTTGCAGTACCGGGAATCGAGCCCGGGCCTCCAGCGGTGGCAGGTAATCACACTAACCACTGCACCACAGAGGTCGGCATTCTAAGCTATTACTGCCTAAAATCCGGGCTCCAATCGTATTATTATTATTATTATTATTATTATTATTATTATTATTATTATTATTATTATTATTATTATTATTCACCGTTTGGGCCACTAAGGACCGCGAGATCTCAACAGTTTGTTTTCTTGCGAGCCCACCAAGTTTTCATCATTTCGGAGTGTACTTACTTCCATACATCACAATGGACATGGACTTCTTGTTAAACCTAAGTTTGTGTTTGAGTGGTTTACGGAGTTGAATGTCTGATTCTGAGATTCCATGCTTTTAAATATCCTTACTCATCTACACCAACCAAAGAGGAATTGTCTAGAGACTTCCGAAATAGGATAACACACGTTTACAAATACTTTCAGCTGGCAATCTAAAGAAATGAGCCTAAAAAGGTATCCTTCTTTTCTGGATAATCCTTGATATCTTTTCGGTGTTGGTGTGTATTTCTAACTTGGTTCAAAGTCTGTACGCAAATCTTTTGAGGTTAAGACAAAGAACTTTTTCATATAATAATAACAATAGCAATAATAATCCACGAACCTACTACGCTGGCGTAGCAGGGGGAGAGGTGATACTCCCATGTGACGCGTCCCAGCTAGCGGATAGGGGGGTCCTAACCGGCTTGCCGGCGGACTTGAGGGAAATAAAATTCCTCTCGCGGACCAAACACACTACCCCCTGCGGGTGGGGGACGCACATGTAGAATACACCCGCGGTATCCCCTGCCTGTCGTAAGAGAAGACTAAAAGGGGAGACCAAGGGATGATTGAATTAGAACCATGAAACTACTTTTGAGTCGTACCATCATGCGGGCAACACCATGGGTTGCCTGTACCTGCGAGTAGTACCACTAAATTAGGTACGAAATAGGTTTGTGATTCGTAGCAGTAAAGAGGCTGGCCTGTGGGTTTCCAGTATCCGTGCGTCGTACCCATGTGAGCAACACCGCGGTCTGGGCGTAGCCTGTGAGTTGTACCGCTATATGAGCGACACCGTGGGTCTGCGTTGCCTGTGAGAAACACCACGGGAATACCGGCGCCCGTGATTAGTACACCTAGGTGAGGAACCTCATCGGTTTGCGTTGGCTATGTGTGGCGCCATTGTGTGAGAAACACCATAGGTCTGCGTTACCTGTACGAAGTACAATACTTGTGAGTAGTACCATCTTGTGTGGAACACTGTGAGTCTTCGCTACTTTTGATCAGTACCCCAACATGACAAATAACATGGTTCTACTTTACTCGCGACATGTACCATTCTGTGGGGCCTTAGACATGGACTTTGCACCCCTTTAGACATCAAGCACCACTGCGCTTTATAAGTGGTCCCTTGGTCAGTAATACTATTATTTACGATTTTTTGAGTCTCATCCACTGTTTTGTTTGTTTGTTTGTTTTAGTTTTTTGGTTGGGTTCATGTCATTCCATTCATTCTTCATGACATTTATTATTTTATTTTGGTCAGTGGATGTATTTGTACTTTTTGTTATTTCATTTCGTACCATTAGGGGCCGATGGCCTCGATGTTAGGCCCCTTTAAATAACAAGAATCATCATCAGTAATAATACTATCATATAGTGTACGTTATCGCTATGAGAAATTTTCTAGGAGCCGAACACTATCCCAGACTGGGAGTTGGGAGTTGGACCATTATTCCAATGAACAACATGCTATTCCAGATGAATGTTTACAGCGGTATTTCCATGTTTACAAGTGTGTATCAAGCTTATATTAACGTCAAGATGCCGCTCGACGTCAGCTGGGACGATTATAACCGGTGTTCGCCTCGCTAGATGTCTCTGCTGACACGCTCATTTTTATGGAAATGTCCCGGAATGCCTCCATCCCTAGTGACTGCTTATGGTAATACCACCATCGTATTGATTTCAGAACAGGGCGTGTATTCATTACAATTTAAATAATTATTGCAACTTATCTTTGTTGTTATTAAAGAGAACAAAATGAAAAGGTGAACTAATAAACGTAATCAAATTAAGTCAGGCGATGCAAAGAAAATGGAGTCGTAAAGGAAGTAGGTTAATACGATTAATGGGATAATAGGGGCACTAACGATTATCAGAAGTAGGGAGGATGTAAAATGCTGATTATTATTAGCAAGAAAGAGGGGTTTCCTAAAGAAAAATAAACCAATGTTCCCTTTCCAAAAATCAATTTGTCATAAATATGTCTCCCAGTCATGGCCATCCAGCAACGACTGCTAATTTCAGGTGACAAAGCCTGCACAGCTGCTAGGGTTACACAAATCTTCGAGCGGCACCCAGTCATAAGACATATTATGTCTATACCTCGGATTTTTAGGTGGTAATAGGTTAGAATGCAAAGTAATTTGGTTTGTAGGAAGTGTCATGCAACCCGTTGTACCATAATGTAGAATAAAGAGTAGAATAAATTCAAGAAGTTCTATGGGCTGTACCCCTAATATCTATGCAATTCTCATAGCATAACCGTTGTACAGTGTAGGGTATACTTGTTACTTGCTTAAGTAAGTTTGGATTCTAACCTATCAGTACCTAATAATCCGGACTCTAGTTATGTCAAAGCAATTTACGCACTTCAGACATTGATTTCAAGAAGTGTTCTCTACCCGCTCGTCCACGATGTAGCGACAGTAACATAAATTGCAGGGGTTCCGATTGGCAGTAACATACAAAAGCCATAGCTAGAAAAATGTTTTTGAAAACATGTGTGTTCAATGTCGAATTGTGTAGAAGGGATATGCGAACAATTACGAACGCAGAAAGAACAAAAATAGAAATTTTGAAATGCGGTGTTTCGGATGAAGCTGAAGATGAGGTAGATTGGATTGCAAATTAATTGATACGGAAGAGAGTTTGCAAAAGGAGAACAATTTGCCAAACTTTGACGAAAAGAAGAGAAAGATTGCTAGGGTGTATCTTAAGACACCCAAGGCTTTGCCCAGTTAATATTTCAGGGAAGTGAAGTGAGTAAAAGTTGTAAGGGTGTATGAAGACATGGATATTAGATATATGTAGGATACAGTACTCACGTAGAAATGAAAATGCTAGTACAAATAGGGTGGCATGATGAGCTGCATGAAACCAATGTATGGAAGGTAACCCAAACAACAATATATTATTATTATTATTATTATTATTATTATTATTATTATTATTATTATTATTATTATTATTATTATTATTATTATTATTATTATTATTATTAAATCACATATTGTTATCATAGTTTATTTTAGGTAATTCTTGCGAGATTTACAAAAATTAGTCCCATCTTGTTGGTTGATATTTCACCATGCACTGTAAGTAAGTTCGCGAGGCTAATGTTTTAAGACTGATATTCTCCTTTGATCTGCGGTTTGTTTCCCCCTTTTATTCACACTGTATGTAAGGGATCTGTGGAGCTCACGCGCTTCCACTTTGTACAACATTGTATTCACTTCCATTTTGAATTGTATTGTTGTTAATAAATCGTTTCACGATGACTAATGTGAGTTTTATGGTAATTGGCGAAGGTATCAGTTTTCTCCTGAGATTAAATTATTGATTTATGCATTTTTAGTGTTACGTTCAATCATACCTTTAGTAGCAATTCATTCTCTGTGTAAAGGTTTAAAATTTCATAATAGAAATCTGTTTATAGCGGACGTAACCGACAATCATTAAATCTTCAATCTGACGGAGCAAAGTAAAAACTTCCGGACACTTGATCTTATGCGGTAACCTTGTAAATAATTTTAATATTTCAGTTAAAATTTTCACTGTCAGTTCCACGAAAAGTACTCACATTCCTTACAATGGAGGCTGGATTTCTTTTCTCTTGGTGGTCCGATGTATGTTAAATAATATTTAAGTAAATCTTTGTAGATTAAGTTAACTAACTGGTGGTGATCAATATTTTCGTATAATAATAAATAACCTAGGACGTTTTTAGAACTATACAGCAAGTCGAATTTACATCTTGGCTTACTGCACAGAGTGCTCGCATTTACGGTCTTTCACATATTAACGGACCCTTCACTACTTCTTCGTAAACATGTTTTAATTTCCTGCATAAATGAAAATTAACAGGCGTTTTTTTTTTCGAGTAAACGTGTTACGATCTGCGAAGTTCCACTAATACTCCACGCAAGATGGGCGTGGCATTTCTTATTGGAAACACGTGAATTGCCGCATTTTCAAGGGATATATATTCCAAGAATGTTTGCAGTATTTGCGTTAAGACATGGAAATATGCAGTTCAGTTAATGTACAGTGAATGAAATAGCAACCTAGTATTTGATTATTTACAAGGCACATCGTATACATTTACTATTCAGGGCCTTTCCTAATCAATTTCTCTCTTAAAGCAGTATTCACAGTTAACCAATAGAGAATGTTGCGAAGATTAGCTGTTCAATGGTTTGCATACGACAATAAAGAAAGGAATTTCTTCCTAAAAGCAAACCACGTCTTCTTAATCATTATAACCTGAATGTTTAGACATTTGTAGGTAAGAATGGGAAATTACAGAATTGAGTATCAATAATACACCGTTGCCCGGACATCAGTTCTGCTATGAGATTTGCATAAAAATGAGGGGTTCGGCCTATTAGAACCCCCGAAGGTTATGTTACTCTTTCTACATTAAGGAACACGGGGCTAGTAGACAATTACTCCTAGGTAAATGATTTTGCATTCCAACCTATTATTGCCGAAACACCGGACTCTATAATCATAGACCTTCAGTTGCCTTTGTTGTCTCTCAAAATGCAGTCGTCATATAAGTATTGAAACGAATTATTAAAAGATCACTTTAAAATATATATATTCCCTATTATCTGAATCAACTTGAGAAGTTTAAGTCTGCACCTGAATATGTGTCCAGTGACTTCAGCATAATATTTTTTTCTGCAAATTACT
This sequence comes from Anabrus simplex, assembly GCF_040414725.1. NCBI lineage: Eukaryota > Metazoa > Arthropoda > Insecta > Orthoptera > Tettigoniidae > Anabrus > Anabrus simplex. The sequence continues at coordinate 213,314,584 of NC_090279.1, read as the reverse complement.
TTTCTGCTGAAGATTTGTCAGTTCAGACTTTAAAAATTTGATCTACAGCAGATACTTCATAGGGACTGATCAGCTGAACTTTGGTGACCGAGCTCGATAGCTGCAGTCGCTTAAGTACGGCCAGTATCCATTATTCGGAAGATAGTGGGTTACGAACCCCGCTGTCCCTTCCCACTCGTATCTCTTTTCTGTCCCATCGTCGCCATAAGACATATCTGTGTCGGTGCGACGTAAAGCAACTTGTAAGAAAACTCTTTGGTGGATATTCAAACTCTAAGGATTCATTACAAAATATGCAAAGATTTCGCCAATATATTTATAATCTACTCTCAGTGGAATACATCCCACATACGCCAGTGTCAGGGAATAAATTGGACGTTCTCTCTCCATCTCCCAATTGTCTGTCGATTTCAATAATGGTGTGTTCCACATATCTGTCATGGCAATTACCGAACAAAAAGGACTCATTATTCTTGTTGTCCCGACAGCGAATAATAACACACACTCTTCAATCAGCAAAATGTGTGCACGAGATGGATCGACAACAATAGAGAGTAACATGCATTATCCATTAGACCGTGATTAATACCATACCACGCTACTGCAAGCACTGGTCGAAACTAGCTGTTTATCATATCCAGTGCACGAACACAACAAATACCCACTCGCTTGGAAATCACGAAAACGTAGATTTTTTTCTCCAGAAAGATTCCAAGTGCCAAGGAGCGTTAGATATCATCGGAGTTAGGTCCAGAGAAGACTGTACTAAATCTCCAACCTCTCGCGTAAATAAAAATGCAATGTGTCATTTACTGGTTTTAATTTCCTTCCATTACATGCATTTGATGTTTTTTTAAAATATTTACATTCAAATCTGGCAGGTTACAGTTTTAAATACTCCAAACTTTTTCAATGCTGTTAGCATTGCCAATGAATCATCAGAATTGGCATGTGTTCATACGATGAGATTGAGATTTGTCGTAAAGTAACAAAAAAAGCTCTGAAAAAGTTGTATTATTTAAAAAGTATAAATCTGCAATATTAGAAGTTAACTCCTCTATATTTACAAGAATAAATCAATGATATTAAGGCTTAATGACACCGTATGATCGAGGAAAAGCATACAAATGGAGATTTTCATTTTAGTGAATGAAAACTATCGATTCTCAGACGCCAATGAAATTTCGGTATCGATTTTCGGTAGTAATATTAATGAAAATGTCCGGCTCGTTGGCTGAATGGTCAGAGTACTGGCCTTCGGTTCAGAGGGTCCCGGGTTAGATTCCCGGCCGGGTCGGAGATTTTAACCTTCATTGGTTAATTCCAATGGCCCGGGGGCTGGGTGTTTGTGCTGTCCCCAACATTGCTGCAACTCACACATCACACATAACACTATCCTCCACCACAATAACATGCAGTTACCTACACATGGCAGATGCCGCCCACCCTCATCGGAGGGTCTGTCTTACAAGGGCTGCACTCGGCTAGAAATAGCCACACGAAATTATTATTATATTAATAAAAATCAACGAACAATATAATGATCATGTTTCTGCTACGTACTGAAAACCCCCATAAATTCGACACACAACCAACTTTAAAGGAAACTTCGTAAACCGGAAACATAAGGTTTTGATGTTCAAATGCGTTAATAAATTCATGACTTAGACATGAAGCTAGTCACAAAACCTCGTATCTACAAATGACCCGATATTCAATTAATACCGATAGGTACCACATATTCTATTTTATATCATAGCTTTACTTTGGTTTTTAATTATTTGCACCACAATAGAGTATTCTGATTCGTGCTCCACTCTGAACACTTGAAATCTCTAGGGCAGAGAAATAGTGGACTCAATACAAAAAGAAATAAAAGCTGAGAGTATTCGTTGTTCTGATGCGCATCACTCGTAATCTGCTGATCTTCGCGCTGTGCAGCGGTCGCCTGATAGGCCAACGCGAGTCAGAGCTGACCACGTTATACAGGGCCGCCATCCATGTAAGAGTATAATCCAGACTTTAGATGACGACTGTACTGAAGTTTATAGTAAGCAAAGAATAAGGATTTCCCTTTTCCTGTTAGTTACGTTATCTCGGTGAGAGTGAAGCAGTTGTCCAGGTGGCCATTTGGAGCTCATCTTTATGTAATGCAGGGCGCGCACTCTCCGGCTAAGTGAAGCACTTAACTAGCCATTGCAAGGCCTCGAGCTTCTCCTGCTGCAGCGATGGCATTGTCTCTGAGACACTCTCGATATCAGATAACACTGGAGGATGCCGTTACACAAGTACAAAGTGTGTTCCGCTGCTTCACTTTTAAAATGTAGCGTACAGTGGGTTATTAATATACCCCGGATTATTTGGTAGTAATAGATAAGAATGCGAACTAATTTGATTATTAGGAATTGTCGTCTTGCCCGTCATTCCGTAATGCAGCGAGAGTAACATAAATACCAGGGTTTCTGATGGCCCGTAACCCTACAGTTCATGCCATCCTTGTAATAACAAGATTGCGAGTTTCTGTTAGTGCCACCGTATACACAGTTTTCCTTTTTCCAAGTATCTTGAGATGCAGACTCCGTAGACACATGTTTCCAGGTCTCTGCGATCCGCAATCTGTGGGATTTATGTTTTTGGTGTTCAGTCGCAGGAAATTCTCCACTAAACTTCGACTCACTCCTCCGAACAATAAAATGTCACCAGCACATAATAGCGTCTGTAGTTGCGGAGTTTGGATATTATCTGTTACCGTAGGATGTGGAGATCAAGGGTCTGAGAGTCGATCCTTGAAGAACCCAAAATGTATAATATTATCTTCTTTCTCTACCGCTTTCCCACTCCTGTGGGGTCACGGGTGCGAACTGCCTCGCGCATGTGGATTTGGCCCTGTTTTACGGACGGATGCCCTTCCTGACGCCAACCCTATACGGAGGAATGTAATCAATATTGCGTGTTTCTATGGTGGTTGATAAGTGTGTTGTCTTAGAGCGAAACGCTCAAAATTAAATTTAAATTAAGTTATGTTTGAAACAAATCTGAATAAGGATGACGCCAATCAGTCAGCATCCAAGATAACACTATAATTGTAAAATACCTACTGTACGTACCGTTTCATAAAATTGTTTCCTGCCGTTTTCACGTGTCGAATGTACAGTATGTAAACGTGTACTCAGGCTGAGTGGCTCAGACGCTTGAGGCGCTGGTCTTCTGACCCTGACTTGGCAGATTCCATCCTGTATCGGTCCGGTGGTATTTGAAGGTGTTCAAATGCGTCAATCTCTTGTAAGTAGATTTACTGGCACGTAAAAGAATTCCTGTGGGACTAAAATTCCGGCAGCTCGGCGTCGCCGCAAATCATAAAAAAGAGTTAGTGGCGTTGATTTCCAAGTTCTGTTGATGGCGGGGGGAGGTTATTTAGTCAAAGAGAAAGATCATTTCCAAAAATATGTGTAAAATATAATTTTTATAGAGATACGTTCTTTTGTTTAACGACACTTCAATTTGTTCAGATACTAGGTGGTGGTGGTGGTGGTGGTAGATTGTCTCACAGAAGTTATTTAATATGTCTATGGCACGGAATTTTTCCATTTAATAAATAGTAATAAAAACATATATTGTAATAATTCATCGTACTAAAATGTTACAAAATATATTAAACAACACGTGTATGTGTGTGTGTGTGTGTGTGTGTGTGTGTGTGTGTATGTGTGTGTGTGTGTGTGTGTGTGTGTGTGTGTGTGTGTGTGTGTGTGTGTGTGAAGTAGGAAAACAAAAAAGAGAGGGCTTAGTGGAGACTGGAATACATAAAGAGTACGACGATTTATGTGAAGGGCGGGTCCACCGTGCGTGTACGTGTCACAACACTGCTACCAACTTCAGAATAATTAAATATTTAAAAAGCAGAGCTCAGAGTGGTTAAATATTTAACAGGGGGTTGATATTCACCGCAGAGGTTGGATGTTGCGCGTGACAAAATATGGACATGAATATCCGCTTACTAAGGCAGTGTGAAATGAAAAGCCGTCTGAAATTAAGAGGAATAATAATAATAATAATAATAATAATAATAATAATAATAATAATAATAATAATACTGAAGCACAGACATTTCCCATACAAAAACTCAAGAGAGCGTACCAGATAACATGAGACATTTACAGCAAAAGATGCATGTCCACACACACAGAAAGACAAGGCACTGCAATCATTTGACCAAGCCTTAAGTACTATACGCGAACAAAACACTGGTATTCAGTAGAGAACATTCTGAAGTAAGAACGAAATATCATGAGGAACATTCTTGCTCCAGAACAAACTGAATAAGGATACAGACCTGTGACCTGGCAGCAGATATTACAAAACGAATATTGAACATTTATGAACACGTTCAAAGACTCCCAACAACAAGGCCATGGAATACAGCAGAACATTGAAGAGTCTACCATGGATCCAAGAAGTTGAAAATGACGTGGAGGAAATCCATATATATATATATATATATATATATATATATATCAGGATTATTAGACAGAAATCTGTTCCGAAAAAGAAAAGGATGTTTTGTACAGCCATAGAATGGAGTTCCAAGGAGACCAGGAACAAATTGCACTGAAGAAAGAAGGAAAGAAAGAAAGAAAGAAAGAAAAAGAGAAAGAAAGAAACAAAGAAACAAAGACAAGACATGGATAAAACATGAAAGCCGTTTGGAAGTCAAAAAGGGTGAATCATAAATTCACTGCGTGATCCAACAGGGTCTATAAACAAATAATAATTAAAATAATAGAAGGAGGAAGAATTTCATCCCCCTTAAACAGCACTCAATTCCTTTAAACTCATTGCTGACAACTTCATTCGGCATTTTAAACTCCAGTTCCAAGGGAAAAACGAGCTCTTCTCTCTTCCTTGACCATATGCTTTCTGTGACTTTAATCAGACACTTCCAGTCACTTGGGTTCAGGATCAAATGTAAAAATTGCCCAGATTTGCAGTCTCATGACCTGCCACACACTGATCTTATGTGGACGTATGTATTCATATGTTGAGTCCTTCTGTAGTGCTTCCTAGTGAGGTGTGTGTGGTAGTGAATGAAGAGATTTGTATTACGACAAACACATCACTTAGTCCTCGAGCCCAAAGTATTTACCAGACGTGCGTATCCTCTGAAATCTGGCCGATGGCCTTAGATGTTAGGCCCCTTTCAACAACAAGCTATACTCGGAAATGTATTTCACTACTCTTACAATTCTGTGAAGAATACAGACGAACTCCCACATTGTATGTTTGGAAATTATTTTGTAGTCGGATGATTTCAGTGTCACTAAAATAAATTTATACAGTAAAAATTGCAATCAGATATTTGACCACATGATTAATTTGTTCGACGTTCTATGTACTGTGTAACTTCTTGGCAACCTTTTTTTGTTTTAATGATAATTTGTTTTCGCTGAGAAGAGCACGTAATTTAAAGGACTATAGGACTAAATTAGGAGGTCGGAGTGTTGGATGGTAAAGGCATAGAACTTTTGAGAGCCTTTTTAGCATCGAATTAATCAGATACCAACAAGATTTGACGGTCAGTCTAAAAAGTCACCGCGTGTAAAATGTTGGTTTCATATCGTTCCCTATTTTGTCTAGACGTGTATTCCTTTAGTGATGTATTTGTGGTCGGCAGAGTTGAATTTTTATTTCATTAAACAATTCATTGTACGTATACATTTCATTAGTTAGTGTACGTTTTGCTTCCTTACTTCTGTTTGTTTGTTTGTTTGTTTGCTTGTTTGTTTGTTTGTTTGATGTATTGATTAATTTCTCTGTATTCTTACGTGTTGGTTTGATTCTTTCTTTTGCGTTTGTTTTTTACGTGTTTATTTGCTTACATGTTTGCCTGTGTCCATACTTAAATTTTCTTCTTTTCTTTGTTGTTTGTTCGTTTAAAGTATTTGTTTCTTAGTTTGCAAGTTTTTTGTTCAAATATCTCTTAGTTACTTTGTTTTATAACACTACGCTTCTTTGTTACTTGGTTTCGTTTAGATGTTTTAATTGTTTGTTTGAAAGTTTCATTTATTTTGAAATGTTAGTTTGTTTATTTCTTGTTTTATTGTTCTTTAAGATTTTTCGATAGCATTCGACGCTAAGGGCATTTGAGCGTATCGTTTCTGGTCTGTTGAGCTTAAATTTTCCAAGTGTTGGAGTGTCCTAGTTTTCATCTTTCCTTTTAAGTAAATTGAGATATGAGACAGATGACCATAAAGTTCAGTTAACTCCTTCTTTTGACCCCCATTTTGTTAACTTTGGTCATTTTCCACGCTGCTCCACGAATTTAATATCCGTATGAAGGAAAGGAACAGAGATTTATAACTAAAGGGATGTGGGTTACAACTGCAAATTCTACTGTTCTTAAATCGACTTTCGATTTTCATCTTCAGACAAATTACTCGGTGTTGCTTCGCGTATAGACGCAGCCTCTTATTTCCTAAAGATATTTTCAGATAATACCAAATTATATATGTACACCACACTAGGATAGTTTACCAGATAACATTCATGCCCACAAAAATATTTCAGAGACGTTTTACAGAAGTCCTACAATAACAACAGCAACTGTAATTTTTTTCGTTTATGACGTATAATATGTGTAAGGGTTTAAAAAATGTATTTTGGTAACCCTGGGGGGAATTTTGTGAACTAATGTGCAGTTCGTGTTTGCCTCATGATGTCTGTATTCACATGGTCTCTTGCTAAAATTTTGGAGAGTTCCATGGTTTCCTTTTTCTAGCGCTTTTCCCACACATGTGGGGTCGCTTGTCCGAACTGTGTCGCACATTTGGTTTTGGCCCCATTTTACAGACGGATGCCCTTCCTGACACCAACCCTATTGCGTGTTGCTGTGGTGGTGGTATTTTAGTGTGTTGTGTGAATATTAAGAGGAAAGTGTTTAAACACCCAGTCCCCGGGCCAGAAGAATTAAAATCAGAGACGGTTAAAAAATCCCCGACCCGGCCGGGAATCGAAGCCGGGACCCTCTGAACCGAAGGCCTCAACATTGACCATTCAGCCAATGAGTCGGGCGATATGCAGCCTTCTATAGTATAGAATACAAACTTACTGAAGGAAGTAACATTTATACTGTAGCAACACAACAGTTCTGCTGTGAGATTTGTATAAGCGTGAGGGGCCAGGATAATTAGAACCCCTAGAGTAATGTTAGCCTTGCCCGGGCAACAGATCTGCTATGAAATTTGCACATACATTAGGGGATCGGCCTATTAGAAACCCTAGAGTCATGTTAGCCTTGCCCGGACAAGATACGTGCTATGAAATTTGCATAAATATTAGGGTCCGGCCTTTCGGAAGTTCCTAGGAATTACGTTACTTTAGCTACATTATGGAAGAGCGGGGCACTAGTCAAATTACTGTACTTTGAGTTCTAACCTAATACTGTACTACCTAGGTGTCAGGACTTGATTTATCAACAATTGAACATCCATCATGTATGCAAATCATTTGTAGCAAAGAAGTGAAAATAATAGGCTAGAAACACATGTCGATTATGAAAAGAAAGGTTATCCATGACATATAATGTATAAATATTCCAAAATACTGTATCTCCTTAATCCTGAAACTTCTGACATGACATTTTTGAAATCAGTTTTCTCATCCTAGAAATCTTCCAAGGAAACCAAAATTAATGTTATAGTGTCAAAGTAAACAAACGTGCATTCAAGGGTTAAGTTCCAACATAATCTCCGGGTTACGTTCTGTCCGAGATTTCAAGCAATCAAAGTTGATTTTTTTAGGTCGCCTTCACGTCATTACCGAGAGCATGAACTGACAATTCTTTTCCAGATTACAGTGTCTCCCCTCCCTCTACCACCCAGACGACGTTATCGCTCTGTCGTTTGTTTTCTTGGCCCTCTGCTGCGAAGCTGGAGGTGGCATCGATTGTTTAAAAGACATCAGCACACTTTCTTCTGTCCCAGCTAGGTGCACAGTGAGATTTCCATCTGCATACATCTATCATCATCATCATCATCATCATCATCGTTATTATCGTCGTCATCAAATCCTACTGAGGTAGAATTACAAATTGAAATCGCTCTCAATCACGGACAATATTGTAATTGATCTCTCCAAAATATTATGCAAATTAACATTCATTTCAAGCATAATCTAGTAACTCTGTAATCATTATTGGATTGATACAGCTTTTTTGGTTCATTAATCGTATATGCATTGATGAGAGGGACGCATTGAAAGGTACATATAGAATTATTTATTTCCATTTGATATCATATCCTCTACTGGGAATAACCAACGAGTGTGATTTTTACGACGGGCGGCACGCATAACACTGGAAAATCCTGAGTTCCCTCCCCGTAACCCAGAGTTCGTGATATTAAGGTGGTAATGTTTTTAATTCCTGCAACTTCGCAAGGAAGCAAATAAGAACGGAAGGTGGCGGGCTCTTGTGATTCGTCATTATTTCCGGTGCGTTTATATGACTGACTGGTCAGCAATTTTGCCACCCAAGGTTCGATTACCGGCCAACCCTCATAGGACAATCTGCCTTACAAGGGCTACATCAGTCTAATAATAACCACATTAAATTATCATTATTATTGTTGTTAATATTGTTATAGTAAGTATTATTATTCATTAAATTAGGCCATATTACGACCACATGAAACAGTTTTCCTCTTCTCGTCTCCTCAAAACGACGTCATCCTTTGTCGTTGTTGTTGTTGTTGTTTTCTTCCGTCTATTTACTGCCCAAATTCTTCTTAGCTTTCTCTAAAAATTTATCATTAAATATTAGTTTTCTAAATTATTCTCTATTTGCAGTTTGTTCCATTTTTAATATTGAGTAGTTCGAAAACTTGTTCGCCTTTCTCAGGCTTTGTATAAATCTTGTGCTGGTCTTAATTTTTGTATGCCATTCTACCAAATTCTTCATATTGTTCTTCTTCTTCTCTTGTTCTGCTTCCGTAGTACGAGGTTGGAACTTGAACACTGCCTTGATGACTTTCTCCTTCCTATCTCTTCACGGACACACTGTGTTGCCTCGTCCGTTCTTATGGCCACTTTGTTCCATTCTTGCTGCTAGTTTTCAGTATAAATGTGTATTTACTTACCGAGTTCCTGAAGACTTCGCGATTTTTCATGATGTCTTCACCGATGTTCAATTTATTCAGTTCCCTCTTGTTTCGTTAAGCCGGTTTATTCTTCTATTTTGAGAATTTATTACATTGAATAACTTTCTTATGAATTTATTGTCTTCCATCCAAAAAATGTGTCCAAACAGATTCGAAGGTCTCCTCGATACAGTACTGATGAAACTGCCTGTGTGACTATAGAGATCTGTAGTTCGCCTTTTGATCCAAATTCTATTTTCTTGTGAGGTGCAGAAATTAGTTCCCCAAATTATTATTATTTTTATTATGATATACCCAGCCGAGGCGGTAAAGGCGTACTCGTTCAACCGAAAAGACGTGGGTTCAATTCCCCGTCAGGAAGTCGAAACATTTTAGAAATGAGACTTACACTTCTGGAGGTGCATACTGTCCTCAGATTAACTCAGCCTTCATAAAAATGAGTACCAGGTTAATTTCTGGGGACTAAGGCGGCCTGGCGTAGAGCTAACCACTCTAATCCCACCAAGTGCCTTCATGTCTGTGCGGAGATGACTTTGCTTTATTATTATTATTATTATTATTATTATTATTATTATTATTATTATTATTATTATTATTATTATTATTATTATTATTATTATTATTATTTCTTCGATTTCGGCCTTATATGGACTACGTAAAATACTCGACGTTTTTGTGTCGATTCATGCCACCCTCCAGTATTTCGTCAACCTTTCATTGTGTTTTCCTTCAGCCTTCCGTTCAAACAGTTCATATTTTCTGTCTTTTCCTTGAGAACTACGCTCCACCCCAAAATCTGTATCATATTACTAAACGCCTGACTATAATTTTAATTTTCATTGTGATCCTCATTTCTGCCAAAATTAAACAGCTTATTTGTGTTTCGGAATCTTTGTCAAAATGGTCAAATATTTTTCTTAGTCTTTCCGGGTTCATTTGGCTAAAGTGGCCATAAGAATAAATTCTTCTTATGTAATAAATTTTCTATTTTGATATACATTTATTGTACAGTATTACCCCCTTCTTATCCAAGTACTACCAAATTTTCTGGGTCCAAGTAACTTCCTTAGAATTTTCCTTTCTTTTCTTTAAAAAAAATCTAAATCACAGAGCTCGAGAGCTCCATTCGCTTAAGTGCAGCCAGTATGCAGTATTCGGGAGATAGTGGATTCGAGCCCCACTGTCGGCAACCCAGAAGATGGTTTTCCGTGGTTTCCCATTTTCACACCAGGCTGTACCTTAATTAAGGCCACGGTCGCTTCCTTCCCATTCCTGGGCTTTTCCTATCCCATCGTCGCCCTGTGTTATGAAAGAATCTGTAAACATGTCGGTGTTGGTGCGACGTAAAGCAAATAGCAAAACAAAATATCTAAATCTTTAATTTTTCCTTTTTATGAAGAGTAAATATTACGCTACTTAAAGACGTTCCTGTTTTATGACGTCGTGACCCTATTGTTTCCTCTAGGTACATGAATTCATTCAGTCTGTTGATTCTTCCTTCCTTGTGTTTAGGAATCTTGGAGCAGTGTTAATATTCGTTATAAATTGTCTTCTAAAAAGAAATTTTCAGCCATACCTTTAACTCTGTCTCTTTCAAAACGTCTGTTTATTCAGTAGCTGTTTAAATTTTTAAGTAGTATTATTATTTCTTTAATTAATAATCCAGAAACTAAGGGATTCAACCTGGCGATCCAAGATAAAGTGATTTCAACAGAGAATTATAGGAAACGTATAAGTAAAAGACCCCACAACTAAAAATCTAGATTGGAGGAAATATAATAGGAGCCCAGAAACCACTGAGCACATCACCACCTACTACAAATTCCTAGCGCCAGCAGCATACACTGTAGCCAAGCTGTACTCCAAGAAATTGCCCTCACCTGATCATTGACACGCAACAGTGTGCCTTATTACAAATACTCCTCACAAATTGTTCTGAAAATGACAGATTTAAACTCTACTGCGATAGCATGATACAAACAGATAAAACAACTCCACACATTACACTAGACGTGACATTGATAGACAAATAAAATCTCTACATATATCTCATTGACATGGCCATCCCTAACGATCATAATTTACAATAGAAATGCAGGGAGAAGTTTGACAAATATGCTCTTCTCTCTATGGAATTATAAAGAATGTGGAAATAAGCGAAACGGGCAGTTCTTCCTTTTCTTCTTTGTCCCTCTGCTCTTACCCCGAAATCATTTCCAGAAAACTTACAGATACTAAAGCTTCCCGTACACATTCATAAAGTGGCACAAAAGGATGCAATTTTAAATACCTGCAACTTTGTCAGAACATTCGTGAATGCTCAATACATACCGTACGTAGGAAGCTGCAACCTCTATAATGAAGAGAATAATGAGGGAGCTTGTTGTAAACTTATCCAAATTATGATTGAGTGCTATTTCTTATACTTAATCTATCGAAATACGAGCTATATTACCAGCTACGGAGTTGTATAATAGTGAATGATGCTGACATTAATAATAATAATAATAATTCATAAACACTGCATCCTACCGCTGTAACAGTCACATTTCCCATCACATTGTTGTTCTTCTTCTTACTCTTCTTCTTCTTCCTCTTTTCCACCCGTTTTCCACCCGAGTTCGCCACATTTTTCGGCACAATCCTTTCGTAACGCCATCTATATTTAGAGGTATGTATTAACTAGTGTATGTTTCTATGACGTTCGATAGTGCAGTGTGAAGGAAATGAAGAGCTATGTATTGAAAACCACAAACGCGCAGGTTCGTAGCCAAAGGATTAAGCATGATGCACTGAATATCCCCCACCCGACCCGGAATCGCACCCGAAAACCCTCACATCCGAAAGCCAATGGGCTGAACGTTAGAGCAACTACAATGTCATCAGTCTATGAAATTATCCTGTAGACATAATAGGAACAGTATGAAAAACAACACAGCTCTGTCTGAGGTACGTTCATAAAACACATGACCGAGTTACAATCCAATTTCTATCCATTATGATGGACCGCTAGATGATAATAAGGGTATCCGTTTTACTAAATCCGATCAAAGGAAATCCCACATGCCGTTTGACCTTTTCAATAAGAACGTGAGGACGACATTGTTGCGCACATCCTGCTGGTAAGCGGTGCTCTCTCGCCGCAGTCGGCCAAGGTTATTAGCGGTATCGGTTTCTATGGTAGCGCCGTGAGGTAGATAAGCTAGGCCAGCCATTGAGCACCGCACTGCTGCGGGCCTGCATATCTACTGACTCTGTGGTTGACAGCGCGCTGTGGACTTTGCCCCTGTAGGATAGACTGTACGGTATATAGCCTCCGTACATGCAGCGAAATGCCACGGTTACTTTGTACCAATCAACTGCGGACATTGAAAAACGTTTCAGTTGAATATTTTTTGTTTCATATAATTAATATCAGCATTATCGTATTCCTTTTACTTTCGCTGATTAAACCGGTACTGTTTCAGAACTGACTCTGGTCGTAGCATGGAATTATGAATTATAGTCTACACTTCAGACAATTACATATTTATACAATTATATACACGAAAGTTAGGGATTTACTAACTTCTTCGCCGTTATCTCCTGTTAATCAGTGGATCATAATGATGAGAAGACGTCTGTTCAATAAGAGCACTCGTGGTGAAGGACTTCGTCACTATTCGGGAGAACAACCTATTGAAGCTCTATATTAGTGGGTGGATGTAGAGAATGCTGTGAAAGGTTCCAGTACATGGTGAAACTATCAGAAGGATGGCTAAAGATTGAAGTTTCCAAATGTATTGTATTTCTATTGCCACTTAGATTTATTCTCATTCTTCTTCCTTTTCTTCATCGCTAGGGCCACTAACGACCGCGAGATCTCAACTGTTTATCTTCTTGAGGGTCAACCAGGTTTTCATCCTTTCGGAATGTGCTTTCTTCCGTGTATCAGAATGGGCATTCTTCAGTCGAGTTGGGGACTTCTTCTCGATGAAACTCTCTACGTTTGTCTTTGAGTGGTTCCCGGAGTTGAATGTCTGTTACTGTGATTCTGTACTTAACAAGATCCTTATTGATCTCCACCAACCAGGGAGGAATCGTTTTGAGACTTCTGAAGTAGGGTGATATACGTTTACAGATTCTTAATCTGAAGAGTTGAGCGTAAAGATGAATCCTTTTCCGGATTACGCTTGATATCTTGTCGGTGTGGGTGTATATTTCCAAGTTACTCCAAAGTCTGTAAATACCATCTTTGAGAATAGGACCAAGAATTTTTCGGATAATTCTCCTTTCCTTAATTGCTGTGTATTAGAAGTGTTACACATTCTGCTGCAAGTTTGATATGTTTGTTGTTTTGGGTAGACACATTGCAGTAATGGTGGAAGCAGTGTACAAGAACTGCGTCAGCAGGTACGGACTTCGGATGGAAAGACGGAATGATTTAGAAATGACACCGGATAAAAACAGAGGAGTTTGCTGTCAACTCTTCTGTTTCTAATGGGTATGGAAGGAGACATAGGAAGCATATGGGAATATAGAGATATTGTGGTCTGGTGAACGAACAGCAAAGAAGAACAAGAACAACTTGATGTAATGATTCAAAAGTATGGAGGTGAAAATCAGTGCAGAGAAAAGGAAGACCATGGTGATATCAAAAGGAGAGGACGATATACAGTCTGTTGCCATTTCTTGATGGATGCAGTATTTTTGTATCCGTCTCTTGGCACAGGCCAGAGCAAAGTGTAGCTTCCACCAAAGTCCCAGTCTCATCCATGGCTGTGACAATATGGAAGCTGCTGGTATATGGGTGGTGCTGAGTACTGACATTTGGAGCACAACTAGTGGCTGAGTGTTATGAAAGGTGTTGCTCATAGGGTCAGTCGTGCTGCAGTGGCACATTCTGGTCCAGTGAGGAAAGCAATGGCAAACTACCTCATTCCTCATCTTGCCTGGTACGTCTCGTTTGGGCTCTGCCATTGGTTTTTGCGGTTTCCCTATAACTGCATAGCCTTCGGTGGTACTATTTGAGGATCAAACCAGGCTCTGGGCTGATGACCTAACAGACAGGATTACCTATTTCTTTAACACGTGTTCATAGCCAAGGAATATCAACGAATTCACCGTACCAAATGATTAACTCCTAAGCGTTTATTACGAGCTTTCTAACTCTAAAAAACCTGTCATTCCATAACAAATGGGAAGGGAAAACCTGCCTAAACCGGACCCTGAATAAAGCGGAAACCTGCTTTAAACATAATTTTCCTGTGGTACCGTGAAATTATGGGGCACTTTATGCAGCCTAAAGCTGAACCTGTCCAACGCCGAAACTGAGCGATATTTCCAGTTCCGCGAGGAGATGACCTCTGAATAAAACGGAACTCATCTCTATTTAATGATACGTCCAATAGAAACGGCAAACAAGGAATTCTACAATGCAACCGATTTATGTTGTTGCTGTTGTTGTTGTTGTTGTTGTTGTTGTATTGCAATTACCGGGCGAGTTGGCCGTGCGGTTAGGAGCTCGCAACCGGGAGGTAGTGGGTTCAAATCCCACTGTCGACAGCCCTGAAGATGGTTTTCCGTGGTTTCCCATTTTCACAGCAGGAAAATGCTGAGGCTGTACCTCATTTAAGGCCACAGTTTCTACCTTCCCATTCCTAGGCCTATTCCTGTGCCAACTTCGCCATGAAACCTGTCTGTGTCGGTGCGACGTAAAGCAACTTGGAAAAAAAATCTGATCACGCTTCATCTTGCTGAACTTGTAAAAACTTTCCCATGTCTTGAACGCTTATTACCACCACCACCACCACCACCACCACCACTACCACTCGAGTTCCTAACAAGGAAACGCGCTTCTCAACACTGAAGAGCACGTTCAACACAGTTGCCCTTTTTTTTCTACCAGTGTCTGTTCAGTACCGCGAATGTCGTTGAGCTGTACTTGTAAATCTTAATGATGTTAGTGAATATACCAGGGAAAAAAGATAAAAGTCTGTCCCTTGATAAAATCGTTAGCTCATACAAATAAAATAAAATCAGAAGCAGTCGGCTAAATATCTTCCAAGTGTTATTTCAATGTACGAAATCACAGGTATATGGTACGCTTAAGAGAAATGAAACAGTGTGGGTAAAGGTATTAGCATAGCAGCAATACACAGAGGAATACGTGTTTGTTTCAAATAACATTCTTCATGGTTTTTTTCATACATACATTCAAATAGGAACATAGTAAGCTTAAAATATTGGTTAACATTGCATAAAGCGGGAACTCCCTTAAAACGGAAGTGCCGGGCTGAGTGGCTCAGACGGCTAAGGCGCTGGCCTTCTGACCCCAACTTGGCAGGTTCGATCCTGGCTCAGTCCGGTCGTATTTGAAGGTGCTCAAATACGACAGCCTCATGTCGTTAGATTTACTGGCACGTAAAAGAACTCCTGCGGGACTAAATTCCGGCACCTCGGCGTCTCTGAAAACCGTAAAAGAGTAGTTAGTCGGACGTAAAACAAATAACATTATTAAAATGGAAGTAGTTTACTGTCCCCAGAAATTCCGATTTAGACATCTTTCACTGTATATCAAGCTAATTCTCTTATATCATCAACTGAAAATATACAGGAACAGGTCAGGCTGTTCACCGCTTTCATGTCAGGACCAGTATGTATCATGCTAAGTGATAATGTTACTGGGTGTAAAAGTAGAAAATGGGACCGAAAAGATATCTGACATCCTAGTCAAGAGCAATCGAACTAAACAACCGACTTCACCAGATATATATTACCATCTAAAGAAGATTTTGATAAAAATACGTCCTAGAGGTGGAGCTCATCCGAACATGTATGTAACGAAACAGTGTCATGTAAAAAAATATTTGACGGAAGTACAACAAAGCAATCGTGCTTCCTATGATGTACTGTATGGATGGATGACCGGACAATGTTATCTAGCAACCGTGCAGGCTGTAATGTAAGGGTGGGAGGGATGGAGGGGCGGACGGACGGATGTTCCATTAGAAAATTTGACACCATTTCTTTTTCTTGGAGTACTCTAGGTCCTGCATAATTTTGCACACAAGTGTTTGTAACACCCTCTCTGTGATTAAAAAATATATTGTGCTGCTTCCTGTCAATTACTAGGTACACATTCTGATCTCTCTAAGTACTGTACGGTCCATAAATTATCTCTATTAAGGATACACCATTGTGTATTGTCGGTGACATTGCTTAATTCACGCCGAAGCTCCGTGAATCTCTGATACTTAGAATGAGATACACCATTGGAACAACATTGATTTACATAAAGCTAAGTAGACCGTGAACTAGAGAAGGTATCGGAAGCTAATAAAATTACAGGCATATTTACTACATCCGGGGATATAAAACGAGGTATTGTTCGTTTCGAGTGGGATTACAGGTGAAATATAGAAATTGAAGTTATTGTCCCTTAGTGACCTTGCGCTGATATATGATCGATTGTAAGCCGTATTCATCAGTTTTATCAGGTAAGTTAAATGAACTGCAGCTTTATATCTGCCTGAAGCATGTATTTCGAAATCAATTCTTTGAAGGTGAATTATCTTCCGGCGTTGTTACTGCCTTTCTGTCAATATCTAAAATATAAACATCCGTAAGTTGTTGATATAATAAGTTCATATCACATCAAGTCTAGAGTTAAATACCTCTGTGATTTTGAGATATTTCAGCTTGATGGAGAAGATCAATTGTGTCGGTAGTCTCTGAGTACAAGCCAGAATTTTGAAGAAACCTATGAACGTGGGATAAAAATATCTTAGGAATCTTTGTTTAATACTTTTTTTTATGTGAACTACAAACAGACAGCTGTTCAAAACTTCGATACAGCTATGATAAAGTCAAAGTAAGATCGGCGTGCCCGGTTCAACAATTCTGAAGTCCTTTTTTTTTTTTTTTTTTTTTTTTTGCTAGGGGCTTTACGTCGCACCGACACAGATAGGTCTTATGGCGACGATGGGATAGGAAAGGCCTAGGAGTTGGAAGGAAGCGGCCGTGGCCTTAATTAAGGTACAGCCCCAGCATTTGCCTGGTGTGAAAATGGGAAACCACGGAAAACCATCTTCAGGGCTGCCGATAGTGGGATTCGAACCTACTATCTCCCGGATGCAAGCTCACAGCCGCGCGCCTCTACGCGCACGGCCAACTCGCCCGGTCTGAAGTCGTTTAAGGGATGTCACAGGTAGCGGGGAGTGTTGCCATGAGCTCCTCTCCAGTTTCTACAGATTTCTCGTAGGCAAGGCTATTTACATGACCCGACAGGAAGAAATGAAATGTTGTTAGATCAGGTGAATGAGGTGGCCAAACAACAGGGTGTCGCGTTCCTATCTACTTGTCCATGAAAATTTGGACTGGGGTCCCACCATGCGTTAACGAATCTGTGACATACGAAAAACTGCTTTGATGTACAGTATGGACCGACGTTCTCTCGAATTGCTACACATGGCCTTTTCCAGTAACCCTCAAAGTTTTTTACGTTCGTTAGAAAACTGCAGTTCAGAAACAAACGTGCCTTCACTTGCATACTCTAAATAAACCTCAAGCCTTCTTCTCAGGATTATTCTTTGATATCGTCTCAGTCAACTAAAAACAACGTGACTTTCCCCGACCTTTTAACATTTCCCCAGTTCTCCCGCATTCGTTGTCTATGTTGTTCCTCTCTTGATTTGGTCCACGCCTTCCGTGCTTTCAGCTTCGGCTTTTCTTGGAAACTCTTATGGTCTGGAAGTTGTTTCGTAAATGGATTGCGTCCCATCAAATCGCGATGTGATGCCTTGCTCTTGCAAATTTGTTTCTACCTCACTGAACCATCCTTCTTTTTCCTTCCTATCCTGGAAGTAGGAGAAGATCCGCTTGGTTGACCTTGGAGGGTTCATTATTGTCACGTGACAATATAAAGCAGTCCTATTCCGCACCGTAACGTAGAAGTAGATTTCGCGGTTGTGCCATCGTCTTTAAAAAGGCCAAGATTTTCTTCAAAATCTTTCCTTCCTTTCGGTGCGTTAGTGTCCGATCTTTCTTGGCTATGCCTAATTAAAGACCGCGTTTGAATTTGTTACCTATTGATATAAAAGTAAACGATATGGATGTTCCATATGACTAAAAGTATATACAATAAGAAATCTGTATCCTGGAACTTGAAGTTAAGACATCATCAGACAGTGGCCCTGCTAGAAATTTTATATACAGCAGATGCTCTTAAACTTACTACATTTGGGGATCTTGAAAAATTAGAAAATATCGAAAGAATTATGAGAAGAATACTTGGACCTATAAGAAGCAGCAATGCCAAATTTAGACTACGATCAAACAGAGAGTATTTAAAAGTTGATAAACTGTAATGAAGGAAAGAAGACTCCAGATTTTCGGAGACATTTATGGAATGAATAACATTAGACTAACTAAACAAACCTTCAACTTATTGAAAAGTTAAAAATCCAAGCCAACGAGGTCCACTGAGATTGAAAAGGATATGCGAAATGATATAAAAGGCAGGATTTTAAGACATTTTTCGCACCCTCAAAAGGGTTATTCGAAGCATAAGAAGAAGAATAACAATATATCGGTATTCATTTGCTTTCTTGTTCGTAAACATTCAATAGACAGCTTTCTAAAAAATATATTGATAAAAAGAAACCACTTTTCTATTTGCTAAAATCAAAATATCATAAGTACGCCCCTCGATCATTGTCATCCATCAACGGCAGTTGTTTTCAGAGACAAGCAGCGATAAGGCATAGCCTGTACGGTTGCTAGGCAACATTGTCTAACCATCCCTACCTTACATCACAGCCTGTACGGTTGCTAGGCAACATTGTCTAACCATCCCTACCTTACATCACAGCTTGCACGGTTGCCTAGGCAACATTTTCTAACCATCCCTACCTTACATCACAGCCTGTACGGTTGCCTAGGCAACATTGTCTAACCATACCTACCTTACATCACAGCCTGTACGGTTGCCTAGGCAACATTGTCTAACCATACCTACCTTGTACCATACCTGTACGGTTGCTAGATAACATTGTCTAACCATCCCTACCTTACATCACAGCCTGCACGGTTGCCTAGGCAACATTGTCTAACCGTCCCTACCTTACACCACAGCCTGCACGGTTGCCTAGGCAACATTTTCTAACCATCCCTACCTTACATCACAGCCTGTACGGTTGCCTAGGCAACATTGTCTAACCATACCTACCTTGTACCATAGCCTGTACGGTTGCTAGGCAACATTGTCTAACCATCCCTACGTTACATCACAGCCTGCACGGTTGCCTAGGCAACATTGTCTAACCATCCCTACCTTACACCACAGCCTGTACGGTTGCCTAGGCAACATTGTCTAACCATCCCTACCTTGTACCATAGCCTGCACGGTTGCCTAGGCAACATTGTCTAACCATCCCTACCTTGTACCATAGCCTGCACGGTTGCCTAGGCAACATTGTCTAACCATCCCTACCTTGCATCATAGCCTGTACGGTTACTAGGCAACATTGTCTAACCATTCATACTTTACACCACAGCCTGGACGGCTGCTAGGTAACATTGTCTAATCATCCACACCTTACACCACAGCCTGGACGGCTGCTAGGTAACATTGTCTAATCATCCACACCTTACACCACAGCCTGGACGGCTGCTAGGCAACATCGTCTAACAATCCACACCTTACACCACAGCCTGGACGGCTGCTAGGTAACATTGTCTAATCATCCACACCTTACACCACAGCCTGGACGGCTGCTAGGCAACATCGTCTAACAATCCACACCTTACACGACAGCCTGTACGGCTGCTAGGCAACATCGTCTAACAATCCACACCTTACACGACAGCCTGTACGGTTGCTAGGTAGCAATTGTTTTAGGAGGAAGTTCAAATCGGCGACCAGCCTCTGCTAACAAAAATCAATGAAAAATAGGGAGAGATCCCACTCTTAGAAAAATGAAGTTACCAGCCAAAGAAGACAAGGGCCATGAAAAGCGAGAAAATGAAAAACTCCCTAGTTCTCGCAAACCTAACACTGTCAGAGTGGAAAAGGACAAAAGCTGACCAAGCACGGTGGGATGGGATAGATGGAGTTGATCAGCCTGACACAGTAAATGGAAGAAATGCGAGGAAACAGGTAGGCGGATCGTAGTCACTAACAAATGCTCCAAAGTTTAGAGCCACTGAAAACCACTCTGAAGACGGCTCAGGAAGGAATCGAATACCCCTCTACTCAGTTGACCTCCCGAGGCTGAGCTGACCACGTTCCAGCCCTCGTACCACTTTTCAAATTTCGTGGTAGACCCAAGAATCAAACCCAGGCGCAAGGGATAGCAGCTAGTCACGCTAACCACTACACCACAGAGGCTAAAAGATTTGAAATGTTGTTAAAAAATAGACTTGGGTTTTTCATTTCATGCTTTTTTGGGTTCTCAACTGTGTATTATAGCGTGAAATTCGTTGTTATTATTATTATTATTATTATTATTATTATTATTATTATTATTATTATTATTATTTCCTTCTTAATCTGTTTACCCTCCAGGATTTGCTTTTCCCTCGGATTCAGCGAGGGTTTCCAGCGGTACTAACTCAAGGGCAGTGTCCTGGAGCGTGAGACTTTTGGTCGGGTGATACAACTGCAGAGGAGGACGAGTACCTCACCTGCTTTTTTTGAACAGGGGCTTTGTAGGGGGGATGGGAAGATCTGAAGAGATAGACAAGAAAGGGCGAAGAAAGTGGCCGTGGCCGTACGGTGGGTAACATCCCAGGCTATGCTTGGAGAGGAAGTGGAGGAAACAACGTAAAACCACTTTAAAGATGGCTGAGGAGGGAATCGAAATCCCCTCTACTCAGTTGACCTCTCGAGGTTGAGTTGACACAGTTCCAGCCCTCGTTCCACTTTTCAAATTTCGTAGCAGGGAAGGGAATCGAACTCGCGTCTTCGGCAGTGGAAAATAATCACATTAACCACTACATTACTGAGGCGGATAGTATTATTATTATTATTATTATTATTATTATTATTATTATTATTATTATTATTATTATTATTATTATTATTATTATTATTATTATTATTTGTCCGCCTTTGTGACGTAGTGGTTAATGTAATTAGCTATCATCCCCAGGGGACCAGGCTCGATTCCTGGCTCTGCCACGAAATTTGTAACGTGGAACAAGGGCTGAAACGGACTGTAGTCTGCCTCGGGTGGTCAACTGAGTAGAGGTGGGTTCGATTCCCACCTCAGCCATCCTCGAAGTGGTTTTCCACTTCTCTTCCCGGCAAATGCCGGGATGGTGCCTAACTCAAGGCCACGGTCGCTTCCTTCCTCGTCCTTGTCTATCCCTTGCAGTCTTCACATCCCCTCACAAGGACCCTGTTCAGCATAGCTTGTGAGGCCGCCTGGATGGGGTTGTGGCTCCCCTTACCAGCTATATCCCTGACCCAAACTTTCACGCTCCAATACACTGACCTTGAGGCGGTAGAGGTGAGATCCCTCGCTGAGTCCGAGGAAATTGATGAAGAGGATACTACCCTTCTTACACATAGCCCAATTGAGGATTTCTCCTCTACCGGGTTAGGGAACACCGGTGGATTGTATAGCCCTAGCCGCCTGAGAACAAGGAAGGCCATCACTTAGAATATGTCCGAGATTCCCACTCCCATTCCGTAGAAACTGGTATCCCGACACTCAGGACCACTTACTAGGCCACTCAGCCGTTGCCCATCGTTCACGAACTAGGACGTGAATACTGAAACCCACACCATGAACCATAATTAATACAAATAATAATATTTTGAAAGAATTGTTCTAATATTAACAATTAATGAAAATAATAATACACAATAAAACATAATTAATAAACTATTAATGTATATAAATACGTAACCATACAGTATAAAATGCAGTGCACCGAAGACGCCTAAGCGCTGGTCCAGGTTGGGCTGTACTGTGAGGAACTACGTGTATGCCAGTAATGTAAAGTGTCATCATCCACTGTTTCCTCTTCTTCTTCCTCTTGTGTGTGATATATAGTTTCTTGATCAGTAAATATACTTCTGAAGTATGCTTGATGATGTGCGGGAATGTACGGAAGAAGTGAGCGAAGATCTGCAAGATTTTCTGGTGAAATAACTACAAGTTTAGTGTCATATTCGGTAGACTAAGTGTCAAAATATTGTAATGATCATCGTATCCCGTTTTGCAGATGCACTTGATGAGCTTCTCCGCCGTAAGTAGGTATAATGCCAAAACCCATTTTAGAGTTGCTCGAGAGAACAAAAGCTCTTCCCTCTCAAAACTTGGCGCCCGGAACTTGCCGCTTCATTATGTGCTGTTGCAAAATTCCTACATCTTCAAACTGGTCTCTCGTTACCATAATGGCACCGAAAGGGTTCTTCCTTCTGCAAATTCTTATTTGTTTGCCATGCTGAACCGCAGTAAACACTTCTCTTGAGATACAATTCTATATTCCCAAAATCGCGATCACAAGGACGATAATCAATCAATCAATCAATCCCGATCTGCATTTAGGGCTGTCGCCCGATGATAGATTCCCTATCTGTTGTTTTCTACCATTTTCTTAAATGATTGCAAAGAAATTGGATATTTATTGAACATCTCCCATGGTAAGTTATTCCAATCCCTAACTCCCCTTCCTATAAATGAATATTTGCACCAGTTTGTCATCTTGAATTCCAACTTTATCTTCATATTGTGATCTTGCTACTTCCTGTCTAAATTACGTTCAGGACGCGCTGCGAGCATAGCCTGTGGTGAGGTTTGACAATTCGCTAAATATCGAGAACGAGCTATGCACGCATTCTGGTGGTTACATCGTATTTCTTAATGTATTAGTTACGAGAGTATTTAAGCAGATGAGAGTATTATATGTCAAAGTCAGAGAATTTACGATATTTTTGAACTGCATGCATCAGTAGATGTTGTCACTCAGTGTGCTTGACGAAAGTGATATTTTCGATATATTATGATATATTATAAGTTTATGCGCAAATGAACATATTATTGACATATGAATTCGAAACAACTTCTTGCATTTCATTATGATTGGTGATCGTTTTACGGCCTAGCGCATGTTCCCGCGTATTTCATATTTGCGTGAATACGTAAGATTGTCTACATATTCGTAAAGTTGTCTGTTTAGAAAACTTATTTTCTCTTTCTCAGAAGTCTTTTGTGGTAAATGGAACAATAATTTTACATTTGAGTAAGTTTTAACAAAATTTATCAATTAAAATAAAATTTCGTAAGAGCTCCCATTTTCGTTATTGTAATTATTACTATTATTATTATTGAAAAATTATTGTTTTATATCGTGCTCATTATTGTTGTTGTTCTGTAATTGCAATGCACATTTTATATTAGCGAAATAGGGTAGATATAACTGTATTTCAGAAAACTGTACTTGCTTAGTTATCCGTCAGACTTTTCTTCCATTCGCAAAACATGATATAATATATAAACAATTTTAAAATCTCAGGTGTTAGTTGTCATGATACAAGGAGCGCTTTTGAAAATTAGATTCTCAAACAAGCACAAAGAAAAAAGAATCATGCCAATATCTACTACAGGTACAGAGATATAATGTTTTAAAGATCCTTAAAAATGTCCAGTCCAGAACGTTTGTTAGGGATATTAAGGCCCAGACTGGAATGGGTTAAAGACACCACTCGAACGTATTCGTCTACTAATGTCATTCCACGCCATTCCTCCACTGTCAGCACGGAACATACCACTTACTCGAGCAGCTCGTCTTCTTTCTCCCAAGTCTTCCCAGCCCAAATTTTGCAACATTTTTGTAACGCTACTTTTGCTTTTCTTTGGACTGTTTCAAGTTCTCGAATCAAGTAAGAGGCCGGGAATCATGAAGACTTGTTCAGTATTTGTGAAATGATCTGCATGGATGTATCAGAGACGGGTCAATACCGTGTTCATGTTCTATTCTGTCCACTACAATTACCGCTGAAAATATATACTATCTTCACTTCTGGTGGTATTCTACATTTTTCTAGGATATCGAAGAAACTTATCAAATCTTTTCAACAGGGACATTCCTCCAGTAATTGTAAACGGTTCTGTAGTCAAGTATCAGGAATGTGTTAAGAATTTAGGTATTCTAATGGATAACACTCTGTCCTGGACCTTTCATGCCAAGCACTTGGTCAAGAAAGTGTCTGGCATATTGCATCAGTTTCGACGAAACTTGCCGTATCTTCCTTTCTCGGTGAGAAAGATGCTGATCCAAACTATGGTATTTCCTATTTTAGATTACGGCGCTGTAATTTACAGCGATATCTCCGAGAAATATAATAGCAAACTCCAACGTATTCAGAATGCCTGTGTTCGATTCGTCTTCAATATTCGTAAAGACTGTCACGTAACATCTTACTACAAAGCCGCAGAGTGGTTGAAACTCAGGGATAGACGATCATACTCAGCTGCTTGTTTACTTCTGAGAATTTTAAAATCTAACGCTCCCTCATATTTGACCAAGTCCTTTGTTCAGATGAGTCAAGTTCACGACCGGGACAATAGGTTTACAGCTAACACCCTTCAGGTTCCACAGCATCGTACGGTAAAGTGCAGTAAGTCGTTCATTGTCACTGCCTCTCAATTATACAACGATCTTAAACTATATGAAATTCAGCAAAGTAGTGTTGGAACTCAGAAAAAATATCTTAAATACCGCTACCTTTCCACTTATTAAGCCATGTAAATGAATTTTCACCAAATTAATTAAATAGTACGAAATATCATAATCCCCTAGATACATTTTAGATGCTCAGTTTTACTCTTAATTCATCCTCGGCTTTAAAATTCTTAGGTTTCTGTTTCGTCTTCTGTTCCTTGTTAGTATAGTGTATGTTTATGAAATGTTAAAGTATTATTGTAACCTCCTAGATGTTTAGTTTTTAATCTTATTCTTATATCCTCAGTAGGAAAATGTATCTTAGGCTTTTTATGTATTCTTTCATTAGATTTTGTATGTTAGGTGATACATTTAAGTTAAAGTGGCAGTTAGTTACAGCCAAAGGGACCTCTGGTCCTACTTGTAATTAACTTTAAATAAATATATTTCTAATTCTAATTTCTAATTCTAATTCAACATAGTGAATGAGGCAACTTGCAGTTTCAGCAGAGCCTCAGTTTCCGGTACTTTCATCCCAAAGATGTATCTAAGCTGTTCTTTAATTTATATTGTGGATACACAAATTATAAGTCCATAAGTTTCTCTTGTAAAAATTGGATTCCAGAATTTGTTTTGGGTGTGGGAAGCGCCTGTTGCATGTCTATGGCAACCGCAGCAAATGTTGGATCCGTGTTATCAGGTATTTTTTAAGTGTTGGTGCCAGCTTAGCTCTGCGTTCATGCAAACTCATTTCTTGTTTTGCTTCTGTTATTTGTTTCGAATGGATGTCTTGTCTCATTTTCTCTAGTTGTCCATTGTTTTGTAACAAAAGTTGCAGGTGTCAGACATAGGGGGATTAAATCCAAGACTAAATTCTGTGTTAAAGATTTGACGGTAAAAGTGGCGCAGAAACTGGAAGATCTTCAGGATGGTTTTCAACAATCCAGTCTCAATAAGGCTTGTAAATTTTGGATATATTTAAATCAGAGGCTAAGTAGGCTCTGCTGTAGAAGGAAACTGTTAATGTATGCCTTTACTTTTCGTCTTAGTGAATCTGGTATTCTTCTTGTCCTTTCCTGATGCCAACGATGATTACATCAATGGTTCCAGTTCCTGTAACCTTGTCACGAGCAGTACGCAGTCACTTTTCACTCACACCATGTATGTTACGAAAAGTAACTGCGCAAACGTCGTAACTCTTATTTCCATGAATCACTTCATAATCTACTGTGCGCAATCTACCAGACGGCCTGCATTTTACGCGCGATCATTTTACAATCCCCTATGTCCAAAAATTTTTGAAATATTTCATCGACTTTATTTTGATCCAGTTTCTCAAAACAAACACAACGACAAGTAGGCCCTAATTTTTGGCCTGTACAACATTGTTTGTTTTCACACTTACGTACGCATTAACAAAATTTCTCTTCTTCTTGGTCACATTCATTTTTCAGTAGTGTTTCTGCACGCAGCGTTTTCTAGGATGACTTACGTGATGAGACATAGAATCACGGTCTGTATTGTGCTTAATAAATGTACAGCATTACGCTAAAAGCACTAAATGTGTGTTCAGTGGTATCAAACACTACTTGCACTCAATAAACGTACTCCGGGAGCCACCAGATTGCATGTTACAACTGTCTTCATACGCAACAGACTGAACTCGACAGATACCGTGTCCAGGTCGCTAGGCTCTAGTCAAATAGCGAGTTCGTTCAGTCCAAGCCGTATCGACGATTCACACTTAGCAGGCATGGAATAGTACGCTTTATGTTATAGGTTGCAATAAAAAATAAAAAAGCATACTTTGCCGCATAAGCCTCTGCTATTCTAAGGACCACACATGATCTTTCCTACTTTAAAAATTTCCGTTGAAGCATATTCTCTACTATCATCTCGTCACAGACATCTTGAAACATACCGCTTAGTCGAGCAGCTCGTCTCCTTGCTCCCAAGTCTCCCCAGCCCAAAATTTGCAATATTTTCATAACACTACTCCTTTGTTGGAAACCACCCTAAACAAACCATTCTGCTTTCCCTTGGATCTATGTCCGGTAATCCTGGTGTGGTTCCCATACATTGAAACCATACTCTATTTGGGGTCTTACCAGAGACTTATACTCCCTCTCCTTTACATTCTTACTGCAACCCCTAAATACCCTCACAACAATGTGCAGAGTTGTACCCTTTCTTTAACTGCCTCGTTAATATGAATACCCCAAAGAAGATCATGCCTTATTAACACGTAGGTTATTTATGTGTCAGAACTATATACATATAAGGCATAGTTCAAGTACTATACTCTTTGTGACCACAACTTGGCAACTTCCAGTGCGTGTACTGTGGAGTAACGAAGGTCTTCTTGACTACAGGAGGCTGGACACAGCAAATGTTGTACAGTCTGGACTTCTCCACATTCACACTGGATATCGTTCTTATCAGAGTAGTCCGATCTTGCTAAATTAACCTTTGATCCGCCCACTCCATATCTCACTCTATTCAAGGACTTCTAAATCAAATACCTTGGTACTTATAGTGTTCCCCCTGAGGTACATTCACCCCATCAACACAGTAATTAAAACTGACAGAACTTTAACTCTTTGTGAAACAGACAACCCCGTTCACCATTATCAAGTATCTGACAACATTGTCTTGGTCCCCCTGCAGTCGTCTACAATCCTGCATGTCTTTGTGAATACCGAAATAAATTCCTCTTAATGCCGTTGATAACATTCAAAACATTCTGAATTTAAACGTGATATATTAGGAGATATAAGAGAAAAATAATTCTTCACAGCGAGATACAAAAGAAAATTAATTCTTCACAGTTTTTGTTGTTCCTGAATTTCATTATCTCTTTCCCGACAGGAAATTAACTTAGCGATAAATATTTCTCTGTGTTGGACAAGGCGAGTTTCATAGTAAAGCAGCCACCAAAGGCCGCTATTCCAGGATATTCTTTGGACGAAGAGAAAGAAGAATGCCCTCGCTGCCATACATTATTGTTCTGCTAACAAGTCGCAGTGGGACCGTCATTTGTTTCCCCCTGGCCGTTAGCATGCAGACAGCTGAAAGGAGATGGCCATAGTACCTCTGTCTCTTTCATCCTTTTCGCACAGGATGGGAAATGCTTGTTAAGGCTTCCAATTTCTCCTTCGAACTTACTTCTCGTAAACTTAAATTAAGGTGCATTGCAAGTTTTGAAATGTTACAACACGTAATGTATACATCTCTAATTAGATATTTCTATCCTTTGTTATCAAATTGTTCAGTCTGTTTAGTGAAGTAGGAATAACATTACTCAGAGAATAAAAACATGGGATAACACGGAGGAACAAACTGATACACTTTGGAATTGAGACAGACGCACAAGAAGAAATGGAGCATTATGATTCACAAAGTTGAAATGATATTGCAGACTGTATCCTATTGGGGCCAGATAGGGAGTTCGAAGCTAGCTGAAAATGAAAATACACAGTCTGTTTCCAGTCATTTGACCGGGACAGGAATGAAATAAATGAATCCTCCATCTAACGGTGACGATATGAATTGGGCCAGCTTGCGAAGCCTGTCGCACTCATCTGCGGCAATGTTTAACGACTGACATATGAAATGAAATGATATTTCACAGTGTTGCTAGAATGGAAAATGGCAGGGAAAATCGGAGTACCCGGAGGAAAACCTCTCCCGACTACGCTTTGTCCAGCACAAATCTCACATGGGGTGTCCTGGAATTGAACCATGGAACTCAGTAGTGGAAGGCCGGCGCGCTGCCGTATTAGCCACGAAGAATCCTCGACGCTTGCTGATCTATTCATATTTTTGAAGGTTAGAAGGAAAAATGAAATTCGACATTCCATTTCGCATTTAGTTCGCTTGGGCCGCCTAAGGACCACGTTACTTGTGCGTTAGCTGTGTTGTTGTCGAGGTCTGGCTACTGCTTTCTTCGTCCTACCTTGAGCTTTTCTCTTGGTCCAGTATTCGTTCATTTTCTTGCTCAACTTTATTTTGCATTCCTCCGACCATTTCGTGGTCTCGTTGTGTTTATCTGCTGTAAGGAATGTTATTAAGGGTCTCATTTTGATAAATCAGCGGTAGTTTCTTCTGCGAATTATCGTGGCATTATTAATATTAAGTCCTTCCAGATCGTTCTCTATCCTTCCTGGCTACTTTGAAGATTTTATGGGACAGTCTGTGGGAATCCATTGTATACAGGTGTCCGTAGAAAGCCAGCCGTTTTCTTCTGATAGCATCTGTGAGGGATTCTTGGTGTTTGTAAATTTCGCGGTTTGGCTCGTGTCATCGTCTTCCATCTGATAGGACCCTTGGTGATAATATTCTTCTCAGGAACTTCCTTTGTTGTACATCAAGGGCTCTTAGTGATAGGCACTCTGTTGCGTAGAGGACGACGGTTTGACTATTGCATTATCATGTCTTAGTTTGATATTCATTCATAGATGTTTTGAGGTGTGCAGTTTTCAGGAGGCATCTAGTTTCATTCTCCGCTGTTCGAGAGCAACCATTCACTAAGGTCTTCTGAAATCCACGCTGGAAGGTACTTCACAGTGTTTGCTTTCTTGATATGGTTGGTGTCACTGATTATCATTATTCGACTCTGTCTTTCCACTGTTGATCAGGAGACTTGTCTTAGCCGCTATTGAGTGTAGTGCTTGGAGATGCGTAGTAGCTTCCTGAGCGTCGTTTGCTAGTAAGGTGAGGTCATCAGCAAAGTTCAGGCATGGGATCCAGAAAGAAATGGTGTGGGGAAGGATCATAGGGTTTACTTGAGGCAGTATCCGGCGGTGGAGGGGGTATATAATTCACCTGTAATTACCCCCTACTCTAGAAAAATGAAAAATTTAAGTTGTTTTGTTTGAATTCTGTTGTTATAACAAGAATGATGAACATTACAAAGTTATTCCAACCGGATAAGAAGTTCATGAGAGACTGTCTCTAAGTGGCTCAGACGGTTAAGGCGTTGGACTAAATTCCGGCACCTCGGCGTCTCCGAAGAACGTAAAAGTAGTTAGTGGGACGTAAAGCAAATGACATTATATTATTATAGAAGTTTATGAGAGACCGTCCCTTTCTTAAGAAAGACCAGGTGAGGTGCGACTTGTCCTGATTTATTGTTTTATTAGTGGAACCTTCCTCTACCAGGACTATGCACTGACGGAACAAATTTGTCACTTTGTACACAATATTGTCCCACTGGCTACCTATCGGAAACACACCCTCTCCAAGAAGTACAGGAGTAGTGTAAGCTTGAGCTACTTAAAGCGATGACAAGGGAGGAGGACTTCAAGTAAGTTATACTTTCTGGCCAGGTTTCAGATGGACTGGCCAGTGTGAAACATGCTGGTGTGGAGTTGCCACCGTTACGTTGTTTATTGGTCAAGGTCTGGCAGTTATTCTATTATTTCTATAATATGTCTATTATTTCTGAAGTTTTTATGAAAATATACAAAGTAAAAGTAATTTATTTCAGTAATGTATGTGTTCTACATTTTCATCACCATTTTATAATGAATTTTAGTGACCAAGAACCTTTCACATAAAATCGTCGGCGGGGGAGAAAACCCTCCATTCCCCCTTTCCCCGCAATTTCGCACCCTTTTCAGATCCTTAGGTTGTCTGCTTTGACCCCTATTCTTAATCCGGTGTTTACTGGTAGGGATCTGGTCCATTCCCTGATGATCCTTTCCAGGACACAGTTGAATAATGTACATGAGATCCCCTCTCCTTGCCTCACGCTTTTTATTATTTAGTGTTTATTGTTGTTTAATTTCCTTTATGCTAATCTTATACAGAATCATTGATATCGAAGTATTTAAATTTCAATCTTCTCTCCTCAAAAGTTGTTCAGATAGAGATTGTGCTGGGTGTAAATGTAGTAGGCATCTAAGACGATAACGACGACTCGGTCAGTCGAATACACACATTTAATAGAACTAGTACACAAAAACATACCTGTAAAAAGCATATAAAGGAATGAGAACACGCAAAGCAATATTATCATTGAGGCAAGTGATAGAGAAACAAAATAAAAAGGATAAATCAACTTTCATGGTATTTGTTGATGTGGAGAAGGTGTTTGACAACGTAAATTGGAATATTTTATTAAGTATTCTTTAACAAATAGGTATCAGCTTCAGAGATAAAAGAAACCTATGAACAAGAAATTGGAGTAATTCGCTGTGGTAATAAAGAAGAAATAGGTCACACTGAAAAAAGGGGTCACATAAGGATGGCCCCTATCTCCATATCTATTCACTCTATATGTACAGAAAGCAGTGAACAGTGTAAGAGATAAACTAGAAGTTGGAGTGACTATTCACGGGAATAAAATTGACGTGTGAACATTTGCCTATGGAATAGCATTAACTGCAGAGATAGAGAGAGAGAGAGAGGAATAAATGCATATGATTCTTCATATGAAGAATAGAATACTGAAAAAAGAATATAACCTTAACGTAATGAAAAATAAAACAAACATTTTAGTATGTAGTGGACGAAAACTAAAACCTACACAGATAAAATTGGGAAATGTCTTAATGTACATACTTAGGAAGTAAAATCAAGAGTGATGGGAAAAGTTGTTGTGAGATGCTGAGTAGAAATGATTTTGACAAGAAGAAAAAATGGAGGATATAAATGAATTACTGCTTTATATGGAAGTGAAACTTGTACATTAGGCGAAAGGGAAAAATTAAAAGTACTATTAAGCATTTGAATCTTGGTTCTATAGGAGATTACTGAAAATTAGTTAAAGAGAAATGATCACGAATTAACATAGAAGTCCAAGAGAGAGAAGACGTTTTATGACGCATGTAAAAGGAGGCGGGATTCTCTAATAGGTCGTATACTTATACATGATCGGTTGTTCTAGAAAATAATAGAGGGTCCCATAGAGGGAGAAAAAGGTGGACGACAACGCAAGTATTAGGGACAGGAGATGCGATTCCTACTATGTACTGAGAAGTAAAGCACAGAAACGTGGCTGATAAAGGAAGAGAGAGAGAGAACACATTACTAAAAAAGCGAATAAAAAATACACCCTATTCAACATACAATAACAGGTTTCGTTCTTAAGTGAACATCATCAGTTTCTCAATATTTGCAAATATTTATGTTTATTTCTGTCTAAACACCTATCAGTGGAATGATATTAAGAATGAAACCGTCATTCTTTGTTTAATAACGTGTTTCCTTTACAAGTAAGGTGGTTGAATACCAAAGTGGAACGTGGGCCATTTCATATATATTTTATGATTCGTAAAAATCGGAAAAAACGGTGACGGAGACGCATGCCATATTGGTACAAGTTTCCGGAACAGAAACAGAACGGACTTGGCACATCACGAGGAGGGTTACGTTAACAAATCTTATCCTTGAATAATATCACTGTAATTTCTATCCTAAATGGAGGATAATAATTGCCTTCACACAAATCAAATGGAAAATTGGCGGTAAGTTAATAAATAGCATTATTACTTGAGAAATATAGATGCGTAACCAGGGAGACTCTTTCGCTGTAGACACGACTCTCTTCTCTGGCCTTGCGCTTCGTCGTGCGGTCTTTTGTTTCCTTCCTGAGGTACACGGCTAGCACCGCCGAATGGGAGTGCTATGTCTGTGAATTCTTAATATCTTTGTCCATCACGATTGGCGCGGGCAGTTCAGACGGTAAAGGTATATCGTAAGTAACACAAAAATGATTCTTGTTGAGCCGGGCTGAGTGGCTCAGACGGTTGAGGCGCTGGCCTTCTAACCCCAACTTGGCAGGTTCGATCCTGGCTCAGTCCGGTGGTATTTGAAGGTGCTCAAATACGACAGCCTCGTGTCGGTAGATTTACTGGCACGTAAAAGAACTCCTGCGGGACTAAATTCCGGCACCTCGGCGTCTCCGAAGACCGTAAAAGTAGTTAGTGGGACGTAAAGCAAATAACATTATTATTATTATTGATTCTTGTTGAAAGAAAAATAACATGATATCTGTACAAATAGTTATATTAATTAATGAACTATGGGCACAAGTCAACAACTCGCCCCACAAAGTAACATCAAGGTAAGCAAAGAAGTTAAGTGAACGAAGACTTCACACACAAAAGTGTTTTATGAACAAATGGCATACTGAAGCGCTGTGACGTAGTAGAATTTAAAGTCGTAATATAGCGAAATATGTAAATATTTCTCTACTAATAGTGGTATTTAATAATTTACCGCTAATTTTAAAATCTATTATTATCTTCCATTTAGGACAAACGTTATAGAATTTAACTGTCTAAAGTCCACCTGGTCAATACACGTTTGCTACTTAATAAATGGTCCGTCTAAAAAGTTACATAGGACATGTTTCGACCTAGCGTAGAGGTCATCATCAGCTGAAATAACATAAAGAAGAAAGACATATAACAAAAACAGTGATACATAAAAGTATCGATATGAAATACACAAAACAAATAAAATAGAAATCTGTATTCAAAATGTACATAGTTTCAAACTAGGACGAATTTAGTTGTAAGTGAGGTCCAACCGTGTGTAATACAATGTTGGTTGGCTGGAGGAAATATTACATTGTGAAGACGGTTAGATGTTGCTCTATTTGTCGTGCTTCTGGAAACTGAGAAAAGGTTTGAAAAATCCGTTACATTTCTTCCCGGAGAATGCAAGTATACCAGAATGTACATTTTAAACATAGACTTCATTGCATTTGTTGATTGTGCTTCATTTCAAATTTTTTATGTATCCGCCGGGCTGAGTGGCTCAGACGGTTGAGGCGCTGGCCTACTGACCCCAACTTGGCAGGTTCGACCTTGCCTCAGACCGGTGGTATTTGAAGGTGCTCAAATACGTTAGCCTCGTGTCGGTAGATTTACTGGCACGTAAAAGAACCCTGCAGGACTAATTTTCGGCACCTCGGCGTCTCCGAAGAACGAAAAAGTAGTTAGTGGGACGTAAAGCAAATAGCATTATTATTATTATTATCATTATTATTATTATTTTATGTATCACTGTTTTTGTTATGTCTTTCTTCTTTGTTATTTTAGCCGATGATCACCTCCAGGCCAGGTCAAAACATGTCCTATGTAGCTTTTCAAATAGACCATTTATTAAATGTCCAACGTGTATTGAACAGGTGGACTTTATACAATCAAATTCTTTTCGAATATCATCTTATATATTTTAAGTCAATACGGAATGAAGTTATAACTATAGTTACAGTGAATTTTCATGGATACCCCACCAAGAGTTTCTTGTTCAACCCGAAAGCATTTGGAACAGGTCGTAAGCACGTTTCCTGTTTACGATTTCTGTTACGTATACCATCAGATGTGTCTCCATCGCCGCTTCCCCAATTTGTAACAAAACTCCATGTTTATGCCTTGCTTCATTGCACGATGACACGAGACTTCACCCGCACTGCTTTCGACTAACCTGCTTCAGCTCCCAGTGTTCAACTCTACATGGCGCTTCTCGAGGTGTCTCTCTGTTCACATACGCATGCACGCAATGTTACCACGCGTTGCCATTGCGATATCAGTTTTTCTTTCTTTGTTTCTTTCTTAGCCGTTTAGTGTCCAGGGTTGCTTTTCCTCGTACTCAGTGACGTATACCACCTCTACACCTCAAGGACAGTGTCCTGGAGCTTGAGACATTTGTCCAAGATACAACTGGGAAGGAGAACCAGTACCTCGCTCACCTATTATGCTAAGCAAAGGCTTTGTAGGGTGGATGGAAAGATAGGATGGGATAGACAAGGAAGAGGAAAGTGGCCGTGACCTTAATTTAGGTACTTCCCCGGCATTTGCCTGGAGTAGAAGTTGCAAACCACGGAAAACTTCTTCGAGAATGGTTCAGGTTGGAATCGAACCCCCTCTACTCCGTTGACCTCCCGACGCTGAGTTGACCCCGTTCCAGCCTTCCGACTACTTTTCAAATTTCGTGTCAGAGCAGAAAACAGAACCCCAACCTTCGGGAATGGCAGCTTATCACACTAACCATTACACCACACCTGCGGTAGCTCCTTTTCTTCCTTTGCAATTTGCAGATAGGTCTTATGGCGACGATGGAATAGGAAAGAGCTAGGAGTGTGGAAACCACGCCAAAGCATATCCAGGGCTGCAACAGTGGGGTTCGAACCCATTTTATTCCGAATGACCCAAGTCATTCACCCACTTGCTCGGTAGATGTAAATCCATTCACTGTTCTTTCTAGACACCCTGTACTTACGTACTACTAGAAATCACAGACCCCTACATTTCTCACCGTTGCCCGCCCCCCCGGTTGTGCGTCCCTGAATTTATTGTCTTGAATAAAGAGTGTGAAGGCATATACGCTGCCCTTCCGAAGGTCAGGGGTTTTACTTGCCTCGTCTCATCAACCGGGAACTTGCCGACTACAGAATAGAACAAACGTGGTCCACTCTGCTAAGTTCATTACTAGACTCCAGATTTTAGGACAGTAATAGGTTACGATGAAAACTAATCGGGTTATTAGGAAGTGTCCTTTTGGCCCGTTTCTCCGTTCTAGATGTTATGATGGGCCGTGCCCCTACACTTTATGCAAAACTCATATCATAATCCTTGTGCAACGTAGACTATACTTGTTATCCTCTACAGTAAATTTGCATTCTAATCTATTATTGCCTACATATTCGGGCTTTACTCATTACATTCAAACATATTTTGGATTAACACATAGAAGAACACACTACGGACAACGCTCTGGCCTGAAATACAATCAGCAGTATTCAATAACTTTAAAACTAGAACACAGGAAAGCAAATTTAATTCCATCCAACAAGTAAACAGTTTTACAATCATGAGTTGCGGAAGCTTCGACAGGAAATTGGATTTCATTGGTTATTTCATTTGTGTTGCATATTGTGATCTACTGAAATACGAGAGATATTGTGTTGGCACTCCGTGGGGCAATTCAAGTTTCCTGTGGGTGTTACAAGTGTTACGAATAAAAACATAAAGTATTTATAGCAAAGCCTGTTTGTTTCAGAGTTCCCGCGTACTGCTATCAAACGCATATATTTTCATTAATATGTTTAATATTTTGAATTGTCAACCACTTGCCTTTGTTGAAAGAGTTACTCAGCTTAGCATATTCCCTCGCTATTGCATCGCCCACTTGATATGCATCTAAGAGCACGACGTTCTACTGCCGTTTAAGTCAGCCATATTAAGTTCGAAGCCACCAGAACGCACACGGTGTATGCAAAATGTTTCAGGTTACATGATGTAGGAATATTGCTTTAGGTATAACGAGTAGCTACGAATACTCGTGATCGTCCCGCTACTCTATGTAGTCCATTTCACTTGTTTATATTGTATAAATACAATGATAGGATAACGAGATAAAGAGCAACAGTCTCCCTGTTCCTACAAATGTGGGTGTGGACTTGTTGGGTTATAGAGAACTGTCGGAACGTTCACTGAAAAAATAGCGATTAATTTGTTTTTAAAATCGAACACAGTATTTTGCACGGCTCCAAGTACATGTTAAAAGAAAAACAATGTTTTACTGTTTGGGTAATCAGTCCAGAGGCTTATTCGATGCAACTCACCATTTCACCCTATCCTGCGTTAGCCTTTTCATGTCTACGTAACTACTATAACCCACATCTACTCTAATCTGCTTGTCATATTCGTACCTTGATCGCCTAAACTTCCCTCAAAACCTATGTAAATAGTCCTAGCTGTCTTAAGATGTTTTCTATCACTCTTTCTGTTCCTTTGGTCAAATTTCGTCAAATCGTCCTCGATTCAGTATCTCTTCATTTGTGGTTCGATCTATCCACCTCACCTTCAACAATATTATGTAACATCGCATTTCAAAAGGTTCTGTTCTCTTCGCTTCTTATACAGTTATTACTGCCAATATTTCACTCCCGTACAGTGCAACGCCCAAGACTAAAGTCTTCAAAAATACTTTTCTAATTCCCAAATCTATATTCAAAATGAGCAAATTTCTTTTCTGAAGAAATGCTTCCTTTGCTTGTGCTATTCTGCATTTTATGTCCTCCTTATTTCTGTCATCGCAGACATCCAACTACTTCTTTTAGGAATTAATTTCCTGATCTAATATGCCCTGCATTACGTGACTTCGTTCGACTGCACTCCATTATTTCCTTTTGTATTTATTTACTTTTATCTTGTACTCCTCCGCGAAGATTATATCCATACCTTTCAGCAATTTCTCCAGATAAAAAAATATCATCGGCAAATTCCACAGTTTTTACTTCCTCTCCTTGGATTTCGATTCCCATTCCAAATTCCTCTTTGATTTTCTTTACCGCCTGTTCTACACAGAAATTGAAAAGTAGACGGGACAAGCCGCATTTTTTCCTCACTAATTTCTGGATTGCTGCATCTTTTTCATAGCCAGACTGATTTTTATACAGACTGTAGATAATTCTTCTTTCTCAGTATCTGATCCCGATCATCTTCAGAATCTCAAATAGCTCGGTCCAATCAACATTATCGATTTTTTTTAAAAGTCGATCTTCCTCATCAACAGATTTATTCTTCTTTTTTTGCAAATTACTTTACGTCGCACTGACACAGATAAGTCTTATGGCGACGATGGGACAGGAGAGGGCTAGGAGTGGGAAGGAAGTGGCCGTGGCCTTAATTAGTGTACAGCCCCAGCATTCGCCTGGTGTGAAAGTGGGAAACCACGGAAAACCATGTTCAGGGCTGCCGACAGTCGGGTTCGAACCTACTATCTCCCGAATACTGTATACTGGCCGCATTTAAGCGACTGCAGCTGTCGAGCTCGGTATTTTATTCTATAAAATAAAATTCTTAATGTTTACTTTCTTAAGACAAGTGTCGCTCTCACGGGATATGTTAGGTCTCTGCAAAACGTAAGGATTTCTCATTTTTGTTTCCTTGACAGGGGAAAATTCGAAAAAATATAATCATGTCTACCTACGTAAATACTTCGGGTATAGTAGTTGGGCATCTGCCAGGTGACCGCGTTGTGTGGGGCTACAGATATGCTATGGCACAGTACTTAAATAATAATAATAATAATAATAATAATAATAATAATAATAATAATAATAATAATAATAATAATAATAAGGAATAAAACACCATTCATTCACTTTAGCGCGGGTAGAACACACAAAATTACGGATAACGTATGTTTCATAGGAGTATTTAGAAACACCTTGTTATTGCAATTATTATTATATTAATGTATACTTTTAAACATTCGAATTGAGCCTATGTAGACTGCGTGTTATTAACCAGTATCATTTTCAGTGTCTGTGCCTTGTTCATCTGCCGGATTTGACGTCCTAACATTATCTCTTGAGTCCATCAATCAGTGCATTCTTTCATTATTCCGTTAAAGGCCCTTTTCGTCTTCTGGGTTTTGACTCCACCATAAAGCCATGATGATCTCTCACAATCATGAGACTATCCCGATAAGTGATTTCATCCTCCTCAATTTCCATCTTCCGCAGATCTTTCTCACACTCTCGATACCATCTTAACTTCGAATTCAGAAAATCTTCGTGAGACGCTCATTACTCGTACGGAATACTTGACCTAGAACATCAATCTTATTTTTTAATTTTTATTAGTTCTGTCTTGCTATATACTCTTTTGTTGGAGCGTAATAGAACCTGCTCGTTAACCCACCTGTTGCCCATGTTCTTTCCTGGTAGCATGCGTTCCTTTCGATTCATTCACACGGCCTCCGTAGCATACAAACCTTCTTGCCTAAGAACTCTGCTGCAGTGCCTTAGTTTGGTTGCTGTACTCAGCATCTTATTATTACAGTTGTTTCTAGCCAGTTGGTACACCCGCACGAATTGATGCATGTTTCCCTTGTCAACCTCTAGTGCAGCGTATCCAGGACCTGCTGGTCGGGTTCTGGAAGGTTGTACCAGAAATGCGTTTCACTGGCTTCCAAGCAGCATGGGTGTAAGGTGTGCCAAGGGCGCCTTGCACGGTTCCAGCCAGTGATATATTTTGATTTTGCTTTACGTCGCACCGACAAAGATAAGTTTTATGGCAACGATGGAATAGGCAAGGCCTAGGAGTGAGAAGGAAGCGACAGCTGCCGACAGTGGGATTCGAACCCACTATCTCCCGGATGAAAACTCACAGCTGCGTGACATTATCTCCATGGCCAACTCACCCGGTGCCAGCTACCTTACCTCTCAGCTGAAACATATGATTTTCTCCAATTGGGAGATAGTGTGCTGGCCATCCCTCTTCCAAATGAGTTGAGAACGGTCAAAGGAACTGCGAAGTATGGAAGACTTCCCTTCGGGTATCTCGGAGAGAAGAAGTGGTATTATGTCGTCTTTGAATCGGCGATGGTATAGCAACACACTCATACTTACTGAAGGGAGAAGCACTTGCGGCGGTACATGCTTACGGAGTGTGCGTAGTCCAAAACTTTCGAGTGCCATCTCCCTCATTCTACGAGATGACGAGCAGGCAACAGAACTCGTCATCCATTTTATGAGGGTAATATCCTGTTTTATCATTTTTATTCTGATATTAATTATATTTAAGTTATCTTTATGTACTGAAATATGTTTTTAATTTTATTTTTTATTTAATAGAAGGTTTGGAACTTAAATAGTGCCAACACTGCTGTGGAGACGCTATGCAACGGAATCTAATATTGTCGCTAATAGCACACGTTGGTTACATAACTACCTTACTTCAGAGCAAATGGACGTGCCCTTCCCACATCACCTGCGTGCGCACAAGCGAGAGAAACACTGTCACGTGTGAGCTAGCGGTCTAACGTAATGTTGTCACTATGTTTTCCAAGAAGGAACAATGAATTTGGATCAGGATTGGATGTGCCAGAGGTCGTACAGCACGACAGTGTCATCAAGATCTTCAAGAGACTTGCGAGGAATCCGCATTGCCTTACAGGACAGTGGCACGTTGTGTAAAAGCCTTCAACGATGGTCGGCAAACTGTGGCGAACATTCATCGGGTAGGTCGTCTTACGAGCGTCGCTGAAGAAGAAATGCATGCTCTTGCCGCGTTACTGGACAATCCTTGTGACTTCGATTTGATTCCGAAGATGAAGGAACCACTTCGTGGCATTCGCTTCAGAACTGTTGCAGAGATTCGACAAGCAGTAGGCCGCTCTATTCGCACCATCAACAGAATAGGCTCTTCCACATCGCTGGCAACGGGTTATACGCAATGCTGGTGACTACGTTGAATTGCTGCTAACGTGAAACTCTTTTGTATCTGTTGTAAAGAAATAGTTGCCACTATTTAAGTTCCAACCTTTGTATATTATTTCACTTGAATGGCAATGCGTTATTCAATTTTAATATATTTTAATCCATTTGTAAATCATTTTACAGGAAAATAAGGCGTTGAGAATTAGATTCACTGATTATTTTAAATTCGTAATCATTTTCTTCATCATAGCTTTTTAAAATCCTGCTTAATGGATCATTTTACGTTTTCATTATTACTTAATTCGTTTCACAGGGTACCATTACGGGCCGATGACCTAGATGTTAGGCTATTTAATCAACACGCATAATCATCAGCAGCGGCATTCCTGATGGACCACCTTACTAATGAAACGTTTGCAGAACAGATACAATAGGAAATATACAATAGGAATGTTACATCGCTACAAACTAAATTTACTCTGTAATGAAATATTTCTAAATCTGGGAAGCTGCTCTCATATAACATTAAAATATCAAAGGTAATTATGAATACAGTTGCCATGTTATAATGACGGCAGGCCTTAAAATAACTTCATATAAAGACATGAATAATTTAATTGTTTCATAGAGTAGGTCAAAGGTCGCACATTCTACAAATATAATCCTAGCCAGCAGCGTGCACAGGGCTAGTAATATTGCTGCTCTCTCAAACATTGCAGCGGGTTTGGAATTGCCTTTCAATCAACCGTATCGAAGCCAGTTCATTGCCGGATATCAGTCCATTCAAATATTAACTGAGAGTAGTTTTAATATGTTGGAACAGCACATACGTAGACTAAACATAGACTAAAGTCTGGAATGTATCTATTGGAAGCATAGAACACCGTCATTACGATGATTTCTAGTGGAGACAGACGTATGTTCATATCGACATTTAGAACGCCTGGAAGGTATGCATAGCCACTTGATGTCATTGACGGAAAAGTTGTCGGGGTAACTCCTAGCCATTTCAGTGCAAGGACACCTGTGTTGTCACTGCTGTAGAGCGGGTTGTGTTCTCCCCAGGCTCATTATTCCGTATTTAAGTCCCCACCAGATTGTTTCAGAGGATCTACAGATACTCGATCACGTATTTTTCCCAGCGCTGAACATGTTTCTGTATAACTTTCACCGTCAAAGACGCTGGATGGTGGTTGAACCGCGTTTCCAGAGCATCGCGAACCGATTGTCCGGTATTGAATCACTTACTCTCCATGGCTTTCTTCTGCGGACCTAAAACGTGACTGTCACATAGATGCACATATATTTCGTAAGGCGGGTGATCCATAAGCCCTCAGCGTAAACAGCGGTGACTGTCCAATGCTATGTTGGGAGGGTGCTTACGTGCGCTACCACGGAGGACAAGATAGGTTTCCCAGTCAAAGCATTTTCCTTCCACAAGAACTAAATCATGTCATTTTCTCATGTGGACGTGATAATAAAACACAAATATTGCTTCAATTTTGACATAAATATGTCCTAACCCCCTGTGGGTGTGGAACGCAGATGAATAATACACCCACGGTATTCCCTGCCTAAAAAGCGACTAAAAGGGGAGACCATGGGATAACTGAATTTGAACCATGAAACTACTTGTTATTAATACCATCAAGCGGGAAAAACCATGGGTCACCTTTACTTGCGAGCAGTACCACTATATTATGTAAACATACGTTTGTGATTAGTAGCAATAGTGTGTGGGTCACTATAGGTTTACAGTACCCGTGATTAGTTCCACTATGTGAGGAACGCCATGGGTTTACGTTGCCTGTGCGACGCACATAACGTTTGGATACCGTCTAGGGAGGGGTGCCATTATGAGGGGCCGTTAACCTGGATTTTGGACCCCTTTGAACAACAGGAGACATGGATGCAGAATTGTGCTTTGTAAGCAGTCCCTTGGTCAGTAATACTAATTTTTCAATACGGTTTCTGGGAAGGTGAGGCATTGCGGGTCGGATTATTTTAGAAATTATAATCATTGTGCATTGTCGTCTTTTTTGAATTCTAGCCAGTGGATCGATTTTGGAATTATTTTTAACTTTCGATATTGTGAGTTGGATTCGCTGATTATTTCAAGTTCATATTTATCCTTTCATTGTTCATCATCACGTTTTAAATTCTAGTCAGTGGATTAAATTTGGACTTTAACATTTTCATCACATTTCGTCTCATTTCGTACCATTAGCGGCCGTTGACCTAGATGTTACGTCCCTCTAAACAACAAGCACCATCATCATCATCATCAATAAATGTGTAATATGACGGGGATCATCTAAAGTTAGCAGTGCAAAATTTGGGGGTCGATGTTACTTATTAAACGTGCAGGCTGTGATGTGAAGTGTTGATGAATGACCATAACTCAGAAATACACAGAACGGTGTTCCATCAAACAGACCTCATTTCATCACACTCTAGAGAACTTATTATTTCATTCGTGGTGGTTTCGTAGGCCATGAGTCAGTTTCACAATTTCAATGCACTAAATAATAAATACAGAAAATGACTCAGGAAATAAAAATAAACGAAGTGAGTGGTAGCGTGGTTTGGATCATGCAGCAGTCAGCTTGCATTCTGGATGTAGTGGGTTCTAACCCCACTGTCGACAGCCCGAAGGATAATGTTCTGAGGATGTCAATTTTCACACCAGTAACTGCCCAGGGCTGTAACATAATTATGGCCACGGTCGCTTCCTACCCACTTCTAACCCTTTCCTGTCCCATCCTTGCCTTAAGACCTATCTGTGACGGTGCGACGTAAAGTAACTTGTAAAAAAAAGAAAGTCTGGTAGTGTCGGATCTTTTATCCCCTTGATAACACTCTCCTGTTGTATGTCTCAAGAGACTTCATGTACGCTGAATTCATTTTAATTAAATCTCTCATCAACACCTTGTTTTTCAGTATTACTCATTGAAACTCGTTTATAAGAAATTGAATTAGGGATTGAAATTATTAATCGAAGGAGATGTTAGATAGATTTTCAATTTATTTGCTTGTAAGAAAAACTATGCAAAGAATAGGTGAGGAATCTGTCACCTGGGCGACAGGAGACGAGTGCCTGCTGTTGACCTCGATCCGGAAGTTGAAGTAGCTCTAACCGGTGGTTGCGCACCACACATTTGCAGTACCTGATGACAGATGCACATATAATAACCGAAACATTCAGAATAAACTGGAGTATCTGAAAAATGGTTGGTATTTACCCTCATTGTAATATTTTATTTTAATTTTCCGCCACTTTAAATGGCCCCTCAGAATATCAAAAATATATTTTACTTACATATAAAACATAAAATAATAATCAGTTTTCTGAAAATTAAAAAAAAAATACATTTTGTAGAGAGATTAATATTGATGATAGTATGCAAATTTTAAGTGAATATTTTTAATACTTTAGGGATCAGTCAGTAACAAGTACGGTAGTTGATATAGTTCGGACTAGGGGGTGTTCATAACCAACCTCAGGTGTCACAATTCTTATCCATTCTGCTGCAGTGGGCCTTGAATTTACAGATGCATTTCATTCTATAACAATATCTTCATCATTTAAATCTGAGAATGTAGCCATCGCACGTGCGTAACACACAGTAAACAACGAAAGTAAGTCGCAACAAAATCAACACGAGTTTCAAAGCTGTACGAAATGCGACCTTCGTTTCTTTCAAAGATATCACACGTAAATGGATATATTTAACACAGAAAGATTCCACTTTCCAAGGCGAAAACATGCCTGATGAATGCTGCCATCAAACGGAAATATTCGCAACTTCTTCTAGCTGTATTTACTGGTAAAGTAGACCTAGCGATCTATCGTCAGCTACCGGTTCGAGGGTTAATTAGACGCCGGATGTTTACGCTACAATAGATTAGAATGCTAACATACTAAATCAAATAACAAGTATACTCTACCCGGACAGCAGTTCTGCTATGAGATTTGCATATACAATAGGAACCCGGCCTATCAGAACCCCTCGAACTTAAGTTACTCTCGCTACATTATGGAAGAGCGGGTAGACGACAGTTCCTGTCAGGTAAGTTGGTTTACATTCTAATTGCTAAAACATTTGAAAATAAGCCTCATTGTTTCT
The DNA here is from genome assembly GCF_040414725.1 of Anabrus simplex. Taxonomy (NCBI): domain Eukaryota; kingdom Metazoa; phylum Arthropoda; class Insecta; order Orthoptera; family Tettigoniidae; genus Anabrus; species Anabrus simplex. The sequence continues at coordinate 213,270,467 of NC_090279.1, read as the reverse complement.
AAATATTGAAAGGTTTAGTCAAAGAAATCATCAGTTTGAAAATGCATTGCCTAAACTTAAATTTTATTCATAGAGATTCAATCAATTTGGATACAAGCTGTGGAAGTTGGGTGCTGTACTCGTCATAAACTGTGCTCGATCAATGGAGGCCTAGCTGCAGTGTTCCGCGGAGCTCCCTTTGATAAATGGGCCCTTCCTTGTTGATAGAAAGTGAAGTTTGGGAAAGTGGACAGACAGGAAGAAATGTGTCTGCCGATAGAAGGAGAAAGAATATAAGATTAATGGTGCCAGTTCTCTACTCTCTTTATCACGTTCAAAGAGGTCCGCCTAAGATAAATGAACAACTTCCATTTCAAAGCACTTCACTCTGCAATAATTACTACACACACAATAAATGCATTTTACTCATTTCCTGCTGATTGTATGAATAAAGTAAGAGGGTTCATCCATCTGAAGAGATCCGTAGAACCTCTTTAAATAACTGCAATAATAATAATAATAATAATAATAATAATAATAATAATAATAATAATAATAATAATAATTTAGATATTATTCCTGGAAACAAAGATACAGCTTAAGAACAATTAAATATTTGGAAACAACAAGCCTAAAGTGCTGGATTCGTGATCTTCTTTGAAAAAGAGGTACTTGACTAATATCCCCACAGGTACCCAACAACTAAAGAGAAGGCACGGTAGGATTGAAAGCGTTAACAGCTTCAAATATCTCGGTGAGATTGTGCAGATGGGATCTAATGAAAGAGAAGCTTACAACAGTTGGCGAGCTAGGATGGCCACAGCTTTTCCCAGAACACACGACCTGTACAGAGAAAGGCAATTTCAATGCAAGCTAAACTCAGACATTACAACGCAGTGATTAAACCCCAATGTTTCTATGGAAGTGAATGCTTGCCTGGTCTGAGAGAAGCTGAGAAATTTGAGAGGAATGTCCTTCGAAAGGAAATGGGCACAAAGATTGTGGCTGGACAGCACAGGTTGAGAAGATGAGAGGAACTTTATCAGAAAACCGAACGATTGATAGAATGCATCTAGAAGCGACGACTGAAACTATAGAATGGATGACAAGCGGTTGACAAACACAATTTTTATCGTACTCGATAGTTGAGTAACACATGTGATAAGTGAAGTGAAATGGCGTATGGCTTTTAGTGTCCGAGGACAAGTTCGGCTCGCCAGGTGCAGGTTTTTCGGTTTGACTCCCGTAGGCGACCTGCGCCTCGTGATGAGGATGAAATGAATAATGAAGACGACACATGCACACAGTCCCTGTGCCAGCGAAATTAACCACTGATGGTTAAAATTCCCGACCCTGCCGGGAATCGAACACGGGTCCTCTGTGGCCAAAGGCCAGCACGCTAACCATTTAGCCAAGAAGCCGGGCGTGTGATAAGTGGTTCAAGGAGGTCAGGAAGTATCTAAAAAATATTAGACTACGTCGTGAGGACAGAACCAAGTATCGACAGCAGATCAGTAACTTTCGCGAAGAAGAACAGCAGAACAGCGGGTGGACAGCAGAAAGGAGACAGGCTGCCAGAAGGATTCTAAACATTTGTAAATGTTGCTTGTTTTGGTCTCTAATGACCGTAAAGATTTAAATAATAATGTAATAATTATTAATATTTACCTAGCGAGTTGTTCGTGTTGTAAGGGGCGCGAAGCTGTGAGGTTGCCCTCGGAATAAAGTAGGTTCGAACCCTCCTGTCGGCAGCCCTCAAGATGGTTTTCCGTGGTTTTCCAATTTCACACAAGACAAATGCTGAGGATGTGCCTTACTTAAGGCTACGGCTATTTCCTTCCCACTCCCATCCTTTTCCTCTCCCATCGTCGCAACGAGATCTATCCGTATCGGCGTGACGTAAAGCAACTTGTAAAACGAAGAAATGAACCTCATGCGGATCACTAGAATCCAGGTGTTTAGGCAGTAACAGGTTAGAGCACAAACTACTTTGACTAGTAGGAAATGTCGTCTGTCCCGCTCTTCCATAACGTAGTGAAAGTAACCGAAATTCTAGGTGATCTAATAAGCTAGGCCCCTAACGTTTATACAAATCTCATAGCAGTGCTGCTTTGCGGGTTGGTACACATGTTACTCTCCCCAGTAAGTTTGTGTTCTAAATCTACATCTAAATCTAGTCATAACAGTCAACACAGCTAGCAAAGGTCACCAAACACAGAGAAAGTCTCGTAAAGGATACCTGACATTAACAGTACTTAAAGGAGTTTGGTACAGGTCATATTGTAGGTCTCCATGATGCCAAACGGTCGCATCGTGCAATTGCAAGACATTTGGACATACAGATGTCACAGAGGATCCGATGTTCAAACTACTGGCTGCATGGGTGCTTGTGAAGGTTCTGGCCAGGGCGTGTGATTGCCAACTTCAGTCTCCACTTGGACGTCGAAGGTCAACGCCTCAGAGGGTACAATATTTTCAGTCTTAATGAGTCAATCTGAAACCCAACGAAGGACAAAGTGACGTTCTTTGATGCACCAAGTGAATCTTGCAATAGCAGGCAACGTTAGGTAAAGGAATGGATTGAAAGTACATTTACTAACCGTGTCAGAATCTAGTACTATTCATAGCGTGGTGAGTGACCTACTACCACACTCAGATCGCTGTGTGACCAGAGAGAGAACACAACGCTCGCTTGTATAACAAATCATGTACCGAACTTCATTTGTTATCCGAATGTTGTGTCCATGGATATTAAATGAGCGAGGAACAAATAGTGTTTGCAGAGGCCTATCGTGTTCTAGCCACGCCTGATGGATGATAGAGAATGTTAAACAAAATTTGGAATCACTCGAGCATAATGTAACTAATATTGGTAGAAAGAAAGTGAAGACTAAACATGTGAGATGAAAATATATCATTAAACACTAGTTGTCTAACACCATCACCTTGCAAGTACAGTATAAAAGGTAAGGAACAGCAAGGTTTCAGAATTTAAGTTCTGGACAGCAATATAAAATATTTTTTTATAATTGCATCTTAATTCCATCAGGTTTCAGATACAGAAAATTGTAATTACTTACACGTCTATCGACATGTTGTGATCCCAGTTCATCCAGTGCTGAATATTAATCCAGAATGTGTGGCCCAGACAGTAGAACGCTGGCCTTCTGAGCCCGGCATGATAGATGGTATTTTAATATTATCAATTACGTCTCCCTTGTGCGAGTAGATGTACCTACACACAAAGGAACTGCTGATGGACACATTTCTGGCTCACATGGTCACCCATAACCGTTAAGTAGTTAGTGTGATGTAAAACAAATCAAGGCAAAATGTCGATAAGGTTAAAAGCATTTACCAAAAATATATATGCAAATTTGTCCCCTACAAGGAAAAAGCATACAAGCATATATAATATATATGGGCGCAGAAGACGAGAGACAGAGTACAGATTCTTTGGTTGCTCCCCTCTTAGTAGTCTCTTACGGCATTCAGGGGTACAGATAATGAATGACCTTTCACTCCACCCACGGAGGAGATAGAGTTCCGATAAATTGAAAGAAATATGTAGCATCAATTTCTACGTCCAACAGTATGGCAGCTGATCCATCACACAACATCTCCATACCATGTCACAAGATAGCCCCCACCTGTCAAGATATACGTCCAACAAAATTGTCATAAATATTTTTAATCCACATATTACGAGAAAAGTTCTGCTGCCTTTGCTGACATTACCGTGTGCTGTGACCTATATGAAACGCCAGTCAAAGAGAGTGGAAACTCGCTTTAAAAACGGCGCCATTTGAACCTACTGTATATAGAAGGCAGTGTAATAACGTGAGGGAGAAGATCACGAACGCTCGTTGCCTGGTTACCGCACTGTCCACTCTAAATGGATGGGGATGATTTTAGCCTAAGAATGTGTACCTGTTAAAAACTTTGCTCCTTAATCGAAAATATTGGCATAGACTCTGAAGCACCTGTTCAACGCCATGTTTGTACAAATATTCTGCTTATTTATGATGGATTTGGTAAGTGTGTCTCTGACATATCTTGTAGTGAATCGAGCATCAACACTGTACAATAAATATTTTCTCTATCTAATAGAGTAACTGCCGGCCCCGTGGTGTAGGGGTAGCGTGTCTGCCTCTCACCCGGAGGCCCCGGGTTCGATTCTCGGCCAGGTCAGGGATTTTTATCTGGACCTGAAAGCTGGTTCGAGGTCCAATCAGCCTACGTGCTGACGACACCTCGTAATCTGCAGGCCTTCGGGCTGCGCAGCGGTCGCTTGGTAGGCCAAGGCCCTTCAAGGGCTGTAGTGCCATGGGGTTTGGTTTGGTTTGGTTTGGTTAATAAAGTAACTACATTTAGCGTACTCTTATTACTTGTAACTGTTTGGACTGATTGCCGAACAGTATTAACTTACCTATTGCCCATTGTTACAAATTAGTTAAATAAAGATGATGGGGTTGAAAGAGTGAAATATCTGCATTTAAAAAAAGGAAAATAGGAGGTTAAGCCGAGATTATAGGAAGTATCTTTAGCGAAAACAACTTGTTTGTAACATCGTATATTTAGTCTCGGCATTAAGGGTTTAATTACGGAGTTTTAAAGGATTATTTTCATCTCTCGTCACGTTAAGCTGTAAGGGATAAACAAACATGCAGAACTGAAAGTGAGAATATTTTAAAATGTACTGTGTCAAATCAACAAAGCCTCTGTGGCTCAGGCGGCAGCGCGCTGGCCTCTAACCACTCGGTTCAAATCCTGGTCATTCCATGTGAAATTTGTGTTGGATAAAGCACAGGCGGGACTGGTTTTTCTTCCGGTACTCTGGTTTTCCCTGTCATCTTTCATTCCAGCAACAATCTAAATTCATTTCATCTGTCAGTCATTAATTATTGCCCAACAAGTGTGCGACAGGCTTCGGCAACCGGCGCAATTCCTATCCCTGCCTCTAGATGGGGCTTCATTCATTCATTCCATTCCTGACCTAGTCGAGTGACGGGAAACAGGCTGTGGATTTTTCACTGCGTCCAACCAACGTTCTTGGCTGACCACCTAGGTCGGTGATTTTACGTTGTCTTGTTGGTTCCCGTAGCTCGATGACTGTGGGTTTGTGTTATGTTTAATGCGCAGCTTCATTTACGTACGACATACCACAAACTACCATAGAAACACGCAATGGTCTATATATTGCTCGAAATTGGGGAAAACTGGGACAAATCCAACAAGAATCCACCCCAGGAACTGGAAAAGGCCAGTGTCAAACACTATGGCTTCGTACGTTAAGACTTATTTCTATTCTGTGGGATCGATTTTATAAATCCTTATATTGTTCGAAAGTTCTGCGTCAGTGGATTCCAAGTGAAGTTTTAAAGTCGCTAGTTTATGGGTAGAAGCCAGCGGGAAATGTAAACATGGCTAACTTATTAATCGTTGAATATGTCAACTAGGGGCGAATTTATGATTCGTATCTCCAACCTGTAAAAACTACAGATATTTGATGTGAAAACGCGAATTCTATTAAATTCACCCATGTGTTTAAAAGGCGCAATGAACTTCGCAGGAAACTTGAAAAGTTCAGAGTGGCGAACGCAGAGAAAAATGATCTAAAATAGGCCACGACCCTACTCTTTACACAAATCTCATAGCAGAACTGTTGTACGGTTACAGTGCACTTGTTTCTTGCCGTGGATTATTGGCCAGAGCAGACGTAGACAGTCGGAATCTGGACCCGATCGTCCATTCCGGAACAAACAAGATTTTTTTAACTATGGGGCACAAAACTATTAGAGTAAGAGGAAAAACAAATACTGGGTTTATTGGAATCATAAGGTTTAGGGTGAAAAGAAAGGAATATATTTTGCCCCAACTCAAAAGTATTCATCATCATTAGTGTTTTGTCCTAGGGTAGGTCTTTACATGGCAGCTCTCCATGCAAACATGTTACTCGCTATTCTCTTCGTTTTCTCATAATTGGTATCTCTCTTTATGCTATCAACAATTTGAAATCTTCCGCGTCCTCTTCATCTTCTTCGTCTTCTTCTTCGCTTTGTTCTTCTTGTTCCTTTCTGCGTTCCTTCCGTAGCATCCATAAGTAAACCATCTCTTCTCATCCAATTTCCAACCGACTTGTGTACCCTCCTCCTGATTACCTTTAATATTGTACTCTTTCCCCCCCACTCTTCTTAGCACCTCCTCATTTCTGACTTTCCCTACCCATTTTATCTCCTCTATCCTCCTCCATGTCCACACCTCAAATGCTTCCAGTCTTCATTCTTCCCAATTTTCTCATCAGAAAAACGTATCATAGTTGGAGGTCACCTTTTGGCTAAAAATATTGCTGATATGAATGAAGCTTCTGGAAGCACTCCCTGTGCTGTCAGCATACAGCATCACGGACGCCATTTAAAAATTAGAAAGAAATTGAATGGATAAAGTACGAAACGGAATCTGTATTTCAATCATTCTGTCGTAGGAAAAATTATAACTATTTGAACATTTCAGTTGAATTCATTACCAAGAACGTTTATTCCTTTAGCCTGTTGTACTTTTTCATGCAACGGGCTTTATTTCTTGGTCAGCACCATGAGGTGCCTTTAGGTAACGAACGAAATTATTTTCAACTGGAGAATACGCACTCTAAAGTCATCCTTATCCGTCCTCTACACATCACTTCTATTCACGTTTCGCAGCGATTTTGAATGTAAAACTTTTTTTTAATTTGATATATGCATTTTAGAGCCCGGATGTTTAGGTACTAATAGGTTAGAATGGAAAACAATTTGCCTGTTACAAACTGTCGTCCTCCCTCGTTTCCGCAATGTAGCGAGAGTAACATCCGTTTTACGCCTGAACCCTACTGCTTATGCAACTCTCATAGCAGAACTATCGTCCGGGTGGACTATACTTATTTGCTTTAGTAAATTTACATTCTAACCTATTACAGCCTAAATAATCGGGCCCTACTCCTTATTATCCCTGCCAACCTCACAGGTTTGGGAAAGGAAAAAGTGATGACACGGTCATTTCTATGAAAATGCACAGCTTGTTTCCAGTCATTCGAGCGGGTCAGGAATGGAATGAATGAAGCCCCCATCTAGCGGCGAGGATAGGAATAGTGCCGGCTGCCGAAGCCTGTCATACTCATCTGGGGCAATCATAAATGACTGACAGTAGAAATGAAATAATATTGGAGAGAGTTGCTGGAATGAAAGATGACAGGGAAAACCGGAGTATCCAGAGAAATTCCTGCCCCGCCTCCGCTTTGACCAGCACAAATATTTCATGGAGCGACTGGAATTTGAACCACGGAACTCAGCGCGCTGCTGCCTGAATCACGGAGGATGTTTGGTAAATTCTATGCCTCTACTTAAATATTTTCATGATAGTGGCATAAGGCTAAAATGACTGACAGAAGATACTCCTATGACTATATTTTTGTTCACAATTTGGTTCACGTCCACCGACAAGCACACGTCTTATGGCGACGATGGGATAGGAAAGACCTAGGAGTGGGAAGAAAGCGGCCATGGCCTTAATTAAGGTCCAACTGCCATTTTGTATAGTCCCATCAAACTGAAATAGAAACTGTTTTTACACAGCATCTTATGATCATGGGCACGCAAATGCAGTAATAATATGTGATAGCTTATACCATGCAATTACTACCGTTACAGCGTTAAATAAAGTCGTAAAACTGGACCATAAGGCTGTAATACATCAGTAAATGTTCGAAGCGAGAACTTTCGCTCTACTCCTGAATACTGAGTTATAAGAGCTGGACGTTCACGCAGGAAGTAGCTGGGCGTTATTAGGCATGTTAGATGTACCTAGATAAGCTGCAAGCAGCCCTGAGGGTTCGAAATATTATTGAGCCATGCCCTTTTTTAATTTTCATTTAGTACTCTTCTAGACATCCTTTACGAAGATTTGACTTTTCTAAAGTCTCATATATTCCTCTAAAGAAGTTACAATAAACAGTCACAATAATTATCGCCACGTAAGCACCGACTAAGCTGGCCCCGTGGTGTAGGGATAGCGTGCTTGCCTCTTACCCGGAGGCCCCGGGTTCGATTCCCGGCCAGGTCAGGGATTTTTACCTGGACCTGAGGGCTGGTTCGAGGTCCACTCAGTCTACGTGATTAGAATTGAGGAACTATCTGACGGTGAGATGGCAGCCCCGGTCTAGAAAGCCAAGAATAACGGCCGAGATGATTCGTCGTGCTGACCACACGACACCTCGTAACCTGCAGGCCTTCGGGCTGAGCAGCCGTCGCTTGGTAGGCCAAGGCCCTTCAAGGGCTGTAGTGCCATGGGGTTTGGTTTGGTAAGCACCGACTAAGGACAAATTCATTGTGAATACCATCTGAAACATTATGCTGGACTCATTTAACCATGTAATAGCTACATACTCTACACGTAGGGAATGGTGGTTGCAACTCTCTGAGATTAAGAGAGACATGATTCTTTAACACACTATGGTGTTTGCAACAAGGTAAACCTGTCTGCACATTCGATTTCAGAACTTGTAACATACAAGATCAGTTTCGAAGTGATAACGTAGATTACTTCATTAGTACAGAGATACGAGCCCTACTCTTCGTCGCCTGGAGTGGCTACATAGTACTAATCGCAGCCAGCATGTGATTTTTCTACGAATTCAGAGTTAGAATCTATCTACGGGCTTTTCTTTTTTATACTTCCAACCCCGAAAGAGCCAACGGCCGTAGCCGTGTTGAACCACCGGATCCCGTGAGATCTCCGAAGTTAAGCAACATTGGGCGTGGTCGAGAATTGGATGGGTTGCCGCGCGCTGTTGGTGGCGGTAAGGGAATGGAGGAGCGGAAAGGAACTGGCCACACTACCGTACGTAAACTCCGGCTCAGGTACACCTCTGTGGAGGTTCGGACCTGCCTTCGGGTAGAACACACCTTACCTTACCTTACCCCGGAGGATAAGCACATTAAGAAGAATAAGAAGAATACTTTTATTCTCTTAAAGGCATTCGTATTCAATGTTTAACTCGAAATGAAAATCCACAACCTGTTTCCAGTTATTCGACAGGGTTAGGAATAGAATGAATGAATCTCCCATCTAGTGGCGAGGATAGGTAATCTGCCGGCTGCCGAAGCCTGTCGCACTCCTTTGGGGCAATCATAAATGACTGACAGATGAAGTGAAATGAAATGTTAATGGGGAGTGTTTCTGGAATGAAAGATGACAGGGAAAACCGGAGTACCCGCCCCCGCTTTGTCCAGCACAATTCTCACATGAAGTGACCAGGATTTGAACCACGGTATCCAGCGGTGGGAGGCCGGTGCGCTGCCGGCTGTGTCACGGAGGTTTCGATGTTTAACTTAAGGTTTAAATTTCGTAAGTACCAACTCACTTTTCACCTTTTAAAGGAAATCATGCCGGTACATCAGAAAGGTATAATAACGCGCGACTTTCATATAGCAAACGGCTGCAACGAATGAAGTGTACTGCACTTATTGTCAGAATTATGACAGACCCATTCAAGTCAACAACTGCTCACGTTCGACTCGAAGAACGACTGAACTTCGTACGTAGGGCTCATGAAACAGCAACGTGCAGACAGGTTCTATCACATACGTTGCAGCACGCAAGAATGACCCTCCACCACTGTGCTCAGATTTACATTAAAGAAGGTGTTGGTCATTTTGAACATTTCCTTCATTAGTAGAATGGCCATGCACAAGCCCTGCCGCTAATAGCTCATTTTACTGCATATAGCTGTTTTAAGATATACTTAAAAACAAACGTAGCAGATTACCAGATTACTTAGCTATCACTATCTGCCGTTGTATCAACACTACGCCTAGTCATTCAGCCTGCATATTCTCTGTATATCAAGTGTCTGTGATAAAGAATTCTCACTATTCCTTAGAGTCGTTTGGTATTTTATCGTTGATGCTGATTGACACGAATAAACGAGTTATAGAAAGCGTAGTAATATCACACATCGCTCTGAGTAGTCAACGTAAATGATTTTAGGTTAGACTATAATCTACGGGTTGCATTAAACTGAGTGAATGGGGACAGCTATACCACTTTGTATACGTCAGTAAAATTTTACAATTCAAGTTTTGGCCACTGTAATATTTCTATGTCACCGTATACCAATCAAATAATGATATAGTTTACTTCATAAAATGAACTATCACTGGATTTAATTATCGATATGTCCCGCCATCCTGTGATGTCACAGACCGACAAAATTTGATCTGAACGTACTGATAAAATTATAAGTTTTAAGTATGTATATATGGAGAATATTACCTAATTCCGCCATATGCAGCCAGAGCCTGCTGAGATATTTGTACAACTCGCAACATTCACGGTCCAGTGGATCAACCATTACAGTAATTAATCTGAAGTTAGGCTACTTACAACCTTGTTATGGGATTATTAAACGGTGAAGTACCCTTTAAAGAAACAAATGAAGTAGCATTATTGAGAAATAAAAATGATTTTCCAAGCCGCATATGTTCATTGAAGTATGGACAGAGGTCGTAAGGGCAATTATAAAGCAAATAATGAGCGATAGAGGGGGTCTATCATAGATTGCAGCTCGGCTAAGTTGCCAAATTTGGCATTGCAAGTGAACATCAGTGATTGACAGTGGAACTATTTGAATGTGGGTTGAAACTGTATTATTATTAAGTTCTGACTAGTGGGTACCGGATTCTAAAATCGCAGGTTATCGTATTTTCGAAGGACGGGGAATTGCTCATACCGCACAACTCCTTCTCGTATGATTCAGAGGAAGTATTTTGGTGCCATATTTGGCGTTTACCCGAAATAATGAATTAAAATTCAGCTTTAAATCGGGCAACAGAAATTCCATTCTCTGTCAAAATTGTCATGCAGGCAGCCTAAAAAGCGTCAAATCAAAATCCCTGCACATGGTAGTTGAAACTGTACGATTATTATTATTATTATTATTATTATTATTATTATTATTATTATTATTATTATTATTATTATTATTATTATTATTATTATTATTATTATTATTATTATTATTATACACAAATTATCATTTTGGTTTTAGACAAGGCTAAGGAAAGAGAGAAGCAGTCATTGCATTAAGAATGATACTGGAAAGAAGGTTAGAAATAATCAGGAAAGTGTTTATACGTAGCATTCATTGACATGGAAAAAGATTTTGACATAATAAACTGGGATCTATTGTTTAAAAGTATGAAGTCAGTAGGAATTGACTGAAAAGGTAGGTGGATCAAATGAAAAATATATAGGAACCATTGTATAGTCCGCGCACTTTTTAGCGATATTTCTTTGTACGGGGTGAGTAGTAAGGAGGGAGCTTTCCCGGTTCCGGAAGTACTGCCAACTGAATGGAAATGAAATCTGAATTGAATCGATAATATGATTGATCGATATGAATTTTCTGAAACTGTATTATCTTAAGCCAACAACTGTGTCATACACGCATTATTTAACATTTCTCGATGCGAATCTTGTTCGTAGCCTGAATTCTACAGTTTTGCTTAGCTGTGTAAACAACAACAGTACTAATGCGTAATGTGTACGCCAGATGTCGCACAGTGATGCATAAGCGATTCATAGTTTATGTTTCGAATGTTGCCAGTATGAAACTCGAAGATAACCGAGGTCGACCGATTCAGCACTAGGGTGTCCGTGCATCGCTAAAAGGTGCGCGTACTATACAAGTGTAGTAGTGAATGAAGCAAGAGTTAAGAATGGGGTGAGGCAGGGTTGTCCACACTCATTATACCTTTTAAACTTGTTTATTGAAGAAGCAATATCTGTTTTAAAGAAAAGAACTAAGAGAATACAGGTAAATGGAAAAATAATCCACTCTGCCGTATTAGATTTGCTGATGATACTTCCACAGTAGCACACTTAGAGAAGGAATTAAATTGAAAGTTTAATGTTCTGTGTGATACATTGAAAAATTACCAGCTTAGAAACAATAGAGACCGAGCTCGATAGCTGCAGTCGCTTAAATGTGGCCAGTATAGTGGGTTCGAACCCCACTGTCGACAGTCCTGAAAATGGTTTTCCGTGGTATCCCATTTTCACACCAGGCAAATGGTGGGGATGCACCTTAATTAAGGCCACGGCTGCTTCCTTCCTACCACTAGCCGTTTCCTGTACCATCGTCGCCATAAGACCTATCTGTGTCGGTGCGACGTAAAGCAACTAGCAAAAAAAAAGTAGAAAAAATAGTTGTGAACAAAAATGGCCGCGGGCTAATACAAACGTAACAGAAGGAAACTCCAAAGTAGAACAAGTGCAACATTTCTGTTACTTCTTCTCTTCTTCTTCGTTTTGCCTCATGACTGAGGCGTTGTGACTATCATAATATTCAGCCCTCTAGCCGATGAACCATACTCCGCCATTCTTCCCTATCTGAAGCTTTCAGTGTGGTTACTCTGAGAGAACACTGTAGGGGGCCATTCATCATGTTATGCTACATAGGAAACATTATGTCTGAAGACAGTAGATGAACCAACGAAATCAAAAGAATAGCTCGTGCTAAACAGGCCTTTCAAAATAAAAGAAATATTCTAACAAATACCCATATAAGTTTAAAAACAAGAGAGGCTTTTGTAAAATACTTTGTCTGGATAAGATCTGTGAGAATGAGAACCTACAACCTGTTTTCCAGTCATTGACCGGGTCAGGGATGTAATGAATGAATCATATATAGGCTGTTAGTACGATGGGGTCGCCACTCCCAAAGTGATTTATTAATGACCGATAGATGCTATGAAATGAGAAAGAAGAGTGTTGCTGGAATAAAAGATGACAGGGAAAACCGGAGTACCCGGAGAAAAACCTGTCCCGCCTCCGCTTTGTCCAGCACAAATCTCACATGGAGTGACCGGGATTTGAACCACTGTATCCAGTGGTGAGAGGCTCACGCGCTGCCGTCTGAGTCACGGAGGCTTCCCTGAAGATCTGTACTATTGGAAGAAAAGGAAAGTGATTCATCGGAATTAGCTGAGATGTCAATTTTAAGAAAAACACGAGCACATGCTGGAATAAAGAAAAGGAAGAATCGAGATGATGTAAAGAAAGTCAACGAGTAACGGGGACTGATAAAACTTGTAGGTCATATCCTGAGACATAATGACTTCCTGGTAAATGTATTTTAAGGAAAAATAAACGGAAAGAAAGGAAGGAAAAGACCAAGGAAGGCATACTTCGAGCATGTGAGAAACTGGAATGAATGGAAAGATTACAAACAAGTGAAGGTAATAGCAGGATTGAGAGAAGAATGGTTGCAGCGAAAAGGCTTAGATTTTAGTGTCTGATATTATTATTATTATTATTATTATTATTATTATTATTATTATTATTATTGATTCAGTTGGGGTGGAAATGTAGTAAGCAGTTTGGCCTATGCTGAGGACTTGGTCTTAATGGCAGACTGTGCCGAAAGCCTGCAGTCTAATATCTTGGAACTTGAAAATAGGTGCAACGAGTTTGGTATGAAAATTAGCCTCTCGAAGACTAAATTGATGTCAGTAGGTAAGAAATTCAACAGAATTGAATGTCAGATTGGTGATACAAAGCTAGAACAGGTCGATAATTTCAAGTATTTAGGTTGTGTGTTCTCCCAGGATGGTAATATAGTATGTGAGATTGAATTAAGGTGTAGTAAAGCTAATGCAGTGAGCTCGCAGTTGCGATCAGCAGTATTCTGTAAGAAGGAAGTCAGCTCCCAGACGAAACTATCTTTACATCGGTCTGTTTTCAGACCAACTTTGCTTTACTGGAGCGAAAGCTGGGTGGACTCAGGATATCTTATTCATAAGTTAGAAGTAACAGACATGAAAGTAGCAAGAAGGATTGCTGGTGCAAACAGGTGGGAACAATGGCAGGAGGGTACCCGGAATGAGGAGATAAAGGCTAATTTAGGAATGAACTCGATGTATGAAGCTGTACGCATAAACCGGCTTCGGTGGTGGGGTCATGTCAGGCGAATGGAGGAGGATAGGTTACCTAAGAGAATAATGGACTCTGCTATGGAGGGTAAGAGAAGTAGAGGTAGACCAAGGCGACGATGGTTAGACTCGGTTTCTAACGATTTAAAGATAAGAGGTATAGAACTAAATGAGGCCACAACACTAGTTGTAAATCGGGGATTGTGGCGACGTTTAGTAAATTCTCAGAGGCTTGCAGACTGAACGCTGAAAGGCATAACAGTCTATAATGATAATAATGTATGTATGTATGTTATTATTATTATTATTATTATTATTATTATTATTATTATTATTATTATTATTATTATTATTATTATTATTATTGTTATTATTATTATTATTACACTGGGGTGAAAAATATTCAAACCCAAAGAAAGGGTTGTGCAAGGTTAACTAACGTTGTTAGGCGTGTTTATACATCTGAAAGTTGACGTTGATTGAAATTTCCCACAAATTGAATTAGCGTGGTGCTAGTAGCAGCCATGACGTACATCAGGTACGCGCTCTACTGTGGGACAGCGTTAGTTACCTGTGAGATTGTGCGGAGGTCAACAGGCCAGTATCAACAGCTCACTGTGATTGAACGAGGCCGTATAACAGGGCCACGTGAAGGTGGATTTTCCTTCCTCACTGTTGCAGGAATGTCTCCACTGTGCTTGCATGCTGGTAGCAGTGGACACGAGAAGGTACGCTCGCAAGAAGACTGGCTCCGTACGTCCCCGTGGCACCGCCGTATTCAGTATATGGCTGTGGCGCAGCGGACTGCGTCTGCAGCAGCAATTCGAGCACCAGCGTGACGCAACGAAATGTTCAAAATTGGTTACTTTGAAAGACAGTTCCGAGCCATACGCCCTGCGGCGTGCATTCCACTTACCCCAAACCACCGCGGTGTCTAGTGAGAGCTCATTGGAGGATAGAGTGGATGTTAGTTGTGTTGCCTTGGAGCCAGTGGTGGCCGTGTGTTGATTAGGAGGAGACCAGTAATCGCCTGCATTCCACCTGTCTCCGGCGTCGACACACTAGACCTACACCGGGAATTCTGGTTTGAGGATCAGTTTTCTATGACGCCAGGAGCACTCTCGTGGTTACACCACGCACCTTGACTGCATATGTGTATGTCCGTCTGACGATTCGACCTGTGGTGCTGCCATTCAGGAACAGCATTCCCGGGGGTGTTTTCCAACAAGGTAATGCTCTCCTCCATGCCGCTATTTTAACCCAATGTACTCTACACATTGACGACATGTCGCCTTGACCTGCTCGATTCTCCAATCTGTAGTTATGATTTACCCTAATGGTGACCGTGAGGTGAAAAATCCAGAGCTGACCTTCGAATTTCTGCAGTCTACGGAAGTGACGAGCAGACAGCCAGATAGCGTCACATAAAAATATCTGAACATGGTATCTTATTCCACACGATTATTATTATTATTATTATTATTATTTTCCGGCCCCATGGCTAAATAGGGGCTGACTGGCCGAGGCGGTACAGGCGTGCTCGGTTCGCGCCGAAGGACGTGGGTTCGAATCCCCGTCAGGAAGTCGTAAAATTTAAGAAATGAGATTTCCACTTCCGGAGATGCATATGGCCCTGAGGTTCACTCATCCTACACCAAAAATGAGTACCAGGTTAATTCCTGGGGGCAAAGGCGGCCGGGCGTAAGACTAACCACTCTACCCCATCACGTGCCACGGTTAACAATTCTGGAAGCCTTTCACTTCCACTCCTCCAAGTGCCTTCATGGCCTGTACGGAGGTGACTTTGGCTTTGCCATGGCTAAATGGTTAGCGTGCTGACCTTTGGTCACAGGGGTCCCGAGTTTGATTCCCAGCAGGGTCCAGAATTTTAACCATCAATGGTTAATTTCCCTGGCACGGTGGATGGGTGTATGTGTAGTCTTCATCATCATTCAATCCTTATCACGACGCGCAGGTCGCCAACGGGTATCAAATCAAAAGACCTGCACCTGGCGAGTCGAACCCGTACTGGGATATCCCGGCACTAAAAGCCATACGCCACTTCATTTCATTATTATGATTAATAATACTTCGTTATGCCGACTCATACGGTGTGTTGAAACCTGTAGTAGAAACTGTTGCTTGTTTATGAGATTTTACTAAATCACCGTAACGGGGCTTTCGCGATGTCTGCAAACGAGGATGAAGACAATAAATACCAGGGAGTAATTTGTTTGTATTTCTCTCACGGTCAATTGTGTGCAGCTTGCTCCAGGGTTAGAACACAAGAGGAATTGTTACAATTTCGCTTTGAATAGTGTGACACGTAACATTGTTACTGGATTAATGATTTCGCAGTTAGGGGAGATGTATAAACTTAACGAGTCGATATCATTATTTTGTAGTTACCCAAACTGCCAAAAATCTGGTGTAACTGCCAGGCTGAGTGGCTCAGATGGTTGAGGCGCTGGCTTTCGGACCCTAACTTGCCAGGTTCCATCCTGGGTCAGTCCTGTGGTATTTGAAGGTGCTCAAATACGTCAGCCTAAACTCAATTCCGGCACCGCGTCGTCCCCAAAACCGTAAAATTAGTTAGTGGGACGTAAAGCAAATGGCATTATCTATTGTTATTATTATTATTATTACACATTTATTTCAAATAATATTTGTGATGTGTTTTCCTGTGTTTGTTGACATAATATTAACTTAAATTCCATCACCACAAGAGTTCATGTCGGGTACTTCATTAAGTTTTGTAAATCTCCATGAGTTTGATTCATTGGTTAATATATTTGGTTTCATTTTTCAATTACTCCTGTATTATTTATTTTATTAATTTGTATAATTTATAACTACAGTCCAGATATTTACGCAGTAGTAGGTTAGAATGCAAACGAACTTATCTAGTAGTAACTGGCGTCTACCCGCTCTTCCATGGTGTAGTGAGTGTAACATAAGATTTAGGGGTTGTAATAGGCCGGGACACTTATATTTATGCAAATCTTATAGCAGAACTGTTGTCTGGGTAGAGTATACTTGTTACTTGCTTTGGTATGTTTGCATCCAAAACTATTGCAGCCTAAACAGCCGGCCTCTATTTACAACACTTTAATTAGCCATAAGTTAAATATATAAATTCATAACTTCATTATTTCAGGACTTTGCAAATACATCCTTTAGGATATTATTCAACAAGATGACACATTGCGGGTGGAGCCTCCACATTGCTCTTGGCTTTTGGCGTGCAATCTAGTGATTATAAATTGTATACCACCACAACTCGTTCCATGCTGGCGGACATCCAGATGGTAATTTTTTCCCACAAAGGGGACTCGAGCCTCTTAACCACGATGTTAGACCATATAGGCCTAGATTTGACTCCTTGACGATTATAGCTAGAATAATTCAGAATAAATAAACTTTCTAACGCTTTACTGAAATTGGTTGAACAACTCCTGTGATTGTCCTTGATACAGAAACAAACTAACTTCCTTCCTCTCTTTATAACGTTAGAATGCATAATACTTCGGAGCCTTTTGACATTCCATTGACGGTTGTCTCGCACATCTTGTGAGCACAGTGTAAGGTTTGAACAGTGTACCTTGTAACCAAATAGCGAGTCTGCGAGTGCATCAAATTTTCCATAGTTCCTTTAAAACTTTCCAGAACATGAAGCGCTCTGCATAACTAAACGCGTTTAAATATTTTAAACTTTTCTCCCGTACTTGAGCATACGTTACTACTTTAGTACTTTAAGTTAGATCATACAACCACGTTAGTATAGAAGGAAAAATCTCTTATCTTTTTCCGGGTGCCATTGACGTTGCGATTACTGGGAAAAGTGATTATGAGGCATTTACTCCCAGAGAAAAGACTTTAAAGGTTCCTTTTGGGCTTGTTCCTAAATATCACCGGATCGATTCATGAAATGGCAAGAGGGAAAGTATCATGTTGATGTTAGGAGATGTCGTCTACCTACTCTTTCCCATAATGTAACGAGAGTAACATAACTTGTTATATCTACAGGAAAGACTAATATAATAATTAGAGCTCGAATGCGTAGGTATTTACAGGTTACAATGCGAACTTACGGAAGCGAGTAGCAAGTATACTAGCCAGGACATCAGTTCTGCAATGATATTTGCATATACACTACACATTGCGGAAGAGTGGGTTGACGATAGCTCCTGTAATAGTCAAATTGATATTGTTTATTTTATTTAGCTGACAGTGCCGGGAGTGTCCGAGGATGTGTTCGGCTCGTCTGGTGCACTTCTTTCTGTTTGACACCCTTGGGTGACCTGTACGTCAGGATGTGAGAAACCTATCTAGGGAGAGGGTGAAACCACGTGTCGGCACATAACTTACACCTATCCGATAACACCGAGTGGTTTGCTCAAGGGCTTAGCGTCCCCATCTGACGGATGAGATACCGTTAACAGTTTGCGCTAACAGCGAATGTTCAGTGTAGGCCGCCTTTCTGTGACGTACAGGGTGGGGATAAACACATGGTGCTGCAGGATCGCGTATTTTATTAATGATCTGCAAAGAAAAGTTTGATATGATCACGGAGATACGATGGTTGTGAGATTTTTAGAATATTATGTAAACGGCACGACGTGTTCAGCGCTGGTCATTCTACAACCCATCATCTCCTGGGATTATGTGCTATATCAGCGCGTCCAACGGCGCACTGGGGACAAACATTCGATTGCTAGATTGGGAAGTCCGTGAGCTTTAATATTTGGCGTCGTTTCCATGGATATGACGGTGCATCTGAAATGCATTTGCATTCACGATTAGGTCTGAAAGGCAACATAAAAATATTTTAAATTAAAATTAAGCTACTAGTGACCAGAGTTTTGCCCTGTTAAAATGAATATATATGAATATCTAAGGCACACGGATTGTTGTATGCCTGCTAACTTTGTTCAGTGCATGGTGTAACATTAACGAATTTGTGGACATCGGGCACTTGCAACTTGTTTAAATTCAGTGGTGTTAAGTCCGGATTTGTGGGTTGTGGCTCTTCCTACCGTCTGAGAAGGGAAACAAGTATCCTTTGGTCTGAGTATAAATAGTGAAGTTAAGTTTGTTTCACACTGTTGAGTGTCCATGTCGCTGAATTAATACTACTACATGCATAGAAATGAGTTGTCAATATTTCCTGAATGCTTGAGTTATCCTTCTTCATTTAGTTTGACTAGACGAGGTCTTGCTTCATATTCTTATAACTATAGTTTGGATGTGTTGGCAGTAGTAGTTTAGAATACAACCAACTCACCTGGTAGAAACTGTCGTCTACCCGCTCCTCCGTAGTGTAGTGAGTGTAACATAAGTTTAGGGGTTGTAATAAGCTAGGAGCCTACTGTTTATGCAAATCTCATAACACAACTGTTGTCCGGGTAGAGTTTATATACATATATATGTATATATAAAACGCTAACGTGTATGGTTAAAAAAATTCAAGCTCTTAAACCAGAGGGAGTTAAAAAAGGTGGTTTGTAGAAAAATCTACTAGATCGTCTCAATACTACAGGAAAAAATCTTGCAATTCTTGAAGTCAACGGAAATATATTTATTTTTAAGATCAAATCATTTAATGTTCACTCCAATTTTTGCAGGCGAAGGCTTACCCTAACATGCAATACATTCTGTATTTAGCAGGTTGTTAACCGACTAACACTTCACCTGTTGATGGAAGAATAGTATTTTCTGCTAGATACTTTTTGATTCTCTGGCCTTCTCTAGCTTCTGAATATGCTCATCAGATGGCAGAACGTTCCTGATAACTTACATGCTGCTAACAGAAAGCAATTTTCGTACGTACAGACGAGAAGGTATCAAGCCGACTAGCCTTCTGTATCATAATCAATAAAGCGCCGGGAGAAACTCTTGAAAAAGTGGGTGTCTACTTACCCGAACCAGTATTAAGTCACTGCCAATTGTATGTTGCTCTATCTCGGGTAAGATCGTTTGAAAATGTTAAGATCTGGATATGGCTGAATGGTGGAAGCGCAGTGAATATTGTATGGAGAGAAATGTGATCATCATCATCATCATCATCATCATCTGCTTACCCTCCAGGTTCGGTTTTTCCCTCGGACTCAGCGAGGGATCCCACCTCTACCGCCTCAAGGGCAGTGTCCTGGAGCTTCAGACTCTTGGTCGTGGGATACAACTGGGGAGAATGACCAGTACATCGCCCACGCAACCTCTCCTGCTATGCTGAACAGGGGCCTTGTGGAGGGATGGGAAGATCGGATGGGATAGGCAAGGAAGAGGGAAGGAAGCGGCCGTGGCCTTAAGTTAGGTGCCATCCCGGCATTCGCCTGGAGGAGAAGTGGGAAACCACGGAAAACCACTTTGAGGATGGCTGAGGTGGGAATCGAACCCATCTCTACTCAGTTGACCTCCCGAGGCTGAGTGGATCCCGTTCCAGCCCTCGTACCACTTTTCAAATTTCGTGGGAGAGCCGGGAATCGAACCCGGACCTCCGGGGCTGGCAGCTAATCACGCTAACCACTACACCACAGAGGCGGACGGAGAGAAATGTATCAGTATTAAATGTTCATAAAGCTATTGAAAAGGGCAGGCAAAACAGTATAACCGCGATAACATACCAGGATGAGTTATTTGACCTATTTATAAGGAATTCTGCGGAGCAGAGCCGATCTACTAATACATAATTATTTGTTTTAGTTTGTTTGCATTCGAACCTATTCCAGCCTAATCATCCGGTATCTACTTATAAGTTTGGTTGTAAAATCAGGTATTATCAAAACAGACAGAATTTGTAATTCTACGATCAGGTATCATCCCTTACCCACTTGTAGCACGAATGCCGCAGCTAGGCACCTCTAGTTGTAGTGAGTAACAAATTCAGACTTCACATCAAAAATTCTGGTAGTTCTCTAATAAATTTTATAATTATCTAAATCTTTTAGTTGTGATTGTTGGTATTTGTTTGAGTACATCATGACCTTAACGTCTGAAACTATTTTAAGTCTTGAACTGTAAGCGCCATTACAAGGACTGGTCGACAGTCGTACGCAGTTGTTCTGTGTGTTGCCTACACTGTAGGCGCTAGTACACGAAATTGTTAACTGTAGTAGTATATATAATAACGCAGCCCATGTTTTCGTAATGTTGGATATTTTACGTTAAGGTCTCAAGTTTATTATAGAGGGATCACAGCAGACTCCGTGGCCATCATCCACAATCACATTTACGAGTGATTTACAGCCGTACTTCTGCAGGCTTTAATATTATCGGCGGTATCGTATGCAAGATTCGTGTTTCGTAAATTCTCCTCAGTTTCTTCTAACCAGTTGATTTTGACCTGATTTGAATTGATTAAATTAGTTAGTTTCAAGTAACTCTATTCTTCTTTCTTTATTGGTTGTGCCTAATTAAAGAGTGCGTTTGAAGTTATTAGCTTAGTCTGACTAGTTCCCGTCCTTCTCATTCATATACTTCTCCCCATGCATTCTTTTCTACATTTTTTCCACGAAAGTGTGATTTTCTACCAGAATTCCAAAGAGTTTACCATTATACATGGTATTGTCTGTAACGTCAGTTCTGGTAAATCGTGCTTAACTCCTTCCAAGCGGGTTATCTCGAACTTCTATGTACTGACTACAGTTAATAGTTTCTTAGTAACTCTATTATTCTCCATTCTCCAGATTTGACAATAGAATTCCAAGCGTCTCCTACATACGGCATCAGTAAACTTCAGTAGCAGGCTCCTCGTACAGTAACGACGATAATAATAATAATAATAATAATAATAATAATAATAATAATAATAATAATAATAATAATAATAATAATAATAATAATATTTCACAATTTAGTTTTCAAATTGGAAGAAATTAAAATAATATATTTATAGGGTACGAACATACCCAAACGCACAACCCAACACACACACACACACACACACACACACACACACACACAAGAAATGCATATTCCAAATATATTAGCCTAAACACACCGACAGTAACAATGTTCAGAGATAACTCAACCATCAGTCGTCGGCCTACTAACCTACATTGAGTTCCGAGAGTTATAAACAGGCTCGAAACTTCAGTATTTAGATAAGTAGGATGTCTTTGTTACCACATCTTCACTGACTAGTGGGTTCTCAGAACCGGCTAATTACTTCAAAAGCCTTGTTGATTGTTGTGAGTGGCAGCAAGGGATGTTATTATTGGATCAGGTTGGGAAATCCACATAGATTCAGAAATAACTACCGTACTCCTATTGACGAAAGAAGCTCTACACTACGACGGCCTAACTTCGGCTTGCTTGTTGCTTGATGATGCTTGTTGTTTTAAGGGGCCTAACATCGAAGGTCATCGGCCCACCTAACTTCAGAATAGTCCTCTGTAATGCAAATAATATTGTGTCCTGTGCTGTAATTTTATCAATATACTGTATAGAATGACTCTTCAGCTGCTGAATTAAGAAACATTCATCGGCCCCTTTACTAGCCATGCCTCTCCCTACCACCACCACCACCACCACCACCACCACCACCACAACGGGCAGTCTGCGGGGTCTTTAATGACGCCGCTGGTAAACTTATCTGCTGCTCTGTACAGATCTTTATTCTTTCTTTTAATCCTTATACCACTTACATGAGTGCGACCATATATTTTCCTAAGAATTTTTCGTTCTTGATTTTAAATTTTATCAATTTTTAGACTGTAACCCTAGGGATGCAGTTTCTGAGTTCTATAATGCTTCCAGCAAAACAACTGTCCTGTAATTATGAAGTTACGCGATATCACTCTTTAATTGTAGGGATTCCATGTTACTCTACAAGCTTTGTGGAGTGTGATGGATCGTTATAAGTAGGCTTTACTGTTCAGTCCAGATGGTAGTATGACTTCTTGGAGACATTTGAAGGAAGACACACATGAAATTATCCCATGCTTCGTCTGTAGTGGGGATCGCCTTATATTTTGATGTCCAGTAACTGTATTATAAATTATTAGCCAGCTCGCTGGTGTAGTGGTAGCGTAACTGTCTCTTATTTCAAGGGCCTGGGTTCGTTTTCCGGCCTGTTAAAGGTACTGAAAAGTAGAACGGGGCTCACTTGGTACAAGCTCTTAGTTACAGGAGAAGAGCACACAGTGAGTAGATGACGCTACTGACCTAGTGTACATAGACAACACTGGTAGCAGAACGTGGTTCATTGATACAAGCTCTTAGTTACAGGAAGAAAGCACACAGTGAGAAGATGACGCTACTGACCTAGTGTACATAGACAACACTGGTAGTAGAACGTGGTTCACTTGATACAAGCTCTTAGCTACAGGAAGAAAGCGCACAGTGAGAAGATGGCGCTACTGACCTAGTACACATAGACAACACTGGTAGTAGAACGTGGTTCACTTGATACAAGCTCTTAGTTACAGGAAGAAAGCACACAGTGAGAAGATGACGCTACTGACCTAGTGTACATAGACAACACTGGTAGTAGAACGTGGTTCACTTGATACAAGCTCTTAGCTACAGGAAGAAAGCGCACAGTGAGAAGATGGCGCTACTGACCTAGTACACATAGACAGCACTGGTAACAGAACGTGGTTCACTTGATACAAGCTCTTAGTTACAGGAAGAAAGCGCGCAGTGAGAAGATGACGCTATTGACCTAGTGTACATAGACGAACAGTGGTTGTCATGGTTACAGTAGTAACGAGCAATAGATGTCGCGGACTCCAAACAGACCACCAGCCAAAAAGTATAGCCGTGTTAAAATCCTGAAACGAAAGGAAGGGGAAAGAAAGGTCGTGGCTTGGGGAGACATCTCAAACCTCCCAAGGAAATTGGATATTATTATTTTTTGCTTTGGTCTTCAGGGTAGCCTACTTCACTCCAAATTCGTATTGGGATTTTGTGAAATCCTATCCAACGCTTTCTGACGGTAGTAATGCACAACAGATGGCCTGTATGATACATGAAGCTCGTGAGTGATTGATTTATCATGATATTACTGCTCCACTTCTATTCCTGATCACATTTTCTCTACCTAATGTTTTCTCGCATCTAGAGCGCTAGACTATGGGTAATATAAATATGTTTAGGTATAAAGTGGATTCAGCTTGCATATCACGTCTTTACTTGAGCGAGTTTAAGTTCGTAACTACAGAACATTGAGTTTATACTTCGAGACTGGGATAAATTATTTAGACGTCGTAAAACAGTTTCTTAAGTTCAAGATCGCATTTCCTAATGCTCTTCCTCGAGTCACCGCTTGTTTCGTACATAGTGTTGTACTTACCGTAAACTGGTCTGGAGCCTTGTAATACTATCTGCGAATGTACGTCAGCGTTGAGGGATTTGAAAAACGATCTACCTTCCTTGTGTTTTACAGAAGTGTTTATCAACCCTCAGGCTTTCATTACTTTTGAAATACCCCCATAATTAAAATTATAAGCTAATTTTAAAGGATATTGTACAATAATTCACTTACGTTATTTTGTGTGAACCAATCTTTAAATTTGTTTTTATGGAGGAAATATTACGGACAACCGGATGATAATGAAATGAGGGAACTCAATTTTTGCCTTGCAGCATAAAAACTACCGTTCACATTTAAAATCAAGTTAGATCATATGATAGTTAAAATATCAAATACCGGTATTTTACTAAGTGGAATTTTTTCCTCTTCGTTTTACGTCGCACCGACACAAATAGGTCTTATGACATCGATGGGACAGGAAAGGCTTAGGAATAATAAGGAAGCGGTCGTGGCCTTATTCAAAGTACAGCCCGAGAATTTGCCTGGTGTGAAAATGCGAAACCACGGAAAACCATCTTCAAGGCTGACGACAGTGGGATTCGAATCCACTATCTCCCGGATGCGAGCTCACAACTGCGCGCCCCTAGCCGCACGGCCAACTCGCCCGGTTTAATGGAAAATAGGGTGCCAAATATGAGGGAAACCACTAGTTGTTGAATTCCAAATTTTTTGTCCGTAAATATATTTGAGTAATGAAGGAGACTAAATTGTATGAAAATTACATTAATGTAAACTCATATGTAGAGTCTGGTTGTTTAGGCAGAAATAGGTCAGAATGCAAACCAACTTACCTGGTAGGACGTGTCGTCTACCCACTCTTCCGTAGTGCAGCGAGAGTAACATAAGTTTTAGGGGTTCTAATAGGCCGAGACCCTACTGTTTATGCAAATCTCATAGCAGAACTGTTGTCCGGGTAGAGTATATTTATTTACTTTTGTATGTTTGCATTCTAACCTATTACAGTCTAAATATCTGGGCTGACAATTGAATTAACGATACGCGGCTAGCTGCGTGTATCTCAGCCTTTCGCCGTGATGACGGCGGTAATGCGGTATGCCATGGATCCCGCAAGACAACGGAAAGCGTTGGGGAGCCATACTGACCTACAATTGCTGCACAGACTCCCGTAATGCGTGAAGATTGTTCAAAGCGTGTCTAGGTAGCATTTCGAGCCAGGAAACCATCATCACATCCTTGGAATGCTCATCGAACCAGTCAACTACAAGTCGAGAGCGATATGTCGAAGGATGCTGGAGGCGAGTATAACCTGCCAGCAGGTTCCTGTAACGTTTACCATAACCTCGGCACTTGGTGTGGTCGAGTGGTTATCCGATCTTTGGTGTAGTCTGAGTGAAATTCAGAGCCACGTGAACCTCAGGCCGTGGAAATATTGTTTCTTAAATGTTTCGGCTTCCCGACGGGGAATCGAATCCATGTCCTTCCGGGCGAACGGAGCACGCCTTTACCGGCTCGGCCAGGCAGCTCCTCCCCACTATCACTCATTCATTTGCTCACGACTATATACTCTTACCAAGAAATGTAATTTTAATGTTGGACCTCAAGTCTGTTCTAAATTATCAAAATGTGAAAACATGGTAAATAAATACAGTTCACAGGAATACGGATTATGTAAATTTTTCTTCACCTGAATTCCATTTATGATCAACTATTTTCTAATCACGTACCACTGCTCTGAACTTCGATATCAGTTTTTATAAAACAACAGAAGTCCTTTGAAGCCTCTGTGGCTCAGGTGCCAGGACCCCGCTGGGATCAGTGGTTCAAATCCCGGTCTCTCCATGTGAGATTTGTCCTGGACAAAGCGGAGGCGGGGCAGGATTTCTACGGGTATTCCCGTTTTCCCTGTCCTCTTTCACCCCAGCAACACTCTCCAACACAATGTAATTTAATTTCATCTCTCAGTCACTATACATTGCCCCTGATTCAATAGCCGGCAGTACCGGCGCTAAGGAACTTGAGCACCGACCGCCCCCACAATAATTGAAAATGGGCCCCTCGTTTCCTTGATAAATAAAGTTATTCGTTCACTTCGTCCTACAAGGTTGTATATTACAATTTACAGCAACGACGATAATAATAATAATAATAATAATAATAATAATAATAATAATAGTTATAATATCCGCCTCTGTGGTGTTGTGGTTAGCGTGATTAGCTACCACCCCCGGAGGCCCGGGTTCGATTTCCGGCTCTGCCACGAAATTTGAAAAGTTGTACGAGGGCTGGAACGGGGTCCACTCAGCCTCGGGAGGTCAACTGAGTAGAGGTGGGTTCGATTCCCCCCTCAGAAATCCTGGAAGTGGTTTTCCGTGGTTTCCCACTTCTCCTCAAGGCGAATGCCGGGATGGTACCTAACTTAAGGCCACGGCCGCTTCCTTCCCTCATCCTTGCCTATCCCTTCCACTCTTCCCATTCCTGCACAAGGCCCCTGTTCAGCATAGCAGGTGAGGCCGCCTGGGCGAGGTACTGGTCATACTCCCCAGTTGTATCCCCCCACCAAGAGTCTGAAGCTCCAGGACACTGCCCTTGAGGCGGTAGAGGTGGGATCCCTCGCTACGTCCGAGGGAAAAACCGAACCTGGAGGGTAAACAGATGATGATGATGATGATGATGATGATGATGATGATGATGATGATGATGATGATGATAATAATAATATAATTGAAGTTTCAAATCGGAATTAGTATTATACACTTATATGGTACGAAAACACGCATACGCACACATCAACACACACACACACACACACACACACATGAAATGCATATTCCAATAATTATAGTAACCAAAACACGTTGACCGTCACAATATTAAGAAATAATCTCATTCATAGGACCAAATAATTTACAACTGAACGGTCCCTCGTAGGCCTGCATGGCTACACTCACCGCCGAGGGTTATAAACAGCTCCCGGACGAAACTATTTTTATACTGGTCTGTTTTCAGACCAACCTTGCTTTACGGGAGCGAAAGCTGGGTGGACACTTATCCATAAGTTAGATGTAACAGACATGAAAGTACCGAGGATGATTGCTGATACAAATAGGTGGGAACAATGACAGGAGGGTACTCAGAATTAGGAGATAAAGGTTAAGTTACGATTCAACTCGATGGATGAAGCTGTACGCGTAAACCGGCTTCGGTGGTGGGGTCATGTGAGGGGAATATTGGACTCTGCTATGGAGGGTAAGAGAAGTAGAGGGAGACCAAGACAAAAATGGTTAGACTCAGTTTCTAACGATTTGAAGATAAGAAGTATAGAACAAAACGAGGTGACATCGCTAGTTACAAATAGAGGATTGAGGCGGCGTTTAGTAAATACACAGAGTCTTGCATAACGGTCTATAGTGAAGATGTATGTTCGTATGTTATATTTGTTACCAAAATACACATTTTGCGTGGGTCAGTACATAGTTTAAGTAACGTCTTGAATACCACCATTGGTGAATGGCAATATTTTTCGAACATTATACACAAGGTGTAGAAATATCTCACAGGTTTACACATGTAGAAGAAACCCTCATAAGACCTCCGTGTTGTCAATGAGGAGTACTGAGAGAGTTTACCGTCACTCTATCGGGAAAATTGTAGAGGAAACTACAATCTTGTGAAGGAATACAGAATGCCTGAATGTATATTGGCCTTAATTTCTGAATACTTCGAAATATTATATATTATCTGCTACAAGGTAAGACACAGAATCATAAATACGTTGCCCGGCTCCATGGCTATTAGCGTGCTGGCCATAGGTCACAGGAGTCCCCGGTTCGATTCACGGCAGGGTCGGAAATTTTAACCAAAACTGGTTAATTTCGCTGGCACAGGGACTTGGTGTATGCGTCGTTTTCATCATCATTTCATCCTCATCACGACGCGCAGGTTGCCTACGGGCTTCAAATCAAAAGACCTGCATGTGGCGAGCCGAACATGTTCTCGGACACTCCCGGCACTAAAAGCCATGCGCCATTTCATTTCATGGATACGTTTCTGGACAAGAGACCGAATACAGTTTATTTGCTTGTTACCCTCTTTGTAACCTCTTACGACTTGCAGGAGGTACAGATAATGCATCCTTTGACTCCAACCATAGAGGAAATAAATAGTTCCGATAAATCTAAAAGCATACGCAGTATCAAGACCTACGTCCAACAATATGGCAGCTGATCGATCCAACACACAACATTCCCATACCACGTCACAAGTTAGCCCCTCCTATCAAGATATACGTCCAATAATATGGCAGCTGATTTAGCACACACCATTCCCATGTCATGTCACAAGATAGCCCCTCCTATCAAGATGTATGTCCAACAATATGGCAGCTGATCCAGCACACAACATTCCCATGTCATGTCACAAGATAGCCCTAGCTATCAAGACCTACGTCCAACAATATGGCAGCTGATTTAGCACAAAACATACCCATACCGCGCCATAAGGTAGCCCCTCCTATCAAGATGTATGTCCAGCAGTATGGCAGCTGATCCAGCACACAGCATTCCCATGTCATGTAATAAGATAGCCCCAGCTATCAAGATCTACGTCCAACAATACGGCAGCTGATTTAGCGCACAGCATTCACATACCACGTCACAAGATAGCCCCTCCCATCAAGATGTATGTCCAGCAAAATGGCAGTTGATTTAGCACAAAACATTCCCATACCATGCCACAAGGTAGCCCCTCCTATCAAGATGTATGTCCATCAATATGGCAGCTGATTTAGCACACAACATTCCCATGTCATGTCACAAGATAGCCCTAGCTATCAAGACCTACGTCCAACAATATGGCAGCTGATTTAGCACAAAACATACCCATACCGCGCCATAAGGTAGCCCCTCCTATCAAGATGTATGTCCAGCAGTATGGCAGCTGATCCAGCACACAGCATTCCCATGTCATGTCATAAGATAGCCCCTCCTATCAAGACCTACGTCCAACAATATGGCAGCTGATTTAGCACACAACATTCCCATGCCATGTCACAAAGTAGCCCCACGTATCAATATGTACGTCCAGCAATATGGCAGCTGATTTAGCACACAACATTCCCATGCCATGTCTCAAGATAGCCCCTCCTATCAAGATCTACGTCCAACAATATGGTCGC
The DNA here is from genome assembly GCF_040414725.1 of Anabrus simplex. Taxonomy (NCBI): domain Eukaryota; kingdom Metazoa; phylum Arthropoda; class Insecta; order Orthoptera; family Tettigoniidae; genus Anabrus; species Anabrus simplex. The sequence continues at coordinate 213,241,072 of NC_090279.1, read as the reverse complement.
TGATTTAGCACACAACATTCCCATACCACGTCACAAGAAAGTCCCTCCTATCAAGGTCTACGTAAAACAATATGGTCACTGATTTAGCACACAATTTTATGGCCATAAATATTCAGAAGATACGTATTATGAGAAAAATTCCGCTGCCTTCGGTGACGTTACCTTGTATAAGGAGCTTTGCAGTGACGTAGTCAAAGCGCCAGTCAAAGACAGTGGAAACTCGTTTAAAACACGGCGCCCTTTGTACCTACTGTATATAGAAGGCCGTGTAATAACGTGAGGGAGAATACGAACGCTGGTTGCCTGGTTACCACACTGTCGGTATTGTGTCTACGCTAAACTGATGGTTCCAGGTATAACCACGGCCCTAAAACATATCCTTGGTAATATTATATATTCTGCTCAATCTCCAAATCTAATGTAAATACATTCGCGCCACTGCAACATGCACTTGTTTCGTCCCCTGAGAAATTCTTCACCTCAAGATTAATCTAGTTTATTCATGATAAGGTAGTATGTGTTTCCTTCGCGCTGTGACCTGATTTTGTAGTTCGATTTACTGAAGAGCAAGTCTGCTATACCCATGGAAAGATGAACCACTGCCCATAATATTAGATTTAAGTGAATTCAATAAAGAATCAACAGACAGTACCATCTTTTAAGTCTGCTCAGTCACACTCCTGTATACAATGATGGCTCTAAAACCGAATACGGCAGCGGCTGTGCTGTTGTCCACACCGATCACACAGTGATGTATGCACTACCAGCTACATGCTCCATATTCACATGTGAACTGTGTGCTGTCCTAAAATAATAAAGAACTCCCGCGAAAAGAACTTTTTTCATCCTTAGTTATTCTTTATCGACAGTAAAACTTTTTCAATGTACATCGTCCTCAAATACGTTAGTCCAAGACATACTGCAGATTTACAACACTATTGGAAAGCAGAACAGCAAGTTACCAAAATATGAATTCCCTTACATAAGGGAATAAATTGCAATGAACTAGCTGACATATCACCTAAGGAAGAAAATTGTCTTTCTCTACATGGTCCAAACTTTCTAATTCCTAATACCTGTCAAGAAAAGTAAAACTGTTGACCACGTTTTACTAGAATGACACACGCCCCTAGCAAAAAAAAAAAAAACTAGAATGACATCCATATGACCAACAAAGACTTTTGTGTAACTTAAATCAGAGTAATAATAAACGAAGATCCTCAGTGTAAGAACATCAAAAAAATTTTACACAAACTATTCAATGACATGTAATCAGTATCTGATCCATATGTACTATTGTTACTTTTCCCATTGTTACTCTATGTAATCAATGTAATTATTCTTCTATGTATAATTATGAATGTCGCGATATGGTTTTCTAAGTTAATGTGACAATAAATAAACTTAAAAAATTCAAGTATCTTTCTCGTGAGTAAATTGGTAAAAGAACGTGGGCGTGGCTAATTCTCATGTATTTCCGCAATGTCAAATACGATAACATTTCCTGTTGGGAGAAGCAGCTTCATTTTACCGTTTAGAGACAGAGTGTTGCCTCCAGAATTGTACAGTGCTATTTTTACCGCATCAATACAACAGTAAACCCGAAAGTCTGAAATCACATATGAGTGCATTTCAGATTCGAAACTTCGATGGAACAATACACAGCTAAAATTCGATGAATGTATTTTGTGGTTGGGTATAGTGCGAGTATATTAAATTAACGGATACATCCTTCCTAATGTCACGAATTTAGTCACAGTTTGGTTTTCTTTTCACCGGGCGAGTTGGCGGTTAGGGATGCGCGGGTATAAGCTAGCATCCAGGAGATAGTGGGCTCGAACCTCACTGTCGGTATCCCTGAAAATGGTTTTCCGTGGTTTCCTATTTTCACACCAGGAAAATGCTGGGGTTGTACCTTAATTAAGGCCATGGCTGCTTCCTTCCCACTCCTAAGCCTTTCCTCTCCCTTCGTCGCCACAAGAGTATCTGTGTCGGTGCGACATAAAGAAAATGTTTAAAAATCAGTTTGGTTAGATTGGAACTATTTCCATCATTTCTCTTCCCTCGAGTTGTACTTCTAGAGAATAAAATTAATACGTTCCTTCGTTCTCTCTAGTTTCACCTGAAGCGTCTGTTACCATGAGCTCAAACAACTGATTCCTGTTTGACTTCATAATATTATTCGTTTATTACTCCAGGATGTATGGAATTAAATATTGAATCCATTCATGTTATTACATCTAACAATTTTAAAATAATAACAGAGAGAGTTGGCCGTACGTTTAGGGGTGCGCAGCTGTGAACTTGCATTGGGGAGATAGTGGGTTCGAACTCAACTATGCGCACCCCTGAAGATGGTTTCCGTTGTATCCAATTTTCACACCAGGCAAATATGGGGGCTGTACCTTAAATAAGGACACGGCCGTTACCTACCCAGTCCTAGCCCTTACCCATCCTTCCATCGCCGAAAACCTTCCATGTATTGTGGAACATTGAAAAACTGGATGGAAATTACTCACCGACAACTTCACTGCTGATCGCAACAAACTGAACTTTGTATCTGTACACTACCTTCTTCCTTCTGCTTCAACATAGATGATCACTAGGGCCCAGATATTTATGCAGTAATAGGTTAAAATGCAAACTTACTGAAGCGAGTAACAAGTATAGTCTACCTGTACGACAGTCATGCTATGAGGTTTACATAAATATTAGGGGTTCGGTCCATTAGAACCCCTAATCGAACCCCTAATGTTTATGCAAACCTCATAGCATTACTGTCGTGCAGGTAGACTATACCTGTTACTCGCTTCAGTAAGTTTGCATTCTAACCTATTACTGCATAAACATCCCGGCCCTAATGATCACATTTCCTGGAGGCTGTTCTCAGGTAAGCTCATCTTATTTCATGTACCTACTATTAGTTTTCCTGTTATGTTGGTAGACGAATCTATCCCTTGTGTCAATGACCCGCATTCCTCGCCTCCCCTCTTAACTCAACCCTCACCCCTCCCATACTCTGAAGCAACGGGATCCATTCTGAGGCGACAGCTGATGAATCACCCGAGAGCTCTCTCGTGTTGTCACCTAAATTCACTATCCATTGCAGCTCACCTAGAAGAACTACAGGCAATTTTCGAAAATAATAAGGTGCATTGTATTGGCATATCAGAAAGCTGGTTACGTGGAGATTTGCCGTCATGTTCTGTAAATCTCGACGGATACTCGCTCTTACGACATGACCGTACTGACAGACGAGGTGGTGGAGTAGCCTTTTACTACAGGAATGATTTAAAATGCAAGATTATCTGCACCTCAGACCCAAGCCTTCCCCTGCGACCTGAGTATATGTTTGTTGAACTCGACTGTAATAAGAAAATATTAATAGGAATTGTATATAAGCCACCTAATATTAGACAAATGGGGGAATTCGAAGCAGCTTTAACTGATCTTATCTCGGTCTACGAAGATGTCATAGTCATGGGGGATTTTAATACTGACTTGTTAAAACTAACTAGTGAATCGGATAAGTTGTGTCACATATTCCATGCTCTGAACATGGAAATCCTACCACTTAACGCTACGAATCATGTCTACTACCCTGACCACTCGACTCACACTTTAATTGACCTTATAATTTCGAATCAACCCCAGAAAGTCGTTAAGCACGGACAGATCCCAGCTCCTGGGATTTCAACTCACGACTTATTGTACTTATGTTACTCTATCAGAGGACCGAAGTATAAAGCACGCTATGTTATTTTAAGAGACATAAAACATATTGAATTAGATGACCTACGTAATGACGCATATAACTTACCGTGGGATGACATACGTAATTTTTATGACATTGACTCAAAAGTCAACAGATTCAACTCATTAGTGCTGAACTTGTATGACAAACATGCTCCGGAGAGGCAGGTAAGATTTACCCGCCCCCCTTCTCCCTGGCTGACGACCGAGATAAGATCTGTTATGGCCAGCCGTGACCGTTGGTACAGACAGTTCAGACGAACACTTGACAAAGATGACTTTGAGCAATACAGGATACTTAGAAACAAAGTTAAACAGCTAATTAGAAACAGTAAATGCCGCTACTTTCAACAGTTAGCGAGAAATAATAATTTAAACCAAACCTGGAAGAAGTTACGATCTCTGGGCATAGGCAAAGCCGTAGAAGAGCACATTCCCACCATATCTCTAGATACCTTAAATGATTACTTTTCTCAGCCTAAAGTCGGACCAGTTCCATTACCAGCTAATCCCACAAACTTAGCACGCTCTTCCGAGTGCGACCAGTTCTCTTTCCACACCGTTAGCGCAAATGATGTTAAACGTGTGCTGTACTCTATCACTTCCGATGCGACAGGTAATGACGGTATCTCTATAAAATTAATTAAAAACATCATCGGGGCTGTACTACCAATACTGACTCACATATTCAACTACTGCCTGACCAATGGAGTATTCCCTAACGTTTGGAAAGACGCACTAATAAGGCCTATCCCGAAAAACAATACCTTGGATTCTCCATCAGATTACCGCCCTGTGTCCATCCTGCCACCCCTCGCAAAAGCACTCGAACGTCTGATTCATGCACAAATCACTGTATACCTGACCCAAAATTCCCTCCTTGACCCTTTTCAATCCGGCTTTAAAAAAGGACATAGTACTGCGACAGCATTACTGCGAGTTACGGACGACATCAGGCAAGCGATAGACCAACGATATGTGACTGTAGCAACACTACTAGACCTAAGCAGCGCCTTTGACACAGTTAGCCCTGGGTTACTATTGCTGAAACTCCGTAGTCTCAACTTTAATATGACATCTCTTAAATTTTTTAGCTCCTACCTCACTGACCGTCGGCAACGAGTATCAGTAGGAACAATGTACTCAGGATGGCACAACAAATCCATAGGTGTCCCGCAGGGGTCGGTTTTGGGCCCACTTTTATTTGTTGTTAGTGTGAACGACATAGGGGACGCATTGAAATATAGCAAGTACCATATCTATGCAGATGATCTTCAGATTTATTATCACTCATATCCACAAGACATAGATGTAGCCATTGACAGAGTAAATTTTGGCTTACGACGACTGAATGACTATGCAAAAAATAACAGCTTGTTAATAAATCCTAACAAAACTCAGGCTATTATATTTGGTACCAAAATAAACCTCAACTTGTTAAAAAGTAGACATGTACCCCCAATTATTTTAAATAACATTGTCGTGCCCTATTGTACGTCAGTAAGAAACTTAGGCGTTATAATGACTGAGACCCTCAACTGGACTGAACAAGTGACAAATACATGCCGTAAAGTGCAGAAATCCCTTTTTCCTCTCAAACGCTACTCTACTATATTTCCAAAAAATCTTAAAATACAACTGGTAAAATCCCTAATCTTACCAATTCTAGACTACTGCGACACTGTACTTACGGACATATCTCAAGACAGTAACAAGATGCTTGAACGGAGTTTGAACACCTGTATTCGATTCATATTTAAGCTGCGATATGGTTCTCACATTTCACCTTATTACAGGGAGTTGTCATGGCTTCGTGTTCATGAGCGTCGCAGTCTCCACATGTTGTCTCTTCTGCATGGAGTTCTAAACACAGGTGTACCGAATTATCTCTCTTCAAAATTTAATTACCTCTCCTCCTATCATAACCACGATACACGATCTGGCTCCTGTTTAACAATATCTCTCAGTCACTCCAGGACCTACAACCGCTCCTTTGTAGTCACTGCCGCGAGGCTGTGGAATACCCTACCTGCTACCATTAGGGATTTGCGTTCTCGTAGGAGATTCAAGATGGATTGCCGAAATCACTTTCTGAATACCTCTAGCTGACTTTTCGATGTGTGTAGTGTGAATGAGTGCGTGAATGAGCATATATTCATAATAATTAGAAATATATTTGCCAGTTATAGGTTTTTTTTCTGTGTTTCCGTCTCTTATTATCACTAGTGTTAGTTTTATATTTATTATCATGTACACTTAGATTGTAGTGTTGTACATTCTATAATAGTTTTTTATTCCAATCTCCAAATTTTCTATTAGTACCATATTATTTTAAAAGATCTGTTGCATTTAAATATTATATGTACGTTAATCATTTTAAATATTGTGGTTAAGTGTAAGAGAGGGCCTTGAGCCCTAACTTCGCCACGAATAAAGACGAATTACTTACTTACTTACTTACTTACTTCCAATGGGCTACTTCTCGAGAATGCCCAGATCAAAGCAATGTCCTAGGTGAAAAATTTTACAAATTATTCACTTCATTTTTTATGTCAAATAATGCCAATATTCGAGAAACAATTCAGACAAGTATTCCTCGTCAAGAAACAAATCAATTACTTTGTTGATGTAAAAATCCGTAAAGCCATGATTGTAGAAAAATTCATTGAATTTCGTGTCTTACTTGACTCAATAAATAACTTTGAATAACAGAATACTTCTTGAAGCTAGGACAGTGCTTTATCCTTTAGTAACATAAAACAGAGATATATCTTTCATATATATATTTTTTTTGTTAATACTTCTCCTAATTTTGTCGGGATGAGTGTCTCAGAAGGTTGATGGGCAGGCCGTCTGAACCCAAAATGGCAGGTTCGATTCTGTCTCAGTCTGGTGGTATTTGAAGATGCACGAATTTGTCAGCCTCGTCTTAGTAGATTTACTGGCACGTAAAAGAGCTCCTGCGGGACTGAAATCTGGCACCTTGACGTCTCTAAAAACCATCAGCAGTTGTTGGTCGGGCATAGACACAATATTATTATTATTATTCATTATTTCCTAATTTGTCATTATTACTTCCTACCAAATTAACCGTTCAGTTTGTGAAGTGGAAATGTCCAGGAAATTAGGAATAAAGTGAACAAAATAAACTATTTAAACTTGATATTATATTTTATTCATAATTCATATACAAGGTAGCAAATTCATATCACAGTGTCAGTCTACTGCAGCATCCTGCGTTGAAAGAAACGGCTTCCCCTTACCACCTCTATCTGTCATCTGCAACCATATGGATAAAGTAATTTCCAAGACACTTTCAAATGGATGTACCATCAAATAATATGACATCTTGGGCATAAACTCTGAAAAAATTACAACTTTAAAGTTTACAAAAATGTAATTCTACTGGAAACAATTTTCACAGGTACTTCTTGTCAAAAGGAAAATGAAATATTCTTGTTGATGAACTGTGGCTTATAAAATCTGAGCGTAATTTAAAAGAACCCGTTAGTTTTACTAACAGATAACATGCATAATATATGCTATTGATTGTAATTATATGTTACATTACTCGTAAGTAATACATATTGTGCTTCTTCTTGTAATAAGTTCTCTTCTTACTCCTCATTATCAAGAAATAACTTGTATTGTTATTGTTAGTGTCCGGATGTTGGTAGATTGCAAACCAACTTGCCTGGTAGGAATAGCAATTTACGCTGTCACGGCCGGTACAACAAATCATGCCAGTATTTTCCGGTCTTGTAGGGTCAAGGGTTCGACTGACTTTGATAGAAGTGAAGCTACACTGGAGATTCGATGCAGTTTAGACCTAGGGTTCCTAGAAATGAGGTTATCCATGCGCTTGCGGAAGGAAGACTAAGATGGCGAGATGAAACTCCTTCTTTCAAAACAAAATATTTCACCGCATATCTTAGGCGTCGAACTGGTTGCAGAAATAGGTAATAACTTGACAATGCCGAACGCAGTCTTCGCTGAAACGGCAGGACCATCACGTGCTCCTGGACCACGGCCTACAAGCCCGGAAAACACTGACAATACCTGGCAGGAACTGCCATCTACCCGCTCTTCCGTGGTGTATTGAGAGTAACATAAGTTATAGGGATTCTAATTGGCCGAGATCCTAATATTTATGCCAATCTTATAGAAAAACTGTTTTTTAGGGAAGAGTATACTTGTTATTTGCTTTTGTTTGTTGGCTTTCTAACCTATTAGAGAATTAACATCCGAACTGTAGTTATAGTTATTCGTAATACACTATCGAAAAAACATTAGTGCACCTGGAAAAACGACATCGATTTTGATCCTACGACGGCTGATGCCACCTGGGGGGTAGTAGATGTAATGATAATGGTTTCAATGTCGTCCACCAACAGATTGCGTAGTGATATAGCTGCCAGAGCACCGCCTGCGTATACCCTTTAATAGGGAATGTTTACAGCCATAAGTCTCAGTGTGATGTAAACGTCTGAAGCAAACGTGCGTCATGCCACGGAGACGCACTCGTGCATGTTACGGACAACTGAGTGAGTTTGACAGGGGGTCAAATTGTGACCTTCCGAGTGGCGGGGTGGCTCTTTCGGAGAATTGCCACACAAGTTGGACGTGCTACGTCAGTTGTGCAACGATGCTGGTAATGGTCATGTGAACACTCTCACACCCGTAGACGAGGTTCCGCCAAGATCGTCGTATTGCAAGGGCAGCAGTGGCAGATCGTACAGCTACCACAGCACAGATAAGAGGATTTGTGAGTCCAGGAGTGCGAACACGAACCCGTCTGCCGCTCACGCTACAGCATCGACATGCACGGCTGGACTGGTGCCATACGAGGATCACTTGGAAGATGGAAGGGCGGGCCGTGGTCTTCAGCGATGAAAGCAGATTCTGCTTGCACGCAAGTGATGGTCGTTTATGCGTGCGGCGTATACCTGCCGAGCGCTACCTCATAGAGTGCATTCGTCCAAGACACGGTGGCCCCACCCCAGGACTTATGGTCTGGGGTGCGATAAGCCACAACTCTTGTTCACCTTTGGAGTTTGTGGAGGGAACACTGACCAGCGCTCGGTACTTCAGAATTTTGTAAGACCCGTTCCTTTTCCATTCTTGCAACAAGAAGGCGATGGGTTATTCCAACAGGATAACGCTCACCCAAACACTGCACGTGAAACTCAACGTGCTTTGCAAGACGTGCAGCAACTTCCCTGGCCAGCACGATCTCCGGACTTGTCTTCCATCGAGCACGTTAGACGACAACTGACACGTGCGACTCGTCAACCCACAACTCTTGAAGGACTACGTGAAAAGGTCGAACAGGCGTGGAATAATGTATCTCAAGACAGTACTCACCATTTGTAAGATCGAATAGACTCCGGCGCGTGATTTGTCGCCCATGGAGGATACACCACGCATTAATATGGATGTTTCAGCATGGATCGACACCTCTTACCTCAGTACCGCTTGAGCTATTGTTCTGTAAATGTAATAATTTCATCTACTTCATATGCACTGTTTCAACAATAAATCTTGAGTTAATTGGAAAACTCTAAGAGGGTGTACTAAATGTGTATTTTTTTTCCATTTAACTGTTCATTGTATTTTGATAAATTCTTCAATTTAATTCCCCTCCCATACTACTGAAAGCAAATATTAACTTCAACATAACTCCCAGTTGAAGGTTATTTGGAAAAAAATAATAAATACCTAGGTAATATAATCTGTACTTTCTCCACGTGTGATTACTTAAGAAAACTCGTCTCCAGTTTTCCAATATTACCTCCTACATCTCTATTCACTTATGAAAGAAAATTAACGGTATTTATGTCGAGGAAGGCAGTAATGAAGTTGACAAGGTGATCTATTCGGAGTAGATTTTGTAAACACTATATTTCTTCACAGTATATACAAAAAGTGTCATCTTCATGAGAATAGTTACCAGGTTCTGCACCAAGTTTGGTATCAAGATATGCGGTAAAGTATTGTAGTTTCGTACAAGTAGATTCATCCTGTCAACTTAGACTTTCTTCTGCAACCACATGGATAATCTCACTTCCAGGAACCCACTCGAAAGACCTCCATCACAGGAATGCCATGTTCTAAACTGCGATCGTGACAGATTTCGACAAAATATCAACTATATAAATACAATTATTCTAGTTACAAATTTGGCGGGTGTCTCTTGTATCAAGGTAGAGGAAATGTTTAGTTCGTTAGTTGTACACTGTGAAGTCTGCCTTTAATTTAATTGAACCAACAAGTGTGACTTACACACATGATTTATGAGATTGATTTTTAAATTGACATGTACAAATTTTTGCTGATTTTAACGTATTCCGTTTTTTATTATATTATTTTGGGGGTTTCAGGTCGTATAAAATAATTATTGTAAGCTGACACGTTTAAAACATGCAACTAGGATCATATTCTGAGCAATAATAAAGAAAAAGAAACTCGTCAATGACAATTGTCAGTCCATAGTAACTAGGCACAAGACAGAAAGAACTTCTTGGAAATGTAGTTCATTCCAGGGCCTTCGAAGTCAAGGAGGAAGATCGTAGTTACCCTCCATTGTTATCACTTGAACACCATATTTCTCCTTGAACCTAGAGGCACTGGAATGAACTACATGTCTAACAGGCTCTTCCTGTCCCGAGTTCTTGAGTCTAGTTACTATGGAGTGACAATTGCCTTTTACAATTGACATTCATCTTTATCATTGCTATGAATACAATTCTGGTTGCAGGTCTGAAACGTGACAGCGTACAATAATAATTAGAGCCTTGATTCTTTCGCATTTGTAGGTTATAATGCAAATTTAGTGAAGCTAATAATAAGTATACTCTAGCCTGTAGAGCAGTTCTGCTATAGAGTTTGCATAAACCTTAGGGGACCGGTCTATTAGTACCCCTACAAGTTATGCCACTCTCCTTACATTACGGAAGAACGAGATTGTCGACCAGGAAGTGTCGCCTAATTAGTTTGCATTCCAACTTATTACTGCCTGAACATTCGGCCTTTATTAAGAATTATTCTACGGCCTAAGAACCCCAATTTAGTGGTCGAAAAAGCCTTAAATTTTAAGGTTATTTCTTCTTCTTCAATTTTTTTGTTATCATGAAAGTTCTTGTTTTGTTATAATTTACTTTAATAATTTCTGCAGTACCTTGCTTTCTGTGCCGCTACAGCATTGTCGTTAGGTATTGTCACTGGAATAATACCAAAGTGCAATATATATTTAAATAATTAAAAAGAATACATCCGAAAGCTAAAACACAACTTTCTCTTAAGAATTAATATATTTTATATTCCAATATTAATTCCTACAATTCACAAAATATTGTACACAGTATTAATGTCGAGGAAATCAGAAATATGATCAACAAAATGAACCGTTCAAAGTTGGAACTGCCTTTGTAAATTAGTACACGGAAGTGTATCGTCATGAAAGTATTTCTTCAGGTTGGTATTCAACAGGTTCCGCTCCAGGTCCTGTATCCAGGATATGTGGCAAAATAAACGTAATGTCGGATTTCACTTTGGTGGTGATGTTACTGTGTGCTATCATCGTTCTGAAAGCTGCTCTCAAGAATTCGCCCTTAGTGCGATATTGCGTGTAGTCGAAATCTGCCAAGTAAACCGAAGGGTTGAATTTGTAAGATACGAAGTCTATGATACGTCTGACTGCCGCTTTACCTTCAGAGTCCAGCCCGTCATTGTCTATTGCTCGGAAGACATTGTAGACATCGAACTGTAAACTTGTCATCTTCTCCTGTATAAGAACGTAGTCCACTGACTGAGCGCCATAACCTTCCGTGTAAACACGTTCTCTGAAGAAAGAAACGGCTGACTGCAGTGGCGGATTACTTGCCACGGTTTCTATTTCTAGAGCTTTCTCTAGAATTTCTTTCAAAACTTCACCTCTTGTCTTATACATATCCATGTCTACATTCTGAGGAATAACTTGCCTCTGAAACTTTGGTTGCACTAGCAACTGTTGGATCATCATCAACATCTGTTCTTCTTCCTCGTTGCTTGGGGTAGGAAGAGCTTTGATGATGGTTTGCGAGTTAACTCCTATTATATCATTGTGAGCTGGTCCGCTGGTACTGTCCAAAAAGTTGAGATATTCATTTATGAGTTGGTAGAGTGATCTCTGGAACTGAACGAACTGCAACGTCAGAGAGTGTCTGAGTATAGCTCTCAGAAGTTTGCCTTTAGTTCTATAATGCTCAGGATGGAAGTCTGGGCCCATTAACTCCATAAACTTGGGCTGGGATAAGAACAGTCTTAGCGGCCGCAATTTCATATGCTCTGGCGAACCAGGGTTGGTTGGTGGAAGTAATGTTTCAATATGTTTCCAATTCGCCGGTTCATGATCAAGAAATATATTCTTCTGAGGGAAGGATACCGAAGACATGCTCATTATGTTCATCTGAGAGTCCTCGAGATGTTTCAAATACTGTTTTATAGTGATGGAGAGAATGTAGTTTTCTCTTACGTAAGGCACTGTAATTGCTCTGGAAAATATCGCCCTTATCAGCAAACCTCTTGTGGCGTACATTCTGGGTTGAAAATCTGGACCTAGATACATATAAAGATTAATATCCATTAAGAAACGACGAAGTGGTTGTACTTTTTCAAATTCCTCAGAACCTGGAGGTACCTCTGGCAGGAGGCTAATTGGTTCCCTCGGATCAACAGGTTCTTCCTCGAATTCAGATGAGATTGGGGGAAATACTTGTTTGCATATAAGTTCTGGGTTACTCGGAGAATAGTCGAGGTATACAAGATACTGCGTTATGGCACTGTACAGTGAGACATCATATCGAATATACTCTACACTTAAGGCTCGTTTGAGAATCCCTCTTATAAGTCGACCTTTGGTTAAATATAGATAAGGTCTAAATCTACGCCCAAGTGTCCTATACAAGTTCGGTTGCGACAGGAACACCCTTAATGGCCTTAATTTTATGTCTTCTGGAGTGAATGCAAGTGCCGGTGGAATTAGGTACTCGGGATGTCTATAGTCTGGTTTCTCATACTCTTGTGTTGCATTCATTACTGGAAATAAAAGACATTCCTCGGAGCCTACAGGATATATGGGGACTGGTTCCGCGATGAGTACCGAGGAGATATGAATTTCTGTAACATCTGGTTCGTAATAATATAAGGGTGGTGACACAGGTATATGAGTTGTTTTGTTCAGAGTCACATTGAAGGAGATGGGTTCATCAGGTTGAGAGTCTGCACCCTGCACTTTTCGACGCTTCTTTCGTTCATTTGAGCTACTTGGAGCCATAGTGGTGGTGGATCGAAGGAACGGTATCTTCTTAGTACACGTCTTCTTTGGCTTAAACTTCTTGCGACATTTCTTTCCAGATCCATCACTGAGATTTTCTTCCGATGTGGCATGGTCGACGATTGGATTGCCTTCTATATCGAGATTTCTTACTAACTCTTTCATATATTCCAGTGCTGGTCTAGCTTCCAGATAACCATTGTTTATGATTCGCCTATAAATATTCATGATGCACATCCGTGGTTTACTGCATTGCTCCAGCGTCATGCCCTTGAGCAGCTCCTCAGTGGGTATCTCTTCTTCAGGAAGAAGCTGCGATAATTTTTCCACTGTGTCACGGATTTTAGTCGGTATACCTTTAGCTGAGAATGAGTCAACTAGAAATGAAACTTCCAGAAAATGGTCGGGTATATTTGGAAACATACTGCAGAGGAATTTTTTAAATACGAGATTAGCTTTAATATATTTTATTACAGATAATATCTCCTTTGGAAGCTTAGATAGTCTTAACTCGGCTCTCGTTAGAATGGCAATCAAAATATTTATGGGTCGCGCGTGATCGAAGCGATTGAAACCTTTAACGAGATATGCAGTATCAACATATCCAGATAGAATGTAATATTCTAATCTGTTCTTGGCTTCCACAACGTCTTCGGAATATTCGTGCTTATGAATTGCTTTTAGCATAAGTAGGATGTCAATCGTTGGTCTGCTCATCAGTTGCGAAGTGTAGTCGTAATAGAAATTGCTGTATGTCGCCTTGGGTTCTTTCATAAAACCCACTATCCTAGCGGCGGTATCTCGTAGTGTCTGTGGCAAATTCGGGTGTTCTGCAATCTTCCTCAAGATGTCTCGACCATACGCGTAAGGGTCGAGTACCCTTGATCTGTCCGCTCTCTTCACGATCTCGTCCCAATGTTTCACATTGCTTAATCTGAGAACATCAATCATGAAACGTACAGTTTCCACCCACTCAGGAGCCAAGTAGTTAAGCGGTCTATGCAACAGAATCATTGCAAATAGAGGTTGTGTCATGGGAAACGACCCATCTTGGATAGCCGAGAACGTATTCGCCAGAAGTGGTCCTACAGCTTCAGAAATGTCGGATGACGCTCCCTCTATGGTAGAGTGATTGAATTTAACTTTCATTTCCACTATCTTTAACACTGACGGTTCTATTCCAGCCAAAAAATCAACCAACAGTGGACCTCCATCGGGTCTAACAATAGAATCTATATTAATAGCGTTGTTTTCAAGAGAATCGATCCACACTTGAACATTGCTTTTAAGATACTGCGGGCAATGCTTCTTAAGCTCCCGAAACAGTATCTTAAACTGCGTCGTCGGTGACACCGCGGACATTTCTTTGAGGAAAGGAACTAATTCGGCGGTATGTAACCGTCTGAAGCGCAGCAGATCATATATGCGGTACAGTGAAGTATACATCTCAGTGTTGAGAGGGTTGTCGGGGTAGTTCAAGATGTACCCGAAGACAGTGACCATGTTATCTCTAAGGATGCTTGATGCCCATAGCTTGTTCAGAACAATTTCAAGTGGCTTATGTTGCTTGTGATGACGTTTTATCGCACTCCTACTGCCAGACTGGTCAAATAATGGACCCATACGGCCTTGAATAGTGACGAAATCATCCTCATCGACTATAGGAGATGAACCTCCGGCCCCGAAGTATTCGGACACTCCTCCGCCGATGCTGTTGATGTCCGAGTTGTTAGTGTTCACTGACCATTTCGGGTAACTGCGCCGCCCTGACCCGTACTCCTCCGCCATCTTGTTCAACGTCCACCCATCCTGGAAACAATAACAGTGCAAGAAAGCAATCAGTGAAGCATTCGTTATCATTAGAACCCGAACGTTTAGGCTGTGATAGGTTAGAATGAAAGCATACTAAAGCCACTAACAGGTATATTCTACAAGGACAACGAGATCCCGGCCTGTAGGAACTCCTACAATGTATGTTACCCTCGCTACATTACGGAAGAGCGGGTAGACGACAGTTCCTACCAGGTCAGGTGGTGTGCACTCTAACCTACTACTGCCTAAACATCCGGGCTCTAGTTGTGATTCTACTAAACATACGATATGACATAAGTGATTCCTGTAGTTGTGTTTATGCTGCGTGCTTGGATATTCAGATTTCCGAGTAATATAAGTAGTAAAATAAACTTTCAAGTATGACGTTTCTACTGCGTAGTAGTCATTAAGCTCGTGGACTGGCTGTCTAGTGTCGCTGTGGTGCCCTATAGCGGAGCGTTTTCACCAGTTTTCACCGCAGGATGTCGCCCTGACAGTTTTTTGCCACTCCCATCAAGCGAAAGTTGTGTGCATGCGGTATAAGCACAACTACGGTCTCTGTAGTGAAGGGTAGTTGAATGTCAGCGGCGGAACTTAAGGCAAATCCGCTAGCGAAAAGTTTGAAATTATCAAGTTGAAATATTCTGGATCACAAGGAAGGGAAAAAGACGCGAAATGGCTGATCAAAAGAATATCTTATCTTTGAACTGTTAGCGCCAGTCCACGAACATACTGACTGTACTAAGTACAGCACTGCAGGCCCCAGACCAAGAAGTTATTAACTGTGGTACATATGTGTACAATGTGTTGCCTACACTGTAGGTGCCAGTCCAAGAAGTTATTGACTGTGGTACATCTGTGTAAACGTGTTGCCGACACTGAAGACGCCAATCCAAATAGATAGTGACTGTGGTACATCTGTGATCAACGTGTTGCCTACACCTTAGGCGCCAGTCCTCGGACTTACTGACTGTACTAACATAAACAACAATTTCGAAGATTTTTGTGAATTTCTTCGGTGAACTGTCACAATACAAATAAAATATTATTTATTTGTTTGAATAGATACGGTGTCCCACCTGTGAGCCGTGAGATGCATTTTATCTGGTGTTTTGGAACATATTTCAAATTTCGCTTCTGTAGTGTTTAGATAGAGCGTGCTTAAGCGAATACTGCTCATTAACCCCATAGCACAAGTTGAGTTTGTGAGATCAATGTGTGTATATTTCCACGCTTTTCTCAGAGATGGAAGTAGTTGGTTTCTTGTGGTTTCCGCTGCCTTGCTGTCCACACATGTTTAGTAACAGGACAGAATTGCGACGAAGTGCTCGCTTTTGCTTGTGATCTGTTGGATATTTTAGCGCTCCGCTGACCTGTCAGACCCAACCCGTGCAGTCATGTAAGATTTTGTTCATATTATGTCTAATACTTCACTGCGAATCTGCAGCGAAGGAAGAAGTAGAGCATGTAAATAACTGGGAATGAAAGAGGATGGTGTGCGTACTGCAAAGACACTAGTACCCGCTACTCGTTGTTGCCAGTGCAAAAATCCTGTGTTTGTAGCACGCTGTATTTCTGCGCAGTACCCTTGGCTCTTAACCTCACATAACCTTACGCTGGCTACGCGTCGATACTTAACCTTACAGACCTCGAGTTGGACCGTAGACCTAAGGGCGTTAACCGGACAGACCCTAGTTCGAAGCCTAAGTTTCAAAATTCTATTGGCCATGAACTTGTACACAAGAAGCAGTTCGTGAACCACCACACCGAACATTTTAACATGATTTCTCATTTTCACATCGAGTCGATATACCGATGTCACCCCAGCGTGAAAACTACATTCTGTTTAAAAAATTCTCACAACTCAACAAGAGCCTACATTTATTACTATCTCTCTTATTATAACCTGTAGAAAGACATGTTCAGACAAAATGATTAGAAATGTAATTTTCTACAGCATTTGCTATGTCGTATTTCTCGATAGAACAGCTACTAACGCTATTATAAGAAATGTATTACAGAACGGTGTCCTGACAGTGTGCACATCTCAGCAGCAAACTGACTTTAGGAGCTCGAAGACCAGGTATTTGAAATAAATGAGAGATTTTAATGCACAAACAGTTAGTTAGCATGATAGTCTGCAGACCAAGAGAAGGAGCCCTCAGGCAGAGATTCATCTTTGGAGTAATGTGAGAGTTGTGTTATTAGAAATTCGTCTATCGATAGTCGGAAAGAGTGTGGAAAGACGTTTCTCCGGAGCTATCACAACAGACGCCATGCGATCTTGTGTAAGACTATTGTTCAATTCAAACACTGTAGAAGACATCAAGAAAGATTACAACGGCAACATCGTGAAAACCCGTGTATTATCGTTTAATCAAGAAATAGATTTAAAGAGCTCAAACGTATTCGTGCGGATATTGATTTTTTTAGAAGTTCACGTCTGCGAGAGATTTTTAATTCATCCTCCACGCCTTCTACAAGTTCTGATACTATGCACAAATCTCAAAATAAAGATAAGCAGGATGATAATGATGATAATGACAATGATGATGTTGATGATAAAGAAGATCTCAACGTTTCAGTACCATCAAAGCTTTTTACTTTTACTTCATTACCTAAGCCTACTACACGTTCTATCGCCATGCAGACATATCAAAGAAAACATAAGGCTGATGATCTAGAAGAAGAAGAAGAAGAAGAAGGGAAGCAAGGTAATAATAATAATAATAATAATAATAATAATAATAATAATAATAATAATAATAATAATAATAATAATAATAATAATAATAATAATAATAATTGTTACCGAATTTTTGTGGTAGTTATGCGTGAAAGAAGGTGCGGGGTGGTGAACAGGTCTCAAGCTACTAAAGTAAAATTAATTTAAAATTTAACAAGGTTATATTTTCTTTTAAAAAAACAAAGAAATAACAAGCATGGCAGGTACAAAGTAGCAAGTCCAAAAGGGTAGTTACAATATTTACAGGATTTGGGCTTCGCGCCCTGACTTCACAAAGCTAGGGCAATCAGCTCAGTTTTACCCCGAACACAAGCTTCAACAGAGGGGCAGAAAACCCCATTCATGCCTAGGAGCCCTAGCTCCAATTTACACTGAAAAGCCTCCACGAGGCATACAACACTCAATTTTCAAAAGAGCCACTCGCTCTCAAATTTAAGCCTCTCCCAGGCCACACCAAACTCCACCTTCAAGTTGTCCTCAACGGACGTAAACACAGGGGTAAAATACCCAATCTACTGAGGTCTATTAAATGAAAAGAAGGTTAATTAAATGACCTCTAAAATAACAATTTGAGAGGAGGCAAACTTGCACTCCTAATACACTTTGATTAAGACCTACTTGGCACTAGGCCGTTAATACGAGGGCTAATCCCATACTAAAGAGGTGACTTAAGAAGAGAACAATTTGTTTTACGTTAACGAAGAATAGGTTGAGAAAACTAAGTTCACCTCACAACAATATGAGTGGGAGCTCGAGAGGGTTTAGCACTCTCTATCCCAGTATGAAGCTTTAAAAGAGAATATATGAAAAGAGTGGTTACATTTAGGAAACGGTTACATGGTGGAAAGCTTAGAACCCGCCCCGAGAGTTAAACTGCTGAGCTAGCAAAGAAAGAAGTTATTAATCGGCCATTACCTTGTTGTTGACCGCTGCCGAGGAAAGAGGCGCTTCCCGCCTCCTGCTATGTACTTAATACACTGAAAGATGGAACAGAAGTGGCCCGGAGACCCTAAAATCAGCAGTTTATATCCTCTCGCAGAAGTTTCTAGGCATTAGGGGAATGAAAACACCCTCCCGCACATTCTTTATTGGCTAGGGTACAGAAACATATCCAAGTAGGGGGAAGATACATCGGATTGGTCGAGAAAAAACTCAAAGAAATTCGGGATTGGATAAATCTAAAACAAGGGGAAAAAGAGGGGTATACAGCCAACTTAAACAATAACAGAAAGAAATTTAACAAGAAACAAACATTTGAAATAAAAATTTCTCCAACAAAATAGTTCTTTGACTGCGCACTAGGTTGCACTATTGTTGATCTTCAGTAGTGTCCTCTAGAAGAGAAAGTTCACACTTCTTACTTCAAGGGAAACAAAAACACATCAAAAATGACACAGTTCAAAAACTCAAAATTTTCCACGTGGTGACATCTTCTGAGAAGGTAAAGAATTAATAGCGTAGATAAAGTTCAGACTTCCTCCAGCAGAGGAGTTTCAACTGGCGCAAATTTTAAATTAGCAGCGTGGAGGTGTACCGCCCGGTACAGACCACCCCCACAAAAGTACCTCCAGGGGTGACACATGAAATCTGTTTGAAACAAGGTCCAAGTTATGCTGTAGATATGAAGATTGATTGCAGAAGCATTTATAAGATTTCTTAATTTGGTTTGATTCAGTTTCAAAATTTTGTTGTTGCAGGTGAAGTAAAGTCTTTATATTTGTAGAAGTTGAATTTCTGAAGATAAACTTTTAATACTTAAAAGTGATGAAAAATTTTGCAATGTCCACCAAATATTGCTGTTGAATTCCCAAGTGTAGTCATTACTTATAGTAACTGTTCATGTAGTTGATGTTGATGAAGTGGGATGGCCAGACCGGCCGTTGCAGCTTGCGTCCAAAGGAGGCCGCTCGGACCCCTCAAGTACCCTGAGATACTGCTCGCACGCACTATGAGGGGAGCAGTGGTGCTGAAACACGCCGCGCCCGCGGTGAACATATACAGGCTGCGGGCAAGTAGCAGGTCGTGCGCCGCGCATCAGCCTTGGCCGGGAGGAGAGCTCCGGCTCACCGTGCACCTGTCGTCCTCGCTGGGGCCGAGGGGGCCCGTCCTCGAACCTAGTCGCGGCACAGCGCCGCGCGGCTGCGGGGGCACTGAAACATTAAAGCTAGCGGCAGAATATTGTTGGACCATCATCATTTTTTTGAGGGCACAGTCTTGGTGAAAAGGTTGAGGGGTCAGCGGCGTGCAGTTGTCCATGGCATTCAATGCAATCAAGCCACAGTGTATATTGGAGCAGGAGACGGGAGCGTGTTAATGGCCGAGGCAAGGACAGAATGGCAGTTTAACAAATCGGGGGAGGTTTCACACAAATGCTTACATATAAAACAAAATATTATAGAAGGGGCAGAAAGCCTTAAAAGTGAAACTCAAAAAAAAATATAACCTTCATATTCCTTTCAAAATAATATGAAGCAAGTTAACACAGAAATTACACCGGTTTCACCTGGGACAGGTGAACCCTAAATATCCTCTCGGTGGCTGGATTGCTTACTAACAATGTAACCGGCGTAAGAAAATCGAGAATGATACAAGGCCCATGAAATCTGGGGGCAAGCTTGCCCGCGGGAACAAAGTTCTTGACCATAACTTGGTCACCTACCTTCAAAGGGGTGGGTCTCCGTCCACGATCATACCTTTCCCTAACCTTTTCATGAGACACTTTAAGATTGGCTTTAGCCTTCTTCCAAAGATCTTTAATATTATCCGGATCTATTGTCTTGGGTAGAATGTCACTCAGAGACCAGAGGTTAGAGAGCGGCGAGTTGGGAACAAACTTGAACATCAAAGAAGCTGGAGTGAATTTATGGGATTCATGAACCGCCGAATTCAAGGCAAAAGCTAACCAATGCAGGGACGTGTCCCACCTGGAATGATCTTCATGATGATAGGCAATAAGTGCGGACCTGAGATTACGATTAACCCGTTCAGCCAGAGATGGTTGAGGGTAATAAGCAGAAGTAGTTACATGAGAGATGGATAAGTCAAAACAGAATTTACGAAAAAGATTTGATGTAAACGCCTTAGCGTTATCAGACACAATATATTGGCACGGACCAAAAGAAGCAAAAATAGAATTTAGGCAAGTAATGGTGGACTGAGCGGTAGCCAGCTTAGTCGGAAATAACCAAGAAAATCTGGTAAAACCATCTACGCATACAAAGATGAACTTGTTAGCATTACCCTTTGACTGGGGAAAGGGTCCTTCATAATCAATGTACAGGCGTTCCATGGGGCGCGACGCTTGATGGGAAGACAAAAGGCCTACCTTGGTGGACATGGTTGGTTTACTAATCAAACAGGATTTACAAGCCTTTACTAGTTCACGGATTTCACCGCCCATACCTTTCCAAATGAACCTTTCACGAATCTTTTCACGAGTTTTAAAGTTTCCAAGATGCCCCCCTAATGGTGTCTCATGATAGTACTTGAAGATCATAGGCACAAGAACAGCTGGAACGACAACCTTCATCATCTTGTCATGCCTCGAAGGGCAACATAAAACACCATTCCGCAGAACATAAGGGACAACATGTTCCCCAGAAGAAAGGGTTTCCATTATCGGAGCCAGCGTCGGATCTTCACGTTCGTATTTCTCGATATCCCTAAAGAGCATGGGGGCATCCGTTAAGATGGTATTAACATCAAATAGTGTGTACTCGGGAGGTGATGAACGGTCGACCGGTTCATGGATCTCAACGTCGTTTGAAAACATACGACTGAGTCCATCAGCAACAACATTTTCGGTACCTCTGATATGCCTGACATCGAATTGGAAGGCAGAAATACGGATGGCCCAACGGGCTATGCGACCAGTACGACGCGGCCTACCTAAGACCCAGCTTAAAGCTTGATTATCTGTCTCCAGGTCGAATTTGACGTGTTCCAGATAGAGACGGAACTTTTCTAAGGCGAATAAGACTGCCAAACCTTCGAGCTCATAGATGGAATACTTGGTTTCTTGAGCCGACAAAGTCCTGGATGCATAGGCGATAGGTCGCCTCCCTAGTTCAGTCTCTTGAAGAAGGACTGCCGCTACTGCTGACGACGACGCGTCGGTTTGGACGATGAATTTCTTCGAGAAATCAGGCATAGCAAGTACAGGGGCATTACAGAGAGCCAATTTAAGATCTTCAAAAGCGGCTTGTTGAGAAGGTCCCCACTCGAATTTGATGCCTTTCCTACGAAGAAGGTTTAAGGGCGCCGCTCTATTAGCAAAGTTAGGAATGAACTTTCTGAAGAAATTCACCATACGAATGAACCTGGCGATGCCTTTAATGTCCTTGGGAGGTTTAAAATCACGGATGGCCTGTGTTCTAGAATGATCGACGGCTACCCCATCAGGTGACACAATATGCCCTAGGAAAGACATAGAGGGCTTAGCAAAGGCAACCTTGGACAACTTAACAGTTAACCCAGCCTTACGAAGGCGATCGAGAACTTCTCGCAGATGATCTAGATGCTCCTCAAAAGTCTCTGAAAATACGACGACATCATCCAAGTAGTGATATAAGTACTCAAATTTGATGTCGGAGAAGACCCTATCTAGTAGCCTAGTGAGTACAGCTGCTCCCGTGGGGAGCCCGAAAGGCACGCGGTTGTATTCATATAAATTCCAGTCCGTGGCAAACGCAGTAAGGTGTTTAGACTCTTCGGCAAGGGGAATTTGATTATAGGCCTGATTCAAGTCCAGGATAGTAAAGAACTTGGCCTTACGAAACCATGAAAAACAAGAATGAATTTCGGGAAGGGGCACAGATTGTAACACCACCTTCCGATTGAGAGCCCTATAATCAATGACAAGCCTGAAGCCTCCTTGGGGTTTCGGAACTAGAAAAATAGGCGAAGAATACGCCGACTTAGAGGGCCTAATAATACCATCCTTCAACATCTGATCGATAATTTCTTTCAGAGCCTTCATTTTAGGTGGAGGTAGCCTATACGGTGGAAAACGGACAGGAATCGAATCCGTGACCTCAATTTTGTATTCGATCAGGTCAGTAACACCAAGAGTATCAGAAAATACCTCTGGAAACGACTGACACAGCTTACGAATACTATCAGCCTGCTCCTCCGGTAGATGTCTAAGATCTAACAACATCTCATCCTGGGTAGGCGAAATAGAAGAACATGATGCAGAATTACACTTTAATAAAGGGATGCTACAATTAGAGGCAAATTTGAAAGTGCAAGACCTACTCTGAAGATCGAGCACAAGACCAGTGTGAAAAATAAAGTCCGCTCCCAATATAATGGGGCAAGACAAGAGCTTGGCCACAAACAATTTAACTTTCCATGTGAATTTAAAAATACGAATTTTGACCAATAAGGAACCTAGAATTTCTACTGGGGATGAATTAGCCGAAACATATTGAACAGGAGATGAGACATATTCAGGTAGTTTACAAACAGATTTCAATTTAGAATACCATTCAGCCGAAATAATCGAACAGACACTGCCTGAATCTAAGAGAGCTGTTATAGGCTCATTGTTTAACTCAATCTTAAGAAAAGGAACAGGTGCGGGGAAATCCGCCGCAATCCTAAGACACTCTTTGGGACCTTCAAAAGATAAATTTGAAAATTGCTCGTTCCCTGAATTTACAACCTGTTTACCAGGGACTGAGTCTCGGGAAGATGGACTAGTCGACTCAGCCGAAGCCACTAGTCACTTATTATTATTGGCATAGGTAGAATCTGCACCAGAAGTTGAGCAGGAGGGGGTGCTTTTCGAGTTTGGGCAATTCTTGGCAATATGTGAGAAAGCCCCACATTTAAAACAGCCTTGTGCTGAACCAGCTCCATTATTTGCCCTACTAGTTTTGACCAATGGACATTTATTGCGAAGATGGTCAGGCGACCCGCAAGCATAACATTTACGGGGTGTGACTGGTCGGCGAGGTGGAGGCCGAGTATTACTAAACGAAGGAGGGGGTTCTTTTGCCACACGCGAAGAATCAGCGTACCTAACTCCTTCCGCTGAGACGGCCAACGCTTCAAGTTCAGATAAAGTTTGCGGGCACGCCGCGAAACACAAATATGACCTATAAGATGGTGAAATGCCTTCTACAATAGCCTGTACAATCTGGTCCTCAGGGAAGTGCAGAGCAAACACCCTAGTATAAAACTTAATGTCCTGTATGAAATCAGCCAAGTTCTCATCCAAGCGCTGTACACGATAATAGTACTTCTGAATAAGGGAGGACCTGGCCCTAGCCGGGATGAAGTTAGCTAGCAAGTGGGCATGGAAATCCTCAACAGATGATTGCTCGGCAATGGCTCTTACGATTTTATCTGAGAGAATACCAATAGCATACGGATAGATAATTTGCAAAATTTGACATGGAGAAAGAGAAAACACAAGTGCATGATCCTGAAATTCAACCAGAAATCTTAAAAATGAAATTACTTCACTGGTGGTATTAACCGAAAACTTAGAGATACCTCTGAGCAACATTGCCAATGGATGAGGCAAGCTGCTAAACCCGGGTGACATAGTAGGTAAAGGTTTCAAAGGCAAGGAAGTTAATTCCGAACGGATGTTACTCAACGATGCACGGCGTTCCGATTCGTTGTCCAATGGGGCAGAGATAGTTTGAGCAGCAACGGTTATCCTATTAACTTCTCCCTTAAGAGGCTCTTCCTCGCTACCTACATTCACTGTGGTGGGTAGATCGCTTTAGGGAGGAACCTCCCCTGTTAACAATTGAGTGACCTTGCTAGATAATTCAGACATATTTTCAAGCAGCGTACTAGCTTCCTTCTTCTGAACGTCATTCAACTTTGGAGACAACAGATCGTTAACTCTATTTGAAAAATGAAACAGCCTAGCTTGCACACGCTTAATTTGATTAGGAGAAGGATCATTTTCATCAAAAAAACTAACTACAGAAGCTAGCCCAGTAATATTCTCCGTGATCGTGGAAAGATAGTCGTCAATTTCTTTCTCTCCCAAGGTGGGGATGGAAATGGGCAAATCAAGGGACTCTCTAAGCTTGTTGGTGTCAACTGCAACCGTGCCTCCAGATTGCACATTTCTAATAGTTAATTCATATATCAACTCCTCTTTGCGCAAATAGTTAAGATGGAGAACATCGCGAGGGCCGGGCATGATGACAGAACAATTTTGAAAAAATCAAAAAAATTCCAGCAACTGAGAAAATTGTTAGAGTTCGGAACAAAATAATGTTTAGCCGTCAAAAGGGGCTAAAATGAGACCCATTCAACCACGCTCTGCTACCACTTGTTACCGAATTTTTGTGGTAGTTATGCGTGAAAGAAGGTGCGGGGTGGTGAACAGGTCTCAAGCTACTAAAGTAAAATTAATTTAAAATTTAACAAGGTTATATTTTCTTTTAAAAAAACAAAGAAATAACAAGCATGGCAGGTACAAAGTAGCAAGTCCAAAAGGGTAGTTACAATATTTACAGGATTTGGGCTTCGCGCCCTGACTTCACAAAGCTAGGGCAGTCAGCTCAGTTTTACCCCGAACACAAGCTTCAACAGAGGGGCAGAAAACCCCATTCATGCCTAGGAGCCCTAGCTCCAATTTACACTGAAAAGCCTCCACGAGGCATACAACACTCAATTTTCAAAAGAGCCACTCGCTCTCAAATTTAAGCCTCTCCCAGGCCACACCAAACTCCACCTTCAAGTTGTCCTCAACGGACGTAAACACAGGGGTAAAATACCCAATCTACTGAGGTCTATTAAATGAAAAGAAGGTTAATTAAATGACCTCTAAAATAACAATTTGAGAGGAGGCAAACTTGCACTCCTAATACACTTTGATTAAGACCTACTTGGCACTAGGCCGTTAATACGAGGGCTAATCCCATACTAAAGAGGTGACTTAAGAAGAGAACAATTTGTTTTACGTTAACGAAGAATAGGTTGAGAAAACTAAGTTCACCTCACAACAATATGAGTGGGAGCTCGAGAGGGTTTAGCACTCTCTATCCCAGTATGAAGCTTTAAAAGAGAATATATGAAAAGAGTGGTTACATTTAGGAAACGGTTACATGGTGTAAAGCTTAGAACCCGCCCCGAGAGTTAAACTGCTGAGCTAGCAAAGAAAGAAGTTATTAATCGGCCATTACCTTGTTGTTGACCGCTGCCGAGGAAAGAGGCGCTTCCCGCCTCCTGCTATGTACTTAATACACTGAAAGATGGAACAGAAGTGGCCCGGAGACCCTAAAATCAGCAGTTTATATCCTCTCGCAGAAGTTTCTAGGCATTAGGGGAATGAAAACACCCTCCCGCACATTCTTTATTGGCTAGGGTACAGAAACATATCCAAGTAGGGGGAAGATACATCGGATTGGTCGAGAAAAAACTCAAAGAAATTCGGGATTGGATAAATCTAAAACAAGGGGAAAAAGAGGGGTATACAGCCAACTTAAACAATAACAGAAAGAAATTTAACAAGAAACAAACATTTGAAATAAAAATTTCTCCAACAAAATAGTTCTTTGACTGCGCACTAGGTTGCACTATTGTTGATCTTCAGTAGTGTCCTCTAGAAGAGAAAGTTCACACTTCTTACTTCAAGGGAAACAAAAACACATCAAAAATGACACAGTTCAAAAACTCAAAATTTTCCACGTGGTGACATCTTCTGAGAAGGTAAAGAATTAATAGCGTAGATAAAGTTCAGACTTCCTCCAGCAGAGGAGTTTCAACTGGCGCAAATTTTAAATTAGCAGCGTGGAGGTGTACCGCTCGGTACAATAATAATAATAATCATAATAATAATAATAATAATAATGAAGAGGATTTCCACTCATCTTCGCCTTCAAATCATGTTCAGTTTTTACCTACAAACGCCATCGAGGAAGCACGTATTAGGTCTACTTCAAAACAAGTTCTACCATTTCCTACACACTAACACTCTGCATGTAAACGCAGTGTTAACAAGAAGTCTATGCTACCCTACATAAATCTAAGATAGTGTAAAGACCCCAACCTACTCGTAAAATGTTAGCAACTCTACGAGTCTATCACGATGCTGGTTACACATAGTATAATGCAGACATCTCAGAAATAGAGCAAGAATTACGTCGTGCGGGTATTATTAAGTACATAATAGATCTTCAAAGCGATGGCGTCACCTCTAAGCTATCTCTCTTTACAGAACAGAACCGTCCGGCTCCAAGGCTAAATTGTTAGCGTGTTGGTCTTTCGCCCAGAGGGTCCGGGTTTGATTCTCGGCTGGGTCGGAGATGTTAAACTTAAATGGTTAATTCTCTTGGCTCGGGGACTGGGTATTTGTGCTGTCTCAACATCCCTGCGACTCACACACCACACAGGATACTATCCTCCACCACAATAACACGCAGTTATCTACATATGGCAGATGCCGCCCACCCTCATTGGAGTGTCTGCCTTACAAGGGCTGCACCCGGCTAGAAATAGCCACACAAATTTATTATACAGTACAGCACCTAAAAACCACCCTATATATTAATCGTATTTCCTCTAATCTTAAGCTTTCCTTTTGTAACATCAGCAATCTTACAAACTATATAGTAACCCTTTACGGTGTTACCTCCGTCTCTAGCTGTAGAGCCAGCCTCAAGCCTGGATAAAGGAGGAGAGACACCATAATTCGAACACAAATTCGCGTGAATTAAACGCACGCGTTCAATGCGCAGTTATTTACTCAGCATGATACTCAGTAGTCCAAAAGGAATAGCCCTGGGTACCATTTCCTGTCATATGTAGCGCGAACGTACTTTTCGGTTCTGAACAATAAAGTTTTAATCTCTACGTGATGTAAACAATATTGTAAGCTACTATCAGTCTCTCCAGAGTTCAATCCTATAAGCTCGAAATGTTAAACGCAAACATTCAATGTTTGAAACATTAAAAACCAACAGCGCTTTACGCATCAGCTAAGTTGCTAGCGTCTTTGACTCTGAAACCGCTCAGTTTCAAGAACTTGAAGTAGCGTTGCTTTCTAAAGTTACGTCCCTATGAATAGAACGTGTATTATACCTTACACCACCTTCCTAGTCCCATGTCACCATCTTCTTCCAAGTTCAGCTATAAGCCCTAGAAAATAATTCATTCCCTTTTCCCTTCTTCACTGTATCCTTCTGCCCTTCTGCCCTTTTGTCCTTTTGCCATTTTTCCCTTTTGCCCTTTTGCTCTTTTACACTTTAGTCCTTTTGCTATTTAGCCCTTTTGTTCTTTCGCCATTTAGCCCTTTTGACATTTCGACATGTGCTTGCTCAGCTCCAAAACCTAAGGTTGCCTTTCAGCGTGAAGCCCCTATGAATAAAGCATATGTATTAAGTCTTCCACATCTGCCTAGTCCCATATGTAGCCACCACCATCTTGTTCCGACTTTAGTTTCCAGCGTTACGCCCCATATGAATAAAGTGCATTATCAAATATTACGCAGTCTCCCTAGTTCACATGTGTAGACGCCATGTTGTTCCAAATTCAGCTTCCAGCGTTATGCTCCCTATGAATGAAGCACATGTATTAAGCCTTACACCATCATCCTCTAGCCCCATGTGTAGCCGCCACCTTGTTCCGAGTTCAACTTCCAACGTTATTGTCCCCTATGAATGAAGCACATGTATTAAGCCTTGCACCATACCCCTAGTCCCATATTTAGCAGCCATCGTGTTCCAAGCTTAGCTCCAAGACCCCTGAGGATACCTTCCAGCTTTACGCCCCTGTGAATAAAGCACATTATCAAACCTTACGCCATCTCGCTAGTTCCCATGTGTAGCCGCCATCGTGTTCCGAGTTCAGCTTCCAGCGTTATTTTCCCTATAAATGAAGCACATGTATTAAGCTTTACACCACCCCCCTTGTCCCATGTGTAGTCACCATCTTGTTCCTAGCTCAGCTCAAAGCCCCCGAAGTCACCTTTCGACATTATGCCGCTACGAATAAAGCATACGTATTAAGCCTATTAGCCGCCATCCTGTTCCGTGTTCAGGTCCAGGCTACTTTAAATCGCTTTTCAATGTTACGCCCCTATGAATAAAACATACGTATTAAGCCTTATAGCCACCAACTTGCTCCAACTTCAGTTCCAAGTCCTGAGAGGTTAAGTGAGGTTAACCTCTGGTCAGCGTAAGACTATGCCTGCACTTTCTACCAGGGTGTAGAGAAGAGCAACCGATTAGGTTGACGCCTGGGCAGCGTAACATTAAGCCTGGAATTTTAGCCTGGGTGTAGGGAAGGGCAACCGGTTTAGTTAACGCCTAGTCAGCGTAAGGCCATGCCTGCACTTTTAGCTATTAACATCATGTAAGATTCAGCCTACACTATTATGCCGCTGGCCTCGGCTTCGAACTTACTCAGCTCCAAAACCACTGGACCATGGCTCATGTTGTCTAGTTCGGTTAAGCCTGGGATTGAACCTCAAATTTGAGACTGTTACGCCATGGTAAGGTTAAGCCTGGCGTCAAATGCGTGTCTGTTAATTTAAGCTAGCACTCTTGTCCATAATCACGTTGAGTTAGGATAAGCTGGCATTCTTGGGTATCAAATTTGGAACTGTAAAGTTAATACCCTCAAGCCTATGGTCGAATCCAGGACCTGTGAGGTTAACCTTGGAGTCGAATCCGTACCTGTTAGGTTAAGCTTACACTCTTGACTATAATCACCTTAGCAGTTGGGTCCAGCTTGCACTTTATGGCATCAAAGTTGGGTCTGTAAGGTTAACCCCCTTAAGCCTAGAGACGAACCCGCAGTCTGTGAGGTCAAGCCTAGATATGTAGCCAATTTAACATCACGTAAGGTTAAGAGTGCGCTCTTTGCTAGCAGTCCGCACTGCGCTGTGATGTCACTCACCGGCTCAGGCCTCGTCTAGGGGGCACAGGTACCAGGTGCCGCCGAACTCTCGAAAAACCACCAATCACGCCCATTCGCTACCAAAACCATCAGCCTTTTACTCAACATACACTCCGTTGCTCACAGTCCAGCAGCCTCAGGTTCGTAAGGAACGCCTAGATTAATACCAAGCGAAAAATTGAGAATGGGAATTGAGAATGAAATGGTAGGACACAACTAGACGCCAGGAGAAAGGAAGGGTAAGGAACAACAGGGGGAAAACCATTGCCGAATCAGAAAATAACAGACCAATCAGATAACACTGTTAATACTCAAATCATAGCACAAGCGCACTTCAAGTGTGTGTTAAGCGTCATAGAGCCTTATAAACTAAAGACTGAGATTATACCTTGTTATAAAATACTTTCTTGAAAATAACAGTAATTAAAACCACGTCTGTGACACAATGCAGGGTGAATATGGGGGAGTAAAGAAGAAACTGACGGATTTGACAAACAGCGGGCTGATTACAAAAAAAAGAACGATAACAGAGTTATTCAACAATAATACATACAAAAGAATATCAAACATTATTTCAGATTTAAAGGGATAATAGCCCTCGCAGTCCCACATGGGTTCTTTTCGAAACCTTTTCGTACAGAGCCTAATCCCAATCTGTCTTTTAAAGGTAAATTACATGACGGATTGCAAAGATAATTAAGTGAAGGATAAATGAATAACAATGACAGCCAATCTGGGGATTGTCAGATACTCTATTACACCAGAGATAATCTCAATCTATATTTTCGAAATATCAAGCATAAGAAACGATGAAATTAATAACGATGATAATCCACAAGCTCACTAGGCACCATAATACGTTTTGGAAGAATTGTGAATTTTTTACAAGCGAATGGACCACTAAGGATCACGCTACAACTTCATTTCTTTCTCTAAGTGTGGGGTTTTCTTTGTGCCCACTACTCCATTTTGCTTTCGCTGGCCTGCTTTCTTTGTTCATCTTTTCGGGCTCTTCCGGTCTTCTTAGTCCTTCCTGCGGCTTGAACCCTTCCAAATTCTTCACTGTGTTCCTAAACGTATTCCGTTCTAACAGCTGGACTTCTGAGAGGCTTATCCTTTCCGTATCCTCTTTCGTTTCCTTATTCCATGCCGTAGTGGTCTTTTTCCTCGAGAAGTAATCAAATATATGTTTGGTAAGTCTGTTTGTGTTCATTCTGTACAGACGTCCGATAAACGCCAGTCTCCTTTCCTTCTTTGTTGCTCCGAAGATTCCACCCGCTTTTAGTTTGGACAGCTCCCATAATTTTTCTGAGGTTTCTTATTTCCAGGACCTCTAGCATCTTCAGCTTGTAGTTCATGGACAGGCATTCACGTTGTTATTATTATTATTATTATTATTATTATTATTATTATTATTATTATTATTATTATTATTATTATTATTATTATTATTATTATTATTATTATAGAAAATGAAAGCTTACAACCTGTTTCCAGTCATCATTGACCGGGTCAGGGATGTAATGAATGAATCATATATAAGCTTTTATTACGATGGGGTCGCCAGTCCCAAAGTGATGTATATTAATGACTGATAGATGCTATGAACTGAGAATGAAGAGTGTTGCTGGAATGAAAGATGACAGGGAAAACCGGAGTACCCGGAGAAAAACCTGTCCCGCCTCCACTTTTTCAGCACAAATCTCACATGGAGCGACGGGGATTTGAATCACGGTATCCAGCGGCGGGAGACCGACGCACTGCCGTCTGAGCCACGGAGGCTCTATTATTATTATTATTATTATTATTATTATTATTATTATTATTATTATTATTATTATTATTATTATTATTACAACGTTTCGTCCAACGAATTTGTTTTTTTCGCATCGTTTTTCATCCCCTCGCTGTGCTTTTTTTTCTGTTCTTTTCCTTGGAGTGGTGGTTCTCATCTCGGGTTTTTCAACAACAGGCTTGTTTGCCCGACGTCCAGCGGTGTGCATCCCGCTCACTCCAGCACAGAGAAGGACCCGTTTACTGTGGAGCCGTCAACATCGAAACTGGACCATGAATGAATGGAGGCATGTGCTCTTCACAGATGATCGCCGGTCACTTTGAAGAACGATTCCCGTCGCACTTTAATCTTGAGAGAAGCGGGTAGCTGATACAACCACAGGAACATCGTGGAACGGGACCTGTATGGTGGTGGTGGCGTCATGGTGTGGGGCGGCATCATATTGAATGGCCGTACGGATCTGCACATCTACATGGGTGGTCCGAGGAACACTGTTAATGCTCGGAGATACATGGAAGAGGTACTGAGACCACATGTTCGATTCTTCAGAGGAGCGGTTGGTCCAAACTTCCTCTTAATAGACGGTTCACCCTGCTGCTCTGGTGGTTGAATTTCTGGCTGGGGAAGACATTCATCGCATGGACAGGCTAGCGAGGTCTGCGGATCTGAATCCTTTAGAATATGCCTGAGATGCATTTTGGGAGGCGAATCCAATCCCGTCAGCCTACACCAAGGACCCTCTAAAACCTTCACATTGTCCTTTCGGACTGCCAGAAGAGCTCTTGTGCCATCTTATAGAGAGCATGCCACGTCGCTGCGAAGCATGTATGGCCACAAGGGGTAACCATACACCCTAATAACAGTATATTTTGTTGTGGAAGACATTGCCAAGTTTTGTTAGTTGTAGATCAGGACCTTTCTGACATTGATTTTTTTTGACAAGTTGTGTGATATATGGTGTGTGATTCAGCTTTCGTTTGTTCAGCAATCCGTCTGCCATTCCTATCAGGCGATGTGGCCTCGTTTAGTGATTACCCTTAACTTTGGGAGACTAGTGCATTTCACCTGTTATGCTAATTTTCTGAATGTCTTTTTCAATTTAGACTATCCTGTTATACTTGACGTTCAGCGAGGAGGCGTAATTAATAAAGTTTTAATAAATTTTCCGTTGTGCATTGAATATGGAGATAAAATTTCAGTCGCCTTTTTTCTAATATTGCCTGTTACTTTCTCAGAATCCTGTTATAACTCACTAGACTTCCTTTTCATCCACACTCCTGTTCCAAATATACTCCTAAGGATTTTCCTCCCTTGTTTTCTAAACTTTTAGTTAGTAATCTGTCTCCAATTATCAAGGTTCCTGATCCGCATAATGCTTCAAGCTTAATTACAGTGTTGTCTTCTTTTTCTCATTTTACTGCTATTCCCACATCTGTGGGGTGGCTGGTGCGAACTGCGTCGCACATGTGGATTTGGCCCTGTTTTACGGCCGGTTGCCCTTCCTAACGCCAACTCTATGGAAGGTTGTAATCACTATTGCCTGTTTCTGTGGTGTGTGCTCTTAATATCGAGCAAGTGGCCGTGCGGTTTGGGTCGCGCAGCTGTGAGCTTGCATTCGGGAGATAGTGGGTTCGAACCACACTGTCGACAGACCTGAAGATGGTTTTCCGTGGTTTCCTATTTTCACACCAGGCATATGCTGGGGCTGTACCTTAATGAAGGCGACGGCTGCTACCTTCCCAATCTCCCACCCTCCCGTCGCCGAAAACCTTCGATGTATTAATGCGACGTTAAACAAATAGCAAAAAGAAAGTTGTCTGAATATGAAGAGGGAAGGGTTAGAATTAATCATAAGCGTTTAAAATCCCCTAACCGGCCGGTAATCGAACCCCCGACCTTCTGAACGGAAGGCCAATACGCTGGCCATTCAGCCAACGAGTGGGACATTAATTACAGTATTATAATGTTTTAATTTAGCGTTACGAGATAAATGTTGTTGTACCTGTTCCATGCGATTCTATATGCATTCTTGTAATTTAGAAATCATGTCCCTGTTCGCTTCACCGTGTAATCCAAATGGTTGTTACGAGATATATATATTCGAATAAGCCGATTGGGATAAGTACTCAAAGGCGTGCAGTACCCTTTCTTTGTGCCCATATTTCTATCATTGTTTTTTCTAATGTAACTGTGAATATTTGTGTATTGTTTGATTTCCTGTGCTATTACTTCTTATTCCGCAAGGAAGTCATCCCTATTTTACCTAGAAGTGCATTATTTCAACAAAATAGTGCATTAGGATATTACAAAGAGTCTATTAAAAACTGAAGTACAACACAACTGACGGGGAATGATTTACAATACAGTAACTCAGGTGTCCGACCAAATTGTTTGTTTTTACAGCGTTTAACGGACAATAGCAAATTGTTTCTTTTGATTGGCACTTACAAAGGTGTCTTCCTGTTTATGGCATTTTAAGCCGTTAAAAACTACTTGTAAATATGCCATGTCCTGTCATAAACTGCTTGAGTGTAAAAATGTGTTGGAAACGTAGATGAAAGACTGGAAAGAACAATTTCCGCTTGTCCTGTCGCTTCATGCTACTTGTTCATACAGAATTCGAAACCTTTCACTTCCTGTCGCTAATTTACTGTATCTCGTAAGTGGAGCAGGTCTTTCCTCCTTTCTCCATCCCTTCCGCTATTACACTCCTCCTCGATGTGTTCCTTGGTGTGCCTCTTCTCCCGCTATCTCATGGGTTCCATACCAGGGCTGGTCTTGCTATGTTGTCTTTACTTGCCGTGATGTATGCCCAGTCCATTTCCATTTCCTACGACGCATCTCAATATCAACGGGTGTTTGATGGGTTGTTCTCCACAGCTCTTCATTGGAGATTACTTGTACCCACCATATCCTCAGGATATTCCTCCAACTTCTGTTCACAAATGTTTGGAGTCTGCTGATCAGTTGTTTGTTAGTCCTGCAAGTCTCACACCCATAGAGCAGTACTGACTTAACATTTGTATTGAAGGTGCGTCGTTTTGTTCAGGTATAAAGTTCCTTTGATTTCCAGATGTGTTTCAGCATTGAAAATGCTCCTTTAGCCTTTTTTATTCTATTTCCCACATCCACTATAGTTCCTCCCTCAGGGGTGACTATACTCCCCAGGTATCAAAGCTGCTTGACTTGTTCGATTTCTAAAAATAATAGTGCCTTATTTCGGTAATTATAGCGCATCTCCTTGCTTTTCTGTCCATTTATCTCTGATACTTCGGTTTTTAAATTATTCAGATTTACTTCCGTATCCTTAAAATTGCTGGCTAGCAAACACAAGTCATCCGGAAAGTCCAAGCCCTCCCCACTGGATTCCTCTCCCGCGATGCATTGCCTTTTTTTCATCATAAGATCCAGCTACATAAGAAATAGTATAGGTGATCCCTACTCTCCTCACTTCTAAATACATTCTTCACATGAGGTGCGTGACCCGTGGAGAAGCTCCAGTCTGTATCCCATTGAGCTGACGATCTTGTTAGCATGTCCGCCCTCTCATTTACATAAGTTCCAGCGTGATCTTTTACCCAACTAAAACATATATGTAAGTTGCTGGTTAATATTAAATACCTAATGTTTGAGACCAGTGGGTGTAGGTTATATTTCTCTTCTGGCTGTGACAGAAGATTGTGGATCACTGGATATTTGTGCATTACAATTGTTTTATAGCAGAGAGATCTGCTTGGAAAATAGTGGTAAACGTTGCTAACCTGTACACCTTATTCGAAAATTCTGAATTATTAATATACACAAATATTGAGCATATTACATTTAATTACACTGGCGGAAAAAGTATCCAAACACCAAGAAGGAGTTTTTCTAGATTAACAAACGTTGGTAGACGTATTTATACATCTGAAAGATGACGTTGGTTCAAATATTCCACAAATAGCAATAGCATGGCGCTGGTAACGGCCCCACGAAGTTGCACATCAGGTTTGTTTAAAATACGTGCTGTACTGTGAGATTTGACGGAGTGAGTGGTTCAAGGATACCTTTACGATGACGAAGATAGCGGTTGAAAGAGGCCGTATCAGGTGTTACGGTGGCGATGGGATGGGAAAGTGGTAGGAGTGGGAAGGAAGCGGCCAAGGCCTTACTTAAGGTACAGCCTCCGCATTTGCCTGGTGTGAACATGGGAAACCACGGAAAACCATTTTCAGGACTGCCAATTGTGGGGTTCGAACCCACCGTTTCACGAATGCAAGCTGATACCTGCCCGTCCCTTACCGCACGGCCAACTTGCTCCGTCTATACCTATTCCACTTAACCATATTCTTATAATATCCTTCCTTCCGTCATGAAATCAAACATATAACTTAGCCTCATTTTAACATGGGCTGTTGGGGGAGGGAGGAGGCGAAGCTTCATCAGTATTTTCCGACACCGTTGTAACCATAGCAACAGTGTTGTCTATGTACAACTATGTCAGTAGCGTCATCTTCTCACTGTGCGCTTTCTTCCTTAACGAAGAGCTTGTATCAAGTGAACCACGTTCTGCTACCAGTGTTGTCTATGTACACTAGGTCAGTAGCGTCATCTTCTCACTGTGCGCTCTCTTCCTGGAACTAAGAGCTTGTATCAAGTGAACCACGTTCTGCTACCAGTGTTGTCTATGCACACTAGGTCAGTAGCGTCATCTTCTCACTGTGCGCTTTCTTCCTGTAACTAAGAGTGAACCACGTTCTGCTACCAGTGTTGCTATTTTCTTTACGTCGCACCGACACAGATATGTCTTATGGCGACGATGGGAAAGGAAATGCCTAGGAATGGGAAGGAAGCGGCCGTGGCCTTCATTAAGGTACAGCCCTAGCATTTGCCTGGTGTGAAAATGCGAAACCACGGAAAACCATATTCAGGGCTGCCGAGAGTGGGGTTCGAACCCACTATCTCCCGATTACTGGATACTGGCCGCACTTAAACGACTGCAGCTATCGAGCTCGGTGTACCAGAGTTGTCTACGTACACTAGGTCAGTAGCGTCATCTTCTCACTGTGCAATTTATTTCTGTAACTAAGAGCGTGTATCTACTGAACCCCGTTCCACCCCTCAGTCCAGAATTACAATCCATCAAATGGCCAACCTGAGATGATTTCTAATGTTGAAACACCCAGCCTCCGAATCAGACGAATTAACCTATTAATATTAAAATGCCTGACCCGGCTGGGAATTGAACCAGTGACCCTCTGAACCGAAGGGCAATACGCTGACCATTCAGCCAACGGGTCGGACAAACAATGCATTGACTCAACGCTCGTAATGGTGGAAAAAGACAAACTGCTAACGATGATGAAGAAAAGAATTGTAATTTTTGGGAATAAATAAGGAATGTATTCTCATACTGTATTATATTTTATTTAACTAAAATTTTCAGTTCATACCCTTGGGATGTTTTCAACATTGAGTTGGTTACGTGGAGGGATAGATTTCTTGACAAATTTAGCGGCAACAAAAACAATTATATATTTTAAGAGATCTTGATTGGAAAATTAATGGTAACAAGAAGTAACTCAGACATATTCATGTTTCTACTTGGAATATCACCCATTCAAAGCGGCAGAACTGTCAAAACCTAATAAGTGATAACTGAACTAGTGCAGCTCGTGGATGTCACTATCCTGAGACGGAACTTTATGGTACCGTAAACCGCGCCGCACCACTCCACAGTAATTGGAGAATGATGAGGCGAGAAATTGCTTGTTGTTCTCTTTATTAAACGCTGAACAAAGTTTAGAACATTCTCTTCCTAGAGCCTCACTATCTTCCAACAGAGTTCGCATAATATCACTTCACATAATCTTACATGTATACAGCGTGCTGTCAAATGTGTTGAAAGTAATCAGGGGATGAATACTGCACCACAAAACTATAAAAATGACCCTATGAACATACTTTCTACGGTATAGCGTTTACAAGTCATTGACATCCCAACGTTGTACGGGAAGTATTGGTAATCTCTAGTATATTCCATATCGAGAAGATATCGCCAAGCTGGTGTACCACAGGGATACTGCATTCCTATACAAGAAGTACTCAGAATTTTCACCATGCGCCTGAATACATGCCACCTCATAGATTCTCGGAGACGTTCGAACACTCCTGGCAACGATCATAATCTTGTTCCACACGTTAACGAATACAGCAATGTCCGTAAAGGCATGTCTCTCTCAAAACTTTATTGTAAATATGAACTACCCCACCTATCCAGCAAATAACTATAAGAGACTTCGCTCGTGAACGATAAGGGCATATGTTCATCGAGAATGTTTCCGTTGTTTGGGGGCGTGCTATCAATAGCCACGCTCCCATCTCCTCCCAGTTATTTCTGACATGTTTGATGACATCCTTTGTACTCTCATTTGTAAACTTCATACTTTTCGTACGATATCTCTATTGCATCTTGAAATAAGTAAACAAAAGTCCTAACATTCTGATGTTCACTTATGAATCTTATGAAAAACCACCGATTCGATATTTAAAGTAAGAGAGAGAAGCTGACAAGTAACTTAGCAATATTTCTGTACAGCAAAGTAAACTGCTAATAACGAGACAGATTTTAAATAAGAGAACATGAATGAAAGGCGAAATAATTTACGAACTTATACTATTTTTTGACAGAGAAAATTAGATCCTCGATTTGTAAACTTGGTTTTAAATACTTTGCCTCCTCACGTTTATAGCTATAAATAATTGCAATTTACTGTACTGACTCCGGCTAACAGTTTGTCTTCTAAAACTGTATCGTTTGCAGAGCTACTTATTCTCTATACCGCTATCTATTACATTTTAATTTCTGTAAACAATACACCTTTGTACAGGAGGTACTTTTCCTCTGAGTGGTGACTTAGAACAGCACTGTTGTAAGAGTGAGGACTCCCCAAGTTTTCTCAAGAATTGGCGGTCTGAGTCTTGCACGGAGCGGTTGGCTGCGCGTTTTGATCACATAGCTGGCAGGTTGCATTCGAGACATAGGTGGTTCGAACCGTACTGTCCTTCACATGGTTTTCCATGGTTTCCCATTTTCACACTAGGAAAATGCTGGACCTGTACCTTAATTAACTCCACTGTCGATTCCTTACCTCTTCCAGCTCTTGCCTATACCATCGTAGCCTTAACACCTGTCTGTGTCGTGACGTGAAGCAAAATCTTAAGATAAGCTGAGTCGGACATTACATCCAGATGCTATTACAAGGTTCTGTACTTGTCACTTTCCTATGCGACCAACCTTGGTTTTCTTCAAATCTATACGACGTTACGTTAACTAGACCCAGGAAGTCTGTCGTGCTTGCTCCAGTTGAGGTCGTTCTCTTCCTTTTTTGGAGGAAACTTCATAAACTGCCGATGCCACCTACAAGTGGAATGTTGGCGCCAGGTCAGTATGGAGTCGCACAACCCCTGGCCGCAATGCACGCCCTTCTGTGGTTCTAAATGGTGTCAGATAACCTTTGTATCCTCTCCTGAGGTAAGTTCGTCCCCAGTTGTTCCAGCTGTCCCTCCAGATCCCGCAGGTTGGTACTGGTTCTTCTAATGTCATCCAACACTTGTTCAATTATGGAGCAGTCCTGGGATCTTGTTGGCCACGGGAGGACCTTAACATGCTCTGGACAATCAATAGACACAAGTGCTGTGTGTGGACGTCCATTTTCTTGCTGTAATCTATCCCAGGTTGCTGTTCCATAAGGGGTAGGACGTGCTGACGCAGAATGTCTGTGACGTATCGCCGTGCCGTCAAAGTCTGCCGAAGCACTATTAGAATTGTCCTGAAAGCATATCCTACGGCTCCTCACACCATGATGCCAGGGATTACGCCTGTGTGTCTTTCCACAATATGGGCAGGATCTGCTCGCTGCCCTCGACGCCGCCAAACCCACGCACGATGGTCATTGGAGGTTATGGAGAATTGGAACTCATCACTGTACATGATGCAATGTCAGTCGTCCTCTGTCCACAACTCCCGGGCTTATGCCATGTCAAGAAAATAAGGTGAAATTCTTAACGTTTCGCAGGGAACTGTGCTCTGCCTCCTCAGAAGAATTCTCGACTGCCCACTAGAAAGGCTTCTTAAACAATAACACTTTGAATTGGACGTTATAATATAAGTGGAAAATGATACGTTCATTCGCCACCAGATGGCCCCCAGGACGTGGCAACGCTAGTGTTCTGGTATCAATGGTAACAAACGAATGGGGTGGTAGGACTCCAATCTGACGAATGCGAGTCGTAGAGACACTGTGCGGGAACTCGCAGGCTGTTGTAGAATCTCCAGCATATGTTCGCGGATAACGGGTGCCGAAGTTACGGGATTGCGCTATGCTTGGTGCACCATACGGAGGTCCTCCCTCGGGGTGGTATTTCTTGGACGATCCGAACCTGCACGACGTGATTGGGTGCCCTCATGTGCCCATTGAGTCCAACATCGGGCTACTGTCACATGTGAATGGCCCACATGCCTGGCAACTGCTCGATACCACCAACCAGCCTCATTCAGTTCCACAATGTCAAATGCTTGTCAGTTGATGCATAGGCTGTATAACGCGTCTGCGAGGCATGGCGGGCGCTTCGTGTTGTGCGTAGTCCTGCCTGCACGTCTTGCTCAAGCGTCTGACTCACAGCTGCTGACTGGTAACAACTAATCAACAACAGAACGGTGCCGTCAATAATGCACTCTGGTGTGCGTTCTACACATTGCAGACCCTTGTAAATCTGTAACTTTACTCGCCTATCCATGGTATGCATTTGTACCGAAATGAGATAATATTGGACCACTCCTTCTGGGTGCTTAACTTTCCTTGTCAGTCAGTGTATTTTTATGCGAGCTAAGAAGGAGTGGTTATCTAGTTGTACTTCGCTTAAAAACTGGCATTACGACCAACACTGCTGGAGGTATGTCATTTTATACATGGTTCAAAGTTCTTCTCCCAGTTGTGGTGGTAAGTAATCTATTTCTGTTATGGTTAGTTATTACTGGCACGATAGCTGATACTTCATCCCGAAGGTCATTAATTTCGAATTTCCGTAGAGTTAGAGTCAATACAAATCGACGTCAGCTAATAGACCAATTTCATAACTTCCTGTGACGCATAGTGGACAGTATTGAGCCAGGTTTAGAATCAATGCTCCTATGATATTCTTTGCCACATTGACTTCGTATGTCATCATAGATTGGCACTAAAACCGTGTGTTTTACTTTTATGGAAACAGATAATCTTTACAAAAAATGTTGTGTGAAGAATGTGAATGCTACATACGACAGGGAAAGAATACGGCAATCTAAACCGTCATCTATAAAATTCTTTCAGGTGCTTCAACTGTGTGTTTAAATCTTAATTATCAAATGTAAAATAACAATTGTTATTAATTTAACATTTTGTTTAACACCTTTTGTGCCACGTGGGACCAACGTTAATTCACAGGGCGTAATTCAATTCGGGCCGCGTGGGTTTGCTACGGACGTGCATGCAGTCTCAAAGTTTCAAGCCCCGTGGTGTCATACAGGCATCGCACTTGGCATGTATAGACATGTTAAATGCAAGTACGTAGTCTTTTTTGGCCTGTTCATTTGAGAGTACTATGTAACAACACACAGCCTCTACGTGACTGTAATATATCAGTCACAATGCATAAATTAAGACGACATTATTTACTTCTTTCACATCGTCTCATTCGTACAAGTAACAAAATTTTTATTGTGGTGTATAGTGCTACTCAGTACTCACTGTCTGAAATCAGGGTCTGTAGAATAAATGAAAACATAAAGCTTACATGAAAACTAATTGTTCACAATCACACCACAGATCGGTTAATTTACATTATATGAATTCAGAATATGAAATGACATTCTGGAGGAATATATATTTTGAACTGTGTTTTGTTCACAATCACTTCACAGATTTGTGCACTTTGAAGAATTTTTCACAGGCTAGGCATTTGAATTTAGAATTGGGAGCTTTCCTCGCCACAAATTGCCTTCCTGATTCCTGATGGATCTCTTCATCACACTTATAGCATCTCAATCTTCTCTGCCGACCTTCATGCTTTAGGCGGTGGGGTATTACCTGTTCTTCTAGTAGTTTTGTACGGGCAAGTTGGCCGTGCGGTTAGGGGTACGCATCTGTAAGCTTGCTACTGGGAGATAGTGGGTTCTAACCCCACTGTCGGCAGCCCTGAAGATGGTTTACCGTGGTTTTTCACTTTTATACCAGGAAAATGCTGGGGCTGTACGTTATTTGAGGCTTCCCTCCCACTCCTAGGCTCTTCCTATCCCATCGTCGCCATAAAACCTATCTGTCTCGGTTAAAACCTATTTGCAAACAGCAAAAAAATAATTACTTGTCAGGGAATGTCAAGCATGATCTTTTATATCGGTATATATTAGCCGTTCAACAATGTTTTCTTTGAACTGGGTAACAGAAATACTCCCATTCCGAAGTTAAGTGTAAATATGGATGCCATTTACTACACTTGTCCACAGTTGGGTGAAAACAAGCAGGAACTGTGCTGGGATACCTGGTGACACGTTGATCTCACCTGCCCTGTAAAGCTGGATGGCAGTGTCAGTGTCACCACAATTTCAACACAATATTATGACCACAGTTTTGGTCGTATATTACTAAAAGGAAGTTTTCTGGAATGAGATTCACCACGATATACTCAAAAGTAAGAAATTAAAAAAATGGCCCCAAGCGATTTTTTTCACAGCATATGTGGCACTTAAGGTGTTAAAGGTCACCTGTCTCATGAACACACATTTGTTATTTACGAATCAATTGTTCGTGACAAATTAACACGTTCCCGTGAAGTTAATGAACGCGTTTGACAATGAGAGTCTTTTGTTCCTTGAAGCGTTCAAGGCGGTAATTTGGAATTGCACTTAATCACACTTGATTGATGTCACCACAGATTATGATTAAGGGTTATAGCGAAGACGTAAACGCTAACACTAAGAGGGAATAAAAGGATTATTTTAGAGTCCGGATATTTAGACTGTAATTGGTTGGAATGCTAACATACAGGGGCGAGTAACAAGCATACTCTAGCCCGAATTCCGGCTCCATGGGTAAATTGTTAGCGTGCTGGCCTTTGGTCACAGAGTTCCCGAGTTCTGTTCCCGACAGGGTCGGGAATTTTTACCATCATTGATTAATTCCGCTGGCGCGGGCTGAGTGTATCTGTCGCCTTCATCAACATTTCATCCTCATCACGACGCGCAGGTTGCCTACGGAAGTCACATCAAAAGATCTGCAATTGGCGAGCCGAACATGTCCTCGGGCACTCCCGCCACTGAAATCCACTGAAATCCCATTGCTATCCCTGACAACAGTTCTGGTACGAGGATTACATAAACAGTAGTGGCCTGGCCTCTTACAACCCCATTAAGTTGTGTTACCCCCATTACTTTACGAATGGGTGGGCTGGACGCGAATTATACTCGACAAATTAATTTTTTAATATGACCTTCTACTACCTAAACATCTTAGCTCTATGTTGCTAATAATGCTCTCACGGCCCCTACTTAAAAACATGATACTGTATAGGTTTTTGGGCTTATGCCATGTCAAGAAAATAAGGTGAAATTCTTAAATGTTTCGCAGAGAACTGTGCTCTGCCTCCTCAGAAGAATTCTCGACTGTCCACGAGAAAGGCTTCTTAAACAATTACACTTTGAATTGGACGTTATAATAGAAGTGGAAAATGGTACGTTCATTCGCCACCAGATGGCCCCCAGGACGTGGCAACGCTAGCGTTCGAAGCGGAAGCTGACCGATCCATCACAGTCAGCCTAAGCGGTTCACATAACGTGTTTGCGTAACACATCACATTGGCAGGTGTATGGCATAGACACAAGCCTGGACTGAAACATCTGGCGACGAGGAACGTATGAATTTGTAAAGCACACGTAATGAGTAATACCCGAAGATGGGTCACCTGTGGCGCTACAGAAGCTATGACTATGTATTAGATGAAAAGTAGTGGTGACAGGGTGGATCCTTGCAGAACACCAACTCCATTTTTATTGTTATGAATAAAAACAAATTGGCTAAGAAGAGTGCGTTTCCTGTTTTTCTACTTCAACTTCACACAAATGACGGGATGCTCCTAAAAATTGGGGCAGCTTTCTACTCACACTATCTCCGTCAAAATAAAAATACAGGCAGTAAATCGACACAGGATTTGAAAAAAATGCACACACACTAAGTAGAGTATATTTAGTCTTGCGCAGCTTACTTTAAACTTGCTAAACAAACACAAAAGCAACATATTGTAAAGTTAGAGCTAACTGTGTCGAACCACATCCACAGAATGTAATGTAATATTAAACTATTTTTAGCTGTTCCTATTCCTGATACACAAACACACGGCCGTAAGCTTAGCATTATATGTGGAGAGAACTGATCAATATTTGCAATGTTAGCTAAAACCATGGGCTGTTTACCTCGGAAGCCGGCTGTCTCTCACTGTGTGACGTAAATCGTTAAT
Source organism: Anabrus simplex (assembly GCF_040414725.1). Taxonomy (NCBI): domain Eukaryota; kingdom Metazoa; phylum Arthropoda; class Insecta; order Orthoptera; family Tettigoniidae; genus Anabrus; species Anabrus simplex. Next base: position 213,197,254 of record NC_090279.1, on the reverse strand, counting down.
GAACAAAGCCTTTGCTAATATTACATTTAAAAACACATGTCGAGAAGGATGCCAATTTAGCGCATCTGTAGCTTGCTTTTTTAACGAATTTTATTAAACTGCTTAATATTCAGCCTCTCAAATTATTTCATGTATAAAAATACAAAAGGAAGGAAAAGGGGTTACTTTCTCAGTAGTATCACACCTTTTGTAACTAAATACACAATTATGCAGGTAAACCCGAATGGGTAAAACACAATAGATCTGACTGGCAGCAGGGCAAGACCATGGAGTGACCTCCACCTTGTAACATAACCTAGCCAGCATGATGTCAGCACAGTGCAAGACTTGTGGCTCTTCATAAACTATGACTACGTATGAAATGAACAGTAGTGGTGACGGGACGGATCCTTGAGGAGACAAACTATTTTATTATTGTTATTTAAGAGAACATGGCCAACAGAATTGCTGCATTTTATCTGCTTCAATTTCACACACGTGACGGGATATTTTTAAACCTTTTGGCGGGTTTCTTGTCACTCTAAAACAAATCTTGAAATGGACTCAAAACCACAAAATTCTTACTAGCAGCAATGGCATGATCGCCTCCAGATGGTTGACAACGAATCACAAGGACACGTCTGATACAAGTCATTCGAACAAATATGTTGATCATTATTCCAGTCCTGTTCACGCGGGCCACTACTTGCATCGTCAATGTCTTCGCGCGATGTGACTCTCGTGGGGGACGTCGTGTGACGAGATCGCGCGGTGGACAAGGCTGCCACCCCCTGTCTGTTTAGGAACTAAGACGGAGTGCCTGTTTACATACCATGCGATAGCAGCGCATTCTATGTAGCCTAGTAGTGAAAATGTGAATTAATTTATATTACCACCTTTTGTTTACGGGTGATGGGCTCTGGACCAAAATGACCTGTTTTCTTGCGCCGTGCGAGAGTAGCGTATTATATGTGACGTAGTGATGGAAAGATTAATTTATATTACCACACTTTTTATTTCCGGCTGGTGATCTCCGGACCTAAATGACGTTTTTTCCTGTATGATAGTAAGGCATTCTATGTGGCCTAATGGTGAAAAGGTGAACTAATTTATATTGGCACCTTTTCTTCGGGCTGGTAGGCCCTGGACCAAAATAACCTTCTTTCTTGTCGTGCGATATTAGCGTATCATTTTTGCTAGTGGTGAAAAGCTTAATTAATTACGAATGCCGGAGAGGAATAAAGCCTACCGCTATGTATTTCTGATTGTCCATGGAAATGACGTCATATCTGATCATATTTTAGCCATCTTAATGTCGGACAAACTGCGTAGGGACCGAATGTCTGCCGGTATAAGGAGATACCCTACACCAAGTGCCAACGGTCTGCCTGAGAGTTGATGAGCAGGTAGAGGTTGTACTCTGTTGTGCTGGGGGCAAGGTATTATCCCTGAAGGTTGAGGGAGCAAATTTTCGTCAAAGGCATTAGGATGTTAAAGGCAACGGGAAACAACTGCATTCAAGATCTACAAGGATACCCCTATAAATTTACATAGTAATGGACCAGTACAATGCAAAGATCATAGCTGGCTACGTGAATCGCCAGCCTCCGTATGGACACTGCGTCTTAAGAAGCATAGCTAGTCCAGCAATGGACAATCTGTGACTATGTATTAGATGAACAGTGGTGGTGACAGTGCGGATCCTTGAGGAACACACACTCTTCATTACATTATAAAAGTAACTGTACTTCTGGGGGACGGGCTGGTCGGTCTCTGGACATGTCAATGAACACATCTTTCCTCTAGAAGGAATTCCACGTAAGTTTTACATTTTTCTACTTCCTCATCTCCTTATAAAGGTTGCGTGGGCAGATCTGGAATTCTACCAAATTTTGGGAATGTGGCTGAAAAGTGAGCAAAATATAATAAATACCTGGATTCATGCAAAGCAAACATATTTATTTAGTTTAGATTTGAATCCCATAGTCTTATCACCAAACATAACTCTGCTGGATAATTTAAATTTTATCAGAACAGTAATCGTCATTAAGTCAATTAAATAACCTAAGACGAATATTATTAGCAAGAAAATAAATGGTACAGCTGTAAAAAGAAACTTTGCACTGGTACATTTTATGCCCTACTCTGAAATGCATAGAATAATATGTCTTAAGGCTTAGAAGGTGATTTTTGCTAGTATTTTAACGTCGCACTAAAACATAGAATACCGAGCTCGATAGCTGTAGTCGCTTAAGTGCGGCCAGTATCCAGTAATCGAGAGATTGTGGGTTCGAGCCCCACTGTCGTCAGCCCTGAAGATGGTTTTCCGTGGTTTCCCATTTTCACACCAGGCAAATGCTGGGGCTGTACCTTACTTAAGGCCACGGCCGCTTCCTTCCAATTCCTAGGCCTTTCCTATCCCATCGTCGCCGTAAGATATATCTGTGTCGGTGCGACGTAAAGCTAATAGCAAAAAAAAAGAAACATAGAATGTTTTCGATGACGGAAGGATGGGAAAGGGCTAGTACTGGGAAGGTAGCTGGCATGGCCTAAAGCTAGAGTCCCAGTATGGTAATTTGAACCCATGATCTCCCAAAGCTAGGCAACCCTAAGCGCACTGCCACCTCGCTCTGTCTTAGCAGATAGGACAACTTCTTTGTTTCCATCTTCTTCGTCTACTTCTACTACTTCTCCCACATCAGTGGGGTTGTGGGTGCGAGCTCGATAGCTGCGTCGCTTAAGTGCGGTCTGTATCCGGTATCCGGGAGATAGTAGGTTCAAAACCCACTGTCAGCAGCCCTGAAAATGGTTTTCCGTTGTTTCCCATTTTCACACCAGGCAAATGCTGGGTATGTACCTTAATTAAGGTCACGGCCGCTTTCTTCCCACTCCTAGCCCTTTCCTGTCCCGTCGTCGCCATAAGACCTATCTGTGTCGGTGTGACGTAAAGCAACTAGCAAAAAAAAAATGAAATGTGTCACACATGTGGATTTAGCCGTGTACTACGGACGGATGCCCTTTCTGACGCCAACCCTATGTAATCACTACTGCACGTCTCTGTGGTGGTTGGTAGTGTAATGTGTTGTCTGAATATGAAGACGAAAGTGTTGAGAAAACACAAACACCCACTCCCCAAGCCATAATAATTAATTAGACGCGGTTAAAATCCCTGACGCAGCCGGGAATCTAACCCGATACTCTCTGAACCGAAGGCCTCAACACTGCATTCTCTCTGGCTTGACACTTCCTCGGATGATGGAGGAATATTTTTCTTTGATAGATACTCTTTGATTCTCTGACCTTCCCCAGCTTCTGAATGTACTCAACAGATGGCAGGACGTTCCTCGTAACTTACACGTTGCTAAGAGAAAACGCTCTACGTACGTAATGACGGGAAGGTATCAAGTCGACCAGCCTTCTGTATGACCATAAAAAAAATCAGGGACAAACTTGTGAAAGTGGGTGTCTACCTACCCGAATCAGTATTTAGCCACTGCCAATTGTATGTTGCATCAAGATCGTTTGAAAAATGTTAAGATCCAGATACGTCCGAATGATCGAAGCACAGGGAATATTGTAAGGAAAGAAGTGTTAAAAAAAAACTAAATTACGAATGAATCACTTATTATTATCGGTATTAAATGTTTACGAAAGCATTGAAAAGGGCTGACACAGCAATAGGAATATCAAGACGTGTTAATGTAGCGGAGCAATACGGGTGTCTAGTAATAATCATTAATGCTACTATTATTTATCCCCGTGTTGTAGAGGTAGAGTTCCTGACACTTATTCCAATGTCCTGGGTTCGTTCTCCGGTCAGTTCAAGGAATTAAATTCTGGACTGAGGAGTAGAACGTCGCTTACTTGGTACAAGCTCTTAGTTACAGGAAGAAATCGCACGGTCAGAAGATGGCACTACTGACCTAGTGTACTTAGAACAACACTGGTTGTTGTGGTTACAATGCTGTCTGATAGAACTCCAGCCCAAAAACATATCTACGTTAAGAAGCAGAAGAACAGGGTAATGTAATAATATTGCTGAAACGTAAGAGGGGCACACGCTATGCGGGGTAAAGAAGCACTGTAGTCGATAATAAATAAATAGATTAATAAATAAGCGAACCTCTTTCACCTGCGTGAACTTCCCTTGGAGAGAAGCAAGGAGGCCATGGAAGTCTGCAAGGAGGTCATCAATGTCTACAAGGAAAGTCTGCAAGGAGGCCATGGAAGTCTGCAAGGAGGTCATGAAAGTCTACAAGGAAAGTCTGCAAGGAGGCCATGAAAGTCGACAAGGAAAGTCTGCAAGGAGGCCATGAATGTCTACAAGGAAAGTCTGCAAGGAGGCCATGGAAGTCTGCAAGGAGGTCATGAAAGTCTACAAGGAAAGTCTGCAAGGAGGCCATGAATGTCTACAAGGAAAGTCTGCAAGGAGGCCATGAAAGAACAGGGTAATGTAATCATATTGCTGAAACATAAGAGGGGCACGCGCTATGCGGGGTAAAGAAGCACTGTAGTCGGTAATAAATAAATAGATTAATAAATAAGCGAACCTCTTTCACCTGCGTGAACTTCTCTTGGAGAGGAGCAAGGAGGCCATGGAAGTCTGCAAGGAGGTCATGAAAGTCTACAAGGAAAGTCTGCAAGGAGGCCATGAAAGTCGACAAGGAAAGTCTGCAAGGAGGCCATGAATGTCCACAAGGAAAGTCTTCAAGGAGGCCATGAAAGTCTACAATGATAGTCTGCAAGGAGGCCATGAAAGTCTTCAAAATGTGAGGATACAGAATAATAACATGGTAACAGTCAACAGGTACGTAGGACCTCACTCCAAGAGAATTGCTCCATTTCGAACAATTAATTCTTCAGTTTATGTTTGTATTTTCATGGATTAATCAGATTCTTATCCACGACACAACGGACGCTGGTTGTAAAAGCCCAAAACGTAATCACAAGGTAATCATCCATTGACAAGTAAATGAGAATATTTCTGTAGGTCGAATGTCGCGTACTTAGTTCCAGATTAAGATCCATCTTCAATTACATCGCAGCTTACCAGAACAATACATTCTCTACACATGCGTGAAATGATAAATTGAAGTGCTTCATCTTCAATGTTCGGTGCTTGATAGTGAATATATATTGGTCATTTTACACATATTAGCTCCAGAAAATCTTATCACATCCACTTCATACTGTATTGTTTAGTTCAGTTTAGTGACCTGTGGATTATGGGGACAGATCAATGAATAACTTTCACCTATTCATTCCTGGAACATGCACTGATAACCCAGAACAATATTACCACCTACCTAATAGCCGGTATGTCCACCACTGGCTCGGATAACAGCGTGGACGCGTCTTGACATGGGAGCAATGAGGCTTTAGTTGGTCCCTGCCGAAAGTTGGCACCATATCTGCACGTACAAGTCATCTAATTCCTGTAAATTGCGGGTAGTTAATTGCTCTGACGCCACGTTCAATTACGCCACAGATGTGTTCGATTGGGTTAAGATCTGGCGAGTTGCGAGGCTAGAACATCAATTTCAACCCGCCACTGTGTTCCTCGAACCACTCCGTCACACTCCTGGCCTTGTGACATGGCGCATCATCTTGTTGAAGAATGACACTGCCGTTGGGAAACATTATCGTCGTGAAGGAGTGTACTTGGTCTACGACCAGTGTACGATACTTCTCTGTCCTTATGGTGCCTTGCACGAGCTCCATCGGACCAACGGATGCCTACGTGAATGTTCCCCAGAGCATAATTGAGCCGCCGCCGGGGTGTCTCCGTCCCGTAGTACAGGTGTCAAAGTGCTGTTCCCCTGAAGGTTGACGGATTCGCACTTTCCCATCGACATGATGAGGAAGGTATGCAGATTCATCAGGCCATGCGACGCTCTGCCACTGTGCCAACGTCTACTGTCGATGGTCACGTGCCCATTTCAGTTGTAGATGCCTATGCCATGGTGTTAACATTGGCACTTTATGAGTCATCAGCTGCGGAGGTTCATCCTTAGGAGTGTTGGGTGCACATCGTGTAAAGACACACTTGTACTCTGCTCAACATTAACATCTGATGATAATTCCACTACACTTCGCCGTCCGTCCTGTTTTACCAGTCTGCCTCAACTACGACTTCGACATCAGTAATGAACGGTGGCCACCCAACCCCTCGACGTTTGGACGTGGTTTCACCACTTGTAGAAGACACTCACCACAGCACTCCTCGAACAACCGACAAATCGTGCAGTTTCCGAAATACCCATACCGAGCCTCCGGGCCATCACAATCTGCCGTCGGTCAAACTCAGCTAGATCTCGCGCCTTCCCCATTCCATTCACTGATACTACATGCACCGTGCGCGTGTCTCGCTAGCAGTCAATCCCTGTCAGGTGACACTGCTATCGCCTGGATGAGTTTATATCCATAGTAGGTAGATGGTAATAATGTTCTGGCTGATCAGTGTATAGTTTGAACTGAAATTTATTTTTCATGTAATATATTATTAGTGTCTAGTATATACCGTCGGAGGAAATTTTCTGTAGCCAGTGAGGTGTAGCGGAAGGTCCACATGTGTTGACCTCAGTTCTCTACACATTCTTGACATTTCTTCGCTAGTCCCAGCCAGATGCAGTTGTTTACATAAAGTGTAAGCAGTGAGTAGCGGAACTTGAGAATGTCGAAATTTGAACAACGCGCACATTTCAAATTAAAGACGCCGAAAGTCAGGTCAAAGGAATATGTGATCCTTGAAATGTTAGCGCCAGTCCATGAATATATTGACAGTAGTACGTACGTACGTGTACGCTGTGTTGCCTTGCCTACACTGTAGGCGCCAGTCCACGAACATATTGACTGTGGTCCACACATAGGTGTACACTGTGTTACCTACACTGTAAGCGCCAGTCCACGAACATATCGACTGTAGTATGTACATAGGTGTACACGGTGTTGCCTAAACTGTAGGCGCCAGTCCACGAACATATTGACTGTGGTCCACACATAGGTGTACACTGTGTTGCCTACACTGAAAGCGCCAGTCCACGAACATATCGACTGTAGTATGTACATAGGTGTACACGGTGTTGCCTAAACTGTAGGCGCCAGTCCACGAATATATCGACTGTAGTATGTACATAGGTGTACACTGTGTTGCCTACACCGTAAGCGCCAGTCCACGAACATATCGACTGTAGTACGTACATAGGTGTACACTGTGTTGCCTACACTGTAAGCGCCAGTCCACGAACATATCGACTGTAGTACGTACATAGGTGTACACTGTGTTGCTTACACTGTAGGCGCCAGTCCACGAACATATTGACTGTGGTACACACAAAGGTGTACACTATGTTGCCTACACTGTAGGCGCCAGTCCACGAACATATCGACTGTAGTACGTACATAGGTTTACACTGTGTTGCCTACACTGTAGGCGCCGGTCCACGAACATATCGACTGTAGTACATACATAGGTGTACACTGTGTTGCCTACACTGTAGGCGCCAGTCCACGAACATGTTGACAGTGGTACATACATAGATGTACACTGTGTTGCCTACACTGTAGTCGCCATTCCACAAATTTACTGGCTGTAGTAGTTTAAAGGCATAACAAGATTATTTGTTTGAAAGAATTTATATATGGTTGCTTTACAATGGAAGACGTGGCAGTCGACGTTTTGTCATGTCTAAGAACCCATTTGCTGTTCCATCACCTGCACATCATTTAAAAGCTACAGTAAACATAAGTTGCATAAAAACCAGAGAGCCATAATTCACGTAAATGGAGTAATACAAGATACGTGCTTACCGACAGGAGCGAGAAAATTATGCATACTCTCACCAGTTCTTTTTCGTATTTTCACGGGGCTATTCATGAATGTCAAGAAGTAACAGCAATGCGAAAAAATAATGACGAAAGAATTAAAAACAAAGTTTCCTGATGACATCACAGTCGACGAAGAAAGCGATGAATTCGTAGAGAATACCTTACAATATGCCCGTATTATTTTGCATACGGAATTTAAAATGATGATTTAACTTCAAAGGGACATAAGTCGAAATTTAATTATATAGGTCATGTCATAACATTAAATAGCAAGCAGGTTTTCCCTTAGCATTTCTGCCAACATTGATTTTGGTGTTACGGTGTGAGATATTTTGGTCTTTGTTAAATTTATCGAAACCCAAATGTGTAATTTCGCCTATCTCTGGCCATCTGTATATCTACTTTCAGTATACAGGATGTCCCCAAAAATCACCAACAAGGCTTAGTATACTGTGCGGGATGGCGGAATTATGGGTTTTCAAGCAGGAGCCCCTGTCTGGAAACGCAATTGTTGTGTACTGGGGAGTGTCGAAGTCTGAGAACGGTTGTGATATTATTTTTTCAGATTTGATGTCTTAATACGTCTTAATACCTTTGGTTATCTGTGTACTGCGGATAGAAGACTTCAGCCTAATAACATTCCTCGATGCGCATCGTACTGCGTTACCTGCGTACTGTAGTCTGCCAGTGCAGTAACGTGCGACATGTACCAGTACCCAGCTGCGGAAATGACCGTCATGATGCTTGCACACGGCAAAGCGGATTGCAACGGTAGACCTGCTGCAAGACCGTATGCGGAACGTTTATCAAACAGACGTACCCCACATCATTCCACGTTCGCGCCATCAAGAGACGACGAAGAGAAGCCGGACAGTTCCACGTAGGTAGTACGAAGAGTATGTTGTATGACACCCCTGTAACGTCAGCAGAGGAGTCCACGGAGCGATTGAAATTCTTCATAGACAACCGCACATATCGGGTCATTGTGATACTCAGCACCGCCGTTGTAGCCTCTGCAATGACATAGGTGGTACACAGTTCTAACCCTCTTTGTAATGAGCCCGATATGTACTTATGTGGGGTTCACTGAGGACATGCGGAATGCACACCTTTCTCACACTTCGATGCGCTACAGCGTCCAAGCCGTGCGTTTCTGGACATGGGTTCCTTTTTGAAAACGGATCAGTTCGCATTCTCGCATAACATACAAAGCGTTGTCAGTGTTTTTGGGATACTCTGTATATATTTCGTCACTCACATTTTGCGAACTAAATAAAATTGTAAAATTGTAAATGACTGTATGTCCCTCTCCTTTTTCACTGCAGATGGAAGAAGACATGCATTATACTAAATAGCAAATATGCCGAAGGCAAGGTAATAGCCTATTCATCAAAAAATGGACCATTCTAAACACTAAATGAGAGGTGACCATTAGATTTATAAACTATCTGGAGTGTTGCAAATTTATGGGTAGGAAATGTGGAGTGTTGAGAAAAATGAAAAGTGAAGACTGGTGGCAATCGAGCTGAGATGTTAGGGACAGGTGGAAAAATATCTTATGAGGACATACTTACGAGAGTTGTATGAGGATTATGATAAGGATAAGAAGAAGAGCCAAAATTGGAGTCGAAATATCGTATGAAATGAGGCAATGTATGGAAAGAACTAGATCAGAATTCAACAACCAACTTTAATAACCAACATTTGAAACAATCGCAAAGTATATAAATTCTACTATCTCGGTGAAATTATTCAAACAGCGCCGATAAATTACAAAAAAGCCCTTAAACATCAACAAGAGGAGATACAACTATATGTAGGGTGTATCTTAATTATATCTACAAAAATATCATGGATGCTTTACGTGTCATGTTACGGACGATGGTGCATTCGGATTGGCGACGAAAATATTTCTTTTCGACGAAATGAGTTTACTTTGTTACTTCCTGGCGCGCGATGCAAACTCGTCGCAATGTATATGCCAGAGCGCAAGCCCCTTCCTGCTGCTGCGGTCCAGTGAAAGGAGGGGAAGTGGAGTTATAATTCTCCACGCGAATAGGATCTCCTCAATCAATCACGGAGGTAACTGCACGTAGAATAAATTACACGAATGTGCGTTACCTATGGTTTATCCTTATTTCTTTTACAGTCGAAGTGATATGATGTCCTTATTAATAGTCATTTTATGTTTCTGAGATGAAGAATACACTTCACCGCCTACATAACAAAAGTTATCCACACCTATTCACACACTTACGTGGCATCTTGAAGTCTGAAGCATCTGGGCTAAAGACCAAATAACAATTTACCCTAAATAATGTGCATTACGAGTATGTCTTGTGTAATTTTCAAAATAAATTATGGTTTATGCTAGGTTTTTCATTTATTATTTACCTCTGAAAATTGTGTCGTCTCAGAAATCCAAACCCAGAAAACTATATTATTTAAAAATAACAGCAAGTAGGTTTCTCTAAATATAACCTAATATATTCATGTAATCATAATGGCTTCTCTAAGAAGTTTATCATATGTTAATAACCTGTCTTCTCCCTTATCTCATCTTTTTCCCAAGTCACGTAGGTTCAGCGTTGCTTGGTTGGATTCTTCTCTTCCATATCTATCCAATGCTACTTCTCTCTTCAAAAATTTTCTCTTAAATCCCTTGCTACATTGTCTTTCCATCTCATTTCTGCTCTTCCTCTCATCCTTGACCCTTCAATTTCCAGATTTCCACCTCTTTTCCCTACATCTTCTGTGTGTGCTTTCTTGAAAATTCTTTCCTATGCGTCCCACTATCACTGATACTCTGTTGACAACAGAAGGTATTTACCAAAATTAAACAATTTCCCCCCATCGTAAGAAAACAATTCAAGAGAATAAAAGCTAAATAAAAGTTTCAAACATCATTTTTTTTTACTTTCACATCAAAATGAATTGGAAGTAACTGCTTTTTATTCGAAAACACTCCCTACGCCTCGCAAATTTAATACCTTCGGGGCCGGAAGAGAACAAGTGTTGAGCAGTAGAGGTCGGACAGGAGGAATGAAAGTGAGGAACCTGGCACGAGTAAGTGGACGTAATTTCAGGATTCAGTTAAGGGGAGCGAGGTCGCCTCTTACAAGAGGCACGAGATATCGTGGATATGACACACTGATCATTAGCCTCTTTAATGAAAACATACCAATCATCCCAGAAATCTTATTACTGTAAAAATTCTACAAACCCCTCTCCGGGCAGCCAGCGTTAAAATGCGCCACTCTTCTTTTTGTTAACTAAATCAATAATTCCAGATAAGTGATAATTATAAAATCCATCCTTCACCGGCCTACTTGTTAAAGTAGATTGCGGAAAAGTTTGAGCAGGATTACAGGAATTAATCCCTTCACACCATTTATAAGCAACTAATCTGAGGCTTAAATGATCTGTATTTTTCATTCAGCAAGGATTTGTGTTCGTTTGAAAAGTTGAGTAGAACGCCGCCAACTTTACAATTTAAACTTCACTCTGTTTCTGTTTAAAAACGGTTGAATAAGCTGTCAGTAAATCTTTGATGGGTAATCGTGTTGACACTTCGGGAATTGAGTGTTCCACACAATATATTGTTACTGTCCCTTTTATTGGTCTAATATAATCTGTGATGACCCAATAACATACACAATGACAGTGAATGAATGACAACCCTTCTCTAACACGTGGCTGGTTGAAAAAGTGTCTTCTTCTCTCACCTATCACATGAGAACATACCAATTTCTTCACTTATCATTTAGAATGATCAGATCTCCAGGTCCATTCATAAAGTGATCATTAGAGCCAGGGGGCCGATTTCAGAAACAATATTTTAACGTTTTTTTTGGTTAAACAATGTTTAAGTATGGCTGCCGCAGTGCATAGATGATATTTATCACTTTATACACTGTCTAAAACCGATGTTCAACAGACAATGTTTAAACAATGCCGTAAACACTGTTTAACTTCAAATTTTAGGAGTGAGCTTGCATCCGGTAGTTAGTGGGTTCGAACCCCACTGAAGGCAGCCCTGAAAATGGTTTTCCGTAGTTTCCCGTTTTCACACCAGGCAAATGCTGGGGCTGAACCTTAATTAAGGCACGGCCTCTTCCTTTCTACTCCTGGGCCTTTCTTATCCCTTCGTCACCATAAGACCTATCTGTGTCGGTGCGACGTAAAGCCACTAGCAAAAAGAATCTAGAAGTGAATCACAATCGGTAGTTATGTACCATGAAACATATGACTCAAGGGACAGTCCGGTAACTGTCAAGCTGACTACAGTTCTTACCAAAGATATGTTTTATTATATTTTGTATAATTTCCCAGGAATTATAGGTCACTTAGACTTCATACATATCAGAATAACTTGTCCCGATAGTCAGAAGGCTGTCGCATTCATCAACCGGGAGGGATTCTGTTATATTTACTGCCAAATAAATACACATAATAATGACTCTACAAAGTAGGTTGTGTGTGGCGTTTTTCTGTCAATTATGGTCGTTCTAATACAGATAACTTTTCGGCAACTATGAGACAGGAAAAGACAAGGGCTAGGAAGAAAGATCCGTGGACATAATAACAGCCCCAGTATTTTCCTGTCGTACAAATTGGGACACTAAGGAAAACAATCTTCAGGGCTGTCGATAGTGCGTTTTAAACCTGTGATCTCCAGAATGCAACCTATATCTATATGGCAAATACAACTCATTCGGATACCAAGTACTATACTTCTATCTTCCCATCGCAATAGCTATTTAGATTATAATCACCGTAACACCACTAAAATCAGAGCTTCACTTCCTCATACGATGGCGTGTCGCTTTTGTGTTGATAATAATATGAAATTGTATTTCCATCGAAAGCAATATTCTCATGCTTAGCCACATTTTAGTAATGTGTAGGAAGACGACAGCTGACTACCGTTTGGCGCGCGCACTGACGAATTGCATTGGTTGCGACAAGCAAAGAGTTGCATGGAAGATACTTCTATTTCCATTTTCGAACCATAATTGAAACTTTAAGCGAGGTTTATCTAAACATTGGCTGAACTTTGTTTATACAATTGAAGATTTTACGCAGATTAGACGTTGTTTAAGTAAACATTGTCCAAGGCTTAAAACTGGTCATCGTTTCTGCAATCGGCCCACGATGTTTAGCTTGTAAAAGGTTAGAATGCAAACATACTTAAGTAAATAACAAGTATACTCTACCCGGACAACAGTTCTGCTATGAGATTTGCATAAAAAGTAGGGTCGAGGCCTGTTACAACCCCTACAATTTATGTTACTCTCGCTACAGTACGGAAGAGCGCGTGGACGTATTACTGCCTAAACACCCGGACTCTAGTTATTATTAAAACTTTAACTGAATATGTATTTCAGATTGTGTTAGTGAATGTAATTTTTGTCATCTGGAAGAGTTAGGTGCCCCTCTAGTTATTTCCTGTAATGGTATTTACATGGAAATATGGTGGTGGTTTGTCCGCAATTAAAGAAGACTGATTTGTGGATAGGCCATTAGATTCCGAACCAGCTCTGGAATGGAGAGCAATAATTATGAAGGACTTGGAAAATTGCAGTGGTGATCCCGCTAGTGTCCAGGACAAGAGGTACTGGAGAAGGGCGACGTGGAAGGCCGATACCATTTAACAGGGACAATATGTGGAAGAAGAGCAAGATAACAAAACCGTAATTCACGTCACACGTACCCCAAAATATAATTACTTTGTTGGGGTCCGAAAAATATAAATTCATGGAAATGAGGTCCTCGAAACTGATGAGTTTGAGAATCATCAGTTTTGAAAGACAATGAAGATAACTAGAACCTGGAGGTTTAGACTGTAATAGATCAGAACACAAACCAACTGATCTGATAGGAAATGTCGTCCACCCGCTCTACCGCAGTGTAGCGAGAGTAGCATAAATGGTAGGGGTTCTAACAAGCCGGGTTCCTACAGTTAATACAAATCTCATAGCAGAACTGTTGTCCGGGTAGAGTATACCTGCTATCTGTCTTGGTATGTTCACATTCTAACCTATTACAGCCTAAACTTCTGAGCCCTAAAGATAACTAACGAACTGAGAAGAAGAGTGAAAGAACGATCATTCGAAGAACGAGGGGCGAAAAGTAATTATAATAATTTGGAGGGATTAAGGCCTCAACATCGCCTAACAGGAAGGAAAGAAAACGCTATGGACAGCACTGCCCTTAGCTGACTAATTCCCCTCCACTAGGTAGGGTATATCTTCATTGGGGTAATCACATAAATGGGATTGTAAATAAAGGGTACAGATCTCTGCAAATGGTTATGAGGATGCTTAGGTGTCATAGTAGGAATGTAAAAAAGAGGGCGTATATGTCTCTGGTAAGACTCCAACTAGAGTATGGTTCCAGTGTATGAGACCCTCGCCACGATTTCTTGAGACAAGAACTGGAAAAAAATCCAAAGAAAACCACATCTTTTTGTTCTGTGTGATTTCCGACAAACGAGTAGCGTTACAAAAATGTTGCAAAGTTTGGCTGGGAAAATTGGAGAAAGGATACGAGCTGCGCGACTAGGTAGTATGTTCCGAGCTGCCAGTTGAGAGATGGCGTAGAATGATATTAGTAGACGAATAAGTTTGAAAGGTGCCTTTAAAAGTAGGAAAGATCACAATATGAATATAAAGTTGGAATTCAAGAGGACAAATTGGAGAAAATTTTCGTTTATAGGAAGGAGAGTAAAAAAATTAAATGGCGTATGGCTTTTAGTGCCGGGAGTGTCCGAGGACAAGTTCGGCTCGCCAGGGGCAGGTCTTTCGATTTGACTCCCTTAGGAGACCTGCGCGTCATGATGAGGATGAAATAGTGATGAAGACGCCACATACACCCAGCCCCCGTGCCAGAGAAATTAACCAATGGTGGTTAAAATTCCCGACCCTGCCGGGAATCGAACCCGGGACCCTTGTGTCCAAAGGCCAGCACTCTAACCATTTAGCCATGGAGCCGGACAGGAGGGAGAGTTAGGGATTGGATTAATTTACCAAGTCAGGTGTTCAACATTTTTTTGCAATAATTTAAGAGAAGGCCGGGAAAACAACATATAGGGACACTGCCGCCTGAGCAACTTATCTCGTTATTCCCTGGGACGAGTTGCTGTACAGCTGCTGGTGAATCATTAGTCATTGTCCTTTACTCAATTCCGATGTTCACTTGAGTTAGTACAGGAAGTGTTACTAATCGAGTAATAACGAGCATAAACAAAGACGTATATTACGGTACACAATTAGCTCTGACAGAAGATCGTGTGCCGGAACGGAACACTCCGTGAAGTGAAGATAAAGAGGACACATTTACTGCCGGTACAAATACACACCAATACTGTAAGTGCCATAAGGGAACGTCTGCATCTTGAATGTTTATCAAGACCCCAACGATAAAGATGGACATTAAAGACTATGGGAATAGCCAATTCGTGCGAAATTGCTCCAGTTATGAAGCCATCGATGAGACTCCTGTGCAAAATATTCAGGTTCGTCATCTACTCGCCCTGTTTTCTAAATTCATTTCTTTAGTCAAAAAGAACCCAGAGTTCTCTAGAGTCAGCCAGTCGCAAACCCCGAAGTAATTCACAAACAGTTTATGAATCCCAGACTCTTATCTACTGAAGAGCCAAGAAGATAAAGAAAATAGAGATACATCGGAAAATAAATTACTCTAATTAACCAGACTGTATTTTCACAATTCTTTGTTTATAAAAAGGTATTTTCCTCCTGCTGTCGCTGTCTTCTACGGAGCTCCAGTGTCGGTCGTTGTATTATTGACCTCTATTTTTGACATAAATATGTATTATGGCGATGGGTCATCTGAAATTTCCTGTAAAGTGACGCGACAGAATATGTGACTGAATATTAACCATAGCAATCCTGCGAACTCTGATGTAAAGTATTGTTACCTACCAACCGTGCGAGCTGTGATGTAAGGTATTGCTACCTAGCAACCGTGCAAATTGTGATGTAAGGTATTGCTACCTAGCAACCGTGCAAGTTGTGATGTAAGGTATTGCTACCTAGCAACCGTGCAAGTTGTGATGTAAGGTATTGCTACCTAGCAACCGTGCAAGCTGTGATGTAAGGCATTGTTACCCAGCAACCGTGCAAGCTGTGATGTAAGGTATCGTTACCTACCAACCGTGCAAGCTGTGATGTAAGGTATTGTTACCTACCAACCATGCAGGCTGTGATGTAAGGTATTGCTACCTAGCAACCGTGCAAGTTGTGATGTAAGGTATTGCTACCTAGCAACCGTGCAAGTTGTGATGTAAGGTATTGCTACCTAGCAACCGTGCAAGCTGTGATGTAAGGTATTGTTATCCAGCAACCGTGCAAGCTGTGATGTAAGGTATCGTTACCTACCAACCGTGCAAGCTGTGATGTAAGGTATCGTTACCTACCAACTGTGCAAGCTGTGATGTAAGGTATTGTTACCCAGCAACCGTGCAGGCTGTGATGTAAGGTATTGTTACCTACCAACCATGCAGGCTGTGATGTAAGGTATTGCTACCTAGCAACCGTGCAGGCTGTGATGTAAGGTATTGTTACCCAGCAACCGTGCAAGCTGTGATGTAAGGTATTGCTACCTATCAACCGTGTTATGGATCGATTCTCAGACAATGTTATCTAGTAACCGTGCAAACTTTGATGTAAGGTTTGGATGAATGTCCAGACAGGGTTACCTATCAACCGTGCAGGCTGTGGTGTAAAGTATTGCTACCTAGCAACCGTGCAAGTTGTGATGTAAGGTATTGCTACCTAGCAACCGTGCAAGTTGTGATGTAAGGTATTGCTACCTAGCAACCGTGCAAGCTGTGATGTAAAGTATTGCTACCTAGCAACCGTGCAAGCTGTGATGTAAAGTATTGCTACCTAGCAACCGTGCAGGTTGTGATGTAAAATATTGTTACCGTGCAAGGCCATGTCTTAGGGTTGGTTGCCATCTGAAATTAGCAGCCGTTGATAAATGACCATGACCGGAAGACATATTTATGATCATTTGATTTTCGCATAGGAAAAAGTGGTTTCTTTTTCACAATACACTCCCGCTTCCCTGATCAATTTCGATTCTTGATGTTGGTTATTAGTACCTAAAAGCCTTCTTATAGCTGACTGCCGTACATAAATAAGGCCGATCCTAATAGACGCTGCTACTTACTCCTTACATAAATAAGGATTTACTACATTACATAAAACTTAACACCCTCCTCGTGATGGTTGGCATTACTCTGAGACACAGGACTGGAAGTTTGCAAGAATTTTCTGACACAATACAAGCCATCGTCGTATTGATACTATTTCGATCAAACGATAAAAATGTGTTGTTGAAATGATCGATTCAACAGAACTATTGGAAGAGGCGCCTGCGCAACTGTGTGGATAAGGAACATACCTTACATCACAGCTAGGAGGAAGCAGTCTGCGGAGAATCTGCTCTCCTGATTGACGCAAGAGGTGGAGTGGAGAGCACGGTACAGACTCTCAAATAATTTACAAGGTAAAATCTACAGTATTACAGAACGTTCGGTCGCAATCCTACCCAATCTGTTGTATGCCGTTCACTATAGTATTTTATTTTTATCTTTAAACATTGTGTATATTGTTCTGTGCCATTATAGCAAACATGATCAGGCCTAGATTGTTAAATTTAAAATATATATTCAGAGTGCCCTGCGACTGATGGTTTACTAGGTACAGACTTTGGAACTTTGTACGGGAGGGATACTGCTTTCTAGTGCCGTATGGGCAAAACAAAACTAGCCCGGTAAATAGGACTGACAGACACTAGGTCGTGTGCCAAAAGCCTCGATTCAATTCAAACCCTCGCCGCATTTTTCATATGGATTGGGAATGTGACGCTGTTGGTGATGATTCGTTCTTCGGATGGAGACGTTATGATCTAAGCAGACCCCTTGATGTTATTTGATAGAAGCAGGCTATGTGCCGGCACCAGCTTCCATACTCTCCATTCCTGCTGTCATATTTTACGTGATTCATTTCATCTCATTAACTCTTCTCGTGTGGTTGACGTCAGGAAGGGCAACCGGTCGTGAATACTTGTTACGATGATTCATCTCACTTCAGATGTGACAGTAGATAAACGGGATGAGGGATGTACTTACAGTACAGTGGCGGGTTGTGTCCGTAGGCGACCTGCGCGTCGTGATGAGGATGAAATGATGAATAAAACACATACAACCAGTACCCGTGCCAAGGGAACTAACTGACCCTGCCGGCAATCGAACTCGGGACCCTTGTAGCCGAAGGCCAGCACGCTAACAATTTAGCTATGGAGCCGGACAATACCGTGAATATTCGTGAACACCGGAAACTTAAATCTAGCAGAAACGTGTATACTCAATCACTTCATTTTTCTCTCATATTATTATTATTATTATTATTATTATTATTATTATTATTATTATTATTATTACATTTCAAATTGTACTCAATTTCAGGATGTCTTATATTCAAGATTTCCCTACAGATATTACCTTAATTTTCCTATCCAAACATGACTTCTCATTGTAGGAAAATGCACGTTTGCTCTATCACACGGTATTGTTCATAGTGTTCTTCTTCCGTGTACATTGTTTGTGCAAAATGTGTTATTATTATTATTATTATTATTATTATTATTATTATTATTATTATTATTATTATTATTATTATTATTATTATTATTATTATTATTGTCGTTGTTATTATTATTATTATTATTATTATTATTATTATTATTATTATTATTATTATTATTATTATTATTATTATTATTATTATTATTATTATGATTATTATTATTATTATTCCCAAAGCCTGTAGTATACTATATTGGAAATTCAAAATAAGTGCAATGAGTATGGTATGAAAATTGACCTTTCAAAGACTAAAGTGTGAGTCGGTAATAAAGCTAGGAGAACTGAATGTCACGTTGGGAATACAAAGCTGGAACAGGTAGTGTGTATTTAGGATGTGTGTTCCCTCACGATGGTCTCACTGAATCAAGGTGCAACAAATTTAATGCAGTGAGCTCGCAGTTGCCATCAACACTGTTCTGTTGTCTGTTTTCAGACAAACTTTGCTTTGCAGGAGTGAAAGCTGGGTGGACTCAGGATCTTATTCATACGATAGAAGTAACAGACGTGAAAATAGCGGCAAAATCCGCAGCTCTAGGCCCTATAGGCAAGCAAATCAATGTTGAAAACATCCTAGGGATATGAGCTACGAATATTAGGTCAGTAAAATATAATAAAGTAAGTCCGACTCGTTGGCTGAATTGTCAGCGTACTGGCCTTCGTTTCAGAGGGTCCCCGGTTCGATTCCTGGCCGGGTAGTGGATTTTAATCGCTTCTGGTTAATTCTTCTGGCTGAGGGACTGGGTGTATAGGTTCGTCCCAACACTTTCCTCATCATATTCATGCGATATACCACACTACCAACCACCACAGAAACACGCATTAGTGATTACATTCCTCCATACAGGGTTGACGTCAGGAAGGGCATCCTGCCGCGACCCCACAGGTGTGGGAAAAAGCGGTAGCAAAAGAAAGAAAGAAAATATAATAAGGTATGAGAATATATTGTTTATTTATTCCTATAAATTACAATAATTTTCTTAATCATCGTTATTTGGTCGATTAGATAGGAGTTTACATTGGTTCTACCACTACGAGTGCTAATGTGAGTCAATGCATTGTTTCACTTAAGCACCACTACGAGTGCTAATGTGAGTCAATGCATTGTTTCACTTAAGCACCACTACGAGCGCTAATGTGAGTTAATGCATTGTTTCACTAAAGCACCACTACGAGCGCTAATGTGCGTTAATGCAGTGTTTCATTTAAGCACCACTACGAGCGCTAATGTGAGTCAATGCACTGTTTCACTTAAGCACCATTACGAGCGCTAATGTGAGTCAATGCATTGTTTCACTTGAGCACCACTACGAGCGCTAATGTGAGTCAATGTTCTGTTTCACTTAGGCATCACTACGAGCGCTAATGTGAGTCAATGTTCTGTTTCACTTAGGCATCACTACGAGCGCTAATGTGAGTCAATGCACTGTTTCACTTAAGTACCACTACGAGCGCTAATGTGAGTCAATGCATTGTTTCACTTAAGTACCACTACGAGCGCTAATGTGAGTCAATGCATTGTTTCACTTAAGTACCACTACGAGCGCTAATGTGAGTCAATGTTCTGTTTCACTTAAGCACCATTACGAGCGCTAATGTGAGTCAATGCATTGTTTCACTTAAGTACCACTACGAGCGCTAATGTGAGTCAATGCATTGTTTCACTTAAGTACCACTACGAGCGCTAATGTGAGTCAATGTATTGTTTCACTTAAGTACCATTACGAGCGCTAATGTGAGTCAATGTTCTGTTTCACTTAGGCATCACTACGAGCGCTAATGTGAGTCAATGCATTGTTTCACTTAAGCATCACTACGAGCGCTAATGTGAGTCAATGCAGTGTTTCACTTAAGCATCACTACGAGCGCTAATGTCAGTCAATGCAGTGTTTCACTTAAGCACCACTACGAGCGCTAATGTGAGTCAATGCAGTGTTTCACTTAAGCATCACTACGAGCGCTAATGTGAGTCAATGCAGTGTTTCACTTAAGCATCACTACGAGCGCTAATGTGAGTCAATGCATTGTTTCACTTAAGCACTACTACGAGCGCTAATGTGAGTCAATGCACTGTTTCACTTAGGCATCACTACGAGCGCTAATGTGCGTCAATGCACTGTTTCACTTAAGCATCACTACGAGCGCTAATGTGAGTCAATGCACTGTTTCACTTAGGCATCACTACGAGCGCTAATTGAGTCAATACACTGTTTCACTTAAGCATCACTACGAGCGCTAATGTGAGTCAATGCAGTGTTTCACTTAAGCACCACTACGAGCGCTAATGTGAGTCAATGCAGTGTTTCACTTAAGCCCTTATAACTACATTCGTTATGCACATTTTTCAAAAAATCAATTGAACCAAGAAACACATCACAGAAAGTATATGTAAATAAGTTTGGCTAGGATTTTAATCAAAAGGGAAACGAGCGGAGCTGCATTTAGACCGGAAATCATTTTCGAAACGTTTTCTTGTTTTGTTTGATACAGCTATCGAATACTCACAGTTTGAAACCTCTCCAGGCTCTTTAGCGTTTGGAACAATTGAGGAAATTGTTTAATTTAAGGTTTTTCGTAGTATGGGGACCCCAACTTTGACTGCTAAGAAATGCTTTCAATTTTAATGATCGCGGGAACAATTGCAGCAGGAAACTTAGAATTTAAAGGCTGAGTTAGGAATGAGCTGGATTGCCGAAGCTCCACGCAGTAGCCGGCTTCGGTCATGTGAGGTGAATGGTGGAGGGTAAGAGAAGTAGAGGGAGGCCAAGACGACGATCATTGGGCTCACTTTCTAACGATTTAAAGATAAGAGGTATGAGGAGCATATGCCTCTCACTCCATCCTCTGAAACACCATCAAAACATTTTACCGTTAAATATGAAAGTCAGACTCATTAAAACATTAGTTCTCCCCATATTCTATTACTGTGATTCTGTATTCATAGATACAACGAAAGAAGAAATTAGAAAGATACAAAGGACTATCAATTCCAGCATCTTATTTATATTTTCCTTACGCTATGACTCACATGTCGCACCTTATTACAAGCAACTTTCCCTCCTGAAATTTGAAGAACTCTGAAATCTTCATGTAGCCGTGGTGATGTTCAGATCACTGACTGAGAAAACTCCCCAATACCTGTCATCATACTTGGCATGCCTTTCCTCTCTTTACCAGCATAGTACACGCTCTGTTACTACACTTGCCATTCTCTTTAGCAGGTCAGCTGCCTATAATCGATCTTTTATTGCGACGGGAACTAGATTATGGAACTCTGTTCCAAATAAGAGCCGCAGCAGTAACTCATTACAGGCTTTCAATTTAATTTGATTAAATAAATTTAAATTTAATTTTCATTAAGTTTCATTTAATGATATGTACATATTGGTATAATTATTATGTTGCATTAATTTTGAATTTATATTACAAATTAGTTTCTTTTAAAATATTCAGTACCGAGCTCGATAGCTGCAGTCGCTTAAGTGCGGCCAGTATCCAGTATTCGGGAGATAGTAGGTTCGAACCCCACTGTCGGCAGCCCTGAAAATGGTTTTCCGTGGTTTCCCATTTTCACACCAGCAAAATGCTGGGGCTGTACCGGTACCTTAATTACGGCCCCGGCCGCTTCCTTCCCATTCCTAGCCCTTTCCTGTCCCATCGTCGCCATAAGACCTATCTGTGTCGGTGCGACATAAAGCAACTAGCAAAGAAAAAATATTCAGTACTCTCCACAATATTTCTGTACACTGATGTGGATAAGTGTAAGAGACCTCCATGAGTCCCAACTTCACCACTACTAAAGAAAATAAATAAATAAATAAATAAATAAATAAATAAATAAATAAATAAATAAATAAATAAATAAATAAAACCAAACCAAACCCCATGGCACTACAGCACTTGAAGGGCCTTGGCCTACCAAGCGACCGCTGCTCAGCCGGGAAGCCTGCAGATTACGAGGTGTCGTGTGGTCAGCACGACGAATCCTCTCGGCCGTTATATTTGGCTTTCTTGACCGGGGCCGCTATCTCACCGTCAGATAGCTCCTCAATTCTAATCACGTAGGCTGAGTGGACCTCGAACCAGCCCTCAGGTCCAGGTAAAAGTCCCTGACCTCGCCGGGAATCGAACCCGGGGCCTCCGGGTAAGAGGCAGGCACGCTACCCCTACACCACGGGGCCGGCAATAAATAAATAAAAGGAGGCTAAATAGCTAGATCCTAATACAGGATTGTGGCGGCATTTATTAATTTCACACAGGCTTGCAGACTGAACGCTGAAAGGTACGGCAGTGTATAGTTAAGATATGTGTAAGTAATATATGTAAGTTATTATTATTATTACAAATCGTATTTTTCCTTCTCTTTCTAGGTAAGTTCCCTGTTTCTTCGCTCTTCGCTGTTTAACTGCTGGGTGAGTTTTTGTTCTATTGCCCTGTATTTGACCCGTGACACAATCATCCATCATATAGATGCTTAATTGGCTCAAGGGTGATTTGTGCCAATTCCATTTCGCAGCCAAACTATTGGAGGTGCACTCCACGTCCAGCCAACACACCAACGCCAAGTGTTTCGCTTCGCTACCACATGGCTACGTAATAGAGACGTCGAATTTTGTAAGGAAGATGGTACAGAAAGTGTACGACTTTTTAAATGAGGCTCTGCGATGATGAATTTGTGTATTCTTATTCTTATTCTTATTCTTATTATTATTATTATTATTATTATTATTATTATTATTATTATTATTATTATTATTATTACACGTGAATGGTCCCTTTCGGAACACACGAAGCTTTATTTATGATTTCGTTTGCGGAGGATCCAGAATGCTTTCATCTGTTGACTAAAGATCCTCTTCCTTTCTTCCGTCCACTTGGTACCTGCTCCTTTTGCTACGTCATTCTCTGGAGTAACTTCCCACTTGTCAATTTCTTTCTGTATGTATTTCGATTCAAAATTTCTTCAGGTTGAATTTGTCCACTTTTGTTTGTTGTATCTGTTACGGAGTTATCCGTGGTAGTTAGAGGTGAAAGAAGGTGCTGGGATGAACAGGTCTCAACTTACGAAATTAAAGTTAATTTAAAATTCAACAAGGTTATATTTCCTTTTCGAGATCAAAAAATAACAAGTACAACAGGAACTTAGTTATATAGCAACAAAATAAGAATGTACAATTACAGTTTATTAATGTATATTGGGCTTCGAGTTCCAGAAACACAATCCCTGATCAATGAGCCCAACTTTACTTATACACAAGGTTTAACAAAGGGGCAGAAAGCCCCAATCATGCCCAGGAGCACTCGCTCCCTGTTACTCAGTAAAGCCTGCTCGAGGCACACAGAAACCAAATTTAAGAAAGAGCAACCCGCTCTCAAAGTTCAAGCCTATCAAAGGCCACACCAAACTCCACCTTCAAGCTGTCCTCCAAGCACATGAAAACAGGGGTAAAAATACCCAACCTACTGAGGCCTATTCAATAAAGAAACAGGACAATTACATGGCCCCCAAAATACCAACTTGAGAGGAGGCGTAACTGCACTCCTAATACACTTCTTTAAAACCCATTTGGCACTAGGCCACTTATGCAAGGGCTAATCTCATACTACGGAGGTGTTATGACATTACGAGTAGAAGGGAAACTGTTATAAAAATGTAGTCACCTCAAAACAAAATGAACGGGAGCTCGAGAGGGTTAGGCACTCTCTATCCCAATTTGTAGTTAAGGAAACAGAATTTATACCAAGTGTCTTTTACATTTTAAATATAGGTTACATGAGGAAAGTTTCGAACCCGCCCCGAGGGTTAAACAGCTGAGCTAGCAAGAAAATAAGTTATAAAACGGCCATTACCTGATGGTTGAACTGCTGCCCGAAGAAAGAGGCGCTTCCCGCCCCCTGCTACATAATCACACAAAGAAAGATGTTACTGAAGTGGCGAGGAGACCAGAAAATCAGCAGTTTATATACCCTCGCGGAAGATTCGAGACGTTTCATGAATGATTACAACCCGCCTACAAACTTTTATTGGATAACATCAAAAACTAATACACCAGACGAAGAAAAAACACCTTATTGGTGGAAAATTAATTACAGAAATTCCTGATTGGCTACATACAAAACAGGCGGAAAGAAAGGATTATATTGCCAACTCTCAAACCACAGAACAAAATTTAGCAAAAACAAAACTTATGAATGTTAAATTTCTTCCGGATTGGTCATTCCTTTACACCAGAGAGCGTTATCAGTTTTGGTAGAAACATCTGTTAGAGAATGTTCGAAGTTGTTGCTATGGAGCAGACAAACACGAATCGAAATTGACATAGTTCAGAACACTTCAAAATTTACAATAGAGTCATCTTCTGAGAAACTTTAGAATTAACATGGTTGTTAAAGTTCAGGCTTCCTCCAGTAGAGGAGTTCCAACAGGCGCAATGTTTGAATTAGCGGCGCGGAGGTGTACCGCCCGGTACAGTATCCAAGGAAAATACTTCAGTTTATCAACTCTTTAGAGAGATTGGTGGGTTAGTCTGGTCCATAAAATTTTAGCCTTCTTTTCCTGAAGTCTGCCGCAATATTAGATAATTTTTCTGTGGATTTCCGAGTTTGGAGGCGGTACCCTTCTTCCGTGTGTCTTGGTCCTAAAATTTTCCTCATGATTTTTCGCTCTTCTTTTAGGATATTTTCCAGCTCGCACTTTCTATGAAGCGTTTAGAGTTTCCCATGCATATAAAGCCTCAGGTTTTATTACAGTATTGTAATGTTTAATCTTAACGTGGAGAGACATACATATGTTGTTGTAGATCTCTTGTTATTATTATTATTATTATTATTATTATTATTATTATTATTATTATTATTATTATTATTATTATTATTATTATACTCATTTAAAGAGCGTGTTTGAACTTGTTCCTTGGCCTGATGGTTTTCGCCTTCTTATCCTCCCGAAATCTCTTCATGAATGCACTGTGTTGCATCTTGCGTCCTGTGGACCACATCTTACCAGTTTTCTTTTAAGGTTTCTCCACGAATTTGTGCTTGGCAACTATTTTACTAAAGGCTCAACGATTTTCTGTGATGCCGTCCGTAACGTTCATTTCATGGAGGTCCGTCTTAATTTCTTATAACCAGGTTATTTTTTCCTTCTTTGAGTTGATTACTTAAAATAATATTTTCGTGAGCTTGTCGCTGTCCATTCTATAGATATGGCCATAGAATTTCAGGCGTCTCTTGCGTACGGCATCAGTGAACCTGTAAGTTAATGAGTAAAGGTCCGCCGTTCTCCCCTTAATCGTAATTTTATTTTCTCTCGTGGGAAAATAAATTTTCAGGAGAATTTTCGCTTCTTGCTTTTCAATTTTTATAATTTTAGAGTGACCTCCGAGGGATATAGCGTATAACGTTTCCGGCAAGACAACTGTCTTGTAATGTCGCAATTTTCCATTACGCGATATGTGACTCTTTTGTTGTAATAATTCCACGTTAGTCTGGACGCCTTATGCAGTTATTATTATTATTATTATTATTATTATTATTATTATTATTATTATTATTATTATTATTATTATTATTATTATTATTATTATTATTATTATTATTATTATTATTATTATTATTATTATTACCCAGGTTTTGCCTGGTATACTCGGTGTTCAGTTGCATTAGGTGGGATTACTACTGAAGGCTATTGTGCTGATTTTCAGCGCTTTCCTCAATGAGATATAGAATGATATGGCACATCTCAAGATATCAGAACTTGTTCAGTTTGGTTGTGAGGAAACTGTTGGCAGTAAGAACGATAGGCGCAGACCAACGTATGAATAAGGAAAACAGATTACAGTAAATGTAGAATATAGCAATTACGTAGAAATGAAAGCGTTAGCATAGGATAGGGTGGCATGGAGGTCTGCATTAGCCAATAATAATAATAATAATAATAATAATAATAATAATAATAATAATAGTAAAATTACAATTTATTTTGCATTTTTCGAAGATGCTGGTGTCCCGGAATTGTGCTTCGTAGGGTTTATATGTTGAAAACTGAGAAGATACTAACATTAGGGCCTAGGAAAAAGGAACATACGCAGAGGGGAAGTGAGGTGAACTGAGGTTAGGGAGTTTTCCATCCGTAAATTCATGCGTTTTTTTATTTTAAGGTAGCAAATTACAAGGTAGCTGAATATTTACAAGACCTAAACTGAAGCACCTTACACCAATTACACATACCGGTAAACCTCTGTTGATCTCGTATAATTCACTGCAACAGAACAGAAATTACCGAAAGTAGGTACGAAATGAATATAAAATAAGAATAAGTAACGGCCTTCATATGGCCTCTAATCCCCTGGGCTACGAGGCCGGTATATGCACACAGAGTATAGAGGTCGATTAGTAGGTGTTATTATTATTATTTACGTAGTTATGTACGGATTTTATTGGGTATAAATCGTAGTCGTATCATTTATTCATTGTGAGTTGTATGATCTATATTGTGTAACAAAACATGTGAGGTTATGTCACGATACGTCTGCTGTATGAATATTAATAAGATTTTGTTACGTAAGAACACGTAATTGATAGTATATAATTAATTTAACTGTAAATATGATGCATAAATCCTATCTCATATTGTGCAACACAGCGTAATAATCTAGAAGAACGCATCTTCGTCACTCGAGTTCTATAGAATATTCTGTTCATTTGTACACATGTTCTTGTAGATTCGATAAGATACGAGAAAACATGTTGTGTCATACATTTCTAGAAGCCCGGCCAGCCAAGGTATTTTTTTACGTACTGGTAAATTTCTCGACAGGATGCTCTCGTATTTGAGCACGTTCAAAAACATCGAACTGACACGGAATCGAAGGCCAGGTCCTCCACCGTCTAAGGCACTCAGCGGGAACAGTCCTTAACTATATTTTGATATATGCATCAAGACAGTGAATGACTAAAGAATACATAATGTTTCATTGCTCTGCCACCGAAAGAGCTGTAATTCCTTCTGATGCAACAGATCAGCATCTCGTTGGGTAGTGCCGTGAAGAGTATGAAATATTCCTCACTTACCACTTCGAGTGGCTTTGAATGGGTTATGTGTGTGGTTTAACGTTCGTCATTGTTTGCAGAGGTAGTTTTAGAGGTGCGTCATGCTTCTGACTTTACAATTAGTGTTTGCATTGTGAATTCATCAGAGATCTTTGACATGCCATAAAACACCTAGACAACAAGATACGTTCTCGAGAGCGTTAACATTGAATGTAGGTGAAATGGCAGGACATCAAACACGTTTTCGATCAGTGGAAGGAAGTTAAAATCCCGTGGGTAGAACAAAACACTGTTAGAGAGATAATCCCCGATTAAAAGCCATTTATGTTGGAAGAGTGTAGATTAATCATTTCCACGGGCTTTACTCATACAGTATTTTATTCCATTACTAGTAATTCGAGCCAGGATTTTATTGATATGATAGCACGGAATACAAACACATTAATGGAAAAAGCAGGTATACTCTACCAAGACAACAGTTCTGCTTTGAGATTTGCATAAACATTAGGGTTTCGGCCGATTAGAACCCCTAAGATTTGTGTTACTCTCGCTACATTAAGGAAGCGTGGGTACATACACTTCCTGCCAGCTAAGTTGGTTTTCATTCTAATCTATTACTGCCTAAAAACATCCGGGTTCTGCGGTAGAAATATTTATATAAAATACGCCTACTTAATGTTCATACTTATTAAATAAATACGTTTGTCAGTGTACGAGCTGTAGTCTGTTGTTATCGATAGCAACAATGCTGTTTTGTGAGGAAATTATGTACAATGAATTTAAGCAATTGAATGTGTTTATGGACATGTAAGCATTGGAGATTCTAAATGTTAAAACAATTTACACTGATTAGCCAGAACATTAAGACCACCTGCCTACTATCGATATAAACCAGTCCAGGCGATAGCGGCGTCACTTGCTTGTCAAACACACGCACGGTGCATGTAGTATCGGTGAGCGTGCTGTCCGTGTGTACAAAGGGGAAGGCGAGCGATCTATCTGAGTTTCTTTTTTGATTTATGAATTTCATTTTCCGTATTGACATTTACCAATCTTCTTAAAAGTAAAGAAAAATTCCACCTAATCAACACATTTATTTTCTTGCAAAGTATTACAATCTAGGACCGGTTTCGACCCTTCTAGACTATCAGTAAAATTTGATAAATAAAGCTTGCGTGATAATTATAATAAAATATCATGTTACATCTTTATACCTTATTGCTGGAGTGATATTATTTTAGGCAAAATATAAATATAGAGGTCAACACGCATTTATATTTTGCCTAAAATAATATCACTCCAGCAATAAGGTATAAAGATGTAACATGATATTTTATTATTATTATAACGCAAGCTTTATTTATCAAATTTTACTGATAGTCTATTCACGATTGTACATAAGTATAAAAGGGATTCGATTCAACAGAATAAGCAACAATACCTAAGATAGATGCTTAATCAACCTAAGGATGCATTCTGTCAGCCCAAGGGCATGTATATAATAGACAAAGTTTTGTAATTTTAATTTTTAATTTTAACACAACGCTTAGACATTTGTAAGTTTTTAAGATAAGTTTTTACTGAAAATTATGAAACAATATATCATAAGGTCTTTCAGAGGTATAAGATAGAATTGCAAATGTGATTCTGATATAGCTGAGGATGACCTATGAAGGGTCGAAACCGGTCCTAGATTGTAATACTTTGCAAGAAAATAAATGTATTGATTAGGTAGAATTTTTCTTTCCTTTTAAGAAGATTGCTATCTGAGTTTGACCGAGGGCAGTTTGTGATGGCCCAGAGGCTCGGCACGAGTATTTGGGAAACTGCACAACTTGTCGGGTATTCGAGGAGTGCTGCGGTGAGTGTCTTCAACAAGTGGCAAAACCAGGGTGAAACCACGTCCTAATGTCGAGGGGTTGGACGGCCACCCCTCACTACAGATGTCAGACGTCGTAGGCTGGACAGACTGGTAAAATAGGTCAGGCGGCGAACTGTGGCGAAACTAGCATCAGACTTTAATGCTGGGCAGAGTACAAGTGTGTCTGAACAAACAGTGCACCGAACACTTCTAAGGATGAACCTCTGCATAAAGTGCCTATGTTAACACCACGATATCGGCAACTACGACAGAAATGAGCACGTGACCATCAACACTAGACGTTGGAGCAGTGGCAGAGCGTTGGATGGTCTGATGAATCTCGATACCTTCATCAAGCCGACGGGAGGGTACGAATCCGTCGTCTTCCAAGGGAACAGCTCGTTGACACCTGTACTGCGGGATGAAGACAAGCTGGCGGCAGCTCAATCGCGCTCTGTAGGACATTCACGTGGGCATCCTTGGGACCAGCGGAGTTCGTGCAAGGAACGATGACGGCCAGAAGTATCGTACACTGGTTGCAGACCACGTTCAGCCCTTCATGACGATCATGTTTCTCAACGGGAGTGACATTTTGAACAAGATAATGAATGAGCCATGTCGCAAGGCCAGGAGTGTGATGGAGTGGTTCGATGAACACAGTGGCGAGTTGCAATTCATGTGCTGGCCACCCAACTCACCAAATCTCAACCCGACCGAATAGATCTGGAATGTGATTCAACGTGGCGTCAGAGATCATCCCCCCTACCTACTCAAAATTTACTGGAATTGGGTGACTTGTGTGTGCAGATGTGTTTCCAAATCCATCCGACAACCTACCAAGGCCTCATTGTTCCCATGCCAAGACGCGTCGCCGCTCTTACCCGTGCCAAGGGTGGATATAGCGCTATTAGGTAGGTGGTCATAATGTTCTGGCTGATCAGTGTATATTATTTACACTAAAATATGTGTTATCTCATGCTAAAATGCTGCTTCTTCAGTCGTATCTGAAAGTCTGCTTCGTTATATGAAAATAATTTCTTCATATCTGGTAACAGAAATCCTCATTAATTCTTTGTCCTTCACTACTTCAACAAGATATCAATTCTAAGACGTCGAATAGGACCGACGGCAGCCCTGAAGCTGGTTTTCCGTGGTTTTCCACCGTCATGCAAGTCAAATTCTGGAACTGTACCTTAATTAAGTCCATGGTCGGTTCCTTCCCGCTCCTAGCCCTTTCCCATTACGTCGTCACCATTAGACCTATCCACGTCGGCGCTACATAAGGCAAATTGTAAAAGAAAAATGAAAAAGATGAAGAAGAAATGTTGGCAGTGAAATTAAATCGTTTCTCCATTGATATATTTTAAATTATTTGCAGTAAAATATCACATTGTTTGTCTTGCTAAGGGCGACGAATTAAAGACTTCCGTACAAGGTAGTAATGGAAAAGACAAATTTACTCATTACGACCCTGCCTGAGGAAGACCACCCATCATACAGGCGATCATCAATTTGCGATTCGAGAATAATTCGAGCCTGAAGAACGACAAGAATGGCATACCATCTCAGACGCCCTTCGCGGATTTTTTCTTCAATAGCAACGACTCCCATTCTCTACCGGATTGTGTCGTTGATTAAATGATCGCGCAAAGAAACTAACAGAGACCAACATAATATGCGCATCTCCTTGGTGTGTAGGAGGGGCTCTGTACTTTGGGTGCCTGGCCACCTCTCGGCAGCATACAACGCTGCACGAACTACAGTACGGTACACCTTTGATTTG
The DNA here is from genome assembly GCF_040414725.1 of Anabrus simplex. Taxonomy (NCBI): domain Eukaryota; kingdom Metazoa; phylum Arthropoda; class Insecta; order Orthoptera; family Tettigoniidae; genus Anabrus; species Anabrus simplex. The sequence continues at coordinate 213,166,081 of NC_090279.1, read as the reverse complement.
AAGTGGACTGGCACACGCCCTTGACTCCCTCCGTCTAAACCATGGTGCATTTACTGTAGCCAACACTTTCTGATCAATGCCACCGTCATTTTGCAGGCGTGATCCTAAACAGTGGAAGAAGTTAGTTAGTGGATTTGCTCGGGTTCGTATCCAGATCTTCGGGCTTCTTAACTTTTAGACGCTTATTGGCTTAGATGTTTACTCCATATTTTAACACAGCCTTGCAGGTCCACTTTTGTTCTAGCTGCAAGTAGGATGTCGCTAGCTTACGGAACTGCCAAATGAACACCCTTAATATCAATTTATATGGTATCCATTACAAATATGAATAACAGTGGTGTCAGGGCTGATCCCTGCGGTACTCCTCCTCTCACAGGGAAGCTCTAATAGATTCCATCTGTATGTCCTTCAGTTTTAAACCCAGGATCAGTCGAGATTTGCACTCCGGTCATCTCAAGCAGCTACGCGACTCCATAAATCTGTTCCTCTCGGAAAAATATGAAGATAGACATAATAAAGAAGGAAAGAAAGAAAGAAATTACGACTACTACAGTCACGACATTGTTTAACTCGGAAAACAGGATATTACACGCTCCCATTGTGATTTGACATATCTTGCTTCCTTTAATTACTACCAATATCCTTCGTAAATTCGGTGTTAGAAGTGGGTTGTTTTATGCACAATTGTTTAGCTCTTTGTTTAGGTTCGTGCGGAGGTAATGGCGGAAACAGAAAAGCGTCAAGAATGAGATAATGGGCAAGCAGATCAAACATCCACTTTATCACTGAACAATGAATACCTCAGTGTTAAGGTAAGGGAGAACAATGAAAATAACATTAATTCAATAGTGATATCAAAGTCCTTCGGTATCTTTGCGCACCATCCTCGGTGGCTCAGGCGGCAGCGCGCCGGTCTCTCACCTCTGTGTTTCGCGGTTCAAATCCCTGTCACTCCATGTAAGACATGTGCCGGATAAAACTTAGGCGGGACAGGTCTTTCTCCGGATATCATCTTTCATTCCAGTATCACTCTCCAATATAATTTCATTTCATCTTTCGGTCAATAATCATTGCCCTGGAGGAGTGCGACAGACTTCGGCAACGGACACAATTTCTATCCTTGCCGATAGATGGGGGCTTTATTAATCCAATTCTTGATCCCGACGAATGACGAGAAACAGACTGTAGGATTTTTATTTTTTCAGTACTTGTTCGAGTAGAAACGTCTGTTTCGATGACCGCATAACATCTGTAAGACATCTCGCGGTTCAGCCCTATGACACCTGCAAGTGGTAAATTGTGGAAGCGCTTGCCCTCGTGTCTAACTCAAAGACTGTTCCAAGAAGACTGAGCCACTTTGTATTTAAAGTACAACATAATCATTGTACATTAACCAAGTATATTTGAATTTCATTTACAATAGTTCGTGCACATTGTGATTAATCCTAAATAACAAGATTTAGGCCACATTTCAAATATAAACTTTTCTCAAAAATGTGAGATGCTTCAGCTAACGTCAAATATGATCCCTCGCGTCTGTTGGTCTCCCGGTCTCCCTGAACTTACCTGACGCCTGGAGAACATACTTCCCCCTCTCCTGAATCCCTCTCTCTACCCTGCAATTATCGATAGACTACGAAATTAAAAAGTGGAGAACAATTGACAACAGTAATTAAGTGGGACGAAAAAAACTGTGTGGACGAAATATGGTTATGGAGAGTTGAGCGCGTAGAATATATAAGACTGTTATAATTAGAGCCCTGGTATTTATGCGGTGTTAGGTTGGAATGCAAAGTAATTTGCCCTGTAGGAGGAGTCGTTTAGCATACTCTTCATTAATGTTATGAATGTGACATGACTTGTAGGGGTTCTAAGAGACCGGGCCCCTGCTGTTTATACAAATCTCATAGCAGAACTGTTGTGCGGGGTAGTGTATACTTGTTACTCGCTTCTGTAACTTATACCTGTCTGAACATCAAGACTCTACTCATAATATTGTTAAATGATCCAGTATGAGGATGGGGAATTTTCCGTTCAAGGACACATTTCGGATTCCGTTCCCGCGTTTGTCAATTTCCGCAAGATGTTCTTATGACATTTTACGGCCACGCCGAGGTGTTTGGATAACTCTCCGTTAAAGGGGAGTTTCGACTTACAAGACTGTCTGTTTAGACAGGTTTACTGTCCGTTTTAGACAGGTTTTACTGAACTATAACTGTTGGTTTCGGCGCTACTTTAGTCACGTCCGTGTGTGTGTTTTTTCACTGCTGGGAGTACTTCTCTTCACGCATTCGAAGTAGACCTACCGTTCCACAGACCTGTTGCAGGCTCATTTCGCTAAAATTGCACTTCAGACTATCGGACTTACTTTTTCTGCACACCTCCCAATCGACATCTCACCGAGAACTCCCCTCTTCTTTCTTAGGTTCGTGGCTCTATGCCAAAGGTTACTTCAAATCAATTAGAGACGGACTTTACAACGGGCCTGTTTGGCCAGTATGATTTTCAACAAAAGAGTAGCGTTACAAGAATGTTGCAAAGTTTGGGCTGGGAAAGAATGAAATGGCGTATGGCTTTTAGTGCTGGGAGTGCCCAAGGACAAGTTCGGCTCGCCAGATGCAGGCCTTTTGATTTGACACCCGTACGCGACCTGCACGCCGTGATGAGGATGAAATGATGATGAAGACGACACATTACACCCAGCCCTCGTGCTAGTGAAATCAACCAATTATGGTTAATATTCCCGACCCAGCCGAGAATCGAACCCGCGACCCCTGGGACCAAAGGCCAGCACGCTAACCATTTATGGGCTGGGAAGACTTGGGAGAACAGAGACCAGCTACTCGACTAAGTGGTATGTTCCGAGCTGTCAGTGGAGAGATGGCGTGGAATGACATCAATAGACGAATAAGTTTTAGTTGTGTCTTTAAAAGTAAGAACACAATATGAAGATAAATCTGGAATTCAGGAGGACAAATTGGGGCAAATATTCGTTTATAGGAAGAGGAGTTAGGGAATATAATAAGTTACCAAGGGAGATGTTCAATTAATTTAATATTTCTTTGCAATCCTTTAAGAAAAGGCTAGGAAAACAGCAGATAAGGAATCTGCCACCTAGGCGACTGCCCTAAATGCAGATCATTCGTGATTTATTGAGAAAAAGACACCATTTATACTAGATGCATCAGCACCGACTGTACTTGTCTCCCTGTTCTGACGTTAATGCTTATGTATTCTAAATGAAGTTATCTCCAGTCTGACGTCTTAATCTAAGTTGGCATTCTTCAGTCTCCTAACCGTATCTTTGTTAGGCTGGAACGTGGCATCCTTCACTTTAACAGACAGACTACAAAAGCTCATCCTGCCATAATTTCACTGCCACACTAAAGCAAGCTTTTAACGCCTCATCCACTTGCAATCAGACCGTGTATGATGGACATAATCCTTTCGGGACATTACACTTCTTCGCTTTTAGACCATGTAAATATTGACAAAAGGAAATGTTTTGTCTGTAAGTCAGTCACTTTGTGAATTTGTCAGGGACAAAGTTTTGTTCATACGAGATGGAGTATAGAATTTTCGCATCACTCATATAGGGAGTGTAGGAAATCAGAAGCACTTTCAAGAGTGGTTTTCCTTCAAAAGTTATTCCATTCATTCAGCCTAAACTTTAATGGATATGTATAATAAATTAATTTTCGTAATAATTCATGGTGTGGGTTACTGTAATTACGTCCTAGTTCATGAACCATAGGCAATGGCTGAGTGGCCTAGAACGTGGTCCTGAGAGTCATAATACCAGTTGTAATGGGTATCTCGGACATATTCCGAGTCATGGTTCCCCTTGTGCTCAGGCGGCTACGACTATACAATCCACCAGTGGCCCCTAACCCTTTAGAGGAGGGTTACTCACTTGGACTACGTGTAAGTGAGGGTAGCATCCTGATTCACAAAATGTTCGGCGAGAACGCTAAGAACGTTTTAAGCAAGCCTAAGATCTATGGGAGTAACGGTGTTCCACTCCCATTTGATAGACCAGGGACTCCTTGGGAAAAAAACTTTGGCGGAAAAAATTTAATTCAATCGGGAGTTATCAATAGCAATGGAGCTTATGGAGGGAAGTGTAACTCGCTGAGTCAGCAAACAGGATGCATCTGGATGTGCCGGGAGTAAGTGATATTCGGTTAAGGGGAGATAACGAGGAAGAGATAGGATATTGTAAAGTGTATCTGGCGGGTGTTAGAAAGGGGAGGGCAGAGTCTGGGGTAGGGCTCTTCATCAGGAATACTATTGCATGAAACGTAGTTTCTGAGAGATACGTAAATAATTGGAATGATGTGGGTAGATTTAACAGTTGGAGGAATTAGGACCAGTATTGTCGCAGTGCATTCACCGTATGAGGGTGCAAATGAGGATGAAGTTGACAAGTTGTATGAAGCATTGAGTGGCATCGCAGTCAGGATCAACAGGAAGGATAGGATAGTGATGATAGGCTATTTCAATGCGAGAGTTGGAAATAGAACTGAAGGATACGAAAGGGCGATTGGTAAACGTAGGGAAGATACGGAAGCTGTGACAGCACGGGCTTAGCAGTTACGAATACATTCTTCAAGCATGAGGCTAATCACCGGTGAACATGGGAGGGTAGGGGTACTAGATCCATAATAGACTATATCTTAACCGAATATGAATTCAGAAAATCTGCTATGTGCGGGTTTCCTGAAGATTATTCGATGATACAGAGCATTATCTGATCCGTACTGAACTAAATATCTCTAGTCCTATAATGGAGAAAGTGAAGTCTGTCTGCAAACGAATAAGGGTAGAAAATCTCCAGGACAAGTAAATTAGACAAAAGTACATGGATATGATAAGTGATAAGTTACGAACAGTGGACAGTAAGCACGTCAAGAATATAGAAAGAGAATGTATGGCATAGAGGGATGGTGTAGTAGAAAAAGCAAGGGGATGCCTAAGAACAACAGAGTGTAAAGATGGGATAAAGCGAACATCTTGGTGGAATGATGAAGTGAGAGCAGTTTTTAAACCTAAAAAGCAGGCGTATCAGAAGTGGCTCTAAACAAGGACCGATGCAGACGTAGATGAAAGAAACACAGCGAAGCAAATACTTCTTCAGTCCAAAGAGAAATCTTGGGAGATTTTGGAAATAATCTGGAAAGGCTAGGTCAAGCAGCAGGGAAACCTTTTTGGACAGCAATAAACAATCTTAGAAATGGAGGTAAAGAGAAATGAACAGTGTTTTGGATAATTCAGGTGAACTCAGGGAATCACTGGACAGGTGAAAGGAATATTTTGAAAATCTTCTCAGCGTAAAAGAAAATCTTGGCGATGTCGCGAACAAACGAGCTCATGGGGTGGAGGAGAATTATGTTGATTAAATTACGTTTGAGGAAATGGAAAATATAGTAAATAAACTACATTCTCAGAAAGCAATAGGAATAGATGAAATTACACTTGAACTGGTGGAATATAGTGGAAAGACAGGAATGAAATGCCTTCATAGAGTAATAAGGTTAACATGGTTTGTTAGTAACGTACCTTCAGATTGGAAAAATGGAGTAATTGAAGCTCTAAATAAGCAAGGGAATAGGAAGTATTGCAGCAAATATCGAGGTATCTCATTGATAAGTATCCAATGCAAAGTGTTCACTGGCATCTTGGAAGGGAGGGTGCGATCAGAGGTTGAGAGGAAGGCGGATGGAACCCAGGGTGGTTTCAGACCAGAAAGGCATTAATGATCAGATTTTTAGTATGCGAGTGGTATTTGAAAAATGCTACGAGAGGAATATACAGTTGTGCTTATGTTTAGTAGATCTAGAAGAGGCATATGACAGAGTACCGAGGAAAAATATGTTTGCTGTACTGGGCGGCGACGGGATTAAAGGCAGACAAATAAAATAAATCAAAGGCATTTATGTTGACAGTTTGCCTGCAGTGAGAACTGATGGCAGAATGAGTTCTCGCTTTAAGGTACTTACAGGTGTTAGACAAGGCTGTAATATTTCACCTTTGTTGTTCGTAGTTCACATGGATCATCTACTGAAAGGTATAAAGTGGCAGGAAGGAATTCGGTGAGGTGGAAATATAGTAAGCAGTCTGGCCTATGCTAACAACTTCGTCTTAATGGCAAAATGTGCCGAATGTCTGCAGTCAAATATCTTGGAACTTAAAAATAGACGCAATGAGTATGGTACGAAAATTGATATTTCCAAGATTAAATTGATGACAGTAGTAAGAAATCCAAGAGAATCGAATAATTTCACGTATTTTAGGTTTGTGTTCTCCCAGGTTGGTAATATTGTTAGTGAGATTGAATCAAGGTGTAGTAAAGCTAATGCAGTGAACTCGCAGTTGCGATCAACAGTACTCTGTAAGCTCTCGGACGAAACTCTCTTTACATCCATCTTTTTTCAGACCAACTATACTTTACGGGAGGGAAATCTGAGTAGACTCAGGATATCTTATCCGTAAGTTAGAAATAACTGACATGAAAGTAACGAGAATGATTGCTGGTACAATCGCGATCACAAGAATTCCGGGTGGAAAAGGAAACGGGTAACGCTTGAGCGAAGATTTTGGCCAATCCTGAGGATGAAGGAGAAGTAACCGAGACAACGTCACATGTGTTCGTCTTCCAGGAGGTGTGGCTTGCTACGTTGCGCACTCAGAGGCCACTCCCAACTCTATTTTTTCGGGAAGTGACTGAGATGTTTCTGTGGTTAAACACTCTGGCTATACTAGCTTTTCCTAATTAAGGAAAACAATTAATTTAATGTAGTTTAATTGCGATGCAATCTCACCCCAATATATGGCATTTAATTGCTTGGTCAGCGCTAACAATAACTTCATAGGAACGGTTTTCCAAACACCGTTGCATCTCTGATAATTACTTAATGCCAGGTTATTTTTACTTTAGTTTTTGAGGGCAACAATTTTTATTATTATTAGTAGTGGTAGTGGTAGTAGTATTTAGCAGGGCCTATATTGACGAATTCCGCTAGCATTTCAACCAGAATTCGCACACAAGAATTACAAAGAAACTGGAAAATTTGACCCTCAATGAGTTGACATACACATTACGTCTGTTGCCTTGAAGGAGGCGTGTGGTTCCTCCCTTCATCCCCTTCTCCCTTCATTGTCGAGCCAGTGGAACGTGTTGCCAGGCGGAGAAGCAAGTACCTTCCCCTCCGCGCGTGTTTCGTTCATATTAGATAACTTCGTACTTCCGTTTTCTCCGCCTCCCCTCACTCTTCAGGCAGATGTGACCAATGAGAGAGAGTGTGAAAGCCGGTACTGGGTGATTATGAAGGCTGTGCTGATTTTTTGCCTGAAATGAAAATGTCTGGCAACGAGGTACTAAAGATTTCCAGGTGCGAACAATGGTTGGAGGTAGCCGGAATGATGAGATAAAGGATAAATTCGAAATGAACGCGATAGATGAAGTTGTATACATAAATCGGCTTCGGTGGTGTCATATGAGGCGAATGGAGGAAGATAGGTTACATAGGAGAATAACAGACTTGGTCATGAAAGGTAAGAGAAGTAGAGGGAGGCCAAGTGGACGATGGTTGGACTTGGTTTCTAATAATTTACAGATAGACCTAAATGAGGCTACAGAATTGATTTTGGCGGCTTGCAGACTGAACATCCAAAGGCGCAATGATCTATAATGAACAAGTATGTGTGTTGTTTTAGTAGGGATTTTACAAGACGAGCACCGCTATTCTCTTGCCAGCTAACACCCTCCCCTTCTCGTCCTTAAAGCAGGTAAAGTAATGTTTTTATCACGCAACAGTTTCCCCCACCCTCCTTACCTTGCCCCAACCGTTCTAGCCACAGCAGACTTACAGAGAAGTGAAAATTATTAAACAGTAATTTTTGAATATTCTCATTGTCGCATTACCTATAAATATCTGTTTGTTCTGCAGTGGAGCACTCTCACGTTTAGAACACAAGTTACGATATTATAGTCAATAGACTCTTCTATCAATATTAAAATTCCAGTGTTGAGGACTTTCAATTTCTCATTCGAGTGTAATTAGGCAAAATTGAATCACATGACGTGTTTCTGTGATATTTTACATTACTTGAGCGCTGGTATAAATTGCTGTGTATTGTACCATTTACTATCAAACCCTTGGAAACTGATTTTGTAGGACTATCAACAGGCCAGTGAGAATTATTTAATCTCAACGTAATATTAAAAAATAGGAATAATACAATATTTCACGAAGTTTAGTAAGTACGATGAATGTTTGACTGAACTATAACCAGTTTCATGTAATAAACAATGAAGATAAGTGTGGGTAGAAACAAGAACTAACGCAATAAATTTGGGTCTTTCCCTTTGCGTCTAATAATTTCACTCCTCTGTAGTTTGCCACTGCTTCCAGAAGTGTTACTGAAAACCTAAAAGCGTTGAAGTTGAAATACTTAATTTTAAAGATAGTTGAAAAATTGTTCACATATATTGCTTAGAATAGTCTCTTCCGTCATTTTTAGACGGACGTGCCTTCATTCGTAAACACACTGTATTTCTGTCCTTCTTTGTTTATCGTCTTTTAGTTTGATTGGAAGATAAACACAAAGAAGCACAAGTAATTGGGTGTTTTGCCATGAACTCAGCTTTTAATTTTATGGCCTCCATTCAAACGACAAAATTGGCGGGTAATCAGTTTCGATGCCAGACTAAATAATGGTCTAATTTGTGAGGTATGTATAGAATAGATTTATTTTGATTTAATGCCTTCTGTAGTTTGTGTAAAATCTTAATGTTCCATGGTCAGTAAATAGTCAAAGAGGTAATTATTGCCTTTATGGGCAGTAAAGTGGTTACTGGTTTACTAACCATATTCCATCGTAATTTGCGTGACCTACAACGATATGGCTAGCAAATATTTAGACTACTATTAGAATGGGAGTACTAAAATCCCGAGACACTTTCCGCTGGAAAAACTTCCGTTCGAAGTCCAGCGACATTGAATGTGTCTCCTACACAATGTTGATCTCTCCTCAGATTCCTCTTTAACCTTCAGAAACCAATCTTCCTTTTCTCCTGCTTAGTATATATACACTGCCTGACCAAAGGAGTGGTCCAATATTATCCCATTACGCTATACATGCATATGATTGATGTATGAGTAAATGATTAGATTTACAAGGATCTGTAATGCGCAAATGCCCATCATAGTGAATTCGTAACGGCACCGTCCTGTTGTTAGGTTGTTACTTGTCAACTGCTGTGAATCAGACAATTAAGCAAGACGTGCAGAGAGGATTAGGTACATTAGGAAGGACCTGCCATTTCTCGCAGACGCCTATCCACCAATTGATAGTATTTGACAGAGGCCTCATTACGGGACTGAATGAGGCTGGTTTGTCCTATCGTGCAATTGCCAAGCAATTCAGATGTAACAGTGGCACGATGTTGGAGTCAGTGGGTTCATGAGGGCACCCAATCACATCGTGTAGGTTCCGGTCGACCAAGAAACACCACTCCGAAGGAGGACCGTCATACGGTGCGCCAAGCACTACTTCGGCACGTGCCATCTGGGAACATGTACTGGAGACACTGTAAAATCCTGTGAGTTCCCGCACAGTGTCTTCACGACTCGCATCCGTTAGATTGGTGTCCTAGCACCCCATGCGTTGGTTGCCATTGACACCAGAACACCAACGCTTGCGTTTGGAGTGGTGCCTTGCCTGGAAGGCACGGACAGAGGACGATTGGCTTCACGTCATGTTCCGTTAGGAGTACCGCTTCTCCGTAACCTCCGATGTCCATCGTGTGCATTGTTGGCGGCGTCGATGGCAGAGAGCAGATCCTGCCCATGTTGTGGAAAGACACACAGGCGTAATCCCTGGCATCATGGTGTGGAGATCCATAGGAAAGGCGTTCAGGTCACTTCTAATAGTGTTTCGGCAGACATTGATGGAACAGCGATACATCAGACATTCTGCGCTCGCACGTCCTACCCCTTATGGCAGAGCATCCTGAGACATTGTTCCAACAAGATAATGCATGTCCGCACACAGCACGTGTGTCTATGGGCTGCTTAGACTACTTTGAGGTCATCCCGTGGCCAGAAAGGTCCACGGACCTCTCCATCATTGAACGAGTGTGGGATGGCATTGGAAGGAGTACCAGCCATCCTGCGGGATTTGGAGGAACAGTTGCAACAACTGTGGGCGGACACGCCTCAGGAGAAGACCCAAAGGCTGTTTGACACTATTCCGAACAGCATAAGGGCGTGCATTGCGGCCAGGTACGGAAGGGGGCGGGGGGTGGCTGTGCAACACTCTACTGATATGTCACCAAATTTCCACCTGTAACTACCTTGTCTCTTTCATCCCATAATGTAATCAGTTCAATGAGGGCACATGGTCTTTCAGCATATGCAGTTTCATTCACGTCCAACCACTCCTTCTGGGTGCTTAACATTTTTGTCAAGGAGTGTACGTATTAATGTATTATATATATATATATATATATATATATATATATACCCTGTATTTCTGTCCTTGTTTGTTTATCGACTTTTAGTTTGATTTATAGATAATTACAAAGAAGACACAAGTAATTTTTGGGTTTGCCATGAACTCATCTTCTAATCTTATGGCCTCCATTCAAACGATAAAACTGACGGATAATCAGTTTCCAGGATCATGGGGAAGAATAATCGGATTTTTGAAGGATGTACAAACTCAATTTAGTGTTCATATTGTATGATGTCGGCAAGTAAAAGATCTCTGGTATACGCTTGATGTTTTATCATCATCATCATCATCACTATAGCGCGGATGTTTAGGCTGTAATAGGTTAGAATGTAAACATACTAAAGCAAGTAACAAGTATACTCTACCCGGACAACAGTTCTGTTATGAGATTTGCATAAACAGTAGGGTCCTGGCCTATTAGATCCCCTACAACTTACTGTACGTTACTCTCGCTACACTACGGAAGAGCGGGTAGACGACAGTTCCTACCTGGTAAGTTGATTTACATTCTAACCAATTACTGGCTAAACATCCGAACTGTACTCATTATATCACCCAAGTAACAATATTCATCTACTTCCTTTGAAACTTCACTTCTAAATCTAATATTCCCTGCATCACCTGGCTTCGTTCGACAACACTCCTCCAAAGCTGTGTCCTTACGTTCAGCAATTGCTATTTTTCTTTACGTCACACCGACACAGATAGGTCTTATGGCAACGATCTATAGGAAAGACCTAGGAATGGTAAGGAAGCGGCCTTGGCCTTAATTGAGGTGTAATTGCCTGGTATGAAAATGGGAAACCACGGAAAACCATTTTCAGAGCTGCCGACAGTGGGGTTCGAACCCACTATTTCCCGTTCAGCAATTTAACCAGATCTTCTGCATGTTCAGATAAAGTAAGAATATAAACGGCAAATCTTTCCACGTGAGTACTGATTTAAAAATGTTATATTCAGATATTCTCATGTGTTATCGTAACAGAGAAACAAACATGTAACTGGAAATGTTACGACTTTTGGTGACTAATCTGAGATCAGAACCAAGTATGGGACAAAAATTTAATAACAGAAAGATAAATGCTAGGAAATTGTACAATAAAAGTTTTGTTCTAGAGAATCTCACTCGTTTACGAAAGGCAGAAGAAATATTCCCTCATCAATTCCTTCACGAGATGATGTAGAGCCCTCTGGGACGTCATAATAGGAGCCACATCGGAATATCTAACACGGCCATGGCTGAGCACGTATCTCAGTGAAGCAACAAGCGCTCGAGGCGCACTCACATGGGACAAACTTACATCATAATAAAAGGAAGGAGGAGCACGAAAAAGAAACAAATAACTTTTCCGACCAACTGTATAAATATTATACTATGTCAGTGCCTTTGTAATTCAGAAAATAAAGCATGAGCATCACCAGGATTTGAGTGAAATTAGACTTGTATCCTCTGTTGTGTAGTTGATGGATTCCTCCTCTTCTTGAGTCTGCAATCTCCTCTCTACCAGCTGAGGGTGGGGGCTGCAGACGAAGAATACAAGCAGAGTATCCCCTGCCTGTCGTAAGAGGTGATTAAAAGGGGTGACCAAGGGATGATGAAATTAGAATTATGAGATTTATTGTGATTACTGCCATTACGTGAGTAATTCCATGGGTCTAGGTTACCCAGCAATGTACGGCACACTACGGATCTGAGCGTTGCCTGTGATTAGTACGATCATGTTCATTCCAACGTCACGTGTGAGTGGCCGCTCGGTTGAATAGACTAGCGTCTAGGGAGAGTAGGTCCCGAGTGCTGCATTGGAATGTGTTGGTTCCACTGTGTTCAGACTGGGTCTCCCTTACCTACGAGTAGCACAACTAAAAGGGGAACACCGTGGGTCTATGTTGGCTGTGAGTGATAGCACTATGTGAGGAATACCATGAGTCTACGTTATCTGAGAGTAATACTATGATATGCGGGACAGCATGGGTCTGTGTTGCCTATGGGCGGTACCACAATATATGATATATCGTGCGTTTACATTGCCTATGATTAGTACCACTATGTGAGGATCGCCATGTGTCTGCATTAACTGAGATTGGTACTGCTATAAGAGGAACACCACGGTTCTGCTTTACTAGGTTAGTACTATTATGAAGGGCCCGTGACCTGGATTGTGGACCCATTTGGACAACAAGCATCATCTCAGTAATTCACGCACTGTGAATTGGATCCACCGATTGTTTTAGTTTCACGATCAGTTTTTCATAATTCTTTCTTAGGTTCTAGTCTATGAATACATTCTGAAATTGTAATATTCAATTCTTTGCACCTGGTACTGTTATGGACCAATGACGAAGTTGTTAGGCCCCTCTAAACAAAAATCATCATCATCATCATCATCATCATCATCACCATCATCATCAAATATCCTCTGCAAATATAAAGTGCTGCCTTCAATTTACCGAAATTTTATGCATTTTTAAAACTAAGTTTTGTCGGTATATAATAGCTGTATTTAATAATAATAATAATAATAATACAAGAGTGTGATTCCAAAACTCATTCACTCCATTTTCCCGGTGATTTTACTTAGCATGTGGATACGCACTGAAAATATAACTGCCTATACATGTCTGGACTTGTTTTTATTGATGTTGAAGAGCTGCTGTCTTCACGTTCTATCTGAGACGTCTCTCAGTCCACAGAAACACAGAGGGTAAGCTTGGATGTTCACAGCCTTAAGTCATTCACAATCAGTTTCAACAATTACCGCAGTTGATTTTAGAATCCTGTGATCAGCCGACAACCTTGAATTGGATGGTGTTAAGCATCACTTGACCAAGCGCCAAAATGATTTTTTTTTTAGATTGTTGCACCATCTGGTAGGTAAATGTGTAAAGTTTACGTAGGTTATTGTTCGGACTTTTGTTCTCTATATGATTTCGCGGGAAATGAATTTTGACCAAATGCCAACCTCTCAGTCATTAAATTGAAGTTCTGCATCAAGTGACTAACCACCATTTCTGAGTCTGGCACACGACAATTGTGCAGTCGCTCGGTTGCGTGATGCTAAATGTGCAGTAGATTCCAGCGCAGGTTTCCTTGCCTGTTGCACAGCTTTCGAGTTCCCATTGTTTCTCTCCAACTTGTCATCATTATAGTTAACCTACTCTTTATTTACCGAAATCCCTCATTGTGATAATAAGTGTTTAAGCTTAAGAACATAACAACGCATTGTTATCCCCATATATCTCGCTCCAAGCGAATTCTCTTGTTAGAGAAGATTTAATGCTTAAGATAAGTACAGCTTAATAATCTCCTGTTAATTCAAATCATAGCTTACAGGTATTGTTTAACGCCTTTAAAATGCGTTCCTATCTTAGGAAACCGCAGATATACCAGAAGGTCCCATCATACCCACAATCTCTACGGAATAAACGCAGATCACCAGCAGTCAACGAACAGCTTCATAACGCCGAGTCAACAGAAAGATGACCGAAATTTTTTGGTTACGCTACGCGAATTTATGGTAAGTTGATGCGGCCTGTTACTGTTACACTTTAGATACCATAATACATCACGATACAATGTGCCGTTAAACACACTTCTGAATAAGAAATTTAAACTGTGTGTGCACGTTTGCTAGGTTTTCCTAAAATATTAAGTGATTGTAATTGAATAACCACTATTCTTTGAAAATAATACAGCAGAGGCAACTGTTCCAGTCGATATGGAAGAATCTGATGAGAAACAGGCAACTGTACGTGTAGATCCTACAACATTGTCTCCCGCAGAAGTTGGCCAACAACACTTGACTGCAGTAAACGAATATCAGGTGTGCTAAATGCGTTATTAAAGATACTTACAATTTAGTTGATCTAGTTTTCTTTATGCATATGTATAACCTTAAATACTCGTATTAATATTAATAGTAAGAATTTCCTGTTTTTATTTAGGAGAAATCGGGGACAGAAACTAGTGGTGAAAGTGAACTATGCTTTGGAAGACCAAAGAAAGGACGAAAGAGAAAATAGCACAGCCAAAATAGGTAGACAAGAAAAAGAATTAAATGTATAAGGAATAAAAATTACATGACTCACAGGAGAAAATTGAAGGACTATAAGGAGTTCCGCGAATATGTATGTCCTTGCAAATGTGGAAGGAATTTCAAAAATTCTAATTTACAGATCCTCACGATGCTCAAACAAAACTCATTTGCGGCATGGTGAGTGAGCACGGAATATAAATGAAGCGAGTGAAGGAATCAAAGAGAAAAACAGTGACCAGGAAGTTCGTCATATATGGAATTCAGGTTTGCAGGACTTTCTTTCTCCAGACCTTTAAAATTTCCAGTGGCAGAGTACATCTAGCCTTAAAGAAGACAAAATCGCCAAATGAAGTAATGGATCACTGAACTTGATACATTAAGAAGAAACTTAATGTTCCTATCTTCATTTTGGGATATGGTACCTTAAATTTCACAGGAAATATAAATAAATACGAAAGATGTTGCGTTTGTTTTAGTATCTCAAAATCTACTTTCGATGGTGTAAATAACAGAATCCCTCAGAATAAGTTTCAAGAAATTGTTCACCATATAAAAATGTTTCTCAAATGCAAATCACATTATGCAAGAGAATAAACACAGAGAGAAGTATAAGCAAAAGTACGAAAAACTTGTGTCACAGGCTTTGTATAAAATGATGTTCTTGACAGAATTCAATTGGCAAAGAAGAGCATTGAGAAGGACACATGTAACCTCACTCACATTTTACAGCTCCAGTTTAATAAGATCAAAACTTTGAGCACCAGACGAAGAAATATTTTAAAGATGCAACATATGTTCAGAACCTAAAATCCTCCTATATGTAAAAAATCGAAGTTGGATGAAAAACTGGAAACGTTTTGTTTTGATCTTGAAAAACAATACCATTGCCCCGTATTCCCACGCACGTAGTTTTCTAGAAGCGCCAGTTGTGGTTATACACCATAGGGATTCATAGTGGGTCATTGTTATATCTGGGTGGAAGGAGAAGCAGGATGAGGGACTCAGGAGGTTGGATCCTGCTTGTACAAGCATCTCATGGAAAACGTGCACAAAGCCAAAGAAGTCACATTGTATTCAGACTCCTGCGTAATAAAAAAAACTGTTCTACTTCTGAAAACAGTTTTGGAACAACACCCTACCATGGAAAAGGTAACACAAAAATACAATAGTTGCCGCCCTAAGGACAGCGACTTTGGGGATATAGAACGTGCTTTAAAATTTCAGCAGCGCCTCTATACCGCCGAAGACTACACAAATGTAATGAGGATGTGCCGAAAGAACAACCCGCTTGTAGTGCATAAAATAACCGGACCGGATTTTCATAGTAAACTAGCAGTTTCCCGCTGGCTCCGCCCGCAATGTACACAGTATGGTGTTGTTCATTACTATCCTCACGGACGTATTTGCAAAGTTTTGAGTTAATGAAATAAAGCACATGATCTGCTGTGATAATATTATGTCAACAAAACACTTGAAAATACATCACACAAAGAAATTGAATTAAACGTTCCTTGGAACAACACTACGCGCCGAACTGTTAAAAAAGTCCTTCAACGATCTCCGTCATGGAGACAAATGTACTCATAACTTTTCTCAGAATCTACAAATTTAAGTAGTTATTACCTCAAAAGAAAGCGCTTGATCCACTGAGTGTTTTAGACTAAAACAAACTGTGTACCTCAATTAGAAGGAAAGGTATGATTGTTTCAATGAGAAAAAATGTTAAAATGAGACGTCAAATTGAATGTGCACTCATAACTTTCCTCAGAATCAACCAATTTGAATAGTTAAGAGCTGAAATGAATGAGCTTGATCCACTGAGTGTTCTTAGGCCAAAACGAACTCCTTACGTCAATTAGAACTAAATATATGATTGCTTCAAGGAGACAAAAAGTTGAAAAATAAAATAATTTAAGGAAGGCGGAAGTTAAGTGATTTATAGTACCTGATGACAAATCTGTGCATGAATACCTTTCAGTTAAAAAAAGAATGAAGGAAATCGACCGGATAGAATGGCTGGACTGACTGACTTTAGTTTTCAAACATTTTTTAAGATATAGATTCATCTGGAGAAGCAAATTATAAAATAGGAAGACAGGCGCAACAATGAGAAGGTAAACTGGCTGCATGTGAGAGAAATAGAGTTGAAGAAAGATAAACCTCTTAGCAATTTCTTCAAAACGCATTTTGATGCAGAACGCATTGTTTAAGTGAACATTAAGAAATCAGCTCTACATGGTCTCTCACTCAGTTATGGGCCACTGGAAAACCAGTTTCAGAATCGAAGCTGAACGACTTGGCCCTCTCATGAAGCTAATTCCCGAAGAAGCTAAGCCTTTCTATAAGGGCTTGTTGAGTGATCTTGGAATAAATATGGATTTTGAAATATAAAATTCTTAAAATACTGCATTATATTACACTTGGCGAAAATGTGCGTTTATGATGCCTAATACTATGATCTAACCGTGTAATATTAATACTATATTCTAAAATTCATTTTTCTGCGTCATGTTGTGTGCTGTTATGTATAATTTAATCCTGTACTTAAATAAGCAATACAATTAGTTAAAGAAAGTGGCATACTGTACACTACGCTGAATGTTTTTGAAGTCAAATCAAATCATTATATTACAATTTTGTTTGTTGGTCAAGAGGTGCAAAACAAGAAACTAAAGTAACGGCAATAAAGCATGAAGTGACCAAGTAACATTATCTCGGATTACGACAATGTCACATAAAATATCCTTACATTTGTTATATTGAGAAGAAAACGTAGGTTTCTATCTTCATTTTGGTATATAATAACTAGCATTTCACAGGAAATATAAATCAATAGAAAGGATTTTGCGTTTGTGCTTGTATATAAAAATCTACTTTTGGCGCTTCAAGTGATCAATCAATCACTGCATTTAGCGCAGTCGCGCAGGTGGCAGATACCCTGTCGGTTGTTTTCCTAGACTTTTCTTAAATGATTGCAAAGAAATTCGATATTTATTGAACATCTTCCTTGGTAAGTTATTCCAATCCCTAACTCCCCTTCCTATAAACGAATATTTGCCCAAATTGTTCCTCTTGAATTCCAACTTTATCTTCATATTGTGATCTTCCCTACTTTTAAAGACACCACTCACATTTATTCGTCTACTGCTGTCCTCCCACGCCATCTCTCCACTGACAGTTGGGAACATACCACTTAGTCGAGCAGCTCGTCTCCTTTCTTCCAAGTCTTCCCAGCCCAAACACTGCAACATTTTTGTAACGCTACTCTTTAGTCGGAAATCACCCAGAACAAATCGAGCTACTTTTCTTTGGATTATTTCCAGTTCTTGAATCAAGTAATCCTGGTGAGGGTCCCATACACTGGAACCATACTCTAGTTGGGGTCTTACCAGAGACTTATATGCCCTCTCCTTTACATCCTTACTACAACCCCTATATACCCTCATAACCAGGTGCAGGGTGCCCTTTATTTACAATCATATTTATGTGATTACCCCAATGAAGACCAATCCTTATATTAATACCTAGATATTTACAGTGATCCCCAAAGGGAACTTTCACCCCATCAACGCAGTAATTAAAACTGAGAGGACTTTTCCTATTTGTCAAACTCACAAACCTGACTTTTAACCCCATTTATCATCATACCATTGCCTACCGTCCATCGCACCACATTATCGAGGTCATTTTGCAGTTGCTGACCATCTTCTAACTTATTTATACTCTGTACAGAATAACATCATCTGCAAAAAACCTTATCTCTTTTATTACACTTCTTTACACACATCATTTATATATATAAGAAAACATAAATGTCCAATAATACTGCCTTGAGTAATTCTCCTCTTAATTATTACAGTGACAGATAAAGCTTCGCCTACTCTAATTCTCTGAGTTTTACTTTTTTGAAACAGAGCCACCCATTGAGTCACTCTTTTGTCAAGTCTAATTACACTCATTTTTGCCTGGATTATCCCATGAGCTACCCTCTCAAATGCCTTAGACAGGTCAATCGCGATACAGTCCAATTGACCTCCTGAATCCAGGATATCTGCTATACCTTGCTGGAATCCTACAAGTTGAGCTTCAGTGGAATAACCTTTCCTAAACCCAAACTGCCTTCTATCAAACCAGTTATTAATTTCGCAAACATGTCTAATATAAACATAAAGAATGCCTTCCCAAAGCTTGTCAAACTGACTGGCCTGTAATTTTCAGCTTTATGTATATCACCCTTTCCTTTATACGCAGGGGCTACTATAGCAACTCGCCATGCATTTGGTATAGTTACTTCATGCAAACAATAATCAAATAAGTACTTCAGATTGGTACTATATCCCAACCCATTGTCTTTAGTATATCCCCAGAAACCTTATCAATTCCAGCTGCTTTTCTAGTTTTCAACTTTTGCATCTTACTGTAAATGTCATTGCTGTCATAGGTAAATTTAATACTTCTTTAGTATTAGTCACTTCCTCTGTCTGGACATTATCCTTGTAACCAACAATCTTTACAAGCTCCTGACTGAATACTTCTGATGTAGTTTGTTTGTATTTAAAAAATCATATTCTGTGTCGTGATATTGTGTTTTCTTAAAAAGAAAATGATCGATCGAAAGTAAAATATATCTCGAATAGTTTAGAAATTACAGATTTAAATGTAAAACTCTGTAAAAAGTGTGTGTCTCCTTGAAAAGTGCACTTTTGTGACTAAAATATCTTAATATACACATTTTTCATAATGATATTTTTTCCAAGTATTTGTGTTCACTAATTTACAAACGGTTCACACAAGGAGATGTGAGGAAGACGAGAAGAAACCAACCTGGTCGGAGGAACATAAATTACAACAATCGATGAAAATGAAGAACTATTGGACAAGGAGGAAAGCTCAACAAATGTTGATTCCGCATGGTCCTGAATGACCCATTCGGGCAGAAGAAGAAATGGGAAATACTGGGTTCAAACCCCGTCGTCGGCAGCCCTCACGATGCTTCTCCGTAGTTTCCCATTTCCACACAATGCCAATTCTGGGACTGTACCTTAATTAAGACCACAGCCGCTACCTTCCCACTCCTAATCCTTTCCTCTCCCAACGTGGCCAAATGGGTCGGTAAATAACGAGAAGGACATCTATCGCCTGTACAAAGGTAGGCAGGAAGTCACCGATAGAGCGCACCTTACTACTGACTCATAATCGGTTGTTCTATCAATGGGTCAGAGTTATAGCGTATGCAAAGAAAGAGATCCCTGGTCCCGAAGTACGAACATTGCTACTCAGCAGATGGAACGAAGTCTGAGACTAATTGGTATGTGAGACCTTACCAGGATGGTAACAGGTACTAGATCCTCATTCTTTAGCATTGTACGTCTTAAAACATCCATGGCAAAGTGGGCTAAGTTAGCATCTGTCACACCCATGGAAGTAAAGAAAAGGATATATATCGTCTGTGCACAGATATGGAAGCAAATAGGTTCTTGAAGTCGAAGATACAGTGCACTTTACAAATGATCAATGCCGTCGCTAATGACTCGTAATCGGTCACTGTATCAGTGGGGCAGAATATATAGCATATGAAAGGAAACGGATCCTGATTCAGAACTATGTATACATTTAGTGAGCGGATGGAACGAAGTAGGAGATCATTACGTAGAACATAGACAGGCTCTAGTTCCTCATTCCTTCCCATTTTAAGTCATAAAACAGTGATAACATAGTGAGTTACAATGTTATCATTCGTCACAGCCATGATCAGTACGTTAGAACGTGGTCGTTTTATGAGCAGTTCTCCTGTAGCCCGAACAAACCATTGAAACAATATTAGCGAAATCACAACAGAAGAAGGGGGCACATTAGGTTATTTTTGAATTCATTTTACAAGGTCTGTCAACGAATATATGTATATGCTTATTTATGTCCTGTTTAAAACTGTGTTCTCTATTACTGTATCTGACTCCGAATAAACGTAAAATCGTTTTTATTTTTAATTAATTAAATTAATTTCAGGATAAACAAACGCCAATGAATGCGGAGAGAGTGCTGATTTCAGTATATAAGAGTAAATGAGATATACAATGTTGTACTAACTGCAGAAGAATTTAATTGATGAGCCGAACAATGAAATTATGGCAGGGAGTGATCGAACATTGAGTGCGACCAGACTTAGCAAGGAGCAGTTTGGCTTCTTGCGTGAGAAAGGAACAACAGATGCCATATTTTCCCCGAGACAACTAGTGAAAAAGTATATAGAAGGTAACAAGAGCTAGTCGATGGTCTTTGTTCATCTGGAAGAAACGTAAGACATGGCACCAAGGCTAGAAATATGGAGGTGCCAACGACAGAAATTATTGACGACTGATCCAAGACATGTACAAGAGCTGCAGAACTATGGTCATATCTGGAACAAAAGATTCCTTTCCTGTGACATTGGAAGTACCCCAGGGTTCCATCCTCGATCCACTGATATTTGTAATTTTCATGGGCGTGTTGACAGAGTCAGGTAGAAGGCTCCATCGTCCGTGATATTTTCTTATGATGTTATTTAGTGTGCGAGGATGAAGAAACTTGCAAAGAAATAGTGATAAACACTAGCAAATGGAGGAATGGAGATAAACAGACATAAGACAGGGTTTCTGGGCCTGAAGGAAGCTGAAACAGGTTTAGAGTTGGCTCGGACCGAGATCCCAACAGGAAGTTCGTTCAGATACGAGTACTTGTTACAGTTAACCGATAAGATAGCAGAACTGTTGTCCTGCTTAGAGTGTACTTGTTTCTCGCTCCTGTAAGTTTGAATTCTAATCTATAAAGCGTGAACATCCGGGCTCTTCTGCGTAAAATGGGTAAATCATTTATGCAAGTAGGATTTTCTTTATCAAACTTCCTCCTTAAATCCATGTGAATGAAATCTATTTTAATGTGAACAAATACAATGATTTTAATTTTACGTGCAATATGAACTGAACGTAATATTTTGTATATAATATTTATAGAGTTTTTGTTTGTTTGTTCCCGGATAATTCGTAAGTTTAGACGAAACCCATTATTGTCGGAATGAACTGGGCGTAGTGAAGTGTACAGACAGCTATTGTACTTCAGTCGGTAAACTCTTAGCAATCAAATATAATGAAGAGTGAAATTTAAAATATGTTAATTGATTTCAAGTGTATGCTGGCCGAGCTAGAATTCTCTTCCAGACGCCAGGCGAATATTCAGTTTAGGAATAAACGTGTATTATGCCCGGGGATCATCTGAAAATTTGTGTTATGGGAGTTAATTTCACGGAAGTGTAACCATAGCAACCATTCACGCTGTGATGTAAGGTATTGTTACCTAGCAACGGTGCCGGCCATGTCTTATGGCTGGTGGTCATGTGAAATTAGCAGCTGTTGATGGATGGCCATGACGGGGAGACATATTTATGGTCAAGGTGCAAGTGCATTCTTTCTGTGGTTCTTATGGCTATTTGGCTGCAATAATATACGTATGTTCATTTCATTTGATCAAAGGGAGAAGTGGCTTTCTTTTCTTCTTTCCTTTTACAATGCCTTTACGTCGTAATGACACAGATAAGTCTTACGACTGGGTGTAAGAAAGGGCTAGGAATGAAAAGGAAGCGACCGTGGCCTTGGTGAAGTTATAACCCCAGCATTTCCTTGGTGTGAAAAAGGAAGACCACGGAAAAATCTTCAGGACTGTCAATAGCGGGATTTGAACACACTTTCTCCCGAATGGTGACCCGGACCGCACAGCCACTCGTTGGGTAGTTTTATAATTCTTAATGGCGTATATGGCAATATCCATTGTCACTGGTTTAGAGATCTAGGAGCAGGACATTATCGTTCCGCGTGCTCCGATCATCTCACTTTTCACAAGCACCTACTTTTCTTTTTCATAACGGGGTTCAGTCTCATTGATAACTTTCATCTCATTATCGATGTGGTAGGGCTGAGTAGATCTAACTTCGAAACTAACCGCTGAATGTAATATACAGCGTTTTCTCTTCATTCTCGCAATTTAGAATATTCATAAGTGAACATGACACATTAGAAGGCTGGAGTAAACCATGTTCTTAATACTTAGTAAAATAGGATATTATCCAGCATAACTCTAAACTAATATGCGGTACTTTCAGAAAATATTGTTTTAGCATTTAAGTCTTATTTTTATCAGTACATTACACTCACAAATTTTGTATAGTGACTTACGAATCACTCTGTATTGTAGAAACGCCTACTGGCAGCACACATGCCCGGATCAAAGTGGTCACCATTAACGTTTGCCAGGACTGTCGCCTGTATCACAATTGAAACTATAATGTAGGAATTTTAAAAACCTAGCTTCATTTTTCCAAATTGAATCCCTAACGTCTGAAATGGTGAACACATAAACTCGTTTCCTACGTATATGTTAGCACAACTCGATTGTACCCTGCGCAGTTTTCCTTTTATAACGTTCTATGATCTCCCCTATTTTCATTTCGCTCGACTTTTCATACTAGCTTCAAGATTTATGATATGTATTCGCACGAAAATATCGGACAAACACAGTAAAAGGAAGGAAAATTATTTGTAAAAAAGATAGCCGTAGTTTTCTGTGTCGACTCAGTTAATGTTACTTCAAAATATTCAGTTTGTAGAAAACACTGATTTTAACACATATAACACTAAAAAATACCTATAAAAATACACCAATAAACAGAGCCCGATGTTTTGGCTGTAATAATTTAATATGCAAATAACAAGAATACTCTGCCCGGACAGCAGTTCTGCTATGAGATTTGCATAAACAGCAGGGTCCAGGCCTCTTAAAGCCCCTACAATCTATGTTACTCTCACTACTCTATGGAAGATTGGGTAGATGACACTTCCTACCAGGGAAGCCGGTTTGCATTCTATCCTATTCCTGCCCAAACATCCGGGCTGAAATAACAAAGAATGCCATGTTTCTTTCTACAAGAATATCCTCATATTCTATCAAATCACTTTAAAACATACGTTTTTATGTACAATATTGTTTGCTTTCTGTTAGGACGTGAATAAGTTATTAGCTGTATGATGAACAAGTGAGACAGATTATGATTTTAGTAGTCCTCCATTGTCACGTTAGTAACTATGAAAATGTTGTCTTTCAGACAACAATGTCATTGTCACGGCATTCCCATAACCTCTAGATAGCAACCACAACAGGAGCAAGGGAACTGGCTTCAGTCCAAAGGTAATCGCTGAGGTAGCGGACATTCAGCGTCCTAGTTTAAGTCGAGAAATTTTTCTCGAAGTTACTAAGATGAAATGGAGGACTTCTAAAATTGTAATTTGTCTCACTTGTTCATAACATCGCCAACTCATTAACAAGCTTACGCAACATAAACAATGTTCTGCGTACAAAGTGGGAAAATGAGATCCCAACACGAACAAGCGAAATTCGGGAAGCCTGCTTCCACATCTGTAAGATGACGCCTATTCATATTCCCGCGCTAGACGACAAAGAGTAGTGCTAGTAACACCACTATGACCTCGCAAAGCAAGTTTACTTTGAATACACTCTGGTCCAAAAAAATATCCTCACTACGTATAGTGGCCCACTATTTCAATTTAAACCTCATTTTCTAACAGACTTGCATTGGTACCAGCGGTTTCGTGCTATCAGTTTATTTGCTGTGAAGGTACGACACTCTTCAAGTGGTATTTGTTCTTAAACGCTCAGTTTTGGTAGGTTAATTGGAGTAATGTGCATGATAGAACAACGTGAGAAGATTTATCTTGATATTGGCCGTATTTACGGTACCAGATTCCGAGGCACATTTAAATACGGCGCCTAGGAGACATTATAATATTTGGTCACAGGATGGCACGCACATGGCTAAAGTTCACAAAATACTCACCATATACCTCTACTTGTACTTCCGTCTGACTTCTTATCAGTCCAAGGGAGCATGGCATGATTCTTGCATTCAGTTCCCAAGGAATATCCAACAGGGAAATTGCTAGGAGATTATTTATTGACATAAAACAGCGGGTAATGTTTTAAGGAAACAAAAGGAGGCAGGAATGACAAGTTTGAGGCATAAATGTGGTCGCAAGAGGAATGAAGATTGTGCAGGGCGCTGAAAGAAAGGATTAATATTGAGTTCCAGGCAGCTTTCGTGCAAGTTGCAACATGATCTAGGTCATTCCGTTTCACACCAAACAGTGTTAAGACGTCTCTCGGATATGGACATTAAAAAGAAAAAGCCTGCAAAGAAGCCACTCCTAAAAAAATGAATATCCAAGACAGAAATAAATGTTCAGAGGTTTGAAAATTGGACAACTGAGGATTGGTGTAGGGTGATTTTTTCAGACGAAAAAAAATTATGTGTTCGGTAATGATGGTGGTGTAAAACTGTGGATGGAGCCCGGAGAGAAGTTAAAGAAGGAATGTGCTGTGGAAAATAAGATATTTTGTGAAAGTGTTATGCTGTGGGGAGCAATAACTTCTAAAGGGGTGGGGAGAATTAAAGTTTGCACGGGTTCAATCAATGGAACGGCATACTGTGACATCATTAAGAAGGAAGTTTTGAATACTGAAAGGGACTATTTTAGTGGTGCAAACCTAGGACCGTTCATTTTCCAAGACGACAATGACAGTTGTCCAGCAATGTGTCTCAGATCTCGGCATTCAGCGATTATGGTGGGCCCCAAATTCTACCGATGTGAACCCATTAAGAATTTATGGGCTATTATGTCTGAAAAACTCAGGAAACATAGTTACACTGCCAGAAAAGAACGAATTGAAAAAAAGTGTTGAAGTGTGGTATCGTGAAATTGAGCCTGCTATTTGCGAAAAACTTGTTCAGTCAATGCCACAAAGAGTACAAGCCCTCAAAAAGGCTAAAGGTGGTCACACAAAGTACTGAAGCATGTCACATATATTGTAGAAATCCTGTATATTTGCTATTCTGAAATAAAACATTCAAATTCTTTCTCGATATACTCTTAGAGAATGTTTTTTCCTTAAAACATGCAGGTGGGGATATTTTTTGTAACAGAGTGTACTTGCTGTCCACTTCGTGAGGGTTAGTCATCGTCCGATGTTGACGTTGTGAGGTAGGTGTGAGTCAAGCATGCCTTTAAGGAGACAGTTACAGAGTTTGAACGGGGCCGTGTAATAGGGTTGTTCTTTCCTCGATATTGCAGAAAGACTTGGTAGGGATATATCCACAGTGCATCGGTGTTCGCAACAATGGTCAAGGGAAGGCACTGTCTCAAGAACACCTGGGTCCGACGGAGACGGAAGACCGGCGTATTCGGCGCATGGCTATGGAGGATCGCACTGTATCTGCAGCAGCCATTAAAGCTTGAGTTGGCACCAGAATGATACAGGGAACTGTAACAAATCGCTTACTTGGGGGACAACTCCGAGGCAGATGTTCTGTAGCGCCCATGCCACTAACTCTCAATCACTGCCATCTGCGAATTCAGTGGTATCAAACTAGAGAACATTGGAGGCCGTAGTGGAGATCTATTGTATTCTCGGATGAGATCCGTTTCTTTCTTGGTGCCAGTGATGGCCATAGTTTGGTAAGAAGGTGGAACCAAGGTCTCTATGCATGAGCATGTTGCACCTACACCAGGAGTTATGGTCCTGGGAGCTATTTCCTTTGACAGAATGAGCACTTTAGTCGTTATCCCAAGAACATTGACAGTGGTTATGTACTTCAGACTGATGATTGCTACCATTCACTTACAGTATTCAGGGGGTTTAAAACTCCTCCTCATACCGTTGCTGTCACACAGTGTGCTCTATAGAGTACTGACCAGTTGCCTTGGCCTTCGGGATTGCCAGACCTTACTCCTATTGGTCACGTATGGGACGGCAAGTCTAGCGTCATCCAACATCGGCATTAACCGTTGCTTATTTCACTGACCACGTGCAACAGGCGTGCAACTTCATCGAACAAAATTCCATACGGCACCGCCACGACACAATGCATGCACGTTTTTACGTTTCCATTTAAAACCGTGTGGTTAACCAGTTATTACTCTACCACCGTGTCCGTTATCGCATACTTAAATCTGTGCCCTAGAAATTGCATTCCTCTAAACTAATGCCTTCTTGGTGTTTGGATTTCGTTTTCCGCTAGTGTACACACAGGCATGATTTAAAGTGATTTGATAGCATCTAATGATGTACTTGTAGAACGAAACATTTGATTCTTTGTTTATTAGTGTGCGCCTTTTTACAGTTATGTTATAGTGCAATGATATTAGTGTTTTTGACAGACCAAAAAGTTTTATAGTTACATGAATGGACACAACAGCAATACACGAGAAATGGATCCCAACAGGTAAATATAAATCTACCGTTTCTGCGCAGATATGGAAGCAGATAGGTTCTTGAGGGTCTCCGATACAACGCTCTTTACAACAGCTCAATGCTGTAACTAATGACTCATAATTGGTCGGTCTATCAATGAGGCAGAATAGGTCGGATATTTCTGAAAAGAAATGAAACTCTGGTTCGAAACTACTTACATTGTTAATCAGTAGACGGAACGAAGTAGGAGACTAATTGGCATCTGGAACATTGGAAGAGAGGAAACAGGTACTAGAACCTCATTCTTTCCCATTGTACGTCTTAAAACAGGCGTGGCAAAGTGAGTTACACTGTCAGTATTCGTCACAGTTATGATCGTATGATTGTCAGTTATCCTATAACTCTAACAAGGCAGTGTCAATATCAGATCTAATGAATTGTGGAATCTAAAGTATTGAAAGAAAATAAATAAAAGTTAGGTTCGTGCTTTTTTAAATTCATTTTTACAAGTTCTTTTTTTTTTCTCTTCACAGGATGTGGTTGTATGTCATGTGTAGTTCCAGAGTTTCCGCTATGCCCTTCTATATTGCGCTAGATGAATCTCCTGATATAGACACATACCAAGCAACTCTTTCTTGTAGTCAATCCCTCTTGCTAGAGTTCTTCATTGGATGGCTTATTCCTTACACTTCGCCCCTCTATGATCAGTTTTTCCATATTCCCACTCATCCTTCATATGTGGCCAAAGTATCGCATATAGGTCTGGATAACCTTCTCCTTGAGCTTGTCCTTCATCTAGAGCTCTTCTAGTCCAAGATACTATTAGAAGTTGGCGGTACACCCCCATTTTCAACGCTTCGATATTCCTGCTGTCGGTTTTATTAATTGTCCAAGTTTCAGCTGTATAAGTAACGATGGGGAAAATCAGCCTAAGTTTGGTTATTTTAGTGATGGCACTGTTTTTTCCTATTTTTTCTATCACGGTATCTGACTCTGAATCTTGTTTGACGTTAGAGGAAACCATTTATTTTGTCTACCTCCTTAATTGGTCATCTAACTTGCCTTCTGTTTATAAGGTTCGATTCCCCCCAAGCCCAGGATCTTAAACTGGTTGTAGTGCGTCAGGAATGGCAGCCTGCCATAAAACTAGGCTTACTCAAAATAAGTGCCGAGCGCAGGTAATTTGGAAAGGACAGGAAAGAAAGATAATTGAACGCCATTCAAAGTTACGAACGTCAAATATGTGACGCCAATGTACTTTTAAAAGTAGGGATAACCTAATTTTGTTTTTAGTAAAGCCCAGATTTCCATGCAAATGCATGTTTTTAAATAAGCTGTTTACAATTCTCAACCTTTGCAAATATTCATTTTATGGCTTAATGATTCCAAATAACCTTTTTCCGTGCATATTTGCATGTTTTGGCCTTTATAGAAGAAAATTTATGCATAATGCATATTTTGAATATTTTGGATTTAATAGTAAATATGTGGATATTTATAATACATAATATGACTTTTCTTGTGACTTTGGCGCATATATAATGTTAACTTGCATGATAGTGCCTTTTATGAATGTTGGTGTGCAGAATTTGGGACCATTTCTTCACGTTACTCAGTGTGTATATTACTGAGAGATGGAGAGAATGTATTCCTGGCATCCTACGAGACAAGAAAAGTTAGTAGATATGGTAGAGGTCCTATAATCCAATTAAACAACCACTTTATCTGTTGCTTGAGTAAACATTAACGTAAGTCCCCAAGTCGATCTCGGTAATTCTTAGGAATAAGCTGTCCCAATCATACATTGCTATGAATTGAACCGTAAATTGTGCATTACTCATTGACGGCTCATTTGTTCGCCTATGTTAGACGAACAAATCAAAACTTGTATCACACTTCTGTCACAGCGCGATAACGAGATAGCGACTTACAAACCTGTCGGCAACCCTGAAGATGGTTTTCCGTCGTTTCCCATTTTCACACCAGGTAAATGGTGGGGCTGTACCTTAATTAAGGCCACGGCCGCTCTTCCCAGTCCTAGCCCTTTCCTATCCCGTAGACCTATCTGTATCGGTGCGACGTAAAGCCAATAGCAAAAAAATTACCCTTGGTTTAGCATTGAACCCTCTTCCGTTGTTATCCTGGATTTTTCTACCCGGATTCCCTCACTCGTCAGGCAATCATTACCAGTTGTTGAGGACAATCAAATGTGTCTGCAGTCATTGCGCGGACAAGTAGCTGCAGGAGCTAGAGAACAAAGCGATCCGTTTAAAGCCTTATTTTGAATTCGTCAAGCTTATAAAAGACGCATTGTGGTGAAAATGTAAGAGACGTACAATTTGACCTCAGTTTGTCCCAAAGGTCTTCATTCAAGTATGCCACTGTCACCTCTTGTGGCGTAGAAACATCATTTTCTGTGCTTGAGAATGTGCTGACAGATAAACGGATGAAGTTAAATTAAGCCAATTCGGAGAAATTTCTGTAATTTTGTTATAAAGTTTCAAAAGTAACTGAATTTTTACAGTGCATATTTTCAGTTTTGTTTTGCCGTATGATAGTGCATGAATGCATGCATATTTTGAGATTTGATAGTGCATAGAAATGCGGGCTCTAGTTATTAGGAAGTGTCGTCTAGCCCGTACTTCCGTAATGTAGCGATAGTAACATAAAAAGAAGAGTTTTGAAGAGCCGTACCCCTAACGTTTTGCAATACGCATATCATGACCGTTATGCAGGTAGACTATAATTGCTGCTCGCCTCTGTAAGTTTTAGTTATTAAACGCACACCTTTATGCACAAGTTTTACCCTGCCCACCCCTTTCCCTACAAGAATATGAAAATTCCCTATTGTTCACAGACATACTTAATTGTTTTGAAGGGAAAGTCACTTACGTTTTTGGGAACTTCGCTGTTAGAGATTGTCAGTAATTTCATTGAATGAAATCTATTCAAATTCGTGAAAATTTATTGTTTTCAATTCAACGTAACAACAATCATATCCTAGTTACTGTGTTCTATTTATACTGAAGACCTGTTCGGTCATATCCTGGTTATAATGTTCTATCTATACTGTAGACATCGCTTTTCATATCCCGGTTATAGTGTCCTATTTACACTAATGACATGGAAGTTCACATTCTATTTATACTGTAGAGATCATCACTCATATCTTGGTTATACTGAACTACCTAAACTGCAGACATGTCCGCCCATATCCCAGTTATAGTACTCTATTTATCTATTTTGTAGACATGTACGGTTATAAAGTTCTATTTATCTACACTGTAGACATTGTCGTTAATATCCCGGTTATTATGTTCCTTTTATCTATACGGTAGACATGCTCTTTCTATCCATGTTACAGTGTTATGCTCACATATACTGTAGACATAGTCTTTCATATCGTGTTTATAGTGTTCCATTTATCTATACTGTAGAAATGTTTATATCCCGGTTATTATGTTCTATGTCTATGTTCTATATCCGTTAATATTCCGGTTATAGTGTTTTATTTATACTGTAGACATGGTCGTTCATATCCCGATTATAACGACATTTTTACTCTTCATACAAGTCCGTTCATATTCCGGTTATAGTTTTTTAATTATACTGTAGACATGATCACTCATATCACGGTTATAGTTTTCTATTTATACTGAGGACATTGTCTTTCATATCCCGGTAATAGTGTTCTATTTGTACTGTAAACATGGTCGTTTATATCGCGGTGATAGTGGTCTATTTATCTATATTGTAGATATGGCCTTTCATATCACGGTTGTATTGTTCTATTCATAGTGTAGACTTGCCGTTCATGTCCCGGCTCTACTGTAGACATGGCCATTAATATCCTGGTTAAATTGTTCTAATTGTACTGTAGAACTAGTGCCTCATATCCCGGTTTATGTGTTCTATTTATACTGTAAATATGGTCGTTCATATCCCCGTTATAGCGATATATTTTCCTATACTGTAGACATGGTCGTTAATTTTCCGGTTAAAGTGTTCTCTTTATACGGTAGATATAGACGTTCATATCCCGTTTATGTTCTATGTCTACTGTAGACAGGGTCGTTCATGTGCCGGTTATAGAGTTCTATCTATAATATACAAATGTCTTTCATATCCCGGTTATAGAGTTCTTTTTATCCACATTTTAGGCATGGTCGGTCATATCCCGGTTATAGTGTTTCATTTATCTATACTGTAGACATGTCGGTCATATCCCGGTTATAGTGTTCTATTTATCTATACTGTAGACATATCGGTCATATCCCGGTTATAGTGTTTCATTTATCTATACTGTAGACATGTCGGTCATATCCCGGTTATAGTGGTTCATTTATCTATACTGTAGACATGTCGGTCATATCCCGGTTATAGTGTTTCATCTATATATACTGTAGATATGCCGGTCATATCCCGGTTATAGTGTTCTATTTATCTGTACTGTAGACATGTCGGTCACATCCCGGTTATAGTGTTTCATTTATCTATACTGTAGACATTCGGTCATATCCCGGTTATAGTGGTTCATTTATCTATACTGTAGACATGTCGGTCATATCCCGGTTATAGTGTTCTATTTATCTATACTGTAGACATGTCGGTCATATCCCGGTTATAGTGTTTCATTTATCTATACTGTAGACATGTCGTTCATATCCCGGTTATAGTGTTTCATTTATCTATACTGTAGACATGTCGGTCATATCCCGGTTATAGTGTTCTATTTATCTATACTGTAGACATGTCGGTCATATCCCGGTTATAGTGTTATATTTATCTATACTGTAGACATGTCGGTCATATCCCGGTTATAGTGTTTTATTTATCTATACTGTAGACATGTCGGTCATATCCCGGTTATAGTGTTTCATTTATCTATACTGTAGACATGTCGGTCATATCCCGGTTATAGTGTTTCATTTATCTATACTGTAGACATGTCGGTCATATCCCGGTTATAGTGTTCTATTTATCTATACTGTAGACATGTCGGTCATATCCCGGTTATAGTGTTTCATTTATCTATACTGTAGACATGTCGGTCATATCCCGGTTATAGTGTTTCATTTATCTATACTGTAGACATGTCGGTCATATCCCGGTTATAGTGTTCTATTTATCTATACTGTAGACATGTCGGTCATATCCCGGTTATAGTGTTTTATTTATCTATACTGTAGACATGTCGGTCATATCCCGGTTATAGTGTTCTATTTATCTATACTGTAGACATGTCGGTCATATCCCGGTTATAGTGTTTCATTTATCTATACTGTAGACATGTCGGTCATATCCCGGTTATAGTGTTTCATTTATCTATACTGTAGACATGTCGGTCATATCCCGGTTATAGTGTTCTATTTATCTATACTGTAGACATGTCGGTCATATCCCGGTTATAGTGTTCTATTTATCTATACTGTAGACATGTCGGTCATATCCCGGTTATAGTGTTCTATTTATCTATACTGTAGACATGTCGGTCATATCCCGGTTATAGTGTTTCATTTATCTATACTGTAGACATGTCGGTCATATCCCGGTTATAGTGTTTCATTTATCTATACTGTAGACATGTCGGTCATATCCCGGTTATAGTGTTCTATTTATCTATACTGTAGACATGTCGGTCATATCCCGGTTATAGTGTTCTATTTATCTATACTGTAGACATGTCGGTCATATCCCGGTTATAGTGTTTCATTTATCTATACTGTAGACATGTCGGTCATATCCCGGTTATAGTGTTCTATTTATCTATACTGTAGACATGTCGGTCATATCCCGGTTATAGTGTTCTATTTATCTATACTGTAGACATGTCGGTCATATCCCGGTTATAGTGTTTCATTTATCTATACTGTAGACATGTCGGTCATATCCCGGTTATAGTGTTTTATTTATCTATACTGTAGACATGTCGGTCATATCCCGGTTATAGTGTTCTATTTATCTATACTGTAGACATGTCGGTCATATCCCGGTTATAGTGTTTCATTTATCTATACTGTAGACATGTCGGTCATATCCCGGTTATAGTGTTTCATTTATCTATACTGTAGACATGTCGGTCATATCCCGGTTATAGTGTTCTATTTATCTATACTGTAGACATGTCGGTCATATCCCGGTTATTTTGTTCTATTTATCTATACTGTAGATTATACTTAGAAGGGAACAACCAAAGAATCTGTACTCGCTCTTCTGCGTTTTAAGCTCAAAAGCATGTTTTTTATGCTTTTCTCCACAGCGGACAAAACGAATGAGTATGCATTTTCCTTGAAGATCTGCCCCGGCAGGAATTTTAACGCTGGAAAGGAAGATATTTCTGGGCAAAAGCTGAGATGTAGAAGCTTCGTCAAAGGAAATATGAAAGTGAGAAGCATGGCTCAAGCACGTGAAAATAATGCTACACTCTGATAGTACCACCACCCCATTTGAAGACACCAAATTAGACAGATAAATTGACCTGAAAACACGTTTAGTTGGTATGAAATATTAAAGTCACTTAAAAATCACATGCAGTACTTAAAATGATCAAATACATAAATAGGCTCGTTTATCAGCATCTGAAACTATGTTTTGGACTGGTTTGTGGTTGTGAAATTCTGACCGTCGTAGAGTGCACTCGTGAACTGCTGGTAACGCTATCTATATGGCGCTCTTGACCAAGAAGGTTGTCCAAACAATAATATTCGACGTTTAATGTCCCGGAAATAAAAGAAAAACTTGCCAAATTTCTTCACTCCTCCTGAAGGCAGAGGTTTTGTTCTAGTGAGTGAACCACGATAAGATTAACAAGTACTTTTATACATATTTTAGAAAATTTGTGTTCTTCATTTTTGCAAGTATAGAGTTTTGTGTAATTTTCTTCTGCCAACAACTCTCTTAGGTTTTAATTAAATACGAAACTCCTGGTACGTCCTTAAGAGCAGCTACTTTTGAAGAAATCTGCAATATATCAGTGTTGTGTTAATATGCCACGTCCACTATCTTTGACAGTGTTGTGAGATAGACAGCAGACATGGGTATATTGGTAAACGGAGTTAAAAGTCAGATTTAAGTTTCACCATGAGGAGAAAACCTCTCAGTTTTGATTTCTGTGTTGATGGGTATCACTGTAAGTAATTGTGTACTTACCCGCTGTTCCGTAGTGTAACGAGAGTAACATAAATTGTAAGGAACCTAACAGCTCAGGACCCTACTGTTTATGCAACCCTCATAGAAGAACTGTTGACCGGGCAGAGTATATTTGTTATTTGCTTTAGTATGTTTGCATTCTAACCTATTACAGCGTAAGGATCCGGTTTTAGTTATGAGGAATGAGAGTAGTGATCTAAAGGAGAGGGCAAGTAAGTCTCTGGCAAGACTCGAATTAGAGTATCGTTCCAGTGTACCAGACGCGTACCAGGATTACTTGATACAGAGATGGGAACGATCCAAAGGAAAACAGCATGATTTGATTTCCTGGAAAATATAGTGTTACGAAACTGTTGCAAACCTTGATCTGGGAAGGTTTGGGAGTAAGGAGATGAGCTGCTCGACTATGTGGTATGTTCCGAGCTGTCAGTCGAGAGAAGGCGTAGAATGACATTGGTTCACTAGTAAGTCTGACGAGCTTTTAGAACTAGGAAAGATCATAATATGAACATAAAGTTGAAATTCCAGAGGACGAATTGGGAAAATTTTTCGTTTATAAAACGAGGCTTTAGGGATTGGAATAATTTATCTAGAGAAATTTTGGATAAATTCCTTGGTTCTTCGAAATTATTTAAGAAAAGACAGGTTTTCAGTTATGTGGGCAATAGTCTCAAATACACATGATTGACTGATTGATTGATTGATTGATTGATTGATTGATTGATTGATTGATTGATTGATTGATTGATTGATTGATTGATTGATTGATTGATTGATTGATTGATTGATTGATTGATTGATTGATTGATTGATTGATTGATTGATTGATTGATTGATTGATTGATTGATTGATTGATTGATTGATTGATTGATTGATTGATTGATTTAATTAAGGAAATTACTGGAATCTTTGCTCAAAATTGGCACCGAGACGCAGGGATATGTGTTCTATGACACGAGCTTAAAAGTACCTCAGGATATCAGAGGTAAAACTATCGTAAGTAACATATCACGAAGAAAGAAGCTACTGGAGCATACACGGCGGCTGTAAATGTAGTAGCAACGTAGTCCAGATACTCGCAGAAAATGGGCATGCACAAATAGGATATGGGAGCGGTCAGGTGACGCTGTTTTCGATGTGTGGTGTGCATTTGACTGGCATCGGGTTGGTAATGTTGTTGCTGTGTGGCGTTCAAGTGAAGTGTGTCGATCTCACCGCTCTAAAGAATGGTTTCTAAAGGTAATTAGCGTTCGTGGATTCAAGTAGAGGCTGTCCGTGGCAGAAATGCATCAGAATGTATGGAGGATCACGTGAAGCTTGTGACGAGGATACATTAGCATATAGCGTCCCACCAGTGAGATGGGGACAGTAATGCAAGGGGCCCGTCCTTTTGTGACTCGTAATTCACATTTAAATGTTGTTAGTTAAGACATTTTTATATTGTATATGTTATTTCCTGTTTTGGTAACAAAAGTCACAAGCTTTCAAATTGAACTAAGCAACATGGATGTGAACTAGTGGAGAACGAATTAGTGACAACGTTTCTGAAGTGAAGTGAAAGGAACTATTTGGTCATCCCCAGATTACTGTAAATGCAGCCATTAAAATTTCCTAGTTAGATAGTAAATCATCGCTACCTTTTGAGTAATAAACACACAGGGTCGTTTTGCAAGAAGCTGTTAAAATTTGGGATTATTTAAAGATATTATTTAGTTTTATTGTAAGTGGTATCTGTGATTTGTTTCATGGTCAAGCATTAATATACACTCAGGTGCCCTACTGAATACATACAACTTTTCACGTAAAAATCTCAACCCCGTGTATTCGCTACGTTCTTTTACGTCACACCGACACAGATAGGTCTTATGCCGACGATGGGACAGGAAAGGCTTAGGAATGGGAAGCAAGCCGCCGTGGCCTTAATTAAGGTACATCCCCAGCATTTTCCTGGTGTTTAAATGGGAAACCATGGAAAACCATTTTCAGGGCTGCCGACAGTGGGATTCAAACCCAATATCTCCCGGATGCGAGCTCACAGCTGCGCGCCCGTAACCCGGGCATCCGGATGGGAAACTAGTAAAAAATTGACTGTGTTACCACGTCTCCCATATTATTATTTAGGTAGGTCCAAACAGACGATCTGAAGTGCCGTTTCTTGTACCAAGTACGAATAATGTGGACCAAGGAAGAATAGAGGAGTGCTCAGGCGATGTTATCTTCCAGAAGTGTGGCGCGACACAAGTGTTTGCCATATAGGACGGTTGCACGATGGGTCGAGGCGTTTCGTGCGGGTCGGAATGAGGTCTTGGAGTATCCTCCGTACTCACCGGACTAGGGTCCCTGTGACTTCGACCTGCTTCTGCAGTTGATGCCATCAATTTCGTGACGTGACATCTGTACTCCGCGGAGTTGCCGTCAGCAACAGAGAACGCCGTATCCTCAACAACTGACCGACATTTGCCTAAAGGAATGTAATGCAATTGTACTAATACTTGTTAGTTCATTAAATACTGCGTTCTGTCAATATTGCCATTACTTTTCTTACAGCCCTCGTATTTTGCTACCTTTAAGGCAGGTTGAATCGATAGTTCTGACCGTGGTAAACTGTCAAATGAGGCAATACGATAAGGAGTGCAGGGGTTGGCACAAGGTTGAAGTCTTGTGCGATCACTTGCCATGCTTTATCGCTCGCTTGTCCTTGTACGTACGATAGTATCACATAGCTTATGTTTAGTCTTGCGGAGCGTACAACAATGTACCCGTAAGAGGACGCGACAAAAACAAGCCACATACTTCAAAATTGTCGTTGTTTCATTTACGATAGTTTACAGCTGACTTCCAGACATTATCTGCTAATTTCACCGCGGTATACACTATGATTACGCAAGTCGTTAGTCACGCATTAGGATGAACGATTCCTGGAGACCTTGTCTTCAATACGGAACTGTTGGAATCGGAAACTCATCAAGACGGGCAGGTTTTATCAAAACAAGTATACTTGAGTGTTTCAGGGAATAATTTATCTGCAAGTCGTTATTAAGTGTTGAGCAGAATAAAGTAGCCTCCTAAATTCCCTTTCCTCACAGTGTATCAGCTCTATCACGGTGGTAGAATTTGAAAGATGTCCGTTTGGAAGCCTCGAGGCCTCAGTCTCGCTGTCAACAGTCATCAGGCCAAGCAATTGAAATAATAATAACAATAATAATGTTAATGATATTTAGTCCCTCAGGAGTTATTTTATATGCCAGTAAATTAACCAACACGAGGCTGACATATTTGAGCACCTTCTAATACCACATTACTCAGCCAGGATCGACCCGGCTAGGTCGGGATCAGAGGACCAGCCCCTTAACCGTCTGAGGCACTGAACCCGGCTAGGAATAACGACAACAGAGAGTCTCAAAATACAACGCAGGAATGTTGTCCGTACGCGAAGTAATGTCTAGTAATGAATTTCAAGCTGAATAAGTTGGAAGCACTGGAAAGAAAAATTATACAGAAAATACTCGGTCCGCTAAAAACTTCAGAACTCTGGAAATCAAGAAGGAATGATGAAATATACCGGAACATAGAAAACGTAAGAGGAATAATACGGAAGAGGCGATTGATTTCAACAGGATTGATAGCAACAGGTTAAGTAAACAGATCTTCAAATATCTCTGGAAGAAGCAGTCAACAACAACCTGAATTCATTAAGTCAAAGGAGATTTAAAAAGAAACATTAAAGGACAAGAAGAATTAACAGGGAGAGAGATTTTTTAGAAAGAAAGTGTTAAAAATTGAAGGATTCCTCGGTCAAAAAGGAAAGGAAACAGGCTCAAAATGGTCCGATGAGAGAAAAATGAGACATAGAGAGAAGATAAAGGAGTATTTGAGGAAGAAGGAGAAAGAACAACAAAGGATGAAGCACTGAAATCGGCACGTGATCCCTGGAATATCCTAACGGAGACATAATAATAATAACTTTTGGGACTTTCCGGGACGAAAAACGGGCAACTGGCGCTAAATGGACAGAAGAACGTCGTGCTAAAAACAGTGAGCTGATGAAGACGATGTGGATCAAGCGAAAAATGAACAAATGCCAGAATGTAAAGTGAGGCTTATCGTGGTCCCTAGTTGGCCGATTAGCGAAGTTGAATGAATGAATGAATGAATGAATGAATGAATCATAATAATAATAATAATAATAATAATAATAATAATAATAATAATAATAATAATAAAATCCGAGTGCGTGTTGTACGTAAGTGAATACCTCAAAATGACAGGAAAAAAAAGGAGAAGCAGGGAAGTATGAGTGCAAAAGGTAACAGATGGACAGCATAGAGTCCGAGGAAGAGAAGAGCTATGGAAGGATAATGAACCGTGGATGGAGTCAAAAAGGAAACAAGGACTCAAGTTCAGCATAGATGCAGTCCGACTAACGAAGCAGACTTTTAATATTTTGGAAAACAGACACAAGGTTTCGGATAAATGGTTCAAGGAAGTAAGAACATGGAACTCAACGAGAAGGACATCTCTAACCGATCAAAATACCCATCAGTGAGGGCTTCCACGATGAGGAAAAGCAGCACAGCGACTGGACAGGGCGGTCAGAGAAAAAATGCAACGCTTTTGAGCTGCAAAGAAAAAACAACCCATGGCTCTACAGCCCCGAAGGGCCTTGGGCTACGAGGCGACCGCTGCTCAGCCCGGAGGTCTGCAGATTACGAGGTGTCGTGTGGTCAGTATGACGAATCCCCTCTGCCGTTATTCTAGGCTTTATAGACCGGGGCCGCTATCACACCATCAGATAGCTCCTAACTCTAATCACGTAGGCTGAGTGGACCTCGAACCAGTCCTCAGATCCAGGTATTTAGGCTGTTTGCATGTCAATTCCGACGAAACGTTTTATTCAGGAGAAGTCCGGCTCCATGGCTGAATGGTTAAAGTGCTGGCCTTTGGTCACAGGGGTCCCGGGTCCGATTCCCGGCCGAGTCGAATATTCTAACCTTAAATGGTTAATTCCCTTGGCTTGGGTACAGGGTGTTGTGCTGTCCCCAACATCCCTCCAACTTAGACACCACATATACCACTATCCTCCACACAATAACATGTAGTTACCTACACATGGCAGATACCGCCCAGCCTCATCGGAGGGTCAACGTTACAAGGGCTGCACTCGGCTAGAAATAGCCACACGAAATTGTACCGGGATGTACACCTCAACTCCGCTAATTTAAAACAAGCGCCTTAAGGAACGCTATCTCTCTAACAAAACGTGAAACACCTACGGCATGAAGTTGGGACATTGACCTGAAGATGTCACCAGTGAATTATTGAGTAATGTGTTATTTTGAAGTTACCTAAACTGACTGGACTTATTTGTTTTGTGTTGGATTACGTCAAGAAGTTTCGACTTTTCTCCGTAGATGTCATTACAAAAACCGAGATAATGCACTCTGGTGCAAGTTAAAAGAATAAATGATTTAAGGAAGTTTTGTGTTATTATGTTTTCACAACTAAATTAACTTTCATTTCCTTTGTTATTTCAAAGTTTGCAACACTTCTTACTCATTCCACCAGTTTTTGAATCTGGCCAATCAGGAATTTTCGGTAATTATTTTTCAATCAATCAAACATTTCTTGTACCTTTTGAATTTGCCAATAAAAATGTGAGGCTGTGTCCGGATTTAGTCCAGAACCCTCTCGAACCGCCCCCTTGCGTATATAATCTGCGGCCTTTCAGGCTACCTCGTCTTATTGATCGTCGCCCTTCTGAGTGTGTGTGTTGAGACAGGAGGCGGAGCGCCTCATTCCTCGCCAGGCAGTTCAACAGCCAAGGTAATGGCCACCAGTCTCATTTTTTGTAGCTACCTTCGCAGACTTACACGAGGGGAAGGTTCTAATTTCTAACTATGTAACCTCCTGTTTTCTAAAATGTAAACTTTCTTTCGGCTGGTGTAAAATTTCATAAAATCTTAAACTGTAAATCGGGGATACAGAGTGCGTTACCCTCTCGAGTTCCCCTTCAACTTAGTTTGAGGTGGCTATGATTTTGTAACTGTCTCTATTTTCTGTAAAGCGTTTTTAATCTCATTCTACTCACCTCAGTAGCTTGGGATTAGCCTCTGCTTTATCGGGCCGAGAGCCCAATTAGGGTTTTTTGGGTAATTGATACCCCTGTGAAAAAATTGTAAAATTGTTAGTTGGGCCTAGAGAGGCCAGAAGAGTGTTAGATTTTGTATAATGTTGCCTTGAGTAGGCTGTAAGAAACTGGGAGTGCAGCCTCCATAGTTAATGTTGGAGAGCACGTAAGCTCTTTTCTGAGATTGCTGTAATATTGAAGGGTGCCTCTGGAAGGCTGTAAAATTTTTATCGATTGGAGCAAGGTACTCTGCTTTGGGAGATTTCTCCTTATCTATGTAAACGCTAATTGGCGATATCGTAAAGTTGGAAATTAGTGGCTTGAAGCCCAAATCTGTTAAATCCCCTAATCTTGGGTTTTCCTATTCTTGTATCAAGATTGCTATTTGTACCTGTCTCTGTTATTTCACTCAGTGAAAATTTTGTTAAGTCTGTGATTTGTACAGAAATACAACCTTTATTTTAGAGTTTTGATTTAATTTTTGATATCGTAGATAGACCCATTCAAGCCCACACCTTCATGTACCTCTCTCTGAACCAGGAAACTCCGTAACAGAAATTAGTACATGAAGAGAATAATAACTACATCACCATACATTATTAACTTTAATCAGAACAGAAGTCTGAGCCCGCAAAGAATTACGCAAGCAGCGAAAGAAGGACAAGGGCAAGGAAGATCATTAGAGTCCAGATGGTCAGACAGTAATAGGTTAGAATACAAACCAACTCACCTGGTAGTAAGTGTCATCTACCCGCTCTTCAGTAGTGTTGCGAGAGTAACGTACATTGTTGGGGGTTCCAATAGGCCGGGACCCTACTGTGTATGCAAATCTCATAGCAGAACTGTTGTCTGGGTAGAGTATACTTGTTATTTGCTTTAGTAAGTTTACATTTTAACCTACTACAGCGTAAACAACCAGGCTGGATGATGATGGTGATAATAAAGTGATGGCAACTTCGAGATCCACTCAGCCTACATGTGAACAACAGAGGAACTATCTGATGGTGAGATAGTGGCCACGGTCTGAAAGCCAAGGATAATGGTGGAAAGGAATCATCACTCTGGGTAAGCATCACCTCGTAATCTGCAGATCTTCGGACAGAATAGCGGTCACTCGGTAGGGATTGGAACAACATGCGGTTTTCTTTGTAATGGAATCACTACCACCACCACAAACCTAATACCGTCACAGAGTTTATCAAGAGGGAGTTGAGTTGAGGAGACTATTCCAAGGAAGTGAAACCAGTACTTTACTCTTCCATGTTGTGAACCTCTCATGGCAGACTGTTGTTATATTCTGTGGCCCCACCTGCAGAAAGCGGAGAGTAATAAGAGTCACGGTTACAAACTGTTTTAATGAGCATACAAGTGTCGAGAAACAAAAAGGTTCCCTGTCATTTTCTGGCTTGATTCAAGCAAGGAGATAAGAAAAGTATGCACACTACTGACGTAATGCTTCACCTGAGACAATGGGAACAATAAAATCAACGAAGTAAGGTGGACCAGAGGCGGTTGTCAGGAGAATGTGATCTCTATCACATCAGTGTCCCAGTATTCATCTGTGTTGTTAATATTATTATTATTATTATTATTATTATTATTATTATTATTATTATTATTATTATTATTATTATTATTAGATAGCATCCAAATATGGGCTACCATTTCACTTTCGTGATCTACAATCAATCCCTTTGAGAACTTTCTAAATCTGACACTGTAAAGTATATAGAGTGGTAGAAATTAGTATAGATGCACGTTGATTTGTGTGGGGGAAAAAGTTTATTTAATTATATTTAGTATTGCACGCATTTTTCCCGTTCAGTTTACAACCAAAGGATACAAAATATAATCTCATTTTACCTTTAGCATTTAGTACTTAAATAAATAAAAGGAAAATAACGGTCGTACGGGTGGAAGTTGCTATAAAGGCAGGTTCGCTATTTGAATTCTATCAGTCATAAATGTAAACAGTTATAGCTTGGAGGTGTGTGCAAACGTAACAATGCCACGTGGAAAGCCTCTCTCAGGTGAAGAGCAAGCAAGTGTTAAAACCTACAAAGAAGTGGGCTAGCTAATCGCCAAATTGTTAAGACTTTAGGGCTTTCAAGTTGTGTTATTGATAATTTTGTCAAATTGGGTGCACAGTATGGAAAAAGTGGCAAATATGGTCGGACAAGAAAATTCTGTTACGATCTCCGCTACCGCTACGTATACATCCTACCTTCGCATGCTGGTTTTCACCGATCACGCCGCCACTGCTTCATTCACTCTTCTGCTATGCTCACCTGTCGCCTGCCTACTCTGTTCATCACGTGATCCTGACGTCATCTTCTTCTCCACGCACCGCCTCCTCTACTTGTGTGTGTGCTTGCGCTAACCTCTATTGGACACGTGATTATGACATTTCTGAAATATGCTGGTTTTCAACTTCTCTATTCTTCTCGATGTTTCTGTACGATTATATAATCTCGCTCCACCGCTCAAAATATTGAGTCTGGCTTCGTTACGGAGTGGTGGAAGCAGCCATACTACTGCTACGTTCGATATTGTCATTTACCATCTGGACTGTTATTTTCTTCAGGTTATCCGGTGAGCAAGTTTTATCATAATGTTATTTGGACATTAAATTCTTCATTGGGCCATCTGTCCCACTTGAACTTTACTTTGGCCAGCTTATTACGGCATCAAATATATATGCAAGACATTATTTCGACTAAAACCTTTCAAACACGAACTGTACTACGGACAATGGAATTTTGAAATCACAATATCTGTTTCCTTGGACCATCGTTATCTTTTGGTATACTGTTTATTTAACACATTCTGTAGCGTAACTTCACCCGGCGAAGAGAATCCCTTTCCCAGTCCAATCCCTACTTCATTTTTATCCTTTTTCCTTCTTTTCACTTTTTCTTTCAGGTTGCTTCCTCTATATCGACTTATATTATTCTTCATTGTACCCTTTATACTTATTCATACGGTTTTGATATTTTATATTATAAATGTGGCACATTTTCCTTGTCTTTCAAGGTTTCCTCTATATATTTCAGTCTAGCAAACTCTTGTCTGCGATTTACTAAACTTGTTGAAAAATGTTTACTATTTTTATTATCTGTTAAATACATATCCTGTTTGCTTTGTT
The DNA here is from genome assembly GCF_040414725.1 of Anabrus simplex. Lineage (NCBI taxonomy): Eukaryota > Metazoa > Arthropoda > Insecta > Orthoptera > Tettigoniidae > Anabrus > Anabrus simplex. Next base: position 213,122,816 of record NC_090279.1, on the reverse strand, counting down.
AAATTCGAGATTTTCTTGTTCCTGTCACCTTCTTATGGTGCTATTCCTTCTCACTGCGCAAATTCTGCTGTAAATTATTATTCTTATTATTATGATATCGTGCTGCTTCTTCTACCACGTATATGTTTGAGCTATCAGCTAATATTTTATACTATTTTATCTCTGCTTCGTATGTACCTACGACGATAGCTGAGGGTATCTGTATTATTCCTGAACACCCTCACTACCACTATATTGATAATCGGGTCCCTCAGAACAGTATGAAAACAGAGCAATCTCACCTCAGTATGATAGCAAACTTCTTCTCTCACCTCAATTCTCAGTGTTTGATTCTTCGTAAACAGGTTGCATTCCTCTCAAATCGACGCTTATTTGCAGTTAGCAGACACATAGAGAAATCCTAGCTAAAAACGAAACCTTGCATTTAAGAAGCGGCTCTATAATCCACTTTTAAATAATGCTCGTAAGGAGGCTAGATTGAAGTTTGCTGAAGAACATCTGCCATGGACCTTAGAATGGAACAAGGTAATATTCAGTAATGAGACGAAGTTTAATCCGGATGGGCCAGATGGTTTTCAGTATTATTGGCGTAAAGAATAACAAGTTCGGATGAGAATAAACTTTGGCGGTGACAGCGTTATGATCAAGGTAGAATTCCAAAATACTGCTCCACAAAATGACAGCTGATGACTACAAAGAAATACTGGAATTTAAATTGGTTCATATGTTTGAGGAACTTGACGATGAAAATTTAAATTTCCAACAAGATATCGCTCGGATTCATAGGTCTGCCAAGACAGAGAATTGGTTTCAAGATAAACGAATTACACTTATGAGCTGGCCATCAAGAAGTTTAGATTTAAATTCAATGGAGAATTTATGGGGGATCCTAGCAAGACGTGCTTAACACAATCGAGTGGAACTCGATCTCAGAAGAAATGATCACTGTTCTTATACAAAAAATGCCCAAGAGGATTTTCGCAGTTATTAATAACAATGGAGGTTGAACTAAATACTAGGTCACTGTTGTGATATACAGTACATTGGACAGTTGGCAATTATACGTGTGTGGGGTAGTTTGTATTTTTCCGCAATCACACAAATTTTTGTCTGTTTTCCTAAATATTCCCCGCTCCCACCCCTTGTGGTTGTCGGTAGGTCTTCCCTTACCACTCCACAAACGATTAAATGTCCAGCAGGTGGGAACTTACGGGGTACCATCACTCCGAAAAATGTTGTATTCTACCTCACACCTTCATGGTTGCTTCTGCTAAATACCTTGACCTTGGTTTCTGTGGTACTGATGTTCAGACCGAATGTTAAACCACCGACAACGTACGAGGGAATCGCCTATTTTACGTAAATATTGCACGCGTCTTAAGTGAGCCAACAAAAAGGCAATGGCGAAAATACTGCTTGCGGAAGTTAACTTGCACGACCTACAGAAAGTGTTAAAGTTCGTATGTTTGAATTAGCGCGCTCGACTACGTAGATCCTCAACTCGCACTGACCAACAGCTGATTTGAGGCCACGCTTGTAGTCATTGTATAGGATAAGTGGTTATCTCTGTAATGGCAAAATTACCGCCGGTGGGTTGGGTATGCAGGCGAAGAATACGCCCACGGTATCTCCTGCCTCTTGTAAGAGGCGACTAAAACGGGCGACCAAGGGATCATGATATTAGAACCATGTGATTACTTGTGATTAGCATCATTACGTGCGAAACACCATGGGTCGATATCACTTGCGACTAGTACCACCTTTGGAAGAAAACCATGGGCCTACATTACATACGAGCAATACCATTATGGGAGAAACATTGTGGGTCTGGGCTCTGTTTGTGATGTAATCTTGTGCATTCCACCGGTCGGTTACACTGCGTTCAGAATGCGTCTGCCTTATCTATGAGTTGTACGACTTTATAAGGAACACCATGGATCTACGTTGCATGTAGTTGGCACCACTTTGTGAGAAAAAGCACACGGATTAATACCAATGGGTCTGCGTTGCTTGTGAGTACTTCCCTTATGTGCCGAACACCATAGGTTTGTATTACCTGTGATTGGTACCATTGTGTGTGACCTGTCATTAGTGCTACTATAGGAGGAACACCATGGTTCTGCTTTACCAGTCACTAGTACAACTATGAAGGGCCGGTGACTTGGATTTTGTATCATCCCAGTGATTAAGGCATTGTGAATAGTATCCACTGATTGTTTTTGTTTGGGGCCGATGACCTAGATGTTAGGTCCCTCTAGACAATATGCATCATCATCATCATCATCATCATCATGTTTTTGTTTCACGATCACTTTTCATTTTCATTCGTTTTAGACTCAAGTCAGTGGATACATTTTGGAGTTCTAATTTTCATTTCGTTCACTTCGTACCATTGTGAGCCGATGACCTAGCTGTTAGTCCCCTTAAAACAACAAGCATCATCATCATCATCAATGGTAATCAACATATGCAAAGTTATTTTTGCGTTAGAAAAATATATGGAACATGTGGTATTAAGCCCTAATCCTGGCTTCGTTAGGTGAGGTTGGTGTACAGTAGAACCGCTTTGTGCTTTCAACATTTCTAACACGAGTTTCATTGTTGCAGAAGCTATAAGGAGTAACTTGTTTCCGTGTGTAACGTTCCTGGTCTTCTATAGCCTATATTTTAAAAATTATGAAAACTAAAGTCAGTCAGTCCGGCCATTCTATCCGGTCGATTTCTTTCATTCGTTTTTTAACTGAAAGGTATTCATGCACAGATTTGTCATCACGTACTATAAATCACTTAACTACCGCCTTCCTCAAATTATTTGATTTTTCAATTTTTGTCTCTTTGAAGGAATCATATATTTGGTCCTAACTGAGGTACGGAGTTCGTTTTAGCCTAAGAACAGTCAGTGGATCAAGCTCTTTCATTTCAGCTCTTAACTATTCAGATTGGTTGATTCTGAGGAAAGTTATGAGTGCACATTCAATTTGACGTCTCATTTCTTCAACATTTTGCTCTCAATAAAGCAATCATATCTTTCGTTCTAATTGAGGTGCGGAGTTCGTTTCGGCTTAAGAACACTCAGTGGATCAAGTGCTTTCATTTCAGCTCTTAACTATTCAAATCGGTTTATTCTGAGGAAAGTTATGAGTACATTTGTCTCCATGACGAAGATCTTTGAAGGACTTTTTAACAGTTCGGCCCGTAGTGTTGTTCCAAGGAACTTTTAATTCAATTTCTTTGTGTGATGTACTTTCGAGTGTTTTGTTGACATAATATTGCATTCTATTACGACAGCAGATCATGTGCTTTATATCATTAACTCGAAACTTTGCAAAGACATCCGTGAGGATAGTAACGAACAACACCTGCTAGTACTGATTAACCTTTATTTCCACCATAACAACCTTATTCTATTGCCTTTATTGACCCACAAAGAATGCAGGTATTAAATTATTTCTCGCAATCCAGCTCGGATGAATGGCTCACACAGTTGAGGCGCTGGCTATCTGACCCCGAGTCGGCAGATTCGGTCCTGGCTCAGTTCGGCGGTATTTGAAGGTCCTCAAATATGTCAGCCCCGTGCCGGTAGATTTACTGACAGCTAAACGGAGTCACGTGGGATTAAATTCCGCAATTATTAAAGGTGTAAAAAAGAAAGATAAGTGGCGCTGTTCCCCGACGAGTGAACCCACCAAGGGCGCCGATTCAATTTTAACGCATTCTTTAGGTCGCATAACTTAATGTTTGGCCATAATATTATTATTCTCTCGTGAGATAAATTTTACTGACCAGTTCTTTTACCTCGATGGCGGTCAAAAGCATCCATCTCCCTGGCTGGAAGAATTGAGATAACGAGATACAATCTCCATTCCTTTCGGGAATCGCACCCCGGGCCTTCTCAGGCGAAGGGTACTACACCGATCATTCATTCACTGTCCAGACTCATGTTGACCACAGAGTAATGAGGCTGTAATGTAAGGCTTTGTGGCCCCGGTCAATTGGAGTGTCTGTATCTAGTTTCTATGGGCGAACAACAGTAAAACGTGTTTCCTTTGGCTATCCAGATCTCTCTTCAGTAAACAGAGCAAGGACATGGTCCTCTATAGATTATATATGCTGCCTTGGATGAGAGAGTAAAATCAAAAGAAAGCGGTGGTTTTATCTTAAGTACCGTAAACCCATACTGTAGAGCCATTCCAATGGTAGAACAGTCCTAAGCTAGATTTTTAAACGGTAGACAAAGAGTTTACGACATCATTCTAACTTTTAAGGAGTCATTTCCTGGAACATATGATTCACAAGTATGCGCATTCCGTTCTCTAAACGTCTGGTACAGGAGGCAGTGGACAGACATGACTCAAAACAACAACTCTTACAGTTATTGGAGTAATGAGCAGTATGTTCCTCTACCACCACTTGGTCTCTATGATCATTCCCAATATGAAAAATACTTCCCAACTCAGCCCAAAATGTATTCATGTATTTTTCCGTGTAATACAGGCAGGGATTTCTAAGTAACACTTGGCTATGATCGATGACGCACCGATGTAGTCCGCGATTTCAGAGGAGTACCAAAACTGGTAATGGTGAAAAGTTTATATTTTAGTTTTCATCGAAAACTATTATGTGAAGCTTCGTCTTTAATTTTATGCAATTTGCATTGCTTTTGAATGACTTCAAGTATTTATACATTTTAAAAAGAAATTTACTGCCCAACCCATTTCTCCAGAGTTTCTGAACTCTTGTTCTATTAAGACAATATATCTCGCGAGCTATTTGATTGAGAAGTCGGTAATTTACGTTGATTTTTAGGAAACATCCTTCTGTGTATGTTGGCTATATTGGTTACTATGATATCACTTCATATCTAGTGTGTATGTGGTAAGAAGCATGGTAGCATCCACGTTTTGTTAAGTGGCAGTACGTTTTTCACGGGCGATTTATAGAAAAACTATACTTTTCTGCGAATAATTCACATTTTCCAAGGAACTATATAAGTTAAAGTTCTGGCAATTTTACCTCTCATTAACAGTGTTGTTGTTCTTGTATGGATGTACAGTAGTGGATAGTAGCGGCAAAGGAATGTACAGACAACAGACTGGGATATACATGAAAACTGAACAAGAAAAGCTACAAATGCTCCCAGAGCAAACTTCGACTATATGTACCGCGAGGGTACACCCGCCCCGTTCATTCAAATAAAGCGTCTTGCAGAACGCCATCTTCAATATAAACTTGAAACAACTGGTGCTAAAAGTTTGGACTTTCTGCACAGATGTCTCTACCAAAAGAACGTATGTTATACCCTCTAGTGTGAAGAGGAACTATTAAAATTCTAAATTAATTTGTTATTTTAAGGTTTCCTACACTGAGTTGATTGTTATTTCTTTTTTGTTGCGTTAGAGTTGTCAACACTTCGACCTCTTTCCACCAACTTCAAAATTAACCAATAAGAAATTTTGTACGTGTATTTTTCTACCAATCAGCATTTTGTTCATATATTTAACAATCCAATAAGAATTAAGGGTGTGTCGGGCCTTAGCCCAGGTCTTTCTAGAACGTTCCTTTCGGATGTAAAAGCTGGTACCTTTTCGAGTCACCTTGTCTTCTTGATCGTCCAATTTACTGAGTGTGTGCTAATAGTGGAGGCGAGGGCGCCTCGCCCTTCATCGAGCTTTCCTGCAGATTAAGGTAATCGCAGCCATTTGATAACTAGGTGATGGACACTGAAAGCTACCTCAAGGGGAAGGTTTACTGTCTTTAATTATGTAACCTTTAATTCCCAACCTTCAATAATGTAAACTTCATCTTCAAATGCACATCTCAAAACTATCCTAGTAACTTAGCCGACATTCGGGAGTAGAGAGTGACACCCTCTCGAATTCCCTGTCAACTTGTATTTTTAGCTGACTATATTTTTTTATTGGCCGGCCCCGTGGTGCAGGGGTAGCGTGCCTGCCTCTTACCCGGAGGCCCCGGGTTCGATTCCCGGCCAGGTCAGGGATTTTTACCTGGACCTGAAGGCAGGTACGAGGTCCACTCAGCCTACGTGATTAGAATTGAGGAGCTATCTGACGGTGAGATAGCGGCCCCTGTCTAGAAAGCCAAGAAAAACGGCCGAGAGGATTCGTCGTGCTGACCACACGACACCTCGTAATCTGCAGGCCTTCGGGCTGAGCAGCGGTCGCTTGGTAGGCCAAGGCCCTTCAAGGGCTGTAATGCCATGGGGTTTGGTTTGGTTTCGTTATGTTTCTTAACCGTTTTCTATCTGTAGTCATGTAACTTAAATGTTGTCATTCAAGTCACCTCAGTAGAATACGATTAGCCTCTGTAAATTCGGGCCAGAAGCCCAACTAGAGTTTTAATTTTGTGTGCAAATTTGAAAAAGTGCAAATGTCCGCCACCGCATCATTTTGATTTTTGGGCCAGTAACTTTAACCTGTGTTTTTTTTTAATTTCCACTAAGGCTCGGTAGAATGAGTATTCGATACTCCTGTAAAATTCTTTATGTCAAGTAGTCAGACTGTTGAGAGTTTTGTTTGTATTATAAAATGTAGGTTGTGCCTCGAGAGGCGTGCAAAATGTAAGTTTTAGTGAGCAAAGATGCTCTGGTTGTTGAAGGTTGCCTTGATAAGGCAGTAATGGTATTCAGTTCGGAGGTCAGTCTCGTAGACAATTCATAGAGCATAGGTGCTCTTTCTTGTACATATACTCTGTAAATGAAATGGGGAGATCGTCTCCTTGACCTTTGAGTGTATGGAGCAATAGTGCTCAAATAACTGGGAGCGTTAAACTCGTACTGTTAATTGGCAATTTGGTGATGTTTTCTGACTATGTACCTGAAATCTTGTTCCGTCGCTGAACGGCTTGATTTGTTAATATTTCGCATTGAAAAAAAGGAGAAAAGAAAGATTACTTTAATTTTAAGGCTTTTAATTAATCTTTTGATTGTAGTAGATAGACCCATTCATGCCCGAACCTTCTTTCACCTCTGTGATACACAAAAACAAGGTAACATAATACAGTTGCTTTACGTTGTATCGCCACAGATGGGTCTTACGGCGACGATGAGGTACGAAATGGCTAAGAGTGGTTATGAAGCAGCCATGGCCTTAATGAAGGTACAGCTCCAGCATTTGTCTGGTGTGAAAATGGAAAAGAACGGAAAAACCATCTTCAGGGCTGCCGACAGTGGTGTTCGAACTCACTATGTCCCGGATGCAAACTCACAGCTGCGCGCCCCTAACCGCACGGCCAACTCGCCTGGTACGAAACGGTTTGAGAAAAATCAATACAGTAGTGAAAACCTACAGCATGTGTTCCAGTCTTTTGACCGGGTCAGGGATGTAATGAATGAAACATATATAGGCTGTTATTACAACGGCGTCGCCACTCCCAGAGTGATTTATTAATGACTGATAGATGCTATGAAATGAGAATGGCGAGTGTTGCTAGAATGAAAGATGACAGGGAAAACCGGAGCACCCGGAGAAAAACCTGTCCCGACTCCGCTTTTTCCAACACGAATCTCACATGGAGGTACCGCGATTTGAACCACAGTATCCAGCGATGAGAGGCCGACGCGCTGCCGTCTGAGCCACGGAGACTCACTAGATGCATCTAGGAAATTAATAAAGCATAGGCCTAGCTCTCGCTAAACAGGCCTTTCAAAAGAAAAGAAGTCTTTCAACAAATACCCTTATAAGTTTAAAAACAAGAAAGGCCATTGTAAAATCCTCTGTCTGGAGTGTACTACTTATTGCTGTGAGCTGGACTATTGGAACAAAAAGGAAACAGATTCAATGGAAGCAACTGAAATGTAGATTTGGATAAAAATGACGAGGACATGCTGGACTGAAATAAAGACGAATCGAGAGGTTCTAAAGGAAGTTAACGAACAACAGAGACTGATAAAGGATATGGAAATAAGGAAGTAAAAACTTACAGGTCATATCGAAAGACATAATGACTTCCTAGTAAACGCTTCTGAAGGAAAAATACTAGGGAAGAAAGGAAGAGGAAGACCTAGGAAGACATACTTGGAAGATGTGGGGAAACTTAATAGGATGTAAGACTGTGAGAAAGTGAACAGAACAGTAGGAGTGAGAGGAGGAGAAAACAGCGACTTCCACAGGTAGGCTACACAGTACTACCGGTCCTAATATCTCTAATATCACAATCGTTTATGTCAGGTTGCAACAACAACTATAGCAGTTTGTTTACGTAGGGATTTTACAAGGTGAGCATTGCTATCCTCGTATCAGCTGACTACCTCCCTCATCTCACCACCCTCTGGTGGGGGGGGGGGGCGGTATCCCCTGCATGTCGTAAGAAGCGATTAAAGGGGTGACCAAGAGATGATGATATTAGATCCATGTGACTACTGTGATTAGTACCATTACGTGCGGAACACCATGGGTCTAAGTCACATAGAAGCAGTACCATTATGCGAGAAACACTATGGGTCTGGACGTTGCTTGTGGGCGTTCCACTGTGTTCAAAATGGGTCTACATTAGCTATGAGTAGCAACACTTTATAAGGAACAACATGGGTGTGCGTAGACTGTCGTTTCGACTGGCGCCCATGATTAGTCCCACTATATGAGGAATACCATGGTTCTGCCTTAGCAGTGATTAGTACCACAATGCGAGAAATACCATCAGCCTCCGTTACCTGTGAGTTGTACCACTATGAGGGGACGATGACCTAGCTGTCAGGCCTCTTGAATCAACGATCATCATCATCATCATTCTCTCTATCGCCAATAGGCAAAGTCATGTTTTATTACCCAGGAACTGTCCGGCTTTGTGGCTGAATGGTTAGCATGCTGGCCTTCGCTTCATGGGGTCCCGAGTACTATACCCGTGGGGCCGGGATTTTAAATGTCATTAGTTCATTTATGTTTTTACGTGTCAGGTATATTTCATCTTAGATACGGCTCCATCCTCAAAGGCGTGCACGTCGCCTATAGGGCGTCAAATCGATATATCTGCACCAGGACTCTCTGGAGGCCACACACAAGAACTTTACCTTACCCACCTTGCCTTGCCCCAACCCGGTCTGTACTCCCTGGCACGTACACAGTAAGGGTACAACCTTACTTTTTCTCTCCTATAAATACAGAAGGTAGTGTTTTTTAGTTATTTTCGAACTGTTGAGTTTGATCCAGTGTCGCCAACCGTACAGTTTAGGGACCCTACTTACCGACACGACCTCTTACAGTTACTGTTAATCTAGGACGTTGGCACTATACAGTATTGTCACTGCCAAATTGTTAAAATCGCTAGTGTTACATTTGCGGGAGAAAGTAAGACATATTTCCTTTTCTGTAGGATTGTAAATCTGTGTGGGTAATACCAGGTAAGTAGAATTGTGGCATGTTCGAACAATGCATTTAATAACATATTTGGTGTGAAATGACGAACGCAGCATTTTATTAATTGCAGTCTTATTTCGCCCAATTATTACGTATAGAATTCGATTAGGATGTCTAAAAAAAGCAAGAAAAATCTGCAAGAACTCCTCCATAACGGAAATCAAAATTACCTCCTCTATGAAGATGGAAGGAGATTTCGATATCAACATAACTTAACCTAACCTTTTCTTGTCATGACTTTGCTACGGTTCGCAGACTTAGCCTTTGTATATTCTTATTGACTTACGGCAGATGTACATGTAATATACGTGCCTGTGTGTGTTATTAAAGCGTTGTTCTGCTTCGGTCCGACAAGTAACAGCAGATTTCAAGGAGGGGGCTGAATTATTTGCACCAGGCAAACGCCGAAAAATACGGTTATAGTAATGCGTGTAGGGGGCAACGTGTCCGCCTGTCAGCCGGTGGTCCCGGGTTCGATTCCCGGGCGGATCAGGAGTTTTTAATTGTAAATGATTAATATCTCTGGCCTTAACGTTCCTTTCCTCTCATTCAACAATCTATACTTCCGCAATTCTACTTAGACGCAGGTCCATCTCATATGATGAAAGTAGTGGCAAAATATCTACAGAGGTCGACGCCACGAACAAATATAATTTTTTAAACGCGGATATCAAAATAAAGGCAGAAATGTATAACATTAAATTAAGTGAGGGTGGGAGAGAGTGTGTAATTCATTAATTCCTCATTGAGCTTAAGAAAACGACTTTATATTTTGATTGATCATTTACATCGGTTTGTTTGTTGATCTTTATGTCTCGTGATTCAATATGTAACTAGTCAAGTTGGCAGCAGTGATGAGCCGTTAGAAAAGAGAATAGAGCGGCGATATTTGCCTTATTGTGTACATTCTTGCGTGCTGAGAGATAGAGTAGATTGTCACTGCTCCCTGAAGAGTTACTAAAAATCCAGAAGCACTGACTTCTTAATTTATAATTATTAATTTAAGTATAGCAGACAATTCCTTCGTTTAGGTTGCTTAGAAAAGTCTCTTCTATAACTTCTTAGATGGAAGCACCTTATTTCATTCACAGCCTGTGTAGCATAGACTTCTAAGTCTCTACATAATTACATTACAATTGAAGACACTTCGATTCACTTAAGTACACATGCACGCATGTAAAAGTACCTCTGCAGGGTATAACGACTCACCATCAACCCACATTGCAGCCTATAACATGTTCATAAACTCACAGCATAGGATATTAAAACTGTAAATACATCGTTTAAGGTTTAATTCACTTCAGTAAACATGAACCCGTATAGATAATTCCCTGCATAAAGTACAATAACACTGTGAATACCTAGGTTAATTAAATATTTCCTTTAAGCACCCTTCTGGACACCAGACTTGTACGATATCTTCATTCATAATTTTAAAAAATACCAAATTAAACCCGAAATTCGCCAATCGTTGCTCAAGCTAAGAGCATTAAATCGAGCTGGAGTAGACAGAAGTCTAGCGGCACTTATTCTGTAGACACCATCATATTCAGCTCTGCGGTGGATACGCACACAGAGTAAAATGTCATAAAATTTAAAATTATTCTGTCTCATATCATAACCTTAAGTCATAATTAAAGGAATATACGAACATTTTTTATAAATTTAGCCCACTAATACTGTAACATATTTTATAAATGTTATATATTTGGTGATATATTTCACTGATATTTACTACTATTTTTGTACATGCCATCAAATGTACCGCTGCTTCGCAACGGTATTCTGAATTGTATACGGATTTCTTCCTGAATTACTGTAAACGCAGAGAGTAAGATTATATTAAATTGCTTGTCTCTTATCGTTATCCAAAAAACACCACGGGGAGGATCCCATACTTTTCCCGATGTAAGGTGCACGTTGGGGAGTTTTTATAATAATGTCAGGCCACGTTTGCTGCTGCCATTCACAACTGAGATGGGGAGCTTTCATTATTATTAAGATAAGTCCCTTTTCGTAATGCCAGTCACAATTCACTTGCGGAGATTTGATTATAATACAGAAATGCAGCTCTATCGAGACAAAAAGTCATAGACCCAAAGTTGTAGATCTCTCCAAATTGAGCGACGATAATGCTATCTGTTTTGTGCTACAACTTACCGTTAAGAAACCAAATACCCGAAACGCAAATCTGCACCGTCATTAAAATTACCTCCATATTTCTGTATTTTTTCGGGTCCAGAAAATTACACATTTGAAAAGCTTGGAATTTTTCCTCAAAGGAGAGAGTGTCCAGGTTTGGGCATTAGCACTTGCATACATTCGGAGAAATTAAGGAAAAAACTAATACCGTTAAGAAAGTTGACATTAATTGAAAATAGGATAATAAGTGAGGACAGCCGGATAGCACAAATATGTAAATACAAACTGGATGTATTGGAAAATGAAATATCCCTCACTAAATTGTCATGATATTAGTTACGGATTTAAGAAAGCAGCAACAGAGGAGAAATGTAGGCGCAGGGATTTTTAGGTAAAAAGATAAGAATAAGACTACTGGTGGTATTACCTAAGCCTAAAGAGGCAAGAAGAGAAATGCAGTGAACATTATAGCAAATGCCATAAAACACCTTACGCTACACTCAGCAGTACTGTTTAAATATTATTTATTTATTTATTTATTTATTTATTTATTTATTTATTTATTTATTTATTTATTTATTTATTTATTTATTTATTTATTTATTTATTTATTTATTTATTTATTTATTTATTTATTTATTTATTTATTTATTTATTTATTTATTTATTTATTTATTTATTTATTTATTTATTTATTTATTTATTTATTTATTTATTTATTTATTTATTTTATGCCTTTGTATGTGGCGTAGTTAGGGCTCAGGGCCTTCTCTTACACTTAACCACAACATAGAGTACATAGTCACATAACTTGGAAAATAACATTAATAGTCTCTAGAAACTACCTAATTTAATAGAGTAATATTATAACAGATTATAATTGTTATTTTTAATGATTAATATTGTCTAGCCTATCTATATCACCTAACAGTAGCTCTAAATCATACTTGAACTCATACACACTAACATTCATACAAGCTGTTCACGTATTAAAGAGGAAATATCGACAAAACCGTTAAAATAGGACTGTCGAAGTGCTATTACGTATAATGACAGGGAGTGGGTTCGATGGCCTTGCCCCAGATACTTGGAAAGAGTGGCTGTATACAGATGAGTGATTAATCGGTATCATGAGTGTTTAAGTCGATCTGGTATTATGTCCTTGGTAGATGAGAGGAACTTAAAATGTGAGGACAGGTATTCAGATGTAGATTCGTTCAGAAGTCGAAAAATTAGTGTCGCAGTATGTAAATTTCTTAGTTGATCGATTTTCAGCCAGGATAGCTTATCATAATAAGTGCTATTCCAAGACGATTTTAACCTCCAACGGTATTCGACAAATATCCGGCAAGAATTGCAGCTTGACGCCTCTGTCGCCTTCTACCCTACGAACATCCATGAGTTTACAGCAATAATGATGTTACTTCCCTGCTGGCAACCAACCAGGAACGTTGCCATGGTAACCGGTAGGTTCACTCAGTGCAGAGCATGAAATCCGCAGGGAATATTAATTTTCACAGTCTCTTGAAGAGTAAAGGAAATTATATATATAACAAGAGTTGTTTAAAATGAAGGGAAGTTTCTCATGTACGGACAATATTAATAGGAGACAAGCCCTTAATAAAGCATCAAATAAAAGCATATTCGAGAGGGGTGTAAATAGGCTCTTAAAGATAAATTGATGTGAAGGGATTATACCCTCATCTCGACCCACGTCGACTTGGCTATGAACATGGATATTCTCATGGTTTTCGATTTGGACAGTTGTTATTAGTAGGCTGTGTTCCGGATCTTGTTATATTTTATTATGTTCGTTATATTTTATTATGAAAGTTTACGTTTGCTAAATAGTCTGTTGACAGTGCAAGTAAAATTTGCTCAGTGTAGCTGTATCTTGTGCTTCGTGAATAAATAAAATCAAAAATATAAGAAAAAACTGAAAAATCAGTTCTGGGTTTCCTATAAACCCCTAGTCTATTCAGTGATTATTAAATCATATTAGTCGGTGTTGATAGATTTTAATGTGTTTTATATTCATTTGAATAATATATATTACTGCACTGCAAGGCAACGCCTTATTCTACCACAGTCTGTATTTTTCTATCATTGCGAATTAGATCCACTGGTTATTTTAAACTCTTAATTATTTTTCATCATCGATTGTTTCAAATACTAGTCAATGGATACATTTTAAAATTTTAATTGTGTCGCGTCTTTTCACCTCGTACCATTTGGGGCCGATGACCTAGATGTTACGCCGCGTCAAACAACAACCTGCTCCTGAATGAATATACTTTAAATATGAAGTTTGGTCGAGATCTATCCAGCCGTTGCGGCGTGAACAGACAGACACGAAAGCTAAAAACCACTTATACGACCTTCAGTAGACCTAAAACTGATAAATATCTGAAAAATTGGGAAAACAAACGAAATTGCAGACAGTGGACTCACCTACAATTTTATTTGTATAGATTTCACGCCTTGATATTATTTAAAAAATCGGGCCCTAGTTGTGTGTTTCCATTAACAGGTATTTTCTAAATTGTATTTATTAATAATCAGTTTCTAGAGACTAAAGGACACAGCAGTTTAAATCAAATCAGAATTCACACATAGGTGAGTGTATATGTGTATGTTTGGTAACAAGTAGAAAGGGGACTTACTGCTAGAGCGGCCGGTGCCAAGTACACCATCAGCACACAGAGTCGGGTCCACATTGTGGACTGAACGAGTGAGCGCCGCGGTCAGACCTTCCTCGTTCCCCCCACTGCGCCTTCTCTCGCGGAGATGAGAAAAGAAACACATTGAGGACCGCCGGAGATGAATACTATATAAGAGAGTTGGCCTCGTTATCAGTCAATCAATCAAGTTTAAAGACCGATGCTTCTTGAACCCTGGAGCCTTTAAGTCAAAACAATAGGTTACGTTCATTTTTACACAAGTGAGCGAGAAATACTTACAATGAGCTGTAGCAGGAAGATCGTTTGTGGTTTGCGACCACAGAATTACGTAGTGACTAGCAAACCAGCCGACCTTCACACAAGAAAAATTTTGATTTTATGGTGATAGATCACATAAGCAAAGACCAGATGTTAGGCAAAAATTCCTATCCTTTATTTTTGGAAATATAATACGAACGATTTCATGGACATTCAGAGAATACTCTCGTCATGTGGTTCCGGATCGTCTCAATCTGGCGGAGGGAGCATTCCATTTATTCCAATTCATTTATTTGATACTTGCATTAAATTATCTTTGTTATACAACTATTTGTCTGTTAATACATTAAATATTATTCTGACAACTAATAGTAATTATGTTCATTCCACATGTTTTCAGCCTGTGTTTTTGTTCCGTCCTAGGTATAATATATTGTTACATATTCTAGGAAAAACAATGTCCGAATAATTGGCTGAATGGTCAGTGTACTGCCCTTCGGTTCAGAGGGTCCCGGATTCCATTCCCGGTGGGGTCGGGGATTTTAAAATCTTCTGATTAATTCTTCTGTCTCGGGGACTGGGGTTTGTATCCGACCCAACACTTTTATATTCAGGCAACACACTAAGCTGCCAACCACCACAGAAACACGCAATAGTGATTACATCCCTCCATATAGGGTTGGCGTCAGGAATGGCATCCAGTCGTAAAACAGGGAAAATCCACATGTGCGACGCAGTTCGCACCTGAAACCCCACAGCTGTGGTGAAAGAGGTAGAAGAAGAAGAAGAAAATAAAAGAATTCTAGGGAAAAAACCTGTCTCTTATGTTTCATTATCTTTTCTTTATTTTGTCCTTATTTCTTTTTATCGCATATATTTCAGAATAGAGAAGAATGTTTCTATTCTTCCCTGTGTAATCCATTTTTTGCTTAAAACTCTAACTATTGTACAGAATTCTTTCTCTCTTTGTGTTTTTGTTTTACATTACCTACCCAGACATTTTACTATGAGTGCATCAGTCTCCATACACACTCACAATAGATCCGCCTCTCCCAGTATTTCTTCACAAAATGAACGATTATTTCCGTCATGTTTCTCTCCCTCTCACCCTAATCATCCATATCCCCATGCCATTCCTGTTAGCTGTTAGGAAGACTTTCTTTCGTAATTTCTGTAAGTTAGCTAACAAGTAGGTTCTAATCGAACTTGGAACCAAATTAGAGCCCTTGAAGTAAGAAAAATCGACAGCGACAAGTAAATTCTCATATTCCACTTGACAAAATGCACGATTTCTTTAATAGATCAAATATTTATCCGAACCCAATTAACTGCACTGACTCACTGCCCTCCAGGGAGTGGGGGGGAGGCTCGATGACCTAGATGTTAGGCTCCTTTAAACAACAACTATCATCATTATCATCATCATCATGATCACTTCCTGCCAGTCCACTGTTCACATTTTTGTATGTCGCAGAAAATCAAGTTTAAAATGTGTTGTACTCAATTAATTGAAAGGCTACGGTTCAGATGATATTCCTACTACTTTTATAAATAGCGTTATGGATGATGACCTTCCTGTATTGACGAACATACTAAATGGAACTTTCCCTACACTCTGGTAAACAGCTAATGCAGACTGTAGCGATACATAGAAAACAACAGAAACCATAAAAAAGGGTGATTGCAATTTTTTGGACATATTTACAGAATGGATTAACAGAATAACAGAAAGGATTTTCAAGTTCCTTTGAGATATAAAGGTAACAACTAGCTGGATTCAAGAATTAAACAAATATTTAGAAAGAAATAATATGAGAAAAGAAGGAACTATGGGCAGAGAGATTTTTAGAAAGTGGGTTGTAAGTATGGAAGGATTCCAAGGAAGATTGAACAAGAAACCTGATTCGAAGTGGTCCGAGGGCAGAACGAAAGAGCATAGTTTAAAGATGAAAGGGTATTGGAAAGAACGGAAGAGAAAACAGCAAATTATGAAGAATTGAATTGAAATTGGCGCATGGTCCTTACCAGGCCTCATCGGAAAGGAGAAGGTATGGGCAAACTGTCAGGAAACATTACTAACAGGTAGAAGAAGAAAGTATGTTATATGATCATGGGTCTGGAGATGCTTTACTTCCATGTTAGAACTCGTGTTCAACAACACTATATAGTACATTAATTATGGGAAACACACAGGAATAGAACGATACATGAAATGTTCCAAATGCCCTCTGTTAGAATTGTACTCCAGGGATACATCAGTAGCCCGGATATTTAGGCACTAATGGGTTAGAATCCAAACTAATTTGTCGAGTAAAGTGAGTCGGCTAGCTCACTCTTCCTTATTGTACCGGGAGTAACATACCTTTTGGTGGTTCTGAGAGGCTGGACCCCTAAGGTATATGCAAATCTCGTAACACGACTGTTGTCCGGGCTAGGCTATATTAGTTACTCGTTTCAGTAAGTTTGCATTCCAACGTATTAATGCCTGAACATCCGATCTTTATACGTACATCAGCGCACCCGAGGTTCCATCAACGCTGACGGAATGTACGTTGAATATTTCATGTAATAAAAAGTTCCATGTGCCATCCTGGTACGCTCTGTTCCTCTGTATAGAGGAAGTATTCTATGTAGGCTTGTAGAAAAATAGTTCTAACATAAAATAAAACGTTTGCGGGCAGAATTCCGTACGATATTGCCCCCTATTTCCCGGACAAGCTCAGCCTGTGTACGAGAGATCCCGAGGTGGATCGTTCGTTAACGGGTTGTCTTTATTAAAGGCATTTAAAGGAACGAATATTCACGACGAGACAAAATTTAAACCACAGGCTTGACATTTATTCCAATAAGCATGAAATTAATCAAAAGGTATTCTTGCTGTTTTCAAAACATAAAAATCATGAGTTAATGACTTGGATTGAATTACAAAATTTGAATTATTTAGATCTTCACTCCCGTTGACAAGGGTTTGTTCTGTAAAAATAAAATAAAAACCAAAATTAGCCCTCCATTGGCTTAAAATTGAAAATAAAAGAGGATGAATCTCATCCTAAATCAACTTTGACTTTACATAACATTTCAGAGCAGAACCTTGCTTTAATCCTCATTAACAAAAATTAAATTCAAACTTTTCCACTAAATCACGTGGTTGATATAGTTTACCTTTCCTATCGTAACTTTACATTATTAACGCACTTCACATTATCTTTCTTAATCAGTGAATATCTTTCTTATAATATTCTGACACTATTCAATAAATTAATTTAGTGATTTAAGCTCTCAAAAATGATTAATTTGCTCAATTAGCATTGGTTATGTAATCCATGGCCTTTGGAGTTATTGTTAAATTTTAAAACAATATTTTCTGGCTTTAAAATTATTAACTAAATTACTTAAAATTAATTTGTTACGTCACTCGATTTTTACGTTACACTCATTTCAAAATTTACTATCCTTCCTCAAATTTAACAATCCTTGCTTTTGCCGTGAAACTACATGATATCATTCGCTTTTAGATTTAAGTTACTGAAAAATTAATTCTTATAATTCAATTTATCAAAATTCACAATGCACAGCAAAGAAATTGACCAACAAAAGCAACGCGGAAATAATCTGGGCCACCGTGGTGAACACGTGGTCAGATTACAACACATGAATCACAAAATATCACATCAAAATATTACACGCACTACACATATGATACACATAGTTTATGTACAGTATTCACACACGAATCCTAGGTTCATTATTACTATTTTGGGATATTTATCAAAAGAAGAGTTGATTGGATCAGATGGATGAGCATGTATTAATTAAACATACTCGCCACAGTATGAGATCAGTGATTGAATTTGAGTAATCATTTGGAAGATTACTGTAATTTCATTGCAACGGCGATCCAGTAAAATTTAATATTTTAAACAGAAGATGTGGTAGATAATAATCATCACGAACATCACAAAGGTTACATTTGAAAGTCGTCAGATACTTGCTCGATGAGCACAGATAAATCTATTATTATTCTCAAATACTTGAAATGAAACTCAAAACGTGTTCCATAATTATCTGAGAAGGCTGAGTTCCCATGACACACGCAGGACTACCATTAATCCAGGCAAATACATAAAAAGAGCACTCTTTAAATCATCCACAAGAATAAGCTGCATTTATTTATTGCTCACTAGCGAATGTACCCGTGCTTCGCTACGGTATTCTACATTGTATTCGAATATCGAACATGCAGTAAATAAGATTGTTTTAAAATTGCATGTCTCTTAGCGTTATCCGAGAAAGAGCATGGGGAGGTCCCCGTACGTTGTTTCCAATGTGAAGTGTTTGTTACGGATTTGTGATATAACGGCAGGCTCACTTGCCTACTGCCATTCACAATCGAGTTGGGAAGTTTACATTATAATTGCAGGCCCCATTGCCTACTACGCGGACAGAATCGATTTGGGGAGTTTTCGTTAAAATGGCAGCCCCCCTTTCCTACTTCCAGACAGATTACAGTTGAGGAGTTTCTATTATAATTGTAGGCAATTACTCTACTATCACTCGAAATTGAGTTGTGCAGTTATCATTATAATGTCAGGCCCATTTTCCTACTGCCAGCCAGCTTACTGCCAGTCACACCAAGTTGGTGAGTTTCCATCAAAATAGCAGGCCACTATGCCTAATGCCAGTCACATTTTAGATGAGGACATTTCTTTATGTTGGCGGGCACCCTTGCCTACTGCCAAACACAATCGGGTAGGGGAGGTTTAAACAAAAGTGCATGCTCACTTGCCTTCTGCAAGTCAAATCGAGAAGGGAACTATTCATTACAATTTTAGGCCTTCCTTACTAATGACAGTTACACAGGAGTTGGAGAAGGAACCCTTTCCTACTGCCAGTCAAAGTCGGTGTGGGGAGTACTGATTACAATATCAGACCCACCCTTTCTCGATCGCTAAAAATCGACATCAGTGAATATATATAGATCGACATACGAAAGTATATGCATGTTTACAATATTGGAGACCTTCATTTACAGATTACCTGCTACTAAACGTACGTCATATCGATAAAGGATTATACCATAAGACACCCCGGATTTAGTGGCCTAAATGGCTGGTCCTATGATATGTCATCTATTCTTGGGTCAGACTGAGTTAGAAACGTTGAACAGGGTAAAGGTTTTGTAAGATTATCTCGCTTTACATTACTTTTCGGATAATTATGTGACAGCTACATACATAGCATTTGGCTCACATATGGCTACTGGGTGGGCCAATTTTCGTGAAGAGTTTGATGATTCTGTATTTCATATTATTTCATATAAGTAATTGAAAGTATGAATTATGTATGTGAAAATTCCAAATTAACTTAACATCGATTAATAGAGAAAAATCAAACGTAAAAGGGATACAGATACGGCAAAAAGTCATAAGACCAAGGTTGTAGATCATTCCAAATTGAACGGAGATTGTGCAATCCGTTATGTGATAGGAATTTCCGAAGGTCTGCACCATCATTAAAATTGCCTGCATATTTCGATATTCTTCGGGGATAAAAAGTGAAAAATTTAATGATCTAGGATATTTTCCGTTCGTTACAGGCTAAAACGTACAATTTTGTCAAATTTCGGTTATCTTCTTTTTCTTCTGGCAGATTATGCCGCAATGTGGATTTTTGGCGAGGCGGGAAAAAATTAGGACTTTCAGGAAACTAAACCAAAAATTATGGAGATGGTCATTATTACCCCTTAAACGGAAAGCTGTACGAAAATTTCGCCAAAATAGTCAGTGTAGAGGCACACAGTCGTTACGATTTGATTTATATAGATAAGGAATCTGCTCCTTGTAAAACACCTTTTGGGCTATGTCCGCTGGACTTAACATGCAAAAGTGACCATTCATGATATCTCCCTTATTAATCCTCCTGACGAAAAAATGCACATGAAAAAAAAAGGTTTAGAGGTGGAATTCCATCACGTTTGGTCGATTTCCAGTCAGGTTGGTCTTGTTCTGTATATATTGTGGAGGAGTAAAATCACCATTTCGGTTCCCTATAAACCGCCAGTCCATTCCGGAACATGAAATATTATTTACGTTTAAAACCTACCTTTGGACAGGTGGATGCTAAATATAAATTTTGGTTCGAATGTCTTCAGTTGTTTTCAAGTTGTAAGGAATACGCTTTACACGCACCCGCTCGTGAGTCAAGTCCGATGGGACTTGTACAGAAAAACGGTCCGTTAATGATATCTCCCTTATTAATCCTCGTATCGAAATGATGCACATGAGAAAAAAGGTTTAGAAATTAATTTCTATCAAGGAAGGGAGATTTCCATTTGGTTGTGTATATTTTGTGGAAGTGCAAAATCACTGTTTCGGTTTCGTATAAACCCCCAGTCAGTTCAGGGATTTAAAAACAATATTTGCCCTAAAACCTGTCAAGGACAGGTGTATTCTAAATATGAGTCTTGGTGGAAATACATCCAGTAGTTTGTAGCACTCGCGTACATACGGCGTAATTAAGGAAGAAATAATGCAGTTAAGAAAGTTGAAAGTAATAGAAAATGGATTATAACTGAGGACAGCCGGATAACGACAAATATGTAAATGCCAAGTGAATGTATTGGAAAATCAAATGCCCCTCAATAAATTATGCTAGTGTGAGTTATGAATATAATAAAGCGGTAACAGAGGAGAAATTTAGGTCCAGTGATTCTTAGGTGAACAAATAATAAGAAGATGACTAATGGTGTTATTACTTAATCTATTCGAGGGCGGTTATAACAACCAACGATATTCCGCCAATATCCCGCAGATAGGCCGATTGACGCCTCTCTTGCCTTCTACCCAAGGAACAACCACGAATTTAAAAGCATGATGAGGAAAATGGCAATACGTTACTTCCCTGCTGGCATGCAGTCAGAGACGTTGCCATTGTAACCTGTAGGTTCGTTGTCGGTCTGTCGGTCACTCAATGCAGAGCATGATACCAGCGGAAAATTGTAAATTTCTCCGTCATGTGAAGAGTAAGGTAAATTATGAACATAACGAAAGTTGTTTATACTGAAGAGGCGTTTCACGTACGGTAAACGAAGTTTACAGAAAATCAATAGTATAAGAGAAAATGGAGGAAAACCATTCTGGTTTTCCTATAAAACCACCGTCTTTTCTAAGATTTTTAAATGATATGCATATCGAAACCTTCCCCGGGATGAGTATACTCTAAATATGAAGTTTCGTTGAGATCTATCCAGCCGTTTTGAAGTGATGGTGGAAAAAACATTCTGGGTTTCCTATAAACCCCCGGTCTATTCAAAGATTTTAAAATAATATGCATATCGAAACCTTCCCCGGGATGAGTATGCTCTAAATATGAAGTTTGGTTGAGATCTATCGAGCCGTTTCGACGTGATAGTGGAAAAACCATTCAGGTTTTCCTATAAACCCCCGTCTATTCAAAGATTTTAAAATGATATGCATATCGAAACCTTCCCTGGGATGAGTATACTCTAAATATGAAGTTTGGCTGTGATCTATCCAGCCGTTTCGACGTGATGGTGGAAAAACCATTCTGGTTTTCCTATAAACCCCCCGAGTATTCAAAGATTTTAAAATGATATGCATATCGAAACCTTCCCCTGGATGAGTATACTCTAAATATGAAGTTTGGTTGAGATCCATCCAGCCGTTTCGACGTGATGGTGGAACAGACAAACAAACAGACAGACAAACAGACAAACAGACAAACAAACAGACACGAAAAGTAAAAACCATCGATTCGGTCTTGAGTTGACCTAAAACGGATAAATATCTGAAAAACTGGCAAAACAAAAGAAATTACAGACAGCGGACCCCCTACAATTTTATTTATATAGATTACCTTTAAATTCGCGTTTAACCCGATCTCATAATTTATTATTATCAGTGATTATTAGATCTACCATCCGAATCTGGATTAATCTGAGATCAGATGACACAATCCTAACTAATCATCGAATAATGCATCATATGAAAATCAACCGCGATCTGATAAAGTGAGACGTTACCCAGATCATCTCCTACAATGTTTCATGAAGTCAAAATCATTAATAAAATATTTTTTATCTGAGAGGCAAATATTATTAAATCTTGTTTTAGATAATGGCATAAGAATGGGGAAATACTCAGATGACAAGTTACAATTAGCTACTATAATAGAACCTCAACTCACAATCACACATGTAACAAGACTAACATGACCCCAATGAAATGGAAGATCGAAAATATGCCTAAATAATGCAAATATTATACAAATACTTGCTAAGAGAAGATCATTTAGTTTCTACATAGATGAACAGATAGATTACATAAAATTTTACTCAAATTTTATGATGGAACTCGATTCTCAGGAGACGCATTCACACTCCCATGCTGAAACTCATCCTTCTCGCTCTCCATCTTGATGTTACAATTTGCCTACCGGTACATGATTAGCAATTCATGGCGACAGCAAAGTCCAGGTCCCACTCTGGCTTCGTTGCTCCTCTTGATGATAGAAAACACATCTCGAAGCAGACGACGATGGTATCTCATGGGCTGTGGTCCTCTTCACGTTCAAGTTAAAAATAGCTGAAACTGATACAAGAAAATTGTAGAATGTGCACGAGTCAGTCAAAAGTTTACTAATTCGTCGAAGACCAAACGTAACTTTGGGCTCACGCTGACGTGACGATAGCATAAATACGAGGGGATAAGTAAGTAAATAAGTAAGAGAGTGATTTAATAATTGCTGAGGATTTTTATAGCCTCCGGTTCAGAGGTGTGTCCCGTGTTTTAAATGACTATTGGTTCCCAACTGTACACATTCATTGGTCGAGATAATTCTGGAATCACTTGGCAGCTAGCGGTCAGACACATGAGTTAGTCCGTAACCTTGAAGAGTCCAGTCCAATCACGTGACTGCCACATGTTATCGATCGAAGGGACGGTAGAATAATCAATACTTCACCCTCGCTGACAATTTGTCAATCCACTTGTTGAATATTAACACAGCTCGCTAGCAATAAAACTTAGCCATTCTCACACAATGAAATAAATTATGCTGCTTGTTGCGGTCGTGTAAATAAATGTTTATTATACGCCAATATTAAAGGGGACAATATACACAGTTCAAAAAATTAGGGGAACATGTTTTTGAACGTATGCCATGCTCCACAAAACAATACCTCATACACAGGTATATTACCATCTAAACCTTCATTCCTTACCGTTGAAGTATACAAAAGAACAACGATGGATTCGCGTTCGTTTTCAGAACACAAAAGGAAATGTCCAAATAGGGGCGAAAACAAAGTGACAGCAGTCTTCCAGGGTGGATTTTTTATAACAGTTGGAGAGCTTCAGAATGGCGTATGTCCTTTACGAGCATTTATCACAGCTTGGCACCTATGTGGCATGCTCCGTATAAGTCGCCGGAGGTCACGTTGCGGTATCAGGTCCCATTCTTCAATGAGAGCCTGTTAGAGGTGTTCGAGAGTCTGTGGTGGAACAGGATGCCCAAGAACACTTCTGTCAAGCCTATCCCACAGATGCTCTGCTCCATGGGATTAAGGTCGGAAATCACTGCTAGCCATTCCATCTCTTGAATGTCCAGTTCTCTCAAGACAAGTCTGGTGATGCGCGCTACATGAGCTCTGGCATTGTCGTGCATGAGTACAAATTAAGGCCCAACACCGTATGCAGCAACCAACACATTCTGTAGTAGTGTCTGCTCGATGTACCCCGCAGCGGTACGATTACCACGGACGACGACATGATCCGTAAGGCCATCAATACTGATGCCACCCCGCAGCATCAGAGAACCTTGTCCGAATTGGTCGCCTTCCTAGACAACAATTATCATGTACTGCTCATTACGGAGTTTCCATACACGTTGACGTCTATCACACTGCATCAGAGGAAATCTGAACTCGTCTGTGAACAACACAGGTCTCCATTGGCAAAGTTGCCAGTTGACGTGGGTACGGGCAAACAGAAGGTGAGCTGCGCGATATTGCTGCGTTGAACGGGGCTAAGGTATGCTGTACGGCCATTGGAACCCCACCTACCACATTAACGTTTATATATCATACTTACAGAACTCGTTTTCCTAATTTTTTTGAGCTGTGTATGGTTTCCTCTACTATGTGTGAGGAATGTGTTTTCAAAGTTTTTACACCCTGTAAAATACCGGTATCTAAAATATGAGGCCATAAATCTCTCTCTAACTACAATCCTGTGTCCATACTCCCCGCGCTTTCTGAATCACTTGAACAATTATTAGATGAGCAAGTTCTGGAGTACATTTACTGCCATATCTGACCTCAGTCGGGTTTGAATTTGCGCCAACGTTTTACGTTCAAATGTATGTTAGGTAACACAGTAGATCACTTTGCTGATAGATAGCGGGCAGATGAACGTTCTACTAGAGCTTGGGGTAATTTACCGTATTCTGGGATGCGTAATCTAATCAAACACGTGCCGATCCTGCGATCTCTGAAGTGCGTGATTGGAATTCAAGTGGCTCTGAGTGATATAACGTATAGTTATGGAGGTAAAATGTTTTACTAGATCATCTTTTTGAAAAGAATACAACACTCCCGTTCCCAGTTTCGGATCGCCTGAAAGTGGTGAGGAAGTAATCATTTACTGTAACACAAAATGTGTTTTGATACGTGGTTTTCTTTATAACAATTTGTTTATGTATAGGGTTGATGCGTAATTTCGTGCGGTATTCTTTTGGGTTGGCAACAATGCGGCGTGAAGGGATTGCTTATCGTTATTCCATGTTTTATCTGCATGTCGAGTTTGTGTGTTGTGAAGCACAGATTTTCTTGATTGTGAAGGTATTATTTGTGTTTATTTCCGACAAACGGATACGGAATGTCAAGTTGAGAAAAGTGAGCATTTCCCAGACATTTTGCTTTTTGAGTTTAACCGAGGATCCAGTGCAGCAGGAGTTACGAGAACAATTTTTGAAGTGTGCCGGAATGAAGCAATTGCTGAAAGAACAGCACAAAAATGGTTTTCCCGCTTTCGAGCAGGATTGTTTAAATTGTCTGATGATCCACGTTCTGGAAGACTTTCAGATTTTGACGAAAATCGCTTGAATGAGTTGCTGCAAGAGAATCCTCGTCAAACAACGTGGGAAATGGCGCAAGTTTTTGAATATGAGGAGTCAACAATTGTACGCCATATCATTCGATGGGTAAGGTACAGGAATTGGGTATATGAGTACCACATGTGATAAGGGACAAGGTTTGTCCGCATACAGCGCAATTGACCAAAGGTGTGATTGCTCAACTTGGCTGGAAATCTCATCCTCATCCTCCGTATTACCCTGAACTTGCCCCCTCACATTTCCATCTTTTTCCACTCTCTTTCTAACCACATTCAGGGGCAAGTGTTCTCTGGCGAAACTTCTCTTGACCAATGGCTAACAGATTTCCTCCAGTCAAAACCAAAACTGTTCTATAGGCGAGGCATTCATCTGCTACCTGAACGTTGGCAGGAGGTCATAGAAAATGGAGGTGAATTACAGTGCGTGACAGTGGCGGGAAAATAAAACAAAATATAACAATCGCACGAACTTACTAAATTAAACATTACAATTAAACCTATTAGCTATTTACACTCAGTTTCTGGACTGTAAATGTTTTGCCCTAGACGTTAAGAGTGACATATTCTAGGGCAACATGTATCTTACCCTCCCAAAGGTGAATTAGTGATTACTTTTGTGTGTGTTTTTTTTTTTTTTTTTTTGCTAGTCGCTTTACGTCTCACCGACACAGATAGGTCTTATGGCGACGATGGGATAGGAAAGGCCTAGGAGTTGGAAGGAAGCGGCCGTGGCCTTAATTAAGGTACAGCCCCACCATTTGCCTGGTGTGAAAATGGGAAAACACCGAAAACCATTTTCAGGGCTGCCGATAGTGGGATTCGAACCTACTATCTCCCGGATGCAAGCTCACAGCCGCGCGCCTCTACGCGCACGGCCAACTCGCCCGGTGCTTTTGTGTGATAAGCCTGTACAGAATTATCCTAGAATTGCAACATGCAATTCAATTGAATGAATGAATGTAAATGAATGAACGCATGAATAAATTATATCATAATTGAATTGTGTTCATGCATTAATACACACTCTGTAACATTCACAAGATCATTTTGTCAATGCATGTACAATTTTTTCCGGCCCCGTGGTGTAGGGGTAGCGTGCCTCTCTGTCGCCCGGAGGCCCCGGGTTCGATTCCCGACCAGGTAAGGGATTTTTCTCTCGACCTGAGGGCTGGTTCGAGGTCCACTCAGCCTACGTGATTAGAACTGAGGAGCTATCTGACGGTGAGATGGCGGCCCCGATCTCGAAAGCGCAGAATAACGGCCGAGAGGATGCGTCGTGCTGATCCTCGTACTCTGCCGGCCTTCGGGCTGAGCAGCGATCGCTGGGCAGGCCAAAGCCCTTTCAAGGGCGTTAAGTGCCGTGGGGTTTTTGGTTTGGTTTTATGTACAAATTTTAGGGTTTATAGTATAGGAATGGTAGTAAGTTAAAGCCGTATGTTACGTGTCGCACAGCGAGTCAGTGGGGCGATATGCATGATTTAATACCCGCGGTGGAAGCTGTTCATGATCTCTTTTGTACCCTACACAATAGTGATTCTAATAAGGGCGCAAGTACTACGACTGCACTGTTGAAGGTTGGTAAAGATACCAGAAACGCTATGCATAAAGACTGCTCACTAGACTTCGATAGCTCCTTTGACACTACAGAAATTCTGACATGATAAATGTCCTCGCAGTTGCGGTCAATTTATTTTGGTTCTTATTTGAGCGACCATGACCAGCGGGTAACAGTAAACGACAAGGCCTCCCACAGGGCAGTGTTCTCGGCCCCCTGTTTTTCTGTATCTTTATTAATAACATATCGTCTCTTATAGAGCAAAACCCGTATCGTATTTATGCCGAAGATCTTCAAATATATTAGCACTGAGGCGAGGCAATACAACATATGAGCAATGACCTGCAACGAAATTCTCCTATACTGAATTGAACAGAGACCCGGGCCCAATAGGGCCACGAAAGTTGCTGAGCTGCTTAGGAACACCAGAAACCCCATCTATCCTGCTATAATAATAATAATAATAATAATAATAATAATAATAATAATAATAATAATAATAATAATAATAATAATAATAATAATTTCGTGTGGCTATTTCCAGCCGAGTGCAGCCCTTGCAAGGCATACCCTCCGGTGAGGGTGGGCGGCATCTGCCATGTGTAGGTAACTGCGTGTTATTGTGGTGGAGGATAGTGTTATGTGTGGTGTGTGAGCTGCAGGGATATTGGGGACAGCACAAACACCCAGCCCCCGGGCCATTGGAATTATCCAATGAAGGTTAAAACCACGACCCGGCCGGGAATCTAACCCGGAACCCTCTGAACCGAAGGCCAGTATGCCGACCATTCAGCCAACGAGTCGGACATATATCCTGCTGAATGAAAACATTACTCCCTACAGAAAAACAGAAATTAGGTGTAATGATGAATACTTGATTGGTCTGTTCATACTAGAGAAATCCGAAGAAGGATTTTGCAAGCTACAGTTCAGGTTGTATCAATTTCACCATAGTATATTGTTTATATTATTGTCATTACTTCTGTAGTACGTTTTATTTTAAATTCCATTCTACCTTACTGCCTTCTCATATTGGAATTATTTCAATTTTATCACTTGTATATTACGAATGCTGACCATTAAAATGAGCTTTGCTCGTATAATATCTTTAGTAATAAATTAAACTGAAAAAGGATTGCAGATCGTCCTTTTCTTTGAGAATCCCCTTAAACTTCATAAGTTAATAGTATTCAAATTGGTCTGATGATAAATAAAACAAAAACTACTCTAACCTCATCAACAGCTTTGAGCAGGAAGTTAAGGTCATACAATATGTAGATCAGACAGTTTCATTTCTGAGCAGGCAGTAGAAAGATATGAGAAGGGCAATGGGAAATATTTGGCATTAGTATTGTTCTTTGACATTTATCCTCAAAAATGCGATTGTCATGAAAAACAAATGGGGGATGCTCAACAAGTGTGTACTGCCCGTTCGTGATTAAATGAAGCTTTTTTGCTAGAAGGGCCTTCTGTATGTCCCTCATTCATGGCCATCCATCAGTACTTCCTATTACAAACTATACAGTTGCTAGGTAACATCAAATTTTGTATCGCTAATTTCATGAAGCACATTCTCAGATTAGCCCAGCCATAATATATATTTATGTCAAAGAGAAACCGCCATAAAGATACAAATGACCGGATGACATTATCTCATATGACGACAATGGTTTTTTTATATATCACTATTTTTGATACGTTAACAAGATAATTCATGCTTTTATCTTCATTTTGGTGTATCATATTTTATATTTCGCAGGAAAGTTAATGAATACAAAAGATTTTGCGTTTGTGTAAATATCACAGTCCGCCTCTGTGGTGTAGTGGTTAGCGTGATTACCTGCCACCACCGGAGGTCCGGGTTCGATTCCCGGCTCTGCCACGAAATTTGAAAAGTGGTACGAGGGCTGGAACGGGGTACACTCAGACTCGGGAGGTCAACTGAGTAGAGGCGGTTTCGATTCCCACCTCAGCCATCCTGGAAGTGGTTTTCCGTGGTTTCCCACTTCTACTCCAGGCAAATGCCGGGATGGTACCTAACTTAAGGCCACGGCCGCTTCTTTCCCTCTTCCTTGCCTGTCCCATCCAATCCTCCCATCCCTCCACAAGGCCCCTGTTCAGCATAGCAGATGAGGCCGCCTGGGCGAGGTACTGGTCATCCTCCCCAGTTGTATCTCCCGATCCAGAGTCTGAAGCTCCAGGACACTGCCCTTGAGGCGGTAGAGGTGGGATCCCTCGCTGAGTCCGAGGAAAAACCGAACCTGGAGGGTAAACAGATTAAGATGATGAAGAAAAAGAAGAAGAAGAAGTAAATATCACAATATTTATTTTTGGTCCTTGGTCAAGTGATCCTTAACCTCACCCAATTTTGTAATAATTTATATAGAGTCCGAATTTTAAGGCAGTAATGGGTTAGAATGCAAATTTATTGAAGCGTGTAACAAGTATTGTCTACCCTACACAACGGATAAGTTATGAGTCTTGCATAAACTGTAGGGGTATGGCCAATCAGAACCTCTAGAATTTATGTTACTATTGCTGCATAACGGAAGGACCGACTAGACGACTCTTCCTAATAGCTAAAATATTTTCCATTCTAACATGTTACTACCCCAAAGATTCGGAGTGAAGACTAATCAAGTAGGCTGAGTGGACCTCAAACCACTTCTCAGATACTGGTTGGGAATGAAACCCCACACATGGAATAAAGAGGCAGACTCTCTATCCCTAAACCATGGACCCGGCTCTGCGTAGATACCCAAAGCACGGAGATATTTTTATAAGCTGCAGCGAATTCTAAATATCCTACAAGTTTCTTGAAGGATGTCGTGTAACAGAAAACTGTTGTGTGATGGAAGCTCAAGAATAGACAATCTCACTCTGCTGCTGGCTTTTTAAAAGTCTAATATTCTCCGATATATGATGTCAGCCTTTGTTCGCGTGAGGTAAGTACACGCGCGGGACAATAGGTTTACAGCTGACACTCTACAGGTTCGTTAACATGGAACAGTAAAGTGTAATAAGTCATTTGCAGTAAGTGCCAGTCAATTGTACAAGGCTCTAAAAGTAAACGCAATGCACTGGACAACTAATGTCTCAATGTCCCGCTACATTTCTAAGTCGATTAATAGAAACTTTTTTATATTAATTGTGATTTTGATGTTATTATGTTATGTTTTGGGTCATCTGCTCAAACACCACCCTGAACCAGACTCCATCGTCTGTGTCTTTCTCTCAGAAATTCATAAAATGCTGAATTCTTCACAACTCGCCTACCTGGGAAATTCCTTCATTTACCGCTCCTCGCACCAAGATAGAAATAACGGAGCATTTTTTTTTTTTGCTAGTGGCTTTACGTCGCACCGACACAGATAGGTCTTATGGCGACGATGGGACAGGGAAGGGCTAGGAGTTGGAAGGAAGCGGCCGTGGCCTTAATTAAGGTACAGCCCCAGCATTTGCCTGGTGTGAAAATGGGAAACCACGGAAAACCATCTTCAGGGCTGCCGATAGTGGGATTCGAACCTACTATCTCCCGGATGCAAGCTCACAGCCGCGCGCCTCTACGCGCACGGCCAACTCGCCCGGTACGGAGCACTTTATAGTACCCTTTTTGCATTGCCGACCTACGGAACTAGCACATCCACCAAACTCTTTCATTAATATGACGTGAATAGAGAAAAATCCACGAGAAGGTCATGGTTATACAAAGCGGACACGCATTCAAAGCTGCTAAATGACTTACTAAATGATATACTATTTTATATTCTCTGAACTTTAGTTAAATTAATAAAATATTACGATTTTAATGGTTTGCTTATTTCTTAGTAATTAGTACTTTAGTGTTTAATTCCTTATTTAGTACTTTTCAGTTATCTCTATTTACTGTATTGAATCATGTTTAGTAACTGAAGCGCTATATTTAATCTTGTTTATATATATATATTGCTCATCAACACATGCTTCGCTGCGGAATTCTACATTGTATACGGAGTTCTAGGTAAAATACTGTACACTTTGTGAATAAGATTTATTTATTTTGCATAGTAACTGAGTTGGTGGCTACGTTTATGGAATAGGTTTCCTACACGCCGAATTTCTGATCGTAGAGTCTTTACCAGAGTTTACAGCACATTGCAGGAAACAGGTATTTTTCTTAGTTCCCAATTTTCTTCTGAAAATATATTTCAACAACCTGTACAGGAAGAGCAACACAATCTTGAAATGGTGCAGCGTAGTTATGTTACAAGCACACAGCGATTTTCTACACGTATCAATGTCCCACAAACACGTGTATGGCGAACATTACATGCGTAAAACTTGTACCCATTTCAAAATGTCAAAGAGGTTGGGTGGGTAAGACATATACCGTGCAGAGATGCCAACTATTACGATTTAATCGTAATAATTACAAATCACCCACCATAATTACGCCATTACGAATCACACACACCACAAATTACGATTTTGATTTTGTAAATCTAAGTGTATGAAGTGTTCAAAGGAATGCCATTACAGCTCGAATTCTCAGAATATTCTTTTCGGATTTCTCAGTAATCATTTAAACCCCTTTCGTGTCCCTGGTTTAAGAATATTTCGAGTCTTCACGCACCGAACGCGGTGTGTGCTTCTAGTATCGAAAACATAGGCACCTGTGAAGTGGTTTATCTTGCGGAGTTGTTGTCTTTGTTCATCACATGATCAGACTTCCATGCAAGTATGAGATTTCTTTTGTCTTTGTTTTGGCGGCAAAGTGGTAACAAATTCAGTTTGATTGTGAATACTGTGTACGTGACTGTTGAAGAAGCATTTATTGTGATTTTGCATGTCAAATTTACATATATTGCTCTTCTATAATAGGATATATGCTAATCGTATGTTACGAAATGCGCAAGGTTTGAAATAATGAAGCGATTTCTGGTGCAGGAAGACACGTGTAATGACGCTACCGTGACTGTGACGCTAGTACGGTAATAAACCAAAAATAGTTCAAAAATTAGGTATGGATACTCGAATGCATGGCCCTGTTTACTGCGTTTCTCAAAATCTCATTCGCACGTGTTTTGTAGTGTGTGTAGCTGCGATTTTTCAAATGCGCGTGATGAGGAAGAACAAGACTGAATTCCGTGCTAGTATGAACTCTGAACTGTTAAGTGCTCTGTTAGTGCAGAGTATGCACATTGTATTAAAATAAAAAGCACGTTTACCGAACAGGAATTACAAGCTGCTAAGAGAGCAAATACAGTACTCAACAAAAGAAATGATCCTTCAACTTCCACTCAGATGTGTACTGCAGATCACCTGTTACTTTAGCAAGAATCATACACTCCTTATATGCCAGTCTTTAAATTTTTACATCTGGTGCAATTGTATGTTGTTCATTGATTTTTCAATGATATGTACGTTAGTAAGATCTCTGGAAAAAAATTATACGGCCGCCGCCCCCCCCCCCGCGTGCCCTAACGGGTGTATTACGAATTGCCTTTCTTGAAAGTTGGCATCTACGGTATTATACGTGAACGCCGCTAGCCCAGAAACAAATATACATTAAAAGTGTTTCCATTCGAAATAGGTCATATGTCCTTATGAAGTTTTTGCTTCAAGTGATCATCCCTGTCATTTCCCTGAATAATGATCATTCCACCTGGCACATTCTGTATTTAAAACATTATTTTAATAATATACTGATACATCAGTTAATATATCGACGTACTTATAAAATACTCATTATGTAGTTGTAAATAACTTGCTTAATTAACCTGTTAGATGTGGAATAAGACCACCTGAAATTAATATTGCTAGCATAAGTCATTCAATCAATCTTTCCTGAGCATCCTGGTCTTCATTGTTATTTACTGCTATTAAGTCATTGTAGTGGCGCTCCGACAAGTAGTCCCCTATCAAGTCTCTGGGTGAACACCATCACCCTCTCCTCTACGTGCAATATTGCCAAATAAGTGCATTTTTCTTGGGAAACAAATTTCCAACTCAACGTTGAAAACATCCTAGGGATACAAGCTACGAATTTTAGGTAAATAAAATATGACAATCAATTCTTGACTTATTCCCTAAAATTACAATCCTTTTCTTAATTATCGATATCCGGTCGATTAGATTAGTAGTTCGCCTTTACCTACCACTACGAGCGCTAATGTGATCCAATGCAGAGTTTCACTTAAGCCCTTATAACTACATTCGGTGTGGATATTTTTCAAACAAATATAAAACTACTAAGAGTATTGAAGCAAGGAACATGTTTCAGAAAGAATTATGAAAATAAGTTAATTTGGCTAGGATTTAAATAAAAAAGAACACGACAGAGCTCGATAGCTGCAGTCGCTTAAGTGCGGCCAGTATGCAGTATTCGGGAGATAGTGGGTTTCTAACCCCACTGTCGGCAGCCCTGAAGATGGTTTTCCGTGGTTTCCCATTTTCACACCAGGCAAATGCTGGGGCTGTACCTTAATTAAGACCACGGCCGCTTCCTTCCCAGTCCTAGCCCTTCCCTATCCCATGGTCGCCATAAGACCTATCTGTGTTGACGAGACGTAAAGCCAATAGCAAAAAAATGGTACACGATTAAAGAAACAAGCGGTTTCAGGCTGTTTTCCGGAACTGCATTTAGGCCGGAAGTAATTTTCAAAATTTATGGTTTTGAATTTGATAGAGTCATCCAAGACTCACAGCCTGAAACCTTTCCGGGCCCTTTAGCCCTTTAGCCCTTTAGCCCTTAAGCTTTCTGTACAGTTGCGCAAAATTGCTTAATTTTCGATTTTTATTTAGTCTGCTAAGACTACCCAATTTTCAGTTCGTTTAAAATTGAGCCATTCGGTTTTTTTTGGTTCTGTCCAAGAAATATGGAACATTCTTCTCGAACACAACATCTCAAAAGCTCCCATTTTCTTTTTTATCTGATGCGCTAACAGTCTTCTCCGCCAAACCGTAAAGAACGGTAAAGAAGGTGAGTGTGTGAACCATTTCCACTTAATTATACGAGGCTCCTGACTTATCCTGCCTCCTTGTTCAAGCGTTATTCTTTTATGATCCCGAACATATTTTGCGAAGCTTACGGAGTTTCTCATTATACGCCCTTCATTTTTCGAAGTGTCGGACTTGTGGGCGGTAGAATAACGTTCACTGCTTGTGGTACGAGATTACAGATAGAAGGGACTCGGGGACTCATAACTTAGGAGTGTGTATTGGCGACAACGGAGGCCTTGGCTGAGTCCTGACATAGCATGCAATTACGTGTGCCAGGCCCCTAACTTTCATCTATCCTATCCTATCCTTGTTTTTTTCTGATGATGTCCTTCTTAGGCCGATACCTTCATTTATTTATTTATTTAGTATCCATGAAAAAGCCCTACTTTGTCCAAGATATTAGGGCTGTGGGTTATAACTAGTTACCTTAAATAGTACAAACATATAATACAAAATTTTTGAAGTGAGTGATTACACACACAAATTTACTAAACTGAGAGAAAAGGAAGAAAATATTCTTAATTTTTTCTAAAACATACTGCAAAAACTTAAAAATTTATTCAAACAACAGATCTTGTGAAATATCCTAAAAATAGGTTTGACTAGCATTAATGTACAACAATTTAAGTGCTGTTCCAAAATATATCTAGCTTTGCTGAAGAATGGACAATAGATCAAGGTGTCGGATCCCTTTTATGTTTTTCCTCCGATTAATAGAGTGTGGTTTAGATGATGATTATCGGGTGACGGAAGTGAAAAGTATGCTAGACAGAATAGAAATGGGAGAAGAGATTCATAAGAAAAGTAACGATCAGAGTGAAGGACATGGGGAAACAGATGATTAGGGTCGAATGTGAGACTTAAAGAACATTATCAGAAATTTGTGAAATTATTCAAAATATGTCATACTACAGTTTAATATCACAAGTTTTCAACAAGAAAGTTTCAGTGTCATCTTAAGTGGCTACTGAGGTCCATTAACCTTCTCTTCAAGATGTAAATTCAAGTTGCTTTCAGCCGAATTTCACTCGAACTTTGATACAGCAACTTTAGCCATAGACCTTCTTGTTATTATGTGGATAAGGCCTGGATTGTCTATTTTATAAAATATTTTAAAATTACTAGTGCAATATCAAACCAACTTCAACCTTTTCTTCGCAAACATTTTAAATGAAGTTTCAATTGTAAATTATTATATAAGAACTCATAACAATTTCTCACATTGTATAATACTCATTTCCAATCTTATATTCTCATTTGTATATTTTTACCATGACAATCAGGATCCCGATTTTTATCTTTAAAGTATGAGTGTAAAAAGGCTGATGATGCCCTTATAAAGGGAGAAACATGTCCCTTCAAACTTTAGTGTATTAGGATATAAGTCCTAACTTTGGAAATTCAATTGTATTGAATAGGTTGATCCTAATAAATTTTGGTACTGTTTTAAACTTATGTCAGTAAGGAAAGAAATACTCCCAAATAGAGAACTAAGAGGTGTGTTGTGGCGGATATTGGTATATATAAAAATCAGCTGGTGAGAGAGGAAAATAATGAAAATCATTGTTTACTCTGTGGAGAAATAATGGAAGAGTCTCATCTATTGAGAGTATGTAGGGGAACTGTTGCACTTAGAATTAAATATTTTGTTTAAAAATAGAGAGAAGGAATTCTTTACAATAGATAAATTTTCAAACAAATAATGGATCACACCAGAACGAATAGCAAATTTTCTCTTTTGTATTTTAAAAAGTATGTGGCAGAAGGAAATGAAAAGAGATTAGCATTAACTGAAAGTGCAAAGAAATACTCACGCCAATTATAATAAAGGTAAGATACATGTTGTCCTAGACAATAAAACACCACTTAATGCGACACTTCGGAGATACAAATCGATATTTTGGTCATCATGATGAAATTTTTATGACTGAAATTGAAAGGATTGAGTTTTGTTTCTTCTTGTCACTAAGTTATTCCGCTGAATGCAAACAATTTGTCACTGTAATAATGCTTTGTTTTCCAATTGTAATTTTACATTTAAATCCCATTTCCTCTCATAATAGTTTTCCAAATGTAAGAAAATTTGTATGGTATATGTATCACAGCTATATTAAAGAAACCTGCGTATGGAATTTTTTATTGCAGAATTTTTTCAAAAAGTAGGGATCTTAGAACGTAAAAATTACACAAATTTTAGTTCGATATACCTCCTTATATCAATTATGTACAGAGAAATCGATACTTAGTACTTTTAAAAGAAGTATTATCTACCTAATTCGGCATTTACATGAACATGTTAATTAAATTTCATGAAAAATGGAATTGAACATTTCAAAAAAGTAAAAAGTATTAATTGCATATGAAAGAAATATTCATGATATCTCTACTTTTGTAGGTGACATTACCACAAAATTTTATGAAAATGCATTAGGTAAACGTATATTTTTATCTCCGGAGTGTCGCCTTATTGCCTGGAACAAAAATAAATGGCTTTCATTTTAAAAACTGCAATTTACAAGTTAAGTGGAAATAATAATTAGGTGGAAGTGTAATGTCCAAGCGGACAAATTTAAATGTAATAAGAATATTATGCATGTGTCAGAATAATGAATTGTAGTGAATGATTGCTCTCTCGCCAGTTCCAGGGGACGGGAGTGCTCCATGCTAAATAGAGGGTGGTTGTCCCGTCGTACTTCCTCTTAAAACAATAACCATCACCACCATATTTTCCGGCTGCATGGCTAAATGGTTATAATGCTGGCCTTTATTCCAGAAGATCCCGGGTTCGATTGCCCATCTGGCCACGGATTTTAAGCTTAATTGGTTAATTCCGATGGGTGTTATTCTGGGTGTGTGCCGTCTTCATCACTAGAATTCATCCTAGACATGGCCCCATCCTCACAGTCGCGCAGGTCGCCTATGAGGCGTCAACTCGAAAGACCTGTACCAGGTGTCCGGCTCCGTGAGGTCTTGTGTTCGATTCCCGGCAGGGTCGGGAATTTTCACCATCATTGGTTAATTTCGCAGGCACGACGGCTGGGTGTATGTGTCGTCTTCGTCATTATTTCATCCTCATCATGATGAGCATGTTCCTACGGGGGTCAAACCAGAAGACCTGCACCTGGCGAGCCGATCATGTTCTCGGACACTAAAAGCCAAACGCCATTTCATTTTCTTATGAATTATTATTACTATCAAACTGACTAGATAATTTCTTTTGACAACACCTATTCTAGCGAACTTCCCTCACAGTTCCACTCTGACATTTCTCAGTCGTTAGAAGTAAACGCATTTTCTAAAACCGTACTCTTAGACAAGTTTGGGTGTTTCCAGGCTGAGGCAACTGACATATTCTCTTTATTATTACTGTAAGTACATTAAGTAAGTGCATTAAATAAGTGCGTAGCATTCTTCATGTCCAGCATGTTATGAATAAAAGCAACTCCCTGAAATCTAATAGATTTCTGGATTTACCATTCTCGTGCTATACGTGACCAGAAATTATGAACTAACGCTTCCTCACAGCGTGTCGGCACAGAGTCTTCCGTAAGATGGATCGTGATCAAGTCTGGTTATTACTAATTATTCCTAGTTCTATTCTTTGAATCT
Source organism: Anabrus simplex (assembly GCF_040414725.1). Lineage (NCBI taxonomy): Eukaryota > Metazoa > Arthropoda > Insecta > Orthoptera > Tettigoniidae > Anabrus > Anabrus simplex. The sequence goes on along the minus strand of NC_090279.1, from coordinate 213,085,087 downwards.
GTAATGGCCGTGGCATCATTATTCCGGCTGGTCTAGCACGACATATTGGCGAGGGATTTTATGTCTGCTCAGATACGGGCAGGACAATCTGTGACCTTACATGTTGTATGGAAGTTCATGAATATCATTTCCAGGGACTTATTCATCTTAAAACTAGCCACCCTCCCAGGCTTCGCTCAGTCTGTATTTAGGATTCTCGCCCAGATGGCAGATTCCCTATTATTTGTTTAGCTAGCCTTTTCTTAAATATTTAAAAAGAACGTATTCGTCTACTAATGTCATTCCACACCATCTCTCCACCGACAGTTCGGAACATACCACTTAGTCGAGCAGCTTGAAAATTTTTCGTAACACTATTCCTTTGTAGAAATAGCCCGGAAAAAACCGTGCTGCTTTTTCTCTGGATATTGTACAGTTCTCTTATGTAGTAGTACTTATCCTTAACCGAATTAGTGGCATCCTCGAAGGAAAGTTCATTCCTCAACAAGCTGGTTTTCGACCTGGAAAGTCATGCTGCAGTCAAATCCTGAACCTTACTCAACACATCGAGGATGGTTTTGAACAGCGTAAGGTAACTGGAGTTGCCTTTGTTGACTTAACAGCTGCCTATGACACCATCAACCACAGGAAGTTACTGAGGAAAATTTACCAGCTCACTAATGATTATCAACTAACATCTCTTATTGGCATTCTCCTGCAAAATAGAAGATTCCAAGTCTCTCTCCATGGTAAGAAGAGCAGATGGCGCGTACAAAAGAACGGTTTACCTCAAGGCAGTGTGCTAGCCCCTGTGCTCTTTAACATTTATACTAATGATCAACCCATAATGGAACATACCAGGCTTTTCATCTATGCCGACGATACTGCAGTGGCTGCCCAAGGAAAGACATTTGAAGAGGTGGAGGAAAAGTTGACTTCTGCACTAGATACTCTTGGCTCTTACTATGAAGGCAATCATCTAAAGCCAAATCCCAACAAGACTCAGGTGTGCGCATTTCACTTAAGGAATAGAGAAGCTCGGCGGGAACTGGACATTATATGGCAAGGCAAACGACTAGAACATTGTCCAACACCTGTGTATCTAAGTGTTACTCTTGACCGAACACTGTCCTTCAAGAAACATTGCCACAACACCAGGCTGAAAGTTAGTTCACGGAACAGTATTTTGAGAAAGCTCACAGCCACCACCTGGGGAGCAAGCCCTCGCGTCCTGAGAACCTCTGCTCTTGCTTTGTGTGTGTCCGCTGCAGAGTACGCTTCACCTGTGTGGAGTGCATCCACTCACACCAAGGAGGTTGACATTGCAATCAACGAGACCGTACGTATCTTGTCGGGATGTCTGAAGCCAACCCCAGTTGACAAACTCTACCCGATTGTTGGAATAGCTCCCCCCGCTATCAGAAGGGCTGTTGCTGCTGATGCAGAGAGGACAAAGCAGACTAATGATTCTCGCCACCCACTGCATGATCACCAGGCTGTAGTCTGTCGACTGAAGTCGAGAAAGAGCTTCATCACCAGGACTCAACCACTTGTAGGAACACCTGAGTATAACCGCATCACCAGGTGGAAGAGCATGCTGCCGCCTGATACTCCTGCAAAGGAAGAGCTAGCTCCAGGAAATGACCTGCCCTACCCTATTTGGAGATCACTTAATCGTCTTAGGGTGGGCGTACCTCTTTGCAAGACCAACATGCAAAAATGGGCCATACTTCCAGCTGATGGAGACGCATCCTGCGAGTGTGGTGTAACACAAGATCCGAACCACCTGCTCATTTGTCCCCTACTAGAACATCCCTGCACTACACAGGACCTAATCGAGGCGAACAACAAGGCCATCGGAGTTGCTACATTTTGGAAATGCTGACCGGACACGGAATGATGATGATGTAGTAGTACTGATGTGGGTCCCATACACAGTAACTATACTCGTTATTGCATCAAAAAAGTTAGGTCTTATGGCGACGATGAGACAGGAAAGGGCTACAAGTGGGAAGGAAGCGGCCGTGTTCTTATTTAAGTTACAGCCCCAAGCATTTGCCTGGAGTAAGAATGAAAGCAATGGAAAAACATCTTCAGGGCTGCCGACAGTGGGGCTAGAACCCACTATCTTCCGAATACTGGATACTGGCCGCACTATCGAGCGCGGAGAATCTATACTCTAATTGGGGTCTTAACAAAAACTGATACTCCTGCTACATCTCATTCTTACTCCAACCCCTAAATATCCTCAGGAGTAATTCTCAATTCATCGTGATAGAGCTTACAATATTTCCTTGTAGACCTCCATAGTTGATTTACAACTTATCACTCAAAGAAAGAATGGGCGTTTCTTATTTATATTACTCGTACTTAGCATTTTATCAGACTTAATTTTAATGATTATTAAAATATAATATACTCTCCATACAGATACAAATTCTATAAGTACTGTATTTACTATATTGATCTACCGTAGTTTTCAATAATTGTCAGTCTTGCTGATAAATCACAACGTGCGCTACATAAGCGACCTTCAGTACTATGACAATGTCACCTCGGCCTACGACGAACTGTAATCATTATGAAGGGAGTTCTTCAAGGCACAGTAATAGGACCATTGCTTTCTTTTATATATATATATATATATATATATATATATATATATATATATATATATAAATGAGTAAATGAACTGAAATCACACATAAGGCTTTCTGCGAATAATGTTATGAAGCTATACTGTATATACTAATAAATAAGTCACAAGACTATGAGCAATTGTAAAAACCTCGACAATGGTGTAAGATCGACAGTAGGCAATGCTATGATGATAATCGGGATTAAAACTCTGGTTGAGTTTCACTAATATGAAAAGTCATCTCAGGTGGGTCTTATAGCGACGATGGGACAGGGAGAGGCTACGAGTGTGAAGGAAGCGGCCGTGGCCTTAATTAAGGTACAGCCCCAGCATTTGCCTGGTGTGAAAATTGGAAACCACGGAAAACCATCTTCAGGGCTGCCGACAGTGGGACTCGAAACTACTATTTCCCGAATACTGGATACTGGCCGCACTTAAGCGACTGCAGCTATCGAGCTCGGTCCTTTACATTGTATCATTATTATGATTAATAATATTATTGTACTGGTGGAACAACTTCTCTGTTCCGTTGAACTGCGCGCCTTCTAGAAGGCCATCTGTGCTGTGAATCCTAAAGTATGTATCACAAGATACTGGGACCTTTAACCTTTAGATGTCTCTACTGTCGGCTTATGTGCCCCTTCTGGCGGGATTACGGACAATTACCTTTAAAGGGAATTTTTAATTTCCAGTGTTTATAAACTTCAAGTGATTGTAGACTGTTTTTATGTGCTAAGGTTATCAGCATTTCTACGGTTTCCTTCTTCCATAGTTATTAACCAGTCAGGAATTTTTGTGTATATTTTTCTAGCCAATTAAAATTGGGGGGTTTGTACAGGCATTCTGCCTAACGCGAGAGCGTTCTGGAACTTTTCCCTCTGAGATAATGTAAAAGCTTGGCACTTTAGGGCCGTATTTTCATCTTTATCGCTCTGGTCTAGTGAGTGGGCATACGGGGTAATAAGGAGGCAGGGGCAGCCTTGCCGTCGTCGGAAGGCCCTACAACTCAAGGTAATGGCAGACATGTCCTAACATGTGACAGATCCAGGTAGATATCTTGAGGGGAAAGTTTGAAACTTATTATTATTATTATTATTATTATTATTATTATTATTATTATTATTATTATTATTATTATTATTATTATTATTATTATTATTATTATTATTATTATTATTTCTATGTCGTATGAGTTCATTCCTTTAACATTTATCAACAAGTATCTGCTGCAGTTAGGCTCTCATTAATATTGAGTGCGTTTGGTTTCCTTAACAGCTTGTGTATGGGTCAGGCACGCGTTGCCATTTTGAATACGAACGCTTTATATTCAGACCTTTTGTCTAAAACTTCTTATAGTGAACTATTGAAAGTCCTATTTGATTGATTTACTCATTTACACATTCTATCAAGGTATTGTACTTGTTGATTGTCATTATAAAACACTTTCTCACCGTTGATATGAATGCTGTTCTGCAGAGAAGCCATTGAATGAAAGATATTAACATTTGGCTTCACCCGCAAGTCAATAGCAAGCCGGTATGTGTACATCTATGTGTAGAGGTTGCTTTGTGGGTGAAGAGCTGGATCTGTTTGAACCGCATGCATCACGTTCAAGGAGATATTCCTCTGTGCGTTTCGTGAAGCCGAACTCAATATTTCCTTACTCAGTGACGTACTTCACAGACTACTTCTACCCACTCTCTTATGCTTGCTGCCGTAATTGTTTCTATAAACAAATATGTCCAAACAAAGAGAGACTTACACCTGAAGGCTCTTAACTTGCGAGCGTGGGATGGCGACCACGAAGCCCATAGTCGGATCCTGATATTGCTTCCTCATAATTGTGCCATGCTCCTTACTTTCATCTATCTAACACGACCTCTATTCGTCAACAATTGTTCTTTTCTGACCCCGACAATATTAGGTATCGAATCTTGGGGAGTCTTTCATTTTCACGCGCTCCGTGGCCCTGGCCGATACCTTCAGAAGTGCTGGACGCCCTCTTTTTTCTCTCTGATTAGTGTTAATAAGGGATGGTTTTCCAAGTGGTACTTCCCTTTAAAACAATAACAAGAAGCACCATCTTTGCAATACTTATAATTCCTGGAATCTGAAGCAATTGGCTAATAATATAGTCTTTCATAATGATCTCACTTTCTCCATACCATCACTCCATAATACGTCGTTTTTTTTCTTTTGTAGCGAAATATTGGGTTGATGAAAAATCCATATTTACTTCTCTATTTATTTATTTATTTATTTATTTATTTATTTATTTATTTATTTATTTATTTATTTATTTATTTATTTATTTATTTATTTATTTATTTATTTATAATTTGTTTATTTATTCTTTTCAATTTTAGCCATTTAAAGAGCACGGAAAGTAACAATGCGAGTTCGTCTTGATCCTTCTTTCTTTGACATCCAATACTACTTCATCCGCTCGCTTTGTTTTCTCCTCCTCTCATTAATTAATTAATTTATTTATTTATTTATTTATTTATTTATTTATTTATTTATTTATTTATTTATTTATTTATTTATTTATTTATTTTATGGGTTTTAGTGTCAGGTGTGTCTGAAGACATGTTCGGCTCGCCTGGTGCATATGTTTCTTTTTGACCCCCTTGGGTGACCTCTGCGTCCAGATCTGAGTGTGAGATGATGATGATGAGCTAGGGAGAGGGTGAAACCCGGTACCGGCACGTAGGCTAATCCTGTCGAATAACACCAGGGGGTCTGCTCAAAGATTTACGTCTCCGTCCGACGAACGAATCACTATCAACAGCGCCGTACGCCCTGAGCACAGCGAAGAGGTTTGGAATCGAATCCAGGACTCTGGCATGCACTCTGGTGATAAGAAATTGTATACCACCACCTCTCCTACCCTTCTTTTCTTCTTTCTCTCTTTCTTAATCCGTTTACCAGCCAGGGTTGCTTTCTTCCTCAGATTCAGTGAGAGCTCCCACCTCTACCACCCCCAGGGCAGTGTCCTGGAGCGTGAGGCTTTAGGTCGTGGGTTACGACTGGGGAGGAGGACCAGTACCTCGACCAGGTGGGGCCCACCTGCTATGCTGAACAGGGGCGTTGTCTGGAGGATTGGAAGAGATAGACAAGAAAGAGATAAAGTAAGTGGTCGTGGCGTTAAGTTAGGTACAGCCCCAGCATTTGCCTGGTGTGAAAATGGGAAACCACGGAAAACCATCTTCAGGGCTGCCGATAGTGGGATTCGAACCTACTATCTCCCGGATGCAAGCTCACAGCCGCGTGCTTCTACGCGCACGCCCAACTCGCCCAGTGGAGAGGAAATAAAAACCATGGAAACCACTTCGAGAATGGCTGAAGAGGGAATCGAAACTTCCTCCACACACTTGACCTCCCGAGGCTGAGAGGCCCTGCTGCAGCCCTCGAACCACTTTTGAAATTTCGTGGCAGAGCTTGGAATAGAACCCGTGCCTCTGAGGGTGACAGATAATCACATTACGCCACAGAAGGGAACGTCCAACATTCTGATGGTGGAAACTTATCCCACAACGGGACTCGAACCGGCTAACTATGGTATCAAACGATAGGAGACGTGACCCCATAAGGATTATAACCAGCAGGTAGGTTGTTTCATCTGTCACACGACATGTTAATGTTATTAAACTTTCAGTTTTTACACGTTTGGTATAATGGAACGCAATGAGGATACAAACTACACACATCATTGAAAATCCATAGCCTGTTTTCAGTCATTCGACCAGGTCAGGAATGGAATGAATGAAGCCCCATCTAGCGGCGAGGATAGGAATGGTGCCGGCTGCTGAAGCCTGTCGCACTCCTCTGGGGCAATGAATAATGACTGACAGATCAAATGAACTGATACTGGAGAGTGCTGCTGGAATGAAAGACGACAGGGAAAACCGCAGTAGTCGGAGAAAAACCTGTCCCGCCTCCGCTTTTTCCAACACAAATCTCACATAGAGTGGCCGGGATTTGAAACACGGAACCCAGTGACGAGAGACCGGCGTGCTGCCGCCTGAGCCTGCATTGTCAATTAATGTCTATGAAAACTGTGGCAATTTCACTATTAGACTGCTGTAGAAGTATTCTGGTTTGGACTTAATGAATTTGACAACAAAATATTCGAAGATAATTTTCAACAAAGAAAGAGCATCCTTGCACATTGCTTCCTAAATAAGAGAAGGCATGAAAATCGGAAGGGGTAAGATTGGAGAATAAGGAAGGGGTGGAAGAAATTTCCGTCTGTGGCTGGGGGTGGTAGAACAGCGTGCCTATCGTAAGAGGTGACAGAAGGGGGCCTCAGGGGCTCTTACCTCAGTCCTTCCACTTACTTGTGCCAGGCTACTCACTTTCATCTATCCTATCCGACCTGCCTTGGTCAACTCTTGTTCTTTTCCAACCTCGGCGCTCTTAGGCTTGCGAATCGTAGAGAGTCTTTCCATTTCCATGCCCTTCTTGGTAGTTGTTTCCCTTTGGCCGTCACATTCAATTTTTCGAAGTACCGGAGCACTTCAATTTTTTCCTACTGATTACAGAAGGTCCTTCGGAATCTCTCGGGATGATGTTTGAAGGGTAATTGGCTTCTAAAAAGCCATGTCTCCACCAACGATCATGTTCAATTCGAAAGCCAGCATTTCTAGGCATAGCCCTACAAAGTAATTTCCATTGCAGCAGACTTTTTCGTGGAGCTAGCATGTCTATCTTATCCCACTCCTGGCAGGCTTTCCAGAGGTTATTGATAGTGCGTGGACATCTATTTGCTAAGGACCTTTGCAGGATTCAAAATGCACAGAAGTCCATGGGCAACACATCGCGTGTCATCACCGGAATGTCAGTAGAGGGAATTGCACGGTTTCCAGTTCCCATCTCCATTCTCTCTAAGAACAAATTAGTCTAACGAGAAGTGAGGCTGGAGGCTTGATCTTGATGTAGCCATACGTGATTTTTCGCCTTCCCCTACAGAGCAGTGATATCTGTGTTGTAAATGGATGTCAAAACCTCTTGATGACAGTGGGTATGTAGAGTTCACCTTCACATTGTTAGCGACACGGCATATGGTTAACTTGTCATTGTAGCAGTATCCAGCAATGATCATGAAATCCACTGGAAAATTTTCCTGACATGTTTTATACAATGTTTGATAATTTTCTTTTGTGTCTGGGGCTGTTGTAAATTTAACGCAGTTTGTTACATTCATGCTTCGTCTAATGTCACCACATTTTTCTATCTGTCCCCTGCCCTCGTGCTGCTTTCTTGCGTTAGTGCGACGTTCCGAAATTTGACGAGGCAACAGCTTGTGAACTCGGCGCTTATCTGCTTTCCTAATTGCAGGTCCTTGTGTCAACTGTTGAAAAAGACATCCCCAACTTACGTGCGATAATCCTTTGGGGGCAGAGGTACCACCTGAGACTAAGGCCTTCTCTTTTCTTACCACTTCTGGTGTACGGCTGATGGCTGGTCGTGAGTCTGCCTGCTTTAGCTCCTCTGGAATAGAACCTAGTCGACCTTAGCCTTTTTTATTCAATACACCACTTATCCCTTTATTTATATCAAGAAGTCACGCTTCTTGCACATTCATTGGGTTGCAGAATAGCTATATTTAGAATCGGAAAGTGTTATGTAGTCGTCCCAGTAAGGGTCAATCCAGCTAATGTCAGGGCACGAAACTCTACCCACACGATCTCAGTGCTGACGTAAATCCCCGTTTTGACGTGCTCAACTTGATAACAGCGCTGCCAGCGGCCTTCAGACTCGTCATAAGAGAGTGTTTGGCTAGATGTACGTCCCCTTAAAACAGAAATCAGCACCGTCACCTCTGATTAGTGTAAAGAAAGGATTGTTACCTAGTTTTACTTACTCTTTATACAATAACCACCACCAATACGATTCTCTTTTTATTTTTACAGCTTTAGTGCTTATCTGCTATATCTTCAAAACTGCACTATTTTATGTAATATTATGCTCTTTTTGATGACTTTAATAACTTTTAATGCACAAGTAGTTACTGTTAGCTATAGTTTAGTAAGTCTACATACTTAAAGTATATGGTAGGTTACAATTTAGTGATTTGTAATTAGTTCGTCAATCTAATTCAGATACTGGTCAGCCTGGGTCAGCTGTCCCTATCTTTGCTAGGATAAATAATTCATCACTCTATATGTTGTTCAAATAATAGTTAAGCTTTATGGTACCACATCATCATCGATTTTAGATCCCAAACTTTTTCGTTCTTTTCATGAATACTGAATTTACGAGGATTTTTTCTTCTTGTTTTAGCTAACCTACTTTGTAACCAACTAGCAATTCGACTGGGCATTATTTACAACCATGTGAGAAAGACATGAACGAATGCAGACACGTTTTCAGATGTTATTTAATTACATGATCTAATTTCAATTGAATGAATGTACATTTTATAGCCAGTGTCATTAATATACTCGATCATTTCCTTCGTTACTGCATTTATAAATGGACAATATCATTGCATGTCATTGTAAATGTCCGATCAGATCACAGGAGGGAATACTGTATGGCAATACATGAAACAATAACTGCCAGGGAGCCATCTCTAATTAACACGACATAGATTGAATTGAATGGAAATCCACAGCCTGTTTCCAGTCATTCGACCGAGTCAGGAATGGAATTAATGAAGCCCCCATATAGCGAAGAGGATAGGAATTGTGCCGGCTGCCGAAGCCTGTCGCACTCCCCTGGGGCAATGATTAATGACTGACAGGTGAATTGAAATGTTACTGGAGAGTGTTTGCTGGAATGAAAGATGGCAGGTAAAACCGGAGTATCAGGAGAAAAACCTGTCCCGCCTCTGCTTTGTCCAGAAAAACTCTCACATGGAGTGACCGGGATTTGAACCACGGAAGTCAGCGGTGAGTGGCCGTTGGCTCAGATTAAAGAAAATAAGCTTTTAAATTCACTTCTTCATCCCTACTATACCGAGCTCGATAGCTGCAGTCGCTTAAGTGCGGCCAGTATCCAGTAATCGGGAGATAGTGAGTTCGAATCCCACTGTCAGCAGTCCTGAAGATGGTTTTCCGTGGTTTCCAATTTTCACACCAGGCAAATGCTGGGGCTGTACATTAATTAAGGCCACGGCTGCTTCCTTCCCATTCCTAGGCCTTCCCTATCCCATCATCGCCATAAGACCTATCTGTGTCGGTGGGACGTAAAGCAAATTGCAAAAAAAAAAATGCATCCCTACTATATTGAAACATCTGTGAGTAATATTATTTCTAGCAGTATGCGTCCCTGTAATAGCATTTATTTATTTGTTTACAGGTGTGGGGTCGAGGATCAGGTGAGGTGAATTGTGGTGGTATATTTTTACGGCCGGATACCCTTTTTGATGCTTACCTTGTTTGAGTAGCTAATGAAGATGAAATTAATGACTGTGAATCAACTTGGGTAAATGGGTGGAAGGAATCACTCGGGGCGTGTTAATAGGAACTATCTCGGTGTTTGCCTGGAAGTCAACATGAGAAACCACGGAAAACCACTGTCAGGACAGACGACCTTGGTGTTGGAACCCAGAACTTGGCTGCGTAGTCGTACCGCGTTAACATGCACAGCCAATCCGTTGATTAATCTGTATATTAAAAGAGCTTACTAAAAACAGCTTTGGCAAATCCTTCCGTCCGTTCTACTGGACCGATCTGCTCCATTTTTGTTTTATTCTGTCAGAAATTACCTGTCGGTGAATTATGAGACATTGACAGGTCGTTAAGTTCAGCCAATTTTGAGTAATCATGAAATAAAGTCAGAAAATGATCACTCCAATCATTTCTGGCGAATTCTTAGCCTAACCCGCAACACCTTCTGTACTCAGCAGGTTGCTAAGCAACCAACACTTTCATTAATATTCTGATATATGTGATTTTCATCCTTATTAATATCATAGCATGCAGCCATGTTTGATTACTACCTGTCAAGACAATCTGCTCTAATCACCGAAGAATACAATTCCCTGCTAGATACTCTTTGATCTGTAAACTTTCCGAATATTTTCAACAGATGGTATAGCGTTCCTAATTGCTTACATGCTGCTAAGGGAAAAAAGTCTACGTACAAACAGTCCCCATCATTATCTGGGAACACCTATCGAAGTATAACCTAGCTACACTAGAAGGAGTGAAGGCCATGACCTAGCTACACTAGAAGGAGTGAAGGCCATGACCTAGCTACACTAGAAGGAGTGAGGCCATGACGTAGCTACACTAGAAGGAGTGAAGGCCATGACCTAGCTACACTAGAAGGAGTGAAGACCACATACACTTAAGAAAATGGAAATTGCAACACCATGAAAGTACTGGTCGTTTGTGTTGATTTTCCAGATATGGAGCTATGCCATGCAGGTATGTAAACGACCAAAAGTTTCAGACCCATTGGATTGTTACTACAGGTCCTCCCACGTGATTGGTCGCGGAGGAATCAACTCCAGTACACGGACTCTGGTGTAGCGTAGTTGACTTGCAGTCTGTGCAGTGAAGTGTTCCCCGTCAAACATGCCTCGACGACAGAGAGGTTTGAGAGGGCTCGGATAATTGGGCTGTGTGAGGCTGGATTATCGCTAAGGACTGTCGCTGCACGTGTTGGCCGACAGGCATCTACGGTACAACGTGTATGGCAGCAGTGGTCAAATGAAGGTACCCACACTCGTAGACCTGGCACAGGCCCAGCGCGACGGACAACTGTGAGAGAGGATCGCCGCATCATTCGGATGGCCCGGATGGAACCCCATGCAACAGCAGCGCAAATCCGAGCATCCGTGGCACCCCACGGTACACAACAAACACTTAGTAATCGCCTGCGTGCAGCTGGCTTACGAGCCCGTGTCCCTGCAGAAGGTGTTACATTGACCCCACAATAGCGACGTGTAAGGCTGGCCTGGTGTCGACAAAGATCGACGTGGGTCGACGAATGGCATAGGGTCGTCTTTAGTGATCAATCGCGCTTCTGTCTTGCCCGCAGTGATCGCCGGAATCGTGTGCGCCGACGTACCGGGGAGAGGGGGTCCCAGATCTTATTGTCGAGAGACACCAGGGCCAACACCAAGCATTACGGTCTGAGGAGCTATTGGCTTTAATGTGAAATCACAATTAGTGCTTGTTGAGGGCATTACGACTGCTCGACAGTACGTTGATAGGGTACTCAATCCAGTGGTTGTCCCTATGATGGCGAACATTGCTAATGGGGTGTTTCAGCAGGACAATGCCTGGGTTCACACTGAACGCATCTCCAGAGAAGCTCTCGACGACATCACAACCTTAGAATGGCCCGCTAGATCCCCGGACCTCAGTCCTATTGAGCATGTGTGGGACATGATAGTCGACAACTGGCCAACCGTCCTCAGCCACCCACAACTCTGGAACAACTGACCCGTGCAGTGCAGCAAGCATGGGCCACAATTCCTCAGGAAGCGATCCAGGGCCTTATTGACTCCATGCCTCGACGAATTCATCAATGTATTGCAGCTCGCGGTGGGCACATCCTGTATTGATTGTTGTCCAAACTTGCGGTCAGAGGGACCTGAAAGTGTAATAATCGAATCACAACCAAACACTCGTCCTACATGTTCAATTGCAGCAATGTAGCACCACTCCTTCTGGGTGTTGCAATTTCCATTTTCTTCAGTGTACCTTAAAAAGTTCTCTGCCTAAAAAAAAACGCCCCTTCGAGACTAACCTATGAGCTCACTAGATAATCGCTCTATATAGAAGAACTGCGATAAAAATACCATTGCCTTGTACGACACAATATCAAGCTTAAGATCAAGAACTTCAGGATAAAAGAGTGAATATGTGGATAGAATTAACCAAACAGACTTCAGGCTGTCGTCAGACTGGATGAATTCTGTCTACAAACTGCGGCATACCATAACGCGCTTCTTATTTAATGTTATTCAAACCATTGAAAAGGGCAGGTAAAACAATATGACATCAAGAAGAGTTATAACGAGCAGCACTGGTCCTCTAGCCTGTTACCAATGGTCTGCTGCGAAAGATACGTGTTGCAGAGATGAAGATGGCTGGACTAACAAAGAGAGATCGAGTAAGCGATGAGATAATCGGAGGAGTATGAGCTGTGGAAGAATTAAGCACAGAAGTTAGGGAAGCAAGATTGTAGTGGTTTGGCTAGTTAAGAAGATTGTGTAGGAAGAAGGGTAGTGAAGATGGCTGTCCCTGATAAGAGGAGAAAGGTAAGATAAGGTAAGGGCGAAGACAGGTCCGAACCTCCGCAGAGGTGCTCCTGAGCCGGAGTGTACGTGCGGTAGGGTGGCCAGTTCCTTTCCGCTCCTCCATTTCCTTACCCCCACCAACAGCGCGTGACAACCCATCCAACTCCTGACCACGCCCAATGTTGCTTAACTTCGGAGATCTCATGGGATCCGGTGTTTCAACACGGCTACGGCCGTTGGCTAGAGGAGAAAGGGAAGACGAAAAACAAGATGGTTTTTCTCCATAGAGGAGGGTGTAGCTGAGTTGAAGCTGTAGGAAAACCTAGATGCAGACAGGAACAATTGGAAGAAGTCATTCTGCACTACACCCGGAGAGTTGAAAGAATACAGCTCAAGAAGACTTGATTGTTTAATGATCAAGGCCACCAGACGGATGGTAACCGTCTGGGTGGGGAACCTGAAACCTTGGAAACTGCAATTTAGAGATCAGGTGTAAGTACTGATTAGGCGTAAATGGATAAATTAATTGTACCAGAATTTACGCATGTATCAAAATAATACGGTTTGCTATAAATGATACTCTCCCCAGTTCCTGGCGGTCCGGAATTAGAGTATTCGGGTATTCTATTCTAAGACATTAGTGTGCCTAAATTCTGTCCCGCAAGAGTTCTTTAACGTACCGGTTCAGTCTACAAGTTATATTTTACTTTCGACAACGACTAACATAAACTTGTCACTTCATTGGTTGTTGCGTACAATATTTTATTTCATATTGTAGTGAATTTAACCCGGTTTAATTAAATACATAACCATAAATAATCTTGACTCCCATGTAGAGAACCCACTAATCCAAACACCGAGCATATTCCTCCTCCAGCATATGAAGAAGTTTAAAGAGAACATGAAACTTCTGAAGAACAGCAAAGTCTCTGGGCAGGACGGAATAGTAACAGAAATATTGCAACAAGACGAATAACACACCTTCAGGCACATACACAAAGTGATGCTTGATATACGGGCTAATCAGAGCCTCCTAGATGAGTGGACTTCAGCCGTTATCCACCAGACGCGCAATAAAGGGAACAAAACAGACCCCAGCAGCTATAGAGGAATATCATTCCTTGCGTTCACATATAAAATATTTTCCAAGATACAAAAATGGCATGTAACGTGGCAGCTGGACGATCAGTTAGGGGAGTACCAAGCAGGGTTCAGAGCATCGAGCTCCTGTACTAACAACACAACAATCGTTGCTACCGTGTGCAGACATTTCAAGTTGACGCCATCTGGCTGTCTGCTCGTCAATTTCGAGGTTTCTTTTTTCTCTAGGCCCACTAGATGGCAGACCGAGTAAACCGAAACTCTTTTGGGCGTCTATGGCTGAGATTTAATTAATTTTATCGCTTAATCACCAAATGTTTCACCAGAGATCTTTTACTTGCCGACATCGTACGACATGGAGTGTCGAATGTACTTTTCTCCGCCCTTCAAAAATCCGACTACCTCTGCCGGTTTTGAACCCGCTATATTGGGATCCGGAGGCCGAAACTCTACCACTGATCCACAGAGGCAGCTAGCTCTGTACTGAACAGATAAAAATAAATAAATAAATAAATAAATTAGCTGTATGAATCCCCTAAGGGCTATGGCCTCCTGCAATGCAGGGGCAGTGCTCAGTTTAGCTCATCAGGTGAGCAGGTCCTGAAGAGCATTATTATATTGGTTAATCTGTAGTTTTTTCATGATAACGTATTACCGCATATTGTACATTTGTGTAGTCTCACCCCCGAGTGAATGCAATTGTGTTTTTCTGGAACAACAATTCGCGAAAACGCACTGTTGCATTAATGACACGTGTACACTTTTATCCCAGGGAGGGTTCAATTTGTTTCTAGGTAAAAGCGTAAACTTGTAATCTTCGTTCTTGCATAGCTTCTTCTCCGAATGTTGTAGACGTTTCTTGTAATTTCTTGACCTTATCCTCTGTTGAAATTCTCCTGACATACATTGCAAGTGCATATCCTCCTTCCACTATGTGTTACGTGATGAGTTATATCACTACTGCATGCAAACGTCTACAAATCATCAATACCATCTTCCAGTATAGTAAAATAAAAAACGAGCCAGACACTGGGTAGTTACCCTCGTCGACTTCCAGAAGGAGTACGACTCCGTGGATAGAACAATATTCTTCAAAACACTCAAGGAACTAGGACTCAACACCATACTCAATAGATCGTTGCGAGCCACCCTGCGAAACATCAGTTTCAAAGCAAAGTTTAGAGGACATCTTTTGGAGAACCTCCCAGTCAAGACAGGGGTGAATCGAGGAGACGAGATCTCATGCATATTATTTAATTGTGTCCTGGAAGAGATCGTCAACGAATGGTCCATTAACCGCGGATTAAGAATGGGTGTCAAAGCAGACAACCTAAGGATCCCGTGCCTGGCCTTAGCCGATGACCCGACTTTACTAGCCAACGAGATACAAGAGACTACTACGCATTTCCAAACACTGTATTCAGTGGCGGCTAAAATGAGGTCGGAAAGATCGAGATTATTACCAATCTCAAAGATGCCAATCAAGAGCGGATTTCAGAAGACCTTACTGGAACGGTTGTTCTCGCACAGAAAAGAATAAAACTAAACAAGGCATTCCATACCTGCAGAAAACTGTACGCCTCAAAACATATATCGATGTAATAGTATACACGCAGCAGAGTGTCCACCACTAAAAAGACCTCGCTAAGAGCCTTCATAGTACAAGAAAAGAATTCCTAAAAATGATACTAGGACCAAGGATCCTTACAGATGCACGGTGGTAGTACAAACCAAACCGTGAACTCGACCGATAACAAGAAAACCTCACAGATGTCATCAGAAGAAAACGGCTGGCTTTCTACGGATACCTGTATATAATGGACTCCGACAGGCTGTCCTATAAGTTCGTCAAAGCAGCCACTGGATCTCTGCGGATCTAGCAGGTAGAGAAGGATCTTGCAGAACGCAATATTAAGCATGCCATAATAATTAAGACAAGTATATGAACCTGCTGTATTTATAGTACTAACATAATCGTAATTGGACCGCTCAATCTACTCCGTCATAGTGTAAATTTTTTTAAATACATAAGGTACGTGTGAATTTGTATATAATTTGTATATAAAGACGCTGTATTTTAAATGTTATACACCGGACGAGTTGCCGTGCGGTTAGGGGCGCGCAGCTGCGAGCTTGCGTCCGGGAGATAGTGTGTTCGAACCCCACTGTCGGCAATCCTGAATATGGTTTCTGTGCTTTCCCATTTTCACACCAGGCAAATGCTAGGGCTGTACCTTAATTAAGGACACGGTCGCTTCATTCACACTCCTAGGTCTTTCCTGTCCCATCGTGGCCATAAGACCTGTCAGTGTCGGTGAGACGTAGAAGCAAATTCTAAAAAAAAAAAAAAAAAAAAAGTCAAACAAGTAATATTTCTTGTAATATTTTCCTTCCATGGAATTTCTTGTTTTGTTGTTGTTGTTGGGTAATTATGATTAACTTCACTTATAATCTTAAGCTAGTAGTAAGCTCAACCTATAGTATTGTAATATTTGTGTGTGAATTTGTGTATGATGGCGTTGGATTTAGAATGTTAAACTAGTAGTGTTTTTCTAATACTTTCTTTCCATTGATCTGCTTGTTCTTGCTGCTGGTCTTGTTGTTGCTGGGCAATTATGTTTTAACGTTATTACCACACTATTGTAAGTGATTATTGCCGCCGGCATATTCCCAGCTGCATGTATTTTGTTAATAATAATAATAATAATAATAATAATAATAATAATAATAATAATAATAACGGGCTGAGTGGTTCAGACGGTTGAGGCGCTGACCTTCCGACCCCAACTTCGCAGGTTCGATCCTGGCTCAGTCCGGTGGTATTTGAAGGTGCTCAAATACGTCAGCCTCGTGTCGGTAGATTTACTGGCACGTAAAAGAACTCCTGCGGGACTAAATTCCGGCACCTCGGCGTCTCCGAAGACCGTAAAAGTAGTTAGTGGGACGTAAAGCAAATAACATTATTATTATTAATAATAATAATAATAATAATAATAATAATAATAATAATAATAATAATAATAATAATAATAATAATAATAGGGCATCTTATGGAATGACACAGTACGGCATTACGACACTGTAGTAAAAGCAGAATGCCTGTATGCCAGCCAATGCCTCTCGATGAATTACTAGTTGGAGAAGCTGCAGGTCCAAAAAAGAAGGATACTACGAAAATTCTTGGACCCAGTCCATACAGAAACCAGCTGGAAACTTCGGAACAACAATGAAGTCTACAAAAATGTGGAGAAAATATCAGAGACTATGAAAAAGAGGAGATTGTCATTTCTCGGACAACCAACCAACTAACAAAAAAGTTGTTCGACTACCTGTGGAACAAAAAGACAACGACAGCATGGATTAAGGAAGTTTATAAAGATCTAGAGAAGTTCGACAACCAGAAAGTTAGATCATGATTCAAAATTTGGAAGGGTTTCAAGTCGAAAGAATTGCAAAGTCGGCAAGAACCCTGGACAGATGAATAGAAGAAACAGCATTGCGGTCATATGAAGGAGTAGGATACTTTAGACAAGGAAAAAATGAAATTGTAGCTTGATCCTAAGTGGTAAATTCGCAAATAAATAAAAATAAAATAATAACTACCGTACAACTGTTAAAACCAGACCTTTCTTAACATCCTTTACATATATTAACCACAATGAGACCAGAAAATTGTGCGAAGAACGCAGTAAAGCTCAATGTACCAAGAAGAAAGAGCAGCCAGATTCACCATGAAGAGCACTAGAAGCGGCAAACATAGACAACAACACAAATAAACCACAAGAAGCTTGGCGGCTCAAATGAACTTCTAAAATATGTAACGTTGACATGCAAATTTTCCATGTTTGACTCATGCTGTGGCGGTTTTGTTTGGTTTCTTGTTGCTAAGAAAAATCTAAGAGGTGTGTGCATGGAGTTATATGGTAATACAACACTATTAAGCTGTGAACAATCCGACAATCTACCAGAGTCATAAACAGGACCTCTATTAATGAGGTAGTACAAACATCACGATATACGATATTTATCTCTTCGAAATTAATTAACCCATTTATTAGTTAATGTGACGATGGCGACAGGTCACTTGAGATGGGAATGCTGTTCATGAGTACGGAACTAAGGTCAAGTAAGATGTTCTCTAATTCATTATCTCTCTAATTATCCGTGTTAATATTACTGTGTTAATCAGAGACGATTTCTAATTAAACACTACTGTAAAATGTCATTCTCCACTCTACTTCGAATACGGACAGAAGGCAATTAGGTCATGGCATGAATAAAAAACATGACTTCAGATTAATTCATTCATCCATGACATTTGATTACTTTCTCTCACATGGAATGAAACCCAAATTCGCCTAATCTTTAATAGAGTTTGTGTAAACTAATTGGTGAACCACAAATGTCATACCGATGCGGATCATTGCATTGAATACCTATTATATGTCGAGATCGAACAATAAATTTTAATTTAATTACCGAATTTTTGTACGTTACAGCAGATTGAATCGATTCCTTCCAAGCGAATAAGATCAGCAATCAACATTATCAACTCCATAACGAGATCTCATTATAATTCCTCACTATCTATTTTTAAAGTCTATTATCGTTGGAGATACTAACGTTATCCAATGGAGAAATGCACTTAAAATTTGATTAACTCAAAGAATTACATTGGGAAGGCACGTAATAACTCCATAACTATAACAGGATATGCAGATCACTGCTTTTAGCAAAGTTTATGCTCATTGCAGTGTCTTTGTATACCAGCACAGGTCATGTGCGCTGTTCCCTCACGAGGGAATAATTGAAAATATCTGTACAAAATTGTGGTCGTGAAAATAGAATGCCCAATAAACATCCTTTAGTGAGACTAGGATATCTCCGGATGTGTTGACCGCAGCATCGACCCCACAGAAGAAGATTGTGCGCCATTCTAGGTGCTGCAAACCCTCGCCAATGAAGAGCTATCAGGTTCGAATCCAGGTCGTAATATGCCATTCTGCAATAAAAATAGCTTCAGAATGTACTCTCCCATCCAGAACATCTGGCCGATTCACATAGATCACGAAAGTAGCTTTATTTCCTCCCATAAGAATTTCACACTTGCCAAACTAACACTTGAATCCTCCCAGCTACCTCTGGTTCTCTCTCGGACTGCGTCTTCCCAGACAAACAAATTTAAATCACTTGAAATACACTTATTACATCATAGTCTGCACGGATGCTAGGTTACGTAGCTGTCCATCCATCCATACCTTACATTACAGCCTGCACGGTTACTAGGTAACATTATCTGGCCATCCATCCATACCTTACATCACAGCCTGCACGGTTCCTAGGTAACATTGTCTGGCCATCCATTCATACATTACATCACAGCCTGCACGATCGCTAGGCAACATTGTCTGACCATCCGTCCATACCTTACATCACAGCCTGCACGGTTACTCGGTAACTTTGTCTGGACATCCATCCGTACCTTACACCACAGCCTGCACGGTTACTAGGTAACATTGTCTGGCCATCCATCCATACCTTACATCACAGCCTGCACGGTTACTCGGTAACTTTGTCTGGACATCCATCCGTACCTTCCACCACAGCCTGCACGGTTACTAGGTAACGTTGTCTGGCCATCCATCCAGACCTTACATCACAGTCTGCACGGTTGCTAGGTGATATTGTCTGGCCATCCGTACCCTACTTCACAGCCTGCACGGTTGCTACTTAATATTGTCTGGCCATCCATCCATGCCTTACATCACAACCTGCACGGTTGCTAGGTAACATTGTCTGGCCATCCATCCATGCCTTACATTACAACCTGCACGGTTGCTAGGTAACATTGTCTGGCCATCCATCCATACCTTACATCACAGTCTGCATGGTTGCTAGGTAATATTGTCTGGCCATCCATCCATGCCTTACATCACAACCTGCACGGTTGCTAGGTAACATTGTCTGGCCATCCATCCATACCTTACATCACAGCCTGCACGGTCGCTAGGCAACATTGTCTGACCATCCGTCCATACCTTACATCACAGCCTGCACAGTTACTCGGTAACTTTGTCTGGACATCCATCCGTACCTTACACCACAGCCTGCGCGGTTGCTAGGTAACATTATCTGGCCATCCATCCATACCTGTATTACATGTGTATTACATGACCATCCATCCATACCTCACATCACAGACTGCACGGTTGCTAGGTAACATTGTCTGGCCATCCATCCATACCTTACATCACAGCCTGCACGGTCGCTAGGCAACATTGTCTGACCATCCGTCCATACCTTACATCACAGCCTGCACAGTTACTCGGTAACTTTGTCTGGACATCCATCCGTACCTTACATCACAGCCTGCACGGTTACTAGGTAATATTGCCTGGCCATCCATCCATACCTGTATTACATGTGTATTACATGACCATCCATCCATACCTCACATCACAGACTGCACGGTTGCTAGGTAACATTGTCTGACCACCCGTCCATACCTCACATCACAGCCTGCACAGTTACTAGGTAACATTATCTGGCCATCCATCCATACCTCACATCACAGACTGCACGGTTGCTAGGTAACATTGTCTGACCATCCATCCACACCTCACATCACAGCCTGCATGGTTACTAGGTAACATTGTCTGACCATCCATCCATACCTCACATCACAGACTGCACGGTTGCTAGGTAACATTGTCTGACCATCCATCCACACCTCACATCACAGCCTGCACGGTTACTAGGTAACATTGTCTGACCATCCATCCATACCTCACATCACAGCCTGCACGGTTACTAGGTAACATTGTCTGACCATCCATCCATACCTCACATCACAGTCTGCATGGTTGCTAGGTAACATTGTCTGACCATCCATCCATACCTTACATCACAGCCTGCACGATTGCTAGGTAACACTCTCCTAGAACACTGAAGACATGTTTAGTATGTATTCAACGCTACGGGGTCGGGTATGAAATGGAATGAATCTTCGTAGCCGTCTTTTACGTCCAGATGCGCTTCAATACGTGAACCTGATCAGAGGAGTTAATGAGATGTAATGAACGACATTATATACATTAGTGGGAAGGGAGAGTTGAAATTTTTCGGCCGAAACATAGCCTACTCCTTTCGAATAGCACCAAGGAGTATGTACAAGGCTTAAGGTCTCCAATATGATGATGCAAATTTGATTTACCCTAATATAATGGCAAGTATTGCTTACAAAGAAAGTTTGAATGTTTTTGAGGCTAAATTTATAGATTTTCTTTCTGTTAGTAGGCTTCAAGTTAAAAGGAAATTTGTCCAGCTCTTAAATGTAAATTCACTGAATCATGTGTGTAAGGAATGTGCCGATATTTTTGTTGGCAAGTGTTTTAATGTGATGATACAATGCTTTTAAATGA
Source organism: Anabrus simplex (assembly GCF_040414725.1). NCBI lineage: Eukaryota > Metazoa > Arthropoda > Insecta > Orthoptera > Tettigoniidae > Anabrus > Anabrus simplex. The sequence goes on along the minus strand of NC_090279.1, from coordinate 213,063,747 downwards.
GAAAAAAGAAAAATCTAGCTGTGAACGATCAGGCAGGAATTCTAAAGCTAAAAGTTAATGCATAAATGAAAGATCAAGCTCTTTCACAGCAGTCCATTTCACATATTGATTATATGTCTAATTTCAGTCTTTAAATAATAACCTGTTAAATAATTCTTCTTTCATTTATCCAGAATTGCTTTAGCAACTTTGAAGTTAATATCCTAGTAACACTTTCTTTCTAGACGTAATTTATTTATCCATTTCCGTATATACATTTCCATTGATATTTGAATTTAGCGCGAATTTTCAGGTCAAGCCACTAGAAGCACCACTTGCGACTTGTTTTCCATTTTAACAAGGCTAAATCCGGGAGTGTCGCGTATTGTCTCTACTGTATTTGTTATCGATGTCATTGATATATCGGTCTTCAAAATATCAATATGTCGCCTATATATTCGTTTTTAAACGATTACAGGATTCATTAGGTTTAATAAGTCTTTTGACACAGATCAGAAAACAAGCTTAAAACAATGACGACGTACAATGACTGTTTCACTATAATGACATATTATAAAAGCATTTACAGCCAAAATGTATTATGATACGTACAAAAGGTGTCTAGTAACGAGCTAATAAATTACACCATAAAACCATAGGAAAAAACTATAAACGTATTATTTATGTACGTAGTACATCTAATAATTATCAGAGCTCTGTAAGAAAATAAAATGTTTCCTTCCCAACTTTTTACTCAGCATTGCAATGCTATTTGTTCGTGGAAAAAAACATGATGATGATCTTAGGTCTATTTCCAACACCTCTTAGAAAAAGCAGCGTGGATAACAGTTTGCCACTTAATGAATATTGAATTTTCACGACCGCATTGTAATCGAAACAGACTTTCAACGTATTACTCTAGGTCGTGTTACGTACATGTAGTACGTCTTGAAGAGATGTTAAGTACAGAAAAAAAATGGCCAGCCGGACACCAGTGGAATCCGAACCCGCAACCTCTCTTCAACACGTACTACATGTACGTAACACGACCTAATACGTTGAAAGTCTGTTTAGATTACAATGCGGTCGTGAAAATTCAATATTCATTGACATGCCCCACAACGGGCGACTTAAACGCACTCTACAGTGTGCTAGCAGCAGTGCCAGACCTGTAGCTCAGATCCTTTCAAACAGAACAAAGATGGCCTAGGCCACCATAGCTCAATTGGTAGAGCAACCGACGCGAAATCGGGAGGTTGTGGGTTCGGATACCACTGGTGTCCGGCTGGCCATTTTTGTTCTGTACTTAACATCTTTTCAACACGTACTACATGTACGTAACACGACCTAATACGTTGAAAGTCTGTTTCGAGTTTGCCACTTAATCGGTTTCTCTTTTCCGTGATGGTGTTACAGTCTCTCTGCTGCGACAGAGGTCGCTACAATGCTCAAGTTTTGCCTAGCTAACATCTCATTTCAGGTCTTCCTACAACTCGAACAGATTATCTCTGTGATTTACTGCTGCAGGCGTTGACAAGTACAGATTTATCTCTGACAGTAACTCCAGTGAGAATTATTGGGTTGCCATTTTTCTTGTTGATTTAAGTGCTAAAGGTGTATGGTGGGCCCATATATCTATCACATCTACATCTACTTCCATCTCAGCCCCGGGTTCTGAAGATGATGGTCGCGGAGCTTGTTCTGACAAAGTAGCGAAACGTTTCTTAATGTTATTTAGGGCTCTTGAGGCTACCGTTGGGTCCAAGAAGTTGATATATTAAAATCTAGGGTCCATAAATATAGGCAGGTCTAGCAAATATGCCTAGTAAACCTAGTACCAAACTCTTTGAGCATGGTAGTTTTCAAGCTGTTTCCAATGAGTTGTTTCACTGATGAAGAGGAGACTGACCGGAACAAGCAATTCAACGGTGGAATAGCCATACTGCCTGTCACATAGGTCTGTCCTGAAATTTCCCTTGTTAAACATTCCAAGTAAGACAACATGTGTTTTACTTCTCTGGCATTTTCTAATTCTACTACAGACAGCATTGGTGGAGAATTTTGTCTGCTTACTAAAACGCTGCCTACAATCTTGGACAGAAGTAGAAATCGTTGAATGTAGAACTCCAGCGTACCCTAATGTCAAGCACTTCTCCTTTAGAAATTCCTCTCATTTTTTGCTCTTCTCGGAATAAATGCCTAACATTCACTGACCGCTTGATCTATTTAACGATTTATCTTATCTTTTGTATCATATCATGTAGCCCCTCAGTGTTCCGGATAGCAGATTCTGCTAAAAAATTTATGGAATGAACCAAGCATCTCGCATGCTCTGTAACAACACACAACACCCTATCTATGGGGATATCCCACTCATTTAATGCAGACAAAGTTTTGTTACTCAAGTAAACAGCAGTATGGGATTGTTTCACAAAACCATGAAGTACTGTATGAACCAAACAAAATTCCACAACTTCCGCGTACCTCATTGACAACGAGTAGTTACAACGTATGCACGATGAACGGGTTGTGATATTATCACTGTATTTATAGAAGTGAATTGAGAAATTAAAAATAAAATTTCTTAACTGTAGCATGCAAATATTGAAAGGGCCTGAAGAAGAATCGAATCGTACCCAAAAGTAAAAAATTACACAGAAATATCGATATATTGAGCACAAAATATCGATATTCGACAATATACCGACCTCAAAGTATCTTTGTCGATATATCGATATTATCCTCTCAAAATATCGATATTTCCGATATATCGATATTAGTTTGCCATCTCAAGGAGCCCGGCAGATGCGGCGCAGCGACTGGGCAACAACTGTAATTCAGATATTTAGCGCACTACATGATATCATTCTAGAGATAAGATTACGCACAGACCTTTTTTATGGTTTTTTACAATTTTTAGGTTTCCCATTCATATCTACATCTTGATGGTCATAAATAAGCAGTCAATCATTAAAACTGGAAATAACTGGGAGAAAGAAGACGAGCTGCTCGACTAAGTGGTATGTTCCGAGCTGTCAGTAGAGAGGTGTCGTAGAATGTCATTAGTAGATGAATAAGTTTGAGTGGTGTCTTTAAAAGTAGGAACGTTCACAATATGAACATAAAGCTGTTTAGAAGCGGATGGTCAATATTTTGAAGAAATAAAAAATGAATTTCCCATAAAAATTGCATGTTTTCTTTACCACAAAAAACGGCAAAAACTTATGCACACACCTGATACTAGCTAGAGATTCTGAAACAAAACCAAACTGCTTTAAATACTCATGTTTACATAAAAACACATTGCAATGAAAACAAATTTGTAAGAAAATAATTTCAGTTTCAATATCATCAAGGATGTGTTCGAGGCTGCCTTCGTTTAGAAGGTTTCCTTGTTGTCGTTATCACTTGTTTGTGCTGAGAATAGTCTGTGAATACTGAAGGAACGGAATTATGTCTATTTCTTTTTATTGGAAGTATAGCAGTTGAAGAATCTAAATTTGATACATGTAACTCCTTTGATCTAATGCATTCTGTTTGTTTCTTTACAGGTATGTGTCACATGAGCTACCATTGTTTACGACCTTGAGTAAGTGTTAAGTAATTATATAATGATTTAAAATAAGTAGACACAGTAAATGTTAAGCACAATCCTATAACAGGATAACATCGTGCATACAAATGTTTATCTGTGAGTCTTGTTCTTTATCATATCATTTACTTATAGAGAAGAAAATATATAGCTCCAAAAATAGCGCCTTGCGGAACCCCTCTTAGAGCCGGTGTCATCAACGTGGGTTAAACCTTAACCCTGAGTTATACCGTTTTAACTCAGAATTTGACAATTCATTCTGTTTCATCAAGGAGGGTTAACTTTAACTGTAGGTTAAGGCCGGAGTTAAAGTAGCTCCTCCTTTCACTTCGGTTAAACTATTAACTCGAGGTTGAAAGCAAAATGGCCGCCGTAAATCATGTGTCTGAAGCAAACTTGCTTTATTTATATTTGTTAAATGGTGTTCCTAACAGAAATAGCCTATAATAAGAAGGGACTACTTCCAAAATCTATCCTAGGAACAATTTCTGAAGGAGGTATAGACTGTCAAATAAACCGTCGTCAGTTAAGTAGTCGTTGAAATTCTCGAGATGTTAGAATACAAAACGGACCGAAACAGGCCTCTCTCTCCTATACGAAAGGTATTGATTGCATTAAAGTTTTACAGCACAGGGTCACTTCATATAATGGTCGGAGACACTTCTGTCAATTCTCAAGTAATCAGTGATTCTAACCTCAAAATTCGTTATATAGTCGTAAGATGGCACGTAACGTGGGCAACGCTATTACATTTCCCTGTTATTTTTCCCATGTGTCCTCCTTTTCTCTTGATTTTTCACCATCAGTGTTCTTGGATTCCATAATGCTTTAGTACTTGGTGTCTAATTCACTAAGTAACGTTTTTTTTCTCTTGTGAACTTCTATTTTTCGATCACTGTAATCAGTTCTGTGCACAACTTTCTGACAATGTGACATTTTATTTAAATTATTAACATAATATCCCCATATAAATGTGCTATACGGTAATAATTCAGTGAGTAAATTCTACGACAAGCATTACGTTCCTTGATTTTACATTCAACACCCCATGGAAGTGTGAAGTATCATTGTCTCAGTAAGAGCCGTTATGTAAATCCTTATGTGATAAATTTAGAGTACAGGCATGCAATATACTTAAACATAAAGGTCTGTATTTCAAAAGTCACAATTATCCACTCAATTACTATGTTTTACATTCACAAGTAACATTCCTGTAGGTCACCCTAATCGATTAACTGATCGGCTTGGCGCGCTTCCTACAGTACGGCCTGTATATCACGAAGACAGTGATATAGCGTTAGGCTGGTTTCACACCAAGGAAGTCTTTACAACTCAATCCAGTCACGTCTGGGTACGTCTAGGTCCGTCAAGGCCAAGCCCGTCTAGTTAAGTTCTGTGGTTTCAAACCAAGCAGGTCCAGTCCAGTCACATCCCCAGAAGAAAGGACAAGGTGTGGATAGAATTCGGTTTTCCTTCTGCCTTGGAAATGGAAGGTGAGCTAGTTAAATTTATAGTATTGCGCCGGATAGTTCGCCGAAAAAAAAAGCAAGATCGCGATTGTGGGTTCATCCGATTCATTTCAGAAGAGATATCTATGGTGCTTTCTTTCATTTGTTTCCCGACTTGGTGAACGATCCGTTCAAATTTTATATATTTTTTTCCGAATGAGGTATGAACGTTTGTGAAGCTTAATGACCTGGTTCGAAAGAAGGTGAAAAGAAAAACACTAATTACCGAAAGGCTATACAACCAGAGCTTCGGCTAGCAATATTTTTAAGGTAAGTTAACACAAATACTACCTTTAATGCAAATAAGTATGTATTATACCACACAAAATCATTTCTATACAAATTATATTATTTTAACATAAATATTATAATTACAGTCATATTAACATAATTACAAAGCACAGACATTTAAGAAAGTTGCATAAAAGAAAATCCACTTTTCCAGATTCATGTACAAGACGCAAGAAGAAAAAAACGCTAAATAACTACACTGATCAGAATGTGACTCGTGTTGTTAAAACAGTTAGACTGAACTGGACTGGACGCATCAGAATCAAGCCCAGTTTAGTTCCCCTTCCATTTGACGGGACTGGTTTAACCTTGACTTGACTGAGACTTGGTCTGTGTGAATGAAATATAGCTGTGGTAGCCCAAAACAAAGGGAGATTTCCTTGTTGGATTTTCTTGTTGACGGACTAGACGTGACTGGACGTGTTTCGTGTGAAACCAGCCTTAGTTTTACATTAATTATCTTTAGGTTGTCTCTATGGCGTTGGTGCTCACCAGCTGCTAGATCGCATCGTTGTCTGTGTATCTGGTAGGTTTCAACATTTTCAGATCAGTACAGCTTGTGCTGTTGCGACGTAAAGATGGCCACACTACTCTTTGTTTGCACCAAGGAAGAACAGCATTCCGTAATCTATTTTTTATGGTCTGAGGGCGTACCGGGAGCGGAAATTCATAGAAGACTTTGAGCATAATACGAGGACAATGTTTTGCCACAACGAAGTGTTTACCAGAGGATTGAACAGTTTAAAAGGGGTCGCACGAGCATGAAGGATGAGGAATGATCCGGGTGTCCACCTGCAGCTGTAACTGATGCCAATATTGAACAGGTGCGTGATATGATCCTGAATAACAGACGAGTGACATGGTAAACCATATGCACAGTAGCCATGGTTCTGCATATGAAATCATGCATAACAGGCTTAACTTTTACAAAGTTTGTTTGAAATGGGTTCTAAAACAACTCAGTAAAGAGCAAAAGCGCAATCGTGCGAGAATCTGTCAGCACCTACTGGACCGTGAAACGTTCCTGAAACGGATCGTCACTGGAGATGAAACAAGGGTCCACTACTTCAAACCATTCCAATGGTAAACACTTTGCTGTGGCAAAACGTATTGTGCTGAAAGCTCTTGCAGACGTAGATAACGGTGCCATCTAGCGGCTTACTCCGATAAGACCCACTGAGAGCTTTTAGCCTCCAGTCTACGAGTTCGTTCGTCCTGAAGACTCTCGCAATAAACGGTGGACGGAACTGTACGTTGTATTGCGTAAGGTACATTGCTGTGGCTTTGCTTGCGCTTTCATTCCGCCTATCACCATCTAGTCTTCACAGCACAAACTATTAGAAGTCAGCTGCTATCTGCACTTACAGCGCTCATGCCTACTGTAAAGTGAATTACGACAGTGATAACAAAGTCTATGATTGAATTTTCCGAAAGATGAGGTTATGCAGCGAGCATGGTTACGTGCAATTACATGACATGACTACCGAGTTATTAATAACTAATAACTAGGCAGTTTTTGGCTAATAGGTTAGAATGCAAGCAAACTTACCTGGTAGGAACTGCCGTCTACCCGCTCTTCCGTAGTGTAGTGAGAGTAACATACATTGTAAGGGTTCTTATAGGCCGGGACCCTAATATTTATGCAAACCTCATAGCAGAACTGTTGTTCTGGTAGAGTATATCTCCTATTTGCTTTAGTATTTTTGATTTCTAACCTACTACAGACTAAACAACCGGACTCTACTAATAACTGAGTCGTCAGTAACTGGACACATGCTTTGCATCACCTGGTGGTCCAGGTTTCTAGGCTGCTGATGACCCCAAGCGATGTACGCGATACAAATACACACTTTATGTAAAGTGTGTATTGGTGTAAATAAAAAGCAACAACAGGCGCACCACAAACACTGTTCTTCGGCAAAGTGCATTCGCCCATCGAACATGGGAATCTGATTCTGCCTGCACATTGTTACTCCACCCCATGACAGGAGCCGCCGTGGTATGCTGTAAACAAGGCGGTTGAAGCTGTCCTGCTCGATCCTGTCCGTCTCTTCGACAGCAACCCTCCGGAGGTCGGACAGAGCGAGAGGTGGATTCGTTCGCCGTCACACTGCCTTTTTCAGCATATCCCAGGTATGTTCAATAGGATTCGTGTCCGGAGACAGCGCAGGCCATTTCATCCGATTGATGTGTACCTCACCCAGGTATAGTTTCACAAGGTTGGAGCGCTGCAAGTTGGAAAGAAATAGTTAGAAATGGTTGTGCAAGTAAGGGAAAAGTGAAGGAACTTATTAACAGTCGAGACGCGGGGCGAAGTTCTTTGCGAAATGTGAAGAGTTTTGCCTTGTTTTCTTCATACGGCATAAGCCCAAAAGTCTGGATCATGTTAAAATGAAGTTGAATTTACACGTTCTATGTGGCTATTTATAAGGATAAAAACGACGGTCGTATAGTCCCTAAAAGTATCTAAATTGATGTTAAACGTGTATTTGTCCATATTCCTATTTCTTATTCCTAAATTGATTATACACTGACTGACAGAGCAAATGCAACACCAAGAAGGAGTGGTCAGAACTTTATGCCAATTGCAGGGTAGACTGACGTCACTGAGGTATGCTCATGATGTGAAATGCGCCGCTGTGCTGCGCACGTAGCGAACGATAAATGGGGCACGGCGTTGGCGAATGGCCCACTTCGTACCGTGATTTCTCAGCCGACAGTCATTGTAGAACGTGTTGTCGTGTGCCACAGGACACGTGTATAGCTAAGAATGCCAGGCCGCCGTCAACGGAGGCATTTCCAGCAGACAGACGACTTTACGAGGGGTATGGTGATCGGGCTGAGAAGGGCAGGTTAGTCGCTTCGTCAAATCGCAGCCGATACCCATAGGTTTGTGTCCACGGTGCAGCGCCTGTGGCGAAGATGGTTGGCGCAGGGACATGTGGCACGTGCGAGGGGTCCAGGCGCAGCCCGAGTGACGTCAGCACGCGAGGATCGGCGCATCCGCCGCCAAGCGGTGGCAGCCCCGCACGCCACGTCAACCGCCATTCTTCAGCATGTGCAAGACACCCTGGCTGTTCCAATATCGACCAGAACAATTTCCCGTCGATTGGTTGAAGGAGGCCTGCACTCCCGGCGTCCGCTCAGAAGACTACCATTGACTCCACAGCATAGACGTGCACGCTTGGCATGGTGCTGGGCTAGAGCGACTTGGATGAGAGAATGGCGGAACGTCGTGTTCTCCGATGAGTCACGCTTCTGTTCTGTCAGTGATAGTCACCGCAGACGAGTGTGGCGTCGGCGTGGAGAAAAGTCAAATCCGGCAGTAACTGTAGAGCGCCCTACCGCTAGACAACGCGGCATCGTGGTTTGGGGCGCTATTGCGTATGATTCCACGTCACCTCTAGTGCGTATTCAAGGCACGTTAAATGCCCACCGCTACGTGCAGCATGTGCTGCGGCCAGTGGCACTCCCGTACCTTCAGGGGCTGCCCAATGCTCTGTTTCAGCAGGATAATGCCCGCCCACACACTGCTCGCATCTCCCAACAGGCTCTACGAGGTGTACAGATGCTTCCGTGGCCAGCGTACTCTCCGGATCTCTCACCAATCGAACACGTGTGGGATCTCATTGGACGCCGTTTGCAAACTCTGCCCCAGCCTCGTACGGACGACCAACTGTGGCAAATGGTTGACAGAAAATGGAGAACCATCCCTCAGGACACCATCCGCACTCTTATTGACTCTGTACCTCGACGTGTTTCTGCGTGCATCGCCGCTCGCGGTGGTCCTACATCCTACTGAGTCGATGCCGTGCGCATTGTGTAACCTGCATATCGGTTTGAAATAAACATCAATTATTCGTCCGTGCCGTCTCTGTTTTTTTCCCAACTTTCATCCCTTTCGAACCACTCCTTCTTGGTGTTGCATTTGCTCTGTCACTCAGTGTAAATGCTTTTAATTTATTCCGAGAAACTACAGTATATACGGACTCGTTATAAGTATCTTTGACAGTATATTCTTGAAGTACTTTCCAAACAAAATCTTTCGCGAAGCTGTAAAGTACCTTTAGTACGCTTCTTCACCAATGTCTAGTCCAAGTGTGACAGCTAATGGCAGAGTTGTGGAGAACCCAACCAACCTTACGACTGAATCCTCAACACACATACTAATGACTACAACCCGGATTTTAATGCTTTAATAGGTTAGAATGCAAACTTACTAAAACGAATAGCAAGTATAGTCTAACTTCACAACGATTATGCTATGAGGTTTGCAATAACCTTAGGGGTACGGCCCATCAGAACCCCTATAATTTATGTTACTGTTGTTACATTATGGAAGAGCGGGTGGCCGAAACTTCGTACTAACCAAATTAGTTTGCAATCTAACCTGTTACTGCATAAAAATCCAGGCTTTACTAATGACGTAGAACGGGAGAGATATGGATTTTTGCACAGAAACATACAACGCCTATGGTGCAACAGCCTTGATTGACCTTGGCCTACCAAGCAATCGATGCTCAATTCGAAAATCTGTAAACTACGAGGTGACGTGAGTCCGCTATTCCTTGCTTCTTAGACCGGGGCCGCTATCTCACCATCAGATAGCTCCTAAACTGTAATCATGTAGACTTTTTCTTTACCTCGCACCGACACAGATAGATCTTATGGACACGATGGGATGGGAAAGGACTAGGAGTGGGAAGTGGCCCCGGCATTTGACTGGTGTGAAAATTGGAAACCACGGACACCATATTCAGGGCTGCCGACAGTGGGGATAGAACCCTCTATCAGCTCACAGCTGCACGCCCCTGACCACACGGAACTGAGTGGACCTCAGATCCAAGTAAAAGTTCATGACCTCGAACCCTGGGTCTCTCGGTTAGGGGCGGGCACGTTACCCCTAAACCGTGTGGCCGGCGTTTCTTGCATCGACATCGATGGAGTTCAGTTATTCCAAGCAATAACCTTCATTTGTTCATGTTAAATGTGCAGGACATAGAAATTAACTCAAATCTGTATAAATACTATCAAAACAATTCCTACGGGTCATTTAATGTTTAATTTATTATTATTATTATTATTATTATTATTATTATTGAAGTTCATTGTTTGGGATTTTACATTTTACAGGTTTATCGATAAGTCGTAGTCTGCGTAATGTACAGTTACTTTTTTTAAGTTAATTAGGAACACATATTCCTAGATCGTAACCAGAGGTTCTTAACTTGGGAGCGTGAGTTGGCGACCACGGGGCCTTTATCTGAATCCTGGAATTACTTCCAATTACTTGTGACATCTATCCTATCCGACCTCCCCTGGTTAACTCTTGTTCTTTTCCGATCACGACGGTATAACGTATCGAGGCCTAGGGAGTGTTTCATTTTCACGCCCTTCGTAATCCTTTTCTTTCTTTAGCCGACATCTTCATTTTTTGAACTGTCGCCCTTCCATTATCTCTCTCTTATTAGTGTTATATAGAGGATGGTTGCCTAGTTGTACTTCCTATTAAATCAGTAATCACCACTATCACCAGTCTTATAGATCAATTATATTTCTACGTTGTTTTAACAGTAGATGTTAAATTATGTTTATTATTGCTAATTACTTTACGTCGCACCGACACAGGTCTTATGGCGACGATGGAGCAGAAAAGGCGTAGGAATGGGAAGGAAGCGGCCGTGGCCTTAATTAAGGTACAGCCTGGTGTGAAAATGGGGAAACCATGGAAAACCATCTTCAGGGCTGCCGACAGTGGGGTTCGAACCCACTATCTCCCGGATGCGAGCTCACAGCTGCGTGCTCCTAACCACATGGCCAACTCCCCTTTAAATTCTGTTTTTGAAGGTGTCTGTTCTTGTTTTTCGAATTGAACCTCTATGGACTGCGTGTTAACAACCAGTATCATTTTCAATGTCTGTGTGTTGTTCGTCTGCCGACTTTGACATTCTGCAGTATCTCTTGAGCCCATCCATCGGCGCTTTCCTCCGCTCCTCTGGTAAAGGCTCTCTCCGTATTCTGGATTCTGTCTCCACCATAAAACCCTGATAGCTTTTCACCATCTTTCTGAAACTAACCCCGTCATTGATTTTATCCTCCGTAAGGCTCACCTCTCTCAGATCTTTCTCACTCTTCCAACCATCTCAACTTAGATGCCTTTGGCTTTTGAAAGTTCCAGATTTTGTTTGTGTGCCCATAAAACAACGATCTTCTCTTTCTAATTGTTGTTATTATTATATATATTTTCCATTGTTATATACAAGTATTTTCCACAGTCCGACTCATTGACTGAACTGTCAGCGTTAATGTCTTCGGTTCAGAATGCCACGATTTCGATTCCCGGCCGGGTCAGGGATTTTTAATCGCGCGTGTTTAATTCTTCCGGCTCGGGAAGTGGGTGTTTGTGTTTGTGCCAACAGTTCCTCTTCATATTCAGACAACATAGTACCCTGCCAATCGCTAGAGAAACGGTGATTACATCCTTCCACATATGGTTGGCGTCAGGAAGGGCATCCGGCCGTAAAACAGAGCCACAACCATACGTGGAAGCCCCATCTAGCGGCGAGGATAGGAATTGTGCCGGCTTCCGAGGCCTGTCCCACTTCTCTGGGGCAATGATTAATGACTGACAGATGAAATGAAATGATACTAGATAGTATTGCTGGATGAAAGTTGACAGTGAAAACCGGAGTACCAGAAGAAAAACCTGTCCCACCTCCGCTTTGTCCAGCACAAATCTCACATGAAGTGACCGGGATTCGAACCACGGAACCCAGCGGTTAGAGGCTGGCGCGCTGAAGCCTGAGCTACGGAGGCTAAGGGAAAACTGATAGAAGAAAAAAATACAGAATGTTTTCCACGATTATTGTTATTATGCATCATATTGTCCAAATAAATTACTTTTCCTCTTATAAGTTACCGTAAATAAATAAAGCATTTAGTGTAATGTACAGCGAATGTCTCCAGTGATATTATGGGCTTCCCGCCCAGTAGAAGTGGGCAAAAAAATAACACAACAGTTATTTTGGAACTGTTCTGAACTGATCTTTAAATGAATAGTACGCCGAAACATCCCGCTCCAAAAGAACAGTGTTCCGTATCGCCTGTTCTCAATTGGATTGGTCCAAGAGCGACTCCAGTGGTCTTGGTATTTGAGAAATGTGCATGTTACGCTGGTTGGCTGTTTGTTCCTACTCCGGGCGAATGTGAGTGCTGGTTCTCTACACTGGTTTCGAAGTTCTTTGGAAGTAGTCATTGACTGCACTGGAGCATCAAGGGGAACCCACGAAATAAGAAATTGTAAGACGTAGAGGCGCGCATCTTAGACACCATTTTGACAGACAGTGAACGTATACATGCCACTGACCTTTAATGTTTGTCCATATGAATTCTCACTGCATGAAACGACGTGCATCGTCACAGCATTCTTTTATCACGATTTACGGCTGTTTGTCTTGTGCTATCGACTGTAATTTTAATGCTTTAATGCTTTAAGAGTTTAGAATGCAAACTTACTGAAACGGGTAGCAAGTATAGTCTACCTTCACAACGACTATGCTATGAGGTTTGCATAAACCTTAGGAGTACGGCCCATCAGAACCCCTATAATTTATGTTACTGTTGCTACATTATGGAAGAGCGGGTGGCTGACACTTAGTACTAACCAAATTAGTTTGCAATCTAAACTGTTACTGCATAAGAATCCGGGCTTTAATTATAAGTGTTAGAAATTGACCTACACATACCGGTATATAAAAACATGACAATATCAGTGTTATTGAAATAGGCTTACATGTTCCATATTTTCCAATACCTGTCTTCTACAATTGTTAAAGTCTTCTGTCTGCCAAAACTAATGTATTATTTAATACAGTTTATAAAATATATGAAAAATATATTTAATAACAGAACAAACCTGAAAATTAAGTAAGGTCTTTCTTTTTATTTATTAATAAACAATTTGTTGTGATAAAACTATGTTTTAGCGTTTCTTAGGTACATTAAAATTAAAGCATGAAATGAACAGTAAGGGAACAACTTTCGCATTACCATTTATGAGGTTCGTTAAGATTTTCTATTATTCCGTAATGCCTAAACCGGATGATGGATGATGCAAAGAAACGTTTTCTCCGTATAGGGCACGAAGGCCCTTGGAGGGGTGGATGTTAAAGGCTTCCACTACCCGTAACCTCGGCTCTTCATGAGGTATAGTGGTTAGCTCTACGCCCGGCCGCCTTTGCCCCCAGTAATAAACTTGGTACTCATTTGTAGACTGAGTGAACCTCAGAGCCATGTGCACCTCTGGAATTGGAAATCTCGTTAATTGAATTTAACGACACCCTGACGGAGAATCGAACCCACATCCTTTCGGGTGAAATATGCATTTACCGCCCCAGCCAGGCAGCCCCTATAATGAAGGTAAGAAAAACTACATTATTGTTTAAGGCGTGATCCCATGGTCAATATTAATGGCCATTTTGTCTCATTTTTATGAGCATATACTAAGGGATGAGAGGGTAGTGAATAAAACAGAAAAAATTAAATCATGAGTTGATATTTTTGACTGGAAAAGACTCCACCATTCGTTACGTATTTATTGGATGTAAAGCGTATCATATTCCTATAGCAAAGAGGACCATGAAAGAGTTTGCCAATACGAACACCTCTGGCATCTGTGGAAGGTAAAATGAACTACTAGAGTATAAAATTGGCAGGCAGTAGCCGGCCGCTTTAAAGGAGTTACATCCTTGACCGATAGATGGACCCACCAGTAAAATGTGTGAGACGTGACAAAGGATCGCATTACCACACCGTTCCGTGCGCTCGACACTCATTAAGATAACAGGTAGACGATGTGGAAGATACTCCATTTGATTAAAGCACAACCTTTACGCAGTACTTGGAAAGAAACAAAAAAATAATTGAATTTCAATTTGACACCATATAACTGCTTGCTCGTCAATTTTGATAAAAACAAAGACAAAGTCACCTCCGTACAGGCCATGAAGGCTCTTGGAGGAGTGGAAGGTAAAGGCTTCCACCATTGTTAACCGACGGCACGTTATGGGGTAGAGTGGTTAGCTCTACGCCCAGACGCCTTTGCACCCAGGAATTAACCTGGTACTCATTTTTGGTGTCGGCTGAGTGAAGCTCAGGGCCATATGCACCTCCGGAAGTGGAAATCTCGTTTCTTAAATTTTACGACTTACTGACGAGGATTCGAACCCACGTCCTTCCGGGCGAACCGAGCACGCCTCTATCGCCTCGGCCAGGCAGCCCCTCGTCAATTTTGATGTTCTGTATAATTCTAGGCGTCCTAAATGGCAGAGAATTCTGAATCTCTTGGGTGTTTATGGGTGACTTTTAATTAATTTTGTCGGGTAAACACCGAATGGTCCTCCGCCGTGGTGTAGTGGTTAGTGTGATAAGCTGCCACTCCCCCGGAGGCCCGGGTTCAATTCCCGGCTCTGCCACGAAATTTGAAAAATGGTACGAGGTCTAGACTGGGATCCATTCAGCCTCGTGAGGTCAGCTAAGTAGAGGAGGGTTCGACTCCCTCCTCAGCCATCCTCGAAGTGGCTTTCTGTGATTTCCCACTTCTCCAGGCAAATGCTGGGATGGTACGTAACTCAAGACCACGGCCACTTGCTTGCCTGCTGGTCTGAATGGCTCAGACGGTTGAGGCGCTGGCCTTCTGACCCCAACTTGGCAGGTTCGATCGTGGCTCAGTCCGGTGGTATTTGAAGGTGCTCAAATACGTCAGCCTCGTGTCGGTAGATTTACTGGCACGTAAAGGAACTAACTCCTGGCACCTCGGTGTCTGCGAAAACCGTAAAAGCAGCTAGTGGGGCTTAAAAACCAAAAACGGTAATAGTATTAAAATAATAATCACCTCCAAGATTAGTGCAAATGGAGGTAGGTTAGCCAGTTGTACTTACTCTTTAAACAATAATCACCACTACCACTTGCCACCTTCTCGGGTTTTTAGCGTTATAAGTTAAATTGGACAGTGGGGAGTTTCCAAGCCCACGAAAACTGCAACTCGGCGCTCCGATGAGAAATTGTTCCTCCTGTTAAAAAATAGCTTACGCTGGCATACTTACGCAGTTTTGCTAGAGACCCCAGTTTCAGCCCTCTACACACTAACTCCATCTCAGTCCTTCCGTGGAGATTTAGTATTTTACTTTTCTGCTAATTTTGGGAATATTAGTTTCACTGTTGCCAAGTTCTAAAATTATGGGAAGCCTAGACATCTCCCATTTATTCATGACTATTTTCTAGATCGCTGCACCTCCATTTCCTTTTATTAGATTGAAAAACGGAAATATTATCTCCCCTAGTGCACTGTCATTTTGTTGTACTTGCAGTAAAACTTAACAGTATACTAGCTAACGTCACGGAAAGATGTGTCATTCCAAATGATGGGTTCACAGGAAAAGTTGGAGTTTTATAACGTATTCCTTATGGGAACAGTCGCGAGATGAACAGGTCTCTCTACCTAAAATAATGGATTTCCTGAAGTATTCCGGCATTGCCTTCTAAATTATAGAAAAAACGGGAACTCCCAAAAGCTACTGGATGCTGGTTTACAATATTTCAAATCCTTTTTTTTCACTAAATTTAATTATAATTTTATCCAAAATTTTGAATTTAATAGATTGTACATTTAACCAGACAAAAACTGGCCGTTGCAGAAGATGAAGTTCTTTCAGGAAAAAGGATGAACATATTTTGCAGATGGTAGGATCTCAAGTATCATCTGTTCGACCACCGGGTATCCACAGTTCATAAAATTACATGGTACTTTATCGGCCAATTTGACATACATATGTCTTATGAGTGCGGGATCATCCGAAAATGTGTGCAACGTGACGCGGCAAAATGCTTAACTAAGTGTAACCATAGTAACTATGCAGGCAGTGATGTAAGGTATTGTTACCTAGCAACCGTGCAGACTGTGATGTAAGGTATTGCTATCTAGCAACCGTGCAGGCAGTGATGTAAGGTATTGTTACCTAGCAACCGTGCAGACTGTGATGTACGGTATTGCTACCTAGCAACCGTGCAGGCAGTGATGTAAGGTATTGTTACCTAGCAACCGTGCAGGCAGTGATGTAAGGTATTGTTACCTAATAACCGTGCAGGCAGTGATTGTGGTATTGTTACCTAGTAACCGTGCAGGCTGTGATGTAAGGTATTGTTACCTAGCAACCGTGCAGGCAGTGATGTAAGGTATTGTTACCTAGCAACCGTGCAGGCAGTGATGTAAGGTATTGTTACCTAGCAACCGTGCAGGCAGTGATGTAAGGTATTGTTACCTAGCAACCGTGCAGGAACTGATGTAAGGTATTGCTACCTAGCAACCGTGCAGGCAGTGATGTAAGGTAATGTTACCTAGCAACTGTGCAGGCAGTGATGTAAGTATTGTTACCTAGCAACGGTGCAGAAACTGATGTAAGGTATTGCTACCTAGCAACCGTGCAGGCAGTGATGTAAGGTATTGCTACCTAGCAACCGTGCAGAAACTGATGTAAGGTATTGCTACCTAGCAACCGTGCAGGGAGTGATGTAAGGTATTGCTACCTAGCAGCCGTGCAGAAACTGATGTAAGGTATTGCTACCTAGCAACCGTGCAGGCAGTGATGTAAGGTATTGTTACCTAGCTGCCGTGCAGGCAGTGATGTAAGGTATTGTTACCTAGCAACCGTGCAGGCAGTGATGTAAGGCATTGTTACCTAGCAACCGTGCAGGTTGTGATGTAAGGTATTGTTACCTAGCAACCGTGCAGGCAGTGATGTAAGGCATTGTTACCTAGCAACCGTGCAGGTTGTGATGTAAGGTATTGTTACCTAGCAACCGTGCAGGCAGTGATGTAAGGCATTGTTACCTAGCAACCGTGCAGGCAGTGATGTAAGGTATTGTTACCTAGCAACCGTGCAGGCAGTGATGTAAGGTATTGTTACCTAGCAACCGTGCAGGTTGTGATGTAAGGCATTGTTACCTAGCGACCGTGCAGGATATGTCTTATGGCTGGTGGTCATGTGGAATTAGCGTCGTTGGTGGATGGAGACATGTTTATGATCATTTGATTTTTGCAAAGGGAAAAGTGGTCTCTTATTCGTATGTGGTTCTGTGTACAAGTTTGAAGAACACCGTGTATTGTTCTTTCTGTTTATAAATTATGTTCTGAGATACATGGTATTTCAAAAGAACGAACATTCTGGATTAAAATGTAGGATTAATTAGCTTTATTACCTAAGAAATCCTGCAGTCAAATATCCAATCACAGGGTGCCTAATATAAACATGATGCGTACACCTAGAGCGTAACAGTTTGTTAAGCTAAATAGAATATTACTGGAGCAAAATAATTAATATTATCGGAGAAAGATGAAATGTAAGACGTAAAACTGGAATTTTGAGAAAAAGTAGAACGTAGTTTCCTTCGCTGTATCGTTACGTAAAATTTTCAGAACCGTACGTTTTCAGCAAAATTACGGGGAAAATATTTTTTTTCACTCCAGACTGTTCCCTCGGGGTTAGGAACTCTATTTGATATGACTTAGTGCAAATTTGATAAGTATGTCACGTTTATTTCACAAATAAATACAGAAAGAAGTCATTTTGAATTTACATATTATATACAGAACAAACACACACCAACGGGACACAATCAGAATCATTTTAGAGGCCAGATGTTTAGGCTGTAATAGGTTAGAATGTAAACATACAAAATCAAATAAGTATAGTCTACCCGCACAACAGTTCTGCTATGAGATTTGTACAAACAGTAGGGTCCCGGCCTATTAGGACCCCTAAAACTTACGTTACTCTTACTACATTTCTGAAGAGCGGGTTGATGAAAATTCCGACCAGATAAGCTGTTTTGCATTTTAACCAATTACTGCCTAAACATTCTGGCTCTAATAATGATTATGTTCATTATTTTGTCAACTACCTTAAATCGTGATTCTGTTTCACTGTGGACACATTCATTACTTCAGTATGTTAAAATCCTCCCAAGATATTAAAGTGTGATGCTGTTGTTGTAAACATATTGTTCACACTTAAGCCGCATTTACAACAAATATCACCAACAAAATGTATACATTTTTGTTATGAACACGTCTTAACAACATATGTTGACAGAAGAACACCAGTGTGACTTTTATTCTCGATGTTAACAATATTTCTCCCCATCTTCCTTCTGAGAGCCTCCGTGGCACAGACTGCAGCGCGCCGGACTCTCACCGCTGGGTTCCGTGGTTCAAATCCCGGTCACTCCATGTGAGATTTGTGCTGGGCAAAGCTGAGGCGGGACATGACAGGTTTTTCTCTGGTTGCTCCGGTTTTCCCCTGTCATATTTCATTCCAGCAACACTCTCCAATACCATTTCGTGTCATCTGTCATTCATTAATCATTGCCCCAGAGGAGTGCGACATGCTTCGGCAGCCGGCAAAATTCCTATCCTCACCGCTAGATGGGGCTTCATTCATTCCATTCCTGACCCGGTCGAATGACTGGAAATAGGGTGTGGATTTTCATCTCTCTTCTGCCTATCGTCTCTCACACGTGATCAGTCAGCCGGTGCGAGACAGCGTTTCCTGCGAGGTGCATTGGTAACATTCGGTGTTAAACACAGCTTAACCTCTGTTGGTAAGAAATGTTTATAACACTCTTTGATTTTGACCGACTTGTTATTGATAACATTTCTGTTAGCAACACGGAAAATCCGTTGCTAACATGAGTTATTGATAACATTACGAACACTTGTTGGTAACATGTGTTAGCAACATCAGTGTAAAAGACGCTTTAGGCTGCCAACAATGTTACTAACTTTCTACCCAGCACTGTACATAGAAGGGAAACATAAATAGACAACTCTTTTCTGTTGTAAAGTCACTAATCTTACATGTGTAAAATATACTCTTCCATACCAGGTACTATATTTTCGTTACATCCGGCTCTATTCCAGGTGTAGAATTGCGCTAAATCCGTAACAACTCACTTGGACAGTCGTTGATACGGTAGTTCTTTTCGCGGCAACTTCCCGTGAGTTTATATTTATTGCACTATTGGTTTGTTCATTTCTATGCAGTTCCATTTAGTTTCTACTCTAAACTACGTCTTCCTTTCTCTCTCAATAATGTGAGTTCCGTGTGATGTCCACTGACAAAAGTGCCGACTGGTCCAAGTTCAAAACTATTTTGAATTAGTAATAATAATATAATTGAAGTGTATCTACATAATACAGTTATATTAATTGTTCTTTCCCATTGTCGAACCCACCTTTATACTTACATACTTTATGACTGGGTGAGCCTCCGTGGCTGAGACGGCAGCGCGTCGGCCTCTCACCGCTGGATACCGTGGTTCAAATCCCGGTCACTCCATGTGAGATTTGTGCTCGACAAAGCGGAAGCGGAACAGATTTTTCTCCGGGTACTCCGGTTTTCCCTGTCATCTTTAATTCCAGCAACACTCTCCATTCTCATTTCATAGCATCTATCAGTCATTAATAAATCACTTTGGGAGTGGCGACCCCATCGTACTAACAGCCTATATCTGCTTCATTCATTACATCCTTGAGCCGGTAAATGACTGGAAAACAGGTTGTAGGTTTTCATTTTCACTTTATGACTGGATTTGGTAAATTTGGAAGTTATTTTCAATGGTTAAAAGTACAGTCACCAGAACGATACCTTTGTAAGTGCCAATTAAGATAAAGAGTAGCTCATGTAATTTTCTATTGTCCACTACACGCTATCAAAAGAAACAATTTGTTCGGTTACCTCAGTTACTGCAATTTCTTTTTCAGACAGTTTCTCATATATCTTCAGCTTCTATCCATTTCTTAGATAATATTCTTAACTGTTTCTAGTATTTTTATACAGTATTTTTGATCAACGAATATATTAATAACATCTAATATTGTGTTGTTATAAATGATAGCCGTAACATGCTTTTACACAGAATCTTCCTTGGACAATAAATAATTATATTATGACAAATATAAAAAATGCTCCAGAATTTCTAATAACAGAAATTGGTCGAATAGAAAAGGTAAAGAAATGCAAATATTTGGGAGAATCAGTTGGGGAAATGGTTTGGAAAAATGTGCTGTAGAAGAAAGGAAAGAGCAACTTTATAACTAGGAATACCTACAACAAAAAGTGTTTATCTAAAAACCTGAAAATATAACACTACAACACTATAAACAAACCGGAATGCCTATACGTGAGTGAATGTCTAGTACTGAATTATAAGCTGAATAAATTAGTAGTACTGGAAAGTAAAAAATATACGCAAAACACTCGGTCTACTTAGAACTACACTACCCTGGAAATCAAGAACTAATGATGAAATACACCGAAACATAGAAAACTTAAGAGATATAATGCGGAAGAGGCGATTGATACTTTTTTTATATTTATACAGAATGTGCCACGAGAGGTTAATCAAACAGATCTTCAAACATCTTAGGAACAAGAAGTCAACAACAAGCTGGATTCACGAAAACAAGAAAGATTTGGAAAGAAACAACATAAGGGATGAAGAAGAAACAAAGAGAGAGATACAGTATTTAGAAAGAAAGTGTTAAAAATGGAAGAATAACAAGGTCGGGAGGGAAAGAAAACAGGCTGAAAATGCTCCGAGGAGGAGAAGAA